>NW_028327174.1:186454942-188854942 GCF_987537825.1 Furipterus horrens
TTGTTTTTAGCCACGATGTTTAGATTATTATAAACCTTCTAAAGACCCCAACGCAGGAGCCATGAGATTTGTAAGTGAAGGAGAATAAAGAGGAGATTTGTAGCTGGAGGACAATAAAGAAGAGTTGAGAAAAACTGCTCTAAAGGAAAAAAGATTGTGCTGAGAATGAAGACACTGGTAAAGAGATAAAGAATCGCTGTCTGGGAAGAGAGGCTCTATTGTGCTAGCAACACCCTTCTTAATTCAAATTCCTGGCTTAGTTGGAGGGATAATTCGTTTTCTATATTTGGAGAGAGGACCTTCAAAGAGATAGTCAAAGTAAAATGAGGTCAGATGGATGGGCCCTAATCCAATATGATTGGGGTCCTTATAAAAAGTGATTAAGACACACACACACACACCCCAAGACCATGTGAGGATTCAGAAGGCACCTATCTGCAAATCAAGGGGAGAAGAAACCAAAGCTACCGACACCTTGATCTTGGACATCCAGCTTCCAGAACTTGGAGGAAATAAACTTCTGTTGTTTAACCATCCAGTTTGTGGTGCTTTGTTATGGCCGCTCTAGAAAACTAATACATTGTACAAGGGAATATTTAGCTTCTTTGGGGATGACAGTCGTCGTCGTCGGCAGCCGTCCGTCTCAAGAGACGATGGTGTAGCTTCTTAAGTGTCTATCTGCACCGCCGAGAATGGCTGTGCAGTCCGACTCGGGAGTGACACGGTATCTGTCTCCTCCCGTGTTGAATCGACATCTTACGATGACGCTGGAGTGTCCTCTCCAGTGAAGCTGAAGCTACAGAGCCTGGGCAGGGTGATATGGAGGGTCTGCTGTTGCCCATGCAGCAGACCCCCCCTCTCTTCGCAGCTGAAGGGTCCAAGGGAAAGACGGAGTCAATACAGCTTGGCTTCAGGTGCGCCGCAGGAGTTGCCGATGTTGACTACAACGTCAAACCGCCTTAGGGACTCCGGCTCCGGATTTTCTGTCGGGGTTTACTCCCCTAGCCTTTCCCCTGAAGAGGTATGCCGCAAGGCAGCGGAGGTTTTTTTGGAATCAGAGTTTTCCTTCTCTGATGTGCCCTGACTGGAAGATCGAACCAGCGACACTTAGCTCGCAGGCCGACGCTCAATCCACTGAGCCAAACCAGCCAGGGCTGGGGATGACAGTAGTATCTAGGAAATCTATGCTTTTGGGGGGCATTGTGGAAGAAGTTACGGCCACCCTCAAAATGAACAGGCCAGATGCAACAGTTCCAGTAAGGGTAGAGATCTCAAATGTATTTTCTAAAATACAGTTGTGCCATTGGAATTTGTCACCAAATTCCCACAGCCCTAAAGTAGAGTAGAAAGTAGGAGTTTTTGTAGGTTGAGACAGAGCCTCTATTTACTTCTGTAAGTACTCACTCAGCCTTCTGTGTGCTTCTCTGATCAGCTCGCAGCTTGGTTTAGGCGAGATGTTGGTCTATAATAACCAGTTTGCTGCCCACAGTCACCAGAAGCAACAGAATTTTTACTTCCAGGGTGGAGGACGGGGACTACCAAGGCAAAAAACTGGGCCTGGCTCCACCAGAAGCTCCTGCCAGCTGCAAGGAAATGGCAAATCTTTATTTATCCAATAGATGATGTGCTGCTCAGTATGCTGGTCTCTGCGTGAGTGCTTTTTAAAAAACATACAATTTTATTTTATTTTTAAAAAGACCTTATTTATTTTTTAGAGAGAGGGGAAGGGAGGAAGAGAAACATCAATGTGTGGATGCCTCTCACACACGCCCAACTGGGGACCTGGCTTGCAACCCAGACATGTGCCCTGACTGGGAATCAAACCAGCAACCCTTTGGTTCACAGGCCAGTGCTCAATTCACTGAGCTACACCAGCCAGGTCTGAGTGCTTTATTTCTCAAGGAAAGACTGCTACTTAGTGAACAGGGATAATCGTCAGAACACTGTGATCTCTAGTCTTTATGTCTTTGTGAGACCTTAGAGTAGATTAATCACAAGGTGTCGCAGACACCAACAGGTAATTCTATAGCTTTAAAAAACAGTAGAAGCATGATCTGAAAATACAAAGATAATATGCCTGTTATGGAAAATCTGGGGCTGATAGCCATTGTTCTTGGACCATATTGAGAGGTGTTTAAAAATAAGTTTGTAAAGCAGCACCATAATGCAAGAAAGGACATACCAGTGCTTTACACTTTTATTATGTTCCTTGACGGCATGGTGACAACTTTGACAACTGGGGCTCTCAAGCAAACATATTTGACTATCAAATCAGCCTACACTGAAGCACAGCAATAAGGTGTGGGGGTAAGAGAATCACTGGGACAGTCCTAAACCTAGTTTTGGTTTATTTTTAAGTTTTTATTCCTATCTAAATGAAGAGCTTTACTTTGCTCTCAAGCCCCTGTTTATTATTTTTGTTCTAAGGGATAGATATGCAGTGGAAATCTTAAGGCTAAACAAGGCAATCAAAGTGGATACCTATGATTAACATATCCTTTTGCAAAAGAACCACAAAATGAAATCAAAGATAGTATAAAAAATAAAACATTAACAAACTAAAATACAAACTTATTTGGGGGATCAAAATAAGTGAAAAGTATTTTGAAAATACTTCTGGCAAGATAACTGAAGAGAAAATAGCAATTAAGAAGTGACTATAATTACCAGTTAGGTAGAGATTTACAAATATCATTAACAACTTTTGACCAATCAGTCTGAAAACTACTGTATAAGATGAATGATCTTAATTCATTAGTAGTCTCCTGGGTAGAACGGGACAATGAGCAGGGTTACAGAAGATTAAACACAGTATGAATTGTATAAAGTAGGTGACAGCAACATCAAGTTACATTATACCAGTCCTTCTACTTTAACAAATGTCTGTAATTTTCCATATAAACACAGGTTTAAAAAAAAGGTAAACTAATTTTTGGAGGATAGAAAATAAAATAATTTTGAAAACAGGCAAATAAAGGGAAAGAATCAAGAATTTATCTTGTTTGTCCAATAGAGACTGTGCCTCAGAGTAACCAAATAAGTGGATGTGGAGAAGTTTCTCTTGTTATGTAAAAGTAATCCAAACAACACATGCAAAAGGAATAGAGGGAAGAAGGTAAGGAAAGAAGCAGCTCCCATTATCAGAAAACTTGAGGTGGGGAGGCATATTAAAGTAGTAATTATCATGGGGCATAAGCAGTGAAATCCAGACCGTTGGGAATTTTTATAGAGCAAAGAGCTCAGTTTCTTCAATAAAAAGTTGCAAGGGGGAAAAAAAGATGGAAAGACTTTAGAGACTTCATCAACAATTGCATTGTATAAATTTAAACATACAGACATTTGTAGATGAAATTATACGACTGGTATTTCAAAATAATACGACTGTTTCAAAATAATCTAGGGAGTGAGGAAGAATAGATAAAACAAGATTAGCCCCTAGCTGCAGTCGGGTATTGGGTACCTGGGGATTCACCACACTATACGAATTAGTATGTATTTAAGAATCTTAATGACAAGAAGTTTCACTAAGCCTTTTGTTTAAAGTTTCCTCTTGGAATGGCAGCTCTTTCTGGCTTTCCTGATGAAAATATATATGAGGTTAGACATCAAATAGCCCACCAGATCAGGCTTATAGCTGCAAAAACAAAACTATAGGTAGAGTTGACCCTTGAACAATGTGGGGGTTAGCTTTTGGCTCCCCCCCAAACTTTAACCACAGTCATCCCTTGCTATCTGGAGGGATTGGTTCCAGGACCCCTTGCAGATGCCAAAATCTGGGGATGCTCAAGTCCTTTATATAAATAAAATGGCATAGAACAATGCATAATGGGCCCTCCATATCCATGGATTCCTAGCCACCGATAAAAAACACCGTTTCCACCCTGTAGTTGTTTGAATCCTCAAATTCACACATAAATGGATTTGCACAGTTCAAACCTGTGTTGTTCAAGGGTCAACTGTATTAATGAAATCTTTTTAATTTATAGATTCAACACAATTCCTATCAAGATCCCAATGACATATTTCACAGAACTATAACAAACATTTCAAAAAGTTATATGGAACCACAAAAGGCCTGCATAACAACAGTGATCCTGAGGAAGAAGAAAAAGTTGGAAGGATCATGCTACCTAATATCAAACTATATTACAAGGCCACAGTAATCAAAACAGCCAGGTACTGGCATAAAAACAGACACATAGATCAACAGAACAGAATAGAGAGCCCAGAAATAAACCCGCACCTTTATAGTCAGTTAATATTCTACAGAGGAAGCAAGCACATGCAGTGGGCTAAAGATAGTTCATTCAGTAAATGGTGTTGGGAAAATTGGACAGATACATGCAGAAATTGTGTTGAATCTATGAATTACTTTGGGCCGTAAGGACTTTTAATGAGGTTAATTCTTCCTATCCATGAAGCACCATACCATTATGTGCTTCCACTTGTATCTTCTTCTTTCTTTAGTGTCTTATAATTTTCCATGCATAGGTCTTTTACATCCTTGGTTAGGTTTATTTCTAGGTATTTTATTCTTTTTGAAGCAGTCGTGAATGGGATAGTTATCTTAATTTCCTTGTTAATTCATTATTGGCATATAAAAAAATGCAACTGGCCCTGCTTGGTGTGGCTCAGTGGATTGCACACCATCCTGTGAACCAAAAGGTTTCTGGTTCAGTTTCCAGGCAGAGCACATGCCTGGGTTATAAGTCAGGTCTCCAGCTGGGGGTGTGCAAGAGGCAACTGATCGATGTTTCTCTCTCTCTTTTTCTCCCTCCTTTCCCCTCTAAAAATAACGATAAAATCTTTTAATAAAAATTTTTAAGTGCAACTGATTTCTGGATATTAATTTTGTACCCTGCTACAATGCTGAATTTACTTATCAGCTCTAGTAGTTTCTTGGTGGAATCTCTGGGGTTATCTATGTACAGTATCATGTCACCTGCGAATAAAGAATTTTACTTCCTCCTTTCCAATTTGTATGCCTTTTATTTCCTATTCTTGTCTGATTGCTGTGCCTAGGACTTTCAGCACTATGTAGTATAAGAGGTGAAAGCAGAAATCCCCGTCTTGTTTCCAATCTTAAGGGGAACACTTATAGTTTTTGCCCATTGAGTGTGATGCTGACAGTGGGTTTATCATATATGGCCTTTATTATGTTTAGGTATGTTCCTTCTATTCTCACTTTGCTGAGTTTTGATCATAAATGGGTGCTGAATTTTATCAAAAGCTTTTTCTACATCTATCGATATGATCCTGTGGTTTTTATCCTTAATTTTATGTGGTGAATCACATTTATTGATTTGCAAATGTACCAACCTTGCATTTCTGGAATATACCCCACTTTATAATGGTATGTAATCTTTTTGATGCATTGCTGTATTTGGTTTATTAATATTTTCTTGAGGACTTTAGCATCTATGTTCATCAGGGATAGTGGCCTACAATTTTCTTTCTTTGTAGTATTTTTATCCAGTTTTGGAATTAGGATCATGCTGGCCTTATAAAGTGAGTTTGGAAGGCTTCCCTCCTCTTGAATTTTATAAAGAAGTGTTCGTTCTTCTTGGAATATTTGGTAAAATTCACCTGTGAAGCTATCTGGTCCAGAGCTTTTGCTTGTTGAAAGAATCTGACATTTGTTTTCTGCAGGATCAAGGACTGAGCAGATAATTAATTTCATAACCTTGGGCTTAATCTGCGGGCAATTTATTCCAACAGAACCACTTAATTTTCCCATTACCCTGTCTATATCTAGAACATAGAAATAAAAGAAAATAGATATAAAAACTTTCATGAAAGAGTATCATTAACTTTTTCTGGTTAATTATACTTCATTTATATTAGCAAATGTGGGAGTTTTACATCCAAACTCAAGTTTATGAATGCAGTAATTCCAACAAATTGCTTAGAATTTTATCAGTTTGGCATAAATTGTTCTGATAGAAACACAGTAACAAATTTCCACCAGAAGTCGAAATAAGACAACAGAAAAAAATCACTGATGTAGAAACAATCACACAAATTGTAAACAGTGGATTTATCACTTCTAACTATTCCTAACCCAGAACCCCAGTTCAATGACCAACAAATGCTGAGCATTAAAAACCGGGCACGGCTTGTTTGATGGTGTTCTCTTGCTTATTCCTGCACTGTTCAAGTTATGGTGTATCTTAGAAGTGATCATTACTCTGACATAGCTTATTTCTGAGTGAAAAGTAGATAATTATTCAGTGGTATGTGCCCCTACATACTCATAACTAGTTGTATGACAGCTTTAAGTCAAATGTATTCTGACTAGAATTGCCTAGAGGCCTCATAATACATATTGGGGGCGTATCAAAGACAAGAGTTCAAGACTACTTAAATTATGGATTTAGGCTGAAATTTCCATTATATTACACAGTTGTAAAAGATAAGTCAACATATTAACTCTTAATAGGTTTCCCAGCACCTAGATCAATTGCTGGTACAATCGATACTTAGTGAACTGAATAATTTTTATTAAACAATATTATGGGCTGAATCGTGTTCCCCCAAAATTCTTGTTGGAGTCCTAAACCCCTGTATCTCAGAATGTGACTCTATTTGGGGACGGGGCCTTTAAAGAGGTAATCATGGCAAAACGAGGTCAGATGAATGGGCCATAATCCAATATGACTGGTATATCAATACCTTACAAGAAGACATTAGGACCCAGATACAGAGGAAAGGCCATGTGAAGGCACTGAGAGAAGACGGCCATCTATAAGCCAAGGAAAGAGGCCTCAGAAGAACTCAACCCTGCTGACACCTTGATTTTGGACTTCTAGTCTCTAGAACTGTTAGGAAAATAAATTCCCGTTATTTAAACTACCTAGTCTGGAACACTTTGTTATGTCAGTCCTAGCAAACTAAGACAAAGAGTAACTAGGTTTAGTTTCTCAAATTTACAACTTTAAAATTACATTTCTAATTTAAAATTTCAGAAGTAGGTAGGCATTTTTACCCTTCAGCAGAAACATCACCACTTATGCACTGTCTTTAAGTTGGTTTTGGTATGTACAAGCAACCCAATTTCATGTACAGAGAGACCTTCAAGATTATAACACTCACAGCAGTAGGCAGGAAAAACCACACCACCTGGGTGCAATGGAGAGTAGTGGACAATGTCAGGAAGACCTGGTTTCTAGTCCAGACTCTGCAATTAACTGATGTGTGGCCTTGG
Organism: Furipterus horrens; assembly: GCF_987537825.1. NCBI lineage: Eukaryota > Metazoa > Chordata > Mammalia > Chiroptera > Furipteridae > Furipterus > Furipterus horrens. The sequence goes on from NW_028327174.1 coordinate 186,462,147, forward strand.
GCAAGTCACTTCCTTTTCTGTGTCATTTATATTTAAAAAGTGGTAACTGAATTAGGTGATGTCTTAGATCCATTTATGCTAAAAACTGCATGACTCTTAATGATGGTTGTAAGCACTCTGCTGTATAAATAAGCATTTCATGGTCAAGTTTATAAAACCTCAGTTGGTCATAGGGTTATTTTACCTTTCCCTGACAAAAATACCTTTTATTTATTTTTTTAAAATTGATCTAGTCACATTTATGGAGATTTTACAGGTGTTCCAGCAAAGATCAGTAGTGTTTACATAGTTTTCCAATCTGTTAAAAATAAATCCTCTCTTCCAAAAGATCCTAGAGTAAAAGATTAAAATTACTGTTTAGACTCCTACAATCCAATATTTCTTTAAAGACCCCGGAAATAAAACATTTATTTAAGGAAAAGCAATATAGAGGCAGCTGGTAACTGTATTACCCTTTAATTAAAAAGGTCACAAACTCGGTTTGAGATCACACCTCCTACCTCAAAATTTATGGATACTAATCCCACAGGGAAGCCAAAAACTGAATCAGACTAGAAAAAGTGTTCCAACCGTTGTTTGGCATTTCACATATATCAAATGTGTATGTGTGTGTGTGTGTGTGAGAGAGAGACAGAGACAGAGAGACAGAGAGAGAGAGAAAGAGAGAGAACTCAAGCAAGTACACCGTGTACTTGTACTAAAGGAGGAGTGCCACAGAAAAAATTGCATTACAGGACAAATAGAAAAGCAGTTTGCTCATCAAAATGAGAATTGTTCCTTAATTTAAAAAGAAGTGGTTAGTAGACTTAGGGTTTTTCCAGTTTTTAGTGTTGTATAAATACGTGCTTGTTATTCTCTTAACTATAAAACAAGTTTAGATGGATGGCTATGAAAAATAAAAGAAAATATGACATCATTAGATTACAGGTAAGACAAGGGGAAACCCAGAGTACAGACAAGAACACAGAAAAACTTTAGGAGCGTACAGATGTCATGACATTTATTAAAAGGCATGCTACAATGCTATACTTGTTAGGAAAAGAGATTAAAGATATCAAGTAATAGTCAGCAAATATACAAACTGAACGAAAATGGAATATACTGTAGTGTACAGAAGATTGAATTAACCATGCACTACGCATTTAGAAAATATGTTTTTTTAATATTTTGTCTTCTCTTTGCATTTATAACAATTCACTCCAACAATCACAGAATCCTTCTTCCCCCCAATGTCACAAACTGTGTTACAAATGAAGCTTGTACTGCTGCTTATCAAAATATACAAGGCAATCGATGTTTTATATAAAACCACTTTATATGTTAACTTGTTCCCAAAACCCCCCCTTTTCTCTTTTGGCCTCGTTTAAAAAAATGTTGTTACAAATATTTACAGCATCTTCTGTTAGATGGACATTCTTATAAACTGAAAAAGGGAATCTTATGAACAGACCATGTAAAACACAAGACAATGTCAGAGGCTCCTAGCTGTGCTATTTTTCCTTAAATACAGTACTGAAAATGTCCATTAAATCCATGTCATTCTAATCCATTCTGTTCACATTTAAACTCCCGTTTTCTCTAAGTAGTCTATTCACCAGTAGGATATAGAAAGTAAAGGCCGCTTTGCACTGGGTCTTCTTTCAGAAAGGAGCTTGAGAAAAATTGCTTAATAGAAGTTAAAATCAGAAGTCAGTCTTTGGTCAGAGCAGTGAGGTGACATTTTGATGCAAAACTTTGCTTGGTCAGCAATCTTTATAATTAGTACTTTCTGGATGTGGGATGAATTTTTAAATATCTGGGTTAATAATGGTAAGGGGGGGAAAAGGCCAGAGTATGACATCAAAAATAGCTATTTAAATATCTGTTATTACAACTATTATATAGATTCAAGAATTGAAAATAACACAGGAACAAAAATCTGTTTACAGTGCTGAATTAAGCCTGCCATAAGCAGCTTTTGATTATGACTATTATCACCAAGGTCATTGGACCAGACAAATATCCCTGTTCTCTGGAACATATGCCTCAGGTTACAAAAACTAAGATGATGACCACAAAGACCTAGAGCAGCTCTGTCCTTGGACCTGCACAATGCTATATAATGAATATTAGGCAATAAAGGCAAAAGTGTGACTGAGACTTCATTCACTCAGTTACAATTCTTTGCTTGTATGAATAGTCTGTGGGACAACATTCTTTTAAAACTACATAGTACATATTTCCTGAAAACCAGAACACTGATACTACCTTAGTCTTGAATAGGAAGAATAGGTCAATTAAGACTATTGAAGAAGGCACATAAACTTTGGTCCCGTTTAGTTTTTCTTCCTCTATAAAACCCCTGAAACTAGGACTTTAGTAATTTTCTACTTTTTTAAACAATTCAAAACTGTTAGAATTTGCTCTGAAAAAAGACTGCAAATAGTCTTGTAGATAACAACACAGCTCTTTTAAAAGAATGCTGAGTTATATTTTCTTTTAAGGAAAAGTTTTGTGCAATCTGAATTGTATTTCCTTTAGCACAATAGTAGAATATTTAAAGTCTGGCAGTTTTATTCTTGTTAACAGATCAAGACAAAGGAAAGGCTAAGAAAAATGCTTTTATGTATAGTCATGCTGTCTTTTTGGTTTTAAAAATAGCAGTACACATTAGGTTTTCTAAGAAATAGGCTAATAGTTTGGCAAACTTTGGGTTTTTAAGTGACTCATTGGGGTGGGGGGCACACACTTTTAAGCTTGTCATCTTTTGTACAAAAGATATTTAGTGGAACAGAAGGGAAATTCAAGAAAACATATTTAATGTACATAAAAACTTTGCTGCCTAAGGACATGGAAGCTTCGGAAAGTTTACATGAAACTGAGCAGAGGCGTTCATGAGCATTACTTCTAACCAACTGATGCACAGCCTATGGTTACTATTGTAGACAGAGACAAAGGAGGCATTGCCCTGCTCCCATAAATTAGCCAGGCAGAAAGAAATATGTCTCTAAAAACTGTGAGATCTGCATCTTTCAAAAACAAGGAAAAAAAAATCAGAAACATTGCTCTACAAATAAATGATCACAATATTTAGTTTTAAAGAATTAAACAGCATTCTGTAGGAACTATTAAGTAGAACTTGGATACTCTTCAGTTATCAATTAAGATAGTGGGTCATTTTTCTATTTGTATCTCACACAAAACACATTTTACTGCTCTGCAAGTTATTTAAATCTAAAAAAGACTTTTTGGCATAAACTGCTACTGTTAAAACATGTACTGCTATTTTTTTAAAGTCCTGAATACATATACTTTGTGTAAAAGTGAAGACACTTCCAAAAGTGATACGACAATACTCCTTAAAATAAAGTAAGCAAGCTTTAAAAAGATTATACTATGTCAGCTCAACAGCCAAAACATGGCTTAGAAGATATCTAATAAACGCATGCCAAAAACAAGTACAAAGATCTAATTTTTCCACTACCCTGATATTTTAAAATCTTTTTTTTTTACAGAAACTATGCCAACACAAATACTGTAGACTTCTAGAATTCAAACAACAAATAGCCCAGTAGGGACAACATTTATGTGCTACAGCTAATTTTAGACACAAATTGATGGTTTCAAACACACTCTTTTAAATAAGAATACTTCACTTTTCCAAATCTTAACTTGATTTTCTTTGTCAATAAATTAAAAGGTATGTAATGTGTATATGTATGTACAACATCAGAAGAGTGTATGTGTATATATATATACATACTTACCTATACACACATACACAAATCCCTGAAAAGGATTCAAATGTTCTCTCTCAGATTTAAAGGCCATGCCCTATTTCAAAATTACATTCAACACCATTGTGATCTCCCCTCTGCTACACTTTTGCTATGCTTACACATTGAATGTTATGAGAATCATGACTTTAAATTACACAGTAATTCTTAACTCAAAGCAAATGAACTAATCCAATTTAACATGCCACTGAAAATTTTAAGTGCCTATATGAAAGGAAAAAAGAAGCAAACTTTGGGAGATTTCTCAAAGAAGTTTTCCCCTCCCCCCCTTACTCAGTGTTTCACTAAAAATATATCTTATAAATGAGAACTTAAAAACTTGTTAAATGATTATACCTATCTATTCAGCCAATGCTATACTGATCAACCCAAAAGCTCTCAATTTAGTGTCCTCCTTCCTATTCTACCAACCTACTGTTGCTCAGTGTGTAGCATGAATTCTGCTTTTAAACAACCTATAGTATCTCTGTCATCTCTGATATTTTGTAAAATTTCTTTTGCAGAAACTTTCCTGTGTTCAAATTAATGGCTGGAATATAGCACAGAGATTGAGATATTCATTTTAAAGGTGAGATGAGCCACTCTGAGAATCAGAAAAGTGTAAAAGTGGTGGACAAAAATGTCCATTTTGACAATTCCTGCTTTTCAAAAACCTGATCAAGCACTGAAGGAGTAATTAACAAAAGCAAAGTTTCTCATTAAGAAGAAACAATTTTACACTATACAATTACTGAAGCAACAATTAAAATGTACTCTTACATCAACCAAAAAGAAAACAGGACAGAGAATGAGAAAGAACCCTCTCTGTCGTACTCCATATATGTGGGCACTCAGTAATAAAGTTACGTTAACAAAGAGAAGCAAGTTCTTGCTTGAGTACTGAGAAAAACCAAGTAATCCTGAGACAAAATATGATGAATGATAAAGATTAGACAAGATCCAGAAACTGACATTGCCTTTCATAGGTCCAAATCGGTATGCCATACCGGCAGTGACTGCTATTGGTCACGGTGTGAAGAGGCCTACGGGTGTGCACTGAGTTATTTTCCAAACCATTTACCCTTCCCCACCCCATCTCTGCACCAAAGCACCATAAATTTGAATTAAAACTATTACTTATTGAAAACCACTTAAAATAGCAACGAAAGAAAACCCTTTAAAATCCTTACCAAAACAGGGGAAAAAAAAAAAGACACTCACCAAGCCCACAATATAGCTTTCCAGATACTTAGATAAAACTCTAACCTATTGTATCATAAGCACATAATAAGGCACATAATAAGAAATTAAGTAATACACAGTAATTCTGAATAAGTATTACAGATTATAGTGGTACAAAAAACCCTTGAGATAAATTTATTTCTAAAAGAAGACCTTACCAAAAATAACTTCTAAAAATCTGTCAAACCATATGATAGACCTGAATTATTTTCCTTAAGACTGTAAACTTTTTTCTGAAAACAATTATAAAAAAGTAGTTTATAAGTAGAACTATTTTCAAAATTTTCTAAGATCATATTACTCAGCAAATGTGTTATTTTGAAATTTAAAACATGATTTTTCCTAATAAAATTATTAATTATTCTGACACCTTAATGATCCCGGCTGAAATTTCCTTGGGGACAGCTGAGACACTTCATTTCTCCAAACAATCTTAAAAAGTTAAAAGATATGCAATATTCAAAGGAGTGTCTTACAGTGAAACAAACCATTGAAAGAAAATACGGAAGTTTATAAATCTTCCAATACAACCCAATTTATGTATGACTATCACTATATGTGAAATAATTTATAAGTGAACCTAATTCTGAATCATAAAGTTAAAAACTTGGTTGTAAGAAACTGATATTACTTAAATGAAGTAATTTTAAAAAGTTGGTATGCTTAAATTTTTTTGAAGTACAAAGGAATTTAGAAATGTATATGGCTGATCTGGACCCAAACTAAAAGAGAGTCTGTCCTCTTGAAATCCAAGTTAATATGGGGAATAAAATTACTGAAAAATGTCTTTTTTTCCTGAAGATCATATTCATAGAAACTATGGTATAAAGGAAAAACACACTTTTGATCACATATTAGCGGGGGGTGGGAGGAGATCATCCCTTAATATACTTAAATAGCAAACTCAGAAAAAATCATTTGTGTAAAAGAGGCAGAATTGGTCTAGAGCTGCTTCAGTCTATGTCTGAACATTTTACTGAAATTATGGTCCAGTCTTAGGAGAAAAATTCACAAAAAGTCAAATTGTAGATTTTGAGAAGGAAACTCTGAGGTGGTGATTTTCTCCAAGGTCATGGTTATGAAGCTCAATGAGGGCCTGGATCGCTTCTTCTACAGATCCCAGCTGAATAAGGGCCATTTTGCGATCCTTCCTGAAAATGGGATAAGAAATATAAAAAGTGTATAGAATTAATTTTGCCTATAAACCTTCTCCCCAACCCTAGAAGACTTCCATCGAACTACCTTAAAATTTGCATACCACATTAAACAAGGGTAATTTACTTCTTAAAAGGAAGGACTTACTGAAAGAATTTAAAAGCCTTCACTGTACATCCAGCTTCAGTGAAAAGGTTCTTCAGATCATCCATAGTAACAGAAGGTCTGTGAAAACATCAGAGAGTCAACCAACTATCTTAGCCCTAATTCTCAAACGAAGCCGAGAATAAAGCCATCAATGAAGACATGACGTGGAACTATCCTGAAAAATGTTTGAGGTTGACACATACATGTCCTCAAACAAATTTGTTAAATCTTCTGCAAAAGATGTGAACTGAACAGGTACATAAAGAGCAAGAAAACCTTTCTATACGGAGGTGGGCAAATGTAGGTTTATAGTTGTTAGTACATAAAAGTTTATTACTGTATTAATATTTATTAATTATTGTATTATTTATCTGCATTACAACTGTAAACATACTTTTGCCCACCCCTGTATTTATTCTTTCAAAGGGATCAGTACCCATAACACTGGATTCAGTAATTAACTTTATTACTTCCAAAACTATTTCCCTAGTTCTGACTTGTTCACTATACTCCAGAGTTCTACACTTTAAACTGCTTTCAGAGTAATTATGAATATATGTATGTGGCAGTCAGGCTCTGAGAAGGCCCCCAATTATTCTTGCTTCAATTCACACCCTTGAATACACACTTGCCATACTGAATAGAGATGCACTGTGCAACCTTTAAGGGTATTATGAAATGACACATGATTTCTGAGGCTGACACTGTAGTTCCCACTTTACAGTCTCTTGAATCATTAGCTTTGGAGGAAACCAGCTGCTGTATCATGAGGACACATAAACAGCCATATGAAGAGATTCTTGTGACAAGTCAGGGCCTCCCTGTCAATAACTAGGCACATGAATGAGCCACTTTGGAAGTGGCCCCAGTTAAATCTTCAGATGCAACCTTATGAGAGATTCTCGGCCAAAATCACCCAGCTAAGCAACTTCTGGATTCTTGACTCACAGTTACAGTACGAGATAATGAACGCTTACTACTGTGTTAAGTTTGGGGGTGATCTGTTATGCTGCAGTAGAAAATAAATACACTGGTCTATCACATGAGAGTCAACTAACCAAAAGCAGGCTCCTCATCTGACAACTGCCAGCAAGGTCAGTATAGCAGAAAAATAATTAGCTCTGCAGGGGGACAGATCTGCATTCACAGTCTATTTCTCATTCATGTGTTACGGCACTTTGAGTAAGTTACTTAACCTGAGCCTCTCGGTTTCATTGATAAACTGAAACTCACTTCACCTCAAAGGTTATTATGGATAAATTGAAAGAGACAAAAAGCAGAATACAGTAGCCCCCTTACAGTTTTCCTTTCTACAGTTTCAGCTACCTGCAGTTTGAAAACATTAAATGGAAAATTCAAAATAAACAATTCACGAATTTTAAACCTGGTGCTGTTTTGAGTAGTGTGAGGAAATCTCCTGCCATCCTGCCCAATCGCACCTAAGACAAATTATCCCTTTGTCCAGTGACGCCACACTGTATATGCTACATGCCTGTGAGTCACTGGAAACCTTCTCAGGGTTCGGATCACCCCTTGTGGTGGTATTCCAGTGCTTCCGTTGAAGTCACCCTTATTTTACATATTAATGGCCCCAAAGTGCAAAAGTAGTAATGCTGGCAACTCAGATATGCCAAAGAGAAGCCATCAAGTGCTTCCTTTAAAAAGTGAAAAGAAGAAAGTTCTTAATAAGAGAGACCACATTTATGTAACTTTTATTATAGTATTTTGTTGTAATTATACTATTTCACTGTTAATCTCTTACTGCACCTAATTTATAAATTAAACTTTATTATAGGTATTTTGTATGTATAGGGTCTTGAAACACATTTCCTGTAAATGAGGGGGAAAATACTGGAGTGGTTACCAGGGACTAGAGAGTGGAAGGAAATGTGGTTATTGTTTAATGGGCATAAAGGTTCAGTTTGGGACCATGACAAAGACCTACAGCTGAATAAAGGTGATGCTTACATAATATAAATGTACTTAATGTAAATGTACACTAAACTGCACACTCAAAAATGATTTAAATGTAAATTTTATGCTATGTATATTTTATTGTAATTTAAAAAAAGTTTAATATGGAGATTAAATGAGGTAACACACATCAACCACTACCATAGTGCCCAGAATTTGATAAACAGTTCAGAAAATATTAATGTCCTTTCCCTCTGCTACTCACATGTCCTATGTATGTTGCAATTTGAGACAAGCTCCTAGATAATGTATTGTATTTAAGGAGGTAACAATGACAGGAGCCTCAGTATCTAAATATGTTGCCCCTCTACGGGACTCAGTCGTGATGAGCTGTTCAAATTTCTAGATCAACATAATCCAGATTTTTTTTTCTTAAGTGGCTCCTCCAACTTCCTAGCTGGCATGAGGTTTAAGCCATTGCCCAATTCAGATTTAAGGTTTCCCCAAGTAACCTAACTGGGAGCCCAAGTCATCAACAGTTCTGAATAATTATTTTCTATGCCTGTTCATCTCCTAGTCTCAGTCTCAACACATTCCAAAACTTTACCAAACTTTACCATTCTCCGTTCCCTCAATCTTTAAATTTCCACACACACCACAGCACACCACAGCTTTTTACCCACCCTTTCCAAAGCTTATCCCTATTCACGTATTAGATTAAGTGATAAAAAATTGCCATCTTTGTTGGCTAAGGATTTCAACAATTAGAACAGTGTTTGCCAGATGTTTTCTATAAAGGGCCACACAGTAAATACCTTAGGTTTTGATGACCAAATAATTTGTTGTAACTCTTCAGCTTTGCTGTTGTAGTTCAAAAGCAGCCATAGATAATATATAAATGAATGAGAGTGGTTGTGTTCCATGAAACTTTATTTATGGAATGTGACAGTTGAATTTTATGTAATTTTCTCAAATCACAGAATATTTTCCTTTTGCTTTCCCCCAACCATCTGAAAATGTAAAAAGTCTTAGCTAGCTCGTGGGCCACACCAGCACAGATGGTTGGGCCCATGGGCTGCAGTCTTATTGATCCTAGACCTAGAAGACGACCAAAGAACAAGTCTGCTACAACGCTGGTTAACACAGTGGTCACCAAAACAGTAAGTTTTAGCGATTAAGTAATTAATATGTTAATTATAATTAACAATTATATATGGCTTTGTAGCTTATAGATAACAAAGAATTCTTCTTTGAACAAAGTCTTAAATATATAAATTATTTGATTTTGCTACATTAGTTACTTAAGTCTTTACTTCTATACAAAGGGATGAACAAATATGTACCAATGCAATATTTCTACATGAACTTATTTTTATGTCCTTTTATAACCAACAGGTAACTAGCTCATAATTTTCTACTTGGAAAGAAATATTTAAAACACTGCTATCTTTCACCTTTGCCGTGTAGACTGAAGATATAACCTTCTTAAGACATAATGGCAAATGAATCATCGCCCAAGGAATTAGTTGACAGGACACTTGCTACATTAGAATAATTTCAGAGTTTTTACCTCTCTTAAAACATATGCTGTTTAAATTATAATTATTAGTCAACATATTATTAACCTTCTAAGTGAATAATAACTAATTAGGTACATACGGGATGTTGGAAAGATGTAGAGTGGCTGATGGTGGAAAAATATTCTGGAAGTTTTTAGAGCCAGGCTTTTTGAAGCGATGCAAAGGACTATTACTAAAATCCTTAGTCAGGCCTTGGTCCTCTTGTCCCTCTCGAGGAAGTTGGACTGACTGATGTTTGGACAGTGTAGCACGAAGCACTTTTCCATAAAGTCTCTGACCGCTCAGGTGGTTCATTGCTGGTGCATAGGAAGAAAATAAGAATAGTTTGGTATTAACATAGCATCTCTCTAAAATTTGTCTAAATTATCAAAAATTCTTTTTATTTAGTCATTTAAAATTCTATGGTCAGTTTGAGGTAAAAATGGTTATAAATTTTAAAACTCTTACATATACAAAATGTACTAACGATTTAATTTTACTATAAGGAAAGAAAAGCAGTCAAACTAAAAACAACTATCTTCTTAGCACAATGCTAGGATTTCCAGAGTCCCTGAAACATAGCAACAGCTCAGGAAATGGTTACTGAATAAATCAGTTTAATCTCAAGCAAAGTATCTTTTGTAAAAATTCTGGGTGATAATAGTCACTGTAACAATGAACAGTGAGACCACAGAATGACACTTTGGTGTACCATCATTATGAAGTTTGCCTAAACTTTTATGCCATGTAACAGTTCTAGAAAACTTAATTTAGAACAAATACAATCAAATAGAATAAAATTAAACAAAGTGATGTTTAGTAGTTTAAACTTAACAGAAAAACCCTAGAGTCAAAGCTCTAAATAGCAATATGTTCAAGTAGATAAATGAACTTCAAAGAGTAATAAATATTTTTAATCTTTATAAAATATAAGCATGTCCAAATAATAATGAAGATATTAGCACAAAGGGATACTCTTCAGTAAAAGTATATTTCTACTAGTGGAAGTTTATTTAATAGAAAAATTCATATACAAAAGGGAAAAGTCATTATTATTATTATTAATCATTAGTACCTAGCTGAGCTTGAGTTGCATCTGCCATCTGAACCAAAGCATTTTCTTTCTTATTAAACATAATCTTCACTCGATGTACATCACCATATACTCCTAATTAAAAAGACAAAAGAAAAGTTTTTAATGCCTAATATTTAATTAATTTTACTAATACATTAAAAGAAGGTTTGTTTTCTCATACAAGTGGAACAAAAGTAGGTTTAAAGTTATGAATATGTGAAAGAGTTTATTCTTGTATCATTATTTTTTAAATCATTTTATTATTTTCCATACAAACAACTGTATACCTACTTTTGCCCCACCCCGTATGTGTTTCCTGGGCAATTTTATACATATGCTCACAAATTTGCATCTCTTCTATGTTCCACATCACCCCCTTATCCTCTTCCCACTTCAGTGTTCACAATCTCTGCTGATAAACAGTGCCATCATCCAAATACTTACTCTCGTTGGAAACTTGAGATTCATCCTTTAACTTTCTTTCCTTAAAGTCTTACAGCCAATAAATCCCCAGCACCCACTGATTCTATGGCTTAAACACCTATCACATCTGTCTGCTTCTCATCATCATCATCAAAGCTACCATCACTGTTTCATACCTGCACTGTCACACCAGCAACCAACTTGTCTACACTGATGTTCCCCCCACAGTGAGTCCTGTCTCCCAAAGGACAGGCAAAATGATTCGTTTATATAAAACCAATACGAGAAACTACATTTAATTAATTTTTAATACATAAAATTATAGGCAGAATTTTCTATAATATGAAGGGCATTCTCTCATTTTTTTCATTCAGCATATTAATATATATTGCAGTTGATGTGCTACAGGGTATCATCAATATTACAAAAGTAAGACCCGTAAGTAGTAGCATCATTACCACTTTGTAACGCGATGAGAGAACAACCAAAAATCTTCAAGGAACACAAAGAAGTGCTGGTTATCTTGTGGGGAAGCACCTAAGAATGGCTGAACTTAGAGATGAGTAGTAATTTTAAAATTTGAAACAAAAATACAAGTATTCTTGTCCTTTTCAGAAATAACAAGTGGCTGAATACAGATTATTAAAAAAAAAAAATAACACATACAACTTGTTCTTCAAGCTGAGGGTGATTTCTTTTTAAATGAGTGAGAAATTTTAGAAAGAAATGTGCTTTGACTATTAAAGAGACATATGGAAAGGTGTCACAAATACATGATTTCACTATTGAAAATTAACAGAAATGTGTCATCAATAAAAACTTTTACTGCAAATAAGCATAAAGGATCTCTGTGGGGTGATCAAAATGTTCTAAAATTGGACTTTGATAATAATGGCTGCACGATTTTATAAATTTACTAACAATCATAGTATTGTTGTATGGCATATTGCCTGGCTATAAATTACACCTCTAAAATACTGTTTAAAAAACCCATTACCCACTCAAAAAATTTAAAACAATTTTCTATCATAGTAAAAATTCTTCCAAATGAGTTTTAACCCCATTTGTTAAAAATATTCTAATACAACAGTTTTCAAGATTAACTAATTTAGCAAGAAAAATGAAACTTTTCTAAGTAAATAACAACAAAAATTAATGAATTAGACTGAAAAATTAGTACCATAATTAATTAGGTATAGCAGCAATGAAGCACTTCTGTTCACAGCATCTATGTTTATGAGGTGTCTTTTTCAGTTATGACAACCATTATGATCAAGTTGCCCCTATCCCTGTCTACAGCTTCAGTATGTTTCCCTTACACTCCCCACTGGACCCTCTTCACATCCAGGTTCCAGAAGCTCTCTCTCACTGCTAGTATCTGAGAAAGGCTATTTGCCCTCATTTTTCTGCCTGGTTAAAACTTAGTCATTTTACACAAGTCAGCTTAACTATCATTTTTCTTGGTATGCCATCTTTGATTCCCTCAGCTACGTCAGGACTCCCACCTATGTGTTCCCTTTTTTATAAAACTTTATTGTATTTGTAATTACTTACTAAATCTTATTAGCTACTCTATCCTCAGTAACAAACACACTACTTGGCACATAGAGATGATAGTCAATAAATATTACTGAATGATGAAATGTGTTCAATCCACGACAAAAATAATATCAAAAACAGAGAAAAAGAACTTACCAAATAAGATAAACAGTCCATGTGGTGTGATAAGCTGAAAAGGATGGTACAAAATGTAAGTGATTAATCTAAGTAACAATTTAAAGTAAGTTTACTTATAGTAATAACAATGGACTTTGTTTAAAGCATTTATTTTATATACTTCCTCTATATATACTAATGTTGAATTTTAATAAAAATTGTTGCACTAAACTTAAAATTTTTTATGTGAATACAACTCTACCACCAGATGTCCTCCTGAAAGACTGTTTTATAATAGTTTTCAACTCACATCAGGATTGAGATTGGTGACAAGTAGAACAGAATTTCCAGGTATACCACTAGCCCCAGGAATGGCCATCCTTCCAGTGACAGCAGAGGAGGCAATTGTGAGAGGACCGAGAGCTCCAGGAACAGCTGGGACTGATAGACCTTTTTAAAACATCAAAAGCATTTCATATTCTTATTATTTGAAGACTACAACACTTAATAAATGAAGACAAAAGCAAAAACAGAAGAAAATGTGTCAAAGTTGCCATAAGGATATCAAAGGCCAGTTTTCTGTCCTAAAGAGTCTGTCTGGAAGACAGGTTCTTGTTTTTTAACGTTATCATAGTCAGTATTCTATTATTTATATAGTACTTTGCAGAGCAACTAAATTCACTGGTCTTAAAAGCCATTATACTTCTCAGAGGATCAACTATAAGCACTCCCTCATTTCTTGAAATAGATATATTCCAGCAATTTCTATAAAGTATATAGAATTTTCATATTGACTTCTACCATAAAATAAGATATATAGGAGGTCTATCTGGAAAAAGTCCAGCCACTGTTAATATAAAGAGAATGGTTTGCGCAACACTGATGTAACCTGGCAGCCAAGGAGAGCATGGACTGCAATGCTCATGTGTGACTAATGATGTCTTCACTGTGCTAGGCAGTGGGGGTGGTAGACACCATTGAGTGAGCCTGTGTACTGTGTGGCCACTGCATTCAAAACGACTGCATGAATAGAGCAATAAATCGGCATCAAATTTTGCACTAAACTTGACCAATCCTCTGAAGAAACTACTCAGATGATTCAGAAGGCTTCTGGGGATGATGCCATGAGTGCAGAGCAAATAAAGGCGTGGCACAAACACTTCAAAGATGGTTGATAATCTGTTGAAAGTGATTCACATTCTGGAAGGCCTGCAACAAGCAGAGCGCCTGAGGATGTTGAATGTGTACGGGCTGCAATCAACAAAGATCAGCAACTGACGGTGTGGGAAGTAGAAGCTGATCTGGGAGTCCAAAAACTACTGTGTCTGAGATTTTGACGTAGGATCTTGGCATGAAACGTGTCGCGGCAAAATTCGTTCTTGGCTTCTGCTACCAGAGCAGAAGGAACATTGTGCTGCAGTTGCTATTGACTTGATTCAAATCGCCACCAATGAACGAGACTTGGCGCCCTGTACTTCTGGTTTTTCCCAACCTAAAATCACCTTTGAAAGGGAAGAGATTTCAGACATCGATAAGATTCAGAAAAGTACGATGGGGTAGCTGATGGCAATTCCAAAAAAGGATTTTGCAGAGTGTTTTGAACAGTAAAGAAACACTGGGAGAACTGTGTGAGGTCCCAAGGTGCCTACTTTGAAGGGGACTGAGGGGTCATCGTCCTGTGTACAATGTTTCTTGTATCTTGTATCTTCTTCAATAAGTGCCTCTATTTTTCATAGTGCATGGCTGGATACTATCTGGACAGACCTAGCATATTTTAAAAATCTTTTGAGAAGTCACAAATATACATGCTAGATGGTATTGCATGTTCTAAAACTGGATTATGAAAATGGTTGCACAACTCTGTAAATTTACTTAAAGTCACTGAGTTACATATCTATGACAGGTATACAGGCATAAATGTATGACACTCTGTATGAGGAAGCATTTTATAACCTTGTGAAGTGCTATATACATATTATTACCATCAACTACAGATTTATAGAATTCAATATTCTTTTGTACCAAGATTTTTCAAGCTCTCTATTCCCACAGATAACCCAGAACTATCATACTGGAATACTGACACTATATACTATACTTAAAACAGTATACCTTCTCAAAAGGTCCCACTACTTGTGTTTTGAGCTTAAAAATGATCTAAGGTAGCCCTGACTGATGTGGTTCAGTGGGTTGGGCACTGTACCATAAACCGAAAGGCTGCTATTCGATTCCCAGTCAGGACACATGCCTGGGCTGTGGTCCAGGCCCCTGGATGGGGGCATGCGAGAGGCAACTGATTGATATTTTCCACACACACTGATGTTTCTCTTTCTCCCAACCTTCCCCTTTCTCTATAAATAATTTTTTAAAATCTTTAAAAATTACCTACAGTAAAATCTCTAGTTTATATAAAATGAACCAGTTGCTTAATTCATTGGTTCTTAAAGCTCAAAATTTCTTATAATAGACAGGGTCTTGCCACCTTACCACAAATCATGTAAAATTGCAAGTTAGTTTATATTCAGACAATTCTGCTTGATAAATCTATGGTCATTACTACCATCAGCTTGCTGAATTTTAAAACTGTGTAGACCACCATCTCAGGCTGGATACTTTTCCATGAAATTTATAATCAATAGCCGTTCATATGACTTCTCTTATGCCCCTCCAATCCAATTTGCAACTTTTGAATAACTTTCGTTTCATTAAAAATTTTCTTCCTTTATAGTTTACATTCAATTTTATTTTGTATTTGTTTCAGGATATTGGTTATACAACCACATACTTTACAAAATGTTCCCCCTGATAGTTCAAGCACACACCTGGCACCATACATACTTATTAGAGTATTACTGTCTATATTGCCTATGCTGTACTTTTGGAGGCCTATCATATACCGCCAAAAGTACACCTTAGTTACACTGTAAAAAGCTTATATGTATGTATGTGTATTTGTATATACATAATCATTCTTTGGTATCCATGGATGCCCACAAATATAAAACTCTTACATAAAAATATAAATCCCTTACATAAAATGGCATAGTATTTGGATATAACCTATGTACATGCTCCCATATACTTTACATCATCTCTAAATTACTTAAAATACCTAATACAATGTAAATGCTATGCTCTGTGAATGCTTGTTATACTGTACTGTTTAGGGAATAATGACAAGAAAAAAGTCTGTATGTGTTCAGTAAAGGTGCAATTGCTCTACACCTAACTATGTATGGCACGCCAGTAACATTTCTGCCCCTGAATATTTTCAATCCAGTTGGTTGAATCCAAATATGCAGAACCCATGGATATGAAGGGCTGATTGTATATCTCCCTACTAGACCTTAAAGGTCTTATCAATTTCTCTTTCTTAACATCTACTATAGTATTTTATATACAGTGTTTCAAAAAGAAATATCTAAAATCAGAAGGACCTATATCACTACTTTGAAAAGTATATCAATTAAACATTGGGGAGCTTCAAATAAAAACAACATACAATGCCTTCATTTTAATGCAACAGGCAGACTGTTCACTTAGACAGGTTAACACGTCTTAAAACCACCAGAACCCTAAAACTTAAACTTCAATCTTCTTACCACTCTTTCCTTTTTAGTTAACTTCATTCTATCCATCAAAGAGAAAGTAGTTAAAATTCCCTGAATTAGAAGGGTAGGTTATAAAGATTATTGCCAGAAAGCAATTACATTGTGACTTAAAATAGTTATATTTATGAATCAGCTGGAAGCTGAAAATGTAATATGTAGACTAGCTTAACATTAATGCCACTCTTTAATTGGCAACCTCAACATTTTCCTTAGAAACCAGAGATAAAACCATCAAGAAAATTTTTTGTCTTCTTAAGATATAATCAAATTTCTTTGTTTACTATTTGGAAAAGAGTGCGTATCATTATTAAAGTATTAACCAATTGCTATCTCCTAATTATCTCCATTAGCTAAAGAAAAAAAATACATAGCCCCTGAAATTAACAGCATGCATATCCTCTTATGGTAATCTTCTGAACTCATTACTGACCCTCTCAAAAAAGGATTTATGAATAAGTTGAATACTAAATATTTATTAATTCGAATATTTACTGACTGCATAATATGTACTGAATGCTATCAAAGGTTTGAGGACAAAGGTAAGACAGACACAAGTCTGTTCAATATGTAACTGGTAAGTTTATCTGCAAAGACAGAAGCAGTCCATACATCTTATACAATATCCAAAAAGGCAAACCTAAGGTTATTTAATATAGTCAACCTAAAGTTATCTGTGCCGATGGCAAATATAAACAATGCAGAACATATAATGGAAATTTGCGACTGAGAATGGAACCAGAGAGAAAATCTGTAAACATAAGGAAGCTGTGCATCATACAATAAACCACTTCTATGGTTGATATACGTAATACTTTTATTGTAAATCCTTCAAACATGGTAATATTTTTCACCTTGATAAATTCCTAGAAAATACAGAAAATCAGAAAAATAATTTCAAATTCACCTGCAGCTTGAGGAAATCCAATGGCTGGGGCAAATCCAGCAGCCCCTGCATATGGTGAGGAAATTATACCTGGTGCACCTAATGGAAAAGAGAAGCTAAAATAAATATATTACCTTCTATAAAAACGGTTATCGAAGCAATAGAAAATGGTTATTTGAGGGTACATTATCGATAGATGGTTATGAAGTAAAAATTAATTCAACAAGTGATCTTTAATGTACGAGTCTGCCACTTACAGAAGCTAACCCCTTTCAACTGAGTTTAAGATTTAATAGTACAGAGTAGCTGTTATTTAGTTTTGAGTTATTAGCTTGTTACTTGGTTTTGTTAGCTAGGCTGAGATTATTGCCCTTATTTAGAGGATTGTTTCTATGTGAAAATCATCAAATACTTTTTAAGTTGTACTGTACCTACGTGGTACTGCACTGATAAAAAGGACATATGAAATAAAAATCCTTGCTTTTGAGAGGTTTATAAACTAAAAATATAATTAAAGGAGATTCGTATGATGAGGATCTAGGAGTTTAAATATAAATGTACTACAAGTGATCTAAGAAGAAGGGATCACAGATGATTCACTCTAATTGATTGGAAAAGGTTTCTCAGAGTTAAAACTTGAGCCAGACATTATGAATTGAAAAGCACAGTGTTTACAGTGTGTACTAGATGCTAAACAAATGCTGGCACTCTTCCCTTTCCTTTTAGAAGCTTGGCGACTATGCATCATCAACAGAACTTAATTCTAATGGAGGAGTCAGTATTAATAGAAAAACAATTCGGTTTTGGACATATGAAGGTGGAGGTAAAGACATTCAAATGGAAATGCCCAACAGTGGAAATGAGAGAACAAACTCAGAATAACTATTATAAGACACAGACTTGTAAATCATCTATGTAGAAATAAATGTAAGAAAGCCATGCAAATTGAGAGCACTACTAAAAAGGGAACAAGACAAGAAATGAAGAGAGCTAGAAACAGAATCTGGGAGCATTAGTACACTTAAGTGGTAGAAGAAGGGAGAGAACATTCTAAGGATGAGAGAAAAAAACAGCCTTAGAAAAAAAAGTGGAACTTTCAGCCAAGATGGAGCCCTAGGTAGACATGCTGAGTCTCCCTAACACAACTAAGAAGGAATACAACAAACTCAAAACTGGAGACAACCAGAAGTTCCAGGAAATCAGGCTGCATGTAAGTCCAACAAAGATATAAAGAAGAAATGTTCATCCAGACCAGGAAGAGGGGTGGAGCCGGGACAGAGAGGAAGCTGTGTGGTGGTGGCTGTGGTGGCAGCATGCCAGCGGAAATCACAGTCACACATTTTAAAAAGTTGGGAGGGACACCTGGGGAGTACTCCCAGCAACAGACCAGACCTCGCAGCTCACTGCTCCAGCGCCAGGTAAAATAGAGCCTTGTTGCTTCAGACTGTACAAACCAGTGGGGGTTGGGGCAGAGGAAAAAACTGCTGGTCTCTCACCAGAGTCCGCTTGTTTAAAGGGCCCTCATGGTCCTAGAACGTCCACAGACCCACCCACTCTGGGAACCACAGCCAGGGCAATAGCTAGAAAGGCGCCAAACCATACAGGAAGGGGAAGAAGTACCTAGAAAAGAGGCAAGTGCTCAACAAGCAGCATTGTTCCCTCTCAGAGCACTCTCCCACATACGGCACCACAATGTGAGTAAACGAGTGACTTGGCCCTATCAAATACTAAGGCTCCGCCCTTTACAATGTAACAGGTGCAAGAGCCCTACCTAAGACACAGAGGCAAACACAGGAGCTTGTCAAGATGAGGAGACAGAGAAGTATGGCCCAAAAAAGGCAACAGGTCAAGGTTCCAATGGGAGAACTAAGCGACAAGGAGACAGCCACCTAACAGACTTAAGAGTTCAAAACACTGGTGATAAAGATGCTCAGACTTTACATATACTTAAGTATACCTAATGCAGAAGGGAAGTGAAGGCTAAGCTAAGTGAAACGAAGGAAAATCCATACAAAACCAATGCTGAAGGGAAAGAATTGAGGTTCAAATCAATGATTTGGAACATAAGGAAGAACTAAACAAGTCAACCAGTAAAGAATGAGGAAATAAGAATTGAAAAAAAATGAGGAAAGGCTTAGGAACCTATGCGACAACTTTAAACGTGCCATCATCTGAATAATAGGGGTACCGGAAAGAGAAAAGGAAGAGCAAGATATTGAAAACTTACGTGAAAAAATAATGAAGGAAAACTCCCCAAATTTAGTGAAGGAAACAGACATACAAGTCCAGGAAGCACAGAGAGTCCCAAACAAGTGGACACAAAAAGGACCACACCAAGACACATCATAATTAAAATGACAAAAGTGAAAGATAAAGAGAGAATCATAAAAGCAGCAAAAGAAAAGCTGAGAGTTACATACAAAGGGGTGCCTATAAGACTCTCAGCTGATTTCTCAAAAGAAACTTTGCAGGCAAGAAGGGACTGGCAAGAAGTATTCAATGTGATGAAAAGCAAGGACCTCCAACCAAGATTACTCTACCCAGCAAAGTTATCATTTAGAATGGAAGGGCAGATAAAGTTCTTTCCAGACAAGGTGAAGCTGAAGGAGTTCATCACCACCAAGCCATTATTATATGATATGTTAAAAGGACTTTTTAAGAAAAAGAAAATCAAAACTATGAACATTAAAATAACAGCAAACCCACAGCTATCAACAGAATTAAAAAAATAAAAACAAAAACAAAAACAAACTAAGCAAACCAGAATAGGAGCAGAATCATAAGTATGGGGATGATTTGGAGGATTATCAGCTGGGAGGGTGTAGAGGGAGAAATGGTGCAGGGATTAAGAAGCATAATTGGTTGGTACAAAATAAGACAGGGGGAAGTTAAGAACAGTATAGGAAGGGGTAAAGCCAAATAACTTATATGTATGACCTATGGACATGAACTAAGGTGAGTGAGATTGCTAGAGGGAAGTGGGGTACTGGGTGGAGGGGAGCAAAGGGAATAAAAAATTGGGACTACCGTAACAACAAAATAAAATATACTTAAAAAAAGCAGAAAAAAGTGGATTATAGTGCTTCAGGATGTAGAGAGACAAACTTTTTAGGGGAGGGGGTTCAACAGAGGTTAAAATAATGAGAAATGTACAAGATAAAGAGTAATGTTAGATACTTAAAAAAAAAGAAAAAAGAATAATGTTAGAGTAGCAGTGGAAAGTTAGATTGTGAGAGGCAAAGGGAGGTTTCTTTTTGTTTTGTTTTGTTTAATGATAGGGTGATGAATATATTTATAGGAAGAAGAAGGTAGGCTGATTTTCTAAAGGAGTTTAAAGCTTATGTAATTTTTTCCTCTTCACTGAAGAGAATTCTTTAACAGAATTAGTTAAATATATAGTTGTGATTTATTAAAATAGTTCAAGAAAATATAGTCATTTAGACTTAGAGAAAGAGCTAACAGAAAGAATTGAAGATAGGGAAAAAAACTGACAGAATAACTGACATAATAAGAAGAGAAACATATTTACTGAAAGCATCTTATGAGACAAGCATTCTTCTAGTGCTAAGCATTGAATAAAGAAGAGAAGAATTTCTGGCCTTCCTAAACTTACATTCCAGTCAACTGAAGATCACAGGTAAAATGATTCGTTTTCACACAAGTAACTATATTTAAGGCATAAAGGAAGACAACAAAGAAGCTTCAATATGGAGATAAGTAATTATAAAGTTATACTACAACGTCAAATATAAGAAGAGATATGGTAGATTGTATTATTGTTGCCAAATATTCACTTGCCCCTTGCATACAGCTCTGGCCAGACATGTGACTTGCAGTGCTTCCTATGGGAGAAACATGCATTTCTATGCAATTCCCACTGCATTTGATCATGTCATAATGGAAGCACACAGACATGCTGTCTCTATACAGCAGTTTTAAGAGGCCTTATGGTGTAAATCAACTCTCTTATTTTTTACTTTCCGCCACAAGAATGCCATGTCTCAATGGAGTGACATTTTTGGCCCAGGCCCTAGATTACAAAGGCATGTGCATGAAGGTTGCAGAAGCAGATTCATAGCTGCCTATGTGTCCATGCTACAAGAGAAACAAATGTTAATTGCTGTAAACCCAGAGATCTGGGGAAACAAGGGAGGTACTTTTTAAACACAACAAAGAGACTAATACAGATGCCTACAGAGAAGGGTATGAGGCAGATCAGCAGTAGATTTTAGGGAAATGAGGAAAATTTTGAGATAACTATCACAGAACATAAAATAGTGATAAATACAAGAACTGGCAAACAATTACCAGGGTCAAATTTTAATTGTTTACAAGTAGAATATGATGATTAACAAGAACGTCTTGTTAAAATTTGAAAAAAAAATCATTTATAAAGTTTCCACAAATCTCCTCAAATAAGCAGAAACAAAAACATTGTAGCAAAGTAATCTGTTAGACAATATGTCAGTATCTTTATGAAAAGATTACACAAACCTTTAAGAAAAGGATCTAAGATTTGAATGATTAAGAATAGATATGTTATATTTGAAAAATGTACCACCACAATTGTAATTAAGGCAAGACAAATTAATAAACAACATTTTTACCTGTGAAATCAGTTTATAGGTATTATTTATAATAGCAATACCCCAAAGAAACAAGCTCAATGTCTCAACTGGAGAATGATTAAATATACTGAGTCATTAGACAAAATATAGAGTCATTGACAATATTACAGAGTATGTACTATGAAAAAAGCAGAGTTAAAATTATGTTTTCTTTAATGTGGGTATAGTAGCAGACTAAATAATATAGAGCAACCTTACTGCAGAAAATGTTCAATGAAAGAATAAAAAGATCTTTAAAAATCTGACAGCTGACAATATAAGAAATAACCAGGCCAAAAACCTAACCCTGTGAGCTGAGCTTTGGTTTTGTCAGCCACACGGAGTAGCAGACAAGACAAATTCGAAGGTTAGCTCAAGGAGGTCACTAGGAGAGGTTCACAACATTAATCTAGAAGTGTAAGCCTAAAATAACCCACCCCATTTATCCACTCCTCCTATGCTCAGAAGACTGAAAGGAAAATTACTTATGTGTCTAGCAAAGAAGGAAAAAAATATTCCCGAAAAGTTCTAACCCAATGCAAACTCTCATGCAAATTTGCAGCCCTAATTCATATTTTTAGGAGTCCCAAGGAAAAATAATAAAATGTGGATTTAGATAAAGATGGTCCCAAATATAGACCATTTAATATTGAGGACAAGTAAATTCTCTCTGGAAGAACATACCTCCTTGATCCTAAGCCTTAAAGACCTCTCAAAATCAATTATACAAATATAATTAATACCTCATCAAAAAGAAAAAAAAAAAAGAAAAACAGAAAGAAAAAAAGAGAAAACATATCTAATTGCAGAAATACAGCTGGTAAAGATTTCGGACACTGGAATTATCAGATAAAGATTTAAAGGTATGTTGAAAAATATCTGTATGGCAGGAGCCAGTTTTTGAAAAAGAACCAAATAAAGTACTAGAAATGAAAAGCAACTATTGAAATCTAAAATGACCAGAAAAATTTAACAACAGATTAGACAAAGGTAGAGACTGTTAATGAAATAGAAGTTAGACTCCAAGGAGTTATTCAGAATGCAGCTCAGAGATAAAGAAATAAAAAATACAAAAGTTTGAAACACTTCAAATAGAGTAAGTGGTATAACATGTCTAATCGAAGTTCCAGAAAGTATGAAAAGAATAGTGGGGAGGGTAAATATATGTAAAGGTAATTTCTAGAACAACAACAACAAAACCTACCAAATCAAGAATCCCAATGAGCTCCAATCAGAACAAATCATACTGAAACTACAGGGCATCAAAGATAAAGTATCTATGAAACAGCCAGAGAAGAGAGTAGCAATTAGGTCCACAGCTGACTTCCTCAGACAACAATGAAAACCAGAATACTGCAGAATGATTTCTTTGATATACTGGGAAAAAAAATACCTATCAACCTTACACTCTATACTAAGAAAAATATCTTTTAGAATTGACAACAAAATAAAGACATTTTGGACAAATAACAATTGCAAATGCTACCATGAACTCCCCTAAGTGACTACTGAAGAATGGGCTTCAGGTACAACATAAATCAGCGGTTCTCAACCTGTGGGTCGTGACCCCTTTGGCGGTCAAACGACCCTTTTCACAGGGGTCACCTAAGACCATCGGAAAACACATATATAATTACATATTGTTTTTGTGATTAATCACTATGCTTTAATTATGTTCAATTTGTAACAATGAAAATACATCCTGCATATCAGATATTTACATTACGATTCAAGACAATAGCAAAATTACAGTTATGAAGTAGCAACAAAAGTAATTTCATGGTTGGGGGTTCACCACAACATGAGGAACTGTGTTAAAGGGTTGCGGCATTAGGAAGGTTAAGAACCACTGACATAAATGATTCCCAGATGGCATATATGTGTAGCAAGAAGGAATGAAAAACCTCAAGAATTATATATGACTTAATTTAAATGAATATTGATTATATAAAATACTAATTGCCAAGTTAAAATAAAAATTTTAAACATAGTATCAAGAGTTCAGAGGAGGTTAAAAGAAGGTAAAAGGAGTTAAGGCAGCATGATCAAAACCTGAGGGTATCTGGGAGAAAATCACTCAAGGCTGAAGGAATAACCAATGGAACAATCCAGAGGTGGGAACATAACTAACATTTTAGAAACAGCAGGGCATCAGTTTGGTAGGCAGAAGGCGCTGGGAGGGAACATCAAAGGAGATATGTCCAAAAAAGTGAACTTGGAGTGGATGATATAGGGCTCGGTAATGCAATACAATAAGAATGTGGGCATTTACTCTGAAAGAAATGGGAACCTCTGGAGGGTCATCAGCTTAGACTAAAATGGTATGACTTAGTTTTCTTTTCTTATTTACATAGAATCAACTATACATATGTAAAAGGTACTATGTGAAGAATTCTGATATGTATTTAAAATATATGAAACTATCACAAAAATTAAGATAACAAATATTATTTCCATCATCTTAAAAATTTCCTTGCATCCCTTTGTAACTGATCTCTTTCCAAACCCTGTCTGCTCTCAGGCAACCACTGATCTGCTTTCTGTCAATACAGGCTGGTTTGCATTTAACATAATTATATATGAATGGAATCATATATTTTTATCTGCTTTCTTTCATTCATAATAATGTTTTGTCTGGCTACTTTCATTCAGTATAATCCTTCTGTCCTTATCAGTTTATTCCTTTTATACTGCTAAATAGTATTTCACCACATGGATGAACTACATTTTGTTTATCCATTCACCTGTTAACAGAATTATTTCTAGATTTTGGTCTTTACATATAAAATTACTCTGAACATTTGTATACAAGTATTTGTATGAACAAAAACAGTATGCTAGTGAAAGGTGTTGGAATGGTGAGCATTTTTAATTTTAGCTATTGTAATGAGCATGTAGTAATACAGTAATTTTAATTTCCTTGATAACTAGAGATGTTGAGCCTCTTTTCATGTGTTTATTGCCACACATACACAATGTTGTGTAAAGTAACTTTAAATCTTTTGCCCAGTTTTACTGGTTTCTTTGTCTTATTATTGTGCTATATGAGAGTTCTTTATATAACTTGATATAATGAATCTGTCTGACATGTGTGTTGTAAATATTTTCCTTCAAGTCTATAGCATGCCTTTTAGTTTTCTTGATGGTATCTTTCAAACAATAAAACTTTAAAATTTTAATGTACAGTATATAAGTAATTTCATTTTATGGCTGTGCTTTTTGTGTTCTAAGAAACTTGTGCATATCCCAGGTAGCAAAGATTTTCTCCTAAGTTTTCTTTTACAAGTTTTATAGGTTTAAGTTTTACACAGAGATCTAAGATCCATTTCAAGTCAAGTTGTCAGTATGGGTGAGATATGAATCAATGTTTATTTTTTTTCCAATATGGATATCCACATGTTCAAAAACTACTTGGAAGATTTTCCTTTCCCTATTGAATTCTTACATTGGCAATTTTGTTGAAAAGCAATTAACTACATATGTGTGAGGTCTGTTTCTAGACTCCCTATTCTGCTCCATTAATCTATATAACTATCTTTCAACATGACCAAATTGGCTTGATTACTGTAGCTTTATATTGCCTTGCAATTAAAAATTTTAAAAAATTCTTTTGAATATCCCAGATATGTTCTTTTTCCATTTCTATATAAATTTTAGTAGTTCGGTGCATCTTACTAAAGAAAAAACTTAGTAAGCTTTTCAAGGTTGTTGAAAATGAAATCAAGAAACCCTGCCTTTCTGTATGAGCAGCAGTTAGAAAACAACGTAACAATGATAGCTACAATTTTCATTGCACTTATGCCGTGCATCACTCTAAACTCTTTACATATATAAGCACATTTAATGTTCATCACAACCCTATCAGTAAGTGCTACCATTATGCTCATTCCATGTATGGGAAACAAAAGTACGGAGCAGTTAAGCAATTTGCGCAAGGTTATGCAGATAATAATTATTGGTCCTAGAATTAGAATCTAAAAAGTATGGTTCCTAGAAACAAATCTAACAGAACATCCAAACCTTAATGGAGAAAAGTCACCAAATTTATTGAAAGACATTAAGGAACATCCAAATGAATGGAGAAATGTACAACATTCAAAGACTGGAAGACTCTATTGTAAAGATCCCAGTGTCTTCTAAGTGATTTATAAAGTCAGTGTAATCCAGTAAAAACTCCAATAGCTTTTTTGATAAGTTGATACTAAAATTCATGTGTAATGGTCAAGTATTGCCAAGATATTCTTAAAGAATAAGGTAAAAAGACCTCCTCTATCAGATACTGAAGTTTTACTGCTATGATATAAAAATGCTGAAACTATTTTTTTGTGTGTATTGTAGGATCAAGCAAATAAGTAAGGCTAATGGAAACTAGCTTTCTCATTCTTGAAGAAGGAAGTTATCGATATGAAAAAAGGGGTGCCAGGTATCAGTTAAAATTTGTGGTTTTAAACAAACACACAGAAAAATATATTTATGGAGCACACATACACACATATCCTAGTAATGTCCATTTAAAGTGCCTAACCCTGATAGGGTAACTCGTAGCACTGTCCCATACACCAAAAGGTTGCGGGTTCAAACCCCGAGCGGGGCATCTACGGGAGGCAACTGATTGGTGTCTGTCTGTCTCTCCCTCCCTCCCTCTCCCTCTTAAGTCAATAAACATATCCTCGGGTGAGGATTAAAATAAATAAATAAAAATAAAGTACCTATAAGCAATGATGTCTTTTTAGCAAGGAGCACATCTATTGCGTGTCATCCTTGCGCAGGGGCCATGCTAATCTTCTCTGTATCGTTCCAATTTTAGTATATGTGCTGCCGAAGCGAGCACGCAAATTCGTGAAGCGTTCCATATTTTTTGGGTCTGCTGCATGGGCAACAGCAGACCCTCCATATCACCCTGCCCAGGCTCTGTAGCTTCACATAAGAAGCTACACCATCGTCTCTCGAGACGGACGGCTGCCGACGACGACGACATCTATTGCCTAGATGTTAATTTCTAAATCCCATTTCTCATTGAAAAGAACCAGGGTTCACTTTGCAGTGCTAAGGCAGGGAAAGTAAAGAAAATCTGATATATCTTCTTCCAGAAAGTAAGAAAATGCTCAAACAATGATGGGGATATTTCAAGAGACCGTAAAAGTCAGTGTGAAAGAGCTCCCACTGGCCAAATCCGGGACAGTTTGAGCATAAGATGAAAAATTATGGTATAAAATTATAACCCACGGAATAAGAATCTAATGATACGTACTGAGACAAAAAAATAGGTAAATGGGTAATAAGTAAGCCATAGAGATCTAATGCACAGTATAGTATATACGGACAACAATATTATATTATAATTACGTAATGTGATAGTTACATTGGCAATCATATAATATAGAAATGTATCAAGGTAACATGTTGCACACCTTAAATTCACAATGTTGTATGTCAAACTTATCCAAAATGAATAAATGAATGAATTGGATGATGTTACAAAAAAGTCCTTTATAATAAAATCCCCGCTAATATATGTAGAAAAAAAAATGGAATTATCAAATCACCAATATAGCAACCATCATCACAGTAACAACTAATTTCGGCAATGGATGCTAAAACTCTATTTACGTAGTCTCAATATATCTCCCTACAAATTAATTACAAAGAGAAAAAGTGACTTTACTGGAAGAAACTCAGCAGAAACCACTTTAATAAGTGATTATAGGGTAGAGGTTCAGAATGAGTTACCCCAAGATGTGCCTTTGTGGTATGCCGATCATTCTGAGCTAAAGGCTAACAAAACCGTGCTGGCTCAAGAGAAACTTCTGCCCCCATTTAACTCTCAAGAAGCCTTCCACCAGAAGTAACTTTTGATGATCTATCTATTGATATATGGCAGGGCAAACTA
The DNA here is from genome assembly GCF_987537825.1 of Furipterus horrens. Classification (NCBI taxonomy): domain Eukaryota; kingdom Metazoa; phylum Chordata; class Mammalia; order Chiroptera; family Furipteridae; genus Furipterus; species Furipterus horrens. The sequence goes on from NW_028327174.1 coordinate 186,490,064, forward strand.
TTAGTTACTAAATATTTATTAACATCTGCTCTTCTTATCCTGCAATGAGCTTTCTCTCCTTTGAAGCCCCAATGCAGAATGTCATACTTACCTCATTTTCTCTTTCTGTCACTGAACCGCTCGTATATATGGGGTCTTTGACTCTCTCATGTGTGTAGGGTTCCCATATGTATCTATATACTTAAGTTTGGCTATCTTCTCTTGTTAATCTGTCTCATGTAGATTTAATTATTAACATTAGACCAGCTGAAAGAACCTGGAGGGTATAGGAAAGTTTCTTCCTCCCTCACATGATCAAACTTATTATCACCAGGAACAGAATAAATTGGCATCGTTTGTCATTTGGTGTAATAAACTGAGAAAAACACATTATTTCAGCCAAAAACACACACTCATACTGAGAGACATTCTATACAATAACCCACCTCAACTCTTAAGAAATGCAACGGTCATAATAGACAAAGAATGAAGAAATGTTCCAAATTAAAGGACTCTAAGAAGGCATGACAAATATATTACCCTGGTACTGGTTTGGAGCTTTACCAGAAGAAATTCTCTTATAAAGAACATTATTTTCTCAACTGGCAAAATTTTAAAAGGTCTATGGATTAGATATTATTATTGTATGAATATTAATTTCCTGATTTTGATAACTGAACTGTGTTTAGGTAAGATTGATCTTGTTCTTAGAAAATACACAATGAGTATTTAGAAGGAAAGGCGCATCATGCCTACACCTTACTCTCCAGTGATTCAGGAGGGAAAAAACTTACCTATACACATACACACACATGCACACACAATCAGAGAGATGATAAAGTACATGTGGCATGATGTTAATAATTGAGGAATATGAATGAAAGATATAAGGCAATTCTTTGTATAATTCCTGCAGCTTAAATTATTTCAAAACAAAGTTACTAAAATATTATAAACTTTAAATAGAGTATATAGCCTTATGTCAGGGTAACAAAAGATTTCTTAAATAAGACACAAAAAACACAAACATAAAGAAAATGGCAAATAAGTCTGACTACATAAATATACCATAAAGCCAAAAATGGGAGAAACACATATAACCAAAAAAAGGACTAGTGTCTGGAATATATAAGGATTTTTCTACAAATAAACACAAGGAAAAGGAAGAAACCATACACAAAAATAGAAAAAAGAGTTGAACAAAAAATTCCTAAGGAAGAATGGCCAAGAAACAAATAAAAATATGTTCAACCTCATTGGTAATCAGGAAAACTTCATAATCACCTCACACTGAAATAACCCAAATGTCTATCCACAGTAGAATGGATAAACAAACTGTGGTATATTCACACAACGGTAATCTATATACTTGACATTATTGAGAATGAGTAAGTAAAAGTCACATATGAATATGAATGAATCACAAGTAAAAAAGAAAATAAATGCCATGATCCCATTTCCATAAGGTTCTAATCATAGGAGGAAACATTTTTTAAATGGTAAGAAAAGAAAACAAAAACAAAAAGCTTAAGAGCAAAAGAATGATTATCATCAAATTTGAAACTGGTCATCTTTGGGAGAGTGGAGGCACAATCACTGTGAAGGGTACAAAGAGTGCTTCATGAGTATGTGTAACTATTTGATTTCTTAACCCACTTGACAATTTCATGGGTATTAAAAAACATTTACATATTTTATAAGCTTTTCTATAGGTATAATACAGGGTGAGGCAAAAATAGGCTTACAGTTGTGAGTACACAAAAGTTTATTCTTGTATTATTATTTATTAATTATTGTATTATTTTCCAAGCCAACAAGTGTGAACCTACTTTTGCCCTACCCTGTATGTATCACTAAAAACAGGGACAGGGTGGTTGCAGCCTAACCCGAGGAACTTTAAACGGCAAGCTTTAAAAAATAGGAAGAACAAACAGGTAGGAAAAAAGTTAGCAGTGTGGTGTTTCAGAAGCCAAGAGAAAAAGGAGGGAATAGTAAACTTCCACACAATATATAAAAAGCACTGTTCTCTGATGAATCACTTGGGATGTAGGCATTCATTATTTTGCAATGACTAAGAATTTAACACAATGAAAAAGAATGCTAACATTCTGATAATTTAAATTCAGAAACCAAATTTCCTAATTGTATTTTTAAAATGTCATCTTTCCAGAATGCAGAACATTAATTACATCAACAGCATATATTCAATTATTGCAATAAGTGTAGTTCTGCATCTGATAGCCAGTTTTGGCAAACTTCATTGATAGCCCCAACTTCTAGCATGTGTTAGTAAACTGGTAACTACAAAGACATTTGGCTCAGCAAAACTGGACATGTAAGTAGGGACTGGTAACATAAAACACAAACACTGGTCAGACTAAAGCAGAAACTAGCAATTTTAGAAATGTGAACTGAACAGTTCAACTTGACTTTTTCAGTTATTAACAAAAAGCTTTTATACTTGAAAATAAAGTTACAAACTATTTTCTAGAAAATTTTGGAAAACATTTAGCTATGGAGTCTTTATTTTCACCTGTAAAATGAAGATGGACGAAATACGACTTAAAATCTCAATTAGCAATATTTTATGGTCATTTGGGAAAGGAAAATCAATCATGAAGAGTAATAAAATTCAACTGTTTATCTAAATATAAACCACACTTTTGAGAAGAGCTAAACCAAAAAGTAGCATACATTTACCTAATGATATATCCAACTGGTTCATCCACTGCTTTTTCCTTAACGTTAAAGGTTTATTTAAAAAGTATAAATATGATCCAGATCAGGGGACATACAAGAATCAACCAATGAATGCATAAGTAAGTGGAACAACAAACTGATGTTTTTTCCCTCTCTCTCTCTCTCCACATCTCCCCTTTCTCTAAAACCAATAAATATAATTTAAAATAAATAAAACCAAGAAGTATCAGTATATTGAGAACTAGTTTTAAACAAAAGGAAGTTCTTCAGAGTGCAGAGACAATTCAGAAGATTTTATTTTTAATAATGCAAAACTGTAACTTCCCACAAACTTAAGGTAAAGATGGAAGTTCAGACGTTTAAAAAGCAAAATAAAATAAATCCTGTTCTTTGCATAAAGAAAGAACATACCACTAACTTAGGTTCTTATTTTAAAATATCACTACTTAAAAAGCAAAACAGTATTTCTCTCAAGAGCACTTAAGCCAATATTTTGTTGGCTATAAACCAAGATATTTAAACTAATGTTAACATGTAAAAGATTACTGATTTGAAGCAAATGATTATATGGCTGATAAAGGATGATTAATATTAATGTCAGAAAATTAATCTGTCACTTTTTATTTCAGGTATTTACTTGTTTTGCCAACTAACAGAATCTACAAATATTAAAATCTAATTAATGGACATTTTGTTCTATAATCCTTGCTATCCTTTAGAAATCCCGAGTGAATCCAAGAAAAAGGCTGACATAACATGGATTAATAAATGAAACGGTAGAACTTCAGAAAACTTGCTTTGTGACTCAAAATGCAACTACTCACCAAAAGCAGCAGCCATAGGGGGTTCAAGGGGTGGATGGCTATCACCAGTAGGAAGGTCTAAGCGAGTGAAGTCTCTGCTTTTGTCATTATTATATTTCACATTAAGGCTGGTGAGCTTGGAGAAGTCAATGCGCAGAGTGCAGCATGCATTATAGATATTCTGGCCATCCAGAGCCTAAAGCATGTAAGAAAGGGACTGATATTTTGCAAGACAACAACACTGATAAATCAAGCAGCCTCTACTTAAGACACAGAATGGCTATCAGATATAAAGCAGAAAGCACTGGACTAAAAACCAAAGACCTTTTTTACATTTACCTCTGTCACTGTGTGCACCTAAGAGAGAAAAATAAAACCTCTAATTCTCAGTTTTTTCATTTGTAAAGTAAGAATAATCATTCGTATCTTGTCTCTGGTAAGATTAAATGAAAGAGAAGAAATGTAAAGGCTTAGAAAACTATTATGCATCATTGTATGTTTTATTAACTATTATTATAATTATTTTGTCCACAAAAATATTTAAAAATACTTTAATTTTACATTTCATCTTAATTCTTTTTAATGTACTTAACAAAAAGATGAAATAAAGCCTTCCTAAGTGATATCAGAACATATAAAATATTATCTACCATTTTTTCTTCTAAGTTTATTTTTTAATACTGGGAATAAAAAGCTGAGGGAAATTTGGAGTCAGTACTGATACAAAACCAAAGATCAGTAATCCCTCCCCCTTCGCAATAAAAATTTACCAAAGGAATATTTGTAACCACTATGACTTCCACAAATACCCAAACTTTTAAAAATAGATATCAGAAACCAAGATACATAAAAAACAAAAAACATACAAAACACCCCAACTTGTAACAGTTATCAGTGAGTATGCCATCATAAAGGTGCAAAATAATATATATATGGAGGTAGATGGTATAGCAAATATAAAGGCTCTATTTCTGATTGAGTCAGATACCGTGTGGTACACAAAAGTACAACAAACCTTGTCCCTATCATTGGAAAGAATCTAGAAGTAATTCAGATACTGACATAAGACAGAATTGTGATTAAGGATAGATCTCAACAGGCGGTGGGTCAGATGTAACTAAACTGAATGTGAAATTTTATATCTTGTCAAAAGTCAAGCACTCATGCACTGAAACAAAACAAAACAAAAAAATGCTATGAATTGACAGGAGCATATTTTCTGAGATTTAATGTCTTTAGCAATTCAGAGCTCAACAAGCTTCAACAGTGAGTACGGTTGCAAAAACAGTGAAATCAATCTTTGTCTAATTTAATAGAAGAAAATGAAGATACAAGGGCAAAGATAATTCTACTTTATTAGTCAAATTATATCAGGAGTACTGTGCTCAATTCTAGACTTTAAGTATAATGGAAATGAGTCCCAGAGATCAAGAAATAATAGGTGATTTAAAACCATTTCATATGAACAAAGAAGTAAATTTTAGCTTATTGTGAAAAAGAGAGCACATGAAACAGTGTATTTAAAAATGGTAATTTTTACATTATGTATACTTTACTACAATTAAAAAATACATGATAAACTGGAGCAAGGAAGAAGACATAATGGCTTTCTTCAGTATCACTGAAGTGACTGATTAACACTTGAAAGATTAAAAAAAAGATAATAATTACCATTTTGGCATATTGTGCATTCAATGGGTCAGCATACTGAAGCAAGGCTTGAAACTGATTATTCTTTGTAAAGGTGATTATTTTCAAGACTGTGCCAAATTTAGAAAATATCTGAAAAAAAGTTTACATTAGGTTAAATCTAAGGAAAAATTAAACTAACATGTCTTTATAAATACAACTTGACTCATGAATCCCATTTTAAAATCAAAATAATTTCCTCTATTAAAATTGTTGGTACCAAAATAACAAGTGAAGCTAAGATGTTAAAGTTTCAACACCATGCATGGCTTAAAACACGACCTAATGGCACTCAAATATTTAACCTATTTTATAAGTCATAAATGACATAATACTAAAACAGGAGGCTACAATAAATAAATTAATATATAATTAATTAATTATAATTAATGTTATAAGATAATGGGGTTAAAAGTATATGAATGGAGGTGAAAGAGTCTTATGGATCAACTATTTCACTCTGACAATCAGCATCATCTACTTCTTGAGGTTTTATAGAAGAAGAAAGTACAAAATGTTCAACAGAGACTGCTCTATTAATTCATCAAGTATTCACAGAGCACTGGAAAGTCAGCAGTGAACAGAGACAGGAGTCTCTGCCCTAATGAGAAAAGACATGTAATAAATAAGCGAATAAATAACAATGTCTAGTCATAAAAATGTGTTATGAATTAAAAAAGAAAAAGGGATGCGAGTAAACCAGAATGCAAGTTGGGAAGGTATAAGGGCAGTCAAGGAAGGTGTCTCTGAAGTGTCGCTGGAGAAGAGGAATGAACGGTGTAGGGAAGGTTTTCTGACATCTGTGGTTACCAACGCTCTTCTAGTACTGTTCTACTTCACCAACACAAAGGTTCATGGCCAGGGTTACTACAATGCATTCTGTTTTCCCTCACATCCCATTTTTAATTTGAATCTTAATGAGCCAGAAACTAGTATTTCTGCTTCTAAGAATAAAAAGATAATTATTCCCTATGCTGGTAAGAACTTGCTAATATTAAATATTATGTCTCAGTGGCCCTTAATAGGACAAATGGCCCTGCTTTTTAATTATCAGAAAGAATAATAAAGAATACCCTAAAGCAGAGGCAACAAAAAAAACTAAATTCAACTACATTAAAATTAAAAACTTTTGTGAATTAAAAAACACTATCAGCAGAGCGAAAAGGCAACCCACAAAATGAAAGATGGTATTTGCAAATCACATACCTGATAAGGAGTTAATATCCAGAATATATAAAGAACTACAATTCAAAAACAAAAACCCAATTTGAAAATGAACAAAAACCCTGAATGGACATTTTTACAAAAAAGATAACTGAACAGCCAATAAAAACATGAAAAAGTTCTGAACATCACAAATCATTTAAGAAAGGCAAATAAAGTCTGAGATACCACTTCAAACTGAGTAAATTGCTATTAGCTAAACAAAAAAGAGGCAAGGCAGGGGAGAGCAATGGGGGAGAAAATGGGACAACTGTAATGGAAAAACAATAAAATTAAAAAAAAAAAAGAAAACAGAAAAAATTGAGTGTTAGTGATGGTGTGGAGAAAATGAAACCCTGTGCACTACAGAAAATATTGCAGTGCTTCTTCAAAAAAACTTAAAAATAGAATTACCATATGATCCAACAATTCCACTTCTGGGAATATATCCAAAAGGATTGAAAGCAGGGACTCAAAGACATATTTGTACCCCACATTCATAGCAGCTTTACTAAAGTAAAAAGATGGAAGCAACCCAGTGTCCATCCACAAATGAATGCATAAACAAAATGTGGTATAGACATACAATGGAGTATTATTTAGCCTTAAAAAGGAAGGAACTTCTGATATATGCTATAACATGGATGTATCTTGAAGAGATTAAGTTAACCGAAATAAGCCAGTCAAAATAGGACAAAAGATGCTATGATTTCACTTGTATGAGGAACCGAGAGTAGTAGTCAAATTCATACAAACAGAAAGTAGAATGGTGGTTGCTAAGGGCAGAGAAAAGAGGAGAATGGGGAATTATTGATTAATGAATGGGTGCAGCAGTATGTTAAGATGAAAAGTGTATGGAGACACATATATGGTGTTGGGTACTTAATACTTAATGCCACTGAACTATACACTTAAAAATGGTTAAAATGGTGTAATTTATTTATGTATATTTTACCACCTCCAAAATAAAGTATCCTAAAGTCTATTATTCTAACAATTGGTTGACGCAAAAGAATACTTTTAACATGTACAGACAGGATGAGGTTATTAACAAGCAGCATGCTTGTTATGGAAAATATATTTTGGGGGTTGCTGCTTATTTTTTCTTTTATTTTTTAAAAATTTGTCTTTTTTCCCATTACCATTTATCCCTCTGACACACACACACACACACACACACACACACACACAAATGGAGAAAAGTATTCTGTTTCTAGAATACAATATATTTCTATTCTACAGGTTTTCTTTGCATGTAATTTTTCAGAATAAAAATAAAGACTCAAATAAAGCAGGAAGAAAATAGCAAAAAAAAGGGAACATCTAGGAATCTAGGAAAGCCTACAGTGTGATTTTAACATTATTTCATAATTACAAAAAAACTAAATTTTAACAGACTTTGTTTCAGAAGATTAACATTTGGGAAAATTTAATATATTCAGATTTATCTTTATTGATTATAATGTCTTTGACTCTATTTCCCTAATATACTTATTTTGATGTCATAGACACAGAGACCCAACTCTTGATGTCTTCTGTATATTATAATCTTCTAGACTTTAAAATAGGACTAAGAAAATACTAAATAGCAAATTCTGGTAAAATTAATCTTCAGGGTGATTTTTATAAAGGCAGAACTTACCAGAAAATGAAAATGTTCACTAGTATTCACTTGTAAAAAGCATATTCATATTAGAAATTTTTAAAATATCAAGTACATTGGCCATAACTTGTTTATAATAGTTTTTGTAGCCAACAAATCAGTAAGACTTAATAACCAGAATTTTATATTACTAGTGTTGATTTTTTTATTTAATACCATAATAATTGATAGTTGCAAGTTATTTATCTTTATTCTGTCAATTCAAAAAGATCAGTTCTTTATCCTTAAAAGATTTGTCTCTTGGACATTCATAAAATACTCCCATTAATAACAATATTTGGTAATAACAGATTATATGAGAATACTATTTTGAACTACTTCTTCAGGGCACAAAGAAATTTTTAGTATGCAGGGTTGAGTTTACATGATGATCAAAGAATGCCTTCTTTATCTATTAATATTCTCTAGGTGATGCCATATAATCCAATGACTTTAAATTTAATCACCCATAGGCTGATGATTACCAAATCTCCAGCCCTGAATTCTTATGCCAATCCAAATTTATTTCCCAATTGTCTATTCAGCATCTCCTACTTGGATGTTTAATGGGTATATCAAACTTAACATGTCCAAAATGTACTCCCCCTCATTTTTTACTATTTTAGTATAAGGTAGCTCTATTTTATCAGTCTCATGGCCAAAACCTAGAAGACATTCTTGATCACTCTTTTTCTTCATAAACCACATCTACTCGACCCATCAGCAAATCCTTCCAAATATTATCCATAATCATCACTTCCAGGGCCCACATCCCTACGCAGGTCTACACCATCTCTTATGCCTACAGCTTATTCTTAACACGGCAAGAGTGATTCTTTTAAAACATAAATATACCCCCTCTTGCCAAAATTCTCCAATGGTTTCCCTTTTTTCTCAGTTTAAAGATTATAAAGGCTTTATATAATCTGGCTCCTGTTTCTCTGACCCTCTTACTTATACATTTCCTACTTTTTACACTCCAATGACATATCCTTATTTCTGATACCTGAACACATTAAGTATACTTCCATTTTAAGGACTTTGCACTTGTTTTTTTTTCTGACCGGACCATTATTCTGCCATATACACACCCTAACTAACACCTTAACATCCCTCATTTGAAATAGCACCATTCCTGTGCTTCAGTCACTCTCAATCCCCTTACCATGAGCTAAAGTAAAAACCATCAGCTTCTATAGCATTTAGCTAATGCCAACTATTGAGCAAAGAATATAAAATAATCATTTAATTATTTATAACAGGTGCAAGCAACTCCACACTTCCATGTATTTTCACATCTCAATAGCCATTATATTTATGTTACTACTTATGAAGTTATATCTTACCCACAAGACTAAAAAGGCAAGGATCAATTTCTTACAGAGCAATTTAATGATAATTACAGAGCATCTGATAATTGCAGCTAAAATTTCTTGAGCACTTAATATGTAGCAGGCACTATTCTAAGTGTTTTAAATGCATTAACTCATGTAATAACTTACAATGAAGGTATTAGAGGCCACCTTCATTCATACCCATTATGTAAATGGGTAAAAGACATAGATGGAATAAGTTACTTGCCCAGGGTTACAGAGGTAGTAAGTGATAAAGCCAGGATTCAAACCAGCTCCAGACCCTTACGCTATACTACACTTTAGCTGGCTAATGAGAGAGACAGAGTGTCAGGGGGAGAGGGCTTAGTTAATCTAATTAGAGAAAGACTGAGGAGGAGAATACGCTGAAAACTTAATGATGTAGAATTCAGTTAAGTGATTACGTCAGTGAAGAGTGATCCAAGCCTAAGAAATAGAAAACAGAAATGGATTAAGACAGGAATAAACTAGAGGGGAGGAGAGAGGGTCAAAGGGCCACAAAAGTCAGGGTGCTAAATAAGCAGAGAATGTTAGGAAATGGGGTTAGAGACGGAGAAGGTCTACATGTGGGGGGCTTAAGGGCTTTGGTCAGGAGTTTGGTTTAATTTCAACAACAATGGGAAGGAGCATTAAACAAGGGAGTGCTCTAACTGAAAGACTGAGAGTTCTACCCTGAAAGTTACTACTGAGGATTCTCAGAATTACTCCTCTTCACCCAAGGACCCCATGATCTTTTGGGAGAGAAACAAGGTTTGTTACTGCTCTCAAGGAGATGATAAATGGAATGACAGGACAGGACCACATGACCGTGAGTAGACTCACTGCAACAGATGGCAATGTTGAGCCACAAGAGCAAGAGCTTCCTTTGTAAAACAGTGGAAGTTAGCAGTAGCTACAGTGTTACAGGACCGAAAGCAAACACACACAGCTGATGGATCAGAGAGTGCTCCCTACCACTTTGTGGGATAAACAGAAAAGAAAATCCACCAGAACAAAGAAACCAATCACTCCAGCAACTCCTGAACCTTTTTATGGGACAACAGTGGCTATGGATACCGCTGTTAAAGTCCTCCTTAGGACATGCTTCACAAATGCATGGTTAAGAAAATGATACTCTGGAAACTATCATAGGGATCACAGTAGACCTAATAAATTATCTATTCTGATATTTACATACACAGCACAGGACCTGTGTTAGGAAATGGTGATAGCATCAGTTGGTATAGGGACTGTGGAAAAGGGCCTGTTTCCTTATTTGTAAAATGTGAGAATAGGATAAGGTGCATTTCAATTCTTAAATACACATGCACATACACACCCCTATGACTCTTCACTTAGTAGTACAAAGATCAGAAAAAGTTAAATAATTCTGGAATGGCCTGGCATTAACCTGACAATATATACTGAGATACATATATAAAAATAAGCAAATAATATGTTTTAGTATTTTAATAAATGGATTGGCAAGTATAATGAAATAAAATTAATTTGTAACTAAAAGGGACAAAACTAACTGGAGTTTTTGGGCTAGATTACAAATGGTTATGTATACAGATTACCCAGTAACTATGTTACATTTTGAGGATCTGTATATATGGAGTTATTAGGTAAAAATATAACAAACATATAAAATAAAACCCTGGACTTCAACATTTGGAGATCTGAGTTCTGACTGGCTCTTCAATTACTCTCTACAATAGTCAATGTATCAATTACCTGAGTCTCAGTTTTATTCACCATAAAATTATACAACAAGGTGACTTACTAGTCTTTAAATTCTAATATATACTCATAGTAGGGTATGATTTGATAGATTGTCTTTTATCAAGACAGTTTAGACAGATTAATGGGTAGTCGATGAAAGCTACACTGGGCATCAGTCAGTATTTAACATGATACTTCCATGTTACATAGAAAGAGTTATTGTATACCTTTCTTTCAGTGACTTTTATAAGATTCTATGTTTTAACCATTTTCATGCTTAGATATATAAAAAAAGAATGTTTCACACACTCTTTTAAATCAAGTATTTAAGTTAAAAAAATGGGGACTGTCAAAATTATCTCTAATTGGTGCTCCTTCTTGCATGAAAACAGGATGAATTTTTTTAGTTATTTAAATCTATCAACCAAAGTCAACAACTTAAAAAACTCATAAGAGTGTTCCTCCTTACCTGATGAAGAACTTCCAGAGTAACAGGGTAAAAGAGGTTTTCAATGATGATTCGAAGCACAGGGCTCTGCCCAGGTAGTATTGTGCCTTCATTGGTAGGAGCTGCAGGAAGGGCCAGACTTCCCGACTGGAGAGCACTGACAGCCTGCAGCGCAGCTTGGGCTCTCTGTATAACAATTCAAAATGAGAACTTCTGGTTACACAGAAGCATTATGTGAATCCTAAAAATTAGTTAATGTAAAGTAATATGAAGTAATATAGTTAAATAAAAATAGACATATCTATTCTTTCTGGATGAACATATCCTAACTTTATCATCAGTAAAGAGCCAAAAGACTTGCTTTCTTATCACAATGGAACAATATATATGAAAGCTGCTTAAATTTACTTATGAAAAAAAAAAAAGGCAAAAAGAGGAAAATTGGATATCGTTTTTATTCAAAAATTTTAAATGCCAATAAGAAAAAAGACACTGTGAAAGTAACATTAAAAACCATTCAAGTCTTCTTTTTCTCTCCCTGAACAATTGAATTCTAAAGCCTTTGGGTGGCATACGATAAATGTAAGTATGGAGGAGGAGAGGAGCTATAGTGGTTCAGTGAGGTAAGAAGGGCATCCCTATAGGAAGGCATCCTGGCACAGAGCACTGGGGCTTGAGCAATACGAGGAAAGCATCCCTGTAGGAGTGCTGTCTAGCATGGGAACCTGAGCCCAAACAAGGTAAGAAAGGTATCTACGCAAGGGTGGCTCACTGCTAGATATCAGAACGTGAGGACCATGAGAAGGGTAAGACAGGCATCCAGAGAAATAACCTGGCCAGGAGCACCAGAGCCCAACGAGGGTCAGAAAGGGGCCCAGATGGATGGGTAGCCAATGTGGTAAAGACAGTCTGAGTATGGTGAACAAAGAGGTTTATGAGGGCCTGAATGGGGTGAAAAGGTAATAATGGAGAGACAGCCTTGCATGGGATATTAAGAACCCAAGTAGTTAAAGATAAACAAGTTTCTAAATATCATGCTTCACTAAAAGAAACCAGGGTGCTCTAAAAAATGTCTAGTTCCAGATGTGGAGTAAGGAAAGCAGACGATGAATGTATAACTTTTTGTTTTTATGGATTTTTGTTGTTGTTGGCTTGTTGTTTTTTTTTACTACAATGCAAAGAACTGTTTAAAGAATGATAGGAGAATGCCAAAAGAATCCCTGAGAGGGTCCTATTGGTCAAATATAGTACAATTTGAAAATCACAATAATAATAATTATAACAAACATTGGGTTGGACAAAAAGTTTGTTTTTTTTCCATAAGATGGGTCTAGCAGCTGTAATTTTCTTTAACTTCATTTGAAACAATTTTGTTATTGTATTGTAACAGCATTAAAAAAGCGGTGAATTTTTGTGTAGCCACTTTAATATTGAAGATGAAAGAAAATAAGCAACATTTTCGGCATATTATGCTTTATTATTTGAAGAAAGGTAAAAATGTAATCAACGCAAAAGATTTGTGCAGTATAAGGAGAAAGTAAAAATATAACTGATTGAACATCTCAAAAGGGGTTTGCGAAGTTTCATAATGGAGATATCTTGCTGGTCAATGCTCAACAGTGAGGCAGACCAGTTGAAGTTGATAGTGATCGAATCAAGACATTAATTGGGAATAATAAACATTATACAACACAGGAGATAGCTAACACACTCAAAATATCCAAATCAATAAAGTTATTGGTGAAAATTAAAAATGTATTTTTTACTTTATGGAAAAATTATATGGACTTTTTGGCCAACCCAATAATAGCCATTCAAATAAGACAGGAAACCTTTAGTTCATGCTGATACAAACTGACAGCTGATGAGGAACAGTATATTTACATTGCCTTGAAGTACCTTTCCCCAAAGACTCTTCATTCCCTTTTTGTAAGTCCTAATTTTATGGCAAAGAAGCCAGGCAAATACCAGCCTAACCAAGTGATCAAATAGCACATCACCAGTAATGAAACAAATTGATATTATGTCCCACCTGTTATGATACAATGAAGAAAAAAAGAACATAACTTCTATGATGTTTCCGTCAAAGATATACATATACTGAATCTAACCACAAGTAAACATTAAACAAACTCAAACTGAGGGGCATCCTGAAAGATAAATTGCCTGTACCTTTCAAGTGTCAAGGTCATGATAGTCAAAGAAAAACTGAGAAACTGTTTCAGATTAAAGGAGACTAAGAAAAATGTGACTTCTAAACAGAACATGTGATTTAAAATAATGTTTGTTTTGCTCTAACAAACATTATTGAAACTACCGGCAAAACTTTAATGGGAACTGAGAATTGGAGGGAAGTCATGAATCAATGTTTTTTAATCCTCGCCCAAAAACATTCTTATTGATTTTAGAGAGGGGAAGAAAGGGAGAGAAACACGGACAGGAGAAAGAAACACTGATCAGTTGTCTTTCATATGTGCCTCAACCAGGTACTGAACCTGCAACCTAGGCATGTGTCTGTCCTGATTGGGAGTCAAACCCATGATCTTTCAGTATGCAGGATGAAACCTCATCAACTGAGCCTCATCGGCCAGGGTTTAACTTCCTAATTTTGACCACTGTATCCTGGCTGTGTAGGAAATGTCCCTGTTTGTAGGAAAAACACGCTAAGTGTTACGACAATGAAGACAGACCAAATTAGCAATTAATTCCCAAATGCCTCAAGAAATTATGCACTTGGAAAGCCAATTATACATGGAATACTGAGCACCACAATCCCACTTCAGACATGGCAGTTTATGTCATCATTTACACTGGGCTTCTCAGTAAAATTTTAAGGTTCTACTTCTTACAACTTTGAAAACTGATTTAGATTTCCACCACTTTGAGCCCATAATTAGAGGAGGGATGGTGGTGGTGTCAATAAATCAAAAAGGACCCAGAACTGCCCTGCCTGGTGGTGGCTCCGTGTATTGAGTACTGGCCTATGAACCAAAGGGTGGCAGGTTTGATTCTTAGTCAGGGTACACGCCTGGGCTGGGGGTCAGGTCCCCAGCTGGGGAGCACAAGAAGCAACCACACATTGATGTCTCTCTCCCTCTCTTTCTCTCTCTCTTCCCCTCTCTCTAAAGGTAAATAAAGTCTTTAAAAAAAGAAAAGCTTAAAAAAAAAAAAAAAACCTCAGAACCCGCACAAGGGTTAGAATTAGCAGACAGTAATTAAAGCAGTCATTATTAACTATTGTGTGTGTATGCCCTCCATCCCCACCCCCCTACAGGCAAGCAGAGACATGGAACATACGATACACTGTTGTCCAATCAAATTTCCTCTGATGATGGAAATGTTCCTATCTATACTGTCCAATATGATGGCCACTAGCCACATGGGGCTAACGAGCACTTGAAATTTGCCTTGTGCAACTGAAAGAACTGAGTTTTTTATTTTGAAATGTATTTGTCTAGGAAAAGACATCATCATCATATGAGGTTCTGAGTGGAATAATAGTTCCTTCTCGTCCTAGATTAGGATGATTAAATCTTATCAAAATTAAGCCTGCGCAAGCAAAAGTAAACTTGACCTCACTGACTTTATGTCATTATCCCTCCAACAGTTCTATTTATTCTTTATATTAAGCAATTCTCTATACATGTTTGTGGCTGCTAGTATTACTGTTATTGTTGTTGGTTCTATTTACTCCTTCCTCTTTGGCATAAGGGATATCATAGTGGAGAAATATAAAAAGCCAGGGTATATAATATCCTAATCATTCTGGAGTTTTCAATATCCTCTGTATTAAGTATTTCATTGAGCACAGAGTACAAAGGTCTCTCTGAATAGCAGGCATGCAAGAAATGCTTTTGAAAACAAAAATCTAAGAAATTAACACCTGGAAAAAAACTTTATTCCATAAGTAACTATAGTTTCTGTTTTTAATTAGGCAAAAGAACATATAAATAAAAAAGAAAAGAAACTGAGGCATATTCTTCACCGAGAAAAACAGAAAAGTCATGGGGAGGGAATGATAAATGTCTTCTGTGAATCTGATGCTAAAAATTACAATGCAGAATTCCTACAACAGGAGATAATATTTAAATGTTCTGCCAATAAGCTCTATGGAATGATTACCACACTAACTATACATAAAGGAAATAGCAGTATGATCAAAACACCAACTTTTTATTGAGGCAAGGGAGAGAAATATACTTCATGTAGAATTTAAACATGCCTAGATTATGTGAAGATGACACTTTTAAAATTGAGATGGAAAATGAGTATACAATAAAATGCACAGATTTTAAGTGTTCAATTTGATGACTTTTTAGAAAAATTATTTTAGAGAAAAATCCTTCCATGGTTATCACTTTGAAGATATATAAACTTCCAACCACAAGGTCAAGAAAAACGGTATACATTAACAACTGCTCTTAACCATTTCTCAAATGTTGTACTACAAAACATGACAAAAATTTTTTAGCTCTCATTTTAGTTGAAATCAAGGGACAAAAATGCTTGATATTCATATCACCCTCTGGCAAGTATGTCCATAAGCTGGAAAAGAAGTTATGTGCATTGGGATATCTTGTACTCAAAGAACAAAACAGAATGATATAGTAATTTATCAGCTTCTCAGGGCTGTCAAAATAAAAGACATCTGAAACACTTTATATATGCAAACAGGTACCTTCAATTTTGAATTCAGCTTTGGTGTAGAACTTTGAATAAAAGATAAATTATTATATTTTATGAAACATCAATGCATAAAAATTACACAAAAGTAACAAAATAGAAAGGGTATTGGGAAGAAATCAAAGCTATGGAAGAATAAACTAGGTCATTTGGGCTGGCTCTGGTTGCCAAGCAACTGGGATTTCTCACTGTTTCCCTTTAGAATAATCCAGTCTTTAAGAGTTTTATAACATTGTTTATTTCTTCTTCAAGACTTATAACAACATATTTAGGAATCACACTAATGAGAAAACTGCACAACTTACATAAAGGAAAATTAAAAGCTCTACCGAAAGATAGGAAACAAAATATAACTTCCTCTTCCAAAGGAGCAGTGAGCAATATAAATATGTTAATTATCTTAAGATTAATCTATGGGAGGAGGTAAGATGGCGGAGGAGTGAGGAGAGGTTGCGGTTTTAGGCTCCGGAGACCCGTCTACAGTTTGGTCTAATTGCAGACAGAACATCTCAGTGAGCAGCTGGACATTGGCGGGAGTTGAGCCAAGGCACTGCTGGATTAGAGAAAATCCACCTGGGAACAACCTGTTTAGTGAGGATAGCGGAGAAAAAGGGGACGAAACGGGATTCCTGACTGGGGCGGCTGCCCGAGCTGTGGCGGGAAGCACACAAAGGATTTTTGGCGACCACAGGCTACCCCAGAGAGGAGTCAGGCGGAGAGCGGATCTCTGCCCGCTGGCAGAGACGGGACTCGACCAAGTGGCATTGGCGCTGAAGGACAGGAGACAGCGTGCTACCGGGCAAGTGAGAACATAATTCTCCTTTATATTTTTCTCTAGTGGATGGTGGAGACGGGAGGAAAGTTTGGGTGTGGTAGGCCGTTCTGGAGGAGCCCAGGCGCAGGGGCGCGCTAATCCACTCCTCAACCCTACCATTGGGTCGCGGGGGCGCACATAGGGAAGTGCTCTCATTCACTGGCCCAGGTGCGCGGGGGCCGTGAGTCCAGGCGTCCCTCGGACATTCCCCAACGGACATAAGATCAGTGCCCCAACGGGCACAGGGAGGGCCCACTGAACACGCAGAGGACTGTGCACAGACACCCCTAGACAGCTCCCGTGGGCGCAGGGCCCCAGGCCGGAAAGCAGACCACTAGCGCAGGCTCTGTTTGTGCCCGCCCAGACGGGTGAGGGAAGGCGGGCGGCTGCAGCACGGGAACAGCGAGAGGCGGCGACCCACGGACGCTCGATTCCACTGAGCGCAAGTGTCCCTGGCCCTGCCCTAAGAGGCGAGAGACCAACTCCCGGAGCTCGGCTCAGCGGGACTGAGGGCACGGGGCAGCGTGCGAGCGTGAAAGCACCTCAGCCCGGGGTCAGTGGGAGCTCTCTGGCCGCCTGTGCGGGCAGGGTCACCTCGGCGCAAACGGGGAACCGCCGCGGCCCAGCGAAAGAAGGAGCCAATCCCGGGGAAAGCGCTCGGGCCGTCCGCGCGGGCAGGGTCACCTCGGCGCGAACGGGGAACTGCCGCGCCCCAGCGAAAGAAGGAGCCAATCCCGGGGAAAGCGCTCGGGCCGCCCGCGCGGACAGAGACACCTTGGCACGAACGGGGAACCACCACGGCCCGGCAGCAGTGGGCTCCAACCGCGGGGCAAACTCTCGGGCCGTCAGAGCGCGCAGGGGCTTACGCGCAAGGGCACCTCAACTGGCTACAGCGGGCAGCAAGGTAGCGCGCCGCGCCGGCAATCGCGGGCGCGCACCATAGCGGCAACCGGGTGCGCACACCAGTCCGGCAAAAGAACAAGAACCTCTGACCTGCCACACTAGACCAGCTGCGGACCCAGAAAAAGAAGGCAACACACCAAGGCTAAAACGGAGTAAAAACATCGTTTTCTTTTCCTCCAAATTTTTTCTCCCTTGTTCTTTCTTTCTTCTTAATAATTTCTTTTCTTTCCTTCTTTCTTTATTCTTTTCCTGGGGTTTTTTTTGGGGGGTTTTTGGGGGGTATATATATATATATATATATATATATATATATATATATTTTTTTTTTGGTTCAATTTTTTTTTCTCTCTCTTTTTTCTTTCTTCTGTATTCTTTCTTTTCTATCTTTCTTTGTTCCTTTCTTGCTAACCTTTTGGGGTTTTTTGGGGGGGGTTGTGGTAAATTTTTTATTTTCTTCTCTTTCTCTCTTTCTTCTTTTCTTTCTCCTATTTTCTTGGGGATTTTTTGGGGGAGTGTTTTTCCTCCACCTCTTCCAATAATAACAAACTTTATCTCTAACGTGTTGCATATAACCTCTCCTTCTAAGCCTTTCTCTTTAATAGTGGTTTATTCGTTTGTGTGTCTAGCTTAGCCCCCCTATTACTTTAAATAATACAATATAATTACTATATAAACCCAAATACAATACAATCCCACTTTCTTACTATACTAAGTATTTTTCTATCCTTTTCTTCTATTTTTCTTAACATACAATGTAAATATTACTAACTGGCTTGCACAGTCTCAACTATTATTAATCTATCAACCCCTCTATCAAAAATTATATTTTTCCTCCCCAAAAACAACTCGTATCTATTCTTCTTATAGTATAAAAGCTCAAATCTCTTTACATTTATATTAATACGGGCTAGTTGGCTAACGATAGCAGGATAGAGTGGGGGATACTTTCTGAGGGTGTGGGTCTCCTGCCTGGGCTGTGTGTTTATGTCTTTAACAGCATATCCACAAAAGAACTCAAGACAAAGCAGATAGAGTGACTCTCAACCAAGTAGCCAGAAGGAAGATCCTATCAAAGAACATCTGAAATATAACCGAACAGCATAAACAAACGACATAAAGGGTAACTTAAGACCATCAGGCTCAGGATATCAAAGAGACTGCACCACTGAAACTCCCAGACCTTCGATAAAGAATATTACACCACAAAGGAGGGAAGTCAAAGCAGACTACCCCCCCAATAAATAAATAGATAAATAAATAAATAAATAAATAAAAACAAAAAGAATCCAACATGGTAAGACGCAAAAATAACCCCTCAATGAAAAGAAAAGAGGAATCCTCAGAAAGAGAGATAGACGAAATAGACATAGCCCAAATGTCAGACATGGAATTCAAAACAATGGTGGTAAAGAAGCTCAATATACTCGACATCCTTAAAATCAACTATGACAACCTTCAAGGAAGTTACCAGCAGCTCCAAGAAAATTACAGGGAACTGGCAGAGAACTACACCAGCATAAAAAAAGACATAGAAATCGTTAACAAGAACCAGGAAGAACTTAAGAATACAATCTCTGAACTGAAAAACACAGTAGAATCAGTCAAAAGCAGACTAAACGAAGCAGAAGATCGGATTAGTGAGTTAGAAGATAATGTAGAGAAAAACTCCCAGACAATACAGCAAAATGAAAAACGATTGAAAAAATATGAACAAGATGTAAGGGAATTACAGGATAGCATTAGGAAAAATAATTTAAGGATCATCGGAATACGAGAGGAAGAAGAAAAGGAACATGGAATTGAAAATCTGATAGGAGAAATAGTGACAGAAAATTTTCCGAACCTGATGAGAGGAAAAGCTATGCAAGTCCAAGAAGCACTGAGAGTTCCAATCAAGAGGAACCCCCAAAAACCCACTCCAAGGCACATCATAGTTAAAATGGCAACATTCCAAGACAAAGAGAGAATCCTAAAAGCAGCAAGAGAAAAGCAGCAAATAACATACAAGGGAGCTCCGATAAGGCTATCAACTGATTTCTCAACAGAAACATTACAAGCCAGAAGGGAATGGTCAAAAATATTTCAAGCAATGAAAAACAAAGGCCTACAACCAAGAATACTCTACCCAGCAAGGCTCTCATTCAAAATAGAAGGTGAAATAAGGAGTTTCTCAGACAAAGGAAGACTGAAAGAATACATCTCCACCAAACCAGCATTGCAAGAGATGCTAAAGGGACTGTTCTAGGAAAAAACAAGAGAGGAGAGGAACAGAGGTACAAAGGGAAATGAATAAATACACGTCAATAATAACCTTAAATGTAAATGGATTAAATGCTCCAATTAAAAGACATAGGGTAACGGAATGGATAAGAAAACAGGACCCACATATTTGCTGTCTACAAGAAACACACCTCAAAACAAAAGATTTACACAGACTGAAAGTAAAGGGATATAAAAAAATATTCCAAGCAAACGGACCGGAAAAAAAAGCCGGGGTAGCAGTTCTCATATCAGACAAAATGGATTTCAAAGCAAGGACAATAAAAAGAGACAAAGAAGGACATTTCATAATACTTAAAGGAACAATCCATCAAGAAGATATGACTTTGATAAACATATATGCACCCAACATAGGAGCACCCAAATACATAAAGCAAATACTAGAAGACCACAAAAAGGATATCAACAACAACACACTCATAGTAGGGGACTTCAACACTCCATTATCAACAATAGACAGATCATCAAAGCAAAGAAACACCAAGGATATACAGGCATTGAACAACACACTAAACCACATGGATCTAACTGATATATATAGAACTTTTCACCCCAAAGAAGCAAAATATACATTCTTTTCAAGTGCACATGGGACATTTTCAAAGATAGACCACATGATAGGTCACAAAACAAGCCTCAACAAATTCAAGAAAATTGAAATCATATCAAGCATCTTTTCAGATCACAATGCCTTGAAACTAGAAATCAACCTCAGAGGAAAAAATCAAAGACACCCAAACTCATGGAGATTGAATAACATGCTATTAAATAATGAATGGGTTAACAATGACATCAAAGAAGCAATCAAGAAATTTCTAGAAACTAATGATAATGAGCACACAACAACCCAAAACCTGTGGGACACAGCAAAAGCAGTCCTGAGAGGGAAGTTTATAGCAATACAGGCATATCTGAAAAGGCTAGAAGAATCTCAAATAAAAAACCTAACCACAATGCTACAAGAACTAGAACAACAACAACAAACAAAGCCTAGGGCAAGAAGAAGGAATGAAATCATCAAGATCAGAGCAGAACTAAATGACATAGAGACTAAACAAACAATCCAAAAGATCAACGAAACTAGGAGCTGGTTCTTCGAAAAAATCAACAAAATCGACAAGCTTCTAGCCAGTCTAATCAAGAAAAAAAGAGAGAAGACACAAATAAACAAAATCAGAAATGAAAGAGGAGAAATCACGACTGATACCTCAGAAATACAAATGATAGTTAGAAATTACTTCAGACAACTGTATGACAAGAAATTTGACAATCTAGAAGAAATGGACAAATTTCTAGAAACATACAACCTTCCAAAACTGAATCAAGAAGAAGTGGAAAGTCTCAACAGACCAATAACAAAGAAGGAAATTGAAACAGTAATCCAAAATCTCCCTGCACACAAAAGCCCTGGACCGGATGGCTTCACAGGCGAATTCTACAAAACATTCAGGGAAGAACTAACTCCTATCCTCCTCAAACTGTTCCAAAAAATCCAAGAAGAAGGGAAAATCCCAAACTCTTTCTATGAAGCCAGTATTATCCTAATCCCCAAACCAGGTCAAGACACAACAAAGAAAGAAAACTACAGGCCAATATCACTGATGAACATCGATGCTAAAATCCTCAATAAAATATTGGCAAACAGGATCCAGCAACACATCAAAAAGATCATACATCATGATCAAGTGGGCTTCATTCCAGGGATGCAAGGATGGTTTAATATTCGCAAATCAATAAATATAATACATCACCTAAACAGAATGAAAGACAAAAATCACATGATCATATCAATAGATGCAGAAAAAGCATTTGATAAAGTTCAACACCCATTTATGATGAAAACACTCAGCAAAATGGGAATAAAGGGAGCATATCTTAACATAATTAAGGCTATATATGAGAAGCCTGAGGCCAACATCATACTCAATGGACAAAAACTGAAAGCATTCCCCCTGAACTCAGGAACGAGACAAGGTTGTCCACTCTCTCCACTCCTTTTCAACATAGTGTTGGAAGTCCTAGCCACAGCAATCAGACAAGAAAAAGAAATAAAAGGAATCCAAATTGGGAAAGAGGAAGTGAAACTTTCATTATATGCAGATGATATGATAGTATACCTAGAAAATCCTATAAACTCCACTAAAAGACTACTCAATATAATAAGTGAATTTGGCAAAATCGCAGGGTACAAAATAAATATACAGAAATCCAAGGCATTTCTGTACACCAACAATAAAATAGCAGAGACAGAGACAAAAAAGAAAATACCATTTACTATAGCAACAAGAAAAATAAAGTACCTAGGAGTAAACTTAACCAAAGAGATAAAAGACCTGTACTCTGAAAATTACATAACATTGAAGAAAGAAATTAAGGAAGAAACAAATAAATGGAAGCAAATACCATGTTCTTGGATGGGAAGAATCAACATCATCAAAATGGCCATACTACCCAAAGCAATTTACAAATTCAATGCAATCCCTATTAAAATACCAATGACATATTTCACAGACCTAGAACAAATACTCCATAAATTCATATGGAACCAAAAAAGACCCCGAATAGCAAAAGCAATCTTGAGACAGAAGAACACAGCAGGAGGAATCACAACACCAGATATCAAACAATACTACAAAGCCACTGTAATCAAAACAGTATGGTACTGGCATAAGAACAGACATATAGATCAGTGGAACAGAATAGAGAGTCCAGAAATAAACCCAGGCCTCTATGGTCAACTAATCTTTGATAAAGGGGGAAGGAACATAAAATGGAGTGAGAAGAGCCTCTTTAACAAATGGTGCTGGGAGAACTGGATAGGGACCTGCAAAAAAATGAAACTAGACCACCAACTTACACCACACACGAGAATAAACTCAAGATGGATCAAAGACTTAAATGTAAGCCGTGACACCATAAAAGTCCTAGAGGAAAACATAGGCAAGAAAATATCAGATATCTCACGTAACAATCTCTTCACGGACACATCTCCTAAAGCAAGAGAAATAAAGGAAAAAATAAATAAATGGGATTACATCAAACTGAAGAGTTTCTGCTCAGCAAAAGAAAACAACAGCAAATTGAAAAGGAAACCAACCATATGGGAAAACATATTTGCCAATGACATCACAGACAGGGGACTGATATCCAAAATATATAAAGAGCTGATACGACTCAACATCAAGAAAACAAACAACCCAATTAAAAAATGGGCAAGGGACCTGAACAAACACTTCTCCGAAGAGGACATACAGAAGGTCCATAGACACATGAAAAAATGCTCAACATCATTAGCCATCAGGGAGATGCAAATAAAAACCACAATGAGATACCACCTTACACCAGTCAGAATGGCCATCATCAACAAATCAACAAGCAACAAGTGCTGGCGAGGATGTGGAGAAACGGGAACCCTACTGCACTGTTGGTGGGAATGCAGACTGGTGCAACCACTATGGAGAACAGTATGGAATTACCTCAAAAGATTAAAAATGGAACTGCCTTTTGAACCAGCGACTCCACTACTAGGATTATACCCGAAGAATCTTGAAACACCAATTCAAAAGAACTTATGCACCCCTATGTTCATAGCAGCACTGTTTACAATAGCTAAGTGCTGGAAACAACCTAAGTGCCCATCTGTAGATGAGTGGATCAAAAAACTGTGGTACATTTACACAATGGAATACTATGTAGCAGAAAGAAAGAAGGAACTCCTACCATTTGCAACAACATGGATGGAACTAGAGAGAATTATGCTTAGTGAAATAAGCCAGGCAAAGAAAGAAAAATACCATATGATATCACCTAATACAGGAAACTAAAGAACAACACAGACAAAGGAACTAAATAGAACAAAAAGCAGAGTAGCAGTCAATAGGGGGGAGGGGAGAGGGAGAGAAGGGGGATAAGTAAGGGAAGGGTTTAATTAAAGAGCCTGTATGAAGGACTCATGGACATGGACAGCGGGGAGGGATATGATTGCGGGAGAGGGGGTGGGCTGGGTGGGGGAGAGAAATTGGGGGAAAAGGGGACAACTGTAATTGAAAAACCAAAATAAAAAAAAATAAAAAAAATAAAAAATCTAAAGAATCAAAAAAAAAAAAAAAAAAAAAAAAAGATTAATCTATAAAATCGTCTCATTTCCAATTATGTTTTTTGTGGGTAGAAGTTATCAAAATAATTCTAATATATCTTGAGAAATAAACAAAATATATTAACCAGTTCATTTCAGAAAAGAGAGTAAATGGGCCTTCCCCTATAATATATTAAGCCACAGGGACATTGAAACAGGATGAGAACAGAATGGAATCCAAAAGGTAGTCCGAATTAGACATGTAGTGGATACCATGTGAGCAGCTCACACATGAGGGTAGGCTGAGGCCATGCAAGAATATATAGGTATGTCTAACCAGTGTATATATGCATGTTGTAAGTAGGCATAGCATGTTTATAGAAAACTAGAATATGACAAAGAACATGTTTCACATATGTGGATAACAGGTTATCCAAAAAATAAAGAGAAACTAGTCACTGGAAGTAAAAAAGACCAAAACCTAATCTTACTCTCTAACCCCAAAATATTTTAAATTAAAAAAAGATTTACATATTAAAATGGTGGCTGCCAGGGTCTGAGAGGAGAAGGAAGGGTGAGTTAGTGTTTAATGGTACAGAGTTTCAGTTTGGGAAGATGAAAAAGTTCTGAGGATGGATGGTGGTGATAGGGTGTGCAATGTGAAAGTACTTAATGCCACTAAACAGTATACTTAACGATGGTTAAAATGGGATTTTGGTCAAGATGGTGGCACAGACAGATGTGGCTTGCCTCTTTGCACAACCACATCAAAATTACAACTAAAATGTTGGACAACAATCAGCCAGAACTCTCAGACATCGAGTTGAATGGAAGTCTGACAACTATGGAATTAAAGAAACCACATTCATTGAGACAGGCAGGAGGGGTGCAGATGCGGAACAGGCTTGAGTCACACCCACATGGGGTGGAATCCAACATCATACTCAATGGACAAAAACTGAAAGCATTCCCCCTGAAATCAGGAACAAGACAAGGATGTTCACTCTCTCCACTCCTATTCAACATAGTGTTGGAAGTCCTAGCCACAGCAATCAGACAAGAAAAAGAAATAAAAGGCATCCAAATTGGGAAAGAGGAAGTAAAACTATCATTATATGCAGATGACATGATAGTATACATAGAAAATCCTACAGACTTCACTAAAAAACTACTCAATATAATAACCAAATTTGGCAAAATAGCAGAGTACAAAATAAATATACAGAAATCTAAGGCACTTCTGTACACCAACAATAAAATATCAGAGACAGAAACAAAAAAGAAAATACCATTTACTATAGCAACAAGAAAAATAAAGAACCTAGGAATAAATTTAACCAAAGAGATAAAAGACCTGTACTCTGAAAATTACGTAACACTGAAGAAAGAAATTAAGGAAGATACAAATAAATGGAAGAATATACCATGTTCTTGGATGGGAAGAATCAACATCATTAAAATGTCCATACTACCCAAAGCAATTTACAGATTCAATGCAATCCCTATTAAAATACCAATGACATATTTCACAGACCTAGAACAAATACTTCAAAAATTCATATGGAACCAAAAAAGACCCCGAAGAGCCAAAGCAATCTTGAGACAAAAGAACACAGAAGGAGGAATCACAATACCAGACATCAAACAATACTACAAAGCCACTGTGATCAAAACAGTCTGGTACTGGCATAAGAACAGACATATAGATCAATGGAACAGACTAGAGAGTCCAGAAATAAATCCAGGACTATATGGTCAACTAATATTTGATAAAGGGGGAAGGAACATAAAATGGAGTGAGAAGAGCCTCTTTAACAAATGGTGCTGGGAGAACTGGACAGGAATGTGCAAAAAGACGAAACTAGCCCAACTTACACCTCACACGAGAATAAACTCAAGATGGATCAAAGACTGAAATGTAAGCCGTGACACCATAAAAGTCCTAGAGGAAAACATAGGCAGGAAAATTTCAGATATCCCACGTAACAAAATTTTCATGGATATATCTCCTAAGGCAAGAGAAATAAAGGAAAAAATGAACAAATGGGACTACATCAAACTAAAGAGTTTCTGCAACCCAAATAAAAAATGGGCAAAGGACCTGAACAAACACTTCTGCAAAGAGGACATACAGACGGTCCATAGACACATGAAAGAATGCTCAACATCACTAGCCATCAGAGAGATGCAAATAAAAACCACAATGAGATACCACTTTACACCTGTCAGAATGGCCATCATCAACAAATCAACAAACAGTAAGTGCTGGTGAGGATGTGGAGAAACGGGAACCCTACTGTACTGGTGGTGGGAATGCAGATTGGTGCAGCCACTATGGAAAAGAGTATGGAATTACCTCAAAAAACTAAAAATGAAATTGACTTTTGAACCAGCAATTCCACTGCTAGGATTATACCCAAAAAATCCTAAAACCCTAATTCAAAAGAACTTATGCACCCCTATGTTCATAGCAGCACTGTTTACAATAGCTAAGTGCTGGAAACAGCCTAAGTGCCCATCAGTAGATGAGTGGATTAAAAAACTGTGGTACATTTACACAATGGAATACTATGCAGCAGAAAGAAAGAAGGAAGTCCTGCCATTTGCAACAATATGGACGGAACTAGAGAGAATTATGCTTAGTGAAATAAGCCAGGCAAAGAAAGAAAAATACCATATGATATCACCTAATACAGGAGACTAAGGAACAACACAAACAAATGAACTAAACAAAACAAGGAACAGAATAACAGTTATTAGGGGGGAGGGGGGAGGGAGAGAAAGGGGATAAGTAAGGGAAGGGTTTAGTCAAAGAACATGTATAAATGACTCATAGACATGGACAATGGGGGATATGATTGTGGGAGAAGGGATGGGCTGGGTTGGGGGGAGCAATGGGGAAAAAAAATGGGACAACTGTAACTGAAAAACAAAAAAATACAAAAAAAAAAAAGCTATCACTAGAATGGAACGGCAGATAAAGTGCTTCCCAGACAAGGTAAAGCTAAAGGAGTTCATCATCACCAAGCCATTATTATATGAAATGTTAAAGGGACTTATTTAAGAAAAAGAAGAAAATCAAAACTATGAACATAAAAATGAGAACAAACTCACAACTATCAACAACTGAATCTAAAAAATAAAAACAAAAACAAAAACTAACTTAGAAAATAACCAGAAGAGAAACAGAATCATAGGTATGGGGATCATTTGGAGGGTTATCAGTTGGGAGGGGGAGGAGGAGAAATAGGGGAAAGGTGCAGGGATCAAGAAGCATATATGGTAGGAACCAAATAGACAGGAGGATGTTAATAATAATATAGAAAAGGGTGAAGCCAAAGAACTTACATGCATGACCACCCATGGACATGAACTAAGTGGGAAGGGGGTACCTGGTGCTGGGGGGCAAAGGGAAAAATAATTTGGACAACTGTAACAGTAAAATCAATAAAATATTTTTAAAATTATTAAAATGATAAATTTGTTATATATATTTTACAATAAGTTTTAAAAATGGTGAAAACCCACATAAAAAAAATCACTATACTTTATAAGTTATGAAATAAAAATAAGTAAATAATAAGATATAATTTCTCACCTATCATATTAACAGAGACAGGAAAACTGCTCATACATTATCAGTGACATCCTAAGTGGGTACATAATCTTTACAGAGAGCAATCATACAACATATATCAAAATATAAAATATGTATGTGCTTAGTCCCAGCAAGTGTGCTGCCAGAAATGTAAACTAATAAGATAATGTTGCAAGTGTGCTAAGATATATATTATTAGAATGTTACTATATTATTTGTAAAAGAAAAAAACTAAAAACAGTATCAATTTCTATTATAAAAAACTGGGTAAGTTATGGTGGTCCCATAAAAGAAAATATTGTAAGACCCTGAGACCACCATTTTACCAGACCTGTGATCTGCCACCTGTGTCAATTCTCATAAAGTGGGCAATGGACTCCGGTCATGCCCAGGGTCCTGTGTTTTCAGAAACCCCTTCTCCCTGTTTTGCAAGAATCAGTTGTTTTAGCCTGAGGTCAGGGCACTTTGTCTGCCCAGACTCTGATAATCCTGTTCCTCAGGACTAAAGTCCTTAAAACAGCCTCGCTCCATGTCTGCTCAGGGCTGCACACACTCCAGACTCTGCCCACCTGCTTGGATCTTCCAATAAAGGCTTTGAACTGGCTTACACGTCTCCTCTCTTCTTCCTCTCATGAATCTAACAAATATTATGCATTTAAAAATTATAAACTAATTCTGCATTTGTTCTCATGAAACAACTTCTGACATAGCTTTTAAAACAGTGTTCCACTGGCCTAAAACTATATAGAGTGTATAGACAATAATATACCTGAATAGAGAAGGGATGCACATTAAACTGTTAGTTAGCTCTGGATAACTAAATTGCTTTTTTGTTTTCTTCCTTAACTTTTCTGACTTGTTTGAATGTCTTACCCTGAGCATGTATTCTATTTACAATTTATAAGGCAATTATTCATTTTAAAAAACTACACTATTTAAAAATATCCAATATTTCACTTACTCTCAAGTTTATACAGTTTATGACATTAATATCTCTTAAAACAAATTAAGGATTATATATAGGAAATAGCAACTTTTTAAAGTAATGTACAAAACTATTGTTTAAATTCAGCAGCTTGCATTATAAATAACTTTCAACACAGAATCAAAGAGCTGGAGGAATTCTTTCTCCTAGAGCAACAGTATAAAGGGCTAAACATGCTCTTAACGTAATAAAAAAAAAAATCTGTCTTAAAAATATTACTTGTTTTGTGGATAAATTTTTTCTACCCTTAAGTAACTTCAAATTGCTATTTTAATTACTTAAAAAATCAAACTGGAGAAACACAAAAGGTTCAACATGAACTACACTATAATAAAAACTGGAAAATAGGTAAGGAATGTTGGTATTCTACATTCCACATTCATCTTGAAGTCATAAATCATTTAATGAATATTATCTATACAAATTCTTATTAACATCTTAAGTTCAGTTACTTAACATTACAATGGAAGCATAACTAAACTTCTTAATGCCTTTGTTATATATTCAGTAAAAAGGACTGACTTCTCAAGTTCATTTTAGATCTGAGATTTTAAGAGATATATAACAATATAAGTTTTTGGTTTCTCATCAAAACAGTTTCAAGAGTAAACTAAATATTTGCCATTTTTAACATCTTAACCTCAAACTTCATATTTCTCAATGGCTTTACTTTCTTATATTTAAGCTTTTAGGTCAGAATTTAAATACACAATCCTTACTAATAAACCATCCTAAGATACAAAACAAGAACACATATTCCCCCCTCTGGAAACACAGAAAATTAATTTTAAACTATTATACAATATGTTCTCATAACTATTTTTAAAAATGCCATTAATACTTACAGCTTGATTAGGTAGATTGTCAGTCTTAAGTTCTCTGTGATTGGAATACTGAATAAAAATAGGCTGGCTTCGAAGATGAGGAGTAACAGGAGTGTAATAATTCACCATAGTAATAGCAGCTTCCTCAGAAGCCATTTCTAAGAAAGCCTGCAATAAACACAAGAAGGTAAGGTGAAAGCCCATGTTTTTTGAAAGACAGCTAAGAACTCTTCTTCTCATTTTAGTTTGCTCTAAACTCATGCATTTTCAACCTAAATAATATTGCCTGCAAGGGGATGAAAACACTTTTGCTTCAATGTGTATCACTGGTATTAATTGGGAACATGTTTGAAAAGTTGAGTTCAGTAAAGCATTTGGGATTGAGAAATTGCCAGTTGATTAAATGATTTCACGTGGTTTTGATTTTTCTCTTTTTTATGTTTCTCCTAAATCTAGAAATAATTAAGAAGACAAAAATAAATGTGTGCATCACTACTGTAAATGGTTGCTTTCAGAAATTGGGATAGTTCTTCCCTAAAATTCTTTAACAGAGATAAGGCATAATTATTTGTTCTTTTTTACCTTTTTATAAAACAGCTGTTTATGAATACAATTAAATAGATCATTCAAGTACAGAGGATCAGTTGTTCAAATTAGGAAAATGGGAGAACTTCCATATTAAGTCAATATTGATTGAAATCATTCAAGTGACAATTTTTAAATAACTGTAGTCATTGTATTAATATTAGATAACTGTAGAGTAACACAGGATGAACTAAGATGGAAGATGCACCTTGGTATTTATAACTCATTCTATATATGGCTTCTTCTGCCTGTCAGAACTCCTGTAAGTTCTATTACAGGAATAGGATACTTACAGAGCTTTAAGGTGACAGGTTTTGCCACCTATCGTAATGGTTAATTAGGAAGATAAAAAATATAGACATACACTATACACTCTGAATCCTCAGAACCACCTTAAGTACATCACAAATTTGAAATGAAGGAAGAATCCTCGATCCAAGTCAATGCAAATTTCTAGTTAAACAATTCAATTCTTTTTTACTACAATAGAGCATTTAATTAGCAAGCATATAGTAAACAATTTGCTATGTATAAAACATTAACAATTTATTTATAAAATATGTATTTAACAACAAAATTTACCAAACACAGGAAACGGTAAGTATCTATAAAATGAACTTTCTTTGTTTATAGTTATTTTACTTGGCAAGTGTTCCCATTTGGCAAATATTCCACACAATGGAGTATTAACATGCTAAATATGATGCTTAAGTGAAGTAATCAAATGTCACAACTGAATTGATTAAATGAATGTTCTATTAACAGTGAATCAAATACCATTAATTTTTTGATCCACACTGAACAAATATAATTCCTCTATCTCCAAGAAATAAAATAAAAGTTGGAGTCATCCTATCTTGTTTTTAATCATTTTTTCAACAAAAAGGATTGTAAAATATATTTTAATAATATTCATTATATGGAGAAAGGGTCTCTTTTTCTGCAAACTCTTTACTACATGTTAATAACTCACTCAATGTTTAACATCAATCACACAAAGGAAAAATTAAACAATGTATTTGGAATAGTACATGATTCTTGTCATAGGAAGTTTTTCCTGAAAGCATATGCAACCTAAGAATTCATATGTGAAAATAATTTTCCCACATGGCATCCAGTAAAGGTTTTATTTCTGTTTTTCTAAAGTATCTGGTCAGAAGGATCAATTTTTATTATGTGGGTAGAAAGAAAATCAAGTCACTACTCACAGAAAGGCTGGTGAAAATAATCACCCTTGTGCACTCAACGCCCTACCTCCAAGAACCAAGGGAAAGAGTATGCCTAAAAGTAGTTCTAGTGACTCACATCAGAATCTCTTGCTTAAGCATACTGCTAACAAGATATTTTTCAAACAGAATTTATGATCAAAAGACAAGCAATTAACATAAATCAATTAGCACTACTGATAAATATAAATCCAGAACTAATAGTAGAGACAAGGGAAAGTATGACATTGCCTGCTGCCTCTCACAGACATGTGCAATGATGAATAGGATATACTATGAAAACATGATAATGTACAGTATTCCCTCACTTATCGCGGGTATAACGTTCTAGACCCCCCTCCCCACAAAGCAGGAAACTTACATTTATTCTACACTCTTAAACCTATGTAACTTTAACAACATACGTATACAATACTGCAAAATCCCGTGATATAGCGAAAAATTCGAGATAAATAAATATAATATTTTTTAAAATCCCACGATAGAGCGAGGCCGCAATAAGTGAACCGCAATATACAAAGGGACTACGTACATGATACATGGCTGTTAGACATCTCAGAACCATTACACATGCCATGTTGGCTCTTTTCAAATGAGGCAAACCTACTATATTTAAAAGAGGCAACTGTATTAAAATAAAAATCTTAGTACATGTACTATCTCCAAGAGATGAAAGATAAGTGTATAGACATAACAAGGGCTGAATACTAAGACATATTATTTGACTTCTACAGATTAATAACCTTATCTGAATTAAACAGATCTTAGTTTAGTTCACTACAGATACAGGCCTGAATCAGACATCAACATCCAGGCTCTACTAAGTCTAATGCTAATCAATCAATTTATTTACAAATATATTTAAAAGGGCGTCTTAAACTTATTATTTATGGAAATTGTAAGAAACACAGGGACTTATCACAGTGTCTGTACTACACAGTGTCTAGGGCCTACATTTGTTGTCCTTTTTTTTTTTTTTTTTTTTCTGCAGCAATGCTCAGTGTAAAAGATTTTCAAGACAACTAAAACTAGAACTAAAAAATTCATCCCAGTGGGGTCTGAGTTGAAACAAGAAAGCATGTGATTATTCAAATAAATATGACAACCATTATATTTTTGTCATGATCACAGCAAAAGTAAGTTTCCTTACTCATCTTAAGAAAAACCTATTAACTTCTGAAATGATGAACTTACCATCTTCCAAATTATTAAATTCTACAATTAAAATATACTAAAACTTTATATGTAGATTCTGGAAAACTTGTATGTTCTGTAATTTGCCTAAGAGGTATAATTTAAATCCTGGCTGGTTTAGCTCAGTGGATTGAGCGTCGGCCTGCGAGCTAAGTGTCGCTGGTTCGATCTTCCAGTCAGGGCACATCAGAGAAGGAAAACTCTGACTCCAAAAAACCTCCGCTGCCTTGCGGCATACCTCTTCAGGGGAAAGGCTAAGGGAGTAAACCCCGACAGAAAATCCGGAGCCGGAGTCCCTAAGGCGGTTTGACGTTGTAGTCAACACCGGCAACTCCTGCGGCGCACCTGAAGCCAAGCTGTATCGACTCCGTCTTTCCCTTGGACCCTTCAGCTGCGAAGAGAGGGGGGGTCTGCTGCATGGGCAACAGCAGACCCTCCATATCACCCTGCCCAGGCTCTGTAGCTTCAGCTTCACTGGAGAGGACACTCCAGCGTCATCGCAAGATGTCGATTCAACATGGGAGGAGACAGATACCATGTCACTCCCGAGTCGGACTGCACAGCCATTCTCGGCGGTGCAGATAGACTCCTAAGAAGCTACACCATCGTCTCTCGAGACGGACGGCTGCCGACGATAATTTAAATCCTCTTTCTCTGTCAGGGTATTCTGATAATCATAGGATATTTTCATAAACCATTTTGTAATTAAAAATGTAAAATGTACCCTTGCTGGCGTGGCTCAGTGGATTGAGTGTCGGCCTGCGAACCAAGTGTCGCTGGTTCGATTCCCAGTCAGGGCACATTACTGGGTTGCACATCAGGTCCCCAGTTGGGGGTGCGAGTGAGAGTCAACCACACAGTAAAAAAAAAAAAAAAAAGTAAAATGTCTTTTTACTGAGGAAAAAGATCAGTCAATAAATAAGAGATAATCCTGTTTACTGTGTTAATATTTTTGTTTGTTGATTCCTGTCATACCAAATATATTTTTATAATTTAAAAACTACTTCAAACAGAAGGAAATTTAGAAAATACAGAAAAGTTCAAGAAAGTAAAAATCATCTTTAACATTAACACCCAAAGATACTACTATGGGCCAATCTTTAAATATTACATACCTGGCTTTTTCCTTTCAACATCAAAAGATTAGTTACTTTGCCAAATGGTAGACCTAATGATATGACCTCTGCTTCGGTGGCATCACTTGGAATTTTGCGGATATGGATAACACGAGAAGGTGAACAGGGTGGTCTATCTCCTTTAAATTTCTTGTTGTCATTCCCATTAGCTAAAAATATAATAATAATGAGGTTAAAAAAATTACTGAAACTGATTTGGGTTGACATACTGTATTAACCATATTGTCACATTTGATCCTCTAAGAGTGCTCTCTGTGAAAAGCTCTGCAAAATCCATTACATGAATAAAACAAGATGCAAAAAGAAAAGATAACTGACTGCTTATAGAAGTAAAAAATAAATGACTTACAGCAGTAATACTACATAAAATAATACAATATTATGTTACAGCAGTAAAATAATATATTTTGGGGGGATTATAGTATTACAAGAAATGTAAACTGTATGACAGTTACACAAAGGATATGATGAGGGAAACAGAAAAGTTCTTACATTACACCTAGATCTTATAATATTTGAAGGTAGACTGGTAAATTTAAAATGCATATTGTTGATTTAACTTAAGAGCAGTCACTTAAAGTAAGCCCTGTCCTTACCCCATTCTGTCGTTGGTATCACAAAATTGCAGTGTATGCCTGGAAATACAAACTACAAACTAGTAATTCTTTTAAATTCATTTGTCTCCTAAATAATGTTGAAAACGAAATGTGAAGTTAGAAATCAAAAGTCATTTAATAGCTTTTACATTAATAATTTTTAAAAAGTGTTAGTCTCTTAGGTTGTGCAGAAAACATAAAGTGGAGTTATAAACAATTGTTAGAATACTAATTGCCCATTAATTTTATCTTCATTTAGATCTTTATTTCTGTATGGTTTTGACTTATTGTCCAGTGTCCTTTCTTTTCTTTTCACCCTAAAGAAGTCCTTTGAGTATTTCCTGTACTTTGGAATGTCTTAATTTTTCTACCTTTTTTTCTTTTTCAAATGAGATGTGATACACATAAATTGTCTATTTTCTTTTTTAAAAATTCAATTTATTTAAAGTAAAAAAAAAGTTAAAAATAAAAACAAGAACACCTTTGACTGATAGTTATGTCAAATGCACGATTCTCTGACAGATCAACTGTTTCATTCTTTTAGCACTTTGAATACACTGGCCAACTGCCTCATGGCCTCCAAAGTTCTTGGTGAGAAATCTGTCCTTATTCTGAGGATCCCTTGTATGTGATTGGCTGATTCTCTCTTGCTGCTTTCCAGATTTTTTATCTTTTGAAAGTTTGATTATAATGTATTTCAGTGTGTGTCTCACTGAGTTCACCTTATCGCACAGTTCACTAAGCTTCTTGGATATTTACAAGTATATTCATGTTTTTCATCAAATTTGGGGATGTGGTAACTTTGGAAATCAGATTCTTCCCCTTCCCCAGGGTTTTCTGGGTTCTGTTATTTTTATTTATTGTCTTTCTTTTTCTTTTCTTTCCTTCTTTTTTTGGAATAACTGCCGGCTGTCTCTGTGCCAAGGGCGAACCTGAGGTATAAATTTAAGGTCTCCTCAGGTTTCTCCTGAGCATTTTTCTGGGAATGCATAACCACTTTCTAATTTCCCCTGTAGATGCAGTTGTTTTTTAATATCCTAGTCTTTAACGTCTGGCTCCCAAAAAGGAATTAAAAAAAAAAAAATGAAGTGGGGGAAGAAGAGCTGGCTCTTCGGGGAGGGGGACCTGCCTTGCAACAATAGGGAGAGATGCAAGAGGCTGCCTGCCTCTTTGCTGGCTACTATCTGATCAGATGAAGCAATTACTTACCAGAGAACTTAAAGGACAAGGTCCTTTTTGCCCACCCCAGCTGCCACATGCTGCTTGTAAACTGCTCCTGGAACAGGGACACAGCTGCCTGCCATGTGACTGGGGGTGGGGGATGGTAGCTGCTACTGTGCTAAGAGCTTAAAATTAACCATAATTTGCCTTCCAAGTCTATCCCTGGAACTTGCAAGTCTTCAACAGACTCAATAGTTCCAAATTAGTTACAGATTCTGGCAGTGCAATTGACTATACAGGAAGTCAGATTCCTGGTGCTTCTTACCCTGCTGTCTTTCCAGAATCCTCCCTCAATTATCTTTTAAATTAACAAGAAAAAAATATAAGGAAGAAAAGTCATGTATCTACATAACTACCACTTTGTGAGATTCAAGTTTCCACCTGGTATCGTTTTCCTCAAGTGAAGAATTTCCTTTATCATTTCATAAAATGAAAGTATGTTACTAACAAATGCTCTCAGTTGGTGTACCCCAAGGAAGGCTTTTTCAAATGGACAAAGAATTCCAGTTTGATTGTATTTATTTTCAACACTTTAAAGATGTTGCTCCATTGTCTTCTGGCTTGCACAGTCCTGGGCAAGAAATCTCTCGTCCTTCCTATGAATAAAATGTGATTTTCCACCCCCTCTCTGGTTACTTTTAAGATTTGTTCTACATTCCTGGTTTTCAGCAGTTTGATTATGATGAGCCTTGCTATGGTTTTTGATGTGTTTATCCTGCTTGTCATTCTTTGAACTTTTTTGAATATGTGGATTTATAGTTTTTACCATATTTGGAATACTTTTAGTCATTATTTCTTCAGCTCTATTTCAGCTTCCCCACCCCCATCTTCTTCTCTGGAACTTCAATTACATGTCTGTGCAGACCATTTGGCATTGTTCTACAGGATACTAAGGCCCTCACTTCTTTGTCAGTCTTTGTCTTTGTCTCTGTGTTGTAGTTTCTATTGCCTGTCTTCAAATCCACTGACTACTTCTGGAGAAAACAATCTTTAGAATATCTATCTGATTTTCTTTCATTTTTCTCCTTATGATATTTTACTTTAAATTCTTGAACATAATTTTAATAACTGTTTCAAAGTCCAAATCTGGATGTTCAAATAATAATGAATTTGAAATAGCTACTTATCAACAATTAAAACACTTAAATTTAAAAAAGAAAAGAAAAAAAAAAACCCGTTAATTTCCCCACTCATGATAAAAGATGAAATGTAGAAATTCTAGATCTGGAATGGCGTCACACGAGGTTATCAGTGACTCAGGATCTAGTTGTCTTTCTGTTAGGGTATAACCCTCATCTTCTTTATCTACCACAGAAACCAGAACTCCTGCAGGCACAAGGATAAAAGACGAAAGGTGTACCTGTATAGAGGTGCCCCATTTATATCATTAGCCAGGACTTAATCACATGACCACAGTTAGCTATAAGGAAGATTGCCAAAGTAGTCCTTTAATCCTGGTAGCAATGTGCCCAGATAAAAATTAAAAATCTGTTACTTAAGAAAATAGAAAGTATTGGGGTACATAATTAAACAGTCCCTGCCAAAATCCCTAAAATTAAATTTACAAGGAAAAGAACATGATTTATGAAGAAAAGTATAAAACTTTCATAACTATATTCCCAGATGAAAAGATAATACCAAAAAAATTCTACATTTCACATTAACATATCAATTTAATATAATTCTAATCAGAATCCCTAAGATTTTGTGGGGAAATATTGTGAAATGAGGAATTATTTGTTTCACAACTAGATGAAATAAAGTTAACATGGAAGATGTCCATAAGCTAAAAAATATTTCTAAAAAATATTAATAACTACTACCTAAGAATTACTGTATGCCCCAGTTTGCCTGGGACAGTCACGACTGGCATCGTTGTTACAGCATCTTATACAGTTTAACATCTTCACTTTTGGAAAAAATATTAATAATTGCACTGAAATGAGCTAGAACAGGCAGAGTAGAATACAATGTTCTTAACTTTCAGTTTTGGCCATGGTCTCTTTTAATAACTCATAAGCCACATGTACAGTGGTTAAATCTAAAAAGTCAACCAGCAAGAGACTAAATTTTCCCAACTTCTCCACAGATAACATTCAGAGCCACTGAGTGTAAAAAAAAAAAGTGTAATGAGACACCAGAGCTGGTATCTCCTCATTCCTTTCATGTTTTTTTCCATGACATTGAGCTGGACCAAAATATGTATTTGTATTATTACCTCCAAAGGTTTTGTCCTTAATGCTGAACTATTTACACTGAATTTTCATTAGTGTCAGATATTTCACTTTTAACAGAATGACTTTCCAAAGGCTTTATTGGGATTCTACTAGCAGATGATGATAAAACTTAAATAATTTAACTGTTTGCAAAGTTCTATTAATGAATTCAACATATTAACACCTGTAAGTTTACTGTTTACACATGGAGAAGAAACTTTGCATGGTAAATTAATTTAGAATTTATGCTTTATGGACTGACTGTAAGATTTAAAATGGAATGGTAACATATAGAATTGTATTTTATACACACCTGGCCAATAAAATTCCCATTTTCCAATGACTAGCAACTTGGCAGCCAAATGAACGCTGTAAGTAGCCACGGTTTATAGAATGGCAAATAGTACAAAAATATTTTTAATGTGTAGGTGACCTTAAAAAAAACAAACCAAAAACCAACAGGAACTTTCCAGATCTCACTAGCCAGGCCCCTCGGCAAAAGGTATATTAAAAAGTTGTCATCTACCAGAGGTATTAACAAGGAAGCTGATCTTTTTTCAGGGATTTTGATGGCGATATCTGAATGTCTGACTTTTCTTCCTTTCTGGTATAGGAATCCCTAAGACAATAATGTTAGCATGTAATAATACTCTGCAAAGTGTAACAGCACAAACACAAAAATACCCTGGAGATTCTCAAAGAAAAAGCAATTCAGTTAAAGATTACTTTACAACCAAAAATTACAGCTCTGCACAAGTAAAAATAATATACCGTAACAAATAGTAATACATACAAAAACAGGAATATTAGAACCCCCGAGAGCTCCATAATTGTAAAATGTGAGGCTATAAAAACCCTATTTTAAATGATTAAAGAATTAGGGAAAAAAAAGGAATAGAAACCATAAGAAAAGAACAAGATATTGTTTTTTAAAAAAACAAAACTAGGTAAACTTTATCAAACAGGAGATCCGAGATGGTGGAGGAGTTAAGTGGAAGGTACAAGAGACTCCTCCCAGGATTATTCTGGAATTACAATGCCATTGTGGAGAAATCATCTGGAATAACCAACTGAACACTAGCTGGAGAGAAGCCTTATAGCCACAGACAGAAGAAACCATTTCATCACAATGAGTCTGGTATGGAGTGCAGAGGAGACGCCAGAGGGCCGCTGGGCTCCCACAGGCAGCAGCTGAAGGGATGGAGAAATATTTCAGTGCCCCGAGGGTTCTCGCCAGAGAAGTGTGGGGTCTAAACTCCAATTGGGACCCCAGTCTATAGCATCAGAGCCAAGAGTAAAACAGATTGCATCTAGCTGTGAAAAGCGAAAAATGGCAGGGTGTTCTTTTGTTTTCTGGGGTTGTTTTTTAATTTTTTACCCCCAGCCTGAGAGAGAAAGCTAGAGGCACAGAGAGCATCTTAAAAACACAAAATTCCATTCGCACCCACTTACCCTGGGCTCCAGCAGAGGGAAGGCAGGCTGGGTTAGAGGCGCTTGAGGCGAGTTTGGGGTGGTGGCGTGGGGGACAGACCTGAGGGAGCAGCCGACGGGACGCCATTGCTGACTTATCCCCCAACTGCAGGAGTTGTCTAGCTCAGGTAGAGCTCTCCCTCCAAGTGGCATTAGCCAGAGAGCAACAGCCCCGCCCACAGGAATTGCCTCGCCCTGCCCCGTGGTGCTCAAGCCTGACTGCTGATTACAGACTGAACAGATTAACAAGGGAAGGAGACAGACACGGAAGGTAGAATGCTGGTAGTCTTGAACAGGCTGCCTAGGCCCAGACTGCACACCATCTTGACGTCACTGGGGGCGGACCCAGAAAGAGAAGAAAGTGGTAAAACCAGATATTCCTGAGACAGCTTCCACTGTAGTCTTCTATATGAGTTATTTTTTCTCCTGCATAGCTTTTTAACATTCATTTCTTGTCCTTCCAGTTTGTACATTTCAAGTAATTAGTTTTTATATTACAGTTTATTTCAAATTTCACATTTTGCTCCTCCCTTCTCTCATTCCATTTTACCATATGATTTCCTCTTAAAATCCCATCTTTTCTTTTGCTATGACTTGTTTCCACTCCACACTCTTATCATTTCTCCCCTCTCCAGCCATTCAAAACCATTTTTCTTTTCATTATTCACCTCACATTCTTCTTCCTGTTCATAAAATGCACTCATTCTCTCTCCATCTTGATCAATCCTTGCTCATCGATTGTGGATATGACAGTAGTTATGGCATTTCTACAATTTCATTCAGAGATCTTTACTATTTTGATATTTCAAATCTCAAATCTTATTGTTCTCCTCTCCTCTTCATTTTTACCTTCCTCCAGCCCTTTCCTTCTTTCATTTTAAATCTAAATATTTCCCTGTCTTAGTTTGATTATCATTCCTCACTTTTAGGAGTCCTTCTCCCTCTTTCATCTCAAAATCACTTCACTTTCCTCTAGACATCTCTTAAGCTTTTCTTTCTTTTTTTCCCTCTTATTCCCATCCCACCTATATTAATCTTAGCTCATCGGTTGTCGATAATGCTGTGTTGACACTTCTCTAATTTGGTTCCTATTTTTTCTTATTTTTTATTTTGTTTTTGTTTTTGTTTTCTCTCTCACTATAGATATATAACTTCTGTTTAAACCTAATACTATAAGCTTCCCCCTCTTACTTTATTCTGCCTTCTTCCCTCCCTTTTTTACATATGATGTAAATTTTACTTTCTTTCTCTCATTGCTTTGTCCCTACTTGCTACTCTTCTTGCTCTTCCGTCTCACTTCTCAAAAATCATTTTTCTTTCAGTTAGTCAACTCTTATCTGTTTTCCTTTCTTATAATAGTTGTAATCTCTTTATATCTTTATTAACACTGGCTCACTGGCTGTGGATAGAGTGATTGTGGGTAGGGGTTATCTTTGTGGGTGTGGGTTTCTTGCCTGAGTTGTGTGGTTTTATTTTGGCAGCAATTCCACAACAGTATGCAAGATGTGGTGGGCAGAGTGACTCTCAGTCCACTGGCTGGAGGGAAGGACCCACCAAAGGGCAACACAACCACCACCAAAACCTAAGTACAACAAGACAGGCCAAATAAATAGCATAAAGGGCATCGCAAGAGCATCAGGTTCAGGAGATCAAGGAGACTGGACCACTGAATACCACAGGTCTCCCACCACATAAGGTCACATCATAAAGACAGGAAATCAAAGCAGATCAGGCTAAGAAACAGAAACAAACAAGAAGAGTCACCAAAAAATGTAGAGACAAAGAAACAACCTCCTGTCAAAAGGAAAGGAGGAATTCCCATAAAGAGTGTTAAATGAAACAATCAAACTATCAGGTATGAAATTCAAAATAATAGTTATAAGGAAGTTCAATGAGCTCAGCAAACTCAGAGAAAACTACAAAGAACTCCAGGGAAGCTACAGAAACTTACTGAGAACTACACCAGCATTAAAAAGGACATAGAAAGTATCAGTAAGAACCAGGAGGAAATGAAGAATACAATTTCTGAATTGGAGAACACAGTGGAAGGAATAAAAAACAGGCTAGATGAATGAAGCAGAGGATCAGATCAGTGAGCTGGAGGACAACACAGAAAAAAATTCCCAGACAGTGCAACAAGACAAACAAACAAACAAAAACCACACTAAAAAAGAATGAAAAGAGCTTAAGAGAACTGTAGGACAACATGAAACATAATAATATCTGTATCATAGGGATACCAGAAGGAGAAGAACAGGAGCAAGGGACAGAAAACCTGTTTGAAAAAGTAGTGACAGAAAACTTCCATAACTTGATGAGAGAAAAAGTCCCACAAATCCAGGAAGCACAAAGAGTCTCAATGAAGATGAACCCAAACAGGGTCATTCCAAGAGACATAATAATTAAAATGGTAAAATTCAAGGACAAAGACAGAATCCTAGGGGCAGCAAGAGAAATAGATAGTAGCATACAAGGGAGCTTAAATAAGGCTATCAGCTGATTTCTCAACAGAAACACTACAAGCCAGAAGGGACTGGCAAAAAATATTCCAAGCAATGAAAAGCAAAGGCCTACAACCAAGACTACTCTATCCAGAAAGACTCTCATTCAAAATGGAAGGTGAAATAAGGAGTTTCCCAGACAAAAGAAGGCTAAAAGAATCCATCTCCACCAAACCAGCATTGCAAGAGATAGTAAAGAGACTGCTTTAAATGTAATACTCCACATAAACAAAATGAAAGACAAAAATCATATGATATCAATAGATGCTAAAAAAGCATTTAATAAAGTGTAGCACCCATTTATGATTAAAACACTCAGCAAAGTGGGAACAGAGGGAGCATACCTCAACATAATAAAGGCCACATATGAGAAACCTGCAGCCAACATCATACTCAATAGGCAAAAACTGAAAGTTTTCCCCCTAAGATCAGGAACAAGACAAGAGTGTCCACTCTCCACTTCTATTCAACATAGTTTCAGAAGTTCTAGCCACAGTGATCAGACAAGAAAAAGAAATAAAAGGCATCCAAATTAGAAAGGAATAAGTAAAACTGTCATTGTTTGCAGATGACAATATAGTGTACATAGAAAACCCTATGGACTCCACCAAAAAACTACTCGACCTAATAAATGAATCTGGCAAAATAGTGGGATACAAAGTCAAATCCAGAAATTGAAGGCATTTTTACACACCAACAATGACACGTCAGAGGCAGAAACTAGAAAAAAAAAATCCCATTTACTATAGCAACAAGAAAAATGAAGTACCTAGAAACAAACTTAACCAGGGAGGTAAAAGACCTGTACTCAGAAAATGACAAAACACTGAAGAAAGAAATTAAGGAAGCTACAAATAAATGGAAGAATATACCATGTGCATGAATGAGAAGAATTAACATTATTAAAAATCCATAACACCCAGAGCAATTTGTACATTTAACACAATCCCTGTTAGAATACCAATGACATATTTCTCAGATCTAGAACAAATATTTCAAAAATTTATATGGAACCAAAATTGACCCCAAATAGCCTCAGTCATCATGAAAAAATAAAACAGAGTAGGAGAAATCACAATACCTGATATCACACTATATGAAAAAATAAAACAGAGTAGGAGAAATCACAATACCTGATATCACACTATATTACAAGGCCACTGTAATCAAAACAGTCTGGTACTGGCATAAAAACAGACATATAGATGAGTGGAACACAAAAGACAGACCCCCAAAATAAACCCAGGTATCTATGGTCAATTAATATTTGACAAAGGGAACACGAGCATAAAATGGAGTAAAAATAGCCTCTTCAACAAATGGTGTAGGGAGAAATGGACAGGAACATGCAAAAAAAAGAAAAAGAAACTAGACCACCAACTCTTACACCATACACCAGAATAAACTTAAGAGGGATAAAAGACTTAAATGTAAGCTGTGACACCATAAAAGTCCTAGAGGAAAACATAGGCAGTAAAATTTCAGATATCCCAAGCAGCAATATTTTTACCAATATATCTACTAGGGCAAGGGAAATAAAGAAAAGAATAAACAAACAGGACTACATCAAACCAAAAAGTTTCTGCTTAGCTAAAGAAAACATCAGCAAAATGAAAAGGGAACCAACTGTATGGGAAAACATATTTGCCAATGATATCACAGACAAGAGTGTGATCTCCAAAATATATAAAGAGCTTATACAACTCAACACCAAGCAGACAATACAATTAAAAAATGGACAAAGGACCTGAACAGACACTTCTCCAAGAAGGACATACAGAGGGTCCATAGGCATATGAATGGATGTTCAACATCATCACTAACTGTCAGAAAGATGCAAATTAAAACCACAATGAGATACTACTTCACACCAGTCAGAATGGCCATCATTAACAATCAACAAGCAACAAGTGCTGGCGAGGATGTGGAGAAAAGGGAACCCTAGTGCACTGTTGGTGGGAATGCAGACTGGTGCAGCCGCTGTGGAAAACAATATGGAATTTTCTCCAAAAACTAAAATGGAACTGCCTTTTGACTCAAGAGATTCCACTTCTGGGAATATACCCTAAGAATCCCTAATTACCAACTCAAAAGAACTCATGCACCCCTATGTTCATAGCAGCACTATTTACAATAGCCAAATGCTGGAAACAGCCTAAGT
This sequence comes from Furipterus horrens, assembly GCF_987537825.1. NCBI lineage: Eukaryota > Metazoa > Chordata > Mammalia > Chiroptera > Furipteridae > Furipterus > Furipterus horrens. Next base: position 186,534,073 of record NW_028327174.1, read on the forward strand.
GCCCATCAGTGGATGAGTGGATCAAAAAACTGTGGTACATTTATACAATGGAATACTATGCAGCAGAAAGAAAGAACTCCTACCTTTAGCAACAGCATGGATGGAAATGTAGAGCATTAGTGAAATAAGCTAGAAGGTGGAAGACAAATACCATTTGATCTCACATAATACAGGAACCTAATGAACAAAACAAACAAATGAGCAAAACAGAACCAGAGGCATGGTAACAAGGAACAGACTGACAGTGACCAGAAAGGAGGAAGGAGGAGGGAGGGTGAGCAGGGGGAAAGAAGGGGAAGGGTTTAGTCAACACACTAGTATAAATGACCCATGGACGTGGACAACAGAGTGGAGATTGACTGTGGGAGAGCAGATGGGGTGGGCAGGGCAGGGGAGAGCAATGGAGGGAAAATGGGACAACTGTAATAGAACAATAACAAAAGATAGATAAATAAATAAATAAATAAGACCCCCCCCCCAAAAAAAGATTCAAACAGAACAGAACATAAAGAAATGAAAAATACAAGCCCCAATATCAAAAACTAAATAGAAGGATTAAACAGCACATTAGACAAAAGATGAACAGGTGAGTGAATTAGAAAACCATTTTTTTGTTTTTTTGCGAATAGCAAAATTTTTATTTTAGTTTTCCAAGAGAGGGAAAGGGTTAGGTGCAGAGATATGCACCAGTAGAAAGCCATTTTAATAAATAATCCAAAATACAGGACCTTAAGAAGAGAGAGATTACAACAAATAGGAGAGATTAAAACAAATGCAGGACTGAATGAGATGGTCCTATACATGTCAAACTGGAGTTCCAGACAGAGGCAATTCTGTGAAGAGTTGGGTCACTCCTAAGCAGGATAAATAAGTTCCCAACAATGGCTCTCAACCATGGCTGCATGTGCCTGAGATGTTTCACCTAAGTTTTAAAAACAAATAAAAAATAGTGCTTAGACCCCACCCCATGCCCGGAGATTCTGGAATTGGTGTAGCATTTGTATTTTCTTCAAAGCTTCCCAAACTACTTCAGCGAGCATCCAGGGTTGAGAACCTGTGATGCATATCTAGGCATAGTAGTGAAACCACACAACAAAAATAAAGGGAAAATATTAAGTGTAATTACAGTGAATACTATCTACAAAGTAATAACCTAGGCTGATAATCGACTTCTCAACAACAGAGACCAAAAGAATAATTATACATTCAAAGCGCTGAGAGGAAAATAACCATCAACCTAGAATTCTAAATAGCTAACTATCATTCAATAGCAATACTGAAATAGACATTTTTAGTCTGTATGAGATTACCATATCTAGAGCTTTGGTGAAATAGCTACTAAAGAGGGTGTGCTTCAGAAAGAGAATGATTGAACTTAGGAAATGAGATACAAGAAGAAACTCAAAACATAAAAACAAAACAATAAACTGCTGCTGTCTGCTAAACTCTGATCTCGTACTTCTTTTTTTTCCTAAATAATCAATCAACCAACATGTAAGTCTTTCTGGTCATCCATGCCACTATGTACACATGACCAAACTAACTGATCTCAGTTTTAAAAATAAGAACAAACATATGGGCTCCACCCGAAATACACTATAACCCTCAGGTTTAAAGGCAGAAATTATTTTTAAAAGCCCACCAGATCAAAAAGACAGATCAGTTTAAAGAACTTCATATGTTCTAGCATTTCCTTTATCCAGTAGTTCTCAAAATAAGGTCTTCAAATGCAGCATCATCTTTACCTGGGAACTTGTAGAAATGCAAATTCTCAGGACCCACCCTTGAGCTACTGAATCAGAAATTCTAGGGATTGACTTAACAACCATGCTTATTTAAGCAGCCCTTCGGGTGATTCTGATGCCAGCTCAACTTTGAGAAAGCTGCTTTAGTCTCATGGCCATGTTACTCTGTCCAGACTTCTATATGAACAAATCTCTTGCTGTTGCCCTGCCTATAAAATCTTTCCATTTAGTTCTCTAGAGCAAGGTCCCATGGTTGACCAATTCCCAGATACTTTTAACCTCTTCGCCCAATTTTCTTTCCATCTTCTGCCTTAACTGAACCTGGTCCACTTCTCTTGCAGATTCCTTACATAAAGGCTATTCACTCTCCCAAACCCCATGTAGCTCTCAGGGTCTGGAAAGTGAGGTCCACTCACCCTCTAACTCCAAAGACATCTGGATAAAATCTCACCTTTTCTGAGACTCTCCACTCTCACAGTGTCAGCTATCAACTGTGTATGATACTTGTTTCCAAATCTCTCTCATGATGTTGAGACCAGAAGAACCCACTCTCTGACAGTACCATCTAGATGTTCCAGAGGAACTCAATGAGAACCTGCTGTGTCATTCAACTCTGTTATTCCTATATTTTCTATTATAAGTGAGTGGCACTACCATCTATTCAGTTATGCAAGTCCCAAATATGGAAATCATCAATGGAATCTCTTATTCAAACATTAACCCTTTGAGTGCCATGTGTAATTCAAAATTTGGATCAACATGAGAAAAAATTATATCAATATATATAGCCTGAGGTACAAAAAAAGAGAGAACAAAACATAAAATACGAATTATTCCATTGTTATTTACATTTATCGCCAATAAAAAAGAGTTGCTGGGAGCGACGCTGGCACTTTTGGGAAAATCTGTCAGTGTTGCTCACAGTGACACTGGCACTCAAAGTAATCTCCAAATAGTAATCACCAGTAACTGTCAATTTCACCTTCTAATTCTCTCCATCACAACAGCTATTGCTACAGTACAAATAGCCTCTAAACTGCTCACTCTCCCTCCATTATTACATTCTCCAACTCATTTTACAATACTCAAATTTCAAAAATATTTATTTTTAAATCATGTGGTTACCTTATGGGATGTGCATTGCTTCAATTTTTAAAAATCACATCAGCTTAAAATTTTAATATTCAATATTCTATTTTAAATCCATCATTATTCAATACAGGGTGGGGCAAAAGTAAGTTTATAGTTGTGAGTACACGAAGCAGTTTATTCTTGTATTATTTCATTATTTTCCATATGAACAACTGTAAACCTACTTCTGACCCCCTGTACGAGAGTTAAAATCTAGCTCTTTTATTCAATAATTCAAGGTCACCAACTTATTGACAGTTTTATCACAACTCTGTAACACACAGAACATCAAAGAAAAAAGTAATTATCAAATTAAATCCTTATTAATCCTTAAAATTTAAGAGTTGTAACTCTAAATCTCACATATATGAATTTACTGCAATAAATTTACTACAATAAATTTTAGTTTTTGTTATACAGTATTCCCTCACTTACTGTGGGTATTATGTTCCAGACAGCCCCACCCCGCGAAGTAGGAACTTTACATTTATTCTACACTCTTAAACCTACATAACTTTAACAACATACGTATACAGTACCGCAAAATCCCGCGATATAGAGAAAAATCCGCAATAAATAAACAGAATATTTTTTAAAATCCCGCGATACGGTGAGGCCACGATAAGTAAACCGCGATACAGCGAGGGACTACTGTATATAGAGGCACTTCAACATGTTTATGAGCAAAAAAAAAAAAAAAATGTAAAAGACGTTTTTGGAAACCCATGGAAAGAAAACATTTCAGATTTTGAAAAAACTGAAAGCTCACCATACACACCTGTAGAAGGAGTAGAATTGTTCATGGTAAAAGGTCCGTTAATGATGCCAGAAGAAAGAAGCTCATCAGGTCCCCGCTGAAAAGGAAGAGAAATATTTTCTTAATAACACAAGTCTCAAATAATGATCCATATTTACTACTAAAAATACAAAAGTGAATATTACTTCATCTGAATATCAAGGCATTTAAGGGGAAGTCCTCAAGAATCACAGAAGCTAAAGGCTGAAAGTGAACTTTACAATAAAGAAAAATTACTGCATATTTATACATGACTGTTAGTTATTAAAACAGAATCGCCATCACATAATTGGGGCATAAACTTGTACCCTTTTGATTAAACCCAATCCTCTAACCTGTTACAGTTGAAGTACCAGAAACCATACTGAGTAGGTATATTCTGACATTGTTTTTGTAGTATATTTTTAGGCTTCTTTTTTTTTTTTGAGAGAGAGAAAGAGAGGCATGATGTGAGATGGAAACATCAACTGCTTGCCTCCATATGTGCCCTGACCAGAATTGAACCCACAATCTTTCAATACATGGGGTGGCACTCCCAACAAGCCATACCAGCCAGAGCTGCATAAAAATATTTTGTGTACCCTAAGAATTCTGATTTTTCGATACTTTCTTTTTAAGATTGAACACAAAGATGTAACTTATTTCGATATTGGCCAAATCCTTCATATTCAGTGATTTTTTTTATCCGTTAATCTTCAAAATAACTAAGAAGAAAAAAGGAGGGAAAAAACCCCCACAAGGAATCAAGAAAAGTCAAGAATAACAAAATGACAAGAGAAATAAACAAGCACTTTATAAAGTGGTAGACTTTATTACTGCTCCAGAGTATTTGTGCCCTCTGCTTCTTCTATGAAAAAACTATTCATTCCCAGTCATGACCATGTGACTTGTAATGCGTCCTATGAGAGGAAGATACCTCCCTAGTCCACTGACATTGAGCACAGTTTTATGATTTGCTTTGGCTTATGAAGTATGAATGGACATGATCTATACTAAATCCAAGCAGACTTGTCAAAAAGATAAAATTTCTGCTAGTCTTGACACACACATGCCATTTCAGTGCCAATCTGAGAAGAGTGAGTTACTTATGGTTCTATTTCTACCTCATTCAATAAACTTCATACCCAGTTTCCTAACAAATAAAAATCCAATCAACCATTAACATGAAATTATTTACTGCTGACTAAATCAAGTCTAAATGTACTGTGATGCCAACGAAAGGCTCTTTCTAATCTGGGCAGCCTACTCACAATAACACTCTTGTCTGGTAATTTTCCTCAAATACGTATTGATTCCTGCCCTTTTTTTCAAGTATATCTTATTGATTATGCTATTACAGTTGTCCTAAGTTTTTTCCCTTTGCCTCCCTTCACCAACCCGCCTCCCTTAGTTCATGTTCATGGGTCACACATGTAAGTTCTCTAGCTTCGCCCTTCCCTATACTATTCTTAACATCCTCCTGTCTATTTTGTACCAACTATGCTTCTTGATCTCTGCACCAATTCTCCCTTTCTCCCCATTATCCCTCCCAGCTCATAACCCTCCAAATGATCCCCATACCTATGATTCTGTTCCAATTCTGGTTTGCTTAGTTTTTGTTTTTCAGATTCAGTGGTTGATTGTTGTGAGTTTGTTGTCATTTTAATGTTCATTTTTTGTTCTTCTTTTTCTGAAAAAAGTCCCTTTAACTTTCATATAATAAGGATTTGGTGATGATGAACTTCTTTAGCTTTACCTTGTCTGGGAAGCACTTTATTTGCCTTTCCATTCAAGTGATAGCTTTGCTGGATAAAGTAATCTTGGTTGTAGGTCCTTGCTTTTCATCACTTTGAATACTTCTTGCCGGCCCCTTCTTGCCTGCAAAGTTTCTTTTGAGAAATCAGCCAATTGTCTTATGGGAACTTCTTTGTAGGTACCTCTGCTTTTCTCTTGCTGCTTTTAAGATTCTCTCTTTATCTTTGGCATTTTAATTATGATGTGTCATTGGGTCCAACTTGTTTGGGACTCTCTGTGCTTCCTGGACTTGCATGTCTATTCCCTTTGCCAAATTAGGGAAGGTTTCTTTCATTATTCTTTCAAATAACTTTTCAATTCCTTGCTCTTCCTGTTCTCTTTCTGGTAACCCTATGATTTGGATGTTGATGCATTTAATGTTGTCCCAGAGGTTCCTAATACTTTCCTCGTCTTTTACAATTCTTGTTTTGTCTCTCTGTTCTGGGTGAATGTTTATTTCTTCCTCTTGTTCCAAATTGTTGATTCGAATCCTGCCTTCCTTCCCATCAGTGCTGGTTTTCTGTATACTTTTCTTTATTTCACTTTGTATAACTCGCACTTCCTTTATTTTGTGGCCATAATCAAGAGGTTCTCTGAGCATCCTGATAACCAGTGTTTTGAACTCTGCATCTGATAAGTTGTCTATCCCTGTTTTGTTTAGTTCTTTTTCTGGGGCTTTGTCTGTTCTGTCATCTGAGTCATATTTCTTTGCCTCCTCAATTTGGCAGCTTCCCTGTGTTCATTTCTGTGTATTGGGGGGTAGAGTTGTTTTGATTCCATGTCTTGGTAACGTGGCCTAATATAGCAGGTATCCTGTAGGGTCCAGTGGCACAGCCTCCCCTATCTTCCATGCTGGGTACTCAAGGTGTGACCTTCATGTAGGCTGAGTACATCCTCCTCTTGTCGTTGAGACTTGGTTGCTACTCGCAAATCAATGGGAGGGATTTACCCAGACCAGTCAGCTGCAAGGACTGGCTGTGACCACTGACTGCCAACGTCCACCCTCTGTAAAGGATCAGCTGTGCAGGGGCAAGGTGGTGGTGCCTGGGCGTGGTCTGTAGCCATTCACTGGGTACACAGGCCCTGGGGTTTCCCAGGTGGTGCAGGCCAAGGTCAGCCCTTACCTTGTCCAGGGCATCCTACCTGAGCTATAAAGCAATCTGAGATGGCTGCTACTTGTGTTGGGATTAAAGATGTCCAGGAGAAGGCAAGCAGTGCATCTAAGCTGGTTGCTGGTAGTGCAGGGCCTGGAGCTCACTGAGGCCAGCTGTTGTTTATTTGATAGGATTTAGGAAGTTGTGAAGCACAAGCCAAGACCAGCCATTCATATGGAAAAGTAGCTCGGGTGGGCCTGTTGACTGCGTAGGGTGGAGTCTCTGGGAACCTGAAAGGGGGGTCAAATAGTGTTAGCCACAGTGATGGAGTCTCAGATATTGCACCAGCTTGCTGGCTCTATGGGGGGAGGGTTTAGAAAAGGGACAATGGCCTCTGCTGGCCTTGATGCCAGACATTTCCATTTTTCCCTGTATACCACCAGTGCCTTTCAAGCTGCTACCCCACTGCTTGAGCTCAGAGAGTGAGTCTGAGGAGGTAATCTGTGTGTGCATTAAGAGGAACTGCTTGGGGCTTCAGCAGTTTCTTCCACCAACTCAAACCCCGCTGGTTTTTGCAGCCAGAAGTTGTGGGCACTTATCTTCCTGGCACTGGAACCCTGGGCTAAGAGGCCTGGTATGTGGCTAGGACTCCTCACTTTTCAGGTATCCTGCCTGAATTTTTATTCACCACACCTGTATATGACAGACCAGCCTGTTCAGCATCTAGTCTCAATGGATGTGATTTCTTTATTTCCATAGTTGTCAGACTTCTATTCATCTCGATCTGATGGTTCTGGCTCATGGTTGTTCTGTACTTTAGTTGTAATTTTGATGTGATTGTGTGAAGAGGCGAGCCATGTCTGCCTACACTGCCATCTAGACCTAATCCCTACTAGCTGTGCTGTTTTTTTTTATCTCAAGTTGGCAGTTTGTGGATGTGGAAGGCCGACGATCTGCCCTGATCTCTGCATTGGATTCAGGAGACTTGAGCATCATGTTTTTGATATCTACAGGGGTCCTGAACTAGTGTCTTGGCTGGCAGCCTCAGGTTCTCTGTGCCTGGGTCCGCTGCAAGAGTGCCCTGGGTCCTGTGTCTCTCCTTGGTCCCAAGCTTGTTCCTATTCCTTCCTTTTAATTCTATATTCCTGTCTCAAAAACTATCCCTTCACTACATATCCAGTCCTACCTATTGGTGAAAGAAAAATAATACCAGAACTTTTACAATTTTTCTATCCTAAAAGTGAAGAAGTTGAACTTAATTTTTTAAGAGTTTTTGTAATTATTTCAATGAAGTCTTAAAAATCCATAATGGCATACTTAATTACTCCCCTATTATTAAATATTGGTATTGTTTGCAATTTATTGATATCATAAATTATGCTGTATTAACTTTTAGAATGCATTTTCTGCATTTTGCAATCTATACATAGAATATTTAAAAGTGAAATAATTTTTCCTTTTTGAATGGAAGATAAAACTGCAAGAAATATCAAATTCCTATTTAATGTAGAGTAACTTCAAGTTACTACTATACTACAAGTGATTCCTAAGAAGCATTTTTATTTCCATAGAAGTCTTTCAAATACCATTAGTATTAGCACATGACCACTTCATTTTAATCTTACTCAAGAGTTTGGCTCACAGTTTCTGTGGGAAAGAACTTAACTTTTCCCAAAGAGAGATCTTTTGCCTTCTCCTTCTGGGAACTAAGACCCTGGAAGGTCCTAGAGAAGTGTTTTGTTTTTTTAAACTGGGGGCTTTGGGTCGCCAGACAATCTGACAGTAAGGGCTGGCCACACCAAAAAGACCAACAGTGGGATTTAGGGGAGGGTTTTTGGGGCATGCCTGGAGAGGCTGGAGATTGAAGACTGAGATCACAGCTTCAATAACAATCCATAATGCCTGTATAAAAGAGCCACCTCAATAAAAATGTAATCACCAAAGTACAGGTGAGCATCCCTGTTCTACAATATTCCATGAGTAGTGTTACATATTAATGCTGGGAAAGTAATCCTGACTTCATGGAGAGAGGACAAAGGAAAGTTTGTTTGGTACTTCTCCAGATTCTGCCCTACGTGCTTCTTCCCAGGGCTGATTTAAATCTATTATCCTTTCCCTGTAATAACTAGTAAGTATAACAGCTTTCAGTGACTTCTGTAAGTCCTTCTATCAAATTATGGTACCTTAAGGTGCTTTTGGAAATCTCCCAGAAATTACAATAAGTGTCAGAAGTGAGGGTAGTCTTTTATGGAGTGACTCCCCTAATTTTGCAGAAGGCCTAATTCCTCTTATGATTAAATGTTATATAAATAAAGGAAGTAAAATAAAACTATTCATTCAACAGATTTTTAAAAACTTTATTCTTTACCTTTAAATTATCATTTCAACTTCTAACTATAAGAAAAATGTGATCAAATATTCAAGCACAGAAAAAAAATTAACTTAAATTTATATAGCATCTTAAATAAATTAATGCAACATTTTAACTGTCACATTTAATGTATCCACACAAAATATAAACTATCATAAGAAATGGTGAACGATGCTAAGTCTTCAAAATAAAACGCAATTTAAGTTTGATAATTCTACTAGAGCTTTCAATACTAACAGAGCTTTTTTAAAAAAAGAATATGCTTTAAACAATACATAAGTAAAGCAAACGCTACAGTAGCATGTGAAGTGTTGACATGGATATTTTTATTTTTATTGCCTCACTACATAAGAAAATAAAATATTTGATCCTAAGGTTCTATATTTGGAAATTCTATTTTACATCAGAGATGGGGCTTACCATTCAACATACACGATAAATAATACATCTCTTAAATAATATGATACTTAAAAAAACTAACTTTTGACCTTAATAATTTCAGGATATGATAAAAGACAAAAAGAGCAAAAGAAGCTTACATTTGAGAACAGTCATATAAAATATTCTGATAATCACAGTTGTTTGCCCAAGCTTTCCCCTCAAGAATTTACTTTCAAATTATAGAAAATAAAGGTTTTTAAAATAGGACTTCCAGTCAAGATGGAGGCCTAGACAAACATGCTGCATCTCCCTCCACAACTAAGAAGGAATACAACTACCTCAAAAGTAGAGACAACCAGGAGTTCCAGAAAACTGAGCTATATGGAAGTCCAATGAACAAAGATATAAAGAAGAAATATTCAGAGAGGTAGGAGGGGCGAGCTAGGTGGAGAGGATGCAGTGTGGTGGTGGCAGCAGTGGTAGGCCAGCGAAAAGAGCATTCACACGTTTTTAAAAGTCGGGAGGGACACCTGAGGAGTGCTCCCAGCACCAGACCAGACTGCACAGCTCAGGGCTTTAGCACCAGGGAAAATAAAGCCTCATTGCTTCTGACTGTGCAAATAGTGGGGGTTGGGGCGGAGGAAGAAACTGGTCTCTCAAAAGAGTCCCCTTGTTTAAAGGGCCCCCATGATCCTAGAACATCTGCAGACCCACCCATTCTGGGAATGACGGCCAGGGCAACAGCTGGGGGGGTGACAGTCCCATGTGGAAGTGGGAGAAATGCCTGGAAAAGGGGCGAGTGTGGAGCAAGCAGCGTTGTTCCCTCTCAGACCCTTCCCCTACATACAGAGCCACAACGTGGTGAAACCGGTCGCCTATACTAATGAATATCTAAGGCTCTGCCCCTTACAATGTCACAGGTGCAACAGCTCAACCTGAGGCACAAGGCAAACGAACACAGGAGCCTGTCAAGATGAGAAGATAAGAGGGAATGGATCAAGGTTCCAGTGGGAGAACTAAGCAATGAGGAAATAGCCAACATAACAAACATAAGAGTTCAAAACACTGGTGATAAAGATGCGCACAGATTTGAGAGATATGCTTAAGTATGGCAAATGCATAAGGGAAGAAGTGAAAGCTATGCTAAATAAAACAAAGGAAAATCCACACAAAACCAAGGCTGAAGGGAAGGAAACCAGGGTTCAAATCAATAATTAGGAACATAACGAAGAAAAGAACAGTCAACCAGTACAGAATGAGGAAACAAGAATTGAAAAAAATGAGGAGAGGCTTAGGAACCTCTGGGACAACTTTAAACGTGCCAACATCTGAATCATAGGGGTGCCAGAAGGAGAAAAGGAAGAGCAAAAAATTGAAAGCTTATGTGAAAAAAACGGCTGCCGACGACGACGACGATGTGAAAAAATAATGAAGGAAAGCTTCCCAAATTTGGTGAAGGAAGTAGACATACATGTCCAGGAAGCACAGAATCCCAAACAAGCTAGACCCAAAGAGGACCACACCAAGACACATCATAATTAAAATGGCAAAGGTTAAAGATAAAGAGAGAATCTTAAAAGCAGCAAGAGAAAAGCAGTTACCTACAAAGGGGTGCCTATAAGACTATTAGCTGATTTCTCAAAAGAAACTTTGCAGGCAAGAAGGGACTGGCAAGAAGTATTCAAGGTGATGAAAAGCAAGGACCTCCAACCAAGATTACTCTACCCAGCAAAGCTATCATTTAGAATGGAAGGGCAGATAAAGTGCCTCCCAGACAAGGTAAAGCTAAAGGAGTTCATCACCACCAAGCCGTTATTACATGAAATGTTAAAGGGACTTATTAAGAAAAAGAAGATCAAAACTATGAATATTATAATGACAACAAATTTACAACTATCAACAACTGAATCTAAAAAATAAAAACAAAATCCATCTAAGCAAACCAGAATACAAACAGAATCATAAGTATGGGGATCATCTGGAGGGTTAGCAGCTGGGAGGGGGAAGGGGAAGAAATGAGGAAATGGTGTAGGGATTAAGAAGCATAATTGGTTGGTACAAAATAGACAGAGGGAAGTTAAGAATAATATAGGAAAGGGTGAAGCTAAAAACTGTTATGCACGACACATGGACATGAACTAAGGGGGGTGGGATTGCTAGAGGGAAGGGGGTATTGGGCAGAGGGGAGCAAAGGGAATAAAAAATGGAACTACTGTAACAACATAATCAATAAAATATACTTTAAAAAAGATAATTCAGAGAACAAATCACTGAGAAGTCACACCCTCTTAACTTATAACAGTACCTTTTATCAAATGGTCCAAAATAAATAAGTCCTGGCTGGTTTGGCTCAGTGGATTGAGCGTCGGCCTGCGAGCTAAGTGTCGCTGGTTCGATCTTCCAGTCAGGGCACATCAGAGAAGGAAAACTCTGACTCCAAAAAACCTCCGCTGCCTTGCGGCATACCTCCTCAGGGGAAAGGCTAAGGGAGTAAACCCCGACAGAAAATCCGGAGCCGGAGTCCCTAAGGCGGTTTGACGTTGTAGTCAACACCGGCAACTCCTGCGGCGCACCTGAAGCCAAGCTGTATCGACTCCGTCTTTCCCTTGGACCCTTCAGCTGCGAAGAGAGGGGGGGTCTGCTGCATGGGCAACAGCAGACCCTCCATATCACCCTGCCCAGGCTCTGTAGCTTCAGTTTCACTGGAGAGGACACTCCAGCGTCATCGCAAGATGTCGAGTTAACACGGGAGGAGACAGATACCGTGTCACTCCCGAGTCGGACTGCACAGCCATTCTCGGCGGTGCAGATAGACTCTTAAGAAGCTACACCATCGTCTTTAGAGACGGACGGCTGCCAAAATAAATAAATAAATAAATAAAATATTATAAAGCTCAAATACCAAGTCATATTTGTAAAGCTTTGTAAAAGCTGAGAAAAACACAATTAGTTCTACGTTACTTTAAAGTTAAACCCTGGCTGGTTTGGCTCAGTGGATTGAGCGTCGGCCTGCGAGCTAAGTGTCGCTGGTTCGATCTTCCAGTCAGGGCACATCAGAGAAGGAAAACTCTGACTCCAAAAAACCTCCGCTGCCTTGCGGCATACCTCTTCAGGGGAAAGGCTAAGGGAGTAAACCCCGACAGAAAATCCGGAGCCGGAGTCCCTAAGGCGGTTTGATGTTGTAGTCAACACCGGCAACTCCTGCGGCGCACCTGAAGCCAAGCTGTATTGACTCCGTCTTTCCCTTGGACCCTTCAGCTGCGAAGAGAGGGGGGGTCTGCTGCATGGTCAACAGCAGACCCTCCATATCACCCTGCCCAGGCTCTGTAGCTTCAGCTCCACTGGAGAGGACACTCCAGCGTCATCGCAAGATGTCGATTCAACACGGGAGGAGACAGATACCGTGTCGCTCCCGAGTCGGACTGCACAGCCATTCTCGGCGGTGCAGATAGACTCTTAAGAAGCTACACCATCGTCTCTCGAGACGGACGGCTGCCGACGACGACTTTAAAGTTAGTTCCTTTCTTTTAAAAAACTTTTCCTTCCTAGACATAATTCTCCTGAAAACACACTACCTATATTAAGTATTTTTGAAAATTATACTTAATATTTATAAACAAAGTGAATGAAAAGTAATTTTACATTATAGTAAAGGAAGAGCAATGCGGACCTTGGTAAAATTGAGTATCTCTCATAAATCTGACTGCTGTAAGAGATTATGGTTTAAGAGATGGAAAATAAGCAGAATGAAGCCATTAAAAAAATAAATGTTTGGATGAGTGACCGTAGATGGCAAAGAGAAGGAAATTATTAAAAAGGGAGAGAGAAAGGACTATCACAAGTAAACAATTTACCATTATACTAAAAGGCTTTAACAAACCAAATAATAAAGACATCATGGGGTAGGGGTGAGGGGAGATGCATGAACAACACTGGATCAACAGTCTCCTTAGAAACACACAGTAAATTTACACAAGTACAGCAGTTGTTCTGTGGACTTGTCAGCTCTCTGGCTAAGGCAACACACCCATCCGCTTCACTGTCTCAAGTATCAATTATTGAAGCTCTCTCCTGCTGAAGAATAATTAAATACACAGAGCCAACAAAGCAAAGGAATACTGTAATTAAGCAGTAAAAATAAAGTGTTTCATTATCAAATTTGATGGGAAGTGGTTTTATTAACATTAAGGTGAGATTATTAATATAATAAAAGACAATCCACACAACTGAAAGAGCCACTAAAATAACAAATAAGGAAGATTCTGCAAATAAACCATTAACTTATGGTTAAACTTCAGAGCATACCTAAAATGAACAAGATATTCAAGAGTAAGATCATTCGTTTTAGTCTATCATGATACCATAACCATAAAAAAAGAGATTATTTAAAAAACTCCTAATTTTCTACAATCCTAGTACTATCTTTTTTTAAATAAAAGAATCTTAAAATACTGAAATTAACATCCACTTACTACCTTGAAACCAAGGTAGTCAGTCCCCTCTACAATTCTAGCAGATGATCTAGTGACCCTTTGTGAACACTTAACCAGAACAGAAAACTCATCTTCATCCTGCTGTTGCTATGTTTTTTCATAAACAGAAATAAAAGTGACTGGTACATAGAGTCTCATCATACTTTATACTTGTTGACTGTGGTCTCCTAATTATTCACCTTTGTATCCTCCACAGAATCCACTATAATGTTTTCCATGTAATCTATGTTCAAATGATTTTTTGCTTATAAAAATGAATAACTATAAAGCTAAGGGAATGACCTGAGTGAAGGTTTCAGATTGTGAGGCAGTATGAGATAACTTCAAGTTGTTGTTTTTTTAACATTTAGCCTTTTGTTAACTTTAACCTTTTCAATGCTTATTCTAAACACATCCAAAAAACAAAGGTACTGACTACTGGTAACTCTACCCTTACAAAAGGCTTAGAGATTGTGTCCCCACAAACACTGTGGCCTCATCAACACTTCATCTCGGGTATGATTACTATTCTAAAATGTATTTATTTCCTAAGGAACAGTTACTTGCTCCTCAACCCCGAAAAGAAGAATAGTTAGCAAGCTGTTAATTTGTATCATTTTTCTTTCCAAGGCTACCCCCACTGAGATTTTAGGACATGAGAATAAAAAGGATGGTAGTTAAAGATGGGGCAAATTCTTCACAACAAAGGTGGCAGTTGTGTCTATGACACAACTTCAATAAAATGATTTTGATTGCTTTCATTTTTATGTGGGCATCTTAGCAATAAAACACTAATACTTTTACAATTTTTATTGACTTTAGACTCAGAAGAAGGGGGAGAGGGAAGGGAGAGAGGAAGAAAAGAGGAAAAAAAGAAGACGGAGAAAGGGAGAGGAAGAAGCAAGAGAGGGACAGGGGGAGAGGGGAAAAGGAAAAAAGAAAGGGAGAGGAAGGGAGGGGAGGGAGGCCAGAGAGAAGAGAAGGGGGTGGGGAGATAAAGAAAGATTGCTTTGTTGTCCCACTTATTCATGCATTTATTGGTTGATTCTTGTATGTGCCCTTATTGGGATCAAACTGCAACCTTGGTGTATTGGGATGATGTTCTAACCAACTAAGCTAGCTGGCCAGGGTCATTAACACATTTTTTAATGACTAGTAATTATTCCTTTAAAAGCCTCTAATTCATAACATCCAACCAAAATGCATTCATTGAATATTTATTTAGTCCCTATTATATAGGCATAACCCAAACATATTGAATTCTACATGTACAAAGGTCTGTCCAGAAAGTATCCAGCCACGTACTTAATATGAAAAAGAGACATTTATTGAAGAAGATACAAGATACAAGAAACACTGTAAACAGGACAATGACATCTCAGTCCCCTTCAAAGTAGGCACCTTGGACTATCACACAGTTCTCCCAATTGCCATCAGCTGCCCTGTCATATTTTCCTGAATCTCACTGACAGTCTGAGATCTCTTCCCTTTCAAAAGTGATTTTTGTTTTGGGAAAAGCCAGAAGTCACAGGGCATCAAATCTGGGCTGTAGGGGGGCTGAGTCACCTGGATGATTTGATGTTTGGCCTAAAAACTTTGCAGAAGACATGACACATGAGCAGGTGTGCTGTTGTGATGAAGCTGCCAATCACCAGTTGCCCATAGCTGCAGCCTTCTGAATCACGAATAGTTTCTGTGGAGGAATGTTCAAGCTTCATTCAAAATTTGATGCAGATTCATTCCTCCACTCGCTCAGTCATTTTGAAAGCGACGGCCACACAGTATTCATGCTCTCTCAATGGTGTCTACCATCCCCACTGACTAGTAAAGTTTTCATTGTCCATGCATGTGCATTCCAGTCCATTCTCCTCAGCTACCAGGTTACAACAATGTCGCACAAACCGTTCTTGTTATATTTACAATGGCTGTACTTTTTCTGGACAGACCTCATAAAACTGTCACAGCAATAATATTCATTCATTCAACAAATCCAACAAATATTTACTGAGCACCAAACTAAGGTCTTTAACCAGTGGGGAAAATCCAAGTGAACACAAAAAGTCCCTGCCCTTATTTTATGGAGTCTATAGTCTTACAAAAGAAAAAATAATAAAGAAAATTATGTAGTATGCTTTAAAGTCGTAAGTGCTTTTTAAAAAGTGGGGTTAAGGAGCAGCCAGGGATAAAGAGGAGAATTACGATTTTACATAGGTAGTCAAGGAAAGATTTCTGAAAAGCATAGATATCTCTTGTAAAAGTAACAAATGTCTGGGTTTTGGTAAGTTGTCATACTTAAATAATTTACTGCACTAGTAGTACTACTTACACTGACAACTACTTTCTGAAATATACACTTAAGTCTTTTTCAAGAGAATCACTGAAACTTCCCTCTTCTCACATTCATAAATAAAACTTAACAATTTTTAAGATTTCTCATAACATAGAGTCGGAAGGCCTAATATCATTTTACAACTGAGAAAATTAAGGAATATATGAGTTAAGTAACTTACACAAACACTACAAATAAAGAGTTGGAGTCAGGATTCAAACCCATGTCAGTATCAGTCCATACTTTTAATAGCTACACTAACCTGCTAAAGTATTAAACCATCACTGTTTTCACAATAAGAGTTTAGTTAAATGAGTTATAGTATATCCATGCAATGAAACACTAGGTGGTTATTAAAATGATGAAGCACCGTACTTATCAACCTGGATATAAACTCACAGAACACTGCTCACTTTGAAAGCCATATAGCGTATATTAGTTATAACATGTGTTTTCCACTTCTGTAAATATAAATAATAATAAAAGATGCACATATACTACAAGCATATGAAGGTCTAAAAGCAAATTCACCTAAATGTTGAAAGGGATTATTATATCTGGATTTTACCCTCTATTTTATATGTCATGTTCAAATATTAATCAGAGAAAGGGGCTATTTTTTTTTTTTAAATAATGAACTTTAAAGAATTTGCCAATATCTGTCTCTACCACAGCTGGATCTTTCAAATACATTTCATGAGGATTTTTGGTCAATTCTACTACTGACCATTACTACTATCAAAATGTTAACAAAAATTTTTAATTTAAAATTTCTTTTGCATCATTTAGTGATCTTCTAGCACCTCTGAATTTTCTAACAGCTACAGGGTTTGAACTTAGGCTAGTTTTCATGTTTTAGTTCAAGAAAGAGCATTAGCAAACCAGAGTGAATAGCAATGAGCCCAATAGATGAGATTTCAACGTATCACAAAAACACAGTTGTATTCTAGCCTCCTTTCATCTTAGTGAAACCACAAATATACTTTACTGCTTTAGCATACTTGAAGCTATGCTTCCATCTCTGATTCTATTAAACCCGTGTAATATTTGTCCTAGAACAAACCAATTTCCAAAAATAATCGAACTTCTTAAGTAAATACCGCATGGAATATTAATTTTCCTAAAGTCAACAGAGACACCGGGGTGTGAAAAATAGATCATGAGCTTTGGAAACAAACCTTTGTTTGAATCTAGCTCTTGTCACTTATCACCTATTTGACCTATGATATTAGGTTTAGTAACATCATAGGTTTAATAGCCTGAAAAATTGGTCTAATATTGTAATAAATATGCAAAAGTTCCTTTTAAAAGGATTTCTTATATACTGATACCTAGTAGGATAGGAATAAAATCAATTAAAAAAAAAATCTGGAGGGAGAGCAGTACCAGTGAACAGAATGTTGATGTTCTGTCCACTAATTCTACCCATAATTGAGAAAGATGTTGAAATCTATAATTATTCACTTGGCTATTTCTTCTTCCACCCAAAACTGTTATACAACTTGTCAAAAAAATGCCTTATTTTCTTAAGCAGGAGTCCTTTTGAATGACAAATTCTAAAATCTCAAGAGTGCTAACAAGTCTAAAAAGTTGATTTTCTTCAACTACTGCTGATCCTTTGCTGTTGATGCTATTGCTCTAACATGTCATCACTAGCAGGTCTGCTGCTGAATGAAGTTCCTGTCTGCAACAGTGACTGAGCAGAAACCAGTTAATCTGCCAGTATTTCCTCTGCATGTAAAAGATGGAAACTCTCCTCTGGTGTCAGTCTCAGCTACTGTGGCTCCTAACCTCCCAAAGTTATAAAGCTCTCAAATTCTTCATCCATCCATCCATCCATCCATTCATCCATCCATTCATTCTCTTCACCCACTTCACATGTACAGACACATTCCCTACTGCCCAAATCACAACAAACATTTCAGTGCCAGTGTCAAGAATTAGCCTAAAGACCACTGCCAGGCTCAATAATCCTCTAAGCACGCACAGGACTTAGCATATAGTTGTGTTCTAAGACTTATCACAGAGGAAGGATACAAAGTGAAATCAGCAGGAGGGAAAAGTATATGGGAAAAATTCAGAGGAATCCAGGTGTAGGCTTTCCAGAGTTCTCACTCAGTAAAGCCACATGGGACATGATTCCTTCAGCAATGAACTGTGATAACACATGTGGAAATGTTGTCTAACAGTGAAGATCATTAGAGACTCACTGTTCAGGGTTTTTACTGGGGGTTGGTCACATAGACACCCTCTGCCAATCATGTACCAAAATTCCAGATTCCTGGAAAGAAAGTATAAACCACATCATTTATACAAACAGCCTAGACACAATGAGCCACTCTTATCATTTAAGGATAGGTCATATCAATGAAAGGAACTGTATTCCAACCAAGAGCCAACCTTGTCAAGTTGTAAGCAGCCTTTCAAAGGACAGTCTCCCTGCTTGCTACATTAACTATTTTTGCCAAGCCCAAATGGTTAAGCAAGTCTTTATTTTTCTTGCAGCTCTTTGGTAAGGCTGGAACCCAGACACACTTCTTTAGTTAAGGCTCTATTTCTATAGCTATTGCTGTTGCTGCTGCTGCTGCATTAGCAATGGGCTTGAAAGAGTAAAAAACTAAAGGTTCTGTGCTGCCTCATTAAGATCAGAGACAGAACATAATGCAATAGGGTTAAATGGGTTAAAGGACACAGGCTAAGGAGTCACACCTTCTGGTTTCAAATCCTGGCTCCACTGCTTACTATGTGATGGATAAGTTTTATCTTTGTACTTCAGTCTCCACATCTGAAATGGGGAAAATACAAACATCTTCCTCACAGTGTTGTGAGGATGCCATGCAAAAGTATAAAGGACTGAACAGATATTTTTCTGCAAAAGGAAGTTTCCCTCCTACGTAGCGTTCCATCTCAGGTGAACTGACAATTAGAATAATCAAGGTCTTGTACCCATGGTCGTGATACTACATTAGCAACAGCTAAAGTACCAAATTATGTCATCAATTCGCAGTGGAGAAAATGAACTTTATAATCAACTGGTATTTGAATAATTAGGTAGACATTTAGAAAAACAAAGTTGACTCCATTCCTTACACCACACACCAGAATAAACCCCAAATGAATCAAGATCTAAATGTGAAAAATAATCATATAACTATTAAGAAAACATGGGTGAATTCCTCTTATAACCCTGAATGGGAGAGCCTATGACTCAAAATCCAGAGCCATACTACTACTACTACTACTACTACTACTACTACTACTACTAAATTCAATAATCCAAAAATCAAAAACCTCATAATGACAGAAAGTTTTGTAAGTCAAATGACACACTGGAGAAAATATCTGGAATTCATTGTAGAAAGAGAATTTACCTCCCTAATTTATAAAAAGCTTCTGTAAGCTGAAAAGAAGATAGCCCATAGAAAAATAAACTTTAACAAAAGCCAGCATCACAAAGAAAAGGGATTAAAAATATTTCTTAAAGATATAAAAATATGCCCTGGCCGGGTGGCTCAGTTACTTGGAGCATTATTTGGTGCACCAAGAGGTTGTGAGTTCGATTCCTAGTCAGGGAATATACCTGGGTTGTAAGTTCAAGCCCCAGACAGTGTGCATGTGGGAGCCAGCCAAACAATGTTTCTTTGTCACGTTGATGTCTCTGTCTCTCTCACTTCCTAAGATCAGTAGGTAAGTCCTCCAGTGAGAATTAAAAATTATATATATATATATGTATATATATATATATATATACATATATATAGATATAGATAAAAATATGCTCTATGTCACCCATAAAAGAAATGTAACTAAAATGAGATACAGGCCAAATCCAAAAGTTCAGCAGTACAATTTTGGCAGAAACTGTGCTTCCCAAAATGGTACTACCCTAATGGAGGTAAATCTATTAATATTTACCTAGACACACCTTTAGCCTTTGATATAGCAATCCTATCCCTGGACTCTACTTCACAGATACACCTGTATATACATAAAACAACATATGTACTATACAAGATTATTCATAAGAAACTATTTGGTAGAGCACAGTACTATATAAATAACATGAGTCCATCAAGAGGAACTAATAAATAACTTCTATATCCAAAAGATATTTTGCAGCTGTTAAAAAATTAGAATGCGGGAATTTTGGTGAAGGAATCAAAATGTAGACTAGTACATATAAATATGCTGCCTTTTACATTAGAAGAGAAATAAAAAATATGTATGTTTGCCTTTATTTGCATAAAAAGTAACTTGAGGGTAAAGAAAAAACTAATAAAATTGCTAGCTTTGGGGAACAACATTGGGAATGAGAGTTCTCTACATACACATAGTTGAATTTTTTTGTTATTGTTGAATTACTTCTGTTCTTTTATCTTTTGTTTATTAAATTTTTATTTTTATCAAATATACTATAAAAACTGAAATATTATGTTACAAAGGAGTTTATATGATAAAAACAATCTTGCCACTTATATCCCAATCTCTTAAATATCTAAGTTATTCTAATGGTTGTCCCCATAACCCAAATAATACGCTTATACCACTACCTTTTTGAGTTACCAACTTTAAAACTAAAACTGACTGACTTCTAATACAAAAACTTTAGAATTTATCTCTTACACTTTTTTCTGTCCTCTCAAATGTTTAAAAGATATGCTACTAATTTTAATTCTTATATAAGTGTCTTTGAACTTTAAATACTATACTTATAACTTATTGCTTATTTTGTCAATTTTACATACCTCTTGAGTCTCCATTTTAAAAGACAAAGCTATTAGTGCTAGCAATCTGTTCTCTCCTTCTGTCCCTTCCTCTGCCTGCTTCACTTTCATTTACTTATGGTTATTGCATAGTGCCCTGCAACATGAGCATTCTGGGTTTTGTCCATTTGTGTCCTGTTCAAATGTTGACTTAATAAATAACATTTACATTCTTATCACTATGTAAGGATATGTAACCCTGGCATAGTTCGCTTTTTACTCTATGATTAATGTTACAACTTTAGGACCACTTGAAAAAGACTGGTCTTAGAATCAAGATCAAATGGTCCCTGGCCAAATAGCTCAGTTGGTTAGAGCATCATCCCAATACACCAAGGTTGTGGGTTTTATTCCCAGTCACGGCACATACCAGAATCAACCAATAAATGCATAAATAAGTGGAACAACAAAATCGATGTTTCTCTCTTGCTCACCTTCTAAAATCAATTGATAAAGATCAAATGAATTCTTGATTATACTTATCAATTTCTAAACATCATGCCACATTCTAATTTGCTTGATAGTTACACTATTATTTTTGTTCTTGCTTTCCAAGAGATTTTTAACTTTATTTTCCTCACACTACTGTCCTTTATCATCAATTTTTTTCCAAAATCTTCATGACACCATTCATTCCAACTAGTCCATATTTTTCTTCCCAAGACCTCCTTTCTAATACCCTCTTTCCTCTTGTGTCAATCTAGAATGCTTTCTAGGCCTTCTGAACAGCTGTTAACTTGAGTCTCCTCTTTTCTTTTCTTCTGGGTTGGCTCAACTTTTACATGAACTTCTGTCTTCCTTGTCCTTAGTTTACTAACATTTTACTTGAGTATACCCTTAAATAACTACCTAAATAATGGTAAACAGAAGGTAAACTTTCTAGGGCCATGCATGTCTGAAAATTCTATTTTCAATGTATCTTCATAATTAATCATTTGACTTAGTAAAGAATTCTGAATTAAAAAGTATCTTTCCTAAGAAAATTATAAAAACACCCAGCACACAGTATGGCTGGTAACATGCCAGTATGACATTTATTTCTTTGAAGATAACTTATTTTTCCCTCCCTCAGAAGCCATCAGAATCATCTCATCATCCATAGAATTCTAAAATTTCACAACTGTCCTTTGTACTCATTGTAGTAGGTAATAAAGAGGTGGGTCTAAAGCCTGAAACTAGCATGAGTTGTTTGACCCACTGTCCTTTGTACTTGTTGTACTAAGTAATAAATAGGTGGATCTGAAGTCTGAAACTAGCATGAATTATTAAGTCCCGTCTCCAAAATAAACCACAGAGAAACTGTAGAAGCTGGAGGGGTATGTGGACTTCAGGAACCAAAATAAGGAGAAAAACCCTAAGGAAGTTGAAGGCTAACTTCAACTGGTATGTGGAGGGTGATGAAGATGAGTAGCTCCGGACTACAGCTGAGGACCCAAAAGTCTCAGTGAGGGGACAAGTTGGAATAAAGCTTTTCATATTCTGTTCTTACCTAAAACTATTCTCAGAGATACAAAGTCTCACTAGATTTGCCACACAAAATTAACTTTTTGGAAAAAGTATTAAAATCAATTGAAAAACAAAGCTAAGAGATAATGTAAGATATATAAAAAACGAAAGTGATCAGACACTTGGTGAAGTTTATATTGTCAAAATACAATTTGAGGTCTAGGGAAAGTGAGAATGTCTATTATAATCTACCACTAAAAGTCTGGATCATCACCATGATAAAATTTAAGAAAAAAAGATAAATCAGCAGTTGAGTTGAAATGTTAATAAATACCTCTTAGAAACCAATAGACCAAACATACGAAATATGATCAGAAAAAAAAAAAAATACAATTAATAAATTGAACTAATAAATGCAGAACCAGACATCCAGTTACAAATACATACTTTAAAAAAACCCAACATAGTACCATGTTGGCAAAATTTATCTGTAAAGGAACAGTAAGTGTTTTAGGTTTTGTGGGCCTAAAGGAGTCCCTGTCACAACTACACACAATACGAAACTTTATTTATAGATACTAATACTGCAATGTCACAAAACATTAATCTTTTGATTTTTTTCAACCATTTAGAAGAATAAAAATATTTTACTTTTCAGAATATATAAAATTAGATGGTACTGAGCTCTATTTAGGCCTTGGGCCATAGCCTGCCAACTCCTGTATTAGTTCATCAAAGAAGTCTCAATATTATCCACAGGAATATATTAAACAGACTATGTTCTCTGCAATAAACTTATGAAATTAATAATGAAATGAATATATTCCTTAAAAAATGTAAAATCCAAAAATTAGTGTGAGAGTAAACAGAAAATTTGATTTAACCATGAGAAATTACAATAGTGAAACAGACAAAGACCCCCCCATCCCTTACTTCCAACCCAGGCCCCCAAAAAAAGTTGTTCCACAAAACAGCAAAAGAATGAGTTAATCGGTATCTTTTTAAGAGGTTAGTATAATGTTGAAAAATAAAATGAGAAAATCACCACTTTGCAACTATCATTATAACAACTACCGTATTTTTTGCTCCAAAAGTAGAGGGAAATGTCTGAGCGTCTTATGGAGCAAATATTGCATCACAGCCCGTGATGTGTATTACCTGACCTGTCAGCAGTGGGGACAGCTGTTAGAAGAGGATTAGCAAAACTACCAAAAAAAAAAAAAAAGCTTTAAAGAGGTGAAGACTCATCTAGCTGTAATTCCTGGGGGTCTTACCAGCCAGTTAGAACCTCTTGACCTTTCCATCAACAAACCATTTAAAGTCTTTATGTGAGAAGAGTGGAACAAATGGATGGCGGCTGGTAATCATGATCTGACACCTACTGGACGAATGAAGAGGCCCATTATCACTCAAGTTTGTGAATGGGTGAAAACATCATGGCACTCAGTGAAGGATGAAACTGCTGTACATTTATTCAAAAAATGTAGCATTAGTAATGCCTTAGATGGAACTGAAGGTAGTATGAGCAACTGAGCTTCATAAATTCTGACACTAGTAATGATGAGTTCTTGGGGTTCCCAGAAAACTAAAAGAGTATATGAACCTTAAAGTCTCTACTCATTTGTTAATGACAGTGATGATGGCTCTTAATACTGCTGCTGACTGCTGTTCATTTTACATGGTTGAAATATTATTGTTATATTTTATTAAATATTTTAGTACACCATTTGGTTCAGAATATTTTTTTCTTGTTTTCCTCCTCTAAACCTAGGTGCATTTTATGGTCAGGTGTGTCTTGCAGTGTGAAAAATATGGTAATTCAGGCAAGGACCATTAACGGATGTTAAAACCAGGAAGAAAAAGTTTGAGAATTAAAATATTATTAATCTGGTCTCAAAGTACCACTCCACAGAACACTTGTTAGTTACAAAGGGAAAACAATAAATTTATAGTAGAAAACATGGCAAAGATAATCTTAACCAAGTGATCAAAGTTAACATTACAAATCAACCTTTGCCTTCTGGTACAATGAGAAGAACATAACATCAATATTTACTCACCACTTTGTGAGTAAATACTTTTGTTAGGTAGTAGCATTAATTATGCATGAATGCGTAACAAATTATCCCAAAATTTAGCACCTGAAATAAAGTATTTTTTAACTCAATCTCTTTGAGTCATGACCTGCACATGGCTTAGCCAGGTTCTCTCCTCTCAAGGCTCAAAAGAGGAAGCAGAAGATCCATTCCCAAGCTCACTCAAGTGGTTGCTGGCAGTGTCTGGTTTATATATAGGCCTCTCCATAAGGTACTCAATGACAGAGTTCACAGTTATGAGTGAGCAAAGAGAAGGCAAGACAAGCCACTCTTTTGAAACCGAATCCTTCAAATCCATTTAAAACCATACTTTGCTATTTGTTGTCTCTTTGGTTCATCATTCTTTCACACACCTTAAACTTAAAACAGATTAAAAGAAAAGAAACAGTTAAAAGATATAGTACCACACAGCTGTGGCTGGTGGCTCAGCTGGTTGGAGCACTGCCCCATACACTGAAAAGATGCAAGTTGCTTTCCCGGTCAGTCAGGGCACTTACCTAGGTTGCAGGTTTGATCCCTGGTCAGGGTTCGTATGAGAGGCAATTGATCAATGTTTCTCTCTCACACATCAATATTTTTCTCCCCCCTCTCTCAAAATCAATGACCATTTCCTTGGGTGAGGATATAGCGCATAAATCCTAATCATAAGAAAATTGGAATTAGACTTCCAGTCAAGATAGAGGCATAGGTAAACATGCCTCGCCTCCATATACAACTATAGCAAAAATGCAACTAGACTACAAAACAAGTATCACTCAGAATTGTCAGAAAGTTGAGCTGTGTGGAAGTCAGATAACCAAGGATTTAAAGAAGCAACATTCAGGTAGGAAGGGCAGAGCCACAGAGAGGTGGAGAGGCACAGGGACACAGAGTGGCGTAGAGATGGGAAGAGGTGGTCCCATATCCACAAGTGGTGGATAAAAATCAAGAGAGAGACCTCCGGAGCGAGGGATCCCAGCCTCAGAACAGAACACCCAGCCCAGGATTCCAGCACCAGGAAGATAAATCCCCATTACTTCTGGCTGTAAAAACCAGTGGGGGTTGAGTGGAAGAAAAAATGATAAGATTCTCAAGAGACTTTCCTTAAGGGGCCCACATGGACTTAGGACTCACACAGACCCATCCACTCCAGGATACAGTACAAGGGCAACAGCTGGAAGGATAACAGTGGCATACAGGGAGAATACAAAGTGACTGGCATCAGGGCGAGTACCAGGAGACAGCTTCTTTCTGGGCAAAATGCCAGAGGCCGGGCAGTGGAATTGTCCCCTCTCTCAGCCCTCCCCCACACAGAGCCACAGAGTGGTGACACGAGTTTTCCTGCTATGGTGAATACCTAATGCCCTGCCCCATAAAACTTAACAAGTGTGCTTTTCTACAATAGGCCACACTAGTAGGACAGGGAGTCAAAGAAGCTTTACTTAATACACAGAAACAAACACAGGGAGGCTGCCAAATTGAGGAAACAAAGAAATATGGCCCACATGAAAGAACAGAACAAAATCCCAGAAAAAGAAATAAACAAAATGGAGATAAGCAACCTATCAGATACACAGTTCAAAACATTGGTTATCAGGAAGCTCCAGGAACTCATTGGGTATTTCAACAGCATAGAAAAGACCCAGGCAGAAATGAAGGTTGTATTAAGTGAAATAAAGAAAAATCTACAGGGAACCAATAGTGGAAGGGATGAAGCCGAAAAACAAACTACTTGGAACACAAGTAAGGAAAAACATTCAATCAAAACAGTAGGATGAAAAAAAAATTCAAAAAAATGAAGAGAGGCTTAGGAACCTCTGAGACATCTTTAAATGTATCAACATCCAAATCATAGGATGCCAAACAGAGAAGAGGAAGAGCAAGAAACTGAAAACTTACTTGATAAAATAATGAAAGCAACCTTCCCTAATTTGGCGAAGGAAATAGACATACAAGTCCAGGAAGCACAAAGTCCCAAACAAGTGGACCCAAAGAGGACCACACCAAGACACATCATAATTAAAATGCCAAAGGTTCAAGATAAAGAGAGAATCTTAAAAGCAGCAAGAGAAAAGAGCGTTACCTACAAAGGAGTTCCCATAAGACTATCGGCTGATTTCTCAAAAGAAACTTTGCAGGCAAGAAGGGACTGGCAAGAAGTATTCAAAGTGATGAAAAGCAAGGACCTTACAACCAAGATTACTCTACCCAGCAAAACTACCATTTAGAATGGAAGGGCAGATAAATTGCTTCCCAGACAAGGTAAAGCTAAAGGAGTTCATCATTACCAAGCAATTATTTACATGAAGTGTTAAAGGGAACCATATAAGAAAAAGAAGATTAAAAGTATGAACTTAATATTAAAAAGAAAACAAATTCACAATTATCAACTAAATCTAAAAAACTAAGCAAATAAAAGAAGGACAGCATCATAGATGAGATCATATGGAGGGTTATCAGCTGGAAGGAGGCAAGGGCAGAAGCGGGGGAAAGGTACAGAGACTAAGAAGCACAAATTGATAGGTACAAAACAGACAGGGGTGATGTTAATAACAGTATAGGAAATGGAGTAGCCAAAGATCTTGTATGCATGACCCATGGACATAAACTAAGAGGGAGGATTGCTGGAGAGAATGGGAGTACCAGGTGGAGGGGGGCATAGGGGAAAAAACTGGAACAACTATAATTGCATAATCAATAAAGAGAAAACTGGAATTACGACATTATAATCAAAGTGAGTTTCTGGACAGGAACTATACTACTTGAGATAAAGATGTATATTCCAAATGAAAAAGAAAAACACCTCACTTCAACAAGAAAATATAACATTCACAAGAGTAAATGTATCTAATAACTGAGCTTCAAAACATATAAAATAAAAACCAACAAAACTACAACAGAAAACAACAAATCCACAATTATGGGTGAAAATGCCAATAATCTCCTCTTTTTTCAGTAATTAACAGAATAGGAAGAAAATTATTAAGAATATGGAAGACATGAATTTTTAGTCAGCTTATTTATTGATGTTTATAAAGCAGTAGACTCCAAAAAGTAAAGTATACATTCTTTTCAGGTGTTTCCACAAAATAAATGTACCCACAAATACCTACAATGATGAATTCTATCAAACATTTAAGGAAGAAATACTACTAATCTTATACATGTAAGCTTCGGTCATCTGAGAGTTTCATTCTGAAATTTGTACATTTCATCTAAGTTACTTCTCCTTCCTTCCTTCTACTTTCCTGGGGTTTACTCTGGATAAAAAGAAAAAGATAAAAAGCTTTTGGGATGCTTCTAAAAGCTCTGCTTGAAGGTAAATACATAGAATTAAATGATTACATTAAAATATCTCAAGACAAAATAACTAAGTACGTGAAAATTTGTAATAACAACTTTCATACATTACTAGATAGTTAACTGGAACTATCCAATAAAGCTGAACATGTGCAGTACCCCCACCATCCAGTAATTTCTGATGTGGTAGGCAGTGTTCTAACATGGTCCTCAATGATCTCCACTACCAAGTATCGATACCCAGGTGAAAGTCCCTCCCCTTAAGTGGTCTACTGCTAAGAACAAAATAGAGCAAAAGTGATGAGATACCTTTGATACTGAGATTAGGTATCAAAGGACTGACTCTGCCTAATTCTTTGTCTTTTATTTTTATTTATTTATTTTATTACTTGTGAGTATTAAGCTGCTGAAGCAAGATGCCCCACAGAGAGACCCACATAGCAAGGAATTGAGCGCAGCCTCCAGCCAACAACCAGTGAGGAAGTGAGGCCCTCATCTCAAGAGCCTAGGAGAAACTGACTCCTGCCAACAACCATGTGAGTGAGCTTGGAAGCAGATTTCACTTCCAAAAGATGACTGCAACATCTGCCAACACCTTGACAGCAGACTTGGGAGACCCCAAAGTCAAGAGCACCCAGCTATGCCACACCTACATTCCCGACCCACAAAAACTGTGAGATAAATCTTAATAATAATAAATGTTGTCTTAGACTGCTACAAAAAAAATATATATATATCCCAAGTCAAGAAAAACAAATGAAACCCAGAATAAATACAAAGAAGGAAATAATAGCGAGTGAAAATGATGAAACAGAAGAGTCTGCCAATACAGAAAGTAAAACTAAAAACTGTCTTTTGAAAAAGATCAGTAACACTGAAAGCCTGGAGCTAGAACGATCGGGTGGGGTGGGGGTGGGGCGGCACCTAAATTACCAATACTGTATCAAGACTGAAAATACAGCCCTGGCTGGTGTGGATGAGTGAATTGAGCACTGGCTTGTGAACCAAAGGGTTACCAGTTCGATTCCCACTGAGGGCACATGCCTGGGTTGCGGGCCAGGTCCCCAGTTGGGGAGGTGTGAGAAACAACTGATGAATGTATCTCTCACACAATAATGTTTCTCTCCCTTTCGCTTCCTCTCTCTAAAAGTAAATCAATACGATCTTAAAAAAAAGAAAAAAAGACTGAAGTTACAGAAATCATTACAGATACAAGGGAAATTAAAAGGATAAGGAAATACTATGAACAACTTTTATGTCCATAACAATTTAACTGAAATATACAAATTCCTTGAAAGATCCAAATTCAAATTCTATTCATGTTACCAAAAAACAGCAAGTGAGATATAGAAAGGAATTTTCTGAACCTAAAAAAAAGGCATGCTATGGCCCTAAACTGACTGAAAATGTTTTCCTGTCTTCAAGAAAATTCCAACCTGAAAAAATGAATTTAATTCCCTCTCATACAGTACATACCCAACAGAACAAACACTAGCAAAATTAGAAGGTTTGGTTTCCAACATAAGTTTGCCACCTAACTACCTGTGTGACAATTTGGCACTCGTTCAACTGGTATTTTGAAGAACTTAACGTGTCAAACACTGTAAACAAAGTAGTGAAGAAAATATCAAAAATCCCTGCACTTAATCTCTAAAAACAATCCAGTTTTCTTTTGCATTTAAGGGTATTTCCATATTAAAAAAGAAATCCACATTACTTTTCTTAACCCTGGAAAGCAACATATGGAATATAACCTGAAATCGCCTCTTAGCAATGGCTAAAACTATTTGTTGTGTCATATTCAGAGAGTAAATAGAGGAAAATAAGTAACTGATATTTTTGAAGGACTTATTTAAATTCCCTAATTTTGGTTTATATAATCTAGATAAACTATGAGCCTTATTGGCCTATTACTTGGTAACTAAACTTACTTGGATGGGATCCAAGGAAGCAGAACTTATGAGAAATTTCTCCATATCATGAATAATTTTACAGACACTTCCAGTATTTAAGACTACAAAAACATAAATTGCCCAGTGAATCAACTAATCAACCTATCTTTTCTTCAGAGTAGAATCTGATCTTTGTTTTTAAAGTGCTTGCTGCAAAACAGGTAGTCAGAAGTCCAAATCTTGTATTCAAATTCAGTTCCTGTGCCTAATAGTCAAATTTTTTCTTTTATTTATCAAAACACACTTTTCTCCACAAGAAAACAGGCATGACAATCCTTCAAGCATAATTACTCAACTCCAAAATGGTAAGTTTATTTAATGTCTCATGTATTCATTTTTCCTCAGATAAACTCTAGAATCATAAATTACATTTCTGATAAGACCAAAACAACATTTACTTTAAGTATCTCTTCCTGCAGTTTCTCATCTCCGAGTATCATTCCCAAATGAGAAAATGACTTAAGTACACCAGAAAAAAAGGAGGGAATAAAGACATCCCACCAAAAGAGGCTCCCCCATTTATTTTCTAGCCTTAAAATATGTTCACAAAGTTTGCCAAAGCAAGCTAACTCCACCACCTTCAAAAGACAGAATGAGCAGTAGTTCCCAATTATGTAATCTTGGACATACTATTGTTAATCTCAAATGCTGTATGGTGTACTTATGCTTATTTTTTTAAGGTGTTTTAGGAATATGAGCGCCACCATCAGGCCCAATATGTGCAAATGCGGAAGTGTGGAAATTGCTAAAGAGAGATGATAGACAAAAAGTGGTGTAACAACTTTACATAAAATACATATAATAAAAACATGAATGAATTCTATTTTCTACTGTGATCTGAACTAAGTGGCTTCTAGAACAAAGTTCTCAACTCAGCTATACCAAACACCAAACTGCTAAAGGGAACCTTAAAACATCCATTTGTATTTTTAAAGCCTCATATTGATGAACATTGTTTACTTGATTTATACTTTAGAATTTAATAAATGGGAAGAGTTTGATAAAACTAAAATGACAAACTGAAGAATTGTTATTATGAAATACTAATTATCCAGCTCTCCTGTTGTTCACCTTTTAAACAGAACCCTCATTACTGACAGCTAGGTATAGCAGTAAAAAAAAATAAAGGTTCTAGAACCAGGAGGACATAGATTTGATCTCTGGTGTACCACACCTTGAATACAAACTTTCTGAACCTATATTTTCATCTCTAGAACGGAAATATTAATACCTACCTTGAAGAACTGTTATAATAATTAGTGAAAATACATGTAAAGTAGCTAACACATAGTAGGGATTGAACAAACTTCAGCTGCTGTTATAATTTTATTACTTATAAGCACACCCAAGAGAAAATATAAAAAAGGACATAGTAGCAAAATAAATCAGAATCTAGATTACATTTAACTTCTAAAAAATAAATAAAATAAAAAAGCACATACATGATAGTTCAAATAAAATTCTGGACTAAACTTTGTTCACATTTTAGATAAGACAATATTGTAAGCTCCTTTTAATAAATATGTAAAATCCAAATTTAGCTATACGAGCACTTATTTTTGGAGCTTATTGTAACAAAGTAAAACATATAACTTTATGAACAGATGAGATGATTTCACTATTGGAAAAAAATGTCAAAACTAAGATTTAAAAATGCTTATGAAAGGATAGTAAAAGATTCCTACCTTTAAACCGACTGCTATAAGATCTGTAACAACACTGTATGGAAAAAGTAAAAAGAGAAAATGGAAAACAAAGTTAGAGAACAAGTTTTTAAAAGACAGATAATAAGATTAAAGGAAAAGAAAAAGCATTATAATAACAAATGATAAGAATAAGAATGTGATGAGTTGTGAAATGTTAATACAAAGAAAAGTGATTGGACAGTCTAGCAACGGTAGTGTAAAAGCAAAGCTTCAATAGAAATGTAAGAAACAACTGATAAATCAAATTCTCTTCTAGTATTTAGAAAAGCATTTAAAAAGTATAGTTGTGCTTCAATAAAATGAGTTAAGTATGTTTTATCCATTTACCTCTTTGTAACAAGTCCAAACCAAAACTTAAAATCACCAAAGTTCATTCTCTTCAATCACTGGTATGAAATGATCATGTTTAAAAATTTAAATGATTCAAAACTACTGAGTGGATTTACAGAAATAGAAGGTATTTGCAAATTTGCATCCACCACCCAAAAGAGCTCACCAAATACAGCTAAGAGAGTCTCTCAAAACACATCAAATTTCACACATCAAAATTTTCAAAAATTTGCTTTAAAAAAAATTTTTTACCACATCAAAACTGTGTTGGGGGGTCAGTTCATAAATTATATAATCATCTAACCACTATGTTGTACACCTGAAACAAACATAAAACTTAAAAAATAGTAATAGTAAATTTAATTTAAGACTAAGACATATTTAAGTAAAAGTGAACTATGAAAAAACTGTTTAAATATAAATTATCTCAGGAGGAAATGAACACACACATACACAAGACAATTGGGATATAAGGAGGAACTAGAAAAATATGTTAGTGGTGGTTTGTTGTTTAATATTCAAAATAATGAAAAAGGGCCTTTTTCAGGCTGTGGAAAAATGTAGAAACTAAATTTGCCTCCTGAAAACCGAAATTCACTGTATTCAAAACCATATTCCTTGACACCAAGGTGTAAAGACCCCTATAAAGTTCTGCCAAACAAATATCCATCTCCCAAGAAACTGTCTTCGATGAAGTATGTCTTTACAGCTCCCAAAAGAAAGCTATAACTAAATTCTATCTATTGTTAACAACCTGTAACATCATCATTACTTAATAAAAGTAAACAACTGTATGATTCTGGACTGTTTAATGATGCAAATGTAACTGTTTGAAACAATAACCACATAGATTTATCTTTCCTTACAGACTTTTTAAACTTGTAATTTATTTGATAAAACTTAAATGTGATAAATAACATGTTTATGCATAAAAATATAAGACTGTGTAACATCGTGGTATTGGTCCTGTCGCAGAGTAAATCATGTACGTACCTACTTGAACTCTCAAATGAACTTACCTTCCTGTATCTTATAGCCACACATGTTTAAATCATTAAACTCGTTCTTAGCTCTAAAACCACATATGGGGTGAGGCGAGTTAACGTCTTAAAACACTGTCCAAAACAGTAAGTGTGCAGTTACTTCATGTTGTCCAAGAGTTTAACAGCCAAGATGCATAACCCGAGTGCTCGACATAATCACTATAAACTTTCTAATACAAAAATGCTAACCTGCTTCCACATCTCAAGTCAAACCACCTTACAACTCACTACACATAATGATACTAATTTCATAGCTTTCCTAACTAAAATATTTTATGGCATAATTAAACAAATTCAAACAGCAAAATTTTGCACACATATTAAGTGTAACTGAATAAGGTGATGTGAAATGAGTTTTCAACAAAGCTTTCACAGGAGTTTGAATTAAACAATAAAGTTTCAGTTAAATAAAAAATACTTGAAAGAACACCCAACCGTGAAATGTAAAACTGAACTTTGTCTAATGTTGGGAGCAGTGTGCAACATGCATTCAAGTGAGTTAATCCAATAAATCCAATAAACTTAATATGATGCAACGAGGATCAATGAAACCTAATGAACGCGAGAATTGTTTTAGGGTTCCATCGTCTTTACACAGAACGACAACAATCATCAACTGTATGGCAACATGTACCCGGCTCTTACTGTTCAAGCACGTTCTACATATTCTACAACCGAAGGATTGACAGAAACCTTGGAATCGAAAGCAAGTGAAAGTCCCAACGAAACCTCGAATGCCTAATGGGAGTAAATAAGTGGATTTGCAGGTTCGAACAGACCGGAAGATTTTTTGAAACTCTCGATGTACATACACCACGACCCTCAATTAAGTGACGAAGATCCTAATCCAGTTGTTTCCTTAAACATTAAAGATACCTGTCAGGTTCCACCCCACCCCACTGGGTCCCCAAGGGAAGTATTTATATCAGTAGTTCTAAATCTTTTTGATACAGATCTCATTAACTTTTGAGTTTGAAGCTCCCCCCACAAATTGCATTTACACAGTATTTCACGTACACAGCAGGGAACTCACGAAGTGCGGGGCGGGGAGTGGGGGGTGGGCATCCATGGTCATCAAGTCCAGACGCCTGGTAGTCAGAAATGCGGGGACCTGGGCAGGTTCCCCCGCATGCCGAGACCCCGCGTGGAGCCCTGGCTTCGGGACCAGGTCGCCGCCCAGACGTGTACCGACGAGTGCACCCGCCGTCTGCCACTCCGTGGCCACTCGCCTGCCCGCCTGGGGAAGCTCCAGCGCTCGCCCCACCTCACCGGTAAACAGCAACTCCCGGAGCAGAAGGACGCCCGCCCTGAGCGCCGCCTCCGCCTCCCCCAGCGCCGCGCACCATTTTCTGAGAGGAAGTGTCGAGACACCGGACAGGGCTCCCCGGACCCTCCGCGAGGAGGGCGGCCCGCAGCCCCCAGCCGTAACACCGGGCTTTCCTCCACTTCCCGGTGTCAGGGTGTGAGGGGCGGATATTACGGGGGCGCCCCGCGGGGGAAGGCGAGGCTGCGGCGGCCCGCCCCTCGCAATTTGAGCTCCCCTAGGAGGCGCCCGGAAGCCCCTCCGTCGGGCTTGGCTGGGGCCGCTCCTCCAGCCGCCGGGTACGGTGCCCAGCTGCCTGGCCTCCGCACGGCCGGCCGGCAGAGAGCCGAAAGGAAGCAGGGCAAAGGCAGCCGGCGCGGCGACCGCGCCGCCGAACACTTACCCATCCATGGCCCAGACGGAGAAGCGCACAGTGCGGGGACTGACTGGCTCACCACGAGCGGAGGGAGTGAGTGGCAGCAGCACAGCGGCTCCGGGGAATGGGCAAGCGGAGCCTCTCCACAGCACTAAGGGGTCGAAGGTGGAAGGAGAGTGGGAAACAGGGGCGGAAACCAGGGACGCTCCCGCCACCGCCGCGCCCCCGCCTTCTCCGACCCCGCAAGCGCGTCCCCGCCTCGCCTCACCCCGCCCCTTGGCGTCGACGCCCTCCCTTGGCCCCACCCCCGGCCGCCTCCAGCTCGGCTCCGGAGCGCCCTCTCCCGGCTGTCTTCCTAAGACCACGCCTCCTACCCCTCACCAGGCGCGCGCCTGCGGTCCGCCCCCAGTCTTCCTCCAGCGTTCACGGGAGCACGCGCCTTGTGCTTCCCGCTTCGCCGCCCTTCTCTCCCTCCAGCGGATCCTCTGGTGTTAGGGCTTCTCAGCGCTGGGCCCCCTGGCTTGGTCACCTCTTTGTACCGGCGGGAAAACCGTTGGAACCTGACTGTGGAGAGTAGGTAAGCATCTCTCACGACAACCCCTGGACCGCTGCGTAATTGCCCCGGGTGGGTGAGGCTGTTGGTGCCTCGGTCCGAGGCACGGAGGCCAGGCTTGGGCTGTCGTCCTCCGCTGCACCTAGCGCTGCAGTTCGAGGAAGCCCAGGCTCCGGGCCCCAGCGGGGGCGAGCTCCCGCTAGTGCAGGACCGAGGGTTGCCCGCTGGCAGTTGACTCTGGGACTCGCACCACCCAATGTTCCGGATTTGAGGACATTTCTTTCTTTCCTTCTTTTTCTTTTCTTTTCGCTTCTCTTCTTTTCTGTTCTACAGTTTTAGTCTCCAGGGACTTTTCGACCCAACGGTCTGGGATTGAATTTATATGAACGAGCCATTACACAATATGGAATGGCCACTCTAATGCCAGCATTTTATAAAAGCTTTTCACTTTTCTTCATGTAAAGAAGCAAACAACAAAAGCCTATAACAGAGTGATACCAGTTTTTTAGATAAAAATTTAGACATGAATACAGTGATCTGCCCATAATTTCACAGCCACTAAGAGCAAAATTATAGATAGTTATATATAGTATATAATTTCATATAAGAAACAAGCAAATTGCCAATATATACACATACGCAACTCTCTTGTTTGTTTTTTCTCTTATATGCTGTCCAGTTCTGATACTGGATTATTTTTCAATTCACAGATCACCAAAACGTGAGCCACTAAATGCTGTCCTGGACCAAAGTCTTAACCTCCTAAAGAAGGAGTCGCTCCCTCTCTGCCTCATTTGAAAAGCAAGTAAGGAAAACCTCAGGTAACAAGTAACAAGATCTATCCTTGCTAATATGCTGCTTTTAAGAAAGTGGGCACTACTAAAAAGATTTAAACTATTCATCCATCATTCGGTCAATATTTATTCAGTGTTTACTATGTGCCAAGCACT
Source organism: Furipterus horrens (assembly GCF_987537825.1). Classification (NCBI taxonomy): domain Eukaryota; kingdom Metazoa; phylum Chordata; class Mammalia; order Chiroptera; family Furipteridae; genus Furipterus; species Furipterus horrens. The sequence continues at coordinate 186,569,962 of NW_028327174.1, forward strand.
GCAGGGGTACCCAAGAAAACCAGGTTCCAGCAGTCATGGTTGAATGGATTCTGTGTTCAGTTTATTTATTATTTATTGGCCAAAAACAATTTTCAGATAGTTCAGGTACCTTATTTGGGGACACTGTTTTTAAAGTACTGTATCTGACCTCAATCCTTCTTTCTAAAAGATCAAATATATTTTTTTTTGTACATTAAATCCAAATATTAAGTTGCAGTTATAAACATTGCCACCCTATATTGCTAGATAGATATTAAAAATACCAGTAAGATAAATAGCTGATGCAGTCTCAGTGTTGTTTAGGTGATATATTCTGTTGATTAACTTTCCTTATCATTTTTAGTTACACAAATAATCATACATGGTCATTTTGAAAAATTCTAACTATTAAATATTTAAAAATTATAATTATTTTCTTCACTAGCCACACCCTGCCCATGATAACCAGTGTAACAATTTTCTGTGCATTCTAATAAACCCTCACCATTTTTTTATTTGCTTTTTTCACTTAATAATTTTGGAGATTTTTTCACATCCGTACTTTTCATCTACTGAGTTCTTTTTAATATTGCATGGTATTTCATAATTTCATGTGCCATAATTTATTTAATGTTTTACAACATAGTGGAAATTTTCATTGTTTCTGATTACTTAAGATAACTGAAATATTGCAGAGAACATCATGTATGTATGAACATCTTTTGCACATATATGATTTTATCTGAGGAATAGATTCCTAGCAGTAGAATTGCAAAACAAAGAGTATAGCATTTTCAAATGTGATAAAGATTGTCAAAATTATTCCCAAAAGGCTGTACCAATTTACACTTTATTTGAAAAACAAAAAAGTTGTCCCTGACCAGTGTGTCTCAGTTGGTTGGGTGTCATACCACAAAACAAAAAGCCACCAGTTTGATTCCCCCATCAGGGCACATGCCTGGGTTGCAGTTCCGTCCCTAGGTTGGTGCCAATTGGGACATAAAGAAGAGGCAACTGATAAATGTTTCTCTCTCACATTGATGTTTTTCTCCCTCTCTTTCCCCCTTCCCACTCTCTAAAAATAAATTTAAAAATAATAATAAAAAAACAAAAGATTGTTTTCCTCTTAGCACTTACTCCTTAAGATAGCTAACAAATTTTAATATTAAAAAATGTTAAGTCTATCTGAAATTCATTGTCCATGTTATTAACAATAACTCTGAAAAGTCTCCTATGTAAAGACAGTGTACCTGACTAAAATGAACAAACTGTATGACTTTTCCTAACCACTTGGCCTAACCACTTTTCCTAACTTCTTAGCCTTTACCAACAGAAGCCTAGATGTAAGAAAACAGCTCACAGCCCTGACTGGTGTGGATCAATTGGTTGGGTGTCGACTTGCAAGGTAAAAGTTTGGATCTCAGGTCAGGGCACATGCCTGGATTACAGGTTCAGTCCCCCATAAGGCCATGGAGAGGCAGGAGCCAATTGATGTTTCTCTCTGTCACATGGATGTTTCTCTCCCTCTTTCTCCTTCCCTTGCCCTCTCTCTAAAAATAAATAAAATATATTTTTTAAAAAAGCAGCTCAAAACAGAAAACAAAAAGGTGAAATCTTTCCTTCTTCCCTGCTCCTTGGTCACAATTCAAGACTTCTCATGGACTGAGCTTCAAAGGTTTGTGAGTTCCTCTGATTCAAAAACAGTAGATAGAATGGAATTTAGATCTTCTAGGATTATTTTTATTTATTTCTTTTTGTAATTTTTTTAATCCTTACCCAAAGATATGTATGTATATATGTATGTATTTTGGGAGAGGGAAAGGGAAACATTGATGCTAGAGAGAAGCATTGATTGATTGCCTCCTGTACATGCCCATACCGGGAATTGTATGCATCCAGCAATGGAGTCATGGGTGCCCATGCCTGGACCCAGGATTGAACCTGAAACCTAGGTATGTGCCCTTACCAGGCATCAAACCCACAGCCTTTTGGTTACAGGACAATGCACCAACTGAGCCACACCAGCCAGGGCGAGAATTACTTTTAGAAGCCCAGCTATTCCATGCTTTCCATAATCTCAACAAAAGTTTTTGAGTTTCTGAATGATCAGATATCACCCACATGACCTGGCTTGGCATGAAAGCTTTACATTCTGATACTACTGGCTTCTCGATGATGGAAGAACATACTTTTGAAATATAAGACAGTTATAATAATTTAGTTTATAAATCATCTAACATTTTGCCTTCCTTGTGTGTTTATTCTAATTTGTCTAATTCCTCTGAAACACCTTCTGATAAAAGACACCCCTACCACCACCATTACTATGTTTGGACAAAATACAGCCTTTGAACATTTGTCTTAAAGCATTCCAGTATGCAATGGTTCTTAATATTTAACCAAGATTATCCTATTCGTGTTTACAGTTAAGACTTCTTAAGATATAAAAATAATACAAGAATGCTAGTATAGGTTAGAAATAACACCAGTTTTTAGGTAAATCTGGCGTGTAGATATTTTGATGTCATTTTATCCAATGACAAATATAATAATTATTAACCTGTATTCCCTAAAAAAGGAACATCTGAAATTATACTGAGTGAAGAAGCTAAACTCAAAAGGTTCCATACTATATGATTCCATTTGTATAACATTCTCAAAAAGACAAAGTTATAGAGTTGGACAATACATTAGTGGTTACCAGGTGTGGGAGGGTACAGAGAGACAAGGAGGATGTTCTGGAGGATCCGGTCAAGATGGCGGCATAGGCAAACATAGCTCACCTCTTTGCACAACCACATCAGAATTACAACTAAGATATGGAACAACCATCAGAAATCAGGTTGAATGGAAGTCTTGACAGGTATGGCATTAAAAGAAACTATATCCATAGAGTTGGGTATGAGGGATGCAGACATGGAAGAAACTGGTCTCTCACCCACATGTGCTGGATAAAAACTCGGTAGGGGTATCTCAGGAGCAGAGTCTCAGCTCCACACCAGGCCCACCAGCCCAGGGTTCCAGTGCCAGGAAGAAAAGTTCCCACAATTTCTATCTGCAAAAACCAGTGGGGATTGACTTGTTGGAAGAAACTGTTGGAGCCCCAGGCAGTTCCTCTTAAAGAACCCACACATGGACTCACCTACTCAGACTCACTCCCTCTGAGCTCCAGCAGTGGGGTAGCAGCTTGAAAGTCATCAGTGATGTACAGGGAGAAACTGAAGTGTCTGGCATCAAGGCGAGCAGAGGCAAGTGTCTCTTTTCTAACCCCTCACCCCCACAGAGCCGGCAAGCTGGTGCCATATCTGAGACTCCATCAACCTGGCTAATGCTGTTTGACCCGCCTTGGAGATCCTCAGAGACCCCTCACCACCCAACTTACTGACCTACCCTAGCTGCTTTTCCAGATGAATGGCTGGTCTTGGCACATGCTTCACAACTATCACACAAGCAACAGCTGATCTCTGAGCTCTAGGCCCAGCACTACCAGCAGCCAGTTTAGATTCACAGCTTGGCTTCACCTGGGAATCTCCAAGCCCAGAACAAGTAACAGCCATCTCAGATTGTTTTATAGCTCAGGCAGGGTGGCCCCAGGCAAAACATAGGTGGGGGCTGACCTTGGCCTGTACCATCAGAGAAACCTCAGGGCCAGATCACCCAATGGATGGCTACAGATCACATCGGAGCACCACCACCCTGCCTGTGCACAGCTGATCCTCCACAGAGGGTGGAGGTTGGTGATTTGTGATCACAGCCAGTCCTTGCAGCTGACTGGCCTGGGTAAATCCCTCCCATTGATCTTCTAACAACAACCAAGGCTCAGCTACAAGAGGAAGGTGTACTCAGCCCACATGAAAGGTGCACCTCGAGTACCCAGCTTAGGTGATAAGAGGGGCTGTCCCACTGGACCCCACAGGGCACGTAAGTACATTATGCCACACTACCAAGACATGGAGTCAAAGCAACTCTACCCAATATACAGAAACAAACACAGGGAGGCTGCCAAATTCATGAGGCAAAGAAATATGGCCTAGATGACAGAACAGACAAAACCCCAGAAAAAAGAACTAAATGAAACAGAGATAGTCAACCTATCAGATGCAGAGTTCAAAACACTGGTGATCAGGATGCTCAGAGAAATGATTGAGTATGGCCACAAAATAAAGAAAGAAGTGAAGGTCATACAAAGTGAAATAAAGAAAAATATACAGGGAACAGGCAAGAGGAGGAAATAAATGTTCATGTGGAACAGAAAAAAGAAACAAGAATTGAAAACAAGTGGGAGGACTAGGAATCTCTGGGACAACTCTTAATGTACCAACATCCGAATCATAGGGGTGCCAAAAGAAGAAGAAAGGCAAGAAATTGAAAACTTACTTGAAAAGAATAATGAAACATTACCTAATTTGGCAAAGGAAATTGGCATATAAGTCCAGGAAGCACAGCGAGTCTCAAATAAGTTGGACCCAAAGAGGACCACACCAAGACATCATCATTAAAATGCCAAAAGTTAAAGAGAGAATCTGAAAAGCAGCAAGAAAAAAGAAGAGATATCTTCAAAGGAGTTCCCGTAAGTCTATCAGCTAATTTGTCTAAAGAAACTTTGCAGGCTAGAAGTATTCAAAGTAATGGATAGCAAAGACCTACAACCAAGATTACTCTATCCAGCAAAGCTGTCATTTAGAATGGAAGGGCAGATAAATTGTTTCCCAGACAAGGTAAAGCTAAAGGAGTTCATCATCACCATGCCATTACTATATGAAATGTTCATTGGCGTGTACTTAAGAAAGATAAGAAGACCAAAACTATGAACAGTAAAATGACAACAAACCCACATTATCAACAGCTGAATCCAAAAAACAAAAACAAACTAAGCAAACAACCAGAACAGGAACAGAATCATAGGTATGGGGATCATTTGGAGGGTTACCAGGTGGGAGGGAGAATGGGGATAAAGGAGGAAATGGTGCAGGGATTAAGAAGCGTAATTGATGGAAACAAAATAGACAGGGGGATATCAAGAACAGTATAGGAAAAGGTGAAGCCAAAGAACTTACCTGCAGGACCCATGTACATGAACTAAGGGGAGGGGATTGCTGGAGAGACGGGAGGTACTGGGTGGAGGGGGGCAAAGGGAAAAATATTAGGACAATTGTAAGATCATAATCAAAATATATTTAAAAGAAATGGTTCTGTGTCTTGATTATGGGGTTGTTTATACATACCTACACATGTTAAAATTGCATAGAACTTTAAATACACACAAGTGCATATAAAACTGGCAAAATCTCACTATGATTTGTGGATTGTACCAATGTTGATTTCCTGTTTTGTTATAGTTTTGAAGATTTTACTTTTGGGGGGAAACTGAGTGAAGAGTACACAGGACCTCTTTGTAATATTTCTAAAACCCCTTGTTAATTTATGAGAATTACAAAATAAAACAATAATAAAAAATCTCCCAGAGTGTTTCCTTAATACTTGTTTATTCAGTAGCTAAGCGACAACAAACTTCGAAGGTTTAAGGAAAATGTGTGGGATCATAATTCATATTTTTCACACTATCACCTTGGTAAATCAAACTAGGTTAAAATAGCTGACACACACTAAGCCTGAGAGACTTTTTCCAATCTGTTGCATTATGTATTTCTTCAAAGTCCTTCCCAATATTTGAGGAGAAGGCTTAAAAGCATCTCCTGCATACTCACTAACCTCCCCACCACTATGAGTCATGTCCATTTTCCTCATCCTGCGAGTGGCCCTAATGTAGTCATTTCTGTGTGAAGCTCCTACATGTCCAATGCTTGGTTCAGAGAACTCCCGTATTTGCAGTAAAGGTGTTGTCCTATAGTAGGAGTTGACAGCCTATGCCAATTTTCTGGAGCACTTTTCTGAAGATGGGAGAATTCCTTTCCTGTCTTTTTGTCTTACTATATCATGTAGGTCCCAGTTTCTCACAGTTTTTAATAAAACAGCTCTTCCTATTTTTAATCACAGAAAATCCTTTAAGATTTAGGCATGAGCCTGTGGAGCTAGACCAGGGAACAGTCTGAGTGGTAATCACTGTATCAGTCCCCTTAACCACTTAGCTTTTGTCTTTTTTTTTTTTTTTTTTTAATTTATTGATTTGAGGGAGAGAAGGAAACATCAGTTTATTCTTCTACTTGTTTATGCTTTCATTGGTTGCTTCTTGTATGTGCCCTGACTGGAGATCAAACCCGCGACTTTGGTATATTGGGAGGACACTCTTAACCCACTGATCTACCTGGCCAAGTTACCTTTTATCTTTGAAATGTTACATCCCATTCTCTGCTCTGAGGGTGGGTTCTTACCTAAGTGTTTCCTTGGACCCACTTAGAAGCAAATCTCTTGGGAGTAGAGTTCATCACACCTCTTCAGATATGCTTGAGTATATTTGATCTTGCTTAATTTCAAGCTGAGATACCCCCCCCCCAACTCCCACAAAGACAGAATCCTATTCACTAATATTATTTATCAAAGAACTAGAAAAAGGGTACAATTTGAGTTAAATAGAGCAACATCTCTGCCCAGGCATTAAATTGAAAAGTACCAAATCTAGAACCAGATTTGCTAGTTAGATCTTAAAAAACTGTGAAGCAGTGTGCAGTGTTACATTGCCCTGCCCAGCTTCTGGTGGAGCGGAACTTCCAGCCATTGCCATCTGCTATGGGTTGCTCCAGGAGAAGAGGCTTTATCAGTATCTGCAGTTTAAAGATTTCCAATGATGAAATCTCGTGGCTACCAACCTGTTCAGCTGAGGCATGGACATCAAGTTGTTGAGTATTGCCTTTAACAATGACATGCATGAGTATTCTGACACCAACCTGCATGTGTGGCCAGAGCAGGCTGTTTTGGCTCCAAGGGCTTGGGCATCGTGTTTGTGTCAGGTGAGAATGATGCTAAGACAGATCCTCAGTGGTACAGAGGATCACTTTGGGGTCAGTAGTAGTGAGCTGCTTCATGAGATAAACATCTGCATGTACAGACACAGTAAAGGACTCACCCACCCTTTCTGAATGTGCCAGTCTCTGTCCCTATTCTGTAGATGACACCAGGCGTGGGGTGAAGGAGACACTGCTGTCACCTACCCCTGACAATCTCCATCCCATGGCTTCTGTTTTGCATCACTACCCCTCCTAAAACCCCATTTCCTGGTTTGTCAGAATTTTTTAAAAGTAAAACTGAAAAAATAAAAAAATTTTATAGACTAGCACTGGCTAAAAGAGAACTAGGGCAAGTTACTTAACCTCCCTGTGCTGCAGTTTCCTGAACTATAAAGAGGGGATAATAAGTGATACTTATATAATAGTTTTATGGGAAAGTTTAAATAAATTGATAGATAGAAAGTGCACATGGTAAGTGATCAGTATATTTATACTTATTTTATATTACTATTATGAGCTTACAAAACAGTAGAATTCCTTGAGGATATCGTTTGAGAATCATGTATTTAGAGTGGACCATGGATCAGCACTAGCTGATCTATAAACTGCTACTAGTCCTTAACAAGAAAAAATGGGTCAGGATGGCGGCATAGGTATACATGGCTCACCTCCTCTCATAACCACATCAGAATTACAACTAAACTGTAGGATAGCCACCACTCAGAGCCATCGGAAATCAAGTTGAATGGAAGTCTGACAACTACAGAATTAAAGAAACCACATTCATCCAGACTGGTAGGGAGGGGTGGAGACATGAAATGGACTGGTCCCACATCCATGTGTGGTGGATAAAAATTGGGGAGAGGTATCTCGAAAGTGAGGAGTCCCAGCTGAACTTACATCCAAGATTGCTCTTACCCAGCAGTTATCATTTAGAATCGAAGGGCAGATAAAGAGCTTCAAGAGAAAACTAAAGGAGTTCATCATCACCAAACCATTATTATATGAAATGTTAAAGGGACTTATTTAAGAAAAAGAAGGTAAAAACTATGAACAATAAAATGGCAATAAATACATATCTATCAACTATTGAATTAAAAAACAGATTAAGCAAACAAGAACAGAGACAGAATCATGGATACAAGAGAACGTTTTGATTGTTGCCAGATGGAAGTGGGGTGTGGGGGAATGGGTGAAGAGGTGAGGGGATTAAGAAGTACAAATAGGTAGTTAGAATAGCCATGGGGATGTAAAGTACAGTATAGGAAATGGAGTAGCCAAATAACTTAAACACGTGACCCATGGACATCAACAATTATGTGGGGCTGCCTGAGGGAGTGTGGGGTGCTGGGTGGAGAAGGGCAAAGGGGGAAAAATTGGGACAACTATAATAGCATAATCAATAAAATACAAAAAAGAAAAGAATAGAATATGAGAATAATTTTCTAGAAACTTCCCATAGCAATTTGACAGAGTAATATATTTCTGTTGGCTAATAATTAAAACATTGGGTTAATATTCTGTATTTTTATTTCTATTTTTATTTACTTTTATTGTATATATAACATAAACAAAAATGTGAACAATTGACACACTGCAGAAAACCCTCTGTTCTTCATGAATAAATTCACATGCCCATTTAAGAAACATTTGCTTGGAACAGTTTCTCAAACTTGGGTCATTCTAATACCAGCTCCATAACTCTTGATCTATTCATATATTATATTTACTCTTGTTTATTTAACATTTTTCTCTAAATCATTTCACTTCAATTATTTTATTTTAAAAAGAAAGTTTGTATCATTATTATGAAAATGAAAAAGCAGTGTCATTTGCCATAAGAGCTGAGACTAAATACAATGTAAACAGTTTTAAATTCTAGCTAGATACTATTATCTATTGAAGGCTCTGGGCCAGAGACCTATATCTCCTTTTGATAAAAAGGGAGATTACTGAGTTTGGATATAAAAGGCATACTTGTACCAAAAGGAAACTTTGCTTTGTTTCCAGTGATCAAAAAGAGACAGCAAGCCCAAAATGGAGTCACTTGTGCTAAACCCCACATCAGCAGTCTAAAACTTAATCCTAATCTAATTTCAGTTTCAACTACAGTATTCCCTCACCTGTCGCGGGTATTATGTTCTAGATCCACCCCCCTACCCCCACCCCCCCGTGATAGGTGAAAATCCGCAAAGTAGGAACCTTACATTTATTTTAGTATTTATATATATTTTAAGGCTTTATAAACCCTTCCCACACACTTATCAGCCATTCCCAGTCCCTTATTAACCTTTCCTACTCCCTTATTAACCTTTTCCACACTTTTATAAACACTACTTATGTTCTTAAACATATTCTACGCTCTTAAACCTACGTAACTTTAACAACATATGTATACAGTACCGCAAAATCCCGTGATATAGCAAAAAATCCACGATAAGTAATTAAATATAATATTTTTAAAAATCCCGCGATACAGCAAGGCCGTGATAAGTGAACCGCGATATAAAGAGGGACTGCTGTACTCCCAGGAATTAAACCAGTTAACCTGGAATTACCTAGTCATTACTAGTGAAGTAATTGCCGGATAAAACCTTTCCACTCCCCTTAGGAGAGTGACCCAGCCAGAAACCATACATCCTTTACTACTAATTTCCTTTTTTTTTGTTGTTGTTCCTTTTCCTCCTTTAAAAAGGAGTAGAGCTCTTTTCTACTTTGTAGGTTTACTATCATAATTAGGATGACTTCCTCTGGTAAATTAGATCTAGTTTTAGTTCCAGTAATAATTATCTTTAAATTTCAAAGAACATACTTAAATTATCAACTTCAGAAGCAAAAATGCACAGGGGTGGGCAAAAGTAGGTTTATGGATGGCAATACAGAACTCTGTGCCAAAGTGTGCTCGAGTATATCAAGTAGATTACAGAAATAATGAAGGCTGGCAGTCTGAGCACTTAACAAGATTGTACCTAAGTGCACTGTGCCATCATGAAATATTTTGAGTTAATAAAGATATTGTAATAATCACAACTATAAACCTATTTTTGCCCACTTCTGTATTTGATTGCACTCTGAAAAATGAAGAATTAGCCTTCACACTAACTCTGTCTCCTGACTCGCTTCTTTCTTTCTAGTCAATTTTGTCCATACTAGTTTCACATTATGTAAATTTTATATCAAGAATTAGAACCATCATATTAAATTTCATAAATATTCTTATTTATATAGACATAATTATCTGTTCAAGTGGGTTAATGCTTATTGACCCTGTCATATTATTTTTATCTTACGGTTAGTGTTTATTTACTCTGCTCAGTTTACTTTGGTCAGCAGTTCTATCTTGCAGTTCACTAACCCTTCAGCTGCCCCTCATTTCCAAGTTTCAGTTATGGGTCAGGAAACTGAATCCTGGGAAATCAAAATATGTGTCACATTGTCTGTTCCTCAATTCTACCTTCCTTACCGACTTGGAATGGGTTCCAAGGATGGGCTTAATTTTTCCATGGTTCACTCAGGTCCATAGTCCTTATTTCTTAAAGTTTCAGGTTACTGCTGGACTGTTAGGACCATCTCATTTACTTTCTAAATGACAGTGAGTTACTATTTAGAGGAAATGATTGTCAAATCTCACACTTTCCTCAATTTGGGTACAAATTGGAAGCTATTCTTCATAATCTGTGATAGGATTATGTCAATTCCTTAGTTTCATTAAACTTGAAATTTCTTCTCCAGTTTTGTTCATTTGTCCCTGGAAGTTATATTACAATTAATGACTGTCATTAAAATGTTTCCAGTCTTTTCAAGCAGCCATGGGTATGGTCCTTCCATCAGCTCTTAACATGATTCTCCTTTAACTTACTTAGCCCTAACCAGTTAACTGATATAATTCATCCCAATCTTTTTAAAGGCGGAGAGGTGGAGGAGTAGCTGTGATTAGAGTAGCAGAGGAAAAAAGGCAACGCCCCTTTTTTTCTCTTTACAGTTAAAGTGTTACCTATAACTATTCCTCCCTGAGCTGGAGTTAGCCCATTGAACTAAGAAGAATAGGTTTTGCTTTTCCTGCCTTGGTATTCCTTTTGTATGTAGATATATAAAGTTGGTATATATTATGGATGCTTATAATATTGTAAATGTTCATATATGGCACAAAATAGTCCCTTAGGTATTGGAGACCATACCCCTAATAGTAAGTAAAATTTTTATTTTACAATAGGAACACTAGCCACTAATTCAAATGTCCCCTCTTAAATTTTTTGACATAATATTTAACAAGGAGCCAAACAGATTGGTTAGAGTATATTTATTTTCTTTTTTTTTTCTTTTTTTGTTCTTTGTTGAAGTAATAGCCTTATGTAGAAAGCAGATCATAGTCTACAGGTTCAGTGAAAAGGTTCCTGGCATGCCAGGCAGCTGGACAAAGCTGTCATCTCATCCCACTATGGTCCTAAAAAATGTTTAACTGCAGATGAGCCCACAGAGCAGGCAAATATTCAACCTTGAACAAGCAAATAAGCCAAAGGTCAGTGGCAGAAAAATAAAACTAAAGAACAATGTAGAACATTTCTCTATGACAAAATGTTATTTTTGTAACTAAAAAGCAACTCTCCTCCCCAACCCCTATCCCCCCATCAGAGGATACAAAGTTTTCATAGAGCCTCTCTTCAACGGGAGCAGGGGGAGTATGAGAACTTAATAAAACATTTAATTTAGTATGGGGTAATAGTAGGATGACTCCTTCAAGAATTTAATTTGGCACAGGGTGAAGACATGGAGGGTAATTCCATCGCTTGATCTTTGCATAGCAATGTAGTGGCCACTAAGAGACAGATGGCCCAATCATGGGCCTGATTCTTAAGCTAACTTTGAATGCCCCTTAAAAAGGCTTTTTTAATGCCTGGGAGGAACAGTTTGAACTGTTATTGCCTTGCAAAATATTAATGCTACCTTTATAGTGACCAGAGTTGAAGTTATGTTGTTTATAAAAGAGTCAAATATTTCTCAGCATGGGAAGAGTACGTGTACTCAAAGTGGAATTCTGTGTCTCAGAATTAATACCTGACTTTGGGAGCTGTGGGTGTATTTGAGATAGTAGTTACTATTAAGTGAAGACACCAGCAAGAATTAGGTGGAAATATCTTCAAGGGAACTGCACTTGGAACCCAAACCTACCCTGGACTCCCTTGCTAAAGTCATAGTCTAAATAAAGTGAATAATTCAGACTTGGAAAATGTTTGGCTTGGGAAAGGAGGATGGATCCTGGTATGAGACCAATCCCTGTGGGCAGGGCATGGGATCTCCTGAAAGGGGGTGGAGATATTAAAGCCCATTTTAAAGAAGAAATTTGAACAAAATTCATGCTCAGGTAGAAAAGCAGACATGATGCCAAAGCAAAGCTAGGCATTTGGTTGTGTTCCAGAGGGAATCCCCTGCAATAATTTATATTCTTTTGATACTTTTGCCTTATCATTCAGTTAGGTCCAGATGCACATAACAGAAAACTAAAAATAACAGTCTTAAATTAGATAAAATTTTCTTTCTCAGGCAAAAGAATTCTAGAAGTAGTGATTTTAGGACAGTTATGACACTCCATGTTCCATCAAAGATCCCATCTCCTTTTTGTTCCATTATGTGAACATGTGGCTCTCATTCTTAAGGTCACAAAATTATTAGAAGCTCTCTAAAGAAGCTTCCCCCAGAAGTCCAAGATCGTCCACTTATGTCTCAAGAGCCATAATTTGGTCACACGGCCACTCCTAGTTGCAGGAAAGGCTGAAAGATGCAGTATTTTTACTGGGCATAGTGCCATCTCTAATAATAGAAACTTCATAAGAAGTGAAGAATGTGTGATGGCTAGGCAAATAGTCTCTGACATAGCAGTTGTCAATATAAAGTTAATGTTTTATATGTATAGCAGGAGTTTTCAACCTTTTTCATTTCATGGCACACATAAAGTACTTACTAAAATTCTGTGGCACACCGGAAAATATTGCCAATCTGACCAAAAAATTAGGTATAATTTATATACATTCAGACCGGACAGCTATTGCTATGTTGGCTATTGTCATTTTTTCATTTGACAATCTAAGGGAAAAGAGTTCATTGCCTGACTAAATAGTCAGGAATTGCATGTTTTAAAAATTCTTGCGGCACACTAGTTGAAAATCACTGATATATAGTAATTCCTGTTTGTAAGCCTCAACTCACTGGCAAAGAATTATGTGGGAATGGTGTAGTAAATAAGCCAACAGAGCAAAAAAGTGAAACATGGCATGATCCACATTCCTCTCCACAACTTGCCCTCGTGCAAGGGATCAGGTGTCTACTGAGGAAAATGTCTCCTGGAATTCTAAGATGTGGCCAGCTGCAAAGTGGGGAAAACCCATAGTGTGCCTTGAAACAGTGGGAGTATTAGAAAACTAGCCGGGGGGGGGGGGGCATTCTGTGACTACTGCCCCTAACCCCAGCCTTTCCTTCATGTATGTTATAGGAGAAAGTTTACCTTCGAAGGCCTTGTAGGAAAGGGGAAAGCTAGTTCCCCTTCTGGTTGCAAAATAGACACACCTGTTCCAAGCATCATTTCCAGAAATAGCATCTAGAAGAGGCATTTCTATGGCCTCTTTAATAAAGTAAAAAAATTTTTCCCAGCATTTGTCAGCACTGGATAACATGCCCACTTCTGAACAAGACAATGGCAAGGAAAATGGGATTACTACATTGACCAGGATCAGTGATTCCTAATCTTGGCTGTGTGTTAGAACTACCTGGGAGTCTACTTTCTGTGTGTTCCCCATACAAATTTAATTAGAATTACTAGAAGTAAGACCCAGGCATCAGAATTTTTTAAAGATCCCAAAGTGATTCCAGTTCACAAACCTGGGAACTGCTGGGCAAAGCCTTCTTGTGCCCCAACTAATAGCCTTTACAATACCTGGAAACTTGTTGGAAATATAAGTTCCTCAACTCCATTGTCCTAGACCTAGTGAATCAGAAACTCTAAAGGTCTGGCCCATTAATCCGTGTTTTACAAATCTCTTCAGATGATTCCGGTGCACACTAAAGTCTGAGAACCATTGACCTAGACTAATCAGGGTTTTATCCTAAGCTGCAGTTACGGTTACTTTTCCTGAAGCCCTGATGAACAAAATTAGCAAGGAACCAGGAGTTGTAAAGCATGAGCAGACAGACCATCAGTAGTTTTAGCTAGAAGCAGTCTCATTCACTTAAAACTTTTTAGTTTAAATTTATTTCAAGTTTATGGAAAAGTTGTAATAATTAAAGAACTAGTATAGCTTTACCCCAAGTCACCCATTTTAGCATCCTCTCGCTCTCCCTCTACACACACACTTGAGAGTTGGTGCATATTCATTTCCTTTTACTTCTTAATACCTTAAGAACCCCGACATTCTTTTATATAACCACATTAGCTATCAAATTCAGGAAATTTATCATCGACACAATCTGTAGTACATATTCCAATTTGTCAAATGTGTTAATACAGCAATTCTTTTTTTCCTATACAGGATCTAGTCCAGGATCACGTACTGCATTTAGTTGTAATGTCTTTTTAGTCTTTTTAAATCTATTACAGATCTTTAATTTTTTTTTTTAATGACATTGACATTTTGGATTTCTCATCCACCTCTGTGATGGCGTAAACAACCAGGGTAATTTTGCCCTCCGGGAAACATATAGTAATTTCTGGAGACATTTTTGGTTGTCAAAGTTGGAAGGGCTGGAGATGGATGACTGTGTTGGTTACACAACAATATGATATTATCATAAAGATACAGACATTAAAGTACAGCAGTGAGTTTAATATCTAGTAGTTATTAATTAAATAATGCTAGCAATATTCATTGAGTAACAAAAGACAAAGCTAGGAGTCCTATGGGGAGGACTTGGTACATTATTGGAAACAATTGCCATGCCCGCAAAATCCCAAGGATTTCCCTATTTAACCTTCTGAACTAGAGTGGGCTACCTTGTGGATGAAGGAAATGGAAAGTTTTGACATCCTTGACTCATTCAAAGCTATTGAAAGCATCCATCTGCTCTTAGTCCCATCATATTGTTGACCTCTGATCATTAATTAGTAATTTTATATTTGACTGAAGAAGCCTACGATATCTTAAAAGGCAAGTTGAAAAATTACAATGGCAAATTACAATACACTAAAGCAGTGTTTTCCAAAGGGTAAGTTAAGATCCATTAATGAGTCATCAAAATAATTTACTAGGTTATGACCTACTGAAAAAAGAACAAGCTAGGATAATATCAATTCAAATAAAATAGAACAGAAAATTGAGTGTACTGGGTCTGGATAAAAAATGTATTTCCTTACATGGGTAGCGGTCAAAAATCATGACTGCTACTGTATTATACACTTAAAAAAAGTATATTCTTATACAGGGGGTCAGGGTTAGAAGAGTCCTTTTTTGACAATTTAATATTAAAGTTGTTTTAAATGTCATCTTTTGATATTTCAATTTAAGTCAGCATTTTCAATCTCCTATGTACCTGAAAACTACTTTTTAATATTGGAGAACTAAACTTAATAGACTTTAGAAGTCACAAAACAAGTGAAGACAAGTTTGGCTTTTATAATTAAAATGAATTGAGTATCACATCCCATTTTAATAATGCAGTTTTAAGGAATTTAGAATTTATATCTCCCTTTATTTCCTCTTTATGGGAGTCCTACTGAGAACCTCATGCTATTTTTGCCTTAATTCAAACCAGGTTATAATTTATCACAATATTGTTAATGAATTAACATTTTATGGTGGTATATTTTGAATTTTTAAAAAGTGCCATCTGGTGGTTATTCTGAACGTTTTCATCTCTTCTGTATTTATTTAAGAATATAATTGCATGTGGATAACCAGGTAGCGGTAAGATGTTAAACTCTTTGAAGAACTGCAAAACTGTTTCCCAGAGTGGCTGTGCCATTTTACATTCCCACTAGCAATGTAAGAAGGTTCCAGTTTCTCCTCATCATGGCCAACACTTACTTTCCATCTTTTCTTTTATAACCATACTAGTGGGTGAGAAGTGGGATCTCATTTTGATTTTGATTTGCATTTTCCTAATAACAAACACTGTTGGGCACCTTTAAGTGTGCTTGCTTGTCATTTGTATAATTTCTTTGGAGAAATGTCTATTCAGATCCTTGCTTATTTTTCAATTGGGTGGTTCATCTTTTGTTGCTGAGTCAAGAGTTCTTATACATTCTGGATACTAGACCTTCTCAAATAATTGATTTGCAAATATTTTCTCCATTCTGTAGGTTGTCTTTTCACTCTTTTGAGTCAGTGGTGAGTTTCCTCATTGAACAGTCCCTAGCAACACTCTTAAAACTTAATATTTACAACAGTTTAAAGTCCACATTGGCCTCTCCTCATTCCTCCCACATAGTCAAAGACCTTGTCCTTTTTGTCCTGCTGTATCTCCAGTGAGCAGCACATACAATTTCCTTCTGAGTGTCTGAACACCATATCATGGAGCGCAAATTCAAATGTCTACAAGAGACTGGGAAGTTATATGAATAAATAGAACTATCTGGGGCTTGTAGTAAGTGGGAGAGTACATACCCCATTCTCCAGGCTAGTTTCTTTAGTCCTCATTAAGAACCTCCTCGTGATCAATCCTGTTCTGCTGCTTCAAAATACAAAGCAATTTCTTCATATCTACCTAAAAATATGCCAGTGTTTAGTTCATTAGAGAAGCTGAATTATGTCCAAGGTACACCACCAAAAGCAACACTGGATTCCAGAATTAAACTTATTCCAGCACTGAGTTTGGGAGTTGCCTCGCTGAAACATCGGGCAAGAGTAGAAAAACCAGTTAACTGACTTCCTTGGCGCCACTATTGTAAAGAGCTCTGATCCATAAGCTGCCCCTCACCAGTACTATTTACAGACCCGCGAGGTCGGGCCGGCTGCCGTCCAGATGCGGTGGGAGAGTCGAAATGCGCGCTGGCTGGCTTCTGGCAGAAAGTATCTGCCAGGTAAAGCGTTCCTACCTAAAGGAAGCCTCCGAGGGAAGGCGTGTAGCCCAGGTTTGGGCGAGGAGGGAGAGTCTATTGGGGCCGCACCCCAGCCCACAAGGTCCCTAAAGGACTCAAATGGCCAACCTGCAGAAAAAGGAAAGCAGCGCTGTGATAACGACGAACCCTTTACAGGTCGGGAAATGGCAAACATAAGGGGTCATGCGCCCAGCAGTCCAGACTTATTCGGGAAACCAATTATCACCGTATAGCCCGGGAGACGGGCAGGGCAGAGTTGTCTCACTGCGCTTGCGCAGAGCCAGTTTCCAGGGCTAGGCAAAGGGAGGTCGAACGCCAGGGAGGCCCATTGCGTGCGCAGGCGCACTCGGCAACCTCCGACTTCTCGCAGACCTCGGGGCGGGGCTTCTGGGGCGGAACTAAATGCGGAGTGAAGAACCGCCTCTCACTATCCGCCTGCTGCGGCTGCTTCGGCACTGGTTTTGATCTACGGAAGTCATGTTACCCAATACAGGGTAAGGGGGTAGGGGCGTCATGGGGAAGGAAGGGGCCGCGCAATGTGAGGCAGCGGGGATGGTTGGTGGGGCCCGGCAGCGGTGGGAGGGTTAATGAAGCTGCCCCACGCTGGACGCAGTGTTCCTGGAACTATAGAGACGCGTTGAAAGTAATCCAAAGTTGTGTACTTAAGGGTGGCAGCCGTATAAAAACCTCATCCACAGGTAAAGGATCAGAGTGGGTTACCCCATCGCCTGTAGGGCCGGCCCCGTCTTGGGTTGAACAGTAGCTGCCTGTCTTGCTGAAGGCATGCAAGTTCTAGGTGAAAGGTCACTGGACACTTGTGCACCTCATGAATGTCATCTTGTTCTGAACGCTCGTTCTAGAATAATAAAATAATGGAGTGATTTTCAAATTAGTAACAAAACTAACCTAAAAGTATTGGTATTTCTTTTGGGGGGGGCCTCTTTTTCACTTTAAAATTTTTATTTGTGACAAAATACACCACAAAATTTGCCATCTTAACCATTTTTAAGTGTAGTATAGTTCAGTAGTGTTAAGTACATTCACATTGTTGTGCAACCAATCTTTAGAACATTTTCAACTTAGAAAACTTTGTACCTATTAAACAACTCTTTCCCTTTCCACCAGCTCCTGGCAACCGCCCTTGTACTTCGTTTCTGTAAAATATGGGTGTATTGAGCTGAATAGCATGACCAATATGTAATTTGCTTGAAACTTACAAGCCCATGGCCAAAAGACTTAAACGGCTCAAACTTTTGGGTTTCGAAAGTGAGTTTTGTCATCCTTAACTTCCAGTCCCTTTATTGCTCTCTGGTATTTTTTCCAAAGACATTATGTGTGTTTATAAATATATTTTGTGTATTGCCCTGAACACACATCACATTAAAAAAATTTTATTAAATTTATTGGAGTGGCATTGGTTAATAAATTGATTATTTAAATTTCAACTGTAACTTTCTGTAATATATCCTCTGTGTATTGCATTGTACATACCACTTTCAATGGTAGCAAACTATCTTCTGGGCCTTGTTATTTTTACCTAATATGTCTTAGGATACATATGAAGTACATGTAGCCCTTCTTCCCTTTTAATGCTTACATAGTATTCTATTTATTAATATGCCATAATTTATTTAACCAGCTCCCTACCACTGGATACCAGATCATTTCTAATTCTTTTGTTATTCCATCTTTGCTGCAGGAGTTATGCATGTATTATTCATCTGTTTGCACATATTTGTCTATATATGATAAATTCCTGAAAGTGAGGTTGTTGGATCAAGGAGTATATACACTTTAAATTTTGATAGCTAATACAAAGAACCCTCCAAAAAGGTTGCACACCCAAAAGGGTGAATGAGATTTCCTAATCCAAAACGCTAGCAAACAGCAAAATAGTACTACATTTTATATAACCATTTATCAGTTGATGGACATTTACATTGTTTCCTCTCTGGTTTTATGAACAATGATGGACATCCATTGAACAATTATTTGCTTTTAGATAATTTCTTCTAAGTGGGATGTATTCATTGTGGAAAATTTGAAAAATGCCAGAGAATATGAAAATTATGATAGCCTTTGCCAGTGTGGCTCAATTGGTTGGGATGTTGTCCCATAAACCGAAAGGTCACAGGTTGTTTCTGGTCAGGGCACATGCAGGTTCTGTCCCTGATTGGCGGGTGTATGAGAGGCAACTGGTAGATGTTTCTCTTTCACACTGATGTTTCTCTCTATCCCTCCCTTCCTTCTATCTAAAATTAATAAGCATGACCTTGAGTGGGGATAAAAAAAATGATAAGATTTATTCATAATCCTACCACTTAAAAATAAGCATCAACACTTTTTTTGGAAAATAATACATGTTTATGTATCTTATTAACTTCTCATTTCTCTTTAAGATTTACATTTGAGCAGATTTTGTTTGCCAAATCACTGCAAGACTGGCCGACCGTAGTTGTAATATATAATTTATAAATCATACGCAGTGGCAGTACAGTAGAGTTACTAGCTAATCAGGTGGAGAGGGAGGAGGGTTTAGAGAAAGTTTCACAGAGGAGGAAACATTGCAAAAATATACATATGTTTCTTACACTGTTAAGTATACAAAGCATTGAGGTTTCTAATAAAGTCACATTTGTTTTGTTTTAGGAAGCTAGCAGGATGTACAGTTTTTATCACAGGTGCAAGCCGTGGCATTGGCAAAGCTATTGCACTTAAAGCAGCAAAGGATGGAGCAAATATTGTCATTGCTGCGAAGACCAGTCATGCACATCCCAAACTTCCAGGCACTATCTATACTGCTGCTGAGGAAAGTGAGTGTGACAATGCCCTTTCATGAAGTGTCCTCACCGTGATTTCACGACATAAAGAATTTGCTGGAGAGTTTAATTATAAGTATTTGAAAGCTACCCTAAAAATAATTTTATCTGCTTAAAGTATTTCGTCACCTTAGGCAGTGATTGGGAACTTCTTCTCCCTCAGCACTTTCGAGTGATATGAGAGATTCCCATTAAAAATCATAGTCCCATGAGGGCAGGAGTTCTTGGATTTGAGCAGAGAACAGGGGAGTGGAAATAGAGAAGAATGTGAGAGGTGGATGATGTGAACACTCTGAGAAAGCTCTCCGTGTTATTTATTCTCTGCACCACTTCTAAGTCATTATTTTAACACTTTCACTTCACAGATTGTTATTGAGTGCTTATATTCGAGGCATTGCGCCAAGCACAGTACCTGGAGGGAGGGCTCAAAATTCAACCTCAGCTGAGATTGCTGGTTTTGTTAGTTATCTTACTAGCATTGTGGTTATGTTAGGGGAATACCTATGAAACATTGATGAGTGAGGTGATGTCTGGGATTTGTTTAAAAATACACCAGCCCAAAACAAAAGGGTTGGACAGAGATAAATTAAACTGGCTAAATGTTAACAGTCAATCAAAGATAGGTGATAGATTCGTGGTAGTTCGTTATACTTTTTTTATACTTAAAAAAGTTTTTATAATGGAGTTTTTTAAATTTCCTTCCTTTTTTTTTCCTTTTTAAAAAATTTTTAATAGAAGTTTTAAATTCCCTTTGTTTTTAATGGAACTGGTCTGCCTAATCTGAAGCTGGATATGGGTTAAAAGCTGTCCTACTGTAGAGTAGAGGTACTGGTAGTTATAAGACATAGTTATTTATATTGATTTTCTGAAAAGAGGATACTTATTTCTCTTGACTTTTATATCAGACTGAAAGCTTTACCATTTGCATACTTTAATGCTCTTTTTGTTTGTTTATCTTTTGTAGTCGAAGCTGCTGGAGGAAGGGCCTTGCCTTGTATTGTTGATGTGAGAGATGAACAGCAAATCAGTAATGCAGTGGAGAAAGCAGTGGAGAAATTTGGAGGTAGTGCCTTAATTCTGAAATAATTAGTAACTGTTCATAAAATATAGGTACAACTAATTTTCATTAAATTATTTTTTAATTTTTCTGAGTCTTTGGAGCATAACCAGAAATGAGTATTGTTCATATAGAAATGTAGCTTAAAACCATTGATGACTATTTTTGATTTGGTAAGAATTATTTTAAATAATATAACAAGTCTACCATCTCATATAAAGTTAGGACCTTGACAGTTACTCACATCTAACCAAAACTAGTTCCCCAGATCCCATTCTTTTGCCTCTTTTCAAATAATATAACCATATGTTACAATAGCGGGGGACTATACAGAATATGCAGGAATAATGGTTATTCTAGATTTGTTTTATATTATGAATGAGTTACCAAAACAAACTTAATCTACTTTGATGATTTGCCTGAAATTGCAACTCTGGATCTTTTCTCTTCCCACTTCCCAAGACCAGAAAGGAGTTTTTTCATTTATTAAGGGCCTTATAAGGGAGGGAGACCTGTGTGCTTGGAAGGAGGACAGGCATTGGAAAGATGCTAGGAAGGAGGGGAAACTTTAAGAAAGTTAATCTAAGGTCTTGGAGACAAGAAGGGATGACCTGGAAGTAAGAGGACAGGTAAGAATGGAAGCTACAAAGCCTCCCTGTAGTTTCACTTCAAGCTCTGGTGATTGGCTATCTCCATGGTGCTAGTGGAAATCATTTTGGTGTTTTTGACGTCACTACTTAGTCTTTTCTTTTTCTTTTTTTTAACTGTTCTATTACAGCTGTCCCATTTTTCTCCCATTGCTCTCCCTGCCCTCCCGCTCCCCCACAGGCTAGTTAGTCTTATTTTGGTGTATTGGTTAGCCCTTTTATCTAAAAGAAGTATTTGTGAACCAACTTAGGGTTCAACTATACAGAGTAAACGTTTTACTTTCTTTTTTGTTATAAAGTTTAAATTATATTAATAGGAACTCGATTATTTGAAAATAGGAATTGACATCTTGGTGAATAATGCCAGTGCTATTAGCTTGACCAACACATTGGAAACACCTACGAAGAAGGTGGATTTGATGATGAATGTCAACACCCGAGGCACCTACCTTACGTAAGTTACAGAGTTGTCAGAGAGAATGTTGTAATGTTTTCTCAGTGAACTAGTAGTAAACAGATTTGAATCAGATTAGCAATATAGTTTAAAATTTAGTCAATCCTTATAAACACCTAAAAATATTCCAAGTTAGTAGATAATATTTTAAATGAATAGTTTTAATCAGAGCTGCTTTTCTCTGTAATCTAATAAATATTAAAGTATAGTTCAAGCATTTTCAAACATTTGCATGAAGTAATACATGTATACCAAGTCTTCTGATTACTCAAGGCAGCACATAGACTCTCCTTCATTGGGTTTTAGTTATATAAATAACAGGAGGCACCCTGGCTGGTGTGGCTGAGTGGATTGAGTGTCGGCCTATGAACCAAAAGGTCACTGATTCGATTCCCAGGCAGGGACATGTAAGAGGCAACTAACTGATCTATGTATCTCTCACACATCAGTGTTCTCTCTTTCTCCTTCCCTTCCCCCTCTCTAAAAATAAATAAATAAAATATTTAAAAATAAACAAATAACCAGAAGCTGATTATCAATCACATTTTAATGTAATTGACAAAAGGCTAATGCTCTCTTGGGCAATATTAGGAAATATCGAATATAGAATGAAAATAAATGTGATCCTGGTCTGTTCTGGATTGATCAGAAGCTCCGTCTTGTTTATTTGTCCATTTACCTGTTTATTTCCACTCATATCTTACCATTTCTCATGTGCACATCAGGAGAGATCAGCATAGAACATGCTTATCTGCTTCATATGTATCTGTCTTACGTGTATGTATAGCACAGGTGGTTAGGACCTTGGGCTTTAGAGTCAGACTCCTTTGAGTGGGATTCAGATCCTATCCCCCACCCTTCATGACTTGCTATCTGATAACTGTAACTAAACCTCTTGATAGATTCTGTTTCCTCATTTGTAAAGTGGGAATGATTAAGATGGCCTAGGATTGGTCATAAGGGTTAAATGTAAAATTTGTTGTTCTGAACTTTGCCCTCAGATGTGGTTTATTGGGTCTGCAAAACTTGGCTCTGGCACTGTTAAAAAATTTCTTTTTATAATTATCTACATTCAAAATTTCATTAGTTTCTTACATGAAAAAAAGCAAGAGATTTAGACAAAACCCCAGCTTTCTGACTTTTCTTGAAAATCTGGCCACACAGCGACAGCATTCCCACATGGCAATAGCTGCCATTGCTGAGTAGCAGAATATGAACTGCCTCATTAGATGGAGCATGAGCTCCATTGTGTTCCAAATGCTGAAGACAAGCTAAAAAGTTACCATTTATTATTATATTTGCACTGTTGTTTTTCTTGTATTAAAGAGGAAAGTAAAATATTTCTCATACCGACTTTCTTATCTGAAGTGGGAAAATAAGACATATGCCAAGAGGGCCATATGTTCAAGTCAAATGAGTGAGAGCCTACTTCTTTGTAGATGGGGCATATTTCTATAAATTCAATATGTAAGGTATATCTCTATTGAATGGAAAACAGTGAATCCAACCACAGTAAGAACTATGGCAAGCATATAGAAAAGATAGCAATGAAAAAGTTAATGTATTAGAAAAAGGACCACCATTTCTATAGGGTTTGTGTTTATCTTCAAGTGAAATAAGCAGTGCTGCTGTGTGATTCACATATGTGTTACATGAAGAAACGAGCTGGGCATCATAATCTTCTATAGCTGGTAACTTTGTAGAATCATTTTTATTGAATATAAACACTTATTTAAACAAGTGCTTAAAAATACAACTCTAACCTGGAATACTATTGCTGAGTATATTGAATTAAAGTTTGGAAAGACATGGTTTTGCGAAAAAATTAAGTCATATGTGGCAGTTTCTATTATAGATGATGCCACAGATAGAAATATTCCACCCACATGGTTATATTTATTTGATGTCAGGAGAATGTTTATATGATTAAAAAATTTTTTAGACTGGGTACCCATGACATGAATATCAGGAAATGACTTGTTAAGTATTGAGAAATATCTTAGGAAGTTTAATGTAGATTTGTCAAAATTAGTAATCATAACTATAGGCAATGCTGTTGTAATAGTCAGTGCTAACTTTATACTCGTTAAAAACTTAAACTACTATAGAAATGTTTCACAGAAGTGTTCATTCTTTTGTTCTCTAGATACAAAGATACAAAAAAGTGTCTTGCTAAAATAAAAATCAACTATGTTACGAATTCTAAGTACTAACTACACCTCTGTGGTTTGAAACAGTTACTCATATAGAATACAACCATGATCGTCTGCTGTATGACAAGATTGTGTAAAAGTGTTGTTAAAGAAATTGACTCTCTTTGCCGCCCAAGAGAAAATTCCCAGTTCAGCTCCCAAACAGAGATTGGGTCACAAAGATTTGGTCTTTTTAGCGGGCATGACTTTTAGTAAACACAAATGCATGATTCTCATTATTCATTCTTTGTGAAATTATGTCTTTGGAAAACCCATTTGGCAAGAACAGTCTGGACCCTTATCTATACTGAGGTCATTTTCCAAAAATGAAAATGATAGCCTAAACTACATTTCTACAGTTGTAGATTTGAAGTTTCAGTTTAAAATAAAACAAAACAAGAACATGATTTTAGACTATCAGGAACTAACCTTGTTCACTTACCTTTCTCGATGAATACTATCTGTGTAGTTAAAGAACCACAAATAGAATATATAATCTGTAGAGCACTAAGGTAGTAAACACTAAAGATGAATATGTTGGAAAAACAAATCTACAAATTCCTTGGGAATAGATATCCTAAAATAAAACCCCTTTTTAAAAACAAAGATGCTATTCACTGTTGAAAGTTCCTACATTTATGAACAGCTATTTTTAAAATAAAGCTAAATATTGTTCCCAGTTAAAGGTTCGTTGCAATGCCGAATGAAAGACTTGACGTTGACCTTTGGATGAGAGAAAAGGTGTCAGGTTGTTGGTCTTATGAAAGGTCTAAGTTATAAAAGAGAAATTCATAATGAAACATTTCCATTTTAATTTTTGTTTTTTATTTGGTGACACTCATTTATTCATGTAAGAGAATTATAGATTGTTTTATCAGGGAAGCTTGAGAAACATGCTCAGGGGGAGAAAGGGGGTTAGGCCCTGAGAACTGACCTATTTGGAGGTTTCAGCAAGGATCTGGAGCAGTTTCCTGATTCCTGTTGCCCAGGGACCCTAGGGCCTGTGACTCATGTTTTAGTGGTTTAGGGGGTTAGAAGGCAGAGATGAGGTAGAGGTAGGTCCTTAATTTTTGTTTTTTAGTTTTAATTAAATATGTAATTTCTAGTAGTAGATGTGTTTGTATCGTGTTAGATGCTTAGGGAAGTTCAGTAATAAAGTTTGCATTTCTGAACAGTTGATTTTTCCTATACCCAGCTCACTTTATTTATTGACTCAAATGTGCTATAGGCCTTTGAGCTTACAATAAGTTTTCAATGAACTTATTTCATTAAGCTGAAGGTATTAGTATCTAAGCATGGCAGTAAGAGTTTTCATTATACGTTAAGACAGGGCATATTAACTGCACAAAAATGCACATGATTTAGGATTTTTAATGGTGAAAGTCAGCAGGTAAAGTGTGGGTAGAAGATTTTGACTACTATGTCAAAGGAGAAGCTTGTCAAATTAAGTAAAATGAACTCTCATTTTTGAAAGTCAAATATGGTCTTATTGCCTGGAAAAGATTTGGTTTGTTTCCTAATGATGTTTTGAGGTGCAGTTCACTGTTCTAATGACTATCAGCTCTAATATTGATTACCCCTCCGCATCTCACTCCCATGGAAGTGAAGTACCTTTGGAAAGGAATGATATATATATAAACCCGTTAGTGATATTGATTGTGTCTGGTTTATAAACTTGAAAAGACATTTCTGATGATAACAAGAATGTTACACATTTGATAGTAAGAAAACTGACTTGAAAGAACGGATAAGTTCAAAGTCCTAGAAGTTATTGAACATAGAATAGAACCAAAAGCTATAAAATATCAAGCTACAATATGTTAAGCTTTAGCATGTTATAGCTTAATAATGAAAAAAATTTTAAATATTGAATCTGAGTCTCCTGTAAAATAAATTGCCTACCTTTATACACAGTATTAAAACAAAAAACAAAGAAAACTAAATACTGCTCCCAAAGGCATAGCACTTTGCATATTGCTGCAAATTAAATTTGGGAATGTATTGGGAGTTATATTATTAATTTACAATTTCAGTGTAGTAGAAGTACCACTCCTACTAAAGGAATAAGTCAGCCTAACTAATACTAATAACAGCAGTTGTTTATTTCATGTTTAACATGTATACTGTTTTAAATATCTCATATATATCTCATTTTAAACCCTTGAACCCTAAATGGTAGCAGGTATTACCAACATTTATAAATGAGAAAACTGAGAAGTAGAATGCTATATATTTTTCCCAGGATCACACAAGGAAGGGGCAGAGAGAGGACTTGAACCCAGGTCTTTCTGACTTAAATACCCATGTTATTTACCACAGTACAAGCTGTGCTGGCTAACAAGTACATTAACTTACTGAAAATGGTGTGCGGGGGCAGAAGGGTGTGTATCGGGGAGGGAGAATTTGGAAGGATGTAGTTGAGGGATAACCTGAGTTGGATTTAAGGCTAATGAGACAAGGATTTTATTATTATCTCAAGCAAATTATGTTGTCAGGCCATTAAGCTAAGTTTCAAGGATGAAAATTAGTTGCTTTACCTATGTTCATTTCAGGAAAGTAAAAGCAAAGCTATAAGAAGAGTAAAAAGGACCCTGTAGATTACTGGACAAATTCAGTTGTTCTTTAGAAGTAGTTTAAAATATAACTTTAAAAAGTGGGGTAGCTGTTAGAAAGCTATTAATTTGACTTGTGTTTTCTTTTGCTTTCAGGTCTAAAGCATGTGTTCCTCATCTGAAAAAGAGTAAAATTGCTCATATCCTCAATCTCAGCCCACCACTAAACCTAAATCCAGTGTGGTTCAAACAGCACTGTGGTAAGTGGTCGGTGGAGGGGATAGTATGTTCTTTTGTTTTGTATTAAGTCAGTGTGTCTATTATGCTAGTCACAATTTACATATAGCACTCAGCATTATATTTTCTGTGCAGAATCAGCATTTTGGAAAGTAGATTCTTAGTCTTTTGTCTGAAATTATAGAATTGAGGTATAATTTAAATTCAATAAGATGCACAGATCTTAGTGGTTCAGTTTGATGAGTCTTGACAAATGTATACACCAGTATAACCAACTTCCAAGTCAAGGCATGCATTTCCATTATCCCAGAAAGCTCCCTCAAGTCCCAATGGGTGTGTTTTATTGACTGTATCTTGTTCTTCAATAAAGTTGGTTAAAAACTCTCCATGAAATACTTAACCTTTCAGAGCAAACTAATGATTTAAGGTATACTAAATAACGAGATTTATGTATAAGTACCTCCTCTAAAATAGTTGTATCAGAGACTTAGTCCTTCTTTTGCAGTGCATAACTGAAGGTCTGTTTTCATTGACAAGGTTAAATGAGTTTGCAACCTTTAGTTGTTGTTATTTTGCTGTTAGTAGTTTCTCTTTAAATGACCACATTCATTCTTTAAAAGGTAAAAAAAAGAAAAAAAAGTTTAAGAAACAATAATGGAACTTATCTCAATATGATTAAGGAAAATGAAATGATAGGATGGAAATATATAAAAGTAGCTCATCCTTGTTTAGCTATCTCCATAAAAAGGTTTTTTTTTTAAGTACATTTAAAAAATTATATTTTGGAGAACTATCAGAAATGGACTGACTGAATGGCAGCCCTACAACTACAGAAGACGAAAACACATTGAGACTGGTAGGAAGGGCAGAGACATGGAACAGGCTAGTCCTACACCCACATGTGGCAGATAAAAATCAGGAGGGATATCTAAGGAGCGAAGGGTCCCAGTCCCCCAGCCCAGGATTCCAGCGCCAGGAAAATAATTCTCCATAACTTCTGACTATAAAAACCAGCAGGGATTGAGGCTGTGGAAGACAGAAACTGCTGGAACCTCAGGCAATTATTCTTAAAGAGCCTGTGAACAAATTTACTTTGACTCACACCCTCTGAGCTCCAGCAACAAGGCAGCACATTGAAAGGCATCAGAAATATATGAGGAAGAACTGAATTGTCCGGCGTCAGGGTAAGAACTAGGGGACAGCTTTCTTCTAGATAGAAGTGCTGGCAGAGGCCATTGTTCCTGTTCTGAGCCCTCCCCCACAGAGCCAGCAGGCAGGCGCCATATCTGAGACTCCATCAACCTGGCTGACTTCTGTTTTCCCCACCTGATGATTTCCTGAGGCCCTGCCCCACCCAAATTTCAGTCCCACCCAAGTTGTTCCCAGTGGCTTTTCCCTAGGAATGACTTGCATTGGCCCATGCTTCAGATTTTCCTAAATTCTCTCAAACAAGCAGCACTTGGCTTCAGCGAGCCCCATACCTTTCTCTAAGTTGCCCAAGGCCTGGCAGTAGCAGCAGCCAGACTTTGTTCACAGCTTGGCCTTCCCTGGGCACCTCCAAGTCCAGTACAAATAGAAGCCATCTGCAAGATTACTTTGTAGTTAATACTGTGTGATCCTGGACAGAACACATGCACTGGCTGACCTTGGACATGCCAACAGCAATCGAGGCTCAACTATAAGAGGAGAGTGTACATAGCCCACACAATGGGTGCACCTTGAGTACCCAGCTTGAGTAATATGGGAGGCTGTGCCATTGGATCCTACTGGACACCTACTACATTAAGCCACTCTGCCAAGCCTGGGAGGTGTAGTAGCTCTACCTAATACATAGGAACAAACAGAGGCTGCCAAAATGAAGAAACAAAGAAACATGGCCCAAATGAAAGAACAGATTGCTACTACAAGAAGAAAACTAAACTAAGAGATAAGCAATCTATCATGCAGAATTCAAAATTCTGGTTATGGATGCTCAAAGAATTTAGTGGGATCTCAACAGCATAAAAAAGATCCAATCAGAAACAAAAGATACACTTCTTGAAATAAAAAAATAATTTACAGGGAAACAACAGTAGAGTGAATGAATCCAAGAATCAAATCAATGATTTGTAACATAAGGAAGCAAAAAAATCAGCCAATCAGAACACGAAGAAAAAAGAATCCCCCCCCCCCCCAAAAAAGAGGATAGTGTAAGTAGCCTCTGTGACTTCAAGAGGTCCAACATTTGTATCATAGGGGTGCCAGAAGGAGAAGAGAAAGAGCAAGAAATTGGGAATTTGAAAAAATAATGAAAGAAAACTTTCCTAATTTGGTGCAGGAAATAAACACGCAAGTCCAGGAAGCACAGAGTCCCAAACCAGGTGGATGCAAAGAGGCCCACACCAAGACACATCATAATTAAAATGCCAAAGGTTAAAGTTAAAGAGAGAATCTTAAAAGCAGCAAGAGAAAAGAGTTAGTTCCTACAGGGGAGTTACCATAAGATTGTCAGCTAATTTCTCAGAAGGAACTTTGCAGGCTATAAGTGATTTGCAAGAAATATTCAAAGTCATGAAAAGCAGGGACCTACAGCCAAAATTGCTTTACCCAGCAAAGATATTATTTAGAATTGAAGGGCAGATAAAGAGCTTCTCCGGCAAGAAAAAACTAAACAAGTTCATGATCACCAAACCATTATTATATGAAATGTTAAAGGGACTTGTTTAAGAAAAAGATCAAAACCATGAACAATAAAATGGCAATAAATGCGTAACTGTCAACAATTGAATCTAAAAAACAAACAAGCAGAACAGAAACAATCATAGATACAGGGAACATTTTGATGGTTGCCGGAAGGGAGGGGGATTGCGGATTAAGAAGTACAAATAGGTAGTTACAGAATAGTCATGGGAATGAAAAGTACAGCAGAGGGAATAGAGTAGCCAAAGAACACATATAATATGCAGGACCCATGGATATGGACAATGGTGTGGGGACTGCCTGAGGGAATGAGGAATGCCGGGTAGAGGGGGATAAAGGGGGAAAATCTGGGACAAATGTTATAGTATAAACAATAAAATATAGTTTTTAAAAAGTTACATTTTTTGCACATTATTAAAGAATTCTAAAAATGTCAAGAAGGAAATAGTAATAGAAAATGATTGTTTATACTTACAAATTAATTTATTTCTTAATTAAATATCTTGCTTTTGGTTTCTTTCAGCTTATACCATTGCTAAGTATGGTATGTCTATGTGTGTGCTTGGAATGGCAGAAGAATTTAAAGGTGAAATTGCAGTCAATGCATTATGGCCTAAAACAGGTGTGTACTTTAAAAAAAAAAAATTTTTTTTTTTTTGGATTCCCATTGTTTTTTTTAAATTTCTGTATGAGTTTATTGGAGCTAACCTGATGACATAGGCTGGGGAGCAAGATCTCAGATGCTCTCCTCATTTATTCTTGACACTCTTGAGATGCAACTTGATTGAGCAAAGTGGAGTAGGAGTGAGTAGGCTGTCAGAGGTAACCTCAGTCTTTGGGAAACAAGTTAAACTATTGTACATCTTCTAGCTTTGAATTGGACTGTATGACTCACTCTTAAGCAGATTGCTACACTTGAAACATTGAACACAGGAACGCTTAAAGAGTTTCATTGAAGCCAACAGGAAGGCAACTGTACATCCTCATCTTGGTACCTTATTAAATTCTCCATCCTCTTCTCGGTACCTGACTAAATTCTGCAGGTTCTCATGCTTTATTTTCTTCTCATACGTCCCGACAAATGCTTCTTTACTTTCTTATAGTATTTCCTCATTGGGTGTGTATATATTAAGAAGTGTTGTCTTCTTGATGCAGTGCCCCGTTTACTGTTATAAACATCCATCTTTGTTTCTTGTTACCTTTGTTATTTTGAAATCTGTTTTGTCAGATGTAAGTGTGGCTACACCTGCTTTTCTGTGTATGTTATTTGCTTGGAGAATTATTTCGACCCTTTTACTTTAAACCTACTTTTGTCATTGCCACTTAGATGCCTCTTAAAGGCAGCATATGACTGGGTTTTGTGTTTTGATCCAGTCTGCCAATCCGTACCTCTTTATAGGTGAATTCAGTGCATTTACATTTAGGGTAATTACTAATGTATGACGGTTTCCTATGGTCATTTTGTTCTTTGTTTTCTGGTAGCTCTGTGCCTACCTTGGCCCTTTTCTTTTCAGTCTCTTGGTTTTGTTTGGTGGTATTCCATGCTGCTTTCCTGTTTCTACTTCTTTAAGTTATGTGTCTCAGCCTGTGGGTTCGGTCCCAGTAGGGGTGCATATGAGAGGCAACCAATCAATGTTCCCCCTCACAAAGATGTTTCTTTCCCTTTCTCCTTCCCTTCCCCTCTCCCTAAAAATAAATGAAATCTTGAATAAAAAATAAGCTTGTTAAAATATCAGAAATTATAATAATCTCTAAGGCCTTTATTACCTATTCTTTAGACCCAGAATTTTAGAAAGTTTCAAACATATATACACAAGTGGAGAGAATAGTACTACTCCATGTATTATTCAGCATCAACCACTTTCAGCATATGGCCAGTCAGGCTTCACCAGCCCAAATGCCTCTGTCTCCTTCATCCCCACCTGTACCCCACTGGATTATTTTAAAGCCAGTCTGAGTTACACTATAATTTCATCTATAGATACTTCAGTATGTATCTTTAAAATATAAAGGCTCTTTAAAATAACAAAATCATTACCATAGCTAAAACTTATGAATTCAAATACTTTAATATCATCAAATATCCTATCAGTGCTCCAGTTTCCTCAAGTGTTTCAAATGGTTTCCTTGCAGTGAGTCTATTCAAATTAGGATCTAAACAGGTTCCACACATTACATTTATGTGCTATGTCTCTTAAATATTTTTAATCCATAGCAGTTACACTCTTTTTTTATTTCCTTGCTGCTTATTTCTCGAAAAACCATGTCATTTATCAACATTCTGGTTTTTCTTTTTTTCTCTTTTTTCTTTATCAATTTTAGAGAGAGAAGTGGGGGAGGAAGGGAGAGAGATTGGGGATAGGAGAGAGAAACATTGATTTGTCGTTCAACTTATTCATGCATTTATTGGCTGTTTCTAGAATGTACCCTATTTGGGAATTGAACCCACAACCTTGGCAAATCAGGATGATGCTTCAACGAAGTAAGATATCTGGCCAGGACCTGATTTTTCTTGCTTCTTTCCAACAAATCCCTAGTGAATACAGGGATTTTTATATTATTTATTCCTGTTCTTCCTTCTGGCATTATTTTATTTATTTTCATCACTCCACAAATACCTATTGGACAGTTACCATGTGGTAGATACTGTGCAGGGTCCTGGGGATACTTCTTCAACCTTTTCACCTAATAGATGACTCGGTTGGTAGGAGTTGGCCATTAAAAGTACATTTAATCCAGTATTTTTATGAACTACTGTGGCTTTGTGGGTATTCTTGAACTGAACTGCTACATATGGCAATGTGAAATGTATCCAGAATTCTAGCTTAGGAACAGATAAGGGATTTCTTTTCATCTTTGCTTCCTAGCTGCTGTGTTTTGGGTGAAGGAATTTCTGGAGCTCCAAGCAGTAGTGAAAAGTAATGGCCTAGTATTGAAACTGAGGAAATAAGGGGATAGGCTGTGGGTAGGACTTTATGGAGCACTGGAGCATGTTGCTGATGCAATGCTTAGAAAAATGTAGCTGTAGGAGGCAGCTCTCTAGTCTCCATCTTCATTTTCTTCTAAGGACTCCAGGAATCAATTGCTAAAAATTCCTTTCTTCTGTAATTTGACCAAGATTCCTTTTATTTCCTGGCCTAATGTGAGATCAGAACCATGTCTTATTGCTTTTTTGTTTCTCTTATGTTTTCTGTGTCAGCCACAATTCTTTTAAGATTATCTGGAAAGTAATCTTTGCAATGGCGTAAAAGGTGAGAGTGAAAAAGTGCTTCTACAATATTTTTTAAACTACATGTCAAGACTCATTGGTGAGTCATGAAATCGATGTAGTGAGGCATTAAATCAATTTAGAGGCTTGTGAAATTGATTTAGCAGGCGGCACCCAGAATTTTGTGTTGTTTTGTTTTATTTCTAATGGAATAAAATAGATAATATTAGAGAGTACTGCACACAGTAAGAGTCAGTATTGTTTCATAAACTTTTATTTCATATGTAATTATTATATATAAATAAAATATGTTAGAGAGTGTAAGTATTATGCATTTTTAGTCATTTTGGTAAAAAGTATGGATCCACTTAGTGGGGAACACAGTCCATGACCTTAAACATTTATACTTTACCGTGACTCTTTCAGCATCCTTTCCTTCTCAACCTCCTGGTCCCACCTCAAACATTGCTGTTACTAAAGTTAATAGATAGTGAGAGTCAGGCACTTAGAAAGGAAGGTCTCTGAGATAACAAAGCCCTAACATAGTGTTTTCCCTCTTTGTACCTCTGTTATGTTACTTGTTACTTTCTCATCATTCATTTGGCAAACATTTTTATATTCCAGGCATGGTTCGCTGTACATTATACATTTAACAGACAATTTATTGTCTGCTGTGTACAAGGCATTAGGGGTTACTACGGTGAATGTGATGCAGTCCTAACCCTCAGAGAGTTTGCCATTTAGTATGGGAGATGAGAAAATTTGTTCCCATTGCACTTTGTTCCTCCCTCCCTCATCCACTCCCTGAATCTTTGGGTTTTGGGGATCCTGGGGTAACAAAAGTTACAAAAAGCCTAGTCTGACTCTAAAAATATTAGATTTTATTCATACAACAAATATTTATTGGGCACCTGATCTGGTTGTTTAAGATACATCGTAGAACAAAGCAGACAAGATTCACTGTCCTTAAGGAACTTAGAGTCTAATTAGGAAAGACACAATAGACAACATCATGAATAATAAAGTATATAGTAATGCTAAACAGCAGAAACAAGGTAAGGGGGGTTAGGAGGTAGGGAGAGTAGGCTGCAATTTTAATTACGATAGAAAGGTTTGGCCTTTTTGAGAAGCTGACATTTGAGCATGGACTTGAAGGAAGTGATGGAGTTAGCCTCGGGGTTGTGTTAACCATGCGGTACCCAAGGGAAAAGCATTGAAGGCAGAGGAAATAGCCAGGGCAAAAGTCATGTGACGCAAGCAAGCCTGGCACCATGGGAGAGCAGGGAGCAGGCCGGTGTGGCTGGGGTGAGGGTCGTAGGAAGTGGTGAGATCATGCCCATGTGGACACGGGGTCAGATGTTACAGGTTCTTGCCAAGACCTGAGTCTTTACTCTGAGTAAAATGAGGAGCTTTTGCAGGGTTTTGAGCCTAGGAGGGACCTGATCAAGAGTAAATTTGGAAAAGCCTCCCTGGATGCTCTGTTGAGAATAGATTCCTGGGGGGCAACGGGAGAAACAGGGAGACCAGTTCGGAGGCTCCTGCAGTAACCTAGACACAGATGTTGGCAGCTGTGACTGGGTGATAGCAGCAAAGGTGGTGGGAAGTGGTCAGATTCTGATGTATTTTGATGCTAGAATCGACAGTATCTGCTGGCTGATTAAGTGTGGGACGTAAGAAATAAAGAAGAGTCAAGGGTGACTCCTGATATTTTTGGCTTTAGTAGCTGGAACAACGGAGTTGACATCAGCTGAGATGGGGAAAGCTTCAGGTGGAGCAGGGGAGAGAGCAAGGTCAGGCGTTCAGGTGGGGCCGTGTGTTTGAGTGTCCATGTGGGGGTGGTCAGCAAGCAGCTGGGTTTGCAATGCTGGGGGTCAGGAGAGAGGTCCAGACTGGAGTTTGAAATCTGTGGGTTGTCAGCATATAGAAAGTATATAAAGCCACAAGGCTAAATGTTATCTGGGGAATAAATAGAAGAAGAGAAAGGACCACTAGCCATTAAGAGGTAGGGAAGAAGAGAAAGACCCCAGATAGGAGAGTAGAGGAGGAAGAAACCAAAGAGTATGATAACCTGAGCCAGTTGAAGAAAGTGTTTCAAGGAAGAAGAGTGACCAATTGTGATAGTTTTTATAAGATATGGACTGCTATTGAATTTGGTACATATTCTTCGTATCACTTATAACATTTGTAATTAAATTATTTATTTTTTAACTGGAGTCGTTTAATGTTTTTTTGTGTGTGATAATGAAAGCTTGAAAGTAAAGACTGTCTGTTTTATTTTATTGTAGTCATTATAGATATTCAATAAATATTTGATGAATGAATTAATGCTTCAAAACAGACATTCTGAACCAAGCTTATATAAGAAAGGGGGAGGCCATTGTATTGTATGAGAGGGAACGTGGAGGGCATTGTCAGGATGGGCAGAAGTTAGCTCACTGCTGAGATCTTTAGCTTTGAGACGTTCATTTTAGAAGGTTTACTAGACATTTGGAACCATTGGTATCATTTGGCTTTTAGATTTATTGGCATAGTAAATCCAATCTACAGTCATGGTCCTTGCATGGCATAATGAATTATGTACTTGATACTTTTTAAAACAGCAGGAGTTCTGTGTCCCAAGTTTATGGTCAGGAAAGGAGATTTCCTAACAGGTAAACAATTGAAATGAGACCTGAAGGGGATGTTGGAGTTAGAAGAACTGGGCAAGGTGTTCCAGGCAGAGGGAAGAACAGGAAAAGCTATAGTACGGGAAAATACTGTGTGTTTGGTGGAACTACAAGGAGTTTGATCTGGTGTCTGTGTGACAGGGTGTAGGCTTTCTATTTCCCACAGAACTTGAGCAATTGCAAGTAGTTCAGTTGACCCGAATGTTGGGTGGGTATGAAGTGGAGAGGGAAGATGGATGAGTCCCAGGTCTTGATTGCCATGGTTAGGAGTTTGAAGTCTAACCTATATTCAGTAGAGAACCAGTTCAGGATTTCAGAAGCAGGAGAACAATAATAAGTAAGGAAGAACAGGAGCAGTGGAGTGATACGGCTGTTGATGACATTTAAGAAATTTAATTTGGCATCTGAGTATAGGATGGCTTGTCAGACTGTGGAGAGAGGAGGCAGGAAAGCTAGCTAGGATATGGCATTATTTATGATTGAGGCAATGAAAATGGATTTGAGAGAGTGGGCAGGCACCTGGCTCTTTGTTAGGTCTCTATTTTAAAAAATATGATTCCTCTCACAGACTGTGTAGAGTGGCTTTCTCTCTCTGCCTGCTGGGACCTGAAGGAATCTCCCAACATTACTGCTCTTTAAGGAAAAGGAGATTCATTGCACTGGATGGAGTGGATATAGTGTAACATACATTATCAACAATCAAAGCAGCGTCCTATTCTACTGTTTGTCCTCTCTGGCTCCATGTGCCTTCTCTATACGAGCAACATTGCCCCTTTGGGCCTAGAAGTTTCACCCCACTGAATTTAGCACATCCAGAGAAGGTCAGCAGGCTTCAACATGGGGCTCTCAGGCCCCCAATTAGATCACCTTCAAAAGTATAATTTTTTTTTTCCTTTTATAAAATCCATTTCGTAGTTTCTGCTGAAATAGAGGGTGGAGAGGAGAGGAGGGATGAGGGCTGCTATTCAGAATGCCTGCTGCCTCTTAGCTCTTGACTGATCAGAACAAGTGTAATAGAAAGGGAAGGTCCACTTTGAGATAGATTTCATGTGAGTTGGGGTGAGGAGTCTGGGAATAAATGGCAGCAACTGATCTCGGTACTGGCAGCAGAGAGGAAGATAACATTAATATCTCAGAACAGTTTTTGTCCTCTATCACCTGGACCACATTGCAAATTGATGTGGGAACTCAGCTAATCAGGGAGGCCAAGGTGTCAAGGTGGCAGCTGGCGTCTCTGGTGCTAGAAACCAAAACCAGTTTACTTGTTTTTCAAAGGGCCTACTTTCTGTCTTCTTCTCATGACAGTTTATACCATATTTCATTGATTTTGAGATGCCTGTGCCTTTGCACTTTTACATCTTTGATATCAGGATGCTCTTACAAATGATGACAAATCATAGTTTAATTGGGAGGGTTTTTTTTTCTTAGTGGTACCCTTTATAATCAGTGCTATCTTTGGTTTGGTGAGTACACAGAAGAATATATGTGTGTTTGGTGGAGACTGGCAGGTGTTAAACAAGTGAGATAAGCTCTCTCCCCAGAGAAGGATTCAGAGGCACTGCTGATGTTTTAAAACCTGATATGCAACGCATATGTTTATGTGAAAGGAAATCTTCCATTGATTTTAAGATTCTTGTTACTGTCTGTTTTGAGCAAGTTGCAATCAGGAGAATCAATCTGAAGCTACTACTTTCCTAGTTATTCCTTAATAAGCCTCAAGTTTTAGGGTCACCTTTAGGATTCTTGTGATCCGAGGTATATCAGCTTTCATTACAGATCCTATATTTTCTTTTCCAAAAACCATCAGGGAATTTCATGTTCTGATGGATCTTGTTGTTAACCTCTACTGATTGAGTGCTTATGATGTGTCTGCCATTGTTTTACCCACTGGGCATACAGGGATGAAAAAGAAAAGCAAAGTCTCTATATTCTAGTTGAGAGGACAGAGAGACAATAAACTTAAGAAAGGAGCTCCGTAGTTTAGAAACAGGAAACTGAGACCGAAAGATGCAAAGTGGCTTACCAAAAAACCGTGGCATAGTTGGCATAAAAATCTCAGTCACCTGACTTACAGCTCAGTGTTCTTTCTATTATACCTTACTGGCTTTCTTGACTCTCAAGAATGGTATGCAAATTCTTAAGTATTCTAAATCAGAAAAGTCTTAATTGAATTTTGCCATAAGTCTTATGAAGGAATACTCTATAAGGCGCTGTTGTGTAGGACAAAGAAAATGTGTTTTCTACCCAGTCATGTCAGTAGAACATTTAGCAAATGCTTTAAGCTCTGGACCTTGTTTTCATTACCTGAGAAATAAGGGATTAGCCATCGTGCTTGATACTTCCGTAGTCCTGTTATTTGATTTGGAGTTATGGTTGTATGTGTTTTCTCTACAGCCATACACACCGCTGCTATGGATATGCTGGGAGGATCAGGTATTGAAAGCCAATGTAGAAAAGTTGACATCATTGCAGATGCTGCGTATTCCATTTTCAAAAAGCCTAAAACTTTTACTGGCAACTTTATTATTGATGAAAATATCTTAAAAGAAGAAGGAATAAAGAATTTTGACATCTATGCAATTAAACCAGGTAATGCATGTTGTTTTTAAAAATAGTGATGTATTTTTCCACATTTTCTGCAAGGAACACAAATCTGCTTGTATGATTATAAAATTAATATGCTCTTTTAAAAGCCGTCCTCCCGATAAAGGGAAAAGCCCATATCAACACACCTTAAAGAAGAAAGGACAAACAGAAGTGAATTGGTGGCTTTTAAAGTGATATTCAAATACAGAAGGTCACATCAGCTACTAGCCATTTCCAAATCTGGAAACCAAACGTGAAAATTAGATTTTAAAATCACAGAGTAAAGATTATACTCAAGGATATGGTAATGGAAGATACAGTAGTGAGTTTTTCACAAAACTTAAGATTATGGGCTTTTTCTAAATGTGTGTAAGTACTCAGTAGTCCCCCTTATTCAGAAATTATTTTTTATCTCTGAAATTACAGATCATGATGGTGATGATAGTGCATTTTACTTTATGCATAAGACAAAATATATACTAAATAATAGTCATTATTGGGGCTAATTATATTTTAAATATCATTTACTAGGTTAAACGTATATTTGTATCATCCCTGTCTTTGAGTTTGAACTGATTTGAATTAAATAGCTCTTCATAGTCTTATAAAGCATTTTTATATATGTTGCCTAGTGAACCTCATAGCAGTCCCGTGAGGGAAGCAATATTGTTTAGTGACTAAGAACATGGGATTTGGGAAAAGAAAACTCAGGTTCAGATTCCAGTCCTGCTGCACTTTAGGTGGGTCACCCACTTTCTCTGAGTCTCACTTTCTTTATTGGTAAAACGAAGGGAATGTTACCTTCCATATAGGAATTTTGTAAGAACTAAATGCATTACCTTATATAGTGTGCTTGGTACAGTGCCTGGCTTATGCTATAATCACAGTATTCAGTAGTTACTATTTACAGTAGAAAACAGGTTCAAAGAGATTAAACCTCAGTCTAAAAATAGTTGGCTAGTAAGTGGCAGAACCTGAACCAGACCCAGGTCTTCGGCGTCCTGGTACAGTGTAATTATCACTTTAGGTACTAAAGACATAGCGTCTTTATTCACAATATTATAAATTTTGATTAAATTAAAAATCCTATCAAGCGTTGAGAACTTATATGATTAGGCACAATGGTAAGTGTTAGGCTATAAAAAACGCAGTGCATTCCTGCCCTTTAGTTTTTTTTAATCTTCTGAGAGGAAGGAACAGACAAACAGAGACAGGGATGGGAAACAAGTCCTTCTTAATGAGGGAATCCCCTTCTCTCTGGGGGTCAGGTAGGAAATGAATCCTAAGCACCTTGGAGGGAGAGATGAGAAGGGGGCAAAGGCCTCTGGGAGAGCAGTTAAGGCCTTAATACAACAGGTGACTCTGGTTGGATGAAATTTACCATAGGAGGGGAGGATAACTGGGTTATGGGGAAGCTATTTTTAATTAGTAATCAGGCAGTTTAACAGTTCTCCTAGGGGTCTTTCCATCACACCAGAATGATTCTTTAAATAAAAATGGGTACAATGTTTATTAAACAGTGTTACAATCTTAATATATTTAAGTTGTTACATTAACCTGATTATTTGGGGGTCATATTTTTCAGGCCATCCTTTGTTACCAGATTTCTTCTTAGATGAATTCCCAGATACAGTTACCCAGAAAATGGAATCACATGGTGAGATATAGACCATATTTTATATAGGAAAATAAAGATACGTAAGTGTTTTTTCTGAAGTGTAGAATTAACATTTCTGTCTTCTTTTAAATAATTGTGTGATTTAAACTAGAACTTGTGTAGTCACATTAGTTGATGTGAAGGAAGTCTTAGTTTTAGCAAAGAAGGTTGTCTTTTTTTCTCCCAGTGAGAAGTTCTCAACATAATCTTTTGATTTTATTTTTAAAAGTTGTCTGAAAAAAACCTGAGCCCTTTTGTAAGGTTTTATTTCTTTTCCATGGCACTGTCTTTAGGTATTTTGTGTTGATGTGTTATTTTATTTTGAGGAAAAATGTGTCACATCAAAGTACATCTAACACCATTCACAGAGTCTGTGCTATGTGACTACTTTATGGGAGAAATTAACTTCGAAGGAGGTTGTGGTTTTCACTTTGTTTTGTTTTTTATAATTCAGAAACAATAGCCCCCTTGAGTTGGTCCAGCATTTGCATGGTAGTCTTCTGTTCTGGCATTATGCCACTAGCTTACTGAAGATGTCAGATGAAGCACTTTTTAACAAATGCTCATGAGAAGAATTTCTCTTCTGGTTTATTAGCAAGAATAGTTGTTCTTCTTCTGGATCCTTAACTTATTTTTATCTTATAGACAGTCTCCTAAGTGATTATGAATGCTTTAGATGGCTGCTAGACAATTTAGGAACAGATTTCCTTTATACATTTAGCAAACTTACAGAACCTTACCACAGTGCACATTCATGCTGACCTTTCTGGCTTAATCTTATCCTTTCTATCTTTATCTGTTCTTCCTCCAAATTATTGGAGATAGTTTAAAAAGTTACTTTGGAAACTTTTCTTTTGTAATATATAAGGGAAAAAAGTTATTCAAAATCTCACCACCCCAGAGATAGCTCTTTTAAAATTTAATATATACTTTTCATTTTAAAATTGAGATTTTCATTTGGTTGCCACATGGATGTATCAGAATATTAAAACAGGACTGTCAGGATTTATCTCAAAAGGCATTTACAGAATGGCAGAAATTAGGGAGCTTATCAAAGTCTAATAGACTGGTCCTCTAATAGAGTGCCCAGCACTCTAAGATTGGATCTATCCACTCATTGATTACATATATTAATTTTGTTTTTCAACAAATATTTATTGGGCACCTACTGTGTGCCCAACACTATACTTTTGCGTACATTGTCTCATTTAATATATATGTCTCTACAGACAGGTATTATTCTCATCTTACATCCGAGTCCACACAGCTCTCAGGAGCCAGAGCCAGGATTTAATTTCATCTTTCTTCAGTTCCAAAGGCCATACCCTTAAACAGTAAACTTTAATTTCTTTCCTAACTCCTGAATACTTCAAGTCCTTTAAATTAGCATATCCCTCCTCTGGTAATTCAATTTATTAATTTATAATGTGTTGCCATCTTATGAACTAAATGTGTAATTGCTATGATCACCCTATTCTCTCCCTTTGGGCATAATTCCATAGGGAACAGAATCATAGTCAATAGGTTGTTTCATGTTGTTCTGTGGCCATGAAATTAGAACAAAAGATGTTAGATAAGTAAAATGTAAGATAAATGTTTATTGGCATCAGGCTTTGATAGGAATGATTTTGCCTATGGGATCAAAATATGTCAAATGCATTAATTTCAATCAATATATCCATCTCCCCATGAGAGATGCCATCATCCTTTTGAGGTCAGAATCCTCAAATTCCTTTGGCTAAAGCTCCTCTTCCCATACAGTGCTGGAAAGATCATTTACTTCGGTAGCT
This sequence comes from Furipterus horrens, assembly GCF_987537825.1. Lineage (NCBI taxonomy): Eukaryota > Metazoa > Chordata > Mammalia > Chiroptera > Furipteridae > Furipterus > Furipterus horrens. The sequence goes on from NW_028327174.1 coordinate 186,611,414, forward strand.
CTCTTTTCCCCATCTTTCTGCTTTAGTCTACTGCAGTTTTACTTGACATTTTCTGTAGGTATATTAATATATTCATATAGTAGGTAATAGTCCAGTATATCTGGCCTGGGTTCTAACTTTATCTCTTTCAGGTGATTTTTTACTTCCGTATTCAAGTCCATATATGTTGGCTTGACAATTTTGCTCTCAGAGGTCAGTGTGTACCCCTCATTTTCAAAGGGGAAGAGAAGGTCACCATTCTATTATACTATTTGATAATCCTGTTAACATTTAATTATACCTTTTCTGGTTCTTGTGCTATGTATATCTGTTTTATATAATTACATGTGCAATTTTGTAATATATTGTAAACTTTGTACATAATTTTAAATTAATGCTTTTTCTCATATTAAGAACAATACTTTTCATTGATTCCCCTCCCCTCACCCCCAGGCAATGCAGGGGGCCTGCTCATCCTTTTTCTTTTTTAACCTTGAGTTTATTTATTTATTTATTTTAATTATACTTTTAATCGCTTCTGTTCTGGTTGTTCTGAATTATTCTGAAAATGTAGCCTGGCTACATTTTCCCTGCAGTTATCACCATCTTTTATTATTTTCATCTTTTGTTCTTTCCTTCTATATTCTGGGAGACCTTTTTAAATTCATACTCTATATTACTGATAGAATTTTTGACACTTTCGTCTCTTCTATATTGCCTCTAATGTTAATTTTGTCATTGTGTTTTTTTGTTTCCCATTTTTCTTTTATTCTATTATCTTTTCATCTCAGTCAATTGTATATGACTTTCTGTTTCATATAGTTTTCATATAGAATTCTTGTGGGGTTCACAGTGAATTATTTTTAGAGATAAACTTCTGCTATTCAGGATAGCCTTCCATTAAAAAACATTGTTTTTTCATAGGCATCAGGTTTTTCTTTCTTCCCTGTTAATTCATCCTATTAGTAGATTTCTCCAGAACTAGTGCAGTCAGATGATAGGGTTATGTGGTTGCCTTTGGCTTCGTCCACTCCCTAACCATCTGGTGGAAATCCTTTCTCATAGTTTCTGATGTGGTACCTGTTAGTCATATAGCTAGTACCTGTGTGCACAGCTGATATGAGACCTTCTTTTACCTGCCCTGCTTAAAAACTTCTCTCTTCAGCATGCCCTAATGCCAAGGTCCTTTTCTTCCCCATCTTTAGTACTCATGCTTTGGGTGGTGTGTACTCCCCAGGATGAACCACCACCAGGACCTCCACTACTGTCTGTTTCTCTGGTATTTGGGAGCTATAAGCTTTGAAATTGGGTTTGAAATATGGGGGCTTTCTTGAAAAGTATCATTATAGAACAGCGAGATATATTATAATCTAGGATCAGAGTCTGATCCAGTAGTCTAAAATGTGAGAACCTGACTTTCAGCCAAGATAGGAGGCGTAGGTAGACACGCTGCATCTCCCTCCACAACTGAGAAGGAATACTCAGCTACCTCAAAACTAGAAACAACCAGAAGTTCCAGAAAATCAAGCTGCATGGAATTCCAACAAACAAAGATATAAAGAAGAAATACTCACCCAGACGGGTAGGAGGGGTGGAGCCAAGGCAGAGAGGACGTAGTGTAGAGGCGACAGCGGTGACAGCAGCAGTGGCTAGCCAGTGGAGAGCACAGTCACACATTTAAAAAAGTAGAGAGGGACACTTAGGGAGCACTCCCATCACCACACCAGACCATGCAGCTCATGATTCCACCACCAGGGAAAATAAAGCCTCATTGCTTCTAACTATGAAAACCCATAGGGGTTGGGGTGCAGGAAGAAACTTCTGGTCTCTCAGAAGAGTCTGCTTGTTTAGAGGCCCCCATGATCTCAGAACATCTGCGGATCCACCCACTCTGGGAATCATGGCCAAGGCAAGAGCTCAAGAGGCACCAGTCTCATATGGGAAGTGGGAGAAGTGCCTGGAAAAGGGGGGAGTGCTGAGCAAGAGGCATTGTTCCCTTTTAGACCCCTCCTCGACATACAGCGCCACAACATGGTGAAACGGGTTGTCCTGTACTGATGAATACCCAAGGCTCCACCCCTTACAGATGCCAGCTCTACCTAAGACACGGGGGCAAACACAAGAGGCTGTCAAGTTGAGGAGATACAGAAGTATGGTCCAAAAGAGGGAACAGATAAAGGGTCCAGTGGGAGAATTAAGTGAGGAGCAGATAGCCAACCTAATAGATGCAGAGTTCAAAACACTGGTGATAGCAGTGCTCACAGATTTGACAGGTACACTTGAGTAGGGCAAAAGCAAAAGGGAAGAAGTGAAGGCTATGCTAAGTGAAATGAAGGAAAATCCGCATGAAAGCAGTGGTGAAGGGATTCAAATCAACGATTTGGAACATAGGGAAGAAATATATAGTCAACCAGTACAGAATGAAAAAAACAATGAGAAGCTTAGGAACCTCTGGGACAACTTTAAACGTACCAACATCTGAATCAGGAGTGCCAGAAGGAGAAGAGGAAGAGCAAGAAATTGAAAACTTAGGTGAAAAAATAATGAAAGAAAACTTCGCAGATTTGGCAAAGGGAATAGACACACAAGTTATAGAAGCACAGAGAGTCCCAGACAAGCTAGACCCAAAAAAGACCACACCAAGACACAGCATAATCAAAATGCCAAAGGTTAAAGGTAAGAGAATCTTAAAAGCAGCAAGAAAAAAGACAAGAGTTACTTTAAAAGGGATTCCTTTAAGACTGTCAGCTGATTTCTTAATAGAAACTTTGCAGGCAAGAAGGGACTGGCAAGAAGTATTCAAGGTGATGAAGAGCAAGAACCTACGACCAAGATTACTCTATCCAGCAAAGCTATCATTTAGAATGGAAGGGCAGATGAAGTGCTTCCCAAACAAGGTAAAGCTAAAGGAGTTCATCATCACCAAGCCATTATTACATGAAATGTTAAAGGAACTTATTTAAGAAAAATAGGAACAAAACTATGAACATTAAAATGACAAGCTCACAACTGTCAACAACAGAACCTAAAAAAATAAAAATAAAACAAGCTAAGCAAACAATAAGAATAGGAACAGAATCATAGGTATAGGGATCATTTGGAGGGTTATCAGCTGGGAGGGGGAAGAGGGAGAAAGGGGAAATGGTGCAGGGATTAAGCATAATTGGTAGGTACAAAATAGACAGGGGGAAGTTAAGAATAATATAGGAAAGGGAGAAGCCGAAGAACTTACACGCATGACCTATGGACATGAACTAAGGGGCGTGGGATTGCTGGAGGGAAGCGGGTACTGGTCAGAGAGGAGCAAAGGGAAAAGAAATTGGGACAACTGTAACAGCATAATCAATAAAATATACTTAAAAAATTAAAATACATTGAGTACAGATCATGAAAAAATAAAATAAAACATTAAATTTGAGAACCTTTCTTCTTTGTTCAGGTAAGCAGAGCTATTCTTCCTTTGAGATCTTTCATGAGGTATGAAGCACAGGCAGGCAGTCCTGGGTACCTGAGGCTGACTTCATCTACCTGAGAGTTACTGACCTCAAGGCTACTAGCTATGTGTCTTTTTTTAAGTATTTGAAATGCTCTAAATGTAGCTTTCCCATTAAAGATTACATATTTGTACTCTACTGACTCTACTATTATCTCCAATTCAGCTCCACTGATTACACAAGAGGTATCAACTGTGTCATCTTTCCGATTCTGGCATCTTCTTATTTGGTTTTAGAATTCACAGTGGATGATAAAGGAGTGATTAGTTATTACCCCTAAAACTCTTAATAGCTTGTTTAGGTCCATATATTATAAACATTGTATAGTTTAGTAGGGGTTTGCTTTTTTTAAACTTAATCTGAGAATCAGCCTTTTGCTTGGAGACTATAAACCATTTACGTTTATAATCATAATCGACATGTTTGGCTGTTACTCCATTAGGTTGACTTATGCTTTTAGATACCACTGAATGTATTTAAGGTCATTTTGGTCAAACAGGTTTAATTGGTAGCAAGTCTATTCTGTTAATTCTGTGTGTAGCCTTACATTGCCTAGGCTTTAAAGCCATTTTCATCAATAATATTTTACAGGTGCTGCTCCACAATTGAAAGAAGAAAAGCCTCAGCCACCATCAAAATCACCTTCTGGAGCTGTGGAAGAAACATTTAGAATTGTTAAGAACTCTCTCAGTGATGAAATTGTTAAAGCCACTCAAGCAATCTATAAGTTTGAACTCTCAGGTAAGGATTACATCTGGTTATTTGAGTCTTATGAAACAAAGTAGGATACTTCCCTTGAAAGAAAATCAGCCTCCAGTTAGTAATCACCTGGCTAGTTGGCTGTGTACAGAAGCCTTACCCTAGAATGTAGACAATTCAGAATTACAAATAACTACTGATATATATTTTTAAGATCAGTGCATATGGACACATATAAAATAAAATTTCATTACAAATACTTTACAAGTACTTCCAGTGTTACAGGTAGTGTAATATAGTAATTTATCATCCACCATGGACACTTTACCATTTTTATCTTCAAGATTAGTACAGTCATTCTGAATGTAGTCAGACCTCTCATGGATGCTGTTGACCACTCTTTCCTTCTGGAAATGCTCCCTTTCCTTGGCCTCTTTGACAATAGCTTTCCATGCTTTACTCCTCTGTCTGTAATCATACCTTCTAAGTCTCCTGTGTTAGAGGCTTCTCCTTTATCTTAGAGGATGTTCTTCAGGTTATTTGTCTTAGCACTCTACAGACTTTCACTAGGAGACTCCAACCCCGCACATGACTTCAGTGGCCATATGACGTGATTACTTATATATCTCTATTTCTAGCATAGTCAGACTTCATTAGACATATTCACTTGGCTGTCACAATTTGAAAATGTCCGAAGCAACTCACCGTTTCCAATAGCTGCCCTTGGCACTACCTGTTAAATCTGCTCTTCTTTAGCATCCTCTCTCAGTAAAAAACACCCCAATATTTACTGTTCCCCATGCCCAAAATTAGGAAATCATTCTCATGCACCCTCCCCACCTTTTCCTTTTCACTTTCAATCAGGTACCTAGTCCTATGGGTCCTGCTTTGAAATTATTTCTCTAATATGCCTACTTTTCTCTATTCCCACTGCCATGATCCTGATCTAGGCCTACATCCTCAAGCTCCTAAATTACCCAACACCATCCTAACTAGTCTTCTGCATCCTTTTTTATCCATCTCCAATATATTCTTTACACTGCTCTTAGGGTGATCTATGTAAAATACAAGTCTGTGTCATTCTCCTTCCACAGCATATCTTAGGATGAAGTCAATGAATAAGTACATGGCTCACTGCACTCATCTGACTGCTTTACAAGCTCATCCAATCCCACTGTCTGCTCTCTTTCTACTTTCTGGCCCTATTATACTTTTTTTCAGTTCTTTATTTAGCTAATTCTTACTTAACTTTTAAATGTCAGCTTCAGTTGAGATTTCCTGACTCCATATCACCCTCCAATTCCTCTTTTGTAAGAACCATGTTATTGCAGAGTCTTCAGAACCTAGCCTAGTGTCTAGGACATAACAAGTACTTAATAAATATTTTCTGAAATTGATAGAGTCCTGGGGATTTTAGCCTGGGAAACAGCAGTATGTAAGAGCATTCTAATTGTAGCAGCTATTAAGTTTAAGAAGAAGAGGGTTTCTTTGGCATTTATTTCTCTCATCTTTTTTTTTTTAAGTGTATTTTATTGATTATGTTGTTACAGTTCTCATTTCTTTTCCCTTTGCTCCCCTCTGCCCAATACCCCCTTTCCCTCCAGTAATCCCACCCCCTTAGTTAATGCCCATGGGTCATGCATATAAGTTCTTTGGCTTCACCCTTTCCTGTATGATTCTTAACTTCCCCCTGTCTATTTTGTTCTATCTTTATCTTCTTTGTAGGTGAAGATGGTGGAACGTGGTTTCTTGATCTTAAAAACAAGGATGGGAATGCCGGATATGGAGAGCCATCTGATCAGGCAGATGTAGTGATGAGTATGTCTGCTAATGATTTTGTAAAAATGTTTTCAGGTGAGTTTTCAATTTCATTAATTTATCAATACATCAATAAATAAGTGTTGGTGAGAGTGTGAAGACAAGGGAACCCTTATGCCTTGTTTGTGGGATTGCTTTTCACTATGTAAAACAGTATGGAAGTTCTTCAAAAGAATTAAAAACAGAACTATTTTATGACACAGTAATTCTACTTCTGCGTATTTAGCCAAAGAGATCAAAAACAATAATTCAAAAAGATATATGCATCCCTGTGTTCATTACAGCATTATTTACAGTAGCCAAGATATGAAAGCAACCTAAGTGCTCACCAATGGACAAATGGATAAAGGAGATGTGGTACATATATATGATGGAATATTTCTCAGCTGTAAAGAAGAATAAAATCTTATCTTTTGCAACAACATGGATAGGCCTAGAGGGTATTATGCTAAGTGAAATAAGTCTGACAGAGACAAATACCATATGATTTCACTTATATGTGGAATCTGAAGAAAAAAATAAGTAAGAAGGCACAGACTCATAGATACAAGAAAAAAACTGATGGATGCCAATTTTGCTGGCTATTGTAACAGAAAATAGCTGCTCTTTCCTGTGGCCCAGTGACCCTGCTTTCCATGGCATCCCTAACCAAGAGAATCTTTTGCATAATTTTCTGTTCTGCCCATGTTTGTCTGACTGCCAGAAAAAAATTTTAGGGTAATTTAAAATTCTTTTTCTACTCTTAGAATACTTCTCCAAATGCTAAGTTAATTAGCATATGTATTTATTAAAAGTATTATTAGCATTATAACATTCTAATCTAAAGATTATTTAATGAATCGTAAATGTCATTAACTCTTTGTTCTGTTTCAGTCTTCATAAATTGAAGATCACAGCACATTCTGTGCCCTGTAGGTCTTGTTTTCTAATGGCCTACATACTATCTGAGCTAATCAGTGTATAATGATTTAGATCTCTTCAGCTTTCTTTTTTTTGTATAGTAGTGTTAAATAGTCATGGTGCAAAAATTAGAAAATACACAAGAAAAAATAAAATAAGTAAAATTATTCTTTAGTACACTACTGAGAAATGACCATCAGTTGATTTTGGTTTACAGTCATATATATTTCTGTGACTATATAAATAAATACATGTAGTTATAAAAACAGTATTACAGCATTACTACTATTGATAATTTTTTTCATTTAGTACAATATAACATATTCCAATGTTGATGAATAGTTATCTGTAATTATTTTTACTAGTTTTAGTGTTTCAGCAACTGTTTTTATAAAACTTAAGCACAGTGTTTTGGACATAACAGATGCTTAATAAATGTTTGGTAAATTTAAATCTTAAAAATACATAATTTTTTTAACATAATGACCATTTAAAATAAAAATTTGTCAACTTCTACACAAATAACAAATAATTATAGTGAATATTTATTAAATGATTACTGTGAGTTAAGCAATACTCAGAAGAGTCTTTGAGCTAAAATATTTTCTCCATTTTATAAAAATGGAGACTGAGGTTTTGGGGAATTAAATAATAAACCCAAGGTCACATAGTGAGTAAATGTTAGAGCTAGGATTTGAATCCAAGTCCAAGTTTATGCTCTTATAATCATGATGCTATTCTGTCCTGTAAAGGTGCAAGAATCAAGTTACTTCTTTAATTTACATTTTATTTATTTAGTATAAACGTATACTAATGTGCTTTTCATTTATACGTTTCTGTGAATGTGCTTTCTGTTTCCTGGATTGACTAGGAGAGATTGGCCAGTTAAATGAGTAATTTTAAAAGGAGTATTTTTATAAGGTTTATTTTATAGAAGTGGTTTAGATTGGGAGTGGGTTTGCTTTTGCTTATTTCCTTTTGTTCTTCATCTACTTTCTTTTGAATGGACACAATTTAAGACTTTATAATCCTAAGCATTCTCTTTTAAGAAATCATAGCCATTTCTCTGCCCTAATTTACATAGTGGATACATTATAAATATAAATACTTAGAGCAACTAATGATCAACTAATCAGAATCTCTCCTTTTTGCCAGTAGAGGCCACTGTACGGTAAAGCATTATGATAGAAAATAAATTAAACAAGATTATCTGATTAATATATTGGGAGGATGGGTTCTATAGGATACTGTGCTTACTAGCTATTTTTAAAGTTACTTTTTCCTTTTTTATATTTATTTTTATTGTTTATGCTATTATAATTGTTCCCGCTATTCTTTTGTTGTTCCATTTATTTATGCATTCTTTGGTTGATTCTTGTATGTGCTCTGAGCGGGTATTGAACCTGCAGTCGTGGTGTATCATGATAATGCTTTAACCAACAGAACTACCTGGCCAGGGCTATGTATTGATTTTGTATCCTGTGAATTAACCAGTGAAGACATTTAGGCCTGGAATTTTTGTGGAAAAATTTTTTAATTACTAATTCAATTTATTGTTATATGATAAAAGGTTTTATTTGTTTATTTTAAAGATTTTATTGTTTTCAGAGGGAGGGAAAAGGGAGGGAGAAAGAGGAGAGAAACACCAGTTGGTTGCCTCTTGTACATCTCCAGCCAGGGGCCCTGCTGGCAACCGAGGCCTGTGCCCCAACAGGGAACTGAACCAGCAACCTCTCGGTTTGCAGGCCAGCACTCAACCCGCTGAGCCACACCAGCCAGGGCAGTTTTTATTTTTTTAAACAGCTTTATTGAGATATGATTCACATACCATACAATTCACCCATTTAAAGTATACAATTCACAGATATTTGCAACCATCATCACAGTTGCTTTTAGAACATTTTCAGTACCTCAGAAAGAAACTATATCCTTTAGCTATTAGCCACATATCCCCCATCTACCTGCCTCTAGTCCTAAACAACCACTAATCTACTTCCTGTCTCTGTAGATCTCCCTGTTCTGGACTTGGCATGTGAACAGAACCATACAATATGTGACTGGCTTCTTTCAGCATGTTTCTTTAGCATGTTTTCAAATTCCATTCTTCTTTTTTAAAATATTTATTTTTTTAGAGAGAGGGGATAGGTGGGGAGAAAGAGAAGGAGAGAAACACTGATGTGTGAGAGAAACATGGATTGGTTGCCTCTAGGACACCCCCAGCCAGGGACCTGGCCCACAACCCAGGCATGTGCTCTGACTGGGAATCAAACTGGCAGCCTTTCGGTTCACAGGCCAACCCACTGAACCACACCAGTCAGGGCTCAGCTTTCATTCTTGATGTAGCATGTATCAGTATTTCATTCTCTTTTATAAGAGTATGGAGATGAAATTCACATAACATAGTTAACCATCTTAAAGTGTACAAATTCAGTGGTATTTACTTGTGCATTTACAATGCTGTCAACCACCACTAATTTTTAGTTTTAAAACTTTTCGTCACTCCAGAACACCCATATCATTTAAGTAACACTCCCTATTTCAGCCTCCACTGTCCCCTGGCAGCCACTAATATGTTCTCTTTCTCTCTGTGGATTTGCCAGTTCTAGAAAGTTTATATAAATGGAATCATACAATATGTGATTTTTGTGTGTGTGACTTCTTTTACTTAACACAATATTTTAAAGGTTAATCCAAGTTGTCGCATGTATCAATATTTTTTATGACAATAATATTTCATCATATGGACATTCCATAGTTTATTCCTTCACCTGTTGACAGACGTTTGGGTTGTGTGACCATTATGAATAATGCTGCTATAAACGTTTTGTGTCCCAAGTTTCTGTGTAGACGTATGTTTTCATTTCTCTTGTATTGCTGGGCCTTATGGTAATTCTATGTTTATCTCTTTGAAGAATTATTAAACTGTTTTCTATAGCAGCTGCACCACTTACTACTAGCAGTGTATGAGGGTATCCTCACCCTCCCTAACACTTGTTATTTTTTAGTTGTTTTTTTATAGCATTCCTAGTGGGTATGAAGTGGTATCTCATTGTGGTTTTTGATTTGCACTTTCCTAATGACTAATGATGTTCATCATATTTACATGTACTTATTGGTCACTTGTATATCTTCCTTGAAAAAAATATTCAGATCCTTTGCCTATTTTAATTGAGTTTTTTTGAATTTTAAGAATTCTTCATGTATTGCAGATATAAAGAAGATATGCAACATGATGATTATATACCTTATTGGGTATATAATCTGAAAAAAAATACATGTTCTCCCATTTTTGTGGGTTGTCATTTCACTTTTTTAACACATTTTGACACAAAAGTTTTTAATTTTGATGAAGACTGATTTATCTGGGATTTTTGTTGTTGCTTGTGCCTCTGCTGTCAGATCCGAGGAACCTTTGTCAGATCCACGTTCTGCTGATTTACCCTTACGTTTTCTTCTAACGGTGTTTAGTTTTAGCTCTTAAAATTAGGCTTCTGACCCATTTTGAGTTAATGCTGTATATGGCGTAAGGTAGGGGTCTACCTTCGTTTGTTTGCACGTGGATATCCAGTTGTCCCAGTACCACTCGATGATTAGGTTTTTCTTTCTCCATTGAATTGTCTTGGAAGCCTTACTAAATAGCAATTAACCATAGATGTATAGGTTTAGTTAAACATATGGGTAAAATTAAACATAGAATTATCATATAGTGTAAGTGGACAGGGACTGGCCTGGAGCAGGTCTGCCTCAGGCCAACCTGTAGTGTGTGGCTTCTTGATGTCATGTAGGATTTCACAACATGAGTCCAGGTGATTTTGAGAGTACATTTATTAAAGCTGGGGACAGTGAAACTAAGGAAGGACTTAGGGTAGAAGAAGCAGGAGAGACAGAGAGCCTAGACGGTGCTCTGCTTTGGCTGTCTAGAAATGTTATAGGAAAGAAGTGAGCCAAGGTGGGGCTGCTTTTAGCTTACTGGGGAGTAAGAGAAAACGGGGGCCTTGGAGACAGGATCAGAGGGTAAGCTTGGGTGAGCCGCTGCTGCCCTCTGCTCTCCTGCAAGTCTCATGGGGACCCTTAGAGTTTAGGAAGAAGTAAGAAGTTTATACCCGAGAAGGGGCATGGGCGTGCTCTAGACTAGAGTGAGCCATCACCCCATCTTTGTCTTGAATGTTTTTATCTTTCCTCTGCAGGTGAAAATCTTAGGGGAGGGGTCAGCAGAATATTCATTAATATGTTTTAAGTATGCTGATGTATCAAAATGAGCATATCGGCAGGGGGTGGTGGTGATCATTTGGTCTGCTGTACTGTTCTGGTTTTATCTTGGGTCTATCTGGCTTTTAATGGGGTTTTTGTTATTTGTTTCTCTGACTTCATCTGTCCTTGGTTTTAGCTGGCACAAATGGCATTAATTGGGTCTCTGTTCCCTATTGCCCAGACCAGAGAGATTTAAGCTTTGTATTCTCTGGTTAGGGAGGAGAGGTATGAACCATTTGCTCTCAAGCGTCCTTGGTTGGGGGAAATAGTTCTTGTGATTCACCAGGTGGCTGTAAGTTGTTCGAATTGTTTGACCTTGTTTAATTTTCTTGTCTTAGTTTCCTGATTTCACTTTCCCAGGAATATTCCCAGCTTCTAACTACCCTGTCACAATAGGAGCCAGTATTTCCACTCCTAGATATATACTCAGAAGAATTGAAAAGAGATACTCAAATACATATGTATACACATTTTCATAGCAGCACTATGCACAATAGCCGAAAGGTGCAAACAACCCAAATGCCCACCAACAGATGAATGGATAAACAAATTATTATTTATTAATACATACAATGAAATATTATTTGGCCATACAATGAAATATTATTTGGCCACAAAAAGAAATGAAACAGTATTTCATGTTACAACATGGATGACTCTTGAAAACATATTAAGTGAGAGAAGCCAGACACAAAAGATCACATATTGTATGAATCCATTGATGTAAAAAACTAGAATAGGTAAATCTGTGAAAAGCTGATTGGTGGTTGCCAGGGCTTAGAGGGCGGGGAAACTGGTAATGCATAATGCATACAGGGTTTCCTTATAGGGTGATGAAATGCTTAGGGGCTAGGTAGAGGTGGTAGTGATACAACATGATACTATAATTAAATGCTACTGAATTATTCACCTTAAAATGGTTAATTTTATGTCATGTAAACATCACCTTCAGTTTTTAAAAGTATATATATTTAAAAAGTATTTTGGCCTTCACCCTTTTACTCCTCAGAGTCTTCCAGTCTTTTTATTTCTTTATTTAACTGCACATTGTCAATGTTCCACATTTCTCAATGCTACATTTATAGTACTTATTTTCTTTAGATGCACTAATCTAAAGACTGATAGGTAAGATTTCAATTCTTTTATGGTACCTTGATTCTGCTCCCCTCCCCCTTTCTTACCCTCCCAATATAGTTATTTTAGAACTTTTGTTTAAATCATTACTCAATGTTTAAATAATTATGATTATGGCATAATTTGCTGCTGAGTCAGATAGTATACTATTATTATGTTTACCCTCAGAGAGAACTCTTATTTCTTCTGAACACAAATAATTGTCTCACTTTTCCCCATTAGAATAGGTATAAAGAAACTAAGTAAAATCTTCCTCTTCTCTACTCACCACCTCTTGATACAATTTTCTACTCTGCCAAATGTGTCAAATTACCTGTCAGTCTACTGTTTTTTTCCTGGGTCCTTCTATCTTCTTGTTACAATCTGAACAGGAATCTCATTTTAATAGCCTGCTACACAGCTGTGACCCTAGACATTTCTTTTAACTTTCCTCTGAATTGAATCTCCTATTTCCATATCCCACGTCTTCTCTCTTGGTTTACATCCTCATTTTGGTGGCACACATTCTCCAGTAGCTTCATGAGAAAGGATACCAAAGAAGTAATTTTAGTGAGTTTCTAAAACTACTTGCCATCTACCAACACATTGATTTTCTGGCAGGGTGGAGATTTCTGGGTTGAAATTAACTTTCTCTCAAAAATTTGAAGGCATTGTTTCGTCTTCCAGATTACCATTAAGAATTTGATACTGTTTTTCTTAATCTTTTGTGTCTACCCCTCTCCTTTCTGAAAGCTTCAGAATCAAAATCTTTCTCTATAGTGGTCTGAGATTTCACAGTGATACAAGGTGGTGTGGTCTTTTTTTTTTTTTTTCCCTCTTTCATTTTCCTGGGTATTTGATGGGCCTCTTGGGAATGTATCTTGTGTTGTTTCTTTGATAGTCCTCTCTGTTTTCTCAGTTCTAACTTTTAGGAGAAAACATTAGGTCTCTGATTTAATCATCTAAGTTTTTGGAGATTGATTCACTTTATTCTTTCTTTTCTATTCCATTTTTTAAATAGTAAAGAAATACTTTATTTGTGTAGGTTATTGGAATGAGGGCTGGAGAGAGGCTATGCAGTAGTGGGAGACTGACTGCAGTGACCAGAGAGCTGCAAGCGTCTCCTTTCTGTTATATTTTCATATTGTCTATCATGTTGTTAATTTCCAAGAGCTCATTCTTGTTTCCTCATTCTTTCTTTTCTTACTTTCCCCTTCTTCCTTCTCACTCTACCCAATTCCATTCCCCTTCTACTGCTTCTTCCTCTTCCTCTCCCCCCACGCCTTTTCATCCTGTGGTCCTCTTCTCTCTCTTTCCTGTGCTTCTCTTCTCCCTTCCTCCTCCAGCATCCTGTTCTTGATACACTGGTGTTACATCTCCTCTTATCAAGGAGGACATGAATTGTGGAATTTATTGGTTTGGAATTCATATACTTTGTTTCAGTTTTCTCCTCTGCTACATTCTGTTTCATCCAAATGGCTTTTATCTGGGGTTTTTTGTTTGTTTGTTTTGTTTTGTTTTTTGCTTTTTGCTTTTTTTGGTCTTCATTTGATATCTATTCATCTTTATGGGCAAGGCTCAATAGAAATGATAGGGAGCTGTGCATCGTGAGTAGATCATGGGCTTGTGGACTGGAGGGTTTCCCTGTAGAGTGATAAGAGTAGGGAGTCAGTTTGGGGCTGGACCACACCTAAATATTAGTGTTTGTAAGGTTTTGGTGGGGCTGTTCTGTTCATTCAAAGAATACAGATCTTCCAGTATCATCCATAGTAAATTTTTAAAAAATACCTTTTAATTTATTATTTACAAATTTAGGTATTTTTAAGTGTATTTTATTGATTATGCTATTACAATTGTCCCAATTCCCCCTTTCCCCCCCTCAACCCCTCATTCCCCAAGGCAATCCCCACACCATTCTTCATGTCTATGGGTTATGCATATAAGTTCTTTGGCTACTCCATTTCCTATACTGTACATCTCCATGTTTATTCTCTAACTTTCTATTTATACTTCTTAATCCCCTCACCTTTTTAACCATTCCCCTACACCCCCCTACCATCTGGCAACCATCAAAAATGCTCTCCATATCCATGATTCTGTCTCTTTTCTTCTTGTTTCCTTAGTTTGTTTTTAGATTCAGTTGTAAATAGATATGTATTTATTACCATTTTATTGTTCATAGTTTTGACCTTCTTTTTCTTACATAGTAAGTCCTTTTAACATTTCATATAATAATGGTTTGGTGATGATGAGCTCCTTTTTTTTTTTTTTTTTTCCTTGTCTGGGAAGCTCTTTATCTGCCCTTCAATTCTAAATGATAGTTTGCTGGATAGAGCAGTCTTGTCTGTAGGTCCCTGTTTTTCATCACTTTGAATATTTCTTGCAAATCCCTTCTAGCCTGCAAAGTTTCTTTTGAGAAATCAGCTGACAGTCTTATGGGAACTCCCTATAGTTAACTAACTTCTTTTTTCTTGCTGCTTTTAAGATTCTCTCTTTATTTTTAATCTTTGGTATTTTAATTATGATGTGTCTTGGAGTGGGCCTCTTTGCATCCATCTTGTTTGGAACTCTCTGTGCTTCCTGGACTTGCTTGTTTATTTCCATCATCAAATTAGGCAATTTTTCTTTCATTATTTTTTCAAATAGATTTCCAATATCTCTTTCTTGTCCCCTTCTGGCACCCCTATAATGCTAATATTGGACCTCTTGAAGCTGTCCCAGAGGCTGCTTATACTATTCTCAATTTTGGGGGTTCTTTTTTCTTCTTGTTGTTCTGATTGTTGTTTTTTGGCTTCCTTATGTTCCATATCATTTGATTCTCGGCTTCATCCACTCCATTGTTGTTTCTCCGTAAATTGTTCTTTATTTCAAATAGTGTATCCTTCATTTCTGACTGGATTTTTTTTATGCTGTTGAGGTTCTCGCTAAGTTCCTTGAGCATCCTTATAACCAGTGTTTTGAACTCTGCATATGACAGATTGCTTATCTCCATTTTGTTTAGTTCTTTTTCTAGAAATTTGTTCTGTTCTTTTATTTGGGTCATGTTTGTCTCCTCTTTTTGGCAACCTCCCTGTGTTTGTTCCTATGCTGCTATGACTCTGTGTCTTGGTAGTGTAACCTAATGTAGTAGATGTCCTGTAGGGTCCAATGGCACAACCTCCCTTATCACCCAAGCTGGATACTCAAGGTGCGCCCTTTGTGTGGGCTCAGTGCACCCTCGTCTTGTAATTGAGCCTTGATTGCTGTTGACAGGTCAACAGGAGGGAGATACTCAGGCCAGTCAGCTGGAAGGACTGGCTGTGACCACTGTCCACCAGTCTCCGCCCTCTGAGGAGGATCAGTGCTGGAGTGCGGGCCCCCACAGAGGGGGGCCTTGATGTGGTCTGTAGTTGTCCACTGAGTGCACATGCTTTAGGGTTTTCTGGGTGGCGTAGGCCAAGGTCAGTCCCCACGTTTGCTTTGCCCAGGGCCACCCTGCCTGAGCTATAAAGGAATCTGAGATGGCTGTTGCTTGTGCTGGGTTTGGACATTCCCAGGCAAAGCTAAGCTATGAATCTATGCTGGCTGCTGGTAGTGCTGGGCCTGGGGCAACTTAGTAAGAGGTACAGGGACTAGGGGATCACAGCAGCTGGCTCTTACTTGTTTGAGAGGATTTGGGAAGTTGTAAAGCATGAGCCAAGACTAGCCATTCCCATGGAAAAGTCGCTGTTAACAGTTTGGGTGGGCCAATAAGTTGGGTGGGATGGAGCCTCAGGGGATCTCCTGGGCAGGGCAAACAGCTTGATGGCATGTCAGTTATGGCACCCACCTGCCAGCTCTGTGGCTCTGTGGGGGTTGGGTTCAGGAAGTTGGTTATGATCTCTGCCCTCCTTTTTGTCTGGGAGAAAGCTGTCCCCCAGCTCTTGTCCAGATACCAAACACTTCCATTCCTCCCTGTATGCCACTGGTGCCATTCAAGCTGCTACCCAGGTGCTGGAGCTCAGAGGGAGTGAGTCTGAGTAAGTCTGTGCATGGGTTCTTTAAGAGGAACTGCTTGGGGCTCCAGGAGTGTCTTCCACTTACTCAATTCCCACTGTTTTTTGCAGCCAGGAGTTATGGGGACTTATCTTCCTGGCACTGGAACCCTGGGGCTGGGGGCCTGGCTCCCAAGATATCCCTCCCAATTTTTATCCACTACACATGGGTGTGGGACCAACCAGTTCCATGTTTCCTCCCCTGCTAGCAGTCTGGGTGGATGTGGTTTCTTTAATTCCATAGTTGTCAGACTTCAATTCAACTCGATTTCTGACAGTTCTGGGTGATATTGTTCTATAGTTTATTTATACATTTGATGTGGTTGTGCAAGAAGGCGAGCCTTGTTTATCTCTGCCACCCGCTTGACTGGAAGTCTCTCGAATTTAGGTATTTTTATATCACATTTCCTTAGGGTAGTACGCAGCTTGGTTTATTCATTAAAATAAAAGAATTGGACTTTATCCTTTCTACCTGTAACCAATCTACAAGGGGGGACCCAAAAGAGAGAAGGAATTATCTATTAGAGAGTGGGCCCCTTGTAGTACAGGCTTCCCCCGCTAGGTGAGTGTTCTTGGAACCCATCTGTATCAGTGTACCAGCTGGTGCTGTTGGGAGAGGCTGTGTCCAGATTTTTGAATAATTTTGGAAGACTCTTTCAACACATTTGCCCATTTTATGATGGGTGACTTAAGAGAACACCTGCCCACATTGCGCTGAGTGCTCAGCAGTTTTTGACCAAAACCACATGAACTCCATGCCCAACTCTCCCTATTCACCCAATCTCATCCCAAATGACTTTTTCTTTTGTGTCCCTGGATGAAAAAGTCCTCAAAGGGAAATGTTTTGCTGATGTGGAAAAGGTAAAACAAAAAACGACAGAAGCGCTAAAAGGCATCAAAATCAACAAGTTCAAAAACTGTTTTGAGTGGTGGAAAAAGCATCTCCATAGATATATTGCATCAAATGGAGAGTACTTTGAAGGCGATTGAAGTTTAAACATATAAGAATAAATAAACAATTTTTTAAATAAATATATTCCAGGTTTTTTGGGTCCCTCCACCCATATAAATGCTTTGCTACAACTCCTACACAGAGTAATTTAAAGCTGTGTAAGTATCTCAGTATATACACACCATATTAACTCACACATTTTTTTCTGCAAACAACCTGTGCGTGGCCCAGTGAAAGTTTACTAACGTACCAGATACATATCATGCCCTCCAGAGATATGACCTATTTATAAATTGACGTAATATAGCTCAGAATACTATAAATGAGAATCAGATACAGCTGGCTTTGAATTGCAGCACCATGATATACGAACTGTGCGACCTTCAGAAACTCAAAATCCTCTTTGAGCCTCAGTTTTCTCATTAATTTCTGTGTGTGTCAGACTCTCTGCTAGCACTGCAATGAGAGTTGCAAATAAAAACAAAGTTTCCTCCCTTGGTGGAGCTTCTATTTATTATATTTTGTTATTAGCTATAATTTTATTTTAATGTTCACATTTTATATCCTGGCACTTATATGGTTAAAATAATGCTAACATACCCTTTTGTGTCCGTAACTCTAGCTTTTAATGATCATTTCTTAAGAATATTATGTGCATTTAGATTTTTTAAAAATCTAAAGTTGAAATGTTAAAAATTTAATGAACTGTAATAGATTGGAACATTAAAATAGATAGTGTTTGTTTACCTCAATTCATTTGAGGGCCGTGTATCCTCAAGAGTACTGTAACAAGTATATAAATGTTGCGTCTTAAGCTTTTTGCTATAATCTCTTGCTGATTGTTGTTTTTACATTATCTCTCATATTCTAAGATACTGTTAACATTTAAGTTTATGAATTGGGATTCCCAGGGTACTGTTTTAAAAATGCTGCAATAGAAATTTGTGTGCTTCACAGATATATAGAATTCAAGGAGATTCTTTTTATAATGCATGTTCTTAAAGCAGTATGTCCCTAAGGGTACTAATGGATGCTTTTTCTTCTCTCAATTTCTCATTTTAGGGAAACTAAAACCAACAATGGCATTCATGTCAGGAAAATTGAAGATTAAAGGAAACATGGCTCTAGCAATCAAATTGGAGAAGTTAATGAGTCAGATGCATGCCAAGCTGTGAAGAAAAAGAAAAAAACATGTCGATCTCTAAGCTCAAAAAGTAAAAGAATTCAACAGTAAAAATCTAATGTTTGTTTTCTTTCCTATTGTATTATAAGGGTATGCAATTTTATTCTGGAAAAAATAGAATTTATATATTTGTAAAACTTGACATTATTTTAATTAAAACAGCTGACTAATCAAACATAAGCTTCATTAAGTAGAATTCTTAAGACATTCTGCTTTTTAATTTTGTGAGTTTTGCCCTCAGAGCACTATAAACCATTCACCATATTCTTCTAGGAAAAGTATTATGAGCAACCAATCAGGGTCAAGAAGTAAAATAACATTAGCTCTTTTCAAAGCTTCTTCCCGTGTAACATATGGTTAGTCAGTTTTAAAATGTTCTATTTGGGGTTGTACACCTATGAAAATCATCATGATGTTTTAGATTTTTATATACTTTAAGATAGTCTACAATACATTTTCACAGCAATCACATAATAAACTACTTCTAAATACATTTTGAAGACTAATGAAACAAAAGTAGACTTGTGCATTTTGTTAACTAGATAGGAAAATATTGTAATTCAACTAATATGTGTCGTATTTTAAATTATGTAAAAATGCCCTAAAATAAAATAATTTCTCCCTAGAAGTATGCACTTGGTAACAATGTTTTGAAATGAGAGTAGAATTGATGATTGTTAAAGGCTTAGTTATCTGCCCCCCAAATTTTTATGTTGAAGTCCTAACTCCTAGTACCTCAGAATGTGATTGTATTTGGAGATAAAGCCTTTACAAGAGCTGATTTAATTAAAATGAGGCTTTTAGGGTGGGCCCTAAATCAGCCTGACTGATGTCCTTACAAGAAGAGGAAATTTGGGCAGAGAACAGAGACCAGGGATGCACACACAGAGGAAAGACCATATGAGGACACAAGAAGGTGGTCATTTGTAAGCCAAGGAGAGAGGTCTCAGAAGAAACCAAATCAACTGACACTGTGATCTTGGACTTCTACTCAACTGTAAGACATTTTTGTTGGTTTAGCCACCTCGTCTGTGGTATTTTGTTCTGGCAGCCTTAGCAGACTCATACAATGGTTGGTTTGTCTGTCTTTTTTTAAAAAGCTAAACTTAAAAAAAGGCCTTACCTTTCATTTTAATCAGTTAAAAATACTTGCTGAGTGTAATACTTTTACTTTCTCGTATTCTACTTACCAATATTATTGTGCTATTAAGCAACTTAACTAATTCTTACATTTCATATAGAATCATAATGTTGGGATTTAATGTGTATTTTATAAATGAGGAAACAGAGGATCAGAGCTGGGAAAGGACTAGCCCAAGGCCAAAATTAACAAGCCCTATCCAACAAAGCCTTCAAAGCCAACAAAGCCTTGAATAGTACTTGAAGGTCCCACCTCCCTCCCAATCCATGAAGCCCAGACAGATAGACTTTGAGTTGTAACGTTACAACATCTTTGGCATCTCCCAGTCATTTCTAGCTGCATAAGGATTCTGCCCATGTGAGATGTTGCTAATTGGCTCCTTTTCTACTGAAGTTTTCTAAAAACTCTTTCTCCGCATTCTCCAAATGGTCACAGAGCTTTGAGAACATAAAAAGTAGAAAATATTGTGAGGCAGAAATTCTGGTTTCTGGTCACCAAAACACATGACTTGCTAATGACAAGACTTTAGGATTTGAAAAAAAAACCTTTCCACAGAGTCCTGCTTTTCACATTAGCAACTGAGGGAACTGGATGAGGTCATCTGCAGCCCCTTTGGGCTCATAACTAGGACTACTGAGCAATCTGTACTATTCTATCAGAAGTGAAGGTAATTATACCTGCATTCCAGAAGCCTCTCTCTTCCCACATGTCCCAGCTGACTTAATGAAGTCACATTTATTCCCTTTTTGTGTATTTGCCCATTAACTGCTTTGAAGTTGTAGTTCCTCCCAGAAGTTTTGAATGACTATTTTGTGTGTTGTCCAGTAGCAAATTGAGCTGTGTTACTGAAACAAAATTGTATGGAGGAAAATCATGCCATTGTACTTTTAGTGATTGAGTGAAGTTATTTAGACATTATTTTTAAGGTAGTTTGTTGCTAATAATCCTGTACGTCAACAAACCCTCTTATATAGTGCCTCATAATCCCCTTAAGTAGAAGTAAACATCTTTTCCCTCTATATTAAGTTCTCAGCTGGGCCCTATAAATTAGACTAAGAAAAGATAGATTATCAAGAGAAAAATCGAATTTATTAGCATGTGAATTGCACACATACACACAAGGTCTGTCTGGAAAAATTCCAGCCATTGTTAATAGGAGACTTGTTTGCAAGACATCGACATTGCTGTAAACCGGTAGCCAAGGCGAGTGGACTGGAATCCACATGTGTGAACAATGACAACTAGACCTAGTCAGTGGGGATAGTAGATGCCACTGAGAGAGCATGTGTACTGTGTGACTGTCACATTCAAAATGACTGAACAAGTAGAGCAATGAATCTGCATCAAATTTTGTGTTAAGTTTGAACATTCTAACATGGGAACTATTCGGGTGATTCAGAAAGCCACAGCTATGGCCACCTGATGATTGGCAGCTTTATCACAACAATGTGCCCACTAATACATCACGTTTCATTCAGTTTTTAGGCAAATCATCAAATCACCCAGGTGACTCAGCCCCCTACAGCCCAGATTTGGTGCCCTGCTACTTCTGGCTTCTCCCAAAACTAAAATCACCTTTGAAAGGGAAGAGATTTCAGACCATCGATGAGATTCAGGAAAATATGATGGGGCAGCTGATGATAATTGGGAGAACTGTGTGAGGTCCCAAGGTGCCTAATTTGAAGGGGACTGAGACTCATTGTCCTATGTACAGTGTTTCTTGTATCTTCTTCATTAAACGTCTCTTTCATATTATATGGCTGGATACCTTCTGGACAGATCTCATACATGGGAGCATTCAGACATGAGTAACTCAAAGGGATGGTTAGAACTTGAGCTTATATAACATCTTAAAAGAATAATAATTCCCTGGCTGCTATGGCTCAGTGGTTGAGCACTGGCTTGTGAACCAAAGGGTCGCCAGTTCGATTCCCAGTCAGGGCACATGCCTGGGTTGTGGGCCAGGTCCCCAGTTGGGGGTGTGTAAGAGGCAACAACACATTGATATTTCTCTCCTCCTCTTCCTCCCTTCCCCTCTCGCTAAATATAAATAAATAAAATCTTTTTTAAAAAGAATAATAAATTTTTAGAGAAGTGACACAAAGAAAAAGGACTGAGTTTCTAGTGTGGCAAATTATGCAAAGAAAAGTATGGGGATTGTCTAGTAAGAATATGTTCAGTTTTCTAAGAAACTGCCAAAATGTCTTCCAAAGTGACCATGCCATTTTACATTCCCACCACCAGTGAATGAGTGGGTCCTGTTGCTCCACATCCTCATCGGCATTTGGTATGGTCAGTGTTGTGGACTTGGGCTACACTGAGAGGTGTGTGGTGGTATCTGATTTGCAATTCCCTAATGACATACGATGTTGAACATCTTTTCTAAGATTTTGTTTACTTTTTAGAGAGAGGGGAAAGGAGAGAGAAAGAGAAGGTAAGAAACATCAATGTGTGAGAGATATACCCATTGGTTGCCTCTGACATACGCCCAGCTGGGACCTGGCCCACCACCCAGGCATGTGCCCTGACTGTGAATCAAATCAGCGACCTTTTGGTACACAGGCTGGTGCTCAGTCCACTGAACCACACCAGTCAAGGCTGAACATCTTTTCATGTGTTTACTTGCCTCTCTTTGTTATTTGGTGAAATATCTGTTCAGGTATTTGGCCCGTTTTAAGTCAGGTTGGTTTTTTGTTGTGTTTTAAGAGTTCTTTGTATATTGCCCTGGCTGGTGTGGCTCAGTGGACTGAGCTCCAGTCTGTGAAACAAAGGGTCACTGGTTCAATTCTCAGTCAGGGCACATGCCTGGGTTACAGGCCAGGTCCCCAGTTAGGGGTGCGTGAGAGGCAACCACATGTTGATCTTTCTCTCTGTTTTTCTCTCTTCCTTCCCCTCTCTCTAAAAATTAATTAATTAATTCAAAAAAGAGTTCTTTGTATATTTTGGAAAATAGCCATTTTTCAGATACATATCTTTTACAGATATTTTCTCCCAGTCCATGACTTGTTTTCTCATTCTTTCGACACTGTCTTTTACAGAGCAGAAGTTTTTCATTGTAATGAAGTCCAGATTATCCATTATTTCTTTCATGAATTGTGCCTTATAGTTTATCTAAAGAGTCATTGCCATACCCAAGGTTATCTAGATTTTATCCTATGTTATTTCCTAGGAGTTTATTATAGTTTTTTATTTTACATTTAAATCTGTGACCTAATTTAAGTGAATTAATTTTTGTGAAAGTAGTAAAGTCTTCACTTAACATTCACGTCTTTTCCCCATGTGGCTATCTAGTTGTTCCGGTACCATTTGTCGAAGACTCTGCTCCTGTGTCAAAGATTAGTTGACTCTTTATGTTGGTCTCTTTCTGGGCTCTCTCTTCTGTCTGATTGATCTGTTTATTCTTTAATCAAGGAACACTGCTTGGTTACTATAGCTTTATAATAAGTCTTGAAGTCAGGCACTGTCAGTTTTCCAACTTTCTTCTTCTCCTTCAATATTAAATTAACTATTCTGGGTCTTTTGTCTCTTCATATAAACTTTAGAATCATTTTGTTGATATGCACAAAGTAACTTGCTGGGATTTTGCTTTCAATCCTCACCTAATGATATATTTGATTTGAGAGAGAGAGGGAGGGAGAAAGGAGGAAGAGGGAGAGAGATGGGGAGAGAGGGAGAGTGGGGGTGGAGGGAGAGAGAGAGGAAAGAGAAACATGGATGTGAGAGAGAAACATCAATCAGTTGCCTCCCATATATGCCCCAACTGGGATTAGAACCCACAACCTAGGTATGTGCCCTGACTAGGGATTGAATCCACAACCTTGTGGTGTACGAGATGGCACTCTGACCACTGAACCACCTGGCCAGGGCAACTTGCTGGGATTTCAATTGGCATTACACAGAATCTGTATTACAGTTTGGGACAGATACATGTCTTGATAATATTGAGTCTCCATATTCGTTAACATGAAATAGCTCATCATTTATTAAGTTGTTATTTGATATCTTTCATCAGAGTTTTGTAGGTTTTTTGTATAGATCTTGTAAGTAAGAGACTTGTGCTTAAGTATTTCATTTTTGGGGTGTTAATGTAAGTGGTAATGTACTTTAAATTTAAATTTTCACTTGTCCATGGCTGGTATATAGGAAAGTGGTTCACTTTTGTATATTAACCTTGCATCCTAAAACCGTGCTTCATTCGTTAGTTCTAGGAGGATATTTTGTCAGTTGTTTCAGATTTTCTACCATGACAATTATGTCATCTCTGAACACAGTTTTATTTTTTCCTTCCCAATCTTCATAACTTTTATTTCTTTTATTTCTTTTTCTTGTGTTATAGCATTAGCTAGGACTAACAGTATGATGCTGAAAAGCAGTAGTGAGAGGGGACATCCTTGATCATGACCTTAATGGAAGAGCTTCAAAGTTCATTTGTATTTTAGCAGGTGACTACATTTCTTAAGGCTGAATAATATTCTATTGTATATACATGCCACATTTTGTTTATTCATTCATGGACATTTGAGCTGCTTCCACCACTTGGCTATTGTGAATAATGCTGCAGTGAATGTGTGCACATGTCTCAAGTTCCTGCTTTAAATTATTTTGGTTCCAATTTCTCCACAGGATTACATATTTGAAATATGTAGCAATTAACTGAGGTATTTTTGTACAGACATCATTTTGTCAAAAGTGCACAGATATTTTTATTCATCCTAGACCAGGAGGAATGCTGATAGAGCCAGGTATTAAAAATCCTTTCTCCTTTGTTCAGAAGTTAGTCTATATCTGCCTCAGTCGTATTCTTCTCTCTCCCACCTACCTCACGGCTAGAAGTAACTGAGGTTTTCCTGTCACATTTGGGATGAGGCCAATGTGAATCACACATACAGCTAACCAGATATGCTCTAAATATTATTTATTACCATTACTATTACTTTGGAGATGCTCAGTTCTGTAAGTAGTTATTTTTCCTAGTTCCAGCATGGGTTTTTTTAAACTATATTTTATTGATTGTTATTACAGATTTCTCAATTTTTTTTCCCTTTGCTCCCCTCCACCCAGTATCCCCCTTCCCTCCAGCAGTCCCGCCCCACTTAGTTCATGTCCATGGGTCATGCACCTAAGTTCTTTGGCTTCACCTTTTCCTAAATTATTCTTAACTTCCCCTTGTCTATTATGTTCCTGCCAATTATGCTTCTTAATTCCTGCACCATATCCCTCTTTCTCCCCCCACCCCACTCCCAGTTGACACCCCTCCACATGCTCCCCCTGCCTATGATTCTCTTCCTATTCTGGTTATCTGCGTAATTTGTTTTTGTTTTTATTTTTTAACTTCTGTTGCTGATAGTTGTGATTTTAATGTTGATAGTTTTGATCTTCTTTTTCTTAAATGAGTTCCTTTAACATTTCATATAAGGGCTTGGTGATGATGAACTCCTTTAGATTTACCTTGTCTGGGAAGCACTTTATCTGCCCTTCCATTCTAAATGATAGCTTTGCTGGGTAGAGTAATCTTGGTTGTAGGTCCTCGCTTTTCATCACTTTGTATACTTCTTGCCAGTCCCTTTTGGCCTACAAAGTTTCTTTTGAGAAATCAGCTGATAGTCTTACAGGAACCCTTTTGTAGGTAACTCTCTTCTTTTCTCTTGTTGCTTTTAAGATTCTCTCTTTATCCTTAGGCATTTTAATTATGATGTGTCTTGGTTGTGGCCCTCTTCAGGTCTAGCTTGTTTGAGACTTTCTGTGCTTCCTGGACTTGTATGTGTATTTCTTTCACCAAATTTGGGGAGTTTTCCTTCATCATTTTTTCACATAAGTTTTTAATTTCTTGCTCTTCTTCTTCTTCTTCTGGCACTCCTATGATTTGGATGTTAGTACTTTTAGAGTTGTCCCAGAGGTTCCTTAGCCTCGTTTTTTTCAATTCTTGCTTCTTCATTCTGTACTGGTTGACTGTTTATTTCTTCCTTATGTTTCAAATCGTTGATTTGAGCCCTGGCTTTCTTTTCTTCACCTTTGGTTTCATGTTGGTTTTCCTTTGTTTCACTTAGCATAGTCTTCACGTCTTCCCTTATGTGTTTGCCGTACTTAAGCAAGTCTGTCAAGCCTGTGAGCATCGTTATCACCAGTGTTTTGAACTCTGAATCTGTTAGGTTGGCTATCTCCTTGTCGCTTAGTTCTTCCTCCGGAGCCTTGGTCTGTTCCCTCTTTTGGGCCATTCCTTCTGTCTCCTCAACTTGACAGCCTCCTGTGTTTGCCTGTGTCTTAGGTAGAGCTGTCACACCTATTACGTTGTAAGGGGCGCAGCCTTAGGTACAGGGCAACAAGTTTCACCACGTTGTGGCGCTGTATGTGGGGAAGAGGTCTTAGAGGGAACAATGCCGCTTACTCGGCACTCACCCCTTTTCCAGGCACTTCTTTTACTTCCCATATGGGACTGGCGCCCCTCTAGCTGTTGCCTAGGCCGTGGTTCCCAGAGTGGGTGGGTCTACCGATGTTCTAGGACCATCGGGGCCCTCTAAATAAACAGACTCTGCTGAGAGAACTGCAGTTTCCCTCTCTGCCCCAACCCCTACCAGTTTTCTGTCAGAAGCAATGAAGTTTTATTTTCCCTGGTGCTGGAACCATGAGCTGCATGCTCCCGACTTTTATAGTGCGTGACTGCACTCCCCCCCCCCCACTGTGGGCCACAGTTTCCTAATCTATAAAATAGCAATGCTAACACTAACTTCATAGTTTTGAGGATTAAATAATTAATATT
The DNA here is from genome assembly GCF_987537825.1 of Furipterus horrens. Lineage (NCBI taxonomy): Eukaryota > Metazoa > Chordata > Mammalia > Chiroptera > Furipteridae > Furipterus > Furipterus horrens. The sequence goes on from NW_028327174.1 coordinate 186,637,714, forward strand.
GGCTAAGCATTTAGTATAATTCCTGGGCATACAGCACATGCTCTGTAAGTGTTTGCTAGGTAAAATAAGGGTAGAGGGTGCCTGGTAGTACCTAGTATGTCCAACCTACTTCTCTTGCAGGGAGCAGCATAGGTGGTGGTATTTATTGTATGATTCCCTGGTATTCGTGCATGTTAGGTGTTTTTAGCCTCCTGCTTCCATGGGAAGCATGCATGTGTTGCAGTTGGATTAGGAAATTCCACAAGGCAGCAGTGAGAGTGGGTTGTACGTTTGTGTTCTTGCACAAGCCTGGGTGTAAAGATGACTATTCAGTGCGTTAGAACAGGTGCCACACACCTGCCACATACGGAGCAAGATCTTGTAAAGAGGTCCGCTCCTAGCGTTTAGGCGGAGATGTATAGATCTCCAAGTGGCAGCAGAGACCGCGGGCCCCAGGCGTGAGGCAAGAGGGGGTGCTGCCCACCTGAGAACGTAGCAGGGATCGTGGGTTGCACCCCTATCCGGGTGCAGAAACCACGCTCGTGGGTGCGCGTGTGTGTTTGTAGTAGGAGGGTCGAGCCACACATCCTGGGGCAAGCACCGCGGCGAGCTCGGAGCGCAGCGATAGGAGTGTCGTTTATACACTTCCTGTTGGTCTCACGGACCAGGGAGCGTTTCCGGTGCCCGCTGGAGCCCGGGTCCGAGCCCCCGCCCCGCCCACTGGCCCCGCCCCGCCCGCGCCCTGCCCCGCCCCCAGCCCCCAGCCGACCCGCTGCGCTCGGAGTCGGGCGCACTGAACCCGGGACGCACGGAGCGGTGCAGGCTGGTCGGTGGAGCCAGGCTGGCGCCCCCGCAACCCGACCCGCGCCTTCGTCTGTTGCCCGCCCGGCGCCTTCCCCGGTCAATTTTTCTTTGCTCTCCGGCCCTCCGCCTGGTCTCCCTCCCTCCCTCCCCTCGGTCCTGCTTGGGCTACCCAGCTCCCGCAGGCCCCCCCTGCCGCCCACGTTCCTATGGACAGACGCACAGCCACCTGCAGGTAAGAGCCCGCGCGCAGGATGGGGACGAGCGCGCCGAAGCGGCAACCCTGGCTTGGGAGTCCCTTTGTGTAGGGGGCGACCACGCTGGGATCTTGTCTACATCCCCCTTGACGGCCACGCAGTGACCCGGCTGAACCCTCCTTTTGTCTCCTCTGGGTGGAGGGGAGGGTGGGAAGGCCAAGAGTCAGGGCTGGGAGCCGGGCGGCCGGACGTCGCCGGCGACAGGCTTGGGGGCGTGACGGGCGGAGACCCCAGGCGGCCAAGGGAGCTCCTAGAGCGAGTCCTGGCGGCTGTAGCTGTAGTCCGCCTCCTGGGGGCCCGCCTGCCGCCCAGCATCTCCGGTCGCTGTGGCGGCAGCGAGCGCTCTGCGTGGGTCCAGCTCGCCTGCTCCCGCTTTTGGGTCTGTTTGAGGGGGGAAAGAGGGCGGGAAGGAAAGAAAAGATCTGCCCTCTTAGTTTCCAAGTCTTGAGACGGTTGTGGAGAGAGGGAAAGAGGTGGTTCCGGGCTTTGCCCGACTTGTGTGCCTAGTGGGAGGCACGCCGAGGTGCGTTCGGGGCGTGTGTGAAGGAACGGGCATCGCTTAGGTCTCTTATTTATTGTTTCTAACGGAGGAGAGCTTTCTCCGAAAGACTCTTCCCGCGCCCCCCCCCCACCCGTCTGAGGCTGCGCACAGTGATTTGTGTTTGTTATCAAATACATCCAGAAATTATTTCCCCGGGTAGAAGGAGGTTGGGCTGACAAAAATCAAACCATGGTTGTAGTTTTCAGGTGGCTTTTCTTTCTTCTCTTTTCTTTCCTTTCTTGATAAGATAGGGACTTAAAGGCGAGAAATAAAAGACGAACATGGCTGTAATTTTTAGTTGTTTATATACATGTATTTTAAAGTGTTGGGATAAAGTTTTGTTATTTCCCAGACTCCTTATGATTAGCATGACAGAATCTTTTACCTATTTAAATAAACAGTTAACAAGCAAGTGAGGTAGTGACAGCTTCCACGGTGGAGGTTAAATTGGAGTGCAGTAAACAATTATCCAGCGTTCCTTTCTGTTGAGGCTGAAACCTTTATTTTTTTGCTCATTCGAGATAGGAAATCTTTCACAACGTATGGGGAGAACGTGAATGTTAGCACTGATTCCTCCCCCCATGGTTGCGTTTTCCTTATTTTAGTATACGTATTTATGAATATTCTGTACATAACCCAACAATTGGGTTGTGCATTTAGTGGATACAACGTTTTGAGAAATACCATGATATTTCTGATTTATATTCTTTTTCTCGCTGCGTTTCTTATAAGCAGTTACTGTGTATTTTAGGTACTCAAACAATAAATGAAGTTGGATGAGCTCGCAGAAAATTAATTTTACAGATTAACATTTTTAATGCAGGTAGTGATTTATATCTTTTTATTAATCTCAATCTGCTACACACTTCTGGAGACTTTATTTTTGCCTGTTGCGTCAGAATCCACATCCGCAAACTTAAATATCACAGTTACCAAGCATATTATTAAAAAAACTGTTTTGGGAACACTCAGTTACATGTACAGCTGTATGTAGGAAATGGAGGCTTTCTTAAAAAATAAAAAAAAGCATTGTCTAAACTTGAAGGAAAAACATGAAAAATATTTATTTAGATTTTCATCAAGATGCAGAAATTCATCAGAAAACAATGTACAATTTAATTCAGTTTTAATTAGGCAAACTTATTTTTGTCATTTTAAAGAGGAGATGGTATACCTAAAATAGTGTGTTTTTTCTAGAAGAAAAGTTTATCTTGGATTCTTGCCTTAGTTACATTAACAGATTAATATTGTATACCTAATTTTGTAAATACCTGGAGTGTACATTTTTGTACACTTAAAACCTAGGAGGCGCAACATCTAGCAACAATCACGCCAGCCCTTTGTAGTTGATCAAATTTTATTAGCTCCTGCTCTGACTTCCGGTCTAGATTAGATAAATGAATTTAAACTCTACACAAAGGCACGGAGCTCAGTGCGAGTTGCTGATAGGCCCTTGGGCAAGGTTCCTCTGTCTTTTCCATTAAGGATGGCCCAGAGAGGATAGGTATTGAAATTTGTTCACGCTTTATCTGGAATGGTGGGCTGGAGTTCTAAAATTCTCCCAAAGTGTCAACTCTTAAACACTCTTCATCAGCTCTTAGAAGTATTAAAAGAGATACACTGACAAATTGAATTGCTTGTTTGTGTATTTATTTATAAGGCTGCGAGCCCCAGTGATAAGGTTTAACAAAGAACCACTGTATAAACTAAACAGTGAGAGTGTGGCCTGTGTTGAGAACTGTGCTTGGCAAAGTTCTGGTTGTGTTTAATAGTTTTCTGGGATTGGCAGTGTAGAATCTTTATGTAGCTGGCTTTTTTGTTATTGTTTTGGTTTCTGACTATGATATGTAGATATTCATTTTTTGGTTTTTGTAGAATTAACAATATTTTGCCGTAATCAGAGGCCATTCCAGAGAATCTGACATATTTTCCATGGATTTTCCTTTTGGTATGTTGTTGTTTAGGAAGGCATATAAGTTATTTTTCACTTTTCATGGTTGACATTTTTTTTTCTGCTGCTTTTGATATTACGACAGATCAATGCTACTTCCAGAAATTTTAAATTTGTGTAAAGTTGGGTTTAAAATATAGCTGAGCAGTATAAACTGACATTTACCAGATTTCTTTTTTAAAACAACATTAAGCTGTCCACAGTTAAATTTGATAGACTTAAAAATCCATGGGCTTTCTACCCTTTTCCTGTTTGTTAATTCTCTGTGTGGTACCTTTAAAGTCAACTCAAAATGGCCACTTTATGTTAACTGGAACTTCAAATGCCTACGATTATCATTAATAATAACCAAATGAAAAGCTGAAAAGTAACAATTTTATTTTTTATAGTAGATTTATGACTTTTCAGGTCCTTTTTTTCCATGCAGTTTTTTGTTGCCTGGTGGGGAAGCAGGTCTGACTGAGAGAGGTGTGGAGAGTGACCTCTTATTCCAGCCTTTATGGTCCTGCATTGTTTAAAAATAGTACAAACCCTTGCTGCTTGTGGAAAATGTAGAATTTATTCTTGGATTAATATTCTGCTACCAGATGTATGAGGCTGGCTCTAAAGTAGATTTTTCTCTTAAATACTGTCAAAAATAGAGAAGCTGAGGATTGGAGAGAAGCCATTTATTTTGAACAGTTTATTTTCTGACAGTTTGTGTTTGTAAAGAAACCTGTTCATGATATTACTTAAGAGATCTACATAGTTGCTAGAAGAAGCACCACAGGTTTCTTTCTTTTTTTTTTCTTTCTTGAAAAAAGTTCCATCTGAGCTTAACTCCTACATGATACTTTCTGACTTTGCTTTTGATTAGTTGATTTATGGGACTTTTATTTACCAACATAATGGGAGAATTCTTTTGCTATCCTGTTATTGCACTCTGCCTGTGCTCCGGCCTGTTTCCTAGGTAACAAATGGATTGCATAGATTCCATAATGAGGACTGTGGTTGGCTAGTTACAGTGTAAATTCTGTTGTTTGGTAAAGCTTAGTCTCAAATTCAAATAAAGGTCAAGGATCCAAAAGTACTGAAAATGCAGATTTTTTAATTTTATTTTGTATTCAGTGTCAACAAAGTTTAATATGCTTTTCTGGGTAAGACATACAGTATTCAAGTCTGTTGCAATGTCTTACACTTAAGTAGTTGGAGAGCTTTTCGACTTTTTCATATTGCTAGTACCAATGGCTCTAGTGCCAAAGATGTATTTCAGAAACACTTTATAAGACTTAACAATTTAGAAAGCAAAGGGCTTTGGTCTAGGCCATCAGTAATTGACCCTTTTGTACTGAAAGAAAAAAAAAAAAAAACACACCTCATATATGTTTCAAAGATAAATTGTGCACCTTTGTGTAAAATACTAGTATAACTTTAAAAAACTTTAAGAAGACTTAAAACATTTAAAAACATTAAAAGTCTTACCATAAAATGAACACATTTTACCCTAGCGCTTTTCCTTCTGTGTGCCTGAACTTTGCCTAGCACCAGGGAGCAGGTCTCGGAGAATAGCTTTCCCCATCACCTTACTCTTCTCGTGAATCTGTGGCCTCTGTTACTACAGACGCAGGACAAGAAGTAATAGGTGTGCAATTGTTAGTAATTATTACCTGTTTGTTTAAAAAAAAATTGCAAAGAATCAGAATTTCATTAATACCATTGCAAGTATCTTCATTTGATGCCTGAAAATGTTTCTTGTTAATCATCAACGATTTTGTTAGCTGAAATATTTTAAAATTTTTTCTTGTGTATTCTAGAGAACTATCCAAAGTTGCCACCATTACTTTCCTTTGCTTGGGTGGATTATTTATGGATTATTGACCCTTTTAAAGTTAATTTTAATTTCAGAATCAGGACATATTTTGGTTGGATTCTCTGTTGTATTTCCTCAAAACTAGCACTGCATTAACCCTTTCTAATTGCAAATATTATATCCTTTCAGTTTTCCCTTGTAAATATTTTCTATTAAAATTTTTTTTCATTGCATTATTTGAGGCATAATCACATATCAAAAACTACACTTATCTGTGCGGGCCAGGTAGCCCAGTTGGTTAGAGCAGTGGCCCCCAACCTCATTGCCACCAGGGACTGGTTTTGTGAAAGACAATTTTTCCACAGCTGGGGTGGGGGGCGGGGGGGGTGGTGGCTTTATAGCCTGTCACCAGATGCAGCTTAATTGTCACTTGGCCATTCACTGATAGGGCTTTGATAGGCGTCTGCAAGCAATTAATTTATTATGGTCTCTGTGCAGTCAAACCTCTTTGCTAATGATAATCTGTACTTGCAGCTGCTCCCCAGCACTAGCATCACCGCCTCGGCTCCACCTCAGATCATCAGGCATTAGTGTTGTAGTACTTTGTGGTCGAGGGGCACGCAAGTGATTCCAGCAGACAGAATGTGGGACAGTCGGAGGGCTGTGGCTTGCTCAGGCAGGATCAGCACTGAGCAGTGCAAGCACCTTCCTTTTATTGGATTTTGCAGATATGCTCATCAATAGGGAGGGTCCAGGAATGAGCTCACAGGCACATTCCAGGAATGATTACAATGTACTTGAAACTTACTGGCTGGTTTGGCTCAGTGGATTGAGCGTCAGCCTGCGAGCTAAGTGTCGCTGGTTCGATCTTCCAGTCAGGGCACATCAGAGAAGGAAAACTCTGACTCCAAAAAAAAAAAAAAAACCCCCGCTGCCTTGCGGCATACCTCTTCAGGGAAAAGGCTAAGGGAGTAAACCCCGACAGAAAATCCGGAGCCGGAGTCCCTAAGGCGGTTTGACGTTGTAGTCAACACCGGCAACTCCTGCGGCGCACCTGAAGCCAAGCTGTATCGACTCCGTCTTTCCCTTGGACCCTTCAGCTGCGAAGAGAGGGGGGGTCTGCTGCATGAGCAACAGCAGACTCTCCATATCACCCTGCCCAGGCTCTGTAGCTTCAGCTTCACTGGAGAGGACACTCCAGCGTCATCGCAAGATGTCGATTCAACACGGGAGGAGACAGATACCGTGTCACTCCCGAGTCGGACTGCACAGCCATTTTCGGCGGTGCAGACAGACTCTTAAGAAGCTACACCATCGTCTCTCGAGACGGACGGCTGCCAACGACTTCAAACTTACAACAGAGGAAGCTTAAAGGATTAACTGAAGAGAACGCTTCCTGATAAACAAGTCCATATATCCTCTATCGATTCAAAAACAGAAATCCAATCACTTATTCTTTTAAGGCTATGGAAGGGATGCACTGTTCCTTAAACACTAAGAGAAAGCAATCAAGGTTAAACACCATTTGTGCTTAGTTTTGTTTGATTTCCTTATCAACATCAGGGAAGATGGAGTACTCAGCAAGATTCTTTTTAAGTCACAGGATGTCTTTAAGATCCTGAGGCCAGCACCAGCGAGTCCAGCTCGCTGCTTGGATCATTGAACACCTGGACCAAGAGGCATGTAAACATACCTCAAATCAGAAGTCTTGATTTCCAGCATCGCATTAGATTCTCATAGGGGCACCCAACCTAGATCCCTCACATGCGTAGCCAGTTCACAGTAGGGTTTGCCCTCCTATGAGAATCTAATGTCGGGCTGATCTGACAGGAGGCGGAGCTCAGGTGGTACAGCTAGTGATGGGGAGAGGCTCTCATACAGATGAAGCTTTGCTGGCTCACCTGCCTCTCACCCTCGTAACATGCAGCCACAGACCAATACCCAGGGGTTGGGGACCCCTGGTTTAGAGTGTTGTAACAATACATCAAGGTTGTGGGTTTGATCCCGGTCAAGGTACATACAAGAAACAACCAGTGAATGAATGGATAAGTGGAACAAACAAATTGATGTTTCTTTCTTTCTCCCCCTCTTTTCCTTTCTCTCGAAAATCAATAAATTTAAAAAAAAATTTTTTTTAACTACACTTTTCTGATATGGGACTTCATATTTTGGGGATAGAGTTAACAATATTTGAATTCTTACCCAGCTAGGACCAAGGGCTTCTATAAAAAGTATAACAGACTGGGTGGCTTAAACAACAAAAATGTATTTTCTCACAGTTCTGGAGGCTTGAGTCCCAGATCAAGATGTTGGCAGTGTTGGGTTCTTCTAAGGCCTCTCTCCTTGGCTTGTAGAAGGCTGTCTTCCTTGGGTGTCAGTTCTTGCTCCCCAAGATTTCTTAGTTCTGTCTGTCTGTCCCATGCAAATCGCATATGACTGTCACCTTTGCCCATCTTTGGTCTTGGTTCTGCCATTAAATATATTCAGTGCATAACACAGGCCTTTATACTAAGGCTTCTTTAATGGTTGTTTGATAGCCTGAAGCTCATTAAACCTCATAAATGGCTCAGGTGAATAATATCTGCTGTCTTTCATATTTAAAACTTTATCTGTGGCTTGTATACTTGAAGGTCACTTTGGCTGAATGTAAGTACTTACTTGGCTGATACTTCCTTTCTTCAAGTATCTTTTTTATTTTGTCCCCCCACCTCACCCCCCAGTTATCTTAAATACTCTCACTGCCTGGACTATGCTACCTGAAATCAAGGTGTTTCTTAGTCATTGTTATATACTAATATTAGCACCTGAGTCTTGAGCCCATGTATCATTGAGTGAAGACTGGCTGTCTTCACAGACTTTAAGTGAGGGCAGTTTTGGGTCTAGTTGACTCTAAATTGAATAGGACAATTGCTTCTATTTCAGTTTAGGGAATCTTTAAGAAGATTGAGGTAAAGAAACTACATTGCAAGTTTAAGCTTGCCTCTTAAAGAAGGTTGCTTGGAGTTTGAATATGTTATAATGTTTTAGGGTTTGGCAGACCTTTTCTGTAAAAGGCCAAATAAATGGTAATTATTTTAGGCTTTGTGGGCTATAGGTCACTGTCACAATTATTTATGCCATTGCAGTGCAAAAGTGGCCATAAAGAATATGTAAATGAACAAGCATTACTGTGTTGTGATAAATTATATTTACAGAACAAGACAGTGTGCTGGATTTGGTTCACAAGTCATAGTTTGCTGAGTCCTACCCTGTTATATTCTGGTAAAAAAAGTGCTGTCAGATTCTGATCAATATAATTTTCTTTCTCTTTTTAAGTGACTTTTTTTACCCAGATGTGCAAAGCACTTTTCATTTTAGAAGACCAATAATTTTACTAGAATATGTCTTAAGTGTTGGCTGTTTTCTGTTAATTTTCTAGATACATGATGTGTGTTTTATTACATTGGTTAAATATTTTTTTCAAAAAATATTTTCATCAATTATAGATTTTAGTATTTATTGTTTCATTGTTTTCATTTTCTTTGTGGTCTCCTGTTACGTGTATGTTGGACCTTCTTTGCTTGTCTTTCTTTTACTCTATACTTTTCATTAAAATCTTTTAAGCTTTTTATTTGCTTTAATTTTGTATTTTTTTCCTTTTTATCTGTTAGTATCTTTAATGTACTTTTCACGGTATCTGTCTAGTAAGTCTAGTGTTCCTTTTAGTTTTGTCCCCCTTTCTGTTTTTTTTTTCTTAGTCTGTTCTGAACACTATCATTTCTTCTTGTAAATGCTCTGATTATTTGTCTAGTCTCCTCTTTTTTAGTTTTTCTATTTCTAATACATGCATTCTTTTCTTCTATGATTTTCTTAATTTCTTTAATTTTTAAAAATCCTTTTCCTAGAGATATGTTTATTGATTTGAGAGAGAGAGAGAAACACCGATGTGAGAGAGAAGTATCAATTGATTCCCTCCCATATGCACCCTGACCAGGGATCAAAACCACAACCTAGGTGTGTGTTCTGACTAGGGAGGGGACCTGAAACCTTTTGGTGTATTGGACAACACTCCATCCAACTGAACTACCCAGCCAGGGTGCCCTTGTTTATTCTTAAGTATGATTTTTTGTTGTTGTTGTTATCTTGGAAAACTTTTTTTTTTCCTGTCTATCAAAGGGGAGAGATATCTGTGTAGGTTAAAACAAGGTAAGATATGTGGTAACTTAATTATTAACAGCTTTTCTTATTTATCTTCTCTATAATATAATGTGATAAGCTGATATACAGATAGGGCAAAAGTAGCTTTACAGTTGTGAGTACACAAAACAGTTTATTCTTGTATTATTATTTATTATTGTATTATTTTCCATACAAAACAACTGTAAACTTACTTTGTCCCACCCTGTATATTTGTTGCAGAGTTTACTTCTTTTCTAAATTACTCAGGTTGTTAATATTTTCATGACAATTCTGGTTCAATAATATACATTTATCTATTATTTTAAGAAGAGAAAGAGCTCTATATTAATGAATTTCTGTATAACTAAAGTTTATCTCCTTGGAGGAAATTCAAAATATTAATTTTGGGGAAGAAAACGTTCTCCTCTTGTAGTTTACTATAAGTAAGGATGGCAATTCAGTTACTTCTGGAAATTTGCCAAAGGAATCCTTTATGGCATCTGAATGAACCCAAGCAATTTGACAGATTTTATCAAGAGCCATAAATGTAACCATGCCCTTTTATCCAGTACTTCTACTAATTGAAAATAGAAAAAGATACGTACACAAAAACATGCAGCACAGTAGAGGTCAGGGCTCACAGGCTAACTCTGGCCTGCTGCAGCGCATACCTAGCCACAGCCAGCCTTCATAGCTGCTTTTGTGCTTCAGTGGCAAGAGTTTAGTTGTTACAGAAACCTTGCAAAGCAGGAAATAGTCAGTATCTGACCCTTGCCAGAGCAGGTTTGCTGACTCTGCATTAGAGTATTTTATATGTAATCCTGAAAGATCGGCAATAACCAATATATCCACAGTAGTGGAATTAATAGATAAATCCTGGTTGAGCATTTGATGGAATAGATTATAGCAATTTAAAATGATTATAGCCTGGCCCGGTGGCTCAGTTGGAGTGTTGTCCCATAGAACAAAAGGTTACAGGGTTTGATCACCGGTCCGGAAACATAGCTAGGTTGTGGGTCCAATCCCCAGGCGACCGACCCATCCACGTTTCTCTCTCTCCCTTTCTCCCTGCCCTCTCCCTCTCTTCCTCTCTCTCCCGCCTTTTCTCTCTCCTTCCCTCCCTCCCTCCCTCCCTCCCTGATTCCTCTTCTCTCTAAAAAAATCAATAAACATTAGTACTTTTTCTCATGGACGTGGACAACAATGTGATTGATGATTGTGGGGGTGGGCGTAGTGTGGCAGAGGGGATAGGGGATAGGGTAAATGGTAATGGAAAAAACACAGTAAAATAAATATAAAACCTAATAAAATAAAAGGTACAAAAATAAAAACTAAAATCAATAAACATATCCTCAGGTGAGGATTTTTTTTAAATAATAATAAAATGATTATAGAGATTATATATCCAGCAAATATTTATTGGGCATTTGATATACATTGAGTACTTCTCTGATTGCTGGGAAATCAATAAAGACAAAAATTTCTGCGCTCATAGAACTTAAATTTTAGTAGAAGAGATAGAGAATAAACAAGATAAATACATAAAATAACATATAAGGGATAAGGGCTGAGTGTTTTTGTTTTTGTTTTCTTTTAAGGGAAGGGATATATGAAATATTTCAGGGTCAGGGCTTGGTAATTTAGATTGACAAAGAGGCCTCACCAGGAAAATGACTTTGAGTAAGGACTTAAAATCCATGAAAACACTTGACATGCAGGTAGCTGGATGGAGAACATTTGAGGCAGAGGGAACCAAGTACAAAAGACTAACTAAGGGACTTGAGCATCTACAGATTTTGGTATCTGCGGTGCATCCTGGAACTAATCCCCTCTGGGTACGAAGGGGCAACTGTATATACTTCATTGGGTTGTTTTGAAGATGAAATTAATTCATGTGGGTAGAGACATAGGAGAAATTACTGTTGAGGTTAAACATCTAGAAGGCAAGGTTATTGATGCTACATACCAGAGCAAGTTGAGTTCAACAAACACTCGTACTGTTGAAAGTCTGTATATGTCTGTCTACTTTGACTTCATAGATATCACATAGTAATTTATTAAGCACAGTGGTTATCATATTTTGGAGAATATTTCAATAGGAGAAACACTGAATCTGGTGAACAGCTTTTGTGGGTCATGTGATGAAACACAGGCAGGTTGAGAGGTAAAAGGCATTCGACCAGCTATAGGAAAGATTGCTTGTTTATTGGAGCATGGAGGGACTTGGCTTTTTGAGTACATAGGTCAGGACACTAAAGCACTCTATTCAAACAGATGCACACAGTGGTGAAAGGGGATCAAGTAGAGAGCAGTGAGTGAGGATGTGACCTCATCCTTCGAACTGTTTCACCAAAATTCTAGTATTTGAGTGTCCCCTCTTCAGGAAGCTGAAGATCACTGAACTCACATAACGGATATAGTTAAGAATTACCATATTTTTTGCACTATAAGACACACCTGACCATAAGATGCACCTAGGTTTAGAGGAGGAAAACAAGAATAAAAAAAATATTCTGAACCAAATGGTGTACTAAAATATTTAGTAAAATATAACAGAATAATATTTCAGCCATGTAAAGTGAACAGCAGTCAACAGCGGTATTAAGAATCATCATCACTGTCATTAACAAATGAGGAGAGACTTAAGGTTCAAGTACTCTTCTAGTTTTTTGGGAACCCCAAGAACTCATCATCACTAGTGTCAGAATTTATGGGGGCCTTTAATAATAGCTATTGAGGGAGTTAAGAGGTATCACTAGTTGTAACAGTCACTGAGAATATCACTATCCTAGTTACAGGTTCTGACAGACTACCCCCAGTTCCTGTTACTGCTAGTGATACAGTCGTCCCTCTCTATATTGCGGTTCACTTATCGCGGCCTCACTGTATCATGGGATTTTTAAAAATATTATATTTAATTACTTATAGCGGATTTTTTGCTATATCATGGGGTTTTGCAGTACTGTATATGTATGTTGTTAGTTATGTAGGTTAAAGAGTGTAGAATATGTTTAATAACATAAGTAGTGTTTATAAAAGTGTGGAACAGGTTAATAAGGAAGTGGGAAAGGTTAATAAGGGACTGGGAATGGTTTATAAGTGTGGGGGAAGGGTTTATAAGGCCTTAAATATATATAAGTACTAAAATAAATTTAAGGTTCCTACTTCGGGGATTTTCACCTATCGCGGGGTGGGGTGGGGGGTCTGGAATGTAATACCTGTGAGGGAATACTGTATCCCTTAATCCCCTCAGTGCCTTTGTTACTACCAGAACAGTGACCTCACCATAACTCCCTTTATATACTACAAACTTCAGCATTTATGGCTGCTCACCCAGTTACTGCTGGCCTCCTCACACAGAAATCTGGTGGGCACTGGAAACAGTACGGAGGTAGACGAGACAGCTGTAGCATCTAACGGAGCCAGTAGCCAGCTGAGAACATGTTACATCAGCTCCACACATCTGCCTCTTGTGATCGGCAGAGCTTAAGACACAGTGATTGGTGATTGGAGGCGGTTCTACTGGCACAGACCCAACCCAGTGTCAAAGACAATTGGTAATTGGCCCTGTGCCTCATACCCGTTATTAGCCTCAGCTGATTCAACAGGTCAGTGGTTGTAGCTGGGAGTGTCAGGCGGCTCTCTGCACTCTCCCAGGTCCCGGGTGATGGGCAGAGGTGGGCAGCAACTGACGAGATGTCCTGAGATTCAGCAGTAAAGTGAGACGTTTAAGCGTCCCCGGGGATTTCGCGTGGGCCCTCCACCTGCTCTTCTAACAGCTGTCGCCCCCGCTGACAGGTCAGGTAATACACATCATGGTCTGTGACTCGATATTTGCTCCATAAGACGCACAGACATTTCTCCCCACTTTTGGTGGGAAAAAGTGCGTCTTATGGAGCGAAAAATACGTTGTTGTTTTTTGTTTGTTTTAGTTTTTCTAGAAGTTGACTTATTTATGAAATACATGGGAAAGCTTTTGGTAAAATTTAAAGTATGGAAAAAATGGAATTTAGCTTAGAGAGTACTATGGCATTTTGTGAAAGGTTTTTGTGAAAAAATATTAGATATATTTTTCTTTGTTTCATCTGTTTTAGTGAAGGATAATTTTATATACACAGTGTGTCCTGAATGTATTTTGCATTTGTAACTATTTGGGGATTGTGTGAGATTCTGTTACTTTACACTGGGAAAAATCTGAAATCTTTTTACAATGATGATTTTGTTTTCTTCAGTACTAAGTCTTCAGAAGTTACACTTGCTCAAGCTGCTGCTTAAAACAACAACAACGTAGCTGAATAAATACAGTTATAGTCAACTGTGTTTCCGCCACACTAGCTTTATAAGGAAGTTTCTGCCTTCCTTGCAGAATCATGGATTATAACTTAGGGTGTCTGTAGGCACATTAATTCTGAATAGAACCTGGGGATTGTGCTTATTAACCAGAAGTGTGGCAGTTTTGGTAGTAAATTCCTAACAGGACTCAGGTGCTTACCTGCTTAGTAGTACATTGCTGTTGTAGCAGTTGTGGTATTAAATTGACCCTAAAGGCCCCCCTGTACTTCTCCTAGTCAATTAAAGTGAATGGAAAGACCTCTGAGAAGGTTTTTTAAAAATGCAATTTAATATTTATGATTTAGTTAATAGTTAAGCTAAAGACTTTTAGAAGTATTGGAGGGTTGGGGTGGGGGAGGAAACCGTATGTTTACAGAGGCCTTCGTGAAACATGAAATTGTGACACCAGATCAGCCCATTTTTCCCAGCTTTCTGCTCGTCTGCCAGGCTCTGGTCCAAGGAGTAACATGACTCAGATTCTCCCTTAACACCTTGTCAGTTATGCATATAATTAATCTGGAATGCGCAGGAAGGATGTGTGGAATCTCTCTTCAGGTTTTAAGAAATGGCTGTGATTGACTGTTTTAGTGTGATTTTTTTTTTTTTTTTTTCAGTAGAGATTTTTGTTCTGTGTGATAAATGTGATGTATTAGCGCCAAGAAAACTAAATTTATATCGACTGGGACATCAATCAAATTTTCTGTACTTGCAAGATCAAAGTGTGACTGTATGATACTCTATCTTTTGTCTTTATTTGATCATTCTTAATCTTCTTATGGATCTTTGACCCCTGTAAGAATCAGATAAAAAGTTTGGATTCTCAGAAAATGTTCATTTGTACATACAGCGTACAATTTTGTGGGTCACCGATGCATTGTGCTAACAGTCTCTATTTTGTGTAATTACATTTTAGTGTATTATTTTCTTCTAAGACTAAAAACCTTAAAAATTTGAGATAAGGATTTAGGTGAGTGAGCTTATGTGCTTCCAAGGAAAATTTACTTGTTTTGATGCGGGGAAGATAACATGGTATCTTTCCATCAAAAATTCACTTAAACTGTTGCTGCTGATAAAGGTACTAGTAGTGTGCATCTGGTTAAATCACTTTCTGCACTATAGGTTATTAAGAAACAGCGTCTTATTACTGATGCATTTACCAAGGCAATCTATCAAGGAAAAATTTAAAAGTTTACATTTCATTCTCATTTCTACAGGAACAGAGGGAGAATTCATTACGTCCAGCATTACAAATAAGCATGTATTAAAGCGGCCACATATGATGATGGCACATTGTTGGGACAGCCCATGAAAGATAATTTGCATGGAAGATGATTATTCAGTAGGACTTTAATTTACAAGAAACATTCTGTCACTTAATTGAGCCCTTTTGCACACTCTGCTTCGCTTCAGCAGGTTGCATTTGCTCCCTGCATATGTACAATGCCGGACGGATGGTTAAAATCTGATTCCGTCTAGCCGGGAGGTGAAACAACAGCTGAAAGTCATCTCATAAAAACATACATTATTAAACATTTGAGAATTGTTTTTGAAATCAGTTTTCTGTTGGCTGGTTCATACCATAAAGTCTAATGTTTTTTATTTTCCTAATAAGATTTGCGTAAGATTATTTGGCCCTGCTGGCCATTAGTTAAACTATGTGGTTCCGTTGAAAAATCTCTCACTTTTATAGACCGTTTATCTGTATTGTATTTTTATGAAATGAGCAAACATAGCCTGCATTTATAGTCATTATTGAAAGAAAATTATTTGGTGATAAAGAAGACACTGAAATAAGTTGTTTCAACAAAAGCTGAATTCTGATGAAAATGCCCAGAAAAATAGTATATGATTAAAAAAGAAAAGAAAGGGTAATGTAGGTATGTCTAATGTCTTCTCTACCTGTATTAGGAGAATATTGTGTATGGATAAACGTTTTGTCATAGAAAAGGAGTTTTGGAAGACCTTGGGACTGACTCCTTATGGATATTCCATTTCTGAGACATTTAAAGTAAGCAGTGTTGTAAGAAGCCAGGCCCGTTCTTAATGAGGAACTCTGAATATTGCAAATGAGGAAAACATTGACGGCCTGCAGGTTGGTATCTGTTATCACCGTTGACTGGGAGGTCTCAGTCAGTGTAGTAATAATATAAGCCAAGAAATGGGGATATAGATTTTTTTTTTTAAGCCCTACAATTATTACCATTTGCAGGAATAGTGATGGGATGGAAGAAAAGAACATTTCTGAGAATAAGATGGAAGTCTGAAGTGGGGGATGGGAAGCTGAAACATTTTCTGCAGGGTGCCTGCTATGGTTTTGGTGAATGAAGGCTTTCTGCTGAAAGTGAAGAGGTGGAGGGTAAAATTAGGCAACTAAGAAGAAGGGGAAGAAGGGCTGTGGCTGGCAGCTGTGATGGAAGATGGTTTGGAATAGCTGTAAGACTTCAACTGGGGGTGAACTGGTAGGAAACACTATGGAGTCAGGCCACAGAAGCTGGTTCCGGCGAGTCAGGGTGACTTCTGGACTCTGAGCAGCATCCTAACCACTCGAGGTAGTAAAGAGGTAGTTCAGCTTCTTTTAACCAAAATTTGTTACTGAGATCTGATATTTGACTGCGTAAAACCCTGAAGTTGGAGGTATTGTAGGAGCAATTATAAGTACGGTAAGGGAGAAAGGAAGGATGAAACTATTTGGGAGGAAAAGCCTTCTTGTATTTTTTTTTTAAAAAACATTATTTATTTTTTTTAGAAAGAAGGGAAGAGAGGTAGAGAAACATCAGTTGCCTCCCCCACTCTGGCACATGCCTGACCAGGGACAACTCTGCAACCCAGGCATATGCCCTGACTTGGATCCAGACCAGCAGCCTTTCATTTTGCAGGATGATGCTCAACCAACTGAGCTCCACCAGTCAGCGCTGTGTTTTATTTTTGTAGTGGACAGATCTATCTGTCAAAGTTCTCTGATTCTGTACAAAAAGGCCTGGATGGTAATTCCTACTTCCTGGTGTTGTTGAGGAGCTCAGCTGAATCAGATGTGACAGTGGTATGAGGTATTCCTCACGACGCCTTCAATTTAGTAAGCTCTTAGTAGATACCTGCTTTAAAAACAAAAGCAAAAATCTTGTGCTGTATGAGTGTATTACTTCTCAACATTTAAGCAATCTTGTCTCTCGTACATCCTTTCAATTCTCAGCATCTTTAAACTTTTTCTTTGCACTGGTCCTGGTCCCTGTTCCTTTAGCCCTGTCTTTGCATCCTGAGAGACCTCTGCTTAAGCCTGCTGCTGCTCGTTCCTCTTTCTTCAACAGCCAGATTTCTTTGATGAATACGGTTACAGTGCTGTTTGTTCTCTTATCAATGCCTCTCTCATCCCAGAAAATTTGGCTGCCTCTAATTCTCTTTCACTCATAGTCTAAGCATAGACAATAAAGAGACAGACAACTGAGCAAGTAAACTATCAGGTGGTAATAATTGCCGTGGAGGAAAGTAATTCAAGGTGGGAGGGTAGGGAGTGCCAGGCATATGTGAGGAGGTTTATAGGATGGTCTGGGAAGGCCTCTCTAATAAGAGGACACTTAAGCAGATCTAAAGGAAGTGAAGGAGCAAATCATGCAAATATCTGTGGAGAAGAGCATTCCAAGTAGCCAGTGCAAAATTCTTGAAGTGAGGGCAATGTCGGTGCATTTGAAGAAGAGCAAGAAGGATTTTGCAGATGGGACAGAGTAACCAAGAGGAAGGGATGTCAGAGAGGTAAGTAGGTAGGTGCGACATTGGGATCATGTGGAAGTGATGTTCTGATTGCTTCTGTCTCCTCTGTGACAGTGAGGAATTGGGGCTTTGAAGAGATGTTCAGATAGGACATTGGAAGTGAATGGACTAGAGCAAATTGTGATTCCTGCACCACCAGCATCAATATCATCTGGGAATGTGTTAGTAATGCAAGTTCTTGGGCCTCATCCCAGACTTACTGAATCAGAAACTGATGGTGATGGCAGACAATCTTGTTTTTTTAACAAGCCCTCTGGGTTATCCTAATATTTAAAAAAAAAAAAAATTGAGAACCACTGGACTAGAGAGGTAAATACAATTACTAGGTAGGCCTGAAGACCCATTTGAGTTTAATGGTTTTAAGTTTAATGTAAAAGTAGTCTAGAATATATTGAAAAAGAAAGGAATAAGGGAGTTGAGTGTGTACAAGAGATTATTTTAAATGATATACCATGAAATCTAAACTGCATAAAGAAAGAAAAGAGGGGATAGGTCATTGGGGTAGTGAAAACATGACAGGATCAGTTGACTTAGGTCCCAGATCTGATTGATCCCAAATTCCAGGTGTTTGCCCTTCAGCTACATGTCTTCATTAGAATTGTATATCAGAGCAACTAATTTTGAGTCAAAAGTTTTGAGTTCAAGCCCTGCCTTTATTGTTGTCTTGCCTTAGGTAAGTCACTTAATCTCTTTGAACCAGTTCCAATATCTGTACAGTGGAACTAAAAATACCTAACAGCTTAACTTCACAGTTGTTCAGAATTTGAAATGAGACACAAATGTATGAAAATGTTTTTGTAAAATCTAGAGTCCCATTTCCTAATCTGTGCCCTCCACTCTTTTTCACAATCTTCCTCCCCTTCTTTATCCTGTATTTTGTTCACATAGTGCAAAAAGCCTTACTTCGCGGCTGTGATAAAAGCATGAATCTTACAGAAAGGTAAGAAAAGAAGTATTCATGGCTGTTGTTGTAATTACTTGCCTTGTGATAAAACGTTGTCTTAAGAATACATTAGACTTATGTTTCTGGTCAAGGTGGAGTAACTGGGAACTGATTTATCATTCCACCTGTATTAGGGTTCTCCAGAGAAACAGGACAAATAGGATGTGTGTGTGCGCGTGTGTGTGTATACATCTACATCGGCAAACACATGACTACACACACATGCACACACAAAAATAAACTATGTAGAGAGATTTATTATAAGGAATTGAGTCACGCAGTTATGGCTCTGAAAACTATCAAGTTCTGCAGCCAGTAAGTTGGAGAGCCAGGTGAGGCAGTGGTGTAATTCCTGAGTCTGAAGGCCTGAGAAGCAGGAGAGCCAATGGTGTAAATTCTAGTCTGAAAGCCTTTCGCAGGCTCCAGGCCCAGGAAGTGCCATTGTTTTTCAGTTTGGGTTTGAAGATAGGCTGACTGATGCTTCAGTTAGCAGTCAGGCAGAAAGTGTTCCTTCTAACTCAGCCTTCTTGTTCTATTAATGTCATCAACTGATTGGATTAAGCCAGCCCCCTTAGCGAGGGCGATCTGCTTTACTTGGTCTAATGATTCAAATATGAAGCTTATCCAGAAATACCCTCACAGACACACCCAGGAAAATGGTGACGAAATGTCTGGGTACCCTGTGTTTGCCCAAGTAAAGTTGACACATAAAGTTAACCATCACACGTCTTGAAACAGTTAGTAAATGAGACAAAATATATGAAACAGTGATTTTTAAGACAGTGGATATAGGCAATGAAAGTACAGTGATCTCGACTTCTGGCCAAGATGGAGGCGTAGGTCGACACGCTTCGCTATCCTCCACAATCATAAGAAGAAATACAACTACTTCAAAACTAAAAACAACCAGAACTACCAGAAAATTGAACCACATAGAAATCTAGCAAACAAAGATATAAAGAAGTAATACTCATCTAGACAGGTAGGCGGGGCAGAGCCGGGGAGGAGAGAATACAGTGTGGCAGCAGCAGCGGCAGCGACAGCAGCTGTGCTGGCTGGCAGAAAGCACAGTCACACATTCTAAAAGTTGGGAGGGACACCTGGGGAGCAATCCCAGCTCCAAACCAAACTGCACATCTAATGGTTCCAGCACCAGAGAAAATAAAAGTCTTGTTGCTTCTGACTATGAAAAGCAGTTGGGGTTGGGGCAGAGGCAGAAACTACCAGTCTCTCATCAGAGTCCACTTTTTTAAAGGGCCCCCACAGTCCTAGGACGTCTGCAGACCCACCTGCTCTGGGAACCAAAACAAATGCAACAGCTAGAGGGACGCCAGTCCCATATGGGAAGTGGGAGAAATACCTGGAAAAGGTGCGAGTGTTGAGCAAGTGGCACTATTTCCTCTCAGACCCCTCCCCCTCATACAGCACTACAATGTGGTGAAGTGGGTCACCCCGCAGTGACGAATAGTTAAGGTCCCACCCCTTACAGTGTAAGGTACAACAGCACTACCTAAGACACAGAGGCAAACATAGGAGGCTGTCAAGTTGAGGAGAGAGAGAAGTTTGGCCCAAAAGAGGGAGCAGATCAAGGTTCCAGTGGGAGAACTAAGCGACAAGGAGATAGCCAACCTAACAGATGAAGAGATAGCCAACCTAACATGAGGAGTTCAAAACACTGGTGGTAAAGATGCTCACAGACTTGACAGATACTCTTGAGTACAGCCAATACATAAGGGAAGAAGCGAAAGCTATACTAAGTGAAACAAAGAAAAACCCACATGAAACCAATGGTGAAGGAAAGGAAGTCCGGGTTCAAATCAACAATTTGGAACATAAGGAAGAAATAAATAGGCAATCAGTAGAGAATGAAGAAACAAGAATTGAAAATTAGGAGAGGCTTAGGAACCTCTGGGACAACTTTAAACATACCAACATCTGAATCATAGGGTTGCCAGAAGAAAAAAAGGAAGAGCAAGAAATTAAAAACTTACGTAAAAAAGTAATGAAAACTTCCCAAATTTGGTAAAGGAAATAGACATACAAGTCCAAGAAGCGCAGAGTCCCAAACAATCTAACTCCAAAGAGGATCACACCAACATGCATCATAATTAAAATGCCAAAGGTGAAAGATAAAGAGAGAATCTTAAAAGCAGCAAGAGAAAAGAAGAGAGTTACCTAAAAGGGGGTTCCTGTAAGACTATCGGCTGATTTCTCAAAAGAAACTTTGTAGACCCAGAAGGGACAGGCAAGAAGTATTCAAAGTGATAAGAAGCAAGGACCTACAACCAAGATTACTCTATCCAGCAAAGCTATCATTTAGAATGGAAGGGCAGATAAAGTGCTTCCCAAAGTAAAGCTGAAAGAGTTCATTATCACCAAATCATTATTAAATGAAATGTTAAAGGGACTTTTTATGAAAAAGATCAACACTATGAACATTAAAATGACAACAAAGTCATAGCTATCAACAACAGAATATAAAAAACAAAAACAAACTAAGCAGATAATCAGAATAGGAACAGAATCAGGGGTATGGGGATCATTTGGAGGGTTATCAGCTGGGAAGGGGCAGGGGGAGAAATGGGGAAATAGTACAGGGATTAAGAAGCATAATTGGTAGGAACATAATAGACGGGGTGAAGTTAATAATATAAGAAAAGGTGAAGCCAAAGAACTTACGTGCATGACCCATGGACATGAACTAAGTGGGATGGGACTGCTGGAGGGAAGGGGGATACTGGGTGGAGGGGAGCAAAGGGAAAAAAAAATTGGGACAACTGTATCAGCATAATCAAGAAAATATACTTTAAAAAAAGGAAGTACAGTGATCTCTGAGAAATGAGAAACAACATGAACCCTGTGATTGCCTCAGTTTACCATCTGGAAAGGGTTGGGGGAACCTAGGTTGAGGTTGCCAGTTTCCCTGATTTGAGATTGAGATGTGAGTCTGAGGAGGCCAAGGTGACTTGGGTTCACAGGAAGAAGTAAAACTCTGTTTGTAGATAGCATGGTCCTATATGTAGAAAATCCCAAGGAATCCGCAAGAAAGCTACTAGATCTAATAAATGAATTCAGCAAACTTGCAAGGTACAAAAGTCAGTTGTGTTTCTACACACAAGCAATGAATAATCTGAAAAGGAAATTAAGAAAGCAATTCCATTTACAGTAGCACGTAAAAGAATGAGATAACTAGGAATAAACTTAACCAACGAGGCAGAAAACTGGTACACTGAGAACTAAGAAAGACAACCTAAGTAAATATATCCCATGTTCATGGGTAGGAAGACTTAATATTATTAATACATATTAAAAGGATCTATCCCCATCAAAATTCCAACAGCCTTTTCTTTTTACAGAAATGGAAAAGCTTATCCTTCAGTTCGTTTGGAATTGCCTGAGTCCCTGAGGAGCCAGAACAATTTGGAAAAACAAAGTTGGAGAACTCATACTTCCTGATTTCAGACATTATTACAAAGCAATAGTAATCAGGACAGTGTAGCATTGTCATAAGGAAGGAAATATAGACCAGTGGAATAGAATTGATGGTCCATAAATATACCCATATGTCTATAGCTAATTGATTTTTGACAGTAGTGCCCTGTTCGTTCAATGGGAAAAGAATAATCTCTTCAACAGATAGGACAACTGTATTTCTATATACAAAGGATGAAGTTGGACCCCTGCCCATACCATATATAGGGAAATTAACTCAAAATGGATCAACAACATTTAAGAGTTAAAACCACAAAGCTTAGAATAAAATATGGACAGCCAAAGAAAGCAGAAGAAATATCATCCTTTGCTTATTTTAGTTTGTGGTCTCTCTGTTGATTGCTCTATAAAACATCATGTGCCTTTTACTAATATATGCCGTTATCATTATTAACATAAGACTTAACACAAATTAGATGTTTCTTTATGGTTTCTGAACTTGGACTCTTAGCATCCTCAACGTTCAGGATCCATTTGGAAGTTTCATGATCTAGTTTTTAAGTGTTGCTTTTCACCAGGACATTACATGCTGGTTTTTAAATGTAATTTCATGATAGTAAAAGCATTATCAAAGACAAATACAGGTGACTTGTAGGTTTTAGGAATTTTTTGTTTTGAATTATCCTTGTGACTCTTCTGAACATTTCCTTAGTGCTTGTCTGCCTTCCTGAGGGCTTGGTACATAGCTGCGGAATGATTATTTGTGGAATGAGTAAATATTGCATAAGATGTAGTGATGATGAAAATAAATTCCAAATCCTTCTATTCTTTTAGGCATTTCTAGCAGATACACATTATAGCTACAAGTAACGACAGTGGTGAGAAATGCTTATGTACTTTTTGGAGTTCAAAGACATTTTTGTACTAACTTACTAGTGATGAAAAAATAACTACATGGGAATAATTTGATCCCATTGGATTATGTTCATGTAGTTGTTGGATTATTAAAGCATTTAATTAGTATTTCAGTAAGTGCTGATATAAATACACCACTTTGTCTCTTGTTATTATACAATATTGCAGGAAGTGGACCAGAATAATAGAAAATAAAAAAGACAGAAGTAGATAAACATGGTACATGCATATAACTTCAAACGAAATTTAATTCAATCTTTAGCAATGGCTTTGAATGGAAGTACTACCTTCCTTTGCTGATAAGATAATGCATGTGGTATAGTCTCAAGTAACTAGAGACAGAATGAAATTGATATTTTGCATTAGTTGTGCATTATTTATCATGTCTGATAAAGCAACAGCGTATGCCTGATGCTTTACCTTATATGTCCCTTAAAAATAAAGACCTTTAAAAATAAAGGTCTTTATTTTTGTCCACACAGTTGAATGATCACTGCTGGGCATAAAATTCTAGTTTTAAAGAGCTTTTCCCTAAGAAACTGTAGACCGTCTTTTTGTGTTCTAGTATTTCATGTTGTAGATAAGGTATCTCATATTCTATTTTAGTGCTGTATCCCTAATTCTTTCCCCCAACAACAGCCACCCAAGTCTTAACCTTGTCCTGTTTGTTTTGTATCTCTGTTGCTTCTAAGTAGCTAGCTCTAGGCCTACTTTCCTTTCACCTCAATCACATTTGATGTCTATCTAACCTCTGTTCTTCATACACCCATCTTAGCTCCTGGTACCTTTGAAAGAGCCAGGATTCTCTCTTCCTTGGTTCCATACCATGGATACGATTGACTTGACATGTGCAGTCATTCACATCGCTTGTTTTGACATTGAACCCTGACCTGCGTTGAGATCAGTTTCCTTATTTCCACTTACCATATATACTTTTCTGTGGCTTGATCCTGGTTATTGCTGTAACGATGATCGCCCTTTCCAACCCTGAGTCTAAAGCTGTGCAAGATGAAGGTACTAATTCAGAAGGACTTGGCTCAGCCTAGAGTGGAACAGCTGCCAAGGGCACCAGTACAGGAGCTTATTCTCATTGTGTGGACCTACATCCAGCATCTGCCCCTTGGTCATAATAGGTAGGATAGAAATTTGAATCCATATGGTCCAAATTGCTTTTAGAGTCAAGTGGATGGTGGGAGTAACTTGAACTTAACAGATGTGGGTGGCTGGAACTAAAAAAGTCCAAGGTTATGTGATGACAGCTGGGCAATATCTTTTCTACCTGCAACACAGCCCCTTGCCATTGTGACCACTGTCATCACAGCTACTCACCAGAATTTTTTTTTCCTCTTACTCAAAATTTCTAACTTCAGAAGTGACAATGAGAATCAGATGCTAAGGATGGAGAGTGGGCCTGGCAGGATGCTGAAATTGTTCAGATTCATGCATAATTGGATATGTTGATTTTAAAGCGCCAGTGGGTAGACATGTGATTTTGGAAGCTTTGCCTGGAATTTCTTTATCTTGCTGTATGCTTTGTGAAAATCCTAGGGAAGATAGTTTAGAATTTCATAGTGAAATATTTTTCTGAAAATGATTGAAAGTGAACCTTTGCGCTAATCTTCCTGGGAGGTATGTGTGAGCACATACTCTAGTGTCATTTTTAGCACAGGTTGTTCTATAATGTCTAGTCTAGTCTTGTATGGAACTGGTCTCAGTATTACTAGGCACTGATAGATCAGTTATAGAGGGGGCAGGCTGTCAGCTGGAGAGGGGTGGGGACATCACCTGGCTGTAGACTGTGTTCTGAGATGCCATAATTAATGAGTAAGTAGGGTCAGTGACTGCAAACTAGCGGAGGTGCAGTTAGGGAATAGAGCTTGTGTGGATGAGGAGTGTAGTACTATATAATAAATAGCTGCCATATAGTGAAGACAGACTTAAGAATTGAGTTGAGAGCTGAATATACAGCAAAACCAGGAGACAGCTGAACTGGACAGTGGCAGTTTTGCAGAGAGGAGTTTCTTAAGTAGTCTTTTTGCTGGATGTGATATCAGTCTTGTACATATATTATCTTACTTCAACCATAAAACTAAGGTTCTGTTACTATTATTTCTTTTATAAATGTGAAAATTGAGTTTCAGAGATGGTGAATTGTCCAAAGTTATACAGCTAGCAATTGCTGGAGCCAAGATTTGAACCCTCTCTGTCTGATGCCAGCGCTTGTGCATGGTGTATTGAACCACTGTGTACAGCTGATAAGTTCCATGGGGCAATGTGTATCTGTAACTTTTCTTGAATTTGCCTTAAAAAAAAAATCTTTTAGGTTTGTTCCACTTTGTCTTAACAGGTTTAACGAGGACTTTGACCTGAATGGAAATTTGTGAGTAGCTCTTAAGTTTAAGATTTGAGGTTTGAATGAGAGATGGTGGGTTCCTTCAACATGAGCAGTGAATCTGAGTGAGTTGCCAGATGGTGCACATGAGCCCGCACCACACATATGATGCCATTTTAGGCATGTTGGCTTCTTTCAAAGACCAATTGTCCTGTTAACAGACTGCTGCCTAGTGGGATTAGGAAAGTAAGTGTGGGTGGTTTAGCAGCACATAGAAAACTCAGTGTATGTGACCTAAGTTGATGAAGTTGTTCGTATTTCTTTCTATATATAAAGAAAATGCTAAAACAGAGCCCAAGATAGGGCTATAGTGATAAGCTGGCTCTGATTCAGATGGCTTTGTTTTTATTCTTGGCCCTCATGGGTGGTTAGGCATCATTTATGTGGGGAGTTGTGTTCCTAGAAGGTGCTGCATCTATCAGATATGCCCCAAAGGGAGGAGTGTACATAATATGCAACCCTTCCAATAGGTTAAAGGCAGGACTCCTGAGTAAGATTTCCTAACCTCGGGAGCCCTAAAGTTTGTAGGTGATAACAGAGATTTTGAGCTATTCTTACTTTGGGGCCATTGACCTATGCCATAGCCCCCCAACCCTCCACCCCCCACACATAGGGTTTTTGCTTCTCTTTTTCTAGCAAACTTTTTTTTTTCTACTTCTAATTTGAATTTTTGGGTATGATAAGTAGCTATCACAAAACTTAAGTGTACAGCTCAGTGGCATTAAGTGAATGCACATGGTCGTGCTGCCATCATCACCGTTTGTCCCAGAGGGCTGCTTTCTTTATGATGCTATAAGAAAGCGAGAAACCTTCCTTCGTGAAGATGTAAAGGAGCGTTGTCCTGTAGAACTTTCTTTGGTGATGGAAATAGTCTCTCTCTGCACTGTCCACTGTGATAGCCATTCACCACATTTGGCTATTGTTCACTTGGAATGTGGTAGCGAGGAGCTGAAACTTCAATTATATTCAATTTTAATTATTTTAAGTTGAAACAGCCACAGTAGAAAAGGATTAGTAAGTCTTGAATGATCCTGATGCTGCTCTGCCACCTTAGGGTTGTTGCTGGGTAAGGCTTGGATGCCTTGAAAGGAGTCAGGGCTTGCCATCTGGGGTAAACTAGGATTTCATTTTGTGATGGAAATAATAATTCTAGTTGGCTGTGTTATGTAGCAATATTAGTTCCATACTTCTGGTTAGCAGAATGGGCTAAATGATATTTTTGTGGGTAGCCTGAGAGCCTAATTACTTTATGTGTAAGATTGTTTTCATGATAACATCCTCATTTGTATACTAAACCAACTGATTTACCATCTTTGGACCTCAATCTTTTTAAAGAGACTTGCCTTGTGTTTTATATTTTATTTCCCCAGACTTCCCTCCACAGAGGATTACAGCACATTGTATGTAAGGCTCAATATATGCTGACTTTAACTGGTTTATCAGAGATAGTTTCATCAATGCAGGTATCTGGGTAGGTGTTCTATAGAATGAATAATCAGAGAACATTTTACTGTGCTGGCTGTGAATTGACATTTGACACATTTCCTTTTTACCTTTGCTCAGTTCCAATCAGTTACTTATTGCTCATCCTCTCAGGACAATAAACGCTACACATTCTCTCCCGGAATCCACAGCACTTGACCTCCCCATAAGCACACAAATCTTGAGAAAATGAGCCTTTCCTGTGGTTTTCATTTATTCATAATCGTATGTTCCCAATAATGGTGAAGTAGGCTGATTCTGGGGATCACCAGTGGTCTGTTCATTGCGCGAATTATTTGGCTGTTCTTAATGACGCCATTACTCCTGCTTTATTGGTGTTTATTGCTGCAATTATTCATATGTAAAAGTAATTTTGCCTAGTACCTATTATATAAAGGGGAATTTATTACATATGTCTTTTTTTATGCAATTGTCTGATCCTCATAGGATTACACAGTTTTACTTCTTCTGAGAGAAGCCATATCACACCCTTGATTATTGTTGCTGTTTTGCAATCTTAGTGCATTGCATAACAAAATTCAAAAAAATAGACCCTCAACTTAATGAATCTGGGTGAGCACAGAAGAGAAGAAAAAGGACAAAGAGGTTCAGTGGCTGTTATTTGGGACCTAGGGAGTGGGAGAAGTTGGAAAGCTCCTTTCAATAAAGTTTTTTATTCTGATACATTCCCATCTATGAATTCTCCCAGTGCCATCCTAATCGTTGATTGTCAGGGGTTTTAGTCATGTGTAACTAAGTTGTTCTACAAAGTTTAAAGAAAGGAATCCCCTTTGTATATCTCTGGGAGGTGCTAAACATGCTGGGGTCATTGCTTCTGTAAGTGTGGGAGGTGTTTGTGATCAACTCATTCAGGCACTAACATGTTTATGTACCAACCTTTTCATCTCAACTTTTATATAGACAGTATTGTCCAGGCATTAAGACACCTCCTTCTTCAGCATCTTTATGCTTAGTGTCCTCTTTGCCTGCAGTTTCCCCCACCTCTGCTTCACATGACTAGCTCCCTCGTATTTCTCAGAAAGGCCTTCCCTGATTGATCATCTTTATTAGGTCTCCCCTATAATTCTTTAAGCATCTTGTTTGATTTTTTTTCTTCAGCTTTTACCACATCTATGGTTATTTAGCCTGTTTTTATTTTATCTAAAGCTTCTCCTCTGATTGACCGTCAGGGTTATATACCTACCTACCTGTTGGACACTTATACATTTATTTATTTGCAAATATTTATTGAATGCCTACTGTGTGCCAGACGCTAAGAGAACAGTCTGACCTCTTGCCCTGTCCTTGTGGGTTTATAGTTTATAAAGCAAATAATGATGATCAAATACAGTTAATCCTCATTGTTTGTGGATTACATAGTTGCAAAGCGAACTACTCACTAAATAAATTTGTAACTCCGAAATTAGTACTTGCAGGCATTCCCAGACATGCCAGAGTGGCAGAAATTTTAAATTGCTACTCACGTGCCCAGCTGAGGTTGAACAAGGCTCTGCCTTCTCCCTTTAGCTCTCATACTCTACTAGACAAGTGTTCTTTTCATGGTCCATTTCGTGCCACCTCTTTGCACTTTTTGTTGGTTATTTTACTGTTTGAAATGGCCTCCAAGTGTAGTGCTAGTAGTGCTAAAGTGCTGTCTGGTGTTCCTGACTGCAGGAAGGCTGTGATGTGTCTCACGGAGAATATATTTGTTAGATGACCTTTGTTCAGGCATGAGATATAGTGCTGTTGCCTGTGAGTTCAAAATTAATCAATCAACAGTATCCAGTATATTGAATAGGTATCTTTAAACAAAAACACAGGTGAAACAATGTGTTGACCAAATGGTGAAAAGTTTATGACCAGAGGCTCTCAGGAACTTAACTGTCTGTTTATTTCCTCTGGGAGTTCTTTATTCACTAATTCAGGGTTATAGTGACTTTACAGAACGTAACTACAGCAGATAAGAATCAACTGTTAATGAATGTTTGCTAATTTTTTCTGCAATATTAGATGATACTTTTCCTTTACCGTATTCTTTCTGTGTGTTACAGAAATAAAACCATTGTCACAAAACATGTTCATTTATTCCAAAAATGTTTATTGAGTGACAGGAGGTGTTCTAACAATGGAGTATAGGGTAGTAATCAGAACAAAGTCCCTGCTGTCTTGAAACTTAGATGTGTGTTTGATCTATCTATACTCACATATCCGTTTCAATCATATGTAATTCTAGAATAGTTTTAGATTTACAGAGAAGTTCCAAAAATAGTACAAAGAGTTTCCATATACCCCATATCCAGGTTCCCCTGTTATTAACATCTTACATTGATATGGCACATTTGTTATAGGTAATGAAGTGGTGTTGATACATTATTATTAAATAAAGTCTGCACTTAGTCAGATTTCCTTAGTTTTTACTTCATGTCCTTTTTCTGTCCAGGATCCCCTCCATGGTACCACAGTATGTTTAGTCGTCATGTCCTCTTAGACTTCTGTGAGCTGTGGCGGTTTTTCAGACTTTGTTTTTGATGACCTTGACAGTCTTAAGGAGTTCTGGTGTATTCTGTAGAACGGAGAATGCCACTGGATTTGGGTTTCTCTGTTATTTTTCCCACGGTTAGATGGGGATTATGGCTTCTTGGGAGGAAGACCACAGAGGTGAAGCACCACGCTCTTCAGCCCGCTCCATGGTACATGCTGTCAGCATGAATGACTGTTATTGATGCCTTGATCACTTGGCTGAGATACTATTTGTCGGGTGTTTACACTGTAAAGTACTCCCCCCACCCAACCATATTTTACTTTTTGGAAGGAAGTCCCTATGTACAGCCTACACTTACAGGGTGGGGAGCTATGCTCCAACTTCTTGAGGAGGCAGCATTTACATAAGTTATTTGGAATTTTTCTGTACAGTAGATTGGCCTCTTTGCTCATGCATTTATTTAGTCAGTGATTTATTGATAGCATATGGACTCATGGATATTTATTTTATACTTTGGTTTATAGTCCAGTGCTATTTTACTTATTGTGTTGCTCAAATTGTTTTAGCTTTGGCCATTGGGAGCTCTTGAGTTGGCCCCTGTGTTCCTTTGGCGTATGCCCATCAGTTGGCTTTTGAGCATTTCCTTAACTCCTGGTTTTGTAGGGTACTCAGATATCTTTTTTTGAAAATTTAAGTAATTTCCCCTCCATGATTTCATATAGAATTTGAAAATAATATGATGTGTTTAAATGAACTCAGGCTTATTAGGTAGGTAAAAAAGATTTTTCAGTATTGATTGGTTTTATTTTTGTCATGATTTATATAGCTACTTCTCATAGATGAAAATGTACATGAGTGTGGATTTTCTCAGAATAAATAGTGTGTTTATGAGCAGTTTTTATATTTCAATTTGTTCAGATATAGATTTTACTTTGCAATTTATATTAGAGAAGTTTAACATTTCTCTGGCTTTCAGGGACATTTATGGTTGCCAGTAGCTGAACAGATATCATTATGCTGGAAGAATTTCAATGATTATATATGCTGAGTGGTAAGATTGCTTAGTCTAAAAAAGGACTCCATAATATTTGGCTTTACGTTATAATTACCAGTATATTTGCCAGAAATTAAGTTTAGCTTTTAGAAGCCTGGAACTCTTTATGTTTATCTTTAAATATTTCAGAGACTGTTATGAAACTACCAGTAATTCCATTATATATGTTCAGCTTATTCTGAGTTACAGCTGAGGGAATAACATATAGCAAGTGGTTGTACAACAACATGGGAAATGCTTAAGATAACAGGGTGTAAATAGTAATATTTAGATTTATTATTACTTATTTTTTAAAAAGAAACTTAAGTGCCCCCAAGTACAGATAAAAGGCTATAAGGAGAATACCAAAATGTTAACAGTCAGTGTCTATTAGGTAGTGTGACATGGCTTTTCTGTTATTTTCCAATTTAAAAAAATTAGCGCATATAACTCGTTTAATGAGGAAATGAGGGAATTTTTTTTTAATTTAGCAAAAAGCATATTCTGTAAGGATTTCTATTGAGTGCTTATTTGTTTGCTCCATTCTAGATGCTAATAGTTAAAAGGCCTTTAAAAAAATATTCCATAACTCAGTTTTTCTTTCAGTGATCTAGTGAGCCAGTTCTTATTTTTATAACATTAGCACTTTACAGTTCACACATATTTTAATATTTTATTCTAAAAAGTCTGTATCAGATGGAGTTTCCTGCATTTACACACAAATGGATCCAAGTATATAAAGGTTAACACTCAGCATTGAGGTGTTGGAGCCATGACTTGATTGCTGTTTGCTTAGCGGAGCAGGGCTGGAGCCTGAGCGGAGCCTGGCCTTTGCCGTGGCTGCTGACAGACCACATTTTGAGGGACAGCCTCAGTTCCTCTCATTGGAGACTGATGACCTAAATAGGTGCCTTGGGGAGCCTCTTTGGATTAAAAATACCTAGCATTATCTGGCTGCTTTGATTTTTTTTTTTTTTTTTTTTTAGCGGTGAGGTGTGGTAGGTGTGAGTGAACTCTTGGAATTGGCAGAATAGCTTCAGCAGGCTGATGTCCCTGGATAGCCTCAGGACAGGGCAAAGAGGATTATAGTTTATAGATTTGATATTATGTGTTCCAGTCTTAACAAACTTTGCAAAGGTACCACAATTAAAGGCAGATGCATTTAAATCAATGCCCTTTTTTAGAAAAAGTAAAAACCGTACTTTTCTAACTTAACGTTTAGAGATACCGTCGAAGGGACCTTTTTTGGTTCCTAAGCCAGAGGAAAATTACTTTATTTCTAATATGACCCTGTGGCTAATGGCCAATACCCAACCTCCTATTCCTTCTGTCCCTAGGAAATACATGCAAGAGAATAGGGTTGGGAGGGGTCACTTCCCTGGTTGCCTCCTGAGGGGGTTAGTGTGCTTTAATAGAAGATTCTGATGTGTGTATAAAACAGTGCTGGGATCACCACAGCACTTGGTAGCCCAGCTCTTGACTTATGGTAGCAATATCAAAACCTGAGGCTCCATTGTAGTAGTGTCATTTTACGGTGTTAGTGGGATTAGTTTCTTCAGTCTTTGCATGCCACGTGCATGATATAAGCTTGCCCTGTGCATGATAAGATAGTGACGTTTTCAATAGAATGCCCAAGAGTTTTTTACAACAGGATTTATCAAGACACTAAAACAATAACCAAGAACTATGCAGAACTCTCTGGCCTCTTTTCTTTTTTCTTTTTCTTTGTTGTTGTTGTTTTTATTTATTTATTTTTTTAAATTTACTCTTTATTGTATTTTTTCCATGGCCATTTAGTCCCCTTATACCTCCTCCCCCCAGCAATCATCACACTGTTGTCTACATCCATGAGTCCTTTTTCCTTTTGCTCAATTCCTTCCCCCCGCCCACAGCTGTCATCTACTGTCCATCTATGAGTCTGTCTCTGTTTTGCTTGTTAGGTCAGTTTATTCATTAGATTACACATATGAATGAAAACATGGTATTTGTCTTTCTCTGACTGGCTTATTTCACTTAGCATAATGTTTTCCAGGTCCATCCATACTGTCGCGAAGGATCAAATTTTTCTTTTTTATGGCTGAATAGTATTCCATTGTGTAAATGTCCCACAGTTGTTTTGTCCGCTCATCTATACTGATGGACATTTGGGCTGCTCCCATGTCTTGGTGATTGTAAATAATGCTGCAGTGAACATAGGGTGCTTATGTTCTTTCGAATTAATGTTCTCAGTTTCCTCGGATATATTCCCAGAAATGGGATCACTGGGTCAAAAGGAAGATCCATTTTTATTTTTTTAAGGTATCTCTCTATACTGCTTTCCACAGTGGCTACACCAGCCTGCATTCCCACCAACAGTACAAAAGGCTTCTCCTTCCT
Organism: Furipterus horrens; assembly: GCF_987537825.1. Classification (NCBI taxonomy): domain Eukaryota; kingdom Metazoa; phylum Chordata; class Mammalia; order Chiroptera; family Furipteridae; genus Furipterus; species Furipterus horrens. Next base: position 186,670,342 of record NW_028327174.1, read on the forward strand.
CCACATCCTGGCCAGCACTTATTGTTTGTTGATCTGTTGATGATAGGCATTCTGACAGGTGTGTGATGTTATCTCATTGTGGTTTTAATTTGCATTTCTCTGATGATTAATGATGTTGAGTATCTTTTCATATGTCTGTTGGCCATCTGTGTGTCCTCTTTTGGAGAAATTTCTGTTCCAGTCCTTTGCCCGTTTTTTAATTGCGTTGTTTGTTTTTTTGGTATTAAGTTTTATAAGTACTTTATAAATTTTGGACATTAACCCTTTACCAGATGTGTCAGTGAATATGTTCTCCCAATTCTGTGGGTTGTTTTTTCATTTTGTTGATGATTTGCTTTGCTGTGCAAAAAGTTTTTTAGTTTGATGTAGTCCCATTTGTTTATTTTTTTCTTTTGTTTCTCTTCCCTGGGGAGATATAGCCAATAAAAATTTCTACAAGCAGTGTCTGAGATTTTGCTGCCTGTTTTCTTCTAGGATTTTTATGGTTTCAGGTCTAACTTTAAGTCTTTGATCCATTTTTAATTTATTCTTATATGTGGCATTGGAAGGTGGTCTAGTTTCATTTTTCTGTATGTATCTGTCCAATTTTCCCAACACCATCTATTGAATAAACTAAATGAATTCAGCAAAATAGCAGGATACAAAATTAATAGCCAGAAATCAATTGCATTTTTATATGCCAATAAGGAACTAACAGAAAGGGAAATTAAGAAACTCCCATTCACAATTGCTACAAAAAGAATGAAATACCTAGGAATAAACCTAACGAAGGATGTAAAAGACCTGTACTCAAAAAATTATAAGTTGAAGAAATTGAAGAAAGAAGTTGAAGAAGATACAAATAAGTGGAAGCACATACTGTGTTCATGGACAGGAAGAATTAACATCATAAAAATGTCCATACTACCCAAAGCAATCTATAGATTCAATGCAATTCCTATCAAGATTCTGATGATGTATTTCACAGAGGGAATGTGTGGTCATGTATAACTTGATTATTTTGAAATATTAGGACAAATATTTCAAAAATTTATATGGAACCACAGAAGGTCCCACATAGCAACAGCGATTCTGAGAAAGAAGAACCAAGTTGGAGGAATCATGCTACCTAATAGCAAACTATACTACAAGGCCATAGTATTCCAAACAGCATGGTACTGGCATAAAAACAGACGCATAGATCAGTGGAACAGAATGGAAATCATAGAAATAAACCCATACTTAATAGTCAATTCATATTCGACAAGAGGAATCAGACCTCTTTCCTTAATAATGGTACTCAAAATAGCCCTTAAAAATCATTGGCTGTCTGTTCGCAAAACTGTTTCAAAATTGAGAAATAACTGTATATCATATAATTAAACTATTAACATTTGGTCATATTTGCTTTATCTACCCGTCTTTATACATATATGTATATATGAAATTATGTATGTCTATACATATACACTTACTGAACCATCTGAAATAAGTTGCAGACATGATGCATCTTGGGTTTCTTTTTAAGTGCAGTTTATCTAAACAGTCCCTATATTGCATTGCTACTACTTCTTTCCCCTTTAGTCACCCTCTCCCCACGTTAGCACCCCCTACTTGGGTGACCCATATTGACAATCTAGTATATATCCTTCCATATTTATTATATGTTCATTAATTACATGCACACATATATTCATATGTGCAGTTTTGTCATTGTTATAAAAATGGAATCATATGTACATTTTTCTACATCATGCTTCCATTACTCAAACTTACCTTGGGGATCTCCTATGAAGTCAGCTGAGTTAGCTATAATTAATTTCTTCTTTTTCATATCAACTTACAATGTACTTCACATACCATAAATACACTATTTAAACTGTACAATTCAGTGGTTTTAGTATATTTACAATTTTGCAACCTGATCACCCACGGTCAGTTTGAGAACATTTTTATCATCCTTAAAAAGAAATCCGGTATTTATTAGCATTTACCTCCAATTTCTCCCCAAAGCCACTCCCAGTCATTAGCAACCACTCATCTACATTATTTCTCTGTAGATTTGCCTATTCTACTCATTTTGTATGAATGGAATGTGGGGTCCTGTATCGCTTGACTGTTTTACTTAGAATAATGTTTTCAAGGTCCATCCATGTTATACCTTTTACTGTATTATTTGAATATTTTACAATGATGAGGTATTAGGAAAAAATATTTAAAATTTATCTTATAATGTTTTATTATAGTGAGAATAGTTGGCTATATGGAGGTTATATGGGTGATCATTTTACTTGCGTATTAACTTTTATCTATGATAATAAAAATAGGAAAATGCTATCAGAATGTTTTCTGAGATCACGTTATTGTAATATTTACATATTAAATTTTTTAAATCACACTTAACTAAAGAGAAAAATGCCTTAAACATTCCAAAATTTAAAAAATATTTCCTAGTCCTTTTGGTTTTTGTTTAAATTAAATTTCTAAGCTATGTGGAATTTCATGTTATCTGTTTATTAATTCCAATTTTAAAAAGTATTACTCTTTTTCTGGGTAGAGAGGCAAATCATCTGGAAATAATGCTGGTTTTGTTATTTCTTTCTAATATTTTTGTCTGTTATCTTGCCTTATTCATAGGCCAGCACATCTAGGACCATTTTGAATGCTTATGATTAGTAGGCATCTTTATTTTTAATGGCTATCTCTTGTTCCAGTTTTAAGTCCTTATGATTTTTTATAAATATTACTTACTGCATTAAGCATGTTTTCTCCTAACATTAAAACAAGTAAAACAGAGTAGTCAAATCAGACAATTAAATTAAAATTTTTTTAATGAAAAACAATTCTAATATGAGAACAAAAATGATACCTGAAGAAGGTAGAGGGTAATAATCAGTTGATAATACTGCTAGAAATTCTTAGATTTAGGCCAAAATAAAAACAAAACCCTGTTAGTTCTGTATATATCCCAAATCACTGTGTTAAGAGTCTAATAAGAAAAACAGAGCTGTTGCAGAGCCTGTGAGGTCTAAGGTACCGGGACACCACTGGAGTACATGCCCAATGAGTTTCACTGGGTAAATCCTGGGGCTCGGGTGTACTGGAAGGCAAAAGCCCTTCTAGATGAAAGTATGCCAATTCACCCTTGAAAACAAGTATACTCTTCCTAACACTGTTTTAAGGAATGTTCATTTTCTCGAAGGTTAAAACTATTGGATGGGTTAGTTGCCTTGTGCATATACTCTCCCTGAATATACACAGTGAATATGATTGTATTCTTATGAATATATTCTTAATGAACCTATTGATATTCATTACATTTTAAATTGAGCTTAAAATTTCCTAATATGATCAAGAGTAAAGGACATGAATATGAATATCTGCTGTTGAAAATATGAATACAGTCTTAATGACTATATTGATATTCATTAAATTTTAAACCAGGTTCAAAAATGCCTCAGTGTGAAGAACATAGCTCATGAATATGAATATAAACTTACAAAAATGTTCATGAATATATTGATATTCATTAATTTAAAACTGCATTAAAATGTTTTCCCTGTAGGGCAAAGAAGAATATATTCATGAATATATTCATAAGGAGGATATATTCATGAATACAATCATTATAAAGAATATATTCACATTTGTTGAATATATTCATAAGGAAACTTAAACCACTGTACAACTCTTTGCTTTTAAAAATAGTTCTTAAAATGCTGTTATGAAGCAAATGCTAAAATTTTATTGAAATCTTCAATGAGTGAAAAAGTATAAATTAGTATATTCAGTGAATTGATCTATTTACAAGTTGGCTCCTAGAGAAAAATTTTGGGCAAATTAATTTAGAGCCCTCTCAACATGAGATGAACCAGTATTTATTACTGTATCTATTCTGAGAAAACCAAGACAAGAAAGAGAAAATATTTAAAACAGCTGGGCTATCTGAATACTCAGAGAAGATCGATTACTAACACTAAGAAAATAATAGTTCCTGTTAGACATAATGACACTGCCTGACATCCAAGTAGCAGAGTACTCAGGTAAGTGAGACTAGTAAGTCAGGCAGTGGATGTAGCCAGACATTGTTATTTCAAGTTTCTGTTCATCTCCCTTGGGTTTGTGTTCATGAGAATTTATAGTATATTAAGAGAGTGGTGTCTGGGATGGGACCACCTATGTTTGGAAACCAGATTCCATTTCCTGCCTTTATTCCTTGAGTCTTCTTTAAAAAAGAGAGGTATCATTTACATACAGTAAAATGCACGTATATTTAAAGTGTATAGATTGACAAATTCTTACATATATATCCAACACGTAAAGTGTAGAATACTTTCATCACTTTAGAAAGTTTCCTTTGCCCCTTCCTAGTCAGCACTTACCCTCTAGAGATTGCTTTGCCTCTTCTTGAAATTCATATACATAAAATATACAGTAAGTGTTCTGATGTGCCCGGCTTCTTCCACTGAGCGTAGTATTTCTGAAGTTTATTCATTATAGTTGTGTGTTATCAGTTCTATGTTTTTTTTAAATTGGTGTCCCTTGTATGACCATGCAACAAATTTTTAATCCATTCTCTTGATTTTTAGGTTGGTTCCAGTTTGGCACTGTTAGGAATAAGACTGCTATTTATATTTTGGGGCTTTTTCTGGACACATATACTTATTTCTCAAAGTTTTATTTGATGAAAGGATTATCAATTATAGTGTATTATATACCTAATAGGTATTAAGCAGCACATCTCTTCTGCTTTGAGACAAATATACTGATTAAAAAAGGAAGTTTTAACAATAAAATACAAAATAACTAAATATGAATATAACGAAAAAGACTGTTATCTAATATTTGTTAATGGATTTTAGTTCAGATGTGGAATGAGGAAGTTGAAATGGGGTCAGTTCAGTATAGGCTTTGCAGGCCAAAAAGGGATCTGGATCTTCTTAGGATGTGCTAGGTGCTGCCTTAGGTGTTTTACATAACTTTTACTTAGCATTCAGCAACATTAGCAAGTGGGTGCCACTTATTTTAGATTGTAAACACTTCTGAGGTATACCTGGGAGGCACATCTTCTTTTGTTATAGAGTAACAAGATATTTTCAAACCTGGAGCTGATGCCACTCTGAAGATTACTGTTTTCTTTTCTTTCTTTCTTTTTTTTTTTTTTTGGAATCAATAGTATTTTGAGGCTGAAGAGTTTAGCCCAGCTACCATCTGCAAAATGACAGAGCTTACTTAAAATAAAGGGAATCTGCGAGTCACATGGCTTGCTTCGTGAGTGCATTACCTCATCTCTGTGTGTTGGTAGTTCAGAAAGGAATGTTCTGGCTTCAGGCAGTTTGCTACACTAAGATCTTGTAAATTAAGCATTATTTATGGTCTGTGTTGTTCACCTTGAACAGATTGGAGTTTGGTACAGCTTGAACTCTGCTCACCAGAGGCTTCCTGCCAGCAGCAACCCAAATTTCTCAACCCATTTATAAAAAGAAAATTTAAAAAACCATAGGCACATTTTTTGGAAAAGAATATTATTAAAGTCTCTTAACATTCTATGGGTACGCAGAAATAACCATCTCCCCCCTATGTTCACTGCAGCATTATTTACTATAGGCAAGGTTTGGAAGCAGCCCAAGTGCCCGTTAGTAATGAAGGGATAAAAAGCTATGGTACATTTACAGAATGGAATAGTACTCAGCTGTAAAAAAGAAGGAAATCTTACCTTTTACAACAGCATGGATGGACCAGGAGAGTATTATGCTAATTGAAGGAAGCCAGTCAGGGAAAGACAAATACCATATGATTTCACTTATATGTGGAACCTAATGAACAAAATAAGCTAACAAAATAGAAGCAGACTCATAGATACAGAGAACAGACTGACAGCTAGCTGTCAAAGGGGCTGGGGGTTGGGGGCTGTGTGAAAAAGTGAAGGGGCTAAGCAAAAACAAAACAAAAAACAATAACTCATATACACAGACAGCAGTATGGTGATCACCAGAGCAAAAGAGGGGTCGGGGCAGGTAGAAGAGGGTAAAGGCGAGAGAAATGGTGACAGAAGGAGACTTGACTTTGGGTGGTGAACACACAATACAATATACAGGTGATGTGTTATAGACCTGTACACCTGAAACCTACACAATTTTATTAACCAATGTCACCACAATAAGTTTTATAAACTTTTTTAAAAGAATAATCTGTTAACATCATACAAATCTGAGTAAACAATTAGCAATTAAAGTAAATAGGCACTGAGTGCGCCAGGTCTTGTGAACACCTTGGTTATATTGATGTTTTGCATGTGATATTAATTTTTCTGATGTTTGTACAAAGAATTCTGTAAAATGCTTCACTCCTTTTATTAAGTTTAATACTAAATTGTGAATTTCTTAGAGTTAGTACCGATTCCTGATTTCTAGTTACTATGCTACATCATCTTGTACAATTTATTGTACATAGAAGATGCCTAATCTTTTTTAATGAATAAATATGTGAACTATCTATCATGGAAATACCTTGTCATAGATGATTATTGTAATATTTGTAAGAGATTTCAGCTGACGTACCAAATCATTGGAATATAGATTTTCCTACAGTATTTATATCTCCCCAGTGATGTTTATGTTACTATTTTGCCCATTAACTAATTAAAGGTGGTAGATGTGAACACTTGTCTGTGTCTGTTATCTTAATAAAGATGGTTTCTTTTCCTCTGCATACCCAGTCTTTATGCACTAAAATCCTCCTTCCCACGTTTCCATAGTACAGCATGGTAGATTCATTTCTTAGTCCTTTTCTTATCTGCAGTCTTCTTTACTATAAAGTGGAGGAAGTGTTTAGCAGTTTGAAAAGTTTTTAAAATTTTTATTAGACTCAAAGTGAATGTTAAATCTGAGAGAATTCTCAGAGGCCACCATTTCAGTCCCTTTCTTTTATTGACCAAGAACCTGAAGTTCTAATTACTTCCTCAGTATAACTCATGGCACATTGTTTTATAGTTGCTTGTTTAATTGTAGTCATTTCTAACTGGACTTGAAATTCAGTGGGAATAGGGATCACAACTATCTTATTTAATGCTACATCTCTGGCACTGAGTGCAGTGCTTGGAAGAGAATACTGCAGGGTGTATAATGTTTCATTATAACAATGAGATATTGTAGGAACTTAACTCTTATTTCTGTCACTTAGCCTAAAGTGAAATTGGTTTCGTTATTTGTCATTTTGCTTAAACTCCCGGAACCTATTAACAACATTGAGTGAGGACTTATTGTAGATGTTCAATTATTGGTGTTGATTCAATCAATCAATCAATCAATCAGTCATCTGAATCCCAGTTTAGCATATTTAAAGTTGGACACATACTCCACCACTCTAGAGAGTCAGGTTTATGGAAATGATTAATGTCCTTAAGTGCATGCCAAACTCAACAACGGATACATTTGCACACACTAGCTTTTTATTCCTACACACACTGGCTTTCAACATGCAGAGGACAGATGTACAGGACAGCAGCTGACCAAAGAAACACCAGAGGATATGCTGCCTCTTTTTTGCCAGGATAATATGTAAATTCCTGCTGATAATATATAAACTCATGAATGGCATAGGTAGATGGAACTGTAAAATATCAGCTCTTTCAGTCTTCTGATTTCTCCTTCCCAATAAAGTTAACCTCTTGCTTGGCCTTTGTAACTCTCCATGCCATTCCAACCTATTTTTCCTAACCCATATCCAGCTACTTTCCTTAACCCACTCTGTTTTCAAGCAAATGAAAATGTTTGCTGTTCTCTGTACACCCTGAACTTCCCACCTTCTTGCCTTTACTTAGCATTGTTTACTCTCTATAAATGCCCACATTATTCTTTATATCTTGATTATATTCATTCAGTCACTCCACAAGTATTTATTAAAGCCTCATTATGTGCCAGGCCCTAAGCTAGGAACTGAGAGTATAATGATTAATGAAATATAAGCTTTATGCTTAAGGAGTTAATACTTTAGTAGAGGTGGACATTTGAGTAGGGTAGATGGTCCCAGGGGAGCAATTGGAGTGGCACCTAATCAAGCCTTCTGGGGAGGGAAGGGGAAGTTGAAGAAATAACTCTAACTCAGTGGTTCTGAAACCAAGGTGGGTAGAGGGAAGCATTTGACAATATCTGGAGACATTTTTGGTTGTTACAACTTGAGAGAGCAGAGTGTGCTACTGGCATCTAGTGGGCAGAGGCCAGGGATGCTGCAAAAGATCCTGCGCACAGGACAGCCCCTCACTACAAAGAGTTATCCAGCCGGATATGTAACTAGTGCCGAGGAGTGAGAAACCGTGCCCTAAATTAAGTTGGAAAGATTGAGTAGGAAGGTGTTAGGTCAAAAAAAAAGGCAGTATTTGTAAAGATCTGGAATTGAGATACATATAGTTTGGGGAACTAGAATGAGTTTAATATAGTTGGAGCTCAGCTTCTGAATGGGAAGGAATTAGGTTTGAGAGGTAAGCCTTGAAGGCAGAGTCCAGATCCAGAGGCCTTAAAAGCCATGTGGAGAAATTGGGACATCTTCTCTTCGTATGTTTGGAGCCTTGATGGAGAGTGATGTTGCTGTGAGCAAAACCTTAAATCCACATTCATATAAACCCACTGACATGTAAACAGTTGATATACTCTGGTGCTTTGTAACTAGTAACAAATCGGAGTTTTATCTATGGACACCATGGTAGAGCACCGTGGCTGAGAACAACCTCTCTAGCAAGTCTGAACTCTTGGCTACCCACCTACCGAGGATCACTGATGAAGTGATGTAAGGGAGGTCCTTGTTAGCTGAGGATAATGGCACTGAAAGGGCATTTAAAGGGAAGCCCCTGAAAAAAGTAGGGACAAAAATTTTATAGGAGCTAGTGAGGAGACTTGGATGGGGCTTGGTATTGGGGTTCCCCAAGGCCACTCCCAAGCTCGGTGATTCGCTAGAATGACCCACAGAACTCAGCTGTTGTACTCATGGTTACAGTTATGACAGTGAAAGAATGCAGATTAAAATCAGCAAAGGGAAAAAAGACAGGTGGGTGAAGTCCAGGAGAAACCAGGCTTAAGATTCCTGCTGTGCCCTCCCGGTGGAGTTGCGTAAGTCCCAGCAGCAATATGTGACAGTATTGCCAACCAGGAGAGCTCACCCCTGAGCTACTCAGTCTCCAGCCACCGGGCCGGCGGCCTTAGGCTCACAGCCAAGATACTGTATTGCTTGACCAGAGGCTGGTCAAGGGCTCATCCTCCTTTCTTCATGTGTGGGGTTTGAGCAGCTCTAGCCTCCTGAACTGACCCTCTACTGCACAGGTCTTTTTTTTTTTTTTAAGGTTTTTTTAGGAAATTACATTTTATTCCTGCTTTGAGGTTTTTTTTTTCTTTTTCTTTTTTTAAATTGTAGTAAAATATACATAACAAAAAACTTGCCGTTTAATCATTTGACGTGTACAGTTCAGTGGCATTAAGTACATTTACATTGCACATTATTGTGCAGTCATTGCCACTATCCAGCTCTAGAATTTTTTCATCATCCCAACTTGAAAATATAATGTACCCATTAAACAGTAGCTCTCACTTCACTCTCCCCAGGACCCAGGCTACCACTATTCAGCGTTCTGTTTCCTTGAATTTGACTTTTCCAGACAACTGATTGTTAAGTGAAAGCATACAATGTCTGTCCCTTTCTGTCTGGCTTACATAGCATGTCTTCAAGGTTCATCCATGTTGTGGCATGTGTCAGAATTTCACAGGCTTCAACTCAAAAAATAAACCAGAAATTATTAGTATTTTTAAAATCTTATATTTAACAAAATTTATATAATTGAAGGTCAGTGCTAATACTTAGAATAAATAAGTGGCTTGGGTGGTCATTTGGGGAATATAGTTTTCCTGATGAAATTATATAAAAACATAATACAGTTTTTCCCTCATCAATTTTATTTCACTTAGCCAGGTCAGGAAGAGGGTGTTTTTGCAAAAGTATTCCTTGGCATCTTCAGTTTTCTTAAGGACCTCTCTTAGTTCTTGGAAATTTGATTTATTCTTTTTTGAAGTATCTATTATGTCATCTTTGAGAATTCTCCACATTTGCTAATTAGTCTAAGTCTGCCAAATATTAACTTGTTAAATGGCTTTACACATGATTAAGGTATTTCTCTGGCATTTTTCAGCAACTTCTTTAAATACTGCATTTTTGGAAACACTTTTTCTTTCAGTTTATATTCATCCTGCTTTTATGTGCTTAGGTGTTTACAGCATCCAAAAATCATAAACAGGTTCCTCGACCTTGACTTAGTGTTTGATGAAGGCGAAGTTTGAGTGGAGACTGGTCAGCTTGTTGGTGAATATTTTTGAATATGACAGCTTTTTCTTCTCCCCACAATTTTATGATTATAGGGTCATGGTTAGTGAGTATCTGGATAATGAAGACTTCTGTACTTTATTTGTGGGAACAGTGCACATTTGCTCAATAATCTGTTAGAACATTTAGCCCACTCATTTAGGGCCTGAACTGAGTGAGTGTTCCTCACGAAATCCCTGGAATGTGCTTCTTTAAGTTGTCATACTTTAAACTTTCAAAAAGTTTGGCAGACTGACAGAGGATTAAGAATCTTAGCTGTTAAGCCTTTACAGTTCCCTTGTTTCTAATGCTTGATCTGTTTTCACCATGTTCAAAGTAATCCAATCCATCCTTAGTGTTTACAGCCGTAGTGTGCATGCAAGTATAAAAGTAGATGCCAGCCTATAGGAGCCAGGCTAGTGTCAGGCAAGGTCATTACAAGAGACAATCGCTTTCAGAATGAGAGGCTTAAAAATCAGAAATTGATGGATTTTTCCCCCATGTTCTCATAAAACAGTGGTGCTTAATGTTCAAATATCTTATAATACAGAGATGATTACCGAGACATTATCAACATGAGTGATTTGGGGATTATTGTACTAATTTAAAAACAAGGAAAATTCCCTTCTGTCCTTAGTCAGGTACTCCGGGGGCTGTGGAGCAATGGCTGCAGCTCCAAAAGTGAGAGGGAGGAGCTTGCCTGCCGTGTCTCTGGAGCAGTGCAGCATGTCATCCCTTTCTGATGGGGCATGGGCTCAGGACCATCCCCCTGAGAGGTGGTTTAAAGTACTGGTGAGTAGCCCTGGCTCAGGCAGACTACCCTGGCTTGAATCCTGACTCTTAGTTTACAAGGTTTGTGCCATTGGACGGGTTTCTTAAACTGTCAGACTCGGTTTTCTCATCTGTGAGATAGAGATAATGATAGTTACCCCTTCATAAGGGTCAATGCATTAATATATCTGATGTGCTTAGAGGAGAGCCTGGCATGTGATAAGCGCTGTGTCCGTGTGTATTATTATCTTAATTGTTAACTTTAATTCTCAGAGGAGCTTTCTCTAACATTCCTAAATAGGTCAAGTCTCTGCTTTATAAGCCCTAATGGCCCCACCTATCACAGTAATGATAATAAGTAACCATTTACTAGATTTACTTATTTGATTATTGAGTTAATGACACTTTCCCATAAATGAGCTTAAGAACCATGTTTGTTTTGTACTACAGTGTTCACAGGGCCTGATAAGAAATATTTATTGAATGAATAAATAAGTGTTTTTACAATTATAAAATAATTCAGTAATAAGATGTTACTTCACCTCTAAAATTAATAGCTAGGCAGGGAGGTACAGGAAATAGACTCTTATGTTCTACAGTTGGAAGGTATCTGTAGTAAACTCTCCCTTGAAGGCAATTTGACCAAAAGAATTAAGTCTCTGCTTTTGATTCTATGTCTAGGTATTTATCAAAACCATATCCAGGTATATTAAAAGGATAATATAAAAATACATTCATTGTAGCACTTATATTAGTGAATAACTGGAATCAAAGTAAGCCAAATGTGTTAAAGTAAAGGCTTGATTAAGTATAGTATAGTCAACATTAAAAATTTTGTAGAGCCATGGTTCTTAAATGAAGATTCTTATAATGGCTGCAAGATAGTTGCCAAACATTACATAAAAATAAATTCCTAAGCTTAACCTTTCGGGAAAGCTAATCAGAATCTCTAGATTTGAACTGAGAAACAGACTCTATTTTGTGAGGAGAACTCTAGGTGATTTCAGTGCACAGCCTGATTTGGGAGCTGCTGGTTTATGCTTCAGCTCTCAGTCGGCTGAGCCAAAGGTTCTGCTCATCCCCTAAAGCCAAGTGGAATGCCAGCTATATTAAAACCTGTAGGAACCCTAGAAATCAAGGAGAGAAAACTTCAGAAGAACCCCCACCCCACCCATAAAATATCAGGAAAAAGGGAAGAAGATGGGATCAGAGTACCCAGAAAGATCATTAGTGCTGAGCGCCCTAACACAAGCTGAGGAAGTCTTCTTCCACCTGCTAGAGAAATTAATGGATGAGTTTCCCCCCAAAGGACAAAAGATTCTCCTAAAAACTGAAGCAGCAAGGCTTGGTTCAGAGGTGATAGTTACCTACCTTAGAGCCCACCTCCAGGCAGCATTTGGAAGGAATATCTCATGCAACAGCATGCATGGAACTAGAGGGTGTTCTGCTCAGTGAAATAACTCAGAGAGAGGCAAATACCGTATGGTTTCACTTATATGTGGAATCTTAAAAACCAACCAACTAACCAATCAAACAAACACAAAACCAGAACAAATGAGCAAACACAACAAAACCAGACTCATAGAAACAGAGACCAAAAGGATGGGGTAGGAGGAGGAATGACAAAGGTGAAAGGGAATATAATCAATAATATTATAAGTTTACGTGGTGACAGATGATAACCAGAATGGGCAGGGCAGTGATCACATTGTAAGGTATAAAAACGTCAAATCACTATTGTACACCTGAACCTGATATAATTAGTATAATACTGTATTCCAACTATACTTATTTTTTTAAAGAGTCAGTGGATTCATTTATAGTTTCAGTCACCGTAGATGCTTCTGAGATCCCATGAGCAGAGGCCAGGCAAGTGAGAGGTTACGGAACAAACAAGACTGAGAGGCTGTACCACGCAGAGTGGATGGTCATGGTGTCCATCCTCTGACTTCACTTGGTACCTCTTGGGAGCCAGGGGAAGTTCAGACTACCTAATGATGTCTCATCTTCCCTGAGTAGACCCAAGCAACCTATCAGTTTCTGCTGCTGTGCTTTCATGGGAGGCCCAGCTGCTGGTCTCTCCCGAAAACCCTCTGCACCCAGGGCAACATCTGCTCCCTTCAAAGCCAACTAGCTTCTGGCTGAGTTCCTAAGAGTAGCATTGGGCACCGTTTTTGAAAAATTTACCACCTAATATACACACATGCACATATTCACATACTCTTACTTAATACACAGGCCTATAACTTTACTGTAATTTTGTTGTTAATGAATATAATACATTCTACTTCACTTAGACTTCCTGAGTGAGCTAGGCAGAAGATTGTAGCAGGCTTTCTGGGTCAATTTTTAGTGATGTATAATTGCAGTTAAAGATGATGCATATTTTGAAGGATTTGTAGCCAGTGAATATTTCACGTGGATTGTTAACCCTTATCCCTTCTCTGAACTACTGCTATGCTTCAGGTGATCCTATTGTGAGTGGCATCTCTTCTTGTCAGGTTGGACAAGAGGTAGTCAGACATGGGAGACACACAAGGTGGAGCTGACAGGTGAACAGACCATGTGGGTAACATTTCAAATTAGAGAATTCATGAGAACTCAGTTGAATTTGTTCACTGGTGTGTAATCATTCAATGTTGGTTCAGTATTTATTGAATGCCTTCTGTATATCAGCCCTCAAAGTGCTGGAGCCACAGTAGTGGGTAAGGTTGCTACCCTTCCAACATCTACATTTAGTGCTTAGAGAAGGATTTCAGAGCAAGAAGATGCCTTGTATACAGCTGTTTAGCCCCCCTAAGCAGTGTACTTTTGTACAGATCCCCAAATCTTTTTTAAAAAATTAGAAATCTAATTCTGGGATTTGGGTCTCAGCAGTAGGGAGAATGGTGATGCCATTTACTGAGATATTAATTAGGGAAACATTAGGGAATATGTATCTGCTAATGAGATTCAGAAGTGGATGAAAGCATCATCTAGCAAGACAGTACCTTGAGAGGACTTCCAGGACCACTGACAAACTTAGTTATAAAGGTCAGAAAAAGCCAGTGACAGAAATTGGTAAGTAATGGTAGGAATGCAAAGTGGGTCAGCACTGAGAAATCTGTAAGCGTAACTTACAATGTGAAAAAGAAAAAAGACCAAATTTATAGTTGACTAAAATACTTGATAAAATTCAACATTCTTTATAATTTAAAGAACAAAAGAATTAACATTGTTAAAATATTTTTTAGAAACAAATACCTAATATCATACTTAATTAGTGAAACATTGGAACATTTGCCATAAAAAATAGGAATTAGAAAACAATTTTGAAAAATAGGGATAATGAGGAGGGATTTGTCTTCCTAAATATAAAACCATATTCGGCTATAGGAATTTTAAGTGATGCATTAACTGTAAAATAGGTAAATAGACCAAGGAATCAGAATGTAAACTAAGGAAATTCTTGTGCTTTTGCAAAGAGACCATATATAATATTCAGCCAACGTCATATCAATTTTTTATTTCCTTTGCATTTTTCAGGAAAATGGTCTTATTCCTTCTCTATTTTCTAAAACGAATCCTGTGACCCTAAGTTGGAGGGTTTAGTCTATTACCAGTATTCCTTTTCAGAATTTCTAAAGTATTCCACTTTATGAACAAAACTAGGTTATTCGCATTCCCAGCACCTCTCACAGACTCATCATCACATCTGGAATGCTTATAGCACTTTCATTACTCACCACCCTCATTCAGAATAGAGGGGCTACTAATATGATATATAGAGTAGCTTCAAAATCTCATTCCCAAAATCTTATTATTCACAATAATAAGAAAGACCTGCCTTCCTTTCCTGAGAACTAGTAAAGATGTAAGATTTAACTTATGTATTATATATAACTGTATCCGTATACATTATATAATTGTATCCATACTTATTACCACATTTAAAGTGATAATTTGTTTATCCACTATGTGTAAAGAAAATATATCTCTGAATGTTTCATCATTTTCAACAAGCTTTAGAAGTGTGGCAGTAATCAGAATCTTTGTAAAATCTGGCAATTTTTTGGAAACTAGAGACCCGAGATGAGTTACTAGAATTGAACCAGCCCTGCAGGTTCCTGTGCATAGGGATGTGTAGCACGTATTGGAGCCAAAGGTGACTTGCAGGATTTGAATTTTCCCAGCTGAGGAGATGGTAATGCATTGAATGCGATATTAATCTGGACATTAATTGTCAGGGTATATACCTGATAACCAGATCCACGAGGGTGGTCGAGAGACAGTCATGTAGTGAGACAGAACGTGAGAGTAGCAGGACCGCTGATAAAATTTAGTTTTAAAGGGCAAACAGGGCGATGAGCCCCAGCACGGGACACTGAGAAATAGCAGAGCAGGAGAGTATACGGCGGAAGCCAGGGAAAGACAGGCTTTCGTGTAAGACAGAACGCTCTTCTAGCTGCTGAGAAGCCAGAGAAAGAGAACCAAGACGTGTCCATTGAGGTCCTTGGCGTGGAGGTTATTAGTGACCTTGGCCAGAGCAGTTCCAGCAGAGAGGAGAGTGGCGTGTATTTTCTCGTGACATTATTCTCTGAAATTGGGAATCAGTCTGCCTTTGGTTCACTTAGCGAGGTGGGGCTGTATTTTCAGCGTCTAGAACAGATTCTTCATTATCAGACACTGCTCCTTTCTTAAGATTCCATCAAGAGAATGAGGCTATGTACATTTCAAGGCAGCTAAAAATGTTAACACCACTTACTTTGAGATAGACGTTTCCGTTTTCCTGTTTACTGCCCTTCACCTTTGAGTGGGCTGTGAACCATGAATCACCGTCTGAAGTCATGCTCATTGATGGGGAAACGACTTTAAAATGAGATCAAATGATGTTGCTGGTAAACACATATGGAGCCATTTGAATGACTGGGTTGCCATCATCAAAGAGATGGCGAGCCACGTTCATTAGGAGGCAGTAGGTGAACTGCAGTAGGATGGTTAGGGTAAGAAGTACTTCAGATCATTGCATCTCTGTGAGTGCTGGAATATTGCAGAATATTACTAAGGGTAGGTGCCTAATGGGGGAATTCCAGAACCTTTCTTAAGTTCTTTGCTTGTGTTTATCCTTATGCCTAGAAGTCTTTTCACTCCTTCTGCCCCATCTTTTCCTTTTCATCTATGAATCTCTACTAATCCTTCAGCTCTTAGCTTAAATGTCACTATCTCTGAGAAGCTTTCTCTGATCTCCCAGAATAGAACAAGTCTCTCTGGCTTTGTTCTCTTAGCAATCAGTACATTGCCTTTGCAAAATTATTATCAAAATTGCAACAGAATTATTTCTTGTATAATTAGTTGTTTGCCCCCTGTCATCCTGCCATGGTGAATTCCATGTAGGCACAGACATGACTGTCTTGTTCACGAGTTTTCCTAGTGCCTAGTGACCCAGTGTCATTCTGTATTTGAAAGAAGAGATGCCACTGAAAAGCCCATAGGATGGATTTCTCTTAAAGGAAACTCTGGGACTGAAGTTTTAAGGTGATTGCAGAATAAATGGTATAGCTGGTGTAAGGGCCTGTTTGCATGACTCCCAGGGATGTCTTAGTAACTGACCCTTGTTCTGTAATGCTGCTCTTGGCTGGGTCTGAGGAGTCTGAGGAAGTTAAAGGAGAAGCTCATTCTTGACGGAGTATGCCATACTGTTCTGTATGTTCTCTGATCTCATTTTTCTGTGTGTGCTGTACTGTAGTGTGTGTTCTCTGTAGTTATATTGTAGACCATCAACATAGAGGGAAAGCCCCCTTATTTCAGGTGATTGTCCTAAGCATTTTACAGTATGAACTAATTTAATCTTCACAGTAATACTATGAGGTTGGTGGTATTCTTATCATTTTACAGGTTAGGAAACTAAGGTTCAGGGAGGTAAAGTAACTTGCCTAAGGTCGCCTAGCTAGCAAACGGGAGAGCGAGGATTTAAACCCAGCCTGTCTGACAGTGGAGTCCATGCTTTTGACTCCTGCAATGTGCCAGCTCACATGAGGTGGTCCCTCACACACATCCAGACCAGTCAGTGAAGAACTTCTTTAGTCTTATGCATGTAAGATTGGGCTTGAAGGAGGACAGTTGAGCTTTTAGGAAGTTTGATGTGACCCTCACCTAATTACTTACCGACAGCTTCCACCAGTGAGGCCCTTTTGGGAGGCTCAGAAGCTTTTATCTGCATCTGTCAATGAAAAATGTTGGCTCTGCTTTGTACCTATGTTACCTGACTTCCTTCTGTATCTACCCTCCTATAAATCTTACTTAATTTGATTTACTAGGTCTCATCTTTCAGATAATCTCAACATTGACACTTGTCAAAATGGTGTCTATACAATCACAGTTTAAAGCTCATACATTAATTTCCTTTGATCTTAAAATTCCTATGTAAATGGTCAGAGAAATAGAATCATAGGGGGAAATTATCACTGCTGAGATACAAGAAAGTTAACCATCAATTGTCAAGGTCACATTACCCCCTCTGCTCCCCCCTGCAACCACTACCAGATTTGGGTAAATCCCTAAATGAACTCAAACTCGTTGAACTCAGAGTTCACAGGGCTATTGTCAATGTGTTTGTAAATCCAATTTTTATTTTCTATATTACGATTGTGCAAAAATATTCATAGATGTCATGTAATGTTTATATTGCATCATTCCTTTTATCAATGTCTTTATACGGATCTGTTATATATATCTAGCTATCTGTTTGGTACCTCATCTTTTGGGTGTCTTAGAGGCACCTCAAAATAAGGTGGCATAAGTTGAACCTTTTTTAGTGGCCAAGTCAGAGCCTATCAGCTCTTCCTTCTACCTCCATATTCAGTCTTGCATCTTTTACCTCTTAGCTTATTTTTCAAATTTACCCTCTTCTTTCCATCCCTCCTGCTGCTATTTCCATGGCAGGCTCCCATTTTATCTTGCCTGAATTGCTGCTTATCTCTCCTAACTGGATCCCTACCTCTAGCTTTGATCTCTTCTAACTATTATCACAATGGTGATTCTAAAGTCACTTACTTGCTTGCAACCATATAATACTTCCTTACTCTCTCTATAATAAAGCTCAAGTCTTTTATATGATCTATGAGATCTTCATAATCTGACCCTTGATTACTTTTTCAGACACATTTTGTATGGGCTCCTTATGTTCTTCTACTTGGCCATACTGAACAACTCCCATTTCCGCACATGGAACAACTCTTCCTGCCTCTTCCATGACTTAATTCCTATGTATCCTTTGGTTCTCGACTTGTATATCATTAGGGTATTTAGGAGACTTTCTCTGACCCATCCTGTTACAGAAACAGGGGAGTCCAAAAACAAACCCCAGAGTTTGCGGCTGGGAGTTAGGGAGCAGGAAGCAGCTTTCAGGATGCCCTTGCATGCCTGGAGCTAGTGGCTGGAAACATTGTTGCAAAGATCCGCTTGCAAAGATCCGCTTTACTTCCAAGACTCAGGAAGATGGGAGGGATCTTGGACTGTGGGCTGGTACGAAGAAGCAGACAGAGCCTACGTAGGGTTCTGTGAATGGTCAGAACTGTTTGCAACACCCACTGCGTGAGAGGAGGCAGGGAGGAAGAGAGAAGAAACTGCGGACATTTTGGGTTGGCTCTGGCTCTAGGGGGCTCTGTCTCTCAGGCTCTTTCTGGCCCTCACGCCCTCACTCTCTGGCTCTTGTGGGTTCCCTCCATCTGGCTTGGAGAAGGGATCTCCAGGCTGCTTTAAGAAGAGGCTCTTGCCAGGCTGCTTTGAGAAGGAGAGGAGATCCACGCAGTTTGCAGGAAGAAGACAGTTTACAAGGAGGCTGAGAATCCAGGCGGTCCTGCATTGAGAGCTGGAGGGCACCACAGCACAGAAAGGACCTCCCCAATCAGAACTGAGTGATTGGCAGCTACTGGTAAAGCTGAACTGTGCCTAGGAAGTAGGGAAACAGTGTTTCTGACTTTCCTAAGACTGGCCAGGTCTGGGAGGGGGAGGCAGGACTTTGTGTAAATAAACAATTCTTTTCTTTTCACCAAACTCTGGTATTCAGAGTTATGATTCTGGCGGCGGGCAATCGGGCCCCTAACTAAACAGCCCGTGGGTTCTGTTTCGATCGGAGCAGCCCAGGGTTCTGTTACAATCCTAGTCCAGCTTAAATGTCCCTACCTTATGCTTCTATAACATTTTGTTCTATCTGTTTTAACACTTTTTATGCTTTAAAGAAATTTTTAAAAATTGTTTCTCTTTCCTCCTAGACCAGCAATTTAAAACAGTGTTCTGCTAGAATTTTTTAGATGTGCAATACCTGACTTTAGTCAGGTGCACTGATCTCTTTTTCCCTTAGATTGTTTAAAAAAAAAAAAAAAGCCAACACAACAATAGCCATCTGGTGTGAATGAGTCAAAATTATACCTATTTTTTGTCAGATCGGCAAAAAATGCATGCCATGAGATGAAAAAGGTTGAAACTCTCTGTCCTAGAGAATAAACTGCTGTGTGATGATAGTCTGTCTCTGTTGCTCTTTATTTCAGGGTTCAGCCCCATGCTTCACAATGCTGAATACATACTTGTTGAAAAAATGGATGGCAGGTCACATTCTGCATTTGACTCGAGGGAGTGCGTTAAGTGAATCAGTGAATCTGTCCGAAGGTACCGATTTATATTCTTGCCCAGAAAACTTGACCAAAATGACTTTGAAAGTCAACTGAAATGGTTTCCACTTTAAAAATTATCTTAAATAATTTTGCAGAATCACACAGGGCACACTCCTCATAGAAAGGTATACTTGTCTATAGGTCGGAGGTTTTTATATTTAAGTTGCATAGACTATAGTATTTAGTCCCCTTATCTGAGGTTTCACTTTCTGTGGTTTCAGTTACCTTCAGTCAACCTTGGTCCAAAAATATTAAATGGGAAATCCCAGAAGTAAACAATCATAAGCTTTAAATTGTGCACCATTCTGAGTAGCATGATGAAATCTCTTGACTCCCTGCTCCATCCTGCCTGGGACATGAATCACCCCTTTGTCTAGCATCTCTATGCTGTAGACGCTGCACACCTGTTAGTCACTGGTATCCTCAGTGTTTAGGTGGTGTTGCAGTGTCCCAATGCTTGTGTTCAGGTCACCCTTATTTTACTTATTAATGGCCCCAAAGCACAACAGTAGTGATGCTTGTAATTTGGATATACCAAGGAGAAGCCATAAGGTGCTTCCTTTAAGTGAAAAGGTAAAAGTTCTTAATAAGACAGCCCACAATTACATAACTTTTATTACAGTGTATTGTTATAAGTATTCTGTTTTATTATGTCATTGTTGCTAATCTCTTACTGCACCTAATTTATAAATTAAATTTTATCATAGATATATAGTGTGTATAGGAAAACCGTACTGTATATAGGGTTCAGTACTATGCAGGTTTAGACACTGACTGGGGTCTTGGAACATATTCCCTGCAGATAACGTGGTGGTGGGGGGGGCAGATGTTGTATTCATGTTATGCTATCAAATTCAGTGATTCCTGAATTCACTGCTTTTTAAAAGAAATTGAACAAATTATCACTCCTAACCTATATATTTGCTCTTCCTTTTATGATACTTATTTTGATTGAGTACAAATTTATCCTAGTTCCCAAGATAGAAACTGGGGAATTACCCTCGTCTCTCTTTTTACCCTCATTGCTCAAAAGCAGTTCATCACAAATTGCTTGCTGTTATTTTTTAACAGATCTGCCTTCTCTTCTCTCTTTCATTCCCTAGGCCTCTGGTCTGCCCTCCTGAAATAGCCTCCTTTGCCCCTTGCCACCTTCTAATCTCATATATCTCAAAAATCACCTTTCTAAAATGCGAGTTTGGCTCATGTGTGTTTTACTGATTAAGACCCTTCACAAAGTCAACTCCAAGCTCTTCAGTGCATGAAGACCATCGTGCTTTTGCCCCTGCATTATTCTTCAGTTTTCTTTCCCATAGTTCCCATCTTAAATGTAGCAGTCCAGTAATAACTGCTGTCCTTATGGTTGGCTAAGATCATCACACTGTTTCAAGTCACCATGCATTTTTGTCTGAAATGCCTTCACATTTTTCAGGAAGCAGATCCTGACTTTCTTTGCATTCCACACCCCAAAAGTAGAAATATAATCATTATCCCCATATGTGAAACATATGCTTATATTGCATAATACCATAGACTCTTAATTAATTGACTTACATGCTGTTCATCTCTAAGCTTCTTGAAGTCAAGAACTCTAGTCTTACTATTTCTTAAAAGGACACCAGCCATATTACATTAGGAGCCTGCCCTAACTATTATTATATGACCTTATCAAAATAGTTGCATCTTCAATGACCCTGTTTCCAAATAAGGTACTGAGAGTTAGGACTAAAATGTATCTTTTTCAGGGGATATAATTCAACCCATGACACAGTGGTTATCATATAATATGTTTCTTGAACTGAAATGTAAATGAAATATGTGTTATTACATATTCATGGTATAGAATTTATTTTTTTGCATAAAAATTGCTTGGTACAAAGTGTTTTAGATTTGTTTATTTCCAAAAATTACATGATGGATTGCATAGTACTGTGACACTGGAAAATTAATAAATACACTTTCTTAAAGTGAAAGCAAATATTATATTTGAGTTTTTAATTTGTAAGCTCACTTTTAATGCTTGTATTATTTTATGTGAGTTACATGCAAAATATTTGTGAAACAATAGGTATATTTTAAATTTTGGAAAGCACATTGTAGGCCTTAATATTAATATATACTCTTTCCCTATCCTTTAACTATATTTTTAAGTAGAATCTTCTTCTGCACATTAATGTGCATTAATATTGGAACTTTTTTCTTCAACTTTTTGGGGAGTAAAATCCCACTTGTTTGAATATTTCCCCATATTTACATTATATATCAATATAATTGCATTCTTTAATGGGAATATGAGGAAATTAGGCTTACATGATCTTATAGTCTGAGTTGTAATTAGTGAGAAAATAAAAGAGGAAGTAGACATTATTCTCAATAAATAAGAACATAACCTTATTTCTAGTTTTTTACTCTTTTAATTTTTTTATTTATTGATTTTAGAAAGAGAGGAAGGGGGAGAGATAGAGAGAAACATCAATTTGTTGTTCCACTTATTTATGCATTCACTGGTTTATTCCTGTATGTACCCTGACCGAGGATTGAACCTACAACCTTGATATTTTGGGACAACTTTCTAACCAACTGAGCTACATGGCCAGGGCCTCTGGTTTGTTAAAGGAGCCATTATTTCTCATGTTATACTGACAGCCTCCTCAATCAAGTGTATATTGCTGCCTCCTCCTTCTGTTTTTGGAAAATAGTGTAGTTGCATAATTTTGGTATTGTTTCTTCCTTGAATGTGTGCTAGAATTTACCAGTGAAATCTTTCTTTTAGAGAAGATTTTATTTTAGATTCAGTTTCTACCCAGATTTCATGTTTCTTCTATTATTAATTTTGTGACCCATCAGCAATTGAGATTTAGTGGTATTGAAACAATA
Organism: Furipterus horrens; assembly: GCF_987537825.1. Lineage (NCBI taxonomy): Eukaryota > Metazoa > Chordata > Mammalia > Chiroptera > Furipteridae > Furipterus > Furipterus horrens. The sequence goes on from NW_028327174.1 coordinate 186,692,961, forward strand.
GCAACAGCAAAGCCTTTGAAAGGTTTGGAACCTTATAGACTTCCAAGGCTTTGGGGCAGATTGTCATAATTGAAGTCAGGAGAAAGCCAACTTAGACATTCACTGGTATTTGGCTGGTAACTTGCCTTGTCAGGTTTTGGAAGTGATAATAATTGTTTAATAAATATTAGCTGTAATAATAATTAGTTTTATATTTTTGTTTTACTGAAACCTAATGACCAATATTTGGTTTAATGGTAGAAAGTCTGACTTTAATAATACTAATGGATAGAATGTCTGCTTGCCTAAGTTAACACACAGCATGGTGATAAATTTATAGCCTTGTTTGCTAATTTAAGGCAATCAGATCTCATACTTAAATCTCATAACCTGAACTGTGCTAAGCAGGACTCCTTGAGTTTCTGTTTCTAATGACGTGTCAGTTGGTAATGCTGTAAAAGTGAGTGTCCAAGTCCAGTCATTGTCCATGACAGATATATATGAAGGTCCTGTCCGAAGTTGTTTTTCAGTTCTTGAAAATATAGAAAAAGTGTGTTTTAGCGTAGAGCTTATCATCAGATTGCTGAAGGAAATAAGTAGATTCTAGAAACAACTTACTCTCAGCATTTTGAAAATACCTTGATTGTCTTATCATTGATTCTATTTTATATTAAACTTAGAATCTGCTATAGTACATTGATAGCTGTTCCTTGTCAGCTTGGACTCAGTCCATTTAATTACCCTAAATATCAGCTAATGATGCTCTCATAGCTACCATTTTCCATCTGTTACTTGGTTGAAATATATTAACAGTAACTGGAAAAATTATTTTATGGTACTCAAGGAAAGTTTTAAGAGCCTCTTCATGAGATTGCCAGGGAATTTCAAGAGTGTAATAAAAGTGAATTATGATTACTACCTGTTGATTCTTAAAGGTTGGTGATCGTTATAGAATTCAGTGGATAAGCCTGCCTGTAACAAAATTTAAAATTTTACCTACTTAGTATCTTATTTATTTTAGTTATAATGTTTGTGCGTGTGTCTGTCTGTGTGTGTGTGTGTGTGTGTGTGTGTGTGTTTCTGGCTATGGGGCCTTCAGCAATGGTACTATTTTTACTAATTGTGTAGTAGCTTCTGCCTAGACAATAAGTTCTTTTGAGTTCCACATGCTTATACAATTCTGTTTTGATTTTCCCACATTTTTACATATTTGAACTGTTACAGCCTCTTCATTCAAATATTATATCATAATATATGATTTTCTTTTATAAACATATTTATTTCAACTCCCTTTTATTTTCTCATTAGCCTATGACACACTTAAAGTGATATATTGCTTCACCATCACATATGCCATTTTCATGATGTCCAATCATGATTCCTGATGCAAAAGAGAAGTTTTGTATTGATATCGGCTAAAAAGTATACAGCATGAACAGGTTTCCCAACAAACTGGAAGTTGAGTAATGTCACTGTAGGTGACTGGACAGTAATGTGAGTAGAGATACAAAGGCAAGGAGGTGCTGAAGTCATGCGGCAGTACTTGGTTATAAGGAGATTATTTGGATGATTCATAATATGCTTACATTAATTGCATTTTTTATTATGATCAAATGAAGGCAGACATTTTGGCATAGGATTACAGACCTCCAGTCTGCAGCCTGCCTGCGCCCCAGCCCCAGCAGGATCCTCCCCACTAGTGGATCTCCCAACCTGCTCTTCCTTCTCTACTAAAAACTTTTCTCCCCCACTTCCCAAATTTAGCCCCTCGTTCCCTTTCTTGGACTCCTTGTGGCATCATTTGTTTTCTGGTGCCCAGCAGAGAACTGGTGGATTGACTGCCTTCCCTTCCGTAACATCCATCCTAGAATGGATCTAAGCCTTTGCCGACTTTGCCCCTAGTAAGGAAGTTTCTGATGGCAGAGGGTGAAGTTGTTAGTGCACTATCTTGGTTAATTAAAAAAACAAGCAAACATATTTTTATTATTAAGAGGCTGACTGAGCGTCTCTTTGTGACTTTGGAAGTAAAATGTATCATGAAAAAGATCACTTTTTTACTGGTTAACTTCCTTTCTCTCTCTCTCTCTCTCTCTCTCTCTCTCTCTCTCTCTCTCTCTCTCTCTCTCCCCCCCCCCTCCCCACACCCCCCCTTCCCCCACGCTCCCTCCCACCCTCTCTCATTATGCAGGTACTAGTATAACAATAAAGGAAAGTAATAAAAATTTTCTCAGATCTCACAACCATACTTTTTGCTGTATTTTCCAGTCCCTGTTCATATGCAGTGATGTTAACTGGATGCAGTTTTGACGTGCATTTTTTTTTTTTTTTATGCTACATGATGGTCATTGTGCAAGGAAATGGAAGTAATTGAGATATGGGAATATCTTGGGTAATAACGGCTTCTTGTTTGGATTGTTTCCCTTTAGGAAAGACACTGCTGATCCTGTAACATGGAGGACTGCCTTCATACCTCATCTGAGAATCTGTCCAAATTGGTCAGCTGGGCCCACAGCCATGGGACTATTTGCAGCCTCATTCCTAACCTGAAACACTTGCTTTCGGAAGGTTCCCATGGAAACTTGACGGCCATGTGGGGTTGTAGTGCTGGCCATGCTTATCATTGGCCACTGACAGCTACCTGCAGAGCTGGGTCCCAAGAAAGGGTCTGTTTCCAGGATAACAGAAGTTTTAACTCTGATAGTCCCAGTATAATTGGAGTGCCCTCTGAGACACAAACTAGCCCAGTCGAAAGGTACCCTGGGAGACCAGTGAAAACAAAGCTAGACTGTAATCGGACCAGAGACTCTTGTGACTTCTCTTATTGCAGTGAGCCCTCTGAACTGGACGAAGCTGTTGAAGAATATGAAGATGAAAACACCCTGTTTGACATGGTTTGTGAGTCTTCTGTGACAGATGAGGATAGTGACTTTGAACCCCAAACCCAAAGGTCTCAAAGCATTGCTCGAAAAAGGCCTGGACTCGTCCCGTCTTCTCTCCATTCAAGCTCCCAGGCTCAACTGGTGGATGACTGCAGCAATGATGTCATCATCAAGAAAATCAAACAGGAGATTCCCGAAGATTATTACATTGTGGCAAATGCAGAGCTGACGGGAGGAGTAGACGGACCAGCCCTGTCGTTGACACAGATGGCAAAACCCAAGCCTCAGACTCATGCCGGTCCCTCTTGTGTTGGGTCTGCTAAGCTAATTCCCCATGTAACATCTGCCCTCAGCACAGAGCTAGACCCACATGGTGTGTCTGCGTCCCCCTCTGTGATGTCCAGACCAATCGTCCAGAAGACTGCCAGGGCACCTCTAGCTTCCCCAAACAGAGGACCCTCTGGTGCCCATGGCACTAACCAGCAGGTGGCCATGCAGATGCCTGTGAGCACATCCCATCCTAACAAACAGATCAGCATCCCTCTGTCTGCCCTGCAGCTGCCTGGGCAGGATGAGCAAGTTGCTTCTGAAGAGTTCCTGCCCCATCTGCCCAGCCAGGTCTCCTCCTGTGAGGTAGCCCTTTCTCCCTCAGTTAACACAGAGCCAGAAGTGAGCTCCAGTCAGCAGCAGCCCCACGTGGCTCCAGCCATAACCACTGAGGCCATGGCACAGTGCATACCAGGTATGGCACATGAGGTGACAGTGAGTCCCTCATCCACACGCATCCAAGAATTCTGCGCCGTCAGTACTTCTAAGACCACAGGCTCAGTTTGCCAGAATTCAGGCCTTTATCATTCTCAGAAAGATAGAAATAGTGAAAAGTGTTTCATCCAGGAGATGCTCTAAAGGAAATTTGAATTAAGGCCATCCATCCAGTTGACGTACCTCAGGGCTGGAGGACAGCTGTAGGATTGTGCTGTTGATAATGCAGGGCTAGATTTAAGGTTTGTATCTGATCTTAAGCTGAATTTTCACATAGTGAAGTTATTTTTAAAAAAATTTTAATGCTGTCTTATTAGTGTCAAGGTATTTGGTTGCTGTTTGAAGCCAAAATGATGTTGAGTTAAGTATATAATGACAACAGACCTAATGTTTCTCCATTATTACTTACGTGTCTGAACCAACTTGGCATTTCTATTTTCTTGAGTTGGTGTGGCAGTTTAAAACAAGTTTGTTTGTTTGTTTGTTTGTTTGCTTTAAGTATTTGACCTCTTCTCTGAAATTTAGGAGAATCGAGTAGCTTGTATTTCTGGAATACACGAGTCTAACTGGAATGGATTGATAGGAGAGGGAAATAATTATCTGTAATTCTAACATCTAATCTTCTGTAATATTAACATTCCATACTTATTCTGGGTTATTATTATATGGAGGGGGTTTGGATGTCATGCTTTTAGGTTCATGATTCAAATCTAATGAGCCAGAGTTAGAAACATGGACAAAGATAAAGAGACATGAGAAGATATAGAAGGCAGAATTTTGTGGCACATTTAGGTTTTATTTTAGTTCCTCTCAAGAAAGTCACAATTGGGGGGAAAGCTTCCTAGAGGCCTGAGGTACCTATGCTTTTACCCTATAACTTCCTAGAATTAAGTTGCTCTACAAAATGCTTTCCCAATGTTAGTGTCAACCTTAAGATCACCAAAGGAAACTTTTGATTTGTGATTTTCCTAACTCGGTCATGGTATTACAGTAAAATACACAATTGAAAATATGTCTTGATTTGAAATTCTACTTTTCAGTTTATTTTTCTCTCATTTTAAAATAATAGCTTTCTTGAAATATAATTCCCATAACCATAAAATTTATTCTTACAAAATGTACATTTCAGTGTTTTTTGGTATAGTCACAGACTTGTGCAACCATCACCACTATCTAATTTTTTTAAATTTTTGTAACCTCAGAAAGAAACCCCATACCCATTAGCAGATAGTTTCTCCTCCTGGCCAGCCCCAGTCAACCACTAACCTACTTTCTCTCCCTATGGATTTGCCTGTTCTGCACATTTCTTATAAATGGAGTCGTGTTATATAGCCTCTTGTGATGGCCTTCTTGCACTTAGCATAATTTTGTTAAAGATTGATCTATGTAGTAGCATATATCAGCATTTCTTTCCTTTTAATTGCCAAAATAGTATTTCATTTTATGGATAATACCAAGCTTTTTCCTTTCATCAGTTGATGGACATTTTGTTTTTTTCCATTTTTTGGTTATTGTGAGTAATGCTGTTACTAACATTTGTATGTGAGTTTTTTTTTTTTTTAAGGGATTTTATAAAGTATAATATTTATTGTTTTTTTCTGTGGGCGAGTTTTTATGTCGACATATATTTTTGTTTTGCTTAGGCTACTACCTAGAAGTGGAATTGCTGGATTATATGGTAACTCTATGTTTAACTTTTTAAGGAGCTGCCTTTATACTGTTTTCCTAAGTGGCTCCACCATTTTACAATCCCACCAGCTGTTTAATAGGTTCCTATTTCTCTACATGCTCACCAATGCTTGTTATTTTCTATTTTTTAAAAATCATGGTCATTCTATTTGTTGTGTTAAGCAGTATCTCATTGTGATTTTGCTTTGCATTGCCCTAATGACTAATGATGTTGAACTTTTTCATGTGGTTCTTGACCATTTGCATATCTTCTGAGAAATTCAAATCCTTTGCCTATTTTCAATTAGATTATCTTTTTATTGGTGAGTCATAAGAGCGCTTATACATTCAGATTATAAGTCCGTGATCAGATATAAATGATATATCTGATATTTTCTCCCATTCCATGAGTTGTCCTGTCCTCCTTCCTTCCTCCTTCCCTCCCTTTCTCCCTTTCTTTCTTCTTTTTTTAAAGTTTTACTTCAATCATTTAATAACAATATGGTTTTGGGTTAATCTTCAAATAATTCGATACAATATTTATTAGGTTGAGAAAGTCTTAGTACTAGGAAATCTGACTCTTGATACATATAAGATATAAATAGTACCTTTTTACTTAAATCGTTGTGAATCTGGTTTGTCTATTTGTTTCTCTCCCTCCACCACCACCTTTAAAAAATATATAGGAGACTTAGCCTGACAGTTTTCTGCCTTCTCATTTAATTTGTATTTGAGAGTACAGTTATACTTTGCAAAGTGGGTCAGTGTACCAAAACAGCGCAGTAATACCGTTACGTGTATTGCACGCCTTTCCACTTATGTACCCCTGCAAAGCAAGGTGCAAGATTTACTTAGAGCTGCCTGGAGGATAGTAAATGAGACATTGGGGCTCTTTATTAAACCAAATATAAGTATCTTACTATATAATTATTTTGGAAAAGAAATTCAATCTATTGGAAAACTACTTTAATCTATTTATTGTTGTATAGATAACTTTTCTTCGTTTTTTTCCTTCTCTCAATGAAATTGTACTTTTTATGATAGCTATAAAAAGCAAACATGGCCAAGGGTAACACAACGTATACAATACAGTTGTTAAACTATGACTTGGCTTTACCGTCACAGGGAGGATTAGTTTAGCTTGCAGTTGAACCTTCAAGAAAAAACAGTATGAAGAACTGGTAGTGGGGATTTCCTAAGGAATGGGTCTGATATTTTGGTCTGTTGTTCTGTGGAAGGATATTATATTGCTAAGATACTAGTAACTTTAGGGAAACACTATTTGGATTGGAAACATCAATGGGACAGATAAAATCCTGACTTTTTCTATTGGGAAAGATATAGAAAGTTAACTTATAATTTACCTTGTTCCACAGAGCCCAGACTAGGCTTTGTGATATAAGAGTTTTATTTATTTGCATTGCATGTTTATTTATAGTAAATTGTTGTGCTATAAAAGTTGTATTTATTTCTTTTTGTATATTTATTTATAGTCTTCATCTAAACATAGATTTTTTTTTTTTAATTTAGAATCCAGCACATCCAAATATATGTGAATAAATATATATAGATGGACCTTATACAGTTATTGTGTAAAGCATTAGTTGGAACTAAGCAAAGTAAAGAGGTTCTGGAAGAACTAGCTGAAAGCTGACTTAGGTACATTTAAACTGAATGTTGTATCGCTTCTTGGCCTTTTGGCTAAGATCAAGTATGATATCTGTTCTTATCATTTTAAACTGAATGTTGTATAGGCTTGAGGCTCTATTAGATCATTGTAGAAATACTGCATATGTTAGAATATTATATTTATTTTCTTATTGCTTTGCTAGGCAATTTTTTTTCCTTTTTATTGAATTTAATATATTTATATAGGTTTCAGGTATACATCATCTGTATATTATATTGTGTGTTCACACCCCAAGCAACAATATTTTATTTTTAATTAATTTATTTTTATTGTATTTTTTTCATTACCATTAATCCCCTCTGTGCCCTCCTCCCCCCAGCAATCACCACACTGTTGTCCACGTCCATGGGTCCTTTCTCCTTTTTCCTTGACTCTCCCACCCCCTAACCACCCCGCCTCCCAGAGCTACCAGCCTGCTCTCTATAAGTGAGTCTGTCTCTATTTTGCTTGTTAGTTCAGTTTGTCCATAGATTCCACATGTAAGTAAAATCATATGGTATTTGTCTTTCTCTGACTGGCTTATTTCATGTAGCATGTTCTCCAAGTCCATCCATGCTATTAAAGGGTAGTATTTTCTTCTTTTTTACGGCCAAGTAGTATTCCACTGCGTAAATGTCCCATAGTTATTTTATCCATTGATCTACTGATGCAGCAGTCCCCAACCTTTTTGGCACCAGGGACCAATTTCATGGAAGACAGTTTTTCCATGGCCCAGGGGAACGGGTTTTGGTTTCAGGATTATTCAAGCACATTACATTCAATCTCACCTCCTGCTGTGTGTCCCTGTTCCTAACTGGCCAAAACCAGTACTGGTCCTCTGCCCGAAGACTTGGGGACCCCTGTACTGATGGTCACTTGGACTGCTTCCATATCTTGGCAATTGTAAAAAATGCTGCAATATTCTTTCGAATTAGTGTTTTCGGTTTCTTCATATAAATTCCCAGAAGTGGGATCAGTGGGTCATAAGACAGTTTCATTTAAAATTTTTTGAGGTATCTCCTTACTGCTTTCCACAGTGGCTGCACCAGTCTGCATTCCCACCAACAGTGCAAAAGGGGTTCCCCTTTCTCCACATCCTCACCAGCACTTGTTTGTTGATTTATTGATGATGGCCATTCTGATGGGTGTGAGATGGTATCTCATTGTGGTTTTAATTTGCATTTCTCTGATGATTTTATATATATATATATAAATATATATATAATATATAAATGTATATATATATATATATTCCTCAAAAGGACAAATGTACTAGGCTGTACATTGAAACTTTGTGATAACAAGGAAAAAACCAGTTAACTGCCTCAATGTCTATCAGTAGCATTGTGATATAGTTTTCAGTAGAATATATGCATCATATATTTGTTTGAAAACAAAGTTGCATAATAGTATTCAGAACACCACACCTTAAAAAAAAACAAACATTACTATTTATTATTATATGTTACACACACACAACACACATATAATTAGTTATGAAACATAAAGTGAAAAGTTATCGTAGATACATAACAGTGGTTACCTTTGGGGAGGAGGGAGGATGGGAATGGGTGCACAGGAAACTTGAACTGTATCTCTGGCATTTTCTTTTAAAAACATTAAAAATACGACAGTATTAACGTGTTAAATCTGAATGACAGGAACATGAGTTTGGAGTTATTTATACAAGAGGCAAATGTAAGTATAGGGCTTAATTATGGAAATCAGACACACAGTTGGATGGATTCAAATCCCGGCTCTGCTACTTGTTTTCTGGGTGACTTTGGCAAGTTACTTAACCTCTCTGTGGCTTAGCTTTCTCTTCTGTAAAAGGAAGAAAATAATGTATCTATTTTATAGGGTTGATATAGGATTAAATTAATTTATAAAAAGTCCTCTGATATAATATTATTCTGTATACTTTTCTGTATATTTTTAAATGTGAATATTTTTAAAATATAGATTGTGAAGCGTAAATAATACTGATTGCAGAGTGATGAGGGCATTATGACATTGTTATTGTTATTACTGAATATAGAGAATTTCTTGTAAGAAAGTAAAACTTTACTAACATTGTCTTCTAGTATACTTATTTATGGACAAAGAATTTGAGAAATAGTCATAAATTTCAATGCTATGGCTTTCCTCCTTATGGCTATGATAGGATGCTGTCCTGGGGAATTTTATTAAGTACTTTTGCTGGAAAAAATAAAAAATACGGATACAAAATGTCCTCTATTATCTATCAACACTGCCTGAATTCCATGAAGAGGTTGTTTCTTTTATTTTACTGATGGGAAATGAGGCACAAAATAACAAGATGGCATGACTGGGGTTACAATGGGAAGAAACTTGGTCTTCTACTTGTTAATCGAGAAGGATGGAGTGAGTCACTGTTCTGCCCCATGGTCCCTACCTCTGCTTGTCTTGGTGCAGGAATGGCCTAAACCGCTGATTGCTTCCCTTCTCATTTCATTTTCAGGTCATGCCTATCCCTTTTCCAAAGTTTAGGCTGCTAGACTGTATCCCAAAGAGATCATCAGTTTTTTCTAGAATCTTTTATTTTTTTAGATTGCATTTATTTTTTTAGAAAGAGGGGAAGGGAGAGAGAAAGAGAGGGAGAGAAACATCAATGTATGGTTGCCTCTCGCGTACCCCCACCTGGGGACCTGGCCTGAAACCCAGGCATGTGCCGTGACTGGGAATCAAACCGGTCACCCTTTGGTTTATAGGCTGGTAAGCCACACCAGCCAAGGCTCTGAGAATCATTTTTAAAAGGACCTAGAGTTAAATAGAAGGATTCATTGTACGAGGAACAGGGAAACATGTGTCTTGGTGTCTTTTCTACTGCACATCTGGACACATCATTTTTTCAGGATCAACCATATGACAGGGCTATTGAAAATACAAAGATGAATGTCAGCTTTCCTACTCCTTGTATATCATTGTTTAGAAAAGGAGGCTGGCAAACCAACAACTCCACCTCCAAGTATATAGAAAGAGGTATATAAAATGCAGTGAAACATAGGTGAGGAGCAGTTGACTCAGCCTTATGGGACACAAGGAATGGTGTTTCAGGTAGATGGAACGACATGAACAAGGACAGGGCACGAACATAAGCGGACTGCTTAGGGAAGCGAGGATTGGAGAGTGGGACTCAAAGGCGTCAGGAGAGTTGCTGCTGGAAGGGTGGGCTGGAGCCATTTGGGGAAGGCTGTGCAAGTGAGGTCACAAGTGCCGTGCGAGGGGAGCAGAGGGACACAGTTCACTATCTTCGATCACACTGACAGCAGTGGGAAAGTAGACACCGAGACACAGGAGCCATTTCATGGGGTATTGCAGCAGTCCAGGCTGGAGATGGCAGTGAGTGCTCAAATGAGGCAACGGTATGGGCACCGGAGAGGAGGAGGCAGGTGGATGTTTTCAGGAGTTCGAAAGTACAGGCCTTGATGACCTCTGAGTGTTTGGCCTCTTGGGATCTCTGCGGCCTCCCTGTATTCTCTGTCAAAAGGTACACCACTGTTTTAGGTAACACTGCACAGTCCTCAGGGCACAGTTATCTACAATGAAGTCATAACTCTCTGTGTATAGGATAAACCAGTGTTAAGAATGCTGAAACATGCCATGATATTCATTAAACAAATATCTATTGGAAGACTACAAATTGGCTACCAGAGTACAGCAGCGCACAGGGCAGAAGCATGGTTCCTGTTCTCGTACCGCCTACACTCTTTCAACGGGAGAGAGACATCCTAACAATTGCCCTCTCAAACATCTCCACTTAAAAAATAAAGGAACCAAGATACTGTTCAACTGTGAATGACTTTGTAAGCCTAAATTGATTGCCTTTAGATAATACATTTCTGGGATGATATATGACTAAAAGTGGTTAAATGAATAATTAAGCCAGTATGATAAATGAAAAGTCAGGTCTTTCTTAGCTGGAAATTAAATGTGCACAGGCTACAGGCAGCCCATTCCACATCATAATTTATGTGAAACAACTTTCTACTCAGCTAAAAATAACATGAGGCTAGTTATATTTAAATTATAATATTGCTTGTTTTTGCAAACAACTAGTGGCCTATCTTTACAAATTAAAAATATAATTGTTTGCTGGTTTTCTGAAAGGCTTTTCCTCAAATGCTTGCACATTCTTTCTTAGTGTCATTTCTTTTAATATTTCACAAGAAAGTCTTCCCAATTAACTGTACGTCTTTAAAATAAAGGCATTTTTCTGTTTTACCAATGAAATAAAACTATTATTTATATAAATTAAATATATATTTCTTACATATTATTTATATATAGAAATTCACCTGAATATAATTGAGATTTCCAAATATGAAAAATGTACCTAAATACAGCAAACTAACACTTAGCTATAAATCTGAGAAGGTAATTTCCCTTCAATGAATTTGGATTTGACTAAGACTGCTAGGAAGCCAGGAAGCAGGTCAGAATTGAAGAGGCACTGACTTTGATTTTCTAGGCTTGGTATTCATTCCTTGTCGACTGAAAAGATGAAGTAATGTATGATTCAGGGCAGACAAGTTGGTGTCAAAGCAGTGACGTCTTCAATGTCCTCTCATCCCTGTTTCTCTTCTCTCCTCAGTGACTGAGCTGCCTGACCATCTTGGGTCTCAGCAGGCATGGGCAAGTGCAGGTCACCCACAGTATTTCAGACCCAGCGATAACTTCTCTTTCAGTCTTGATTTCACTAATGTAACTAATGGCTTATATCCCCAAGAGTGTATTAGACCCAGAAGAAGTATTTATATAACATGGCAAAGATGATAAATTATTCTTATATGGCTACAAGATTATTTTAAGTTTTATTTTAGGTGTGAACAGTGATCAGATTTACAACCAAGCAGATCTGATTTAATGATTGATGCCCCTTAGTTGGTTTTTTTACTTCAGTTATGATACACATATCCAGCTGATTTTTCAGTACTGCCTTACAACTACAGAATTGCTTTCTTAGACAAAAACAATAATATTTATTGCCTTTTTTCAGTTTTTTCATTTTACCAAGGTAATACATGTATGTGGCAATCAATAAAATAATATTGCTGAACAATAACTGTTTCACCTCAATCTCATCACCACATAATCTCACTCTTCCAAAAAAACTTCTTTTGAGCCTTTCTGTTCATTCTTCCACAGTTCTAAACAAATTGTTTATATTTCTCTTTCTTGATTTTTTTCTTGATTTATCAATTTCAGAAATAGCTAAAAGTCCTTGTGAATGATGAAGATTTAACTCATTTTTATGACCCTTCTAATATTTGATTGTTAATGCTATTAAAACACCCAAGTAACCAATAGAAAAATTAAAAATAATGCGAGAGAAATAAGTATGCTGTTTTCAACCTCAGAGTGAAGATACTGGTGCTCCTATCCTTCCACTGTTCTCCCCTCCCTTCTTCTCACCATCTTCTTAATTTCACAAGGTTGTCAATATTTTCATTTCTCTTTTGTGGCCGTGACTGTCGTTTCTGCTTTATCTTTAGATTGACTCTGAACATTCAAAATTGAAAACACCATTTATATTATTTTTGACATAAATATTGTTCATAGTTTTTCTTTCCGTCCTGATGAATTCTGTGACCTCTGGGACACTGAAAACAGAATGTTTCTTCCAGTTGTTGTGAGGATGCATGACTTAATCCATGGAAAGTGCTTAGAGCAACTTCTGGTCCAGAGAGTATGTCCTCAAAAAGTATATCCTATATTATTACTCCATTTCATTGCATCTGAAATGTCATTGATTGTAAGATATGTCATTCATTATAAGATGTACCATTATTTTATGTTTCACAAAGAAAGAAAAAGCATGTGACCAATTAAACTATAATCTCCAAGGATTCTGAGACAAATTTCAGGTATGTAAAAATGTGAAGTATACCTTACAATCAATGGGACATGATACTGTTTAGTTTTTAGTTGTGTGTGTGTGTGTGTGTTTTCCTAAAAGTTTTGGTAGCATCTATGTGCCCCCATCCCTACCATATTGGCTCTTAAGTCTTTCTGCTTCAATTTGGACTAATTGATTTAATGTAAGGTAATCCACCACCACCCCAACCCTGAGGCTTCCTCTAGGTCGTATCTACTGTTCCCTAGATTTTGTTTTCGTCTGTTTTCTTCATTTTGCTGAATTCCACCAAAGAATTTCCCAAGAAGGTTACGGTGGAAAGAGAACTTTGAATCTTTAAATTGCTGAAAATTCTTTTCCTCTCATATGATTTTTTAAAGTTTTCCTTTAGTATTTGTTCCTTTTATAAGGATTATATCTATTTATAATCTCACATCTTTTTGAAAATTTTAATTAGAAGTTTTTTAAAATGTTACCTTCTATCCTTGAATTATCTTTTCCTTTGGTTTTCTGTGCCTTTTTCTTTATCCTTCTCTTTAGAGTTGACATTTTTTTCCTGGTGCCTAGTCTGTTTGTTCACAGTTAAGGACACAGGACAGGAATCTGGTATTGGTTTCTTCTGCATCTTTGTACAGTTATAATTAACTGCTGCTAAATTATTATTCTATGTAATGGAAAGCAACCATCTTATTAAGAAGAACCTTTATTTTCCTGTTTTGCCTGTACTTAAAATGAGTAATAATAAAAAGCTAATCTATATAGAAAAATACTTTAATTTTTATTCTATCGTGAACTTTTAAAAAATATGGTTTGTGTTATTATCCACTAAAGTTAACATCCTCTTATCCATTAGGTTACTAGTTGGATGCAATTTGATGAATATTAATAGCCTAACTCAGGAAAAAAGGAGATAATTTATCAGAGTTTTGTGCATTTCCCTTTTTATGTTATCTGTTTTTCTTTGCTTTATATGCCATACGTCTTTTGTTTCGAATTAATAGTTCCTTTGTGGTTTTGACTATATTATGCATTTTCAGTAAAAGATGCCTTCACATTTTGGTCATCCTCACTAACTAACTTAATCAGTCGTGTAAATTGAATGTAAATTTAAAGGAAGAAATGGTTTCTAATCAAAAGTTTGTTATTTAATGTAACTATTTCTATTGTGGTATAGCATTTCATCTCTTAAATTCATCAGATGCTACCTCATTTATTGTACTTGAGTTTGTCCTCAGTCATTGAAGCCACAGAATTTTGGCAGTTCGTGAAAAGTGCTTCTCAGATGAAGTATGAACAGGCGGTGATGATTATTTTATTTCCAAGCTCTTCTTCAGTAGGCTGGGTCATATGCTGTTAGCTGTCTTTGATTACTACATGCCAAATAGCAGTAAAAATAGTGCTTAGAGAGTGCTTATTATCTCACTTAATTACTCTGGAACTCAGTTCCCACAGCTCTATGAAGTTAGAACTACAATTAACTCCATTTTATAGGCGAAGAAACGAAAGGTAAAATGGTTGAACTTGTCAGAGATCACACAGTAAAAGCGTGGGAGAGCTGGGACTCTTGACCTAGGCAGTTGGATTCCCAGGGTGCCCTTGACCATGAGGCTTACTTGCCACGTTTCAGCATCCTCCCTCCTAGCACCTCCAAGTCCTCTTCTGGACCTGAACTAACTTTCCCTCCATTTTATTTATTTCTCCAAAAACTTCATTGCCAAAGCTTACAGTTTTTACTCTTCCTTTTCTAGTCCCACTCTCCATCTGCTTTTATTGTCTCATTGTCTCCCTAAGGAGCGGGTAAAAGTGTTCAACAGTTGAGGAGACATTTACAGAGGTGCCTAAAACAACCTCTGTCAGGTTGAAGTACTGAATATATCTCTGTTGAATGTTGAAGCAGCTATGAAAATAGGAAACTAGAAAGAAAAAAGGTAGCTTTCATTTCCTCTGCTTCCTTTCGGGAAAACTCACTGAGGCTGCTTGCTGTGTGAACAGGCTGAAGGGGGGCAGAAGTGGACATAGGGAATGCTCAGTAGCTAAGAAAGGAATTCCTGTGTCACCAGTAGATCATGAGCCCAATGGCAAATTCTTATTCAAGTCTTAAAACCTGTAATTTTAGATGATCAAAAGGATCATCTTATTCAGGCATTACTGTGTTAATAGTAATTTTCCTCTTGAACATAAGACAAAGCAAATTTGCCGAGAAAAATAAAATAAATCACAAAAGAAAACTGACATGTATAGTTAAGATGGAATGTGCTAGACTCTTGGTGATTAAAGAGTAATATTTTAAATTAAAATTTAAAGTCAGCTATATACCAAAATGGCTACCCATGGGTGATGAATTTTTAGGTAGTTTTGCTTTCTTCTTTATACGTATATTTGGGGAAATTTTTATATTAAAACATGTATTTTATGATAAAACAAATAAAATTATTTTTATTAGAGGAAGTAGACATGAAATAACCTTTCCCTCTTGTGAATAGTTACCCTTCAATCATCTGTCTTTTAAAACTTCAGACATTTCTAAATTAGAAGATATTTATGCAAAGCATGTTCAAGGATATGTAAACTCACTGAGCTGAAATGTAGTCATTGCTTAACTCCTGAACTGCGCAAATACTAGTTTTTACTTTGAAAAAATGATTTGCTGTTCAATAAAATTTTGCTTAAGAGTCAGATGTTGAAAGCAATGAAAGAACCCTTACAGGTTGATGAAATAATGCCTGTTAAACAGTATTCTGTGCTATATAGTAATGGAGTCATCATAGAATTAATAGGGAAAGAGAACCATGTGTGCAAATCTATGGCTTCAGGACTGAAACTGGAAAGTGTAAATATCACATCTATAATGAATCTGTGTATCTTAAACAAGTGCCTTAAGCAGAAAAGCAAGAATTTAAAAACTGATTCCTTTTTGGAAATTGTATGTGATGTTTTGTATATCAAAGTCTGATGGCAGCATATATATTTTATGTAGTACACCAGCAGGAGATATTTCAGACATATCAGAAATATCAGAAGGTACTCTTGATTCAGTGTCTCTGGCTGTATAATAAAAAGTAGAGGAGAAATTTCTATAGTCTCTAATAAGCAGTATATCAATGAGAACTGTCAGATTTTGTAGAAAATCCACAGCATGATTTATTACATTAATTACAGTCATGTGGGTTTCATGCCGCTAAGCCTGAAAATGCAGCCACATTCTAGAGTTGATTTAAAATATAGTTTGGCCAAGACAAAAGTGCTTCTTATTGTGATTAATGGAGTACAATATTTACTCTCGTGTTCTTTCTTACGCCTTTGGAATGCTTAATTTCTTTCCTGACTTGAAATTAAGTTTGAGATTTGAAAAGCTTCATCTGGTTTTTATTCATTCCTGTCATCTGGTCTCCTTTTTGCCTTTTTGTGTCTTCTTAGTTGTCATTTAATGTTGCATCTCCTTCATATGTGAAGCCCATTTGAATTCTCTCCTAAGCAAATGTGGGCTAGCCTAGAGCTGTCCCTCGCTAGCAGAACTGACCATAAGGCTTATTAAGTCCCACCTGGGATGCTGCAGCTCTTTTCTGAGGGGAGGGAGCAGTTGAGGAGAAACCTTCATTTTCTTAATTTAACTCAAAAATTCTTGGAAGAGAGAATTGCATGATTTTACCTTTTAGTACTATACGGAATTCATACAGCCACATAATGTCTCCTCTTATAGTGACACAGTAAGCTTGCAAATCACGGGATTCTAGCTCAGTGGAACGGAAGGTCTCCTAAGATCTGTTTTAGATATAGCTATTAACTCCAGTTGTTTACATGTCTCTGACAAGATATGCCTAACATTGGTGACCTTTATAGCTCTAGCTTGAAAGAATAGCAAATATTTGCTACGACTTAAAGCATCAGTAGACAAGGAACTCAGTAGAAGCAGCCTTTGATTTTGTGGGTTCGGACACATTTCTAAGCAGTGATATGTTTAAAGAGTTAAACCAGATGATTTATGTGCCCAATACTAAGCTAAGTGTTCTGCTTTCCTATCTAGTTAATATTCATACCACTTGTATGAGATAAGTACAATTATTATTTTGTATATCAATTTTACAGTTGAAGAAACTGAGGCTTAAGTTTTTCTTAAAAACTCATACAAATTCACATAGCTGGTTAAGCAGCAGAGCTAGGATTTGAATGACATTCCTACTGGCAGAGCTGGAGCCTTGAACCATTTGCCACATTACTTAGGTCAAATGCCCTGAAAGGGACCAAGTAAGATGAGATTTGAAAAACTGTTTTTGGCAGTTAGGGAAACAGTGTTGAACTTAATAAGTCCAGAAAAGTTACAGTAGAAAAAGTATGACTCCAAAGGGTCTCAGAGAGGAAATAATTCTTTAACTCATTCATTATTTTGTTGAACAATAATACCAGTTAGTCCAGTATGATTTTTGATAGTATTTTTCACTGAAGCAGAAATCACTTAAACACTTATTATTTATGTATGTATGAAGCAACTATTCTGCCAGGAGAAGAAAAAGAATTCAGATCAGAAAATCTGCTATTCCCTCAGGATGGCAAGTGCTGTAACAGGCTGAGCTTGGGCTGAGGCTTATTTGAAGGAGTCATTTTCTAGGTGTTCCAGAGGGAGAGATAAGACGCTATTTCTTAAAGCACGGCCGATTGGACCACGCCTATGTTAGACTCATCCGGGAACTTATTTAAAATGCAGACTCCTGCACCCTATTGGCCATAAATTAATTCCTTTTGTGAGGATCAGCCAGGCCAATGCCTAGACGCCTTACCCCACCTTCCAGCACTCGTGGCTCCTTGACCTGATTCAATTCACAGATAAACAGTAAATATGCATGAGGAAGAGATGTGGGGTTTTTTGCCTGTACTTTGTTTAATAATACTGGTATTTTTGTGTGTGTGCTGTATTTTATTTCTAAATTTTTATTAAGGAGAAAATATTCCAGGTGTTGTAGAGTTACATAACTAATACAACCAGGAGAAATGGGCAGATGACATGTTTATGTTAAATGATTTCTGCTTCAGTGAGAAACACCATCAAGAATCATACCAGACTGACTGGTACTATTGTTCTAAATTGTCGTGCTCCTCAGTGTTTATGTAAGAAATGTGTTTTGTGTCCACTATTAGAAAAGATTAACCAAGCAAAAAAATAATTTGCTGGTCAGGTAGCTATAATACCATACAAGTCTGGCTTCAATTAGTAATGCTAACAATCCTAGAAAATAGCCTGTGTTTTAAAGTTCTAGGAGAATGCAGAAAAATGTGCAAGGACTTGAGTGTTTAAAGGAGAAAAAAAAGACACTGGCTTTTTAATGCATTTCTGGTAGTTATAATGTTTATATATCAATTTGTTTTTCATTTTTAAAGTAAATCTAGCTCACTGTTTTATTTTTCAATCAGTTGCAGGGGTTAGGAACTATTGCTGTTTTCAAACATGAGACATGAATGTTGGCAAATAGGATTTTTGTAACCCTAGACAAATAAATTGAAGTTGGCCAGTTTCCTAAGATAACCAACTAGGGAATATTTTTTTTAAATACCAAGATTATTTTCTTTGAACCTGGAAAGAGTCATGAGGAGACATCTTTCAAATGAATACATATATGGAAGAAGTAAGTACCTAATAGGCAGCACCATAATACCATGTAATATCTTTCTAAAGTGGAGATCAGGGTTGGGGGGAGGGAGATAGACCCTGATTTTATGGATATATTAATTCTAGTGTGGACTTTTGTTCAACAGTTATTTTTTTCCTTATCCTAAGAAGTGAGATAAAGATATTTTCTTGTAGCAATTTGTGTGGTGGCTGGTATGTCTTTATTTCCTAAGGAATTAGTCCTGGAAAAAGCTTCCAGTGGTCTCGTAAGTCATTTTGAACCACAGTTGACTGTGAAAGTAGGTTTCATTCCTATGAAACCTTCCGTAAGCCGAAATGGTATACAGTGAAGAAGCAATTATCATTGACTTACACTGTCCCTGTATCATTCACCACAATTGAAACACTCGATTTATGTACGGTTTGATGCTCATCATTCCATCTTTATAAGCGCTCTTGGCTTTTCTGATACTTTAGGACACATCTTGCTCAAGGATGCACAATATAAATCAAGATACAGCACAGGTGCCCACAGACACAGTTCGAAACGATGGGAGCTTGATGGTGAGGGGCTGAATCTAGTTCCCAGGGAAGGAGCTTGGCCAGACTACTCGGGCTGTTCAGAGTTTGCTCTGCCTCTGTAAAGGGCTCCCTGCAAAACCAACACTGAATGCTGTCTTACAACAGTGAAAATCCTCTTTGGATTTCTTCCCATTAGCGAAAACAGATAACACTAATGTAGGTCTTTTCCAAAAGTGAAGTGACATAATACAACTTTTGAAAAGTGGAGGGGAGGGATATCTGGACTAAGTTTAATGGGATGGCTTCTTGTTTTGAAAAGCTTCGGGTAAGTTTAAGTAAGAAATATGATGGCTCTTCGGGATGTACAGTAAGAAATAAGTGACCACTCATTCAAGAACTGAGGTCACTCATACCTTTTACTTAGAGTATGCTGACTAATGTTGTTTAATTGCAGACTTAAACTCCTTTACTCACTCTTTAAAAGAACTTTGGAAAACTCATTTTTAAATTGACATCCTTTCAATGTTAGTTTCCATTTATGTATTTTTGTAAAAAGGAGGTAGAAAATATTGAGTATTATATAAAGATGAGGATTGACCATAACTAGAATCATCATTTCATGATTTATTAAGAGTTGTTATGCATCTTGGAAACAGAAGCACACTGCATCTGAAAGAATTGAATAAAATTTTAACATTTTGGTAGTCCTGAAAAATATTCCATTTTCAGTTAAAAGAATCAACCTTACTAACCTATAATCCTTTCAAAAGTCCTAAATTCAGAACACTGCAATTCAGGCCCAATTACCCTGTTTCTCATGGCACATTTCACCTAAATTAGAATATGTATAAGACAGAGGATAAGAACCATGGTGGATTTAATAACCAATTTATAAATGTCGCTGGCTTCTTAAAGCCTTTTCCACCCTAGAATATGTATCATGGTAGATTTGAGATGGAAACATGTGCAAACTCAGTCTTCACTTCAGACAAGTTTTAGAAAAGGTTCCATGGGAAAGTTAAGGGACTGGAAATTTTTCCCCTAAAGTTGTCTGTGAATGTTTATTTCTTAGAAAGTCTTTGTTTGAAGTTTGAAGACTGCTGTGATAGATATTTGAACAAGTAGCCAAAATAAACAGATGTGCTGGTCCCTTTGGCTTTACATGTAAACAGTAAAGGAAACCAGCATGATAAAAGCTACATATAACCTCTGGCTTCATCTCTTTGATGGAAAAAGACACATTTTTATACACATCTTCATTGTTGATATATAAACAATTTCAAATGGAAGAAAATAGCATAACTGAAAGTTAAGTCTAATGAAGCACAAAATATACTTCTGTATATTTGAATTTTTGAATTATTATCTTAAAAATGTGCCTATAAAACACCTAATTTCCTAGTCTAGTGAATTTTAATTTATTTCATTTTATAAAGTTATGAAGATTTAGGCAATTATATCTTAGGACTGTCATTTTAAAATAACATCATTTATAAATCTGTACAGTAATACAAAAAGTAGTGTGCTTTGTAAATAAAATTCAGTTTATTAGAAAATTTATTTTTACTATTGTATGCTGTTATTGCAAAGACTTCTTTCCACTGAGCATCCTTATGAATTAAAGTTTTCCTAAATAAGATAGTTAAATTAAGAAATATTGTATGTTGTGCTGTAGAATCAGAAATTACATGTTTATGTTTTAAAAACAAACTCAATGTTTGCCTCTCAACAGTCAATTGGATAGCCTGGTTTTCTATTGTGTAGTTTCATTTTTAGGATTCCTCTTTTGAGTCCCATACATACCATGTCTGATATAATAGTGGTGATTTTGACAAAATGTTTTTATTGTTAATGTTAGAATTCCAAATTTAAATTATATATTACTAAAAGGAAATAACATGATTATTGAATTAAATCACCGGAACAAAAAACTGAGTAAAATACAGTAGAGTTTTCTTCATTAGACATAAATGCTGGAAGTTTGTTTCAGTGTGTTCTTTCGAACCTCATCCGGACCTTGGAGGTGCTAGCTAAAATGCAGATTCCTTGGCCACCACCTGGGAATCTGATTTTAATTGAGCATCCTGATGGACTCTGGAGTACACTGGAGTGTGAGAACCTCTACTCCTCAGCAGCATTACTTAATGATGGATGGTCCATAATGCAGAGTATAAATAATAAACAGTTTATCCAGGAGACGGACCACCCCCTTCTTACATCTTTTATAGTAATAGCCTAATTCAAATTCCATCATCCTGCCTTTGTAGCTGTGAAGTTCTATCCTCATTACATTCCAAAATACCAAATATTTTTATCACTTATTACAAACTACGCAGCAATTATATACAGAATATTTATAAACTGTATTTACCTGAATCACTGTAGAATAGGTGAATTAACTGCTGTAAATGATTTGTTTAGCAATTTTTAGGTATAGATTTCTAGTGGTGTGCTAAATAAATTCACATGTTTTAGCTTAATTCAATAAAATGGACCCAGTACAGCCTCTGGTTTCACAAATGAAGTGATTCAGAATGAATGTCACTTGTAATGCGGTCTTTGCACACTGCAAGGATAGATACATAGCACATTTCTGTCTCACATTTTTCCTAAAAGAAAGGCAGCCTCTAATCTCCTTCCACACACTTTCATGCACTAAACTATGTGCCAATGACATGAGATGCTCCTTCTGATTGCAGTTGGCCTTACTCTTGTCCCGTACATCATTTGCGAATATAATAGTTGGCTATTACAATGCAACAGGTATGTAAATAACATTTATCAGCCATCTCTGTAAAACTGATTCCTTCTTTCCCTTTTCCTTATAAGAGGAAACTTTATTTCAGAGTAGAAAGTGCATTTTCTGAACTCATCAACACCCTCTCTATCCCTCCCCTCCCCAATTTGTTGCAGACCAGGATGAAAGAGCAGCTGAGCTCAGCAGGGAGCAGAATGAGAAAACCATCCGGAGCACGCAGACTGCGCTCCGCAATTTCCGCGAGTTCCTCATCTCCAAGTACCCTTCTGAAACGAGAGAGATCTACGTCATCCCTTGTAAAGAGCTGGACGCCTACCTCGCCTCTTTCTTTGTGGATGCGAGGCAGAAGGATGGGTCCGAATACGAACCCAACAGCTTGGCCAATTACCAGTGCGGACTTGAACGGTACCTGAAAGAACACAGGTACGGCTACAGTATCACCAGGGATAAGGAATTCAAGCGTTCCCAAGAGGCCCTGAAACAGAAGCAGATTGAACTGCGCTGCAAAGGAAAAGGAAATAAGCCCCACAAGTCCATGAAGCTCACCTTTGCTGATGAGCTCATTCTGCGGAAAAGGGGATTGCTAAGCCGCTATAACCCCGAGGGTCTGCTCAACCTCGTCTGGCTCAACAACACAAAAGCTTTTGGGCACTGCACAGGCTTCCACGGGTCTACCTTGAAGTGGGGCGATATCCGCCTCCGGGTAACAGAGACGGGGCTGGAGTACTTAGAGTGGATGGGTCAAGACACCGGTGACCTGAATGCCAAAACCAAGAGAGGGGGGACAGATTCCCGTGTGTACGCCACCCAGCACGCCCCGCAGACGTGCCCCGTGCAGGACTATAAGGAGTATGCCCAGCGGCGGCCTCCTGCCATGCGCTACGAGGATGCCCCTTTCTACTTGTCCATCAAGCCGGTTGTGAACTTGGCGGCTCTGCATTGGTACAACTGCCAGGCCCTGGGCAAGAACAAGCTGGCCAAGATGGTGAAGACCATGTGTGAGAAGGGCAACATCCCTGGCAGGAAAACCAACTTCAGTGTGTATCAGAGCTGCAGCACCTTGTCGGAGGCCCAGAGCAACCAGCTGGTGCTTATCTGTAACAATCTGAGCCAGCAGGCCGCCCAGTCGGTGGCGGGGCACTCCACCAGCGGCAACTTCATCGTCTCTGCCTCCTACGACTCCTCCTCAGATACTGCTTGACCAGGTGGCTTGGGCCTGATCCCAGTCTGGGTACTGTGTCCAGAAAAACTGTGATTATACACTACTTCTCATGTCCCTTCCTCTGCCCTCAGTGTTAACTTTATAAAAATACAAATCTATAATATATTTTTCTTTTTACAAATAAGCCAATGGAGATAGTTTAGTATTACTAACATAGTATTTATAAGCATAAAACAAACGTACTTGTGGGTGAGTCAGTGTAATTACTGTTACAGACTTTTTCAAAACCGTAGTGATTCTCAGGCAACACAAAATAGAGAAGGAATTCTGTTTTTAAACAGCTGTCCAAAAGGAAACTGAGAGTCATGCTAGATGCTGGGTCCTCAACTCCTGCTTTTTCTTCGCACTGCACTGCTCATTGCTAGTCTACTTAATAAATGGCTTTATATTTTTAATTTTTTAAAATTTTCTATTACACTAACTTTACTGCTTATACAAAATTTGTCAGTCACATCCAAGATATGAAAGTATTGATATAAGCTCCACATCAAGTTATTTATATGCTTTTTTTTTTTTTTTACTTAATTAGAAGTTTAGCTCCTGCATCTAATTTTTTGCAATGTATGAATATCTAGAGGCTTAGCTAACATTTTTTTCCTTTGGGGAGGGGATGGAATAGAAGGAAGGATCAAGTTCATTTTGGAACATACATAATTTTTAAGTAATATACAAAGTCCATTATTGTGGCAAAAAAAAACTATTACATGACTCATTTTTACTGTCGTGCTTTAACCTGGATAGAATTTTTTGTTCCCTAAGAAATCAGTGTAAATGAAATTTGATTATCAGATTTAAAAGAAATTTAAAACTACCAAAGTTTTGAAAATGTTCCCAGGCATTCGATTGTATACCAAGCATAAAGAGAAGTAGAGAATGGGAAAGGCTTCCTAAAGACTAGAAGCACTAGTTAAGACAGCAAAAAACACATTCTCTTCAAAGCTAAAATCCCTCTTGCATTATTTATTTATAAGCATTAAACTTCAGTATCTTTTCTCCAGGGGATTATTTGACTCTGTAGTTGAGATCAAAGCAGTATTGACACTCATTTTAGGTAACAGCATTTGTTACTAGATTTAGCTGAACTCAAAGCATTCTTGAAACTGTGCAGTTTCTTCTGTAGTAAATATGAATGCATTTATCTGCATCATCCTGCAATAATAATAATAATAATTTTGATTAAGCAGCCCCTGTGGTAGTTTTTCCAAGGTCTTTATTTTCAAGTCTTGAAGCCTGTGGTGATTTATTAGTTAAGATACTTCAAAAACAAAATAAATTTAGACATCAGGGCCACAATAAAACTGAGCTAGGTTCCCATCCTGTATAATCATTAATGCATAAAAAAACCAAATCTTAATTGTTTTGTTGGATCTGGGCATTCAATTGGGGAGTATTTGTTCTTCAAGGCAACCTCATAATTCAGTTAACTAGGAAGGTAGGTGATGTGTTGTATATTAATTTATTGTACAACCAGAACAAATTTAATTTTGCTTTGCTTTGCTTTGCTAAATCAACACATTAGCTGATCTTTCCCATGGCCAGGCAACTAGGCACTTCTTTCCAACACTAAGGAAGACCCTTTCCTCTAAGCTGTGACCTTTCTCCATTGGCTCAAGAGTGGGACATCTGTCGTGGCCTTGGTGTGGTGGAATCAACTTCATTTCATGACTTCCTCCATAGAGAGGCATCCACAAACAAAAAGAAAGGGCGGAAGATAATCTTGCTTTATTTTTTGTATCAATAATGATGATAGGCACCATTTTTTATCCAGTGTGTGTTCCAGCCCGGTGCTAAGTGACTTATATGCATCTGTTATATAAGAAATAGTTACTAATTGTATGAAAATTAGGAAATACAGATAAAGAAAACAAAATATATACACATTTGCTACCCAAAAATAGCTGCTGTTAATATTTTGGTATATATTTCTTCAGACATTTCAATATATAACTTTATTTCTATGTACATTATCTTTAATCCTTTCCATAACTTTGAAAGGAGGGTGAGTTATCTTCATTTTAGGTTGAGATCAAGACAAATCAGTTAGATTAGAGCTAAGGAAATGGTTGTCTGTCATCTGACTCCAGAGTTCTTCTATTTACCTTTCTCAGTTCCAACTCCTAGTTTCCCGTGATATGAACCAGATGCGGGGACACATTGTCTTCCCAGGCCTCTGGGGCTGCCGAGTTATCTTTCATGGCGGCACACTCTGCTCTCTAGTCCCCTCTCTTCCGTTCATTTTGAACCCTGGGTCTCTTTCTCCTGGTTCTCTACGAAACATTCCCATTCCCCTTATTCTGTAACTGGTCTGTAAGTGCACAGGACAGCCTACAGTAAAATAACTTCTTAAGAATAAGGATATTTTTACATAGGGTACCTCTCATGTTGAAGAAAAGTTTTTTATAAAGAACACTTAAAATGTGATTGTGCTTTTTTATTTTTGCGTTGACATATTTTTAAAACATTCTTGATACGTTTTAGACAGCAAAGTAAGTTTGTCATGAGGAAGAGGGGCAGTCAGTAAGCAATGAAAAACACAACTAGGAAATTTCAAATTTCCATTTGTGTTTATTGAGGTACTAAAATTAAAATCTTTTTATTCCTATGGCATTTTTGTTTAGAAGAACACAATTAAATGGATATTGTGAATTATTTATTTATTTTTGCTTTGATAACTGAAACCAAATACGAACATCGTGACAGATTTAGAAAACTGTTTTTGGAAGAATGACTTGGTAGACATATATCCGAATTAGTATCTGTTTGAGTTAAGTTATGAAAAATTATCTGCAACTACCTCTAAATTTTGTGGTTTTGTATTAACAAAACTGAGGATATACCACTGCCGGATGCCATTTTTATTATTTGTTATTATAACTTTAAAAAATTATATCCATAACTGTGACAGTGTTAGATACCAAAATCATGTAGGTGCTTTAGCAAAAGCATTATACACAGTTGAGCAGGTATTCACTGCAATAGCATATGCTGCCTTTCCAGACCGTCCCATGGTTCACACAAAAACACTAAAACTGTTTGCAACATTTACACTTTAAAGTCAATGTAATGTCACGTGAGACATTTTCCAGTGCCCCTCACATGACTCTGGGAGTTTTGCACTGTCTGTAACAAAAATGACATCGCTGCGTAATTCAGTTTTCTATGTTCATGTGAGTGGTTGGCTACTGAAAACCAGACGGTAGCAGTTTTTTAAAAACCATGTTTGAAGAGGTTAGCGATATTCAAGATGTTTATCCAGCAGAGCTTTTCTTGCGATTCCATTTGTTATCTTGGTTAGGAGGGCTGGTTTGAATATGATTCATAAATGCACATCAGCTATTTAAAATGTTTGTTATTTTATAAGT
Source organism: Furipterus horrens (assembly GCF_987537825.1). Lineage (NCBI taxonomy): Eukaryota > Metazoa > Chordata > Mammalia > Chiroptera > Furipteridae > Furipterus > Furipterus horrens. The sequence continues at coordinate 186,719,262 of NW_028327174.1, forward strand.
GTTTCTCCTGATGTTAATTTTTCCCTGTGTTAATTCACATTTCCCTATAATCAGTCACCTCCTGATCTACAAAGGAATGATGTGAAAAGTTTCTAGCATAGGTGGGTCTCTTTGGTGTTTTAGTTAGATCATTGCTAGCTGAAATCTTCATTGCGTTCACTTGTCTGTATCCTGAGGCTTAGCTTCCAGTGGCGTGAGATGAAGACTTCACTGAGACAAAAATGCACAGCCACAGCAACAGATATCGGAGCACCTAGTATCTAGGCTCATTGAGGGTACAAAGACACATACATAGTCCCTGCTCTCAAAGAAATTATAAAAGATACTGTAATAAAAGTTTCATTTCATTTTTGAGAGCCCAGCAAAAAAAAAAATCTCTATGCCAGGACTGTTTTGTATAGTTTCCCTAAATTTGTACTCGTGTAAGTTAGCCCTTGAATAGTCGTAGAATACATAATACTCCTCTGAGTATTTCGTGGAGAACCAACCTTAGAACCTGTTTTAAAATCAATAATAAGGCAAAACCATTTTGTATACCATCCATTATGTTCACATAGGTGCACACAGGCTTAGGGAAGTACAGTGTCATCAGTGAACGTCATTTATGAGTTCTTACAAAACCTACCATAGCGCTAACTGCTTCTGTAAGGTGGTTCTCTTAATTCCGTAGGATACTAGTCCTGCGGGGTGGATGTATCATTATTTCTCGTTTCTGAATGAGGAAATCAGAGAAGTCACATGGGTTGCCCACGTTATCGTTAATACTAAAGAGCATCAGGATCTGAAATTGGAACCTTTTCTGCTGCAGCTGCTTGTTCACAAAATCATTTGCTGTGCTTCCTTCCATAGAGGCTCTGAAGTGATGAGTTATGAATGAAATCCCTGGTGTGATAAAATCACCGATATTCATTCAACTCAGAAGGAGAGCAGTGCCGTCACAGTCATGTGTGTCAGCATGTCACGTAGGCTCCATTACTGTGGGTTTTGGGAGATAGGACTCTGAGCAGAGTTTGTTTGCCCTGGCCAGAAGGAGAGAGCAGACATCTCTGTCACTCTGTAAAGAACACCGTGGTGGAGATGGGTGTGTACATGCAGAAGCAAGTCTATCTTTAAAAGTGATTATTTGTTTTTATCCCACATAAACCAAAAACCCAATTTCAAGAGTTCCTTAAAATTGAGACAAGGGAGTGGGGAGGTTCTAGGCAGGGAGAACACCTCTCAAGCCCAGAAGTGATGTTGCCGTCAGCCAGATACTGGATAGTGGGGGCAGTCTGCCAGGGAGTTTGGTCTTGCCTGTAAATTTGGGGCCAGCAAATTAACTACAATAAAATGTTATGTTCTTATTTTGTTTTTGTTTAATCAATTATTGCTTATATAACAAAGCTTTTGGGGGAAAATGCTGTCCTTATGATTCTCAGAATTAGAAATGAACTGTGAAACCATTCATATATTTTCCAGTTTGACTATCTCTAAGTTTAATATATTAGAGACCAACACTTTTGATTTTAACCAGCCTTTTTCTGGCTGATTTTCTTTATTTATAGCAAGAATATATTTTAGTTTTTATTTTTCTAGCCAAAATAAAGCAAACTCCCTACTATGTAAAAAAAGGAAATAAATTTCCAGGCATAGGGGAAAACATCATGGGGAGTGCGTGATAATTTATTGCAGTAAAATATTTTTAAAGTGTTCAATTATGAAAAAAGTTGTTATAAATACTAAAGAATGAACAAGTTCTCAGTCATTTTAATATATTTCTTAGGTGTGCAAGATGTATCAGTACACATTCACCATGTGCTGTGTTGCAGGTATTTGCAGTGCTTATTAAGAAACCCCATTGGCCAGGACATTCTCAGTTGTCTTTTGTTTATGTTTTTTTCTTAATGCATGGTACTCAAACATTGCTTCTCCTCAGTAGGATCTGGCTGAGATCATATGGGCGCATAGCTTTTTGTAAGGCAAAGTGATGAAACTAGGATGATTTTAAGAGATTCTATACTGGGGTAAAGAAATACACCACATATGTCATCCTGTTGGTGTTGGGTGTATTTTGAATGATATAAAAACAGAGAAGGGGATGATATTGGTAAACTGCCAACAATTCTGATGTCACTTTTCTAAACAGAGAAAAGAAAGATAAACTAAATTTCTTATGGTCCATCATCCTATTTGTAAAATGACCAGTTGAGTCTGCCAAAGCTAAAGGAAAGACCTGATGTCGTAATTGAAGATTGCATTATTTTTTTAAAGATAGCCTTTTAATACATTCAAATTGAGGTTTTATGTAAACAGTGACCTAGTTGAATTAGACTTAGAGTATTGATTAGCATACTAAGCTGATCAGAAAATTAATTAGGTCAGAGTATTAGAAACATTAAAGTAATCCAGCCCTCTTTCTTTTACAGAAGAGGGAAGCGGCCCACAGACATTAGATGAATGAAATGCCCAGGTGTACACACCTTGTTACAATCCAAGCCAAGAGCAGAACCCAAGGGAACCCAGGCATCCTGAGTTCCAGTCTGTAAATAGTTTAGGGGAGGAAAACAACCCTACTTTTTCACTGAGTTAGAAAGGATATCCTTGTTTTCAAAATAATAAAACAGTTTAAGCCCTCAGTCAAGTTTCTATTAGAAGTACATTCAGGCTACCAGTTTTCAAATACGCTTTTTTTTTTTTTTTTTTTTTTTTTGCATGTGTATTTTCACTTTTGATTGTGTAGTATTATATCTTGATTTTAGCAACTTCTTTTGAAATTTGATGAGATAACCTCTAAATGTAATCATTTGCCTTTTTATTTTAACAAACATCTATCCTCCATTTATATTATTTATAGAGGGGAAACTACAATTTTTAGTAATATGAATTCAGTAATGATTATAATCTATAATGATTATAAACTAAAAAGTAATTTCTTTAAAATTTTGGTATTCATTTGAATATCCAGCTATATAGCATCTGTATCATTGGTTTTGAATGCAGTCTGCAATATCCCGTTTTAGTCTATGGAAAGTTTTAAAAGTCATCTTGAAGGTTTGGGACATAGCTTCAATCAAAATGTTCAAATTTCTATCAACATAATTAGAATGTTTCTGAAGTGAATTTGTTTTAGAGATAGGAAAGGGGAAGAAAATGGGAACTGTGAAAGAGATCTACCTGCAACAGGAAGATACAGAAATAGAAAATATTTGTAAATTTTCATATTAACCTCTTACTCTTCTAACTGGGAATTCAAGCATAAATACAAAAAGCATTTTACAGATCTTTATTTTACAATTTATATTTACTAAATCATAGTTGAAGGGAAAAGATGGAATTCTAGGATGTTAAAGAAGTACAATGAAATTTTATCTTCTGAATGCAGTGTTGAATTTTTCTAGACTTCTAATATTCTTTATATTACACTGGAATTAGCATTTTACCATTATACATTCATTTCAAAGATCTTTGAAAATGTTTGGCATAATATATTTATTTGCGGTTGGTAGAATAAGGAAGACATCAGCAATATGTAATCCTAACAGTAATTGTACATACTGTATTAAGTGATTTTTATGCCTGTTTACTTTCTGTAATTCTTATATTTTATAAATCAAATACCTTAGTATGCTTCCACTAGAAATTAATTTATAATGATTATACTGGATGAGGAAGCAGGCCCATTTTAGTATGAATCCACTCAGACCAACTTTATCAAACTGAACTTTTATATCTACAGTCCATTATATTACAACTTTTTAAATAGCATTTATAACAAAAGAACTTTTGTTTTATAAAATATTTGTTACAAAAAAAAAACCTTGCCAAAAACCGTTACAATTTCTATGCATTGTGTAGTATTCAGTGATGTCTTTGTTGAGATTTTGCATGTTGTAATAGGGTGCTCTTTCGTATGTGTGTTAGTGATGTTTATGTGGAATTGTTAATCACTGCTGCTATCACTTAATGTAGTTAAACTGAGAAACTGTGCTAAGGGGCTGGGCTGTGCCAGTCGACATTCTATGTGTGACCCGTGAGAATATGTACTTAGTTGTTTAATATTTTGAGCCAGCACTTAGTGGCCTCTACAGAAGGAAATATTGTAGTTGTCAAGTGGTGCCAACTTCAAAATCTTGTTTCATGTGTATTATTCCAGGTTAGCTTTTCTTCCACATTATCCCTAATTCTTTGAAAGGGAAACATTTGCAAAAAGAGAAAACAAGAATTCTGAACTTTTTTAGTATTGCCCTACCCCAACTTAAATCTTTTTTTTCCCCCTGATACTTAACACCTTACAGAGAAATCTAATAGAAGGACAATATAGCAGCATAATTTCCCTTGATCTGGGTATTTTTTTTTGAACAATGTAATAACACAGGACTATAAGGTGCATATATTCTTTTTGTTGGTTATCAGAGCTTACTGTTTGAAGTGCGTTTAATAAGAATATTTAGTTTTTAAATTTTATTTATAAGTGACCCTGAAAACCTCAGCATTCCCAAACATTAACTTCGATATTCAGCATTTGTACGAACTTATCTAATATATTTTGTTGCCTCACATCAGAATGTTTTCCTGCCCTTTTGTCTTCAGTTGGTTCCTGGTAGTTCTTTTTCGCCTCAGCAGTTCTATACAAACTCTGAAAATAAAGAGAAAACTATTTCAGTGGATTAATTCTATTATACTACTTGTTAAAAATCAGCATGGGGGAAAGTATCATTTTACTTTTTTATACATTTATAGTCTTAAAATGGAAGGGAAACTGTCATAAAATGTTAAGAAAAGAAGGCTACTTCCTTAAGACCCTTTTTACACCAACATGCCAGAATTCCTAAGTGCAGTGTTTCCTTCTGTCTGTTCAATGGGTTTATAATTATAAGATTCCTTTAATAAAGGGATAATCTTTGTGTGACTGTCAGATACACGGTGACAGCCAATGCTGTGTTGGGAAACATTGCTGCTGAAATTACTGATTTAATTCTAAGAATATAAAAAACAATTCAAGGCCCCTGCTAGTACTTCTTTGCTTAAAGGAAAAGAAAGGCCGGTTTCAATTGTGAGCCTTTTCTCCTGAATATGCTTTAAACAGTTGCCCTTCAAGGGAGGTAGTAAAGCAATAAAAGGAGATTCAATTATGCATATTCTAAAGATGTGCTGCCCTTGTTCAGTGGCCTTCGGAGTAATGCTAAAGTATTTCTTGATTCCTGCGTAGGGGGTTTTCAGGCAAGGCCTTTGTTCTTGGAATTCCTTTTATACTTTGAACACCAAAGATGATGGCATGATGTATCCTGACGATAACAGTAACATTCCTATTAGGTAGCAGTGGCACCTTTATTTGAATCCTCTCTTAGGTTTATTTACCCCAATTGGGTCTTCTGTACATTTTGTACGTCTGTCCTGAGGCCCTTATGCCTAAGGCTACTTTTGAATCAAATGATACATATTTATTAGGTTTCTAATGTATAGGGTTATGTTCCCACTATGACTTTAAGCTCTTTTTCACTGCTAACATTAGACATAAACTTGCCCCATGGTGAGCAATAACTTGTAACTTTTTTGTTGTAATCTAAAAATGTAACTGTGACTCTATAGGCTGAAACCTGGTGAGAGTGGAAGCATTTTTGGATTCAACAGAATGACTGTGTATGACTCATTTATCTGTTGAAATAAAAGAACTTTTATGGTTTAGTAGGATGAATGCTGTATTCCACTTAAATAAGGTCTTCCATCTTCAAATTCTGAGAATGATTTTAAGATTCCTTTTACTCTACCACTTAGAAGTTCATTGGGAATACAAAGGTAGGCTTACCAATTTACTATAATTAAAAACCAGGCATCCGTTTAGAAATATAACCACACAATTAATATTTGGAAAAATTTTATGAACAATAGAACTATTCTTTGAATCTGTGTTCACTTTTTCCCCTGTTTGGTAGGTCATTTTTTATATGTTTTTTGGCCACTTGACTTTTAACTGATATTACATGAAAAAAGCACATGTGTGCTTATTGACTCTAATATTTAAAAAATTCTCTTCTTAGGCTGCTAGTCATAATTTGTGAAAGAAAGAGGAGAAAGGTGAATTGAAATGGAGAGAAATTTCTGTTAAAATGTGTGACTGTGATACACTTGGTTAAATAATATTCTGGCAGTTGATATTTATAATATACAACTCCTTTGTTATTAAGTGTATATTCTTGGTTTCACTTTTATTTTTCTGCTCCCTGATCTTTTACACTGAAATGTTTTCATCTTTATCAGCTCACTGTTTTTGCTTCATATTTGTCTGTGTACTTGTGCTCTAAATAAAATTCTAGTTTTGTGTCCCAGTGGCTTATTCATTGTGTGTATAATGTTTGCCTGTAATGTAATAGTGTAATTTTCTATTGTTTTCAGTATTTGTCAGTACAGCCTAAACTTATGGAAATAAGAAAAACAATCCAATAAAATCAGCTAATGTCTCTATAATGAGCACATGTTTTAATCACAGTATTTTGTCTGTATGTGGGTATGAATAGTCTTCATTCATTTAATAAAAGGTTTTCTGCAATGCTGGCTAACTTTTGTAGCTATAACAGTGTAAAAACAACTTAAAACCATTTTATGAAATACAAAATTGTCCTCTCCACTATGCATTAGCCCCATAGAGTCAGTGCAAGTTAAGCAAAGCATTCCACATCAAGTGTTTCTAGCTACTGAGGAGGGAGAATTGTGGAAAGAGAAGCATTTCTGTATGTGAGAGTTTGGGAGAAGAGCCCATGCTGTAGGGAAGACGTTGGGAAGGCATCTACAACTGACCTAATCATCTGCTTCCTGGAGCCCCAGTCTCCAAAATCCTGCTTGGGGGCAGAAGTCTCTATCCAAATTCACTCTCTCCTGTCTATGGCGATCTGTCAGCCAACCGTGCAAAGTTATACCAAGCTAAGCAGATGTCAGCTTCCAAACTCCCTCATTTTTAGGAAAAATCTTTTTGGTCAGATAGAATTCTTCATACACTGTTTGTTGCATTTAGCACATTTGACAATATTCTTGGAGCAGAATAGGAATAGTTATTCAAAATGATTATAATAGTTAAGACATCTTTGTTGTGTCACTAAAATTATTTAATAAAGTAAAGCATATTAAAACACCAAAAAATGTTTTCTCTCAGGGAAATGCAAATGTAGTTCTTTCATATGTATGAATAATCCACCCAAGTCTTTACTTAGCTGAATATTGCAAATAGAAATGGTTACTTTTGTGTGATAGTATTTTAAATGGTATTAAAATTACTTTATAAATAGTTGTAACTTAATTTTTAATGTTTCCCTAGTACTCTTAAGAAACAAGTTATACAATTAAAATGCGACATTTTATTTTCCTGATAGGGAAGAATATTAGAATTCAAGCTCGGTAATATTTAGTCTGCAAGTCAGAAAATGTTTTCTTTTTTACAGTTTTGTTTATTTTTAATTTATTTATAATAATCTTTTCCAAGATTTCAAGGGACTAAAATGGCTAATATGTAGGACATAACTTAATGTTGGTTATATATAGCAGGTGTACAATTGCTGGTTCATGGAGTATGTGTATGTTCAACTTGAGTACAGACTGCCAGTTAGCTTCTAACGTGATCGCACAGATTGACTTTTTTACCAGAGGAGTGAGGGTGTTGCTATTGTTTCACGTCCTCACAGACACTTGATATTTATAGATTTTTGTTTTACTTTGAGGCATTCTGGTGAATGTATTTCAAATTATATTTCCTGAAATATTAATGATATTTCTTATTTTACCCAGTGCCCATTCAGGTTTGTCCATTTTTAATTGGACTGTCTGCCTTCTAATTGGTTTGTCAGATATCTTCTCCTACTTTGTCACTGGGCTTTTCATCCAGTGGTACATTGGGATAAATGTTTTTTTAATTTTAATGAAATCCAATTTATTGAGGTGGTACTTTGGGGCTAATAATACTGATGTCCTGTTTGGAAATATGTAGTTACCCCATGGTCCCCAAAGTGGTCTCTCGTGTTTTCTTCTAGAAACTTGATTGTTATTACCGTTCACATAAAGGTGACAATACATTTGGAATTGTTTTTTGTAGTTGTTTATAGTGTGAGGTAGGCATTCAGTTTGCTCATATTGTGTTGAAGAGTTTTGTATCTGTGTTCAGGAGCTGTGTTGGCTTGTAATTTTCTTTTATTGCATTTGTCTTATATTTTTATAGAAAACTTATGCTGCCCTATAAAAGACATTGAATAGTATTCTTTCTTTTTGTATTCACTACCAGAGTTTTTAGGTTTGGCATTATTTGTTTCTTAAATGTTAAAGAATTTACTGGTGAAATCCATCTTAACCTGGAGGGTTTGTGTGTGTGTGTGTGTGTGTGTGATATTTTAAATTATAGATTCAATTTCTTTAATGGGTATGGGACTATTTAAATTTTGTTTCTTGTTCAGTTTTGGTAAGTTGTGGCTTTTCTAGATATTTGTTTATTTTATCCAAAATTTCAAGTTGTTCATAGTATATTTTTACGGTCTTTTTAATATATCTGTAGTGGCTGACTCCCTTTTCCTGCTGTAGAAATTATGCTTTTTTGCTTTTTTTTTCTTATGAGTTTATTAATTTTAATAGTCTTTCAAGTCCATCGCTTGGGATTAATATTTTTTTATTATAAACTTTCATTGAGTTCTGTTCTTATGTGTATTTCCTTCATTTTACTTTTTTTGCAGGGTTTATTTGTTTCCTCTTTCATGATGTCCTGGTACAGTTGATAGTCAACCTTTCTTTTCTAATCTCTGAATTTAATGCAATCATTTTTCCTAAAAACACCGCAGTAACTTTATCACATAACTTTGACATGTTGTGTTCCCATTATCATTCAGTTTGAAATATTTACTAAGTCCCATTGATTCTTTTCCTTTCACCAAGACTTTATTTACAAGTATATAACTACTTGTCTATTAGCAAAAGAGAAATTCTAGAATCCTCTTCTTTCTCTTCTTCCCCTCCCCACTTTTTTCCCTGAACTATTCAGTTTGATAGCTCTTGGTGGGGAGAGTAAAGCAGACGTTGGTACTGGAGTGTGTGTACTGAAGGAGCTGTGATGGTCTAGAGGGAGGTGTGAAGCCTTAAAAGCCTCAAGAAGGCATCAGCGTAGGAGAAGTGCCCGGAGAGGGGTGTAGGAAACTGACCAGGGCAGGAAATACATTTCAGAAGAAGGGCATTCTGCCCAGTGGTAACAGCTTGATTTAGGGGAGAAAAGCGTCGTGTGGAGGGGTAGCCAGGTATGTGATGTGATCGCCTGAGGAGGGTGAAGGAGGCATCCACACTGCGGGGGGTTGGGGGGGGAGTAGGGAGAAGCCCTATGTGAGAAGTCAGAGCCTTACTGAAGTGAGCAGCGCTTCCACGCATGGGGGTGGCCTGGTGTGAGGTATCATCCCAAGAAGGGCGATGAAGGCTTCCATGCAGAAGGGCTTCCCGGCACGGGATGCGGGCGTTTGAGTGGAGTGAGAACGGTGTCTGCATGTGGAGGGTGGCCGAGTGCAGGGTACCGCACTCTGGATAAGGAGGACATCTGTGTGTGTGAGAGGCACCTCACGGCCGCGTGTCGGAGCACAAGCACGTGAGGAGAATCAGTGAAAGACCGAGGAGGAGGATGCAACACAGCACACGATGCTGAATCGGACCCTTTCCCAAAGCAGGACACGATTGGGGCGATTAAAACTTCAAAGGGAACACAGGTTCCCCTTTCAGTGTACGTCTCTGTCCCGCTGTCCTGTAATTAAAATGAAATTATATAAGATCGTATTATCATTGAAAATTAATCATTAAACCTAATCATCCTGTCTTGCAGTGTGACTCTTTTCTGTGCTAATGCTGTAGTGACGTGATAGGGGTGGGGTTGTGTCACAAATAAATCCTCTTTTGTTGTATTAAAAAATTATAGTGAAACTGTAGTGTTTGTCTGAAGAAATCAGATTTAGCTTTCCTCACTGAAGGTTAATCTGAGTACATTCTGGGAGCCAGCGTACACTTTTTATAAGCGGCCAGTATGTGAATTGCATTCTTTGCTGAGAACTTGATCTCTGTATAGTACCTGATTCTTTTGCCGTAGAGTCCAGCGCATAGGGTCCACGGGACCCAGGTCCACACCCTGCCTCGCGCACTTGGCTGACTCTCACACCTGCTGCCTCCGTGACTCGGGACAGCGTGGTGGCGGGGGGTGGGGCGTGTACCTCAGGAAATGCTGGGTGAGCGGTGTATGAACTTAAGACCCGTTTGAGGTTCTGGTTCCTTACTTGTAAAATTGTTAGAGCAATAGGCTTGCTTAGAGCTTACAGATAATTTATATAATTCTTGGCATATAGTTAGGGCTAGATGTAATAAGAATACATTTCTCATGCTAGAGTCCTTTCATTAATGTCACGCAAGTCCCAGACATAATACAGGTTATCTCAGTTTATGGGGGTGGTGAGAGAAATACATCCGCATGACTGAGTTGTTTCAGATAGCTTTTCTAGCCTCGTTTATTCCTCTTTCACTGTAAGCGCTTATTAGAGCAGATTATGTGCTCAGTAGTTCAACAGCAGTCTTGAGGCATGAAGACAGAGTCTTAAGGAGTGTGCAAACCAACTGAGATCTTCCAGACACAATCAGATCCCAGTTCTATAGAATAAAGCAACTGTAAGACACCCTGAGGGAGAGAATAAGGCAGCTGAGCAGAACAGGGGAAGGCTATGTACAAGTGAGCTTTGAATGGGAATTGAAAAAAAAAAAAAAGGCACTTTTGATTGACAGAAAGGCCATGGGGAGATTTCTCAGGCTCCGTGTGGGGAAGGTGTGGTGTGGTGTCCTGGGCGGAGGCAGGCACTGGGGACCACAGGAGGCTGGTGGATTGAGTTCTGCGGCGGGAGCAGTGAAAGGTGAGGCGAGTCAGGTAAAGTGAGGCCAACTTGCAGGTCACCTTGGTAATTGAATTATCTTTTCATTTTACTATTTCTCAGCCTTCTAGCTCCTTGTTTGGAACACAGAAACATTCTAGAGAGGGTCTGAACCAATAGGTATAAAATACTGGTTGGCATTGTTTTTGCTTTTAGTGGTTTACCTTGATTTTTTACCCGCCCCCCCCCAAAGATTGCAATTTGAACAGTTTAAGCCTGGTTTTAGAAATCAGAGTATGAGGAAGGGCCTGCTAATGGTTAGGATTCATCTCTTTGGCAACCAACACTTGAAGTGGAGACACTGAGGAAGACCAGTTTTACTCTGAAGTAATTTGACATGTGAGTGTCTCTGGAGTATTCACCCTCTTCTCTCCCCTGATATGTCTCTCCCTTGCCCTTGCGTTCTGATTCTGAGCTGGCTGATGAGTTGTGGAGTCAGGGTTCAAATATCTTTCTCTGTATTAATTTGTGAAAAGAATTAAAGTAATATGCTAACACTATTTAGTTCAGGATGGCACATAAGGCATTTGAGACTATATATTACAGAGAAATAACAGCTCTTCACGTGCTAAGGGTAAGGAGAAAGGATGTGTAACTTGCCTTCCCTTTTTCTTTTTTTTTAAAGATTTTATTTATTTATTTTTAGAGAGAGGGGAACAGAGGGAGAAAAAGAGGGAGAGAGACATAGATGTGTGAGAGAAACATCCATCAGTTGCCTTTTGCACAACCCACCTGGGGACCTGGCCCGCAACCCAGGCATGTGCCCGGACTGGGAATCGAACCAGCAACCTTTCAAAGTTCACAAGACAGCACTGAATCCACTGAGCCACACCAGCCAGGGCCCTCCTGTCTTTTTGTTGTTAATAGAAATGCTGTTTTTTCCAGTGAAAATTTTAGATAGAACATTCTTTGTTTCTCTGCATTCATTTCTCCCCCTCTTGTTATTGGAATACCTACATGAATGCATCAGTTAGTGTATATGGCAAATTGTTGGGATTAAATGCAAGGTTACTGCATTGACTTCATGCTAGAAATATTGTTCTCTATTCAAATATATGTAAATTTGATAGAAATTTCATTTTTTATTAAGTGTTATCTCTTAGGAGTCTACTGTTATTTAACATGATCCCAAGATGTAACTCTCTAAAAAAGGGAATGGCAAATTATTTTAATGCCTTTTATTTTTTTCTGTTTCTAGCCTATTCTACTAAGCTCAACAAATTTCCTGTATTTAATATTAATGATGACTTGAATGATCTGTGTACCAGTGCAGTAAGCCCAAATACTACCAAAGCCACGCGGTATGCCCTGAATGTGTGGCGATACTGGTGCATGACCAATGGGCTCAAAGATCACACGGACATCACCAAGGTAAGAAACTCTTGAGTTTACTTCTTTCAGCCAACTTGACTGAGCTTCCGAGTGCCAAGCGCTGTGCTGAGCATGGTGGAGAACACAGAACAGTTGCTTTCTGCCAGGAGAAACTTTGAAAGAACATAAAATAGAAAAATGTCACAGTTCAAAGCAGAATTTAATAAATGCTCTATGAATTTACAGATCAAAAATGCCCCCCAAAAATTTTAGTTGAATAAGTTCATTTCAGTTTGGTGACACTGGCGAAGGCATTGATATTTAAGCTGTATTTATGGTAGAGAGGTAGACTTTCAGTAGAACCGAGTACAGACTGGAGTCTTCTAGGCTGAGTGACGTGTAAGAGAGGAAGATTGGGAGGGTTAGACTCACTTCCTGTAGCAGAGGCTTCCTATATGGAAATGATCAACTGTAAAACTAGATTTTGATAACCTTTAAATGCCAAGCTACAATCTTGTGACTATTGGACAATTATAGAAGTTTGGTTTTGCTTTTGTTTGTGGGAAGTGGGGGAAGGGACTTGTAATAGAGGGGATGCTCTGACCATACAATCTGTAAGTGTGTTAAGGTTCAGGCAAAAGGGAAACCACCAAAGGTTTTTGAATGGGAAGAAACATAATGAAAGTGATACTTTAGAGAAATTATATGGAAGTGATAAGCAAAAATTGAGTTAATATCCTTGGTCCTCATTTTCCCTAGTTGGAAAATGAACTCTGAAAATGTCCTCCAACTTGAAATGTTTGGGGTTTGTGAGTGGAAGGAAAAATTCTTGGGCATGTAGAGGCAGAAGACAAAAGATGTTGTATTTTGATTTGGATATAATGGGTCTAAGTCAGACAGGTGTGCAGATGGACGTGTCCAGTAAGCAGTTGGGAATGTGGGATGTCACACACAGGGAAAGGTTAAATCTGGAAGAATCGATTTAAAGGTCATGCAAATAGAAGTTACAATGGAAGCCCGGGGGCAGGTGATGTCTCCAAGTTTGGGTGATGTGTTTAGGGCACCAACAAGAGATGAAATAGGAAACCCAGGTTTCAGCAAGGGCCCTTTCTGCTGTACTTGCAGAAAAATCAGGAGCCATCACAGGGCCAGAAAGAGACAGCTGAAACTGGGGTGGTGCGCGGTAAGCACACCTGGAATTCAGGGTGCTGCCTGAGGGCACATGCTGACAACATGATTCAGGAAGAGAAGAGACAGGCAGGTGAACTGAAGGAGGGGACCCTGAAGGGGCTTGGGAAGTTCTAGGTAAGCAGCATACCCTGCCCCTCACACGTCTATGGTGATAATCTTTGAAGGGAAACATTCCTTTAAATGAAAGTGCTCAGGATTTTGCAGATTAAAATCAACAAAATACGTGCTCTTTTTTTTTTTTTTTTAAATCACAAGCTGCTCAAGGAAATAAATTACCATGAGTGAGAATAACTAGAAACAAACAACAGATTTAGACACCCAGGACTTTATATAGTGGAGTATAGATTGAGGATGTATGAAATGTTTATAGAACATAAAAGAATTGCAGTTAACCCTTGAACAATGTGGGGGTTATGGGTGCTGGCCCCTGCACAGTTGAAAATCTGCATCTAATTTAAGTCAGCCCTCCACATATGTGGGTTCCCAACTGTGCATCGAAAATACTGTATAAAAATGTACAGGTAACAGCATGCTAATCAAAATGATCCAGCAAACTTGAAAATAAATTGAAACGTCCACTTGTGGTCGTAAGGGAATGAAAAGGTGCAGAATTATCCTCCTCCTGTGACAACTAGGAAGCAGGACACAGTGTGTGGAAGAACTTTTTTCAGGCAGGAGGGGCAGCATGGGACTTGATCCCCAGGAGAAAGGGAACGAGGGAGCTGAGTGCTACCATCCCTCAGGCTGTCTGCCTGGAAGCAGTTTCCGAGCTGCAGTGAAGCCAGGGAAACCCAGACACAGCCTGGGAATCTTGCTGAATTGAGTGGGGACCGAGAGCAGGGTTTGATGAGGCCAAGGACAAGAGGACAAGTAGTCCCAACATCCATTGAAAAAATAGGACAAATCCAGTATGTAACCATGTAAAATCCACAATTTCTAGCATCCAGTCAAATATTACTCCTCATCGGAAGTGGGAACATGTGACCCATACCCAGGAGAAAACTCAATTAAGTCTTTCACTTCTAGCCAGTTTGGAGAGCCAGATTTATCCTCCTGCCTGAAACAATCAAAATACAGACAAATATAAACAGCGTTTAGCAAGGTACTATATAACACGCAAGGAAAGACAGTGATCTCTGAGATATCCGGCAAGCAAGGCAAGCCAGGGTACCAGGGGGCCAGCCTGCTGCCTTGAGAGAGTCCCCAGGCTGTGGTGCTGGGAGGGACCGTGCCTGCAGAGCCCCGCCGGGTTGCTGCGCTGAGCAAATGCAGCTGAGAGTCCAGAGAGACCAAGGTGGTTCGAATTGTCATGACAGAGTATTTGAAAGTAGAGAGCCACAGAGAGAGAGAGAGAGAACCTGAGAGAACTGAAGGTAGCTCCCCCCCACATATTAAGCTGAGCATTGATTAAAATACGCATGTGAGGGAACTACCTGAGTCTGGCAAAAATCACCCGAAAGGTTTAGCAGTAGCAGCACCGAGAGCTCATACAGAACCAGAAATAATACTTGCTCCCATCAGCCAAACTAGAAACATGTCAGGATTCATGGAGTACTCAGAAGAGTCTTGCATCAGATGTGGAGAATAATTAACCCTAGACCAAGCTCTGCTCTAATCCCACACAGTGAATCTTAAAAGCAAGACCCAGGTGCATGAAAAGGTGCTGAACATCACTAATCAGTGAAATGCAATCTAAAACCACAAAGAGATACCACCTCCCATCTGTTAAAATGGCTGTTCTCCAAAAGATAAGAAATAACAAGTGTTGGCAAGGATGTGGAGTAAAGGGATCCCTTGTGCAATGTAGATTGGTACAGGCGCTATGGAAAAGAATGTGGAGGTTTCTCAAAAGATTAAAAATAGAACCACCATACAGTACAGCACTTTCACTTCTGGGCATTTCTCTGAAGGAAACAAAAACGCTAGGTTGAAAGATACATGCACCTACCCCCATATTCATTGCTTCACTATTTACAACAGCCAAGACATGGACATGACCTAAGTGTCCATAGATGGATGAGTAGATAAAGAAATTATGTATATATTTAATATACGAGGTCTGTCCAGAAGATACCCAGCCATCTACTATGAAAAATAAAGACATTTATTGAAGAAGTTACAAGATAGAAGAGACATTTTATATAGGACAATGACACCTCAGGCCCCTTCAAGATAGGCACACCTCACACACCTCTCCCAATCGCCATCACCTGCCTCTATTTTCCTGAATCCCATCGATGGTCTGAAATCTCTTCCCTTTCAAAGATTACTTTAGTTTTGGGAAAAGCCAGAAGTCTCGGGATACTAAATCTGGGCTCTAGTCACCTGGGTGATGTGATGTTTTGCAAAAAACTGCACGAGATGTGATGCATGAGTGGGTGCATTGTGATGAAGCTGCCAATCACCAGTAACCCAGAGCTGCAGACTTCTGAATCATCCAAATAGTTTCTGTAGAGGAGTGTTCAAGCTTAAGGCAAAATTCGATGCATATTCATTGCTCTACTTGCTCAGTCATTTTGAATGTGATGGCCACACAGTATACATGCTCACTTAATGCTGTCTACTGACCCCACTGACTAGTACAGTGAAGTTGTCATTGTTCATGCATGCGCATTCCAGTTCACTCTCCTTGGCTGCCAGGTTATACATCTATGTTGCTCAAATTATTCTTGTTATACTAAGAATGGCTGGACTCTTTCTGGGCAGACCTCAGGGTGTGTGTGTGTCTGTGTGTGTGTGTGCGTGTGTTTGTGTATCACAATTATACTTACAGTGGAATATTATTGGGCCATAAAAAAGAATGAAATCTTGCCATTTACAACAATATGGATGACTTTGAAGGCGTTATGCTAAGTGAAATAAATCAGACTGAGAAAGACAAATCTCATATGATCACACATACAACTGGAATCTTTTTTTAAAAACAAACTCATAGTACAGATAACAGATTGGTAGTTAGTTGCTAGAGGTGAGAGAGTAGGCAAAATGCATGAAAATGGTTAAAAGGCCTAAGGATGTACTGTATGGCTTGGTGAGTATTGTTAATAATACTGTATTGTATATTTGTAAGTTGCTAAGATAGTAAATCTTAAAAGCTCTCATCAGACGAAGAATATTTTTAACTATGTGTGTTGATAGATGTTGACTTATTGTGATGCTCATTTTGCAATATATACAAATATCAAATCATTATCTTGTATAGCTAAAACTAATATAGCATATATGTCATCTAAAAACTTACATATCAGTTTTTTAAAGTAAAAAAAGACCCAAATGGATCAAACAGTTTTCAAGTAGCTTAACTGTGTCCCAGGACAAGGCTTAAGAATATACTAATATAAAGATATCTAGAAGCCAAGAAGTAAAATTCACAATATCTGGCAACTAAACAAAAAATTATCAGACATGCAAAGAAGCAAGAAAAAAATATATATATGTAGATATATATATATATCTATATATATTTTAAGACTTTACTTATTTTTAGAGAGAGGGGGAAAGGGAGGGAGAAAGAGAGAGAGAGAGACATCAATCAGTTGCCTCTCACACCCTCTCAACCAGGGACCTGGCCCACAACTCAGGAATGTGCCCTGACTGGGAATCGAAGCAGTGACCTTTCAGTTCAAAGGCTGGCACTCAATCCACCGAGCCAGACCAGCCAGGGCAAAAATATATTTCTTAAAGAATGAGTCGATCAAAACCAGCCCAAAACTGACATGGATTTTAGAATTATCAGACAAAGACATTGAACAGTTACTATAAAGAAGATAAACAAATGGCCAATAAGCACATGAAAAGCCACTCAACTTCATTAGACATCAGGGAAATGCAAATCAAAACCACATAAGATTTAACTTCATATCCAGTAGGAAGGACCAGAATACAAAAAGACACAATAGATAATAACAAGTGTGATGAGGATGCAGAGAAATTGGTATCCTCATACAATGCTGATGGAAAAGTAAAATGATGCAGCCTTTTTGGAAGCAGTCTGGTAGCTCCCCAAAAGTTAAATATAGGGTTGCTCTACCTCTGTCACCCAACAATTTCACTCCTAGGCATATACCCCAAATATGAAAAACATCTGTACAAAAACTTGTACACAAATACTCATTGTAGCATTATTTACAATAGCCCAAATCTGGAAGCAACCCAAAGGTCAGATGGATGAATGAACAAAATGTGACATGTACATACAGTGGAACATTATTTGGCATTAAAAAGAAATGGAGTACTACATGCTACAATGTAAACGAACCTTGAAAATGTTATGCTAAGTGACAGAAGTTAAACACAAAAGGATGAATATGTGTGATTCTGTTTCTGTAAGGCACTTAGAATAGGCAAGTTCGTAGAGACAGAAAGTAGAATAGAGGTTTCTAGGAGCTGGAAGAAGGAAATTTGGGGTTATTGTTTAATGAGTATGGTTTCTGTTTGGAATGATTTTTAAAAACATGGAAATTAATAGGGTTGATGGTCATCGGACATTGTGAATGTACTTAATGCCACTGAATTGTACACTATAAATGGCTAAGATGGTAACTCATATACTCGTATATATGTGTTTTATGACAACAACATAAAAAACAAAAACATCAATAAAATGTAACTTTCACCTTTATCAGTAATCTTAGAATTCAACTATTCTCACAGACCCCCATCACCATATCTTCATCCTCACTAAGCTTAACCTTTTCTAGACCAGAGGTTCAGTGAAGTCACTATGAAGATATTGTCTGTACTGGGAACCTTTGCATTTTCATACAGGAAGCCATAGAAAGAACGTCATTTCTCCAAACCCTCCATGGCTTAGGTAGCGTACATCCCAGGGGATGAAAATGTTCAGTAGCATGCACCTTATCACCACTTCTAGGTCCTAGTATTTCATAGTTTCCCCATGTTATCCAGAGAAATAATGGGTGAGGAAGAAGGTACACTTCAGTCTTCTGTAATCTATCTACATGGGTCACTCACGTATTTTTAATAATACATTTTTGAGAAAGAGGCCAATATCTTGAAGAATTAGCCAGTAGTTAAAAGAAGGAAGTAAGGCATCAAGGCTCATATTCTTTCATCTCACTTCCTTGGTCTCAATGCAAGGTATTTTTAGTCTAGATATATCTTTAAAGATAGAAATAGTTGACAGCAGACAAAGTAAGTAACAGCTCTTGTTTATTTAAGGAAGAAAGCAAAATCAAATAAGACTTCAAAGTATAATTAAATAAATAGAGTATACACTGTCATTTTCATTCTGTGTGTATTTCTTAGTAATTTTTCAACATAAAGTGTGACTCAACCCACAGTGATCATCTCCCTTAAGGTTGCTATCTCACTGACTTGTATATTTCTTAAATCCATTCAGAAAATAGAGAATCTTGAAGTTTAATACCTGTCTTTCAGAGTAAAGTAAAATTTGGTGAAATCATTTTGATGTTAGCGGTGGTTACTTTGAGATTTATTGTATCTGCCTATTAGAGTTCTTTTAATTCATAAGGATTTTCTCTAGTTCCTTCATCTCCCTAGACAAGATTATCACAAAGGGAAGTTTGAGGCATTCCCCCAAAAGTAACTCTTGGTTTTACTTGTCTTATAACTCTTGCAAGGATGGCTGTGTTATTCCAGAAATTTGGAATTTGCCTAACGAATCACGTTTGTTGTTTTGTTTTTTTGTTTTATCCCAACTGGAGTCATCAGCCCATGCAAGCTCTTACTTCTTGTTGGTCATTTTTACATCAAGGAAGCCAAATTGATAATCCATAGTGAATTTTTGAGATGGCAAATCTATTTAGAGTGGCTAACAGACGAAAACCATTTCTTGCAATGTCTTTATAACAAATTGAAGACCTTGGTAACCTGGAGGAATAATCACCAACCAAAACTCAGTCTGAGAAAACTAAGGAGGCTTCCAACTTGGTGCCAGAATGAAAGGTTACTTGTGTGCAGACAATATAAACTTTGTGACTTGACATTTCTCAAGGCATTGCTTTTGCTGTGGTTTTATTTTGAAACTTGTGGCATTCTTTGTAAATCAGAAAAATGTTTTGCATCGTAAGTCACCTTAGTTCTCCTGACACCAAGGTTAACTTATTGATTTAACCGATGTTTATCGATCAGTTTAGGCCTTCTGGCATGTGATGAAGACCCAGTCATGTATAAGATACAGTTCTTGCCTTCAAAGAACTTTCAGTCCACTTGGAGAGATAGACATATTAAGTAAGTAAAAGGCTGTGAACTATGGAGAGGCTGTAATAAAGTTTAAGTGCCATGAGATGCCAGGTGAGAGAGTAACTTTGCTGAGGGAAGCTGGAGAAGCCTTTGTATAGACAGCAGAATTTGAGCTAGATCTGAACTAATGAATTTTGAGATTTTTCAAATAAAGAAAGTTAGAAGACATAGAAGCATGAAAGGGTGTTTGGTTTCTGTGAGTGACACAAAGTTCAGGGAGGCTGGAAATGGAGCACAAAGAGAACAGACAATGAGGCTAGAGAAATGTGGTCTCTACCAGTTAGTTACTACTGCGTAACAAACCACCCCAAATCTTAGTGGCTTAATGCAGCATTCATTTTATTGGCTCATGATTCTATGGGTTGTGCTCAGCTGGCTGGTTCTTCTGCTGTGCTCAGTTGGGGTATGCATGGTTCTCTTGTGAGAACCTATAAGACAAAAGCAGAGTCTCTGGAGGCCGAAGGCTTCAAATTCACACATTGTCACATGCTACATTTTATCGGTCAGTGTAAGTCACAGCCAGCCCAGATTCCAAGGGTGAGAAAGTAGATTCTACCTCTTGATGGAAGAAACAGCAAAGTCAGGTTTCAAAGGGACGTGGGGAGGAGGGTAGAAGGGGAATTGTTGTAGCTATTTTTGGAAATAATCTACCACGGAGTGAAGCCAGATTATGAAGACTAGCATACAAGTAAACAGTTTGGAATTTATCCTAAGGGCAACCCGGAGCTATCAGAAATTAGTTTTTTGTTGTTGTTTTGTTTTTGAGCATGAAGGTAATAAATAAGATTTCCTACTCAGAACCCCTTATTTAGGACCCGCTTCTCTCCTACAACCCCATGGCTATTGCACAGAAGCCATCATGTCAGTACCATGGTCCCTCTTTTGGTCAGTTGTTTGGATCAAGAGTGGGCCCATCAGCATCCTTCCATTGGATTTCTTTCTGCTGATAATGAGAGTTGGTCTCTTGCAACACCCGAAGCCATCAGGTGTAAACCTTGGGGAGTGCTAGGTGGCTATGTTGTAACACTATGTAAAGAGAGCCGGTCTGCACAGAGAAGCAGAGATGAGAGTCCTGATGACCTTGGAGTTGACTAATTTTGATACTGCTTTTGCCTAATTTCATTGAAGTTTGGTCTGTGTCTTGCAGCCAAACAAGTCCCAACTAATACAAAGCATGGTTAACACTTGCAAGTAGGGAGTTCCAGGTGACAATGTAAAAATCTGAAACCAGCTGAGTTTGGATGTCATGGTTAACATTTTTACTAGTAGATAAGAATGCCATTGCTTTTTATATTTTGTATATAACTACCCTCCTCTTCCTGATGGATCTTCAGCTAAATCTCTTGGAGTTTCATAGACCAACAATCAGGTTATCAGAAAACAATTATGTTTTGCCTTTTTCCTTTCCTATGTATGTGTGTGTGTGTCTGTGTATGTAATTTCTTTTTCTTGCTTTACCTGGTTGGCTAGAACCTCCAGTACAGTTGTTATATAATAGCAATTATATTCAGCATGCTCATCCTAATTCTGACATTATAAAACAGATTCTAATATTTTCATCTGGGATATAATTTCTGTAGTTCTTGTCTATAAAATACTCTTCCTCATAATAAGAGGATTATTTTTTCCTATCTAAATTTAATTTGAATTTTCAGAAATTTGAAATGGAGATCATATTCTTTAAAATACATTTTTAGTATCTATCAAATTCATATTATTTCTCCTTAATATATGAATAAGTCAGTTATATTAAAATATTTATTGAGATTGACTCACCCTTATATTCTGCAATAATCTGTCCCAGTCTTGATTTGGTATAGCTTTCCCGCAGTCCTGAGTGTGATTGGATAAGAGAGCCAGTCTTCACTGTGCATGGGGCCATGTCAACTGCTGTGTGCATCAGAGCCATGTCCTTGTTATATGCAGAGTCCTAATGTGCATGTATTTTATTTAATATGCTACTGTGCAAAACAAAAGGCACTTCTATTTTACTTAGGGAAGTTTACATTTATACTCATATACTTTGTTTTTTTGTATAATATCTGTCAGACTTGGGTTAGAAAAAAATGAAGAATGTTTCCTTATGCTTCAAAATACAAAACAAAAGCTGGATCGACTCCATAGAGCCATATCTTTAGGAGTGATATACATCTTTGACAATCATTTCACTCTCTTCTCTTGTTTGGGGCCGTTTGTATCTTTTACCTGTTATTGAATCAACTTTGGTAATTTCTATTTTGCTAGAAAATTGTTCAGTTTATCTAGATTTACAAATTAACCTGTATAAAGTACAGATATTCTTTCATGTTCTTTATTCATTTTCGGTAGTTACAGTTTTTCTCATCCTAATATTGTTTGTGTTTTTCCTTCCCTGTTCTCTCTTTTAGAACTCCTACAAGTTTGTCAACTTTATAGGTCTTTTCAAAGACGGCAAATTTTTGTTTTTATCTATTCCTATATATTTTCATTTATTAATCTGTTCCATTTTTATTGATTCACTCTGCTATTGTTTAACTTGGCTTTTTCCAGCTTTTTGAATTGATTATTATTTGCCTATTTTCAATAAAGTTTTCTAACACCATCATTCAAGGCTGTGATGCTATTGGAATGTTAAATGCAACATCTCATACAGTGTGATGTGTAATGTTTTCAGTGTGGTTTATTTTATATCTATAATTCAGTTTCTATTTTCTCTTTGACCCAACAGCCATTAAAAGAACAAATGTTACCTGTATAGTTTCTGCTTTTAGAACAGTTTTTATTGAGACTTTCTTTTGTCCTAGAATGTGTGTTTAGCTTGAATTGACTTTGAGCAAGGTCTGGTTTTCTCTTTATAACCCCCTCTTGAAAATAAAGCTTCCTTCTCCTCCTACCACACACAAATAAGGAGCTCTCTCGAATTGTCAGTATAGTCATTAAGTTTTTCTTATATGTTGAACAAATCATGACCTCTAACCACCATGGATAATTAAGCCAGAGACATTTCCAGACCCATTCTGATAAATTCAATAGAAAACTCAAAAGACTTCTAACCTGCTACAGCACCATGTTTAGGGCCAGCAGTACCAACTATTATATGCAGATATCAAGGAAATTAATGTTGGAATGATTCAGAATTTGATCAGTTTAGTTCAGGATTTCTTCAGAGAGGATGGTTGAATTTTATTGAAAGGGTGGGGGGAGGAAGCGATTTGCTAGAAAAGAGAAGAAAGGGCTTCCAGAGAGGAATAGTGAAAGTTACAAAGGCCGATAATAATAATAATAATAATAATAATAATAATAATAATAATATGTGTATGTATATATATTTACACGTGTGTGTATATTCATTGCTGTTTACAAACCCTTTCATGTCCATACTTTATTTAAGCATTATAGTAATCCTTTGAGAAGGTGTTGATTATTATGTCCCATTTTGCAGCTTGGAACACTGAGGTTTAAAGATACTAAGTGGAGCCAAGTATGGAACTTAGATCTTCCAGCTTGAAGTTCACTGTTCTTTCCACTATATCATGCTAAGGAGTCAACCCTCTAGAGGCCACAAAATGTCTTGTCTACAGTACAGCCCCTGGTGAGGATTAGGACAAGGAAGGAAGGGTCTGGCTATTTGGGTGTCCTCAAATGTGTAACCTCAGTGTTTGTCTCATTTGAGATCCCTGCAGTGAAGTTGAATGAGCTGCTTGAGAACTTTTATGTCACCGTTAAGAAGAGTGACGGCTCGGACTTCCTGGCCACTTCTCTCCATGCCATTCGCCGAGGCCTGGACCGCATCCTGAAGAACGCAGGTGTGGGCTTTTCCATCACCAGCAGCACCTTCAGCTCTTCCACCAAGAAACTCAAGGAGAAGCTGTGGGTACTGAGTAAGGCAGGAATGTCAGGGGCCCGTTCTCGCAACATCATCTACTTCTCCCTTTCCGATGAGGAGGAGATGTGGCAGGCAGGGTGTCTAGGGGATGACAGCCCTATCACTCTCCTGTCCACTGTGGTCAAGTACAACAGCCAATACTTGAATATGCGGACCCTGCAGGAGCATGCAGATCTGATGTATGGTGACATCGAGCTGCTTAAAGATCCTCAAAACCAGCCCTATTTTGCCCGGACAGACAGTGTCAAGCGGGAGAGTAGGAGTGGTTCCACTAGAATGTGTCATGGGGAAATCTACCACGAGCATTCCAGGGGACACAAACAGTGCCCTTACTGCCTCCTCTACAAATACATGTACATTCACCGGCCACCCACCCAAATGGAGGCCAAGTCCCCCTTCTACCTTACCGCCAGGAAGGAGGCCATAGACGTGGGCAGCGTGTGGTATGAGGAGCAGAGGATGGGACTTCGGTCTCTTCGGGGAATTGTTCCAAACTTAGCCAAGAAGGTCAAGCTGGAAAATTGTGAGAACTTCACCTTTGTCTCGTTTACTCAGGTCTCCAGGAGGCTTAGCTCCCACACCTGCTGCCAGTGAGCCTTCCCTGGGCCCAGGCCGCTGCTCCGACGCAGCCGGTGCTGACCGTGACTGCATGGCCAGGCTGGCTTTTGTCAGTGTGTGACCTGATATTGCTTTGACTTTGGGTTTTTTTAAGCTGGAAGTAGATGAATCTGAATAATTAGTCTTATCCAAATGTGTGTCACCTTTGTTAAATTAGAGACTCTAATACAATGTATAATTGCTACATACACAGGAGCAAAAGAGTTCATTTTATCTAGTGCCTTTTTAGCACAGATTTTTCTTTAAAAAAAAAAGAAGAAGAAGAAAAGAAACTGTTTAATTAGTGATTTAAAAAAATAATCCCAGTAGCCTAGTAGCTTTAGAATGTTTAGAAGACTATATACACCTTATTAAATTCTACTCACAATAAGAACCAGAGAGAGGCAGACACATTTTCTATTTCCAGAAGAAAAATTGCACTTGACACTTATTCTTTATATTGTGTTGATGAATAACTTGATTCTGCAGAGCAAGCAGCCTTGCTTGGTGGAAGGTGCTGGAGATTCACTCGGTCATGCTCTCAGCTCGGAAGGAACTTGTCTCTGCACCAGTAGAGGCAATTTTACCAAAAAAAGATGAATGCACCAAAAGCTGTTTGTGAGAGCAAGGTTTCCAGTAAACTAGATGGTTTGTACCATGAGGGAATTTCCAGTAGTAAAAGAAAATGGCTTGGAAAAGTGATCTGCGACCCAAATGTGACACCCTCCTGAAGCAGAAGTGCCTACGCTTTATTTCTCAGCTCCGTGTGAAAGCTCTTCTCGTTTGAACATTATTTTTAGAGTTTTTCAAAAATCTGTTCTTTGTGTCAGGCGGTTGTTCTATCAGCATATAGCACTGGATCTGTAGAAGAACTAAAGGTAATTTTCAGGCTGAACCAAGAAAACCCAATAAAACAAGCTGCAAAGGAAACAAATTGGAAAATGTGTTTATTAAAGCGCTTTGAAATACTTTTGTCGAAGTATGACTCTTTCAGCCACAGTAGATTTCATCAGTTTGGGCTGGCACCGGTGCACAGCACGGTGCTGCAGGCAGCCAACCAGGTAAGCAAACCCAGCATTAAGGACATAGTTGTGAAAATCCACGCATGACGGTACATTATCGATGCAGTTTGAAACCATTTCGCTGAGGTAGAATCCACCTGACCACTTGTGATGGAAACATCAGCAGAATTTTCCAATAACTGCTCTGAATGAGAAGTGAAAAAGGAGCCCAAAGAATGCTGATTAATAATTTCTAGGGATTTTTTTTTGTGTTTGAGGAAAGACTGCTACAACTTTATACCATGGTGTTCCTTATGTGTGCTTGCCATTTCAAAGTTAAAATTCCAAGATAAATTGGAATTGTAGGAGTCCTAAAGTCAGTCCTATTTCTTTTTCAAAATATTTTAGTATTTATTTTAGTTAATTGTTTTAAAAAACTGGTCAGTGAAATATTTAATACTTCCTTTGTCAGAGACGACTCAACCGATGCTGCCTTAAGGGTTAATGTTGTTCCCTTTTTAGTTCCTGCACATTTATAATGTTGTTTACTAGTTGATCTTTCCTGAATATAGATTAATTTTGGTATGCCTCCATCTGTATGTAAATAATGTAATATTTAAAACTCAGTGTTAAGACTTGATAGTATGTACTGTTCTATTATGGTTTCCTATAGTAATTTTAGGGTTTTGATTAAAAGGAGACACAAAACATTAGGTACGGTTTCCTTTAGTTTGCTGAACACCCAAAGGATATTTTGTTTGTGCAAAGCAGATGGTGATTTTTTTCTTGTCTGTTCTACACCTAAACAGAAATAGAACCTATGTGAGCTATTGGGCAGAGACCGCAGCCTGATTAAATAAAATCTCCATTTTTATTTAAATAGATTCACGAAGAAATTGCCACTAGGAATCACTGGGATCTTTTCAGATTTCCAGAGGTGGTTATCTTTCTGTTGACAGTGGCTTTTCATCAGCTGAATAAGCATCTCTGCCTCATATTTGATACTTATTACCTATTTGATGTAGTGTAAATCCCCAGAGTTCTGATGTGAGTGATTATAATAAAAAATCAGGAGGTGGAATCTTCAGTGAGATCAGATGGAATGAAAGAATTGTCGCTCAGTATCCTAAATGCCGTTTATTACATGCCTCCTTGGGGAAAAGGAGTGAGAAAGAAAACACATTTATCAAATGCTGTGCTGGGTACTGAGTCTATGATGTGTTGGTGTGGAGCTGTGTGTGTTTGTGTGCACACATACACTTTATTTACATTTATATGTGGTAACACGTGAACCTGCCAGAATGGCAAAGCCCTTGTCCATCCCTATGGGGCAGGGTCGCTGGTTCTAAGGCAGTTGTCCCATCTTTCCAGCCTGCTCTAAACCCCACCCACTGGGGACTCCATAATTGTCTGCTCTTCACCTGAGCCAGGGAAAAGGAGAACCCCAAGAAAAGGGAGTGGGGGAAGTCGAATGTTTTCTTCATTTACCTTTAGTTGTTTTTTGTGTTTATTTGTTTGTTTGTTTTTACTCAGAAGTGGGAATGAGTATCCGGAATTTGCCGGTTCACCTAGGCAGCATTGCCTCTGGCTCTGCATCAGGAGGGATGGTGCTGCAGGTGTGACGGGAGGACCTTGGAGTCCTTTGGGTGCCCGCCACAACTTCTGCATCTGCTCTGAAGTGAGACCTGCTTATGCAGTACCTCCTCCCTGAATCCATCAGTCTCCCCTGGGAAGTTGATTCTGCCAGAGATAATAGGGTGCCAGCTTGAAGTGTATGATTCAGTTAAATATAAACGGTCCAGCACAGCACTAGTCACATAGCAAGCATGCAGTAAACGTTAGCTATTTTAGTTACAACTTTTGGTAGCAGTAACACCCAGTATCATTCAGCTGGTCTGCATTGCACCACTTCTTCCATATGGAGATGCTCTTCTTTAAACCGTTGAACTTAAAAGAGGCAACCAAACCTTATAATTTGGTCACATTTATGCCCATCAATTCTACCTCCAACACAACCAGGACCTGATACCTCAGATATAAGCAAAAACAAGTGAAGAATGGAGAAATGTCAAGAAACTTTGAAAGAAAGCTCCTGCATTGTTAAGTGTGTTTGCAAAGAATATTATGGAAGAACCTAACCAAAGTGTTAAAGAAATGGCAGTATTTTCCTTGGATTATACGTATACTGTGTTCATCTGCCCTGACTGATCAATGGTGTTTGAAAAAATGTGGAACTCTGTTACCTTGATTTTTATTTTAATTCAGCCTTATTAAAAGCATTAATCACAATACCACTCTCTCAGCATGTTCACTGGGAGAATCTGGACAAAATCTTCCTCATGGAGGAGCTGATGCCTCTTGTTGTAGTAGGAAGATGACCAGCCTGGGAGCCGCTTCACTACCCACTCAGCAGCGGCTGGTCCCACTTGCCTGGGCTGTGAAGCGGGATCAGTGTTGGGGGTCACCTCCAAAGTGAACAGTGTTGCACTTCCACAGTTCTTCAAAACGAGCATATAAGTGCGAAGGGGCAAAACTAGGAAGCAGAATTCCTAATTCCTCAAGGTCATAGAGTGAATCTTCTAAATGAGTGCTTCTCACTAGACTGCAACACTTTGACAGTTTTCTTGAATTTTCAAGTTTCACAACTTCTAAAATTATTTTGCTATCTTGAGGCAGCAGAATGTTGATTGCTTTTTTGTTCGGGCTAACACTGACCACACGTTACTGCTTAAAGTAAACAGAACGTTTATTACGCTTGTCCAACATGCATCACTTTGTTGCTTTTATTAGACTCTGGATTGCTAAACAGTTTTGAGCTAGTAACCAGTTTACTTTAGGCATCAATCAATGCAAAAATGAAGACCTCCAAGAAGAGTTACCTCATTTTCTCCACGTGAGCTGCCATTTAGTCTTAAGTTAAGGTCCATACATATTTAGAAGCTGATAACATATGGCCCTAAAGAGGAGAATACATTACAATTTCAAATTCATACATATTTTGAAATGCTTTTGCTTTGGGGGTAAATTTTTCACGCTCAGTATTAAAAGAAACGTTCCATTGTTTAGGCAGTGGTCTTAGGTACTAACATATTTATTGTGTTTCCCATATACATTAACCACCTTAGCAAAAATGTGAGCAAAGGGAGGGCTTGCTGGTTACTGAAGGCTAGGCTTCCCTTCTGAGAGAGGAAGAGGTCAAGTGGGATGATAAACTAGCTCCTCTCCGGAAATTATATATGCTGTATCCGTGTATTCTGATATCACAGGATTTCCCAAAACTCCTTTCAGGGAGGCTGCCCATCCTTCTGGCAAAGTTTGCCTACTACTATGATGATGATTTTGAGTACTTCTAGTTCTTACCATCAAGAAACCCAGAGAAGTTCCTCATGTTTATCTGTTGATCAGAATCAGATTTTTTATGCTCAATGAGAGTGCTTTCTTATTTATCCAATGCAGCTCATATGGAAATTAATAATTTCAGGAAATATTTATTAAAGCCCAAAAAGGCTCACTGGATTATATGTAGGCGCATGTTGCTCCCATAACTGTTAATAGCAACTAGGTACATTCCTTTCCCCCACTGATATTAGAATGGGCTCCTAAATATTTTATGATGCAATATAACTGATTTGATTATTTTGTATTTAACTGTACTTATTGTTATTTGTTCAAATAAGTTTCTAGAAGGTTTAGATTTGACTAATACTATAGTAAGTTGCTTTCTTTCAGCTGCCTCATTTAATTCTCACGTCACCTATGCAAGGTAGGTCTAATTATTCCCGTTTTACTTTTTGATAAGCCAAGGCTCAGAGAAGTTAAGTAAGTTTCCCAAAGTTTCATAGCATTAACAAGCTGGAGAACTTACACTTGAATCCAGGTCGTCTGACCGAAATCCAGTGCTCAAACCACTAGACAAAACCGCTTCCTTCAGGCCCACAATAGTCCATTTTATGACAGATTTTTTAAAAAATTAAACATAGTTTGTATTTGAGAAGTAATTTCTGAAGCCATATTGCCTCACACCTTAGAGGTACTGTCTTATTAATCAGTTGGTCACGTGGCACAATTCAGTAGTTCCTGAAAAGCCTGAGAGTTTTCTATGAATGTAACATCTTCTGCCTGCTGAGAACCTTGTCTTTATCCAATAAATTACTTGTTCTACCCATTATCTACCTTAAAGGGCAGACGATCATGCCAATTTATTCTAATAAAAGTCAAGTAATTTACAAACTGCATCTGCTTTGACATTGGTATCACTGCTTATAATGTAAAGGACTTCCTAGCCTATGTCACAATTATATATGCTCAGGTATTTTATTTTTACTTTCCAATTTTGATGTCAGAGGATTTTTATAATCTTTAAGCTTAAGGCACCCTCAGAGCAAAATATACTTATTTTTTTTATTCTTTTATTGGGATATGTTTATTTTCTGTTTTGAAACTTAAACAATATAAGTAACTCAGAGATTGTGTAGTCAAATTTCCTCATTTTACCAATAAAGAAATTAAAACCCAGAAGTATTAAAGGGCCCATCCAAGGTCAGCAAGACAATAAGTGGTAGAATTAGAATTAGAAAATGAATTCAGAACTCTTTCCTTTATACCATAGCTGGGAAGACTTGGGTTTTTAAACACTAATAGAACTGCATCTGTCAGAACAACATCTGGCCATCAGAGCCATACCGTAAGGTTGCGGGTTCGATCTTCAGTCAGGGCACATAAAAGAAGCAACCAGTGAGGGCATAAATAAGTGGAACAACAAAGTCGTGTTTCTCCCTCTCTTCCTTCCTCTCTCTTAAAGAAAAAAAGAAAGGCCCAGAAAAAGACCAAATCTCAATTCTGAGATCTAGAAGGAATCGAAACTTTCTCTGTCCCTGCCACCCCGCCTCCTCTTCGTTCAGTCCAAGACTCCAAATCCTAGGGCTGAAACGTGAGCAGAAGGTAGAGAGCATCTGTTAGAGGCATAGTGCATTCTGAGATAAACACCCTATAGGTGAGAGCAGAAACCATAACTAGGCAGCAGAATATGCAAATGTTGTGATTTTTTTTTTCATGTATGATGTTGGTTTAGAGAGGCAGAGAGCCTGGTAATGGGGAGGAAAAGGATGTCACTTTCATAGAAAAGTGCTAAACTAAAAACTGGACTTGGAAATCTGCACATGACCTTGCTATCAACCTCTGTGTTGGAAAATGAGATTTGACAAACACTCAAGTGGACAGATAGCATAACCAACAGCAAATACTGGGCCTGGGAAGAAAGGACTACATTTAAAGATGAATATACAGAAGAAAGCAAAATGCATATTATAAAAATATGACTTAAACAAAGAAAGTGAACAGCTTCCAGAACATTTGAAAATGAAAGCGGTCTGCAAGAAACAAAGTTTTGGAATTCTTTTGTCATCATTGAAAGAACAGCAGAATTGCTTCTACATACCAGTAGTCATCTTAAAACGGGAGTGGGTTCAGAGAAAAAGACAATAAAAAGAAGATAGATTGGAAAGAAGGATTTTAAGGCAGCTAAAAACATCATATTAAAATTCACATTGGAAGCAGAAAATAATACTGGTGCTTAAAAAAGAAAAACTCAAGTTAATACTGTGAAGGAGAAACTTGAGATTTTCTTCCTAATGTTCTTTCAAAAGAAACAAGAGGTGAATATACTAAGGAAAGATAATGGATTGTGAAGATGGAACATTAGCTGACATTACTGATATTTGGTTTTCCTGATGGAAAGACTATATTGAGAAAAAAATATCATCAACCATAGAAATAAAAGTTTACCTGAACAGAATAGAGATCTGTGTGTGTAGATTTGAAAGGACCCACTGCATCCCAGCCATCCCCCCTCAAAAACAATGAGTGAGACCCCTAACTAAGACCTCATGGCAGTAATTTTAAACCACCAAGGATAGAGGATGAAAACTTGCAGTCACCCAGTCAGAAAGTAACAACTTTCCTACCAGAAAACAAAAGAGCATTCGGGCTTCAGACTTCAGCACCAAATGCCAGGAGACAATAGGGAATTTTGAAGAGAAAAGTTGTGACTTTGGAATTCAATACATGTTTTATATGTTAAGATACAGAAAATTCTTAGTTATGACACATTCAGGACATAAACCATCTACATACTGTTATAAAGATAAATTGTACTGACGCCTACAAAACTTTGTTAAAACACCTTTTTTTACTTAGTATCATAATTTCATGGGACTCGGGAGCATTAGCTATCAGATCATTACCAACAAAAAGGAGATGTATGCTTTAAAATAGGTACTATGGCTGGAAGCCACATATCTAAAAGTACCCAAGTCCTCGCGTGAATGGGCTGAACTAATACAAGGAAAGGTACCTAAAAATTTCCACGTCACGGCATCGTGTTTCTTCATTTTTGTTACTGAAGTCTTGTATGTTCACAATGGTATAAATGGAAAATTCAGATACGTGTTTTACAAATAAAACTTAAATTGCTCTCAGTTTTTCCCCCTATCACTTAAAACACTGTATCCTGGGAGAGCCCCTTGCTTCTGAGTAAGAAAAGGCCAGAAGGTCCCCACACTTGTTTGGGGGTCTGATCACCTAGACTGGAGTTTATTGAGGCCAGCCCCTGTGTGTCTTCACGCTCCTGAAACTCAGCCGAGAAGTGCAGAATTAGAAAATTGCAGAATATATATCTGTTTTAAAAAGGCAGAGCTCAGGCAAACAGTACTTATTTTAGAATACAAATCCAAGAAAAGCTTAGTTTCAACATCAGAAGGCTGGCCGCAGGCAGTGAGGTGCTTTCCGTAGCCGTCTTTAAAGGATCTTTTTGTTTTTAATTTAATTTATTTCAATTACAGTTGACACTCAATACTATTTTATATTCGTTTCAGCTATACAGCATAGTTCTATGTAATTTACAAAGTGATCCCCCCGATAAGTCAGTTTGCACTTGAAGATTTATGGTACTGTGTTTACAGTTACCAAGGGAATAAAAGCAGTGAAAAATAACACCACCAATTGCATCCGGAGTCCACAATGTCAGTGCTAGAACTGAAGCTGGGTGGTGTGGTTTGGTTTTTCATGGTCTTGCACTAGAAGGCCTTGAAAACACATAGGAATGTCTGCTTCCATCAGCCTTAATGCCTCGGTTCCTTCCTGTTAGAATAAAGGTTTTGTCACTGCCCCAAGATGGCTTGCCAATTTACACTCTAAATTAAATTTTCAACACCAGCATGTTTGCTTTAAATTCAGCAATAGAATAGTTAATGGGTTGCTTTGCGTTTGCTTGGTTTGTCATTCCGAAGCACAGCCAACCTCTTCCAGGTGGAGAGAATCTCTTCTGGACAGGTTCCAAGGATGACCTTTCGCAGGGTCTCCCCTTGCTTGGCTGTGACTGACAGAAGTCTGTTCACTGTACTGAGATAAGAAACACAAATGCTTGTATTTAAAATTTTTAATATTTTCTATGTGGCTGTATGTTCCAAATGATACCAACAAAAGTGTTTTACTGTTTGCACTGTTCTGGATATGTTTGGGGGCTTTTTTCTTTTTTTTTTTTTTTAACATAGAAGAGGATATCCATAATTTCTTAACACTGGAAAAGTCATTTTAAATGATACAGGAAATGGTCAGTAAGTTGAGTGATTTTATTGTACGATTTTCAACTTTTTCTCTATCCCCCCAGTGATACCTGCACACGTGCACACGTGCCTGGGTAACATCTATTTTCTGTCACAGTGTGAGACTTGGAAGGGCTTTCTGTGTTCATCTAGTCCAGCCTCTTAGTTGATACTCTAGTAGAGTCTATTAACAATTTGCAAGGTTCTGGGTTTTTTTTAATTCAAGTAGTTGTTATTGTTGTTTGGTTTTGTTTATGTACATGCAGCTTGACTGTTTAACTCAGATTTTTGAAAATAAAAAAATGTTAATGTATATTTTAATGTCTGTTTTATTAAAAATAACAGTTATTTTAACTTAACCAGCAGTATGTATGGTTTCTGAATGTTTATTTTAATATCACATTCCTAGAAGTAATGTTTTTCTTTGTATTTTGCAAAATGTTAGCACATCTTGAGCAGTTCTGTATCCCTACTCAGTGCTTCCGAGCTAATGCTCTGGGTGAAATAGTTCTGACTCTCCGTCCAGTTCTCTGGTTTAGATTTCTTCACTGGGCAAACTGAGAGCCCATTTGGAGAACTCTCTTGTTGGTTGTACATTGACCATTGTGTACATGCTTCTGATTAATGTTTTTCTGCTCTTTAAAGGTATTACTTTTGGCTTCTGCAGAGTACATTTAATACTAAAGCAGACGTTTACTGCTCTATATTTACAGAACTAAAACCATTCCTAAGATGATTTTGAGAAATACTTCTAAATGAGTAGAATGTGAAAATAATATTTGTCCATTATTGATCCTCAAACTAATTGATTCCTCTCTTCTCAATGTTCTTAGAGCAATAACTTTCTTTTCTTTTTTTTAAGATTTTACTTATTTATTTTTAGAGAGAAGGGAAGAGAGGGAGAAAGAGCAGAAGAGAAACATCAATCAGTTGCCTCTCTCATGCCCCCAACTGGGGACCTGGCCCACAATCCAGGCATGTGCCCAGACCTGGAATCAAACCTGCAACCTTCCAGTTCACAGGCTGGGGCTCAATCCACTGAGCCACACCAGCCAGGGCAGAGCAATAATTTCTAAAATTTTATATTCCTGAACCAGTTTAAAACTTTGATGAAAGCTATCAGCCATTTTCTCAGGAAAATACATATATGAATGAAACATCCTACATACATAAACCCAGGTTTAAAAACTTGCACTAGATATTTAAGAGTTGTCTTTTCAAAGTATATTCTAAAATATTTAGGTATTTGCTTCAAAATAATCCAGAGGAATTAGTTAAAGAGCCTGTATGAAAGACTCATGGACATGGACAACGGGGAGGGATATGATTGTGGGAGAGGGGGTGGGTTGGGTGGGGGAGAGAAATTGGGGGAAAAGGGAACAACTGTAATTGAAAAACCAAAATAAAAAAATTAAAAAAAAAAAAAACAAAATAATCCAGAGGAGTAGAGTAGGTAAAGATGTAATTGATATACAAATTGGTATTGCACAGATAACTATTAAAACAAATCAATAGATAACGTGAGAGTTTGTTATACTGTTCTCTGTTCTTTTGTATGTTTGAAATTTTCTATAAGGCAGAGTTTAAAAATAAACACACACCCCGAAAGCTCTTATACTGAAGATTCTACAACCCTCCTTGCTTGTCTCAGAGATCACAGGTAGAAAGGAAGGACCGGAGGAGAGATATTGCTCCCTCCAGATAAAACCCAAAGTAGATTTTCTGGTGAGACTGCTGGGTTGTAGCAGTAATGGCAGTAACTAATGAAGTTTAAATTATTACTGCTCACGCAACTTCATTTGTACCTATCAAATGGGAACACATTTTGTTCTTTCTCTTTAATTCAGAAATCTTAGGGGTTGATTATTATTATTATTATTTTACTTTTATTTATTTATAGAGAGAGGGGAAAATGGAGAGAAACATCAATGTGAGAGGAAAACATCGACCGGTTTTCTGTCACGTTCACAATGACCGGGGACCAAACCTGCAACCTAGGCATGTGCCCTAAGAATTGAACTGGCAACCTTTGCTATGCCAGATGATGCCCAACCAACGGAGCCACACTGCTCAGGGTTCTTAGGGGTTGATTTATGACATACAGATTGAAATGCAATCCAGTTGTGCTGAAAGTACTGTGAAGACTGGCGCTCTGAACCAGGAGGTCCAAGGGCCTGGGCTAGCACATGGCCTTGTAGGCCAGGAGGCCAAATACTCCTCCAGGGGTTGCTATGGAAACTATGTGCTGCCAAAACCTTGAAAGCAGGAGGGGACCTCCAGTCAAGCCCAGCAAGGGATGCATGTAGTGTAACTGCACCCATGGCCTGGTGTGTGCCCGCTCTCACTGAGCTGTCAAGGCATTTCCCAGTGCGTTCTGGCCAGTTCCAATTTGTTCCATCTCCTTTTCCTTGTTCCTAGTTGAAGACCTGGAGCCCCAGAAGGCACACCCATCTTCCTTCCCAATACATTTTCGTTTCCTTCAGTTTCCCTGTTTTATTGCTTCCTTTGCTTAGGAGCATTTCACGAACATTTTTTACTGGTAACACACCAGGGACAGGCATGAAAGACATTAAACAAGATATATTTCAGCAATAAACAAGATTCTTGTATTTCTCATGGGATCCCGAAGAAATAAGGATGAGAAATAAAAATTCCTGCTGGAGTATTTACAGTGTACTCAGCTGTTGAAATGTCCAAAATGCAATCAAGGAAGTAATTTACCACGTTTCTAATACACTTAACTATGGTAATAATGTTGAAGAATTAGATCAAATTTAAAGAACCCAGTGAATCTTTGAGGACATTGTTAAAGCATCTACCTCCCACAATAGTAAATACATTCTGATAGTTAATAGTTAACACAGTATTTGTGGTTTGTTGTCTGTCCCTAGGACAATGGCCCAGATTTGAAAGCATAGAGTTTGACCTCCTCCTAGGCAGGTAACAGTAGGATCCAGGTGTTTCCTTTTGTCCTATATGCCCAGGACATTGGCCACGGATACCCCACTATTGTGTATTTCTAGCTCTCTCGTTATTTCTCAATGGAACCCTCCAGCCAGACGTTCATCTGCCTCCTCCGTTTTATGATAGCTGAATCCATTTCTATTTAAAGTGATTTTTTTTAAATAATTTATTTGTTTATTTTATTTTTTAGAGAGAGGGGAAAGGGAAAGAGAGGGAGAGAAACATCACTGTGTGGTTGCCTCTCACTCGTGCCCCCAACTGGGGACCTCACGTGCAACCTGGTCATGTGCCCTGACTGAGAATCGAACCAGCGACAGTGGGCTCGCAGGCCGACGCTCAATCCACTGAGCCACAGCAGCCAGAGCTAAACTGATTTTTTTTTTAACTTAAATTTATTTTAAAGTAAAACAAATAAATACATATATTTTTTAAAAGCAGGGTTCCTTGAAGCACACCACTTGGGTTCAAATTCCAGCTCTGCCCCTTACTAGTTCTATGACCATGGGCAAGTTATTGACCTCTCTGTGCCTCCATTTCTTCATCTTTAAATGAAGGATAACAATACCTTGTAGAGTTGTGGTGAGGATTAAGTAAGAATGTTAATACATACAAAGCACTTAGAACAATGGCTGGCAGATAGTAACTCCAAAAATTACTCTTAGCTATGGTTACTTATATTACTATATAGATGTTGTATTACTTGCAATAAATAGATATGAATATATAACTATTAAAATTTAAAAGGGTTGCCCATATATACCCCAAGAATCATCTTTAGCATCACCAGCGGCACAATAACCACACTTTGGGAACAGCTTTATCCCACTCTGCTTTTTACTACGATCTTCATCCTGGATTCCACGAGAGTGTAAAGTGTCCCTGTCTCCTGGTTTCCCCCATTGCATCTCTAGATTCTCTTTCTCAGGCTCCTCATCCCTTGACTCTCTCATTTGTAGATTCAATTATATAAATGCTTTATCAAGGCAGTTTCATCCACTCCCATGGCCTGAGCATAAGTAGACGTGCATCATCTAAATCTTTCTCCACCGGGCTTCTTCATCTGAACCACACAGTGCATAAAGTGACTCACATGCCCACTTTCCTCAGTTCTCCTGAGGACGTAACTACTAGTACCATTCTAGGTGCAGAGGAGAAGTGTTAATCATTCCAGACAGTGGAGGCCGTATGACATTAGGACTCACTTCTCTAGTGGAACCCCAGCCAAGAAAGTCTCCTCACCCCATGTCCCCACCCTGTATTTCTTCCCAAGGAAATGGCACCTATAGCCACCTTGTTGCCCAAGCCAGAAACCGGAGTTATTCCAGGACCTCCTTCCTCCCTCTCGCTGGTCCTTGTTCATCCTCCATGATAAGTTTCCATTATCTCATAATTCTACCTACGTTCATGTCCTTGAATCTCTTCCCATTCCCCTCACTGCCACCATCTTGGTCAACCCACACCATTGTGCCTTACAGTCACATAAAAGCCATTGGAGTGGTCTCCTTGCCTCCCCCAGTCCATCCTCCACTGCTGCCTGGGGAAGTCTCACTAAATACAAGTCTTATTCTGTCATTTCCCCTTTAATGGCTCTCTAAAGCCTTTCTGATAAAGCTGCAAACCCTCCACCTGGATTGCTGGCTCGTGCCATTACACCATTCCCTCCCTCTCTGCCACTGTGCCTGCTTCTCCCCTCCGCCTCTGCCCTGAATGCCCTCTCCCTTTCCCCCTCTCCTCTGCCACCACCCCTTCCTTTGGTCAAAGTCTTACTCATTCTTCAGTTCTCTGCTGGCATGGGTACATGTGCGCTCCTCTTCTCAGGAGCAGCCAGTCCTCTTTGAGTCTGCGGCCTCAGTCGTTAGCAATGTTGAAGAGCCTGCAAAGCAAGCTGGCTGATCGTGGGCGGGCCCCTTGCAGACCCATCTCCGTCCCCAAGGAGCCAAGCACGTGCAAATGCACCTGTGAGCATTTGACTCACAAAGTGGCTAAACGGGGAGAACTCCGTTCACTGAATAAGGTCTGCCTGTGCTCCTGGAGAGCTGTGCTCCTGCCTGTGGCTGCTCAGAGCCTGTATTTTCACTTTTGGATGATTTCCTAAGAGAAGTTGAATTAATAGCTCAGTAAGAAGAATGAGGGGCTGGCACACGCTCCTGTTTGCTTACCAGGACTAGAGCTGCCAGCTTCACTGTGCTTGCTACACAACATTGCGAGGCTTGGAATCTCCTGGAGACCCCCGATGGCAATAGCATCTGTGGTGTTGCGTTCCACTGAAGACTGCATTGGAGAGGCAGCTGAAGGGGATGCAGCTAAATTCTTTTCGATCAAAGGGTTTTAAACATGGGACCCAAGGGGGAGGGTGCTTCAGGGCGTCTAGGAACCCCCTAATTTGCAGGGGTTCGTTTGTGTATATATACATTTCACTTGGGGACAGGGTCCACTTCTGAGGACCAGCATGTCAGTTTTCCTTTTAGATGTCAGACTTCCTTCATTTATTTATTCATTAAATTATATGAACACTTGATATGATGTGCCAGACACTGTCCTAAGCACTGGGGATATATGTCAGTGAAAATAAAACATAAAAAAGTATCTACACTATTTTTTTAAAGATTTTATTTATTTATTTTTAGAGAGAGGGGAAAGGAGGGAGAAGGAGGAGAGAAACATCGATGCGTGAGATATACATATACATTGCTTGGTTGCCTCCCACAACCCAGGCATGTGCCCTGACTGGGAATCGAACTAGCAAACCTTGGATTCACAGGCCATTGTTCAATCCACTGAGCCATACTAACCAGGGTGTATCTACACTTTTGACACTTACATCCTAGTGGGAGAAGGCAGACAATAAAATAAGAAAGTAAATTACATTCTATGTTAGGAGTTGCTAAGTGCCACAGAGAAAAACTAAGGTTATAGGGGAACAGAGTTGAAATTTTGAATAAATGTTCAAAGAAGGTATTATTGAAAAGATGACATTTAAGACTGGAGGATGTTGAGGAAGCAAACTACATGGGTAACAAATGCATGCCAGTCAGAGAGAATAGCAAGTGCAAAGGCCCTGAGATCCCAGAGGTATCCAGAAAACTATCTGTTCAAAATTGCTTTTGCCTGACACTAAAGCGGACAGCAGGGGCTGAGAAACACCAACACCTCGTGGGGGAGCGGAAGGGCTGAACCTCTCAGGTCAAACCACTTTCTGTTTGATGGACCAGGCTGGTTTGCCCGACCAAAGTCACACAGAATAAGGATATTGCTCTGGACCAGGGACTGATATTATCACTCAAACCTGTTAATTGCACAGTGGGATGGAAGCATGCATATACTTTTGGCTCCAATTACAATTGTCATTTTGGTCATTGACCATTTTCAGTAGATCAACAGCCTCTCAATAGATCTTAATAACTCTAAAGGGGAAAGAGAAAAATATATATTACATTCAATAGGGGAAAACTTCACTTTGCCTGTTTTCAGCTAAATTATTTTTCTTCCAATGAATAGACTCATTAGATAATATCTTCTATATTTGCAATCCATTGTAAAGAGTTTTGCTCTGGAAACTCATTAGAGAAGGAAATTGGCATGATCTTATTTATATTTAAAAATGTATTGTGGTGAAATACATATAACATTAAATTTACTATTTTAACCGTTTTTAAATGTTACGGTTCCATGGCATGAAGTTTGTTCACAGTGTTGTGCAACAATCGTGACTATTTCTAGAACTTTTTCATCATCCCATACTGTAACTCTGAACCCATTAGCTGTAACTGTACAGTAATTCCTCATTCCTCCACCCCGAGCCCCTGGTAACCACCACTCTTTCTGTCTCCGAACTTGACTGCTTTAGGTAACTCATAGATAGAAGTAGGATCCTACAATACTTGTCCTTTTGTGTCTGGCTTATTTCTCTTAGCATAATGTCTACAAGGTTCATCTCTGCTATAGCATGTGTCAGGATTTCATTCCTTTTAAAGGAATATTTGTGTGTAGACAGCACATTTTGCTTATCCATTGACCCACTGGCAAACATTTGGGTTGTTTCCACCTTTTGGTTATTGCAAATAATGCTGCTGTAAATATGGGTGTACAAATATCTATTTGAGTCCCTGCTTTCAGTTATTTTGGGTATGTGCCCAGAAGTGGAATTACTGGACCAAATGATAATTCTGTTTTTAATTTTTTGAGGAACTGCCATACTGTTTTTCACAGTGGCTGGGCCATTTTACAGTCCCACCAGTAGTACACGTGAGTTCTGATTTTTCCACATCCTCACCAACATTTGTTTTCCTTTTTTTTTTTTTTTTTTTTATAATAGCCATCCTAATGGGTGTGAAGTGGTCTTGTTGAGGTTTTTGATTTGTATTTCCCTCATGATTAGTGATGCTGAACATCATTTCATTGTGTCTTATAGTTTTAATGTATCACTCCGGCTATGGTATTGAATATTCTCAACTATGAAGGGCAGGGGACAAATGTAGAAAAAGGAAGATCACTTAGGCTATTGCAGTCATCTAGATAAATGATGATGGTGGCTTGGAACAAAATGATGGGAGTGGAATTGACCATAATTCATGGCATTCTGGATATATTGAGGCTATAGCTGCTAGATTGAAAGAGGAGTATGAGAAAGGAGCCTGGCATGACTGCTATGCTTACAGCTACACAAGAGGCCTTTCGCTGAGATGGGGCATGCTGGGGAAGAGCATGCTGGGAAGGTGAGATATCAAGAGTTCAATTTTGGACGTGTTATATTTGGATGCCTATTAGATATCAAAGTGGAGATGTCATGTTGACAATGGATATGGGAATCTGGAGATCAAGGGTATTCCCGTTATCTTTTGTGCATAAGAAACTACCCCAAAACTTAGAGGCTTAAAACAATTTATTATTTCTTACAATTCTGTGGGAATTTTGTTCAGCTCAGCAGTTCGGCTCAATGTGGCATCAACCGGGGTCACTCGCTTGGCTGCACTCAGCTGATGGCTGGGCTGAAAAGGAAGGTCCAAAGTGGCTTCACGCACATGTCTGGCACCCCACATATGGCCGCTCCACATGGTTAGCTTGGACTTCCTCGCAGCATGGGGTCATGGGGAGTCAGCTCCCAGTCAGGTACATGATCATGAGGGGAAAGAACCAACACTCTACAGTTTCCTGGGTTGCCAAGCGAGTTTTGGATGTTGTGGTCTGAGCATGTTTAAGGTAGACTAGGCTAAGGTATGATATTTGGTAGCTTGGCTGTATTAAATGCATTTTCTTTTAGATTTTTCAACTTACAATGGATTTATTGGGACATAACCACATTGCAGGTGAAGGAGCATCTGTATGTACATACACTTCCTTTTACACAACTAGGGAGAAAGACATCCTTTTGGGTAGTGTTCTCAGATGTGTGAGAACATCTTTTCCAAAAACCCAGCAATCCTTTCCCGTAGTTTCATTTGGGTTGAATTTGAGTAACGTGCAATGCTGTACCAGTTCCGGGGTCTGTGAAATACCATTTGCTGACTGGCTGTGGCAAAGGGAATAAATCCCTTGATGGGCCTGGAGCATGTTACTGGGCAGTCATCTGCCCCTGAAGCACGGTGGCCGTACTGGGGAAGAAGGGGAGGGGCGAAAGGAAGAATTATTGCTGAGATTACTAAGCACATCCACTTCTCACTGCGCTGTTGTGAAGATCAGATGAAAACTGAGGCTGCATTGCCTTTTCTTCCTTAAAAGGTTCTTGGAGGTGGAGATACAGACTAAAGCTGGGGATAGAGGGAAGGTAGATAAGGGAGGGAGGTGAGGAAAGAGACATTTGGAGGAAGGGTACCAGAACTAAATGAAACAGCAGAGGAAGGCAGGGCTGGAGTTCAGGTGTGCATGTGAACGGAACACACCTGCCTGAATTCTCAATAGAAATTAAAAGTGATCTTACTCCCAGTGCCTTGTATATTCCCCTTTCCCAAGAGCTGGTGAGGGCCTAATTGGTTCATTTCTATACCTGCCGACACTCAAAAATGTTCAGTAGTTCCCAGCTGAGTGCCCAGCTAAAGATACTTGCCTCACCCTGGAATTCAAGACTCTTGAATATGAGTCCAGCTTACCTTCGGCTCCATTTGTAATGATTGCCCCATATACAGCTCCCCGAATCTATCCATACAGGTCCAGCCCAATGGGACTTCTGGTCGCTGCACGCTGGCCCCTACACCTGCCCTTCTCCCTGCCTTTTGTGCGGGCTATGCCTTTGCTTTGAATGTTGCTCTTCTCTGGTGACATCCTCTCATCTTGAAGGCCAAGTTCAAATGCTCGCTTTTTAGCCTTCACTGATCCTTCCGGGCTCAAGCACTCATCCTCTCCTCACTGAGTTGCACTGAGTATTAGTTGTGTGCTTGTCCCACCCGCTCTGCATGGTCATTCTTGAGAACGGTGAAGGTCTCCTCCTCCCTCCATGTTCATTCTTTACTTGCTCATTTAAAAAAATTCCCAGCATCTACAGTGCACTGGTGCACACAGGAGTAAGAAAAGCACTCAGCAAATATTGGCTGAGCTTAATTCTGTTGAAACAGGGCTGTGCTAGCCGATGGGATTCAGCAGTGGGGTGGCTGGTACAAAAGAACCGACGTTCTCTCTGTTGCTCTTCTGTCCTGTGGAACCGTATTCGCCAAAACCCTATCTCAAGGAACCTTAAACGCAGAAAAGGGCTGAGTTTCTACTGCCAAAGTGAAGCAAAGAACCAAGACAACTTAATGAGACAGCTTATAGATTGTTCAGGAAAAAAATATCTGCCTTTGAAATTGTGTCATTTCAGTTTTTATTCCAGAATCATACAAAGCACTATCATCTGTGTTATTCAGCAGTGGCTTGCAACACTTGATTACCATGCCTCACATTTTAAAAAAATTACCCTTTACATCACACACCACCCAGGTTATATATCTTCCTTCCTTCCTTGAATAAGTAGGCCTTGACCATCTACTACGTATACGCCAAGTACTATTCTAAGCAGAAAACAGAGGGAGGGAGACAGGAAAAGGAGGGGGAGGGAAAGGAAGGGAACAAAAGTCCCTGCCTTCAGAGACCTTATAGACTGGTGGCACATACACAATAAGCAAAATAAGTAAAACACAGACACACACAGAAACAGATTCATGGGACAAAATGTCCCATTACCACACACTGTCACTCTGATGAAGCAGAGTGCGCTCTGTTCTTATATTACAGATATGACGGAGTGACATGTAAAGAGAAGTCCAGCAAGCAAGTCCCCCCATTATCCAAGGGGAGCAGTAATGAAACTGCACCTCGGGGTTCCTCACGGAGCCCACTGCTGCCCTTCCCAACATCCTCTGTAGTCCTTGCCAGTGTCTGAGTTCCTGTTCCTCTTTGCCAAGTAGTCAGGGCAATACTTCTAGGACCATGTAGACTGCGGCATGCCCCAGGGCGCCTCTCCCACGCCACTCACTGTGTTCTGGCTCCTTTATCATTCCTGCTGCGCCACAGGAGGCCCCTTAGGA
The DNA here is from genome assembly GCF_987537825.1 of Furipterus horrens. Lineage (NCBI taxonomy): Eukaryota > Metazoa > Chordata > Mammalia > Chiroptera > Furipteridae > Furipterus > Furipterus horrens. The sequence goes on from NW_028327174.1 coordinate 186,762,411, forward strand.
GCAGGTGTCACTCACCATGTCCCCCCGTAGCACCGTGTTGTACAGAGTAGCTACTAACCATTACATATGGAACTGAAGTGAATTTGAAAGTAACTTGGCTGGGAGGGAGTGATGACTGGCCAGGACTCCCGATTTAGGCAACACCTATTGAAAAGGCTAAGACACTAGAAAAGATCTCGCTGGAAAAAAGATCTCTTAAACCTTAGTTACGGAAGTCACTCATTAGTTAGAGGCTTTGATAGTATAAAAACTACAACCCAAATTTTCTATCTCCCTAGCATCAAGTAGATAGATTTAGAACCATGGACTGAGGTTGTGTATCACAAAGAACAGAAACTTAGTCACATTAATTCAAGAAAACAAGGCCCACTATAAGGCAGCTGGAGAGACCCAAGGCAGGACAGGAGCCAGAGGCCCTGGGGAGCTCCTCAGCAGCTGAAGTAAGGGCGCCTCGGCTGTAATGGTGATCATTACAATGGGGACAGCTGCCAACTCACCAAATGAAGAACAGCAGTTCAAATCCTCAAGAGAAAGAGCTAAATGGCACAGGCACGTCTAGAATTGTCTACTCCTGCTTTAGTTTGGGTAAGATGGGGCTCTGTGGTTGGTGCAAATGTCTAGGGAAGGAGGGAGAAGAAACTTATTGAAAAGGGAGATGAACTTTTGAGTAAATGTTAACCCTAACTGGAATTTTAAGTTTCAGTTTTATCCTACCACTACAGAGGATGGGGACTCAAGGCCCAGGTGAGGTCAGGTGAGGTCAGTTATAAGCTGTTATATAAAATACTGTATCTGTGATATAGTATAAGATATAATCTGAATCCTATTAAGAGTAAAATAATGGATATTTTAGCTAAATGACCTCTAAGTTTTAGGGACCTACAAATCTATGAATACATAAACATCTATCATGAAAACTGAATGCTCTAACCCGTGGGTTTCAGACTTTTATCTTGAATCAAGAGATCCTAGTGCTGGAGGACTAGGGGAAGGCAGTGGGGACCGCAGACTTACAACAAGCACTCCAGGTTCTGTTCAAGATGTGTCTCATGTTGAGAATCTGCATAACCTAACTCCTTCCCCTTACAGTAATTAAAAAGGGGCTCAACTGGCCTACGTGTTTAATTAGAACAGAAAAGGACAGGAAAACCACGCAGGCACACCATTCACACAGTGACACTAAAGAAGAGCATGCATAAAATTTAAAACCACCACATTTCATGTCATTGTTTTTAATAGCATTTAGTCACCTAATTTAGAGTGGCGTATAGGTTTATAAATGATGTGTCAGACTGACTAGTACCTTAGTCTTGGGTTTTCTTTTAAAACTGAGAACATGGGAACTAGCTGTGAGTTAAAGAGTATGATTTCAGGATGATATGTTGACTATAAATTCGAGAGGTACACCGATATCAATTCTACAAAGAGCAAATATGAATGTAACTTATTTAAGCCTTTTGGTTCACATATTTAAAAAGCACCCTCATTTCTTTAAAGCTAAGTACTATAAATGGTTCTTAAAAGTCTACTGTGGACATGATGTACTCAGTCCAACTAGTTGGGAGCTGGGGGAGAGAGTTTATGTGACCGTCTAATTCAGAGTCTGATTTAGTCTTAAAATCAAACTGCATTACAAATAAGTTACAGTCACAGGTAGCATAATCAGTCTTCAGGTAATACAGCTTCCAAAGCTCTCGTCATCCTGGTTACCCCTTTTTTCCTTTTATTTGCACATAGCTTTCTTTTAAAGAAGCAAAATATGTAAGTTCACCGAAATCCTGAAAGTCACAGCTTGTATAGCACTGAACGATAGTAGCTTTGGTATTTGATGTTACAAAGGCAATTTCATTACAAATCATTTCTTCATTCCGGGTCCAGGCGAGGTAAAACAGGAAGAATAAGATTCCCAAAGGCGGAGTCTTGAGTTATGAAGTATCCAGACGAGTGCGCATGCGCGTGCTGGGGAAGAGTTAAAAAAAACAAAAAGCAATTAAGCTATGAAGGGTCATAATTCTTCAAAGAAGGCATCAAAATTACTTATCCTTTCTGAGTACTGGAGACCCAACTGATCTTAAAAATCAGTTCTGTGCTAATTTTGTTTAAATGCACAGGAGATGGACAATAACAAAGAATTCATATTAACAAGTTGCACCAGGTACTCCTGGTACACTTTCTCCCCAGCGATTCTTTGCAGTCAGAAACACAAATTACATACTTTGTTCCTTGAAGTGGGGGGAAACTAGCAACAACGGTCCCAGAATACGCTGCTTTTGACCAACAAATCAGGAGCTCGAGACAGAAGGGCAGGAGTTGGAAGGAGAGGAAGAACACGGCAGCCGAATGTTGGAATGTAAGCAACAGAAAACGACCAGTGATGTGTCACTGAAGAAGGGAGGACTGTTTTTAAATTGTCTAAAACGAGATGATCTTTAATATCTCTTCCAATTTTAAGATTCTAAGGTTTAAAACATAGATAACAATGACTCTGGGAACCTTAAATTATCCACGATCAGTGTAATACTAAAACTGTTTATTACTATGAAGAAAATATATTTTTAAACTGATGGATTATCACATTCCTATGGCAAGTTCGTCTTTAAACATATCCTGCACAACAGTCATGCAGACCATTCAAAAAAGAATCTGCACAACAGTACACCAGTAAGACCATCAAAGGATATAATGGCATGACAAATTTGATAATAAGTAAGTACACATACACAATGTTAAACTAGCCAGTTGAGCTTTTAAGATCATTCTGTCCATCCAAATATGCTAAACTCTTGTGCACAAGCAACCCCTTGCCAGGTACAGTACAGAATCAATCACAACCATGTCAACACCATAAAAGATATTTTCATTACTGCAATATTGGTCCTTCAAATCCTCTGGGCACAACTGAGCATCAGCAAACCACTGCAATTATGTATGGAACATTTTTATTGCTCCTGCCCCACTGAAATACAAAATGGGAATTGTGCTGCCTGCCAAGACCCAGGAGTCTCCAATGAGACAAGAACATCAGTTACACTTTGCTCACCTGCAAAGCTGCCTTCTGTTGGGCTGCAATATGCTGCTGCTCAGCGTGATCCCGGAAGTCCTTATTAAGGGCGGGTCTCGAAAGTGCGATGCTAAAATGGGAATCTTAGTTACTCAGCTGTCGAAGGTACAAGCTTCCTTAATTCTGAATCACATTTCTCATTATATAATACATAGGGATAAAAATAGACCTTCCAGAATATGTTTCTCCTTCTCCCACTGTCTACATTAATATATATGAAGAAAGCCTGTGTTATTGACTGGGGCTTCAAATGATCTCCTTTGTACTGATGACTTATGCCCCCCCCCCCCAGTTTCAAACAGATCTAAGGTACTCCAGTCTATCGTAAAGTTACATTTATGATGAAAACTGAAGAGCTGAATGTCTCGAGCAGAGGGTACAGCATGCGGAGAGACCCAGGGCAGAAGAGCCTGACCTGCCTGAAGAACTTAAGGGCTCAGCAGGCCTGGAGGTCAGGGTTGGGGAGGGGTGAAGTGGGTTGGCAAAAGATGAGGCTGGGGAGGAAGGCAGGTGCCAGGCTATGAGAACCCTGTGAAATAAATTGAGAAATGTAGACCTTATCCTAGCAGTAAAGGGAGACTTATGAGGAATGTCACAAGCAGAGGAGTGACATGACCAGAAGTACCACGTGATGGTTCAGAAAGACCACAGCGATGGCAGACAGTATGGTCTCCTCCTCAACAATTGTGTATCTCTCTTCCCCTTGCTAATGGAAAACTCCAGCTCAGTTCAGTCATCATTGGTACCAAGCCTCAGGGAAGGCCCGGCTCATCCCTCGGGGTGAACGCCAGTGTGAGACAATGCCATTATCCTTGCTGGTTTCTGGCTGAGGCAGAGAAAGATACCCGACTCGGGGCAGCTAGGCTTGATGGGCAGTCGGTGGGAAGCTTCTGAGAACAGTTCCCTCACTCTTAGAAACGTAACGTGGCATAGGAACCTCCTGGCTTTTGCCTCCACACGTGGCTCGGTGCACGGGTGAGGCCTGGATGTGCTGTCATGTTGTGACCGTTAGGGAGCTGCTGTCCATGCAGAACAGCAGAAGGGACAGACGAGAGGAAGCCGGGTCGCTGCTGTCATGGCAGCGCCGCTGCATTCACCTTCCTAGTTAACGTGTGCCCTGATGTTTATGGCAACCTTGTTGGTTTTCTGACATAGCAGAGTCTACAGGAGCAGGTATAGTAATGGAGGAAAGAAGTGACAGGGCGAGGACCAGGGAAATGAAGAAGGTGGACAGATCTGAGACACGTGTGGAAGTGTGCAAAAGGAGTGCTTGGAGCTGGAAGTCAAAGGGAACGACAACAACTGAAGTCAGCATTTCTGATAACCAGCAGGCATGCACCACTGAGACAGGAAACCTAATACAAAGTCAATAGTTAGAGAGAGGGAGGGGGGAGAGTTCAGGGCCGGTGGGCCATTGAGGAGGAGACATCCAGGAGGCAGCCTGGGCCTGGGGAGAGAGAACAAGGCCAAAGGCACGAATGTGTCAAGTTATCTGCACATAATTAACACGTTGTGAGAGTGGATGAAACTGTCCAGTGAAAGGAGGCAGACGGGAAACTGGGTCTAGAGCAGAACTCTGAGGAACATGACATTCAAGAGGTGGGCAGTGGAGAAACGTTTGCAAAAGAAAGCAAGGTAGTAGTATAATAACAGAGGGAATGGAAGCCAAGGAGAAAGTATTTTAGGGAGGAGACAGTGACCAGTGCACAAATAATACGAAGGTCTCTAACCAGAAAAGGAACTTTGGCCTACCAGATTTAGCCACAAGGAGGCTTCAAGTGCACTAGGCTCAAAGCTATTTTGGTAGGGGGATGGGGACCCCCGTAGTCGGATTGTAGCAGGTTGAGGAATAAATAAGGGAGGAAGCAGAGGTGAGTACAGGGCAGTGGATGGATGGGAGAATGGGTCTGAGGGCAGCGATTTACCCTGACACAGACTGAATACTGCAGAATAAAGACCACTAAGCTACCTAAATCTACCTCCTCAAAAGTGGGACACTAGAATAATTTCAGTAATAAACAAAGATCATACAAAACCCTTTCTTAAAAGGAGGCTGTACTGAAAATAAAATATTCTAATTAGAATTGAAATGTTTAAAATTTAATCAATTAAATGGTCTGATTTTTTCAAACCTAACAAGAAATTAAACAACGTAAATCCCAATGATAAAGAAACAAACCATTGCCAACAAACTTGAATTATTTTTTCCAAGATATTTTTTATATCACTGAATATAAAAATCACATTATTTTTTAATACCTAGCTCCAGGATGATTTGTCGAAGATTGGTTCTGCATTAGTAATTTTCTTTTCTCTTTGTCCAGTTCAGCCAAGATTGCAACTCTATTTTTGTTTGGAAAACCTAAAAAAGAGAGGCGAGTTGGGAGAAGAGAAAGAGAAAAAAAACAAACAAACCTATTTCAGAGCTATTTTATAAACCTAGGCCATCTAGAAGCCCAGATAGCAAAATCCTCTTCTCTAATAGGATAATGAGCTCACTGGTAAGTAGCTTCTTCAGATGGTTACCGTACCCTACTGCCTACTTCCCAGCAACTTGAACAGCATAACACATGGATATATGCAAAGTATAACACTAAGGACTTTTAAGACTCAGTTCTAAGTAATTTTAATCACCAAGGTATGGGTAACAGCATTTGTTTTTAACAAAGCCTCTGAGGCCCCACGTGCGGCAGGGACCAATGTCTGTCCTGCTCAGTCAATCTCTGGCAGCGGAGGTTTTCCTACTTGTCAGCTTTAGGCCTCCTTGTGAAAGCCTCTGCCATGGAGGGAAAAAGCATTAGACATACTCACAGATCAAAACAATATTTCTTTTTCTCAGCTGCTTTCAGTCCGAAGTGACACACTCTCTCAAGGAACAAGTGAAAGAACTGCCACGGACTAGAAGGCAGTTCTGAGAAAGAAATGGGGCATAACTGACAGGGTGCAAAGGATGTGTCCGAGCGCCAGACTTACCGAGGATCTACAGAAGAGGCTACAAAGTCTTGGCCCGGAAGCGGTATTCAAATTATGTTTTAAAATTCTGAATCAAATGCCAACATGTAAACACTGAGAGAGTACATACAAAACATATACACTGAAGTCTGCGGCATTTTTAGCTAAGTCTCTTGCCGTCCCGCTCCCTCCCGCCCAGGACATGACTCAGTCCTCTGTCCAGTGTACCCGTGCTGGATACGCAGTAAGATATTCTGAGAGAGAAAGGCCACACTCACCTAACTTTCATTACAGTGTATTGTTATAACTGTTCTATGTTATTATCAGTTATCACTGTTAATTTCTTACTGTGCCTACCTTATAAATTAACTTTTATCATAGGTATTATGTACAGGAAAAACACACCATACCATACATAGTGCTCAACACTGTCTGATGTTTCAGGCATTCAGGGGATCTTGGGACATATCCCCCACAGATAAGGGGGACAACTGTATTTTACAAACCACAGTTTTAGGCCTTTACTTCAGCTAATATCCAAAGCAACTAATGAACAATTCCCTTCATTTTATCAAGGCAATCTGTCAAAGGGGTTTAAAAATTAGGTGCTATACAAATAAAGGCAATAAAAAAATATTTGCAATGATGAAATAATTTCTTACAAATCTAGACCTCTAATAAGGGTGACCATCACAAACCATAAATATCAACTCATCTTTATACAATTAGGAATATTATATGAACACAATAACCACTGTAAGGGAACTTTTATCTTTTAAGTTAATTAAATTGCCAGTATCCGACCATTTTCTACCTACAAAAACAACAACTGCATATAATTCACCAACGTTTTTTATTTATTTTTTAATCACATAAGTCTTTCTTGGTTAAGAAGGAACAGCCTCCTTAAAAAATTCATACTTGTTTGACATCAGAGCACAGGAAGCTATAGTTAACTCCCTGTTACTGTGAAAATTAGTAACTACAGGCTCTAAATTAATATAGTTTTTTTGACTGTCAATGTTCTTAGTCCACTAAGAAAAGCTATGTTATAGGCAATCTACTTACTATGAAATGGTTGGCCTGTTATCCAAATAAACAAATAAATTAGTAAAAATGATCTGATACTGTATTAGATGGGAAATTTAGAATATGAGTATTACTGATTTTATACAATAGAAACTTCCCTAAAAGTGATGTAATACAAATTAAGGTAAGATTATTACCAAAGGATAGAAATATACTTGAATGTATTATTTACAGGAATCCAAAATTGAGTTCTTTGTAAAGTGAAGAATGCTGGTACTTTCCCTTTTGTATACAGACATTGTATATATTTAAGGCAAGTCACACTACTAGCTACCTTTTCAACTACAGAACAAGACTTTATTTTCTTTTTTTCATAAGAGGCTAATGCATTTTTAGAAGAGAATTAGGTAATTACATCTTTTTAGAGATTTAGAGATACTATGAATATAAAATAGAAAATTCTTGAAAAGCAAATTTTAAAAAATCTGAGAGTGTCTAAATTATATGATGAGCAAAATAAGTCACCACATTGGAAAGGAGTGAAGTGTTGTTTACAGAAATATAAACTTCCTCAAGATTAATTTGTTTACAAGAAAATACTTTAGCCCTGGCTGGTATGACTCAGTTGGTTGGAGCATCATCTGTAAACTAAAGGGTCACGGGTTCGATTCCAGGTCAGGGTACATACCTAGGTTGTGGGTTTGGTCCCCAGTCAGAGCGCATGCAAGAGGAAACTGATCAATGTTTCCCTCTCACATCTGTTTCTTTCCCCCTCTCTCTAATCAATAAGCATGTCTTGGGTGAGGATTAAAAAAAAAAGAAAAGAAATATTTTTATACTATCCTCCATTAAAAGGAGCCAGGGTTCTCAGAGAGTACCCATTCCATGTCCATGTCTTAGGGCAGGAAAATAATCAAGATGGGCCTGGAATATTGTCAGAAAGCAAGATTCTTTTTTTTTTTTAAAGCCCAGGATAATGTTCAAAGAACAAAGAAGCCAGTTTGAGATTAGGCAGGCTGTCACAATCGGAACCCTAAAGAGAATAATAATTATGCTAAATGGAACAAATTGAATCTCTGATAAGCCATAAATTCATAATGAGATACAAAAAAGTAAGTTAAAGTACATAAAAAGGCAGCTGTAAGAAAAGGGTGAAAATAATAAGTTACTATGTTAATAATCAAGTGAACATTTAGGTGCTTTGTTTCTCCTAATAAGTACATGTCAGTTTATAGAGTATAGCTGTGTACTTCTTTGTTTAGGCACAAGAGGAAGGGGTGGATACAGGGAACTGTAGCTAACTAAAAAGTTCCAGAAAAGCAAGTTTTCGTCACTGGGACAAACTCTTAATTCAGAGGTCGCATACCTTAGTACAAGCCTGAAGGGTGAATCTGCTTTCCTTCTGGACCACAGATGGGGAAGATAAGACTTCTACTTGGGTCTGACGTCAAGCAAGACAACGTCTCAGGTGCTTTGCCACCCACTTCCCACACAGCTCCCTGAAGCCAAAGCTAAGAATGTCCAGAGTGGCCGCAGGTCTGCAGTTCCCACCCCTTGATCGGCAGGATTGATAGTTATTTCTACAAGCAATTTGAGATAATTATAAAACTATCAAAGAGAAGAATTCCTGTGTCTTACTCAGTATTTCACCAGGTCTTTCTGTGTATCTGAAATCAGGTGACACCAAGCCAGCTACCACCATGTGATCACAGGACCTTGGTATTACCAATGATGAAAGCCTCTTACCACAGGAATGGTGCTCTGGACAAACTCCACTTTGACATATTCTGCCTTTACATATTAAAATTCTGAAAACATTATTTGAATTAAATAATAATGTTCTACACTACGATGGATACAAAGAATATGAGACTTCAATAACTGTCTGCCAAGAGCTTATAAAATTCAGCAGTCCCGATTACTACTACAGGGTAATATAAGACTAGACCTGAAAGAGGGCTCAGTGAACACAATGGGATTCTGTCCTCTATACCAGAGACATAAAGATAATGCATGGATCAAGATTTTTCTTACTGTTCTTTGAGTTATCACTAAGATAATTATGGCACTTGACATTTAATCTCCAAAATAAGTAGTCCCTATATACACAAACAGTATAGAAACAACTTAATAGAGTAAAATGCCACAGATCCAAATAAAAACGAAAAATTTTTACTGAGTATGGGAGTCTCTAGCACACGATACTGACTCCCCCTGCTGGTGGCTAATAGCAGCAGCTCCATGACACCAAAAAAAAATCTTTTTTTTTTTAAGTATATTTTATTGATTATGTTGTTACAGTAGTCCCAATTTTTTTCCCCTTTGCTCCACTCTGCCCAGTACCCCTCTTCCCTCCAGCAATCCCACCCCCCCTTAGTTCATGTCCATGGGTCGTGCATATAAGTTCTTTGGCTTCACCCTTTCCTATGTTATTCTTAACTTCCTCCTGTCTCTTTTGTACTGACGGATTATGCTTCTTAGTCCCTGCACCATTTCCCCATTTCTCCCCCTCCCCACTCCCAGCTGATAACCCTCCAAATGATCCCCATACCTATGATTCTGTTCCTATTCTGGTTTGCTTAGTTGGATTTTGCTTTTATTTCTTAGATTCAGTTGTTGATAGTTGAGTTTGTTGTCATTTTAGTGTTCATAGTTTTGATCTTCTTTTTCTTAAGTAAGTCCCTTTGACATTTCATATAACAATGGCTTGGTGATGATGAACCCCTTTAGCTTTACCTTGTCTGGGAAGCACTTCATCTGCCCTTCCATTGCAAATGATAGCTTTGCTGCATAGAGTAATCCTGGTTGCAGGTTGCCGTTCATCACATTGAATACTTCTTGCCAGTCCCTTCTTGCCTGCAAAGTGTCCTCTGAGAAATCAGCTGATAGTCCTATAGGCACCCCCATATAGGCAACTCTCCGCCTCTCTCTTGCTGCCCCCAGGACTGTCTTTATCTTTCACCTTTGGCATCTCAATCATGATGTGTCCTGGTGTGGTCCCCTCTGGGTCCAGCTCGCCGAAGACCCTCTGTGCTTCCTGGACCTGTATGTCCATCTCCTTTGCAAAATTTGGGAAGTTTTCCTCATTTTTTTCAATTCTTGCTTCCTCATTCTGCACTGGTTGACTTTTTTTTTTTCTTGCTTATATTCCAAATCATTGACTTGAACCCTGGTTTCCTTTCCTTCACCATTGGTTTTGTGTGGATTTTCCTTAGTTTCACTTAGCATAGCCTTCACTTCTTCCCTTATGCATTCGCCGTACTCAAGCATGTCTGTCAAGCCTGTGAGCATCTTTATCACCAGTGTTTTGAATTCTGCATCTTTTAGGTTGTCTATCTCCTCATCTGTGAGGTTGGCGATCTCCTCGTCACTTAGTTCTCCCACTGGAACATTGATCCGTTTCCCCTTTTGGGCCATACTTCTCTCTCTCTCCTCATTCTGACAGGCTCCTGTGTTTGTTTACCTCCGTGTCCCAGGGAGAGCTGTCGCTCCTGTTACGTTGTAAGGTGCGGAGCCTTAGGGATTCATCAGTACAGGGCAACCTGTTTCACCACATTGTGGCGCTGTATGTGGGGGAGGGGTCCGAGAGGGAACAATGCCACCTGCCCAGCACTCGCCCCCTTTCCAGGCACCTCTCCCACTTCCACACTGGACTGGCGCCCCTCTAGCTGCTGCCCTGGCTGTCGTTCCCAGAGTGGGTGGGTCTGCAGATGTTCTAGGACCGTGTAGGCCCTTTAAACAATTGGACTCTGCTGAGACCTGCAGTTTCTGCCTCCACCCCACCCCCCACTGGTCTGCACAGTCAGAAGCAATGAGGCTTGATTTTCTCCAGTGCTGGTACTGTGAGCTTCGAGGTCCAGTGAGGAGCTGGGAACGCTCCCCAGGTGTCCCTCCTGACTTTTTAAAACATGTGACTGCGCTTTCTGCCAGCCCGCCATAGCTGCTGCCACCACACCATGTCCTCTCTGCCCTGGCTCCGCCCCTCCTACCTGTCTGGATGAGTATTTCTTCTTTATATCTTTGTTTGCTGGACTTCCATGCACTTTGATTTTCTGGGACTTCTGGTTGTCCCTAGTTTTGAGGTAGTTGTATTCCTTCTTAGTTGTGGAGGGAGACACAGCCTGTCTAGTCTACGCCTCAATCTTGGCTGGAAGTCAACAAAATCTCTTGACAAGAGTATTAACAAAAGTCAAAATGGCTTTGACAGTGTTTCACACTGGATTTGACTAAGGATCAAAGGCAACACTAAAAATGACTGCGTTTTATTGCAACTGCTAAAAAAAAAGTAGCAAATTGTAAACTTCATTTATTTGTGTTTAGAACAAAGAGATAATTTAAAATTTTATTTTCATTTAAACTGCATTGTGATTTGTAGCATATTTTCTTTTCAAAATAGACTTCTCTTAGTTTTCATGTTTGTTTAATTTAAATTACTTTTAATCTGAGTCCTTATAACTTAGGGAAAAAAGAGGTCAAAGACCATAGGGGAATGTTGACCTGTGGTTTGAGAGAACAGAAGAGGGAGCCCAGCAATAAATAGCAGCTGGAAGCTGACAAGAATGAGCAGAGATTTCAGCTGCTGCCCAGCACGAGGAAGACAAGAGTCCCTATAAGTTTAGCCAAGCTGTCTAGAAGAAGAATCACATTTCAGGGAAATACAACAAAATCCAGAGTCACTACAGTGTATCAGACTATCCAGTGTCCAATAACAAATCACTAAGTACGGTTAAGAAAAAGGAAAATGTGACCCATACTTAAAAAAAAAAAAGAAAATTGTGCAGTCAACAGAAATCAACTCCAAGATGAACCAAATAATGCAATTAATAGTGAAGGACCTGTATCCAGACTCTAAAAGAGCTTTAAAATAAAAAGAAACAGCCCAGTGTTTAAAAAATAAGCAAAAGATGTGAACAAACACTTCACAACATAGAATTTACAACTGCTAATGAATGTCTAAAAAAGTTGCTCAATATTTGTCATCAGAGAAATGCAAATTAATACTACAATGAGATGTCACTTCACACGCCCTAAAATGGCTCCCCCCAAAAGACCAACAGCCAGTGCTGTATGTGGAGCAACCAGAATTCTCGCACATTGCTGGAGTAAATGTAAATGGTACAACCACTTTGGGAAAAGGTTTGCCAGTTTTTCATAAGGGTTGCTCTACACTGAGCTTTCCTATTCCCAGATATTTATCCAAGTATCTACAAAAAGGCTTAGAGCAAATATTCAAAGTAGCTTTGTTCACAATGGCCAAACTGACACAATTCCAAAGCCTCCAAACAGCAGAATGAACTAAATAAATTGTGGTAAATTCATACAATGGAACTCGCAATAAAAAAAAAGGAACTACTGATACACACGGCATAACGCAGATAAATGTCAGACAGTATAGTGAGTGAAAGAAGCTGGACATAAGAGTGCGCACATTATGAATCCATTTATATGGAGTTTAAAACAAAACTAAGAATTTTTAAAAATCAGAAAACAGCAGAGACGAGTAATAGAAAAATATGGTGGGTTAAATAAGACTTTAGACTTGCTATGGAAAAGAAATAGAAGTTTGCTTCAAGATTTGAGGTAGGTAACTACTTACAAAGTGGGATTTAATACTTTCTAGAGATTAAATTTTACCTTTTAAAACTTACTTTTAAATAATAAATTCTTTAGGATCTGTCTAACTTGATTTGCTGTAGGGAGCTAGCACAACCCAGGTGAACTGTGTACCAGTTTTCAGTGTACATGAAGATACAGGTATGGATACAGCTTGGTGACATTATAAATTCTTTAGAAGTGCTCTGATTTTAAGTAAAAGAGCAAGAGAAAACAGATTTTGGAGGACCTAAGGTTTACAATGTGAATAATCTTAACATATTAAAATATAGGATAAATAGCTATTAAGGATGTTATATAACTGATACGATGTTGGACTTGCTTCAGATATAGGGTTTTACTTTGCTATTTGTTTTTTAGTCTGGCTGTAGTAACTGCCCTATACCAAATTTTCTATTAAAATATACTGACTATATGGGAGGAAAGTTCCTACTAATAAAATAAATTCCAGCATGCATTACCTTGTCCTGAAGAGTTTGCTGCCATCTTCCCGTTTTCTGTTTCAACTATGTTCAGTGGCAACTGCTCAGCACTTTACAATCACCTGTAAAAAAAGTGTACATGCATTAAAAAATACAACATTCTTTAATAACAGATTAAAAGTTGTCAGGAACAGCTAGCCTTCCTACAATGAAACATCTGCAGTTTCTTCATCTCTTCAGAAACATACATCTGAAAAGAACACAGACTTAAACTGCAAACTCCCCAAGTTCCTCAAGTATTTAATTAGAGCATGAAGGTCAAATGTTTATTCTTGCAGATGTTGATGAAACATTTAGCATTATTATCTTTAATATATCATTAGGTTGTTTACCAAATACTACCAAATCTATTAATTGATAACATCAATACAATCACAGTGTTAGGAAGAAAAATCACTTATCTATGGTGCCTTTCAATTCACTTTAAAAAGGAACCAATATATAAAGAACTCATCTGACTCAACACTAGGAAAACAAACAATCCAATTAAAAAATGGGCGAAGACAGGAACAGACACTTCTCCAAGGAGTACATACAGATGGTCCATAAGCATATGAAAGGATGCTCAAAATCACTAGCCATCAGAGAGATGCAAATTAAAACCACAATGAAATACCGGTCAGAATGGCCATCATTGACAAATCAACAAACAAGTGCTGGCGAGGGTGTGGAGAAAAGGGAACCCTAGTGCACTGTTGGTGGGAATGCAGACTGGTGCAGCCACTGTGGAAAACAATATGGAATTTCCTCAAAAAACTTAAAATGGAACTGCCTTTTGATCCAGCAATTCCACTTCTGGGAATATACCCTAAGAATCCCTAATTACCAACTCAAAAGAACTCATGCACCCCTATGTTCATACCAGCATTATTTACAATAGCTAAATGCTGAAACAGCCTAACTGCCTAACAGTAAGTGAATGGACCAAAAAACTGTGGTACAGCCCTGGCCCGGTAGCTCAGTTGGTTAGAGCATTGTCCTGATATGCCAAGGTTGCAGGTTCGATCCCCGGTCAGGGCACATACAGGAATCAACCAGTGAATGCCTAAATAAGTGGAACAGCAAATTGATATTCTTCCCTCCCTCCCTCCCTCACTTCCTCTCTCTCTAAAATCAATAAATTTTTTAAAAATGTTTTAAAAAACTGTGGTACATTTACAAAATGGAATACTATGCAGCAAAAAAGGAACACCTACCTTCTGCGACAGCATGGATGGAAATGGAGAATACGATGCTAAGTGAAATAAGTCAAATGGCAAAAGACAAACACCAAATGATCTCATCTATAAGAGGAATCTAATGAACAAAATAAACTAACGAGCACAATGAACCAAAGGCATGGAAACATGTAACACTGACAGCGACCAGAGGGGAGGGAGGAGGGGGATAATGGTGGAAAGAAGAGGAAGGGACTACTCAAGGAACAGAGGTAAATGATCCATAGACAAGGACAACAGTGTGGGAATTGACCGTGGGAGTGGGGGGTGGGCTGGGATGGGTGGAGGAAGGCAAAGAGGGGAAATTTGGGACAACTGTAATAGAATAACAAACATTTTTTAGAAATGGGGAATAAAAACATACCCAGCGACAATTGTGCACATGAAAGCTAAAAAGGAAACCAAGGGAGATCCCAAATAAGCAACATCCTACTCCTGCCCTCTAGGAACATATAATAGGTGGGAAAATATAGTCTCATTCAAGCAACCATGCTAACAAAGTTTAACAGACGTGCTCTATAAAAGGTGTAAACACAGCTCTGGAGGCAGATCGGGGCTGGTCCTATCGCAGGGGAGCCCGGGGAAGTACAGAGCTGGCGAACAGATGTCGGTTTTGAACCAACTGTGGTTAGGTGTCCCCTGTAGCTGATGCACGGGGCTAACGAAGCCTGGCTACGGGGATGTGAAAGGTCTGGACCTGCACAACTGACGGGTCCCTGCAGGCGGAGTGGAAGGCAGGCTGAGTGGGGGCTGCCGCCGAGACGAAAGGGGAGTGAGAAACTTTGGGAAGCGAGAAAAGCGGAGAGGCCAGTGCACAGTTGCAACAGAGGCAACGGGAGCAGGTTAGCACGGGAGCCACACACCTCCGTCCCCCGCTGCCGCCACGCTGCCCTACTTACCACAGATACGAGTGCGCCCAGAATGGTCTCACCGTCCGATCGCACTCTCCGAGGGGGCGCGACCACTTAAAGACCGGCCAACCTAGCCCAACATGGGGCTCTACAACCTTCCCGCCCCCGCTGCACTTCCGCCTTCTGTTGATGTCGCCTGGTGGAGCGGAAGTCCCGCCTCTCACCGGACCAAGCAGCCACTCCCGAGGACGGTTCTTTCTTTATGGTGGCCTCAGCGCAGAAGCCAGTTTCCTTGCGGAGACTGACAGCCAAAGAAGCTCCTGGGAGATGGAGGCCGCACTTTGAGCGCCCGAGTGGGCGGAGTGCAAGACATCCTGCTGGCTCAGCTAGATGGAGGCGGGGCGGAGACCAACTGGGTCCCTAGCACTTTCTGGTGGCCCTTTCGTTGAGGTCACTGGCTGGAGAAAAGCCACCCCCGTTCTGCCACGGTGTGGTACTCTTAGACTGGGACTAAGACGCAGCTGCTGCCGGAACTCGGGGGGCGCATCTTCACAGGGTGGGCTCAATTTCAAGCTAGCACTTATCTCACGTTGCAGGTCCACGCCCACAAATCCCAGGAAGGTTTTCCTTTTATATAGTTTGCATAATCATACACATAAGAAAAGCACTAAACATGGAGAAGTTTTTAGTGCTGTTTAATAATCTGTATTTAAGAAATGGGTGTGCTACATCTCAGAACTCTTAAGTCGCTCCTAGGAGGTCCTCCCCTGAGACCTGATTCCAGCACACTAGATCTATACATTTACATTAAAAGCTAACCTTATCTTGATGTGTGTTGTGCATGTTCTGTGGTCATTAACCCATTATGTATCTTTTCTAGAATACGTTCTTAACAGTCGTGGAGAGATCAAGAAGCGTAACTGGCAGGTACAAAATAAACAGGGATGTTAAGGCTAGTATAGGAAATGGAGAAGCCAAAGAACTTACACACACTACCCATGAACATGAACTAAGTGGGGCGGGGGGGGGGGGGTATTGCTGGAGGGAAGGGAGGTACCAGGCAGAGGGACACAAAGGGAGAAAAAATGGGACAACTGTAATAGTATAATCAATAAAATATACTTTAAAAATCAATGTTTTTTCAACAGCAGATGTTTATGGTGTTCATGGTTCTGTGACTAAAGCAATGACACTACCAGCATTTATTGAGTGCTTTCTGTGCGCTAGGTGCTCCGTGTGTGCCAGCTCCAGGCTTGTCACCCCTGGGTTGTATGAGACTAAGAAACATTGAGTTACTCTATGTCAAGTAGCCAGCAGAGTTTCAAAGGACTAAAGATCCGCCATGCAGTTAGGCCCAGGTTCTTAAATCTCACATGTCATCTGTGCTCTGAAGGAAGAAATTCCTCTGAGACCAGCTCTTGCTAACCAATCTAGATATAAATTATAACACATGAGTGTTTTGGTAACTGGCCAGGATCCCTTTTCAGTTGAAGGCATTTTGATTCCTAGAGTGGCTAGAAAGATGACTGATAGAATCTTAGGAGAACATTTGGTTTTAGGTTGCCTGTCTAGACAATAGAGGAACTAGGGCATTAAGAAAGCTCCAAACTAAGTCCCTAATGGACATTCTGAGCAAAGTTTAAGGAGAAAGGGAAAAGAAATAGTTCTACCCCCCAGAACAACATTTTGCATTTTCCCAGCAAGTTTGGTCTCCCAGGGTTGGGAGAACATTATCGGGAGAAAGATAAATTTAAATTGCTGCTAACCATTTTGCCCTTTACTTGGTAGGAGTTAGCCCTTGACCCCCTTCTGTCTTCTTCAGAGACTGGAATTTCTGCCTCAAAAGAATTTTAACATATCACTACTAGTTAATTTACTTGAGTTCAGGTCCCGGACATTTAATGATTGTGAGCCCTTGTTTAACTTTTTGGTGCTTCAGCTCTGCCATTTATAAAAGGAAAATAAAAATAGATAAGCTACCACCTTACACTGTTAGATAGCTACTATTTTTAAAAACCCCAAAAATAAAATAACAAGTGTCAGTAAAGATGTGGAGAAAATGGAGCTCTTGTGCACTGTTGGTAGGAATGAAAAATGGTATAGCTGCTATGGAAAACAGTGTGGCAGTTACTCCAAAAGTTAAAAATATAATTATTATATGATCCAGCAATTCCACCTCTACGTATATATGTAACAGTGGAAAATTGTAACAGGGAATTGTAACCCACCCCACCATTCTGTTGACATTGTTTCTGTAAGTGCTGACTCTAATATGTAGCTTGTAGATAAACAGCATGTTTGAATAAGAATCCTGGGAATTAACGTCAGAAGATACAGACTCTGACCTTCAAGCATCCTGGCTGTGGGAGATTTGCTGACCTTCAGCCATGGAGCCAGGATGACGTGAACCTGGGATGATGTGAAGCCAGGATGACTAAACCAGAATGATGCATGCTGGACCGTCACTTGCCTTACTGGAATGGACTGTGCTCATTTGCACGTAGAGATCTTTTCAACCCCCTCCCTTGATCTCTTTGTTCTGTTCCCCTCTCCCTCCTTATAAAAACCTCTGCCTCCACTGAGAGGCGGAGATGGGCTTTGAGACATGATCCCCCGTCTTCCAGGAGATGGGCTTTGTGATGTGAGTCTGCCACCTTCCAGGTGGCTGGCACCTGAAAATAAACTGCGTCCCTTTACATCAGCGCCTGCCTCTTGAGTGTTGGCTTTCATAAAGGCAAGCAGCCAGACCTGCGTTCGGTTACATATACCCAAAAGAATTGAAAGCAAGGTCTTGAAGAGATACGTATTTGTACACCCATGTTCATAGCAGCACTAGTCACAATACTCAAGAAGTGGAAGCAACCCAGTTGTTCACTGACAGATGAATGGGTAAACAAAATACGGGGTGTGTGATTCCAAAAAAAAGGCTAAGGGAGTAAACCCTGACAGAAAATCCGGAGCCGGAGTCCCTAAGGCGGTTTGACGTTGTAGTCAACACCAGCAACTCCTGCGGCGCACCTGAAGCCAAGCTGTATTGACTCCGTCTTTCCCTTGGATCCTTCAGCTGCGAAGAGGGGGGGGGGGTCTGCTGCATGGGCAACAGCAGACCCTCCATATCACCCTACCCAGGCTCTTCAGCTTCACTGGAGAGGACACTCCACCGTCATCACAAGATGTCGATTCAACACGGAAGGAGACAGATACCGTGTCACTCCCGAGTCGGACTGCACAGCCATTCTCGGCAGTGCAGATAGACTCTTAAGAAGCTACACCATCGTCTCTCGAGGCTCTGTAGCTTCAGCTTCACTGGAGAGGACACTCCAGCGTCATCGCAAGATGTCGATTCAACACAGGAGGAGACAGATACCGTGTCACTCCCGAGTCGGACTGCACAACCATTCTCGGCGGTGCAGATAGACTCTTAAGAAGCTACACCATTGTCTCTCGAGACGGACGGCTGCCGATATATATATATATATATATTTAAATATTCAGCCTTGAAAAAGGATTCTCTGACATATGCTATAGCATGCATGAACCTTGAAAACATTATGCTAAGTGACATAAACTAGTCACAAAAAGACAAATACTGTGTGGGTATTGTGATTTATAAGAAATATACATTTTAGATGGAGGCCTAGACTGACATGCTCCGTCTCCCTCCACAACTAAGAGGACTTCAACTACCGCAAAACCAGAAATAACCAGAAGTTCCAGAAAATAAAGACACATGGAAGTCCAACGTATGAAGTTATAAACAAGTGGTGCTCGTCCATATGGGTAAGAGGGGCAAAGCCGGGGCAGAGAGGTCAAGACCTGTGCTGCCAGCGACAGCTGCAGCGATGGGCAGCAGGATGTAGTAAGCACATCACCTGTATTTAAGGGGAGAAGAGAAGCTCCAGGGGAGCACCCCCGGCTGCAGTCCAGACCCGTCAGCTTGCGATTCCAACGCTGGGGAAGGCAGACCCCCATTGCCTCGGACTGTGAGACCCAGAAGGCGTAGGATGGAGGAGGAGGCTCCCTGTCTCTCAGTAGAGAATGGCAGGAATCCATCTTGGACCCCCTCCCCCACACAAAGCACCACAGTGTGATGAGAAGGGTCGCCAGTAGTGATGAGAGCACAGGGCTCTTCCTCCTATAGCATAGGAGGTGTGACAGCCCCACCCAAGAAGGAAAGGTAAATAAACCTGTCAGGATGCCCAGAGCCTGCGGGTTGGGGGATGGGGAGAATGGGACAGCTTTTCAGAGGCCTTGACATATCTATGGCTGGTAGCTAGTGTCTTAGTTATGCAAATGGCTTTAGTTCTTCCAAGGCCCCAAGGAAATGGAAGGGGTTTTGACCACAGAAAGGTGAGGGAAGAGCATACAGGGCCTGTGCAAGGTTCTGTGAATGGTCAGAACTGGTCACCACGCCCACTGCATCACAGGCCACAGTCAGGGATTTAAAATTAGGCGGCAGGCACTTTGGAGAGAGAACCACGCGGATTGCAGAGAGGGAAGAGAGAGATTTCCATGCAGTTTGCAAGGAGAAGCAGTTTGCAAAGAATAGAGGGAACTCCATGCGGCCTTGAAAGGGCAGAGAGATAACCATGCATGATCCAGTGCAACATGGCACATGTCTTCCTGGACTGTTATACAGAGGCCGATGATATCAGATCCTGAAGGAGAGAACTCACAGATTAGGGATGGGGAACTTCTGGGCATGTTTTTGGCTTCTAGGCTTTTGGGGAGCAAGGGAAGTGCTGGGTCCCGTGGGAGACAGGGCTATGAGCTGAAGTGCTCACTGCCCTCCCCACGGTGGAATATTGTAAATAAAGGCCTGTTTTCCTCAACACTAGTTGCTGGTTTACACCAAGGCGCCACGTGAAAGAACCCCCTTTAGTGCTGTAACAAAAGCACAGAGAGCACAATGAGCCTCATTCTCATCCGTAAAATGGGAATGGTAGGACCTGTTGATTTTGTACTATTCGTACAAAATCCCACATGAAAGACTGAAATTTGTAAGGTCTACATATAAAATGCATTCATCAACAGAGGCAAAATGTAGCCAACATAACGGCCTATTTAATGATGAGAGAAAAGAGTTTTCTCTCCCCACGTAATCTTTTCCTTCCTACCTCTACCCAGTTATTTAACGGATATTTACGAAGGGCCTAATGTGTGCCAGACACTGCATCAGGTGCCGAGAATACTAGGCAGCTGAGATACCCTGTGAGGCAGGGAGGGGGTACACACTCAGTGAACGTGTACACAAATAAACGAGCAAAGGGTGAGCAGGACTGAGACCATAATGATGATCACAGAAGAACACTCCGAGGAGAGAGCATGAGGGTCGCAATCTGAATGGTCACACACAGTCTCTGGTGCAGAAGAAAAACAGTGGCAAGGGTATTCCAGAAACAGACAACAGAGACAACAGCAAGTTCCTAAGGCCAGAATGATCTTGGCATGTTCAAGACACAGAAATAAGGCCCCTACAGAAGTGGTATAATGACTGAAGAGGAGGGTATTACAAGGCAAGACGGGCACGCAGGACATGTAGGCAGAGTCTGGGAGACTGTGCTGAGGAACTTAGATTTTATTCTGCATTCAGTGGAAAGCCATGGGATAGCTTTAAGTAGGAAAGTGCCTTCATCTGACCTGCATGATCAGAATTTTTGATAAGATCAAGTAAAGGGGAAGAGTCATTGTTTACATTATAATGTTGATTTTTTTCCAAGAGTGACAGGAGATGTTTAACTTTAGAAAGGTTTTCCACAGCGGAGACTCACAGGCTTCTCAAACTCAACCTGTGTCAAATTGAGATTTCTCTCCAGCAGTCTTCCTTCCTTCAGAAAGTCACTATACGCTTCCAGTTTCCAGAACAGAAACCATAAAGCCATCCTTGACTCATCTGATTCATCAGCAAAGCCTGAGCCCATTTCTCACCTTCTCCATGCCACTCCCGCAGCCCAGGTCCTACGCATCCCCTTACGCATCCCCTGCCCGGACCACTGCTCTGGCCTCGTCCCCGTCTCCCTGCTTCCCGCCCTGTCTCTCTTAGGTCTGTTTGCAGCACAGCTGCCGGAGGGAGCCTGTTCAGATAAAAGTCAGGGGACATTATTTCTCCGTCCAAACCCTCCATTGTTCTTACTTCAGAGTCTAAGTCAAGGGCCTCACAATACACAAGGAAGCTTGAAAACGTCTTTCACACTTTCCTCTCTTCCCACATTTCCTGCCACTTTTCTGCTCGCCTGCTCCCACCTGAGGCGTCTGCTCTCCTGGCCCCAGGGCACACACTATATTCTCTAGATACACATAAGCCTTTCCCTTTCACCTCTTGTAGGATTTTACTGAAATTCAGAATCTTGATTGAGGTGGGAATTTAATTGTTTATATATAACAGTATTTTGTTTTTTTTAAATGAATATGTAATAAATGCAGCTTGAAGCCAGGTTTGGCTTATTTTTATCCTAATGAGTTCTGCAAAATAGCCACTATTTATTCATTGAGTAAATGGACACAGTCTGATGATTTCTTAACACTATCTGGAATGATAGTCATTGCCTTTGTGATAATGCAATCCAAGGCATAAACTTACAAATCCCTCTTTGTAGTGAAGAATTCACATTTAATACGCTTCTCTAGAAACATAGTGATAGGAGATGGAGGGTTCAACCAGCTGATATGAAGCCTGATTAAGACCAGCTCTGCCCCAGTGATCCCTGGGATGTAGTATGCTCATTATTACATCATCCCCTCCAACTGCTTCCCCATGGTCCTTGAGATGGAGGCCAGAATCTTTACCACGGCCCATAATCTGGACCCTGCATGTCTCTCAACCCCATCTGAGGCCCTGCTTCCTCTTTGCCCCCTGCCTTCCACACATTCTAGACTTCTTTAATGAACATGCCTTTCTTCCTCTTGTCTTATGACTTGTGCTGATGGCAGTCCTTTAGCCTGGATGCTCTTACTTCCTCCTACAGGAACTGTGGTAACTCCTACACTTGAAGTCCCACAGCCACGGTCACTTTCTTTAAGGACATTTTCCCTGACTTCATTCAACAGGTAAAATACTTCATCCTCTCCTTATCGTCGTCGGCAGCCGTCCGTCTCGAGAGACGATGGTGTAGCTTCTTAAGAGTCTATCTGCACCGCCGAGAATGGCTGTGCAGTCCGACTCGGGAGTGACATCGTATCTGTCTCCTCCCGTGTTGAATCGACATCTTGCGATGACGCTGAAGCTACAGAGCCTGGGCAGGGTAATATGGAGGGTCTGCTGTTGCCCATGCAGCAGACCCCCCCTCTCTTCGCAGCTGAAGGGTCCAAGGGAAAGACGAAGTCAATACAGCTTGGCTTCAGGTGCGCCGCAGGAGTTGCCGGTGTTGACTACAACGTCAAACCGCCTTAGGGACTCCGGCTCCGGATTTTCTGTCGGGGTTTACTCCCTTAGCCTTTCCCCTGAAGAGGTATGCCGCAAGGCAGCGGAGGTTTTTTGGAGTCAGAGTTTTCCTTCTCTGATGTGCCCTGACTGGAAGATCGAACCAGCGACACTTAGCTCGCAGGCCGACGCTCAATCCACTGAGCTAAACCAGCCAGGGCCTTATAATAACATAGTCCTTTCCTTAAAAGAATCCATCATAGTTGTGACTTAACATGGTTTACTTTGAGTCTTTATTTTTTATCTCATGAAACAGGACCAGGACAAAAACTGTGTGCATATCTGCTCTCCAAACCCCAGAATCCAGCACAGTGCCACATCCATTTAAGATGCTCAGTAATTCCTTGTTACATAGGTAAATGGAGGACTAGTATTAAATTAAAAAATAAACAAAACGAAATCACAATTTGGGTTTCTAAGGGTCTCAGTCACCTTTTAACAGAATATCATCATCATCCCATATCCAGAGCTTTTTCGTCTTATTATTTCCAGGGTCCTAATATGATGACACACCTTCCAAATATTAATAATGCATAATTGTGAATTTGCATTATGTGATTATCAGCTTTCAATTAGCTTTCACTTTCATTTCTACATTTCACTCAGTTTATGGATAAAGAATCTGGAGCTTAAAATGCCCCATAGTTAACAAGACGCAACGTGAAGGCTAAAATGCTAAGCACACCAAACATCCTGCAAAATATAAAAAGGGAAACGTGAGGAACTGGAAATTGGGTCCAATTTCCAAGGCCCAGGGGAATATATATCTAAAAATAGAGGTATCTCTCCAACTTCAAACATAAACAAAGATTTAATTTATTGAAAGAGATTATTTCATTAAAGTTGAGTGAGACTGGGCCACATGTCTATCTTCCCAGGGAATATATCTGGTGTGAAAGTGTAAAAACTCAATCACTCCAATTTATGGCTTAGACAGCAAGCCTTACCAATTTCTTCTCTATATATCTGTTTTGTGTTTATTCGTTATACCGTATAAGCACCAACTTCACATAGACTCTCCTACTCTCTATTTGTCTACAATTTAGCACACCATTGAGCGGCTCTCAATATTTTCTATGTATACATTGGGTCTCAAGACTAAAATAGAAATAGATAGAAACTATGTCTTAGATCAACTCAGTGCCCTGTACTTAGGGTCTTAAGGAGCATTTGAGCCAACCACCTCTTTTAACATAATTCACTGGGAACTAGTCAATCCCAGAAGAGATGACTGAGAAGCTGAGCAGAGATTTTGAGAGTATTGAGTTAGAAAGACCAAAATTGGAGTCCTCAGGACTCCAAGGAAGGGGAACCCTGGAAATTCCCCATGCTTTGTTCTGGGTACCCAAGAAAGAACGATACACCATATACATGAATAAATCTTTACAATGACAAAGTCCTTCTTCAGATCATCCCATTCTCAAATTTAGGTTAAGGTTATGCAGGACTTCTGGTGGCTCTAGCTTCCTGCTAGAAGCCAAAATATGTCCTCTCTGGAGGAAGACCAGCTTAGAGCTCACTTTACCTGACATCAATTTTCAAATACAGTTTCTGGAGTTCAATAAGAATTCAACCAAGCAGAAGGAGAAATAATACAAAGGGACCACAAACAGAAATATAAAGACTGTATTTGTATCAGAGATACCTAGGATAGTGCCTAGCACATAGTAGGTACTTAAAAAGTATGAGTTTTGAGTGAATAAATAAACATAACTGTAAAATAGAGGCACTGAAAGCAGGATAAGCAGTTTAATGAACAACTTACTCTCCAAGTATGAAATACTGTATAAAAAGAAATGGATTATATTACCTTTAGTTTAAAGGTCACTTACTCAGAACTTATAAAACACATTTTGATTAGACTAAGTGTTGTGCTTCTGTATTATCTGTGAAGAAGAATGGTACAGATGGGAAAAGGGGGAAGATGGGGCAGATTTTATTGACTTGGCATCAATTCAGGAAGCATTCATTTATGGACTATTGACAAGTTAAGTTATCATTTACGTCTAAAAGGTAGGTCAAATTTTATGAAGATCTATTCATGAAAACAGAGTTTTGACTATTAAAGTTTCTTCCTATAACAAAAATAAAATTTAATTCCTTAAATAAAATTCTAATTAAGCCCTCCAATAACTGAGACTGGTCTTCCATTCAAATTCAGGGAATTTTTTATAATGAGTTATAAGAAAAATGACATTTTCAATGGAAAGCAAATGAACACTTTGGTAGCCTGTGAAATCAGAGCTTCTCCTTCTTAAGCTTATGAGTAGCTCACGACAACTCTCAATACCTGTTTCATCTTTCGGAGCCTGAGCGCCAACGACCAGAATGTGTAGACAAACAAAAATTACCAGGTTCCCTGCCAATAATGCCAAGTGTGTTTTTAGAAGACTTCAAACACTTCCACGCTTTGCACGCACTGTGGGCTAGGATCCAGCTAGAAGTGGAGGGCATACTCACCCTGGATAACTGAGGTAAGCTTAATAAAGGCACTGCTTTCCAGGGGCCTGGGCAGAGTGAGGGAAAACCAGCAGGGCTGGGGAAGCACCAGGGGCTAACGAAGTGGGAGGCCTGCCATCGCCACACCTAGTCCACAAAGAGCAAAGGGGGAGGGAGTGGGGACCAGAACCAAGGGACAATCAGAGCCACAGCTGTGGGAGAGGGGTGCTGGCAGGGCTGTGGCCTTTAGAAAAGAAATGACCACTGCCACCCACTGCCCTGCAGGAAGGCAGACCACAGAGTCAACACGCTGACCTCACCCTTCTTTCACTCTTGGGTCTCCCGCTAGTGCCCTCCATGATCCAACTGAACAGGAAGCTGAAGGGCAAGGCAGCCCGGGACACCGTGCATCGTGCTCAGCCTCCCAGGGCACGAAGCGGTGGGGGAAGGGGAGGGAGTGGATTTGAGGGATGAGACAGAGAATATCCAGCATGTACACCTTTTCCAAAATTCTTCTATGCTAAGGGTTTAGAATCTCATTATGAACTTCTTCTGCTATACACCTACTAAGGTTGATTGAGAAAAAGATACATAATAACAACAAATTATCCAACAACGATATTGGGTAGTTCCTAATATCATTTTCATAAGAACAGAAGATTCATTGATTCCATACCATACCATACATTCCAATGTATGGTAAAGGGAAGTTTTCTCTTTATCACCCTGAAACCTGCTGAAATGAACATAAAGTATGGAAAATTGCAAAGGTAATTTTCTTTACTATGAAACTAGCAAAGAGCCAAGATTCTCAAGTCACAGACTATAAGAATTATCTGAGTAAAAACTTGATAAAATCAATGAACAACCCTAAAAGGTGATATGCTCACAGAGACCTCAAGTTTCTCTGTAAGTAAGAAGAGAGCTCAGGGAGGCCCAGCGTTGGAACAGTGAGGAGTGGCATGAGCAAGTCATGGGATATACGGGGAGCATCTGTGTGGAGGGGCCAGTTCCATACCACAGCGGTGCAGACACGGATGGACATACTGTGTGAACCGTCTAACATTATCTTCCATGAAAGCCTCAAACACCAAAACTTAACACAGAGGACTAGTCTGGAGGCAAGAGATGGAGGGAAACAGAAGGGAACTAACAATTACCTTTGTGGGTGACTTGTCCCCTCCCCTTCACTTGTATGTGCTAAGCAGAATCAACTACGTAATGATAACTAAGCACCAAATACCTGTCTGTTACCCTGGCTGGTGTGGCTCAGTGGATTGAGTGTCAGCCTGTGAATCGATGGTCACCGGTTTGACTCCTGGGCAGGGCACTTTCCTGGGTTGGGGACCAGGTCCCCAGTTGGGTGCAATCAATGTTTCTCTCACTCATTTTCTCCCTGCCTTGCCCACTCTCTGAAAATAAGTAAATAAAATATATATATTTTAAAATCTCTCTATCCCCCTACAGTACGCATACATACAGAACACACAGTGAGCTGGGATGTAAATCTATCTGATTGACTTATTCACTACAAGACATCTTTAGAGCAGAAGACATTGCAGAGTTGTAAGACATTTTTATGAGACAAAATATCTAAAGACACTGTCTTCCCAGACACTGCCTGTCTCCCTTCCACTTATTTTTTGGCAAATGAAGGTTTGGCGAGAATTACCTCCATTTGGAAACACATAACAAGTACAAAGCTGCCAACACGCATGATTTCTATATGCGTAGTTATTATTTTAACAGAGGAACAGAGGCAGATAAGTAATTTCAAAAAATAACCCAAGAAGTAGATGAAATTTTAGATAAGGTCTTCTCCTTATGTTTAAAGCAGTTAAAACATGAAACCTTTAAAAGAGGAGTGCAAAGTGAGCTGGCAGAGGCAGGTAATAAGTTGAAGATGACAAGAAAGCCATCACAAAAGGGAAGGCTACATTGGGATGAATAAGAACTAAACAAATATTGCTAAAAACAGAGTCACCTTCCTAGAGGATAGTCGTGAAAGTGTAAGAAAATCTCACAGGAAAACGAGGGGAATGAAAGCAATTCAACAAAGTTGTGGAGGGCAGTGAGTAATATATGCACCTGCGGTAGATCACGCAAGTAGATTTTTAAATTGAAAGCCATGAAAAAAATATCTTTACAAAAAAAAGAAAATATGAATCTTCAGATTAAAAATATATATATACCATTTTCCAGAAAAAAAACCCACACGATGACTTACCATGAGAAACACCACAGAAAAGTTACTTAACTTTCATGTTTAAAAATAAGTCTGTCAGCCCCAAGGCAAAAAAGAAGAAAAAAACATTGCAAAAGTAGGCAAGAGAGAGGACGCAGTGGAGCTACAAAGAGGAAATCATCAGGCTAGCCTCACACTTTTCCAGAGCAAGAGTCAATGCCAGAACACAGTGAAACAATGTGTTACAGAATTATGGGGGTTGGAGGGAGGTGCACCATTCCATAATCTTAAACGCATTTAAGTTGTTTGTTCACAGAAGCAACAGAAAGGCATTTAGAATATAACACCTAACTTCTGGCCAACATGGAGGCCTAGACTGACATGCTCCATCTCCCTCCACAATTAAGAAGGAATACAACTATCAGAAATAACCAAAAGTTCCAGAAAATAAAGCTACATGAAAGGCCAATGTATGAAGTTATAAACAAGTGGTGCTCATCCAGACTGGTAGGAGGGGTGAAGCCAGGGTGGAGAGGTCAAGCTGTGCTGGCGGTGGCAGCTGCAGCAATGGCAGCGGGACTGCGGTAAGCACAGACACCTGTATTTAAGGGGAGGCAAAAAGTGCCTAGGAGCACCCCTGGCTGCAGTCCAGACCGTCAGCTTGCGATTCCAATGCCGGGGAAGGCAGACTTTATTGCCTTGGACTGTGAGGCCCGGAGGGTGTGGGGACGGAGGAGGAGGATCTCAGTCTCTCAGCGGAGAATGAACGACAGGAATCCATCTTGGACCCCCGCCCCCACACAAAGTGCCACAGCGTGGAGAGAGGGTCGCCTGGTTGTGACGAGTGCACAGGGCTCTACCGCCTATAGCGTAGTAGGTGTGACAGCCCCATCAAAGGAGGAAAAGTAAACAAACCTGTCAGGATGGCAGGGATCGTGATAGAGATCCCAACCATGCAGCTGACCAGACAGCAAATACATGATTTAATGGACCAACAGATAATATTTCTGAGGCTCAGTTCAGAGCTATAGTTATAAGACAGCTTACAGAATTAACAGTGGATTTAAAACATGACGGGGAAGGAATGAAGGCTAGTCCTGCTGAAATGAATGAAAAAACATATGAAGAAAGTGGTGAGGGAAGGAAAACCAGGAATCAAATCAACGAATCGGGGCATAGGGAAGGAACAAACAGTCAACCAGTGCAGAAAGAGGAAACGAAAAGTGAAGAAGATTAAGAGAGGCTCAGAAACCTCTGAGACAGCTATAAGCGAGCCAACATCCGAATTATAGAGTTGTCAGAAGGTAAAGAAGAAGAACTAGAAATTGAAAAATTATGTGAAAAAATAATGAAGCAGAACTTCCCTAACATGGGGAAGGAAATAGACTTACAGGTGCAGGAAGCACAGAGAGTTCCAAATAAACTGGACCCAGGGAGAACCACACCAAGACACGTTATAATCAAAATGTCAAAAGTTAAGGATAAAGAGAGAATTTTAAAAGCAGCAAGAGAGAAGAAGAGAATTATGTACAAAGAGGTCCCAATTAGACTATCAGCTGATTTCTCAAAGGAGACTCTGCAGGCAAGAAAGGACTGGCAAGAAATATTCAAAATAATAAAAATCAAACACGTACAGCCACGATTACTCTCTCCGGTGAAGCTGTCATTCAGAATAGAAGGGCAGAGAGAGTGCTTCCAGGACAAAGTAAAACTGAAGGAGTTCATTAGATCCAAACCACTGTTATATGAGATGTTAAAGGGATTTGTTTATAAGAAGGAGGATCAAAACTATGAATATTAAAATGAAAACTGTATGACAACAGCCAATAACAGAAGCTAGGGAATCGAAACAAAGGCAAACTAAATAGGCAATGAGAGTGGAAAAAGAATTATAGGTATGGGGAACATATTGGGGGGAGGTCAGTGGAGAGGGGGAAGGGGAAAAAGGGAGGGAGATGATGCAGGAATTAAGAAGCACAGTAGGAGGGAATGGAGTAGACAGGAGGATGTTGAGAAGAACTAATGCACAACTAATGGGCAAGGACTAAGGGGGGGTGGACAGTTGGAGGGAGGAAGGGTCACTGGGTGGAGGGGAGCAGAGGGAAAAGAAATTGGGACAACTGTAACAGCATAATCAATAAAACGTATTTTTTAAAAAGAGAAATATACATTTCTCATATATATTGGTCTTCATCACAATTCTTGGCTCACAACTCAGGAAACCCTTGGGATTTCCCAAGGCTTGAAAGTGATAACGGTGTCTTTTGTTTTATGAGTGAGGTGGATTTTGGAAAGCACAGAAGGATGGGGAATGGTTGCCAGTGGAGCCAGCCAAGTGATTATAGGGCGGGAATGTTCAGTCCCACCCCTGACCTCCTGGGATGGGAAGGCGCTGGAGACTGAATTCAGTCACCAACAGCCAATGATTTAACCAATCATGCTCATTCAATGAAGCCTCCATAAAGACCCAAGAGGGTATGAGGGGGACTTCCAAGTTGGGGAGCCAGAAAGCTTCCATGCGACACAGTGATGGGCCCCAAGCTCCGTTCAGGAGCTAGCCCTATGTATCTCTCCATCTGGCTGCTTATTTGTATCCTTTAATATTCTTTGCAGTAAATCAATAATATAATGAATACACAGATTTTACCTGAGTTCTGTGAGCCATTCTAGCAAATTAATTGCGCCCAAGTAATGGTCACTGGAACCTCCAATCTGTTGCCACTGAGTCAGAAGCACGGGTGACCTGGGCTATGTCTGGCATCTGAAATGTGTGTGTTGGGGAGTGGTAGGACTGACCCCTTATATGGAATCTGATGCTGTCTCTGGGTAGATAGTGTCAGAATTGAGTTGAATTCTTTGTTACCCTGCTAGCATCTGATAATAGGGAAACCCACCCCCACATTGGAATTGGGTCTAGGAACTTTATTTACTGTGTGATTCCATTCATATGAAGTACTTAGAATAGTCAAAACAATAGACAGCAGATTGTTGGTTGCCAGGGGCTGGGAGGAAGGAGAGAATACAGTGTTGTTTAATGGGTATAGAGTTCTAGTTTTACAAAATGGTGATAGCAGCAACTATGAAAGGTTCGTGTTTTACTGGATATCTTGGTACTTGACTGATAGGTCATAACTCCTACATATCTGCTAGGGGAAGTCCAGGGTAAAAGGGGTGCATGTTACAGTCCCGTGGCTCTACTAAATGATAAGGAAATTCAAGGTAGCAGTGTGTGAATTACTTCATCCTGAAGCCATTACGATTATTATAGACCCTCAATATCAAAGTTGTTGAGAATAGTCCCCAGTTTCCAATTGAAGCCACCCTCATTCTCTTTTGCCATTCCGTGATAAAAATATTTACGGGAAATGCATTAGGCTGGAAAACCTTTAAAATCGAGTGTGCAGAAATTTGAGACAATTACTGTATAAGCTACCTATTGCTTGTAACAAGTGACCCCAAAACTTGTTGGTTTAAAACAACAACTATGTATTTTCTTACGGTTTCTGAGGCATTGGGATCTAGGCAGCGTAGATGGCTTAGGATCTTTCGTGAAGTTACAGTCAAGATGCCATCTAGGGCTATATGGTCATTTAAAGCTCAACTAGATGGAAGAATCTGCTTATGATGCTCATGAGGCCAACGGCAGGAGGTTTCCATTCCTCACCACACATGCCTTTCCACCAGGTTGCTCATGACATGACAACTCATAGCCAGAGCAAGTGATACAAGAATTAAAGAGAGTCACTAAGCTAGAAGTCACAGTGTCTTTTATAACCTGAGTTTGTAAGTGACATACCTGTTGCTTCTGTCATATGCTGTTGATCACACAGACCAACATTGATACAGTGTGGAAGAGGACTACAAGTCTGTGAATACCAGGAGGTGGAATCTTTGGGGACTGTCTTAGTCCATTCAGGCTGCTCTAACAGACTACCAGAGACTGGGTGTTTTATATACAACAGAATTTTATTTCTCACAGTTCTGGAGGCTCAGAAGTCCACAATCAAGGTGCTAGTATGATCAGATTCTGATGGGCCCAAAAGTTGGGTGGGGTGGAGCCTCAGGGAATTACTAGGGTGAGGCTAATAATGTGAGCCAGGTTGATGGAGTCTCAGATATGGTGCCTGCCTGCTGGCTCTGTTAGGGGAGGGCTCAGAAAAAGAAAAATGGCCTCTGCCAGCACTTATGTCTGGGGGAAAGCTGTCTCCCAGCTCTTGCCCTGATGCCAGACATTTTGGTTTCTCCCCATGTGCCTTTGGTGCCTTTCAAGCTACTGTTCCAGTGCTGGAGCTCAGAGGGAGTGAGTCTAAGTCTGTGTGAAGACTCTTTAAGAGGAAGTGCCTGGGACTCCAGATGTTTCTGTCTTCCACAGCCTTAATCCCTAATGGTTTTTAGAACCAGAAGTTACAATGACTTATCTTCCTGGCACTGGAACCCTGGGCTAGGGGGGCTGGTGTGGGGCTGGAACCCCTCGTTCCTGAGATATCCCTCCTGATTTTTATCCTCCACACACAGGTCTGGGACCAAGTCATTCTGTGTTTCCACTCCTCCTACCAGTCTTGATGTGGTTTCTTCTTTAATTCCCTAGTTGTAGGCCTGCCATTCAGCTCAATTTCTGGTAGTTCTGAATAACGGTTGTTCTGCAGTTTGATTGTAGTTTTGATGTGGTCGTGTGAGGAGGCGAGCTGTGTTTACCTACACCACCATCTTGACTGGAAGTCTCATCTTTCTTCAAGTATAAATAATTATGATGATGAATTTCAAGTGGTCATCAAGAGGGGTAGAAAGCAGTCTGGGCACATAAAGGTTTCTTTGAGGAGATCTTACACTTGACTAGAATCTAGGTACATCAACGCATACTGTACTGATGATAACCATAATGTCTAACACAGGATTGAAGAGTTACAGAAAAGTTTAAAAGTTCAAATGTCAAAGATCAAATGTTAGAACAAAAGACTGCTCCTATTTCTCTTATCACTTAGGAATTTACAAAGGTTTCAGGAGCTCCGTGCCAAGAATGAGGAGTGGGAGGGACAAGGACCAATATACATTTTTTCTATGATCTCACAAGGTCAAAAATGGACACTGCTTTTTCCGTGCAGGGAATAGGTGAGCAGCAGAGGTCCTCAGGTAAGAGAAAAACAAATTATTAACTTGCAAATACTTCCTCTGAGATTAGATGAATTCAATAAGTTCTTGCAAAACCAACAATTATTTCTGTTTAGTGGTGAATGTCCATTTTTTGGCTTTTCTTCTATCCTCATTGGTGATTCTGGAGTGGCTCATGAATTAGTACAGTATTCACAGATATACTGGTGGTTGAGGAACATTTCTGCAATATTAAGAAATTGATAGTCTCATATTCATGTGTATGTAGGTTTATATGTACCATGTGTTAAACAACAAAAATTTAAAGATCAAATTGGCTTTATTCAATGATTCTTGAATGAGGCAGCATCCCATCTAGTGAACAGAAAGGAGCACCAAAGAGCTACACAAAAGGAAAGATTCTTAAAGGCAGAAAAGGGGGGGGCATGGAAGTCCTAAAGAGAAAAATGGATTATTTCAAGCAAGGTCACCTTCCCTTGGGGGACAAAAAGGGTCTATTAGGTGGATCACTTCACCGGTGCTGTCCAGGTAATTGACCAGTTAAGATTACATTCCTAGGGAAGGTTGAAACTGCAGTGAAGTTAGGTATTCAGTTTCGGTTTGGTGATATGACCTTAACAAAGGTGACTCCATTTGGGGCCTGTTGTTTCTTCACACATGAGTTAAGTTGTCGGCAGCCGTCCGTCTCGAGAGACGATGGTGTAGCTTCTTAAGAGTCTATCTGCACCGCCGAGAATGGCTGTGCAGTCCAACTCGGGAGTGACACGGTATCTGTCTCCTCCCGTGTTGAATCGACATCTTGTGATGACGCTGGAGTGTCCTCTCCAGTGAAGCTGAAGCTACAGAGCCTGGGCAGGGTGATATGGAGGGTCTGCTGTTACCCATGCAGCAGACCCCCCCTCTCTTCGCAGCTGAAGGGTCCAAGGGAAAGACGGAGTCAATACAGCTTGGCTTCACATGAGTTAAGTATGACACAGGTTATTTGCTGTATGACTCTTGATCCCGCTATAAGGGATGGTAAAAATTACATTATCAGTGATAATTTAGGATAAAATTAAAATATATACTAATATTCTGTGATAATGATTTATCATATGCATCCCCATTTCAATGTTTTAATATAATATATAAAATATGTGATTCATTTTTGAATCTAAGTATTACTTTAATAATTGAATTGGCTATTTCAGTGGGTTTCCTAACCAGAGGACATGTTTCACTCAAATTGAAATGAATAAAAAGATACCTAAGAATTATAATTACTTAAGAATGTGTGTCCAATTGGACATTACTGTTGTTTAATTAATTAAACAAAAAGGCCATTAGACTGAGGTGGTTCTAAGCGAACGAAAATCTAAGCCTAGAAATGACTGAAAGGTTACAAAATTGAAACCTAAGGCTATCCAATCAAAAAGAGTCAGCCAGGCTTCAGGCTATAACCAGTGAATCATTTCCTCAGTTTCTGTTTGCCTTTGCTCTGTATGGTCTTGCCCCTGCTGCTGCAGGTGGGGCTCTCCTGGCCACTTCGGTGTGGTGCTGCCCAAATGCAATTGATTTCTGCTCAAATAAACTCTTAAAAATTTTACTATGTCTCAGTTTATCTTTTAAAAATATATATTTTATTTATTTATTTATTTATAGAGAAAGGGGAAGGGAGAGAGAAAGAGAGGGAGAGGAACATCAATGTGCAAGGGAAACGTCCATCGGTTGCCTCTCACATGCCCCCACCTGGGGACCTGGCCCACAACCCAGGCATGTGCCCTGACTGGGAATCGAACCGGCTACCCTTTGGTTCACAGGTTGGTGCTCAATCCACTGAGCCACACCAGCCAAGGCTCAGTTTATCTTTTAGCACTGTCACTGGAACACAATTTATGTAATAAATCTTATAATCGTATAATAATATAAATATTATTTTGCTGCTATAAAGGCAAGAAAAAGAAATTTTATTAACTGTTTATTTATTTTATTACTCATATCAATATCAACAGACCACCTAAACATGAAAAATAATAGAGTAAGTTGTCTTTGATATTTAGCCAACTTTCAGTCATTTCAAAGCCATAGCTTTACATGTATTTGTTAGCCTGATTTATAACTTTCAAATATCTGGACATATGGAATGTGAACCTGCATCTCTGTACTTTTGCCCCAGGTCCCACAAATGCTCAGATGGGCCTGACTAGGCATACGTTTACCTATTTTAAGCCCACTGCTGTTCTTTCATCATTAGCATAAAAAAATTAAAGTTGAAATATTTGATAGTTCCTTGATCTTAAATGTAAATGTGGGAACTGACATCTATTTCATTAATTGATAAAATAGTAGTCATCCAGATGATCAGCATTTTCTGTGTTATATTTTATATTCTGAATGTGCTCTGAATATTAAGAAAACTTTAAAGATCATCATCAGGACTTCCAGCCAAGATGGAGGCATAGACAGACAGGCTGTGTCTCCCTCCACAACTAAGAAGGAATACAACTACCTCAAAACTAGAAACAACCAGAAGTTCCAGAAAATCGAAGTGCATGGAAGTCCAGCAAACAAAGATACAAAGAAGAAATACTCATCCAGACAGGTAGGAGGGGTGGAGCCGGGGCGGAGAGGACGCGGTGTGGTGGTGGCAGCAGCAGCAACAGCAGCAGCAGACCAGCAGAAAGAGCAGTTACACGTTATAAAAAGTCAGGAGGGTCACCTGGGGAGCGTTCCCAGCTCCTCACCAGACCGCACAGCTCATAGTCCCAGCACCGGGGAAAATCAAGCCTCATTGCTTTTGACTGTGCAAACCAGTGGGGGTTGGGACGGAGGCAGAAACTGCTGGTCTCAGCAGAGTCCACTTGTTTAAAGGGCCTACACAGTCCTAGAACATCCACAGACCCACCCACTCTGGGAACGACAGCCAGGGCAGCAGCTAGAGGGACACCAGTCCGGTGCAGAAGTGGGAGAGGTGCTTGGAAAAGGGGCGAGTGCTGGGCAAGCAGCATTGCTCCTTCTCAGTCCCCTCCCCCGCATACAGTGCCACAATGTGGTGAAACAGGTCGCCCCTTCCTGACGAATACCTGAGACTCTGCTCCTTACAATGTAGTAGGAGTGACAGCTCTCCCTGGGACACGGAAGCAAACAAACACAGGAGACTTCCGGCCAAGATGGAGCCCTAGACTGACACGCTCCATCTCCCTCCACAATTAAGAAGGAATACAACTACCGCAAAACCAGAAATAACCAGAAGTTCCAGAAAACAAATGGAAGTCCAACGTATGAAGTTATAAAGAAGTGGTGCTCGTCTGGACAGGTAGGAGGGGCGAAGCCAGGGTGGGGAGTTAAAGCTGTGCTGTCAGTGGCAGCAGCAGCGACGGAGGCAGGACAGCGGTAAGCACAGACACCTGTATTTAGGGGGAGGCGAGAAGTGCCCAGGGAGCACCCCCGGCTGCAGACCAGACCTGTCAGCTTGCGATTCCAAAGCTGGGGAAGGCAGACTTCCATTACCTTAGACTGTGAGGACGGAGGGGGTGGGGATGGAAGAGGAGGCTCCTGGTCTCTCAACGGAGAATAAACTGCAGGAATCCATCTTGGACACCCACCCCCGCAGAAAACGCCACAGTGTGATGTGACAGGTCACCTGGTTGTGACAAGTGCACAGGGCTCCGCCCCCTATAGCGTAGGAGGTGTGACAGCCCTGCCCAGGAAGCAAAGGTAAAAACAAAATGGTCAGAATGGCATAGATCATGATAGAGATTTGGTGACACAGCTTACCAAACAGCAAATATCTGAACTAACGGATGAGCAGATAGGAAATCTTTCTGAGGCTCAGTTCAGAGCTTTGGTTATAAAAATGCTTTCAGACCTAACAGCAGATCTTAAACAAGATGGAGAAGGAATGAAGGCTAGTCCTGCTAAAATTAACAAAAAACACATATGAAACTAGTGGTGAGGGCAAGAAAACCAGGGATTAAATCAACAAATTGGAACATAGGGAAGGAACAAATAGTCAACCAGTTCAGAAAGAGGAAATGAGAAGTGAGGAAAGTGAGGAGAGCCTCAGAAACCTATGGGACAGCTATAAGCGGGCCAACATCAGAAACATAGGGCTGCCAGAAAGTGAAGAAGAAGAACTAGAAATTAAAAAATTATGTGAAAAAATAATGAAGCAGAACTTCCCTAACTTGAGGAAGGAAATAAGACTTACAGGTCCAAGAAGCACAGAGAGTTCCAAAAAAACTGGACCCAGGGAGAACCACACCAAGACACATTATAATCAAAATGTCAAAAGTTAAGGATAAAGAGAGAATTTTAAAAGCAGCAAGAAAAAGAAGAGAGTTACCTACAAAGGGGTCCCAATAAGACTCTCAGCTGATTTCTCAAAAGAAACTCTGCAGGCAAGAAGGGGCTGGCAAGAAATATTCAAAGTAATGAAAATCAAAAACCTACAACCACGATTACTCTATCCAGCGAAGCTGTCATTCAGAATAGAAGGGCAGAGAAAGTGCTTCCAGGACAAAGTAAAACTGAAGGAGTTCATTAGATTCAAACCACTGTTATATGAACTGTTAAAGGGACTTGTTTAGAAGGAGGATCA
Organism: Furipterus horrens; assembly: GCF_987537825.1. NCBI lineage: Eukaryota > Metazoa > Chordata > Mammalia > Chiroptera > Furipteridae > Furipterus > Furipterus horrens. Next base: position 186,799,348 of record NW_028327174.1, read on the forward strand.
AAACTATGAACATTAAAATGAAAACTGTATCAGATCAACCAACAACAGAAGCTAGGGAATTGAAACAAAGGAAGACTAAGTAGGCAACGAGAGTGGGAAAAGAATTATAGGTATGGGGAACATATAGGGGGGAGGTCAGTGGGGAGGGGGGAGGGAAGGAAGGGAGGGAGATGGTACAGAAATTAAGAAGCGTAGTAGGAGGGAGTGGAGTAGATAGGAAGATGTTGAGAAGAACTATATGCACAACCAATGGGCATGGACTGAGGAGGGGACAACTGGAGGGAGAGGGGTCTCTGGGTGGAGGGGAACAAAAGGAAAAGAAATTGGGAAAACTGTAATAGCATAAACAATAAAACATTTCTTTTAAGTAAAAAAGAAAAAGAAAAGATCGTCATCAAAATAAAGATTCTGAGAACATACCAGCTCCAGTAAAAAAATACACATTATATCCCTGACTGGTGTGGCTCAGTGGATTGAGCACTAGCCTGTGAACTGAGATGTTGCTGGTTCAATTCCCAGTCAGGGCACATGTCTGGGTTCCAGGTGAGGTCCCCTGTTGGGGTCAGCGAGAGGCAACCGATCCATATACCTATCTCTTGCACATTGATGTTTCTCTCTTTCTCCCTCCCTACCCCTCCCTTTAAAAGTAAATAAATAACTTTTAAAAATAGACATTACATATAAAGTTAACAGCAAAAAGACATAATTCTTAAGCATAAAAAATTTCTACTCAATGAAATTGAAATTTTTTCTAAAATGGGAAATACTTCTGAATTGCGCCTCAAATTATATGACATGAATTCAACCTTGCTTGTTAACACACTTCTTACATCTGATTAAAATGAGGTGGGACACGGGGAAGTACACCTGTGAAATAAGTGGAAGAGGGGAAGTGACATGGCTGTAAGGCAGAAGCCTGGGACTCTGCCTGAGAAGTGTGCGTGCTGCTATTGAGTAGCATATAAACTTAATTAGAAACAGAAAGCAATGCCTGTCATAAGAGTTTTGTTTTTTTTTAATGTTATGCACTGTTAGTTGGGGTGTAAAGGGAACTTCTTAAAGTTCTTTTTATAATTGTATCAATTTAGGAGAGGAGAGAGGCAAGCAAGAACTTGGCTGACACAAATAATATTGCTTAGCCTTGGAAAAAAAGTAGGTGGCATTGTGAATGTTTAACTCAGATGTTTCATATGCTTTGATTTAAATTGTTTTCTTATTAGAAATTTTAAATTACAAAAGAAATAAATGCTAACTATAATGTGTGGAAGCAAACAATATGAAGTTGTGGAAAGAAAATAGTAATCTGATCTGTCCCTGCCTGCCCTGTTGTCCCCTCACCCCAAATTAAAAAACACTTAATAGTCTGGTCCATATCCTATCACGTGTTTCCCTGTTCTCCTATAAACGTATGCACAGGTACACTCATTCATGTACAGTGATCCCACTATACATATTACTTCATCACTTGCCTTTTTAATTAACTTATCATGGACCTCCCAATACATAAAGTTCTAATTAATTTTTATTGCTGCATAATATAGTGTGTATGTACTATAATTTATTCAACCTTTTCCCTGATGATGGATAGGTAGGTTGTTTCCACTCTGTTTGCCTTTACAAACAACACTGCAGTAGACATCTCTGCACATATAGCCTTAGGTACCAGTGATTTTATTTTGATAGCACTACACGTTTGTGCTGGCACTTTGAAAGCACCCATTTCCCTGTACCTTCACTAGTAGTGATGTGGAGGCAGATTTCATGTGAAGCTGATGAAGCTGAAGTTTCAAGAACCTTTATTTGAATATGTACACCTACCCTCCCAACCACCCAGCCACGCTCCAAAGGCCTTGAGAGAAGTCTTAGCAATGTAATCATAAGGGTCTTATCTTTGCCATATTTGAAAAAGTAAGGTGTCTTCTCTGCAACCAGTTAAAACAATTCTGCCTTTCCACCCTGAATTACCCTCCGTTCACACTTCCCCTTGTGTTGGATCGCCTTGGAGCGGTTGCAGGCAGTTTTGAAAGGTGAATTGGGATGTATCTATTTAAGTTTAGTGGGACGTATTCAGCAGGTTCACTGTAGCTTCTGTGCATAGTGGGGTTATTGCTGGACATCCTAACAGTACCAGAGGTCACATTGTGAAATGACCTTGTCTTATGACACCTGGCACCAGATGTGTAGGGATCTAGAGGAGAAACGAAGTCTGAAATGTATGAAGCCAGAAGCTTGTCTGTAGAAAATTCTTCCCATCATCAGAGTTATAGAATTGTAAGCTAATGATTCCATTCTCACCGATAAGTAGCCAAAACCCAGAGTTCTCTCCTAGTAGGACTATCCTGGATAAAGCAGTACATACAATTATAAACTCCACAAAAAGGTTTTTTCTTTTTTTCTTTTTGGTGAAACTTACCCAAAACAGAGTAAGAATTTCTGGGTTTATAGGCTATAAATTGGTAGTATTTGTATAGACAGCAGATATGAAGCCACATATTTTATGCCTGCCAACATATCAGATTGAATTTGATGCTGAAAGAAGCTTTTCTAAACTGTCAGTAATAAAATAAAAAAAAATTCAATCAGCCATGCTAATGAAGTTCTTAAAGAATATGCCTCCAAATACTATGAAAATAGTATTGCAGAAGTGTGTCAGGCAGTTAATAAATAATTTTTTTAAAGTGTTGTGATATTTGTGATGTTTATCAGTTTCATAAAAAATTATAATTGTGGTGGTTTATTTTCTCATTCTACGTAAGTATTCACCTTTGGACCAAGTTTTATATTTAAAATTTTGGATTCTGATTGCGGGAGAGGGGGTGGGTTGGGTGGGGGAGAGAAATTAGGGGAAAAGGGGACAGCTGTAATTGAAAAACCAAAATTAAAAAAAAAATTTTTTTTGGATTCTTTTTCTTGAAAATGGCTCCTAAATTGTTTAAATTTCAGGTCTCAAAGTATGAATCCTCACCTGATTCAAATGTATTGGTCTTTCAAAGTTTGCCAGTAGGATAAGCGAAAATTGTATCTTTTTGCTTTTGTTGACCTTTCATGGATCTCTAGAGAGAGCAAACATTTTTTTCACATATATATTGCCCATTTGTATTTCCTCTTTGAATTGATTACCCATATGCTTTCGTCCATGTTTTTGTTTCTTCTAAATTTGTAGGGGCTGTGTATAAAGGATGTTAACACGTAGTGGATCATTGGTGTCCAAATAATTTTCTCTAGATTATCCTTTGTCATTTTTTTTGGCAACAGCTATATTGTATTCTAATTTACATACTGCACAATTCACCTAGGGTATTTATTGATATTATTTTTCCAGTTTTGTTGACAAATAATGTTATCTACTTAAGTTCTACGATGTAATATTTTGATACCCAATACATTGTGAAATGATTATCACAATGAAGCTAAATAACATATCCATCATATTACCCATTGAAAGTATACAATTCAATGGTTTTTAAAATACATTCACAGAGTTGTAAACCCATCTTCACAATCATTTTTAAAACATTTAATCACTCCCAAAAGAAATCCTGCACCCTTTAGCTATCATCCTCAATGCCCCATCACAATTTGTCTTTTGATATGTGGTATTTTTAATATCAAATTTCCTTAATTTTCCTATAGTCAAATATCTCTATATTTTCTTTTCAGCTTCTAGGTTTCCAGTTTCCAGTGTGGTTTAAAGTCTCCACTCTCTCTAAGGTTATTAACTATTCTAATATTTTATTTTTACATTTACATCTTTAATTCATCTGGGATGTATTCTCAGTTTTTTCCTAGCCTTTAATCAAGTAGACCCTCCCACTTCTTACCCAGATCTTGAGAAGAAATTACTAAACTTAATGAGGGAGAAGTTTCTCTTTCAACAGAGTTGGGGATAAACCCTGAGGGCCAGGCCAAAGGTGCAGGCACAAGGAAGAGGAACACCTCCAAAGACAGTCCTGCTCAGCCCTGTGTGCGCTCACTGTAGGACATGTGGTATATGCTCACATGATGCTTGAGACCTACCTTGACCAGATAACTTTTTCTTTCAAAAAGAGTTGAAAATGGGGTCCTCACAGCACTGGTCAGAAAGGAGCCAAGCTGTGCTTAGCAATGTGCTTCCAGAGACTATAGTATGGGTAGTGGGGGTAGCGGGAGGAGTAGCTACAGTGAAGAAACCTGGCAAACACTACCTGGACCACGTAAGCAAGGCTACTATCATGGTGATAAATCATGTCGATAGTAGTATCGCTGATATGATATGATGAGAATGGCCCTTTCCCGGCCAAGACTCATAATCCAAGTCTGACCATGAGAAGGACACTGGACAAACCCAGAATGAGGGGTGTGCTGTGAAATGCCTGATCAGTTTTTCTCAAAACTGTCAAGGTCTTCCTAGACAAAGGAAGTCTGAGAAACTGCCACAGGCCAGAGGAGGAGAAGAGACATGCTGACAAACATAATGAGGGATTCTGGATGAGATTCTGGAACGGAAAAAGAGCATCAGGGAAAAGCTAGTGAAATCCAATGAAGTACACAGTTTAAGTTATAGTAATGTACCAGCGTTGTCTCCTTAGTTGTGACAAATGTACCACCACGATCTAGGATGTTAACAATAGGAGACGCTGAGTGAGGAGTATGTGAGGACCCTGTACTGTTTTTGCCACTTTTCTGTAAGTCTAAAAGCATTCTAAAATAAAACAATTAAATTAAGAGGGAAAGGAAGGCACTTTTGCTCGCCACATTCTTCCTGGGGGGACATATCTAAACCAAGAAGGCATCCTTCCTTCTGACAATGAGTTAGTGTCTCTACAACCTAGTGCTTAATTTGAACAAATTATGTGGGTGGGTCAGGAAGGAATTTGGGAAAGTCATGTCCCCTGTCCACAGTCCCCCAGCCAGCGCAGAGAAGCCTTCCAGAACAGCTGATTCTGGCTGTCCTGGCCACTCCATGCATCCCACCCCCCCAGAAGCACAATGGCTCACAGTGGCATCCCCCATCCCCACCTGCCCCAAGATACTGCTCAGGATCACCAGAAGGCTCATTTTCTGGATGTGCTATTCTACTTCTTGAACCCTGGCTGTTCTCTTCACCATTGACACTTGCTCTGACCGCCCTTCCCTTGCTTTAGTGACCCATTCAGACCCCTTGCCCTGGTTTTTTGATCTTGGCTACTCACTCAACTCTGCACACCCTCTTGATTTCTGTACTACCTGGAGCTGCAGGTGAGAGCGGTTCCTTCTTCCCTCTCTCACTGCCCGACTGGCCTAAGGCCCCCTGGGTGTAGCTTCTCTTATCCATGTGATGGGACGCCATCAGCAGCAATATCTCTGCTCTAGGAAGAATACACTAACTATCCCAAGGAGAGTAGCCTTTAAAAACACTATTCTATTAGTCATTTCACTAATATATCAAATTATGATTTCGTAGCCTATGTTCTACTTTGTAAGGGGAGCAGTGACATGGTCTAGTTTCTGGCATCTTCTTCAATGTCCTGATCCCTAGACAGTAATGGCTGTGCATCTCTGTTTCAACACCCCAGGGGGTTCTGGGTAGTACTGGGGCTCATGGATGGACCCAAGTCAGCAGAGCAGACCTTCATTCTGAGGCCGTACAGAAATCCAGCAGTCGAGGGGGACCTTGAACTCTGCTGTCATTTCAGTGTTAAAGTTACTTGTAATCATCGGTCACCTCCTCAGATCCCACTCCGAGGGACTGGATGTGTGGCTTTTCCTGGGAAGAAATTAGGTGTACCTTGCCTTGATGACAAGAAGCAACTGAATGAGACTGACAGCCTCACAGAGATGTTGACCTGGAGTAGCCAAGAGATAGCACCTGCACTAGAAATTCGGAGCTGAATTACCCTTCATTCTAGTGTAGGATGGCAAGGTTTAAGAAGTCTTGCAGAGGACCGGGTTTGGTTTGGTAGAAAAATGAATGAATTCCAACAGATAAAACTTCTGGAAGTTTCTGTTTCTTGGCCTAAGCTCAAAGCTACTGTTCTTGCAAGCAGAGAGAATCAGATTAATGGGTGTGTGGTGAGCGCAGCTTCCCAAATTTTCCATTTTCTTCATGAGTGGTGATGGCGTGCTGCCTGCCATATTGTATGAGGCCCTGAGTGGAAAACCAAGCTTCCTGCTCTGCCAGCCAGAGACTCCCAAGGTTTCAGCATAATTCATTACCTCACATGGCCGGGGGTGAGGGGGGTGGGATAGGGAAAGCCCTGCCTTTACCATGTCACCTCGCCTGAATCTACCACCTGAGTACTGAGTATAATTTTCTTGTTGTGGCCCCAGCACCCTTTTGCTCCACTGCCCACAGGTTCTACAGAAGGACAAGGCCTGGGGCACTCTCATGACCTCTGTGTGATGAGGAGGAGTCTGGGGCCTGCACCATCATTTATCACCTGGGTTACAAAGCGCAGGAGGGACTGGGGAGCTGGCTTGGCTGCAGCTCCACCGTGGTGGAACCTGGGGCATGGATCTGGGAAGAGCTGGTGGCGCACAGAGCCTTTAGGAAAGATCAGAAGCTCTGCTCTTGGAAGGCAGGGTCTCTCTTCCTCTTCTGTCTTAGAGCCTTTCCTGTGTTTTTAGAGAGCAGTGTTTCTCAACCTTTTTTTAATTTTTTCCTTATCACTGTCTCTACTGGGGAAACATTGATTAGGTTTAAATTTTCCCTAACGAGAAAATTAAATACTAAGACACAAGATTTTTGTCGGGTAGCTTTGGAGGGCCACAAGCCATTGCAACATCTAAGACTTTTTTGCCCCACCCCGAGAATCAGTTTCCTCTTTCGGGAACACGTGTGAGAGAAGAACGGTTCTGCTGCTGAGAAACAGCGCTGCCCACAAAGGGAAGCTCTCCTGCCTGCTGGTTGTATTTCTCGTTGTCTAGCTCTCGAAGGATGAGCTCAGCAGCATGTTACAGGGATACCGATTAAACTGCCCGAGACCGCAGAGGTGTTTACTGTTTACTTCAGAAGTCTGGAGTTAGGCGCGGTGGCTCGGTGATGCCATCAAAACACAGGTTCTCTTCGATTCCCAGTCAGGGCACATGATTAGGTTGCACGTCAGGTCCCCAGTTGGGGGTGCGTGAGAGGCAACCACACAGTGATGTTTCTCTCCCTCTCTTTCTCCTTTGCCCTCTCTCAAAAATAAATAAATAAATAAAATAAACAAACAAATAAATTATTTTAAAAAACAAAACAAAACACAGGTTCTCACCCTCTCAGCGATCCTCAGGGCGCTGGGGATGCCTCCTCCGCTCTTGGCCACAAGATGGCTGTAGCAGCTCCAGGCATCCGGTCCTCACAAACCTGCATTTGTAGGGAGAGGGACGGAGGGAGACAGGACCACAGAGAAAAGGGGCAAATGACTGGTCGCCAAATGATAGTTGCTAATCTCTCTCTCTCTTCACTCCTTTACCTTCTGGCTTTACTTAACTGGCATTCCCCAGACCCACATGTGAATCACTATACATCCAAATGGAGGGCTGCACTAGCAATAGCACTAGCTGGTTGGCCTGAGCAAAGTACTTAACATCTCTGGGCCTCAGCTTCCTCATTCATGAAGTTAGGGCCACACACTAGATGCCTTTTTATGTAAACTTGTATAAAGAGTGCTGATGTGAAGACTCTTGAATCCATCTTTTGATGAATACACACACGCTTTTCCGTTGTGGTCTGGGAGCGGAACTGCTGGGTCGTATGATGTCCAAATATCCCTATTCCAGACAGATGCAAACGTTTTTCCATCCTACCCACACTTCACTGTTAATAGACTCAGTGCCAGGGCTCCCAGTGCTTGTCAGCTCAGTGTCTCCCCCAGCCCCACCTCTGTCATGGACAGCCACCACAAAGAGTAATCCACAGCCACACACTCCAGAGCCTGCTTGTGAAGAGAGCCAGGTAACAGGTGTCCCTTGTGACAGCGGTGAATTGCATTTCTGGGGCCAGGTGTGGCCCTGTTTCTAAGAGCCTACTTGACCAGCCAAAAGAGGTTCTGGGGCTCTGGAAAAGACTCATTTCATTGTGAGGCACTTCACAGCCAGCGCTACAAAATGAATCTGTCAACAGATAATTTAGCTCATGCAAGCCCTTCTAAACTTTAAGCACCTGGTAGATCCTCAATAAAAGGAACCATAAAAGTGTAGGGTAAAAGGCCCTGTGATAGCATTTTGTAAGAGAAATTTGTGTTTTGGACACTTTTGAGCAAACAGGAAATTTCTCCAAAGTAAGCACTTAAAATACTACTTACAGAAGCAGGTTTGGAATGTCAGTTTCTGGTTTAGAGAAATGGGTGGAGCCCTGAGAACAGTGTTGGTCCAAGTGCAGTCCATAGGCCAGCGTCAGCATGAACAGCAGGTGGGCGGTTAACAAAATTCCAATTCCAGTCCCCATCGCAGAATCAGAATCTTAGGAGGGGTCTAGAAATTTGCATTTGCACAGACTCACAGGGCTTTCTTGGGCGTGAGTCCATGATCTGTGCTGCACTGCCCCCTGCAGAAGGTCCCCATGCTCTGGGGGCCGGGCACTCAGGTGTGGAAAGATAAAGGGTCCTATCATTTACCCACAAGCATCTCTGCTGGTTCCGAGGCAAGGTTCTATTTCTCATTTGCAAAATTCTTCAGATCCTGGACCTGCTGGCTTTTGCTTTTTCCTGGTACATCATTGGCCAAGTTCAACTGTCCACACAATTTTGCCTCTGTTGGCGACGGTGCCTTCTCAGTTCTCAGTTGCCCCTCTTGTCTGAGCCAACCCTCTGTGGCTTTCTCCATGTCACTCTGAATGCTGTTTGAAAACCTCCTTTGTCCTCATCAGCCGGCCACTTCAGAAGTGCTGGTGGTATTCTGAGGCAGGGTTTGGGATGCCATATAGAATAGAGCTATGATTGTATTCAAAACCAGAAGAGGGTTTGCAGCTAAGACAAACATGAATACAGCCTAAGCACATGCTGTACCAGGGGACACAAAGGGAGAAGTCTCCGTTGTGACTGCTTTGTTTCTGAGCTCTGGGTGCTTCTGTGAAGTCCTCATAGACTTGCTAGTGAGATTCACAAGATTCCAGCTTGGCAAACTTCCCGAATTCTGGGGCCCCAGGCCCTGTCTCCTGAAAGGCCTAAGATTCCCAGTGGAGGGGGAAGGCGCTGTGCTCTCTTCTTGGGTTCTGTGGCGTTTCTCCGGCGCCCCCATGCACACTTATCCAGAGTGTTCTTCCTCAGAGCTCAGCCCTAGGAATCCAAGCGTCCCTCCACAAATTCCAGCAAACGCTAGAAACTCCTGTCCTGATATAAAAACTTCATGTTTCCTCCTTACCACCATATTGCTTTGCAAACTTTCAGTAAAAGCACAGTCAATACTCTGGGACACTTAGAGTTATTTCAGTGACAGTTTCCCACCACAAAGAACACTGAAATACAACAGGAAATGGTGACTATGAATAGGCAGTCCTGGGCTAAAACTGAATGGTGGATACTTCATAGCAAAATGTTTTCCACCGAAGTTCACTTTCTTTAGTTTTGATGACTACCCACTGGATCCTTGTGGCTATAGGCCACTGACCAACCAGGAAATCAGAAAATAAGTAAAGAAACTGTTTCAGATGGCCTTTTAGGGACTCTGGGTTTTTTTGTTTGTTCGTTTGTTTTGCTTTGGGGTTTTTGGTGGGAGCACAGAAAAATGGTACTGTGACCCAAACTGAGCAAAGAGAATAAGAATAAGAATAGTAGAGAAACCCTGACAAAGAGAGACAGGAAGGGAATGGACATTTAGGGAGAATCTATTCCATGCCAGCATGCTATTTTAGTCTCAAAACCACCACCGAAGGTAAGTTTACCTGCTTCCTGTGCTCTTTCTTTTTTAGGCTACAAAACAGGTTCATGAAGGTTAGGCCTCTAGCTCATGGTCACCCACTTGTGGTAACTCAGGAGGAATTCAAAGGTGGCTCGCTTTTCACTCTTCCCTGGTGTCCCGAAAGGAAAGCTGTGTGAAGTCTGAATAAGATCTCTGTTACGTTAAGGCAGCCTGGCTGTTAAAATAAATCAGGCTGTTCAATAAGAAACACTTATGCTATACATCTGTAGGACACTCATTTCTAGTTATAGTCATGCTATTTATTTTAACGCCCATCAGAACAATGGTGAATAGGGTCTGCAGCAGTTGTTAAGCAGCTGTTGAATATACAAGTTAATTTTACCCAACTCCAAGAGAACCAGACTCTGGCATTTCTGTGAGGGAGATGCAGCATTTAAAATTGTTCCCAGTGTCCTCTGAGTCCTAGTCTTCCCACAAGGCAGACACAAGTCGAGGAGGTAAAAGCTGATTAAGTGAGGACCAAGGCCCAATGAATTATACCAGGGAAAATAAGGAAGCTCTCATAAAGCTCTTTGAGTCTCTGAGTGATATTTTGGGTCAGCCTCAACTCTCTGCGTTCTCCTCCTGCTGAAGAATCACTTGTTTCTAGATAAAAGTGTGCTGGAGACCACAGTGACTCCCAACTTCAAGATTTGTCAGGTGAAATGGGACAATCCGACAGAGAGTGGGAATAGATAGGGGAAAACGTGCTCCCTCACGATAAACCACCCTACCTGTGACTTTGTTAGTGTTTATCTGTCCTTGCCTGAACTGATAACCTCTACTGACTTGTCCCTGAGAACAAAAGTTGCAGAGATAGGTAAGGTGGGATAAGGAAGTGAACTTCCACCCCAAAGAGCTGAAGCAATGCCTTAACTATCTCCACTCTGCGAGCAAATAATGCTGAGAATCCAGCTAGGCCAAAGGCCTGAAAATGAAGCACAAAAGCATGAAAAAAGAGCTTAAACCTCGCAGTTCTTTCAAAAGGCAGTGCGGTCAAGGTGTGACTTTAAAGTCACGTATCATTTGTAGCACTCCTTCTCTTTATTTACTGATCCTTGCTCTTTTGAGGTTTAACCCAGCTTCGCTGCAGAAGCAAGCTGGCACGGGGATCCATTTGAAGAAATCCCACGCAGTCTCCTTGACTTGTTGTTCTCTGACTCCTTTGAGTCTAATTATAGCATTTTTTGCCATTCTTATAATGTGCCTCGTAATCCCTTGTATTTTGGATTAAAGGCCAGAAGATCACAACCCACGTGCGTGTTCTAAAGCCCCAGATCCAAGCGTGGCTGCCCGTGGGCGCATCAGTAAACGCCGGTGGGACGGAACAACAGGATCCTCCAACGTCTTTTTCCACCTCTGATTTCCGTTAAACACTTGCTCTGGGGACAGCGCGCAGTCTCCGCAGAGCCGGTCTCTCCCAGGCGAGGCTGGACACTCGGAGGACAGCGGCCGATGGCTCAGGGCGCACTTCCTGCGGGGCAGCGGGCGGGGACAGCGCTGCCCGCCTCCCCCCACCCCCCCACCTCCCCATCCACCCGCCCACTTCGGTCCACCCCGTCTCCCTCCGCCTCCCCGGGCGGCCGCGGCGCCGCGGGGGCGGGGCCGCGAGAGGCCGGGTAGCGTGGCGGTGCTGGCCGGCCGCCAGCGCCTAAGGTGCGAGCGGATCGCTGCGGGCTCGGGCGCGGAGCGGGGGCGCGCGGCGCGGAGCAGCCCAGCCCAGCCCAGCCTGGCCCAGCCCGGCGCGGGCAGAGACGAGCCCGCGGCAGAGGCGGCGGCGGCGGCGGCGCGGAGCAGCCCAGCCCGGCGGGCGCAGGGCCTCCGGCAGAGCTCCGGCGGAGCGGGGCCTCGGCCCGGGCGCTGGGGGAGCCCGTCGCGGCGGGCAGCACTAGGAAGCGGCGGCGGCGCGTCCCGGGCGGTGCACGCCATGTCGGGCGGGCTCCCCAAGGCCCTGCCGTCCACGGGGCCCCACTCCCTGCGCGACATGCCGCACCCGCTGGCCGGCTCCAGCAGCGAGGAGGCCGTGGGCGGCGACAGCACGCCCAGCCCGGACCTGCTCCTGGCCCGCAGCTTCGCCGACAAGGTGGGGTGCGCTTAGCTGGGGACTGGGAGGTTCATTTCTCTCCCGAAGGGGATGAAGGAGTCCGAGCTCCCTTGGGCACCGGGCCGGCCCACCCCGGCGCCCCCTGCCCGGGGGCGTGCGTGCCCTCGCCCCCCGAGCCTTTGGAAACGGCGTTTCCTCTCTGCCTCCTCCGTGGGGTCGCAGCCGCAGGGGAAGCGGCCAGAGGGGGACGGGCTTGCCCGGCTTTGACTGGTCTCGAGCGCTGGTGACAGCTGGTGGGGAGGGGTCCCGCCTGCGAACTGGGAGCGCAGGGCTCGGCGCCTCTGCCCTGGGATGGGGTCCCAAGTTCCTCCGGGTGCGTCCCTGAAGGCTGAGCTGCGGAGTAACTTGTAGCTCCTCCAGCTTGCTGGGGCGGCCAAGAAGTAAGAGTTAATGGTTTTCTGTAGTGGGACTGGGCAGCCTCGGTCTTACTGCCAGTCATCTTCCTCTCCGACTGTCCTGTGCGGAGGGATCTTTGTCTAGGTTTGTTGTGTGCCCTGACAAGTCACCTGACTCAGACCCCAGCCGGTGGCGGGAGGAGGCTCAGCTGTGGTTTTCTGTCTGGGGCTCCATTCACCTCTGCCGGCCTCCCACACTGTTTAGGTTTGGCAGCCGCTGGTTTTGTGGTTGATGGAAAGAAAGCTCGCCCTTTGACCTTCTTTGTGCAGAGTGAGGTTCCTGATTTTCTTAGAGCAGCACAACCCTCCTGCTGCTTTGAGAGACAGCAGAGTCCAGTACGGGGGGGGGGGGGCGGCGCATCCCCCTCCCCAGTCGCCATTTCAGCTGTGACCAGGACTTGAGCTGTGATTGTATTTGCGCTGCTGTTGACCCTTGCCACTAATTGCAGAAGTTACAATTGTTCTCAACACTTGTGATCAGTATTTCCCCCTCCTAGTAAAATTTGAAGTGAATTCCATCTTGTCCTAATACTAAATGAAATTAGCGGACCTACCTTTCTTTCCCCCTTAGATGGGAGCGTATGTGGTACAATTAAAATGAGTATGCCTGCACTGAGCACTCAGAATAGCTGGGGAGGGGTGCTTGATACACCTTCTTAAGAGAGTTTGTAAAAGCGAAGAGTGGGGAGGGGGGGTTGTAGCATTAGAAGCAAGAAGACTTTAAAAGCTAATAAAACCAGTGAATTGAGCAGCTTGAGGTGTGTGTGTGTATAGGACTCTTTGTGGTTGTTTTTCTTTATTTGATAGATTATAAACTATATGAAGGCTTATGTTCTTGAAAATACCTTCCCCATATTTGACACTCATTAAGTAATTGTTGAAAGGTCTGAATGAATACTTTGTTGCTCTTTTATGGACAGAGAAATTGTCCTACATGTATGTTGGTTAGAAACTGAGGTTAAATCTTTTGATTTCCATCTCAAGTCTGTGTAGGATAGTGAATTATCGATTGCTGTGTGACAAATTACCCCAAAATTTAGCACCTGAAAGTAGTACCTGAGGGTCAAAAATATGGGAGCCGTTTAGCTGAGTGGCTGTGACTCAGGTCTTTCATGAGGTTACTGTTGACGAGGGTTTCCATCATAGGAAGTCTGGAGTGGGGGAGGTGGGCTTCCAGGCTCACTCATTTGGCTATTGGCAGGTAGTTCCGCTCCATCGGGCCACTTGACGTGCTAACTGGTTTCCTCCAGAACAAGTGATCCCGGAAAGCAAGTGACCCCAAGACTCAAGCCACAGTCTTGTGTAATCTAATCTTGGAAGTGACAGACCTCTGTCATATTCAGTTGGTCACGTAGACCAATGCTGGGACAATGTGGGAAGAACGTATGAATATATCAATAGGTCCTCAAATAATGTCGTTCTGTTATAACATTGATGAAATGCTCTAGGAGCTTAACCCTTGTTTATGTAATAGCTTCAGGTCTTGTTATATGTAGTTTCACTTAAAATCGCAGAATGATGGACAACATTAAGTTAGGGATCACTGGGGCCATCTTGGAGGTTGGCAGCTACAGGTGGCTATTTTAAATATTTGCTTAATGAGCCACTCTTGAAGGACACCTGACTCAGAAGTATGGTTATTTTACTAATAAGTACTGGGAAGATAAATGCTCTGTACCACCAAGATCTTATTGATGGGCAGGAAGTCTGGCCCAAGTGTAATTACTGCTGCCTGCCTTTACAGAGACACTTCTGTAAGAGAGACAGTCTTGAAGATCTTAGTGTTAATTCTTGAATATTTAATGTCTCCTTATAGCTGTAAGGATCATCAAAATGACATCATTCCCAAGGGCCTGATTTATAGTAAGCCACTTTTCCTTAGAGGCTAGACAATATAATTTTTTTCCCCGACTGGGAGTAACATTTTCCTTGAGTCTTGGCATGCACCTGTGTTTTCACAAGTCTGGAGAAAGTTCTGTAGAAAGCAGCGATGAAGCAACAGAGGTGAATCAGGACCCGGGGAAGGAAGGCTTCCCTATGCCCTGCTTTTTCTTACCTAGGCAGCGTGGAGGTCAGGTAGGAACAGTGAGGGTTCCGGTCTGCTTTTAAAAAGAAGCCTGCTCTCTTGCTTTTTTGGATATTATGGTTGGGATCCTGGATACCTGCTTCAGAGTCAATGCTGGGCTTGGAGAACGAAGATTTGATAGGCTGCTTAGAATGCAGGGTTATATTATGTGAGGGGAATTGCTTTCTGTGGGCCCAAGTCTGGCAGACACTTCTGAATGACTTCTGGGTGCTGGGAAGGAGGGAAAGACCATATGTAATGGCCTCGCCACCCACAAAATTTAAAAGTATCCAAACCATGGAGTGATGGGAAGAATCCTTTCTGTCCATCAAGGGTTGCTGGGACTAATTCTTTTGATGCCAGCTAAACTCACCAGGCCTGCTATCACTACATCCTTCATCTCCACCTAAAATGTAAGTAAGCCTCCCTGGCTGGCGTGGCTCAGTGGGTTGAGCACTAGCCTGGGCACCGGAAGGTCACCATCGCTGGTTTGATTCCCATTCCTGGTCAGGGCACATGCCTGGGTTGCAGGCCAGGTCCTCAGTAGCAGGCACATGAGAGGCAACCAATCAGATCGATGTTATATTTCTTTCCCTCTCTTTCTCCCTCCCTTCCCCTTTCTCTAAAAATAAATAATTCAGATACTGAAAATGTAAGTAAACCACTGGCCCATCTCTCCTTTTTACTCTCCTCTGCAAACTGCTCTGGGCTGCTTCTCCCTCGACTCAGCCTCCAACTCCTATGCCCCCCCCAAACTTAACATCAAGCCCTCTCACTGTGGTTAACACCGCTACCCACATCCTCAACGCTTCCACCTACTTCCTGCCCCCTCGGTCACTGCTCCCCCTGAAGTCTTTGAAATTGAGGTGTCTTCCTCCTGTGCTCTATTCACATCAGGTTCAGGAGATAGGGGTTAGCGTCCTTGCCCTCCACTGCCTCTTAGAACCGAGTTCTGCTCCTCTGAGGCTCATGTCATTTTATTTGTTCCTTCAACAAATATTTAAGGGCCTGCTAAGAGTCAGGCCCTGTCCTAGGAGCTTGAGATGAGTCAGCCAGTTGAAGACCTCTGCCCTCTTTGGGTACATTCAGTGAGTATGTGCTCAGTTATGTAGTAAATGCTCTGGGAGGAAGAAACAGGAGGGCAGGGAGGTGTTCAGGGTCACTGGCCATGGCGCTAGGGATTCAGGTAGGGCTTATTGAGAACTTGCGTTTGGAGCAGACTTGAAGGAGGCGAGGGAGTTTGCAGGTGGCTGTCTGGAGGACTGTCCAGGGCACAACCACCGCAGAGGCCTGAAGGCCCATTTTCAGAGTGTTGGGGAATAGCCCAGAGGCCAGGGTGGCCAGGGTGAGTGAGCAGTGGAAAGTCACAGTAGGAGGGTGTGGTGTGGTGGGGGCCTGGTGGGTCACCCTGAGAACTTTAGCCTTAACTTTACGAGTCGTTGCAGAGTCTGGAGCAGAAGGAGGGCATGGTGTGGCTTACATGTTGAGAAGGATCACGCAGGCTCTTGCATTGAGAATCCTTTATTTAGCTGGTCTACTGAATTAGGCCTTTTTTTTTTTTTTTTTTTTAAGGTAAAAAGATATAAACCAAAAATCCGCAGGTATTTGGTTTCAGGGATGGCTGAAACTAAGTATTCAAATGATGTCAGGAATCTGTCACTTTCCTCTTGGCTCTGCACTCTTCTGTGTTAGCTTTTTCTCAAGCCAGCAAGGGGATAGGTTATACAAACAAGCCTCACAACGCTAGCAGAAAGGAGAGCACCTCTTTCCTGGTAGTTCCAGCAAAAGCTTGGGCTGGTGTCTCAGGGGCCTAAATTGGGTCAGGCGCCGAAACCAATCCTTGAAACTCTGATTGCCCAGACCTGACACAGGTCCTTATGTGTAGAGCGTGGGGAAGGGAAGTTTTTGTAAGTATGTTTGTTTGTTTAAACTGGGAAATATATATACAAAGTATACAAAATATATCTGTATGAGCTAAGGAATAAAATGTATCTATATGACTGGCCGAATAATAAAATAAAATATATCTATGTGATTGAGTGGATAATAAAATAAAATGTATCTGTGTGATTGAACTAATAACATAAACACTCCTGTTCCTATCCCCAGGATTAAACTATAGACTATTACTAATATTTTCAGAAGTTCCCTCGGTACCTAGGGAGGTAAGAGGTGGCTTCCAAAGTAAAATCAAGATGCTGTCATTAGAAGAAGCAGGAACCAATGAATATTGGACAAGCAGAAACAACACATGTCCATTGCAGACCCTTCACTACCTTTTTCGTCCCTGTCACTTCCCAGCTTCCCTGCTCCTCAGTCCTATTCATTAAAGTCTTTAGATTCCCTGGCCCCCACAGCTCACTGTCTTCTCCAATCATGCTTTCATCTCATGGGACTCTGTCCAAATCGGCAACACTCTCAGCTTTTTGACCCTATTTACAGTCACCTTCACGTCGTTTTTGGAGTTCAGCTGCCCTCTCCCATGGCCACACCTTTGTGTTATAACTCTTAGAACTGTTCCGCTCAGAGGTAATACCATCAGATACCGTCTTTTCTTGCCTTCATCTCAGTGATCACCGACTACACCTGTTCTCTAACCTCCCTCTTTCACCCACCTGCTTTAGATTCCATCTCGTCAATTGCATTCCTTCTTTTACACCTGATCTGGATCATTCCATTTTTTTTATTTTTCATGTTCTTTGCCTACGCCTAGAGTGTCTGAAGGCACCTTGAGAATTCCTGCCCACGTAAAACCACAGATTCCAACCCCAGTTGGGGCCTCGGTGTGCTGGGCACCCCTTCTTTGCACAGTGGATGCCCATTCTGCGCGGCGGCTAATCTGTAGCTTTTCTCTGCCCCCACACCTCCCACCCCTCTACTCCACCCTTCCTTCTGCCCATGGCCTCATTTTCTAGCTCAGAGAAGACAGAAGTCACAGTGAAAGAACTTCTTTTCACCAGTCTAGAGTGATCCGGATCAGTAGCCATCCTTGCTTTCTTACCCCCTGTTGCAGTAGAACAGCTTCTTAGCGGATCCGGGCCTACACAGCCCGCCCCCCCGGGCCTCTTGGAGACCAGACCCTGCTCTGCTGCCCTCCTGCCTCACTCTTGTGTCTTCCGACTCCCTCTCCACAGGCTCATTCCCATCAATATTTAAACATCCTCAAGTGGCTCTCATTTCTAAAACAAAGCAAGAATAAAGAAAACGCTGCTGGGATGTTGCTTCTCCATCTCCTGCCTGACCGTTGTTGACTCCTCTTCACAGCCAGACTTTTTGAAAGAAAGATGTGCTCCTCTCGCCTCTGCTTCCTAACCTCTGGCTTCCTGGCCAGCCTCGTGCTGCCTGGCTTCTGACTTTCCTACTCAGGGATCCTGTGACTTCCTTACTGCTGAATCCAGCTGATGCCTCGAATTCCTTATCTTACCCGTTGTCCTGTAGCACTTGATCCAGGGGGGACCCCCCCCCCCTGCCTGAAGCACTCTGCTTGCCATTGTGTTGTGGAGGCTGCACTCTGGAGCCTGGTTGTCTGGATTTTAATCCCAGCTCCACTACCTGCAGCCTTTGTAACAGCAACTTATTTTATCTCTCTGAGCCTCAGTTTCCTCATCTTGAAGAGGGGGGTAACAGAAGTCCCAACCTCACAGGGTCGCTGTGAAAATCCTGCGAGGTCATTTCTAAAACACTAAAACAGTGCCTTGAGGAGTGTCTGGTACAGAGTGAGCCTTTCATAAATGCGAGGTAGCGGTGGTGGTTTTTATTCTTAGTCTTTTTCTTTTTTTTTTTTGGCCTAGACTTTGTCAGTTTCTGTATTAGTCGTGGTCTGGTCAAGGAATAAAACCACTGTAGCTATTTCACACTGAGAGACTGTAATGCAGGGAATCATTTACGAGGTGGTGGGAAGCATGAGAAATCAGGCAGAGGACGCAGAGGTAACCCGGAGGGGAGCAGTAGCAGGAAGCCACTGTCATCCTGGGGCGGGGAGGGTGGGAAGAGGTGATATGTCAGTGCAGGAGCTTCCGTGGGCATCTGCACCGCTGGAGGCAGGGCTGCTCAGCCCAGGCTGGGGCCGCAGAGGGAGGGCGCCCTGAAGAGGCAGCAGCAGCTGCCAGGGCCACTGTCTGAACCAGAGAGCAATGCCCTGCCTTCTCGCCCCATCCTGCCTTCTGGTCTCTCATTAGTATCTTCCGTTGGCCAAAATACCTGCCTTGGTGGATGTGTGCCCCTGGCAGGACCAAGCAGTCTTTCCTGCAATTTGCTCAGGTGGGTGCTGGGGGAAAGAAGTTCTCTTTCGGTGAGGTGGTGATCCTGTGTTGCCTGCGAGGTGGGATGTGGAGGGTGCCTGCTTAAGGCTGAGGCTGCTCCTCCGAGAGGAGAGGGGCGCTGGAGAGGTAGGTGGGGCAAGCCTGAGGGGCCCTTGACCCCCCACCCCCCACCTGTGCCAGCCCTACCTGAAACTAGCTAGCCCTGCTCTTTGAGCTTCCTGGTTACAGGGGGTTGTGAGTTCCCGTTAGTTTACACTATTTTCAATTTGGTTGTCACCGGAAACTTAGAATTGACCAACATGTGGACCTTAAAATGTGAAGTGAAAATTGAGTTTTGCGTTGGGAGTATCGTGAAGGGGGTGCTTCAGTGGGATCGGTCGGCCTGCTGTTGGGGTGTACACCTGCCCGTCCACTGCAGCAGAGGCCTGTTTTCACTAGGCCCTTGGAGTCTGGGGAGGCTTTCAGGTGCGGGGTGGGGAAAGCAGCAGCGGCTGCAGGGGAGCTTGAGCGGAGCTCCGAGGTGGCAAAGGCCCATGCATGCGGCAGTTGGATTGAATTGGGTCATGTGTGGTTTTGAGAGTCCAGACGTGGGGATTAGTGAGTGAGGAAGGGGGAGGTCAGGGTGGGAGTAAGCCGAAGACGGCTCTGTGTGCCGCGGTGTGGAGCTGCTTTTATTCTCCAGGCAATAGCCAGCCCTAGAGGGTTTTTGAGCCAGGTAACGTGTGATCAGCACTTGGAATGAGGAGACCCTGGCCGTGAACGAGGTAGGTTAGGGGAGGTGTCAGCCTGTTTTAGGTTGGAGGTGGTTGCCTGGAAGAAGAAAGGTTAGCACAGGTAAAGATGGTTAGTTTTGGTAAGGTGGGGGGGGGGGGGGGACTGGTTTTCTAGTCTAGGAGGCCGATGCTCCCTGGTGCCCCATCTAGAGGACGAGGATCAGAAATTGGGAAGCAAGCGTGAGCCAGAGGTATAATTATGAGTAGGATGCAGTCTGAGGTCAGGAGCTGAGGGCAGAGGTTGTCCGAACCCTGATGTTGAAGGCCTACGCAGACTTCGTCGGGGCTTAGCGCGAGTGGGGCCTCCGGAGCCCTTTCTCATCACACAGACGCGAGACTCCAGTAGATCTAGGTAGAGGTGGGAGTGGAAGATGCAGAAGGTGAGGTCAGAATTCAGACCCAGTAGATACTGAAAGTCACACGGAAGGCAGGAGGTCAGAGCAGTTTGCTATAAGGGTGGTCACTTAAGGGAAACAAGGCTGAGAAAGGTCTTCAGGATCAGGGAGAATTGAACATTAGTGGAGGTTTTGGGGAAGAAGACATGTTTCATGATAAATGAGAGTCCATGATAAATTAGAGCTTGGCAAAATTGCTCTTAATTCATGTATGAGCCTTTGAGTCTGTTTACTTGATATTAGAGGGGTCATATGCTGTCCCACATCGGCCTTGTCTCAGATGTGACAGTCCTCACATTGGCTGCCACGGCAGGAATCGGGAAGTCTTGTCGCGTGTTGTGGGGTGGGGGGAGAGAGTAGACGAGGACCAAAGGGATAAACAGGAAAAGTGTTCCAGGCTCCTGTGTGAGAAAAGGCCCAGACGAAGGAAAAGCACACAGCATGTTTGGGGAGCAGAGTGCAGGCACTTTTCAAAATCCCCATCTCCTGAGCATCTGCTGCGCGCCTGGCTCTGTGCCGGGCAATGGGGATGTTGGGAAAGATTAGACAAAGTCTCTCCCGTGAGAGGGTCACGGTCCAGTGAAGAAGAAAGACACATACACGGAGACTTGCCGTAGAAGGTGAAAGATGCTAAATGTATTTACTAGCTCTGCGACCGTGAGCGAGTTTCTTAACCTTGTACCTTAGCCCTCCCCCAATCCGAGGGTGCGCTTTCTGCGGTTCCAGTTACCCACGGCCACTGCAGTCTGAAAATGTTAGACTTCCCCAACCGTCAACATCGTCTTCTCCTGACATCTAACTATTGACATCATCATGGCGCCATGATGTGGGATCACCCCAAGCAGCTGGTCCTGTCAGCAGGTCAGCAGTAGCCGGACGCAACCTCCCACTGCCGACGTTCACCTCACTGCATCTCATCCCGCAGGCATTTGGTCTCATCATCCCGAGAAGGGCGAGTGCAGTACAATAAGATACTTTGAGAGAGAGAGAGACCATATTCTCATAACTTTTATTACAGTATATTGCTGTCATTGTCCTATCTTATTAGTTATTGCTAATCTTATGCTGTGTCTGATTTATAAGTTAATTTTTATCATGGGTAGGTACGTATAGGAAGTGTTAGGACCAGAGACCGACATGTTGCCTGTCCCGTGACCTGCCCCCTGTGTCAGGCCCTGCATAACAGGCTACAGCCAGTGATCTCTGTATTCTTGGGTCAGACACGCAGGATCTGACACAGGGGGCAGGTCACAGGGCAGGCAACATGTCGGTCTCTAGCCATAACAGGAAGCAACATAGTATATATAGGGTTTGGTGCTAATCGCGGTTTTAGGCATCCACTGGGATCTTGCAAGGTATCCCCAGCAGATAAGGTGGGGCAGTACTGTAATGCCTCAGTATCCTCCTATCTAAATTTCACATTATTTTACGAGGGTGCACTGAAGATTAAGTGAGTGTTTAAAATAGTGTCTGGTACATGGTAAATACACTGGAAATACTAGGTGTTATTGCCTTAGAACCGGACCCTGAGAAAGAGTTTAACTGCCGGTAGTTTGAGAGATAAAGGAGTGAGACCGGGAAGGGGAGGCAGCCAGCAGAAGGTGTGTTACAGAGCTGGACCTCACTGAGCGTAGCTGGAGCGTTACTCTTCGGGGACCCTGGGAGCCTGTATAGGACATGCACCTCGGTTATCCCTACCCCAGGTCGGGGAGCTGGGGTCTTCAGACAGCAGCCCTGCCTGCCATTGGTTAAGCAAGGCTTGGGGTGGAGGTGTTGGGCATGAATCACCAAGCATTTCCCCACTGCCCCATGGCTGAGCAAAGCAGGATCAGCAGCCAGGAGGTGCAGTCAGGCCAAGAAATGCAGGCGCTGGCAGCTGCAGGTTGGGACCACGGGCACTGGACTGGGTAGGGAGGGGGTACAGATGGGGCACTGGCATTGTCATATACTACAGATGTGAAAGTAATACACAGGGAAAGATGTAAGGAGTGACCGTGCTTAGGAGGATGGTGGCTCTTCCAAAGGAGATGATGTTTGAGCCGGAGAATGAAGGGTTGATGTTTTACAAATGGACAAAGGAAGGAGGAGTAACCCGAGCAGAGAAGCCAGCAGGTGCCAGGCTGGGCAGTGTCAGATTGCACGGATG
This sequence comes from Furipterus horrens, assembly GCF_987537825.1. NCBI lineage: Eukaryota > Metazoa > Chordata > Mammalia > Chiroptera > Furipteridae > Furipterus > Furipterus horrens. The sequence goes on from NW_028327174.1 coordinate 186,821,328, forward strand.
TGTGTGAGGGCTGGTGAGCGATGAGGCTGGGAAGGTAGGTAGTGGACAGATTACGGTCTGTAATAAGGGCTTCATCCTGAGGGACAGGCAGGCCAATTGTATTTTAAGCAGGAGAGGTGCAGTGTAGTATTTGTGGTTAGCCAGGTCACTGTCACTGAGCCCCTAGCCCGGTGGGATTGGGCGGGTGGGGCTGATAGGTGGGATTCCAGGGGCGAGGCTGTTGCAGCAGGAAGTCGGGGGAGGCAGTTTCACTGGGGCTTTGACCGACTGGATTCAGGAAGTGTAGCGGTCAGGAGTTTGGTTTGCAAATGATAGAAACGCAGGTGGCACTGCAGTGTCCCCAAAGTCATCCATGTTGTGGCATGTGACAAAATGTTCTTCTTTTGAAAGACTGAATAATACTCCATTATATGTACATACATTTTCTTCATTCATCTGTTGATCGGCTATTGTGAATGATGCTGCAATGAATAGGGGTGTGCAAATACCTCTTCAAGTCCTATCTTCAGGTCTTTGGATGTTTACCCAGAAGTGGGAGTGCTGGGTTTTATGGTAATTCTGTTTTTAATGTTCCGAGGAGTGTCCATCCTGTTTCTCACTGTGGCTGCATCATTTTACAGCCCCACCAACAGTGCACAAGGATTCCCTTTACATCCCCGCCAGCACGTGTTCTTTCCTATTTTGACGGTAACATTTTAATGGATATGAAGTTGCATCTCGTTGTGCTTGTGATTTGTGTTTTTCTGATGATTAGTGATGCTTAGCATCTTTTCATGTGCTTGTTGGCCAGTTGTATCTCACCTTTGGAGAAACATCTGTTCAAGTTCTTGTCTCATTTTAAAATCAGGTTATTTGATTTTGTTGTTGCTGCTGAATTGTAGGAGTTCTTTTTATTCTGGATATTAACCCCTATCAGATATGATTTGCGAATATTTTCTTCCATTCTGTAGGTTGCCTTTTAATTCTGTTAGGTCCTTTGCACAAAATCTTTCAAGTTTGATGTGGTCCTATTTGTCTATTTTTGCTTTTGTTGCCTGTGTTTTTGGTGTCGTATCTAAGAAATCATTGCCGAGTCCAATGTCGTGAAGCTTTTTTTCCTGTTCTTTTTCCCCAGGAGTTTTATGGTTTTGGATCTTAGGTTTAGGTCTTTAATCCATTTTGAGTTAATTTTTGTACATGGTGTAAGATGAAGGTCCAGATTCATTCTTTTGCATGTGGGTATCCAGTTTTCCCATTTCTAATTGTTGAAAAGACTGTCCTTTTAAAACTCATTTCTTAGCAGTATTAATAAACCATATTATGTTAATACTTGAAGTGCTAAGATGAATTTATTCTGTAAGTATACAAGGAACTCATCCGTACTGTGCACTGTGTAAGGCACTACTAATGTTCCTTGGGAGTTAAGATATCCAAATTCTGGAATTAACATTAGCCTGGGACAGGTCAGGTCTCAGACGTTCAGCTAAATATCTTATTGTAATTAGAATTAAAACGGTTATGGAATCGTTGTTTTGCTGCAAACATGGAAGCCTAGATATTCTTTAGGACTATTTAATTAGGGCAGAGGTCTCTTCTAAGGAACTGGCCTTGTCATCCTGCTGGCATCAGCATCTGTGCTACAGAAACGCAGCATAGCAGCTGTCCTCTGCCCTGTCTGGTCAAGAAAATCTTGTTTATTTCATGACTTACATCGGCAGTTGTGAAGGACACACTTTCTGTTCGTTCCTCAGAGATCGTGTGGGCCTGTCATGTACCATGCCTGAAGGATACATAGGTGAACCCAATGACCCTCTGCTAGGCACCCACAGTCCAGGAAGGGAAACAGAGGAGGACCAAATGAATCATTGCAATTTAACATGATAGGCGTATGTTTTACAAAATGCCATGATGGTAACCAGAGGGATTTCTTTGTGTTAAAAGAAATTCTTGAGTGAAGCGCGTTTGAAGGAGACCTTGGGTTCTCTATTGTAGGTAATGATTACATTTTGTCTTTTCAATTAATGGCCAGTGATGGAATTTCAATGAGAATTTGGATAATTGTTTTCTGGTATGATGAAAATGGAAAATTCTTCACTATTCAGCCCTTAGATTTTATTATGTATATGTTAATCCAATGAATGTTCTTTTCCAGTGTGTAAAAAATTGACTACAGCATTTGTGGGACCCATTTTAAAATTAAAATGCTTGTCTCATTGTTAAAAAACTATTAAGAATTTTGCCTTGACTGGTGTGGCTCAGTTGGTTGGGCATTGCCCCGCAAAGCAAAAGGTTGCAGATTTGATTCCTGTTCAGTCCCCGGTTGGGGCGTGTGCGAGAAGCAGCCGATTGATGTTTTTCTCCCACATTGATGTTTCTCTCTCTCTCTCTTACTTCCTTTACCTCTCTCTAAAAATAAATAAAGTCTTTTAAAAAATATTAAGAATTTCAAGATAATGACAGCAGCCTATGTGATCACACAAATTGTGCACCCATGAAGCTGGCCCTGAGAGTATCCCTTGGGGATCCCGGTCTTCAGGTCTTTTTAAAATCACCCCTTATCCAGCTTGGTGTTCTAGTTCGGGACCATTGACATACTCTGGGTGTGCTTGCAACGGGCTGGGGGTTATAAGGGTTGTTCTTCTAGTCTGGATTGACTGTGGAGCTTGCCTGGAATGCCTGTCCTTGGTCAACATTCTAGCATTCCCTGTTTCTAGAAAAACCTGCTGTGGTCTCCTCTGCCCAGGTTTTCATGTTTCTCATATGCTTGGGACTGCTTTCCATTTTCCTAATTGTTGCCTCTTCTCTTTCCCTTTGTTCTGGTCTCTTCCTCATCCAGGGTGTTCAGCACATCTTCCCTCGATTATCTCCTCCTTCACGTGGAGATAATAGGAATGTGTGTTTGCAACATTGCTAACATTTACAGAACACTTGCTTGGTTGGGGACTTTCCTGTGTCCTCTCAGTGTACTCACCTATGATGTAGTTACTGTCGTATTCCCCTTTGACAGCTGAGGAAGTGTAGGCTTTGAGAGGTGAAGTAACTTGTTCAAGTTCTCAGAGTTAGAAGAGAGTGAGGCTGGGATTTGAACTTGGGTCTTTCCAATTTCAAAGCCCACTTTCTTAACCACCACCTCTACAGAACTGTTATTTTTCCCCAAATCTCTGCCTCATTTTTTTTTTTTTTTTTTTTTTTGAGCACTTAAATGCATTAGGCACTGCATTTTGCATTTCTTATACGAAAGCACAAGCTTCAGGCCGACGGATCTGGAAGCAGTCCCTACTGTATCTTAGCCTGTCTCTCTTCCCTTATCTCAGTTTCTAGCTTTCCCAGCCTCTTCCTTCTCATGGTACCAGTCTCCCTTGTTAGGGAGGTTTCCTAAGGCTCGCTGCCTTCTACCCACTCTCTCTTCCCATCGCTGCCAGGCTCCTCGGATGAGAGGTCTTTGTGCACTGCTTCCATCTGCCTCGCCATCTGCCGCCTCTTGCCGCTGCATCAAGCAAGCCCCCTGGTCCAGGCCCTGCCCCTGCCTCTCACTGCTCACGGAGCTCCACGGTGGCTGTTCTTCTGCTGTAGAATTCCGGGCCCTTCGAGCTGCAGAGGCCTCGAAATGCCTTCTTAGCTTCTATGGAAATGATCCTCTGTTTTCATTTTTTCAGCAGTTTGCTAATGTTTTATATGGAATTTTAGACTTATTCTAGATTTTCTGTTTATTATGCTACCTTTTTTCCTCCCCTTTCTCCATTTTCTGACTTTGAGTGGATTGATCAAGTGTGCTTTGTTCAATTTTATCCCCCCCCCTCCAAGTTCTATTTCCTGTTTCTATTAGACTAATGTTTATAATTATATTTTTCTACATAGGCAAGATTTAATTCAGTGTTAGTAACTTTCTCCAGAACACAAAGAGATGTTGGGCTTGCTTTTGCTTCTCCTTCTTTTGAGTTATCTGGAATTTGAGTTCCTGCTTGTGATCAGTCCTTTTTTTTGTTTATTTGTTTTAAATTAATGCCCCTTCTATTATATAAATTCTTTTCATAACAGTGGCATCAAACTTCACAATAACATCAGCTCTCCATTAAACTAATGTCATCTTGAACAAAGCTTATTCTGATTTATTTTTGGTGTGCTGCCTTATGGCTGTGAGTAACATAAGGGAAATAAAAATAAAAACCCTGGATGGTGTATATTATATAACAACATTGAGTGCTATGCATTCCTTTTTTATTGTCTGAACGGTAATTCAGCTGAGTCCCACCCCCCACCCCCTTTAGACATGTAGAGAGATTGCTTCATTGTCTTATTTTTTACTTTGAAACATTAAAGAAGGGTAAAACATTTTTGAAAATCAACATTTGGGGGTATAATGTATACAAAATTACTGTTTCAAGCAACTGATTCAATTAATTATGGCAGTTGGATACACCTGTGAAACCTCCATCACAGTCGAGGTACCGAACCTCACCTACAGAAATTTCCTCACGCCTCTTTGTAGTCCATACCTTCCCCCACCCTTGATCCTCGGCACCCACTGATCTATTTTCTGTCACTGTTTTAGTTTGTATTTTCTAAAATCTTGTGTATTTGGGGAATCATAAAATTTCTATTCTTTTGTGCCTGATTTCTTTCATTAAACATAATAATCTTTGCCCATATTGTTGCTATATCTGTAGTTTGTTCTTTTTTTATTATGGAATGGTATTCCATTGCATGGATACACCATAATTTATCCATTCACTTATTAATGGACATGTAGGTTACTTCCAGTTTGGCATGGAATTAAGCCACTAGGCTGGAAAAAAGAAAAGCAAACTAAATCTAAAGCAAACAGAAGGAAGGAAATAAAGATAAGAGTGGAAATGGACTAGAGCAGCAATTTTCAACTTTTTTCATCTCATGGCACACATAAACTAATTACTAAAATCTGTGGCACAACCCCCCCATTTATATATATATATATATATATATATATATATATATATATATATATTTTTTTTTTTTTTTTTTTTTACTGATCTGACAAAAGATAGGTATAATTTTGATTCCTGCACAGCAGACGGCTATTGTCATGTTGGCTGTTGTCATTTCTTATTTGAGAATCTCAAGGAAGAGAGGTCAGTGCCCCCGGCTAAATAGTCAGGTACTGCATGTTTTAAAAATTCTTGCAGCATGTGGGTTGAAAATCACTGGACTAGAGAATAGAAAAACAATAGAGAAAATTAATGGAACCCCAAATTGGTTCTTTGCAAAAAAAAAAAAAAAAAAAAAAAAAAATCAACAATATTGACAGGTTGACCAAGAAAAAGAGAAGATTCAACTAACTAAAATCAGGAGTGAAAGAGTAGACATTACTATTGAGCTTAGAGAAATAAAAAAGGATTATGAAGGAATACTGTGAACAATTCCATGCCCACAAATTCTATAACTTAGATGGAATGGGCGAAGTCTTAGGCAGACAGAAATAAGGCTGCTTTACACGTTCGTGCACAGGGCTTTGGTTGACACGTTTTCATTTCTCTTGGGTGCGTACCTAACAGTGGAGTTGCGGTTTATGAGAGTGCCATCCACTCCCCACCTTTGCCAAGACTTGGGGTTGTCAGCCCTTGTAGTGTGATCGATTCTAGTGGACATGTATTAGTATCTCCTTGTGGTTTTAATGTGCTCTTACTTGATTACTAATGATGATGAGCCTCTTTCACATGCTTGTCGGCCATTAGTATACCTTCTGTGAAGAATCTTAAAATATTTTGCCTATTTTTATCGTGCTGTTTTTCTTAATTGAGTTCTTTCTCTACATATATTGAATTATTTACATATTATTTATATATGCTTTCAAATCACTTTATTGAGGTATGACTAATATACAAAAAGCTGTTCATATTTAATTTAGACAACTTGGTAAGTCTGGAGATAAGTATACACCTATGAAACCATCACCACAATTCATCATCACCATAAACATATTGATCACCGACAAAAGTTTCTTCCCACCCTCTTATTTATGTTACTATTATTGATAAAAACACCTAACATAAGATCTGCCCTCTTAGCAAACTTTTAAGTGCACAATACTGCCTTGCTAACCGTAGGTACTATGCTGTACCTTAGATCTTTAGGACTTACTCATCTTGCATAACTGGAACTCTGTACCCCTTCATTAATCCCTCCCCATTTTGCCGTCCTCCAGTTGAGTACTTTACATTGTAGTACTATATGGATACACATGGCCATTATCAAAGTAAAGAACTTTCCAAGTATCCCACTAACGCTCAGCCACAACACCAGTCCCTGAAAATTTATAGAATTAACATGATGAGATGCTGTGATCACACAAAGGGAGAAGGGGGAAACTCAGTGGCTGGAAGTATTTGTAGTTACATAAGCCTTTGGCTAAAGGAAAGAGGACATTAGTCCTAATGTGCATATGCCATGTACACTTCAGTGATTTGTTTTAAAATAGTGCAATGTAATACATTGTTGCTAATAAAGGAAACTTTCTGACATTTAAATAAAAACCAAATAGAAAAAAAAGGAGTTAACAGTAAGAATCAATATAACAATTTTATAGCTAAAAATTAATGTGAATTCAAAAGAGTGAAAGGCAAATATATTTAGGTAACCCATCATAGTGCCTTATTATTTTAATTTATAAATAGAATAAGGATTTTGTTATATAAAAACTCAAAAGGTATCAGTGAAATGACATGATTTTCATGAATGGTGTTGAATGGCCAGGGCGAAATGCTGCCAGAGCACAGCAGACCATCTGGGCAGTGACAGTTTGTGAGCCTGTCTTACGCAGGTGGACCACGGAAAGTTCCACAGCCCAGTGTATTGTTTAACCAGTTTCCTTCTGGTACCACAACACTCAACATGTACCGGTGGTTTTAACTACAGACTTAAGAATTGGGGTGGGGCATGTGCAGACAGCTCTTCAGAATTTCATTGGAAATGTGTGTGCACATTACAGTGACCCATGGAGTGAAATTTCTTCCAAATCTTGATGAGCAGTTTCTTGATTACTGAGTCATATTATTTCCTCCTAATTTTTTTGTACAGTTCTTGTTTGATTAGCTACAATATTGACAGCTTCAGTTGGCAGACCATCATGTCCCCCTCCATAGTTTCTCCTCATGTCAACTTCCGTTACCAGTTTTTCTCTTACAGCTTCAGTTGCTCCTGCAGGGCCTCTGTCTGTATGTGCGCTGCTGCCTGGTGGTCCCGCAGCCCAGCTGAGCCACTGGCCGGGAAGCTGTGTGGGAGCTGGCGGCTGCCAGGGCCGACAGGACGGGGGCGGGTTTGGGAGCTCCCCGCGCAGCCAGCTCACTCTGATGGGTGCAGGCCAGGGGTGGAAATGGCCTACATATATAGGGCATATTCTTATTGAGAATTCTTGATATATTCTGGATACAAGGCCTTGACAGATAGCTGTATTTTCTCCCATTCTGTCTTGTAGTTTTTATGTTAAATTTGTGTGTGTGTGAGAGGGAGGAAGACATATTGAGGGTTTGTTTGTTTTTTTGTTTTGTTTTGTTTTTTGGTATAGGCAGTGCATTCACATGGCACAGAATTCAGAAGGTCCAAAACTCATCTGGTGCCCTGGCTGGCTAGCTCAGTTGGTTAGGGCATCATCCCAATGTGCCAAGGTTACAGGAATCAGCCAATGAACGCATAAAGGAGTGGAACACAAATTGATGTCTCTGTCTCTGTCTTTCTCCCTTCCTCCCTTGCCATCTCTCTAAAATCAATAAATTAAAAAAAAATTTTTTTTTTTAAACCTAATCTGGTGAAGTCTCCTTTTTACCCTGGGCCTATCATCCCCCTTCCTGTAGCAGTGTGTGCCTCCCAAGGCAACCAGTGTTACCAGTTTCTGGAGAAACTTTCTAGACATATGGTATACATAAGTACGCAAATGCATAAATGTCGTCGTCGTCATCGTCGTCGGCAGCCGTCCGTCTCGAGAGACGATGGTGTAGCTTCTTAAGAGTCTATCTGCACCGCCGAGAATGGCTGTGCAGTCCGACTCGGGAGTGACACGGTATCTGTCTCCTCCCGTGTTGAATCGACATCTTGCGATGACGCTGGAGTGTCCTCTCCAGTGAAGCTGAAGCTACAGAGCCTGGGCAGGGTGATATGGAGGGTCTGCTGTTGCCCATGCAGCAGACCCCCCCTCTCTTCGCAGCTGAAGGGTCCAAGGGAAAGACGGAGTCAATACAGCTTGGCTTCAGGTGCGCCGCAGGAGTTGCCGGTGTTGACTACAACATCAAACCGCCTTAGGGACTCCGGCTCCGGATTTTCTGTCGGGGTTTACTCCCTTAGCCTTTCCCCTGAAGAGGTATGCCGCAAGGCAGCGGAGGTTTTTTGGAGTCAGAGTTTTCCTTCTCTGATGTGCCCTGACTGGAAGATCGAACCAGCGACACTTAGCTCGCAGGCCGACGCTCAATCCACTGAGCCAAACCAGCCAGGACCTGCATAAATGTAGTCTTTAAAAAAAAACTGAAATGGTTCCTTACACAGTGTTTTGGACCTCGCTTTACACAGCCATAGATCTTGGAAATTATTGCATATTGGTCCCGAGAGATCTTTTATCCCTCTTCCTTTTCCTCCACTCCTTTCTTCCCTTTTTAATGGTTGCATAGTATTTCAGTTACAGTATTCCCTTACTTATCAGAGAAGGAAAACTCTGACTCCAAAAAACCTCGTCTGCCTTGCGGCATACCTCTTCAGGGGAAAGGCTAAGGGAGTAAACCCCGACAGAAAATCCGGAGCCGGAGTCCCTAAGGCGGTTTGACGTTGTAGTCAACACCGGCAACTCCTGCGGCGCACCTGAAGCCAAGCTGTATTGACTCTGTCTTTCCCTTGGACCCTTCAGCTGCGAAGAGAGGGGGGGTCTGCTGCATGGGCAACAGCAGACCCTCCATATCACCCTGCCCAGGCTCTGTAGCTTCAGCTTCACTGGAGAGGACACTCCAGCGTCATCGCAAGATGTCGATTCAACACGGGAGGAGACAGATACCGTGTCACTCCGAGTCAGACTGCACAGCCATTCTCGGCGGTGCAGATAGACTCTTAAGAAGCTACACCATCGTCTCTCGAGACGGACGGCTGCCGACGACGACATTCCCTTATCACAGGTATTACGTTCCAGAACCACCACCCCCCCCCCCACGAAGTAGGAACCTTACATTTATTCTGCACTCTTAAACCTATGTAACTTTAACAACATACATATGCAGTACCACAGAATCCCAAGATATAGCAAAAAATCCTCGATAAATAATTAAATATAATATTTTTAAAAATCCCGCAAACAGTGAGGCCATGATAAGTAAACCGCGATATAGCGAGGGACTACTGTATTTCAGCACTTACGGTTCCAGTTAAGAAGTCTGTGACAGTGATATGTTTTCTCTTCGTATATTCTTCCATATATCCCTTGATTTTTCTTCTTAAGTTTAGAAATTTCGCCAGCCTGCCAGTATTTAGATGTATGTTTTTCTTCAGTATTTTCACTTGAAACCCTTTCCATTTTACTGCTTTATCTCCATCCTTTTCATTCTGCATTCCCTTTTTCTGGAGAAAGGACTTATAGGTATTTGGGTTTTAGTCTCTCCTTTTTTTGACTTCAGTTTTTTCTTGACTCATTTTATTGCATTTATTTTCACTCTGTTTAGTGTGAGAATTCCTTGATTTGATCTTCCCAGTAGTGAATTTATTTTTCCTTTCATTCCATTCCAATATTTCTACTTTTCTATTTAATTGAAATTTAACCTCACCCATGATTGTTTTAGCAGTCATGTTTTTAGACCTGCTCTCAGGTTGTGATGTCCAAGATGATGATCTTGACTTAGGGCAGGAACGGACCACCTGCCCTAGTGACCACCTGCCTGGACTAGAGAGCGCCAAGGTTCTGGTCTGCGCACGTGGACTCTGTTACTTCTACCTTCTGGGGAGGCGCATGCTATTGCTCCAAGTAGTGAGACTTGTTCCTGTGTTTATGTGGCCATGTATACATGTCTGTGTACATATAAACATGTACAAATGTGTGCTGTAAGACTGTGGTCAGTCCGTCTTTGTTCTGACTGCAGTTTGGGCTGGGTTGGAGTGGGGGCAAGCCCAATCACAGCCCCAAACCCCTTTGGTTAAAAAAAAAAATAAGGTTCTGCCCTGGTTGGTATGGCTCAGTTTGTTGGAGCATCATCCCATGGACAAGAGAGGACACAGTTTTGATTCCTGGTCAAGGCACATACCCAGGTTTCAGATTTGATCCCCGGTCAGGGCTCATATGAGAAGGCAACCAATCATTTCTCTCACATCAATGTTTCTCTCTTCCCCATCCCCAGCCTTCCTTTCTCCTTAAAAGCAATGAGAAAATGTCCTTGGGGGAGGATTTAAAAAAAAGAGTTGTGAAAGGAGTTCCAGAGATGGTGAAAGTATGATACTTAATTAACACTATTGAATTGTATACTAAAACTGGTTAAGATAGTAAATTTTAAGTGTATTTTACCAGTTTCGGGGAAGAAAAAAGAGAGAAAGTTGTAAACTCTGCTTGGCACAGCCTAGGGAAATCGTTCTAGAGTCCTGAAAAAACTCCGAGTGTAGGTTCGCTGACAGCAGCTGACGGTGAGATACCTAGCCTGTGGGGTGAGGATGGGGCGAGGGAAGGAGCGGGCTGAGTGTGGACCCTGGGGCTGCCCCTGGGCAGCCTTCCTGTCAGGGCGTGTGGCTGGTAGCAGGGCAGCAGGCTGGATGTACTCAATTGAGGAAGTGGGAACCGAGTTGCTCTGCAGATGGAGAATTTCACAGCTGATCCAAAAATACCCTTCCTCTTTCCTTTACTCAAGTTGCTGTCGAAACTCAGTACTTTGCTTCTGTTCTCAGTCCCCGTTACTCCTGGATTTGGAATTTTCCCAGCCCCTTCCCACGTTCAGCATTCCCCACTGTGGCCCATTTAGGTTGTAGTTTCTCAGCTCTGGCTACATTTGATTTTTCTGTAAATTTGATCCTGTCTGTTGTATCTCTTTGAGAAATTCATCAAATTGTATCTGAATGACAGCATCAGTCCCTGTTTTCTGGCGTTTTTTTCTGGGTTATTCTTATTTTGATGTTTCTTTTGTCATTTCCTTGCAATTTGGAGTGACACAGGAGTCAAACGCAGGCTCGGTGCAGCAACACGTGGCCTCCGTGTCCCTCCCACCGTTCACTGGCAGGACTGTAACAGCCTCTGTAACCAGTCTCTCCCCTCTTTCCTTCCCCTTCCACATACTTTTAATAATAGCCGCAGCTCTTAAATCGAGTGTTCGCCGTGTGCCACATATCATGTCAGAGCTGAATGAATTGCTCTCTCTTTCTTACCTGCTGTGTACCGGGCGACATTGTTCTGTGTCTGCATTGCTGCTTAGCAAACCACTCCCAACGGAAGTAGGTTAAAACACAGATTTATCCGTGTATCCTGTGGTTCTGCGAGTTGCCTCAGCTATGTGGTTCTTGTTCAGAGTCTTCATGTGATTATAAGAGGGCTCAGCTGGACTAGAGGCCTCAGATGACTCACTTGTGGCTGGCAGGTGACTCTAGTGACATTTCTATGTGGCTTGGGTTGCTCAAAGCGTGGTGGAGGGGTTCCTGGAGGACATGTCCCAAGAACGAGCATTCTGAGAGACAGGAAGTGGAAGCTGCTGGGCCATCAGAGGGCTATGCCCAGAATTGACACAATATCACTTCTGCCTTATTCTTTTAGCCGAAGCATCCATTGGGCCCACCCAGATTCAACAGGGTGGATTGATAGACTCCATCTCTTGATGGGCAGCTGCCAGGTCACGTTGATGGCATGGTCAATAGGAGGTACTGGTAATGCCGTCCTTTAAAAATTGCAGGCTGATGCAGAAGCCATGCTGGAGATAGTGTTAGGGATAAAGAAGCCAGTGACTCTCAAACCAGTAGGAGATAATAGATGACTCATGGAAAAGGGGCAAGGAAATGACATTCCACCTCTCCTCACACATAACTCTGGGATCAAAAGGAGGAAGATTGTTATCACCAAACACAGAGAAATGGGAAGATGTAGCTAGATAACTTTGCAAATAAGGTGGAGATAGACCTATAACTAGATTACCCTGAATTAATCACACCCTGAGTTAAGTAGTTAATCGTGCTAGATTGTGAACCCAGATTAACCAGTAATGGAGAAACTGCAGAGGAGAGGGGAGGGGAAGCTAATCACATCAGTATAAAACCAGTTTTCTTTGTCTACTTTGAGTGCGCATGCCCCTGGCTGGCGGTGCGCCCGACTCTGCAGACTCATGAATAAAGGCCTTACTTTGCTGCTCAAAGTCCTGTGTCCTGGATTGTTTGTTTTTTATTGTGAGTGTTTCTCACAATGGGAAGATAACCCATACCAGACCTGTAACACCCCACACCTTATGCGTCAGTGGCAGAGGCAGGTAGATAAACAGTCAATGATAGTGCAAATGGTAAAGGTTGTGAAAGCGCGGGGCACAGGGACTGAGGAGAGCGCTGCGGGGGACCTCTCACCCAGGCCTGGCAAGTGCCCTCCTGCTGAGAAGGAAGGCATCTTAGTGGGGCCTTTGGAGCTGAGTCTTGAAGCACGAATGGGCATTAGTGAGGTGAACAAGGAGGAAGGAAGGCATCCCAGGGAGAGGAAGCATCCCTTGCAGAGACATGATCGGGCTGTGTGAGAGCTTGTGTTGCTCAGGGGGTGTTGCTGAGGGTTGGCAAGGGTTCAGGAGCTGCCGGCACTCGAGATAAGAGGTGAAACTCCAGCGGAGGTTCGGTCCGCCTTCGCCTCCCTGCATCCTGGGCCTGGCCTGTGAGGGCCCTCTGTTGGTTCTGCACCGCGCGTGTGCGTGGGGAGCTCCAGTGTCTCCTCTTGAGAGCTGCTTGGGCTGCTTAGGGGACGGTAGCAAGCAGGCTCATCAACTCCATGTTGGGATCCTTCCCTGGATCCGGTGCATTCTCCATCATTCATTTTCCCTTCTGTTTTACTTATCCTCGTCTTCGTTTCTCTCTCTGCAGCACACGCAAGCATGTGGGAAAGGATTATGCTCTGTGTCAAAGGATAAGAGCAAACAAGGGAAGCGAGGGATGGCCATGAAAGTTGCAGAACCTACTCATTGTGAGAGGCTTGGCTGATCATTTCACAGGTGTCCCCTCATTTGCTACTCACTAAGGCAGGCAGTTAATAAAATATTATCCTTACTTCACAGATGAGGAAATGGAAGCTCTGAGAGGGCACCTGGACTCCTCAGTTAGCTAGGAGCGGACATGGGGTGGGGTCATCTGTCACCGTGCACACCCCCCCACTCCTTCAGACATATGCGCTTATCTCCAGGATATATTGTCCAAGGTGATGACAACCTTGGTTGGGGCAGGAGCTAAATCAGTCTTAGGAAAACTCAATGTGTGGGTTCGCTGATGGCTACTGGAAGGAGATTTCTAAGCTTCTTTTTTTTTCAACCCTCACCCGAGGATATATTTATTCATTTTGAGAGAGAGAGAGAGAGATGGAGAGAGAGAGACAGAGAGAGAGACAGAGAGAGAGACAGAGACAGAGAGAGACAGAGAGACAGAGACATTGATTAATTGCCTCCTGTATGGGCCTGGACCGGGGATCAAACTCCCAACCTTTTGGTGTACGGGGCCAACGCTCCCACCAAAGGAGTCACCCATTCAGGGCATCTCTAAGCTTTTTACTTGCCCTTTTGGACACTGTTATCTTGCACCAAAACCCAAGAAGAATGGATTTCCTGCCTTTTCTGTGTGGGCTCCTCCCTTGGTATGGTAATACCATTGTACATAGAATTAAAAGTGTTTCTTACGCCAAGTTTTGGCACAGCGTTTGGCTGACCGCCATTTGTGCCTTTCACTTCCTTGGGTGAGTTTGAGGACTGTCTGCTTTCCTGGGGCTTGAATTTCATAGTAAAATGAAATTCACTGGGTATAAACATTGCCATCTGCTATTAGTCACAGCTGACAGAGGGAGAGCACTTGGGTCATCGAAGACAAATGGTAATGTCGCCTGCATTTTTGTCCTTGGCATAGACATTAATGACACTTAGGCATGGCTAAAGATTGAAGGACTGATGCTGACTGCTAGTCGCCTCTTCTCTTTAGCTACAGTTGTTCAACCAATCAGAGTCTTCTAAGCACAGCACTGCCCTCCCGCCCATAGTCTGTCTTGTTTACAGAGTCCTTCCTTGTTCTTTTGGCTCTGAACAGAGCTTTGTAAGAGCCGTTTTATTTTATTTATTATTTTGTTTTCCTAAATATTTTTAGTATGGCATAGTAGAAACAGAGAGGCTTTTTAGAACCAGGGGTAATCTTTTTAATCTTTGCCAATTTGATGGGAGAAATGACATTTCATTTTCAATTTCATTTTGTTGTTTACTAATGATGTTGAATAATTATTGTTTATTGGCCAAGTTTACATCATTTGTCCATTTGTGTATCAGGCTTGTTTTTTATATTGGTTTCGGAAACCTTTGCTATCTTAACCTATAGTCATATATGTTCAAGTCGTTTTCCCAGTTTGCTGTTATCTTTTCATTGTTACTAATTGTGTCTTTTCTGACATAGAGGAAAAAGTTGTTAAATCTGTCAGTCTTTTCCTATGTGGATTCTGAATTTTGTTTGGGGTTTGGAAAGCCCCTCCTAACCACAGGATTTTATGTACTATTCACGTAAATCCTGGAATCATCAAGTGAAGGCCAAGAGGTTAAGTTTAGCCAGCCACTGGTTTTGTACAGCCTTTAAGTTAATAAATTTAAAAAACTTTAATTTTGAAGTAATTACAGATTCATAGGAAGTTACCGAAAATATGGATAAGGACGTCCCAGGGGTCCTTAGCCAGTTTCCTCTAATCTTAAGTATCTTGCATAACAATACCAAGAAATTGACATTCGTACAGTCTACAGAACTCATTCAGATTTCCCCAGCTTTGCACACACTCATTTGTGTTTGGGTGCATGTGTACATTTAGTTCTGTGCAACTCTATCACATGTGTAGGTCTCTGTAACCAGCACCACTACAATCAAGGTACAGACTGTCCCATCACTGCAAAGCTCCCCCCACTACCCTTTCTAAGCCACACTTATTCTATTCCTAACCCCTGACATAGCAGTCTTCAGAGTGGCTTGTCTGTTTTTAAATGGCTGGGAAAAATTTTTATATTTTGTGATATGTGAAAATTGGTGTCATTCAAATTTCAGTATCCATAAGTAAAATTTTATTGGAACATAGCCACACTCATCTGTTTACCCAGTGTGTGTGGCTGCTTTTGTACTCTCATAGTACTATAATAGTTAGGCTTTTGCAACAGAGATGTAGGGCCTGCAAAGCTGAAAATAGTTGCTCTCTGGTCCTTTACAAAAAATGTTTGCCGGCCCCCGATTTAAATAATCATCTAATGTTCTTTTTTAAACCTTGCATTTCATTCTTTACATGACCTGCTATTTATTTCTGCA
This sequence comes from Furipterus horrens, assembly GCF_987537825.1. Taxonomy (NCBI): domain Eukaryota; kingdom Metazoa; phylum Chordata; class Mammalia; order Chiroptera; family Furipteridae; genus Furipterus; species Furipterus horrens. Next base: position 186,836,781 of record NW_028327174.1, read on the forward strand.
TGTGGAGTTAGACAAGGATATAACTTAATTGTTTTCTAGATGGTTAACCAAATTCGCCAGCAGCATTTATTGAATATTCTTTCTTCACTATTTGAAGTCCCATAGTTATCATATATTAGAAAATCAGACCTGTTCCGTCAATTAAGGAATGACAGGGTGAATCATCAAGCTATTTGGGCAGGATTTTTGTTACCCACAAGTCCTCTGGGAATGAGAAGCCTTTACCCGTTCCATTATCACTGACCAAGCCAGATGTTCCCATGTCATGGTATCTGACCAGTCAGGTTTATTTCTGTGTGCAGACGCTGTGGTGGGGATCCATGGGGAGTTGCTGACGGCCAGATGGAGGTGTTTGTTACTGGTTTCTGGTCCTTTATGTTGGAGCTTTCCTGGAGCTGGCTGGCTTTTGAAACCCCATGAGCGAAGTGGCTTGATTGATTTCTCTGACCCTGGTGCATCAGGAATTGTTTGCAGAGACACTTCAAGGGTTGCTCACGACCAGGTGCTGATGCAGATGCAAAGATGAACGTGGTAGGGGTTGGCATCTCCTGTCCGGTAGATGCCTAGTTAATGAAATCTCCTGTGACAAGGGGGCAGGGGGTGGAGGGCCGCTAGCCTCTGCTCTGGACTCTTGGGCTGAGCCTCTGCTTGTTACTGGCTGAGTGACCTGGGGCCCGCCCTCTAACCTCCCTGGGCCCATTCTCTTGCAGGAAAACAGGGATAATAAAGGTCATTGCCCTCTCCCTCCCCTCCCCTCGAGTTATTTTAAGGATTAAATGAGACAAAATTTGTAAAGCTTGCCCAGTTCCTGGCAGAGAGTGTGAGCTTAAAACATTTAATTTCTATTATTTTCCTGGACTCTAAGGCATATGTGTAGATTGCTTTGAAAAGTATGGATTTTGACTCCAAGTCCTTTAGTATTTCGTAGCCCCAAGAGTTTGCTTTCTATTTTGGGGCTGCACTGGGTTTTTGCATTAGCTCATAGTCCAGGCTCCTGGGTGCTCAGCTGGCCACCTTTTGCTCTCAGGTCTTTGGGTCATTTGTTTCAGATGATCCAAGGAGCACCCCATGGCCATGTCAGTCAGGGAGCAATGACAGACTGTGGCCTGTTTGGTCGTCTGGCCTCCTTAAATGGACTGTGGTGCAGAATTCCCCATGTGAGTTCCCACAGTGAGGGCTACTGGCTCCTGGCAGTGGAAAAAATGACTCGAATCAGGTATCACTGAAGCAGATGGCTGAATCCACTCTGGGAGGTAGCTCCCACCTGGCTAAGTGTCAGGTATGCTTTAGGCTTTTGCTGAACAGCGTCGTTTAGACAGGACGCCTCTCTTGTCCCAAGGATGGGCTCTTTGGATTTTGAGGACAAGCACATAGGGCTGTCGAACTTGGGTTGCCTTGATTTTGTTAAAACAACAGCATTTGTAATCCTCTGTAATTTACCTGTGTTTGAAACATGATTCCTTTGTGTGGCCGGACTTTGTTTTTTATACACAGGACACCTTCCTCAGGGTATCTCAGGACATTTGACCTTAATGTTGACGACACTTCTCATCTGTCCTTTCCTCCTCATGGCACCTACCACACAGTTTAGATCCCACGAGGAGAGGGGTACCCCTGGACCATTACAGTAGCTCCCTAATTGATCCCTCTCTTTTTATTTGTTGTGTGTGCTTCTGCTAAACTTTTCTTTTTTTATAAAATTTATGTGTGATTGCCACTTCCTTGCTTAAAAGCTTAGCCATTGCCTATGGGGTGCACCTCAATTTCTTGAGATCCCTTAGAGTCTGGAGCCAGTCACGTTATTTATGGCGGGCTTCCCCAGACTCGCTCCCAAGTTTCCATGCCGCCTGCTTGGCCACCGGCCCAGCGCCTTGGCCATCCGTCAGCGGACGTTGGTGAGTTTAGGTGGTTTTCTTGTGGCCGCATAGCGAGCAGGAGAGCCGGAATGGAAACCCAGGTCTCTGCCATCCTGCGAAGCTGGCACACTGCCCTCTCTGAAGCCTTCTTCCCAGGCAGAGTTGCTCCGGCTTTCTCTAGACTTTTAACAACAGCAGGTTTCTCCTGCACGTATTTCTCACTTCATATCACGTTGCTCTTTGTCCTGGGTGTATGCCACACCCCTAATACTTGATTCCTCAAGTAAATTCCTTATCAGTTTACGGTCCCCTGCAGCTAGAACAGTACCTGCCCTCACTAGGAACTTGATAAGTGTTTGCTTGGATGAACACGTGAATGAATAGATTTTTTTTTCCATATCCTCCAATTCATGGTTTGGGGAGTATAGCATCTTGGTAATTAAGCTATGTTAATCTCCCAAGTGTTGGAAAACCTCCTTCTTTTGGTCTGTAGAATAAATAAAAAGTGATCATTATTTTACTCCCTTCCCTCTGCCATCTCATAGAGACCTAGTCAAGTTTTTCATTATTTGGAGAAAGGTGCTTAAAACATTAATACTATATTGTAGGAATGTATCTAGACTATTTCTGTAGGTTTCTATAATAGATATGTGTTATAGCTCTGTTCATCTACCAACAGCTCCTCCCACCACCTTGGCCTTAACTAAGAAATAATCATATTCTTCCCTTTGGAAAGTTGACATTTTCCTCTCATATGTGAAGTGTAAATGGAAGCACCTTGAGAAGTGCTTGTTGTTTTCTGATCTCTCATATATTGGCTGCAAAATGAGCCTCCACACCTCCCCATGCAGCTGGGCACCCCAGAGCCACGAGGAGCTGCCTCCTTTCTGACTTTGTCTCAACCTCATTCATTCCGGGACCTCCTTCCTTCTTCTTTTCTACCCCTCTGCCACCTGTCCCTGGTCTGAAATCCTTCCACTTGCCCTTATTCGCAGGGCTTCTTTCTGCCTCTGAGCTCATGTGAGAGGGCCAGACGGACCAGTGTTAAGTTTAAGGCCTTTTTCTTTCCTGTCCTTCCTGCCCTTTTTTTCTACTTTCCTTATCTGGGTACTTAGTAGTGAAACTCTTTGGAGCAGTTCTGCTCTAGAATGTCCTGATCTTGCTTTTCCTTTTACCCTTTACTGTTCACATTATGATCAGACTCTTGATTGTTGAAAGCTCCCCAACCCCCGCCCAATGAATCAATTTACCATGGAAATAAAAACGAATCCCCAACATCCAGTCCCAGTGATGTCAGCAGGAATGTGGGAATTAGAACTGGAGCAACCAGGTAGCCAGGTGTGTCTCCAGCCTGGAAATCCGTCTGTACTTTTTGGGTGGGAGGCAGGTACACGTCAGACTTCTAAAAAGGTTGCCATGGGGGAAGACAGACATCTTTGTGGCAAGGTGCAGATTCCTGAATCAATACAACAGTTGTTTAATGTCACAAAACGAGTATTATGAGAACCCTATGCATCCTGTAGAAGCTAAAGAATGGAGTGAAGAAAATGTTCACGCAGGTGTGACCTATCGGAATATAGTCACATATTTCCTTCTGATTTAACAAATTCTCACCTCCGGTTAGTTTTAGGTTTGGGTTGAGGGTTTAAGGACGCCCCTACCCCCAAAGGTAGGGTATATGTGTCACAAGTCATTGGGTGTGAGAGTATTCTAGAGGGCACTTTGAGTTTGGGTAGCTCATGGAAGTTGAAATGTACCTGTTTCCTCTTTTTAGAGAGACGGTTTAGAATCTGCAGAGCCTAACTTTTCCCCATGGGTATTTTTTAAGACTCTAAAAATGAGAGGTTCTCTCTGAAGGAAAAGTCAGGCTTGCATGTGCCCATGCAAAATTTGCACATAATTTTGGTGTGAGGTGCCTTAGATTCCAGGGAAAGAGTCCTTGTTATAAGGACACTTTTAGTCTTGCTAAATGTACAAGGCTTTTTGAAAGCACAGCTGCGCGGTGTGGGCTGGAAGGGTGGAATTAACAGTAACTGCTTGGCGGTTGCTATTGGTCGTTGAGTCCTGCCCTGTTCTGTTCCTCACTAGAGTGGTTTCTGTTTTTGAAAAGGTTTGGTCTGGGGTGTTGATTCATCAACAGGCATTTGATCACCTAGTGTATACATATTCAGCTCTATATTGTTTTGTCTAGGTCTCTGTTCTGAACACCAAAAATGCCCTTTCCTTTGATTTTTCATAAACATCTTGTTTCATCAGACGCTGAATGTGTTCCATGTATTTAAGCTTGTGTCAGATGGCAGCGCAAAAACGTGTAAACTAGGACCAGGTTTTGTAAGATGAACAAATAGCACAGTTAAGAGGTATCAGAGACTTGATTTGGGGTAGTAAACACACAATACAATATACAGATGATATTCTAGAAGTGTACACCTGAAATCCATATAGTTTTCTTAACCTAGGTCACCCCAAATAAGTAAATAAATAAATAAATACCCCTGACTGGTGTGGCTCAGTGGATTGAGTGCCGGCCTATGAACCAAAAAGTCACCAGTTCGATTCCTGGTCATGGCACTTACCTGGGTTATGGGCCAGGTCCCCAGTTGGGGGCATGCAAGAGGCAACCACACACTGATGTTTCTCTCCCTCTCTTTCTCCCTCCCTTCCCCTCTCTCTAAAAATAAATAAATAAATCTTAAATATATAAATAATTTTTAAAAAGAGGTATTGGGTGAAGTGTGGGAAAGAACTGACATTTATTAAGGGATTACACTAGGCATGTTGTTTTTCTTTAATCCTTACACCCTCCATGTCGTAGATGGAGAAACTGGGGCTCAGAGAGACTGACTCCCTTACCCCAGGACTGGTGAGGAGCAAAGCCAATTCAAGCCCTGTCATTTGGGCTCTAAACCCAGACATTGCTTCCTTGTCTCTTCTGTGCAAGGGTAGAGTGGATGGAGGGGGATATGGTAGGCAGCGCATAGAAACGAGGGCCTTAGAGGCACCGCGGTAGTGTAATGTCACAGTCTGTATAAAGTATTGTTTATCCTCTGTTGATTACCACTCACAGTGAAACTTTTCTCCGTGGCCTTTTAGAACTCTTTTATCTGCTTGTCTCTGTCACTCACCTTCTTCCTATTTAAGATGCAAGGAGGAGCATCTGGGCTGTGGTGTAGCACAGGCCTAGATGGGAGACCAATGACCTGGGTCCCTCACGTACCCCTTGAGTGGCCTCCTGCATGCCGCTGCGCAGCCTCTTCTTATGTGAAGCACGACAACCTGGGTCCTAACCCCAAGCCCTTGTGTGACTTGGTGCAGAGATGTCAGCGGAGCTATGGGTTTCCAGTTACAGCATCCTGACAACACTACGTCAGGGTGGGCAGAAAAGAGAGCAGGTTTTTAGGAAGAATCACATTCTTTTTGAATATATGTTTTTGGGGGGATTTCATCCATCTTCTTAGGAAGCTGTCCACTTGGACTTTTAAGTCCTCCAGGCAGCACGCACGTACTTGACCAGCAGTAGAGACAGAACCCTCGTGTTGTGGGTCTCAGCTATCATTGAGTTAGGGACAGACTTTGGGAGATACCTTTCCTCCTTCAGCGGCAGCAATTTCTCAGCCTGGAACGTCCACATCACGCTCTCTGCCTTGTTTTTCCATGCGGCAAATTTACTCCTGCTTCTCAAGGTGCCCCAGCATCCTTTGCTCACCTCCTGCATTTGGCGTGGAGCTCTGTTATAACCCATACTGTGTTGCGTCATAGTTAGAGCTTTTTGTGTCCATATGCCCAGCTAGACTGAGTTATGTAAACACAGATGCCATATCCTATTTCGTTTGGTAGTCCTGAATCAGCACTTTGGCTGATGTGTATCCGATGTGCAATGTGTGCTTGAAATGGTGGATCCTCCTTGGAAGGAATGGAAAGGGATCATGTTTAAATTCAGCTGAGAGCCCTGGCCAGGTAGCTCAGTTGGGCAGAGCGTCACCCCAATGTGCCAAGATTGTGGATTCGATCCCCAGTTAAGACACATACAAGAATCAATCAATGAATGCATAAATAAGTGGAACAGCAAATCAATATTTCTCTCTCTCCCTCTCTCTCTCAAATCAATAAATTAAAAATTAAAAATTAAAAGCTCAGCTGAGAGTGTGGAAAATCTTCGCTCCCTGGAATCACAAGAATGTCTGAAGAAGTGATTGCTAGTCTGGAGATTTTTAGGAAAAGCCAGGAACAGACATTGGACACTTAGTCAAGGAATGTGAACTGGTGCTTTTGCATTTTGACTTCATTTGTGATCTCGTTGGAAGTATTGTTTTATATCAAGCCAATGGGTGGCTTTTATTTGAATGGCAGGTTTACTAATAGAAAAGCTAGGAAGACATTTTCAGTTCTAAACAACTTTATTAACCTACAAAAAAAAGCTTTAAAACAGATGGTCTCTTAACCTACGTCAGAAGAATAGCCTTTGCCTCATAAGAAATGGTCCAGGACCCAAAGTAGGAAAATACAACTCTTCAGGGAAGATGCTAGGAACCATAGACTGGTGGGCCTTGGGAAGTTAGAGATACTGTGCAAGCGTCCTTGGAGGTTTGGGGGAATATTTTAGATGAGGGTTTCAGGATGGGCATGGGAGGGAAGGAGGACTGAACTTTCTACTAATAAGCAAATAGAGTCCCAGCACTTGGGGCATATAGTTAAGATGTGTTTGACTAATTCTACAGAAAACAAAATAACCTAAAATACAAATCCCTACATCTCAAAATTCCATGCTGTTTATATCAACTATTTCCTATCTAGATTTTTAAAAATTATGTAGGTATTTTAATAAGTATTAATCAGCCTTACTGTGGTAATAAACAACTTCAAAAATTCAACAGTTTGCAGCAATCATTAATTTTTTTTTTTAATTTATTGATTTGAGAGACAGACGAAGAGAATGCACTTATTTATGCATTCATTGGTTGATTCTTGTATGTGCTCTGAACAGGGACCAAACCCAGAACCTTGGCACATCTGGGTGCCCCTCTAACCAACTGAGCTACCCAGCCAGGACCAATCATTAACTTCTAAGTCACCCTCTGTGTCACTGGCTGCAAATCAGTTGCTGAGGCTTTTTTCCACAAGACTTTCATTCTGAAGCAGCAGCCCTGTTTGGGTCATGCTAGCTGCAAGGCAAAGGAGAGAGGACAAGAAAGCTGGTGGAATCATGCAATGGCTCTTACAGTGTCTGCTCCCATCTGGTGTATGTCACATTCGCTTATGGGCCTTTGGCCAGAGAGAGGCACAACGCCAAGCTGAAAGTCAGTGGAGTGGAGATGTGTCTGTGGGGAGTCCCTTGGCAATAGTAAGACTCTATAATCTTCTAAAGAAAGGGAGGTAATAGTTGCCAACGATACTCTACCATTAGTTTGTGTCCTTTCTGTCACTGAATTATTTAGGGAATACTTTACATCCATTCAGATTTATTATTTGAAAGTGTTTTTGAATAATTTTCTTCATATTATGTGCATTAACATTTTAGATTCTTTGGGGGGAACTGCCCTCTCACCAGGGAAACGATGAGGTGGATCACTGCATGCTTTCAGGTACCTTCAACACCTCCGTGCCCCGAGCGCTGCTGTTCACCATTGCATCCCCCAGAGTCTCCAGGCTGACTTGAATAGTGGGCTGATATTAGGTATCAGAGTCTCGTTTTTGAATTTTGTAGACATGTCTCCAGTTTTTTACATTGTTTGCTGCTGTTGAAAATTATTATTGTTATCTAATTCACATACCCTAAAATTCACCATTTTAAAGTCTACAGTTGAGTGGTTTTAGTATATTCATGGCACCATGTGTCTATCATTACTGACTAATTTCAGGATATTTTTGTCACCCCATACTCAGTAAGCACCCAATTCCCAACTTCCCTCCAACCCCTGGCAGCCACGAATCTGTTTTCTGTCTCTCTGGATTTGCCTGTTTTGGACATTTCATATAAATGAAATCATACCTGTGGCCTTTCATGTCTGACTTCTTTCACTTAGAAAAATACTTTTCAAGGTTCATTCTGATGTTCTCTGATACACACTTTTTATCGATAACATGTTTAGGACTTTTATTGCTTAATTTTGCTTAGAGATTTTAATGGAATGGCTGGTATCTACTAATGGATGATATCAATAAACACATTGGTAGTTGTGGACATGATTATATTCAACAGTGATTATACAATCAGTTAATGTAATAAATTGTATTAGTAAACTTTCCCATGTTAAATTATTTTTGACTTCCTGAAATAAGTTTGCCTCAATCCTGGTATATTCTTCTTTTTAAAAATTATTTTAATATACCATTTGCTGTTACTTTATTGGTGATGTTTACACTTATGTCTAATTTTCTTTTTTGTCCTAATATTTTTATGTCAAATATAGGTAACCTTCTTAAAACAATTTGAAAGGTTTCTCCACTTTAAAAAAAAAAGTGTTTTGTAATGTTTGAATAAAATAGGACATGCTCCTTGAGGTTCATTAGAGCTCAATTGTGAACCCTTTGGGGCTTACCTTACCTGTTAGTAAAAGTTTTCTTACAATAGTTATGTGGTTATTTAATTGTTTAGGTTTTCTATCTCAACTTGATTTCACTTAACCATCTACTCATATAGACTTCCAAGTTTATTTATATCACATTTTTATAATTTACAACCATACTTAGAGGTAGGGCATTAATAGTTATTGCTGGCTCTTCCCTACCCTTTCTCTGTATGGGTCAAACTTCCTAAGTTTTTGTTTATCTAATTCACCTTTTAGAAGAATAAAATTTTGGTTTTGTTTATAGCTTTTACTCTTTCCTGATTTCAATTTGTACTTTAATTTTGTTTATTCTCCCACTTTCTTTTAATTTTAAAATTCTCTTCCACTTATTCTAAATGGAAGCACAACATAGATGTAAACCTAAAGTATTCTATTTCATGGGATAAATCTTTTTCAAATGTATATATTTGCTCTGGAGCATTGCGCTCCTTTCTTCACATTTTGGTTTTCTTGTGTCTGAATGATGAGATAACGCAGCTGGATATATTTTTTCATTTATTGGAGTGCCTGCTATTTGCCTCCCATTGGAACAAGTGAATTAATTATTGGCTCTCCTTTGTTACTACTTGATGTTAGGATTGCCTGCTTGCATCTTAGGTTGAGCTGAGCAGTCAGTTGACAGATCGGTAGTGATAGGTCAGTGGGGAAAGGAGTGAGAAGAAAGAGAGCCAGGGTCCAGGATCGTTGGTCAGGGAAAGGCCTGGCTCCTCTCTGTGTCTGGCCCCATGTAGCCTGGCTTCCTTCTTGTTTCCGTTGCTGCCCCCACCTGGGCAGAGACCACCGCTTCGGAATTTGCAGTGGTGCCTGCTTTGTGCTCGGTGGACCTGCCCTGGGCAGCTGACCCAGTTGCCTTCAGGCCTCTCTGACCTTGCTGTGGCATCTCCACTTGGCATGGTGAGATGAAGCCACGTGGGCAGGGTGCCCTCTGCTGGTAGCCCTCGCATGGTAGATCCACCTGAACTGGACATCCATCCCCTTGTTGACGTAAGGAGACTCTCTGGTGGCCTTGCTCTGTCTGCCCCACTGTCAGCTCTTCCCCTCTCCCGTGCTCCCTAGACAATGGCACTTTCAAATTAGAGTACATGTGAGTTCAGGACATTTGCTACTTCTTAGGCAACGTTGATAATGTAAGTGACCTCAGTGACATGGGTTAAATCCCAGCAGAAAATCTTTGAAAGTTTTGGATGCCACCCTTTCCTAGTTTCCAGTCGGGCACAATTCCAGCCACTGTTTTTCTTTTTCTTTTTTATTCCCCCACTGCTCTTTCTCTCCCGTTCTCTAGATTGTTAAGTTATGACCCAGGGAGCAGAAAGAGGGAGAAAGCAAAGGGTTGTCCTCGATTGACTGAGTTTATCCAGACATCTAGATTTGTAATTTTTTAAAACCCTCCCCTAAAAATACAGTTACTGATTTTATAGAGAGAGGAAGGAAGGGAGAGAGAGAAAGAGAGACTGAGAGAGAGAGAGGTGGGCCACCTCCCTTACATGTCCTGACCAAGAGTCCAACCCAATACATAGGTATGTGTCCTGAAGAGGGGATCGAACCCACAACCTTCTGGTGTATGGGACAATGCTCCAGCCAACTGAGCTGCCCAGCCAGGTCTAGATTTGTAATTTTAAAATGAGTGTGTAACATTCTTATTGGAAAACACGGTCATTTCCTGGTTACTGAGCCTTTGGGTTTTTCCAGAGTTCACTCTGTGTTCTTTGCTGTTAGGAACATCTTTGAACAGAACATTTTTGGGATGTTTTTCCTTTGAATTTATTCTCCAAAATGAGCTGAAATACAACTTTACAGCAAAGTCAGCCGTCAAGAATGTTCTCTTCTGTTTTGGTAGGACACGTTCATTCATCAGGCACCTCCTGCGTGCAGACAGAGGGGTGGGCGTGGGGGGAGGCCAGTCAGGTGCAGTCTGCACGTTCAGAGCCCCCGCTCTCCCCAGAACGGGGAGGTGCCTTCGGAGGCTGTGTCAAGCTCTTCTGAAATCCTTCTTTCCTGGGACGAGGACTTTTAAGATCTACTCTCTTAAGAGCTTTCAAACATGCAATAGAGTATTATTAACTATATTTAATAATGATTAACCTTTTTCAAAGAGCACCGTGGCTGCAGTAGGAGGGCTGAGTACAGGGCAGCAAGAATAAAACAGGAGGCTTTTGTGTTGAGCCCCGGGGATCTCTCGCTTCTCAAATTCTGTACTTCACGTTGGTCACAAAGGTGCTGCTAACCCATGGCACCTGCTCCAGACTCGGGTCTCTCAGCAGGGCAAACCCACGGCTGGAGGACTCGGCCCACGGGGGAGCCGGGCTTGTTCCGGCCACCTTTCCCTCTGCCCTTTCCTCCTAAGGTTTTCATATTTTCTCTCCACGCTTGTTCCTCATGGGGACCCTACGTTGAGGGCAGTCATTTGGGAAATAACTCTAAGGAAAATGCCAGCTTTCCTTGAATGGCTTTTTAAAAACAGAAGCTTCATGTTTACCCAAAAGGATTTATGCCAGAGAGCGGAGATGAGGGATAGTGTTGGGCTGGAAGAGCCACACAAAGGGGATTCAGTTGGATAAGACCTTGAGCTCGGAACCAGAAGCCTGGCTCAACTCTTCCTATTGCGATGATTTGTGTCGATACATTTGAACACGTCCTCATCTGTAGAGACCTCTCTGTCCTGCTAACTGCACAAGGCCGATACGGGGAGCAGTGAAATAAGAATGTGGAAGCCCTGTGTCCAGAGGTGCCATGGAAAGCTGAGCCGGAAGCATCCTTTTTAGGAAGTGACAGATACTTGCAGCTTGTTGACTGTTTATGTGTATGCTCAAGTAATTTTCTGTGGAGCACCCGTAGTAAGAGTGTGTTTCTCCTGGTCACATAGTCCTAAGAGGAAAGAGTGTGCAAAAGAGGGTGACTCGCTCTCCCCTCCCACACCCCACTAACTGGTTTGAGGAATAGTTAACGTCCCACTGCCTGGCCAAGACATTTCAGGCTTTATATGGGCTGTCCCTAGAACGTTATTGGCCAAAGTCCCTGTAGCAAAGGTTAGGGAGGTTGGCTGGGAGTCACAGGAGACCTGCAAACAGGCAATTACACACACATGCACACACACACATACACGTAAACAAGGCACAATTACAGTTGTTGGGGACTCACAGTGTTTGTGGATGTTATATTTGTAAATTAATGATTAAAACTGTGACAATTGCTTCAGTGGAAGTATCTTCAGAGTTTTAAGAAGGGAGTGACTAGCCCTGGCTGGTGTGGCTCAGTGGATTGAGTGCCGGTGACCAAAAGGGTCGCTGGTTCGATTCCCAGTCAGGGCACATGCCTGGGTTGCGGGCCAGGTCCTGGGGCGTGCGAGAGGCAACCAACCACACATCGATGTTTCTCTCCCTCTCTTTCTCCCTCCCTTCCCCTCTCTCTAAAAAAATAAATAAATAAGACTTAATTTTAAAAAAAGGGAGTGACTAATTCTGCCAAGGAATGGATCAAGGAAAGATTCCAAGAGGAAGGGGATTTGAGCAGATTCCTGGGAGATCCTTGGAGACTTGTCCGTAAAAAAGAAGAAAGGGCTTCGTAAGCAAAGGTCAAGTGCCAGGAACTGGTGTCATGAGAAACGAGGCTGCCGAGACTGGTGCAGGCCCATCTGTCTCAGAGCCCCAGAGGCGTGTCCCTCAGACCCCCAGGCACAGGGGCACGGACCCTGCGTGCCCCATGGTGTCCGCGTGCTGAGAGAGCCGGCAGAACCAGCTGGCTCCTGCGGTGGCGAGGCCCCCCATCGCGTCCCCACCAATAGTAGCTGCTGAGGGTCTTGCCTTCCCCGCTGGGGAAAAGTGGAGGTGGGGTCCGTTCTCATGAGTACCTTCTGTGAAAATGGTACCCTTTTAGTAGTTACAACATTTTTTAAAGATTTTATTTATTTATTTTTTAGAGAGAGGGGAAGGGAGGGAGAAAAAGAGGGAAACCTTCATTGGTTGCCTCTTGTACATGCCCCAAATCGGACCAGAGACCTTTCGCTCTGCAGAACGATGCCCAGCCAACTGAGCCACACTGGTCAGGACTACAGAAATATTTTTGATGTTGCATAATCAAGTATGTGATTAAATTATCTGAGTTGGTGACATTGCCCTTGACTCCAGGCTTTGCTTCCCTCTGCCTTGTCCCAGCCCTCTTCCCAGATGCCCCATGATTACTGGAGCTCGTGTATATGACAGCGAGGTTGACCTCTAATTCCCTGCATGTTCTGTAATCTGGGGTCTCAGGTATATCCAGCCTGCACACAGGAACAGAGAATTCAGGGGAGGGCACCTCCCACCCCCATCCTGGGGTCTGATGACCCACAGGTCAGGGATGTTTTCTGCATTCCTCATCAAGGCACTGTCTCCTCGCTGTCACGTCACTTTCTCACTGTATGCCTAGTGTTTGCCTCCTAATGATTCCAAAGTGACATTCACAGGTTTTCACATCTAGACAGGGCTTTGTTCTCTTATCAAACCTTAAAACCAAAAAAAAAAAAAAAAGTAGCTGTAAGATTGCACCCCTTTTGATATTAGGGACATAATTTATTCAAAGGGTTTTCTACTAAGGCCTAAAGAGAAAGAAGTCCATAGTTTTTAAAAAATCTTTCCTTCTCTTCTTTTTCCTGGCAATTTTTTTTAATTGTGGAAAATTTTAAACATACAAAACAAGAGAGAATTGTATAATGAACCTGCAATTACCAGCTTCAACAATGATTGACTTGGGGGCATCTTACCTTATCTATACCCCCATCTACCCATTTTTAGTTATTTTGAAGCAAATAGCAGCCATCCTATCATTTTATCCATCAATATTTTAATACATATTTCTAAAAGATGAAGACTTTGTAAAATCTTAATACTTCTGTTATCACACCTAACCACTTAATCAAATAATTGATCATTATTTAAATTTTCCTGAAGATCTCAAAATCTTTTAACATTTTATTTTAATCAGGTTCCATTGCAATTGTTCATAGATCTCTTACGTTTCTTTACGTCTCTAGATGCTCCTATCTCTCTCTCTTCTTTTCCCTTGCAATTTATTTATTGAAGAACCAGGGTCTTTAGTTCTCTTTAGGTTCCTACAGTGTGGATTTTACTGATTGCATCCTCATAGTACTGTTTAATATCTTCCCATTCCTCTGTATTTCCTGTAAACTGGTGTTGTGAATAGAGATTTGTTCAGGAATCAGATTCAATTTTTTTTGGCAAGCATGCTTCATAGGTGGTTTTGTGAATGAACTTTCAGGAGGCACATAATGTTTCGTTGTCTCTTTGTGTTGGTTGAATTCGTTTTTAAATGTGTTAATATTTAAATGTGTTAAGGTGTAAATGTCCCTTAATGTTTACCTGGGCCCAGGTGGTGGTCTTGAAAAAATGGGGAAGGGCATGTGGTGTGCTCACTGAGTCTCTCTCTGTTGAGACTGTTGATGGTGGGGGCTATTGATTGTGTCTCTGTCCTTGAACTGTTTGCTTCTGCTGGTTACTCCAGTCCTTGGGTGAATCGGTGTGCATTTGGTTTGTTTCTCTTGGTCATGAAAGACCTGTTCACTTAAACATTATGAAAGAAGAGGCTCTGATTCTTTGAAAGTTTTTTTGCATTTAGAGGTGTTCTTGGCTTGGCTAAACTTGCTATTTGTGCTGACATTCTCCAGGCGTATGTTTTCCTTTAATTTGTAAGGTGATTCTTTTCTTCTTTCAGGATCTCATTTTGCCCAATGGCGGTACTCCAGCAGGTACTTCGAGTCCAGCTTCTTCATCTTCTCTTCTCAACAGACTTCAACTTGATGATGACATCGATGGTGAGACCAGAGATCTCTTTGTCACAGTTGATGATCCCAAGAAGCATGTCTGTACAATGGAGACCTATATCACATATAGGATCACCACCAAGGTAGGTCCCTTTATTATCTCATGCCCATGTCGAACGGGCTTGGAGAGTGAGTCCTACCTCTGTAATTTCTGCCTTTGCTTTCTCCCTCCTTTTGTACAACTCTGTTCTCCTTTGTTGTAATTGTGGGTGTGGCTTTCTGAGAAAGTGAATGCATTCAGATAAAAAACATTATACCATATGTAAGTCTTTTACATCTTACAATGAAAGAGATATTGTGACTACAGCTTTTCAAAGTAAACATTTAATCCTTGTACAGTTGACTTGAGCAACATGGGTTTGAACTGTGTGGGTCCACTTGTACATGGATTTTTTCAGTAAATACTGTGTATGTATTTTCTCTTATAATTTTTGTAATAACATTTTCTTTAGCTTATTTTATTGTAAGAATACAGTATATGATACATAGAATATGCAAAGTATGTGTTCATTGACTTTCATGCTATTGGTTAATAGCAGGCTATTAGTAGTCAACTTTTGGGGGAGTCAAAAGTCACATACATGTGGAGGAGTCATCTCCCCTAACCCCCATAATGTTCAAGGGTCAACTGTACTTTCACTTATTTTCTGCCATGATACTATTTAACATCTTAATATCGCATTAGACTTGAAATTTATGAATCATCGTATTAACCTAAATCTCTGTGATGAGACCGTGATTATAATTTGGTATAATTAGGCTTGTTGGCAGGGGGAGAAGGAGTAAAGAAGGGTGGAAACTAATATTTACTGACTTTCTGCTCTGTGCCACTATGATGTTACTGCCATGTCCTTCTCGCACCTGGTTCACGTTTGAAGATTTGTCATGGACACATGCACTCACACAGCTTTCCCCGGTACCATTGCCACTGGGTACCTACTATTTCCCAGGCATTGGGCTAGATGCTTAGATGTGTATTATCTCCTCAGCGGTCCTAGGTTGATATACCTATTCCCATGAATTATTTCCACTTACTTACTTTTTTCCCCTTTAGGGTCACCTTACCTTTTACCCTGCAGTTGGTGAAATGCAAAACCTGTTTTTCTTGAATTTGTGCCCTAAACAGCTGAATAACAAGGTGACGACCTTGCTGGCACAGCTCTGCTTGCCTCCTGTGCTGTTTTCCCACCGCTGCTTTGTTTCCGTGCCCTGCACTTGACCTCCCCAATTGCTAATTCTGCAGGACCTTTGTCCCCTGATTCACAGGCTGAGGCACCTGCTACAGCTCGCCACTCTTGCCTGTGCCTCCTCTCTTTCCTTTCTTCCCCTTTCTCTCCATGTTCTTATTTCTATTTCTTTTCATGGGGCTATTGATTTCCTGTAAGTCACATAGTATCTTAGAATAACCGTTTCCAAGTTCCAATCCCACACTTTCACTTGGCTGCCATGTAAACACCTTCAGGTGAACTGGTTGCAAAGTTAAGTTCTACTTATTACTTTCTATTCCTCTTCTCAAACCAGAGTCCTTATCTTTTCCTGTTTCAAATAGCGACGCCAAGCTTAACATCTTGGTGATGCACTTGGAGCCTTCTTTCTGAATGCTGTGTTAAAGGACATGTAGAGAAGTGTCCTCTCTGTCAAGAGGACAAGCAGGAAGGAACACAGAGTCCCAGACACCTGATCTTGTTCCGGGACCCCCACTTCTGCTGAGGTTCTCAAGCACAGTTAATGGTCAGAGGACAAGGTCGTACGTATACTTATTCTGTTATAATCCTTTGAGCTTTGACTCCAGTCCTAATTCAGATTCCTGGTGAACAAAGCTGGACGAAATACAGAGCTGCTTTTGCCTGAGCTAAAGTGAGCCTGGGGCTGAGAGCCAGTGTAGGCAACGCGAATCTAAGTGGTGGGTTTCTTATCTCTCCAGTGGTGGAGAGAGGTCTTTCCAGGGCAGGCTGAGTTGGCAATTTTCTCTGCAGGCTTCTAGAAAGTAACGTCATCATAATCACTAATTATTGAGCACTTACCATGTGCTATACTTGTTTGCAATAGAAACCCTTTAAATTTTATTTTGTATAAGTAATATGTGCTCATTGTAGAAAAATTGGAAAATGCAAGTAGGCTAAAACAGTGAAATAAAAGATCTATATACTGTCTAGCCAGAAATAATTACTTATAACTTTATGAACTATTTATCTCTATTCACTTACAAAAATGCGTATTTTCCAGGCTGTCAATTCACTTAGTATTTTGCAAATTTCTTTCTGTGTTAATAAATGCCAGTAAACCTGCTTTTATGCTGTCCTTTCGGAGACTGCAGTAGTGCTCTGCAGTATGGGTGAGCTGTCATTCATTTTGTGCTAAGGGCTTTAGATGTATCATCAGTTAATCCTCACACTCAATGAAATAGGTATGGTGGTATTTTTATTTTGCTGATGAGGAATCTGAGATACAGAGGCATTAAGAAAATTGCTCAGAGACATGCAACGAATACATAGTGAAGCCAGAACTTGAATCCAGGACATGGGATGATTTTCAAGGCAGGGATGCCCCTCTGCCCTCCCCTGCCACCCCAGCAGTGCGTCCTCTTCCCCCCAGCACTGCGGTGTACTGCCGCAGCCCTGCTATGGGAAGTGATGCTGATTATCCTAAGCAGAAGTGGAGGGAGGGAGTGGCCTTTGATGAGGGCAAGGCATTTTTTTTCCTTGTTCCTGGAGAAAGGAGGGAATTTTTATGGCAGGTAGTTGAGGGTTCTTTGCTTATAGCTGCATTTTTCTCTGTGGATAGATAAGGAGGTCCTTTACTGAGAGTGATAGGGAAATTCCTGAGTGAGGCTTAGAAGTTTTCAAACTTTGTACCGGTTTTGTATTAGCTGGTGTGGAAAGCGAGGGAGAGAGTTGATTAAGGAGGTATAGAAAGATTGCTTGCTAGTGTTGAGGGTCCAGTTCTGGAATGTATCACGTTGATCCGTGGGCTTTCCTGGTTTTGCTCCTCCTTCAAGAACGTGCTCACACACGCAGGCCTCTTAGAACAAGAAGTGGATGGTTGCGTTTTTGCTATACTTGGGTGATGGATGGTGGAGGAGGGGCATAGTGGCAAATCAGAGGTTGAAGTGATGGCTCACGGAATTGATGCTGATTAAGGAAGGAAGGAACGACAGGAATGGACAGAATGTCAAGGAACTGTAGGTCCCAAGAGGCTGAAAACCCAGGGGTGTCGGGAAATGGCAGTGTGAAATATAGGAGGTGCTCGTGAGACAGGGACATGTCCACGCTTCTGCGTGATGACAGTTTGTGGAGAAGCCATGGGAAGGAGACCTTGTTGGGCTTAGTGGTGGGTGTCGTATATGCAAACCGCCTGGCTCTGAAGGGTACCCAGGCCATGGAAAGGCTCTGGAAGGGAAACCTGAGAGCCAGGTGCTGTCAGGGAATCAGGAGAAATGACAGGGCTGTCAGTAGGTGACAACATGAGGAGGGAGAGAGATGGATATAGCTTGCTGGCATGAGCCTCAAAGGGTTCTCATGGGGCCAGGGACGAGCAGTGTGGAATGAGCAGAATGTCAATGACAGCTCTTGGTCTTGGACATGAGGTTTGTGAAATGTGAGAAAATGAGCAGCTTTCCACTTGACAGGACAGGAGGGAGGCTGTGTTCTCTGCTTGCAGAGTTTGAATAGGTTGAAGAAGTACAGGACTTCAGTATTAATGATGCAGTGGGTGTTGCAGAGCGCTTGGTGGAAATATCTGAGAAAAAGGAGGTAAAGGAGGCCAGAGGAGCAGGAGGAGGGGGTGCCAAAAGCCTCCCCAGGCATGCTTCTCAGCTGTCCTCCTCGGGCTCTCGGGTTTTGACACAGAATGGGATTAGCTGGCTAATGTTTGATGAGGAAAAAAGGTCCATTGTGGGAAAGGAGGGTCACGCAGACTTCTTAAGATTTATCCATGGCCAGGAGAGATGACATTTCTGACAAAGACCAAGTCTCTCTGAAGTGAGTTGGTTGTCGATTTTGGATTAAGGGAAATTCTCTGGAATGGCTCCAGGCCATAGTCATTGGACATATTAACTTGAGGAACAAGAGTTCTTTAGTGGTAAGATGAGCCTCAGAGGACAGGGTACCCTCCTGGGTGACAGATAAGTCTTCTGTGTGCACACCTACAAACTTCCCCTTTTAATTCCTCTCTTTAGGGTTCAAGTCTATTTTCTTTCACTGGTGTTTCTTTCTCTGGCTCTGCTAGGTCTAACAAAGTGTTGAACTTTAAAGAAAATTGGCAGGGATGCCTAGAGATTGCCACGAAGATATTCATAAGGAGCGATGGTGGAAATGGACATTCTTCATTACCACTCTTGTGTGCTGTTAGCTATTTGTTCATCTGACTGTAGGTGAACCCATGACCTTGTGATCTTTGTGGGGCTTTCTAGAAGGTGGAACACGGTATGGAAATGCACAGGACAAAACGGTGTATGTAGTGTTTGTCTCTGAGTATGAATTGTGGGCGTGCACTTTTCGTTCTTTTTATTGTTTTGTTTACCACAGATACTAGAAAATAGAGATGAACACATTACCTTATTTTCCTAAGTTAGACCCTAAATTTCATAGAGTAAAACTTGACTACAAACTCATAGCTGGAGTTTTATTGGCTTGCATGTTTTATGAGTACTGTGACTGGGTTTCTCTCCAGAAATTCAGCAATTCCGGTGGCCCAGTTTTAGCAAGTGTGCAGAATTCCAAGCTGAGTGTGTTTCGCTAGCCTTGTTCCTGGCTCTGTTTTTCTCTCTGTCCTTGTTTTTCCTTTATCTTTCTCAGCTACTTTTAATTTATGTCATTTGATCATATTTCCCTATATTGCTATATCTTTTCTAGAACAAGGTGTGGTAAAAATAAGTAAAATAAATGTTGGGTCAGAGAATATGAACATTCTTCTGTATTGTGATAATTAATTTTTACCTTATTGCTTTCCAAAGTATCAGACAAGTTTTACTGCATTGTTAAATCCTCTTGTCTTTAAAGGAGCTGTTTCAAAAACATGACCAATTTGTGTGTGTGTGTGTGTGTGACTGTTAAAGTATTGTATGAGAATACTAGAAAATTTGGAAATAAGAATGAGTGTAAAGAGGATAGTTGTCATTATCAGTTCTAGATTTTTCTTCTAACCATTATATCCAAATTTTTAATACCAATGAAATCATAATTTATGTGCAATTAATTTTGCATACTGCTGTTTTCTAAAAACTATATTGAATCTTTTTTGTTATTAAAAATGTGGTACAGCCCTGACCAGTGTGGCTCGGTTGGGCGTCAACCTGCAAAGCAAAAAGTCACTGTTCAATTCCCGGTCAGGACACACGCCTAGGTTGTGGGTTCGGTTCCCAGTCAGGACACTTACAAGAGGCAACTGATCAATGTTTCTCTATCACATTGATGTTTCACTCCCTCTCTCCCCTTCCCTCCCTTCCTCTCTCTCTCAAATCAATAAGCATGTCCTCGGGTGAGGATTTTAAAAAATGTATCACAGAATGATTACTGATAACCATAGAATAAATATGTCATAATTTCCTTGACCGGTTTTTATGTTGGATATTTAGGTTGCTTCGATTCCTTTGCTATTTTATTTTACATAATATTGTAGTGAGCATCACTATACAGATATCTTTGCCACAGTTGAAAAGTTATTTTCTAATGATTGATTCCTAGAAGTAGAAGCAGTAATTAAAGAATTAAATATAAAAGCCAAAGGAAAGGAGAATATACAGGTGAGTATTTTTAATAGCTTTCAATGGGGACAGCCTTCTTATGGGTGACACCAAAAGTAGCAACCATAAGAGAAAATAATGGATGAATTTTAAAATTCTGTATCAGGAAAAACATTTTAAAATGATGATAGACAAATGTCTCTGAAGAGCTTTCACAAATGAAAAGGAGAAAAACCGCAGTCAACAAATATTTGCAAAGATGTTCAATCCTAATAGTCATTAAAGAAACAAAAGTACAACAAAGAATATGTATCATCTCTTAGTTATAAGTCCATCAAAGTGATGATTAGAATATGTGGTGAGAATATATATTGGTATATTGCTGGAAGCAGTTTGTCAATTAAAAATATGTATACTCTTTCATCCAGAAATTCTGTCTTTCAGAATTTATTTTAACAGAATTATCAAACAGGTGCCTGATGTTGTGTACTGTAGTATTTTTTATCGATTGAAAAATTAGAAACAACTTAAATGAAGATTTGGCTTAATTATGATATATCCATTCTGTGGAATACTATATATGTATTAAAAAGATTATGTAGATCTGAACTTACTGATATAAAAAGATGTCCAAGATGTGTTAAAGAGATATAGAAAATATGAGTGAATGAATGAATATGTATAGAAAAAATATGAAAAGATATAAACCATAATATTAATTGCATTTTTCTCTATTTAGAGGGAGATGGCTGAACTTTTATTCTCTATTTATTTATTTTTCCTGATATTTTAAAATAAGTGTATCTAACCTGACTAAATAGGAGGGGGTAAAAAAAAAGCAGTTTCCCCGAAGTAAAATAGGTTACAGCTGAAAGTAAACGTGTGTTTTATCATACTGTTTATTTTTTTCATAGTTATCAAACGTTGATTTAAGAATTAAGAGTAGAAATGTCACATAAACTATAGTGTTTGAAGTGGATTTGCAAAGCCAATCAAGAGAAGTGATCAGTTCATGTCGTGTAACATTTAGGAAAGCAACAATTAGAACCTTCCCCCAGTTCCACTCACAATGAAAATGAGTTGCAATCCTTTGTCACACTTCAAAATCTACCTTTCGTGGGCGCATAACCACAGGCAAGTACTTGGACGGAGCCTGCTATGGGGCGCTGTGCAGCCCTCGCCAGCTCTTTTCCAAATGTTGGTGAGCCGATGCTCCAGCAGGCCGAGGAGGGTCTCGGGGATCCTGCTGCAGTGCTCGGACTACTCGTGTGCAGGGTTCTTCAGGCTGCGAGCTCTCAGCATTTCCATGATCCATATGCCTGAAAATTTGTCAGCAGTGATGTGTTCTTTGGATTTCAGTCTTCCTTTTCCCCTCTCCAATTCTACAGCGCTAATTCTTCTGGGGAGTCTTCCAATAAATCGCAAAAACCTAAGTTGAATGAATTTCCCTGCATTTTCCCATCCCTACATCCCATCCTAGGGGGAAATTGTGTTTCATGGGCATAAGCAAGTGCGTGGGACTTTGAAAAGGGGGGAAGGTACAGAAAGCGTTAGTTGGCGGCAGGGTGGGGGGGTGTCAGTCCAAGGCTCAGTCCTTTAAACGCATGATTTTGCTCAGACCCTGTGAGCACAGCTGCTTTTGGGAAGGATGAAATCATGATGTTCAATGCCAAAGCCTTCGGCGGTTTTTTTCTTTGATGGATGACTCTTGTTCATGTGTTATAAAGATATTCTTGGTATTGTGGGTTAAGGAATAAATTTACAAATGTAGCTTGAGCCATTTTTATTTCGAAATTTATTTATTTATTTTTTATCCTCACCTGAATACATACTTATTAAGTTTTAGAAAGAGAGGAAGGGAGAGAGAGGGTGAGAAACATCAATGTGGGAGAGAAACATCTATTGGCTGCCTATTGGATGTACCCTGACGGGGGACTGAATCCACAACCTAGGTATGTGCCCTCTCTGGGAATCGAACCCGCGGACCTTTCAGTATACCAGACGGTGCTCCAACCGACTGAGTCATATTGGCCAGGGCTTGACTTCATACTTTAAATTTCTGAGAAATGTGGCTGTCATAGAGTTGGTAGCCACAAAAGGAAAAATGGTTTTATCTGAGACACAACTTTAGTTTGGGGCAAATTAATGTGTAAAAATCTTATATTCCTATATATTAATTTAATTTGACTTAACATTGTTTTTCGTTGTCAAAGTGCTACAATTATATTTCAGGAAACTTAAATTCAGGAAGGGGGATGAGATAAATATTTTTCTTCAATACAATAACATTTTGGCATTATTTTCTTGTAGTTTTTATTTTTCCTTATCATCTAAAATACAATATAATTTTAAGGTTATGGTTATGGCCAAAATATGGCAGAGGAGGCAAAACCTTTTTTATTTTCATCTAATCTAGCTTCCAAGTGAGCAGTTAGTCTGTTCTTTCTTTTTTTCTTTTTCCTTTTATTTTATTTACTGATTTTAGAGCGAGAAGGCAAGAGAGACACATCAGTTCATTGCTCCACTTATTTATGAATTCATTGATTGATTCTTGGACGTGCCTTGACCAGGAATCAAACTTGCTACCTTGTGGTATCAGGACGATGCTCCAACCAACTGAACTAGATTTGGATTCAGTGGCAATATCCTCAGTGGAATGATTCTGCTAAAATAAATTCTCAAAGTTAAGCTTGGAGGAAATAAATGCTTCTGAAAAAAATTCTGAGAGCTAGTTGGGTTCCATTTCCTGAGGGTAAGAATTTTTTTAAAAAGAAAAGTGGACATTTTTATTTTAGATCGTTGAATTTTTAGCTGTGCCCTGTGGCCCAGACTCGTCACTTTGTGTTGGTGAGCCCTGCCCTTGGGCTGGGGTGCTTGGTGGAAGGAAAGTGTGTTCTTGCCCAGTTTGGTTACTCACAGGGAGCTTTTTTCCTCCCCACTCTGCCAAGCTAGGCTCCTATTCCCTTATGCTCATTTTGTTCCATTCTTCTTTTTTGCAGAGTACTCGGGTGGAGTTTGACCTGCCTGAATATTCGGTCCGTCGAAGGTACCAGGATTTTGACTGGTTGAGGAACAAACTGGAAGAATCACAGCCCACTCATCTCATTCCCGTAGGTACTAAGTCGTCATAGCTTGTTACTCACTTTTCCTGCATTATCTTTCCTGAGACTGTTCACCGAACTCACACCCCTTAAATGATGGGCAAACTCTGCCTTACATTTTATAGACCAGATCCACCCATCACATATTTATGGATATTATAATAATATATCTTACCTCTTGCATTTTGATTTCTGATTTGCTATACAACATGCCAGTTTCTTGAGTGGGATGTGGTAGGTTTTCACTTCCATTATGATAATTTTTTGAAGTATGAAGAGTTGTAGTTCTCATTTGCTGCCTCTTTAAAGACCGTTTCCCCTTCCTAGAGACTATTCTTGAGGTTTGGCTAGCTGCCTCCAGGTGAAGAATGATGCCTCTGATTCCAGCTGGTTGGGCTTTCTTTAGATAGGGGTAATCGGGGAGCAGGAATCCAGCACACAGTCCACTCAACCGGTTTTTCATGTAAAAAACAAATGCAAAAGCCACCTTACCTCTATTTATTTAAGCAGCATAATATGTGTCTATCACTTATATCTGCACATTTTTGAGCAGAATGAGTGTGGCACAGCTGTCACAGTGAATGAACCCGTAATGGTACATTATTATTGCCTATTTAAAAGACTATTTAAAATTAACACATGCATCGAGTACTTTTCTGATTCCTTTTTATTTTTTAGTAGAAATAATAACTACACTCCAAATGTTCCTTGGGGCTTTGGGGGCTTTGGGGGCTTTAGGGGCTTTAGGGCAATTTAGGTCATAAGCCTCTTCAGTGAGGCTGTATCTTTCAGTAATAACCTTGGTTAAATAACTTCTTAGCACTGGCAACTTCCCTGTTACCGTTGCAGCTTCTAACACTTCTTTTTCACCCATGGGTGGAAGAGGCTGAATATGCAGGACACTCGGGTGGTTTTCTTGGTTTTCGAGGCAAAAGCAGCCATGTTGCTGGTGCTGTGATGGGAATGATGGACTTGGCTGGGACTCCATTCTTTCTCCCCTCCCCCACCCCACCATGTATCCCCCCCTGCTCTCCAGGTCTGAAGTTTTGCTTTTCTGTTTCATAATCACTTAACATGCCCAAAGAAGAAACTATCGCTTTGACGCTGTTGGAACTATTCCTTAAAATAGAGTCTTAAAAAAAAAAAACAACTTAATTTGGCAAAGTTGTCAGCTAGTGAATTATATTTTTAATAGACTTTTAATTTTAGAACAGTTTTAGGATTCCAGAATTATTGCGAAGATAGTACAGTGAGTTCTCATATACCCTACACTCAGTTTTGCCTATTAACCCTTTAGTGTGGCACGTCTGTCTCAGTGAATGAACCCGTGATGGTCCATTATTATTGCCTAAAAGTCCTTTACAGGCTTCCTCCGTTTTTGCCTGATGTCCCTCTTCTGCTCCAGGATCCCATCCAGGACACTGCATTACATTTGGTTGTTGGGTCTCCTTAGGCCCTGCGTGGCTGTGATAGTTCCTCAGGCTTTCCTTGTTTTTGGTGATCGGGAGAGCTCTGAGCCATACTGGCCAGGCATTTTGTAAAGTGTCCCTCAGTTGAGATTTATCTAATGTCTTCCTTATAATTAGACTGGGGTGATGCGTTTTGGGGAAGAAAAGCACAGAGGGTAAAGTGCTAGTCTCTTTGGATCTTGTCAAGGATATTTCCTGTCAACAGTACTGATCACTGTTGATGTCAACCTTGATTACCTGACTTGAGGTAGTACCTGCCAGGTGTCTGCACTGAGGACTTACCCTTCTCTTCTCCCCCCTTTCCACACTGTACTCTGAGGGAGGAAGTCACTCTCTATGCTTAGCCCACATCTGTGTACTTAATGGGAGTGGTGTTCCACCTCCTGGCAGATAGTGTATTTCAAGTTTGGTACTTACCTATCCAGGGTTAGGTAGCAACACCTGCTGATGGAAAACATAGCAGCAATATAGACACAGAAGCCAGAATGAAAGGGAATGAAAGAGAATCTCCAGAAAGCCCAGAAACGATCCAAAGTATGGTTTCCTGTGATCTAGGGGGAAGCAGTTGAGTGGGAAGGTATTTTAGAAGCAAGTGGAGGCTTAAATTTCTTCATAAATTCTTATTGCATGTCTGGCCTAGAGAGAGATTTAATATAGGAGAGCATCTCTGCCTGAAACAGGAAAGTCAAACTGGGAGCAACAGAAAAGAAATGTTCCCCTACAGAAATAGATTTTACAGTAACTTTGCTAGGAGGTGTCTGCCTATTATTATACATCATCTTTGTGTTAGTCTTTTTACAAGGCCATTCAGGTACCCTTGGGAAGGTGAGGGGTTACAAGGCAGACAGGGACCCCTACCCTGGAGAGTTTATGGTCAGATGGAGACCCATTAAACATGCAGTGCAATTATTGTTTAAATTTTTATTTTTTTTAAATGGCTTTATTGAGATACAATTCACCTGCCATACAATTGACCATTTAAAATGTACAAGTCAAGGGCTTTTAGTGTATTCGTAAGTTGTGCAACTATCCGCACAGTTCATTTTAGAACCTTTTTATCACCCCCAAGAGAAACCTCCCCTGGCTCCCTGCCTTTCACTTCCAAATGCTCTGTCTTCCCTAGTGCCTGGTGTCCGCTAATCTACTTTCCATCTGGAGAATTGCCTTTTCTGGGCATTTCATATAAGGGGAATCATGCACTGTGTATGGATTTTTTTGTGACTGGATTTTTTCACTTAGCGTAATGTTTTCAAGGTTCATCCATGTGGTAGCATGCATCAGTGCTGCATTGCTTGTTATTGAATAATATTTCATCGTATGGATATATCACACGGTGTCTGTCCACTCACTTTCGATGGACATTTGAGTTGTTTCCACTCCTTCGCTATTATGAGTAATGCTGCTATGGACATTCGTGGGCAGGTTGTTTTCTTGGGTAGATAACTAGGAGTATAATTGCTGAATCATGTCACTCTTACTTAACCTTGTCTGACTGTTTCCAAAGCGGCTGCATCATTTTACATTCCCGCCAGCAGTGCATGGGGATTCCAGTTTCTCCACATCTTCATCAGCACTGGTTATTATCTGGTTTTGGTTGCAGCCATCCTAGTGGGTGGGACGTGGTATCTCACTGTGCTTTTGATTTGCATTTCCCTGACATTAATGAGGTTGCACATTTCTTATGTGCTTGTTGGCCATTTGTTACCTTCCCAGGAGAAACAGCTGTTCAGATCCTTTGCCAATTTTAAACTTGGGTTGTTTTTTTATTATTCAGTTTGTAATAGTTCTTTATATAATCTAGAAACAAGTCCCTTATCAGATATATGATTTGCAAAACTTTTTCTCCCATTCAATGGGTGGTCTTTTTACTTTCTTGATGGTGCCCTTTGAAGTACAAAGGTTTTGCACTTCAGTGGATTCCAGTTGGTCTGTTTTTTTCTTTGGCTGCTTATGGTTTTGGTGTCATATCTTAGAAGTCACTAACGAATCCTAGCTCCCGAAAGTTCTCACCTCTGTTGGCTTCTAAGATTCTCACAGTTCTGGCTCTTACATTTCGGTCTTATACATTTGAGTTCATTATTGTGCAGGAAGTTTTTATTTTTTTAACTAGTGAGACTGAGTATCTTTCCATGACTTCTTTGACATTGTCATTTCTTTTACAAATGCCTCTTCGTTTTTCTGTTTTCTATTTCTTTTCTTATTGGTTGTAGAAGTTCCATATCTATTATACAAAGGAAATGAACTCAGTTGGAATATCTGCTTCTTCTTCAGTTGTCATCTCTCTTAGACTTGACTCCATTAAAAAAAAAAAAAAATCCCTTCCCTCCCAGCCAAGTTAATCTTTCCTTTATAGTTTCTGGCTGTGAAGCCTTTTTGCAACCTAGGATGTTAAAAATATATTTTTGTATTTTCTTTTATTACTTTTGTCTTTATTTTAATATGGAGATGTAGAAGTTCTGATATGAGATGGGAGGACCTTACTTTTTTCACATGAGAGTTATCCCAGAACCACCTATATACCCAATCACCTTTATCATAATCTGTGCATTACACTGCGTCATTCATTAAACTTGTGTGTTCTGGGGCTGTTTCTGAACCTTCTGGTTCATTGATCTGCCTAGTCTGGTACTCCTCTTACACTCTCTGAATTATTGCAACTTTACAGAACACTTCAACATCTGGTTGACAGGTCCACAGTCAATGTTTCTTTGCTCATTTTGGGAGCCTCGCTGTGTTTATTTCTATGTATTAGATAGGATAGAACTGCTACGACTCCCTGTGTCGGTAGAGTGGCCTAAGTAGCAGGTGTCCTGTAGGGTCCAGTGGCCCAGCCTCCCCTATCACCGAGGTTGGGTACTCAAGGTGCACCCTTCATATGGGCTGAGTACACCCTCCTCTTGTAGTTGAGCCTGGTTTGCAGTTGGCAGGTCAGTGGGAGGGATTCACCCCAGCCAGTCAGCTACGAGGACTAGCTGTGACCACTGACCACCTACCTTTGAGGGTCAGCTGTGCAGGGGCAGGGTGGTGGTGCTCCCACGTGGCCTACAGCTGTCCACTGGGTGCATAGGCCCTGGGGTTTCCTGGGTGATGCAAGCCAAGGTCAGCCCCCAACTGTGTTCTGCCCAGGGCACCCTGCCTGAACTATAAAGCAATCTGAGATGCCTGCTACTTGTGCTGGGGCTTGGAGATTCCCAGGCAAAGCTAAACTGTGAATCTAGGCCGGCTGCTGCTAGTGCTGGGCCTGGGGTCACTTAGCAAGAGGTATGGGGCCTGGGGGCTCACTGAGGCCAGCTGTTGCTTGTTTGATAGCATTTAGGAAGTTGTAAAGTATGAGCCAAGACCAGCTATTCATTTGGAAAAGTCACAGTTAACAGTTTGGGTGGTCCCATAAGCTGAGTGGGGCAGAATCTCAGGGGCTCTCCAGGGTGGGGAAAACAGTGTTAGCCAGGTTGATGGAGTCTCAGGTATGGCACCTACCTGCCAACTCAGTGGTTCTATGGGGGCAGGGCCAGAAAAGGGACAATGGCCTCTACCCACCTTTCTGTCTGGGAGAAAGCTGTCCCCTAGCTCCCTCCTTGATGCCAGACACTTCAGTTCCTCCCTGTGTACCACTGGTGCCTTTCAAGATGCTACTGTGGTGCTAGAATTCAGAGGGAGTGAGTCTGAGGAGGTGAGTCCATGTGTGGGTTCTTTAAGAGGAACTGCTGGAGATCCAGGAGTTTCTCCCAATGACTCAATCCCCGCTGGTTTTGGCAGCTAGAAGTTGTGGGGACTTTTCTTCCTGGCACTGGAACTCTGGGCTGGGGGGCCTGGTATGGGGCTGGGACTCTTTACTCCTGAGATACTGCTCCTGAATTTTTATCCACCACACATGGATGTGGGACCACCCAGTTCTGCCTCTGTGCCCCTCCTACCAGTCTGGATGGATGTGGTTTCTTTAATTCTGTAGTTGTCAGACTTCCATTCAACTCAATTTCTGGCAGTTCTGAGTGCTAGTTGTTTTATTTTAGTTGTAATTTTGCTTTGGTTGTGTGAGGAGGCAAGCCATGTTTACCTAAGCTGCCATGTTGACTGAAGTCCTAGAACCTTTTGAATCAGTTGGAAAATTAGGGGGAATGGTGGTAAGTTTCTTTTCTTTCCTTTTTTTTTTCTTTTGCCAACTGCTTAGGTTAGGAGCGTGAGCATAAAGTTCCCACTTTACCTGGGCTTCAGTGGAGTCACGAGACATTGTAGGTGAACAGTCACCCGGAATCTTCTTCTGGGAGGCACCCAAGTTCTTTCATTTGCCTTTCCCCACTGGCCATCCTGAGGCCTGCCCTTGTTTCTAGCCTCGATGGCTCTGAACTTGGCAGTTTCTGGGGCTCTCCTGGGGAAACCCAATCCCGTAGTTCCTAAGCCTACCTTTCCTTTGCCTGAGCAGAATCACAAGATGATTGATATTGATCGACTTTTCTCTCAACCCAACTTTTTCTGCTTTGTGTCTTTAACAATTTCTGTCCTGTTAACAGTATGTTTTCTGTTGCTGGAACACATTTTTCTCTTTTTATGTTGCATTGTTACTCTGGAATTTTAAAAGCAGAAAGAAATAATCATATGTTCTTAAAATGCCATCTTAAAACTAGAAGTGTACTGGCTCTGTATGTTTATTATCTCATAATTGCAATTTACTTGTTACATCTTTTCTACCTAATAGTGGGGGCCACCAGAGAGTCTTCACTGTGACATCATTTTTGTTATTTGTTTGTTTATTTATTTATTTTTGGCTTAGAAGTTGGTTTTATGCTGCTTTGTTTGCTGGGACACAGCTAGTTACACAGCAGATAAATGTCATGGTTCTATGGGCACAGATAGATTTTGGAGATGAAGCGAATAGATTTATTAAATTCCGTAGTGTTTAATTTCACTAAGAAATTTAATGCTCACTTCATTTTTTATGAAGGGAGCTTTGCTGGAAGGATGCATTTGTACTTCTTATGCACCCAGTTTTGTTTTAGGTTGTGGTAAACTCATAGGAATTAATTAGAAGAAATTTGTAATGCAAGTTCTTTTTCTTACTATGAAATAATCAGTAAAAACTCTTAAGTTCATCCTCCGGTTGTTTCCTCCTTTTTTGTACTGTGAAATATACAGGTCTTTAGCTTACCCAGTAGGTAAGTTAGTAAGTAGTGGAACATGGGTTGAACTTTGGAGTACTTTGAATTAAACCAGGCTTGGTGATTGTTCTTTGTGAGGACAAAGCTTTTCATCTTGATGCTTTTTTAATTGTTCGTTATTTTTGCTTAGGAGCAATATTTTCTGTTAGCTTGATAAGAATAGGAAACAGTTTTCTATCATGTAGAGGTGTGCAATAAATATTTTTTTAATTTCATAGAAGTAATTTAAACACTGACAAAAGGAAGTTGGACATTTCAAGATTGAGCAAATGAAATCTTTATCCAGATATCCCACCCAGAAATAGCAGTTTTTCAGTGACATTGTACAGGAAATAGTCTTCTGTTTCACAGATTGTACTTTCTTATAAATTGGTATGAAATACATGTGGAAATGCTTTACCAAAGTATCAAGTGCTATAAAAATGTGAATATTTTAGGATTAAAACTTAAAATATTTAATGGGTTATTGTAATGCTTTGCAAATACAATTTTCGGTGGGTCCCAACATATACAAGTTTACAGTTATGAGTGCATGAAATACAGTGTTTATTCTTGTATGTATTATCAGTTATTAAATATTATTTATTTGTATTACAACTGTAAACCTACTTTTGCCTACCCCTGTATATGCATATATAGTTAAAAAAAAAAAAACTTTTATTATGGAAAATGTCAAATACTACTCAAGGAGAGAGATTCAGTGCAATGGACCCTCATGCATTCATCACCCAGTTTCAACATTTATCAACTTTAGCCCATTTTGTTTCATCTCTATTCTATCCCACTTGCTCACTCCCCTGCCAGGTGACTTGTTTTGAAAGGCGACTTAAGCAACAGAAATTGATTATCTTATAGTTCTGAAATCCGAAGTCCAACAGCGGTCTCAGTGGGTTCATGTCAAGGGGCAGGCAGGGCTGCGTGCCTTCTGGAGGCTTCAGGGGGCAGTTTGTCCTTCAGCTTTTCCAGCATCCCCGCTGCCTGCCTTCCTTGGCCATGGTGCTTCTTCGAGCTTCAGAGCCAGCAGCAGAGCACCTTCTCTCTCTCTGACATCTTCCATCATCACGCCTTTTATTATTACTCTTCTTGAGATAGAAGTCACCATGTTAAAGTGCACAATAAAGTGTACAATTCAGTGGCTTTGAATACATTCACTATATCTATTCTTTTCAGGGATGGGCTGGGGAGGCAGAGGAAAGGGCAGGAGGGGATGCCAACTGGATGGTCTCTACAGTGTTTTGTAGGTACCACACCTATCTAATTCCAGAACATTTCCATCATCCCCCAAAGAAACCCCGTACCCATTAAGAAATCACTTCCCATTCTTTCTCCCAGCCCAATTATTATAAATAATGCTGATTGAATGTTGCTTGTATAAGTTTTTGTCTGAATTCTTCCTCCTCAATTATCTTGACTATATTCCAAGGAATGGAATTGCTGGATCGTGTGGGAATTCTGTTTAATTTTTTGAGAATGCACCAAAATTTCCCACAGTGGCTGAACTATTTTACATTCTTTCCAGTTTTTCCAACACTTGTTATTCCCCTTTTATTTGTTTATTTTATAGCCATCCCAGTGGTGTGAAATGGCATCCTAGAAGATTTTTAAGATTTCGACTTAAAAGATATATGGAAGTTCCACCTTTTAGTTCATGCTCCTTTTTTTTTTGCTTTCTGTTCTCAGTGTTTACAAATTAATAAAAACAGCTGGCATCCATTTGACATCTACCATGTGCTAGGTAGGAGCAGTGTTAAGTTCTTCATTTACAGCAATTATCCACAGAGTATTGATGCCCTTGATTTCACTAGCAACCCAGATTCCTATGCACAAACAACCAAGAAGGTAATTATAAAGGTGAGGCTCAGAGTAGGTGTGTCCCTTTAAGGAAGCTTGTAATAGGAAGAAACACGTTTTCAAAGTCATGAACATTGGGAATAATAATGCTTACAATAGAAGTAACTTCTGTTTGCAGGAGAATTCACCCCACGGTTCCTTTAAATAGCAAGCTTCCCTGATTCTTTAAACATAAAGTGCAATGCACTAAATCTGAAGAATTGATATTTCAGGAAGTTATCTATTATGTTAAGTGAAGCATACCTAACTTCTTAGTTGCTCATTCAGCTTTCCTCCCAAGTCCCATTCAGCATAAGCAAATGAGAGTATACTCAACAGGACTGATGAGGTAAGAACAGAGAGATATTCACTGGCTTTGGTAATTAGAAAGCTACTGCTCATGTTTAAAAAGACAGTGTCTGCATTTGGTTGGGGAAATGGCAGAGAAATGTTACAGAACCTCACCTCTCTGTTCTGTAACAGCCGTGGGGTTCGATTGCCCACCGCCGAGAAGCGTGACTCCCAATGCCAGAGTTTGGTGAAAAAGGAAAGGGGTGTTTTATTTGAAGGTTATACAGATTTAGAATAATGGTGGATTTGTCCTGTTAAGTCCCACTCCCTTTAAAACACCCCAAAACACATAATACTGTCTTCCTTAGCCAAACCCAGGCCACTTTCAGAATGCACCAGTCAGAAGTACTGTCCTTCAGAAAAGCAGAAGTCGGCAGCTCAGCATTGCAGGTATCCCCCACTAACCCATGCTTGGTTAGGTAGTTCCTTACGATTCCCAGCTCCATCAGCTCTGCTGCCATGTACTCCAGGCAGGTTTCCCACAGCGCCTCCTCTTTCTTACTCCAGGTCTTATCCAAAACCACATGGCACCTCCTTACTCACCAGACCTCATGGCGGACCAGGCTGGGGGGCCCTCCTACATCCTTTTAAAACTACATGGCTGCTCGCTCCCTCATGACTGCCCACCCTGTTTTTAAATGCTGACCCAGAGCATCCTACCCGACCTCACATCCAGCTCCTCCTACAATGTGTTATTTTTGCCAGTTCCCCTGTATATTTTTTTATGTTCTTTCAGCTGCCATTTTTAGTCAGGGCAAGAGTCTCCTGTGACACATATGACACACACAGACATCTGGGGTGGGCCACCTCCCCTGGCTTTGAAAGTCACAGTAGACCTTGGGGAGCGGGCAGCTGTTAACTTGCCTTTTGTCATGTAAAATATCGTAAGCCATACCATCAGCTCCCACTTCCCCCAACCATGGGCTGTGGGGAATTTCTCCTGTATTCTGGGGACCCCCTCTTTGCACCCCATTTCAGAAATGCAGCATTGAAAGCAGTACCAAAGACAGCTTTGTTTTGGGGTGGAGGAAGTTTGGGGATTGAGGAGTCAGTGGAAAAAATGGAAGTAAAGATAAAAGATTTTTTTCAAAAAAGATGAATTAGACAGGAAGGCGGGGAGTAGAGGATGTAAGGTCAAGGGATAGTTGGATTTACTTTTTCCAGGGAGAAAGAATGAGAATTAGTTTTGGCCAATGTGGCACAGTTGGCTGGAGCATCATCCCGTAACCAAAAGGTTACGGGTTTGATGCCTGGTCACAGTACATACCCAGGTTGCGGGTTCAATCTCCTGTCTAGTCATGTACAATCCCCAGTCTGGGTGCATATGGGAGGCAGCCAGTCGATGTTTCTGTCTCGCATCAATGTTTCTCTCCTTTCCTCTGTCTCTAAAAACAATGAAAAAATGTCTTTGGCTGAGGATCAAAAAGAAAGAAAGAATTAGCCATATTTTTATAGACACGGAGTAGAACTGGATGAGGAGGTGATGTTGAATATATTGAAGAGAAAGTATAATTAATTGACGATGGCAACTGCTTCTTCGTGAACTAATGGGTCTAGGACACAGACGGAAGAGTTAGCCTTGGGGAGGAGTACGCTGTCCACAGGAACCTGAGAAATGGAGGCGAGGTGGTGCCCAGTAGATGGGTTTCTGAGGAGGAAGCAAACGGTTAGGGAATTTCCATGTGTTGCCCTTATACCTAGTTCCTCCTTCAGAGAGGTGATCATCTGCTTTGCATCAAAGGCTGGCAGTTGAGTGTTGGGTTTCAGGAGGGTGGACATCTAAGGGAATGAAAGAAGAATAGATCAGAGTAAAGGAATTATCCTCAAGGACAGCCATACCCTATTAAAGACAGCCTCTCTGCTGCCGGAACACTGGGCTGGGGGCCTCTGCGCCTGGCCTCCTCGTGCATTTATGACGTTCTACGCAAGCGTGAGCATCTGAGTTGGACATGTGTTCCCCATGTGGCTCTGTCATTTTATTCCTGACTCTACTCCCCTCTCTTCCTTTATTACTAAACCTTTCCACTGTGCACTGTAGAACTCCATCTCTGTCAAAAAGAAATCTCTTAATTCTTAGCCTCTTCTCTGAACACACCCACCATCTCCAGATTTAACTGAACACTGGCTGTCCCTGATTAGTGGTCCCCTGCCGTTGCTGCCACTCGTACAACCTGAAACACGCAAACTTCTGTCAAGTGTCTGCTCAGTGGCAGGAATCATTGGGAGCACAGTCATCCCCCTAGCTAATTGAATCCTCATGAGGTTGGTACTGCTGCTATTTATTTCTTGCAGATGAAAAAACTGAGGTACCAAGAGAGTATAGAACTTGACCAAAGCCTAACGGTTGAGCAGAAGGGAAAGATGATCCCAGGAGGCACGGCACCAGAGTCTTGACTCTCGAGAACTAAAACATACTGACTTTGCAAAGCTTTTTGAAGCTGAGGCCATAGAATTCCCATGCACCCCGAGTGCTTCACTTCCGGGGCTGCTGGTGTTGCCCCTTCCTAAGTCTTCCAAAGGTTTTGTGGTGTTAGTCTGGGCTGCTTCTTGACATTCCCTCTCTAAGCGCCTTAGTATTCCACTTCTAGGGGCTGGTTGAGTCCTTGTTGCTGCCTCTAATTTCTGTTGGTGGTGCGCTCTGTGGGGCTTTGTTGTTGTTCTTGTAACTTAAGAGAAAAAGAAATCTCTATATTGTGGAGCTTGAAGAGGTTGTGAACTTAAATGCTGGTTCCAATCTTTTCACATTCTTGCAAACATTTGTTTTTTTTCCTTTCCTTTTTTCTTTTTTAAATTATGGCCATCCGAGTGGTTATGAAAGAGTATTTTTTGATTTGTATTTTTCTAATGACTAATGATGTTGATCATCCTCTCATGTGCTTATTATGCCATTTGTTTATCTTGTTTGAAAAAATATTGACCAGATCATTTGCCCGTTTTTAAATATAAATGCTCTTTTAATGTTTCATAACTTGTACGTTTCAAATTGTACATTAGCAAATACTCTCTTTCCCTGTAGTGGTAGTACTGCAGAATGTTTTTAAATCAAGTATTTGATCTGGTTACTACAGAAATAGGTTAAAGCTCAGAGATCCTATCATAGCCAGGTAGTTTGAAATTGCCCACAATATTGGCTCAAAGGAAATATGATAGAGAAATTTGTTTGTGTAAGGGAAGTAAAGGAAATTACATTTTTAAGAACTTATGAGTATAAATCTAAACAAAAAAGTCAGAGGAAAGGTATTTTTTAGATAACATGGGTTTGCCTAATATATTCATTTCTCCATCCACCAAGTTTTTTTACCCCTTGAACTGGGAGTAGAACCTTATCATATTTAATTACATTTTAGAGAGAGTGAGAGTGAGGGAGAAAGAGAGAGAGAGAAACATCAGTGTGTGGTTGCCTCTTGTGTGCCTCCAACTGGGAACCTGGCCCACAACCCAGGCGTATACCCTGACTGGGAATCAAACTGGCGACCTTTGGCTTGCAGGCCAACACTCAATCCACTAAGCCACACCAGCCAGGGCAAACCATTTTATCTTGTCCTGACTTTTTCATTATATCATCTGTGCATCAAGCAATGTAAAGATAACTATTGGATTTACTGGACAAATACTGACTGGCTGTTTTCTGTATTCCAGGAACTATGCGCTAGTGTTTTATTTCTTACATTATAAAATTGACAGGGTAGTTGTGATTTATTCCATCTATATTTTTCCAAAGGGTTTATATTGATGACCAGTGACATAAAGATCAGACTGATTGAGAAACTCTGTTCTTGAACAGCTGGATCGGAAGAATGATTTGCTAGCCTGGCGGGTTTTCTTTGCACCGTTTTACCAAATGCCCCGCATTTTTTCCTTCCTGTCTTCACAGCCGCTGCCTGAGAAGTTTGTGGTGAAAGGCGTGGTGGATCGTTTTTCAGAAGAGTTCGTGGAGACCAGGAGAAAAGCTTTGGATAAATTCCTGAAAAGGATTACGGATCATCCCGTACTTTCTTTCAATGAACACTTTAATGTTTTCCTTACTGCTAAGGTAAGGACAGGGTTTTCCTGATCTCTCCCCCCAAACCAGTGTCCTCCAGGCCCTTTCTTGAATGTTGCCTTCATCTCTCACAAGCCTCCTTCCTGAATGGCCCGCTGCAGAGGGAGGCATTGAACTGCTCTATGTTTCCAGCGCCCTTTGCTAAATTAACATGGTTACTGTGTGAGAATTTAGGAGAAAACACAACCT
This sequence comes from Furipterus horrens, assembly GCF_987537825.1. NCBI lineage: Eukaryota > Metazoa > Chordata > Mammalia > Chiroptera > Furipteridae > Furipterus > Furipterus horrens. The sequence goes on from NW_028327174.1 coordinate 186,872,839, forward strand.
TGCAGCAGCAGAGGAAGTTGGAATATTTTCACTCCCCAGAAGCAGGATAAGTGTTCCTTTAAACCCTTCTTGGCATAGCACTGAGGGAACCCGTTCTGACCCACAGCGGACATGCAAGGGTCAGAACATTTATTGAGCATTTGCTGAGGATGCTTTTCACAAGACCCCCATGCAGATGAGGAAGCTGACCTTCAAGGATTTGGCGCACATTCATGTGGCATCACTAGGATTTGAAATTGGGTCTCTGTGACCCTGAGGCCACCCCTTACCTCTGGAACAGACTGCCTGACCGCGAGGAGCTCCGCATTACTTCCCCACAGCCAAGTTTCCAATCGGTCGGGCATTTTCCAAGCCACTGCCAGAGAACTATTTGGGTTCCACCCAGCTACCAGATTCTGTTTATTCAAATTCCACTTGGTGATTCACCGACTTCACTCTGTACTTCCCTGTTGGCACAACTAGCTAGAAAACCTGTGGCACTCGCCTTGAATTGTCTGCAGAAATGGGATCCCATGCCAGCTTCCTCCAGCTCCTTCTGTTGAGCTTCATGTATCATGTTCCCATCTTGAGGACATAAGTTGTTGTTTCTACATTGGCAAGGGTACTGAGGCCCAGGTACTTCCAGTTTTCTGTTTTTGAAGTGGCAAAATTGAGAAATATTTACAGATAACCTCAGTTGACGCTAAAGCCTTTAGAGAAGGCACCGTTCTCCAGACAATGGGAATCACATGGCAAAGTCCGTTAGTGCTTGAGTGATTTTCTTTTTAAACCTCAGTTGGCACTTAGCCTCATAGATGACATTTCCATTCATCTTCTCTTTTTCCAGGAGGCCTTTTCCCCCACAGGTCAAATGTGTTATTTTTAAAATAAGTATTTCCTGGTGAGCTGATCCTTGGATATAGTTCTTTCAGCTTATATACAAAGTAAACTCCATGCCTATTGTCCCAAAAGTGCAACTCGCTCATTCACCCAAATTATAGGTCCCCTGGCCAGGTGGGCCCTCAAGCATAGTCATTTTAATTACACAGAGACAGAAGGGGGGAAAAGTTGGACCCCCAGTGATTAGGACTCCGTGTGAAGAATAAATAGGAAGATTGTGTGTGTGAGTGTGTGTGTGCGCGCGCACATGTAATTTGTGTGTGTGTGTGTGTCATTTATCTGTGGGCCAAGCAGTATGGAATGATTAAAAATAGTCCTTCAGTGTCTTAATCAAAATCCAAATTCATGTGAGTGAGTGAGGGGAGTTTGCTTGTTTAAACAGAACAAAGTCTAGCCCTGAGTCAGTGTTACTTGCTGAACCAAATGCACTAAATAAGCCCATCTTTTCTCTTTCTTTTTAATTATGGTAGAATACACATAACATAAAATTTACTATCTTAACTATTTCAAAATGTACAGTTTATTAGTGTTAAGTATATCCACAGTGTTGTACAACTAATTTCCAGAACTTCTTCATCTGGCCAAACTGAAACTGAAGTGCGACTCCTCCAACTCCCCGTCTCTTTCTTCCCCCAGCCATCTCCCCCGCCATCTTTTCTTTTAATACTTGGTCTTGTTCTTGAATTACTCACTTCCATGTTCTGTCACAGCAAATGCAAAAGCATTCTTCTCCCTGTGTCGACATGATCTTATCACAAACTAGAAGTGTCTTGAAGAAGCAGCCAGGGATGCTGGGAAAGGTAGGGGCACTCACAGTCAGCTGTGCCTAAATTAGTGTTTTCATCTGGCAGAAGGGGGCTAGCAGATAGGTACTGCCTTCACCATGTTCATTAACTTGGATGGCTGGGGTTACCCTTTCAAAGACCTACTCTGAGTAGAGCTTATGCAGTTCAACGAGCCCTTCTGGGTCTAGCCCTGCTCCAAAAAAATGCTATCTGTGGAGTCCATTCTGAGAATCACAAAGCTTCATTGTAGTCTTGTGAAAGCCCGGTGCCTATGAGGAAATTTTGTGTCTAGAACGTATGCGGTTAGAAGAGGAAATGGAATCTTGAGAACATTCTCCCAGGCATCCTGACTTTGAAAAGAAGGAGAGAGGTGGAGGAGGGGGGCTGGAGGTGACTTCTGCTGTTTTTAAGATGGGCAAGCCTTGGGTATAGTTTACGCGCTGAAGGATTCAAAGTTGAAGATACGGACGGGAGGGGAGGGTTGATAGGGCAAGGGCCTGGGCTGGGGGGGGGGGTAGGAAAGGGTGGGATCAAGAGCAAAGGTGAAGGCGCTGCCTGCAGGGAGAAGGAGAAGGAAGTGAAGTCAGGAGGAGGCCACACTTCAGGCACTGTGGCGATCTGAGCCTAAAGTTATGTGTCGAAGCGGGGGTAGGGGTGTTGGACATCTGTGTTAACTGTGATTCCCTTCTCTGCCCTGTCCCCACATCAAGCTGGGTCCCCAGAAAGCAATGATCTTGTGTCGTGTCCCCTTATTTCCCCGTAGACGTGCCCTTCTGTTTGTGTCGAGGGTGGATGGGAGGAGCAGACCACTGCATCTTCTGTAAATCCCTTTGTGAAGAAGGCACCATTCAAGCTGACCACGTAGAACAACCTGAAGATACTCTCACTTCCTCTTAGACATCAGTGATAGGAAGAAGCTTGGTTCACCCGGCAGACTAATGTGCTTTTTAAACTTAGATCCAGCGCATTATATAGCTCAGCCTATTTCCCGTTTATGCCTTGACCAAGAAGCCCAGGATACGATGCTTTGTTGTTTACAGCACCTGCCGAGCGCTGCGCTTTCTAGCACCGGCTTCTCTGTCCCTGTTTCTGGCTCCCCTCCCCTTGCTCTCTGCTTTTCCTACCTGGCTTTGGTTGAGATCTAAATAAATGAGTGGAATGAATTTCAGCTTTTGAATTTTCATTCTAAAGGCAACTTAGGATATTTGCAAAGCAGAAAGGAACGTTTTGGTTTAGGTCAAAAGTTTTCAAACAATGATGTTGGAAATACAATTTTGTTTAAAGGAGAGCACGCTCAGGTGAGGGAACCTGATTAGAAAGGTAGGCTGGGAGCTTGGTGGTGGTGATGGCAAAGAGAGGCCCCTTTTGGCTATGTGGTTGGTTCCTCTAACTCGGCTCCTTGTTCTCTCTGTCCTCCGTTTCCAAAAGGCAGTTGCCCGAAGGAGTTGGTGCGCTGAGTTCTGGCCGTGCCAGTGACTGAGCCCTCTCAGTTTGTTCATGTGTCACCCTTAGGACCTGAACGCCTACAAGAAGCAAGGCATGGCACTGCTGACCCGCGTGGGCGAGTCGGTCAAGCATGTCACCGGAGGCTACAAGCTGAGGAGCCGGCCCCTTGAGTTTGCAGCCGTCGGCGAATACTTAGACACATTTGCACTCAAACTGGGAACCATAGATCGGATAGCCCAGCGGATCATCAAAGAAGAAATAGGTGAGCTCTTGGCTGAGACTTTGATCATGCCCAGGGGCCACATCTGCAGAAACGGCATTCATGTGTGCTAAGGCGAAGCAAACTGCAGTAATGCTGGGGGGACAGAATGAGGCCCTGTTTTGCTTATAAAACAATAAACACAAGGAGAGGAGGAGGTCGTTGTGATCAGAGAACAATCCTGTGCTGATCCTTTGCCCTGCATCTCAGCCCTGTGTTTGCTTTTCCCGGTGCAAACAACCATGTTTCCACATGTAGGCTTTCCCGTTTTTTTTCTCTTAACTTCAACTTGGAAGGTGGAGACATTGACTCGACCTCCCTTCATGCATAGGAATGATCATTTAAAAAAATAAACGTGGGTATCTTTTTCTGGCAGAAAGATGGTTCAGAAGGACAGCGTGGCGACCTGTGTTGGCCACAGTTATGACCCTGCTGAGCCTTCAGACCTGAAATGCGCCCGCCTGCCCGACCCGAGCCGCCTTTCAGCCCCACGTGTCCTGACCCGAGGGGTGACGAGGCGTCGCTGTCTGTGTTCTTCCTCGCTGTTGCCGCCACCTCCTCCCCACCCCTCTCGTGGCCACTTGATATTCTGTGTCCCAGAATGTTGGGACCTTTTGTGAGCCAGACAGGCCCGAACGATGTTAATGATCATGCTGGCATGTGACGTGAAACACATGGAAAAGAATTCCCCAACAGTTGCCACCCACTAGTTACTAAAAAAGGGGCAACAGCACTTTAGTGTCATGGCAAGAATCCTGGTGACAGATGACAGGCCAGAGTTTCTTTGTGAGGGGAAATAACATTTCTTCTTGTTTCCTGTACTTCGATTCTCCTTCACCTGCTGATGGTATCATGTAGGGCCTGCAGGTCTTGGAGAGAGCTTCGGGTACCATCCACACCGAAGGACCAGGTGTTTGCCTGACCCCTGAGTGAGAGAGTGACTGCCTTTGCAAGACCACATCTCCTGTTTCAAATGTTCCCTAAAATTCCATTGTTTTTCCATTGCAACTGATTTTTTGGTTAGAGCATCATCCCAATAACACCAAAGTTGTGAGTTCAATCCCTGATCAGGTCACATACAAGAATCATTCAATGAATGCATAAAAAAGTGGAGCAATAAATTGATGTTTCCCTCTGTCTCTCTCTCAAATCAATCTTTTTTTTTTTTACAAAACCATTCCCCTAAACCTATAGGAAACTGTGCCACCATTGTTACAATACTGTTTCACTGTGCAGATAGGAGAGTGTTTATTTTTGAAGGCACTTGGTGGATATAGCTCCTATCACTTTCCCCCAGAAGGTATTGTGGTCCCCATTATCCAGAGGCATGGCATTCTCATTATGGGGTGGGGTTGATTGATGTTACGACGTTAACTGTAACATAAGCTTTTGGAGATTTTTTTTAAGTCTATTTTATTATGTTATTACTGTTGCCCCAGTTTTTCCTCCTTTGCCCCTCTCTGCCCAGTATTCCCCTTCCTTGCAGCATCCCCCTCTTCTGCATGTAAGTTCTTTGGCTTCTCTGTTTCCTATGCTATTCTTAATGTCTCCCTGTCTATTTTGTACCTGCCAATTATGCTTTTTAACCCCTGCACCTTTCCCTCCATTCTCTCCCTTCCCCCTCCCAGATGATAAACCTCCAAATGATTTCCAGATCTATGATTCTGTTCCTACTCTAGTTGTTTTAGTGTCTTTTATTTAGATTCCATTGTTGATAGTTGTGAATTTGTTGCTTTTTTAATGTTCATAGTTTTTATCTTTTTCTTAAATAAGTCCCTTTCTTAAATAAGTCCCTATATCATGTAATAATCACTTGGTGATGATGAACTCCTTTAGCTTGACCTTGTCTGTGAAGCACTTTATCTGCCCTTCCATTCTAAATGATAGCTTTGCTGGATAGAGTAATCTTGGTTGTAGGTCCTTGCTTTTCATCACTTTGAATGCTTCTTGCCTGTCCCTTCTTGCCTGCAAAGTTTCTTTTGAGAAATCAGCTGATAGTCTTATGGGTACACCTTTTTAGGTTATTCTGCTTTTATCACTGCTTTTAAGATTCTCTCTTTATCTTTAACCTTTGGCATCTTAGTTATGATATGTCTTGGCGTGGCCCTCTTTGGGTCTAACTTGTTTGGGACTCTCTGTGCTTCCTGGACTTGTATGTCTATTTCCTTCACCAAATTAGGGAAGTTTTCTTTCATTATTTTTTCACATAAGTTTTCGGTTTCTTACTCTTCCTCTTCTTCTGGCATGCCTATGATTCATTCAGATATTGGCATGTTTAGAGTTGTCCCAGAGTCATCTTATACAATCCTTGGTTTTTTGAATTCGTCTTTCTTCTTTCTGTTCTGGTTGAATGTTAATTTCTTCCTTATGTTCCAAATCATTGATTTGAATCCTGGCTTTCTTCCCTTCACTGTTGGCTTTCTGTATATTTTTCTTTATTTCACTTAGTGTAACCTTCATTTCTTCCTTTATGTTGTTGCCATACTCAATGAGTTCTTTGAGCAACCTGATCACCAGTGTTTTGAACTCTTCATATGATAGGTTGGCTATCTCCGTTTCATTTGGTTCTTTTTCTGGGATTTTGTTCTGTTCTTTCATTTGGGCCATATTTCTTTGTCTCCTCAATTTGGCGGCCTTCCTGTGTCTTAGGTAGTGCTGCAATGATTCTCTTATAAAAGGCACCTGTCTGGATGAATGTGGTTTCTTTAAATCCTTGGTTGTCAGACCTCCATATAGTTTGATTCTTTGACAGTTCTGGGTGTTATTTGTTTTGAGATTTAGTTGTAACTCTTTTTGTATTTGCACAAGGAGGCAAAGCATGTCTACCTATGCCTCCATCTTGACCGGAAGTCTTAGCTTTCAGAAATTAAAAAAAAATTGTTATGCCCCGGCCTGGTGGCTCAGTTGATTGGACCATCATTCCATACACCAAAATGGTTATAGGTTTCATTCCAAGTCAGGGCATATACCTAGGTTGCAGGCTCAATTCCCAAATCAGGGCACATATTGGAGGCAACCGATCAACATTTGTCTTTACCGTCAATGTTTCTTTCTAACTCTCTTCCTTCCTCTCTCTCTAAAAAATCAATTAAAAAAATTGTTATGAACAGTGTTGTGTTTAAAGGAGAGCATGCTCAGGAGAGTGTTTGGCCAAGGAGGCACATCTTAATGCAGAGAGCTCTTGGCTGCAGCAGTTATTGGGTCAGCAATACTAGTGACTGCTGCCCAGCTGGAGCTTATTGGTTTCTTTTCTCTGTTTAGAGTACCTTGTAGAGCTGAGAGAATACGGGCCTGTGTACTCCACATGGAGCGCTTTAGAGGGGGAGCTGGCCGAACCCCTGGAGGGCGTGTCAGCTTGCATCGGCAACTGCTCCACGGCCTTGGAAGAGCTGACGGATGACATGACAGAAGATTTTCTGCCTGTGCTCAGGGAATATATCTTATACTCTGACTCCATGAAGGTAAGCTGGCTCACTTCTTGGGGGCTTAGGTACTTTCTTTGTTGTGGTTATTACCCAAAAAGTAATTGATTATTGCCCATTTGCATGTGGTACAGGTTTCCTTTATCCTGGGTGGGCAGGATCAGACATGTGGATTGATGTCATGGACATATAAATAGAACGCATGGTGAACAAAGTATGTGAATTAAGTGAAAAAGAAATAGTTTCGAATAAATTCTTATTAGTGTTCTCTGAGAAATCAAGGGGGTATAAAGTCTACTAAACAAGAACAGGATGCTATGGAAAAGAAGAACTGGATAGTTAGAGCTCTTGAACGTTAACATATGATTGCTGAAATAAAACTGAAGAGTAAAGTCAGAAGATGAGGATGAAGAAATCTTGGAAGGTCAAACACACAAAGACAGTTTTTGAAAAGTAGAACAAAAAATGCAAATACACTGAAAATGTGAAGAAATGGTGAGAGACATAGAGGGTTAGTCCCACAGGCTCAACACGTCTGACTGGTAAGAGTTTCTGGTGGAGAGAACAGTGGAAACTGAGGGAAGGAAATTATGAGAGAAATAATACAAGGAAATCTCCTGAAGCTGAAGGACTCAGGTCTTCAAATTAAAAGGACATTTCAATTGCCCAGCAAGAGGAATGATCAGAGAACCAGCTGGAAGCATATGCTTGTAATATTTTAGAACAAAAGTGATAAGGATGAAATACAGGATCAAATCCTTTAATGGCCACACCAGAAGCTGCCCCAGCCTGTACTTAGGGGTAGGGGACCCTCCGATGGTGACACCAGTCAGAGAATAGAGTCAGTCTCCCTGACCGACAGAAGAAGGGGGGTGTGGCTCAGGGCTGGACATACCCGTCTTCAAGGGGACCCCTTTCTACTTTCCAAAGGAGACCTCTTGTGGATAGGGATTAACAAATCTTTAGAGAGAAATCTGTCGGTTGATTTGGGTTGTAAAATGAAAAGCCAAGAAGATCATGGCTCTATGAAAGGGAGTAAAAAAAAAAAAAAAAAAAAAATCAACTAGTTATAAAAACGGTATTATGGGAAATTGCAAGCATATACAAAAGCAGAAAGAACATTTGGTGGGCTCTCATATACCCATCACTCTTGTTCCATCAGATTTGAAGTTTTAAGGCTCTTGATATATTGAAGTGTGTACAATGGACAATGGAGCCTGTTGCTGGTGGAATGAGTTACTGTCTCATGTATACTCTATAAAGCTGCTAATAAAATGCTTGCAAAGACAGGATCAGGTCTGGATCTCACAATGATCAGGGAAAGTGGTATAAATTTCCCTCTCTGTAAGGTGGAAATACTGGTAGTGACAATAGGGATAAAACTCACACATGAGATCATTACCCTGAGGCAGCTTTTTTGGTAATTATTAGAACTGAGCCTGAAGACCAAGGCTTCTGACTCCAAGTTTATATTTCAGTCTCCTCTATTACATTGCTTTTTTGTTTTTAATTGACATCTACACATTGCATATTTAATTCTGTGGCTGAAGCAAGGATAGAAAGGCATTCTGGGGTAGGGTGTGAGCAAAATGGGTGATGGGGGTCAAAAGGTAAAAACTTACCATTGCAAAATAAGTAAGTCTGGGAGCTAATGTACAGCATGGTGACTATAGTTATTACTATATTGTATACTTGGAAGTTGCTAGGAGTACATCTTAAAAGTTGTGATCACAAGGAAAAAATTTTTAACGATTGTATGTGGGGTGATGGATGTTAACTACTGTCATTTCACAATATATACAAATCATCAGGTTTACCTGAAATTAATGTAGTGTTTTATGGAATAAATATTTCAATAAAAAGGCATCCTGACTTGCTTAAAATGAACCAGAATATTTTGCTGTACTTGTAAAGTTAATAGGATCTGTTTTATAGACAAAAACAAAGTTTTACAATCCCTGGGATGTCCCTGACTTGTCTTTTATATAGATATGCCCTTCCTCAAAAATGCTCCCTAGAAAATAAAGGAAAAAATGCTTCCTTAACCTTGCCAGACTGAATATCTGATGCATACTGGTCCTGGGATATTATAGTACATATTATTGGGTTGGCAAAAAAGTTTGGTTTTTTTTCCATAAGATGGCTCTAGTAGCACTTAGTTGTCTTCATTTGCAACAATTTTGTTTGATGTATTGTGACAGCTGTCATATCAGTGTGCATTTGAAAAAACTTAATCAAAAGTGGTGAATTTTTGTGCAGTCATTTTAATATTGAAGATGGAAAAAATGTGCAACATTTTCCGCATATTATGCTTTATTATTTCAAGAAAGGTAAAAATGCAACTGCAATACAGAAAAGACTTGTGCAGTGTATGGAGAAGGTGCTGTGACTAATGGAACGTGTCAAACGTGGCTTGTGAAGTTTCATGCTGGAGATTTCTCACTGGACAATGCTCCACAGTTGGGTAGACTGGTTGAGGTTGATAAGTGATCAAATCGAGACATTGGTTGAGAAAAATCAGTGTTCTACCATGCGGGAGATAGCCAACATACTCAAAATATCCAAATCAATAAAGCTATTGGTGAAAATGAAAAATGTGTCTTTTATTTTGCAGGAAAAAAATACAGATTTTTTTGGCCAACCCAATACTTCGTTCTTGTCATGCAGCAAAAATGTTAGTACTTGGTATACTTAATATATATTTGTACTTGAAGCAGGATATTCAATTGTCATTTAGCAGATTTATCTGGCATCTCTATTAAAATATGTTTACATAGTGAGACAAACTTGTTTGAATAATTGAAGTTATACATCAAAAAAAAACTTGTTGGTTTGTTGTCTTTCTTCACCCAGTGAGTGAGGCCTGTGTATTAAGTGTCATGTTCACTGAGCCTGAAGAAATATTAATTGGGTTAATTAAGCTGGGAGAATGAGATTGTTTATAGCAGCAATTTTCAACCAATGTGCTGCAAGAATTTTTAAAACATGTAATCCCTGACTATTTAGTCAGGGGCACTGACCTTTTTTCCCTTAGATTTTCAAATAAAAAAATGACAACAGCCAATACAACAGTAGTCGTCCAGTGTGAATGAATCAGAACTATACCTTTTTTTTTTTTTGTCTGATAGATAAAAAAGTTGTTGTTGTTGTTGTTGTTTGGCTTGCCGTAGATTTAGTTTACATGTGCCATGTGATGAGAAAGGTTGGAAATCGCTGGTCTGTTGTGCTGTCTGGGGAGGGGCGTGGTAGAGGAAGCGCCCACCGGCAGTCTCCGAAGCTCTGCCGGGTGGTAGCTGAGCTAAGTCAAGTTAGAAAGAAATGAGGCCTCCTGCTCCCCATCTTTCCAGCAGGAAGATATCTGCAGAGTAGCCTGGGCAAGACAGGCCTCTCCGTAGACCGCCAAGGTCCCTGTGGCCAGGACTAACAGCATCTGCAGAGGGATAGGTGACTTAACCCTCTGAGTGCCATGTGTAATTCGAAATTTGAATCAACATGAGAAAAAATTATATCAATATATACCCTGAGGGTACAAAAAAAGAGAACAAAACATAAAATACGAATTATTCCATTGTTATTTACATTTATAGCCATTGAAAAAAGAGTCGCTGGGAGCGATGCTGGCACTTTTGGGATAATTTCTCAGTGTCGCTCACAGCGATGATGACACTCAGAGGGTTAAGTGACTCCCCTGCCTTCTAACAGTGCTGCGTTTTAAGAAGTCTTCACTCTATTTTATTCCTCTAAGAAGATTGTATAATTTTACTTCCAAAATAACATCCTGGTTTTTCAGGTATAAATGGGACAGACCTTGGTATCCAGCAGGAAAACTAAAGTTGCAGTAGAGGGCTTGTGAAGGCCGGTCACAAAACCTGTTCTTATCAGCTACAGAGTGGTCTTCAGACCTAGGAAGTCCTGGTTGTGTGTGAGTTCTTTTAATCCTCACCCATGGGTATGTTTATTGATTTTAGAGAGAGAGGAAAGGGTAGGGGGAGAAAGAAAGAGGACCATTGATTGGTTGCCCCAACTCAGAATTGAACCTGCAGCCTATAGGCATGACCCCTGACCGGGATCGAACCCACAGCTTTTTGGTTTATGGGATGATGCTCCAACCAACTGAACCTGGTCAGGGAAATCCTGGGTTTTGTTTTGTTTTTTGGTAGGGGTTATTGGTGTGGTGACATTTTGTCAACCTGCTTTTGTGATGGCCTTGAGTGAACCAACGCGAATATTTGTCCTCATGATTTGTGGCACTGGAATGTGAAGTAGCTGAGTGTCAGTCGAGCCCACGTGGAAAAGATGCTGGCCATCAGTGAAGCCCTCTCCTAACGGGGCAAAGCTTGGGGTTCTTCTCCAAGCTTGAAAATGCCTTTGGGATCATATCCTCTAACTCATTTTATAGATGAAGAAACAGAGCCCCACAAGTAAATATTTTCTCTGTCCCATGGCCACAGTCCTAACGACCAATACCCTTGAATCTGTGTACATTGACTAAGAAGGAAACCAGATCAGTTCCTGCCTTTCAAGAATGGGTCACAATTGTCCTTCTACAAGTGCACTTGTGGTTGGGTACACTCTGTTTCCTTTGGAGACAGAGAGGAAACACAGAAAACGGAGGGCTGTTATCAGGCCATGTGGAACAGGTGCACCATATTCAATGAACAGTGGGGACATCTTGTACTAGAAAGATGGCTGAAGGCGTGTATTCCGAGGATGCTGTGAAGCAAGAGTGAACAGTGCCCAAGAAGGAAGGGTACCAAAGTTACCCGTGGGCCCAGGATTCAAATACCCTGTAGACATCTGCAGGTGAACTCCGATATGGAATTTCACATTCTATACATGGTATGTGTATAGAATGTGAAATTCTGTACATGTAATTCTAATTACATGTGCTGTAATTAGGTTAGTGATGGGCTCGGAGAGAATATCTCAGAGTTCCTACCAGATTTCTGGCAGTAGCTTTTAAGTACTGGTGTCATTATGACCAGGCCAAGAATTGGAGAAGATTTACTTAAGGTTATGGCCAGGCCATATTGTTTTCTACACTTTTTCATAGAAGGTGGTCAGCAAATATTTAATTGAATTTGACAATTTGGTGAATTATTATTATTATTTTAGAGAGAGAGGGGAAGGGAGGGAGTGAGAGGGAGAGAAACATCAATCAGTTGCCTCTTGTAAGCTCCCTAACCGAGAACCGAACCCACAACCCAGGCATGTGCCCTGACCGGAATAGAACCAGCAACCTTTTGCTTTACAGGACGATACCCAAACAACTAAGCCAGTCAGGGCAACAATGTGGTGAATACTTTTACAGATATACAGGGCGGGGCAAAAGTAGGTATATAGTTGTGAGTGCATGAAACAGTTTATTCTTGTATTATTATTATTTATTATTGTATTATTTTCCATATGAATGACTGCAAACCTACTTTTATCCCACTCTATAATTATAGCATGCCATGTATCTTGTTATTTTTAAGCAATTTATATATTGGGTTGGCCAAAAAGTGTTAGTTTTTTCTGTGCGATGGCTCTAGTAGTGCTTGGTTGTCTTTAAGTTCATTGGAAACAATTTTGTTAGATTGTGACAGCTGTCATATCAGTGGACATTTAAAAAAACATCAAAATTGGTGAATTTTTGTGCAGCGATTTTACTGTTGAAGGTGGAAGAAAATACACATTTTCAGTGTATTATACTTTGTTGTTTTAAGAAACGTAACACATCTGAAACAAAAGAAGAAAAGGTTTGTGCGGTGTATGGAGAAAGTGCTGTGATTAAATGTGTCAAAAGTGGTTTGTAAAGTTTCTTGGTACTATTGACATTTTGGACAAATAATTCTTTGCTGAGGGGCTGTCTTATGCATTGGAAGATGTTCAGCAGCACCCCTGGCCTCTACCCATTAGAAGCCAAAGGCAGGAAATAGCCAACATACTCAAAATATCCAAATTAGTAAAGTTATTGGTGAAAATGAAAAATGTGTCTTATTTTACGGAGAAAACTAAATGGACTTTTTGGCTAACCTACTCTATACAAGTCAAAGAGCATGCTTACCTCCGGGGCACTGGTGAACGAGTCAGGTGAGGTGAGAGAAGTGTGGGTGGTAGGGAAAAGCCACACAGAGGAAATGGCTTCAGTTGAACATTCGAATGACATACAGAATTGACCATTTTAGGTAGAAGGAACAGCCAGTTCTAAAGCAAAAAAGAGCTTGGTGCCTTTACAGGTCAGAAAGTGCACTGTGAGCACAGCCCCGTGAGCAAGGGAGGAAGTGGGAGGAGGTGAGGTCAAGGAGGTAGATAAGGGCCAGGACAGACAGTAGTATCTTAAAGGTGACAGTTGGTGAGCGTCTGGATTTTATTCTTAGGCATCAAAGGGAAGCTCTCTGGTTTCTGCATGGGAGTGACAGGACGCACTTCTGCCTTTAAGAAGACAGCTAGTGCTGCAGTGTGGAGAATGGGCTGTGGAAAGTGAGAGTTGGAGGTAGGGAGGCTGTTTAAGGAGACTCATGGGTAGCCAGGTGACAGATCACCAAGGTGTGGGAGCTAGGACTAGATGGTGATGGAGAAGTGGGTGGGTCGGGGTATGTTTTCAGTGAGGGGCCAAGGAGCCTTGCTGCTATAAAATGGGAAGAAAGAAAGGCAGGGATTGAGAATGACTCCCAGGTTCTGGCTTCAGCAGCTGAGTGGACAGCGGTATTGTTTATTGCGATGGGGAGGTCTGAGAGAAGTGGATCGGGCAGTTGGGAACCAAGTTGTTTTGGCCGTGTTGAGTTTTTTAAAAAATACCTATTAGTCATTAACGTAGTGATGTCATGGCAGTTGCTGAAGAGCTTGGTTCAAAGTGGGAACAGAAATTTGGGAGTAGTTTGTATATAGATGACGTTTAAGTCTGCAAGCGTTGAGAAGATAGTCTAGTGATGAGATTGAGGTTAATAGTCTAGGTCTGCGCCCTGAGGCATGACAATACTTAGTGGTCTAGCACCTATAGGAGGAGGAGCAAGTAGAAGAGGAGCCTGAGAAGGAATGAATGGTCAGTGTAGTAGGAGAAAAAAAAGAAGAGGATTACCGCAGTGAAGCCAAGAGAAATGTTTTTTGGAGAAGGAATGTGATAAAGAGCGACCATTGGATTTAATAATATGGATCCATTGGTGATTGTGATTAGAGGTCTCATATGCGGATGCATAACTTTGGGTTTAAAGACGGAATTTGTCTTTGCATTGCGGATACTCAAATGCCAATTGATTGTGAGATGGTTTCTTCAGCCTGCCCACCTTTTCCCTCAGAAGCCACAAGGTGGAGCTAGTGAGTCAAGTAGCTAGTTTATGCTTTAGGTCAGCTTTTTTCCACAAGAAAATTTTAAACATGCAATACCTGACTATTTAGTCAGGGCCCGGACCTCTTTTTCCCTTAGATGGTCAGATTTTAAAAAATGAGATACAACAATAGCCATCCGGTGTGAATGAATAAAAATTATATCTTTTTTTGTGTGTGTCAGATCAGCAAAAAAGTATATATTTTGGTGTGCCACAGAACTTAGTAATTAGTTTATGTGTGCCCTAAGATGAAAAAGGTTGAAAGTTGCTGCTTTAGGTTCTGGTGCCTTTTAAAAACTAAAAGATTTCCTAGAAGATTGAGTTAGGGGAGGAATATGCTCCTTCCTAAAAAAAAACTGATTACAGATTAAGGCCCTAATTTCTTGAAAATAAGAAGGGAGATGTAGAAATGCATATGATTTCTTTTTTTTTTTTTTTTTTTTTTTTTTTTTTTACCAGAAAGTATAATAATCAAAATTCTGAGATTGCCAGTACTGGCAGACTGAATACATTTTTAAACTTCCTGTTCTTCCTGAAATGGCGCCAAAATGACACCAGAATGATATTTTTAAAAAGACAATCCTGCAAGAACAAGGAGTGATAGAAGGGGAGGGAAACAATAGCATGTACCATTGGGAACTCAAAGGCAAATTTAGAGATAAGAGGGGACTTAGGTAACCCCCAAAAGCTGCCGTAGGAGCTCACTGCGCGGTAAAACTAAGAGCCACCTGTTTGCACTGTGGAACTTTTCAGGAAGGTCAAGAGCTGGGAGCACCGAGAACTTTTGGGACTAAGGGAGAGAGGGAGTTGGAGAGAAAAATTAGTGAGGAGCCCAAGACGCAGTTAGAGCTTCTGATTCTTTTCTCACTCCTCCCATGGAGGCCACTGTCTCTTCCCCACACAGCAGAACTGCAGATGTATTCTCCAGAGGGGGTAAAAATAGAGGGTCTCTGGACACCAGGCACCACTGAGGGTGGGGGCAAAAATCCTAAAATCAGGATGGGAAGTAAAAGCTGAGTGTTGAGACTCTTGGTCATCTTTCTCTCTTTGGCTCTCGGCCTTTTGTCTTCCCTACAAGATTAGAAGAGCCTTTTCTAGAAAATCTGAATATGCCAGGAAGAGAGACTAGGAGATACTGATATGGGAGGGGAAGGGTAAACCCTCAACAAAATGACCCGGCAGAGCCCTTATAGAGAATCATCAACAAGCCCTTGATGTACAGAGAGATTTCAGTCAGATTTGTAGTGTTTCTAAGATTAGTGGACAGATGAAAGTCACCAAATGTTTGAGAGGAGATTCAAATAGGAATATAAAAAAAAGAAGAAGAAGAAAAATCATATCAAGGGAAACATCATCAAGCAAAAAAAAAATTTCCAGGAAAAATATTATCACTATCTCAAAAAGAGAAGAGATATCATAGCCATAAAACAAGATTTTTTTTAAAAAAATCCAGAGAACAAAGAGCCCATGCAAATTAAGACCATGCTAGATTTTTTTTTTTAAATCAACAGAAGAGTTAGAAGAGAAAATGAAGGATATTACTTTATAAAGTGAAATGAAAAGACAGACGGAGGGATAAATGAAAATGAGAAGAATGGACCATAATATTCAACCTCTGAGTAACAAGGGCCAGGAAGAGAAAACATCATTGGAGAGCATCGAAGAAGTCGTGCAAGGGAAGAGACTACAATAGAAGACATAACGTGTTACTGGCTGGGCCCATGTGAGACCTCAGCGAGGCCCCTCCTTCACGTTCTCCTATATAAAATGGGGACCACACCCTTCCACTTGATAAAATGGGGGCAATACCCTTCCACTTGTGCAGGGTTGTTGCAACTTTTTGCTGTTGTCATGAGTTTTCTCTGCCGTCCAGTGACGCGCGGACATTAGCACAAACCCTCCAGTCAGCCTGCATGAGAAGGCAGCGTCCTGGTCACCCCAGAAGTAGTGAGGCTGTCAGCAGCTGAGGACACAGAGGGCAGGGAAGGCCTCAGGTAACTGGGGGAGGGAGTATGGCTCAATCTGGGGGCCCCTCGCCTGCCGTGGGCGTAGGGAGAGGAGATGCACATCACTCGTCATCCCTGTGCATTCTTGCCCCACTGACAGAGACTGTGTTACTGGGACGACTCACCCATGTCCCGTCCCTGGTCTGGATATGTGTGCCTTTCCCCATGAGATGTGAGGCATCCGTGAAGGCAGTATGCAACAGAGAGGAGCATGCCAGCAGCCCCCTCCCTGCTGTCTCATTGCCCCTGGGGAGCCACATTTGCATCTCCAAGGACAGCATCCTGTGTTTCTGTCTCTGGGTTGGAGATTGCGATTTTTTACTACTGCTGGTACCGGACAAGTAGATATAGAATATTTTCTGGGCTCTGTGATGTCCAGAAAAGACCCCTGATTTTTTTTTTTTTTTTGGTTTGTTTGTTTTCCTCTCTAGATTTATGCTGTCTAATATGGCAGCCACTAGCCATATGTGACTATGTAAGTTTAAATTCAAATGAGATAAAATTAAATGAAAATTTAAACCCAGTTCCTCAAGCACATGAGCCATATGTCAAGGGCTCAGTCAGCCCGCGGGGCTGCTGGCTGCTGTATTAGATGACGGAACACTTGCATCCCAGCAGAAGGGTCAGTTGAACAGCCCTGGAAACCTTTCAGCTCCGAGATCAATGGCTGTGGGGAGGGAACCTCCGAGCACATTGGAGAAAGGGGAGTGGCCAACAATGAACAATAAGATATTGCAGGTTTTACCTTGTGTTCCTCCCATGGGAAAACACTTCTCAAAGAAAATTCTTACTTCGGGAAGGGACTTCAGGTGCCCTGGGTTGGCACGTTCCATTCGAAGGTTGTCCCCGGAGTGCTCTCAACTATTCAGTCACTCGTCACCTTTCAGCACATTGTCAGGGACACAAGATGCCCACCGTTTAGCCCAGAAATGGCTCCTTCCTCCCCCGACTTCACACTCTGCAGGAAGGTCCCTATGAGAAAAGTGCAAGATTAGAAAATTGTATTTTCTTGGGAAAGAAAATTCCTCCCACTGTAGGTTTGCCATTTGTAACTCCAGAAAAGAAAAAAAGAGAAATCCTTGAGTGAAACAGACGCTTTTCCAGAATGTCAGTTGCATGCTTTTCTGTCCTGCCTGGACGAGGAGATTTAGGAAGACACGCTCAAGTGCCGGCCTTGGACTTGGCAGGCCCACGGGTGTCTTCTTACATTTTGCGTCCTTGGGCCCCTGGTTTGTCGCTTTAGCCCCTGGCTGGCTCTCTTTGGGTCCATTTCTGGCTCGCTCTGGCAGCCCCGCTCCATGGGTGCAGGGATTGCGGAGTTGTACGCAGCTCCTGTGGCACCTGCAGCTGTATGCTGTGGCCATACTGCCCCCCTAGCCGAACCCTGCAGGTGGGGACTGGGTATCTTTGCTCTTTGTAAGCCTGGCCTAGCGTGGAGGACAGGTAAGTGGCTAATGGATGAATGAGCAAATCAGCCTGTTCAGGATCAACTAACTCTCTTCACTTAGACTTTTCCATGGACAGTTCAGAGTATGTCCTGCATTGTCGCCAGCCGAGCTCCTCATTTTCTGCACAGCGAAGTTGTCTGTGCCCAGGAGGAAGCCAAGCGTCCTCTCGTCACCGTGGCAATGGATGGGCCCTGTTAACCCCGCTTCCTGTCCCCAGAATTCTGTCACTTTCAGGAAGCTGTCTCTGAGAATGGTTCTCCTTCTCTCCTTAAAGTGGGAAATCAGCTTGAACATTATGGATAAAACTGTATTTTGTTCAAATGTGGTGAGAGCATTGCTATAAATTGTTACTGCTTCCTCCTGGAATTGGTTGGGGTGTCTTAGCCCTCTCTCTCACCCGAGCTCATGTCTTAGAAGGCCTTTTGTACCAGCTTTGCCCTCTCTCTCCCCAAGCTGGAAAATGTGTGCATGGGTTAACAAACAAGTTTCCCCTTGCCCGCAACAACAAAAGCTCTGCCTCCTCCGGAGTCCATGTCACGAGTCACGCCACGCCAGGCTGTCCCGGGAGCACGTGGCTGGGCCTGGGCGCCACGGTCTGGGGAGGACTGGGGTAAAGACACAGGTGCCTGGGCCCAGAGGCCCCTTTGTGAACTCGGTTACATGCTTCCCTTCTGCCTCCCACAGAACGTGTTGAAGAAGAGGGACCAAGTGCAAGCCGAGTACGAGGCCAAACTGGAAGCCGTGGCTCTGAGAAAGGAAGACCGCCCCAAGGTCAGGGGAGGCCCCTGGGGAGGGTGCGCCGCTCCGGGCCTCAGGCTGTAACCACCCCGCTGGCGCTGAGCGAATCTCATCCCTAGATACAGACGGCTGAGGTGCCCAGTGCCAGCCGGGCCGTGTTGACGCTATTTCCTCTCTTTGTTCCCTTAAATGTTATTTCTGGGAGCTCCTAATGTTCACTTGGGGTTGAGTTTTCTGCTGTTTCCTGGGATTGATTTTCTTTTCTAAAACTTCCAGCTCCGTCCTTCATGGGCAGTTCCTCTCTCTGTGACATGGGATTGGGGAGAAAGGGGAAGAACAGTCTAGATCAGGGTTCTCAAAAGTGTGGTTTGTGGACTGGTCCGCAACAACCATGCCATTCAGCTACCATCTTTATTCCCAGTGGGAGATGAGCGCACCGGGCGAGGTCACGCCGTAGGCAGGTGCTCCAGCCCAGATCGCGGTCTGCAGCCTGACTCAAGAAACTTGCCAGCTCTCATGAGTTACTCTGGTCCTTTCTGTTTGTCTTTGGAAGGTGTATTTGTTTTCACAGAAGAGCTGGCTGGGGAGTGTTATCAGAAAGATTAATAGCAGGTGCCCCAATTTCAGGGAAATAGTTTGACATCAGAGCTGTTTCTTTGGTTTTCCTCCTCTTGTCTTGCTTCTTCCTGTGGCTGCCATGCTGAGATACACCTAGGAAGGAACTAAGTCTGGGAATTTGAAATCCAAACCTCAGAAATGGCACACCTTGACTTTCGTATGTTAATTGCGTCACACAGTCACCACAGCAGCCATCTGAAGCCCGGAGGGAAGGCGCTGTTCTTTCCCCACTTCATGGGTGAGGAAACAGGGCACAAAGCAGCTTAATAAGTCGCCTGGTTTTATCCAGTGTGCTTGACCCAGCATGTGTACAATACACGTGTCGCGTGGTGTCGTGTGACACCCGTCATGTCTACGCGAGAGAGCACAGGCTGCATACATCTGAGAGAGGAAGATGATAAAGACCCGGACTCTTGATATGGGCCCAGTGTTTGCAGCTGGCACTTGGCCAGGGAGCTAGGCACCTTCTTCCATCCTGCGTGTCCCGAGGGAGGCGATGACAGAAACACAGCTATGTGCATGGCTGCCCTCTGTCTGCCAGCCGCCTGTCCCATTGACTGGGCTGGTTGTCCCCATGGTTCTGGGACATGGTGCCGTCCCTGTCTGCTGGGCCCAGGTCTCAGTCTCATTTAAAGGAATGACTTTAGAATACTGTGTGATTCTATTTCAAAGTTTCATTCTCACCATTTAGCTCCCAAATGTAAACATAGATGTCACTTTTCCTGGCTAGGGAGAGAAGGAGAGATAACAAGGTCTGCCACTGGCCCAGTCGGATCCTGCTAAGGATCCTGCACTTAAAAGATGTCACTTAAATAGTTCCTCAGCATTCGTAACTGCTCAGCTCTGAATACAAGCTTTCTCAGAGGCCAATATTGTCATTTAACGTATGTTCGGCCCTATCTGGGACAATTGCTTTGCAAAGACAGGAGCTGAAGGGTGTGCATAATAAGCCAAGTTAAATCTTGACTCTGCCCTGGCTTGCTGGCTGCCTGAAGTTCACACTCGCCGTGGGGCAGATGGAGCAGAGGGTGAACAGCTGTGTCTGGCTCCCTGCTGCGGGGGGCTTCCGCCTCCTGCTCTCTGTTTCTTGCTGGCCTGGGTGACTTCTCTTCTCCTCCCAGTGGGCGTTGACATCTCCCTGCTGCTGCTGTTCTCACTTCCCTGGAGCATCACTCATTCTCTTGGGCCACAGGAGTTCTTACAAGAAAAGCAGGTTTCTTTCCAGCCCATGAGACACACCAGTAGGTCCCAGACACAGCTGCATTCTGTGAGCACACCGTGGGTAGACAGTGTTTGTCTCCCTTCCTTCTCTTGGGGTGCTGAGTCTTGCCAAAGTTAATTTTGCTACCTGTGTAGCAATCGTGATATTTAAGAACAAAGCAGGGGCTGTCATGTTGGAGGCTGTCACAGTCGGGGCAGTGGAAATGGTACCACCAGTTTGGGATCTGGGACAAGCAGCTCCTCTGGCGGGCAAAGGAGGGCTCCATTGGCAGTCTGTCCGAGTCGATCATGGTTTGGTAGGAAGAGCACAGGGTTTAGAATCAGACAGCCCAGGCTTCAAATCCAGCAGCCCTGCAACCCCCCGCCCCCGGGCTTGGACTGGTTTACTCATTAGCCTTTGCAGCGTAGGGTGCATACATGGATTGTCGTAAGGACGTAAAGATGGGCATGGTGTTGGATGCAGTCACAGGTGCACTGTGGTGAGCCTCTGCTTCCCATTCGAGTCCCAGGTGTCACTAGTAGGAATGCTGAATGTGTTTTCGGAGTTGGTTGTCACTTAGCATTGAAAAAATACTTTCGAGCAGACGATTTTAGGCTTCTCCTGCTTTCCCACACCTCCCAACCGCCCCTCCTCCCTGACCACCCGTCCGCAGTAGTCAGACATCTAGGAAACGAACAACTTCAGCTTTTGCTGTGCCTTCTTTTATGTGGTCTTGAGCTCCACTTTCCCGCGCTCCCGTTGGTGAGATGAAAGCCAAGGCTGACTTTACCCCAAGGAGTCGATGAGTTCTGCTCTTAGTGACAAAGAGTGGGAGCGGCATTGTTTCCAGGCCCCCCACCAGGGTGAGGGAAGGAGAGGGAAGACAGGGAGTTTCCACAGGGGCGGGTCCGGGTCCGGGCACATGAACAGATCTAAGAGAGGCTGGGGGTTTCCCTTGTTTCGAGGTGGAATCTTGAAAAGTTCCTCTGAAGAGTGAGGGAAAGTTGATATTTGTGAAGCCACAGAGTAATAGCAAAATCTGACCGCTTCTCCATAACCCAGAAGGGAGCTGAAGGTGAGCAGCCCGGGACTCTGCCTTCCCACAGGGCTCAGATCCCTTTGGGTGCCACTCACGCAGCAGTGTGGTTAGGAAGCTCTGCCTGCCTTTCACCCCATGGCGGCGGGGGGGCCAGAAGACCCCCATCTTGAATTGCTTCTGTCATTGGTCCTGGCACCGGTCCCACAGCAGCCATGAACCCCCTCTCCAGCAGGTTTGGGGACCCTGCCTGCCTTATATAATCTTTCGGGACTCTCTAAATCTGCTGTCATCATGGGAGCAGATGATGTGACATCTCTGGCCTAACTCCAAGAAGGAGAGTTAGGTAGAGGTTTCGTAGGGCCTAGAAATGCCTAGCACCTGGAAAGATCTCAGTAACACGTTTTTAAATGAATGTTGAGTGAATTTACATTACCACCCTGCTTCCCAACACACAAAAATGCTTAATTTAACCCCATATGACCTCTCTCCCATCACCTCAACAACCCACATCCTGTAGTGGATGTTCTCATGAGAGATAGGGGAACTGATGAGAAAATTGCAGGCTTGTTCTCTGTTGAGGAGTTGCTGTCTTTTGACGTCTAATCTGGTGATATTTTTTTTCTTCTTGGTGGCTGGTGATAAGCAACGCCTAGCCGTTGGCATTGGATGTTGCTATCTCAACGCCCTTCAGATACAAAACAGCACGCCTCTAACAATACCCCAGTCACAAAGTTAAAACATTGAGGTGAAAAGAAATGCGGGAGGTTTCCTTCTGCTCAGTGAACTGATTGTCCCAAAAATGCCATCCAGAAAGCAACAAACGCGAGAAGAACGGGAATCTGAGCGTCTGATGCCGGTGGCCCTCCTCTTCATACAGCGGGGCAACTTCAGGAGCCGGTGGTTTCAGACAGCTCACCCCAGTTCCTCTTATTCTCTCCTTTTTAAACCCTCCCCGCTTTCCTAACCCCTCTGTCCCCATGTGTCCCTGGCTCTGCTGTTTCTGACTCACTCATTTCTGCTTCTGGGCCCATTGTTCTTAGTGACCTTTGCCGACTCCTTCATTAGCCCTATAAATGTCCGCTTCTCCATGAGTTCTGCCCATCAACCCTCCCTTTCTCAGCTGCCTCTTTTATCCCCCCTGTGCTTTAAACAAATTTTAATCATGGCAACATACACATACATAAAACGTGTCATCTTAACCATTTTTAAGTGTACATAAAGTTTCGGAGTGTGTAGTAAATTCACAGTGTTGTGCAACCAATCTCTAGAACCCTATATCTTGCAGAACTGAAACTCTCTGCCTATTAAACAATTCCGCATCTCCCCCTCCTTCTGGCCCCAGGTAACCACCCTCTACTTTCTGTTTCTATGAATTTGACTACTCTAGGCAGGTACCTCATGTAAGTGGAATGATGCAGTATTTGTCCTTTGTGACTGGCTTATTTCACTTAGCACACTGTCCTTAAGGTTCACCCATGTTGTAGCAGGTGTCAAAATTACCCTCCTTCTTGAGGCTGAATAATATTCCATTGTATGTGAATGCCGCTCGTTGCTTATCCATCCTTCTATGGATGAACACTTGAGTTGCCTCCACCCTTTGGCTATTGCGAATAATGCCACAGTGAACATAAGTGTACAAATATGTCTTTGAGACCCTGCTTTCAATTCTTTTGGGTATATACCCATAAGAGGAATTGTTGGATCATATCGTTATTATATATTTTTTATTTTTTTGAGGAACTATTATACTATTTTCTGCGATGGCTATACCATTTTACGTTCCCACAAATAGTGCTCAAGGTTGTACTTTCTCTACATCCTTGCCAATACTTCTTATTTTCTGTTTTTTTTTTTTTTTTTTTTTAAATAACCCTCCTAATGGGTATAAGGTGGTTATCTCACTGTGGTTTTGACTTGCGTTCCCGTAATGATTAGTGGTGTGGAGCCTTATTTCATGTGCTTGTTAGCCATTTGTATGTCTTCTTTGAAGAACTGGCTATTCATTGCTCACTTTAAAATCAGGTTGTTTTACTGTTGTTGAATTGTTTCAGCCCCCTCTGGTGGGAAGAAGGTCTCACCCTTCCCCATGGCTGCGGCCACAGTCCCTCCTTTACTTGGTCTGTGAACCTGTCCTTTATCCTCTTGCTACCTTAGTCACCCTGTCTAGAAAGTGCAGGCTCTTCCCTGACTTCCTATATCTTGATCTCACGTGCAGTTGTGGCCACATCTGTCAGTTGTGTCCCCACAGGTTGGTCTCATCTGTCCTCTCCCTTCTGGTTTTGCAGCCACTGCCCTGGTTCCAGGGTGTTGAGGATAATCCTGTAACAGTGTAGTTGGGTGCGGACTCATCTTTAATCTCCAGTGAAATCTTGGGTGGGGCAGCAAGGTGTGAGGCGCAGCATGCAGTTTGAAAGAATATATTTGATTATGTTATAATAGTTTATATTCAGAAAACAAAAAAGTAACCTCTTTTTACAAGATGTGGAATAAAGCTTAATAAAGTATTCTGACCTGAGGAACTCAGCAAATGATAGGTAATCTTTTATGACCCTCGACTGATTTATAATAGCGAGACTCACCAGAATTAACAAATACTTGCTGAGTGTTTAATGTACACCCAGGCACCAAGTGTTTTATGCGTTCTGTCTCATTTAACCTCATGACAACCTTGTATTATCCAGAAAAAGAAGCTGAGGCACAGAGAGTCACCCATCCAGTAAGTGGGAGATGAGGTATTCAAACTCGGGAACTCAGGCTCCATAACTGTCTGTATCAGCAATCCTCAACCGGTGTGCCGCAAAAAATTATAAAACGTGCAGTACCTGACCATTTAGTCAAGGGCACTGACCTCTTTTCCCTTAGACTGCCAAATAAAAACATGACAGCAGCCAACCCAGCAGTAGCTTTCCAGAGTGAACGAATCAAAATTATACCTTCATTTTTTGTTTTTTGTTTTTTTTGTCAGATTGGCAAAAAATAAAACGTGTTTTTGGTGTGCCACAGAATTTTTGTAATTAGTTGAAGTGTGCCATGAGATGAAAAAGGTTGAACAGCGCTGGTCTCTCTAGGTGGAGGAAGCATGAGTCATTTCTGTTTTCCAGAGAAGGGCATGGGGGAAGTGGACCCCAGAAAGGCTGAGCTTTGGGAAGAGTCCCAGGCTTCTCAGCTTCTGTGCACGACCCACCCTGCCCCCACCGCCACCACCTCCCACCCCCGCCCAAGTCTGGCCAGCTGGAGTTCTCTTTCTATGCCTTTGTGAGCACTGCAGCCTGTGAGCTACAGTATCCCTCACTTATCGCTGGTATTACGTTCCAGAACCCCACCCCCACCCCCCACGAAGTAGGAACCTTACATTTATTCTACACTCTTAAACCTACGTAACTTTAACATTAACGACATACGTATACAGTACCACAAAATCCCATGATAGAGCGAAAGCTCCGCAATAAGTAATTAAATGTAATATTTTTAAGAATCCTGCGATACAGTGAGGCCACGCTAAGTGAACCGCGATATAGCGAGGGACTGCTGTATTCCTGAGGTGGATCTAGGTGCTCTATCTTTCCTGTCACTTGCACATACTGTCACCCTAGAGTGCCCTTTCCCCCCGTTGTCACACATGCCACTTCTGTCATCTCTGAAGAGTTGCCTCGGCGGTATTTCTTCCAGGAAGCCTGAACCCTAATCTTGGTGGGACGCCTCTCCAGCTCTGCCCCCCATAGTGTGCCCCCCACAAGGCTCACAGTGAAGCAAACGCATCTCACCAGTGACTGTCTGGGCAGGTCCTTCCTTTTCTTCCCGAAGAGACTGTGGACCACTTGACGCACGTTCATCTGTGGAGACCTAAGCGCTGTGTAGCCCACGGTGCCAGGTGCAGACTGTGCTGTGACAACGATGCGCCAACACTTGTTTCCAAAGCCAGGCTCAGGCAGGCACGGTCCAGAGCTGTCGTTCTGACTTCATTTTTGTGGGTCAGCCAGAGCGTCCATCCCCATAAGAAGCTTCTCCCTTCCCACCTGAGAACTCCCCTGAATCAGAGAGCCTAGCCGCCCTCCTCCCCCTGCCCCTGCCCCCTGCCCCACAACCACGAGGCTCTCTTTTCAGAGCTTTGCTTTCCCTCTTTGCTGCAGCAGTTGGGTTACGCACACAGGAAGTTGCTCCCAGGCGCTCCCTCACCCAGATGCTAAAATGTGCGGAGCCCGGGAGAGCAGTGAAGGAGCCCAGACTGTGCCTGCAGGGAGGTGAGGCCTGGCCAGAGAGCCTGGCTCACTGGGTGGCCTTGGGGCCGGCTCACTGGACGCTGGTAGGGGGGATGGCTCGGGTGCAGCCACACCAGGGCACTGTTGTCTTATTTCACTTTCCCCTAAGGTGGCCAACAGCAATGGTGAATCTGCAGGGAAAGGTCAGAGTGACCTCGGTCATGGCATCAGAAGACAAAGTCAAGTATTTTTCTGAAAGATTTTATTTATTTACTTTTAGAGAGAGAGGAAGGGAAGGAGAAAGAGAGGGAGAGAAACATTGATGTACAAGAGAAACACTGATTGGTTGCCTCTTGCATGCCCCCAACAGGGGACCTGGCCCACAACCCAGGCAGGTGCCCTGCCCGGGAATCAAACCTGTGACCTTTCTGTTTGCGGAACGATGCCCAGCCCACTGAGTTACGCTAGTCAGGACTCAACTGTGTTTTTTTTGTTTGAATTCCAGACACTTAAGTGCTTTGAAGAAGGCTCCTTCCCCCCGCCCCCCCAACTTAAAAGAAAAGTTCTTTCCTTTTAAGTCGCCTAGGATGCCTTGCCATCTCTTTCTCTTCAACTCCTTGGCTCATGCAGGTCAAGCTCCCAGGCACATCTGAATCCTCACCTGGGCTGCTTCCTTTTCCTCGCTCCTGTGTACTGCAGCCACCTCTGAACGGTCTGGGTGGCAGATGGCGCCTGCCCTCGGCACTTTTAGAAGTCCTGAAGGTGTCTAGCTCCCTCAGGCTTGGCGTCACCATTATTGGTGTTTTTGGGTTGGCTCCTTGCCCATAAGGCCTGGGTATAAAACTTCCCTGGTTGGTAGAGATTGTCCTGAACGTGACCCACAGCTTGGAGACATTAGGGTTCACAGGCCCTAGCACACAAAATATACAAGGCCTTCTTTGTTGTTGGGAAGCATTTAGCAGGCGGGCGTTCACCCAGCTTTGGGCACACTGACCGCCTAGCGACCATCAGGGCCCAGGGTAGCTCTTGAGTTAGGACAGAAGCTAGCTTTGTGCTTTGGCAACCAGGGTAATAATTTCCTGTCACCTTTTCATAACGTTGAATGTTCTCTGTCTAGGTGTGGAGGGTGGATGAAACCCACCAAAGCAAAATAAAAGTTGTATAATTCAGGTGACATTGTTCCATTTTGAGAAAGTCTTCTTTAGGAAAAACTTGTAATAGCCTGCTGTATTTTTCTTTCTTTCTTTCTTTCTTTTTTTTCCGACATGCATAAGTAATTTTTCTCTTATTCCCCCAGAATTACCTAACTTTCACTTTTCATTTTGGATGATCTGCTATCTTGGGGAGCAGAGGCAAGTCTCCAGATTATCTGTAATGTGGGGTTCAGAGGAGGGAGCTGGCCCGTAGTCTTATTATTGCAATTAATTCTCTGATTAATGAAGATAGACATTACCAAACATCAGAAGTAATGGAATAGTTCACATGATATGTGAAAACCTTTTCTGGTTTCATTACTGGACACAGGAGACTAAGAGGGCAGTGTCAAATACTGCTGGATATTTGCAAAATCTACACACATTTTTATGTTTTAAAAAAGGAACCAAAGGTACATGACTCTGAATGCAATGTTTCTTCTTCCTGCTTGTAAATGGAGAGGGGGTGCTTGGATGGGTTTGAAGACCTGGGTCAGAATGGTTTTTTTCAGAATTCCTTCTTAGACCTGAAAACCATGGGTTCTGCCTTCAAATAAGCACCTCCAGAGGAGACAGTGTACATGTGGCATTTAAATGGAGTAATCTGGCCCTTCACGAATGTGTGAGCAGAACAGTGCCAGGCAGGACGTACAAAGCACTCACTCTGCGTCCCCCTTGCAGGTGCCCGCGGACGTTGAGAAATGTCAGGATCGGATGGAGTGCTTCAATGCTGATCTGAAAGCCGACATGGAGAGGTGGCAGAACAACAAGAGGCAGGACTTCCGGCATCTGCTCATGGGCATGGCTGACAGGAACATCCAGTATTATGAGAAGGTAATGAGCACATGGACAAGACCCCAGCCCCCTTGTTAAGGGCCATTCGGAAGGACCTGGTGGAAATCCAGAAGCAGAGACCCTGCCAGTCCCAACTCCTTTCCTTATTGTGTGTCTATCTTAGCAAGCCCTGCAGGTCTCTGCCCAGCGGTGCCCGGGTGGTGCTGATGTTCGGAGCAGCAGCCCCACCCCACGTGCCCGCTGGGGTTCCTGTCACCGCCGATGGAAGCAGGAGTTTTGTCTTCTATGCCCTTTGGTCCTGGCGGCTGGCTGCTTCCCGGAATCTATCAGGCCTTCAGTGCAAGGGTGCCCCCATCCATGGAGGCTTGGGGGTTACATTACTGCAGTTTGGGGGTTACTTTAGTGGCGGCTTTGGGCTTACAGCTGAAAGTGACCCCCTGTTGTGGTTCTGCATACAGGGGCTCTTCACTGTCATTGTGCCATGGAGCCCTTTGGTCCTCTGGTGGAGACTATAGACCCCTTTTATCAAAATATTCTTTGCTTTTTGAAAAATAGATTTTAAAATACTGCTTTTAAATACCTAAAATAAAGGCATGTAAGATTATAAAGGACAACTCTTAAAACAGCTTTTATTTTCATGAATGCCCATATCGCCCAAACAGGGTCACTGTCTTGGACCGTCGTCTGGGCTCTTTGGTACATTTAGCAAAGCTTTCTGCGTGCTGGCTGTGCACAGGGGGTGGGGACATCAATAAGCAGAACAGCGGGACTCCTTCCATTCAGGAGCCCTCAGTCTGTGGAGGATACTCATTGATACCATAATTCCACCTCTTCAGGGTTGGGTAAAGAACAGGAAACTGGGAGGAAGTACTAGGGGGCGTGATTCAGGTTAGAGGTGGGAGGGGGCAAGTGGAGTGGGCAGGAAAGGTCGGACGGGGGAAACTACATTGAATCCAGTTCTCAGGAACAAAGACTTGGGGACTAAGTATTCCAGGCAAAGGGAGCAACATATGCAAGGGTCCTGAGGTAGGAAAAAGCTTGAGCATTTGAGGATCAAAAGGAAAGCTGTTGTGGCCTTGGTTCCCCATCACTGCTGACATAGAAGGACCCTTCCAGGTCCGAGATGATGGCCCAGGAAGAGAGCAGGACCCAGAATGCCTTGGGCCCACTCTGGGTCTCTGGCCGAAAGCTAGCTCCTTGAATTTCCCCAGGCTTCTTTATGTAGGGCAGGGTCTGAGTCTAGCTGCTTCTCCAACCTCAGAGTCACCAGGAAAGAGAAGCAGGGAGCGATTTCACCACTCCTCTCCCTGTGGATGCCTCTCTCTTCCTCCCTCCTCAAAACTCGTCCCCAGTGACTCAGTAAGAAGTCTTGCTTCACCCCTGGGGCTGCTCATAAGAAAGGCCTGTGTGATTCCCCTGTCCTTTCCCTCTTTGCAAAAGACTTCTCAAAGGGAGACTCACTTCCGCTCAGCTGGGTGCTCTAAGACGAGAGTGCTGGGCCCCTCACAAGGATCTGGGGTGCCAGGGGACGGGTAGAGTGGAAAGAACACTAGTTT
Organism: Furipterus horrens; assembly: GCF_987537825.1. Lineage (NCBI taxonomy): Eukaryota > Metazoa > Chordata > Mammalia > Chiroptera > Furipteridae > Furipterus > Furipterus horrens. Next base: position 186,901,733 of record NW_028327174.1, read on the forward strand.
TAAAATCAGAGCTTCGACAGCTTACTCACTGTGTGTCTTGGGCAAGTTATTGAACCTCTCTCGGTCTTGATTTCTCCATCTGTGAAATGTGTCGGTGTGTGTGTGTGTAACAAATAATAATAATGCTACTTCGTAGAGTTGTTGTGAGGACTACCTGCAGTGAACATAAAATACACAACAGTGTTTGAACATAATGAAACAATAAACATAGAGTTCCCTCCCGCTGTTTTCCCTTTTGGGAAATCCGGGAGTAGCCCACACAAGCAAAGGTGAGGCTGGTGAGGAAGAGCAGGTTTCCACCCCCTCGAGTCGGGTGGCTGACTCATCCCAGGATGGTTTACAGCCTTATGCAAGCACCGCGCACACCTGGAGCCATGTCTCCATCCTGGCTGAGAACCTAGGGCCTCGTTAAGGGTTTGCAGCCTGGTCTCTGCTCTGGTCTTTGAAGGGACAGAATTTCTTTCAGTGACTCCATTTCCACTCACTGAAAATGGGCATTTAGCATGGACTATGTGCTTAGCCCTTGTACAGAGGCTGTGATCCTTCATAGAAATGGGGTGATGTATTCAAAACCAGCATGTGTCACCTCCCCTGTTTCTCGTAGTTACGGATCACGCATGTGGGTGTCATTAGACAAAGGTGACTCAGCAGGAGGGACAGGATTAGAGCAGAATTCAGAAGCTGACCCCCAAATCCGAAACCTGCTGCTGATACTGTGTGCCCGTGATGTTGTTTCAGTGCCTCATGGCGTGGGAGTCGATTATCCCACTGCTGCAGGAGAAGCAGGAGGCCAAGTGAGCTCGTTCCCGGGACGGAGACTCTTCTACCTACACAGGGCATGGCACCCCATCCCGGAATGTCGCTGCCGTGCCAGCGAGGCGGCACTGGGAAAACAACCACAGAAACATCTCTCCTCGTGTCTTTCTTTCCCGTCCCCACCTGCCTTTGTCTGACAGTTGTTTTCAGTTCGTCTTTATGCCTTGGTGGAGTCTGGAGGGCTACGAGCATCTCAGCCGCAGCAGCCAGCCTCCATGCTGTGAAGGACCCATGATGGGGAACACTACGAAGATTTGAAAGTGAGGGACAGGACGTCCTCAGCTGACTTTCTGACATCGCATTATGATGTCCTATTTTGGGACAGTGGAGTTAACTGCCTGTTGTGGAAGAGAACGCGGGTCCTGCTTTTCAGGAACATGAGGAGGCCCAAGCAGAAAAAGGCTACTCCTGCTTTCCGTGGATACACAGCAGCTCTGCAACTGACCTCCGTGGTGCTGACATGTCTCAGCCTAGCAGGAGGTACTGGCACCTCGGCAGAAGGTCCTTTGTGTACAGTGGCCTGTGGCCGTGAGTGTGGCCTGCTGCCTCCTTGTGAGAGTGACGCCTGTTTTATGGTTTCTGGTTCATACAGGACCACTTAACTCAGTGTCTAAGTGCACCCGTGCCAGAGCAAGCAAGCCAGCGTCCTGGTCCTTATGCGCTGCCTTGGGCGGCTGCAGGGACAGTGCTCCCGGAACTTGTTTCTGACACTAAACTGCGGTAGATCGGAGACTGTTCTTGTGTAAAATGAAAAAAGGTGCATTTTTCTCTCTGTGACGTCCTTCCGTGTTTTTCTTCCGCTTGTTAATGTCATCAGCGTAGAGAGTAGGCCTGTTAGCGAATAGCTGTTGTCCTGAGTCAGAGCAGCTCGCCCGTTGCTGGGATCCCTGGGCAGACACCAGGCCCACCTCCCACGTCTGCTTTGTGCACCAAAAATTCCTAGTTTCACGTTTCCTATTATGTCCACTGAATGTTTGGGCAACCTTTGGCTGAGAAGCTGGTATGTCGTTACGACACAGTCAGGATTTTGTAAACTCGGTGGGAATGTCCTCCGTGAAGTGCTTTAACCCTTACTGTTTCCCAATCAGGAAGGAGAGTCAGTGACCAGTCGGGCCTCCCCGGTGACCCAAGCAGCAGTGAACCCTTTCTCCTAGTTAAGCTGCAGTCCATGTGCAGCCAAGTTCCTGGGGACTGCTGGCTGCATCTGAATTCTTTATTTCAAACTATTACCAGGCTTACTTTTCAAATCAACATAAAACCAAGCAGACAGAAAAAAAAATCTATCCTCAAACTTATTTTTTTTTCCTTCTGCAATGAAGCTACATATGTCCCATTTGTGTTCTCTCATCTGTGGCTCATCCCTATATGAAATTACAAATCTCAAATAAGTGATAGTAGTTTTTTAATGAAACAGCTGTGCTGAGGCGCTGCTGTGTGCGGAGGCTAATCTGCAAACACCGGCCAGCGTGCAGCGCGTTGAGGTCACTTCATCCCACTCCCGGCGGCGGAGCTGATCTCGTGCCAGCCGCCGCTGTGATGCGGCCGGGGCAGCAGCTGGGCGCCGTGGGGCAGTTTGGTTCTGTTTCATTGCGTTTGAAAAGTCGCAGTTTAAATTGTGATTTTTATATCCATGGGTACTTGAGCGCACTGTTAGATCCCTCTTGTGCCATTCTTACACCCTCTGATGTGAATTCTCAGTTTGGTACGATTAGAAGTGATTCGTTGAAGTAGATGAGTAAGAACAGTCCATCCACCCCGAGGAGTGATGCAATGTTTCATTCTACCTCTACACCATCACATTGGTGAGGGCGGGAGTGCCCGGGTCCAGCCTGACCGCTTGCTGGTAGAATGGGGGTGGGTTGATGGCCCTCTGTTGATGTTTGGTAGAAGACACTAGACTGACCCAGCAGCAAATGCTTATGTTTGGGAGTGTGTGAAGACTTGCCTTATGGAATATGTGCTTTAAAACGGTCACCCAGTATAATGAACACTTAGAAAGAACTATGGCAAGACCTACGAGAAGACTAGTCTCTCATCAGCTGCTAGTTGCCAAAGCCCAGGGACATTCCTATGTAAGGCTAGGTAGTTGGGAAAGAAGGCAGCCTTTCGAAAAGACACCGGGTTCATTGCTGGGATGTTTGGGGGAGAGAGTGGGGTCCGCAGTCACACCCACACATTACTGGAGGCAGAAGACCAGCTCTGGAAGGGTTTGGGCATCTTGGGACTTTGTCCTTCTCTCTGTGGTCCCTATGTTGCTTTGAGACACCAGAGAGAGCTGAGACAAGGCACATTGCCCTCCAGCATGCCACTGATAACAGAGCTTGGAAAACCAGTGTACGAGATAGCCTTCCTTGGAGAAGTGGCCTGGGCTGTGGCATTTGATAAGGTGAGGAGGCTGGACCAGAAGGACAGGGACAGCAGACAGTGAAGGAGGCCCTCCGGTCCCTCCCATGGCTCCCATGGGCCCCTGAGGCTCGGCAGCCCCAAGCATTCACCTCTTCATTTCGATCAGCACGAGGTGCTTGATTCCCTGTGGGATGTGGACCCCGGAGACTTCTGTGCCAAAGACTGCCTCATAGAGGCTTCGTCCCCCCATCCTTCTTGACTCCACAAAGCCCCACGTGGTGCTGAGTTCACCGACTCCTGTCTTGTATTTATTTTCCTGGAGACCTTTGCTTGCAGACACAGCTTACCTCAGGCAGCCAGCCATGGACAGGTTTTAAGGCTCCAGCACATGGCAGTGCAATGGGAAGTCATCCCTGTTAGCTGCCCTTGGGCCTGGGGAGTGATAGGTTTCATTTATCCAGGTTTTCAAAATCCAGGCTGTGGCAGAAGAGAGAATTCCTAGAGTCTGAGCAGATTTTAGAGAGCAGATTATGTTGAGGAGGGCGGTTGTGACGGGGAGCAGTTATGGACCCTGTTCTTTATCACATGGTAGGTCAGCAAAAGCTTCTAGGCTGCTCTGCAAGGAACCACTGCCCCTAATGGAGGAGGAACACCCTACACAGCCAGGTCTGGGGTCAGGGTCCCTCCTTTAATAAGAGAATAGGGATTCCTGATGAGCGCGGATAAGTGCGATTACGGAGGTGACTGACTCGCGTTCCGCTGCGCCGCTCCTTGAACTTACCAGACACCTCTCTTTCACTGAAATAACAAAGCTGGGGATCGTGGTGAATGTTACATAAGTTTGTCTTCATGCCAAATTTCAGCCACACCCGGATCGTGTCTTCCATGTTATTGAATGGAAGGTGTTTTCTCAGTCACCCCGTCCATGTGAGAAAACTAAGCGCACACTTGCTGCTGATTTCTTGTGAGGCTGCCTTTTTCTTGTGAGGGAACAACAGAAGGTCCCCTGTGGTGGGGGGTGGAGGGGGAGGTGTGTGATGGCCCCGCAGCACTCTGCAAGTGGAGTTTCTCTCGGAACGGTATCCGTCCACGCAACACCCAGAGTGTGTGTGCCTGGGCCCTGCTGTTGGTAGCACGGAAATCACAGGCCCTGCCTCTGTTTTGACGCCATTCCATGGGTTGCAGAATAGTCACTGTCTACGTACACTCTGTCCTGACTGGTGAGAGAGGAGGGACAGCGAGGCCCAGAGTGACATCCTCGGTCTGTGTTGGCCTCATCTGTGTGGGTGTTGGGATGGATTGGAGCCAGGCTCTCCCCTGGCTGCCCTAAAAGGGGCTTCTGCTCAGAAATGGGCTGCCTGTGGCCCCAGAGGGGTTCGCCATCTGGGACCCTGCCTCCCTTGCTGCCTACATTAATGGCCTATGGAAACTGGGTGATGTAATTCTAAGGCTGGCGGAACACTGCTTTGGTCATTCCCATTTACAAAATTATGTTAGGAGTCGGGGGGTGCCTCTTTCAACAGTCCTCAAGATGGCAACAGATTGGACTTGCCCTCTCTCGTCTTACGTTTTTCTCTGTTCAGATGGCAGGTGGCATTTATCAGTAAATTTGAGGAAAATATCGTCCCCTGGGCCAGACAAATGGAGCTGAGTGTGTTGGAGTTGTCCTCTTCCCTGTGGTTTTTTAAGTTCCGTGAATAAACCAGAAACCCAATTTTTGATCAACCCACCCAGTAGGTGGTGAGCTTTTTGTTTGAAGGATGTCCGGTCTCCCCTCGTCGCGCAGATCAGCACATGCGCAGGGCTGACTGCATTGGAAAAGGTGAGAAGGGACTTTGTTACAGAGGGTTTGACTGTTCTTTCTTAATCGTATGTGTTTCAAATGCTTTCTGGGTATGGCCATCTAATCCCTTCTGTGTGGCAGAAAAATACATTATCCAGGAAGCTTTTACTATTATAGGCAGCCTGTAAATAAGTACTTTGAAAAATAACTTTAACACACCAGTAATTTATTATTTGTCCCATACATAAATATTCTGTGTACTTAGCACTTGAAAATAAACAAATCCAGACTTTTGAAAATGCCACAAACTGTTAAAAGTTTAACTCTGCTTTTTGAGAATTTGTCAACAGCTATTAAAATGCCTTATTCTTCAACTAGTGTTTTTTAGATTCTGGATAAAAAGTGTTTTTAGAAATGTAATCAGTTGTCCCGCTTAAACACTAGAGGTCTAACAGAGCCAGTCCTCCATCCTCTTAAAGAAACAAGCAAGAAAATGAGGTTCATAATAAGGGCTGCCTTTTGGGAAGAGAAAGCTAAGCATTGCTATTGCCAAATGATGTTTTTGATACCGTAAGGAAACACAGGGACCCTTTTCTGTTTTAAAGTGTGAAAGATTAATTTAGTGCCTTTTGGCACACTTTTGATTGTAGAGAAGAGACAGTATCAGCATCGACAAATCACATAGATACAGAGAATTCTATAGGTTCTGACAATATTAAAGGTTTACCCTGATCCTGCAGAACAGCTTTTTCAGAGCTACTGTGGGGACCTCAGCGCAGCAAGTTTCAGGAAGAAATTCTCCACAGGTTGAAATGCCAAAAACATAAAACGGATTGTGGTGACTCGCATAATTTAGTCCATTTTAAAACCTTTTCTATGAAAACCAGTAATTGAGTATTGCATGTGCTGCCCTCTCCCCACGTGATTCTGGCTCCCCATGGGCCGGGCGAGAGCGGGCGACGCTGCCAACACCCCTGCGTGACAGGCTGGTTCAGACTCAGACCAACCCTCCAGTCACATACTGGAAAGAAGGGGGTTGCTTTTACCTCGGTGTGGAAATGGAGCAATGAAAATAGGTTACAAGCAAAAATGTGAATCAGGATGTTGAAATGATGCCCATGCCATCTGGGCCTTCCTCGAATAACAGCACCGTTCACCTGGACACCTGAGGCTTGGGTCCTGTCCAGCAGATGCCCTGTCTGCTGTACTTCTGTGCGCCTGCTCCCTGATGTCTGTGGGATGGGAATGCATGGAGCAGCGATGGGTACCTTATCTATTCCCATGAAATAAACTGCCAGCAGACTTTCTAACTCGTGTTTTTTAACTGTTGAAAAGATGAAAAATATCTTTTGCTTAGGTCATGTCCAGATTATGGACTGGATTTCTTATGTTTAGAAATCATTCTTTACATTTAAATTTTTAAGAGGAAAAATCCCTTGTGAGGTATTGATAAAGTCCTCTGTATAAATGCATTCTCTTCTCTCCATGCTGCCATTAAGCCAAATCAAAAGCTGTGAAAAAAAAAAATGTGTAAATGAGAAAGTGATTTATTTACAGATCAAAGTCTTTGTTTCATGAAGCTACCAAATTTTCAAAAGAATGTCATCTTTTTTTCCTTGTTACGGAGCCCAGAGATTGTAAAAAGAAAAAAGTTTTGTTTCATTTTTGATGCTGGCACGGGGTTTTTGTCCACTTTTTTTTTTTTTTTCATGTATCTGTGTATAAAAAATTCTATCCATTGTTTACTATGGAGTTAGTATTACATTTTGAGGTAAACAAAAGAATTTGTATTGCTTGATAAACTGTTAGCGTTTAAATTTCCAAGGTTTCTTTACCTCAATTAACTTAAAGTAATGGACCAATAAACCTATAAAAGATGCTTTCTTTACCTCGAGTCCTGTTCTCATTTGTCCCCCTTTATAAGAGTGAAAACATGCACACCTCTTATTTTTTTCTTCTCGCAAGTTTGCCTGCAAGGATCAAGATATACAGAGCAACAGAAACAACATAGAATTGAATAATTTTTATTCTTCACTCTTTTATAGACTTATCCTCAATTTACCATCTCCTACAAGTTGGCACCCATTTGGGGAGATGAAGAAACTACCAGGTATCTTTAGCCACATACGAAACCATGATCGCAGGGTAGGCTTGGCGGCCCGCCCAGGAAGTTCCAGGAAGGATTTCTTCCCCACCGTCCCATAGCAAAGCACAACATCATGTTCTGGGGCAGAGCCAGTGTTTCCTGATTTCTTTTTCACGGCTTAGATGTAATTCAAAAATCTGCACCGAAAGAAGAAATGCCCGTGGGTCATTAGGGTTGCATTGTGTTGCAAATTAGGGAGCAGTATGCTCGGTTAAGTTGACCTAGTGAGGGCAATGGACTGGAAAGGAACTTAAACTGGTGTGAAATTTGGCTTACTGTTAGACATCATTAACATAAGGTGGAAGCCATCATTAATATAATGCAGCCCTACGAGATGAGGCAGTAAAGTGGGATAAGAGAAAAGACTTGGGATCAAATTTCAGCTTTTCCACTTACTATGTGGCATTGGGCAAGTTGCAGCCCTCTGAACTTCAGTGTTGTGATTTTTGAATGGAGGCAGGCCTTCCCTGAAGGCTGGCTGATCCAACTAGCCATAAGGTACACAAAGCCCCTAAGTGTCTTCTGGGACCCCATTATGATAGCCCTTATGGGAAGCCTCCTCCTATTGTTTAAATATGGCCAAATTAAATATTAAGGATCTTCTCATAACAATCCTTCCCGGGTGCTTTGTCATTGAAAATTAAGAAGCAGGATATACCTTTCATAACTGGTTTCTTTTAAAAAAGATGACAGAGGTAGAATGCTGGAGGATTCGATGGGAATAGATTGCAAAAGGGGCATGAAGTGATGGGAAGGAAGCTGGATTTAAGAGATTTCTGTGGCGAAGGGAAAGAGTCAGAGATGACTTAGAGACCTCCAGCCGGGGAGGAGAACTACGAAATGGATCAGGAGGAAAACAGAAGGTGGAGTGAGTTTAGTTGATGGGGTGGGAGGAGCAGACTTGGATTGGATTTCTGTGTGAGGAAGTCAAGGTGGAGGTGTTGACCGCATTGCTGGAAAGAGACTTCTGGAGGCCATGGGAGTAAACTAGATCACTTGGGAAGACGGCCAAGGACACAGCTTTTGGGGGCTCAAGAATTCAGGATGCAGGAACAGGAGGAAGGGGACTCAGGTACAGGTTTTGAGGAGAAAATGTCAGGACCACAGATTAGAACAGTGGTTCTTATGCATGAGGGCTTGTGAAAACACTGGTTGTTGGGCCCCGCCCATAGAGGATGTCTGGCGGGCCCAGGAGTTTGCATTTCTAACAGGTCCCAGGGATTGCAGATGCTGCGGGCCCAAGAACCACACTTTGAGGACCCCTGGCTTAGAACATCCGTAAGAGGAAATGGTGACCTGGGGAGAGTGGAAAAGGTTTGAAACTGCTGCCTTGGTGACAGGTGGGGCTGATCAGAAGCCACAGCTGGGGCTTTGAGAGCCCAGATCAGGTTCAAACCCACAATGCATGGCACAGTCAATGTAGGCAAATAAGAAACATGGTTTAGATGTTCAGAGCAAGCTTTTTAGGAGCAGAAATGAAGAAGCCAATGATTCGATTCATTCAAATTGGGGGAATTTTCAGGGGCTGGGGTGGGAGGCCAGGAATGAGCATATTTGTGAGAGTTTACATAGGAGCGTGGCCTTGAACTCACCTTCCCCATCTCACCTTCTAGCTTTACATGGCTTGTCTCAGTGAGGGACTGTACCTTCTTCCTAGTTGCCTGAAACCCAAGTCTGGGTCCTTCTTGTCTCTGTCAACCTCTACAGTCCATCCATCGTCACCTGTTGAACTCTAGCTTCCAAATATTTCTCCAAGTCCACCTACTTTTCTCCATCCTCATAGCTTCTAACCCAGTGTCAGTCCATCATCATCCTCTACCTGGCTTACTGCAAGGCTCTCTCTGCTGCCTCCTTTCTGCAAACCTTACTCACTCCTTCCTCCAGCAATTCACCCCTGGTGCTGCCAGAGTGCTCTAAGATACAAAGGTAAGCATTCCGTGTTCCTGCTTAAAACCTTTTTACAGTCCTATTCCTCTAGAGAGAAACATTTTTTTTAAAGGTTAGATTTGATGTTGTTCCTCCTTACCACCCCAGTATCATCTCTCGATTCCATCCTCTTTGCTACCTCTCTCTCCCTCCCTCTTTGCTCCATTCACATTGTATTTCTTTATCTTGTGATATTTTCACCTTCCAGCCTTCTAGAATGTTGTTCTATCTGCTTGGAATGTCTCCCAACTTCTGGCCTTAGTACTTCCTTATCTTTCCAGTCCTATCCTGTGCCACTTCTGAGAATCCTAAATCTGGATTATATGCTCCCTTATGTTGGCGCTGATTATAGGATACATCGTTACCAGCTCTTCTGCTTGCCCCGCCCGCTAATCAATACATTCTGTTAAGCAAGAGCAGGCATGTTCTTGCTATATCTCAGCACCTAGCATGGCACCGGGACCTTAGGAGATGCACTAAGAAGGGTTCCTTCCCTGCAAGGGATCAGAGATACCAAAGCCTCTGAGTCCAAATGCTCCAGGATTTAAGAATGCCATGTCTGTAGTTACAGACAGAACTTCACCTGGGGAGGACTGAGCCACATACATACTATGAATGCTGACTGTACAAGGTGAATCTGATTTTACATAATGTAAGTAAGATAGGCAATAAAAGCACCTCAGAATAAAATGGCTCCTTGTGTATTTCTTCTCCCCTCTCCTTGCAAAATATTGTTGACTGAAAGTATTCAATTTAATATTCCATTAAATAAAGTCTTGATATTTTCTCCTTAAAAACAACAGTAGGGCCCTGGCTGCTGTGGCTCAGTGGATTGAGCGTCGGCCTGCGAGCCAAGGGTCGCTGGTACAATTCCCAGTCAGGGCACATGACTAGGTTGCACGTCAGGTCCCCAGTTGGGGGCGCAAGTGAGAGGCAACCACACAGTGATGTTTCTCTCCCTCTCTTTCTCCTTTCCCCTCTCTAAAATAAATAAACAAACTAATTAATTTAAAAAAAAAGAAACAGTAGGAACGACAACAAAACTACCCCGAAAACTACCCCGAAGTCGAGAGCCGGAGCTCCAAATCTCTCCCAAGTGGTCACAGCTAACAAGGCCTCAGGAAGAAAGCTAACTTTAATCCAAAGTTTTATTTCAATTAAAAAATATTGACTAATTTCAGTGTTGCAGTTCTTACAAAAGGGCCCGTCCATGTTCCCTCGGGCCAGTGAAATGCGTGCCTTGGTTTGAGTTCTCACATGGAACCTAGCACCACACCCAGGTGACTAGTTAGTGGTAGCTTGGAGCCTGGAAAACAATTTCTGGAAGAAAAAAAAAGCTGCTGTCTGAAGCTCCTTGAAGTGTCTGGTATAGCTGTGCTTGCAGCCTGCCTATAACCATGGAAGTTCACACTGTGCTGCCCACAGGACCTAACCTCTGCCTATCAGGGGCACCCAAAAGTTGAGAAAGTTCTTCCATCACCAGGAAAGTGCTCTTCCCATCCACCAGGGACCCCTGAGCCAGAGCAGGTCGTTCGGGGGCTGACTCTGGCTGGGACTCGGGTTTCTCAGCAGTGGGTTGCCCTGGTCACCAGTTCCTGGTCCCTTCCTTTGTCTTCAGAGGGGTCTGGCCATGGCTGGTGTTTCCAGCACCTTCATTTCTCTGGGACGTCTGCTTCTTTCACCCCTGAGGCTTGTTTATAGGCCACGATGCTGTAAGAATTTACAAGAGAGAATTATAGGAGAACAGCTGGGCTGGGGCAAAGATGTGCTTTTTCCTCAGCACCAACAACAGGGACGGCTCTAGCCACCTCTTTATCACTGATAGACTGAGAGACTCTACGCATTACATAGCATCAGAATGCTAGACCGAGTGGAGAGAGATGGCCCAAGGGAACTTCTCTCATTCCAGGCTCATTGTAGTCACGTAACATCTGCAACCCTTTGCATCTCCATTGTTCTGGAATCTTTCCATCTCACTTCTGCCCGAAGGTGAACTCCCATGCCTATCTCAAGATCTTGGGTCACTAAGCCCAAATAGAATGAGCTGCCTCATCGTCTGCCTTCCCAGAGCACCTTTACCTCTTCCATAAATGATTGCATTGATTAAACATAATTGTAGATAAATGAATGTTTAGGAATGTGTGGCTCTATGTTGAACCCTTGGATCTGCGTGACTCTGGGGTCCTTGGTTTTCTCGTCTGTTTGAGCTCTAGGTACTGCAGGTTCTGAGCTCTTCCTGAATAATGTAGAACATTTAGAGCTGCTGGCTGGGGTAGGAGCTTCCATCCGAACCTGTGAAGGGCAGCTTTGAGGGAACTTTCCATCACTCTGACTTCCCACCTTCCATGAGCCCCAGGGCTCCACAGGGAGGGACACCTGCTGTACTTAAAGCTTACGGTGTTACAAAACTGCCAAGAGGAGAGCCAAGACTTGGAGGCCGTCAGCCCAGCACCGCGTGAACGCCACACTGCAGCCCTGACTGCCGCGAAGTCCTGCCGTGGGCCACTACAGCTCAGACACAGGTGACGGCCAGCCCCAGACTTCAGGATCAGCCAGCCGGCAGCACTGCAGTGTGACAGTCAGCAGGGCTGGTAGCAGGCGGCACACTTCTGACAGACCATTCATGTATTAAGTGTACCTGAGTCCTCCTTTTATGCCCGGCTCACTACTGGACACGGAGGACATATGTGAGGCAGTCATGGTCCCTACAGGGAGCCTGCAGCCTGCGGGCATGCACATGAAGCAGATCATCACTCAATAACCATCCACTACCCTGCTAGGAAGAAAAAGGGTAGGAGGCCTGGGCAGCATATAGCAGAAGAATCTATTTCAGATCAAGAAGCGAGTCTGCTCAAATCCTCTTTGACAAAATGGTATTTAAGTTAAGACCAAAACTAACGGGGTTAAGAAAGATGTGTGAGTGGGGAAGGGGGATCCGCATGAGGGGAGGTAACCGGGGTGGGAGCATGGTGTTGGGAGGGTGGTTAGTGACCAGAATAGGTGCCTAGAGAGCTTGGTAAGGCCAGATATTGCAGGGCCCTGTGGTCCTCGGCGTGACGTTTGCATTTTATCCTGAGCGCTGAAAGCCAAGTGCAGAGTTTTGAGCAAGAGTTGACAGAGTCTGGTTTACACTTCTGGGAAAATGCTCTGGCCACCTGGTGGAGAGAAGAAGGGAGGAGAACAAGAGTGGGTGTTGGGAGAATGACACAGAGCCTACTTCGGTCAGCCAAGTGCTTTGGACTAGGGTGGCAGCGGAAAGACAGAGAGAAAAGGATGAAGTTGAGGCACGTTTTGGAAGTAGAATCAACGGGGCCTGATGTATTGGGAGGGGAGAGAGGAGAGGAAGGACCTCGGTGACTTTGAGCGGTGGTGCCGTTTAATGAGACGGGAAAGGCTGGAGAGAGAACAGACTTGGCAGAGTGTCAAAACCCAATTTTGGAAATTTAAATGAGAATGTGAAATTGGGGAAGTACTTTAGGTGACTTAGAGCAGTGGTTCCCAACCTTTTTTGGCACCGGGGACGGTTTCCTGGAAGACAATTTTGATTCACATGCATTACATTCAAGCTCTCCTCCTGCTGTATGGCCTAGTTCCTAACAGGCCCGGACCGGTACCAGTCTATGGCCCGGATGTTGGGGACCCCTGACTTAGAGAATTTAACATGAGAAGACAACCCAGAGCAGAGCCCCAAAGAATTCTTCCATTTGGAGGTTTGTGTGAAGAAGTAGCAATCATAGAGGAAGGAGGACAACCAGGAAAGTGAGGGGTTGAGAAAGGCGAGTGACAGTGACAAGTGCCACCCAAGGAAAGAGTGATCAGTAGTGTTGGGGGCCACCAAGCAATCATGTGGGGTGAGGAGTGCAGCGAGTCCACAGGATTCAGCTTCGAAGAAGTCCTATCTTAGTCCTAGTGAGGGCCGCTCCAGGCAATTGAGCGGGGGACGTTGGTCTGTAGAGGGTTGCAGAGCGAATGGGAGGGGAGGACATGAGACAGCATGTGCAGACCAGCCTTTGGAGAACTGGGATGTAAAGAGGAAGAGGTGGGGAGGAGAGGGTGGCGGGTCATGCAGCAGTCCTGGAAGGGAGAATTCAGGAGAGAGAGAGCAGCCAAGCAGTGCAGTGAGCTCTCTGAGAAGATGGGAGAGGTGGCACCCAGACAACTGGTGACTTTTCTAAGAAGCAATGTCCCTTAGTGGATAAGGGAGGCCACCTGGGTTCAAATCCTGTCTCTGACACTTATTAACCATGTAACCTTTGGCAAGCTACATAATACTTTAGATGGTTTCCTCATCTCGAAATGGGAATAATAGTAATTACGTAAGAGGACTGCTTGAGAAGATTAAATTAATTAAAATCAAATATTTAAAGTTGTGCCTCATATATTAAAGGCACTTAAGTGTCTACAGTTATTATCATAAAAAAGGGCGGGGGAGGAGGAGAATAGGATGGGTGCAAAGGCACATAGGCTTGTAGATTTACTTTGGGGAAGATGGGGCCCTTCTCCTCTGCTGGCTTCTATTTTCTCTCTGAAACATGAGGCAGTAGCTCAGTACATGTGTGTTGGGTGGGGAGTGCGCTGCAGATGGGCAGGGTCAGACATTTATTTCCTCAGCATCTCCCTGTTGCATAGAAAGAACAGCAGGCAGGAAAGGGCAGGTAACGTGAAATCGGCTCACTTTGGTACCAGGAAGAGCCCGGGCCAAAGTTCCTTCTTACAAATAGGCAGCTGGCAGCTGTAGCCCAGGGACCTCTCCTCCCAGCCTCCTGCCCTCCACGGGCTCCTCTGCCCCCCTGCTCTGACGCGCCTTCCTGGGTTCTCACATCCCTGGTATGTAGCTTTTCCTTCTGCCGTCAGAGTTCTGCTGGTCTTGCCTCTTGGTTGATCTCACTTAATGATTAATGGTACAGCCTTGGCCTCTTCTAACTGTAAGAATTTTTCCCTTTAAGGCAGGGAAAGGTAATGAACAAGTTGGGGTCCCGCTGCCCACTGCCACCCTCTAGGCTAAATTCCAGAGGCAAAGATTTGGTGATAAAGAAAAGGCGTCTTTATCCAAAAGCAGTCACTTAAGCCTGTCAAGTCACAGCTTTAATTACTTAAGCCTGTCAGTTAAAGCTAAACTCTAACACCTGGGTTCTCCTGCCTTTTCCCGTTAGTTTCTATAGGGTTAGTTTACAAACTAAAAACAACATAATACACAATTCCAGAAGAATGGCAGGCTTCTGCCTCAGAGCCTGTTCCCCCTAGAACACCCAGAGAATAAACCTGCCACCCTCTGCCAGGCCAGCCCGATCCTAGGCTGTGCCCGGAGTTCTTTCCCACTCAAAACACTGTTGGGAAATGCAGGCAGCTGTAGAGCAATCATCCAGGAATCCTTGAGGAAGAAGAGCCTGAGAGCCAGAGCCAGAGCCAGAGCCTGAGCCAGAGCCAGAGCCAGAGCCAGAGCCAGAGCCTGAGCCAGAGCCAGAGCCTGAGCCTGAGCCTGAGCCAGAGCCAGAGCCAGAGCCTGAGCCTGAGACTGAGCCTGAGCCTGAGCCAGAGCCAGAGCCAGAGCCAGAGCCAGAGCCAGAGCCTGAGCCAGAGCCTGAGCCTGAGCCTGAGCCAGAGCCAGAGCCAGAGCCTGAGCCTGAGCCTGAGCCTGAGCCAGAGCCAGAGCCAGAGCCAGAGCCAGAGCCTGAACCAGAGCCAGAGCCTGAGCCAGAGCCAGAGCCAGAGCCAGAGCCAGAGCCAGAGCCAGAGCCTGAGCCTGAGCCTGAGCCAGAGCCAGAGCCAGAGCCAGAGCCAGAGCCTGAGCCAGAGCCAGAGCCTGAGCCAGAGCCAGAGCCAGAGCCTGAGCCTGAGCCTGAGCCAGAGCCAGAGCCAGAGCCAGAGCCAGAGCCAGAGCCTGAGCCAGAGCCAGAGCCTGAGCCTGAGCCAGAGCCAGAGCCAGAGCCTGAGCCTGAGCCTGAGCCTGAGCCAGAGCCAGAGCCAGAGCCTGAGCCAGAGCCAGAGCCAGAGCCAGAGCCAGAGCCTGAGCCAGAGCCAGAGCCTGAGCCTGAGCCTGAGCCAGAGCCAGAGCCAGAGCCTGAGACTGAGACTGAGCCTGAGCCTGAGCCTGAGCCTGAGCCAGAGCCAGAGCCAGAGCCAGAGCCAGAGCCAGAGCCTGAGCCTGAGCCAGAGCCAGAGCCTGAGCCTGAGCCTGAGCCAGAGCCAGAGCCTGAGCCTGAGCCTGAGCCTGAGCCAGAGCCAGAGCCAGAGCCAGAGCCAGAGCCTGAACCAGAGCCAGAGCCTGAGCCAGAGCCAGAGCCAGAGCCAGAGCCAGAGCCTGAGCCTGAGCCTGAGCCAGAGCCAGAGCCAGAGCCAGAGCCAGAGCCTGAGCCAGAGCCAGAGCCAGAGCCTGAGCCTGAGCCAGAGCCAGAGCCAGAGCCTGAGCCTGAGCCAGAGCCAGAGCCAGAGCCAGAGCCTGAGCCTGAGCCAGAGCCAGAGCCTGAGCCTGAGCCTGAGCCTGAGCCTGAGCCAGCTCAGGAGCCAGAAAAGCTCAGAAAAGCTCCTGAGCCAAAAAGCCAGCCCTCTTTTTCTTTCCATTGGCTGTGGAGGCACTCAGCTTCTCAGTCAATCCCATCCTAGACTGCCTTCCATTGCCAGGCAAACTCCTCCTATAGCCCCTCCTACTTCTCCCCAGTGATTTAATCAGCCCTGTCTGTACCAATACTAGAGGTTCTCAATCTTGGTTTTACATTTGAATAACCCAGAGAGCTTTTCAAAGTTTCTATGCTCAGGCTGTACTCCAGATCAATTGAGTCAGAATCTCTGGGGATGAATCCAGGCATAAGTAATTTTCACATTTCTCAAGGGGATTCCATTTTACAGTCAGCAAAGGAGGCTTTGTTTGCACGGGGGTCTCTCTGCCGCTAAATGTCTGCAGAAGAGGGAAACTGAAGCAGCTCCTTCACATAGTACTCAGTCACGGATTGATTCAAGACTCAGTCCTTGCTTCTGCAATATAAGATTGTAAAGACCAAGCGTGGCCTAATCAATATTCCACACTCAGAATGTATGAGTGTGTCCAAGTGTGTGTTACAAGTGCATTGGGGTGAGCTGTAAGGGGGCAGCACACCTGCTTCCTGCACCCTAAAAGTCTCTTAATGGGTGAAGCATCTGACTTAGCATACACATGAAGCAATGAAACTAGAAAGGAACCAGCTGTATTTTCTTATTGCTTTCATTTGTCTACTCCTATCTTTAGCTATGACACCCATTAACTGGTCAGACTTGTTTTCTTTGGTTGTTTCATGGTTTTTGTTTATTTGTTGAGATTAAAGGAAATATTTCAACCAGCTGCCAATCAAATAGAGCTGGATAACTGCCAAGCGGCACAGCTACCCATCCATTACTGACCTGGACAAAGAGCTGGGTTTCCTGAGAAGTTCACACTGCATGCTAGGTCTAGCTAAGCCCAACTTATTCGGCCAAGGCTCACACGAAAACAGGAGCACATGGAAAGACCTAAGGGCTGGGCAGTGTGGGGACAGGTCTGGCTCTGTCCTACACCTTAAGGAAATGAGAACTGAGCCAAGAGAGCACTAGTGCCTGCTATTTGCACAGATTTTCTCAGCTGTTTGATCTTTATATTTATTATTCTCCACTATGAAACAGAGTAAAAAGGCTCACCCTGGCTGGTGTGGCTCTGTTGGTTAAAGCTTCATCCCATCAACCGAAAGGTTGCAGGTTTGATTCCCAGTCAGGGCACATACCTAGGTTGTGGGTTTGATCCCCAGCCGGGGTGCGTACAGGAGGCGACCAACTGATGTTTCTCTTCCTTTCTCCCTCCCTTCCCCTCTCTCTGAAATCAATGAGCATGTCATTGGGTGAGGATTTTAAAAAAAGAAAAAAGAATTCACTTAAAAAAAAAAAGTAAATGAACGCCTTATGATTGATGGCCCCTGTCCCAGAAGGCCCAGCTCGCTGTGCAGGCAGGGACATATATTGTGATAGGATGTGAGAACCCTAAAAAGGACCTTACCACCACCCACTTCCTACCTCTCCCACCGCCTTCAATTATTTTCTACTCTGCGGCCTATTGCAACACCAGTACTGATATGTACAGCTCTCATGCGCTTCTAGGCAGGTCCCTTTAAAATGCAGCTCTACATCAAATCCCTTGCACCTGACTGTGGATATATTTACTGCATCCCTTCCCCCTCTGGAGGGATTGATACCACCTGAGAGAACTTTAGGCGAAGGAGGAAAAGGCCTAAATAGTCCGAGCTGTGCGGCCTAATATGTAGCCATTAGTCACACTGGCTACCAAACAATTGAAATGTGACTAATCCAAATTGAGACGTGGTGTCAGCAGAAAATCCATACTAGATTTCAAAGACTTATAAAAAAAGAAAAGAAAAAAGAAAGAAAATCTCATTGATTAACTTTGTAAATTGATTACACGTGAAAATGATAATTTGGCTATAGTAGGTTAAATCAAATACTATTGAGGTTAATTTCACCTGTTACTTTTATCATTCTAAAATGTGACTACCAGAAAGTTTAAAATCAGACATGGCTTCCCCTTGTGGCTTGTACTGTGTCTTCACTGGATGGGGCTGGTCGAAGACCAGACTTTCCGCGGTGACCCAGGTGGGCGGTGACTTAGGCCAGTCCTCTGGCCAATGGCACTGGAGGGCCTCGCCTTTGCCTTCCAGCTCTTCTCCCGCCTGCTATCTCCCAGACTTGAGTGCTCTTTTTTTTTAACAAATGAGACCATGCCCCCAAAAGACCTCAAAGGAATTGCCTGAGCCTTATGGGAACCTCACACAGGCCAGTGGTCGTGAGATTTCAGGGATACTGAGCACCCAGGTGCCAAGCCCTCAGAGGGCACAGGGAAGAATGGGTGCTTGGAAGTGAGGAGGGTGACTCTCACCTAAAGAAGCTAAACCAAAGAGGTCTGAGAGGTTCCAGAGGTTTTCTAACCCCAGCCTCTGATTACCAGGAAGTGTATGAGGCTCCTATAAGTAAATTATATTACAAAACCAGCAGGAAGTGAGCCAGCTGGTTGGGGCCTTCTGTCCATTACTTATGACTGTGGGGAATTCCCAAAGAAGTAATTTGGGGAAACAGCAGGACTTTTTCTTTGTGGGAGAACCCACTGATAATAAATAATGCTTTATGACAATGGGCTGGAGGTGGTCCAACAGCCTTTGACCTAAGTAAGCCCCTGGGCCCCATCCCCAGCAGCAGACGCTGCTCCTGTCTTACCCAATTGGTACGATGGCCAGGAAAGAGAGAAAGGAGGAGAGAGCAAAGCAGGTGCCGACAAACTTTTCCATGGTGAGCTGATAGATCTTGTTATACATCGTGGATGTCACCACCCAGGTAAGAGTGAGGAACAGCTGCAGGATGACAAACACCTTTCCTGTGGAAGGAACAGAGGTTACCAAGAAGACCTGCTGCTCTCCCTGCCTGTTCCCAGCTAGCTGAGTCTCTGGGGAGCTCTCGGGAGACACCCTTCCCCTTCCCAGGACTCCCTCTCCATCTTTAGGGCTCATTTCGCCAGGCCTCCTGCCTCTATCTGGTGGACCCACCTGTGGCCTATGGATGGTAGTGTCTTCCTTTGACTATGGCTTTTCAGTGACTGACTCTCTGAGTCCATCCCACCCTCCCCTTGTCCCTCCCTCTGCCCTGGATGGACACCAATGTGTCCCTAGAGTATCTGACATTGCCTCTGGAACACGTGCCTTCTGCAAGTCCGAACCCTGTGCCTCAAGCAGAGCAGCTGTGCAATAGCCCAGGCAGAGAATCTCAGAGGGATACGTTTTACTCACCATATAAGGAGTCCTTTATGAGCTTGGACAATGCTGATCGAATGGTTGTGATGGGGATGAGAGCGAAGAGCATGATGGCTCGAGCTGGAAAGAAATCACACAGGAACACACCTCACTGTAGCCCAGCCTTGGCCAAAGAGTGAATCAGAATAAAGCAAAAGCCTCACTTAGAATTCCCTCTCCCCGTAACAGCTATGTGGCTTGCTCTGCAAGGTTCATGCCCTCCCTGGTAACCATCTGAAGTTGTTCTTTCTAACATGGTAGCCACTCGCCATGTGTGGCTATTTAAATAAATTAAAATGAAATAAAAGTTTAAATGCTGTTCTTTATTTGCACTAGCTATATTTCAAGTGCGCAATAGCCACATGTGGCTTGTGGCTACTATATTGGACAAAACAGATTATAGATCGTTGTTATCATTGTAGAAAGTCCCCCTGGAGCATTCATTGGTCTAGAGCTCTCTACTTGTGGTTGTCTGAACTGAGTCCTCACATGGAAACTTCATTCTGCTTCCTTGAGGAAATTGATTACATTGGTTGTAGAAATCATTCTTGGAGAATTTTTAAAATCCATTTTTAGAAAGCCCTTGCTTGACCCAAAATTATTTTAATTGAAGGATCTTTTCAGTTGAATTATTTAATGTTTTATCCCTTTAAGTTGGGGAGAAGAAACCCAACCCTGTCTCCTCCATCCAAGGCCATCCCGTAGCCTCTTCTGACCTCGAGCACCACTGACTGTTCCTCCCATGACCTCCTAGAGCTGTAGACACTAACTACTCTGATAACATTTCAACGGATGATACAGTTAGCACAACACACAATACAACACAGATCAACTCAAGTGTACATAATCCTGTCTCCGTGGAACCACCGAGGTAGCAGGTCTAATCCCTGGTGCTGACCTGGGACCCCTAGACCACAGCATTCCTGGTGTCAGCCTCATGACTCAGGGGGCCTGCAGCATCTTTGTCCTGCCTCCCCAAGTATGTCAGACTCACCAATGTAGAACATGTATGTCTCTTTCACGAAAGTCAATAGGAGGGCTCCCAATCCAAAGGAGACCATCCCAATCATGATCATGGTGGTATCCCGGAAGTAGCGGGAGAAGACCAGGACACCCAGGAAGCTGGTGATGAAGATCATGTATCCTGCAGCCATACCATAGCCCACCTGCACTTGGTTCCAACTGAGAGGCGCTCTTAGCACAAAAAGGGGCATCACGTCCACTGTGCCCACCACTGCCATGTCATAGAGAACGGCACCCAGGAAGAACAGGGCAATAATGGTTCTGGGGATCTTTGCCTTCTTAGGAGGTACAGGAAGCCCGACTACACTCTGCCTGTCTGGCTCATCAGGGTCCAAGGTGCGGTATGTGCCCACAGTGCCAGCCACTGTGTCCACGGTGGGGAGTGCCTTTTTGGGCTTGACGCCCGCCTCAGGGACCTTCA
This sequence comes from Furipterus horrens, assembly GCF_987537825.1. Classification (NCBI taxonomy): domain Eukaryota; kingdom Metazoa; phylum Chordata; class Mammalia; order Chiroptera; family Furipteridae; genus Furipterus; species Furipterus horrens. The sequence continues at coordinate 186,921,991 of NW_028327174.1, forward strand.
GGACCAAGAGGCCGTAGAAAAGGGCAAAAGAGGCGCAGCTCACACTGCAGGCCGTCAGCGCCAGGCCCTTCCAGGACTGCCCAGACATCTGCTGGAAGAGATGCCCTGAGACCATGCTCCCGCAGAATCCTGCCAAGCCCATGGTCAGGTCAATGAAGATGAGGCGTACTGAGCGGCGGCCCTCGGAGGAGCCAAGGGACCCCAGGGACATCACCCCGGACCAGTACGCCGAGAGGCCGCCGCAGAGCCCATTCAGCCCCACGGCCCAGTACATCACCTCCACAGGCCAGTCCCACAGCACCTTGAAGAGCAGCCCGAGCCGGCAGAGCAGGATGCCCAGCAGGGCCACACAAAGAGAGATCTTGCGGTGGTAGCGGTCGCTGAGCCAGCCCAGCCCGAGGGCAGGCAGCAGGGGCGTCAGGCCCGTCACAATGTTGTAGAGGATGTAGAAATTGGAGATGGCCTTCTGCTCTTGGTCCTCTAGCGCGTCCCGGGGCGACGGGCTGGCGCTGTGGTTGGAGGAGGCTCGGGCCGCAAAGGATTCTTTCAGCACTAGGAGCAGACCCGCGTCGTAGAGAGAGCTGGCCACCTGAGTGGACGCCACCACGGGCTCAATCCAGGTCCTCACCTGGAGGCGAGTCAGGTAGCCGCTGCAAGAGCAGGCGGCCTCGGGGCCCATGAGGTCTCTCTGATGCGGGACGGAAGGCGGTTCGATAGCCGCCTGCCGCTCTAAAGCGCGTGAGCCTTGCGTCCCAGGTGAGCGCAGGAGAGCCGAGCCAGGCGCGGTGCTAGTGTGACTGCTGCCAGGCAGCAGCCAAGTGGTCTTCCTGGCAGCGGCCACTCCTCCGGAGCCAGAAAAGGCTATGCTCCGCCCTCGCCTCCGCCCCGCGGGCCGGGGGAGTGGGGCTGGCAGCTGCCCAGGGCAGCCAGGCACAGGGAAGCGCACAGCAAGTCTTGGACCCCAGCGTCCCTGCCCGTGGCTGCCGTGTCACGCTGCCCCAGTGAGCGCCGGGGGCTGACCAGGCACTGATATCCTCGCAGCCAGGCTTGGCCGGACCTCCCGCAGGCGGCTGTGGGTCTGCCCCTAGGGCCTGTCACTGCACCCGCTGAGGAACCCCAGGCTTCCTTGCTTCCTTCTTTTAAGTACACACTTCTGCCAAGAGGACGAGGGTGATGGGCGGTGCAGGGGCAAAAAGGGTCATTCCCAGGGATGGAGAGTCCAAACACGCAACTTCCCTCCCTGTCTGCTCAACGCCGGACCCAGCGCTGGCAGCACAGATGGGCAGGGACCAGAAGTCACACAAGGGAAACTCCCGTCTGCAGGTCTGCAGGGAGAGTTTATAAAGCCAAATAGATAATGCACTCTGGGTGTGGGGACTAAACTCTAAACAATTTTCTGTAGAAATGTGTCATTTAGGGAGTTTGTAGGTGAGCTATCATCTTCCCTACCCCTCGCTGTCCCTGCTCAGCTTCTGTGTCCAGGCTCAGACAACTCTGACTCCTGCAGAGGGAAAAGACCCACTTAGTCGTCGTCCCCCCACCCCCACCCCCCACTTCAAGCTGTGCCCTGTGGAGCTGGCCTGGCAGTCCCCAGAAAGCTTCCTTCCTTCCCTCTTCCTCCTCCTCACGGGGGCCCACCTTGGGAGGAACTGGTTTCATTCAGCCAGTGCCCGGCTCTCCCACTCCATTCCTGATCCTGTTTTACCAGACATTGCAGCAAAGCCGTTCAACCAGCCTGTTCCTGTGAGGGGCAGAGGGTCCAGAGGACGGGTAGGTGATGGGGGACATGGTACTCAGCAATCAGCCATGGCCATGAGCACAGCAGCCTGAACCAGAAAGCCCACTGTGGCCATTTAATCAAGGAGTCTGACTATTCTTGGGGCTGCAGATCCTCAAGGGCTAGCTTTATCCTCTTGGGGAGGGTCCCTGGTGTCTGTCTCAGTTGTCCTCGTCCTCTTGTGAAACCAGGGAAATTTGAGAGGGCTCTGACAGATTCACATGAGATATAGGACAGGTGGAGTGGGAGCCGGTCGTCACGATACTAGCCACCCTGAGACCCTCCAGGCTTGGGACCTGAAGCCTCCAATCTGGAAGTGAACTAGACCCCGGGCAGTTGGTGGCTCTCCCAGTTTAGGCTATTCTGATTTGGATTGTGTTTTCATCATGTCCCTATTACCCCGCTTTGTCTCTGAATACAGGACCCCGACTGAGTTAGTGGCTGGCCATTCTGTGTGGCTTAGGGTACTGGCAGGGTGTAGCCCATGAGCCAAGTTGAACCCTAACCCTGCTGCTTTAGTCTCTAGCTCAAGGCTGGCATTATTTAAGTGCAAAGATTAAACTCTCTCACCCTTTACAGTGATAAAGTCACATATTTGAAGAGAAAGGAACTAACATTTACTGAGTCTTTACAACATACTAAGCACTCTACAGGAGTAAATTAATTGAGTCCTCCTGAGAAGCCTTTAAGCTAGTCTGTCCTCTCATTTTATGAGTGCAGAAACTGAGGCCAGCGAGGGCAAGTAATTTGCACAAGATCACCTAGATAGTAAGTTGGGAAGCCAATATTTGGCACCAGTCTTTAAAAGCCTATAGCTATGGGCTTTTATTTATCTATGGGCTTTAGCTATGGAAATTTTATTTGAGGATGTCCTCTCAAGCAACACAGGACTGTGGAGAGGAGTGGGAGCACCTTAGTCATTTTGAAATTACTATTGATCAACACTGTATTGCATAAATGGAGAGGAACAAGGAGAGTGGATGGAAGTTTGTCTATTGAATGTACATCCCAGGCACTTTACAGTCAAGTAGGGAATACTTTTTTCTTAATGGGTGGTCCCAAAATTCAATTTAGAAAGAAAGAATCTTAGTTTGGAAAATACCTTTGATCAGTTAGAATGTGAAATCCCCTGGCCTGGATTTCAGCTATAGAGGAGGATACAGAGAGGGGGTGGAACCTCTGTTTCTGAGTCAAAGACAAGAAGTTGTCTGATGTGCTGGAGAGTCAGGGGTGAGAGAGAGAGCAGAGGAGGGAGAAGGGAGGGAGCGCAATGTGGGAAGGAAGACTCTTGGTGGGAAGGGCCTGGACAGGAACTCCTGGTGTCAGGGTGGCAGAGGGGCCTCAGAAGGATAGGCATGACTCATATGGGTTATCAAGAGTTTGCAGGATCATGAGTGACATCTTCCTGCCTTCTCAGTGCTTTAGAAAAGTCTGTTCATGAATGGCCTGTGTGAGTGGACTTTGTGTTTTTCATTCTGGTGGATGTCAGCAAAGCGGCTGTGCCTTGTGTCTGGGCTGACATATGCTGAGCAGAGATCACCAGGAACCAGGTGGAAGCAGAGACCACAAGAACATAAGGATTTGCTGAAACCTTAGATGGTCTCAGGACTTTCACAGGCTATGGACTTGGGGACTTAAGCCATCTGGCCCAGATCTTGAAGGCCAGAGAGCCCTCACCGCTGGTGCGTAGGCTGCACTGATGAAGAAGGGGTTGTTCTTTTTATTGTTAATATTGTATTTTAGGGGTTGGGATGAGTCTCTCCCCAAGACATTGCAAGCAAGGAAAATAAGATGCCTCCTGAAGCATAAATATATATACCAGAACAAAGCAAAGGTCTACAAACTCATTCTAGGAGACAGAGACAAACCTTGCCAGTGACCATTTCTTCTGAGAGTTTCCTGATGCCTGGTCCAAGTCTCTGTGCCTGATCACAACAATCTTCTAGTTAGAATTTTACTCCCCAAATACAGGTGCGCACAGGGAGAAAATGGGGTAGTTACTTGGATACTCCAAATAATTTCTCATGGTAAGTTAATAAGTTGGCATTGTGATTTATCTGCCTATCTGGTTTGGTTAATGTGAGCCTCGGTCTGGGAAATAGCTTCCCTCTCCATTTGCTGATGAAATGAAGTTTTAAAAATTCTATCAGGCTGAGAGCTAGGTCCTAGCTATAATAAATTTATCAGAATAATGAATGCTACTTATGGATACTCTTGGGAGATTGTTTCATTGGTCTTCCCTCCTTGAGGTTGCACCCTAGCATCACCCAGTTTTATAGATGAGAAAACTGCACAATGTTCACACAGAGCCAAGATTCAAATCTAGGTTTGTGTGACTTTTGAGTGTATGCTGTTTTTACAATGTTCAGTTTCTGATGTAACTGAACAGAAGAAATACATTTTTAAAAAGCAGTTGTTTGTTGACTACTTTTCATCAAGTACTGTGGGCCTATTCCTACGATATAGTCAGATACAGTGGTGCATTTGTTCATTCATTCATCATCTATCATTTACTATCCATTTATTCATCCATCCATCCATCCATCTGTCTATTTGCAGGGGGATTTTGTGTATCAGACCCACTAGTAGGTACCAGGGATACAAATTCCTTTGCTCTCAAAGATCTTTCAGTCTGAAGAGTTATCAAAAGGCACTGCACTAACACTCCAAGTTCTGTTTTACATATGGAGTCACTGATGCCAGGCCATGCCTCCTCTTGCATCAAAGACTGGCTTTGTGGGATTCCTCTCCACCCCGAGCTCTGCTACCAACTTGAATAACCTCATGAACAACCTGCTCAACACCGTAGAAAAAGAAAGACATCTGTTGTTTTTGCTGGCCAGCATACATGGACTCTTCTGGTAACAACACCCCCTTTTTCTTTTAATGAACTATCCTCCAAGTGGATATTAGACTCTGATCTGGCCAATCCCAGCAGTGAGTGCCTGTGATCACAGTGATTCGTTCAGAGATGGGAATGTGACCCAAATTTGGATCAATCAGAATAAGGCCCAGGACTTAGGCTTAGTTAGGCTTATGCTTTTCTGCTCATCTTGAACCGGTGATGATGAAAGCCCGGAGTTGCTGGAAGCTGATTTGCTTCCACTACAAAGGAGCTTACCTGAACTGAGGTCAGAGCCCACACAGAAAATAGCAGAGCTGAAAGGTGGAGAGACTCCAGATCCTGACAACAGTGTAAGAGCTATGCCCAAAGCTAAACTATCCCTCTACTTTTTAAAAACAAAAGCTTCTGTGTTCCCTTTTCAAGTTTGATTTGGGTTTCCTGTCAATTGCAAATGAAAAAGATTTGAGGGAGTCAAACCCAAGGCCTTTTATCCTTAGTGACTTCCACCCTTGTCTGCCACATCTCCCTTGGATCTAGTAACTGATCAGCCCTACGTGCCACCTCCAAAGTCATTAATTCAAATATCCTACTCTCTGCCTACAGCCTCCTCTCCTTCTATGTTGCTTGTTCAACTACCTCCACTTCAATGATTCTTTGATCTCATCAGGACCCATGTACCCCTACACTAATACATGATTTTCCAAACCAGTAGCTTTTTCTTCTCTTCCTCTGTTATCTAAATTAGATTTTATGGTACATCATTTTAACAACATCCTTTTCAATAGATCAAACTCTCTGGTTCTTCTATCTTTTCAATGCATGTCAACCTTGGATGAACCCAATTATCAGCCAAGGACTGTTGGGGAAAATCTCACAATCGGGCAGATTTTAACTATAAATTTATGAACTCAAATCTCAAATGAGCCCTCAAAACTACCCAGCAGTCATACAATGTTTCCCCAGCCAACTCTCACTCTTTAACTCTCCAAAATTACAAGTTCAGAACTTTGCTGTTGGGAATGGATCCGCAACCCATTTGTGAATAAGGCAGGTGAATCGACACTGTCCGTGCTAGAAAAGCATCAACTACTTGAGATCCACAAACGACGGTGGCCTTAAAAGGATGTTTGAGACCACCTCAAATTTCCATATGTTCTGGCTCTTTCACCAGGGACTGGCCAACATGGGCCATGTTTGCACCAAGGCCATAAGGAAGGCAACCGGGGTCATCATCAAGACGTGCTACATGCGCCTGGGCAATGACTTCCACACCAACAATCACTTGTGTGCGGAGATTGTCATTATCCCCAGCAAGAAGCTCCGAAACAAGATAGCGGGCGGTGTCACCCGTCTGATGAAGCGGACTCAGAGAGGCCCAGTGAGAGGCATCTCCATCAAGCTGCAGGAAGAGGAGAGAGAGAGGAGAGAGAATTATGTGCCAGAGGTCTTAGCCCTGTCAGATCATTGAAGTTGATCTTGGACTTTGGCAGTCTAGCCAACCTGCAGGTCACTCAGCCTACAGTTGGGGTGAATTTAAAAACACCACGTGGAGCTGTTTGACTCCTTCTGCTGTGCTACTGTAATATTATCAATAAACCATCAACAACCAAAACAAACAAACAAAACAAAACTCCATACATTCTGGGTTAAAGTCAAGGCGGAATATCCTGAGATTGCCACAGAAGCCCTGAAAAGCCTGCTTCCCTGTCCAACATCCTGTCTTTGTGAAGCAGGGTTTTCTGCAGTGACAGTGACCCAAATGAGATTACGGAGTAGACTGGACAGAAGCAACACACTTTGGGCGTCACTGTCTCCCATCACCCCCGGATGGGACCATCTAGTTGCAGGAAAACAAGCTCAGAGCTCCCATGGATTCTATATTATGGTGAGTTGTATAATTATTTCATTATATATGACAAAGTAATAATAATAGAAATAAAGTGCACAATAAATGTAATGCATTTGAATCATCCTGAAACCACCACCACCCGCCCCCGCCATCTGTGGAAAAGTTCTCTTCCCTGAAACTGGCCCCTTGTGCCAGAAAGGCTGGGGACCACTGGGTTACACTAAACTGAACCCTCTGACATCTTAGCATCGATTTGCAGCAGAGTAGCGTGTGTCTAGGTTTAACTCACAGGTATCTTTGGGATGAGACTCTTAATCTCATTAATCTCATCAGCACTACACTTTGGACAGATTGTCACCACTAAATCAAATCTACAAAGGTGAACTCAGAATCCTGCTATTCCTCCAAGCCCTGACTTATTTTTTTACTTTTAATTTTAAAAATATGTTTATTGATTTGAGAGAGAGAGAGAGACATCGATCAGTTGTCTCCCGTACATACCTCGGCCGGGGATCAAACCAGCAACCTAGGTATGTACCCTGACCTGGAATGGAACCTGCAGCCCTTTGGTGTATGAACGATGCTCCAACCAACTGAGCCACCCAGCCAGGGTCAAGCCCTGATTTATTGAAAGCTTTGCAGTCACTGAGGCTGAATGTCGAACTTGGACCTACAGCCTATATTTCCATATTTCCTGTCTCATCGCCTTCTGGAAGCTCCTAATATAATATTATACTTACACCAGGAAACATTTTTGGCAAAGGAGCCTTTGGGATTACATTAACCTCAGCTAACCAGCCCTCCTTCTTTCTCCTTGGCCAGGACAGAGCACACACACACACACATCTGTGCTTCTCACGCTGCCCTCCAAAGCTAAGTCCGCTGTCGGGAGCTGATGGACGAGGGACACTTGTTCCATAATTCAGAGAGCCGGGGCTCTGAGCTCCCACCTTACCCAACACATGATCTGCTGCCTCAAGTGAAAGTCTCTGCAATATTTTTAAAAATTAAGAAATGAAAATAAAGGTTCTGTTCCTCAAAAAAGAAAAGTTCCTGTTCCTGAGTATATAAGCATTGTCTCAAAAACCACACTGTAATTCAGGGAGGAAAGGAGAGGAAAAAAAGGCTATATTTCTGCTATCACCTTGATTCAGTATTTACTTATCTTCACTGTCATTTTATCAGTCAAATTGTAGTTTATGAAACAGAAAAAGTAGATCTGGGAGAGACGCGCTGGTACAAGCCAGGAAACACCTCTGTAGTGAGCTCAATCAGGTTAGGCACATAATCACTTTCTGATTTCAGGGAATGAATGTGTTAGCAAAATACAACCTCTGTGGAAAAGGTTTAACCTAGTCCAGAGGGAGAGCAGAAATAGTCAAGGTCATTTCCCACCTATAAATATTACCAAAACTGTAACACCACAGAGGGTTGAGGGGAAAATAACACCTGTTTTCCCTTCCAGAAATCAAGTTAATGTTTTGAAGACTTAAGTTGAGTCATCATATATCTGGGTTAGAGTTTAGTCCACGTCACTTCCTTTAATGAGGAAGGAAAACAGAGCCATTTCCTCTTCCAGCTGGCTTTGGGACCTCTGTTCCATGGATTTCAGTCTGGCTCCATCTGCCTCCTAGCATCTTCCAGATGTTTTTTGTTGGTCTGGTTCTCCAATGGCATCTGCTTTATTTGCCACTGGCTCAGCAGAGTTATTCTTATTTATATTCCTTTTGCATTTAATAATATTGTGAGAGAAAGGAGAGGTAATGCACATATCCTCCCACCATTTTGAGATAAAAATCATATTATAGCCAGGTTCTTGTAGAATAATGAGAACTTGTGGCTCATTTGAATAAACCTGTATTTGTGATTATAATACCTACCTCCTGAACCCAGAAGTTAAATGAAAAATATGAAGTTAGTGTGGCCTATTGCACTGATACTTAGTGCATATAAAATTGTATTCTTCTGGCTAATCATTTGAAAATTAAGATACAGCAAATTGGTAGTTACAAAATAGTCATAGGGATGTAAAGTACAGCATACAGAATATAGTCAATAATATTGTAATAACTATCTGTGGTGCCAGGTGGGGATCACTTTGTAAATTATATAATTGTCTAATGACTATGCTGTACACCTGAAAGTAATATAAAATAATATTAAATGTCAACTGTAATTGAAAATGAAAATAAAATACTTTTAAAAATATGATACAAAATATATTCTGTTGATTATGGGGCAACAGGTCTTCTCATGATTTTCTATAAACATTGTTAGATGGACACAAAAATATATAGAATGGTTGATACCTTTCATGCTAGATTTTTTCTAACAATAAACAAATGTAAATGCCATTTATAAGGTAGAAATGTTTTAAATAAAAGAATATTATTTTCTGAGTATTGTAAAAATAAATGTAAAAATACAGATAAGTTCTGAAAAATATATATAATCCAACAGAGAAACATAACCACTAGTTAACATTCTAGCACTTTGTCTTGAAACTTAAAACTTTTTTTCATTTACTGTAGCAAGGGCATTTTTCCATATCATGAAACCACTATTTCAAATGGACTAAATATGGGATAAAATATAAAGTGCTCAATAGTTTATAGAGCTGAGATTGTAAACTCATTTGATTTAAACTGATATGTATATATTAAAGTGTTTTAGTTCTTATTTGATAATATGCTGATGACTAATGAAGCTATAAAAGGCACGTGTATCAGTCAGGAAGGGCTTGGTTATACTGTGGTGATAAGTAATCCTCAAATCGCAGTGGCTTAAAACGACCAAGATTTGTTTCTCTCTCAGGCTATATATATTTCATGGGTTCGTGGAGGGGCTCTGCTCACTGGAATCTCTCAGGGACCCAGGCTGACAGGACCATCGCCAGCTCAAATATTTCTGGTCACCTTTTCAAGAGAGCTCTAAAGACTCTCATACTGACAATTAAATGCTTAGCCTAGGAAGCGACATCCACCACTTCTGCTCAAAACTTATTAGCCCGTTGGACTTAATCCAAATTAGAAACTTTTGTGCTGCAAAGGACACCACAAAAAAAAAAAAAAAAAAAAACAGAATGAGATAAAATATTTACAAATTGTATACTGAGGAGGCATGTGAGGATAAAAAGAAAGAAAAAACCCCATGATCTCTACACTCATGGACCTTTCAGGTATTGACTAAAAATTCATGCAAATACCATTAAATTGTAACAGTGGAAAGAACTGCAAACGAGAGGTACATAATGTTATGAGAGCATCTAACGGACCAAGGCAGGAAGTTCAAGGAAGGCTTATTTGCGGCAAGAGGGTTGGTAGAGTAAACATATGAAGACAGAATAGATGTTGATGAGATAAAATGGAAATGGAATGTCATAAGCAGAAATAAAATCATGTTCTAGGGACTCATGTGAACAATATATAAAGAACTCTCACAATTTAATAATGAAACAATAAACGACCCAGTTTAAAAATGGGCAAATGGTATGAATAGACATTTGTCCAGAGAACATATACAAATGACCAATCAGCAGATGAAAAGGTGCTCAACAAATTTAGGGAATGCAAATTAAAACCACAATAAGATACTACTTTACACCCACTAGGATGGCTATAGTCAAAAAGAAAGACAGTAATAAGTGTTGACTTGCACACAGCTGGCAGAATATAAAATGGTGCAGGCACTTTGGTAAACCTCTGGCAATTCCTCAAAAGTTTGAACACAGAATTGCCATATGACCCAGCAATTCTACTCCTAGGTATGTACCCCTCAAAATGGAAAATATATGTCCACACAAAACTGGAACATTAATTTTCATAGCAGTGTTATTCATAATGCCGAAAATTATGAACACCCAAAAAAAGGAATGAAGAGCTCATATATGCTACAACATGGATGAAGCTTGGAAATATTCCAAGTGAAGGAAAGAAGTCAGACCCCAAAAACCCTGTATTCTATGATTCCATTTGTACAAAATGTCCAGATTGGGCAAAGCCATAGGCACAGAAAATAGATTTGTGGCCAGGGGCTGCAGGAAGGGGCAATGGGGAAAGACTGCTTTGTGGTCCCAGAAGAAAGAGCTGGGGCCACTTTTGCTTTGATGTAAGGAAGGAATTTCTAAGAGTCAGAGCTTTCCAAATCCAGCTCCATACAAGCCACCAGCTTCTCTCCCCCGCCCTCCTACAATAATCTCCTACCTTATCTCCCACATTGCTAAAGCCCCTTCCGTACATTAGCAATATTGCAGCCAAAGTGATTCTTTTAAAGCACAGGGATGATCATGTCACTTCTCAGCTTAAAACCTTTCAATGACTTCCAGTTATTCCTGGAATAAAGATCAAAATTTGTATTATAGCCTGTAAGGCTCGCCAGGTCTGGTGCTCCCTGCCTCTCCAGCCTTATCTCACTTGGCACACCCTCTTGCTCACACTGATCCAGCCACACTGGTCTTCCTCATTCACCTTCTCAAACGCCCCACGGGTCCTAGAACATGCTTTTATTTCTGCTTATGACATTCCATTTCCATTTTATCTCATCAACACCTACTCTGTCTTCAGATGTTAACTCAACCATCCCTCTCGCAAGTAAGCCTTCCTCGAACTTCCTGTCTTGGTCTATTAGATGTTCTCATAGCATTATGTAACTCTCGTTTGCAGTTCTTTCCACTGTTACAATTTAATGGTATTTGCGTGAATTTTTAGTCAGTGCCTGAAAGGTCCATGAGTGTAGAGATCGTGGGGTTTTTTTGTTTTTTTTTTTTCTTCCTTTTTATCCTCACATGACTCCTCAGCAGGCAACACAGTGTCTGACATGTAGCAGGTGTTCAGTAAATGCTCCTTGAATGAATGCATGAACTGCTGACTGAGCTCTTTAAGGAGTAGTTATACTCCTTTCACCTGGGAATGTTTCCATTTGAGGATATGCCAACCCAAAGCTTCTTTTAGAATCTGAGTCTGTAATCCCAGGACCCTTATAGCAAAGGTTTACTTAGCTAAGAAAATGGTGGTGAGTTTGCTGAATTGCCGCAATCTCAGAGCCGTTGCCACATCACATAGTTGAAAACTGCCTGAGCGCCACCTAGTGAGCAGGGGAAATGCTCCTTTCCCCCATTCAGCATTGTTCCTTCCTTCTGTTAAGCTCACTGTTCAGCTCCAGGGGGCACCATTCACATAGACTATGATTCACTGGTGCCTGGTGCACGATGGCATCCCTGGCCATCACGTGTGATTATGGGGAAGGATATTAGACAGAGGGAAAGAAGCTGGAATTCCAAGGGGAGTACAAGGAAAAGAACCACTGGAAAAGAATTGGCTGAAGAATTAGGCTGGAGAGGGCAGTGAGGGATCAAGATCCGACAGTAAAAAGGAGGGGCTGGCCTCTCTGTGGACTGGAGAAGGTCATGGGGAAGAAGGTAAGATGGCCCAAATGAAGCTGAGATATTATGTGGGAAGAAGTCATCCTAGGGGAGAACATCTTGTCTTCTAGACAGTTTTGAGCTTTTAAAGGACTCAAAGATAAATACTTTTCCACTGAACAAGTCTTGGGAAAATAATACATGGCATAAATCTTCTCAAAGTTACCACGTTTTACCAGTTTCTGAAATTTGAGATTCTTGACTTTGTACTTCAGTTATGTAAGAGACCAGCACACCCAGGCCTAGACTTTCTGTGGGATTTGGGCCCAGAAAACAAATAATCACTCATTTTCTCCCAGTATGGGAGAAGTTTATTTCTAGTGGCTAATTTCCCTCAGTGTGGGAATTATCTCCCAACCCCTATTAGTCCAAGTCCCTCTTTTTCCAAAACCCCAACCTTATACTGCCCTGTTATGGTAGTTTTGGACCTCAGCCCTATTTAGCCGAGGCCTCAGTTTTTCTTTAGAGAGAAGAGGGTAGGGCTCAATCTCTCACATCTTCCCACCTCTGAGGACCACAACATTGGAACACCTCTTGTGTGTTGAGAAAAGGGATCAGACCCTGGAGCCCCCAGTTCAGCAGTTTGCTAGGGACCCCAATTGAGGCCAACAATTCTTCCATATCAAACATGAAGTCTTGGCTCAAAATAGAAAGATGGGGAAAGTGGGTGAGGTGAGTCCCATTATAAAGGATAAGAGAGGAGCAGGCATTTCTGTGGGGATCAGCGACAGTAGGTCAGGTAGGGCACCCGCAGGTCGCTGTTGAGGCTAAGGAAAGAATAGTGAGGGTGAGGGTGTGTGTGTGTAGTGGTGACAGAGATGTTGAAGCTGGGATTAGAAGGGAAGTACAAGTCCATCTCAAGGGTTTAAGAGTTCTGCAGGCTAAGGCCTCTGTCGTCAGCTACCTGAGCATTGGCGGAATGGGTGCACTGACGGAGTAACCAGAGATGGAGACTATGCATGGGTTCAACAGTTGGTCTTGCATCTGCTTAAAGTCTAACCTGTCAGCAGCAGAGACCAACACTGGGCCTCTGATACAGCATCATCCTCTAAGGAAACTAACCAGTCACTTGGCTGCAACTTGATTACATTGGATTCCTTGCCCACTAGAAGGGGCAGTTATCATCTTGACCAGAACAAATACATCTTTTTTTTTTAAGATTTCATTTATTTATCTTTAGAGAGAGGGGAAGGGAGGGAGAGAAATAGCAATCAGTTACTTCTCATACATGCCTGGACTAGGGACCAAACCCAAAACCCAGGCAGGTGCCCTGACCAAGAATCAGACCAGCCACCTTTCAATTTCCAGGATGATGCCTAACCAACTGAGCCACGATAGTCAGGGCACAAATACATATTCTTTCTATGGGTTTACCTTTCCTAATACAGGGCCAGCAGCACTGTCTGAGACTTTATAGAGTATTTGGTATCAGCAAGGGATCAAAGCTCAGGGTCTTACTTAACAGCAATTGGGGTGTGGTAATTGACACATGGTAATGAGATCCACTAGTTCTGTCACATATATCATCACCCAGAAGCCACCAGCCTGGTAGAGCAGGAGGACAGTTTTCCTAAGTCCAGCCAAGATCTCAGTTTAGAGTTTTGTGTACCATCATCCAGGACACCCGAAATTAATGACCACCATATAGTGCTATTCCCTGTCCCAGCAAGAACCATACATGGGTCTGGAAACCAAAGGTCACACCCAATGACCATCGTGGGCAATTAGTGCCTCCCATTCCATCTAAAAGGGGCCACTCCCATCAGAGAACCCAGTAAGAATCCCACTGAACTCTATCTATAAACAGTGGCTGTTGCCCAGGCACTTCTGGCCCCAGGTGTCAACAAAACAGCAGGCAGAAAAAGGAAATACAGGGGGAATTAGGGCTGCTGCTACTCAGTGAGGCTGGAAATAATATGTTTGGGGCTCAGAAGATCCATGCAGTGCCTCTTTGGCGTCCCCATACCCAGTTACATGGTAATCGGACAAGTGCAGTAGCTACAGCCTGGAAAAGATAATAGTAAAGTCGGACGTAGACACCTTAGGGGTGGTGGTCTGGGTCACCTCACCAGGTAAGCTCCTTAGACCAGCAGGGGTGGTCAGGGGACTGCAGGCATATCTCAGAGATATCTCGGGTTCCGTTCCAGAACACAACAATAAAGTGAGGATCCTGGTAAAATGAGTCATAATCTTGCTGGCGGAGGGTCTTGCCTTCAATTTGTAAAAAGCACAGCATCTGTGAAGCACAATCAAACAAGGCAGGCCTGTGTTTAATGGAAAGTGGAGGCGGGGTTAATGAGCAGGATTCACGAGCAAGAACTCCACTGCAGTAAAGAAGCTTGTTTGGAGAGGCTGGAGAAGAAAGAATGGAGGGAGATGGTATGATTAGACAGGGTGTTTTATGCAGTTGGTAGTTTACGGAGATTTCTCAAGAATCATGATATCTCAAAGAAAGGCAGCCCACAAGGAAGCTGGAGCATGGAAACTGAGTGAAGTTGAGACCAAGCCCCTGGGAACTTGTAGCGGGTGTTGAAAAGGCTTTGGACTTCCACAGACTGTAGAAGGGAGCTCGGAGCCACGTCCTCTAGGACTTAACTGCCGGGACGCACCATCTGATATTTGGATTCCACTCACACGGGACTGATCCACCAGGGAAGTGTGCAAATGGAAGTTGACTTTAAATTTATGGGATGGACGTAGGAATTCTCGCAAAGAGACTATGGATCTCTGAAGCAAAATTTTGCATCACCTGAAGATATCTGATCAAAACTATGTCATTCTGCTGGGGATCTAAAAATTAAAAGGGCAGTGAGCCCTGGTCTGGATAATGTAGCTAATATTTCCTTAGTGATTTCCGAGGCCGTAACTGCCTCCTGGGAGAAAACTCGGATATCAGACCATCCAGAGCTGATAGAAGTTAGGACTATGAAGCTTTCTTCGAGCTCTGTGGGGCCTCATTATCATCCTGTCAGAACGTACACTCTGTTCTCTGATAACAGTTCTGTGGCAACTAACTACCTCCCAGCTATTCACTCTGGAAAACCATGTGGGAGGAAATAGCAGCCTTGAAATGATTATGGAAAGTAACCTATTCATGGGATGTTTCTGACCCTGAGCTCAAAGGTGCCAAAGAAGACAGAGAAGACCGTTCCTGGGTCTCCGAAGGAGAAAGAGCAGGGAGGAGCCTTCAACATTACGTCTATAGGCTTTATCCTTCTCTGGAGTCATAAATAACATGGTCTCCGACTGAGGTGTGACCTCCTTTTGCGCATGGACAGCAGTTTAGAGAGTGTGCTCTGTGCCTGAGGTTTCTTGGAGTGGTCGTTCCTGACTGTGCAGCTTTTGCCGACTGTGCACGGAAAGTGTGTCTCTGTCTTCTTGGTGTCCCCCTTGGATTAGCCCTGGAGAAAGGTCCAGGTCAGCCTCAGACCCTGCCTACACTCTGTAAACAGCTTTATGACATTGCTGTTATTCCCACTCTTCAGGCAGAAATCTGCTTGGCATTTAGTCTTTGAAGTAGGGTGGGAACTGAAACATGTTTCGGGTGTGATCAGGAAAGTCCAAGGGTGCTTGGGAAGAAAACCCACAGGATTAAAAAGTCTCGTTTTGTCATGCAAAACATGTGAACACAAACCTTTATCACGCTGCATTTGAGAGAACTCCGCCCCTACATAGCTGGCATGGCTTCTTCTGTTGGCATATACGCATCCCTCCATCCTTTCCTTCATTCAGTGAACACTTACTGCCCATCTGCTTATCCAAGGCACTTGCCACGTAAGGGCGACCATCTACAAGACCACCCTCGCTTTGCCAGCCATGGCAAGTTAGGGGGATTCTCAAGACGACTCTCGGGTTTGATAATTCACTCAACGATCTCATGCTGAAAGGTGTTAAACTCTCAGTGATGCTTTTTACCGCGGAAAGATATGGATTAAAATCAGCCAAGGGAAGAGAGGCGCAGGGGCACGGTCCAGAAGGGTTCCCGGAGTGCAGCCTGCAGGAACCCTCTCCTAGTGGACTCATGGAGCGCGCTACAGCCCTGGCAAAGTGAGTAGCGATATGCCTGAGAATTGCCCAGTGAAGAAGCTCACCTGACCCTGGCGTTGAGATTTTATTGGTGCTCCATCACACAGACATTCACGTTACATGGTTGACAACCTGGGTCCCCGACCTTTAGTTTTCAGCCCCCTCTAAGGCTGAGCTGATACTGCATGACTCCAAACCCCCACCACAAATCACTGTTAGACTAGCTGGTGTGGCCCAAAGCTGGGTAAACAAAGGCACTCATATCAGGTAGGATATTTTAAAAGCCTAGAGATACCTCCCGGTAACTGAGGACAAAGGCCAGAATACTCAGAAATGTTTGCAGAAAATGTTGGCCAGGGTTAACAAGAAATTTTCCCAAGGGGCTGGCCTTCCAGAGGAGATTCTGGGATGCATTACTGACAGATGCTGGATGGAGGTCGGGGGTGAAGATCAGAAGAAGCCAGTCAAAGCAGCAGCGCCTACACATGGGGGTGGGGTGGGGAGTAGGCAGAGGAACCTCTAGGGAACAGACACAGAGTGGTCAGCTTTCAGTCTCTGCTCCTTCTTCCCCTCTGCACTCCAGTCTCAGAGAGGCCAGAAGCTGCCCTTAGGAATCTAAGAACAAAGAAGTGGGGGGAAAGAAAAGATACTTCCTTAAAGTCTGCAGTGGCCTTTGCCCGAAGAGAAGAGAAGAGACCTATCTTTACAATAAACATCAAAATGTTGATTAATAGCCCCGGCTGGTGTGGCTCAGTGGATTGAGCTCCGTCCTGTGAACTAGAGAGTCACCGTTTCGATTCTCAGTCAGGGCACATGCCTGGGTTGTGGGCCGGGTGCCTAGTTGGGACCGCTCGAGAGGCAATCACACAATAATGTCTCTCTCCCTCATTTTCTCCCTCCTTTCCCCTCTCTCTAAAAATCAATAAAGTATTTTTTTAAATATTGATTAATCAAGTGGACATTGTAATTTCGGAATGAAGACTATGTTTGTGACTTAAAGTAACCCCTGCATATAAAGGTGGGTTTGATAAAATGATCCACTATTGGTGAGGATGCTGCGTACAGACAGAAGAGGGAGAGAGACTGAGTTCTGGTTCTCATCCTCTTGCAGAGAGTTTTGATCTCATCTTCGCTGGTCTGCAGCCACCCTTGTCCCTCACATGCTTTTGAGGTCCTGGACCAGGGAGCTCAGCCTCATCAGCCAGGAGTGTCACACAAGCCTTGTCTGTTTTCAACTTGGACAACGTCCCATAAGAATACACTTTATTGGGTGGAGTACGTACTTAAAGTAGAAAATACGTGTTTATTAGCATTTAAGTCCCCCCTATACAAGGCCATATAAAGCTTTCTCTGGATTTTGATTGGTTGAGATGTTGTTTACATAGTTAAAATGGCATATAACAGCATCTCACAATGTGCTGTATTATACACCACGAATCTCATTACATGCAAGTGCTTATTTTCCAATCAAATATTTGAAAAGAAAAATTTCTCTATTCACCCTTTAACAGGCTAATTAGTATAAAAGTTTTTTTTTTAATTAAAAAGCATTATCTATCAACATCAAAGTTGCTCAAGCTCAGTATTTCTATGCAAGAGGTCCTGTGGTCCTATTTAACCAAAACCTTTAAGGATTCTGCCATTTGGTAAATAAAGGGCAGAGACATAGTAATTAATGCATAACCCTAAGGGATAATGATAGTCCTCTTAGAGCAATTATTTTATAATCTGCAGTACCTGGAGTGTCCCTGCCAGTGCATGTCTATTTGATAAACAGGAGGGAAACGATGACTATTTCTCTTTGAAAGAACCACTAAATGAATCATCATTCTCTCACAAATAGAGGCAACTTGGGGAAATCTTAGAACAGACAGACATTCCAAATCAACAATGCTAAATAGTTTTTTGTTTTGTAAAATAACGAAGTTGGCCCAGGTTGGCTGTGGCCCATTGTGTGAAACATGTTTGCATGTTGTGATTGATTTAACTTACAAGCTATACCTTTTTTCTTTTTTAAGTTTTTGCTCCATGTTATGCCAAAAAATGGTCTGACGCTGGAGTCAAGATACCTTTCTAATATTGCTTATAAGTGAAATGAAGTAAATCCCCACGTGTAAACACCAGACTGGAAAACTATGTTAGCAACCTGATTAAGCTGTAGAATCATATAATAAATAGTTACCACAGATCTATCTAAAGGAGACAGAAAATTGAAGTATGTTCCTGTGTTCCTGTGGCCCTTGAATATCCTGTACACTGGAGGTTAGGGCTAAAGGCTTGATTAATTTCAAATTAAACATTTTTGGCGAGAATGTGTCAGAGGTGACGCAGTGTACTGCATATTGCTGCCCACAAGGAAGGAGACACAATCTCAGAGGGTCCCACTATGAGAGGTGCTCAATTTGTCATGTGGTTAAGATGATGAACACAAGATGTCGCTATTGTAAGGTATGTTTTTTCATTCTGCAATTATAAAGTGATCTGTGGGATCGCATGCAAAATATTCTCATTGATAAATAGTCTGGTTTAGGGATTAAAGAACCCCCATATTTTAATGGATTCTGGGCTGTCTTTGTCATCTTGATGTAATTCATCTGTAAGTGACACAAACATATAGAAATTAAAAGGCACAGCCTTATGTTAGACACCTAACTCATGTATGGTCACATTTATATGCTCAGTCCATTGCAGCCGACCACTCCGTTTGGGCTTCCTCAGCAACCTTTTATTTTCTAAGATCATTGTAGCTTGTTATTACAACTAAAAGCTGGTAAAATGTCTGTGCATATGACTTTCTTAATGGCATGAGGCCTGTTCCAATGGAAAACATCATAAATCAGACAATGGTTTTAGTGAGAAGGAACTGACTAAATTTTAAAAAATTAAAATTCAGAAAGAACAACTGAAAAGGCTTAAGAGATGTGTTACCTCCCGTGACTTAAAGGAGATGGAAAAAAAAAAAATCTCAAATTCTTTCTACCAGTTCCCAGAACCTTAGAAAGTGTTCCAACTTTAAATAAAAAGAACATCCATATGCTTAATGGTGTTTGTGTCAGGTAGTACAGAGGAAAGCCCCTGAAGACCCCCAGCAGCTTGTGAGACTGTTTACCTACAGTATCACCAACGGAGCAGGTTGTCAGACTTGGAATTTTTGCCAACGCAATGGGTAAGAACTGCTTTTCTCTTTTGAGTGAGGTAGCGCATCTTTTCATATTTAAGGCATTTATTCTCCTGTGATCTGTTTATAATTTTGCTTTTCCTATCATGTCTTTGATCATTTTCTTCTCAAATTTTCAAAGCTCTTTATAATATCTGTGACACTAAAACTCTGTAGTATGTTACTAAGATTTTTTTCCTCAGTTGGTCGCTTACCCCTTGGTTTTTTTCATACAGTATTGTTGGCCATGCAAACGTTTTCTGGTTTTTTGTAGTCAATTTTATCAAAACTTTTTACTGGTGTATTTTAAATCATAATTAGGAACGTTTCCTTTGTTGCCAGAATATAAAGGAATTCACTCAGATTCCCCTCCAGTTCTTCTATTTGTTTCCCTCGCGTATGGCTCTCTGAGCTGTCTGCAGTTCATCCTGTGTTACCCTTTCCCATGTGCCTAATTACTTATGATAACCCTACTTATTAATTCTGTCCTTTCCACACTGCCTGGATATGCTGCCTTATTTTATGTGCAATTTCCATAGGCAACTTGGTAATATATCTGGATTTTCTGTTTTTCATATTCCCATTTCAGGGTGGGTCAGCTGGGACTCCGAGACTAACATGACATATGCAGGAGCACAGCTGTCCTGACCACGGGGCATCGCAGCTTTACCTGCAACAAGTAGCTGTCGGGCTGCGGGAATCAAAGTAAATGGGCCTTGCTTACTGATGCAGAGCCCCTCCCTCCCTTCCCATACCCAGACCCCTCTCGTCCCCTCCACCTGCTGACCCGTCCCGCAGGTCGAGCAACGAGGACCCTAGAGGGGGAGTGAGGATGAAGAAGGGACAAGAGACACAAGGAGAGGAGACAAGACAGTGCTCTGATCAAGTCTCATTTATTCTTAGTCAAAACAGCATTCTTATAGCTCAGGAGAAGAGGAATTTTTCATTCGGGGGGAACGCAGCTGCAGCTTGGGCGTTATCTGGCAGATATGAGTTAAACTGCAGGACAGCAATCCCAGGAACAGAAAGAGGGACGTTGCCCTAGTAAGGAGTAAACAACTATTATGGGATGGCGAGGCCATGTCAAGCAGAACTTTAGGATGTCGGTTAGTAAGACTTCAGCTGAGGAACTTTTTAGTTCCCCACAACCTGCACAGCAGCCGCTCTAAGGAAAAAGCCAAGTGTGCCAGGCAGGGAGCCTTAGGCAGGGGCAGGACAATGAGTCTGTTGGGCATAGGCACCCAAGTCACCATCCTACTTGGTCTTGTGCAGAAAAGAG
Organism: Furipterus horrens; assembly: GCF_987537825.1. Taxonomy (NCBI): domain Eukaryota; kingdom Metazoa; phylum Chordata; class Mammalia; order Chiroptera; family Furipteridae; genus Furipterus; species Furipterus horrens. The sequence goes on from NW_028327174.1 coordinate 186,942,343, forward strand.
CGCCTGGACGGGGCTCACGGTTGTAATGAGAGAGAGAAACGAACATGATCTTGTAGATGAGGTCCTCTGGGCTGACTCAGGACACTGTGTTTGCTGCATCGACATCTGACAGTATAGTAAGAAGGTGCTTGCTTTTCCCCATCCCAGAAAGGATTAGCCTGGTCAGGGAAGAGCTGCATACAGGGAAGAACTACTGAGACAAGCGCCATTGCCATCTGCCACCACTAGGTGGGTCAGGATTCAGCATGAGAGCCTCTCCCCTCTGCTGCCCAAAGCTTTCACTGTATAGACATCTTTTTTTTTTTTTTGCTATTTGCTGGGGGTTTAGTATGGAGGTGTCTAGTATTAGAGTGACTATCATACAGGTGCCAGTCCAGTAAGGAGGAATTGTTAGGTATGTTTGAGTTCCACATAGGAAGTGATATCCTGCTACTTGTAGGGAAAAAGCAATGCTATATTTTGCATTGGTGATGGTGATACAAATGTGGTGAGTTTTGTTTTTCATTGACTGGCACCAAACATTATCGATGATTTTGTAAAGAAATGTTTGGTTGTATTGGTTATTTCAAAAATCCATGATGCAGTAAGGTGTGGTAGGAAAGTCTGAAGCATTGGTGTGATTGTGAATTTGGAAGGCACTGTAAGCATGGGTAAGAGGCTTGCCTGGTCAGCCTCCATGGTGGTGGAGACTAGGTCTAGGGTGTGGTTACAGAAAATGGAGTAGTTGAACGTGCCCAAGAAGCGAGGTTGGATATGGGTGCCACTGATATGTCTGAAGTGAATGCAGAGAGCAGCGGGACCAATAATATGGGTGACAGTGGCCACTGGCTGGGCTGCTCCAGAGAGATCTGCTGGACCCTTGTGAGAGTGAGAGGGCCAGTAGGGGGATGGAAGAAAGTGGGCAGTAAGGCTATATAAGGTGGGGAGATTGGGTGGGAAAGCAGGTACCTCGATGTCTGGGTGGTGGGAGGAGTGGGGGAAGATTTAGCAGTTAGTTTTGTTGGTTAGGCATGCCATTCTCTGTATTGTGGGGGCTAGAGGATGTCGATATGATGTGGCAAAGGTTAGGAGGGTGATAACCATAATTGTGAGGGGAGTCAGCATGGCTAGGGTGATTTGAGTAAGTCAGCAAGGTATAGAGGAGTCAGAGGAAAAAGGAGATAGATGGGGTCAGTAAGCCATAGGGGAAGCTTGGCGTCTGGGTCCAAGGCTTGGGGCCAGCTCGTGGCCCAAGTCTGACTTGGGAGACCCGGTCGAGATGGTGTTCCAATCCCAGGTTTTGGCAGTAAAATGTAAGAATGGAGTCGCTCAGATGACCATCAAGATGCAGCGAGGTGGAAAGCAGAGGTTTATTGGGAAAATCAGCAAGCGGCGAGACCTGCCACAGGCGGTCAGGACTTCGCCTTTCTAGGGGAGAAGGTGTTTTTTTTAGAGGGGGAGAGCAGAGAGGGGGATTTTTTTGTGAGCCTTGTTATCAGTCTTGTATAGACATCTTGTTGGTGCCAAGTCAGAAGCCTTGGTCTCCATCGCCCTGACTACAGAGTCAGCACACCTCTGCCAGCAAGTGTGGCTGATGAACCCAGAAATACTCCAGGGGCCGGATGTCAAACAGAGTCTCTTAGGTCTACATGTGCGGATTCAGGACATTCAATCTCTCTGGCAGCCAAGGAAAACATTGTCTTTGCTCCATCCCCTTGTTCCCTAATAGGAGCCTCAGCACATTAAGGTGTTGGAGACAGAAGAAGTCTCTGACTGCTTTTTGCCAGTGGGAGCTTCTGGAGAAGGGAGACAAACTCCACCTGGAGGTGCCTTCAGGGTTTTGGACTTGTGGTCCCTCTGATGTGACTTCCAAGTAGACTCCTTTTGGAAAGCATCTTTTAGCTTGCTGAGTTCTTCTTGAAATGGAATGCTTGACCCATGAAGGTCTATGACTCTGTTTTCAAATTCCCATGTGGGGGTGGGTCATCTTGGACTTCAAGACTAACATGATATAACAAGAACACAGCTGTCCTGACCCCAGTGGCATCTTGGCTTTGGTGGGGAAAGTAGCTGTAATTCCTCCACAAAAACTGTATCCATCCCAGCCACAGCCCCACCCCACTCCCCCCAAAACCTGGAGAAAAGCCACTGGCCCAGTAGTGCCCTCTACTGAGCCTGCCTGGACCTGGCACGATGAGGGTTTGGATAAGTTGAAACCTGGCAGTGTCTATTGGGCTGATACAACTGTTCAGCTTCAGAGTCAGTCCTGCAGGGCCGGAAGTAGATGTGGTTGCCCCACTCAGTGAAAAGAACTCAGATCTGAGGGCTGTCGCCAGTGGCCTAGCTTCTTGTTTCTCCACTTGGAAAAGCGTAGATTGCCAGATCAAAGATGGCATTCAGGCCGTTGAAACACATCGTGCTTGCTGATTGAAGGGCTGGGGCGTTCAGTTAGATGCCCATGGCCAAGGCTGGTTCTGAGACCAACTGGACTCAAGCTGCTGATTGAACCTAATGTGTTTGATGTAGAGTCACGGTTGCGTGCTGCACTTGTGACTCCTGCCCAAAGTTGCCCCCTTTGTCCTGCGATGAGGGAGGCCACATCACAGAGGTGCTTCCCCTTCCTCTCCCTAGTACATCGATTCTGTCACCGCTTCGACCCGCTCTGAGGCCCTCAGGGCTGCCTCGCCACTGATACTTCTTCAGGTGACTGATCAGCTTACGCTGATGACACGGAAAGGTGATTCCAACCTAATTCTTAAGTTTCATAAAAATGCCCTTGTCTCTCTTTCACCCGGTTCTTCTGGATGAAAGGTCTGGGTGTGAGTAGGGATGACAGCATAGAAGGTAAGGTCCTGCTGAAATGGGACATGAGATTTTGTGCAGGTGAAGGAAGAAAACAAAGCAGCACCCGGGGGTGGGGGAAGAGGGACATTAATGGTCTCTCTGTCTTCCAGAACTGTCCGGGAGCCTTCCTACAGAAGAAGAACCCACAGTAAGTTTCTCCCAAACTGCTGCAAAAAGTTTAACTGACTGTTGACTCAGCCATCCTCACCAACCCTTGTGACCCATCATTGCAGAGGCTCCTTTCGCCCCTCTCTCCTTGGCTGGCGTCTTTCCTGAGCGCTGCCCTGGGGACTGGAGTGCTCCTTGCCTTGCCTTGCCTTGCCTTGCCTTGCCTTCCCCACAGCTCCTGCACACCCCGCTTTCTCTGGTTTGTTAACTCGGCCCTTGTGGAGCCATCTGCCAACTCCCAAATGTGTCTCCATCCTCTTCTGCTATTACTCCCTCTTTCACTCTTGTCTTGGACGGATTCTGCTGCCACCTCCCTCTTTTCACTCCCCAAACCTTTCCATTCATTTGGGTGGGGCTTCAGGAGGGAGAAAAGGTGATCATATGCCTAATACACCATGTTTACTGGAAGTCCTAGCAGTGATTTCTTAAATATAAGCAGCCTTACAGACCACATAGTTAATTGTGCTATTTCCTTAATGCATTCATGAAATACTTTAGAGACAGATGTAGTCATAAGCTATGCCTTGAAGCACTAAGGACATTGCTAGAAACTTAAGCTTAAAACTAATGTTAAATACCGCAAGAGCAGCAGTTTCCAGCCTTTTTGGCACAGGGACTGGTTTCATGGAAGACTATTTTTCCACAGACCGGGGGGCATGGAGATGGTTTGGGGATGATTCAAGCACATTACATTCAAGCTCACCTCCTGCAGGCACAGCTGCATGTCCTTAGAGTAATTTAACAAAAGGCAAAGAGATTTAAGAGAAATAGAAACAAAACAGGTGAGGCAATGTTATTCCACAAAGAGGAATGTAAAGAAGTTTGATAATGTTAAAGAGTTAACAGGACAAAGGGGGACTTTATGCAATTGCTTGAAGCATTTTTCAATAGGAAATAGAGGAGTAAAACTTGACCTACATTTAGCCTAAGCCATTCTCCCAGCTCCTCTTAGCACCTGGGCCCATCTGCAGCCCCACCCTACCCCCACCCCGCTCCCACTGATGGGGCAGCTCGTAGCACCCCCTCTCCGTGGCTCCAGTTCTGGAGACCCTACATTACAGATATTTGGTGAAACCAATTCGCTCCATCCTTACATTAATGTCTTCCAACTTTGGCTGCACTTTTGAACCACCTGGGGAGCTTTTAAAAACCCTGGTGCACATGACATGGAGACTTTCCACTCCCATGTCATCATGGTCAAAGCAAGTCACAGGGCTTTCCTGTGCAGGTCAGGGAAGCCCGGTGCTTAAGCCGACGCATGTGGAAGGCTGGTGTCGGGGGAGCTAAGCCCTGTTTCAGGTGCTGGCTGTTGAGTGAACAGAATCAACTCCTGGACTTCATTGCATTTACCTTCTAGTAAGTGGGCCCAGGTTTTAACCAAATCAATGGAAGAGGCAGTCAAAGGAGGTGGGACAGAGCACTACTTAATGCTTGGGGTTCAGAGGAGTCCTCTGTGTGAGGTTCATAGGGAAATACAACAGTTAAAGATTTTAGCCTTAGCCGGTAGGCTTCAGTGATTAATGCATGTGGAAAGCTGTTATTGCTGGAACTGGAATGCATGACCTACTGACTCCGGGATGTCAAAAAGCAATTCAACCTTTGTGCCCCGGGGGGCCTGCAAGGGATGTAGATGGTATCTGAATTGTTGGTCAACAGATAAACAAGTACTAGGAAAATTGCCCCTTGACTCCAACTCTTATCTGCTTAACCTTTTCCCCAACCCCCTCACCTACCCTTTCTTCTCCTTATAAAAGTCAGCTTGTGATGAGATGTTAAGACAGATTTGGAAGGTACAAAACCTGCTGTCTTCTCAGATTTCCCGCACCTGAATAAAGTGTCCATGAAAAGAAATTCAGTCTTTGTCTCTACTTATTGGTTCTGGAAGTGACGGGCAGCACAAACTCCGGCTTTTCCGGTTTCAAAGTGACACGCGGCCCGGAATGTCATGAGGGGGTGGGACATGCAGGTATCTGAGTGTCCAATATTTCACACAGAGATGGGATGCTCATGGGGGTCTGAGGAAAAGTGTGTGTGTAAGGATTCAGGTTTAACGGGAACATGGGGAACGGCAGGCGGCTGTGGGAAGCCTGACGCTGGGTCATCGTTGTCAGGGCTGCTGACCAGGCCTTCTCTCCGGGCCGGGCTGGCACGCCAGTCCTCTGCCTCCCTTTACCAAGGGCTCAGCCAGCAACCATCTGTTCTTCTAGTAACCAATCAGAGCCATCAGAAATGTTCTGTAAGCAGCAGAACAACGTTTCAGAGAAGCTAACTTTCAAGAACAACCGCTGGCATCTTCCTGATGGGCCTGCTTCCAGGAGCAGACAGTTTCAACTCAAGTCTGTCCTGGGGCCAGACACCCAGAGGGCAGAGTCCTCTAAGCTGGGAAGGGAGATCTGGAGTCTCCCCTGTTGCTCTTGAAACCCCGAATAACCTCAGGGTGTCCTGTTTTGACATTTACTCTGGAAGTTTATTTGACATTTATCTACATTTCCTCCACTCAGCTTTAACTCATTCAAGGACAGCAGTAAAGGACAATTTAAAAGCATCTCCTTAAACCCACAGATCATTTAATGGTCACTTTATTGAAGGCACTCTGAAGGGTTTGATTTGAAAATTTAGTGGAAATGGGGGACAATGCAATATAAATAACAATATCAACCAGCAGGCCATGATACAGAGAAGGGGCCAGCAAACTTTTTCTCTAAAGGGCTAGATAGGAAATATTTTAGGTCCTGTAGGACAAGAGGCAAAATCAAAGATATTACGTAGGTACTAACACAATGATAAAGAAAACACATTTCCACACTTGTTTGTTGAAATTCAAAATAGAATATTGAGTATAATTCTTTGGAAATACACATGTATTAGTAAGATGAATGGTATCTTTTTTGGAAACTTGCTTCACTGGGGTTGAAATCAGTGCTTCTGATATTGCACTAATGGGAAATGTCTTGGTTCACGGGCAGTATAAAACTAGGCAGCGGCTCGGTTAGGCCTGTGGTCCATAGTTCTATACTACCTGGCATAGAAAATGGTTTCAATATTTATGTATCCCTGGAGGTTCTGGCTAAAGTTATAAGGAGAGGAGGAAAACGAGAGAGAGAAGCATAAGTATTGGAAGAGGGTTTTTTTGATACTATTTGCAATAATATGACTATATACCTATAAAACAACAGAATCCACAGAATACTGGAATTTCCTTATAACTATTAAAAATTCCATCAAGGTTGTTAGCAACATCAACTTACAAAAACAACTGCATTTCTCTATAGCAGCAAAAACTCATGAAAAAAACTAATGGTTTAAAAACCACACAAACAGTCCTGGCCAGGTGGCTTAGTTGGTTGGGGCATCATCCCATACTCCAAAAGGCTGTGGGTTCAATTCCTGGTCAGGGCACATACCTAGGTTGTGAGTTCCATCCTCAGTCGATAAACATCCTCAGGTGAGGACTGAAAAAAGAATTCTTAAAAACAAACAAACACAAACAGCGTTTTCAGGAAGATGGTGCCAGAGTGAAGAAGGAAGCCCCTGCCCCTCCCAAAGCAAAAGCAAAAGCCAAAACCAAAGCAGAGGCTTTGAAGGCAAAGAAAGCTGAGCTGAAGGTCATCCACAACCAAAAAGAGGAGACCGCATGTCAAACACCTTCCGATGGCCAAAGACACTGCGGCTCTGAAGACAGTCCAAGTATCCACAGAGGAACACACCCAGGAGACACAAGCTTGACCACTCGGCCATCATCACCTTCCCCTGACCACCAAATGAGCCATGAAGAAGGAAGATGGCAGTACACTTGTGTTCATTGTGGATGTCAAAGCCAACATTCACCAGACCAAACAGGCTGTGAGGAAACTCTATGACATTCACCTGGACAAGGTCAACACCCTGATCAGGCCTGCTAGAGGGAGGAAGGGGTATGTTTGGCTGGCTCCTGACTGTGATACTTTTGATGCTGCAACAAAATTGGGATCATCTGAACTGAGTCAGTCTGGCTAATTTTAATTACAAAAATTTTACACTGTAAAACAAGTAAACTGGTGAAAGTATATAGGAATTAACAACCAAGAATACACAAAAATACTACCAAGGAGAAAATTTTAAAACTCTAAGAAAGGACACAGATGATGATCTGAATAAACTGACAGACACGGGGCTCACTTGATTTTGACCAGTGAGTCGGGTGTCAGACCTCTGACCTCCAAAACTGTGGTATCACAAGCACGCTGTTTAAAGGCACTGAGTTTGTGGTGATTTGTTCCAGCACAAACAGGAAACTAATACAGGACCATTTATCCTGTCCAGCTGGATGCCAAGAAAAGAGTTTCCTAGCTGTATTTCTGATACACAGGCAGAGTGAACTCTCAGAAGGAACTAAGCATACATGATCAAGTGAGTATCCAATTCACACTAGCCTGCATTTGGTCTATTATTCCATGGTGCTCTTTGCAACAGGTTCATTTCTCTTTCTTTAACCAACTCATTGTCAGATCCTAAGAATGTGTTGATGGACAGTGAGGCGATATAGAGTGACACAAGACTAATAAAAAAAAAAATGTCATGGTGAAAAATCCTGTATAACACTTGACAGTGAGCTTGGCTTTCCAGTCCCTGAGCAAAGTGCATGAAGCAGCAGTAGCATAGCTCGCATTGATGGCTGATCCCACCATAACTTTCCTTCAACTCCTGATTTTATTCAATATTCTAGAAAATGAAAATATAGAGTGGAACATTCCATGTCTTTTCCCATGTGTGTCTTTTAGATGAAATAATCACTGATCTTGGCTGACTTGAATGACAGTGGAATAGGAGGTGCCAGACCTCATGTCTCCATGGAAACACCGATTTTAACACCGTCATAGGTGAGAATACCTTCATGGTAGTCCAGGCGTACAACTGAGAGGTTCCAGCACCCAGGTGAAGAAAATAATCCTAGACATTGATGCACCGAAGCAGGTAGGAAGGCCAGTTTCCCTTCACCAAAGTCGCCCCCACCCAAGGTAAGCACAAAACTGGCACCGCTGGGAACCTGTTAGAAAGCAGAGTCTCAGGCGCCACCAAGACCTGCTAACTCAGAACTAGCCGTGTCTCAAGGTGCCCAGGTGATTTGTGTGCACGTTCAGAGAGACACTGCATTGTCGCACATACAGGGATTATTAATAACACATTCCATTGTTCTCTGTTATTTACAATGTATGTGAATGACATCACACCACATATATCTAGTCTTGAACAAGTGTTTTTGAGATTTAACCATGCTAATATGTATCTAGTACATTCCCTAACTTGTGGAAGGATATTCACATTTATGTTGCTGATAATAAAATCTGTCAGGAAATCAATGTATCAGTGGCATTAACATAGTGCAATTGGGTATATACGACCACTAGGTTGGGCGGGATAGGGAACATCCTTCCCAAGGAGAGTCAATCACTGTGTGTGGCTTTAAGACTAAATGTTACATACCCAGGAGAAAACAATGTTTTCAAAGTCCTGTAGCTTCAATGTCAGTGAGAACACTCAAAGTATCCTAGCCCAGCAAGGATACTGTTACATAACAGGGCACCTGTACAGAATACGAAGGGTCATTCACCCCAATTTGAATTGAATTTTATATTCTTTATATATTTAGGGAAACTAGCATCCCACTTAGGATGTGCACGGTAGGTAACAGCGGTGGTGACGGAGGTTTTCTGAGAGCCTGAAAGAACGCCCACTACCTCCCAGCACAGATGGTGCAGAGAAGCTGGGGTGTGCAGGCACTTCCTGAAACATGGAGCCCCGGTGTCAGCCTCAGAAGCAGCATCTGTCTCTCAGTACCCCCCTGAGAAAGAGAATTCTAGGATGGGACAAACTGTGGGCAGGCTCATAGTTTGTTTTATCTGGTCACTAAAAAACAGGCAAATCAGATCTGGCTAGTGTAGTTCAGTGGACTGACCTCTGGCCTGTGAACCCAAAGGTCGCCGGCTCCATTCCCAGTCAGGGCACATGACTGGGTTGTGGGTGAGGTGCCTAGTTGGGGGCCTGTGATAGGCCGTCGATCAAGGCATCTCTCACATTGACGTTTCTCTCTCTCTCTTTCTCCCAACCTTCCTCTCTCTCTAGAAGTAAATAAAATCTTTATCTAAGAAGCTAGGGAACCATATAGGTACAGGGCCAAGGAGATCCCTTCATTCTCTGTCAGCCCCATGTCTCTCACATACACAAGGATAATCACACAACTGCAAGACAAATCATTTATTGACCAGGTAGAGCAAGGTCTTATTCATGGTAGAGTTCTCCTGAGTGTGGCAAAGAGAGTCCAAAATTTGGAGAAAACCTTAGATTCTTGGTAAGTTGATGACAATTGGAAAGATCCTGAAGATTCAGAGATAAGGCTTCATGACAGTGCTGGAAATCAGGTTGCAAAAGTTGTCACAAGATGGCACAGGGACCATGGAATGAAGCATTCACCCAACCCTAAATAAGCAGGGGAAAGAGAGAGTGCACAGAAATCATTAAGCACTTCCTGGATCGAATGAAAGACAAAGAGAATTTCTATGACAGAGAACATGGTGAAGAAGTAGGTATCAACCTGCACTCTAACCTATGCTACTTGTCAGAATAGGGGGAAGGAGGGCATGGAGTCAATTATTTTTTTATCTGTCACTGATCCCATCTTATCCTTCCCTAAACGGAGTCTATGAAAAAAAAAAAGAGGAATCAGTGAAGGACCCTAGGCTGGTTTTTGCCATCCTCTGCATTAAAGGTTTTGAAGAACTGTGAATAAATCAAGAAAGAATGACAAAACCATAGTTACCATTTATTAAGTGCTGACTTTATGCAAGCCATAGATGCTAAGACTTTCCCATATATTATCTGAATAAAACCCCACAATAAATCTGGGAGAGGAAACAGATGAGGAAAATCAGAGCCTATTGTCCAACAAGAAGTTCAGCTCAATTTCCAGGTCACAGGATACAGATTTCCACAGACCAGAGGAAGACATTATTACCAAAATTGGAGGGTGAGACCACCAAACCGGGCCTTGCAAGATGGACAAAACCCAGAAGTGTATTTTTGTTTTGCATACACACCCTAGTACTCTTTTTTCCTATTTTAAATTTAAGTCTTCATGCTTTTTACAATATTATCAATTACCGAGGCCCTTTCAGCAGCAGGATACCCACACAGCAGCCCTGTAAGGTATACATCGTTGTTTTCCTTTTAGCTGTTAGCTCATTTGCTCTAAAGCTCATGAAAGGAGCAGGTCCTAACCCTGGACTCCAGCTCCAAATTTCCATCTCACTCATCAAGCTTCCTTACTGTTTTTGCATTGTAATCTTTCGGCATAAAGCCCTAATGGTTTTGGAAGGCAGTGACCCCTGGGCCATCCCCTCTCCACCACACATCACCCACCTGGTGGCCAGGGCCCCACGGCTCCCTCGGGCATGGAGACAGCGATCTGCAGGGACAGGACAGAGCATAGTCAAGCACAAGCCCATTTATTTCCCAGCGAGAAACCCAGTGATTTTTCAGGTTAGGACAGGGGACCGATTGGAGATGTTACCTTCTCTTGGGTTTTCCAATCAGTGACATGGAAATTTAGGAAGAGAAACCAGAGAGAACTCAACTTACCGGCTTTGGTCAGGTCCAGTATGTTTTCCTTAGCAATTCCAGAGTCTTGGCAAAGTTTCTCAAACCTCTTCTTGAGTTGTGGACTCACATCTAGTTTTCGGGCTGTGGAAAGAGTGACAATAACTGCTATGTCTTATGTGTTTGTCATTGAGACCCTTGGGCGCAGAGGGGACAGGTGGATGGGAAGTGGATGGCAGTGATTGGTGCTTAGGCAGAAGTTGGGGATGGGATATAACCTGTCTTGACTCTGAGTTTTAGGATATCCTTCTTGCATGGTGAGAGATTTCATCATCATCCCATCACTGAGCCTGAAGGATTACCCACGGTGAGCACTTCTCTTCAGAGGAGGTCAGATGTCTCAGGGTTAGACTAAGAGAATCTTTTTGTCTCCAGCCCACTCCAAGGGGAGCGTAAATGTGAAAATACTCTACCATAGAGCTCCATCACTTGGGTTTCTTTCCCATTGTCGGAATTCAAGACATAAATCATAACATAGTCACTATAGACTGCTTCAATTATGTGAAATGTATTGTATCCATCATCTGTGGAGGAAACAGAACAGTGCTCAGAACTCCTTTAGTCCATGGGAAGCAAGGGAAACTCTTTACCTATTTTCTTTTACAGAACAAAGCCAAGTGCATATCCTGGAAGAGGTAAAGAGTAACGTCTAAGGCCTTCCATTAGCTCCCTGGGTTTCACTGGACACTTCTAAGGATAGAAATGACAACCAGAGGTACACTGATTACTAGTGGTAGAAAATTCAGGCACAGCTGCAACTTCCCTTCTATTATCTTCCCTGAGGCTCCCCCACTTCTGCCCACTATGAGTTTCTGTCCTGTCTATAGCCCCACTGCCATCACACATTGTCTGAGCAATGTGCTGTGGCACCGAACACCAGAAGCCATTAGAGTGGGCATAGACTCAGAAGGTATCCAAAAAATTTACTTTTCTTTGTGAACCAATTTTCCTTTGTTGCACGTGATACATAAGATCAAATTGCCATCTCGTTCTGAGGGTATTATGTGTCAGCCATTGGCTTTGACACACAAGGTTCTCCCACATAGTAGAGAATATTGGCTATAAATGGCCTCATGAATATTACCTAAGAAGCTTTAATCAGCAATTGATCTCGATCCTAAAGATATTGGAATTTAGTAGATTTATTGCAGTTGGAAGTAGGATTTATGAAAACTTTTTAAAATGTATACTTACAGACAACACTATATACACCTTTTTCTTCTGTTTCATCACAAATGAAAGAAATGTCAGTACACTCTCCACTAACCCTGTAAAACAGAATGAGCTGATTGATGCCCAAGAGATATTGATGAGGCTGGCACCCTCACCGTCCACCTGTAACTTGAGTGTGTGATTTCAATTAAATGTTGAAAACTTTTAGTAAAAATTTGAAAGAGCTTTTATTTTCTTATTTGACTTTATTTGCTACTTTAAGAATGAGTCAGCTGCTGATACCAATACTTCCACTATTACTGTTGCTAAGCTACCTGTCTAGATAATTAGATGAGTGCTCAGATATGCCAGCATCTCAGATAAATGCTACATTAACGATGCCTCATTCATTCCTCGTGAAAAAAAGAGCAAAAAACAAACAAACAAATAAAAAAAGAACAGAAAGAAAAAAATCCATAAAAGAATTACTATCATCCTCTTTTACTCAGGGAATATAGGGGTGGAAAGAGATAAAATTTCTAGGTCACAAAATTACTAAGAATTTCAAGAGCGAGAAAGGCTGTTGATCCCCAATCTTATACCCTTAAGTGAGGCTATATTGTCACACTACTTATGATTCTGCTACCTCTGCCCCTCACCTCCTCTACTCCCATTTAAATCTGTGCCTGTCACCAATTCTTATCTCTGAATCTAGAGAACCTTCAGGTTCTTCAAGTCCTGGATCAGTGCTTGATAAGGGACTCTGATTTGGCTGGTGTGTTTGTATTCTGTGTGTGTAGAGCTCAAAACATATAAAGGCTTCTGGGGTTTCTTTTTCTCAAAGTATAAAGTGCCATACTTACTTTTTATGATAGTTAAGGAAAAGAGAAGAGTTACCCAAGATTTGCATGTATTCCACAAAAAGTCTCATGCTACCATTTTTTTCTATCTTTTCCTTCATGTCTGAGGCCAAAAGAATGGAATACCATGACCCTGAAATCTGCAAGAAATCAGTAAAATGATAGGAAAAGAAAAGAAGAGATGGGACATTGCATGAACTCTTATCTACTTGAACTCTAGTCCGTGGGACAGGACTCATGGGGGTGATGTGAGGATGGGATTAGAACTCAGGTCAACTGGCACCACATGCAAGGCTCTTTCCACTGTCCCTGCAGTGAGAACAAGGTCCCCAGTGCTGTCACCTTTCCACATGATACAATTGCTCTTGATCTGAAGTCACAAATGCCCTCCCCCACCCGTTGTCTAAGATGTGAAAAAAAAAAAAAGTAGACCTCCAGTAGGGCCATCTAGCTTCAGAATCCCCTAAACAGGCCCCAAAGTCAAATCTCCTGCAGCTCACCTTTGACATATCGAAGTTGCTTGTCATGACATCATGGTTCCCTTCATGATGGGCACAGACCAGGGTCAGCCCCAGACACAGCAGCAGCAGCTTCATCTTGGAAGGGACGACACTGACTCAGCGACGGTCACTTGGAATGAGTCCCTCCCTGATGGTGGCTCCACTCCCTAGTGCCCTGTCTTTATACTCATTCTGGGTCCAGTTATTTGTCCGCGGGCACCACGTTTTCCCCTCCCACTCGGTGAGTGGTCTGTAGTCACTGATGGGAGGCCAAGCTTGTTTCTGTCCATCTCATCTCTTCCGATCTACTTAGTGACCTGAAATTACTCAGAACACACACCAAAAAAAAAAAAAAAAAAAGTGGATGCCATGAAAGGCTGCCCTTTGGAAACAGATTTAACTGTGAAATCAGAAAGCCTATTATGTGCGGCAGGAATAGATTCAGCTGGGAAATGCAATGTGTGGATGAGCCATGGCTCACCACTCCCGTGGTGTGAGGAAGTAGGTGAGTGACTCCGTTGTAACCAGCCTTAGGATGAAGAAACTATCTCTGCCAAAGATGGTAGTGCCTACCACAAAGCATTGCAATCGCGCAGATTAGAATTGGGTTGAATAAAACAATTTCTGGAAAGTATAGTGTCTAGTATAGAACAATTTTAACTCCTTTTCCTTGTTGTCTAAATTCAACCACAATAAACGAACAAATGTTAAATCACTACGTATACCTCACTACATACCATAGATCTCTAAGAGAAATGGAGAGATGGAGGATGTCATCCTCATATAAACTTCATTCTGCAAGCTGATGAGGTAACCCAACTGAGGGGGACAAAGTCCAGACCATTGTGGGTCAGAAAAGAGGGTGATTCTGGGGATGTGACATCACATAGAGAGTGCTTAAGAACACAGGCTTTGGGGTCATTAGACCTGGCTTCATTCCTGTCCCTGTCACTCTGAAGCCATGAGGACAGATTTAACCTCTCAGAGCCTGAGTGTCCTCATCACGGGGATAACCGTACCGTCCGTAGATTGCTGCAGGGATGCAATGGGATGGTGTGTGTAGAACCCTCAGACCAACGTCTGGCACTTCTGGGCAGGTGGGGTCAGAGGATGATTTCTGGGAAGGTAGGTCTTGGGAGAGGTCTTATGTGTTAGGCAGGGGGTGGAGATGTGGAGAGCATGGGGGAGGGGGATTTTGGTGAGAGGAATGTTGTCATTTAGGCCCCTGTGCCCACAACTGGGGCTTCTTAAAAGTTATGGCTCATTTCTGCCTCTTGCTAAAGGGCCCCTTCTGCACCTCCCTCCCAAACCAAAAATACCAGAGTCATGGGAGGAGCTGGGCACACGGCGGTGAACCTAGGACTTGCAGTGTTCTGTCTTGGCCTGTTTTCCAAAGTTCTCCCAGTCCCTTGTGCGATCATTGCTAGGCATGCTCAACTGATACAGAGTCCCTGCTGTTTTGAGGTCTGTGCTACTTTAGGCACCGTGGGTGGCTGTAGGTCATCCTGCCCCTGAGACAGAGGAGCCGATCTTGTCAAACGGTGAGAAAGACTGTGTACTTCGTTTTGTCTAGTTGATTCTCTCCAAGAACAGATGGCAGCCTCTGAGCAACCAGGTTTGCAGGATGAACTGGACTGTGATGCTGAGGGGCGGTCAGACACTGCAGCTGCCCACGCGGTCTCCATTCCCTCCCAACGCCCCTTCCAACTCTGCCCCCTATCCCAGCACCGCATTGCTATTTCCTGCCTTGGGATCCCACTGTGTGCCCCAGGGAGAAACGAGAAATGAAGGCATAAGCCACAGAATGTTCTTCCACCCAGTCTTTTAGGTTTTAATACCCAAATATTCATGGTATATTTGTTCTGGCAGTCGTTTTGGAAAAAAAACTTATGTTTACATTTTAAAAATGTAAAGCAACATTTTTAACCATCTGTGTGGAAAACTTGAGTTACATTTTAAACACAGTTGAAGAACTTTGGAATCATGAGCAAAAGGGATTGGGTCTCTGACATTTTAAGGAAAGCATCACTGGATACAGTTAAAGACTTCCGGCCAAGATGGAGGCCTAGACTGACACGCTTTGTCTCCCTCCACAACTAAGAAGGACTACAACTACCGCAAAACCAGAAACAACCAGAAGTTCCAGAAAATAAAGCTACATGGAAGTTGAACATATGAAGTTATAAACAAGTGGTGCTCGTCAGACAGGTAGGAGGGGCAAAGTCGGGGCAGAGAGGTCAAGCTGTGCTGGTGGCGGCAGCTACAGCAATGGGCAGCAGGACGGTGGTAAGCACAGACACCCATATTTAAGGAGAGATGGGAAGCACCTGGGAGCACCCCCGACTGCAGTCCAGACCTGTCAGCTCGCAATTCCAATGCCGGGAAAGGAAGAGCCCCCATTGCCTCAGACTGTGAGGCCCAAAGGGAGTGGGGACAGAGGAGGAGGCTTCCGGTCTCTCAGTAGAGAGAGAATGGCAGGAATCCATCTTGGACCCCAGCCCCCACACAAAGCACCACAGTGTGGTGAGAGGGGTCGCCCAGTAGTGATGTGTGCACAGGGCTCTGCCCCCGATAGCGTAGGAGGTGTGACAGCCCCACCGAGGAAGGAAAGGTAAACAAACCTGTCAGGATGGCAGGGATCATGATAGAGATCCCAGTCACGCAGCTGATCAGACAACAAATACATGATTTAACGGACCAGCAAATAGATAATCTTTCTGAGGCTTGGTTCAGAGGTATAGTTATAAGACAGCTTACAGAACTAACATCGGATCTTAATAAAGATGGGGAATGAAGGCTAGTCCTGCTGAAATGGACAAAAACACATACAAAACAAGTGGTGAGGGAAGGAAAACCAGAGATCAAATCAACAAATCGGAACATAGTGAAGGAACAGTCAATCAGTGCAGAAAGAGGAAACAAAAAGTGAGGAAAATGAGGAAAGGCTCAGAAACCTATGGGACAGCCATAAGCGATCCAACATTTGAATCATAGAGGTGCCAGAAGGTGAAGAAGAAGAACTAGAAATTGAAAAAGTATGTGAAAAAATAATGAAGCAGAACTTCCCTAACTTGGGGAAGGAAATAGACTTACAGGTCCAGGAAGAACAAAGAGTTCCAAATAAACTAGACCCAGGGAGAACCACACCAAGACACATTATAATCAAGATGTCAAAATAAAGGATAAAGAGAGAATCTTAAAAGCAGCAAGAGAGGAGAAGAGAATTATATACAAAGGGGTCCCAATTAGAATATCAGCTGATTTCTCAAAGAAGACTCTGCAGGCAAGAAGGGACTGGCAAGAAATATTCAAAGTAATGAAAAGCAAAAATCTACCACCACGATTACTCTATCCAGTGAAGCTGTCATTCAGAATAGAAGGGCAGAGAGAGTGCTTCCAGGACAAAGTAAAACTGAAGGAGTTCATTAGATCCAAAGCACTGTTATATGAGGTGTTAAAGGGTCTGGTTTATAAGAAGGAGGATCAAAACTATGAACATTAAATAGAAAACTGTATCACAACAACCAACAACAGAAGCTAGGGAATAAAAACAAAAGCAAACTAAGTAGACAACGAGAGTGGGAAAATAATTATAGGTAGGGGGAACATATAGGGGGGAGGTCAGTGGGGAGGGGGAAGGGGAAAAGGGAGGGAGATGGTGCAGGAATTAAGAAACATTGTAGGAGGGAGTGGAGTAGATAGGAAGATGTTGAGAACTATATGCACAACCAAAGGTCATGGACTAAAGGCGGGGAGAACTGGAGGGAGGAGTGTCACTGGGTGGAGGGGAGCAGAGGGAAAAGAAATTGGGACAACTGTAACAGCATAATCAATAGAACATAAAATAAAATAAAATAAAATAAAATAAAATAAAATAAAAAAGGATCACTGGCCTGGTGAACACCAAACAACCGGTTCGTGTTTGGAGATGAAGAAGCAATGTTTGAAGCTTTCTATTTGAAAACATTACAGTTTACTGTTTTCATGTAGGCACTTAATGTGTTTTACTTGGATTCTAGGAAACTCTTGGGAAGTTTTGGGTTTCGTATAAGACATTATAATTTTTCCCACTTAAACTACCAAGGTCAGTGAGGCAATGGAGAAATTGGAACTCTCACACACTACCGAGGGAAATGTAAAACAGTGCAGTCACTCTAGAAAAGTTAAAGGCCCCTCAAGATGCCCGCCCAACTGCTTGGCAGACAAGTCTGAGCCCAGGGCATTGATGAGGTCACCGGTGAGGGGCCTAAGCCATTCTCTGGAACTCTTAGTACATGGGCCAACCTGTGATCATCGGCCTCCACCAACCAGCCATCTGCAGGGCATTGTTAGGGGCAACTCCAGACACACCTTCCCAGCAGCTCTGGTTCTTTGGTTCTACTTTAAGGAGTAGTAACAAAACCAACGCATTCCAGCCTTACATTAATGGTTTTTCAACTCTGACTACACTTTTGAATTACCTGGGGAACTTTAAATAATTCCTGTACACAGGACATGGGGACCATTTACCATTCCATCACTAGTCAAAGCAAGTCACAGGGCTTTCCTGTGCAGGTCAGGGAAGCCCCCTCTTTAAGCCGACGCCTGTGGAGGGCCGGTGTCGAGGGAGCTAAGCCCTGTTTCAGGTGCTGGCTGTTGAGTGAACAGAATCAACTCCTGGATTTCATTGCACTTAACTTCTAGTAAGTGGGCCCAGGTTGTAACCAAATCAATGGGAGAGGCAGTCAAAGGAGGTGGGACAGAGCACTACTTAATGCTTGGGGTTCAGAGGAGTCCTCTGAGGTGAGGTGACACACTGGGAGGGGAATGTCATGAGTGGGTTGGACATGCAGGTATTTGAGGGTCCAGTATTTCACACAGAGACAGGATGCTCGTGGGTGTCTGAGGAAAAGTGTGTGTGTAAGGATTCAAGTTTAACGGGAACATGGGAAACGGCAGGCAGCTGTGCGAAGCCTGGCGCTGGGTCATCGCTGTCAGGGCAGCTGACCAGGCCTTCTCTCGGGGCTGAGATGCCATGCCAGTCCTCTGTCTTCTTTTACCAAGGAGTCAGCCAGCAACCATCTATTCTTCTAGTACCCAATCAAAGCCATCAGAATGTTTTGTAAGCAGCAGAACAACGTTTCAGAAAAGCTAACTTTCAAGAACAACCGCTGGCATCTTCCTGATGGGCCTGCTTCCAGGAGCAGTTTCAAGTCAAATCTGTCCTGGGGCCAGACACTCAAAAGGCAGTGTCCCCTAAGCCTGAGGGGAGATCTGGAGTCTTCCCTGTTGCTCTTGAAACCCCGAATAACCTCAGGGTATCCTGTTTTGACATTTACTCTGGAAGTGTATTTGACATTTATCAGCATTTCCTCCACTCAGCTTTAAATCATTCAAGGACAGCAATAAAGGACAATTTTAAACCATATCCTTGAGGGACTCTGGCCAAGATGGAGGCATAGACAGACACATTGCATCTCCCTCCACAACTAAGAAGGAATACAACTACATCAAAACTAGAGACAACCAGAAGTTTCAGAAAATCGAGCTGCATGGAACTCCAACAAACATAGATATAAAGAAGAAATACTCATCCAGACAGGTAGGAGGGGCAGAGCTGGGGTGGAGCCGGGCGGAGAATATGCGGTGTGGTGGTAGTAGCAGTGGCAATGGCAGGACGGCCGAAAGTGCAGTCACACACTTTTAAAAGTAGGGAGGGACACTTGGGGAGCACTCCCAGCACCAGACCAGACCACACAGTTCACGGTTTCGGCACCGGGGAAAATAAAGTCTCATTACTTCTGACTGTGCAAACCAGTGGGGTTTAGGGTAGAGGAAGAAACTGCTTGTCTCTTAGTAGAGTCTGCTTTTTTAAAGGGCCCCGACAGTCCTAGAACATCTACAGATCCACCCACTCTGGGAATGACAGCCAGGGCAACAGCTAGAGAGGCACCAGTCCCATGCAGAGGTGGGAGAAGTGCCTGGAAAGGGGGCAAGGGCTGAGCAAATGGTATTGTTCCTTATAAGGCCCTTCCCCCACATACAGCACCACAGTGTGGTGAAACAGGTCGCCCTGTACTGATGAACAGCTAAGGCTCCGCTCCTTACATACACATAACAGGTGTGACAGCTCTACCTAAGACACCAAGGCAAACAAACAAAGGAGCCTGACAAGATGAGACAAGAGAGGTATGGCCCAAGAGAGGGAATGAATCAAGGTTCCAGTGGGAGAACTAAGCAATGAGGAACTACCCAACCTCACAGTCATAGAGCTCAAAATGCTGGTGATAAAGGTGCTCACAGACTTGACAGATATACTTAAGTACGGCAAACACATAGGGGAAGAAGTGAAGGCTATGCTAAATGAAACAAAGGAAAATCCACCCAAAACCAATGGTGAAGGGAAGGAAACCGGGGTTCAAATCAATGATTTGGAACATAAGGAAGAAAAAGACAGTCAACCAGTACAGAATGAGGAAACAAGAATTGAAAAAAACGAGGAGAGGCTTAGAAACCTCTGGGACAACTTTAAACATACCAACATCGGAATCATAGGGGTGCCAAAAGGAAAAGAGGAAGAGTAAGAAATGGAAAGCTTATGTGAAAAAATAATGAAGGAAAGCTTTCCAAATTTGGTGAAGGAAATAGACATACAAGTCCAGGAAGTACAGAGAGTCCCAAACAAGCTAGACCCAGAGAAGACCACACCAAGACACATCATCATTAAAATGCCAAAAGTGAAAGATAAAGAGAATCTTAAAAGCAACAAAAGAAAAGCAGAGAGCTACCTACAAAGGGGTGTCTATAAGAGTATCAGCTGACTTCTCAGAGGACACTTTGCAGGTAGGAAGGGACTGGCAAGCAGTATTCAATGTGATGAAAAGCAAGGACCTACAACCAAGATTACTCTATCCAGCAAGGCTATCATTTGGAATAAAAGGGCAGATGAAGTGCTTTCCAGACAAGGTGAAGCTAAAGGAGTTCATCATCACCAAGCCATTATTATATGAAATGTCAAAGGGACTTACTTAAGAAAAAGAAGATCAAAACCACAAACATTAAAATGACAACAAACTCACAACTATCAACAACAGAATCTAAAAAATAAAAACAAAATCCAACTAAGCAATCCAGAATAGGAACAGAATCATAGGTATGGGGATCATTTGGAGGGTTATCAGCTGGGAGGGGCAAGGGGGGAAATGGGGAAATGGTGCAGGGATTAAGAAGCATAATCGGTTGGTACAAAATAGACAGGGGGAAGTTAAGAATCATATAGGAAAGGGTGAAGCCAAAGAAGTTATATGCATGATCCATGGACATGAACTAAGGGGCGTGGAATTGCTGGTGTTAAGTGGGGTACTGGACAGGGGGGAGCAAAGGGGAAAAAATTGGAACAACTGTAATAACATAATCCATAAAATATACTTTAAAAAAATCTCCTTAAACCCACAGTTAGATCATTTAATGCCCATTTTATTGATGGCTCTCTGAGGAGTTAGATATGAAAATCTTGTGTATTGGGGGGACATTGTAATACAAATACCCATACCAAATAATCAGGAGAATGATCATGGTACAGAGAAGGGGCCAGCAACCTTTTCTCTAATGCGCTGGATAGGAAATACTTTAGGTCCTGCAGGACAAGGGGCATAGTCAAGATATTATGTAGGTACTAATACAATAATAGAGAAAACACATTTTCACACTTTTTTGTTGAAATACAAAATAAAATATTGAGTATAATTCTTTGAAAATACAGATCTCTTAGTGAGCAGAACGGTATCTTTTTTTGAAACTTGCTTTACTGGGCTTGAAAACAGTTGTTCCTGATATTGCACTGATTGCAAATGTCTCGGTTCACAGGCAGTATAAGAATAAACAATGGGCTAGATTAGGGCTGTGATCCATAGTTCTATACCGCCTGGTACAGAACACATAGTTTCAATATTTATGTATCCCTGGAGGTTCTGGCTAAAGTTATAAGAAGAGGAGAAAAATGAGAGAGAGAAGCATAAATATTGGGAAAGGTATTTTGACACTATTTGCAATAATATGACTATGTACCTAACCTATAAAAAAGCAGAATCCACAAATTATTGAAACTATTTCCTTGTAACTATTAAAAAGTTCATCAAGGTTGCTAGAGACATCAAATTACAGAAATCAATAGATTTCTCTACAGCAGCAAAAACTTATGATAACAACTAATGGCTTAAAAAAACACAATTAGCCTTTTCATGAGGATAGCACTCAGAGCAAAGAAGGAAGCTCCTGCCCCACCCAAAGCCAAAGCCAAAGCAGAGGCTCTGCAGGCAAGGATGTCAGTGCTCAAAGGCATCCACAACACACACAAAAAGATGATCCATATGTCAACCACCTTCTGATGGCCAAAAACACTGTGGCCCTAAAGGCAGCCTGAGTATCCTCAGAGGAACACACCCAGGAGACACAAGCTTGACCACTTGGCCACCATACATTCTCCCGACCACTGAGTGAGCCTTGAAGAAGATGGAAGACAGCAGTACACTTGTGTTCATTGTGGATGTCAAGGCCAACATGCACCAGACCAAACAGGCTGTGAGGAAGCTCTATGACATTCACCTGGACAACGTCAACACCCTGATCAGGCCTGCTGAAGGGAGTAAGGTGTATGTTCTCCTGGCTCCCAACTGTGATGCTTTTTTTTTTTTTAAGTATTATTTTATTGATTATGTTGTTACAGTAGTTCCAATTTTTTTCTCCTTTGCTCCCCTCTGCCCAGTAACTCCCTTAACACCAGCAATCCCACCCCCCTTAGTTCATGTCCATGGGTCATGCATATAAGTTCTTTGGCTTCACCCTTTCCTATATGATTCTTAACTTCCCCCTGTCTATTTTGTACCAACCGATTATGCTTCTTAATCCCTGAACCATTTTCCCATTTCCCCCTTTCCCCCTCCCAGCTGATAACCCTCCAAATGATCCCCATACCTATGATTCTGTTCCTATTCTGGATTGCTTAGTTGGATTTTGTTTTTATTTTTTAGATTCAGTCGTTGACAGTTGTGAGTTTGTTGTCATTTTAGTGTTCATAGTTTTGATCTTCTTTTTCTTAAGTAAGTCCCTTTGACATTTCATATAATAATGGCTTGGTGATGATGAACTCCTTTAGCTTCACCTTGTCTGGAAAGCACTTCATCTGCCCTTTTATTCCAAATGATAGCCTTGCTGGATAGAGTAATCTTGGTTGTAGGTCCTTGCTTTTCATCACATTGAATACTGCTTGCCAGTCCCTTCCTACCTGCAAAGTGTCCTCTGAGAAATCAGCTGATAGTCCTACAGGGCATCCCCCTGTAGGCAACTCTCCACCTCTCTCTTGCTGCCCCCAGGACTCTGTCTTCATCTTTCACCTTTGGCATGTCAATCATGATGCGTCCTTGTGTGGTCCCCTCTGGGTCCAGCTTGCCAGGGACCCTCCATGCTTCCCGGACCTGTATGTCCATCTCCTTCACAAAATATGAGTTTTCCTCATTTTTTAAATTTTTGCTTCCTCATGCTTCACTGGTTGTCTGTTTCTTTCTTTCTGTTTTCCAAATCATTGATTTGAACCCCAGTTTCCTTTCCTTCACCATTGATTTTTGTGGATTTTCCTTTGTTTCACTTAGCATAGCCTTCACTTCTTCCCTTATGCGTTTGCCATGCTCAAGCATATCTGTCAAGCCTGTGAGTATCTTAATCACCAGTGTTTTGAATTCTGCATCTGTTAGGTTGTCTATCTCCTCATCTGTTAGGTTGGCTATCTCCTTGTCGCTTAGTTCTCCCAGGGGAATCTTGATCCATTTCCAATTTTGGGTCATACTTCTCTCTCTTCTCATTCTGACAGGCTCCTGTGTTTGTTTGCCTCTCCGTCCCAGGTAGAGCTGTCCCTCCTGTTACCTTGTAAGGGGTGGAGCCATAGGGATTTGTCAGTACAGGGTGACCTGTTTCACCATGTTGTGGCGCTGTATGTGGGGGAGGAGTCTGAGAGGGAACATGCCACTTGCCCAGCACTCTCCCCTTTTCCAGGCACCTGTCCCACTTCTGCAACGGACTGGTGCCCCTCTAGCTGCTTCCCAGGCCATCATTCCCAGAGTGGGTGGGTCTGCAGATGTTCTAGGACCGTGGGGGCCCTTTAAACAAGCGGACTCTGCTGAGAGACCAGCAGTTTCTGCCTCCGCCCCAACCCCCACTGGTTTACACAGTCAGAATCAATGAGGCTTGATTTTCCCTGGTGCTGGGACTGTGAGCTGTGAGGTCGGTGAGGAGCCAGAAATGCTCCCCAGGTGTCCCTCCTGACTTTTTAAAACATGTGCCTGTGCTTTCTGCTGGCCTGCCGCTGCCGCAGCCTCAGCCACCACCACACCATGTCCTCTCCACCCTGGCTCCACCCTTCCCACCTGTCTGGATGAGCACCTCTTTTCTATATCTTTGTTTGCTGGACCTCTACGCAGCTTGACCTTCTGGAACTTCTGGTTGTTTCTAGTTTTGAGGTAGTTGTGTTCCTTCTTAGCTGTAGAGGGAGACACAGAGTATTTGTCTACATCTCCCAACTGTGATGCTTTTGATGTTGCCCACAAAATTGTGATTATCTGAACTGACTCAAGCTGGCTAATTTTAATTATAAAAAATTTACAATGTAAAACAAGCAAAGTGGTGAAAATTTATAGGAATTAATAACCAAGAATACACAAAATGTCTACCAAAGAGAAAATATTAAAACCCTAAGGATGCGCATGGTAGATAACAGCGGTGTTGAAGAAGGTCTTCCGAGAGCCTGAAAGGACGTCCACTGCCTTCCAGCGTGGATGGTGCAGAGATGTTGGGGTGTGCAGGCAGATCCTGAAACATGGAGCCCTGATGTCAGCTTCAGCAGCAGCTGTCTCTCAGTACCTCCCTGAGAAAGAGAATTCTAGGATGGGGCAAATTAGGGAAGGCTCATAGTTTGCTTTATCTGGACACTAAGAAAAAGGCAAATCAGCCCTGAGTGGTGTGGCTCAGTAGATTGAGCTCTGGCTTGCAAACCAAAAGGTCACCAGTTCCATTCCCTGCCAGGGCACATGCGTGGGTTGCAAGCAGGTCACCAGTCGGGGGCCTATGACAGGCACCAATCAATATATCTCTCAAATTGACATTTCTCTCCCTCTCTTTCTCCCTTCTTTCCTCCCTCTCTAAAAGTAAATAAGTAAAATCTTTTTCTGAGAAGCTAGGAGACCATTACAGGTACAGGGCCAAGGAGGTCCCCTCATTCACTGACTGTCAGCCCCATGTCTCTCACGTACACAAAGACAATCACACAACTGCAAGGCAAATCATTTATTGACCAGGTACAGCAAGGTCTTATTCATGGTGGAGTTATCCTGGGTATGGAAAAGAGAGTCAGAAATTTGGAGAAAACCTCAGATTCTTGGTGATTGATAACAATTAGAAAGTTTGTGAAGATTCAGAGATAAGGCCTCATGGATGACAGTGCTGGAAATCAGGTCACAGAACTTGTCACAAGATGGCTTGGGGACCATGGAATGAAGCATTCACTCGGCCCTAGATAAGCAGAAGAGAGAGGATACAGAAACTCATTAAGCATTTTCTGGATTGAATGGAAGACAAAGATAGTTTCTATGACAGAGAACATGGTGAAGAAGTAGGTATCAACTTGCACTCTGACCTATGCTACTTGTCAGAATAGGGGGAAGGAGGGCATAGAGTCAATTGCTTTTTTATCCGTCACTGATCCCATCCTACCCTTCCCTAATTGGAGTCTATGAAAAAGAGAGAGGAATCAATGGAGGACCCTGGGCTGGTTTCTGCCATCATCCGCATTAAAGCTTTTGAAGAATTATGGATAAATCAAGAGAGAATGACAAAACCATAGTTAACATTTATTAAGTGCTGACTTTATGCAAACCATAGATGCTAAGACTTTCCCATATATTATCTGAATAAAACCCCACAATATAGCTGAGGGAGGAAACACATGAGGAAATTCAGAGCCTATCTTCCAGGTGGAAGACAACTGGAAGGTCAGCTTGATTTCCAGATCACAGGTTAGGGATGTGCCCAGATCAAAGGAAGACATTATTGTCAAAAATTGGAGGGTGAGACCACAAAGTCAGGCCTTGCAAGATGGACAAAACCCAGAAGTCTATCTGAGTTTCACAGTCACCCCCAGTACAGGTAACCCCTGTATAACACGGTTGTTAGGTTAGGTTACTAACAAATGCCGTGTTATGCGAATCCGTATTACATGAAACAAAGAACTAGTACAAAAAGAGGGGTTAGGTTCCAAAAAGTTTTAAAGCATACTGTTATATTTTTATAATTAAGAGAAATATCTTTATGAAAGCAATTTTCATAAAAAGTATTACATATTAGTATGAATTAAGTAATGTTTTCTTCATCATCACTACTAAGCTTCATCAACAGAATGTGTTTTCTTTCTGACAAGATGCCCTTATCCTCTGAACTTTCTTCAGCATTATCTTGATTTCTATGCTCCACTTTTGGCAAAAAATCTGTTATTTTAGATTGCTTGCTTTTAGCTGAGAGATCTTTATAAATTTTGTTATACAGTGCTAAGCACTTTTGAAGTTCTCTCTTAAATTTTGTGTTCTTTTCAGTGCAAGGATCTTCACCTAAGAAATAGGACTCCAGATGTTCTGCTAAGTCTAGGCCTTTCTTTATGCTTTTTAGAGTAAACTGATACAACATATATACTTAATGAAAAATTTTAATGTGTTATCCTTTGCTCTTAAAAGCTTTTATCATGTTCAGTATTGTACAGGGATTTTCCTAATGTGTTATAAAGGAGTTTTCCTCAGTTCTCTAACCATGTTAGAGCAAAACCATGTTACAGAAGTACCGTGTTATATGGGAGTTTTCCCAAATTCTCTAACTGTGTTGGAGTGAAACTGTGTTATAGAAGTACTGTGTTATACAGGAGATATCTGTATTCTTTTCCTATTGCAAATTTTGAGTCTTCATGCTTTTTAGGACATTATCAATTACTGAGGCCCTTTCAGCAGCAGGATATTCACACAGCCTTATAAGGTACATATCATTGTCTTCCTTTTAGCTGTTAGGTCATTTGATATAAAGCTCATGAAAGGAGCAGGTCCTAACCATGAACTCCAGCTCCAAATTTCTAGCTCACTCCGCAATCTCTCTTACCAAATTATTTGTATTGTAATCTTTCGGCATAAAGCCCTAATGGTTTTGGAAGGCAGTGACCCCTGAGCCACCCCCTCTCCACCACACATCACCCACCTGGTGGCCAGGGCCCCACGGCTCCCTCGGGCATGGAGACAGCGATCTGCAGGGACAGGACAGAGCTCAGTCAAGCACAGGCCCATTTCTTTCCCAGTGAGAAACCCAGTGATTTTCCAGCTTAGGACAGGGGACTGATTGGAGGTGTTACCTTCTCTTGGGTTTTCCAATCAGTGACATGGGAATTTAGGAAGAGAAAACCAGAGAGAACTCAACTTACCAACTTCGGTCATGTCCACTATGTTTTTCTTAGCAATTCCATAGTCTTGGGTACGTTTCTCAAACCTTTTCTTAAGTTGTGGACTCACATCTGGTTTTCGGGCTGTGGGAAGAGTGACAGTAACTGCTGTGTCTTATGTGTTTGTCATTGAGACCCTTGGGCGCAGAGGGGACAGGTGGGTGGGAAGTGGATGGCACTGATTGGTGCTTAGGTAGAAGTTGGGGATGGGATATAACCTGTCTTGGCTCTGACATTTTTTAGGATATCCTTCTGGCACTGTGAGAGATTTCATCATCTCTCATCACCAAGCCTGAAGGATTACCCATGAAGAGCACCTCTCTTCAGAGGAGGACATATGTCCCAGGGTAAGACTAAGACAACCGCTTTGTCTCCAGCCCACTCCAAGGTAAGTGCCAGCATGAAAATACTCTACCATGGAGTGCCGTCAGTTGGGTTTCTTTCCCGTTATCGGAATTCAAGATATAAAACATAACATGGTCACTATAGACCGCTTCAATTATGTGAAATGTATTGTATCCATGATCTGTGGAGGAAACAGAACAGGGCTCAGAACTCCTTTGATCCATGGGAAGCAAGGGAAACTCTTTACCTATTTTCTTTTACAGAACAAAGCCAAGTGCATATCCTGGAAGAGGTAAAGAGTGACATCTAAGGCCTTCCATTAGCTCCCTGGGCTTCACTGGAGACTTGTAAGGATAGAAATGACAACCAGTGGTACACTGATTTCTAGTGGTAGAAAATTCAGCCACAGCTGCAACTTCCCTTCTATTATTTTCTCTGAGGCTCCCCCACCTTCCTCAGCCACCTCTGCCAACTATGAGTCTCTGTCCTGTCTATAGCCCCGCTAACATCACACACCCAGCAGTCTGTCTGAGCAGTGTGTCATGGCAATGAACACCAGAAACCATCAGAGTGGGCATGGAATCAGAAGGTATCCAAAAAATTTACTTTTCTTTGTGAGCCAATTTTCCTTTGTTGCAGGTGGTACATAAGACCAAATTGCCATCTCATTCTGAGGGTATTATGTGTCAGCCATTGGCTTTGACACACAAGGTTCTCCCACATAGTAGAGAATATTGGCTATTAAATGGCCTCACGTATGTTATCTATAGAGCACTCATCAGCTATTGATCTCGATCCTAAAGATATTGGGGTTTAGTAAATTTCTTGCAGTTGGAAGGAGAATTTACAAAGAATTTTAAATGTATACTTACAGGCAACACTATATACACCATTCTCTTCTGTTTCTTCACAAACTAAAGAAATGTCAGTACACTCTCCATTGACCCTGTAAAACAGAATGAGCTGATTGATGCCCAAGAGATATTGATGAGGCTGGCACCCTCACCGTCCACCTGTAACTTGAGTGTGTGATTTCAATTAAATGTTGAAAACTTTTAGTAAAAATTTGAAAGAGCTTTTATTTTCTTATTTTATTTGCTACTTTAAGAATGAGTCAGCTACTGATACCACTATTACCCTATCAGCACTTCCACTATTAATGTTGCTAAATGACCTGTCTAGATAATTAGCCAAGTTTTCAGTTGTGCCAGCATCTCAGATAAATGATCTATTAACATTGCCTCACTCAGTCCTCACAAAAAAAAAAAAAAAAAAAAAGAAGAAGAAAGAAAGAAAAAAAAAACCCATAAGAAAGAATTATTATCATCCTCTTTTACACAAGGGACAATTGGGGTGGGAAGAGATAAAATTTCTAGGTCACACAGCAAATAAGATAGTTTCAAGAGAGAGCAAGGCTCTTGGTCCGCAACCCTATACCCTTAACTGAGGCTATATTGTCACACTACTTATGATTCCTATACCTCTGCCCCTCACCTCCTCTACTCCCATTTAAATCTCTTCCTGTCACCAACTCTTATCTCTGAAACTAGAGAACCTACCGGTTCTTCTAGTCCTGGATCAGTGCCTGATCAGGGACTCTGATTTGGATACAGGCCTACAATGTAAGTGCACATAGGAAAGTGCCTGCTGGTGTCTTTGTGTTGTGTGTGTGTAGAGATCCCAACCATACTAAGGCTTCAGGGTCATTTTTTTTTTTTTTTCCTTCCAAGTATAAAGCACCATACTTACTTTTTATGAAGGTGAACGAACAGAGAAGAGTTATTCAGGACTTGGATGTATTCCACAAAAAGTCTCAAGCTACCATTTTCTTCTATCTTTTCCTTCGTGTCTGAGGCCATGAGAATGGTATACCACTCCCCTGAAACCTGCAAGAAATCAGTAAAATGATATGGAAAGAAAAGAAGAGACAGGACACTGCATGAACCTCTGACTCCTTGAACTCTGGTCCATGGACTCATAGGGGTGATGTGAGGATGGGATTAAAACTCAGGTCAACTGGCACCACACGTAAGGCTCTTTCCACTGTCTCTGCAGTGAGAATGAGGTCCCCAGGGCTGTCACCTTTCCACATGGTACAATTGCTCTTGGTCAAAAGTCAGAAATGACCCCCATTATCTAACATGTAAA
Organism: Furipterus horrens; assembly: GCF_987537825.1. Classification (NCBI taxonomy): domain Eukaryota; kingdom Metazoa; phylum Chordata; class Mammalia; order Chiroptera; family Furipteridae; genus Furipterus; species Furipterus horrens. The sequence continues at coordinate 186,971,469 of NW_028327174.1, forward strand.
AAAAATCAAGCCCCCAGTAGGGCCATCTTGCTTCAGAATCCCCAAAACAACCCCCCAAAGTCAAATCTCCCCCAGCTCACCTTTGACATATCGAAGTTGCTTGTCACGACATCATGGTTCCCTTCATAATGGGCACAGACCAGGGTCAGCCCCAGACACAGCAGCAGCAGCTTCATCTTGGAAGGGACGACACTGACTCAGCGACGGTCAGTTGAAGTGAGTCCCTCCCTGATGGTGGCTCCACTCTCGTCGCCCCTGTCTTTATACTCATTCTGAGTCCAGTTATTTGCCCGTGGGCACCACGTTTTCCCCTCCTACTCGGTGAGTGGTCTGTAGTCACTGATGGGAGGCCAGGCTTGTTCCTGTCCGTCTCATCTCTTTCCAATCTACGTAGTGACCTGAAATTACTCAAAACACATTCTCAAAATAATAATAATAATAATAATAATGGATGTCATGAAAGGTTCCCTTTGGGTCCAGATTTAACCGTGAAATCAGAAAGCCAATTATGTGTGGCAAGAATAGAGTTCAGCTGGGAAATGCAATGTGTGGATAAGCCATGTACCAGCACTCCCATGGTGTGAGGAAGTAGGTGAGTTACTCCATTGTAACCAGCCTCAGGACAAAGAAACTGTCTCTGCCAAAGATGGTGGTACCTATCACAAAGCATTCCAATAGCCCAGATTAGAATTGGATTGGATAAAATACTACTTCGCTATATACCATAGATCTCTAAGAGAAATGGAGAGATGGGGGACGTCATTCACATATGAATTTCATTCCATAAGCTGATGAGGTAACCCAATTAAAGGGGATCAAGTCCAGATCACTGTGGGTCAGAAAAGAGATTGATGCTGGAGATGTGGCAACACACAGAAAGTGCTTAAGAACACAGGCTTTGGGGTCATTAGGCCTGGGCTTTATTCCTGTCCCTGTCACTCTGAAGCCATGAGGACAGATTTAACCTCTCAGAGCCTGAGTGTCCTCATCACGGGGATAACCGTACTGTCTGTAGATTGCTACAGGGATGCAATGGGATGGCGTGTGTAGAACCCTCAGACCAACGTCTGGCACTTCTGGGCAGGTGGGGTCAGAGGGCGATTCCTGGGAAGGTGGCTCTTGGGGCAGGTCTTAAGTGTTAGGCAGGGGGCAAAGAGGTGGAGAGCATGAAGGAGGGGGATTTTGGTGAGAGGAATGTTGTCATTTAGGCTCCTGTGCCCCACAGCCTGGGCTTCATAAAAGTTATGGCTCATTTCTGCCTTGTTCTAATGGTCCCCTTCAGCACCCCCCAAACAAAAAAGGCCAGTGTCATGGGAGGAGCTGGGCACAGGGCTGTGAACCTAGGACTTTCTGTGTCCTGTCTTGGCGTGTTTTCCAAAGTTCTCCAGCCCCTTGTGTGATCATTTCTAGGCATGCTCAACTGATACAGAGTCCTGGTGTTTTGAGGTCTATGCAATGGTAGGCACCATGGACGGGCTGTAGGTCGTCCTGCCCCTGAGACAGAGGAGACGATCTTGTCAAACGGTGAGAAAGGCTGTGTGCTTCGTTTTGTCTAGTTGATTCTCTCCAAGAACAGACGGCAGCCTCTGAGCAACCAGGTTTGCAGGATGAACTGGGCTGTGATGCTGAGGGGGGGTCAGCATCTGCGGCTGCCCATGCGGTCTCCACCCCCTCCCACCGCCCCTCCCAACTCTGCCCCCTATCCCAGCGCTGCATTGCTACTTCCTGCCTTGGGCTCCCACTTTGTGCCCCACGGAGAAGTGAGAAATGAAGGCATAAGCCACAGAATGTTCTTCCACCCAGTCTTTTAGGTTTTAATACCCAAATATTCATGGTGTATTTGTCCTGGCAACATAAGTTTTTGGCAATTGGTTTGGAAAAACCTTACGTTTATATATATTTTTAAATGTAAAGTAATATTTTTAACCATCTGTGTGGAAAACTTGAGTTACATTCTAAACACAATTGAAGAACTTTGGAATCATCAGCAAAAAGGATTGTGTCTCTGGCTTTCTAAGAAAAGCATCACTGGCCTGGTGAACACCAAGCAACCGGTTCATGTTTGGTGATGAAGAAGCAATGTTTGAAGCTTTCTATGTGAAAACATTAGAGTTTACTGTTTTCATATAGGCACTTAATGAGTTTTACTTAGATTCTAGGAAACTGTTGGGAAGTTTTGGGTTTCGTATAAGACATTATAATTTTTCCCACTTAAACTTATACCAAGGTCGGTGAGGCAATGGAGAAACTGGAACTCTCACACACTACCGAGGGAAATGTAAAACGGTGCAGTCACTCTAGAAAAGTTAAAGGCCCCTCAAGATGCCCGCCCAACTGCTTCGCAAACAAGTCTGAGCCCAGGGCATTGATGAGGTCACCGGTGAGGGGCCTAAGCCATTCTCTGGAACTCTTAGTACATGGGCCAACCTGTGGTCGTCCACCTCCACCAACCAGCCATCTGCAGGGCGTTGTTAGGGGCAGCTCCAGACACACCTTCCCAGCGGCTCCGGTTCTTTGATTCTACTTTAAGGAGTAGTAACAAAACCAACGCATTCCAGCCTTACATTAATGGTTTTTCAACTCTGACTACACTTTTGAATTACCTGGGGAACTTTAAATAATTCCTGTACACAGGACATGGGGACCATTTACCATTCCATCACTAGTCAAAGCAAGTCACAGGGCTTTCCTGTGCAGGTCAGGGAAGCCCGGTGCTTAAGCCGACGCATGTGGAAGGCTGGTGTCGGGGGAGCTAAGCCCTGTTTCAGGTGCTGGCTGTTGAGTGAACAGAATCAACTCCTGGACTTCATTGCACTTACCTTCTAGTAAGTGGGCCCAGGTTGTAACCAAATCAATGGGAGAGGCAGTCAAAGGAGGTGGGACAGAGCACTACTTAATGCTTGGGGTTCAGAGGAGTCCTCTGAGTGAGGTGACATACGGGGACCAGAAAGTCATGAGTGGGTTGGACATACAGATATCTGAGGGTCCACTATTTCACACAGAGACGGGATGCTCGTGGGTGTCTGAGGAAAAGTGCGTGTAAGGATTCAGGTTTAATGAACATGGGGAATGGCAGGCGGCTGTGGGAAGCCTGGCATCGCGGTCAGGGCTGCTGACCAGGCCTTCTCTCTGGGCAGGGATGGCACGTCAATCCTCTGTCTTTCTTTACCAAGGGGTCAGCCAGCAACCATCTATTCTTCTAGTACCCAATCAGAGCCATCAGAAATGTTCTGTAAGCAGCAGAACAACGTTTCAGAGAAGCTAACTTTCAAGAACAACCGCTGGCATCTTCCTGATGGGCCTGCTTCCAGGAGCAGACAGTTTCAACTCAAGTCTGTCCTGGGGCCAGATGCCCAGAGGGCAGAGTCCCCTAAGCTGGGAAGGGAGATCTGGAGTCTCCCCTGTTGCTCTTAAAACCCGAATAACCTCAGTGTATCCTGTTTTGACATTTAACTTTGGAAGTTTATTTGACATTTATCTACATTTCCTCCACTCAGCTTTAAATCATTCAAGGGCAGCTGTAAAAGGACAACTTAAAAATATCTCCTTAGCCCTGACCGATGTTGCTCAATTGCTTGGGTGTTGCCTGGCAAAGCTCAAGGTCACTGGTTTGATTTCCAGTGGCGCACACTCTTGGCTCGAAGGTTCCATCCCTGGTCAGGATGCAAATGAGAGGCAACCAATCCATGTTTCTGTCTTGTATCGATGTTTCTCTCCCTCACTTCCCCTTTTCCCCTTTCTCAAAAAATAATTAAATAAAATATTTAAAAATAATCTCTCCCTAAACCCGCAATTAGATAATTTAATGCCCATTTTATTAAAGGCACTCTGAGGGGCTTGAGGTGACAAATTTGTGCATTTGGGGGACAATGCGGCACAAATAACCATACCCAACAGCAATCAGGAGAAGGGCCATGGTACAGAGAAGGGGCCCAGCCAACATTTTCTGTACAGGGCTAGATGGGAACTACTTGACATCTTGCAGGCCAAGAGCCAAAATTAAAATATTATGTAGGTACTAAGACAATAATAACAGAGAAAAATATTTTTCCATATTTTTTATACAATTTAAAATTGAATATTGAGTATAATTTTTTTTGGAAATATAGATCTATTAGTAAAAGGAATTGATTCTGTTTCTGAATAAAGTTTTTGGATATTTTCTCCATTGGGGTTGAAAACAGTGTTCCTGATATTGCACTGATCGCACATGTTTTTGCTCAGAGGCAACACAGAAATAGGCAGTGGGATGGATTTGACATGTGGGTAATAGTTCTATACCAACACTGGTATAGAAAACATAGTTTCAATATTTAAGATTCCCTGGAGGTTCTAGCTAAAGTGATAAGGAGAGGAGAAAAAGAGAGAGATAGAAGCCTAGGTAATGGAAGAGGTACTTTGGTTTCATTTGCAATAATATGACCATATACCTATAAAACCAACAGAGGCCACAAAGTATTAGAACTGATTTCTTATAACTATGAAAAATTTCATCAAGGTGGCTAAAGGTATCAACTTACAAAAATCAATAGCATTTCTCTATACCAGCAAAAACTTGTGATAATAACTAATGGTTAAAAAACAAACATCCTTTTCTCGAAGATGGCACCCAGAGCAAAGAAGGAAGGCCTTGTCCCTCCCAAGCCAAAGCCAAATCAAAGGCTTTGAAAGGAAAGAAAGCAGAGCTGAAAGGCGTCCAAAGCCCCCCACACACACAAAAATCAGCACGCCACCCACATTTCCAGGTCTGAAGACACTGTGGCTCCAAAGGGAGGCTAAGTGTCCTCCCGCAGGAGACGCAACATTGACGACGCGGCCATCATCATGTTCCCCCTGACCACCGAGTGAGCCACGAAGAAGGTGGGAGACAACAGTATGCTTGTGTTCACTGTGGATGTCAAGGCCAACAGGCACCAGACCAAACAGGAAGCTCTATGACATTCACTTGGACAAGGTCAACACGCTGATCAGGCCTGCTGGAGGGAAGAAGGCATATGTTCGCCCGACTCCTGACTGTGATGCTTTTGATAACCATCTAAACTGAGGGAAGCTGGCTAATTCTAAATATAAAAATTTTACACTGTAAAACAAACAAACTGAAGAAAGTATATAGAAATTAACAGCCAAGAATACACAAGAAAACTAACAAGAAGAAAAAATTTTATTTCTAAGAAAGGACACAGATGATGATCTGAATACATTGACAGACACTTGGTTTTGACCAGTGAGCCGAGTGTCAGACCTCTGACCTCCAAAACTGTAGTATCACAAGCACGCTGTTCTAAGCCTCTGAGTTTCTAATGATTTGTTCCGGCACAAGCAGGAAACTAATACAAGACCCATTTCTCCTGTCCAGCTGGATGCCAAGAATAGAGCCTCTTCAATGTATTTCTGATACACAGGCAGAGTGAACTCTCAGAAGGAACTGAGCATACATGATCAAGTGAGTATCTAATTCACACTAGCCTGCATTTGGGCTATTATTCTGTGGTGCTCTTTCCAACAGTTTCTTTTCTCTTGTTTAACCAACTCATTTTCAGATTCTAAGAATGCGTTGATGAACATGAGTTGATATAGGGTGACATAGGACTAATAAAAACAATGTAGTATTTAAATGTCATGATGGAAAATCCCGATGGGACTTGACTGTGAGCTTGGCTTTCCAGTCCCTGAGCAAAGTGCATGAAGCAGCAGTAGGATAGTTCGCACTGATGGCTGATCCCACCATAACTTTCCTTCAACTCCTGATTTTATTCAATATTCTAGAAAATGAAAATATAGAGCTGAACATTCAATGTATTTCCCCACGTGTGTTTTTTAGATGAAATAATCACTGATCTTGGCTGGCATGAGTGACAGTGGAATAGGAGGTGCCAACCCTCATGTCTCCATGGAAACACCGATTTTAACACCGTCATAGGTGAGAATACCTTCATGGTAGTCCAGGCGTACAACTGAGAGGTTCCAGCACCCAGGTGAAGAAAATAATCGTAGACATTGATGCACTGAAGCAGGTAGGAAGGACAGTTTTCCTTCACCGAAGTCGCCCCCACCCAAGGTAAGCACAAAACTGGCACCGCTGGGAACCTGTTAGAAAGCAGAGTCTCAGGTGCCACCAAGACCTGCTAACTCAGAGCTAGCCGTGTCTCAAGGTGCCCAGGTGATTTGTGTGCACGTTCAGAGAGGCACCACATTGTCGCACATACAGGATTATTAATAACACATTCCATTGTTCTCTGAGTTATTTGTAATGTATGTGAATGGCATCACACCACACATATCTGTTCTTGAACAAGTGTTTTTGATATCTAACCATGCTAATATATATCTAGTACATTCCCTTTAACTTGTGGAAGGAAATTCACATTTATGTTGCTGATAATAAAGTCTGTCAGGAAATCAATGTATCAGTGGCATTAACATAGTGCAACCAGGTACAAATGGCCATGCAGGGGTTGGGGGCAGATGTTCTTCCCAAGGAGAGTCAATCACTGTGTGTGGCTTTAAGACTAAATGTTACATACTCAGAAGAAAACAATGCTTTTAAAGCCCTGTTGCTTCAGTATCAGTGAGAACACTCAAAGTATCCTAGCCCAGCAAGGATACTGTTACATAACAGGGCACCTGTACAGAATACAAAGGGTCATTCACCCCAATTTGATTGAACTTTATGTTCTTTATATATTTAGGGAAACTAGCATCCCACTTAGGATGTGCATGGTAGATAACAGTGGTAGTAAAGGAGGTTTTCCGAGGCCTGAAAGGACACCCACCACCTCCCAGCATGGATGGTGCAGAGAAGCTGGGGTGCAGGTAGCTACTGAAACATGGTGCCCCGGTGTCAGCCTCAGCAGCAGTACCCCCTGAGAAAGAGAATTCTAGGATGGGGCAAATACTGGGCAGGCTCATAGTTTGCTTTATCAGGTCACTAAGAACCAGGGAAATCAAAGGGCAAACAGCCCTACAGGGACAGAGAGTGACTGCACTGAGCGGCGGAGGAGGCCCGAAACTCAGAAAGATTCTGAGAAGCTAGGGAACCATTATGGGTACAGGGCTGAGGGGTTCCCCTCTTCTGCTGGCTGTCATCCCCATGCCTCTCATGTACACAAAGACAATCACACAACTACAAGATGTACCATTTATTGACCAGGTAGAGCAAGGTCTTTTCATGGTCAGTTCTGGGTATGGCAAACATAGTCAGAAGTTTGGAGAAAACCTTTGATTCTTGGTGAGTTGATGACTCTTTTCAGACAATTAGAGAAGATCCTGAAGATTCAGAGATAAGGGCTTCATGGACAATAGTGCTGGAAATCAGGTCACAGAATTTGTCACGAGATCACACGGGGACCATGGAATACAACATTCACTCGGCCCTAGATAAGCAGAAGAGAGAGAGCACACAGAAATCATTAAGTACTTTCTGAATTGAATGGAAGACAAAAATAATTTCTATGACAGAGAAAATGGTGAAGAAGTAGGTATCAACCTGCCCTCTGACCTATGCTACTTGTCAGAATAGGAGGAAGGAGGGCATGGAGTCAATTATTTTTTTTATCTATCACTGTTCCCATCATACCCTTCCCTAAACAGAGTCTATGAAAAAGAGAGGGGAATCAATGGAGGACCCTAGGCTGGTTTCTGCCATCCTCCGCATTAAAGGTTTTGAAGAACTGTGGATAAATCAAGAAAGAATGACAAAACCAAAGTTACCATTTATTAAGTGCTGACTTTATGCAAGCCATGGATGCTAAGACTTTCCCATATATTATCTGAATAAAACCCCACAATATAGCCGAGGGAGGAAACAGACGAGGAAAATCAGAGCCTATTTTCCAGGTGGAAGACAGCTCGATTTTCAGGTCACAGGTTACAGATGTACACAGGTCAAAGGAAGACATTATTACCAAAAACTGGAGGGTGAGACCACAAAGCTGGGCCTTGCAAGATGGACAAAACCCGGAAGCGTATTTGAGTTTCACACTCAAACTCTAGTACTCTTGTTCTATTTCAAAATTTAAGTCTTCATTCCTTTTAGGACATGATTAATTACTGAGGCCCTTTCAGCAGCAGGATACTCAGTAGCCCTGTAAGGTACACATCATTGTTTTCCTTTTACCTGTTAGCTCATTTGCTCTAAACTTATGGAAAGAGCAGGTCCTAACCCTGGCCCCCAAGTTCCAAATTCCTAGTTCACTCCACAATCTCTCTTACCAAATTATTTGCATTGTAATCTTTGGGCTCAAAGTCCTAATGGTTTTGGAAGGCAGTGACCCCCTGGGCCACCCCCTCTCCACAAGACGTCACCCACCTGGAGGCTTGGGCCCCATGGCTCCCTCGGGCATGGAGACAGCGATCTGCAGGGGCAGAACAGAGCGTAGTCAAGCACAAGCCCATTTATTTCCCAGCGAGAAACCCAGTGATTTTCTAGGTTAAGACAGGGGACCGAGTGGAGGTGTTACCTTCTCTTGGATTTAGGAATTTAGGAAGAGAAAACCAGGGAGAACTCAACTTACCAGCTTTGGTCAGGTCCAGTATGTTTTCCTTAGCAATTCCATAGTCTTGACAAAGTTTCTCAAACCTTTTCTTGACTTCGGGACTCACATCTGGTTTTCGGGCTGTGGGAAGAGTGACAGTAACTGCTGTGTCTTATGTGTTTGTCACTGTGGCCCTTGAGGGCAGGGGGGACAGGTGGATGGGAAGTGGATGGCACTGATTGGTGCTTAGGCAGAAGCGAGGGATGGGCTATAAACTGTCTTGACTCTGAGATTTTAGGATATCCTTCTTGCATGGTGAGAGATTTCATCATGTTCCCATCACTGAGCCTATGGGATTACTCGCGTTGAGCACCTCTCTTCAGAGGAGGACAGATGTCCCAGGGAAACACCGGGAAGACTACTTTGTTTTCAGGTTTTCTTTTCCCCCCTGTCTCCCCACTCCAAGATGAGTCAGAATAAATATACTCTACCATAAAGCATCATCATTTCGAATGTTTGCTCATTGGTGAAGTTAATGAGGTGGAAAATAAGGTATTCACTATAGACTGCTTCAATTAAGCTCATTGTAGCGAATCCAGCATCTGTAAGGAAAGAGAACACAGCTCAGAACTTCTGTGGTCCATGGGACGCAAGGGAAACTCTTTACCTATATTCTTTTACAGAACAAAGCCAAGTGCATGTCCTGGAAGAGGTAAAGAGTGATATCTAAGGCCTTCCATTTACATGTCCCTGGGCTTCGTAGGGTGACGCCTAAGGGTCAAATTGACTACTGATAAAAATTGATTATTAGTGGTAGAAAACTCAGCCACAGTGGCAATTCCCCTTCCATCATCCTCCCTAAGGCTCACTTACCTCCCTCAGCCACCTCTGCCAACTCTGAGTCTCTGTCCTGTCTATAGCCCTGCTGCCATCACATGCCCAGCACTCTGTCCGAGCAGTGTGCTGTGGCACTGAACACCAGGCATCTTCAGAGAGTGGGCAGAGAATGAGCAACTCTCCTGACAATTTATGTTTTTGTTCTGTTTTGTTTTGGGGGTTTTTTTGCTGATTTTATTTTGTGGCAGGTGGTACATATTACTAAATTTCCATCTTATTCTGATGGTATTATGCGGTAGGTATTGGCTTTTGCACACAAGGTTCTACAAAATTGAGTATATTGGCTATTAGATGGCCCCATTTATATTACCTAAATAAGCATTGATCAGGAATTGATCAAGATCCTACGGATACTGGAGTTTAGTAAATTTCTTGCAGTTGGAAGTAGAATTTACAAAGACTTTTTTTTGGTATACTTACAGATAACATTACATACACCATTCTCTCTTGTTGGGTAACAAAACAAAGAAGTTTCAATACACTCTCCATTGATCCTGTAAAACAGAATGAGCTGATGCCCAACAAGGATTGATGGGGCTCACACTCTTATGGGTGTCTGATTCTAATTAAGTGGTGAACATTTTTGGTAAAAAAAAAAAAACTGAAACAGGTTTTATTTACCCTACTTCACTTTATTTGATACTTTAAGAGTCTACTGCTGATATCACTATTACTCTACCACTACTTTGCACTCTTATTATTACTACAGCTACCTGTGTAGATAATTGGCTAAAATGTGCCGGCCTCTCAGATAAATGCTCTACAAACATTGTCTCACTCACAAAAAAGAGAGAGAGAAAATTATTAACCTTCTCTTTTACCCAAGGGAAAATTGGGGTGAAAAGATAAAATTTCTAGGTCATATGACTAGTAACAAATAGTTTCAAGAGAGAGCAAGGTTCTTGATCCCAAATCCTATGCTCTTAACCTAGGCTATATTGTCACACTACTTATGATTCTGATACCTCTGCCCCTCACCTCCTCTACTCCCATTTAAATCTCTTCCTGTCACCAATTCTTATCTCTGAATCTAGAGAATCTTCAGGCTCATTAAGTTGTGGGTCAGTCCCTGATAAGGGACTCTGATTTTGGATACAGGCCCAAATGTATGTGTATATCTGCATGTGTGTGTGTGTTTGTGTGTGTTTAGTGGTCCAAGACCATTCTTGGGCTTCTGTTTTCCCTTTCCCAAGTGAAAACAGCCACACTTACTTTACATGCAATTTAAGTGTCACTGAAGAGTTGTCCCATGCTTGGATGTATTCCACCAAACCTCTCATCACACTATTTTCTTCAAGCCTTTCTTTGACATCTGACGCCAAGAGAATGGTATACCACTCTCCTGAAATCTGCGAGAAATCAGTAAAATAACAAGAAAAGAAAAGAAGAGACGGGACACTGCATGAACACTTGTCTCCTTGAACTCTGGCCTGTGGGCCAGGACTTATAGGGGTGATGTGAAGAGGGGATTAGAACTCAGGTCAATTGGCACCACACATAAGGCTCTTTTCACTGTCCCTGCAGTGAGAATGAGGTCCCTAGTGCTGTCGTCTTTCCACATGGTACAATTGCTCTTGGTCCAAAGTCACAAACCAGCCCTGTTGTCTAACACATAAATAAATGCAGGCCCCCAGTAGGGCCACCTTGCTTCAGAATCCCCAAAACAACCCCCCAAAGTCAAATCTCCCCCAGCTCACCTTTGGCATATCGAAGTTGCTTGTCACAACATCATGGTTCCCTTCATGATGGGCACAGACCAGGGTCAGCCCCAGACACAGCAGCAGCAGCTTCATCTTGGAAGGGACGACACTGACTCAGCAACAGTCACTTGGACTGAGTCCCTCCCTGATGGTGGCTCCACTCCCTAGTGCCCTGTCTTTATACTCATTCTGGGTCCAGTTATTTGCCCGTGGGCACCACCTTTTCCCCTCCCACTCGGTGAGTGGTCTGTAGTCACTGATGGGAGGCCAGGCTTGTTCCTGTCCGTCTCATCTCTTTGCGATCTATTTAGTGACCTGAAATTACTCAAAACACACACCAAGAAAACAATAATAGTGGATACTCGGTATTAAAAAATAAGAAAATTTTACCCTTTGCGACAGCATGGAAAAACCTGCAGAACATTATGCTAAGTGAAATAAGCCAGTGAGAGAAAGACAAATACCACAGGATTTCACTCCTATGTGGAATCTAATGAACAAACTGAACTAACAAGGAAAATGGGGACAGACCCATAGATAGGGAGGCAGGCTGACAGCTCCGAGGGGGCCGGTGTGGGAGGAGGGATTGAGCAAAAAAGACGCGTGGACATGGACCACAGTGTGGTGATTGCAAGGGGCAGGGGGTTATAAGGGGATAAATGGTAATGGGAAAAAATACAATAAAAATTAGTTACGTAAAAAGTGAAAAAAAAAATAGTGGATGCCATGAAAGGCTGCCTTTTGGAACCAGATAACTGCGAAGACAGAAAACCAGTTAAGTGTGGCAAGAATGGAGCTCAGCTGGGAAATGGACTGTGTGGGTAAGCCATGCGAGGAAGCTATTCTCCCATGGTGAGGGAAAAGGTGAGTTACTCCGTCGCAACCAGCCTCAGAACAAAGAGACTGTCTCTACCAAAGATGATAACACCTATCACAAAGCAGTCAAATAGAGCAGATTAGAATTCGGTTGAATAAAATAATGTCTGGAAAATATGGTGTGTGGTATTGAGCAAATTTAACTCCTTTTTCTTGTTGTCTGAATTCAACCACAATGAACGAACAAATGTTAAATCACTACATATACCTCACTACATACCATAGATCTCTAAGAGAAATGGAGAGATGGAGGATGTCATCCTCATATAAACTTCATTCCGCAAGCTGATGAGGTAACCTAACTGAGGGGGACAAAGTCCAGACCATTGTGGGTCAGAAAAGGGGGTGATGCTGGAGACGTGGCATCACATAGAGAGTGCTTAAGAACACAAGCTTTGGGGTCATTAGACCTGGCTTCATTCCTGTCCCTGTCACTCTGAAGCCATGAGGACAGATCTAACCTCTCGGAGCCTGAGTGTCCTCATCACGGGGATAACCGTACCATCTGTAGATTGCTGCAGGGATGCAATGGGATGGCGTGGGTAGAACCCTCAGACCAACGTCTGGCACTTCTGGGCAGGTGGGGTCAGAGGATGATTTCTGGGAAGGTAGGTCTTGGGAGAGGTCTTGAACGTTAGGCAGGGGGTGGAGATGTGGAGAGCATGGGGGAGGGGGATTTTGGTGAGAGGAATGTTGTCATTTAGGCTCCTGTGCCCACAGCTGGGGCTTCTTAAAAGTTATGGCTCATTTCTGCCTCTTGCTAAAGGTCCCCTTCTGCACCTCCCTCCCAAAACAGAAAGAGGCCAGTGTCATGGGAGGAGCTGGGCACACGGCGGTGAACCTAGGACTTGCAGTGTTCTGTCTTGGCCTGTTTTCCAAAGTTCTCCCAGCCCCTTGTGCGATCATTGCTAGGCATGCTCAACTGATACAGAGTCCTGGTGTTTTAAGGTCTGTGCTACTTTAGGCACCGTGGGCGGCTGTAGGTCGTCCTGCCCCTGAGATAGAGGAACTGAGCTTGTCAAACGGTGAGAAAGGCTGTGTGCTTCGTTTTGTCTAGTTGATTCTCTCCAAGAACAGACGGCAGCCTCTGAGCAACCCGGTTTGCAGGATGAACTGGGCTGTGATGCTGAGGGGGGGTCAGCCTCTGCGGCTGCCCACGCGGTCTGCATTCCCTCCCACCGCCCCTCCCAACTTGGCCCCCTATCTGAGCGCAGCATTGCTACTTCCTGCTTCTGGTGGCGACGCCTTTCTTTTCACCTTTGGACCCACCACAGCACCTGATACATAGTCTCACCTTTGGAATGATTGTCTACACAATCCCGTATTAAAAGCTTAGGTATTCTTGTTATTAGAAGGAAACTTACAGAAAATCTGTTCGTAAGTAGGAATATTAGTTTTGGGAAGTGACGTCCTAATTTATATTAATGGATCACAGAAGTAGAGAGAGAGCATAGGACTGAAGTCCATGATAGAAGCCTATGGTGTATATGATCTTGTCCACCAAGAGCTGAGTTGACTGTTCCCCACCCTGATTATTCACTTCCATTTCAAATCTCCCACGTTTGGTGGTCAGCGTAAGCATTGCCAGGGCAGCCCGTAAACACTGAGACAGTAAGATCTAGGCTGCAAAAATACCCAAGAGGTGTGAGCAATCCGGCCAGGGGCTTGGTGAACGAAAACCCAGATGAAACCACGGCTGAAGTAATAGTAAGTCAATCAGAATTGATGCTTTGCTTTACAGTAGGATTCCTACAATAGAAATGAAATTCTACAAAAGGATTAAATAATACTCCTGTACCTCATTTAAATGTTTGTGGTAGGAGCTATGGATTAACAGTCTGAAAATACTCTCACAACTTATAGATGACTAATAAATATCACAGTTAAGGGAATTATCAACTTTTATATTGGGAAGGATGGGAAAAGTTAGAGATAGAGAAAGATGAGAAAAATAAAAATAAAATAAGAATAACCCCGGGGTTAGCATCTCCCAGATGACAATGTAAGTACATGGAATAAGGATTCAATTTACGAAAGTTCACCTGGCCACCCATCAATAGGAAATCCATTTATTGTCTACTGCAAGGTACATAATCCACTTGACTAGAGTAATATTTTGTGTGGTGTAGCAAGTTGCTTTAAGAGACAATGCTACAACAGGATTTTTGAAAAATCGTGATTCAACTACCATTACCAAATGCCTACTCTACACTAGGCCTGTACCAGGTGTTTTGAGGGCTAAAGAGATAAATAAGATACAAGCTGTGCCCTCCAGAAGCTCCTGTTCGGTGTGAGGATGATTTGAAAACAATCTAACATTAAGGTAGAAAGTTTTTTAAATTATATAGGAAAACAGAGAAGCCAATAATAATGAAGAAAAGGAGAAAAAATAAAACCTGATTTGATTCATTAAAGAGTGATCACCTAATTCCAGGTATGAAGCCATAAGAATTTTTATTCCCTCCAGATGAGCCATGTCTTACCTAAGGAACATAAGCGTAGTGGACTCTGGTCCTCTCCTGGTCCAGTGGGGAGGGAAACAGGGGAGGGGGTGCCTTGGAAATAAAGGTTTGATGGAGAAATGAGTGAGAGGTGGGGTGTTCTGCCAGCCTGTGGGCCCCCAGGAAACAGACTCCTTCCTTTCTGCAGGGGAAAATGGGCACATCTGCTGAGCCCGCCGCAGTCAGCACCGTAGCCGCAGATGGACCGGGTACACATCCTGTCTTCTGTCGCCGCTCTGGAGAGCTGGCCTTGGGACTTCCTCTTTTATGGGACCAAGTGCATATGGTCCTGACTGCTGTTAAGAGTGGCCAATCACTCCAGGGATGGGCTGCCCGGGCCCAAAATATCTACCAATCTTTTAAGAACAGAGAGCTAATATTTAAATCATATTCCCACCTTTCTACCACGATTTGGTGAATCTAAGCTGCATCAGCTACTTTTATAATTAAGACCCTTAGAGACTTCAACAAACTTAGAAACTATCTGGTAATCAAAGAAAATAGGTCTTATTTAAAGTCATTTTTGTTCAAGGGTGAGATTGTGCCATAATCCACTCACTAGGCAAATAGTTACTCTCATATAATGGAGATGTATTTTGCAGCATTATAAATGTCATCTGTCCGGGGGCCAATTATTTTAAAATAATATTTTTATTTCAGAAACAGAGTAGAAACTCAGTGAGTGTTAGCTAAGTGCTTTACAAATATTATTTCCTATAATCCTCACATTAGCTCTATATAATAGGTACTATTATCCTGTTTTACAGAGGTATGAACTAAGACTCAGAGAGGTTAATTAAACATACCAAGATCCAGAGGTGGATTAAGGTCGGTTGAGGCCCCAGGTGCTGAAGAAAATATTGGGCCCCTTAAAAAAGAGAGACAGGGAAAATAAAAATACATGTTAACCATGTTTTATGCAGCGTAGTAATGAAACCATACTTGGTGTCATTAGTAAAAAGTGTAAAGTTGGGGTTTTGCAGGGCCCTTCAGAAGTAAGGGCCCAGGGCGTGCACCCGGTGTGCCTGCTGTTAAATCCACCTCTGCCAAGAACACACAGCTTGTAAGTGGGAAAACCCATATTTGACTGTCTAATCCAAGATCCTCTTCTCTTATTAACTCCACCACAGTCAAGGCTTGATGTTTCTGACTTGAAGGACGGATGGAACAGGAATAAGTAATGCTTTAGAACCTCAAGGGTGTCTGCCTGGTAGCTACTACTAAAGGAGCTGCGTGTGGGTTTGTCAAAAGTGTATACCATGGCTGTAGCTACAAGAGTCTGATCAAGTGAAAGGCAAGTAACAACACTCTCTTGGTAAATAAATATTTGATGGGTAAATGGATGGTGGGATAGAGGAGTATTATTTTTCTAATAAGGAATTAGGAAATGCTTCCAAAACAAAAAGCAAAAACTATTCCCTTCCATTCATGGATTCAAGTTAAGTGCCTGGTGACCAACCACATTGACTTCCTTACCTTAAATATAAAGCATTATATAAGTGGTCTGCAGGAAGGGTGACAGTCTGCCAGGTGGTTAAGATAAGACAGTCCTAAGTCATGACTCAGAGCATGGGTAAGGGGCTTATGGAGTCCATATGTGACCAGGTCACAGTCCCTTTATAACCAGGTGACTTGATTCACACTAACTGGTTGACTGGATATGGACTTTGTGACCTTGTCTTCAATGCCAATTTCGATTCATTGAACATATCACTAACTGAGAAAGCCAGTGGAAACACTCAAGCCACATTATGTAATACCAAGGTGTAGTCATTGCCAAGGAGAATAGCAAGAAATAAAAGCTTGTTTGGTTCATGTGCCAGAGGGGAAGTGTGGTTTGGTCCCCAGCATCCAGGATGATTCTACATCCTGCTGGTCCTGGTTCAAATCCAACTCTAACATATCCGCTCCCTTCCGTGATGAAAGGCTGCTTGAAGCTAATATCTCATCTGTGTCAGCTGGGTGTTCAGGGAAACAGGTGCTGAGACAGATTTGGGAGTGTCAAGGGTTTATTGAGGAGTAGCCCTTAAGAAAGGAAAAAAGGAGGCAGCAGGATTAGGGAACGGGAGTGGCCAGACCAAGATGCAGACCTGACAATGTCTCTGTCAGCTGTCAGCTCTGCAGGGAACTCTGGAGCTTGTTAAGAAGAGTCCTGTGTTGGGCAGAATAGACAAAACCTTGTAGCTCAGTCCTGCTTGGTCACAGGCTCAGCGCACCCCAAGAAGACCAGTACCTCAGTTCAAGAGTCGAGGCAAACCTGAACAGGTTCACTGTGGAGGTTGTTGGCTAACCACACTCCTCACAGCTGGCCCACGAGCCCTTCCTTGAAGGGAGAACGTGAGTAATACATCTCTATGTTGGGCACACCATCCTCATATCCAGAAATAGGGAGGCTCTTCCAAAGAGGCCCAGAGTGCTCTTCCTACATGGGGGAGAGGGAGGGGTGGAAGCAGAACCCCTTTCCTTCTTTTCTAGTTCGAAATTTCTACCACAACACAAGGGTTCCCCGGAGGTAAGAAAACCGAGAACTGCAGCAATTGTTGCTTCCAGATCCACTCATTAAAGTTCAGTAAGTATTTATGTGCATGTGACCCCTGGTTACCCTGAGGGCCATCTGGGACTCTCAATATTCCAGTGACGCTGACACCCCCAGGCTTGGGGAGGTTCCGGGAAGGCAGTTTGGTCAGTGGGAAGAATAATCGTCAGCCTTGGATCCTGGATCTTTGGGGGAAAGGGTCAAGGAGCCCCAAAGATAAAAATCATCCATGCTACAATTTTCCCATAGGCTAAACCTCAATTGAAAAGTAAGAAAACCTATTTCATACCACCAACGTGAGGGTTTGATGCAATTCCTTATGTAAAGAACTTGGCACAGTGCCTGGCACATAGTATGTAGTCAGTTAATAGAAGCCAGTCATATTCTTTTATTTTGATCAACTTAGTCATTCAATAGTCATTGTTGGCTTACTATGTCCAAGCCCTGAGTACACAACTGATCAAAACAGCTCCAATCCCTGCCCTTATTGAGCCTCTACAGTAGTCTATTTCTTTTAACCTTCACATTCCATATCTTGTAAGTTCAGGAATAGGACAGGAACAAGACCAGATTAGGTGCCTCTTCTGTAATCGTCGCCTCTGCAGAAGAACAATCCCAGATTTCCTTCTTCTTTTGCGCATGCTGCAATCCCTCCTGGAAAGCCCTTCCTTCTCTGCCTGTGGAAATGTACCCTTCCTCCAAGGCCCAGCTCAACAATTCCCTTTCTTTGATTCACCAAACTCCCCCTCCTCACCCTTTCTTTGCATGTCCCCAGAGCACTGAGAGCTTTGCGCTCACAGCAGTCAACACTTACTGGTTCTTGCTAATGTCGAAATGTAACTCAGAGTTGGGGGAAAAAAAACAATGTAACTCACATACAACTATATAGGGAGCATGTGTCAAAGATTTAATTAACTCATTATTGAAGGACCCAGAAGAAGGACGATATGAAAGACGGATATATATATAGTCAGGTAAAGAAAAAGTGCTGGAATGAAATTGCTAAGTTAGAGCCAAAGTGGTTAATGTCCTTCAGGGCAGTAAGTCCACAACCCTTGGGGTTATCTTCTCAGTGGGACAGAGACCATTTACATAGTTGCCCAACCAAAATAATTTGCATTTTTTCAGCTTTTTATTAACTAATCTCAAGCTTCACAGAGTCTGGCCTTTAAACAATGGTAAATAGTAAGTTAAACCATTACATTTGCTAGGAGAACCAGATGGTCCCAAAAGAGCTAATTATTCATAGATAGAGCTCTCTCGTATGACTTCAACAGGACATGTTTTTACCTTCTTTCAGTTTTTGGAAAATGTTAAGAAAGCATCATTTCCATGGTTGCACATACGTTGGAAAGGTAAGAGTGAAAAGGTAACTGGCTTTGGAGTCAGAAAAGCCTGGGTCCAAACTCAGTCCTCACTTAACCTCTGTGAGGCGCTGTTTCCTCAGAGTTGTTGCAAAGATAACATGAAAAGGTTTAGGAAGTGCTAGAATGCATAGGTTCCCAGTAATTATGGATTCCTTCACTCTCTTCATATCTTCTTTAGAGGATAGAGGCTGTGTTTTGTATTTCTTGTGTTTTCCCTCAATCCTGCCCCTGCCCCAGCCAGATTCTAGTAAAATGCCTGCGCTCTGTGTGGTGGGTTTTCAGTAAATCTCTAATTGTTTCCCGTATGTCTTGCCTGTGACTTAGGCAGGCTCCTTCCCCTCTCTGGCCTCAATTCATCCATTGATAAAAAACGAGAAGATTCAGTGGTTCTTAACTATGGGCAGCACTAGTCCTGGATAGGTTTGGAAACAGGGGAGAGGGTGTGGCATTTTTTTGTGTAGTTGTTTGCAGGAACTAGAGAGTCCTACTGACACTGGTGGCCAGACCCAGGGATGATAGCTCTTCTGCAGTGCCTCGCTGCCCCCCACAAGGGGCGACTGTTTCATTCAACTCATCAATAGCACTGCCCTTTGGGGAGCATTGAATGATCTCTGCAGGGCTTCTGGAATTTCCCCTTCTGAAAACAAATGGGTGCTTTCCTAGTGGTTTTTTTTTTTCCCCTCTCTCCAAAGGATCAGATACACAGCTGCACTACAAAGCCCGATTTTGCTTAACTGAACGTATATTTTGTCTCCCAACATTTTAGCAGTTCCCCAGATTGCACTTCGTCTGAAATGCAGCCTCATTTTGTTGACCCATTCTTGTCCGAAGAGTAGTTCTTGCTTTATGCTGTTGTTGGCCACACTGAGCTGATGTATTTTCTGGGGAGATTGCTCCAGGGCACCATTACTGGGAACCACCAGTGAAACCCTGATGGTGTGGCTCAGTTGGTTACATGTCTTCCCGCAAATAGAAAGGTTGCGGGTTCAATTCCCGGTCAGGGAACATTCCTGGGTTGTGGGTTTAGTCCCGTCAGGGAGTGTACGAGAAGCAACTGATCAATGTTTCTCTCCCTCTCTTTCTCCCTCCCTTCTCCTCTCTCTAAAAATAAATAAACAACATCTAAAAGAAAGGAAGAAAGAAGGAAGAAAGGAAGAGAAAGAATAAAGGACAACAGCATGGTGAGTGCTAGAGAGAAAGGGGGGTGGGGAAGGTAGAAAAGGGGATGGGGAGATAAATAGTGATGGAAGGAGACTTGACGTTTAGTAATATACTCTGATGTATTATAGGGTTGTGCACTTGACACCTGTATAATTTTATTAACCAATGTCACCCCAATAAATTCAATAAAAATAGGTTGTTTCTATGCATATATATATATATATATACACACACACAAACTATATAATTACATATGCTTAAGTATGTACTATATGTACTTTAAAAAGTAAAACAGAGGCTCTGGCCAAGTAGTTCAGTTGGTTAGAGCGATGTCCCAATAAGCCCAGGTTGCAGGTTCGATCCCCAGTCAGGTAACATACAAAAACCAACCAGTGAATGCATAAACAAGTGAAACAACAAACAGATGATCACATCACCACAAAAGGACTGGGACTGCGGTGGGTCTGCCGCAGCATGGTCCGGAATGTGTGCGTTCTTGACTTTGTGCAGGAAAGATTCCAAGACATGAATCCAGGTGATTTTGAGAGTACGTTTAGTAAAGCTGGGGACAGTGAAATAAAGGAAGGACTTAGAATGGAAGAAGCAAGCACACAGCAACAGGAGTGAGCCTAGGTGGAGCTGCTTATACACATAATTTTAATTTAATCTTTTAAAAAATATATTTTGGAGTTGCTTTTTAACTCACTGAAAAGTTAGGCAAAAAGAAGGGTTCTTAAGAGACAGGACTGGCTGCCCTCTGCTCCCATGGTTGCAAGTCTTATTGGAAGGAACCCTTAGTGCTTAGGAGAAAGCAAAGATTCAAGCCCGAGGAAGTCAGGCAGGGAGGTGCAGGCATGCTCAATGGAGAGTGTGCACTGGAATCCTTTGCCTAGAGGGTTTGTATGTTTTCTAAAGGCAGGAAAATTAAGGGAGATTTCCTCTTTAAATATGAGAGTGGAACCAGTGAAACCATATAGACCTAGTTTTCTTTTGGGAAAGTTTTAAATTATAAATTCAGTATCTTTCATTGTTATTGGGCTATTTGAGTATTCAGCTCTTCTTTACCCAGTTTTGTAACACACGTATTTCAAGAATATCTTCTAAGTTAGCAAATTTTTAAAAGTTACTAGTATCTTCTCATTGACTATAGAATAGTGACATTACCTCCTTTATTCCTGTTAGTAATTTGTCTTCTCTTTACCGTGATGTGTCTATCTAAAGATTTATCAATTGTACTGGTTATTTCAATGCATCACCTTCGGTTTCCATTGACTTTTCTCTATTGTTTATGTCCCAGTTCAGGGAGCAGCAAACATTTTCTGTGAAGTGGCAGACAGTAAATATTTTAGGTTTTGTGAGTCACATATGGTCCTGGTTGCAGTTTGTTTTACAACCCACTTTTTAAAAACTGATTCTAGTTTAAGAACTGTATGGAAAAAAGCAACTAGCCCAATTTGGCCTGTAGTCTGACCCGTTCTAATTCATTGATTTGTGTGCTTAACATTTACTTATACCCTCCTACTTATTTTGGGTTTTATCACACATATCTATCTTCATAAGATAAAAGCTTAGATGACTGACTGTTCCTCTATGCTAATAAAATAGTTAAAACTATAAAATTTTCTCTAAGCACTGCTCTAAGAGCATCCCCAATACATTGATAAGAGTTTTCATTTCAATATTACCTAATTTCCCTTGGGACTCAACTCTGTGGAGGCTTTGAACTTCCATTTTCTCCAACTTATCCCATTAAAAAAAAAAAAAAAAAAAAAAAAAAAAAAGCCCATGGCTTAATTTCTCCCACCCTGCCCCCAACACACTTGCCCACCATTTTGATGTTATATTCTAAGTGTCTGAAATAGGATAGAGCTCAACTGTGAAAAAAACTTAGTTGAAATAAGCATGGCACCTAATAATTTGAGTGACCCCCAGTATATAAATCTTTACACAAACATTAGCATCTCAATGGCAGGCATGATAAACTTTCATCACTTAACCTATAAACCAATCTAAGGTGTATTTCCTGCAATAAGTAATTCCATTTGTTCCAACTTTTAAGTGTGCCTAAAAACTCTGAAGTATCAAAGTTTATGTATCATATAAAGTTCCAGAGTCCCTGGGTATGAGTCGTGGTTTCTCATACAACCTCTCAAATTCCAGTTGTTTAAAATGAGAATAGTACTGTGCTCCTTCAGCAGCACATATACTAAAACTGGAACAACACAGAGATCAGCATGGCCCCTATGTAAGCGTGACAACCTCATTTGTGAAGTGTTCCATATTTTTAAAAATTGAGAATAGTATTTGACTCATAGTGCCCAAGAAATAATAACAGTAATACTACTAAAGTAGAAATGAGGAAGTATAAAATACCCCTTGTAATGGAATAAAAACAAATAGGCTAATATGTCAATTAGGAGGCAAGTAAAAAAAATGTACATGAACTCGCTGCCTCTTTAATGGTCATGGAATTACTAGTTATATGTAAGAAACCATAAAGTGGAAGGTAAGAATTTGAACATAAAAGATACTGAATAAGAATGAAGTGAAATAGAAGGGGTATAAAGCTTTCTTCTTATTGAAATCATGCACAGAATTAATGGGATGACAGTGGAGAGAGATGAATGCTAGAAACACAATGAATTCTAATGATTGAAGGCTCTGAAAATATTACTTCGTTTCATGAGGCCTAACAGGTAAACTGAACCTCAAGGAGTCTAAGACAGGAGTTTGACAAATTATTCTTATGACTGCAAAACTTGCATTATCGTATAGTTTCTAAGATGACAACACTGAAGTACAAGACACATGGATTTTCTGATATTTGTTAAAAAAAATTAATCTCATACATTCACATCCCAGCCCAACATTCATCTTCAAAAATGACTAAAAATGCCTGTAATTCACTTTTTAGTTAAAAATCATGATCTGAAAGTTTAAAAAATATATATTTTTAGATCCTGATTAGGCCATTTAAGTAATTTGTTCTACTTTTGAAAAAATTACGTTAATAATCATGGTTATTATTCACTATTTTCAATTCTAAAATATTTTTAAAAATTAAATTAGGTTCAAAATGATATAGTAGCTTCTCCTTCAAGAAGTTAAGCCCTGACTGGTATGGCTCAATGGGTTGGGCATGATACTACTAACCTAAGGCACTAGTTCAGTCCTGTCAGGGCACATTCCTGGATTGCCAGCAAGGTTCCCAGTTGGGGGTGTGTGAGAGGCAACTGATTGATAATTCTCTCTTTCTCCCTTCCTTCCCCTCTCTAAAAATAAATAATTTAAAAAATTTTTTTTAATTTGTTTTTTTTTTATAGCAATCCCTCTTTTCATAATATTGCTTGACAATAAATATTTATAACATATAAGATTAGGTTACTGTTTTTTAAAGGAAAGAATACCTTGGACAATGGCAGAATTTGTAAAATGCAGAAGTTATTTGTGAAAATAAAATGACAACTCAATAAAACAATTTTTTTTCAAACTGAAAAATAGCGGTATAATTTCTAATGTTTAGGCTGTCACAAGGACATTTACAGGGCAGCAAAAGAGATATCCTTGAACCAGTATCTCAAAAATCTAGTAGCCCCAACAGATTCCACAAATAAGAAACTGGAATCTAATAACCCCTTTAAAATGCATGTTTCTTGTAAATTTATTCAACATAATCTAGAAACAAAATAAAATGTGATGTTCAATTCTGTCTGGAGGTGAAACGCCATGGCACCCAGCCCTCCATGTCCCCAGTGGGACAGAATACTGTTGGGGGGTAAGGAGCTGGTCTGAATCAACTCTCCACCTGCCACGTGGCCTTTGCTGGGTCAGGGAACCTCTGAGTTCCACTAGCCTTATCTATAAAACGGTGATAATGCCAGTCTCATACCTTTGCTGCAATGATTAAGTTAAAAAAGTACAGGTCAAAATGCTTAGAATGTTTGCATGGTAGAAACATACAATAAGAGCTTTTAAAAATTTCAATTCTGATCACAAGGATACAAAGATCCTAAATTATATATAGTGCTTATGTAAACACTATACTAAGTTGAACACATGGATTATGAACAGGAATTCC
The DNA here is from genome assembly GCF_987537825.1 of Furipterus horrens. NCBI lineage: Eukaryota > Metazoa > Chordata > Mammalia > Chiroptera > Furipteridae > Furipterus > Furipterus horrens. The sequence continues at coordinate 186,995,059 of NW_028327174.1, forward strand.
TTGTGTAGAACTACCTTTGTCATGTGCTGAGTATGACAACACTGTCTACAGCCACTGTGCTGTTCTCTTTCAGTCTTGTTATTCGGTGTCTTTTTCTCTGTATTTTAAAAAAATATTTTTTAAGTCTACCACTGACTACTGAAGTCTATAAATACAATGGTTTCATCCTTTTTTTTCTATACACATCAAGAAAGTGAGGAAGATTTATATGTAATACTTTTTTAAACACTTGTTAAGTAACAAACCATATTACTTTTACAGCTACAATTTATCCTTTTACACTCTGTGTTTTAAGATGTGGGGAAATGATTGCATTTAGTGTGAAAAAGTAAGGCAGGTGTAAATAACCATATTCACTTCCCACTAAGATAATCTGGGTTTGAGTGCCATTCCTACATCACTTATGGGATGATTAAACATGCTTATCCCATAGTTGTCCTGATTAACCCATTTACTTCTACATATTAAAAAGTTGTCCTTTACAGTGAACAGGCCAATTATGTGTAATTGAGCTTTTTCTAGCACACTATAAAAAACTCTTACTGTTAGGTCTGAACCAAAATGTCCACTATAGCAGTTTTATTTTTGTTTTTTTTTTGATACATAAGTTTTCAAACTTGCTTCTTAGTATGAATTTCCTAGTGCTTAATAATTCTGGAGCTATTATTAAAGGTTTCCCATGTAAATTCATATAATTTCTGGCCTATGTAAGTTCTACGATGTGCAATTAAATTTTGATCACTGAATTAAAAGTTTTCTCATTCAATTGAAAGGGTGTGTGTTCAATATGATTTCTCTGATGAACTATGAGAGTAGATTTCTTGCTGAAAGCTTTTCTACATTCACTACACCCATAGGGTTTTTCTCCAGTATGTATTCTATGATGTACAGTGAGGTGTGACTTCTTGCTAAAGGCTTTTCCACACTCACTGCATTCATATGGTTTAGTTCCAGTATGGATTCTCTGATGCACAATGAGTTGTGATTTTTGGATAAAAGCTTTTCTGCATTCACTGCATTCATAGGGTTTCTCCCCAGTATGAATTCTCTGATGTTCAATGAACTGAGAACGCCGGAGGAAGGCTTTCCCGCACTCATTGCATTGATACCTTTTGTCCCCGGTGTGAGTTCTTTGATGTATAATGAGATCTGACTTCTGAATGAAGGCTTTTTTACATTCATTACATTCAAAGGGTTTCTCCCCAGTATGAATTCTGTGATGCAACCTTAGTTCTGACTTCCTGTTGAAGGCTTTTCCACACTCGTTACACCCATGGGGTTTCTCCCCTGTATGAATTCTCTGATGTACAACGAGCTGTGACCGCCAGATGAAGGCTTTCCCACATTCACTGCATTCATATGGTTTCTCCCCAGTATGAGCTCTTTGATGTACACTAAGTGTTGACTTTTTAATAAAAGTTTTCCCACATTCATTGCATTCATATGGTTTCTCCCCAGTATGAGCTCTTTGATGTACATTTAGTGTTGACTTTTTGATGAAAGCTTTCCCACATTCACTGCATTCATAGGGTTTCTCCCCTGTGTGAATCCTCTGATGAATAATGAAGTTTGACTTTTGGATGAAGGCTTTCCCACAATCACTACACTTGTAGGGTTTCTCTCCTGTATGAGTTCTCTGATGTACAGTAAGTTGTGACTTCTGAATAAAGGCTTTTCCACATTCGTTGCATTTGTATGGTTTCTCCCCAGTATGAATTCTTTGATGTACAATGAGTCCTGATTTTCCAGTGAAGGTTTTCCCACACTCAATACATTTATATTTCTCACTGGTTAGAATTTCTGGTTGTGCAAAGAGTTGTGACCTGTGCATGAAGGCTCTGGTGTGTTCATTAGATGCGTTCAGATGAAATTCTTTTCCCAGTGTATTAGATTCATGGTCTATCTCCTTAGTCAGTGACTCACTATTCATGAATGCTTGGTTCAAAAACTTGTCTTGGTTTTCCTGGTGATTTGTGTCACCTCCCAGTTTCCTGTCTTCAAAAATGGAGTACACTGCGATATTATGGCACATCACTTCTTCAGAAATGATCTTCCGTGGAGTTAATTCTTTCATTTTGGGTCTTATTTCAAAGGCTGAAAAAAAGGCCCAAAGGTAATGATGTTAATTCACTCTTGAGCTTAGATAAATACAAAACAAAACCCAAAGTTCTTCATTTTAATGGGAACAGTAAATCTGATGACTATGATGGCGTCTTGAGATATAAGAGCATGACCTTAAAACCCAAAGACAGAAAAATAAATAGACATAAAAAGAGGTGATAGGAGAGAAATGGAAAAACAAGAGTTGAACTCATAGGTCTGTATCATGGTTCCACATGGTCCCCGCCCCACCCCCACTCTACCATGAGGCTCTGTGAAGAGCAAAAGCAGACCAAAAAGTAATTTCAGGAAAGAGAAAGGAAGGAAGTTTAGCAAAAAGAACTGAGGGTAAGTTAAAGTGATCAACAGAAGGATTAAACCCCCACTAAATATAAAAGTGCTGTATCAGTAACCAGGCAGATTAGAGCATAACCGCAGAAAAGGGATTCAGAGCGCTGTACATGCATCTTAAAGGGTCAGATGACCTAAAAGGGCATGGAGTGGGGCAGGTTCTTTTTAAAGGAGCAATCCTGAGTTAAAAGAACAGGTGACTTCAAAGGAAGAAAAAGACAAAAGAAAAAGAAGACATACCCTCTACTATTGGGTGGAGTGATAGGGAAGAGAAGAAAAAGGAGGAATTTAGGGCACTGGAAGTAAAGAGAGAACCACAAAACCAGAAAACTCAAAACTCCTCCCTAATAACAAAAAGGAAGGAAGGAAGAAAAGGAGAGATCCTGCTAAATACCATGGCTTTGCTGTATTAATGTAAAAGAACTCTGTAAAATTAGAATCTGCCCTGGCTGGTGTGGCTCAGTGGACTGAGCACTGGCCTGCAAACTGACAGGTTGCTCGTTCGATTCCCAATCAGGGCACATGCCTGGGTTGCGGGCCAGGTCTCCAGCTGGCACTGTGTGAGAGGCAACTGACTGATGTATCTCACACATAGATGTTTGTCTCCCTCTTTGTCTCCCCCATACCCTCTCTATCTACAAGTAAATTAAAAATAAAATCTAAAAAGAAAAATTAGAATCATACCATAATATGATAAAAATGAACAGAAGAAGTAAAGTCCATAGAAAACTATAGAAAAATCAGGAAATGAATTTGTATAGTAATCAACAGAGGCCATTGTCCCCTGAAAAAACAAAAACAAAACAAAACAAAAACTGGCCATGAAGCAGAAGAAATTTTTGTCTGAACTCCAAACAGAATTAAATACACTCAAATAAGCATGAGGTCATAGAAAACCATCATGACACATAACTTAAAAAAAAATTAAATGGGGAAAAAAGGGGAGAGACGAAAATGAAATTAATAAACTCAGGAGGAAAATGGAAGATTACAAGATGAAGGCAGGAAGAATACACTCAAATGGAAATTTAACAAGCAGCATTATAAAAAGACAGGAAACAACCGAGATAATAAAAATAAAACAAAGAATCAAGTAAAAATGGTCATAAAGTAATGGAAAAGGAAGACAGGGAGAGAAGGAATAACATTCTATTATTAAAGTCCTGAAAAAGCCCTCACCAGTGTGGCTCAGTTGGCTGGGCATCCCCCAAAGCTAAGGCTGCCGGTTAGATTCCAGGCGAGAGCACACGCCTGGGTTTTGAGTTCAGTCACAGTTGGGGTGCGTGCAAGAGGCAACCAATCGGTGTTTTTCTAACATATTAATGTTGCTCTGCATCTCTTTCTCCCTCCCTTCCCCTTCCCTCTAAAAATAAGTAAATAAAATATCTTTTAAAAAGTCCTGAAAAAACTTAAAAAACAAAAGATTATAACTCTGACTTCTGGTCAAGAAGGTGGTGTAGGCAGACATAACTTGCAAGCTGGTGCCCTATGTGAGACTCCATCAACCTGCTAACGCTGTTTGGCCCACCTTGGAGATCCCCAGACTCCATTCCACCCAACTTATGAGCCCACCCAAGCTGCTTTTCCATATGAGTGGCTGGTTCTAGCTCATGCTTCACAACTTCCTAAATCCTATCAATGCAAACAACAGTTGGCTTCAGTGAGCCCCAGGTCTGGAACTAGCAGCAGCCAGCCTAGATTCATAGTTTTGCTTTGCCTGGGAATCTCCAAGCCCAACACAAGGAGCAGCCATCTCAGACTGCTTTATAGCTCAGGCAGGATGGCCTCAGGCAAAACACAGGGGGGGGGGGGCTGACCTTGGCCTGAACCACCTGGGAAACCCCAGGGCCAGTGCACCCAGTGGACACCTACAGACCACATCGAAGCACCACCCTGCCCCTGCACAGCTAATCCACCACAGAAGGCGGAGGCTAGTGGTCAGTGGTCACAGCCAGTCCTTGCACCTGACTGGCCTGGGTAAATCCCTCCCATGGATCTGTCAACAGCAACCAAGGCTCAACTACAATACAAGGGTGTACTCAGCCCACATGAAGGGTACACCTGAAGTACCCAGCTTGGATGACAGGGAGGCTGTGCCACTGGACCCTACAGGAGACCTACTACATTAGGACACACTACCAAGACACAGAATCAAAGCAGCTCTACCCAATACATAGAAATAAACACAGGGAAGCTGACAAAACAAGAAGACAAAGCGACACGGCCCAAATGAAAGAACAGATCAAAACTCCAGAAAAAGAGCTAAATGAAATGGAGATAAGCAATCTATCAGATACAGAGTTCAAAACACTGGTTATAAGGATGCTCAAGGAACTTAGTGAGGACCTCTGCAGCATAAAAAAGATCCAGTCAGAAACAAAGGATACACTGATTGAAATAAAAAACAATTCAGAGAAACAACAGTAGAGTGAATGAAGCCAAGAATCAAATCAATGATTTGGAACATAAAGAAGTGAGAAACAACCAATCAGAACAACAAGAAGAAAAAATAATCCAAAAAAAAATGAGGATAGTGTAAGCAGGGAACTATTGCAAGCGTTCCTACATTCACATAATAGGGGTGCCAGAAGGGGAAGAGGAAGAGCAAGACATTGGAAATCTATATAAAAAAAAATAATGAAACAAAACCTCCCTAATTTGGTGAACAAAATAGACATGCAAGTCCAGAAAGCACAGAGTCCCAAACAAGATGGATGCAAAGAGGCCTACTCCAAGATACATCATAATTAAAATGCCAAAAGTTAACGATAAAGAGAGAATCTTAAAAGCAGCAAGAGAAAAGAAGTTAATTACCTATAGGGGAGTTCCCATAAGACTGACAGCTGATTTCTCAAAAAATCTGTAGGATAGAAGGGATTGGCAAGACATATCCAAAGTCAGGAAAAGCAGGGATCTACAGCCAAGATTGCTCTACCCAGCAGATATCATTTAAAATCAAAGGGCAGATAAAGAGCTTCCCAGGCAAGAAAAAACTCAAGGAGCTCTTTATCACCAAACCATTATTATATGAATTGTTAAACCATTATTATATGAAATGTTAAAGGGACTTATTGAAGAAAAAGAAGATCAAAACTATGAACAATAAAATGGCAGAAAGTTCCAATCTCTCAATAATTGAATCTAAAAATCAAACTAAGCAAGCAATAAGAACAGGGGCAGAATCATGGTTAGAGAGAGCATTTTGATGGTTGCCAGACAGGAGGGTGGTGTAGGGGAATGGGTGAAGAGGTGATGAGATTAAGAAATACAAATATGTAGTTACAGAATAACCATGTACAGTATTGGAAATGGAGTGGCCAAAGAACTTATACAAATAACTCACAGACATGAACAATGGTGGGGGGAACTGCCTGAGGGAGTAGGGGGTGCTGGGCAGAGGGAAGCAAAGGGGAAAAAATCAGGACAACTCTGTAATAGCATCACTGGTAAAATATAATTTAAAAAAAGATTATAACTACAAGACATTTCACACTGAAATAAAGAAAAAACAGAAGCATTTAGAAGGAATATGAATACCATTCAATAACTTTGAAATATAGTATACCTAAGAATGCCTGGATGGCCTCAATGCATACGGAGAGGAGTATAAGTCCATTTGGGGAGAATGGGTATGAGGTTATTAGCCAAAGGGATGCTAATTAAGAAATTTCCTAAATGATGTGGACATAGATAAGATCCAAAGTACAGGTGAAAGGGTTATCACTTTAAATTCAAGCAAAAAACAAAACAAAACAAAAAAGAATAATATAGGTGTTTGGTATGTAGCAGTGTCATTTAGGTATTCAACAATCCCACAGCCACCAACTGTCTTCATCCATTTCTAAATATCTATGGTCTTAAAAAATGATTTCCTAAAAAATATTTCAAAAATAGAGATCTCTTTATTCAACACAAATCTTACATTCTTGCCTATCATATGCTAGGTTCTCACTTACCTGGATAGGCCCAACTTGAGATTTCTCCCTCCTCTATCCATGGTTCTCCTTGCTTCAACAAGAAGATTTTATCTGACTTCAGAAATTCATACCCTGTTTATGGGAAATGATATAGGACTTAGGCATTAGTGGACAACCAACCATCCCAGAACGCAGGCCCATTACATATGTACCAGAATGGCTAAAATTAGAAAGACTAACATCACCAAAGCTTGATGGAACTCTCATACATTGCTAGTAGGATATAAATTGATATAACCTCTTTAGAAAACTGTCTGGTTGTATCTACCAAAGAGAAATACGCACATGCCCTATGACCCAAAAATGCTATTCCTATGTATATACCTAATAAAAGTGAAATCCTATTTCCACCAGAAAATATGTATAAGAACATTCATTAGAAAAATAACATGCAGAACAGTTTTATTCATAATAGCCCAAATTTGAAGTAATTCAAATGACCATCAAAGGTGGCACATGGATCAACTGATGAATTACTGTATAATCATGAAATGGAATATGATGCAATAAGAAAAAGGATCAAACTACTGTCACATGCCAAAACATGGTTGAATTTCACAGATATTATGTTCAATGAAAGATGCCAGACAACAAACCTTGCATACTGTGTGATTACACATCCATGAAGTTGAAGAATGAACAAAATTTATGGGGATAGAAGCCACAAGTTGTTATCGCTACTGGAGGTAAATGGAAGGCTGGTAGGGTGCTGGAAATGTTCTATAGCTTCATCTGGGTAGTAGTTAAGTAAGCGTGTACATACAAAAAACCGTATTAAGCCGTATACTTAAGATCTGAATACTTACTGTACACACTATATTTCAATTTATAAAAGCTAAGGACTTAGGCCCAGACCATTGTCTTTAGTCTCCAAGGAATGTGCAAGATGCAGTTCCCATTTTCTTTTCATCCAAATTCACCAGAGAGGTACAAGCATAGTATTTGGTACTCAAAATTAATATTCTTTTGACATTTATAGCTTGAAATGAAGCTCATTAAGCATTCATAGACAAAACAGTTTTTAGTAAACAAGAAAGGAAAGGCAGTCATTTGGGCACTACGGTAGGTTTAATAAATGTCCAGAAATTTTTTGACTCTTTCATTCAAGATGTAGAGCTTAATTCTCCTCCCCTTGGGCATAGGCTGGACTTAGTAACTCACCTCTAATAAACACAATAAGATACAAGAGATAATGTATGATTTTGGAGACTTGGTCACAAAAGGCACTGCGACTTACTCCCCGCTTCTCTCGGCTCAGTCTATCTGGGAGAAGTTTGCCATGTTGCGAGAATAAGCTCACACGATAAGGAACTGAGACCTCCTTCCACTCACTGAACAGCAAGGAACTGATGGCTCTTATCAATAACCACATGATAAGTCACCCTGGAACTGGAGCCTAGACTCCCAACCAGGCTTTCATATGGCGGCAGCCCCTGCCAATATCTAACTACAACCGCAGGAAGGACCACAGGCCAGAACCGCCTCGCTAAGACTTTCTAAATTCCTGACCTACAGGAATTGTTTGTTTAAGACATTAAATTTTGGGGTGGTTATTGTGCAACAATAGGTAATCGATACCAACCAGCACCCTCAGAGGAAAGATGTCCTTACCCACGGAAACAAGGTTCCTATAGTTCTCCAGCATCACATCCCTGTACAGGTTTCTTTGTGTGGAGTCCAGCTGCTGCCACTCCTCCTGAGTAAAGTACACAGTCACATCCTTGAATGATACAAACCCCTGTAACAGCCAGAGAGAGGTGTAAAGCGCTGAGCTGAAGAGAGGGCACACGGGGGTGCACACTCATAGACAGAAATACACGAGCAAACTGAACATTGGATGAGAAATGGGACAGCCACATCATTTTATAGGACCTCACCACAAAACAGTTACTAATCACACTGGAAAAAGTGGCTTTGTGAGAGGAACCAGCCGGCCTGCCTGAGTCAGTGACAGGACAGACGGCCGATGCCCCCGAGAAGGAGCGTGCAGGCCCTCCTCCCAGGGGTGAAGGACTTTAGGCTGGTCAGGGGCACATCAGACAGCTGCAGTGCTGGGTCATGGAGCAGGGGGCACTGAGGACCATCTGGACTAGAGGGGACATAGCAAGCTGGTCCCTATGGATGGAACAGCTTAGGCTCATGCAGGTCAGGAGCAAGTTCTCCGTCTTATCGCTCAACAATTCTTTAAGTCTGCGATTGTCCCCCAAGGAAAACTTAAAGCAAACAGATACTCAGCATATCTGTAAGACAAGTTTTCCAATGTAAAAGAATTTAGTATTTTATAATGTTTTAATTTTTTTTTAAATATTTTATTTACAAAGGGTAAGAAGTAAAAGAAAAAGAAGGGAAAACTGCCAAATACTCTGTCTACAGGCGGAAGTCAAAAAGAACCAAGTCATTCCTGATTTTAAGGCTCAGAAATGTTTGTTGTTTACGTTTAAGGCAATTGCTAGTGAAATTAAAAGCAGGACATGCACTTCCAAAGGCTCTGTAGAAGACAGAAGCTAATGGACCCATCTCCGGGGCTGAGCAGGAGAGCATAAGAGGACACAGGCGAGCAGCCCCAGGCCGCGCGGAGCACAGGCCACACAGCGGCCCCCGACAGGCCACACTGGGTGGAGTCCCTAAAGGGAACAGCTGTACACACCCCCCCCCAAACCCAATGAGCGTGGCATCCAAAAGAAAAGGCTAACAGGCAGAGAGGGAAGGAAGCCAGTGTAGCTTTCCCTGATTGAGAATTGCAGGTGACACCACACCCCTCTTCACTGATTTAAAGTGACACGAATGTTTCAGATGTTCAGAGACCACCAGGAAGCTGGGGAGAGAGAAGCACAGGGAGGCTCTACCCCAGGAGTCTGTGTGTGAAACAGACTGAGTCATGGGTGTTCCCCACAGACAATGGTCGTGTAAAGGACCAGGGAAGCCATGGAATTTCCAGGGCTCAAAAACAGGCCGCCGGACATCACAGAAAGAGGCAGAAGGAGCACAGCTGGCCCAGCCCGGCTGACGTCAGGAGAGTAAGGTGACTGACTCGTTTTTAGTGCATTCCCTCCAAAATATTACAAATAAAAGTTCTACTTACTGTTCAAAAAAAAAAAAAAATTGTAAAAAGGTAAAGATAAAAAAAATTGAAATGTGAAAAATGAATATTCTCTGATAAGATGTGGAGGGGGGGAGAAAAATCATTACAGATGGAAGGAGGGGTAAGTAAAAAGGCGTGGAGACATAATAAAGGACACGGTAAATTCAAGGAACCATGAGTACTCCAGTATAACGCTCTCAGACATCAGTCATTCACACAGTGCTTTCACAATTTTATCATATCTGCGTATCACCTGTACTGCTGCTGACTTAATAGTTTTAACCCAACTCAACATTTTTACATAAGTAAATGTATTTTGAAAGGAAACCACTAAAGAGAAATGAAAATACCAACAACAAAAATCTGCAAAGCAAGTATATACTGCTGAAATGCCATGTATGGGATTTGCTTTAAAATACTCTAGAGAACAAATAAATAAAGATGTGAAACTGGTAAAATATTAATAATTGTTGAAAATGTATGAGGCCATACAAGGGATTTATTACACTGTTTCCTAAATTTCTGTCTGTATTTTTCCATTAAAAATACTTTTAAAAATTAAATAGAAACTGTTTTAATGTTTAAGTTAAAATAAAAACAATAAAATGTAAGCAATATTTGCCCTGGCTGGTATGGCCTAGTGGGTTGAGCGCAGGCCTGCAAACCAAAAGGTTGCTGGTTCAAGTCCCAGTTAGGGCACATGCTTGGGTTGCTGGCCCAGTGCCCAATTTGGGGGCGTGTGAGAGGCAACTGATCTATGTTTCTCTTCCTTGATCCCCCTCCCTTCCCCTCTCTAAAAAATAAATAAAATCTTTTTTTTTAATGTAAGCAACATTTAATCTAATATTTATTTTTTTTAAATGTGTATGTAGAGATAATGAGAAGATGAAATAATTTATGATCAGTAATAAAGTGCTACTGAGCTCACTGTTGCTTACTTTTCAAACAATGGTTAAGTTCTACATCAATTACAAAATTCTATTTTTAAGTTTGATGTTAATCAAAAAGATAGTGTATGAGGGAAGGAGAGGAAGAATCAACTAAGAGTTCTTTCTTTTTGGTTTAAGGAATTGGCATCCCACTAACATCCAGAAGACAAGAGCAGGTTTGGGTGGAGGGGAGATGGGGAATTAAAAATTCTATTCATCCAACAATAAAGGACAAACGATCCATTAAAAATGGGCAAGGGACTTGAACAGACATTTCTCTGAAGATGATAGGCAAATGGACAATGAGCACATGAAAAGATGCTCAACCTTATTAGTCATTAGGGAAATGCAAATCAACACCACAATGACATACCACTCTACATCTAACAGGATGGTTATGATCAACAAAATGGAAAATGTAAGTGTTAGTGAGGATGTGGAGAAACCGGAACCCTCATACATTACTGGGGGAAATGTACGATAGTGTAGCTGCTGTGAAAAACTTTGGCAGTTCCTACAAGAGTTAAATACAGAATTATCATATAACCCAGCAATTCCATTCCTAGGTATATACTCAAAGAGATTTGCAATCAACAGGTATTTACATACTTGTATGCCAATGTTTACAGCCAAAAGATAGAAGCAACTCGTGTCCATCAGCAGATGAACGTATAAATAAAATGTCATATGTCCACATAAAGGAACATTATTTAGCCACAAGAAGAAATGAAACTCTGATACATGGATAAACCTTGAAAACTTGCTGGGTAAAATAAGTTAGACACAAAGGAGCAAATACTGTATGATTCCATCTAAACAGGCAAATTCATAGTCAGAAATTGGTTCTGAGTGGGAGAAAACAGGGAGTTTATCGCTCAGTGGGTACAGAGTTTCTATCTGGGGTGATAAAAACGTTTTGGGAGAAAAAAAAGTTTTCGAAATAGATAAGGGTGATGGATACACAATTGTAAATTCAATTAATACCACTTAAAAATTGTTAAAATGGCAAATTTTGCTACACATATTTTACCACACAAAAAAATCTAGTTGTCCAAGTTAAGTTCAAGATATCTATTATAGTAGATACCCAAGTGGCAGTAAGTAGGCAACTGGACTTCAGTGGGATGACAAGTGCCCAGAACAAAAACCAAGCTGAGGAAAGAGAGAAGGTAAAAAGTGGGGAGTCCTGACCGGTGTGGCTCAGTTGGTTGAGCACCCTTCAGGGAAGAGAAACATCACCAGTTCGATTCACTGCACTGCAGGTTTGTCCCTGGTTGGGGCACATATGAGAGGAACTAATCAATGTTTCTCTCCCTTTCTCTCTCCTTTCCCCTCTCTCTAAAAATAAATAAATAAAACCTTAAAAAAGAAGTGGGAAGAGGGATGTAATAGACAGTGAAAAAAATGGAGGAACAATGGACCAGAGGTCTGAATGGGATTGAAGAAGTGCTAGAATCAAGGTACTAAAGTAAATGAGCTAGAAACCTAAATAATGGCCAGAGAATTAAATGCATGGAGATAGTACAGTAATTGGTAATTATAAATCTAGTATATGACTATGGAAGTTGGAGGCTGTGGCAGAGCAGAGAAAAAAATAATCTCTGGAAATGAGGAGTTACACTGGTACCACTTGTACCAATAGTACCGTGATATTGTGATTTCTAATTAGAAATATATTTAGTTTTCACCCTGGTTCTTGGCATAGAGTTCCTAAAACCCTGGAATTTCCTGATAAAAGAGCTAAAGGTGTCTTTTGTTATGCTAATAAAGTGACTTTTGAAAAGCACCTAAGGATGGAGGCTGGCTGCTGGTGAATAGAGGGTTGGAACTTTCCAGGGAGCGGAGTGGGGCTAGAGGGTGAATCAATCACCAATCGCCAAAGATTTAATCAATCGAGCCTATGTCATGAAGCCTCCATAAAGACCCAAAAGGAGGGGGTTCAGAGAGCTTCCAGGTTGGTGAACCAGAATGTTTCCACATACAATGTGCCAGGCCCCAAACTCCACAAGGACAGACCTCTGTCCCAGGCCTCACCATATGTATTGTTCACCTACCTGTTGAATTGTACCTTTTAATACCCTTTGTAATAAACTGGTAATCTAGTCAGTAAGCTGGTTTCCTGAGTTCTGTGAACAGCTCTAGCAAATTAATCAAACCAAAGAAAGGGGTGGTGAGAACCACTGACTGACAGCCAGTCAGTCAGAAGCACAGGTAACAATCTGGGCTTGCAATGGGCATCTGCAATGTGTGTGGGGGGGGAGGAGGACTGAGTCCTTAATCTGTAGGATCAGGTGTTATCTCCAGATGCAGTGTCAAAATTGAGTTGAGTTGTATAACATCCAGCTGGTGTTGAAGAATTGCTTGGTGGTAGGGGGGGGGGGGGGGGGGAGGATTAAGTGCACAATTATAGATACATAACCCAGCAGACCCCAAACTTTAAATTGGAGGTGGTGATATTGTAATATAATAAGAAATACATATTTTGGTCTTTATCCCTGATTTCTGGTCAGAGTTCCTAAAACTTTATAATTTCCTGAGCAATTAAAGGGTTTAGAAGCATCCCCCCCTCCCCCCGCTATTTGGTCTTTGATGCTTGTTCCTGACACATAGCTCCTAAAATCCTTGGAGTTTCTTGGGTATTAGGAGTGCCTTTTGTTCTAATGAGGCAACTCTTGGTGAGACATTTTTCAGATAATAAAAAAACATGCACATCAAGAATATATACCTTAAGAAAAACATGAATTATATATAAGTACTTCAATACTGAGATATTATGGTCATTAGATATATATACAAGTAGGGGATGTTTTCTTTTAACTCCAGCTCTCCAGTGGATCATCTTGCACCACTAATGTATGCTCCCCACTGTGAAGACTACTATACTGAAGATATACGCTACAGTGGATATAAACAATAGAGCATTATAGGTAAAAATTAAATAACATATACCTTGAAATAAAAACATTTAAAAAGAACTATATGCACAACCAATGGGCATGGACTAGGGGGGGAGGGGATTAGAGGGTCACTGGGTGGAGGGGGACAAAAGGGAAAAGAAATTGGGACAACTGTCACAGCATAATCAATAAAGCATATTAATAAAAAAAATTTAAAGCTGAATGACAATCACAACCACTAGAATGCTGGCTAGCAGTATTTAGCTGAGTGATAAACCAACAGATATGAGCAAATTTACTTGATCTTCACTATCCAACCAAGTATGCTCACTTGATATATACTTGGAGATTCTCAACCTATTGCATTTTATTTTTTTATCTTCACCCAAGGACATTTTTTTATTGCTTTTACAGAGGAAGGGAGAGAAATATCAATGCGAGAAAGAAGCATTGACTGGTTGCCTCCCATAAGCGCATGAACCAGGACTTGCACATGCCCAAACCATGGACCAAACCCATAACCTAGGCATGTGCCCTGATCAGGTATCAAACATACAACCCTTCCATTAAGGGACAGCACTCCAACCAAGCCACACTAGCCAGGGTTCAACCTATTGCATTTTAAAGAGAAAGTTTCTGATTACTTTACTTATTGGTTTAAAAATGCAAATTAAAATTGATACTATTATTACCTTTAAATAACATATATCCCCTGGCCCAATTTCACAAACTCCCAGGGTTGAGAAATGCTGCTCCAAAAATTACAGATTTTATCATGGATCAACGCAGACTGTTGAACCGCTGTGTTCTTGGACCTCATGATTTTACTGCCTAAAAATTGAATTCTGCCTTGTTATTATGCCCTATACTTATTATGACAAATAGTTCAAGGAACAGTTATGGAGAAACCTATTATGGAATTTACCATGGATTGGTAATTGTTAAGGACACTGCCTACTACATCATAAGTATGCAGACTCATCAAGAGAATAACTTCAAACCTAAATACCAAAAAAATCTTTACTTCTCTCAAGAAATTAGCACATGTAATGTATAGTTAGCACATTTAATGTAGATGATATGCTCAACTTTAATTACCTGTGAAGATTCTATAGCTATTATGACTATGTTCCAAGTTTCCTTGGTCTAGATACTTTATTTTCCCAGATATCCACTGACAATTTTCATTTAATTAATTTCTAAAAACTGTCTCAAATACAGTGGAAAACAAAATGAGGTATAAACAACAACTTACCTGAGACTTAGTCATTTTCTACTGCTCTTCAGAAGGGGCAGATATCTGTGAAGACAAAGTGGGATGAGCAGGAACGGGTTAAAAAGATATCCTTGAAAGCCTGAGAATCTGGGCATGCCCTGGAATTCCCAGACCATGAACCTAGAAATTCGTATGATCAACCACATAAAAGACTACCCTTTGAAAACTGCCCCTTTCAAAGGTTCCTTCTGAGAGATCACAAAAAATTATGCTGTGACAATATAAACCTATCGACTTACAGTTCTGAGAGATAAAGACATAATATATTTTTCCTGAGATTTGAATGTATTCCACTGTATGTTCAAAATTTTTCTCCCCTCAATATCCATTTATGATTAAGAACTCTCAACAAAGTGGGTATAAAAAGGACATACTTCAACATAAAAAGGCCATATTTAACAAACCCACAGCTAACATCATATTCAACAGTGAAAAACTGAAAGCTTTTCTTCTAAGATCAGGAACATTACAGGATGCCCACTCCTATCACTTTTAATCAATATAGTACTGGAAGTTCTAGCTACAGTAATTAGGCAAGAAAGATAAATAAAAGGAAGAAAGAAGCAAAACTGTCACTAAATTCAGATGACTCTAAAGACTCCACTATAAAATAGTAAAAGTAATAAATTAACTCAATAAAGTCACAGGATACAAAATTAATATACAAAAATACGTTGCATTTCTATACACTAATAAGGAGCTATAAGAAAGAAAAATTAATCCCATTTACAACTGCAGCAAAAAGAATAAAATACCTAACAATAATTTAACCAAAGAAGTGGAAGACCCGTGCTCTGAAAACTATAACACAGTCAAGAAAAAAATTGAAGACGACACAAATAAATGAAAAGATATACCATACTCAGGGTCTGAAAGAATTAGTAGTGTTAAACTGTCTATACTAGCCAAAGCAATTTACAGGCTCAACGAAATCCCCATCAAAATATCAGTGGCATTTTTCACAGAACTAGAACAAATAATCCTAAAACTTGTATGAAACCACGAAAGACCCCACACAGCCAAAGCAATCTTGAGAAAGAACAAAGCTGGAGGTATTATGCTCCCTGATTTCAAACTGTATTACAAAACAGTATACATAGTATTGTCACAAAAACAGACACACACATCAATGGAATAGAGCCCAAAAATAAGTTTGTGCACATATGCATATATATATACGTACTAATCTATGACAAAGGAGGCAAGAATATACAATAGGTTATAGACCATCTCTTCAATAAAAGGTGTTGAGAAAATTGGACAGCTACTTTCAAAAGAATGAAACTGGAAAATTCTTATACCATACATAAAAATAAAGTCAAAATAGATTAAAGACTTGAATGTAAAACCTGAAACCATAAAACTCCTAGGAGAAAACACAGGCACGTAGCCCTGACATCGGTCTCAGCAATATTTTTTGGCCCAGTCTCCTCAGTCAAGGGCAACAAAAGCAAAAATAAACAAATGGAATGACATCAAACTAAAAAGCTTTTGCACAGAGAAGGAAACCATACACAAAATGAACAGGCAACCCACTGAATGGGAGGAGATATTTGCAAATCGTATATCCAATAAGGGGTTAATACCCGAAATATATAAAGAACTTACACAACTTAATATAAAAGAAAAAACCCAATTAAAAATGTTACAGAACCAAAGTAAGGGTTCGGCTGCCCGTCGCCTCCAGTAGGCAAATTCTAAAGGCAGAGACTGATGAGAAAGGGAAGAGATTTTTATTCAAATGATGCATGATCCGGGAGAACGGCAGACTTGTCTCAAAGCCCATCCCCTCCGCCGACAGAGAGGCAAGGCCAGCCGTCCTCAGTCAGACAAACCCAAAGGCAGTGTCCACAGTTCCTTCTCCCACGTAAAGTACCGTCCTTTGGGAACCGAGGGCAGCGGCTGAGCGGTCATCCAGGAAGCTCAGCTTGCTCCCGGCCATTGTCCGGCTTCAGGCTCCCGCCAGGAACACAAGCGTGAGGCCAGTGCCACCCCTAGCCATGTGGCTTCCAGGGACAGAATGTACCCCAAGTAAAAGAGCCAGAATATTCCCCAGGTGAATAAAAGAATGCCCCTTCCTTCCCCTAGATTTATACTAGTTTCGGGTGTGGGAGGACCAGGTGCTTTCTCAGAATGCCCAATTAACTTCCCAAATTTCCCGGTGTTCGGGGAGGGTCCGCCCCTCAACCAATCCCTTCTTTCCACCGGGCTAGACTGACAGGCTTCTTCAGATCAGCACCCGCCCCCGCGGCAGCGGCCATTCTGATCCCTCTGTAGGAATGTGCCTGCCTTCCCCGGTGGCCCCACCCCCAATCGGTACCGGAAGCGGGTAGGAGGGTTTTTCCCCTCTCCAATTATCTTGCTAGCCTTACCTCAGCTCAGTGCAATACTTCCTCCTGTCGCCATCTTTCCTAGGGGCGAGGGAAAAGGGTCGGCAGGAGCGGGACGTCTCCGCCCCCAGGGCTAGCGTTGCAAAGGTAGGAGCTTGGTTACCTGCACAGCAGCCTGACTCAATACCAACAGCACCACTAAACCCCGAGCTCCGCAGGGCAGCTGGTACATCCTGTGCATCGCCCTTAATTACTCACCACATCAGGATCTGAAATTACGGACCGCTGCAATCGCTCTATCGCTGATCTTACTTGTGTCCTTTATTCCCAATACTGCAGCCAGTGATTGAAACCTCCTTTTCTGAAATCGGACTCCTCAACTCCCCGCTTCTTGACTCTTCCCGTGAGCCCCCAGTTGACCGCTACGACCTGCCCCCACCACTCCAGGGGTCGTGGGACTCTCCCAGTTACCGCGGATATGGGCGCAGCCCCTCATTCTCCTCCTTCGCGAGACTTTGCAGGTCGTTAATCTTCAGGAGCCAAGGATTAACATGGCCGCGCCCATGAGCGAAATGTGTAGTAAATGGGCAGCGCCATGTTTCGAGTAGTGTTGACGCCGTACGGCAAAGAATTCTGAACAGCAAAGGAGGTGGGAACTGAAATAATGGCGTGGGAACAATGCGGGAGCGACGACAGAAACTAGGAAAGAATCCCAGGTATCTGAGGATGGTGTCAGAGAACCGATTCAGCCAAGATATGTTGTAGAAATGGGTGCGCAGAGGAAGGTGCAAGGCAAAGATTGGGAAGTGGAGTGGGAAGCAGGGGAAGCCCCTCCTGTTCAGCGGATGGAAATGTCTCAACGTAAATCGGTTGATCTACATCACAGTGTCTCATTTTCCCAATCTGGGGTATAGCAATAAAAATAGTAAATGTTTATTGAGCACTTCTATGTGTTTTTTGAGGTACGTTAGTTTTTTTTTAAGATTTAGAAGCATTTATTTAAAATAATTTACATATAGCATTCTTTTCTAATATTTTATTAAAAGCTCTTTACATTCTGTATAATCGTCTTTAACGTCAGACTCAATCATTTTATAAGGTCATTACACTTGCAGATCTGGTTGAGATAGTGCATTTTTGATTTTTGAAAAGTGCTGTCAATGGACGTTTTACTTCAAGTATCAAGTTTTGTTTCCTTCGTTTTAGTACAGTTGATTTCTTTTTCAGCTGTCTTATAGGAATAGCTGTGGTCCTAACGATTTATTATATTCTTAAATTTATTGCAGTGACATTAGTAAAATTATATATATTTCAAGTGTGCAATTCTATAATCATTATCTGTATGTTGAATTGTGTGTTAACCACCTGAAGTCGCCTCCTTCTGTTAATCTCTGATGTGTCTTCAGCAGGGGCATAGTCTTCTCATCCCAATCAGGGAATGTGTTCACAAGGGAGGATATTTGAATTCTATTTTCCAGGATGACTGGCTGGAGTTCACCAAAAGAAAGGCATTCTGACTTACCCTCCCCCAGGGCTGCCTCCCATGGAGAATATGGCTCCATCCTGACTTCTCCACAGAAAAGGGTAAAGGAGGGTCAAATATATGATGATGGAAGGAGACAACTGGCCAAAGGCCAGGGTGGCAAGCTCACCCTAGGGTGGCCAGAAGGCTAAGAGCACCAAGAGCGCCATGAGGGCCAAGAGCGAAGAGAGCAAGTCCTTTGTTCTGAGCACATATGTAGTTGGTGGGGTGGGGGTGAGGGAGTTACATTTTGATTGACGGATAAAGATGGAGCAAGCTTTTCTCAGGGTTGGGGGGTGGGCAGACTACCCAAAGTTAGGGATGTGTTGGGGTCTGTTAGCCCAGTTCCTTATCTTGCTGCAGGTTCCATTTGTTCATCTTGTAAAACACATAAGTGAAGGAAGGCAGTAAATTAAAGTTGGGGCAGTTACCCAAAATTATTTATGGACTCTTTCTATAAGCATTAGGGACTCTCTTATAAAACAGATAGGGACAAGAGGTAGGCAGTTAACCAAAGCCGGTTTATGGGTCTCTTCCCTTTGGGCACTGCGGACCCTCTACCGTCTTTCTGGCCTTGGGATGAAAGCACAATTTCAAAGGCTTTCCTTCCCAGATAGTGGAACAGATACATAGAATTTCAAGGACTTTCCTCCTCCCATCCTAATATAGTGTTTCTTGTGATGTTGGAACACCTGGCAATATTATCAGACCAGGCCCTGGATTGCTGAGTTAGCTGGTGAGACATGTCTCCCTCTGCTTCTTGCCTTCTGTATTAAGTTCTTTGTTAGATTGCAGTGGTAAGGGCCCTGCCTTTGTTTCCCCTCTGGTCCTCATTCAGCTGTAACCCTAGGATTTCCAATTATTGTGACCTTCTCCTCTTTGGTCTGACAGCTATTTGGGGCGAGACTGTCAGAATCAGCTTGGTTTCCCTGCCTTTCTTGTTAGATATAATATTGGGTTGGCCAAAAAGTTTGGTTTTTTCCATGAGGTGTCTCTTAGCACTTAGTTGTCTTTAACTTCATTTGAAACCATTTTGTTAGATTATATTGAGACAGCTGTCATGTCAGCATGCATTTTAAAAAACTTATCAAAATCGGTGAATTTTTGTGTAGCTATTTTAATACTGAAGAGGGAAGAAAATAAGCAACACTTTTGGCATATTATGCTTTATTATTTCAAGAAAGGTAAAAACTGAAATGCAATAAAAAGATTTATGCAGTGTATGGAGAATGTGCTCTGACTGATCGAACGTGTCAAAGTAGTTTGCGAAGTTTTGTCCTGGAGATTTCTTGCTGGACAGTACTCCCCGGTCGGGTAGACCAGTTTTAGTTGATAGCAATCAAATTGAGACATTAACTAAGAACAATCAACAGACTACCATGTGGGAGATATCCAACATACTCAAAATATCCAAATCAATAAAGTTATTGGTGAAAATGGAAAATGTATTTTATGGAAAAAACCATGCGGACATTTTAGGCAACCCAGTATTTATGTCTATTGACTCTTCCTCTGAAAGTAAAGCTAACACACATGTATTACTGCCATGCTTGGTAGTGCAAGGGAGGAGCTCAGTCTGATAGTGACAATGCTGTATGATCAGGGATGTGACTGAGGCACGATCGGTGTTGAGTGGGTACAGTAAGACTGGGTGGTAGCAGTGGGGGTATGAGAAGGGACCCTTAAAAAGGCTTAGTGATGCAGGCATTCTGAGGGCCTGGGGACCTGAAGGTCTGTGACCCACTGTGGGTTCTTGGCTTCACACGGGAAAGAATTCAAGCATAAGCCAGCATAGAGTTTAGAGTGAAATAGTTTATTAGTGAAGAGGTGAGACAGAGAGTGGGCTACTCCACAGACAGCAGCCCCTCCCTAGTGGGATTCACTTCTTTTATTGAGGCGCATTTACTGAAGGGGTGGGGCATTCAGTAAAGGGGAGGAGTATTCAGGATTTCTCCAGGAAAGGTGTGGAGACTTCTCAGAAGAACCCCGTTGGCCATTTTGTGGACTTATGTAGGCTTCTCGTTTTGGGTCATGGCAGCTGGGGGTGCGTCGTTTAGCATGCTAATATACTATTATAAGCATATATAATGAGGCTAGGGGTCACCATGAGGGGAAGTTAGTTACCTTGTTGGATCAGGCTGCTGTTCTGCAATTTCTAAGCCATAAATCCATTGGGAGTTGGTCTTTGTATATCATTGACAGTCCCTGTGGCTCTTAAGGGTTACAGCTGTTTTTGCCACATACCCTGTCTCATTAGGACATGATTTTTTAAAGTGATTCTTGGAAGAGGAGCAGTTTATCGGGAAAACAAGGTGAGGAAGAGAAGTTTCAACAGAACAGTAGGTATAAACCACTTCTCACATTAACTTAGAGCAGACTGATCCACCTCCACATCTTTATTAACTTAGGTGGTTGGGAATGTATACATACTCCTGTTGAAAGAGGGAGGGAGTTCCTTACCAAAGACTAGGGGAGTCTCATTTGCTTTGTGAGGCCCTAACTTAATAGTTCTTTTACATATGTAATATAATTCAGGGAGGAGTCCACAATCTATAGCCCTTGGGGAAATCTTGCCTGCTGTTTTGATAAAAGTGCCTGCTCATCAATTTACATATTGTCTCTTCTTGCTTTTGTGCTATGACAACAGATTTAGGGCCACTCAGTGTGTCAATTTTCTTTCATTGTTCACCTCCAATCATTTTTAGACATCATTTCCTCATTCATTGATGCTAACTTTTAATTTATATTTTACTGCACAGGATGACTTTCAGCATTCATTTCTACTGTTCAGGCATACCTATATTCCTGACTGTTTCAGGTATGGCACGATTATGAGTTCTCCAAGAGGTGTGGGAAACTTAATCTAGGCATAACCTGCAACTGTGTTATCCTTCTAAAAAGTGCATGTTTTCTACAGCTCTGGACAGTGGTGATCATCCTATGCATACTATTAGACCTCCTCTTGATCATAATTACTGATGAAATGGATTTCGCATTGCATTTTCTTCCCCTGAGTTACTTTGTACTAAGGGCATAATATAGCAGTTTATATTTCAATACATGCACACATTCATGCAAATTCCATTCTCAATAGCTATAACTTTTCATTCTCTGAAATGAGATCAGGAAGGCAGGCACTTGAATGGGAAATATTTGCAAAGATGGTATTTAATTACATGTTTGTTGAGAACCCATCGTTATGCTAGACAAATATCTAGGTGAAAGATATACTGAGCAGTATTAACAATGACTAGACAAGTCTTGTTTGCTGACTCATATGTTTATTTTGAGGACCATGTAATGTAGTGAATGTGCTATGAAAACTATAATAAAAGATTACATGTATGTACATGCCAAATATCATTACCTTAAATTACAAAACCATTTTTGTTCTCATGTCACTGTTTTTAGTGTATCAAGTAAATTTTAAATCAGAACAGCTGCATTTTTTGTCTATGATTCATGGGTAAAAAAATTCTAAGTATGCAGTGGAAAATAGGTTTCCTGTGTGAATCCATATTAATTCATAATACCTTCTGGAAAGCATGCTTAAGAATGATTCTGAGGCCAAGTCTCAATTAACTTAGAAAGAGTTCAGTGGTCCTTTAGCAATGTCTGCTATTGGACAAGAACAGGGAATTGTGCCATTTGTTGCAAAACATTTGCTATCCCAGTAAAGGTGTTTGTATTTAAGTGCTTTCAATGAGATAAAATGGAGTAATTGTCCAGAAAATCACTTTCATCCACCTACAATCACAATTCATCTTCAGTCTTTGAAAAAATGGCAAGTAGAAGAGATAGTACTGAGATATAATTGTAATTTATTATTTTAATGAAAAGACTTGTTTAATAGGAAAAGTCTGTGAATTCAATATAATATTCTTAGACTCATAATAATTCATGAATAGGTACGGAAACTTACTTTAGCAAACAACATCATGGAGTGGACTCTGAAAATTTTAATTAGTGTTGACTTATGCATATCAAAAGTATTTTAATTGTGGGAATAAGACAGGTACCTGATGAAAAAGTTCAAACTGTATACAATGAAAAGGAGGTCTTCCTCCCAGCCCAGACTCCATTCCTGAACTCTTGGGCCCAATGGCAACCACTATTGAGTTTTATCTCTATTTTTCAAACCAAGTCCATTCACATACAAATATATATACACATACATATATATACAGAAAGAGACAGGCAAACACACCCTTCTGTACACAAGTGGGAACATATTAGATGCATATTTCAGCCACCTGCTATTTTCACTTAATAATATATCTTGAACATCATTTTCTACCAGCACCTGTGCATCCTCAGCTGCTTTCTTTCATTTTCTCTTAATTTTGAGTTAATACTTTTATATAAATAATAACAGCCTTTTAATGAAGTTTTCTGCTCATGCAGAAGGTAGCAAAAACATTAATAGCTGAGTGATAATATCAAAGATGAGCCTCATACCAATGACCACAAACATTTATACAGGGCAATAAACAGACAAATTCAATTCTTGTGTAGTATTTAAGTACTCAATACTCAAGCACCTCAGAAATTTTCAGCATATGTAATTTCTCTAGTGCTCTGCTTACTTAACTTACTAACAAATTTTAAAACTTTATATTTCAATGTAAACATATAGGTCATTTACAATTATTTTAAAAACTTTTCTATAAAAGATTTAGTATCAAGTTTCAACTCAATTGCTTCTATGTGAAGATTCATTTTCAAATGCTCTCGTGTATAATGAGGTGTGACATCTTGTTAAAGGCTTTCTAACATCCTTGAAATTCATGAATACTTCTAAGATTAAATAAAACCTTCAGGTCAATATCTCGCATTTATTTCACTCATGAGATTTCTCTTCTGAATGAGTTTTCACATGTTTGGTAAGGGATGCATTTTGTTTGAAGGCTTTTCCACATTCTTTACATTCATACGGCTTCTCTCCAGTGTGGGATCTCTGATGTATTACAAGTTGTGACTTTGCATTGAAGGCTTTTCCACATTCATTACATTCATAAGGTTTCTCCCCAGTATGAGTCCTATGATGTACAATGAGATGTGACTTTTGGCTAAAGGCTTTGCCACATTCGTTACATTCATAGGGTTTCTCCCCAGTATGAACTCTCTGATGTTGAGTAAGGCCTTCAATTTGCTTGAAGGCCTTCCCACATTGATTACATTCAAAGGGACTTTCACCCGTATGTGTTCTCATGTGGTAAGTAAGAGATGAGCTATGTCCAAAGGCTTTCCCGCATTCATCACATTTATATGGTTTCTCCTTAGTGTGAGTTCTTTGATGTATAGTGAGGTGTGACTTCTTGCTGAAAGCTTTCCCACATTCGTTACATTCAAAGGGTTTCTCACCTGTATGGATTCTCATGTGTTTAGTAAGAGATGAGCTATATTTAAAGGCTCTTCCACATTCATTACATTCATACGGAATTTCACCTGTATGAGTTCTCACATGTTCAGTAAGAGATGAGTTATACCTAAAGGATTTTCCACATTCCTTACATTCATAGGGTTTCTCACCTGTATGAGATCTTACATGTTGAATAAGATTCGAACTGTGTCTGAAGGTTTTCCCACATTCAGTACACTTATAGGGCTTCTCCCCAGTATGAACTCTTAGGTGGTCAGTGAGGGCATGTTTATGACCATGAGCTTTGCCACACTGAGTACATTCATAGGGTTTTTCTCCAGTGTGAGTTCGCTGATGTACTACAAGGTGCGACTTTTGGCTAAATGCTATCCCGCATTCATTACATTCATATGGTTTTTCCCCAGTATGAGTTCTCTGATGGTCTACAAGTCCTTGTTTGTGGCTGAGAACTTTCCCACACTGCCTACATTCATAAGGTTTCACTTTAGCTGGAGCTGTGTCACACTTCGTAGGAGACGAGCTGTGGCTGGATGATTTTTCATGTTTCTCTCCAGTTTTAATTTTGTCCCTTTTAGTACAGGACGAGCCACGATGAACTAAGTTTTCATGTTTCTTGCCAGTTTGAGTTTTGTCACACCTATTAGATGAGCTATGGTTGGATAATTTCTGTTTCTTTCCTGTTTTATTTTTGTCTGTCTTTGTATCAGATAAGGTATGGCTGGATGACTTCCTGTGCTCTTTAGCGACATCAGGTTTCTTTTTTGCATAGTTTCTTATATGACCAGGTAAGTCTAAATTCTGTTTCAAACTCTTCCCCTGTGAATTAAATTTAAGAAGCTTTTTTTTGGAAGAAACTTTTATGGAACTCACATTTTTTTCCCCCAATGAACTACCTTCATGGCCTTTCTTCTTAGTTAAAGCTTTTTTCTTTAATGCAGCTTCACTGAGGAGTTTGTTTTGAGATTCCTGGTGATTCTCTAGCTGGTCTTCATCTTGCTGGACTTCTTCTAAAATGGAATTCAGTGAGACATTCTTGTGAACCTTTGCACGCTCATATTTTAGAATATAATTTATAAAGAAATGCCCTGTTGTGAGACTGAATCTTTATTCAAGCCTAGTATCCCAAAGTGAATGAAATATCAAGCAAAAATGTCCCTATCCTCTTGGACATGAAGGGGGAATTGCTGTAGTAAAAACAGTATAAGAAAATTGACAGTAGTAATTAGAAAAAGCTTTGAACATTTATAAATACAACCTTGCAACCTGGAATAAAAGATGAAATATATACCAGAACCAGTGAACAGGAAACAGATGAAGTAAAAAGAGCTTGTAATTGTAGCTGACACTTTTTTGAGGTCTCTCCTCAGCCCAAGCTGCCCAGCTTTGATAACTGCCAATCCACCCATAGCACTCAACTCCTGTAGCCTGTACTGTATTAACCCAGCTCTCCATGGTCACAGTGGGAGATACATCTGGCTTAAGCCAAGATGTCCAATAAGAGTCTTCCTCCTAAAAATTTAGATTCTAGTTAGTCGCCACTGGGTTCTTAAATTTATAAATGATATAAGACAAGTAAAATAAGTAATTTTTTCCCTGTGTAAACAGAAAATTCATCAGTACTAAGGATGAAGCATACATCCACAGAAAAGCCGAGATGTAGGATCACATGTCTTCAAAGAGGCCATTTGCATGATCTCAATTACGAATGGCTTTCCAGTCCTGGTCCGAGTCTTTGGTAAGGCCTAGCTGAAGTATCTGCCTTCACATTACAAAATATCTATCCATGTCCTTATAATAAATTCCTCTTAGGCTAGCTCAAGTAAATTTCTGTTAAAGCACTCCAAAAATCCAAAACAGAGAAAATAAGCTAAGTCCACCAAGGAGTACTAAATAGTTTAAGGTGACTGAAGGACCAAACCAGAAAGGGTGCCACTGCTACCGCCCATGATCAATGCAATGACATTCCTGTACTCAAAGACAAAACAAAACAAAAACCTACAGTTTCTCTGAGTTCCTTAGTGCTTTTATCATATGATAAAATACACAGTAATGAGACTGCCAAACCAACGTTATACCATTTGGATGTATGGTGTTCACACACGCTAGTTTTCCAATGGTTTGCTGTGGAGCGCACCTGTTTTCCTGTCCTGCCAATAAATCTTAAGCTTATTTTCCAGCTCTAAGCGCTCACATTCTTTCCTCCATACATTATACAATTGTACATTTTGAGATATCTTCTTGACCGATGCTCCCTCCTCTTGAGATCACCATCCACATTGACAGATGTAGGTAGCCATGTTTGTACAATACGATCCAACTTCTAGTTGAAAACAATTGATTGGATAGTGGTAAACGCCAGGCTCCACACCAGTTAGTCCAATAATAGTCTTTCTCTTAAGAATTTAGAATTGAAACAGACTTCTGGCGGGGGGCGGGGGGCGGGGGGCTGCCGAAGAGGGTAAAGGGGGAATAGGTGGTGACAGGAGACGTGACTTTGGGTTGTGAACACAATATAATATACAGATGATGTGTAATAGAATTGTACACTTGAAGCCTATATAAATTTATTAACCAACATTACCCCACTAAATTTTTAAACAAGAAAGAAGCACAAAGACTTCTCTGAGCAAGATATAGACATTATACATGTAAAAATCTAAAAACTTAGGAGCTGGGACTGCTATTTTGGGGTGGTCTTTTTCAGCTTTGTCCATGGAAAAGCTGAAAAAGCTTCAGGCTGGGAATTAAACAGACTCAAAGAGAGAAGCAGATATAAGAGTCCCCATGATTTCAGAAAGAAAGAGAAAGTGAATAGCTGTCTTGGTGGTAAAGGATCATTACATGGATAAAGTGAAAACTGGGCTCAAACAGAGAAGAGTTGTGGTATTTGAATACACAGCCAAAAAAATATTACTTTTATGAAGAATTTTTAAGAGATTAGTTCCCATGGGATAGAAGATCAGTTTTTGTAAGTGTAGATGTAGTGGTGATATAGATACAGTAAGGAGAAGTGGAAAAATTGCTAGCTGCTTTTCCATTTAAGAAATTTTTTGAAACTTATTTTCTTATTTATAGAGAGAAGGGGAGGGAAGGAGAGAAACATCAATGTGAGAGAGAAATATCGATCGGCTGCCTCTCATACCCACCCTGATCAGGAACTGAGTCTGCAACCCAGGCATGTGCCCTGACCTGGAATCGAACTGGCAACCTTTTGCTTTGTGGGATGATGCCCAGCCAACTGAGCCATACCAGTCAGGGCTCCATTTAGGAAATTTTAAGTGATGTAAGCATCCTGAGAGAAATTGTATAACAAGAACTTTCATGTAGCATGGCAAAGGCTGCATCTTCCAATGCCCAAGGATGCTGGAGAGAATAAAAGCAAATTTTCTGGGAAAAAGGGACCAAAACTCAAACCCTTCCCCATGAAGGGCAACATTATAAAAACCTCTTATAATGATGTTTGGGCTGGTCCCAAATGACACTGGCAAGCAGGAAAAGATATAAAGCACTACAAGGGAAATTTACTAGGAGGGAGGGAAAGAGAATCTAAAATAGAAAACTAGTATAATAAGGGTAATACTAAGGGGAGAGTTGGGTGTGGCAGAGCATGTATTTAAGTCTATAAGCTTGTCCTGAATGTGAGACAATAACTAAAACATGAGTTTTAAGCTAAAATGACTACAACTTCAGAAACAAAAATGGAGCTCATTAGACCCGACAAATCATTGGAGGGAATAGAATAGTCCTTCCTTGAAGAACCTCCAAGTGCTATATAAGAACCTGAACCAAGAAGATCCTCATTGTAGCAATGACAAAGATGTATTAAATGACTCAGGATTCCTTTTTAGTTGTAACATTAAGTACCAGAGAGAAAAGTAAAGACAGACAGCCAGAACTAGAGCCACTGATGAATGGATCAAAAACTTTCATGAGGTCTCTTCATTTGTTATTTGAAGGACTGGTCCCTCTGCTCTTAGGAAATTCAAGGAGTCTTGGAAAATTCAGGGTCATAGGAAACTTAAAAAGATATTGTGGACATTCTGCTAATTTGGGGACTGAAATGACATAAATAATAACTGAATGTTTTAATGTTTGGTGGCAACACTTCAGATGAAATTGTCCTAAGGGAATTCAACAAATCTACCTAAGAAGTAAAGCAATTCAGTTATGTGATAATATGAACCTGGTTTGGCTGATGTCAGTGAGAATCAAGAAGAAAAATACCCCAGGAACTGAGGAGAGAATAGTAAGAGAGAAGGCAGAGAGCAAAGACTCATAGAAACTCCATGGTAAACAGGCCTAAAATCAGAGTAGATCCTGATAAAAATAGGGAAGGTGAAAGGAAGCTCTGATTGAGAAAGAAAGACAAAGCTTTCAGTTCTGACACTCCAAGAATGAGCTGTCATCTTGTAAGCAGGTGAAGTATGAGCGCAGCACAAAGGAACTGGAGATTTACCTGGACATGATCAGTTCACCTTAGAAGTTATCAGGGTAGAATTAAAAGCTTGTATTTGCACAAAGGAGGATTCCTCGGACGATAATACCATAGAAAAAAATAAATAGTAGAAGATACACCTTAGGGACAATTCAGCAAAGTGAGAAGGAAGAGAAACTGGTGAAAAAAACGGCAAAGAAGCACTCAGAAGATAAAATCAGATGCAAGTGGTAAAATTCAAACTAGGTAGACAAGAACTTAGGCTGATCAAAACTTAAAATATGCACTGGAAGGTAAGCAGTGGTCACTTTAAAGTCAGGAATTTTTTTTAAAGATTTTATTTATTTTTAGAGAGAGGAGGATGGCAAGTAGAAAGGGAGAGAAACATCAATGTTTGGTTGCCTCTCACACACCCCCAGCTGTGGACCTGGCCTGCAACCCAGGCATGTGCCCTGACTGGGAATCGAACCAGCGAGCCTTTGGTTTGCAGGCCAGTGCTCAAACCACTAAACCACACTGGCCAGGGCAAAAGTCAGAAGTTTAGACGGAGACCTGAAATCTGGGTCATTAGAGGACAAAGGTTAAGGAGAAAATGTAAATGATGATGCATTACTGAACACAGATCTAGAACATTCCACAGTGAAAGGAGGAAAATGGAAAGTAATTAGGGTCAGGAGCATCATGCATGAGATTTGGAAAGAGGACAGATCTAAGAATGTCTGAATATATAAAGAGAGAAATGTCATATCCTGGAATATGAGTGTGAGTAGAGGAAGGGAGAAAAACGGGGTGTTAGGAAAAAAGAAGGATAATTTTTAAAAGCACTGCTTTAAATAAGGTAAGCAGAAATGAAATTCAGAGGACAGTAAAGAGGAATCACTGCTTCTCCAAGCTGAGCAATGCGCAGCATGGGCGAGGAAAGGCAGCTGTGTGCAAGGGTCACTTGGGCATCTGAGGCCCTGGAACCAAAGGTTTAGAACTCTGGTTTTCACCTTTTCTCCTGCCACAACCTGAGTGATGTGGCAGACTGTGTTACTGTTGCCTGTAAAGGATTACACCTCCCAGTCCCACTGCACGGCTATTTGAATCCTCCCTGTGCAAGGATTATACATTCCTACGCTGATGAACTCAGGATTGGTCAGGTGATTTCCTCTAACCAATTAATCAATAAAATGTGAGCAGAAAGAGATATCTACCACTTCCAAACAGTGATTTTAAGAGTCATGATGTGGGTCCACTCACTCTTCTTTCCCTCTGCCATGAGACAGAATTTGCCAGGCAGGGACTGCTCTTTCAACATAGGTCCACAAGATAATCTCACACAGGCTACGGCGTGAGCAAGAAACAAATCTTTCTTGTTGTAAGTCATTAAGATTGTGGGGGCCATTCCTTAATGGAGTATAAGTTAGCCTAAGCTGACTGATACTCCCGTAACACTAACATATAACTAGAGTGAACCTCATATAAGAACTTTTCACATGGACAGGTTCATAGAAAGAAGAAATATTAGAATCTCCAAGGTTAAAGAATCTTTGTAGTTTGAAAACTTCTTCCTCCAGGAGATTCTGATATTTTTCTATTGCTACTTCCTGGTTATGAAAGAAAGATCTGGGATCTTTAAGAAGAATTTAAGAATAAATGATTCTTTAAATAATTCCAAAGTTACCACCAAGAAATTAGGAACTTACTTCCATTGGATCCTATTTGCTTGGGTCTTGCTGTTTCACTCAGACCACGTTGCCTGGGTCTCTTCCCTTTCCCCAAACATGGCTCTTCTCCTTTTTCCATCTTGGAGATCATGTCTGTTTTGGCAGCCTGGTGCCCTGCTCATGAGAAATTGTAGACATTTAATGTCAGAACAACAAACATCCCAGAAATCAAGCCCTGACATTTGAGCTTCAGAGCCTTGCAGGGTAAATAAAATAAGGATTCTGAGATTTTAAAGTGCCCCACCTGAGTAGACCTTCCATTCTGGAGACAAGGGCAAAGTATTCTGCCTAGTACCCAGAAGGGATTAAAATTCTTTGACTCAAAAATCAAGGTGAGACTTATCAAGGAATTCAGAGAGAAGATATCACAGTGGACATATTTTGAATTACAAAGGAATTTTCTTACCCATTGCGGCAAGGTTGCTGTAATTCTCCAACATCACATCCTTGTATAGGCTCCTCTGAGCTGGGTCTAGTTGCTCCCATTCCTTCTGGGTAAAGGCCATAGTCACGTCCTTGAATGTTACCGATCCCTATAATAATAGCATATTCAGTCTAATGTTATCCACACTCCTGAGTGATTTGGACAGATAATTACTTGTTCTTACCTTGATCATTCACGGTTGATCATGATGTTATATAGGATACCTATTCTCTACTCAATTTTCCATTTTTTCTTGAGAAACAAAAATCATATTAAGAAATGTACCTATTATGTACTGAATGTTTGTGTCTCCTCCAAATTCATATGTTGAAACCCCACCCTCCAATATGATAGTATTAGCAGATAGGGCCTTTGGAAGGTAATGAGATTAGATGAGGTCATGAGGGTGGGATCTTCATGAATGGAATTAGTGCCCTTATGAGTCAAGAGACCTTGCTTCCTCTCTCTTTCTGCCATCAAGGATAGAAGTCTGTAACCTGGAAGAGGTTACATGTCTCAAATGGGCATCCAATACTGTCAGTTTGTATTTCTCTTTCAAAGATGATTATGCCAAACACTCTCCCCTTTCTCTTTGAAATCTCCAACATCTCCTTTTGCACTCTCAGCTGATGAATTTGCCTTATATGTCAAAGAGAAAATAATGCAAATGAGCAAGATCTACCTTGACTTGTTACCATCAATTCCACTATCCTGTTCCCAAACCCATATAATCTGTCTTCCCTTCTGTTAAAATGGAAGAACTGTTCTCTAGTTTCACCTAAGGCCACTTGGTCCTCATGCTCTGGATCCCATCCTCAGCTGCCTTCTCAAGGATTTCACCCCTGCAGTTAACCTCGTTCTCTTTTGTACCGTCTGCTTTTCCCTTTCTACTGAATTATTCCAATTAACATACAAAGTTGCCTTAGTATCTATCATTCATCTAAAGAAAACCTCTCATAATCTCATGTCCCATCCAATGTCAATTTCTTTTCTCCCTTTACCAGCAGAACTCCTAGTGTCATCTACTCTTGCTGTTTCTACTTCATTACCTCCCATCCTTTCTACTTACCCCAACAGAATTTTATGACTCCACTAAAAGAGCTATAAGGTCAAATTCTCTGTAGTCATTCTTCTGGGACTCACAAGAGCATATGACACAACTGATTACTTCCATTGTCTCGAAAAGTTTTCTTCTCTGCCCCGGCTAGTGTGGCTCAGTGGATTGAGTGCTGGCCTGTGACTAGGAGGTTGAAGGTTTGATTCCTGGACAGGGCACATGACTGGGTTGCAGGTGAGGTCCCTAGTTGGGGGCACGCAGGAGACAACCATATATTGATGTTTCTCTCCCTGTCTTTCTCCCTCCTTTCCCCTCTCTCTAAAAATAAATAAAATCTTTTTTTTTTAAGTTTTCTACTCTATGCTTCTTTGACACCACATTTAGTTTTTCTCCTACCTCAGCTCAGTTGCTACCCCTTTTTGTTTGTTTGTTTTCTACCAAACCTCTAAATGTCAGAGTGACTCAGAGCTCTGTCCTGGGCCCCCTTTTCTTCCCTGCCTTCTCTCCCCAGGTCATCTTATCCAATCGAAGCTTTTAAATACCATCTTTATGCTGATGTCAGATTCATATACCTAACAACTACTCAGCATGTCTACTTGGACATGTAATGGGCATGTTGACATGGCCAAAACAGAGCTACTGTCATCTACCCTGGCTCCCATGATATCCACCAAACCCGGTCTTCTCCAACACGCTTTCTCAGAAAATGGAATTACCATCTATCTATCCAGTTCCTCAGGCCAAAAGTCTAGATGTAAATCTTGATTCTTTTCTTCCCTCAGGGTCCATATCAATTCATCAGTAAGTCCGACTGTCTCATCCCCAGACGTATTCTGAATGTGACTTTTCATTTCAATGCTACAACTCTTTTCCAAACCATCATTATTTCTTCCTTCTAACTATTACAATAAACTCTCCTAGCTGAGCTCCCTGTACCTCTTCGCACCGATAGTGTGAGAAACGCTCACAATAAAAACACCTGGACACAGGACTTAAGCAGTAGACGAGGCATTGTTTATTCACGGGTTCGCACGTCTGGGCGCAGCCAAATCAAAGGTGTATGCCGACAAACGACCAACGGAGCAGGCTGGTTTTTATCCTAACACGAGCAACCCCTACTTCCCACTCCTGTGTTTTTTTTTTGCTGGATACTCCGGAGTTACAATCTAAGGCGATAACTAAATTAACTGAGGGTAGTAATTAACTAAGGATGATCTGGTTATAGGTCTGTCTCTAGCTTGCCCTTGAAGTTTCCCTAACTTGTTTGCTGGGCTGTCTAGCTACATTTTCCCATTTTCCTGTCTTTGGTGATGAATATCTTCCCCCTTTGATCTCAGAGGCATTTGTGCTGAGCTGCGGAATGTCCCTTCCTGACTTGTAGATGTGCTAATAATGTTGACTCTGGCTCGGAGACCCCCTAATTCAAGGTTACATTTGTCCTTTGCTGCTAAGTATTTCCTACTGATTTGAGAGTCCCCAGTTTCTTTGTCCCTTACAATAGGGACAATCCATACTCGCTGGCTCCCCTAGCCACCCAAAGCTGCCGACCCCCACAGACCTCCCCAGTATCTGACAAACCACGAAGCCCCGTTTCTGAACCCCACAGTCTTCCAAACTGACCTTTCAGTGACTGCCACAGACACAGTGCCCTCCCCCCCAACACTGTCACCGCAGATCGCTCAAAACACTGATTCCTTAAACTGTAGCACTCACTGACCGCACAGACCCCTCCATCACTACTCCACAGACCCGTCAAAACGCTACCCCGCCGGCTCCAGCACCGACTTCCATTCCCAAAACACCCATGTTCACAGACAACAGTAACGTTCCAATCGCTGACCCCCGATTGGACCACCTCTGCCCACCAAACCGCCTCCGGTTGCGCTCACCGCCCGGCTGCCCCCAGGCTCGGACACAGCCATCTCCGTTGCACATCCAGCGTCTTGCGCGGTCCCCGCACTACTCCTTGGGTCCACGGTCTCTGGCTTTGTCAAGATCAGGTCGCAGTCGGAGGCTGGCAAGGCGGCCAACCCGAGCGCGGCCTCAGAGGGTCCTGCAGCAGCGATGGCGGCGCCCCTGGGTCTCGCCCGCGGGCGCGGCCATCTTGGCCAAGGCTGCTCCGTACAGCGGAGCCCCGGGGTCTCCCGGGGGGCTTGCGGGCGGGTTTCCTCAACGCCTGCTGCAGTGGTGAGGTGGGCGCAGGCAGAAACGCGGCTCAGTGACTCATTGCAGTGCCTCCGCGTGCCTGGCCTCCCGGCTCGGGAGTCTGCCCTTCCAGGACGCAGGATTTGAAGTTGCCTTTCTGCATCAGCGCAGCCTGCTGCCGGGAAACGGGGACCCGCAACGCCCAGAACGGGCTCCAGTAGCTCGGATAGGCTGCAAAATTGGAGGGAGAAAAAGCTCGGTCGGACGGAGGCCGTTGTTTCATGTGGAGGGAAGACTAACTGAAATAGATGATGTCTTTTCATTTATGATAAAGGAACAATGAGGGAAAAAATGAAGCAGCAGGTTAAGGGAACACAACACTTCTCACTGAGAATCCGGATTCGATGGACTTATGTCATCCAAATTATCAAGCAATTGCAGCAGAAATAATTTTTCAGTGCACTATTTCAGGTATCAACATTTAACAATTATTTCTTGAGCTTTTACTATGTGCAGACTAGGTTGCTGTGCTATGCTAGGTAATGGGGAAGGAGGGGGGACTCAGGTACACATACTTTTGTTGGCCCTGCTGGAATTTACAATGGGGCAGAAGGCTGGTGAATATATGCTGTTCCTTCTCTGACCGGCCTAGCTCAGTTGGTTGGAGCATCTTCCTGTAACGGAAGGGCAGCAGGTTCCGTTCTGGTCAGGGCGCATTCCTAGGTTTTTGGGCTCCACCCACCCCAGCGCGAGGTGGAGGGAGGCAGGCAACCAACCAATGGATGTTTCTCTCTCTCCCTTCTTTCCTCTCTCTCTTTAAAGCAATGAAAAAATGTCCTCTGGTGAGGATAAGAAGAGAAAATATGTTGTTCCTTCTTTCAGAAGCAAACATACCCTGCTTTGCAACTTGCACTTGGGTTATCCAGACTGAGTTATTCCTCAGTTGGCAGTGAGTTGCATTTGCCTTTCTTCCCTCTCAATCTTTTGTCTGAACACGATTCTCAGTACATCTTCACTGAGCTCATAAAGAAGAGTCCCTAGGCCACCTAATCTCAAGACACTTTCTGAGTAGTATCTCCAACCCATTATTGAAATTTTTTTTCTAACAACAACGAAAATTGTGTTTGGCCAACAAATCACAGTGGTCTTTCCCATTTATCCTCAAACAATCCCCAGAATGTTTTCCCTTGTCTTCTAGTATCAACCCTAGGTCTTAGCAAAATAAGTTATAGGTATTGTGATAAGCAGGATTCTAACAAGGTACCCATTATCTCTGCCCCATAGTGCCATCGGTGTTCTATAAATCACACCTATTGTTGCCATTGACAAATAAGTGATGTTTGAGACAAACAGTAGCTACAAAGCACAAGATTTGGAACTAAAGGGTGCCTGACCTCAGTGTTCTGTCCCCTATAACCTTTGGCATGTAGATAACCTCTCAGAGCCTGTTTTTTCCGTTGTGTCTTGGGACAATATCTGTTGAAGAGAGGTGGTTAAAGCCAGAAGAAAAGACTCTATGTGTGTTCAATGCTAAGTACAATAACAGGGGTTAAAAGGGGGGAACTAGGTTTGCCCATTGATTCTGTTAATACATGACAGTGAGAGAGGTAAGACACAGGATTGGTGGGGTGCAGTGATCATAGAAAACTTTACGAGTAGGCACAGCAAAATGAGAAAATGAGATCTCATGCTCGATACAATTGTAAAAAGGATTCCTTTGAAAGAAGAAGCATCAGTTCAGTGTATTGGCAGCAGGTGGGGATATAGATTTGCACAGTGGCATGATGGCAATATCCTATGTGTGGATTGAAGTGGTAGTAGTGGGGAGTTTACACACTCATAAGCCTTCTATTGATGTGTGTGTGAACTTACACCATGTGCCTTGTAGGTACGGCAGTGAATGTCTACTTGACATGATGCCAAAGCATAGGGTAAAGACAAGATAGAAAAATCACTAGATAAGTAAGAGATTCAAGAGGCTCACAAGTCACTCCCAAGGGTAGCTGTTTCTTCACAGTGGCAAAGGTTTGAAATCCTCAGGCAATTTATTGTGACTTACTAAAGCTAACAGGACTGAGAATTAAAGATGTGTTCAATAATAAAACATTCCCCAAATCACCCAGTGTGCTCATTGGAGGTAAAGGCTTGATTCTAGATGAGTTTCTACATGTTCACCTTAAAGAAATCCATTCTGTCTTTAAGGTACAGGCTGAGATGAAAATAAATAAATGAACACACACACACCCCTATGTTTCTTTAAACCGGTTTTATTTTTCATATAAAACAGGAAAATATCTGATGGGGAAAATGTCCCAATCAATGACAGCCACAGTTATCTGAGCCCCTAGAAGAAATGTGTTCCTCTGTAGGCTCTCCCTACTGGTTGTCTGCGGGAAAACTGGACCCAATGGTCCCTGAGCTGGATCCCCTAGGAGTCGGAGCACTGGTCCTGTTTCCCCGACAGGTGGATTTCAGTCACGCTGTGAGGAGGAAGCTGGTCGCCTGGGACCCTTGCACGGGGAGTTGGGAGCACGGAATCCGGATTGGCTCTCCGGCAGAAGGGACTGGGTGAGGACACCGGCTGGACGTTCGATCGCTAACGCTGGCTGCTGGCAGGTGAGCCGCGGCTGCGAAGCGGGCAGGGTGTAGAGATGGACGAGCGCCCAGTGCAGGTTTGCCTCCGTGTGCGCCAGCTGCCAGCTG
Source organism: Furipterus horrens (assembly GCF_987537825.1). Taxonomy (NCBI): domain Eukaryota; kingdom Metazoa; phylum Chordata; class Mammalia; order Chiroptera; family Furipteridae; genus Furipterus; species Furipterus horrens. Next base: position 187,031,379 of record NW_028327174.1, read on the forward strand.
CCAGCTGAGCCAGGCGCGCTGCGAGGCATCGATCTGCGTGCCAGTGGCGGGCACCCGCAGGAAGGCGGCCTCCGGAGCCCGCAGTTCGTCCAGGACCGCCTCCAGCGCACCCACTTGATTGAAGAGCTTGGACGTCAGGACTTGCAGAAGCTCGGGGGCTTCTGGAGACAGATGTTGGCAGCGGCGCTTTGGGGAGGCGAACCTGCACGCTGGGCTGCCCTGGCAGCCTCAGGGACCGGTGGTCTTCGCAGGACTTCTGGGCGAGGTCCTCCTGTCATTGAGTTACGGGGGAGGGTGGGCAAAACCTGCGTGGGAAACAAAACATAAGGTGTTTCGGTGAGTGTGAGCGGCCTGCCAGTTACCAGGGCCGCTTTCCAGTCCCGACTCCTCCACCTCCCACTCCCACCAAGCCTGACTGGTGGCCCCTCCCACAATCTAATGGGAACCACCGCCAAGTCCTGTACCTCGGTTTCCCAGCCCTTTAGGGCTTTAGGAGCATCTCAACAGGGGCAGTGTCTGTCCCCTCCTTCCCTTGGGTGCTGGTTTGCCACTCAGGGCAGGTGTTCACACCTCCATCTCTGCAAAGGCACAGCCCAGAAACCTACGTCGTCTGTTCTGATGTCCTGCTCTGGTGGAGTCGGGCTCGTCCTTTCTTCTCCCTTGGGCGGAGCATAGTCGTCCCCTCTCCTTCTCTTCTGGGTGTCCGTTTTCTTTGCTGCGACTGTGAAGGGAATCATCGGGGCTTCTCCGCCGACTGTGCCTGGCGCTCTTAACCATTTGGCTCTGCCTGGTGATTGTTGTGGGTGTAGAGGAGGACAGGAATGAGTGAGTGGTCCCTGGCTTATCTCTGGAAGTCTGGAGAAGAGTGGATTATCGGATAAGCCCCACACCCAACGGCTAACTTCTCTCGGATGCCCACTGCCTCCATGCTTCGTGGGCAGCTGCCCAGGGCCCAGCCTTTCCCATCACTATTGATGCACCTCAGCTGCCTGGCATACCTGCACCAGGAAACCTTCCCTCGAGTCCAGAAGTTCAAACCTTCTGGGGCTTGCTGCTTTGCCCCCACCTCCATAATTTTTGCGGGAGAGAGAGAGAGAGAGAGAGAGAGAGAGAGAGAGAGAGAGAGAGAGAGAGAGAGAGAGAGAGAAAGAGGCTGAGAATCCTACCTTCTTTGCTGTGGGAGCTTTCTGTGGTCTCCATGATCTTCTTTCTCTTCCTCTCATAATGATGCCAATCCTCTCCTTTTTCTCCAGTGGATGGTTTCCCTTGGAGTAAATCCTCTCATATTCATTGTGGGAGTAGCCTGGTCTTCCTGGGTGCCCCTGGCCAGGCCTTGGGCCACTCATCACCCCTTCCATTTCGGCCCTTCATCTCCCACCTGAGCTAGGCTAGGCGTCTGGAGGCTTGAGGAGTGAACCAGGCAATGACCAGGAGGATAGATGGCCTGGCTTTTTATGAGTTTCCCGGGGTCCCCTGCTGGGCTATATCATTATTGCGGTGGGTGGGGGTGAGGGAAGACAGTACCCGGGACACAGGAAGTGGCTTGATGGGATCAGGCACCTGTTGGGGGGTCTTCAGCTTATTCTATTCATCCCTGTGACTCTTTAGCTGCTAATTTTGGAGCATTTCCCTCTGCCTGACAGCAAGCACAGGCAATCAGTTCTGTGCTGCGTGTGGACCTCAAAGAAAGTGCAATCTTTGTGTTCTGTTTCTAGTGCTTTTTTCCTCATTTGTATCAATAGTTCTATGTGTTTGCATCTGTATCAGCAGGGTACACTCCATAGATGCCTAGCGACAGCAAGGTGCTGGTGTAAAAGACTAAAAAAACTCTTGAGTATTGGGGCAGGCATTCTCTGGCCACTCTTCACCTCTGCCATCATGGCAGGAAAGCCACCACAGAGTCCATGGAATGAAAGAGTGAAGTTAGGCTTCCAATTAATGTTTTCTTCAAAACAGGCAAGCAGCACACATTCAGCCCGAGGGTCATGGCGCTCTGCTCTCCATGACAGATCAAGATGGAATTTGTTACTCGAACTTTCTTCATCTTATTTCCTCTTCACTCATCCCCATCAGACATGTATTGCCATAGGCTCATGATGATGGGGCCAGGCTGTGCTGTTGTCAAAAAGCTTCTGCCTTCCTTGTGGGTAAAGGTACTCAAGAGGTCACAACTCTAGAAAGGACGATGTGGAAATTGTAAGATAAAGGATAAAGTCCTCCTGGCTGCTGTGGCTCAGTGGATTGAGCGTCAGCCTGCGAACCAAGTGTTGCTGGTTCGATTCCCAGTCAGGGCACGTGACTAGGTTGCACGTCAGGTCCCCAGTTGGGGGTGCGAGTGAGAGGCAACCACACAGCAATGTCTCTCTCCCTCTCTTTCTCTTTTCCCCTCTCTCTAAAAATAAACAAACAAATAAATTATTTTTAAAAAAACAAAAAATGATAAAGTCCAATTTGTGAATCCCAGGCCATCGTCTCTCATATGATATACAATCTGTGTTTAAGTGTAATAGCTCCATCTTAAAGGATTTGTAATCTCTCTTAAGGGGAAAGGTCACAGCTAAAGGACTGGTTTCAGCTGAATTGATGCACAGCCTGGATGATTTCATCAATATCCCAGACTTTTTACAAATGGCACTTTTGCATTCCAAATGGTGCATGGCCTTTATTCTGTAAGACTGGTGGCCCTTGTGATCCCAAGCTGCCAAGTCTGAATGTCACCCATCACAGGCAGGAGGCTTTGTCCAGAGCACAGGTGGATTATCTCCCTCCTGTATTACTTCGTCAGAAAGAAGGCAGTGTTTGGGACACCTTCAGAATATTGCCCTTTCACCTCCCTCTGCAAAATGGCATAGGTGCCAATTGGGACTCATTTCCATAGTCACCTCCATCCTCTCCCCATCCTCCCACCCAACTCCACCCCTTCAGCTTACCATCATTGGTGGCTCTGGAGGCCAGACACTGGTTGTCTAGGGAACCGGTGACAAGTCCTTTATGGCTTTAGGCACATCTCACCAGGGTCATCATCTATCTTCCAGTGGGTGCTTGGCTTGCCACTCAGGCCTGGCCTCCACATCTCTACCTCTCCAAATATCCAGCCCTGAAAGCTGCCCCTGTTCCCTTAAGTTCAGATCTGGCTGAGTTGGGCTATTTTTATTCTCCCTTGTGCTGAGGGCAGTGATCCCTTCGCCTTCTCTCTGTGGTCTACATTTCCTTTTTGCTGTCTGCAAGGGGCACCATTGGGGCTTCTCCACCATCTGTGCCCCAAGCCCTTGGCCACCTGGCTCTGCCTGGTGGTCTCTGTGGGTCGTCAGGAGGAATGGTCTCTATGCTACCTCTAGAGTGTGGGGTGAGTTAATTATTCCCGGCTCAATTGATGCACAATGTCATTAATGACCACACCCTCAGGGGCCAGTATTCCTATAGGCACCTCTCTTTTCAGGCATCTCTTTGCATAAAGTAGCCTTTATTTTGTGTCTGTTTACATGCCAGGCCTCCTGGCATGGTGCCACAAATACTTTAAGTCTAGACCTGGAGGAGGATCCCCTGGCAGAGCACTAACCACAAGGATTGTGGCCTGTACCTTGGGTTTTCCTGACCACAAATGCTGAGTGAAGGTCAAATCCTCTGGGGCACCCGGTTAATCTCATCTCCACTCTAATCTCTTTTGTTTCTCAAATTTGTACAAGTATCTATCAAAACTAGTTTCAGAAAAGAATTTGGAAACCTACCTCATATCCTCTGGGAGCCCTTCCAGGCCTGGACTAATTTCTTCTTTCTCCATTTTTCATAGGGAAGTCAATTTTCTCACTTCTCTTCAGAGGACAGGTTTTCCTTGGATAGAATACCTTCATATTCCCTGCAAGAGGGACCAAGGGGCCCCCTGGGGAGTCAGGCAGCCCTCAGCTTATATTTTCTCTTTAGTAACCTCTAATTACAAGGTTGAAAAAGTGAAGAATTAAAAGAACATATGTTCACAGCTAAACATAATGATGGTCATAAAAGAGTAGCTTTACTGCCCTGACTAGTGTGGCTCAGTGGTTTGGGTGTCATCCCTTGAACCAGAAATGTTGCTGGTTGGAATCCCGGTCCCGGCACATGTCTGGGTTGCCGTCCAGGTCCCTGGTGGTTGGGGGTTGGCGGTAGTTGGGGACATGTGAGAGGCAACTAACAGAAACATCAATATTTCTCTCCCTCTCTTTCTCCTTCCCGTCTCCTCTCTCTAAAAATAAATAAATAAAATCTAACAAAACAAAACAAAACAAAACAAAACAACCAGTAGCTCTACCAAGTCATTCTATTATTAAGGGTAAGTTAATGAAATAAGATACCAGAAGGATTGGTGTGCAATGGAAGTAGAAATCTTTGGAAATGGTAGTAGGCTCAAAAAATTGAGAAAATAAGACCTGCATATCAGTATAGGTCTAAAAATGAAATTCTCTAAAAGAAGAGCCATGGGTTGTGTTTGACAGTGGAGTGAAGGTATTGATTGCCAAACGACACAGTAGGAATGTCCTATATTTTGATTGGAGTAGTGATTACATGGATGTGTATACATGTGTATGCATTTTATCGACTTGTACATTAGCTCTGGGTGCATTGTGTGTAAATTAAATATATAAAGTTGGTACAATGAAAAACATAAGGAAAAAAAACAAGAATAATTGAATCAGGGAAATAAATGAATAGAAGAGTCAAGAAGTACCTGAACAATTGCAAGGACATTTACTTAGTCATGTGGTAAAAGTCTGAAATACTAAAGAAACTTATTGGGGTACCCGTGGAAGCTAACAGAACATGAATCAAAAATGTGACTTAATTTCAACACTAAAATATCTATGACATCCCCTCACTTGGTTTAAAGGCAGGTAGATTTCTGTATTAGTCTGCTAGAACTGCCATTAGAAAGTACCACAAACTGGATATCTTAAACAACAAAAATTTATTTTCTCATAGTTCAACTATGCTGCACCTGGCTCACCTGGCAGCCCCATTCCAGCATGAGCTGGAAGAGAAGACCCCAAGCCCTGGCACCAGGCAGGAAGAGAGGAGGGGACAGTGTGCTTGCCGAGACCTCCAGGCCCAGCCGGTACAAGCTGCAGAGCCGCCTGACTCACAGAGGTCATACAGGAGAAGGAGCCAGTTGAGGAGCTGGAGCGTTGCTGCATTCAGCCGTCTGGAGAGACAGACACAACTGGAGAATCACACAGTATCGCCCTTGACCGGACTCAGGGGGCAGCACTGAAGCAGCGACACCGGGAAAAGGAGTACATTGGCAGTGTGACTAAGGACAAGGAGGACGTGAAGGTGAAGCTGCAGGAGCTGCAGGAGCTGCTGGTGATGCCCGAGCTGGTGTGGAACCTGATGAGCTGTATGGCAAGTTCCTGGGGGCTGCCCAGAGCCCTGCCGGGGAGCCCACTACAGCACCCCCAGCTCCCCCAGCAACTGGAGCTGCTCATCGCCCACCGCGGGGTGATCTTGGCAAGGTGAGCCTCGCTGACAGTGTGGAGTCAGCCGGCCCTGCTGCACTTGAGGACTCCACCGCACAGCGGATCCTGCAGCTGCTGTGGGAGATGCAGGGCCCCGGGGAGTCCCCAGGCTTGATCGTGATGACATGATAACCTGACAGCCCCGTGGAGAAGTGGGGATAGGGGCTCTGCCCCCACCCAGTCCCTGTCACCATGTCGCTGCCACTTTGTCCTATTGTTATTATAATACAAGAATAAGCTTATGTATTGATAACATAGGACACAGGAAGGAGGTGGGGACAGGGTTGATTCGAATCCTATTTGTTTTATTTCGGAATAAACGGATTTAGCCATTAAAAAAAATACATGGAGGTGTATCGACTTCTGTGATTCGCGAGGGGCGCGCGGCAGCCGCTAAACCGTAGGCTCAGGGGTTCGCTCGCCGCCCACCAAGGGCCAACAGAGGGCGCCCGACTCGCGCCGGCGCCAACTGGCGCCTCAGTGGATGGGGGGGGGGGGGGGGGGACGCTGGTGTCCCAGCTTCCGGCGACGTGGTGTGGCTTCCCGGGTGGGCAGCAAGGCCAGGTTTGCCGCTGGACGGGTTACGGGGGACGCAGCCCAGACTTCTCGACTCCCCCGGGGGCTGCGGAAATAGTGAGTAAATAGCTGCCTCTGCCGACCCTGCTGCACAGCGCAGCTTAGATCTGCAGATCGTGATTTCTAACACCAGTTTCCACCAAATGGGAAACCGATCTCCATGGAGAAGCGACACCTCTGGGCGGTGCCAGGGAATGTGCACCATGAATCGGGGGCGTCTGCTGTAGCAGTAAGGGAGTGCTCGCAACAGGAGGGGACATGGCAAAGGACGCTCATGCCTTTCAAAGGAACCCTCACTGGGCAAGTTTGAGCATTAAAATAAATAATGATGGTAATAGGTGAAAACACATTAAATGAAACAGCAATCGAGAGTCCACATTGACCTATCCACCTCTTTGTAAATGGGTAGAATAGAAGAATGTCTCACTTTGGAATAGTAACTAGTGAATGTAGAAGCAGTGATGCAGTTAGCACTAGGACTTTTCCCATCGTTTTATTCTTGACTTTTCTAATAGAACATGTTAGCGAGACTTACTTTTATAATTTATTGAGGCAATTGAAGACCCAAACCCATCACATTCAGTACTAATTTTTCATATTCAGGATTGTTCTGGGGAGAAATAACAAACAAATTCAGAGGAAGAGAAAACGTATCTACAATTAGGGGAGAATATACAAATATCGGGACCTTCCAATTGAATGTGTAGGAGACGCAGCCTCTGCCCAGGGAAAAACGTGTGACATGATTGCTTTTTTGGTGGAAAAAATGGATTTTACAACCTGTGTCCACCTGCCTCCGTTGTTGCTTATCATATAGCTGGCCATTTACACTTTTATGTCAATATCACCTTTTTCCAATTTATAATAATTACATAAGCTAGATCATATCCAAATGTTTGTTTTGTTAAAGTTTCAGTAAAACTTCCTTTGGTCATTTAACACACCGTTTAATTGCAAACATGCCTAAAAATTTGAATCATGAGTTCATGATGGGCTACATCTGCCATGCAATCAAAAAGTAAAGAAAGTATTCTGCTTCTTAATTCACATTGGTATTTCAGATATAACATGAGTTCCTAGTAGCATTACATATTCATTTTGAATTTTCGTCGTCGGCAGCCGTCCGTCTCGAGAGACGATGCTGTAGCTTCTTAAGAGTCTATCTGCACCGCCGAGAATGGCTGTGCAGTCCGACTCGGGAGTGACACGGTATCTGTCTCCTCCCGTGTTGAATCGACATCTTGCGATGACGCTGGAGTGTCCTCTCCAGTGAAGCTGAAGCTACAGAGCCTGGGCAGGGTGATATGGAGGGTCTGCTGTTGCCCATGCAGCAGACCCCCCCCTCTTCGCAGCTGAAGGGTCCAAGGGAAAGACGGAGTCAATACAGCTTGGCTTCAGGTGCGCCGCAGGAGTTGCCGTGTTGACTACAACGTCGAACCGCCTTAGGGACTCCGGCTCCGGATTTTCTGTCGGGGTTTACTCCCTTAGCCTTTCCCCTGAAGAGGTATGCCGCAAGGCAGCGGAGGTTTTTTGAATTTTATTACATGAATGAGCCACAGATCCCTTTGTATCATTCACTATGTGATTAGCTCTATAGATTTTATAATACCTTATATGTACAATGAATTGTTAAAACATTCTGGCATTGAGGTCAAACAATTTCTCAAGATCTTTTCTTTTTTCTATTTCGTTTTTCAAATTTAGTTAAATTTTACTTTTACCATATAAGGTAAAAGGATATAGCAGAACTATATCCTTAATAATGACAGATTAAACCTTATCCTTTATCTTTGCCTCACTGCATTACAATGAGATTAAACAAAATCTTCTTTAAACTTTAATCTTGCCCAATTAAACCACTCCTGGTTAAGCAAGTGTCACATTCATTTCTTTTCATTTATAGGATTGCTTTTCCAAGAGTCTTTACACTTTCTTACTAGATAGAGGAATGCTGTTTTGGTGTCTGCAATTCTGCAGGATGTCTGGTGGACTTTTTTTTTCTTCTACTTTTAGTGGATTTCCTTCTTCCTAAACTGCTTTATTTAAAAAAAATTTTTTTTTAATTTATTCTAGAGAGAGAGGAAGGTAGGGAAAAAGAGGGTGAGGAACATTGATGTGACAGAGAAACATGTGCCCCAGCCAGGATGGAACCTGACACCCAGGCATGTGCCCTGATGGAATCGAACCAGTGACCCTTTGGCTTGCAGGTTGATGCTCAACCAACTAAGCCACACTGACCAGGGGTTCCTAAACTGCTTTATAAACACTATGGCCTAATGTACCAAAAACACTTTCAGAAACAGGAATGCTTCTAATAATAAAAATAAAGCATGGTTTATGATATCTTTTGGAAACACACATTAATGATTATTTGCCAAGGTTTAGATTAAAGTTACATGTTCAGAGTGTTTCAACACCTGGCTAATTATGAACTTGATTTTCTATACTGGCCCCTGAAATGAGGAAGAATTCACCATTTTCTACATTGCTTAACCTTCTATTCTACACTTACTAATCCTTTTCTTGAACAACATCTAAGTTCACAAGAATTTAGGATTATCTAATCCTTTAGGATTAGATAATTTAAGACTTGTATGTATGCAGTTTAAGAAAATATCTTGTGTTAAAGTGATATACTCCCTTTGTTCACTCTGAAAATCCACCTGCCAAATTAAGAACTAATGGGAATGAACAAATCATGTCTGGGGTTTATCTATCCATACTTGTTTCTTAATTAAAAATGCACAGTTGGGCCCTGATCAGTGTGGCCCAGTTGGTTGGGTGTCATTCTGCAAAGTTAAGGGTCTCCTGTTTGATTCCCAGTCAGAGCACATGCCTGGGTTGCGGGTTCAGTCCCCTGTCAGGGAGCATAAAAAAGGCAGTAGAAATAAAATGAGGATAATTATATTGAATTGTTAGAATTGTTAGAAAAATTAAAGGAAATATTATACATAGGTCAGTGTTTGGTACCTAATAAAAACTCAGTTAATAGCTTGGCAAAGAACTTGGCTTCATTTATTTATTGAACAAACATTTATTGCAGCTCTACTTGGGCCAGGATCTTATCTAATTACTTGAGATAATTTGGTAAATAAAATAATTGCTCTGTTGACAATTTCTGAATTTCATCCAGAAATTGTACTACTAGTTATTTACCAAATAAATGAAAACAGTGTCTACTTATCTGTATATAAATATTCATAGCAACTTTGTTCATAATACCTTCAAAGTGGTTATAATTCAAATGTGCATATACATATTATGGTATATTTGCACAAGAGGAAACTACTTAGGAATATACAGAAACAAATTATTGGCACAGGCCACAACATGAATGGATCTCCAAAACAGCATGCCAAATGGGTGAACCAGATTCAAAAAGTATATTCTGGCCCTGACTGGTGTAGCTCAGTGGGATGGATGTCATCCCTTAAATGAAAAGGTTGCCTGTTCGATTCTCAGTAGGCAGCTGATCGATGTTTCTCTCCCTCCTTTTGTTCCCTCCCTTCTCCTCTCTCTAAAAATAAATAAATAAAATCTTTTTAAAGAAGTATATTCTGTGTGGTCTCATTTACATGAGCCTGTAACCAGCCCTCTAAGAAGTAAATCATGTTTAGCACAAAACATGACATCAAAAATTACTCTCACTTTACCTGCTGTTTTTGTTTCTCCGATTTTTATCATTTTCTGCAAAGCACCATTTATTAAAATACCAGGTTGGATACTTTGAAACTCTTCTGTTTTAGAAAATCATGATGAAACCTGGACCACTAATGGCTGGTAGCCTTTTCACCTGTGATATGCCAACAAGCCAGCCGATGTGAAGAGTCTCCATGACAGGCACCCCTTCTCAAGGTAGCCACTCATCGGGGAGATCTCATTGTCAGGTTCAAAGTTAAACTGGAGATATAACAGGTAAAGACCTGTGTCCTATCCTGTTTCTAGGTCCTGCACAGATTAGCATAAGAAGATCACTGAGGACTCTTCCACCCTGAAGGCCACCTGTAAGCACTGAGGACAAGATCCTGCGTCATGTGACAAGAACAGCATGAGGTCACAGGACACTTACCAAAGAGGGTATTCCAGCCTGAAAACCTCCCTCGGCCACCGCCTCTGTGCTCAAAGAGAGGACACACACATTTTGCCAGGATGCAATCCTGCACTCCATAGTGTCCTTGTCATTCATCAGCAGGTAACCTGGTCACCCAAAACTTTTTCCTCACTCTCTGCCTCATTTCCATAAGGTGCTCTGTGTGGCTGCAAGGGGACATTGTCACCAGCGATGGCTAGCTGACACTTTGACCTGCAATAACACCATGGAGCCAGCCAGTGGGAAAAGTCCGTATGTAAGGGCTTCCCGTCCTCAGGGTACACACTCAGCAGGGAGACTTCATTGTCAAGTTCAGCGTTTAACCACAAACATGGCGGATAATTGCAAAGCACCTGGCCTGATTCTAGGACCTGTGCTGATCAGCCCAGGACCCACCAAGCAAGACCCACATCCCACTCAGTGTTCACTCAGCACTGCGTCCACATGGTGCTAGACATTGTTCCTGTTCTCAACCCCCTTCTGGGGGTGTTGTGGGCTGGAGATGTGCCCCGTGCAGAAGTCTAATGTTGGGTCGCTATCTTTGAATTAAGTCCCCACTGTGGCTGGAAAGTAACCTGCATTTCTCGTGGGTACACTGAGATTTCTTGTTTAAAGCTATAAATGCCAGGTGCTCCTCCCTGTAGTTTTACTAATAATAAGACCTCTTCTGCTCTCCCCTGTCTTCACGCTCTGGTCAGGGAGAAGGAGGGGAGAAGGGTCCTGCCTCACCCTTCTGCACCCCAACCCAGGATGTGGGGTTCACCCAGCTGGCACTGGTCATTCCATACATAGTCCCACCCCGTGCCCCTCACACAGGGTGTCTGGGCCCTCTCTGGGACTGGGTGAGGAAGATTATCTCAGAACCTTAAACAGGCTGCTGAGTAAGAGACACGTGTCTGTGGGCGGAGTGGGGAAAAGCTTCACAGATGTCTAGTGTCCTCCCCACCTCACACTACAGGGCTGGTGTTTCTGGTCCCTCCTGTGTGGTGTCCCTAAGGGTGGAGGAGACTCGTTTTGGGTGGACCGTGCCTGCAGCAGGGTGGGGGAAGGCTTCTGGGAGCAGCTGGTCACTGTTCCTCACAGTGGATTCTGTTTCTCCTGCCACTGAGAATGCCTGGAACTGCTGCCTCCAGATTGTGTGAAATAAGAAGCTATGCAACCCTCGCCCCTCAACTGGGCGGGGGACGTGCAGTTGTACCCTCCCTTGTCATCTTGTTACATACCTCCCTTATGCAGCTGTACGGAGTTCAAGGTCATGAGGGGGCAGGACAACGTCTGGTTTATCTGTGTCTTTGGGTGGAGCTGTACCCATGAAGAGAAGCTTCTGAATGTTTTATAGTATTTCCTAGGGTTCTTTTATAGATGTATTGAGAAAAACGAACATTTCGAAGAATGGGACCTCTGAGCAGATACAGTGAAAAAGCTGAGATATGGATAGATGTGGAAGACCCTGTCAGCCTCAGGAAGACTCAAAGGGACCCTTCCGAGCCCGGAGCCCCAACTCCTGGGATCCCCTGAACTCATACCTCCAAAGTGAGCCCAGGCAGTCCACCGCACATGGCTGCTACAAGAAACAAATATTGTGAGGAATCCCTGCTAACGATGAACAGGGACGCTCCTCTTTAGAGGCCTGCCAGGGAGAGGGTCAACAGAGTTTGTTACATGTATGCAAACATTCCTTCTGCAGCTGTGACCACTGAGTGGGTGAGGTGAAAGATGATTTCAGAATGGTGAGGAACAGCATCCTCCAAACCCATCAGCTGAAGCTGGGGTGGCTGGGGACGTCCTTGGTCCGCTGTCCCAAGAGGCAGCTCTGATTTCTAGTGGTCTGGGGCCCTGCACACAGCCTGACATGATTTGGTTTTTGTACTTTCCTTTTCTCAGTGGGCAAGACCCTGAGACGAACAGCTCATCCTGTTTTCATTTTTCCCTTGGCTAGACCTGTGGCAAAATGGGACTTCGCGTCCCCATGAATCTTTGCTGGTTCTGGGTCCTGGGCTCGGAGACTCTTCTTCCAGAAGTGGCAGGGGCATCCTGGGAGCAGGGGATGGCTGCCTGAAACACAGGTGCTGACCCTGGAACCTCAGAGTTCCTGGCATCTGTGACCCTGTCTTGACCCTCCCATTGCTGGTTGGGGCAGAGTGACCTCAAGTCTGCTTGTGTCAGCAGAATGAGAAATTTGTGCCCCCCCCCCCCCCGTTCAGGGAGGGAGGCAGCCTTGTCATCACAGGTATTGTGTCCATTCGGTCCCCACCTGAGCCATGAGGACGTCCTTGGGTGGACTTCTCTCATTGCATTAGCTCCACAAACCTCATGTTTTATATTCAGGATCTGGTAGATGACTGACTCGCTCTTTAGGTTTAATATCCAGCTTGTCCTAGACACCTCTGATTTCTGCTGGGCCTGGGCTCTGCCCAGGATAGAACATGCCCCTGGCTCTGTGTCACAGATCTTCTGGACCCTTTCCTCATCTCCAGGGTTGGGGACCCTGGAAAGAACACCACCTTGTATTTTGTTTTTGTTTCTTTTCTTTTTTCTTTTTAAGATTTTATTTATTTTTAGAGAGAGGAGAAGGGAGGGAGAAATAGAGGGAGAGAAACATTGATGTGCTAGAGATACTGTACACCGATTGGTTGCCTCTCACATGCCCCTCAACTGAGGACCTGGCCTGCCACCCGGGCATGTGCCCCAACTGGGAATCAAACTGGCGACTTTTTGGTTCACAGGCTGCACTCAATCCACTGAGCCACACCAGCCAGGGCTTATTTTTGTTTCTTGGTTGTTGTTTTTAATGGCTAAATTCATTTATTCTGAAATAAAATAAGACAAAGAGGAGTCAAAACTGCCCTGTACCCACCTCCTTCCTCTGTCTTCTGTTATCAATAAATAAGCTTATTCTTGTATTATAAAAATAGGACAAGGTGGCAGCGACAGGGTGGCAGGGACTGGGTAGGAGCAGAGCTCCCAGCCCCACTTCTCCGCGGGGCTGTCAGGTTATCATGTCATCATGATCAAGCCTGGGGACTCCCCGGGGCCCTGCATCTCCCACAGCAGCTGCAGGATCCGCTGTGCGGTGGAGTCCTCCACCTTGGCTTCCACCTTGCCCTGAACTTCCCCTCCCTGCAGCTTCTCCATGAGCTGGGTGTGCACAGGACCAGGTTCTGCAGCATTTCTTTGTCAAAGGCCAGCCGCTGCCAGGTGACCACATGCTGCCGCGAGTAGCTCAGGTGCTGGTCCCGCTGCTGCTGCGGACTCTGAGCCTCTTTGCTCCTCAGTTCCTCCTCCCGCAGCTGGCCCGTCTTCCCGGCCAGCTCCTCCTTGACATGCTGCTCCACCTGACGTGCGCTGGTGATCTCGCTATTCTTGTTGGTCCGCTGGAGGGAGCCGTCCTGCAGCTCAGCCAGTGGCTCCCAGAGCTTGCAGTTCCGGGAGGGAACGGGGCTGATGGAGGTGTGGTTGTCTGCAAGGCCTCCAGAATCTGCCTGCCGCATCTCCGCCTGCTCCCCCGGCCCTCGGCCTCCCGCTCCAGCTCCAGCAGGCGGCGCCCCTGCTCCTGATTCAGGCGACCCAGACCTGCATTGTTCCGAATCTGGGCCCACAGCTACCCTGCCAGGATCTCCAGTTCCTGCTGTAGCCGTTCTGCTTCTGCCTGTGGCCGCTGTTTGGCCTCCGAGGGCCCTGCTGGGGGCTCCGGGGGTTGGGCGGGCGGGGGTGGGGGGTAGCTACCTGCTTCCTCAGGTGGGCCAAGCTGGTCCCCAGCTCCTGCACCTGACTCATGCTGTGCTCCTCCTCCCTCAACTTGCACGTCCGCTCGGACATCTGCTGCATCTTATTGCCAAAGGGCAGTCTCTTCTTTCCGATTCTCGGCATGTTGGTCTCTCTCTTCCTGCAGCTGCTTCAGCAAATCCTTCCGCTGCTCCATACGTGTCCCCAGCTGTGCCCACTCTCCCAGGGCTTGCTGTCACTGCTCCTTGCTCTCAGGAATTTCAGACTGACTAGGAAATTGTTGCAGCAGGAGCTCTGGCATCTCCAGCCTTTTCTTCGGCTCTTCTTCCATCCAGAGCTGCTTGGCCTCCTTGTCAGTCACCAAGACCCGAAGCTTCTCCTGCAGTTCTGAGTTCTGCCTCAGGTCGTCATCTGTTCTGTTGTTTTTGTAGAACTCCAGTTTAGGGTGTCACTAGTTTGGGTTAGTTCTTCGTCGCACCTGTACCCCGGTTTCTGCTGCGTGGAGACGGGACACGGCATCCACTCCAGACCTCTGACAGGAAGACCTCACGGGAACAGCAAGATCCTCCAGCTCTCCCGTTTGGGGCCTGGCTGCTTGTTGAGGATGGGCCAGGGCTGTCTGTAAGTCTGTCTTCTCAGACGCCAGAATCCCTGGGGTCAGTACACAAATCTGTAATTGCTTTCTCAGAAGCCCTTGTTCCTTCACAAGCTTTTGCTTATATTTCCACTTCTCTGTTTCTAGTTGATCCCCAGTTTCCTGGTTCTGTTGTTTCTCCAGGACCTTTATATTAGCAGAAGAGGCTAGTCCCTCCCCATGGACAAAGGACGAAGACTCACATATGAGACCAGGGAGCTGCTGGGAAAGCTGATGCGGGCTCTCAGCAGATGACAATGTGCTTTCAGACAGGACAAAAGGACTATTTTCAGGACGATACTTCTGATTTGATGCAGTAGCAAGGGGAAAGGACACTGCCAGGGAACACGGTGTCCTCAGAAGGCAGTGCTGCGGGGCGGTCTTTGGGCACACACCCTCAGGCAAGTGACAACCATCAGATTGGCTGTCTCAGGCCTCCAGCCATTCTTAACCTTTCCTTTTTCTTAGCTCCTACCAGAACACGAATGCCTCTCTACTGCAGAAATCCTCTCAACTTTTCCCTGGCCTTGGTCAATTTTTTTCTTTTGGACTTCTTCTGACATCTCAGGAAGAGGGGGACCACCTATTCCCAGCGTTCTCTGCTAATCCCCTGAGGTGGGAGGTCCCCAGCCCTTCCTCCCCTCTTTGATCCTCTCCTGCTGAGTGTGTCCTGGATCTCTCTCTCTTGAATTGGTGATCGATCCTTGACCTGTTTGCAGTTCTCCCCAGTCGGAGGGACTCTAACCCATGGACCCCCTGAGATCAGTACATTGCTAGGAGAAGTTAGATCATGAGAGAGGATGGCATAGAGTGAGGAGGGGGGACCCAAAAATAAATGGGCTATGTGCATGAGGGTGGGTTCCAGAATCTGGTTGTGGTCTGGGGGTAGAAGGGAAAAGGCAAGTAGTGGGGAACATGTGGTAGGTCGTCCCTGATCAGTGTGGGATCCAGTGGCAAAAATGAACGAAAGACAGAGGTCCTCGTGAAATGGAAAGTGAGGCTTTCTTTCGTGGGTGAGAGGGGGCAGAGGCTGTGTCATTGAAGACCCCACAGGTGTAAGGTGACAAAGACAGAGCTGACTCCCCCCTTGCTCCCCACACACAGAATGTCCGCTTCCATGGCTGCTCTGCCACACCCCTCAGAGCAGAGGTCTTGCGGTGACTTCTCTGTGATCTGACTTCCAAAAGCAGGCTTGTGCCGTTGTGTGCAGGAAGCAGGGACATCTGGAAATACCTCAGGGACAGGCAAACCTGGCAGGGGTCCCAGTCCCCATGTCCCAGCCTGCATGACACCCCATCCCTCACCCAAGCCTTGCCTTCACAGCCCCTCACCCATGGTGCTCCCATTCATGTCAAGGCCAGGCTTTCCTGGAGTTCGGGCTCGCTGGGAAGAGGGACACTTGGAGTCACTATAGAGAATGCTCACCTCTCCCAAGAGCAGGTGGGTCCAGGGCTGTAGTAGGGCCCTTCAGTGGAGGCCTCCAAGGTGGGAAGATCCGACCCAGGTACAGCGGTGATGGCTGGAGCCAGGGGATCTGTCAGGAGCTCTGGGGTCTGTAGCATTTAGATAATAACTCTTGTCCCCACAGGTGCCTGCTGGGCCCTACCTGTTTCCCTGGAGCCATGGTCCAGTCTTTCCTGAGCATCCCCAAATGACTTCTCGTGTTTGTGAAAAGAGATGGGAGAGCACAAGGGAAGACCAGTGTCACAAGCGTTTTTGGTCTGAGCCTAGAGTTCACTTGCCTTACTGATACTGTGTTCTTTTAAAAATGTTGCTACATTTCTGAGCTCAGTAACAGGAACATCTCTCTCTCTCTCTCTCTCTCTGACACACACACACACACACACACACACACGCATGCGCACAAAGATGAAACCCAATCCCCAGAGCTCACTAAGGTGCAGAGTAACCCAGCCACATTCCTTCTTTCTCTAAAGCATGCTGCAAAGAGAATATATGTCTCTGTCTAGAGTTCCAGGCCCACATACAGAGCTATGGGACAGGCATAAAGGGTGATTAATCATAGGGGAGGGGACACAAAAAGGGCATGTGTAGTCAGGGTCACTTTATCACCAGCCAGCCCAGCAGAACCCACCAACCCTCCTGCCCTCTAGGTCTTTCCCCCCTTCTCTGGGGCTTCCTATTTTCCACCTCCAACCTTTCAATAAACACACACACACACACACACACACACACCACCACCACCACCACCACCACCACCACCACCACCCCCCACCCAGTGCTGCTTTTCTCCTCTTACAAACCCAACATTCCATGGTTCCCCTTCCCTCCTCATTATTCAGGCTTGGACAGGTCTGAAGTATTTTCAGGATCTTTTTCAAATGTCCTAACACTGTGAAAACAAGCAAACAAACAAACAAAAATGCCCCAAACCTTTGGACAGTGTAACACCCTGAGAGAAAGTGCCAATATCTTAAGCACATAGAGCGATGGATTTTCACACACTCAATAGGGTGAACAGTGTGAAACTACATCTGTGTCAAAAATTATTTTGTTTTTCTGACACATCTCCTTAGTGCTCCCCGCAGCCACTATTAGGACTACCTCTCCTGTCCTGCCCCCAAGGGTAACCTCCTCCTGACCTCTGACAGTGCTGGTTACGTCTGCCAGGCACCATGTGTCGCCTTTCCTGGTGTTTACTCCTCACGGTAACCCTCTGAGAGAGCTCTGACGACTATTCCCACATTAGAAGAGGAAACTAGAGAACCAGGCTAGCTCTGCTCATTGCCAAGGTCACAGACTACTATTTTCTCCCCCATTTCATGGAGGACTCGAGGAAACTAAGGCCAGGTGGGATCACAGGAGTCATAGTCACCTCCCTGTGGTGGGGCCAGACCAGCGTGTGCACCTGGCTTGGGCTGAACTTGAATGAAGCCCTAGAGGGGCCTACATCTGTGCTGAACATTGGGATGTCACTCAGACCCTCAGAATCCTTCACGTCTGTTGTATTTGTTTCAGAAAAATTTCAACACATACCGCGAATATAGTTTTATTTAGATTATTATATACACATGTGCTACAGTAGAAAAATGTTGTGCCTATTATAAAATATATATTTATAATTTTTTTAAATCTGTAATAAGACACTTTAAAATTATATTTCTTTTAAATTATGAAAGAGGCATACCCTTTACCCTCACAAAATATTATGATTTAAAAATCAGTTCCTGCCCTGCCTGGTATGGCTCAGTGGGTTGGGCATCGTTCTGCAAACTGAGGGGTTGGTTGATGGTTTAATTCCAGGCCAGGGCACCTGCCCGGGTTACAGGCCGGGTCCCCAGTTCAGGGTGTGCAAGAGGCAACCGATCGATGTTTCTCTCCCTCTTTTTCTCCCTCTCTTTCCCTCTCTCTAAAAATAAATTTAAAAATATAATGTACAACCAAGAGTGAACGATGATGTTAACTGTGGACTTTGGGTGATTATGACATGTCAGTATATGTTCACCAACTGTGACAAAGGTGGGGATCTTGATAGTGGGGTAGGCTGGGTCTGTAGGGGGGGGGCAAAGGGCATATGGGAAATCTCTGCTACTTCCCCTCATTTTTCCTTGGAACTTTAAACTGCTCTTTAAAAAAATAAAAGTATTAGAATAAAAAATAATTGACAATAGTGTTTCAGTGACAGGGATGATTGAGAATGCTTTAGTTTCCTTCTATGTGTTTAATTTTTCAGTTCAGACCTTGAGTAAGATATTCTTAAAATACAACATAACAAACAAAAAAATTGGCTGTTCTTTCCTAAAACTAGTATTAATATAAACACAAAAATTATTTTTGTGGAAACTTTTAATAATAATAAAATGACCTGCTCCAGAGCTTTGCCTTAGGATGCTTATCACCTGCTGTAACTGAAGTTCCTCCCCCACCTCCACCTGAGTGTCCTTTAGTGCTTTTCAAACTTGAACCTGCATCGGAATCCCCTGGGGAGGACTCGTTGCCACACAGTTTACATGCCACGCCCCCCACTACTCTGACCCAGGAGTGTCTGGGCTGGTACCCGATATTTGCATTTTTAACAAGTTCCCAGGTGATGCTAACGCTGCTGGTCCTGTGACCACATTTGGAGAACCACCCTCCCCGATGGTAGAATCTAGAGGACAAAGGCACAGTCTCCTGTAAGGTTACACATGCTCATCTCAGACATGAGCATCTCAGGCAGGAGATACTCAGCAAAGATAGCTCTCTCTCTACCCTAGCCCAGATTAGACAGTTATATTTCTACTTAGTAATGTTATACATAGAGACTATTAAAAAACAACCCTAGATGCTCCCATGTAACTTCCTTTTAAGGAAAGTGGTCAAAGCATTTTTTTTTTTCTGGTGTTCATGCTTGTGGACACCAAGTAAACCAAACTCTGAAAGACGTGACCCTATAATCTTGTGGGAAGTATAAACACTTGGTAGGTAAAGAGATGCCCACTAGGTACAGTTTCTACTGCTCTGGTTTCTCTGGAGCCCACAGTACCACCCTGTATTGACAGTTCTGGAAGCCAGAGGGGTCCTCCAAACACAGGTGCATGAGCAGGTGACTTTGACAGGAGCAGGATACGGGTGGTAGGATTCCAGTACCAACCACAATGCATGGGCGTGCTCTCCCCACATCATGGAGCAATTCTCTGACAGCTGGGTGTCCTACAATTCAACTCACTTCTGACACTATCTTCCTGGGTCAGTCTTACAAGATTACCCCCCACTTCAGACACCAATGCCAAGTCCAGGTACCTGTGCATATGATTGGTCGGCTATATGTTAGAGGTTCCGACGACTCCTCCTTGGGTTTGATTATACAGCGGTGCACAGAACTCAGAGCATCATTTATACATTACTGTATATGATAATAGGATATTCCTAAGGAACAGTCAGATGGGAGAGGTGCACGGGGCAAGGTACGGGCAAAGGGCACAGAGCGTCCATGCCCTCTCCAGACGTGCCACTCTCCTTGAATCTCCACGTGTTCACCAACCTGGAAGCTCTCTGAACCCCGTCCTTTTGGGGTTTTATGAAGGCTTCACCACATAGACACAATTAAATCCTTGGCAGTTGGCAGTTGATTAAGCTGCCAGCCCCCTCTCCTAACAGGAGGTCAAGGGTTGGGATTGAAGGTTCCAAGGTTTTAATCACATGGTTGGCAACCAGCTGCCATCTTTGGTTACCTAAGAGTTTTCCAAAAGTCACCTCATTAACATAAAAGACATCTTATCACTATCATTTAGGAGATTCCAATGGTTTTAGGAGCTCTATGCCAGAAGTGGGACAAAGACAAAATAATTTATTTCTTACTGTGAGTCACAATATCACAGGTGGAGAGGATAGAACCTTCACTGAGTGCAAGTCTAGCCCTTAATAAGTCACTTAATGTTTGCATCTGCGATCTCTTTGGATCTAAATTATGTGCCCACTAATGGTAATGTTTGGGGTATATGAAATTTGCAATTTTGAGCAAAATTATGAAGAACACTGACTCTCCATGTGCACAAGTTTTGGGAATCATATTGAATTTTAAAAATTCAGGAAGGAAAAAAAGAAATACACGCATACATACATAAAAACTTTAGGAAACTTACTTTCACCTGGGCCAATAGCCATGGTCGCAATCTGAGGATTTATTTCCAAACACAGGGACCCAAACAATTGCCATAGCCACCCTGGGTGATGGGGGATCAGGGCCTTGTATACACTTGAGCACTTGGAATCAATTCTCACTCTCACAACACATACACTTTGTAGGAAAATGTGACAGTGTCTGGCAATAGGGAGTGCAAGATAATTATTGCAAAATTATGATAATCTTTTCAGTCATTTATTTTAAGAATTCACTTGGTACTGTAAGAAACAAGGAAATAGTGATTCCTAAACCACTAGAAAATCATTAGCAACACAGGGCAAATGTAATTAGAGGGTCTCTGAGCCAGAGTTAACAGTATTAGCATATGTACAAATCAGAAAAGGGGCGTCCTGAGATCAAAAGGGGGAGAAAGAGTCATCACCAAACTCAGGAAAAATGTGAAAATGTAGCCAGACAACCCAGCAAATAAGATAGAGAAATTTCAGAGAAGAGCTGGAGACAGACCTATAACCAGATCCCCCTCAGTTAATTATCATCCTCAGTTAATTTAGTTAATCGCGTTAGATTATAACTCCGGAGTATCCAGCATGGAGAAATGGGGAAGGAGAAGGAGGAGGAGGGGGGAAGGGAGGGTGCTTAATTTGCGTTAGGGATAAAAACAGCCAGCTCCATCTTTTGGCGCACACCTTGATTTGGCTTTTAGGCTGCGCCCAGAGCTGCAGATCTGTGAATAAACAACTGCCTCGGTTACGGCTCAAGTCCTGTGTCCCGGTTTTTACTGTGAGCGTTCCTCACAGTAAGGTACTAGAGAATTTAATGAGTATGTCCATCACATGTAAACTGAAGGACAGGGCCTCTTGTGTAACCTGAAAGCCAGATAGGACTGGAGGGCATTCGACACCAACCAGCGTCCCCGCATAGCAGCCTCTGGCTCCGCTGACGTGTGCTGGGGGTGTGAGAGATCACCTATTGATTGTGCTCTGGGAAGTCTGTGCCTGGGCCAGGTTGCAGTTCTTTGTAAAGGGTCTCCTGTAGGAGGGGTGGCTGAGGCAAGGGGGTAATAAGTTGCCTTGCCCTGGCCTTTCTCCTGTGCCTGAGGCTTTTCTCAAGTGCGGATCAAAATGAGTACCAGCTGTACCCAGTGGCCAATCCCTATTAAAACAGCATCACCTCTACGGTGCTATAAATTACTTAAAATGTGGCTGAGCGGGAATCAAACCCAGGCAGAGAATGGGGCCCAGGGAGTGACACCGCATTCTCTTCCGATCACTGAGCGCCTTGGTGCTTGCGGAACTGCCCTGGAATCAGCGCCCAGGGCTGCAGTTCTGGCTTTTCCCCTCTTGGTGTCCTCAAGAGAAAGCGCTACCCTTGCTGGCATAACAAGAGGATCTCAGAGCCCTGTCAAGTCACAATGTCCCATAACCTCTGTTGTTTGGTCTGTCCACTCCTGACCAAGTGAATTGGGGGGAACCTGTAAGGGAGCGCCTGATTTCTGGCTTATTATAGGTTCCCCCCATCTCCTAGGGGCTCAGGGACGCTGAGGAGGCAACAGAGATACACCCAGCGTCTCAGCATTAATTCCCTCAACAGAATGCTGTCACAATAGCCCTGCAGCAAAGACTATCCAGGTGGCGATGTTCCGCCCCATTTTACAGATGAGCAAACAGTTTTGGAGAGTCAGAAACAGACTCACAGAATGTTAGTGCTGAAGAGGATGTCAAAGATTAAAGGAAGATAAGTCTCTCTCATTTTACCAATAGGGAAACTGAGGACCAAGACCGTATGACCAGGAATAGTTATGGTAGCGACAACAGTGGAACCCTCAGGTTCCAAGATCCCCAGTTCTGTGTTCTTCCCTTTAAATTGTGCCTCAGTTCCTTCACCTGCAAACTGAGGATAATAATAGTGCCCAACTCATAAGGTAGGTGTGAGCACTTAGAGGTAAGCTCTCAATTAGCAACTATTCTATAATGCTGCCTGCACTCACGTTTTAATTCCATTTAAAATGTATTCACGGCGACGTTGGCTGGAAGTATCCCAAACAAACTTTCATAAGATATTCACCCTTTTGTTGTTTGCAGTGGCAGACTGAGAACAGAGTTGGGTGCTAAGAATGAGAGGGGGTCAGAAGAATTGAGGACACACTGTGCGGAGAGTAGAGAGGTGGCTGTGATTTGGGGAATGATGCTCCTGCAGGTGTAAAGAAATAAACAGCCTGACTGTCCCTGTTGCAGAGATGAACACAGTGAGGAAGGACACCCAGGCCCAGCTGGCAGGTCACAGAGAGTTATTGTGTCGCTTGTGTCTGACCTTGCCTGATGTGCCCTGAAAGAAGGGCAGCTGAGTCCTCACGGCGATCAGTGCCAGTCACTAAGGGCACAAAACAAGCTCTGTGTGCGCTCCTGCCTCTCTCCGCTTGGTGCTCTCTCACCCCGCACGGTGCCTTACAGTTCATCACGGTGATACTCAGGCAGATTTCACCTTAGCTCATCCTCACGGCATCCCTGCGCAGAAGTCAGAGAACGTCTGTCTTCTTATCACAAGGCTCACATGCCCACTTTGCAAGCTAGGAGCTGAGATGCAGAGTGGGCCGTGCAGTTAGGACAGGGTCACACAGCTAGGACACGGCTTAGCCAAGACCCCAATTACGGTCTCTGAGTCACTGTTTAGTCCTGTCTAAGTCTTTGCTCCAGAGGACCGCACTGACCAAGGAGGTTGTATTGCTTTGCTCAAACCACAGATGCTCAGAGACACACTTCGTACATTTCCATGTGAACATCATAAGCTCCTTTGAGCCCTGTATCACTGTCTGGTGTGTGGGGATGGAGCCCCTCAACACACCCAAATCATTTGTGCTCCAGGAAATCCCAGGCCCTATGATGACAACGTGTCATTTTAAGTGGTCACATCTTTTTTAACCTCTGGGTATCAAAGAAAACAGCCTGACACAGCAATTCCACCCCTAGGTATTTACGGAAAAGAAATGGCAGTACATGTCTACAGAATCACTTGTACCTGAGAGTTCATTATAACTGGACATAACCCAAATGTATATGGACAGGAAACAATATCATCACACAGTAGAACCCTACTCAGCAATAAAAAGAATACACTACAGACATGAATAAATCTCAGAGACATTAGATTTACCAAAAGGAGCCAGACACAAAGAGTAAAGACTATAAGAGTCTATTTAGATGATGTTGTAGAACAGACAAACCATAGCGATAAAAAATGAGAACTGTTGCTCTGGGGGGCAAAACATTGACTAGAAAGGGCTACAAAGTAACTTTCTGGGATGATGTAAGAATGTGTATCTTGCTTGGGGTGATGGTTTTACAGGTGTAGACATTTATCAGAACTCACCGAAGTGTACATTATACTTCTTTGAATAAATAAATGATGCCTTATTAAATTATACTTCATTTTTAAAAGTCAAAATTAAGGGAAGGGTAAGAGTCACTTTGGAAAAATGTATTTCCCCCATAACCTCACTCACTCACTCACACATTTTGACCTGCATATACGGTTCCATAGGAAGTGGTTATATTAAAATATATATGTATTAATTACATGGTCAACTTTGAGGGGAATTTTCAGTAATCATCCTGGCTTTTTGCCATTTGGTCAACTCATCTTTGATTGGGTACCTACTACATGTCTGGAAATGTCTAAAAGTTGTGGATCGGAAATACAGAAGTAAATAAGACACAGGCCCATCCTGGAGGAGCCCAAGGTGGCATATAGGAAGGAGGTCAAGAATCGCTAAGAATGAGAAAAAAGTATCAACAATTGTTCAAAAAAGTAACCATAAGACAGTGCAGCGTCCTGACTGTGGGTCAGGGAAACTGAGCTCTGAGAGGGGATTTGACAGGCTGAGGAGGGAGGTTATGCAATTGCAGGGAACAGCTACTTTCACTCAACCAACATAAAATCCGTCTTACTGGGCACTCCTATATGCTCCGCAAGGCAGACCATTTTGCTCACCCCTAGGAGGGGCCTCTGGAATCAGGCTGCTTGGAGTCTGCTCTTGACCAGCTGTGTGTCCTAAGCAAGCTACTTGTCCTCTCTAAAAGGATGGTGATCATCACAGTATCAGTTATCATGCTGATTAGGAAAGGTAATCCGTGGCATAGCATCAGGTGCAAAGTGAGCAATAACTGTTAGATAACATTATTGCTATTGCCATCCTTAATATATGCCAGGTTTTGGCTCATAGCACAGTGTGAAGTCAGGCCTCCTGGGTCTTATTCCAGCTGCGGGGAGGGGACAGCCACTACTGTTTCTCCCTCTGAAAGAAAAAGGCTCCTTCACATTCCCTGGAGCTCTGCTAGTTTTCTGCAAACAACTGTCTCTCAGTGACTGCAGAAACAGGCCAGGTGACCTCTTTACCTGGTTCTTGTGCTCAATTCATTTTATACAGAAGCAACTCTGAGCTGCTTTCTGCAAGAGGACAACTCCATCTATCCTTCCACAAACCAGGTAGAGGCCTGCAGAGACCGTCTATAGGGGAACTCCTCCTCTACAGGGAAGGAGACTCTCAAGAGCTGGTCTGAGAGCAGGAGCCTAAGCAGGCGGGCCCTGGGTCTGGAACAGCTCTGCAATCACCCGTGGTCCCGCAGGAAGCAGTGCTGGAAGGGGTTTGCCCCGCAGCGTTCATGTCCCACGTTTACCTCTGGGAGCTTTCTCGTGGCTGACAGTGAGCACTCATGCATTCCTCCTTTACCCTTCATTTGAAGTGGCGCATTCACGGGGAAGTACACACACATCATTCCGGCATTGGTCCACATTCTTAACTCACACCCTAACTCACACAAAGTGACTCATCACTCACAAGTACAGAGTCATAAGTACACCAAACACATGTGCACAGTTACACATACACTCATCCACACATGCTCTAACAGGTACACACACTCACCATACACACATCCACATCCTCGTACACATACAAGTGGTCCCTTATCCATGACACTGACCTCTCCCTACCCATCACTTGTGAGTTCTCTGAAAGGGATAAATCAGGCATGTTTGGGGGAGATGCCTGGACCTCTGGTACTCAGCAAAACAAAAACAAAACTCCCTCATGTCTAAACCTCCACGTGGTTCCTTGTCCGGCAGTATCTGGGACCCAAACAATGCAGGGTATCTGTTGAGTGAACAAATAAAGTATCAATGGTTTATCATCAGATTCTTAGTATTTGCCCAAGTCACTGTTGTGATGTGACATCATGCGCTAACTTCAACTATTTTCTGCCAAATTTACACACAACCTTCATTCGGCTGAATTAAGTATCCTTAATACTAATCAGTTAAAATAAAAGAGCTTATACATGGGGAATATCAACAGCAAAGAGAAATAAATGCCCAGCCTCCCCCCACCAACACACACACCCTGCCCCACACCCCAGTCCTGATGACTAGTCGCAGACTTGAGTTCTGGGTGTGCTACCTCTTAACATGAATGCTGCTCAAAACAAACATGGCATAAATGGGTTCTTCCTGGGACATTTATTCTTCCTGATGCAAAGAAAACCAAAAGGGATAGGCCTGGCTCTCAAAGCTATTATCCTGATCGGGGCATAATACTAACCACTTCTGCCTCAGACTGTGACCAGAGCTCAGACTCTTTACAGAGTCCCTCACCCCACCCCACCCCCACCCCCACCCAGTGAAACAACTTTTAGTACCAGAGCAGGACTAGCTATGGTGCCAGGTGGTTTGCCCCTCATTGGCTCCCTTCCTCCTCAGACCCAGAGGAAAGGAGGTTTACCTACAATTGACTCAGCTATTGGTCTACCTGAACGACACTGCATTTCTCATAGGTTAAAACTCTTCAAACGTCAGCAATTTGTCTGGTTCAAATGAATCCTTTATCACACTTCAAAACGTAAGGTAAACAAGTCAGAACATTTTTTCCCAGTTGGGTCCTCTATCCAGTATCAAGCGATCATTTAATTTATGGCATTAGGAGCCAAAATATACATAGTAGATAAACAAGTGGATCTTAACGAGATGCCTGTTTGGCTTGTTTTAAGGTTACTAGGGATGAAAATGAGTTTCCTTCTTTCTTATCAAGGGGAGAAAAACTGCTGTAGAGGAAAATTTCCATACACAAGCTGAAACCTGCTTTGCATATCTTCCCCTAAGATTAGGAAATAACAGACAGGATCAGATTGAGATTTTTAGGGACACATTCAGGACACAGCATTGCCTATACAGGGAAGGGGTGGAAGAGGGTCAGTTCACACTTTCTTTCTCTAAGAACTAGTAGTGCAGACCAAGAGTCTTGATAAGCACTCACCTTTAAGAGACACTTGTGTTTGGCTCTGGCTGGTGTGGCTCAGTGGACTGAGCACCGGCCTGTGAACCAAAGGGTTGCCAGTTCAATTCCCAGTCAGGTCACATGTCTGGGTTGCTGGTTGGGTCCCCAGTTGGGGCCTGTGAGAGGCAACCAGATATTGATGTTTCTTTCCCTCTCTTTCTCCCTCCCTTCCCCTCGCTCTAAAAATAAATAAATAAAATCTTCTTTAAAAAATAAAAAAGTAAAAGATACTTGTGTTTGTATACCCATATTCACAGCAGTACTATTTACAATAGCACACTATTCACAAAGCAGCACTATTCACAATAGACAAAAGGTGGAACCAACCCCAGTATTCATCAACGTAATTAGATAGGACAAGGGTCTCAAAGTCTGGGCAGTCGTAAATGTTACTTCTTGCTAAATGTTAAACTATAGCACAGTATCTTGCAGATGCAGCAGTAAATAGGATGACCTGACTGCAACTCAAGGCAATGACTGTGGCCAACTGGAGAGAAGAAACCAACATATAATTGACCAGATAGTGTATATGAGCAATGGCTAAGCCTTTCTTCCAGAAGGCAGAGTTTTGGATATGAATCCCATGTCTCTCTGACTT
This sequence comes from Furipterus horrens, assembly GCF_987537825.1. Taxonomy (NCBI): domain Eukaryota; kingdom Metazoa; phylum Chordata; class Mammalia; order Chiroptera; family Furipteridae; genus Furipterus; species Furipterus horrens. The sequence goes on from NW_028327174.1 coordinate 187,058,401, forward strand.
GATGCAAGGAGATAAACTACCTTGCCACAACCACATCTCATTTTTTAGTAAAGCACCCCAAGTGTGAGACCCCCTTGAGTTCAGTAAGCAACAGATGAATGGATAAACAAAATGTGGTATATACATATAATGAAATATTATTCAGCCTTTAAAAAGGAAGGAAATTCTGACACATGTACGTGCTGGATAAACCTTTAGAACATTATGCTCTATGAAATAAGCCCGTCACAAAAAGACAAATACTGTATGGTTCCACTTATATGAGGGGCCTAGGGTAGTCAAATTCATAGCAACAGAAAGGAGAAGGGAGGTTACCAGGAACTGAGGGGAGAGGGAATGTGATGTTGTTTATGGGTCGAGTTTGTTTTGCAAAATGAAAAAGTTCTGGAGGTTGTTCATACAACAATGGGAAAGTACTTAACCTTTAAAAATGGTTAAGATAGCAAATATCACATAACATTAAAATTAAAAACATTTGTGGACCTGCTGTCATCGGCTGGCTGGGATGTGGACAACTCTGTTTTTCAGAATTATCCTGTAAATGTGGGACTGTCTGAGGGGCTGGCCTTTATAGCTCAATGCAGCTTTGATGGGAACTCTTCAAGGCTCCTCGGTCTTGCTGCAGGAGGCAGGTGTGCAGGGCCTGGGAAAGCCTGGCAGCTGGAGTGGGAGACCTCATGGCAGGTGTGGAAGGAGCCTATTGAGACAGTTTAAGTCCTGCCTCCCCGTGAAGCTGGGTTGTCTCCGTTTTGCTTAGTTCTTTTTCTGGAGTTTTGATCTGTTCTTTCATTTGGGCCACATTTCTTTGTCTCCTTAATTTGGCAGCCTCCCTGTGTTTGTTTCTGTGTATTAGATAGAGCTGCTGCACCTGTTACATTGTGAGGGACAGAGCCTTAGGTATTCATCAGTGCAAGGGAACCCATTTCACCACTTTGTGGTGCGGTATGTGGGGGAGGGGTCAGAAAGGGAAAAATATTGCTTGCTCGGCAGTCACCCCTTTTTAAGATACTTCATCTACTTCCTGTATGCAACTGGCGCCCCCCTAGCTTTTGCCTTAGTGATGGTTCCCAGAGTGGGTGGGTTTGTGTATGTTCTAGGACTGTGGTGGACCTCTAAATGGACTCGCCTGGGAGATGGGCGGTTTCTTCTGATGCCCCAACCCCCACTGGTTTTCACAGGTAGAAGCTATGAGGCTTTACTATCCTGGCACTGGAACCCTCGGCGGCATGGTCTGGACTGGGACTGGGATTGCTCCTCAGGTGTCCTCCCTGGCTTTTATCTGCCACATGTGAATGTGGGATCACCCGTTCCACCAGCTGCAGCCACTGCCTTACCACGTCCACCTCACCTCTGCCACTCCATGTCCTCCTCTCTGCCCCAGCTCCCCGGCTCCAACCTCCTACCCATCTGAATGAATATTTCGTCTTTAAATCCTTGGTTGTTGGACTTCCATATAGTTTGATTCTAGGGCAGTTCTGGGTGTTACTGGTTTTGAGATTACAGTAGTTGTAATTCTTCTTGTGGTTGTGCGAGGGAGCAAAGTGTGTCTACCTATACCTCCATATTGACTGGAAGCCCTTTCATTGCATTAAAGTAAATAACTTTATTGAGTCCTGACTGATGTGGCTCAGTGGATTGAGTGCGGCCTGTGAACCGAGAGGTTGCCAGTTCAATTCCCAGTCAGGGCACATGCCTGCGGGTTGCAGGCCAGGTCCCCAGTTGGGGACATGCAAGAGGCAACCAATCAATGTATCTCTTGCACATTAGTGTTTCTCTCCCTCTCTTTCTCCCTCCCTTCCCTTCTCTCTAAAATAAATAAAATCTTTTAAAAAAATAATTGTATTGAGATATAATTCACATACCATAAATTTTACCCTTTTATGGTGTCCAGTTTTGATATAGTCCAGTCACAGAGTCATGCAACCATCACCATTATCTATGGTAGCCCCCCCTTATTCGCAGGGGATATGTTCTGAGACCCAGTGGGTGCCTGAAACCATGGAGAGTACCGAACCCTGTATATATCATACTATGTTTTCCCTTTACGTGCATACCTTTTTACATAAAGGAAGCATGTTATGGCTTCTCTTTGGCTTATCCGAATTGCCAGCATCACTGTTCTGGTGCCTGGGGCCATCATGAAGTAAAATAAAGGTGACTTGAACACTAGCACTGCGACACCACAAAAGGAGGTCTGACAACTAAGAAGGCCACTCATCAGATTGGCCCGACGCTCAGGAAGCGTGTACAGTGTGGAAATGCTGGACAAAGGGATGATTCATGTCCCAGATGGGAAGGAACGGGTAGAGCGAGATTTCATCACACGACTCAGAACGCACTTGATTTAAAACTCATTAGATGTTTACTTTTGGAATTTCCTATTGAACATTTCCGCACCACAGTTCACCACAGGTTACTGAAAGTGCAGGAAGCAAAACTTCAGATAAGGGGGGACTGCTATAATCTCAAAACATTTCCATCACTCAGAAATAATCCCCATACCCATTCTTCCCTCCCTCCAGGCCCTGACAACCAGTGATCTGTTTTCTGCCTCTGTAGTTTTGCCTGTTCTGGACATTTTATATACATGCAATCATATAATATGTGGCCTTGTGTGACTGGCTTCTTTCATTTAACATAATGTTTTCAGGGTTCAAACACGTTGTAGCATGTAACAATATGGCATTCCTTTATTTTTCCTTTTGCAAATTAAAATTTTTTTCAATTACAGTCTACATTCACTATTATTCTGTATTAGTTGCAGATATACAGCATAGTGGCTAGACAAGTAAGGTACTTTACAGAGTGCTTCATTCCTCTTTATTGCCAAATAATATTCCATCGTGGGAATGATGTCTGATTTTTTCAAAAACCGTGGTAAAATACACACGACAAAATTTACCGTCAGGACGGTTTTTTAAGTGTACAGTTCGGAAGTGTTAAGTATGTTCACATTGTTGCTCAACCAATCTCCAGAACTCTTTTCATCTCGCAAAACTGTACGTTACAACCCTCACCAGCTGTGTAGCATCGCTTCTCCTGTACTCTGTCGGGTGTAGGTGAGTCATTCAGGTTGGCCCAGAGAGAACAAAAACCCCATCTGTCGATGGGGAAAATGTCAAAGAAGTTGTGGTTTTAAAACCACCATACAAGTGAGGCTCGAGATCTCCAGGCTCTGTTTGGGGTTATCCCAGGAAGTGTCTCAGGCACATTTGAATAAAATGTCTGGGTCTCCCCAGGGGAACCCTCCCCACCCTCGTGGTGGTGGTGGTGGTGGTGGTGGTGGTGGGGGGGTGCCGTCCTGCATCCTGTACATGCTGGCCTGAGGCTGTAACAGCCGCTCACAGCCATGTGGAACTGGCCACAGCCCAGACGGGGGTGCAGTTCAGGAGGTCCAGGTCTGCCACTGACTCACTGGAACCCCCAGGTAAGTCCTACCCTCTCTCTGGGTGACCACGTTTCTTCATCTGGCCCCTGGGTGGTTGCAAGGATCCAGGGAGAAAGCGAGAGCATTTGCAAAGAGAGGGAAGGTGATAGACACAGTGGGAATTGTGGATATGGATCCGGCTCAGTATTTACACAAGAGAGATGAGGCTGGATTAAACTCCCTAGGTGATCAGGGAAAGGTTTTCACAGTCCAGAACGTGAAAAGTGAGAGAGCTGAAGAGTAGGCTGCCTTCCTGGGATCTTGTCACCTACCTACCTGCCAGTCCTCTGTTTAAGTTTTCCCAAGATCTCACAACTCAAGACCAGGGCTTCCTGAAGGAGCCCTCAATTTTTCTTTTTCTTTCTCTTTTTTAAACTCCCTCTAAGTGATTGTATGTTTATTTGTGTGATTGGTGGTCTCTCGTGGGTACAGGAGGCTGGGGCATGCCTGGGTTTGCTATCTTTGTCCCAGGCTACAAGGCCTCTTGGCGTCTCAGCTGTTCCTTTCCCGGGCTGGCATGGCGCCTCTGTCCTGTCTGCTCAGCCCCACCTGCCACCACTCCTCCCCTGCGCCCCCCTGGTGACCCTGCCAAAAGCTGGCCCTGGGCCCCTTGCTCAAGGCCCCTCAGTTCTGGCTCCCTCTTCCAGGCTAGGGTATTTGGTTGAGCTTGGGAGGAAGGGCAGCCCTGCTTTCCCTCATGCTTCTCACTCCTCCCGCAAATTGCCCCAAGCCTGCCACAACTCTTGTGAAAAGCAAAACCATCCTTCCTCGGAGGCTGCTTCTGTTTCCGACACTTCCTTCCTCTGAGGCAGTGAAGCAGAGAGCGTCTGCCCCTTGGGACTGATTCATTCATATAACAAACATCTATTGACAGTCTGCTTTATGACATGAACCATTCTGGGGACTGGGGGTGCCTTCCTCAACAATAAGAGTACCCGTTCTCCCTGAGCTTCCATTTGAATGGCAAGAAAGGAATCGTGAACAACCAGATTCAATAGTATGCTACAAGGTGATAAGTACTGTGGAAAAACGACACAACCGAGTAGGCAGGACAAGGGGTACAAAAGGGACCGCTGTTTTAAACAGGGTGGTCAGGGGAGGCCTCACCAACACAGTGACATTCGGGAAAGATAAGGGAAAATGCAGGGAGAAAAACATACATTAAAAACCCTTTGGTGGCTCTTCCTTGTCCCCAGAATAAATTCCTGACTTTGAACATATCATTTGGGCCAGATACCAGAATGGCCGAGAGGTTAAGGAGTTGAACTTAAGATCTAATGAATTTTTATCCTCGTGGGTTTGAACCCCACCTCTGAGAGAGGCTACCCTGCACACAGCTTTCAGGTTGTTCATAGCCTGGCTCCCGCTTTCTCCAGCCTCCCAGCACAAAGTCTGCCACATACACGTAACGCTCTGTCTCCACACTCCGACCAGCCTCAAATGTGCACACGCTCCTCACACACAGCAACATAATGCTACTCATATTTAATATAAAATAATTGAGGTTTGTGAGGTTTGTGGGAGAACCTGGGAGGTCAGCTGGATGGAGCTGCATGGAAACCACGCAAAAGTCTTAGCCATTAAGTAAGTGTTCAACTCCAACCTTAAGGTCACTTATAACTACAGGTCAATGGCATGTAAAGGAGCAGTTAGAAGTCTTCCATTCTGGAAACCCTCCACTGTGGCCCAGAGAGGGCCAGTGGCATCCTTGGGGGTCATACAGCGTTTTTTGTACATCAAGGCCAGATATTGTGCAGGAATAACATTTCATGCATGTGGTCTTTTCACGAGACCTCAAGTTCCTGTTCTGAGTGCCTCAGAAGGAGAAATGGCTGTTTGGATTTCCCCTCCACCAACTGACCGTGAATGAACTCAGCATCCCAGTTAAGGGGCCCCTTGCCCATCTCTGTGACACCCAAGGCAGCACTATCTTTCCTGCCTGTGGACTTGGTGGTGGTTGGGGGCAGGGGAGCGAGGCTCTAGGTGTGTGCTGAAGAAACAAGGGCCGCCCCTCCCTTGTTCCTGGGGAAAAGGGCAGTCCATGGCTATCAAAATATAAAACCTAGAAAGAATCTCTTGCCACGGACCAAGGCTTGGCTGGCTGTGGTGTGATTTCAGGAGCAGGAATTCTGTGGTTGGCACCCACAGGATAGGAGTCTCTAGTGACTCAGAAAGAACAGGGGCACTTCAGAACTTTAGGGCTAAGTGTTAAAACCATAACACATTTGAGGAAGTTAGCTAAGTGTGAAGGTCATCCGATAGTGACAAAGCCAACAAAAACAGTCCAACAAATACAGCTGTGTTGCAAATCCTTTAATCAGAGATGGGGGGTGGGGGGCTGGTTAGGGGATGCACAGGAGTCTGCTTATGCGAAGGTCAAGCTTTCTAATTCCTACTTCCCAAGTGGGGCCCGAGAGTGAAAAATTACACCCAAATCACCAAATCCCTCCCAAGCTCTTAGGACCTGGATATTTTAAGAAACACATAACCCTTCTTCCCGTTGCTTCCTCCACACCTCCCTTACAGGCCTTCCCACAATGCCCCAGCCCTGTAGCCTTTCCCCAGAAGTTCCCCAGGCCCTGACTCCCCTCTAACTCTCACTAGCTTTCAGATTGAGACTCTCACAGAATCTGTGTGACCCTGAGCAAGTGACTTGGTATTTTGTAGTCACTTTCCTTTCTCAGAACGAAAATACTTGCCGGTAATGAAGACCATTTATTGAGCAAGCTCCCACCGCCTGGTTCTGTGCTGAGAATTAAAAAAAAAATTCAACAAAGTCGTTTTTTAAATTTCACTAGAATTTACTTTATTGATTAAATCATCAGCACAAGAATTGTCAGCATAAGACTTAACATCTTATTGACCATGAAGGCCTGGGTTCTGGAGCTTGTTCTGCTTCTCCCAGCCCTTAAAGAGGTTTTGGGGGAGAGACATCATTAACACAGACCAAGTCAGATGGTTTCAGGTCCTCCTTTCCAGTCACAGACAAACTGCTTGATTCTTGTCTAGAGCAGGAAAGAGACACTATTTCAGATAAATCTGATAAAGAATGTGACATTGCATTATAAGATCTCTCTTAACAATGTATGTTGATCAGCAGTATTCGTCCAAACTTATTTACTACTGATCTAAATAATTTTTTTCAATTACTTTTTTGTTATGTACGTAATTTTATTAAGTATCCCCACTCCCTGTGCAGAAATGAATCAGCTCAATGCTAAGAAAAATCCGTCAAACTGGAATAGCCTCATTTTGCTCTTGGAAAGTGGAAACAGGTTTTTCTGCTCCTCTTTTATACAAGAGTTGAACAAATCTCCCCTCAAAGTCAAAAACGTTCCTTCTGCCCTTGGAATGTGCAGCTTATGATGGGCTAATTCAAATCACCTAGGAAGGGCAACTAGGGAACTATTTTGCAGGCAGCCTTCTTTGTAAATTTGTCCTTAAAATCAACTCTTGAGAGTCACCCATGATTGGGTACAAAGGCTCTAAAGTCCAAATAATTCCTGCTATTCCATGTTATGAGCTTGGCTCAGAGGAGGCATTGGAATTGTCTGGGGCAAGAGGAGCATCAGGGGCCTCATAAGGTGGGGCCTCAAAAACTCAGGGCTTGTCAATAATCCGGAGTGTTCAGTTTTCCTTTTCCACAATGCCGAGGATCCATGCTTGGTGAACCTCTCCATACTTGAAAGACTTGATTTCAGAACAAAAGCTAGCAGCCTGTTCCCTTAGCAGACAAATCAGTAATCACCCAAAAGTTTCTGCTGATGTTCCTTAAAGGAGCCAAACTCCCCACTTGGGTTGCCAATGGCAACCCTCTTGGCAATGATCGGTAGATTATGAATGGCAAAGGACATTCATTGTTGTTTTGTAAGGTTCTGAGAGTGTCCTAGATGCTAAAGCTGTCATATCTGTGACTGCATGGGCATTAAATGTGGGCGTTAACCCAGCAGCAGTTCTGTTTAGGGTAGCCACACTGAACATGCTTCCTGAGAAGCCAGTTCTACCTTTTCTCCATCTTTCAGGATTATCCAGCCACTGGTGGGCATTGGTAGTGCTGGGTTCCTAAGGGTTTGGTTAGCACCAGCACATCCCCAACAACTGTGCTGTCAGACATTATGAATTCATTGGGCTGACACACCACAGTGGCAACCCCACCACCACCACCATAATCTAAGGATTTACCACAGTTTATCCACCAGTCACTGCAGTCCCTCCCTCCTCAGCAGCAGCCCAAAAGCCTTTGATCATGAGTGGGGCTATCTCTTCTCATTGCTCTTCAGTCATATTCTGGCTGATGCTGAGTAATGTAAACATGTCCAGTTCAGTAACGTCCATGGCATAGAAGTCACTCAGCACAAGCTATGCAGCCCATCACGCAGGGGTCTGCCACCGAGGGGTCTGTACAGTGACAGGCCTCTGTGCACTAGGGGCATGATGCAGGAGGTGATCCCAATGCCCAGAGCTGGCAAGGTTGATCTGGGTTCCACCCTGACCTGCAGGCCAGCCAAGCCCCGGCCCAGCAGGGACTACATATCTGGCCCCCCAGTTTGTGCAGCATCTCCTGGGGGACCTTGCAGCCTCAGCCCTTCATGCTGCAGAAGCCCCATCAGCCGCCGCCAGCTTGGGCTGAGGCCTGGGGCTCCAGAGACAGGCAGCTCCAGAAGCCCCAACCCAGAGACAAGCCCTTGAGACATGCTGAGAGTCCCACCGCTGTTGTCACTTGTCCGTGGGTGCCCTTCGCTGAGGTTCCTGCCATCAGCTGGTCTGGCAGGTGACCTGTCCCGCAGGTTGAGCAATGAGGACCCTAGAGGGGGAGTGAGGATGAAGAAGGGGCAAGAGACACAAAGAGAGGAGACAAGACAGTGCTCTGATCAAGTCTCATTTATTCTTAGTCAAAACAGCATTCTTATAGCTCAGGAGAAGAGGAATTTTTCATTCGGGGGGAACGCAGCTGCAGCTTGGGCGTTATCTGGCAGATATGAGTTAAACTGCAGGACAGCAATCCCAGGAATAGAAAGAGGGACGTTGCCCTAGTAAGGAGTAAACAACTATTATGGGATGGTGAGGCCATGTCAAGCAGAACTTTAGGATGTCGGTTAGTAAGACTTCAGCTGAGGAACTTTTTAGTTCCCCACAGGCAGGAAGATCCTATTTTCTACTCCAGTTAATACCGAGTTATATGAGTATTACCCAGAGATTCTCCCTGGCACGACACCGCATAGTCCTGGCTTTCCTGTGTGCTGAGAACTTAACACACAAGTCTTCACTTAAGCCTTACAGTCCCACTATGACATAGATTTTGTTCTTTCAATTTTAATGACCAGGACATGGAGGCTCAAATATAAAGCCGTTAGCCTGAGGTCCCATGGCCAACACATGCTGGTTTAGGATTTGAACTGACGACACTTAACCTCCAGGCTCAAAGTCAGCTAGTACCGTCTCCGGTAAGGTTTCTCTGAAGAGCCGCTATCCTCATAGGAAGACTGGCAAAGGGTTACTAAATGAATGTATTTTAAAATTAAATACTGTTACAGTCTCTCATTCCCCAGATACCCCCCGCCCACCAAACTGGATGAATGAAATGGACAGACAATATACAAAAATAGAAATACCAGTAAGAAAAAGTTTACCACCATAGCCATCAAAGAAATACAAATTAAAATTAGAGTTGTGTATTGCTTTTTGCTTTGTCAACCTAAATTCATCAAGAAGGTTCTGGGTTTACTGGTGAAAACCAAAAGTTAGGAATATAAACAAAGGTAGCATTAAGAAACCTAACTGTCTGTGTGTGTGTCTCCATGAAGAGGGTTGATATTTTTCTTCCTCTGAGCAGACCATGAGATCAGTTATTTTTAATGAATGTAATGGCGGGGCTTGAGATGATGCTATTTCTTGATAATGCTGGGATGTTTCACCCTGGGTGTTCGTAGTGCAGATAACCTAGGAAACAGCCAGCACTTTTCAGGTTGGATACTATAAAAATGTCACCATCTAACCTTGTATCCTTTTCTTCTCTTGGACTGTTGACCTGTAATCACAGAGTTAGTCTACTGGGTGCATAGATGTTAAGACCATGTTAAGTAGTCTCAGGCCTCTGGATCCTTGAAACACAAAGCAAAAGGCCAAAGGTCACTCTGTTTCTTAAAGACCCAGAAAGTACTGAGCACAACAGGGAGAGAAGTGGTTGCAGGTAAGAGCCAACATACTGCCCATATATATGCAATGTCAGGTCAGCTTTAGGAGACCAAGTAGTTGGCATTTGCAACAATGGAGATGGTAGCTTCTTCTTGTCACAGCTGTGCCACCTTGGAGCACCTGCTGTATTTTATCTGCATCTCTCTCAGGGCATTTCACCCTGGCTGGTTTGGCTCAGTGGATTGAGCGTCGGCCTGCGAGCTAAGTGTCGCTGGTTCGATCTTCCAGTCAGGGCACATCAGAGAAGGAAAACTCTGACTCCAAAAAACCTCCGCTGCCTTGCGGCATACCTCTTCAGGGGAAAGGCTAAGGGAGTAAACCCCGACAGAAAATCCGGAGCCGGAGTCCCTAAGGCGGTTTGACGTTGTAGTCAACACCGGCAACTCCTGCGGCGCACCTGAAGCCAAGCTGTATTGACTCCGTCTTTCCCTTGGACCCTTCAGCTGCGAAGAGAGGGGGGGTCTGCTGCATGGGCAACAGCAGACCCTCCATATCACCCTGCCCAGGCTCTGTAGCTTCAGCTTCACTGGAGAGGACACTCCAGCGTCATCACAAGATGTCGATTCAACACAGGAGGAGACAGATACCGTGTCACTCCCGAGTCGGACTGCACAGCCATTCTCAGCGGTGCAGATAGACTCTTAAGAAGCTACACCATCGTCTCTCGAGACGGACGGCTGCCGAAGAGAAGATTGCTTTTTGCTAACCAGATTTTTTATTTTATTTTTTATGGCTATATTCAAAGACCGGGGAATAATTTTTTAAATTTACTCCAAATTTGTTGCTATTATCTCCACAGGATGGACTTTTCCATTTTCAACTTAACATGAGTTAAGCTTCGCATGACTTATTACAAAGAGTAATAAATATTTTATGATAATCGCGAAAGCAAGTCAAGTGCAAAACAGGGACCAAACGGAACGCAGTAGGTAGCCCCGCAGCGCTGCTCGGCCAGGGACCTGGGGGTTGGCGGTGGGTGCGGGCCAGTGTGTGCACCTGGGGCCGCCAGAAGTGGGGCGCGCGGTGGGGACCACAACTCCCAGGCGCCCGCGCGCCCGCCTCGCCCCGACCACGTGACTGCCAGGCCCGGGTCAAGATCGCGGCGTTGGCTGGAAGGACTCGCAACCTAGAGACCCAAGCGGGCAGATCTGTCTCCGGCGCACAGCTGGCGCGCTCACCATGGAGGTGAGTCTGGGCGCCGCGGAGAGAAGCGGTCCCGGGTTAGGCACCCCGGGCAGGGCCTGTCCAGCAGCAGCTCCCGGCACCCCAAGGTGCCCGCCGACCCAGCCCGAGGGCTGGTGAAGGGGGTGTGTTGGAAGCATTGTCAACTGGGTTGGGGAGGGACTAGAGTTAGGGCTGGAGGTGGCTCTTGGGTTTTCTTATTCCTCCCTCCTGCTGGGTGTCAGTCCGGCTGGACGAGCAGTTCTTGAACACCTGCTGTGGAGCAGCCGAGGGTGGGGGCGCAGTGGGTGAAGACAAGTGAGCCCGGTAACCCCCTGCCCAGGGCGCAGTACCTTGGGGAGAATCCGGGAAGGCTTCAAGGAGGAGGAGGGAAGCCTGGTGCATTTCAGCCTGCACGGGGCGCACCCAACCCCGGGGCGAGTTCCCTGTCCTGGCAAGTTCGTGGTCTGATTTCTTTTTCTTTTTGGGGTGGTGGTGGTGTTGGGTACAACAACCAGACCCAGCTACTTTCCATCCTCCCTACACTTGGGTCAGAAATAGCGTTACAGGTCAGCTATTTTTCTCTTCGAGTTCACCTGGGCTGCAAAGAATGATAACTTGCAGGACTCTGGTCTTTGAAAAAATCATGTAATTTTCTTCCTCCATGAAGAATGTCGTGGAATTTAAGATACAGGAAGGCGATACAAATCATTTAGTCAAAAGCCCTCCCCCACCTCTGCCGGTTCCTCTAAAAAGGGGAAATAGACCGACGCAAGCTTCCCAGCCTGTCCCTGGCAGGTCGGTCGGTCGGCAGCCGTCCGTCTCGAGAGACGATGGTGTAGCTTCTTAAGAGTCTATCTGCACCGCTGAGAATGGCTGTGCAGTCCGACTCGGGAGTGACACGGTATCTGTCTCCTCCCGTGTTGAATCGACATCTTGCGATGACGCTGGAGTGTCCTCTCCAGTGAAGCTGAAGCTACAGAGCCTGGGCAGGGTGATATGGAGGGTCTGCTGTTGCCCATGCAGCAGACCACCCCCTCTCTTCGCAGCTGAAGGGTCCAAGGGAAAGACGGAGTCAATACAGCTTGGCTTCAGGTGCGCCGCAGGAGTTGCCAGTGTTGACTACAACGTCAAACCGCCTTAGGGACTCCGGCTCCGGATTTTCTGTCGGGGTTTACTCCCTTAGCCTTTCCCCTGAAGAGGTATGCCGCAAGGCAGCGGAGGTTTTTTGGAATCAGAGTTTTCCTTCTCCTGTCCCTGGCAGGACAGGGACCTTAATCTTTCCTAAACTCTTTGGCTTACAAATGAAGAAGTTTTTCTCAAAGTGAAACTAACCCCTCACGAGTAAACAAAGATGAAAACAGGTTTCCTGATTTGGTCTCTCCTTCGGCACAGCCGGTCCCTACTCAGGGTGGGGCCCTGAATACAGAGCAGATAAAAGTTAAACTCAGCTGCTGGGAGACTGAGATTCATCCTGAAGGGAAAGATTGCAGCGCTGCCCCCGGGTGTCTGACCACAGAGCCTTCTAATTGAACACTGCATCCCCTGGTCAGAGCTGCTGATTTGAAAGAACTTCTCCGGCGAAAAGGCCAGAGCAGGTGAGGCTTTGTCCCCCCTGAGCTCCTCACTCCCAGGTGAAGTAGAACCAGACCCTCTGGGTGGACACTTCCAGCTTGGAACATACTGGACTGTCTTCCCCTGACTGCCTCTTGCTCTTCCTTCTTCAGAAGATGTCCTTCCTAGTCACCCGCCACCCTGGCTGGGTTAGGGGTCTCCAGGGGGTTTTGTCCCCAGCACCGCCCCTCCCCCCAGAAGGCCTCCCCTGTGGCTCCCTCTAGCTGACTACATACACCCTGCTGTGATGACCTGTTCACTTCCCTCTCCCCTAATGCAGCAGTTCCAAGCCTTTTTGGCACCAGGGACCGGTTTCCTGGAAGGCAAATTTTCCATGGACAGGGGGGCGGGGGAGACAGGAGGCGGAGCTCAGGCCGTAATGCCAGGGCATCCAGGATGGAAAGAGGGGGGGGGGGGCTGGGGACCCCTGCCCTAGACTGTTAGCTTCACGAGGACCAAGCACTTGTCTCACTCCTCTGTGTATCTCCAGCATCCGCACGCCTAGCACTACAAAAGTAAATGTTGGTTGGTTGAAATAATTTTGCTGTTTCGTGGGTGTTCAGGTGATTTGGGGCACCTGAGAGAATCACCTGAGAGACTTGGCCCAGGCCCAAGGATGACAGAAGAAACCCAGTTAGGGAACCTTGCTGATTAATTAGCCATTGGGGACATTCCAGTCATGCCAACTGCTTGATCAAGCGAAGAGAGGGGGCAGTGTGGCCACACCCTCCCCATCCCGCTGCGGAGACTGTGCCAGGGGCTTCTGCAGACCCCGCTGCGGAGCTGAATGAGTGCAACTCCAGCGTGAATGGAGTTTCAGGGGATTATTTTTACCGGTTTGTTTTTGTATCTCTTTGTGAACATTTTGCCATGTCAACAAATACTCTTTTTGAAATAAAGCTTAACAAGGGGTATCTCTGCATGGGACTCCAAATTATTTTTACATTCCCTTTGGTACCATTTCAGCTTTTTTACACTGAACAAGTACTACTTTCATGCTAGGTGGATAAAAAGCTAGTTTTATTTTTAAATTCGTCAACCTGATTTTTAAAAGACTGCCTAAGTTCCCATTTTCTTCTTATGAAGTCTTGAACAAATCTCTTTTCTTCTTGGTACCCATTTTCCCCGTCTGGGAATGAGATGTGGGTAGAGAGGGTCCAGAGTTGGACCAGATCAGTGTTTTTCACACTGACTTTTAGCAGAGCTCAGTCCTCTCTCCCTTCTACACCGAGTCCTGTGTTTTACAGTGGATGTACAAGGAAGATTTTATTTGCCAGTGATCCCTGGGAAAAAAGTTGAAAACCAGGGGACTAAAAACTCTTTGAGAAAATAAAATAGATCTGAAAACTTCTCATCACAAGAAAAAAAATTGTAACTGTGTGATGTGGTGATGGATGTTAACTGGACTCATATGGTGGTGATTATTTTGCAATACATACATACATGAAATCATTGTGTATACCTGAAAATGATACAATGATATAGGTCAATTATATCTCAATTTTAAGCCTTTGAGTGCCAATGTCGCTGTGAGTGATGCTGACAAATTTTCCCAAAAGTGCCAGCGTCGCTCCCAGCAACTCTTTTCAATGGCTATAAATGTAAATAACAATGGAATAATGCGTATTTTGTTTTGTTCTTTTTTTGTACCTCCAGTTATATATTGATATAATTTTTCTCATGTTGATCCAGATTTCCAATTATGCATGGCACTCAAAGGGTTAAAAACAACGCTCTGAAGATACTTCTAGCTCTGATGTTTGAGGGTTCTAATATTTGGCCACTGTCTTAGAAGGCAAAGGCCCAACTCAGCCAGGATCTCCTTAGTGGGATGAATACAGACACTGTTGCACAGCTGCTCCTTCTGGCCAAGGTCGTAAATGGTCACTAGAGGGGACCTTCCCTTCCCTGACAGGGTGAACCTGATTGATCCATCTGGCTTTTCATCTTGCTAAACACAACCATTAAGCCTGATGTGACCCCTTAGAATCTCCATCCAGTTTCTCTCCCACAGCACAGGCAGCATAGTGTATTGGAATGCACCTGGCTTGGTATCCAACTAGACCTGGGTTTGAATCCCAGCTCTGCTAACTTAATATCCTTGTGAACTTCAGCAAATTATGTAACTTTTCTGATGTTAATTTCCCCATTTTTCCTTTCTGTGAGATGGGCCTAATTGTCCCTGTCACACAGAACACTGTTGTGAAATGAGATAATGTATGAAAGCCATTGATGCTGCCTAGCACAGCAGGTGGACCAGGTGCCCTTTGAGTAGAGCAATCAAACAGGTGTCACATGCTTTTCGCTTCTACCTTCATTGTTTCTGATGCGGAGTACAGATTGAAGACAGCTGCCCGTGGGTCCCTCCGTGATGACCATCACTGGAGCAGAATGGCTCTGGGAGTAAGAAGAGGCAGCTGATCCTCAGCCTAGTGCTTCCCCCTTGGGTTTGGAGGGTACGAAAGAGACATCTCAGCCTGATCTGAGAGCACTCTGGCTTGGCTGGCCCAGTGAGGATGGGCACCCCCACACCTCACTTCCCCCTGGAGCAGGGCTAGCTCAGTTATAGCTCTGCTGCTGACCCACTGTGGGACCTTGGGCAAGTCTCTGTCCCCGTTGGCCCTAATTACAACTACTGGCCCTTCTAACACTTAAGTCCAGTGATTCCATTTTTCTTGGTCTTTAGAAAAGGATGCTTGAGAGCATTAAGGACCACAGTTTCCACTGCCCTAAGCTCCCTGTGATGCAGACTCCCTTCTCTTTCAGATGCATTTCATCTTCTCAGATAAGGTGGTGCTCCTGTTTGATTTCTGGAGTGTCCACAGTCCTGCAGGTAAGAAGCGGAAAGCCTGGGCTCTCTTTGTTGGTATGGTCTGTGGACATTGAAGTGAACCTGACTCCTCTCGCATAAACATTGAGTGGGAACTTAGCATTTATGATTCCATTTGCAACCACTGCTCTTCAGATTGCAAAGGGGCCCATTATCCCACTGATCCCCACAAAAGCCCAGAGAGAGGCCAGGGATGCAGCTTTTCCCTCTATTATAGGGAAGGAACTGAAGCCCACAGAGGGGAAGAGACTTATCCAGGGTCACACACCGAGTAAGGAGTAAACACCAGAGCCAGAACTAGATCAAGGCCTTTTATTGCCTCTAGCACCTCCCTTATCTAGGGTTCACGGCCCGGCATCATCTCAGAAGCCCAGAGCAGCTGCTGCAGCCTTGAACCTGAAAGGAGACATGAGTTTAAAAGAGAAGTGTATTCCTTTGACTTGAAAAGGCAGAGTTATGTTTCAGCTTAAATAGCCGAATCTTAACAATGGACTGGAAACAGCCCAAATGCCCATCATTGCAGGTGCTGATTAAATAAATTATGGTCATCTCTACAATGAGTTACCATTCCAGTGATCTATTCTGGAGTAAACCCAGTGGCTTATAACACCAGTAGCCGTTTTATGACTTCTTCTCAAGGTTCTGAGCTGACGGGGCTCAGCTAAGTGGTTCTCACTCAAAGTCTCACATGCAGGTCTAGTCAGGGGCTGGGACTGGAGTCACCTTGAAGACTTCCTCTCTCTCATGTGTACTGATTGGTGCTAGTTGTTAGCTAGAACCTCAGTGGGGGGTGTTGACTCACACCTACATGTGGCGTCTCCTATGGCCTGTGCTGCTTTGTGGCAGGGTGGCTGGGTTCTAAGAGCAAGTGAGTGTCCCAGGAGAACAAGGGGGACGTGTGTGGGATTTTTAAGACCCAGGCTTGGAAGTCACAGACCATCACTTCCACCTTTATGGACTGGGTCAGTCACAAAAGTCTCTTCAGGATAAAAGGGAAGGAACGCGAGCCCCATCACTTGATGGCAGGAATGTTGACACTGTAAAAAGAGCATATGGGGTGGGATATAGTGAGGAGGCCCCCTTGGGAAAGTATAATCTATCACAGATGCTAGGAAGCCACAGAAATAAGGTAGATGCGTGGGAACTAAGGGGAACCCAGCTGGATGAAGTTAGATGCAGAAGAGTATATGCACAAGTAGGATGCTGTTACTCAGACAAATAAAGGGAGTATGCGGAACACAGAGTTTATTCTTGCATTATTATTTAATTATTGTATTATTTTCCATACAAACAACTGTAAACCTACCTGTGCCTCATCTTGCACATTGCATATCCCTAGAAGGCTCTTCAGGGAATTGCTAACAGAGTTGGCTCTGGGAGGGGAACTGCAGTTTGGGAGACTGGCCTGGGAAGACTTACTGTTCACTGCACACCCTCTTGCACTGTTTGAATTGATGCCATGTGTGTGCACTTATTTGTAATTTTATATTTTAAAAACCTACCTGAATTTTTGTGCAGCCATTTTAATATTGAAGATGGAAGGAAATATATATCATTTTCTGCACATTATACTTCATTATTTCAAGAAAGGTAAAAAAGCAACACAAAAAAAGATTTGTGTGACTTATGGAGAAGGTACCGTGACTGGTCAGTCATATCAAAGTGGTTTGTGAAGTTCCTTGGTGCTATTAACATTATGGCCAAATAATTCTTTGCTGTGGGGCTGATGCATTGGAAGATGTTTAGCAGCACCCCTGGCCTCTACCCATTAGAAGCCAATAGTGGGAGGTAGCCAACATACCCAAAATATCCAAATCAATAGTTATTGGTGAAAATGAAAAGTATGTTTTATTTTATAGAAAAAAACCATAGGGACTTTTTGGCCAACCCAATACAACAGAAGTAGCAATTAGCAGTTAATTTTACACATCAGTTCTAGTAAGCACTTAACTTTTTTGTTAAAATGATGTTCTTTTCCCCTTTATTATGAAAGTAATATGGAAAATTAGGTAAGAAGAAAATAAAAACCTCCTGTTATCTAAATTTGCTAAGTATGACTCCTTTGCTGTGTCTCCTTCCTTTCAGACTTTTCTGTGTACATACGTGGACATAGGACCTTGCTCTGCCCTTAACAAGCAGTCCTGACAGATTTGTGCTGCCGGCTGGGGGGATGGCTTCTTCACCCTCGGCCCCTGGCTTTTCCAGGCAGCTACTGATCCCAGTCTCGGAGCCACACTGCAGTGGGCCAAGCCTACCAGGAGAGGGCTGGCAGGGGAAAGAGTGCAGAAGCTTTGAGCCCAAGGCGGGTGGGGAAGGAGCTGCAAGAGAGACAGGTGGAATGGATTCAGAGGAAATGGGTGGAGTCGCTCTTCTGCCACCTGATGGGTCCCCTAGGAAGCTGCCAGAAGGGAGACAGTGCTTGCCTTGCCAGGTCTCTGCAACTCAGCTTCCTTCAACAGGCATGGCCCTTTCGGTGTTGGTGATCCTGCTCCTGGCTGTGTTGTATGAAAGCATCAAGTTTGGCAAAGCCAAGCTGCTCCACCAGGCGCTAGTGAACATGCCCACCTCCACCAGCCAGCGGCTCGAGGAGTCAGACCAGGATTCTTCAAACTCAGAGTCACCGCCAGTCAGCAGACTCCGCCTCAGGTAACAGGCACAGGGTGGGGTGGGCTGGGGAGAGTAGGAGGAGAATGGGCAGCATACTCACATTCACCTTGAGAGGTAGGCTGGGCCCAGAGGGCATTGACCCCATGGCACAGAAAGGAAACTGAGGTCTCCGGAAGGAGCAGGGCTTGCCAGAGTGCTTAGTAAGTAGTGAGGTGAGCTGGACCTCAGGTATCCTGATGCCCGGGCCAGAGCTCGCTCTATGAACAGTCACTGGGGAGGCACAGATCTTCAGAACTCATGCTAGGCCTGTGTAGCGACAGGGGTGTCCACCCAGCCCTGCCCTAAATCTCATTAGGCTTCCATAGGTCACTAAGGCTTCCAAGCCCAGGATGGGATCTGCAGCTGTCCCTACACAAATGGTTAAGAATGGCTCTCAGCAATGTATCCACATTGGTGCCCTTTCTTCCCTTCCCATTCTGACAGGGCAACCATTTGGGGTCCCAATTCTCCCCTCTCCAGCTCCAGCGGTGTATATTGAGCCTGCCTGCTCCTTACATGGGTGTCTCTAATAGTAACCACCATCCTCAAGGGAGGTATTCCCATTCGTCTTTTATCAATGAGGAAAATTTAAGACATGTGTGCTAAGACACAGAACTAGGAGTTGACCTATCACTGAAGTCCATGTTCTTTCCATTCTAATACTGCCTCCTATAGTAGATTCAGGGGAAAAAAAGAAAGTCTGCCTTACTGATGACTTTATCAGACATATCTCATTTTCCCTTTTTGCTTAGGATGCCAGGAAGCTCAGAGCTGAGTAGAAAAGTCATTGTCCCAGGCTCCTTGTACAAGTTCCTCTCCCCTATCAGTGGTTTCTGATGTGTCTCTTTAAAAAGAAGCTGGTTCTATAACTCAGCTGCTCTTCCTACTTCTGGGCACCAATGCTTAGCTTTCAGCTTATTACCAGCATTAACTTGCCTCTTCCTTTTTATCTAGGTGGTTTTTGTCTCACTTTGGCCAGTCTCTAATCCATGTTGCTCAGGTGGTCATTGGCTACTTCATAATGCTGGCTGTCATGTCCTACAACACCTGGATTTTCCTTGGCGTGATCCTGGGCTCGGCTGTGGGCTACTACCTAGCCTACCCACTTCTTAGCCCAGAGTAGGTGGCGAGGGCTGTGCAGGCACTGAGCACTGGAGAGAGCTGGGGCCTCCCCTTCCGGTCACTGCACTTTCGGGCCCCAGTCTCCTTTTTCTTCCGAAGGATGTTCCTTGTGCACTTTCAGCTCCTAGAAACTTTCAGCTGAAGCCAACACTGTTCCCTGGAGTTCAGAGGCCACTGCAGCTACCTCTCCTCAGACAGACAGCCTGGGGCTAGTGTTGTGCCTTAGAAGGCAGCTGTGACTAGTGGAAGAAGAGAGAGGACAGAATCTGGGGGCAAGATTGCCAAGCCCATGATGACTTATCTGACTCAAAACTTAAGAATTTCCAAAGATCTTCAAGACCGGGAGATGGATCCTGGGTGAAGAGCTAGGAACCCAGACACCCTCTGCTCTCCGGATTTGTGCCTTACCTAGACGAGTGTCTTCCACTGGATTTCCTGGCCTCTTCTGCCTTTTGGGGGAGAGACCAAGCTGGCTCCCTTTTCTCAGCCTTCTGCCTTTGGAACATGTGAAGATTCTTTCTTCTATGGATCATGCTGACAAACTAAGATTTTTGATTTTTTTCCCACTGAACTCTTCGTTGGCAATTTTGCACATTAACACAAAACAAAGTTTTTAATTAAATTATTTCATTTATTCATGATGGATGGCACCATTTGCTGGGACCGGTTTCCCTTTCTTGCGGGAGAGCGACAGGAGCTTAAAGGCAGAGAAGCAGGACTGTTATCAAGACTCGCGCGGATAGAGGGCTCTTCCTCCCAGCAGTCTGCATGGCCTGCAGGAGGAGGACGGTCTGTGGTTTTAGGTGTCTGGGACCCTTCATGGCCTTCATGCCCCCTTTTATCCCGATCCTTCTTTTATGCAGAACAGAGAACTGAACAATATTAAAAAAAAATTATGACTTGCTGCTCACCTGTAACAAACATGATTTAGTCACTTAAAATACCGAGTGAGCCATGACGTCAGGGCCGGGTGGGGGGTTGACTGAAGGTGCAATAAGCAGTCAGACCAAAGCGTCAGGTCTGGAGAGTGAGATGGGGTCTCCGATATCTGAGCCTCCTCGCTTTACAGAAAAGGAACGAGACCCAGGGAGAAAAAAACCACTGCTGTGTACTGTTCATGTCTACACTCAAGTACCTCGTGGGCTAGATGAAAGATGGTCTTAAGCTTTGGGAATTAAAAAAGAAATACATTTTAATAAATATATATTTTTCAATAGCGTGTGACCCGTCTTCTGTTTCTCCTCATTTGAAGAGCAAGCGCATGCAGTGCAATAGCTGCAGAGCTGAGCGGCCCAGGGGAGCTGGCGGTGCTGGCAGCAGGGCTGTCCAAGGACTGAGTCTCTCCATTTGCTATGACAACTCTGTGCTCAGGGAAACACCAGCCCTAAACGCCGTGCCCACAGGCAGACACCCCACAATGCCAGCCTAGTCTAGGGTCCTCTTTGGTTCATGTAACAGAATAGTGATCGGGTGCCATGAGAAAAATAACTCACATGGACTATAAATACCTGTGTTGACATCATTATAAGCACCTTCTTTCCCTGAGGGCAGAAGCAAAAATACATCAAAACCATGTTTTAATTTACAGTAAGAGGTAATTGTAACAAAGTATAGTATGTGATGTCTTCAGTACACTCCCCACACTTCCAGGGAATTAGGAAGCTGCTGAATGTCACACCAGGTCGCAGATCGCAAATGTCCAGTGTAAGTCTTGCTGATGGAGCCTCAAGCATCTGTTTTACGTCCTGCTAGCTACCATGCCCTCCTTGGGTGTTCCTCAACCTGTTCAGTTTGATACAGTCATATCTTTATGTATGTAATACAGTTAAGGCTTTTTATAGAATAGAGGGCTTTAAAAAAAAACCTGCTCTAGAGAGACTTATTATACAGTTAAGACTCAGTAGGCATTTCAACACAAATCTTTTAATTGAATAAACACCTATATATATAGTGCTTAGCATTTCCAGGCAGTGTTCTAAACACTGTACAATATTAACTCATTTACTCCTCAAAATAAGTAGAAACTTTCTGTCCTTGTCTGAGAAATGAAGAAGCTGAGGCACAGAGGAGTTAAACCAAGTCACCCTAATAAGTGGCAGAGCCAGGCTGCCTCTCCAAATGGGGATAACAGTGTCTTCTGCAAGGATTGCTGGAGGTGGGACAGTGTAGCAAGTGCTCAACGATAGTGCCTATTTGTTAAACAACGTTTTGTAAACGGTAGCTCTTGCTGCCTCCCAGCACCATGTGGGGGAGACGGGCTCGAAGCTGTCATCACAGAGGATGATTTCGGATTAAAAGTGGAATTCGGGTTCCTATCTTACAAACATTTAAAATCAGGAACATTTTTACTAAAATTATTCTCCATGTTGAAAACTGACTGCATGGTCTTTGGAAGATCTGAAGAAGTAAAGAAATTTCTCACTCCTGTTTTCTTCATTCATCCTGCCCCAGAATTCAGAGGGAATGAAGCTGCTCTCCAAGCCAAGGCTCTCTTGGGTGCCATGATGGGTGGAACATAGGGTCCCTCCTGCCTCTGCATGGCTTCCTAGGGAGTAGGACCACGCTCGCAGGAGCAAGTGGATGACGAGTGGTCCTCAGATAACCACAGTGCCCTAAGCCTTAAGTTAATGCAGCAGAGTGGTGGTCTTGTTTTGAAGCCTCAGTTTCCAGGGTGAGGTACCAAAGGGATTAAGTCGCAGTGGTTCAGGCATGTTAACTGACCCAGGTCTGTTACAACTCCTACCCTTAGATTCCCAGAGAGGAGCACAGACAGCCCTGAGAACCAAATTCAATTTCTCCCCAAGAGCTTGAGTCATGTTTCATTATAGATATTTATTTTAATTTTGTTAAGTTCAAAGATTTAAGGCAGAGAAAAGATAATGTGCCAGAACTGCAGGCAAGGGTGTTAACTGGGGTTCAGATGGTGTAATCCACCGTCCGTTCTACCAGGAGACCTGCCCCCAGGTGCCAAGTTCCATCGCTGAGAGATGGAGGGCTCCGCACAGCAGTCTGAGAGTTAGTGAACAGACTGAAAAGCTTGCAAAAGGGCAGGACTCTTGTAGGCGACTGACTGGAGGGAGACTGCCAGCCCTTCCTCCAAATGGGACTCCAAGGCAGGCCAGGGCCGGCTGCGGACAACCCCGGCATTCTGAAGACAGGCCCACGCTCCTCTGTCCCCAGCCAGGCAGGGGGCTCGGACACTGGCTAACTCAGACACCTGAGCTGCAGTGCTCAGAACGCTCACTTTGCCCCACGGCTGTGCAAAATCATGCTTAGGGAAGGGTCAGTAGAGAAACCTTTGCACCAGTTTCCTGAGTCTTCATCCCAGCCAGTCAATGTCATCGTCATCATCATCATCTCCAAAAAGGGGTGTTGGGGGCGGGCGTCCCTTCATGCTCTGACAAAACAAAAAAGAGCAGTCAGTCCCCACTTGTTCCTGCACCAGAGGGACTTCCCGCCTGAGGAAGGTGAAGTGAGCTGACATCTGTTCCGGCTCCAGGTTGGAAAGAAGGTGACTGGTTAGGGTTTTACTAAACGAACTAACCCTGAGGCCGGCAGCCTCGGGTTCCACCTAAAGCTGAGATGAGCAGGCAGACAAGGGAGGCAATCTTTCAACAGAGACAGAAGACCAACTTTGGTAACTTTGTCATTTATTTGTGAAACACATGTATTGATTTGACAGGTTTCCTCTCATGCAATAACTTACATATTTCATGTGGAGAAAGGCGGGCCAAAGGAGAGAAATGGGAGGAGGAGAAAGACAGAGAAGTAGAGTGGCCCTAAGGGAGGAGAGGATGCGGGAAGATGAAGGGAGATTTGGGAAGAATACAGTAACATTTGGGAAAAACCATGTTGTGGCCCAAGACGGCCTGTTTGGCTTTGAACGTGGCCCCATCACTGAAGAGAGTTGAATTTAGTGGCCACATTATCAAGTGGAGAACCCCAAGATATGAAGTATGCCCAGAACACAGTGGTCTCCCTCACTCACTCCGACCAAGTGGTGGGATAGGGGGGATTAACAGGCCATGGTGGAGACTTCCCCCCACTTTCATGACTTGGGCTCCTGGCCTTTTTCTCCCGGATTGGCAGGCAACAGGTCCCACGGGTAGCAGGGACTGACGCTGGAGACAGGCATAAACTGAGTATTCTCTACCAAGGTACTTTCTGCTCTGGTGAGCTACTCTGGCCCAGGATCTGTCTTCACAGGGTCTGCCAAAAGGTCAGAGATCCCTGGGCTAATCCCATTCCCACCACTGACTAATGGACCTTGTATCTCTCTCTGGGCATCAATCAAGTTATCTCTAAACTGATAGTACAGGCTTTTTGTTTAATCCTCACTAGAGAACACTTTTTCATTGCTTTTTATTTTAAGAGAGAAGGGAAGGGAGAGAGAGAAACATCAATTGGTTGCCTTCTTATACGCACCCTGATTGGGGATTGAACCCACAACCTGGGTATGTGCCCTGACCAGGAATTGAACCCTCAATCTTTTTGTCTATGGCATGACGGTCCAACCAAATGAGCCACACTGGCCAGGGCAGACAGTACAGGATTTCAAAACATGGTTTGCTTCTTTGGTTTTGTTCCGACTAAAATTCTGGCTATGTATTTACCAGTTATATAACCTTGGACATGTTACTTAATCTTCCTGAGCCTCATGCCTCTTTTCTATAAAATGTGATAAAAGTGCTGACCTCACTGGATTAGTAGAGGGTTAAATGAGAGTATCTGTTAAGTGTTGCAGTTTACAGAATACCCAAGAAATAAAAGTTAACTTGATGGTTATTAGAGTCAATACCAATAATATACTGCTTGTAACTCATATTTCTGTTCCCAGGATAGACTGAGCCTGAGCTGATCCATGTTGTACACCCACATTTCACTCCAGTGGAGTTCCCATCACAGCAAAGTGTCCCAGTGACAGCCAAGAATGCTTTCACTCAGCATGATGGGGACAGCTGAATTGGGGCTCTGACCCACGCTCTCAGCAACTCGCCCTCTTGGCCTGCACGCTGGAGCTCTACAGGCTGAGGTTACGCCATCAGCATTTAACCCATTTTCTACCCAGGGATCTTGTGGGGACAAAACAAGGCAGCAGATCGGAAGGCAGGCTGAGGAAGCAGAAAATGCTCAGAAACAGGTGGTCACTGTCAGAGCTTGAGGGCTTAGCCCTAGCTCTGCCATTAAGTCACTCTGTGGCTTTAGGTAAATAAATCATCTGTCTGAGCCTCGGTTTCTTTGTCTGTGAATAAAGATGCCAGGCAAGGCAATCTTCCAAGTCCTTTTCATTTCTAAAATATAAATAATATCCTAGCCAATTTGAGAAAACCGGAGGCTTAAGCATTCTAATGTAGGACTGATGTGTCCAACTTCCTTCACTTACAGTAAAAATCATGTCTGCGTGGAACAGAAACTGTGGTCCTTTTTCAAGAATAAAGTGGTACCTGACCATCCCCATGATGCTTACAGAGCCGCCCCGTCCCCGCCCCCGGCCTGCTCGCACACGACCCTGCACACAGAGCCCAGGGAGCTGGCCACCAACAGACTCCGTTTCTCTTCTCAGAGCCAGCGGGGAAGGGTCCCCAGCTAGGGGCGCGAGGACTTGGCAGTGTCTGGGATCTCCTTACCACCTCGTCTTCATCCTCCTCCTCAGACTGTGCTTTGGACTTTGGAACTTTCAGAGTTGCCCCTTTAAACAGTTCATCCTCTTCATCCTCAGAAAGACTGAAAGAAAAATCAAGAAAACCAACTCACAGAAAATGTCCCTGCTCCAGACCACAGTGCCCACAGGCTCTGGGGTAAGAACCCAACAGCTGTGGTACCACCCAGAATTCCCCCGACACTGTCTGCCTAGCACTCTTCACTCACTCCACAACCTATAGACTCAGAGATCTGTTAAAACTAATAAATCAGACCAAGTTACTCTTCTGCTTAAATTCCCTTAATAACTTTTCACTGTACATTAAAGTCCAAAGTTCTAATAGTCACACAAAATCTCATATGACTTGGCCTTTGCCTCATTTTCCAACATCAGCTTAGCATCCATCTCCTCCCTCTATGGGCCTTCTTTTATTTCCTTGACTGTGTCATCTCTCTCCAACCGCAGGGCCTTTGCATGTGTTCTCGCCTTCTGAAATCTCTTCCTCCCACTCCTGGCATCGACGTCCCCTTTCCATCCTTCAGATCTCAGTGTAAATGTTACTTTCTCAGAATCTGTCCATAACCAAACTCATCTAAAGAGAATGACTTCCCCTTTATTTTCTATTATACACTGTTTGCTTTTTTCTTACTTATATTTTTATAATACTTTTATAATAGTTCCCCTCAAACTGTAAGCTCAACTTAGAACCAAACCTGCTTTTCCTACCACACTATCCCAGTGCCTACATAGACTTTTATAGTAGGTATCAATGAACAAATACATGTGCGAATGCATGGATGAGTAATTGAATTAGTCCATTAGTCAGTCTCTGAAAGGTGAGTTGCCAGCTTAGGAAAAACCAGAGACAACCTTGCAGCCACCTTGTCCCTTAAACTCTGCTGAAGGGGACATACCTGGGACGCTGAGAAGAGCGATCAGGTCCAAGTGCTGCGTCTGCAGCTGCAGGAGCTGCCTCTGTGCTTGACAGCTCCTTGGAGGGACCAGCAGAACTAGTGACCTCTTCCTCTTTCTGGAGCTCCTGAGGCTGAGGCTCTCCTCCTGAATTTGCAGGTTTCAAGGGCAGTGGGTCCCCCTTCTTAGGGTCTGAAGTCAGGGACAGTCTTGGGGAGCTTTCTTGCTCCTCCACACAGGCACTTCCCAATGGGCTGGCAGCAAGGGCCTCCTCACACTCTGAGTCCACAGCCACAGGGCCCGGAGGCATAGGGGGAATTGAAGCTGGGGGCCCCAGAGCTCTTTGGGAGGGGATGCAAGCCCGTTTGTGTGTGGGGGAATCATCTTTTACCTCTGAGAGTGCCTCTGCTTCGGTGGGCTCTCCTTCCCTTCCTTGTACATCCCCCTGGGAAGGGGGGACGGCCTGAGGAGGCAATGGGCTGGCTTCCTTGACTACCTGCCTTGATGGAACGATAGGGGACTCCTGCCTCTCCCTACTCAGGGGTGCTTGAGATGGCCCAGAACTGGCTGGGACCGACTGCTCCTGGGAAGGTCTCCGAGGTCGCTCTTCTTCTTGTTCTTCTTCCTGTTCTTCTTCTTCCTCTTCTTCGTGGCTGCTCTCTCCCTTTTCTTGCTCATGTTGGTTTAACAGCTGAAGAGTCACCATCTGTTCAAAAACCAAGGAGATGATCACTGAGAGGTAAGCAGCAGGCACTCCTAGTTCTTCAGGCCTTATTAACACTTCTGGTCAACTAGTTCAAATACCTTTGCTCCTTCCTCTTACAGGAGACTGCCTGTATCTGTCCAGATAAAAGTCATTCCATATATCCGAATTACTGATGAATAGTTCTGAGTAATTTTTATTCACCACCCTTAGACGGTACTTGAGAAACAAGACACCCTCCCCCTGCCCCCGCCAAAAAAAAAAAAAAAAAGAAAAAAGAAAAAGAAACAAGATACCCATTTCAGTGCAACAATCCACAGCTGATTGTACCTTGATGGTATTCATGATGGTCCCCAGAATGGTCCTGCCATTGTAAGATTCCTCCAGCTCAAACTCTCCCCGCAAGGACTGGAACACCTGGTTCATGATCTTCTTGACCTGAGTGAAGATGTGAGGAGAGAAAACCAGTGTGAAAATGTATGCTGCCCAATCATGTGATGAAGGGATGCACACAAATTCCAGAGAGGGTTTTGGAAGGCTAAAATGGAGCTTTCTTAGAAGGACCCAGCTGGTCATGAATTCAGACACTGAGGCAGTCACTGTGGAAAGGACAATGCCAAATAACAAGCTGCACTTGACAGAAGGGTACCAAGGACAGGTAAATCATGGTACATGTGCTCAAGACAGCCTACAGACCGTTGATTATTGCCTCCCTCCGTCGTGCCCACCATCAGAGCTGCCGGGGGCTGCCAGAGTTAGTGGCTAACAGATGTAGGGCACACTCCCCACTCCTTTCCTGTGACTTAGAGGTGCTTCCCATATTTGTCAAAACTTCAGGATAGAACACTGAGGGTTTACCACGGAAGTGACAGGTTCCAAACAGTTAACTTGTACATAAGTCAGACAAGTGGCGCATCCCCAAAGTTAGGAAAAAAACCTACCAACACAACAAATGGGCCACATTCTTTCTGAATGCCTAGGGACATGGTTTGCTTCTTCAAATTGCCAGCTCACCTTCTCTGATGAGTCAGTGGCAGCAACTTCAGCCCCAGACATCTGGGGTTTATTTTTCTCCAGGTCCTTGATGTGCTGCTGATTTTGCTCCGTCAGGGCTGTGACTTGGGCCTGGAGGGCTAAACACTGCAAAACAAAGAGACCGTGGCTGTGGGCTCGGGAACTGGACTACCAGGTGAAAGTCAGGAAACACAGTAGAAGAACCGTCCTAAGCACCAAGTGTCAACCTCACGTAGATCTCTACACCCTCCACCCCCACCCCCGGCCTGCTGACTCAGAGCATCTATTTCCTCATCACTCAGTCTCAGCTCACAACTTTTCCTTCTCTTTCCCAACAAGGTCACTTGTCTTGTTTCTAATCAGGTCAAGAATATAATGAAAAAAGGGGGTTGTGACTTTAGTCACACAGACATATAAACACTGGAAATTAGAAACAACCTGTTCACCTACCAGATTGCCTTCACCATCTTTAAGTCAAAGATTCTTAACTAGATACTTTAAGGAAAGGCATGACCTCCAGACATGGAGACTGGCACACCATGACCCTAAGCCATCTGCTCTCTCTCTCATTTTTATCCCAAGACGATCCCACCATACCCACGCTCAATCCTAACTTGGTGCCTTTCCCCGGGATGTTCTGTTGCCTCTTCACCTTACCAAAGCTACGTGTCCTTCTTGGCTCTTGTCCCTTAGGCACTTCCTCTTCTGGGCCTCACAGAACTTAATGGTCACCTTTGTTGCTCTCCTGTCTCCATTTCTCAACTGTGAGATTCTTGTGGGCAGAATGCTTTGTAAGCCTTTTCCCTAACACAGTGTCTGGAATACAACTGGTACTCTCTTAATAAAAGATCGCCCTGGTCAGGTGGCTCAGTTGGTTGAAGGATCGTCCCGTACACCAAAAGGTTCCGGGTTCAATCCCCAGTTGGTAGCACATATGGGACAACTGCTCGATGTTTCTCTCTCTCTTTCTCTCTCACTCCCCCCCCACCCCCCAATCCCCTCTCTCTAAAAATCAATAAACATATCCTCGGATGAGGATAGACAGACAGATAGATAAATAAAATTGCTAAAAAAAAAAAAAATACAAGGATCAAATAATCATGGAAAACATGTTCCCGAATACTAGTGCTGCTTTTTCTTTTTGTAGGTCACTCAGATGCCATTCTAAATAAATATGTAAAAGATTACTGTGGCGAATTGAACAAGTGTGGTTTTGTTTTCAAGCTATTGACATCTTTAGGTTCAAAAGAACCGAGAGCACTCAGACAACCTGCTTGCCTCAGACTCCCTGGGCTGCCTAAGCTGTGTAGCCCCAGGCAAACACCCACCTTTTCCTGCAGCTGTAGCAGCTCCTGCTGGCTGGCGTCTCTCTGTGCACACGCCTCCTGGTACTGCTGCACGTGTTCATCCTTGGCGGAGGCCAACAGGTGTTCACATTTTGCTTCCCACTGGGTCTGCAGCTCAGCCTGTACTAGAGACAGCTGCCAAGAAAAAGTAATCATCTTTTATGACGCAAAAAGAATAAGCTAACAGCCCAGCTTCATAGGGAAACAACTGTTTGGAAGAACCTGGTCACTTTGAAAGTAAATGTACTTTTTTAAGGCAAGTAGGAAGATGCCATTAGTTGTCAGGACTTCAAAAGGCTCCAACCAGGTGAAAGGTATGACTCGTCTAGACAGGGTCCCAGAGGGCAGAGCTGTAATGTGATCATACTTTACCGGGCCCAGGCCCTAAACTTCATAGTCAGAAGAAACTTAATTTTGTCGAAATTCCCAGAGGTGATCAAACTGAGGGTATCAATTCACTCTACTTAAATGGGCAATCAAATATGAATTTATAAACTTATGAAGAGAAGGGTCACTGTCAGATGGACTAGAGATTCAGCTGTGTCCTGCCACTATCCCCAGTTTCTCCGCCTGATTATATAAATAAAATGCCTGCCCCACCACCTTCTTTGGAGGGCCACAATGTGTTAGAAAGAGGATATCTGGTGGTTGAGGACTGTAGCCTTATCATGTTTGGAATTTTTTATGAAGACTTTTTTTTTCATGGTTTATTTATACAGTTAAATTTCCACTAAGCTTTAGAAATGGAAAGAAGATTATCCACTTGAATCCTGCCTCTTCTGCATATCTTGGGTTTGTGTTCTCCTAACCTTCTTCAAAGTGAGAGCACTATGAGAAATGTCACTGTAAAGGTTAAAGAAGAAACTAGGAACTTTTCTGAGTCCTTCATGCCTCCCTTTTATTTCCGAAGCACCCAGTTTCCTGCTACCTGCTCTGCAGCTGCTTGGTCTGTGGACACCCGAGCCTTTTTCAAAAGCTGTCGAAGTTTGTCCAGTTCCTCCTGGTGTGACTTGCGGATTTCATCGATCTCCTCCTCAGCCTGACAGCGCTCTTGAGCTGACTTCTTTTTCCTTTCTGAGAGGTTCTGAGGGACAAGAGGACCATCATGAGCTCTGGCTGCTGACCAGAGGATAAATGGAGGTGTGGCGGAAGTGACTGAGCCCACTGGGTCCTTTCTTCATTTCTGGAAACAACGCATTTTTTTTTAGTTTATTGTTCCCTATATACTTAACATTCTTGGCTACGGGGTGAGAAAAATTGTGACAATGAGGAAAACAAGAAGAGGTTTAATTACAATTCTATTAAGAGGTAGGGAACATCTTAACAGTGAAGCGGACACTTCCACATGCTGCTGTTAGGAGAATAAATGGGTAAACTCTCTTTAGATGGTAATTTGGCAACCTCATGAAAAGACTTTCAAAACACACAAACCTAGAAATTTCACAGATTATAATTTATCTTAAGGAAGTAATAAATCATGTTCATAAAGACTGTGTTCCAAGGATCTATAAAAATGAAAAACTGAAAAAAGCCAAAAAATCAGAACAAAGATTTATTCCCTAAAAGGCACTAGGCTGTAAGGGCTTTACTAAAGGGTTTTACTGAAACCTCAGAAACAGGTTGTTCTTTCTCTATTTAAACCATTCCGGAAAACAGAAAAGACAGAAATGTTCTCACTTTGTTCGATAGGGCTGAAATTACCCTGATACACAAAATTTTAACACAACAAAAGATATTATAAACAAATTTTAAAAACAGAAAACTAGAAAAATATTTGTGACACCTATGATTGGCAAAGGATTAATACCTGTAATAGTGTTTACAAATCAAACTAATATTACTATAGGAAAGAAGGCAAAGAACATTAAAAAGAGAACTCACAGAAGAAATACAAATAGGTATTAAAAATATAAAAGCTTTACTAACAAAAATACATACTAAAACAAGAGAGCATATAACACCTATCAGATTATAAAGATTAGAAAAACATATATGCAGATTTGGAAAAAGTAGGGAAAAATGGGTTTGCTTACATAGTGCTGGAAGTGTGAGCTAGCACATTCTTGGGTTTAGAATAACCTTGCAATATTTATTTAAAAATTTTAGCTATGGAGCATGTCCTCTGATCCAGCAATTCTTTTTTTTAAATTTTTTATTGTTGTTCTATTAGCTGTCCCATTTTTCCCCTTTGCTCTCCCCTGCTCCACCCCCCTCCCACCTCCCCCACAGTCAGTCCCCACCCTGCTGTCCGTGTCCATGGGTCATTTATATCTGTTCTTTGATTAGACCTTTCCGCTCTTTCCCCACTTTTCCCCCTTCCCTCTGGTCACTGTCAGTCTGTTCCTTGTTTCCATGCCTCTGATTCTATTTTGTTCATTTGTTTGTTTTGTTCACTAGTTTCCTGTATTAGGTGAGATGATCTAGCAATTCTAATTCAAACAATCCATGTTATGGAAATGCCCAAATAAATTTGCAAGAATAGTTACAGAGTACAAGGATGTCCAAAGCAGCAATGCTTAAAATAGTGAAAAAACAGAAACATAAATATCCATCAATAGGTGAATATTAAGTAAATTATGGTATAGCCTCATAGTAGACTACTATGCAGCAGTGAAAAAGAATGAGAAAGTTCTCATTGTTATTAGTACAATGTCCATGATATTGTGAAAAAGCATCAAACATGATCCCATTATTTAAAAAAAAAAAAAGATATCAGTGTAGCTATGTGTTGTTGTTACCTCTAATGCATGAGATTAGATAGGGGAAAAAAAGAAATATTATTTTTATTTTACATGGGGTTGGCTAAAAAGTCCATTATGCTTTTTCCACAAAATAAAAGACACATTTTTCATTTTCACCCATAACTATTGATTTGGATATTTTGCATATCTTGGCTATCTCTTGCTATTGGCCTATAATAGGTAGGATGCTGCTAAACATCTTCTAATGCATAAGACAGACCCACAGCAAAGAATTATTTGGTCAAAATGTTAATAGTACCAAGAAATTTCGCGAACCACTTCTGACACATTCTATCAGTCACAGCACCTTTTCCATATACTGCATAAATCTTTTTCTTTGCATTGCAGTTGCTTTTTATCTTTCTTGAAGTAATCAAGAAAAATACGCCAAAAGTGTTGCGTATTTTCTTCCATCATCAATATTAAAATGGCTGCACAAAAATTTTGATTAAGCTTTTTTAAAATGCACGCTGATATGACAGCTGTCACAATCTAACAAAATTGTTTTTGATGAAGTTAAAGACAACTAAGCACCACTAGAGCCACTGGACAGAAAAAGCGTAATGAACTTTTTGGCCAAGCCAATACTTTTCTGTCTTATTTGTATACTACTGCAGTCTTCAAAAGGAAAATAAAAACGTGTATTAAACAGCTAATCCTGGCCACTGGGCTTCAACAGAGAAACTGCAGCTATAAAACTCACCTTTTCCAGAGACTCCTTTTCAGCTCGAAGGTCGGTCAGCTCTTCCTCCAAGGCTGTCACCCTGAGTTCCAGTTGCCTGCGGTTTTGCTTTTCACTTTTGAATTTGGACTGTACTTGCTCAGAGGTTTCTTGGAGCTCTGGGGTATAACAGCGGAGAGACTTAGATGCAGAACCAGACCTATAGCGGGCTATACAACATCCCAGAAGCTTCTTCAAAGCTGCATTCTGTGATCTCCCAATCCTACCACACAAACATCTTCCCTTCCGTTCTTTCAGTATCACTAACTGATAAGCAATAGGTTCATCAAGTCATAAACTGACTCCTCCACTGACCCATGTTTATCTCTGTATGTATATGTCACTTTCCACAAATACAATGGAAAAGTTCCAAGCAGTCAAAGACCATCTTAAAAATACATCACTCCCACAATTCCATTTCAGTCACCATCTCAGCAGATTGGACACATCTCTTTGGTATTGGTCTGGCTCTTTCTCATTGCCTAGGTAAGACAGTCTCCAGTTTCTTGGTAGCTGGGATATTCTACCAAGAGTTTACTTTCAAAA
Organism: Furipterus horrens; assembly: GCF_987537825.1. Lineage (NCBI taxonomy): Eukaryota > Metazoa > Chordata > Mammalia > Chiroptera > Furipteridae > Furipterus > Furipterus horrens. The sequence continues at coordinate 187,091,020 of NW_028327174.1, forward strand.
CATCCCTTCTCAAATAAAGCTATCTGGAATATAACTTAAAAATAGAATGCATCAACATTTATTTTGTTTGGAAAACTTTTGAGACCCTATGGCACTCTTAAGGTAATTGTCATGGCGCACCACAAAAACAGAAAAGAAAATAGCTGTATGACTTTTCAAATCTAAGCCTGTCTCTCTTATGCACCCAGGTTATGTTCTAAAAGAAAAGGGATTTATCTTCAAGATATCACTGCACCAACTGACATCAGTGTTGTTTACTCTCTATCAGGCGGTGAACTTTGCTTCTTCCCAGCTCTGCTGCTGCTCCAGCCACACTCACTGGTCCCATCTGGGCCTTCCACATTTGTTTCTATGTGCTGAGGTAGACCAATCAACACACTGGTCTCCCCATACCTATTCAAGCCACCGTGGCTTGAGCATCACCTTCGTGCCAGGCACTGAATTAACACTAATTTGGAGGAAAGAGCTTTAAAAAGATGAGCAAGACCCCACCCTTGCCCTCCAGGGACTTGCATTCTGGAGGGGAAAACATACATATAAATAGTGTTGATCAAAGGCAACAAGTGAGAATGGCTGTGGAAATGTCTGAGAGAAAGAATTTTAAAGAAGACCATATATGTTGTACAAAACAAACAAGGAAAGCTACTGAAAGAGGAAGATTTTGGAAAAAAAATGGAGACAAATATTGGCGATGGTGGGCACATCACGTCAGAGAGCAGCATGGATAAAGAGCAAGACAACCACCGTGGATGTGCTGAAGAGCAGCAGCAGGCTGGCTGGTGTATCCAGAGCCGCGTGCACTGAGCAACATAACGGGACATAAGCCAAGCTGAAGGGGCCTTGAGTGCTAGCTAAGGAGTTGCAATCCCTTCTCTAGGAAAGAAGCAACCAGTACAGGAAGCACCGCTTTCATAAAATTCCACTGTGTCATGAGTTAGAGGAGCGCTAACTTCCAGGCCTATGAGGCCAATTGCAAGTACCAAGGGAACATTTGCTCAAACAAAGAGGAACTGTGGCCACTGATCAAATCAAATAAACAGGCAGTCCTTTAGTTCTCTGTATCAAACCATCATGCAGGTTTTTACTGGCCCACCTTAATTTTTGACGCAGTCTTCACAAGCTTCATGAGCATTATGCCAGGTGTATTGAAAGAAAGGAAACGGTTTAATTCCTTAAGTTTAAATGGTCCGAATCCCAGCCCCCTCCACAAAGGACATACCTGAGAGCTCGGCCTGCAGTTTGGTGAGCTGGCCCCCAAGGAGGTCTCTCTCCTTCAAGCTTTCTGTCAGCTGTACCTGCAGCTCTGTTTCTTTCTTTTGGTGAGCAGTCATTTTCAGCTGCAGGTGAGAGACCTGTGCAGTGGCTGCTGCTAACTCTTCCATCACCTTGGCCTGATCAGTAACAAAGTATGACGTCACTAAACACAGGTGTTGTCTCTTAAGTGATGACGCAACCTCACATACTCTATGCTGGCTGAACTATAGGAAGGGAGCTAAGACCACCTTCAACCTGCATTAAACCAAAGTCAAGCCTTCAAAATGTACAAAGTCTCTGACTTAGGAATTCCCTTGCAGAAATTTGTCCTTAGGAAATAGTATGCAAAATTACAAAAATCTTGCTATAAGGATGTTTGATGCGGCATTGTATATAGTTGCAAAAAGTTAAAAAGCTAAAAATGGGCGTAAGTAAATTAAGACACATATATCCTGTATGCAACTATTAAGAATGGTGTTGTCAAAGAATGTTAGTGGCATAGAATACAGTCACAACCTATTGGTAAATGTTACCAATATTTTGCATGAGAAATGGTATTCCTGCCATTTTCTAACTTTTCTACAATAAACATGTATTTTTAAAATAAAGAATGTTTTAAAATTTAAACTGAATGTCTACAATTTCTCTACTGTACTACTACTAGTACTATAATGTAAGATCAGTCTCATCAGAGTTACTGCTCTGGGGGTTCTTAGAAAAACAGCGAGTAAAAGAAGGGAACGCTTCCCTGGGGTGGTGAACACACAATACAATATACAGATAATGTATTACTGAGTTGTACACCTGAAACCTATACAATTTGATTAACCAATGTCACCCCAATAAATTCAATGAAAAAGTAAAAATAAATAAAATGCTACCTGAAATTGCCAGAATAAGAAAAAAGAATTTAAAAAAAAGATGGAAACGCTTCAACTTTTTTGACTGCTCAATGCATGTTAAATGGTGCTCTGTACTCCCTAGACAGAAGCAAAATAGTCTCACGTAACATCTGATGAAACCAAAATGACCACCCTGGAAAACCCTCTAATGATATGCTATGTATTAACGGTGATAATGAAAATGATGAAAAGAATGTCAATAAAAAGGAATGGTAAACAAATGACAAATACGACATTAATTTCACCTGAACTTATTAGTATAAAAATTAGGGGAAGTCAGGTAACAGGAAAGGCAGTAAGTGGTTGCTCTCCTGTACTTGATTTTTGGACAGCAACTTATTTATGGGGTAGAATCATCTCTCCTGTAGTTTTATATAGCTACTACCATTACTGCTCTTATACCACTATATTTTACATGCATTTTTAGTTGTGTACTTTCTTATTATCACTTGTCTTCCTTATGGTAGTTTTAAACTTATTTATTTGAACAATGTTCAGAGAGCTCTGCACCTATCTGTGGCTTGAGACTTCACTAATACCAGACTGAGGACCACCTGCACAGGCCCCTCAGCAGCTAAGACCACTGGAGGAGAGGCAGTGGGACCAACGATCACTCTTTCACCAAAGGACAAGCAGAGTTGAAGGTCACTCAAAAGCTCTTTTGATCTCAGGGCCATATACAGAAAGGCCTTGGGGGATAGGGGAAGAGGAAGAAGAGGAGGGGGAGAAGAGGGAGGGAAGAAGAAGAAGAGGAAGAAGAAGGAAAGGGAAGGGAAGGGGAGGGGAGGGGAAGGGCGGAGAGGAAAGGGAAGGGAAGGAGAGGGGAGGGGAGGGGAAGGGAGGAGAGAGGAGGGGAGAGAGAAAATGAAAGTAGAGGTAAGAGAAACAGTAAAGAGTGGGGAGCAGGACCCGCAGTATCACTAGAGCCAGTACAGGAGGAAGGGCTTCAGAATCAGTGGATCCCAGCCCAAGACCCACTGGAGCCTTCATTACAGCTACTCCAGAAACAGGTCGAAATTCCTCATTCTGAACTGCCTGAAGCCAAGCAGCAGGATTTTAAAATGCTCTGGCAGACACAGGTGAAGGAGCAAACTAAACACAGAAGGAGGAGCAAACTAAACAACCCTAAATTTCATTAAAAACATTTGTTACAGGGCAAAACAGGAGTTTCCTATTGATTTGTGTCAACAGAATAAATTTAGTTTGTAATAAGCTGCATAATTCTTTTTTTTTTAAACAAGAATTTTAATTATATTGTTTCTGAAAAGAAAGGCAGACTGCCATGTGCAGCACTTCTTTTTGGTATGTCTGAAGTCTTGGAAGCCTGACTTGGACTGCCCCTACATTCTCTTATGAATAGACCGTGAGAGCTTGTTTGAAGGTTCTAGCAGGGGAGTGAAGCTACTCGTATACCTTTGACCAAAGACTGGTCCTCTGCTCTAGCAGGGAAAGTTGTCCTCTACAACTGAGTTGCATACATCAGTGAGGAAGGAAGGGGACACCTGCCTAGCTGGCCAGATGAGCCGAATCAACCCTGGCGATCAGTGGGGTGACAGATGTCACAGCCAGATCACCTTCACATCCTAAGCTGTATAATTCTGACCTTAAATTATTAAGATCAGTGATTGTTTCTGAGTCAATTTATTGCAAGGCATATTATATGACAGCTATCTGGATGATGGATATATAATATCTATTTGAAGATTTCTAGTTCTCTTCCCAATGATGGCAAAAATTCTGATGAAAAGCAGATCTGTAAGTATGTACACAGGACCACTCCTTAGCTCTACACATCCTGGCCTGAGCTTTTCTCTCCCCAGTTACTTTACCTTCTCTTGCTCAGCATGCAATACTCTTGCCTGTGTGTTTTCTGTGGCTGTTTGAAGTGAGTTGTTCCTCTTCTCCATCATCAGGTTACTCTGCTCAACATACCTATGAAATAAATAAGGAAAAAGAAAACATTTATCAAGCACCAAATATATTCGAGGTATACCCCAATGCACAACATTGCTCCATACCTTCATGAAAAACAATCTGAAGGCATTTTGTTTCCCTTAGAGCTGCAGTAATCAAGTTTGGAGGCAGGAACCCGGGTCAGAGGTGAATTGCTTTGAACTAGCATAATGAAGAGAAGAGAAATTGGAAGGGTGTGTGGTGAGAGGGGATGTGAAAGCAAAGGAGACTGGAGTAAAAAGGCTGCAAGGAGGGAAGAAAAGGAAGCCCCTCCCTGCCCGCGCTGCACATGAGAGACAAGAGACACTGGAGAAGAGGAATGTGGAAGAATGATTTTTCAAAGTGAAATACTATATGCTACGACATGTACCCCTGATGCCCACCCCGCATCTTCAAAAGGAACTAGAAAAATTACAAAATGCTTGGGTTTTATATCAGTGAAAATCAGTGACATTCTGATTGATTAAACAGCCTACACAGAAGAGAGAAGAGTTGATACCAGAGTTCTAAGTATTAACACTACTTTTACAGACGGGTAAACTAGGACCAAGAGGAATAAATGAAATGCCCAAAGCCAGGGAACAAATGAGGAAGAGCAGAGCTGACTCAGACACAGGTGTGCCCGACGTCACAGCCAACTGAGCTCTTTCTCCTGAAATGCCTCCCAGAAAATAAGCAAGAGTTTACCTGACAGCAGGAAATAGAAATAGAAGAAATACAAATAAACTGCCGTCAACAAACGTTTATTTAACTTGGGCATTTATAAATTAAACCCTTTTGTCCATCCTAGCTAGTGCCCCGGATCTGTCATTACCTCTGATTTCGTTCAATTAGTTCACTGATCTTGTCATTCTGCTCTTCTATCCGGTTGCTCTTTTCAAGGATCTCCTGCTTTAATCTTTCATTCTCCTAAATTCAAAATGTGTGACGTATAACTTAAGTTTTTAAGAGAAAAGGACCAGATAAAAGGGAATCAACTTGAACAGTGACACTGTTACATATTTTTAGACAAAAAATGAGGACTTATGTCCCCATAGGTATAATACTTAAATAGCATATCAATTTATATCTGATGGATATAAACCACTATGCCCAACAGATTAAACATATAAATGGCAATAAAATGAAGCAAAATTCTGAAATATGGTCAAAAGAAATGTTTCCTCCAGACTGAATTACATTATAATGGACTTTCCAGAATTTCCCAACTCAGTGCATTTACCACATGCTCTCTCTTTCTGGAGTGGAGGTTTTAACTCTTTGAGTGCCAATGTCGCTGTGAGTGATGTTGACAAATTTCTCCAAAAGTACCAGCATCGCTCCCAGAGACTCTTTTTTCGATGGCCATAAATGTAAATAACAATGGAATAATTTGTATTTTATGTTTAATTCTCTTTTTTTGTACCTCAGGTTATATATTGATATACTTTTTTCTCATGTTGATCTGAATTTCAAATTATGCATGGCACTCAAAGGGTTAATGGGGAGTCCATCTTTGGAGGGAGCAGAGGCAAGACCTCCAGGTCCAGTGATCTGTTCCCAATCACTCTCACCTGAATAATTCGCTGGATGTTGCTCATAATCATCTTGGTTTCCATTGTGACCGACATGCCAGGAATGAGCAGGGAATTGCCAGCACTGTGCTTCTGTAACTCTTCAACCTACCAAAGGGGTGCCAGAAAGACTTTTATGAGAAATTTTTAAATAGGGAAATATAATGTACACAAGATAGAACTGCTTCTTTGAGGATGCTAATGAGTTTCTGAGGCAATCTCTAATGTAAGCTAGTTTTCTTCTGCTAACTGGATCCCAAAATAAACTACCTTTTAGGGAAACAACTACTAACCATTATGAATATAGGAAACCAGGGAGAGTTTACCTCCAGCCCTGGCCGCTCCCTACTTGTACCCCTAGCTTGTATCCACATAGCCCCCACCCTGACTCAGTCACCTTAGTCACGAGATGATCCATTTTATCAGCCACTTTGCTGACTGCCATTCGAATTTCAGTGTTATGCTGTCTGGCTTCAGTCATGAGAAATGAAGCCATGTCACCAGATCCTAAACAGAAATAAGTCAAAAAGAAACTTATGAACCTGGAGCAGAGGATACTGCATGAGGAAAAGCCAACAGCTCTCTCAGCAGAGGAAAGAAAGAAATGGACCTTTCTGAATACTAGGAAACGCTGTATTTTGCTTTGGCTACTACTTCCTTTTCCCCGACACAGGTCCTTTGCAAGGTCCGTGGAAGTGTTGGGGGCATCCCCCAATACTAGAGCACTGCCCCAGGATTCCCCCTGCTATTCCCAGGATTCTCTCCTGGCCTCCTCCACTCAGCATGTAATCATATGCAGTCCACTCAACAGGTACTTTTCAGAATATCCTGTTCGTGACGCCGATTGTAATGCAGGAGCCCCAAACAGGGGAGCTGCTTAAATGTTCAGGATATTCGAAAAAAAACCACCTGGAGGACTAGCAGATGTGGACATGCCGTTCATTACTCACATCACAGGGGAGCTCACCGATGGTAGTGGGTCAGTGAGAGAGAGGCTGTACCTCCTCCAGTCTGAGGCTCGGTACACGGGGTCCAGGACAAAGGAGGCACATGGGGCACATGTCCTACACGTGACTCTAAACTACACTGTCACAGTGTGTATGTGCAGAAGAAAAGGTCAAGAAGAAGTCACAGCACAAGAAGCCGCTCCCAAAAGGAAATAAGGAAGGAGTTACAATCCACTCCCCAAACAAGACACATTCCTTCTGGCTAGGGGCCCCCAGGCCAGCCCTCCTCGTGGGTGGTGAGAGAGCCATGTCAGCACTGACCCTACAAGCAGACAGAAGCTAAGCTATGCTCCTGCAAAATGCATCGGGGGATGCAGTCTGGTCCAAGGGCACGAGTATGCCCACTTTGGTCTGCCATAGCACCAGCTGCTCAGATTGTTTCTCCACTGTACCAGGTACCAGGGATACAACAATGAATAGAACATGGCTCCTGCCCTTGGCGAGTTCACAGTCTGGTGAGAAGAGACTCACATGTAAACAGATCATTACAATAGTGTTTTAAGTGCAAAAAATAGACCATGTACAAGATACAAAGGAGCACAGAGAAATGCAAGATTAACTCCTTAGTGACACATACACAATCATGTCTCTGGGAGGAGAGGAGGGAGGGATGGTGGTAATAATCAAGGAAGGCTTTACAGAGGAGATGACAGATTTCATGTTTCCTAGATGGAGAAGGGGCAGGGCTTCCAGACAAAGGTTGCATCTAGGAAACCCATAAATTATGTTGCAGGACATACTTGCTTCTTGCTACCAATATCCTAACACCAAAGGTGATTATTATGCAAAAGATAAGCTGCAGGCCCTGACCAGTGTGGCTCAGTTGGTTGGAGTGTTATCCCATAAACCGAAAGGTCATGGTTCAATTCCCGGTCAGGGCACATGCCTGGGTTGCAGGTTCAGTCCCTGGCTGGGACATGTATGAGAGGTAACCAATAGATGCTTCTCTGTCACATTAATGTTTCTCTCTCTTTCTTGACCTCTCTTTAAAAATCAATAAACATGTCCTTGAGTGAGAATTTAAAAAAATAAAAAAACCAAACCAGCTGCAGAACAAGAAGGTAGGACACCATCCCAGCTGTTTACACCTCATTTTGTTTTGTTTAATATACAAGACAACCACACTTGTACATACATACAAGGTATCTGCAAAGTTATGCAAGTAACTTAATAAGTTCCCTATGGTCAGGGGATTTTAATGATGGGGAAAGCACTTTTCACTTTAAACCCTTTTGTGTTTGACTTTTTAATACAGTGTATTATTTTCATAATTTAAAATTTTTAACAAATCAGCTTTCATTTGAGATATTGAACATCCACAGTCATCATGCTTTCTCCCTCTTTCCCTCAACATTGTACTATTTTCTATAACCTTTACAGAGCCACTCTGGCAGAGAAATTAAAAAGTGCTGGCGGGAGAAAATGTAAGAAACAAAACCCAGAAAAATGGGATGACGCTTTTTGGGGAGGATGATGAAAATGTTCTAAAACTGGATTGTGGTGACAACTGCACAACTCTCTAAACTTACTAAAAAAAAAAAAAAAAAATCACTGAATTATACACTTAAAGTGAGTGAATTGTAAGGCATGTAAATGATATCTCAAGAAAGCTCCTTTTTAAAAGACAAGAAAAAAAGGGCAGAGAGCTACTGGAGTAAACACGAAACGGGGGTAGGAGGAAGAAGACAAGAAACCGAGGCATCACTCCGTACCTTGAAAATGGGGAGGCTGAGAGAGCGGTGCTGGGTACAGGGGCCGAACGGGCTGCAGCTGGGAGGCGGCGGCGGGTGCCTGGGCGTAGGCGTAGGCTGGCATACCTGCATAGGGCTGAGAAAGCGCCACATTACAGCCAGCTTATAAACATCTGTGTCTCTCTTTCTTGCTTATCTTCGATGAAATAAAGTGGACATGCTGGAAGTATATCAAACTTATTGAAGCTGGAGATGGATGAGGCCAAGGTTTGGTATCAAGTAAGAACTGCAGCAGGAGTGTTCGCTTTGTAACCTGGTCACTGAAGTCCTACCCAGAAAGGGAGGGCGGGTATCTCAGACCACGCTCCAGTCCTCTGGTGATATGACTTGATTAAGTAGGAATTCATTCCCCAGCCATCGGGTCTACTGATGGTCTACGAAATGTTAAACTGAGACAACTCTGCTTAGTTTCCATTGAGGTAAGAGGTGTGCACTGCGGTGCCAAACCAAATCCATCACCAGGTTCCAAAGGATGCCTGCGCGATTCTAACGCTTATCTATGTGAACAAGAGCTCTCATTTCCCTCTGAGCCTCAGTCACCTCAACTATAAAATGAAAATAACAAGACTTCCTACAGTTGCTGTGTGAACCCAATGAAGTGGCACATAGGTAAAGCTCCTAACAGCTGGTAAGTTAAGTGCCCGGCAGAGAGTAAACAAACAGCAGCTGTCATTTTAATGATGATGGTTATTCTTCCTTGAATTAAAGAAATGCAGCTCATTTCCAGGGACAGCTGTAAGTACTCATTAATTACACGTTAAAAAAATCTTAGTCTAAGGATAGTAATTACGCATCAGGGAGTGAAGAGAGGGCAAGTGGAACTTTCTTCAATACTGAATCACCTGTCCTAATGGAACGTTGCCCACCCATCATCACTCCCACTCCTCCGTTAAGAATCACCAAGGAAGTGAGGTTCTGTTATCACTGGGAGTATGTCTTATTCATCAACTGTACAGGAACCGAAGAAAACGTCCACACTCCTGGCAAATGGTCAGCAGAGGCAGGCAGGCTGCTGCCACTGCCTTATGTAAAAACTGAAAAAACCTGCTTTAAGGGATTGCTTTCGGAGGACAGACACCAGAGTCCAGCTGTATTTTCCGTGCAGCCTCCACCCTTAACCCACAACTACTGAGATGAGTAAAGTGCAGAATCTCAGCCTATCAGCCGTTTGAAAGAACACAGAAGATGTGACTTTATACCCCCCACACAAACGTGGAGCGGGCCTTGACTCTGAGCCCGGCTTTGCACCAGGTGCCTTGTTTGTGCTTGCACTTAATCTTTGCAACAACCCATAAGGCATGTCATCCTTTGGCTGGTTTAGGGATGAAAAAGGGGTGGTTCAGGAAGGGGAAAACTATAATCTCTGGCCGGAGGGAGTTGGTACTGTACACATTGTGCAGGATGAAGAAGGGACTGACTAGAACCATAACAAATTAGAGCTTATAACTGATACGGTTTTAAAATGTTGTTACCTGAAAGGACTGGGGATTTCCAGATACAGCTGAGTGGGAATCGAGAGATGCAACTTGCATTAAGGCAGCGGAGGGTGCTTGGAGCCCAGAAGCTGACGGCTGAGGTGCTAAGATAGAGCAAGAATTTTTGTCACTGTTACCCATCCTTGCTGGTTCGAGTCCAGAGCAGCACCCTACACACCCTGAGGCTTTAGACGTGACCACTTTCCTCACCTAATCTCCTAAAACCAACACTACTGGAGTCTCAGCAATGGGCCAGTGGAAGGGAAGAGGGTGTTCTTAGGTGCTTTTGACGCAGAGGGACAATCCCATCAGCTGACAGGAAGGGCGGAATTACAGAGGGAGACACCTCATTAGCTGAGTGCAGACTTGCAACACTGACAACACAATGCAGCAAGCAGACCAGACACACCACCAGGTCTGAAGATGCCCCACCCAGGCACAGACTGATGAGTTCTACACTCTAGCCCCGTTCTCAGCACTAAAACGATGCAGCCTAACAAATGAAGGAACAGTGATGATAACCTGAACCCACTTCAAGGCCACAGAGCCTCCAAGAGCCTCCTTACCGTGTGCGGTCACCTGCGGCAGCACTGGCGGGGCCGGCTGAGGAGAGGGCTGGACAGACGCAGTCGGCATGGGCTGCCCAACTCCTCGCAGAGCATTCACTTCCTGAAATAGCACCAGCCTTTTGGTTATTATGTATGAGTCCCTAATGGAAGACTAAGGCTGACTATCCACCCTAAACCTGCTTACACTACAGGGTTCCTAGGCAAAGAAGGGGAAGGGAAAGTAAGCAGGAAGGCAAGAGCTCAGGGCGTGGGTTGCGGGGAGAAAGCACTCTATTATGTAATAGAGTAAGATCTCTTCTCCTCGTAAATCATATCAAATAATTAAATATAATTTCCTCAAGCATTCCAAGTTGTTAAAGTTTTATTATCTGAAGCAGCTAAAGTGACTGCTCTCTAGAACGTATCATTTACCAAAAAAGCAGTGACCTTAAGGCTGACCTCGTCTGTTCCCACAGAAGAGGGGTCTCTTGCAAGGAAACCCAGGGAATAATCTAGCCTCTTCTTTTCTACCAAATAATCTCCATAGCCCTCAAAGTACTCAATGAAAATCAGACAGAGTAGGAGTCACTGCACTTTGTTACCATAATGTTTTGGGATATATTTTTAGAGTGTTTTTTCCCCAGTCTTTCTTTTCGTAAAAATCAAGGCAATGCTGTTCCCTACTACAGCAGTCCCTCTCCATGTCATGGTTCACTTATCGCGGCCTCACTGTATAGCAGGATTTTAAAAAATATTATATTTAATTATTTATCATGGATTTTTCGCTATATTGCAGGATTTTACAGTACTGTCTACGTATGTTGTTACAGTTATGTAGGTTTAAGAGTGTAGAATATGTTTAAGACCATAAGTAGTGTTTATGAACGTGTGGAAAAGGTTAATAAGGGACTGGGAACAGTTTATAAGTGTGTGGGAAGGGCTTATAAAACCTTAAAATATACATAAATACTAAAATAAATGTAAGGTTCCTACTTCGCAGATTTTCACCTACTGCACGCGGGGGGGGGGGGGGTGTTGTCTAGAACGTAATACCTGCGATAAAGTGGGGGAGTACTGTATAACTAAACAAAGGCATCTTATAAACATCTTCCTTACTTAGAGAAGGAAAAGAAAACCCTGAGGCACAATATACCGCAACTGTGACCTTCTGTGCTACAGTTCAAGGGCTGAAATCTCAGACATTCTTTTACTCTGACATTTCCTCTTGTTCCCGACATTCTCAGAAATGTATTATGCATTTCTGGAGAAGCATCCCACCTTCACCACAGCTCTAAATTAACTGAAATGTCTAACAATAAAGTGACTGGAATTATGATAAATCAACATAATAGACCACTGGGTTGCCTTTAAAGATAATAATGCTTTGCTTTACCTAATTTTTGTTATTAATATTAACATAAATGCTCATGATTTAACATTAAGTTTAAAAATCAGTTATACAGCAATATATATATAGAAGAATGTCCCTTTTAATAAATATATTTCTTTTCTTTATAATTTAATCTTACAAAGACTAAGTAGCATTTAAAATTTTAATAAAGACTATGATCTTATCTACATTTCATTTCCAGAAACCAGATAAAAATCAATCCTATATAACAATAGGCCACAGAAATGTCATCCTCCTTTAAGTGTTAAATCTACTTAAGAGCTTTTCTAAAAGAGATAAAGTAAAATTGTGAAAAATAAAGGTATTTTGAAAAATGTCTTCTCCTTAGGAGCATGATCTTTGCTGTTTTACATCAATGTGAAAGAATCCAAAAACTCAATCTCTATTAAGCATTTCAATTGAAAAGGGCGGTTTTATTGAATAAAGAACTAACCAACCAGAAAAGAATTAAGTTAGAATTAAGTTACTTCATATTATATAACAACTTTAACCCTTTGAGTGCCATGCGTAATTGCTAAAATCCATGTGAGAAATGTCAGGCTATTTTGCTGAGAAATGCAGAGTTTATGAAAAATGTCTATAAAAAATTATTCATAATAATTTGCTGAAAATTTCACAACATATAGTAAATACACTCTTCTTATGTAAGCAGTGTTCTTTGACACAATTTAGGAAAAAATTTATTGCATTAAAATGATTTCATTATAACAATTATTTTAGAAAAAAATTCTTTCAATATGGCTTTTAAAGTATAATATATAGCATAATATAAAACCTATGATTATAATTTGAAAAAACACATAGCAACATGGATAACAAGCAAGAAGTATGCCAAATACTGCATAAATTTTTGGAAAAAAGAACTTCAAAATGTACAAAAAAATGAACACAAATGGCATTCACACTAGAAACACATATCAATAGATATCAACACTGAAAAACAGTTTATAAACAAAATGCTAACGCTATACTGTGAAGCAATGAAAATGTCCACTAGCAAAAGCTTCCTCATCATGCACACTGCATAGAGTTTTGATGATTATTGCAAAGATAAAGAAATTAAAAGGACTGTTTAAAATGTAAGTAAAAATTATAACAAATAATATGTCAGTATTTGAACAAGTGCAAAAATTCGAAATTTGGATCAACATGAGAAAAAGTTATATCAATATATAACCTGAGGTACAAAAAAAGAGAACAAAACATAAAATACGAATTATTCTATAGTTATTTACATTTAGAGCCATTGAAAAAAGAGCCGCTGGGAGCGATGCTGGCACTTTTGGGAAAATTTTTCAGCGTCACTTACAGCGACATTGGCACTCAAAGGGTTAGGATGGATTTAAAATTGTAAACCTAAATATAAAATAATAAATATTTCTTAAAAACACGTGATGTTTATATCTGAAAGTGGGAAAGCTTTCTAAGCATAACGAAAAAAAACTGATTTGATTGCAATAAAATTCTTGAACTTCAAAAAATATATATCACACCACATAAAATGACTAGACACAATAGTGTGATCTTTAGTAATAGGTAACATCAGTGGGAAGACGAACATTTTCCAAGAAGACCTAAACATTCAATCAACAAATATAAGTTGAACATCTTTTATGATCTGAGCATCATATCATATGCTCAAATTATACACCATGTGGTAGATGTATGAAATTCCTTCCATTTCTCAGGGGAAGTGCTACGCATATATCAATACCAACCTACATCATCTTGACTATAGACCTTCTAAATAATGATTCTGGGTTAGAGGCGGAAAAAGCAATAATTTCAACAAAAGGAACAGAAGATAGCAAGTTCTGCACTAGTCATTCTAATACAGGCAGGGGAACATACTTCAACTTCTGAATCATTGGAATCCAGCTGTGGTGGAAGGATAGGCAGCATGGCTTGGCCCATTTTAGCCATCCGAGAGATCAACTTGGCCTTGACTGTATCAGAATTCTAAAAAGACAGGAAAGTCATAAAAATCACCGTAATCAAGGTTCATTACCTTCAGTTAACTCTATGTGTTTGGCTCTTATATCATATCTAACAGTCCCCCTGCCATATACTATTTGAAACCTTTTCTTCTAGAAAATGAGTGCATTTTCTAGACTGGAAATATACATGGGTCATACATAATAACAATAGTAAAAATAATTCCCTTTATGTTTGGATTGGACAGAGTGGTTTCATATGTATTTCTTCATTTCAATTAAGTCTCCCCACCATATATAATTATTCTCATTTTACAGATGAAAACCTAAAGTACAGATTAAAGAGGTAAGGCATTTTAGATGACAGTACCCTCTCAAAAGCCTGGGAGAAATTCAGTAGAGATTTGGGGAGCGAAGGAAACAGCAGCACTTTGTTCTAGATTCAGGTTCATTTAACACTGACTTGACATTGACTACACATTACACACTGGCGTAGTCACACTGACTACACACTAGCCCCTGTGCTAGATGCATCTGTATCCATTAACTGGTTCAAAGCACAGCCTTCAGACTGGAGAGCACATACCTCTCAGGGCATGTAGGATGATCTATTGAGCCCAGAAGGAAATTATCATATCCTCTATTTTTAAATTACTTTATAGCTACAGTAACAAAATAGTAAACCTGTTTATAGGGATTGACAGTCCTTTATTACATAATATGTAAATAGACATAGGCTGGGAGTATATACTCATTTTTTAACTGATGGAGATGTATAATTAAAAAAAGGTGGATCCATCAAAGGAGGACTCCACACAATAAAATAGTATGATCTAGAGACAAAATAAGAATGAGGAAACTTTGTTTACACTATATGGAAAGATATAGTTATATATATTGTAATATGTAAAAAGCAAGGTAGATAATACACATAGTATGCTATTTTTGTGAAAGAAGGGGAGAGTAATAAAATATACATTCCTATTTGCTTGCATCTGCATAAAGAAACAGTGAAAGAACATATAAGAAACTAATAAAAGTAGTTGTCAAAGGGGGGGTGAGATGGAATGAGTCAGGCGGGGGCAGGGGCGGGAGTAAGTCTTCTGGATGTATATTGTGTTATATTGTTTTGCTAACTATACCATATGAATGTAATTACCTATTCAAAACAAAAAATAAAAATTCCAGTGTAAAAAAGAAGATGGTTAATTTTATGATATGTGGATTTGCCTCAATTTTTAAAAAAGAAAAATGAAAAGGTCACTAGTGTACCACAAGTTACTGAAACCTAGAAATAGGTGACAAAAGTAGCCATGTCTAGAGAGCATCATTGAACCAATACTAGGCAAATTTTTTTGTGTCTGTTCAAAAATCTGAAATGATAGCACTGGCTGGCTGGTGCAGCTCAGTGGATTGCGCGACAGCCTTCGAACTCAAAGGTCGCAGGGTTTGGTTCCCAGCCAAGGCACCTGCCTGGGTTGCAGGCCAGGTACCCAGCTGGGGGCGTGCGAGAGGCAACCAATCAATGTATCTCACACATGGAGGTTTCTCTCTCTCTCTTTCTCCCTCCCTTCCCCTCTCTCTAAAAGTAATTAAAATCTTTTAGGAAAATCTGGAATTATAACTATTTTTCACATTTTTTTTTTCCTCATATTTTTTGGCTTAAACTTCTGGGATTAGGTGATCACTTTTTTTACATTTCAGATCAATTATGTGCTTAATAATTCCTTCTAAGGGATGAATATAAACGAGTAAACTGGGTTTAGAGAGAAATTACTTATCAATTTCACTCCACATAATTATCCCATGGTAGGCGAAGGCCATAGGGCTGTAGAACTTGAAGTACTTTAGTTATCATCTTATCTACACGTAGCAAACTCAGATGCCATCATGAACCGGGCAGGGCAGCAGCAAACTACAGTGTACATCCTCCTAAAGGCATCAAATCCAAATTTTACTACAACAGTATGCTGATCTTATCTTATATTTGGGGAAACACAGAGGCCCAATGTCCTGTTCAAAGTCAACTAGCTGGTGTATTACTGCAAAATTCCTCTGAGTGAATGAAAGTATGAAGATATGTAGTATAATTACAATAATAGGTAGTGATTATAATAATAATAAGCTAATATTATCAGCTTTTACAATATGCCAGACATAGTACTCAAAACTCCATAGGCATTATTTCATTTAAACTTCATAAAAATCTCTTGAGAGATTATGAAGACATACTATTGTAAGTAGGCTCTGAGCTTAGTGTTTTATAAACAAATCTCTAATCCTTACAAGAACCCTATAAGCGGCTATGAGAATTATTTCCATTTTAATAATAAAGAAGCTGAGGATCTGAGAGGTTACGTAAATTTCTCAAGGCCACATGAATATAAGAATAAAAATTTGAATCTAGATCTATCTATGCAAAAGCCCAGGCAAATTTATACTGACTCCCAAGTAAGGGGAAATGAAGAGAGCAATCATCGATTTCTAGCTAAATCTAAAGTTCTCAATTAAAAAAAGAATCTCTACCCTGCACATGAAAACTTTTCAGCAAATTGGGGGTGAGGGAGACAGACTCATATACTCACTGTATTTATTGTAAGCTGTTCATTGAGGGAGTTAGATTTCGTACGAAGAGGTGGCTCCCTGAAAGCAAGTAAAGCATATCCTGAGATGAAAACAAAATCCATAATCACGAGTCCAGATTACACTGGATAAACCAATGGTTTTTCAAAATGTCTGCCAATTTAATAGCTGTAAAACAGAATTTTAACTCTTGAGTTTGCTTAGCCTCTGAAAACTGAAGATGAATAATTTTCCATCAAAATGCTTATTTACATTTTTTTCCCTGGGTATATATTTTGTGACTATGCCTCTGGCCCAATTTTATTCCAGGATTTGACAGGTATTCTTAAATATCTGAGTTAGTGCTTTTATAGACTATGAATATTAATCCTTTGTCAGAAAAATCTGATGCGTGTATTTTTCCCATTTTCCTCATTCCATTTTTAACAGTTATTTAGAATTTTTTTAGTTTTCAACTAGATCCCTATTTCTGAACCCTTCTCTGAATACTGTGGACAACAATAGGGCTGACACCACTCCAGTATCTTACCCTGACCTGAAAGGCCCCAGTGTGGGTGGAGACACAACAGGCTCAGCAGGAAGGCTGTCAGCACCAGGTACGGGAGAAGTTGCTGCAGAATCCCGGGAACCAACACTGTGCCCATCAGAGCCGGAATCTCTGGCAAACTTCACCTAGGGAAGGAACCCACAGGTGGAATAGGTCACCAGAAAGGCACTCTTCCCCCTCCATCCTTCTTGTATTTTACTTATTCTTCATTATATGACTCATAATCTGTTCATTGAGGCAAATCAGAACATGTAGATAAGCAAAAAGAAAAAAAAGAAGTGTAAGAATCACCTGCAATCCAGCCACTAAGCAATAACAATTGTAGAATTTTGGATGTAGTATTTCATATTTATTTTATCTATTTGTGTGTGTACATTATGTGTTTTTACAAAAATGGGGCCATACTGTTCTGCAATCTGCTTTGCTCATTCACTGATATATTAACATATTCCCATGTTACTAAATTAATGATCTACAACATCACTTTTAACTACCAAAGAGTATGTCTAACTACAAAGGTCATACCCTTAACTTCTATTATTTACAAAAAACAAACAAACAAAAAACTCCAAAGAATTCTGGGAACAGAAGTCATAAATATCTATGCTATTACAAAATATATTTCACCAATTCCTACCTGTTGGACATTGAGGTTACTTCTAATTCTCTCTATCACAGACAATACATCTATGAATAGTTATATATATATATATCTTTGCGCATAATATTATATATTTCTAAAGCATAACTTCCTAGAAGTTAAACTTTTGTGCATATTTTTAAGACTTCTGACATATGCCATTAAATTTCACACCAGCAGGAGTGAACTACTTTTACTCTACAAGTAGTGTATAAGTATTTCTTAACACTCATCACACTGGACATAATCGTTTTGTATCAGTCTTAATTAATTTAATAAGCATTTCGACTTGTAATTATTCAGTTACTGGTAAAAAATAATTTTTTTCTTATGTTTACAAAATGCCATTCTCAATAGGTACACATTAGTGTATTATCCATTACTAGCCATGATGTTCTCAAACTCAAAGAAAAATTGAGAGATTGGAACAGCTGTGGAGAAGGCCGCTGGACGCATGTCAGTGACAGAGGGCTGAAATGACCCAGCAGAGAACACTGTCCAGTTAGGAAAAAGTCCTTAAGGAGAAAAGCATATCCTTTCTCTGTTGTAGCAGGAATAACGCCACAATAAAGGTGATCATAATATTTATTTGTTGTATTTTATAGTTTATGATCACAAACATCACATTTGGACCTAACAATAACAGTATAAAGCAAAAAAGAGAGGGTATTTTTCCCCCCTCTTGGGGGGATAGCTTTAATTTATAACAATTTGTTGTAAATTTCATTATAAAATTTAAACATACTCATGACAAAAATTTTAAATGGTACCAAAGGGTAGAATGTAAAAAAGTAAGTTTTCTGAACTCCATTTCCATTCTCCAGAGAAAATCACTCTAAATTGTTCCTTTTAAAACTTCCAGAATTTTTCTATGAATATATGAATACATATATGACCATATATATATATGTATACACACATACACACACAGATGTATATGAAAATATACAGAGTGGGCAAAAATAGGCTTAGAGATGTTTGTATGGAAAAAAGACATGTAGGTTATGATTATTATAATAGTTTTATTAACTCTGTTTCACGTACTCACAACTAAACTTTTTACCCACCCTTGTATATAAACATATACATACATATGTATGTATTTATGTGTGTGTATACACACACACATATAAGTCCATACTATCAGTACTGTTTTGCAATTTCCTTTTTTCCCTTAACAATAGATTTTAGATATTCTTTAAAATACATAAAAGTCTACTCTATGAAAAAATTGTAACTTAACCAGTCTCTTAATAACGGGCACTTTGTTGTTTCCTGTTTTTAACTATTATAAACAATATAGCAGAGGGAGGAAAGTATATATTTTATGTATCTATCAATAAATGTTTACATACTTATGAGAATAAATTGATAGGATAAAATTGTAGCCATGGAATTATAAGTCAAAAAGTATGCACATTGGGTAGGAATCACTATTTTAAGGACAAAATAAAAAGGTTAGTGTAGAGAAGTGATTTGCTCAGTCACGACCTCTCCTAGACTCTGACTAGAAAGCCAGGAAGGATATAAACCTTGGTATTAAAAAAAGTCTTCAGAATCTGGTTTTCAGACATATTTATGCATTTTAGTTAACTAGCAAAGAGGACTCATCAACATGGCACAGCACAATTTTACTCACCCGCCTAACCTCCACCTCAAACACCAGGATTGAGTCCGTTGAATGAGTCCATCCTATTGCCCCTTCAGAGCCAGCAGCACAGGCTGGAGGGATGATAAGCAACCGCTTCCCTCCTTTTTTCATGCCCAGCATTCCATCCTCCCAACCCTTTAGAAATCAGAGAAGGGGAAAAGGTCATCAGACACACACCTCTTCAAAAGAAAAAACAAAGTATAGGATCATCAGGTTTCACTCAGCCATACTTTCAGGTTTGGACCTCTGGAAAGAGTTTAAGTTCAACTAGTCCGCTGCCTCCCCATAGGTAAAAAGAATATCTAGAACACGGCTTCTAATTTACTCATAAAAGCCAGCATAGCATATCTGGAGATGGATGAGATATACTTATTTCAGATGATGAGAGAAAACTGGGAGGAAGAGAAGAAGGGCGGCAGACCCACCCACTCTGGGAACAACAGCCAGGGCAACAGGTAGAGAGTGCCAGTCCCATACGGAAGTGGGAGAAGTGCCTGTGGTAAAGGGGAGAGTGCTGAGCACACGGCATTGTTCCCTCTCAGACCCCTCCCCCACACACAGTGCCACAATGTGGTGAAATGGGTCGCCTATACTGACGAATACCTAAGGCTTCCCTCCTTACAACATAACAGGTGTGACAGCTCTACCGAAGACACAGAGGCAAGCAAACACAGGAGCCTGTCAAGATGAGAAGACAAGAAGTATGGCCTGAAAGGGGGAACGGATCAAGATTCCAGTGGGAGACTAAGCGACAAGGAGAAAGCCAACCTAACAAATGAGGAGACAGCCAACCCAACAGATGCAGAGTTCAAAACACTGGTGATAAAAATGCTCACAGACTTGACAGATATGCTTAAGTATGGCAAATGCATGAGGGAAGAAGTGAAGGCTATGCTAAGTGAAATGAAGGAAAATCCACACAAAACCAATGGTGAAGGGAAGAAAACTGGGGTTCAAGTCAATGATTTGGAATATAAGGAAGAAAAAACAGTCAACCAGTACAGAATGAGAAAACAAGAATTGTAAAAAAAGAGGAGAGGCTTAGGAACCTCTGGGACAACTTTAAACGCGCCAACATCCAAAGCATAGGGGTGCCAGAAGCAGAAGAGGAAGAGCAAGAAATTGAAAGCTTGTGTGAAAAAATAATGAAGGAAAACTTCCCAAATTTGGCGAAAGAAATAGATATACAAGTCCAGGAAGCACAGAGAGTCCCAAACAAGCTAGACCCAAAGAGGACCACACCAAGACACATCATCATTAAAATGCCAAAGGTTCAAGACAGAGAATCTTAAAAGAATCAAGAAAAAGGCAGAGTTACCTACAAAGGGGTTCGTATAAGACTATCAGCTGATTTCTCAAAAGAAACTTTGCAGGCAAGAAGGGACTGGCAAGAAATATTTAATGTGATGAAAAGCAAAGACCTACAACCAAGAATACTCTACCCAGCAAAGCTATGGTTTAGAATGAAAGGGCAGATAAAGTGCTTCCCAGACAAGGTAAAGCTAAAGGAGTTCATCATCACCAAGCCATTATTATATGAAATGTTAAAGGAACTTATTTAAGAAAAAGAAGATCAAAACTAGGAACATTAAAATGACTACAAACTAACAACTATCAACAATTGAATCTAAAAAACAAAAACAAACAGAAACTAAGCAAACAACCAGAATAGGAACAGAACCATAGGTATGGGGATCATTTGGAGGGTTATCAGTTGGGAGGGGGAGGGGGAGAAATGGGGAAATGGTGCAGGGATTAAAAAGCATAATTGGTTGGTACAAGATAGACAGGGGGAAGTTAAGAATAATATACAAAAGGTTGAAGCCAAAGAACTTATATGCATGACCCATGGACATGAACTAATTAAGGGGGGGTGGGATTGCTGGAGGGAGGGGGAATACTGGGAATAGGGGAGCAAAGGGAAAAGAAATTGGGACAACTATAACAACATAATCAATAAGATATACAGATATACTTTTAAAAAAATAAAAGAAGAATGGCATTAAAAAAGAAACAAAAGCTATCATTTATCAAACACATTTTTCCAAGTAGTCTGACAAGTGCCTTACTTGCATTATGTTTAAGCCCCCAAATAACCTCTAAGTTGGCAGCACTATCCCATTTTACAGATCAGAAAACTGAGGCTTAGGGAGGTTAAATAGTTCAAGACCAGAATTAGTTAAATTGTTAAGCCAAAATCCAACACCTGATCTGTCTAGTTTCAAGGGCCATACCTTAACTTCTATGACCTACAAGAAAGGTCTCCAAAAGATTCTGGGAAAAGGAACCATACACAACGCTATGGAGCAAAACTTTTTGCCCCATGGATGAATAAGTACTTTATTATTTTATAATGCATCAGTATGTCCTGACAAAACAATCCCCCACATGTGTAAAATACTCTATGTTGTAACACTCTTGCACAGCTGGTAAAGAAAAAATTCACGACGTGAACCCAGGTCTGTGGACGCCAACCCCAGGGCTCCTCCTGCTGTTGTGCCACAGTTGCCTCCCATAATAATCGGGAAGTGTTGATTCAAGGTATCCCAGACAGATAAGAACCAACCCATACAATGCCCTTCTAGAAGAAACAGTTTCATGTCTTTTCCTATTAGGCTGTAGGAAGGATTTAATAATTTCCTCAGCACAGGATAAAAAAGAGTAGGAAATACAGAAATGTATCCATCTTCAATACAGTAGTCTCCTGCCTTATCTGTGGGGAATGGGATCCAAGACTCCCCAGTAGATGCCTGGAACCACGAATAATACTGTTGTCGGTGGTTATTAGGTTCTTCCACAGGATCATGAGAAAGGCATTTCAAGCACCCATGAGTGGGAGATTGTGGTGTGGCAACATGGTTTATTCATGTGGAGACAGAAGCTACCCCCTGGGTTTCCAATGTCCCATCTTCCTTTGTCCCACCATGGGAAACGTTCAACTGTGCCCTTAGCAAGGCCAAGACAAAAGCTAGTGTCTGGAGTTACTGCTTCATATTAAAGCCAGGTCCTTTTGAGCCCGTAGGCAGCTACTAAGAGGTCTCGGTCTCCATCCAGGTAGTTTAGCTTGTTCCTGCTACAGTCCATCAAGTTCCCTCCTGGAGCCTGTGTGTGGAGCCTGCATGTCCATGTGGTTGCTAGAGTTACAAGGTCAGACAAGTGCACCATGCAAGAGCAGGGCATGAGCAAGAGAGAGCTTAGTCCTTTTGGAGCCCACACCATCTGCTGCGGGCTTAGTAGCTAGACCCATGTGATCACATGCTCCCAGGAGAGGACAGGTCACCTGGGCAAGAGAGCTTCATCCTGGCCACATGGCTCAGTTGGTTGGAGCATCATCTCGCACACCAAAAGGTTGTAGGTCCGAATCCTGGTCAGGGCACAGACCTAGGTTGTGGTTCAATCCCTGGACGGGATGCATATGGGAGGCAACCAATAGATGACTCTCTCACTCTCTCTCTCTCTCTCTCTCTCCCCCCACTCCCCCTCCACTCATTCTCTCCTTCCCTCCCTTCCTCTCTCTCTAAAATCAGTGAACAACATATCCCTTGGTGAGGATTTCAAAAAACAAGAGAGCTTCTTTGTTCACCTGGGAATATATTAGCTTGGATTTGGGATGGGACAGGTGCTCTTTCAAAAGAACCAATCAACTTTACAAACTTTTGTGGGCTTGGCATGGGCAGGCCAACCCCCTACCCAACCTTCTTTCCCCAGGCTAGACTGACAGGTCTTTTTGGTCAGGTACCTCCCCTTGTGCCATTTTGACTTCCACTGCACTTGTGCCTGCCTTCCCCTGCTTCCACTTGGCAATCTGGTGCTGGAGGGGGGAAGGGAGGAGTGGTCGTCCTCTTGACAGAGCACAATGCTGTAATCCCCTGGGGTGTGAAGCTATAGCTTTCTGGCTAGCAAGCAGGCTTATCTTCCCCACTTTATTAAGCTCACTGTCTAGTCTCTTTTTCTAGCTCAATACCAACTAACAGCACCAAATCCTATATATGTATACTATGTTTTTTTCCTATATGTACATACCTATGCTAAAGCTTAATTGGTAAATTAGGCACAGTAAGAGATTAACAACAATAACTAATAATAAGTGGAATGATTATAGCACTATATTATTATAAAAGTATGTAAATGGCTTTGGGGACATTATTAAGTAAATTAAAGGTTACTTGAAAACAAGCACTGCAGTCCTGTGACAGATAACCAAGGTGGCTCCTAAGTGACTGCTGGGCAGGTAGCATTTACAGTGTGGATATGCTGGAGCAGGGATGATGCACCTCCAGGGCAGGACGGAGCAAGATTTCATCACACTTCTCAGAATGGCAAGCAACTTAAAACACATGGATTGTTTCTTTCTGGAATTTTCCATCTAATATTTTCAGACTGCAGCTAACCACAGGAAACTGAAACCATGGAGAGGAAAAGCGAGGATAAAGGGAGACTACTGTACATTGTCTCATAAGTAAAAAATCTTCCAAATGCAGACAATGTAACACGTTTTCCCCCTTTTACTTATAATCAAGCCTTTCCAGACTCTCAGAAGATACCCAGGTTAGAAATTTCACAAAATCCAATCTAAATTAAGCCTACTGCAACTGATAAAACCATGTAATAACACAGTTCAGCCTTTACCTTGATGACTTTTCCTGATCCTAATTTCAGGCGAAGCGGCTTGTCTTTGTTAGCAGTGGAATCAAAAACCTGCATTTTGATCAAAGTAAATGATAAATGAGGGCAATTTCAAAAATAATAATAATCATTATAATATGCAACTTACTATATACCAGCACAGTATTTCTGGAATGGGAAATGTCAAATATACTGGGAAAATAGTTCTTAAGAGAGCTAAAAAGACAGGCACACATATGGCTAAAGGGTGTTATCACACAGAACATCTCTGAGGCATTTATTTTCCAGTTCCAGTTTCAGAAAAAAAGTAACGTCATCAATTAAAAGCATTTTTCATCTATAAAGAACTTTCAAATAAATTATCTCATTTAACGTTGATACCAATCCTGCCACTAACCACAAACCTCCATCCACCAATGGGGGAAAAATTTTTAAAAACTTAAATGACTCAACAAGGTTAAAGTCAGGATAAAATGAATCTACTTTTCTTGACTAACAGTCTTAAGTTCTTTCTATCATACCACACTGCTTTTGAGGGCTTTATAATATCAGAAGACAACCCCAACCTACTTTTAGTATCTGGTATAAGAAAAACAGAAACAACTGGAAGGTCTAAAAAGAAGTTTTAACACCTAATCCCACAAGAATATATTCAAGTTCAAAACTGGTAGAGGACAACAAGACATACGAGTGAACAATTACCAAAAACAATACTTGGGAAATGGGTTTCCATTTTCTCTAAGTAGAGTCACAGTGGCACCAAGCAGATTTTATACATTAGTATTTCATGACTATGCCCCAAAAGCAACAGTAGGGATTAAAGCAGGGCTCCTAAAAGATTTTTTTTGGCCAACAGCAGCAATTCACAGCAATAATACCTTATAGTCTGAATAGCCTTCATGCTGTTCAAATTACAGAAGAACTTGCAGGGCACATTTTCTTACCTGGCCCAGTGCATGATTCTGAAAGAACCAGCTGGTATAGGCCACTTCCAAAGAATCTCCGACTTCCACAGCCGGGCCCTCTGTTACAATGAGGTCCTGTGAGAGTACTGCTTCCAGGGAAGAGGTGCTGTTGCACTTGGCAATGCACACCTGTGAGACAAAATCGAGCAGCAGGAACTTAGTTTAAGCTCAGTAAGTACTTACTCTACTTTTGCTAATGTTCTTTTCCGAACAGTGGTGTCCACTAACGAAACAGATAACGCGTTTAGAAGTAAACCATTCCAAAGTCAGTAATCTTGCCAGGAATTAAAGTGTGTGAGAGTATGGCTTTGGAGTCAGACTGTCTGAATACACATCTGGGTTTATGAACTGCCATTTAACTTGTGAACTTGGTCAAATAACTTCATCTCTGTGAACCTCATTTCAGAGGTTTTTTTGTAAAATGGAGATAAAACTTTGCAGTATCTCCTATGTAGTTAAAAAGACTGAACTAAATCGAGCACTAGGCACAGCGCCTAGAAAAGAGCAGTTAAGTACACGTATACGTTAGCTATCACTGCCATACTGATTTACTGCTTCAGCGTTTGGGGTCCTAGGCAAGAAAGGGAGCTTCTTAAAAAAAAAAATCCAGAAAGCATTTTTAAAGACAATGTAATCACGCAGAAATTCATTTTCTTAATATGACCTTTTCTCCTTTCTTTCCTTTTGATTCGCACTGGCCCCATCCAGCACCCTGACTCACCCGCCTCCTGCTCCATCCTACCCCTTAATCATCAAGCCCTCAGGACAATGAGTTTCTGGTCGGCATTAGACAATCTTAGGAACAAAGCCGCAGATATACTGACCACAAACAAAGTTTCAATAAAACTATAGATAATATCTAGTCCTCAATCATGTTTCAGCTCCAGACCCAGAAAAGCAGTAAAGCCAGAAGTGATGCCATGGCTGACATGAGGACCAGATGGAGCGATAAACTACCTTCTGCCCTAGCACCAATCGATCAGCAGAGACCACAATCCTAAGGCCCTGAGTCCCCTACATAATCCATCTCGTAGAAGCCATCGGGAAGCCACGTCTTTGAGCCCTGACTCACCTGTGACTCTGGTCATGGCGCCACGTCCTCAACTAATAAATCCTTACTTTCTTTGCTGCAAACTCCTGCTTGTGTGTTATTGGACTTTGATGTGCACAGGTAACAACAACCAGAAAAAAAGGGCCATTTACAAAATCGTGTGGCATTCCCATAATTTATATCTGCACTACCTACAGTTTTAGCCATATTATTTTAGCACAGATCTTAGACAAAGAAGTAAGGAACATCTTTACAAATAATTGTTCAATAGTGAATGTTTGTTTTGTGGCATACCATTTTAGTGTTGTAACATAGCATACATTAGAAAGCTGTTATTCATTTTCTTTTTTTAAAAAAAGTTTCATTATTGTACTCAAATAAATGCCAAGCAAGACAATGAGATATCATTTACCAAGAAAATAAGGCTAAAAATTTAAAAACCAAGATAATTTCAAATGTTGGCACAGGTATAGTGAGAGAACTGACCGGAATATAAAGTAGTACTATCTCTCTGAAAGGCAGTGTGCCAAAGTGTATACAGAACTTAGAAATATCTGAACCCTCTGACACAATCTTTCACTTCTAAAAATCTAGCTTAAGAAAATAATCAGGGGGGGAAGAAAAGAACACAGACTTAAATGCTCACTACGGTATCATTTATTTTAAAGACTGAAAACAATCTAAATACCTGAAGGCAAAGGAATGACTAAGTAAATTAAGAAACATTCATATTATTAAGCTTTCAAAATGTTTCCAAATAATTTTTCGTGAGGTGGGAAAAGATACATTATACATTGCTAAATAAAATAAGCAAGCTATAGAACTCTTAAAGGAATGGATCTACATATACTTTATGGGTCAAAAACAGTAACACGTTAGTAGTGGTTATTTAGGGTAGTAGGGTTATGAGTGATTTTTTTTTAAATGGTTTTCTAAGTTTTCCACAGTGATCATGTAGTAACCTTTAAAAAATCTCTTTAAAACACTTTTTAAAAAATAATTTTACTCATTGCTTATGATAACTTATGAAGTGGAAATGTTTTAAAGAACTAAGTTTACCTTTAGCCTTTTTTCTCTTAAAGTCTCATTTTCAAGCAATTTGAATTAAGTATTTCTATTATTTCCTTGAAATACAATATAAGCTCAAGTGACAAATTTAGTGGGTTTTTTATGCTTGGCCACTAACAAAGTATAGCAGGTTAGGATGTTCCATATATTTTCCCCAAATCAAAAGAAATCCAGACTAGTGTTTGGCTTTTCATAGGAAGAGTAAGATGGTCTTACCTGTTTATTGAACTCCACAGCAGCCTTTTCTGACTCAAACATGATGGACCAGTTTTGTCTCTGGTCATCGTAAAAGGTGCTATAGTTATTGGGCCGAACCTAGGCAAAGGAAAAATGTTGGCGCAACTTAACTCAGGCAGCACAGCAGATAAATCTGACTGCCTAAACTCATATAGAAGGGCCGTGACTAAGGTGGACCCAAAGAAAGCTGTCAGGGAACTCTATTCTTCCCTCCCACCTTCCGTCAATCATCCCTCTGTCCACATTCCCAGAAGGCAGCCAAGAGACCTTACGGAGAGGCTCCGTTAAGATATGCAGTCTGACATCCAGGGCTGAAGCAGTAAATCTAATTCCCACCAGGTGTGCACCGACCACTCTCCCTACGATCCTACCCCAAGGGAGTACAGCAGTCCCTCTCTATATCTCGGTTCACTTATCGCAGCCTCACTGTATTGCAGGATTTTTAAAAATATTATACTTAATTATTTATCGCGGATTTTTCGATATATCTCAGGATTTTGCAGTACTGTATACATATGCTGTTAAAGTTACGTAGGTTTAAGAGTGCAGAATAAATTTAAGGTTCCTACTTCACTGGGGGGGTCTAGAACGTAGTATCTGCGATAAGTGAGGGAATACTGTAAATGATTCTAATATGGGACGTCTTACCAATAGTTCAAAGTTTAGATGAATCCTGGCAACAGTAACTGGCTGTTGTTGACTGATATAAAGAAGAATGCTATACTGTACTCAAGCAAAAATGGGCAGGAAAAATAAAAGAGAACAGAAGTTAAAAGACAATATAAAAATCAGCAGTAAGATGTCAGGGGTTATATTTCATATGGGCATAAAACTCAAAACTCAGTTAATCCCTTAAAGTTTGGATTTTAAATTTTATCTTCTTACTACCCATTTTAATCTCTTTTAATTTTGGCTTTACTCTTTAACTGTAATTAGTAATGTCTTTATTTTGTTGGTGTTTATTTGTATGAGGGGTCACTAAGAGATAAACAAATGGCCAACAGGTATACAAAGAGACACTCAACATCATCAATCATTAGGGAAATGCAAATTAAAACCACAATAAAGTACCACTATACCACTTCACACTAACTAAAATGACTATTAAAAAATAACTGAAAAATAATTAAGTGTTGGAATGCATATATTGCTTATAGAAATGTAAAACAGTACAGCTGCTGTGGAAACAATCTGGCAGTTCCTCAAAAAGCTAAATATAGAATTACCTTATGACACAGCAATTGCACTCCTAGTATATACAGACGAGAGAAAGGAAGATAGGAAGAAAGAAAGAGGGACTCAAACATATACTTGTATACCAATGTTCATGCACCATTATTTATAACAGCCAAAAGGTAGAAACAACGAAGTGTCCATCAACTGATGAATGGACAAACAAAATGTTATATACAAACAATGGAATACTATTCAGTAAAAATAAAATAAAATTCTGATACATACAACATGAATGAATCTTGAAAATATTATGCTAAGAGAAATAAGCCAGACACAAAAGGACAAACATTTTATGATTCCACTTATGTGAAATATCTAGAATAGGCAAATTCAAAGACACAAGAAGTAGATTAAGGTTACCAGGGGATACGGGAAGGAGGGTTGGGGAGTTACTGATTAATGATTACAGATTTTCTGTTTGGGGTAATGAAAAACTGGAAATGGACCATGGTGATGGTTGCACAATACTGTGAATAAAATTAATGCCACTGAATTATACACTAAAATATGGTTAAAGTGGCAAATTTTTTGTTTCATACATATTTACTATATACACACATAAAAACCAATTAAACAAATGATTAAAATTCAATCCCAGAAAGATCTGTAGAGTGAGGGGCTGATCACCTCAATGCAATCCAATTACATACTGAACTGCTCAAGGAAGGATCACAGATTAATGGAGTCACTCCACTTCTGGGCTGTCCCTATTCTCAAGGATTATCTTCCTAGGCTTTTGATTGAGAGCCTGGAATGTCTCTGACTTCTTAGTCCTGAACATTCTGCCCCTCAGAGAATCTGAGCTGAGTTCTTTAGTCTCCTCCCTAAGAAGTTCAAAATCTAGCAAATGTACTGAGAGGAAGGTCATTTGGTGTTCCTACAGGTTCTCGTCTTACAGTAGGACTTTCTCTCCTATGAAGCACAAGATTGCAGAAGTTTCCCTCTGCCTTTCTGGCACAGCCCCTGAACTTCCACTCCATCCCACAACTCATCAGTGTCCTGGGGGGGAAAAAACAATCTTGTGTTTGGAGCAACCCCAGTTTTTGCCAATGTCTCTTGCCCCCAGCTGTGTCAGTGCTTGGGCCATACTCGTAGGCATCAGCAGAGGACTCAAGAAAAGGAAAGCACTCAACTCTTGGCTAGTCCCTCTCTGAAATTTTAGTCCATCTAGTCCTCATCATTCCCACAGCTCACCAATGAATTTTAAAATGTAATTTTTGCAATTTATCTTTTTTATAATTGTTACAGTAGAAATGTTTTCTGCCATAACTTACTACACCCTGTCTGGTAGTGAAGGGTGGTCAAATACCAGATTTTTAGGATCTAAATGGCAACCTCTAATGAATTAATAAATCTAAATTACCATCAATAGCTGCTAACATAATAAATGGGAAACAACTAGACTTTATTTACCTCCAGATGGGAAAATGACAGATTTAAGGGACACAGCAACCAACTGCAATATATGGACCTTATTAGATCCTGTTTAAAACAAACTTAAAAAAAAAAAAAAGTCAGGGAAATTTGAATACTGATAGTGAACGACCTAAAAAATTATTGTGGGTATTTCTTTTAGGTGTGATAATGGTTACGTTTTTTAAAATCCTTTTCTCTCAGCCCTGGCCGGTGTGGCTCAGTGGACTGAGCACTGGCCTGTGAACCAAAAGGTCTCCAGTTTGATTCCCAGCCAAGGCATGTACCTGGGTTGCAGGCCAGGTCCCCAGCTGGGTGCGTGTGAGAGGCAACTGATCAATGTATCTTATTCACTAATGTTTCTCTCCCTCTCTTTCTCCCTCCCTTCGACCTCTTTCTAAAAGTAAATAAAATCTTAAAAATAAAAAATTCTTCTTTCAGAGATACATACTAAAATATTTACAGCTAAAACTGTATACTGGAGATTTATTCAAAATAAACTGAGTGGGGTAAAAAGGAAGACTGGCTTGGTTTAAGGTGAAACAAGAGTAATAACTGTTAGAGCCTAGTAATGGGTATCTAGGGGCTCATTCTTCTAGTCCCACCATTTTTATGTTTCTAAATTTCCATAATCAAGTTTTTTTGCTTGTTTTTAATACAAATGAATGTTGTCTATTACATTAGCTACCCTGAACAGGTAATTTTATCTCTGTGTCTCAGTCTCTGAGCAGTATGGAATCCATGCTCTCTGAGCCTCTGAAATTCTGTAATTTCTTAGGCTTATTTCAACAACGTTTAAAACCTTCTGGAGTAGAACTTGAAGCTAGATACAACCCGCACGACGTAAATCAGTCTCGGGGCTTCTAGCCACATCTTCTTTTTGACCCAAACCAGTATTTTACTGTGTGACCAGTTGTGCATCTCATTATCAATTTTCAAAGGATAAGCACTGGTCATTAATGCAGGTACACATGCTGCTCTAAGTGGTACACTAAGTGTTGTTCATTACCTTACAAAGGATGTCTGTGGTGAATGGTTTACTGGGAAACTCCAAATTCTTTTCTCTTTTTATAATTATTGTTTTGTTTTGTTTTTATTGTTGTCCCAATTTTTTCTCCAACTCTCCCCTGTCCCGCCAACCTCTCTCCTCTCCCATAGTCATTCCCAACCCTGTTGTCCATGTGGGTCACTTATACTTGTTCCTTGAATAGACCCTTTCCCTTCTTTCCCCACCTTTCCCCCCTTTCCCTTCCCCTCTTGTCTCTGTGGGTCTGTTCCTTGTTTACATGCCTCTGGTTCTACTTTGCTTGTTAGTTTTGTTTATTAGGTTCCTGTATTAGGTGAGATCATATGGTATTTGTCTTTTGCCACCTGGCTTATTTCACTAAGCATAATTCTCTCCAGTTCCATCCACACTGTCACAAAAGGTAGGAGGTCCTTCTTTCCTTCTGCTTCACAGTACTCCACTGTGTAAACATACCACAGTCTTTTGATCCACTCATCCACTGATTGGCACTTAGGCTGTTTCCAGTACTTGGCTATTGTGAATAGAACTGCTATGAACATAGTGGGGCATAGGTTCTTTTGAATTGGTGTGGAAACTCCAAATTCTTAAGCTAGGTCCATATCACATTTGTTTTAATGCACGATAGTAAGCAAAGACTATAAATGCACCTAATATTAAAAATTCCCATTCAATACAAACAATCATTCTAATCCCCTGATACACGAGACGCTGGGCAAGCCCAGAGGAAAGGCAGCTCATCAGTATGACTTGGGACACTTGAATATGCATGAGATGTGGCACAATCTCACCTCTCTGGCTGCGTGATTTCCCAGGATGGCAGCACCAAGTTTGCCCAGCTTTACATATTGACCATTTGTGCTATAGAAGAAAAAAACAACCAATAGGTATTAATACTACCTTAAACTAAGCAGAACCAACTTTCATTTGTGCCATACAAAAGTTGGAAATCCAGTCATTCAGCCTCTAGAAAGGAATGGAGATGAGCAGTTCAAAATTTAAAGCTCTTACACAACTTCTTTAAAGATCTTCCATTCATATCTCAGTGGAGCAGCTCTCTCTGAGCACTTGGAAAGGCACTTGTTGGGGCTATAGGCACTTCAGAGAGAGGGGAGGATAATGGTGCTTCAAAGTTTTATGAGAAGTTGGAGAACTGAAAATTTAAAAAGCATTATTGATACTTTTTTCTATGGAAAGGCTGAGTAGCCATTTTGCAATGAACAGAGGCTTACTGAGAAAAGGTAGGAGCTTAACCCACCTCGCACCTTCAGAAAGTATTCCTTCTCAGCTACTTACTATTTATATGTATGGACTGCGGTTGCAACCAATACTGTAGAAGTGCCTGCTGAGGTGGGTGCTGCTTTTGGTGTCACCTGATTTCCTGAAGATGAAGAAGGAAACAAAGTTGACATTCATATCTTGGTTGAAACTGATTTTTTATCATTCGAGCTGCTTCGAAATTCTTCTTTATGCCTATAGGTAGTGTTAAAATGCTTTTGTGACCATTATCCTCACTTGATCCATCAAAGAGTAGCATGACCTGATCTGGGGGTGAGAAAACTGAAGCTCTAAGCACCCAAATGCCTTACACAATGATAGCAGCAAGCCTAAGACTAGAACCCAGGACTCTGACTCCACTCCAAACAAGTGTGTGGGCTGGACATGAAGCATTACCTAGAAAATGAGGTCATATTCCATCTACTTTCTTTTGCCCTTCCAATATTTTGATAGCTATGATAAATTAAAGTTCTTTCTCCTTCCCTTACTTATGGAGTATGATATTCAGATCACAGTCATTACTTACCTTTCACAGTAGTAATAGACTAATTCTAGTGCTTTGAAATAAGGGTGTATTTAGAGTAAGTCACACATTTACACTCACCACATGAGTGTGTTGATGGAAGAGTAGTGAAACATACAACCAAGAACTTTTCAAAAGCATCCTTGTTTTATTTTTTATTTTGCACTGATAAAAACAAGGCAACAGGCCCCAAATAAACTCCCTTATGCTAAGGTCCACATCACCAAACTGAGAATTAATCCTCTTTGGCCCTCCCAGAAATGGAAGCTTGAACCAGTCAACCAGGAATTGCCTGATCAGCACTAGTGAGGTAATCTGCTCAACTGACCACTGTCATGCCCTAAAGGAAAGTAACCGAGCTGCTTTTTTGCCTAATAAAATTCTTTGTTCTTGCTCCCTTATGCTTATAAAAGTCTTTCATTTTGTACAGCTCCTTGGAGCTCCTTTCAATCCGCTAGAGTGGATGCTGCTTGACTCAGGAACTGTTGAATAAAGTCAGTAAGATCCTGTAAATTTTATTCAGTTTAATTTGTTTTTTAAATTTTGTGTTGACATATTTTTTTCCTGATTGTAGAGTACATGTATAGCATAGAAACTTTAGCAAATACAGAAACACAAAGAAAATAAAAATGACCTGTAATCTCACCACCCAAATAAAAGTTAATAACTTAATGTATTTATTCCTAGTTCTTTTTCTACACACATAAACTTTGCACTTTATCTTTTTGAAACAAAGTTAATGATTTAATTTGACAACCTCCTTTTCCCACTTAATATAGGCGTTTCCTTTTACTTTTCAAACTGTCCAAGTCAAAATAGTCCTAAAAATGTTTTTAGTGGCTACATAAAATACTATATCATGACTCTACCAAAATGTATCCAAATTCCTATTGTTGGATATTTCTTTGAGCTGTTTCCAATTTTTTTCTATTATAAATAATGCTATGGTAAACATCCTTAAAATGCACATTTTTGTGTGTACCTCTAACAACTTTCTTAGAAAAAATTTCTAAAAATGGAAATGTGGGAGGAAGGAGTATAAAAAATTTTAAGGTTTGTTACATACTGCCCAAATGCCCTTGACAAATGCCACACCCCTTTACACTCCCAACAGCAGTATGGGTCTGCCAGCTTTGCATCCCTGCCAATAACAGGAAATTATCTTTAAAAAAATTTTACCAATGGGGGGAGGCAACAGGGAACGGGAAAGCTATCTCACTGCTGCTTTAATTCGCATTTATTGTTTACAGGGAAGCTGAAATTTAACATTTTCTATAGATTTATATTGTTTTGATGAATTGTCCATTTATGGTGTTCGCTTACTTTCCTAGTCTGGTGTTCATGTTTTCCTTATTTAGTAAAACCCTAAAACGAGTTCAATTCTTCCAGCACTTTCCACCTATGTGTAATGCTATAACATTATAAAACCTTTCTCCTAATATGCAGCGTATGACACACAAAAAGAAACTAAGGCCAGAATTAGGCTATCAGGACAAGTCTGAAACACTGAGAAAAATTCCTGTCTCCTTGAGGTCAGCCTGGGATCCTCCTTCAGGTAGGTTTAACTTCTCCCAGTACATTCTTATCTCCCTGTCTAATGCAATGGAAACAGAAGGTTGTTTCTGGACTTGCTAGTGGGATAAGTGAGTCAGATGTTCACGATCACATGATCTTCTCATTGGCTTCACAGTTCTTCCTCTCTGAAATCAGTATTGTACAGACTGTTGAATTCCCAACTCACGAGGGCTTTTTTAAAATTCATTTTTTTCATTTAAAGCCAGATATTGTATGATTTTTAAAAGATGTTACTTATTTTTAGAGAGAGGGGAAGAAAGGGAGAAAGGGAGGGAGAGGAACATCAGTCGTTGCCTCTCACACGCCCCCAACTGGGGGCCTGGCCTGCAACCCAGGTATGTGCCCTGACTGGGAATTGAACCAGTGACCTTTTGGTTGGCAGGCCGGTGGTCAATCTACTGAGCCACACCAGCCAGGGCAGGATTTTTTTTTAATGGTATGTAATTTCTAATTTTTTTTTTTTTTTTAAGTAAAGTTTCCTTGTTTTCAGTGTCTGTTCTTTTCCCCCTGCTTTTTGGAAATGAATATATATATGTATGTTGGATCTTCTTTGCTACCTTCAATATTTGTCACTTTCTTTTGAAAACTTATCTTAACTTTTTTACTTTAAAAATTTCCTTCTGTTGCCCTGGCTGATATGACTCAGTTGGTTGAAGCATCATCCCATACACCAAAAGGCTGGGGGTTAAATTCCTGATCAGGGCACACGCATAAGTTGCAGGTTTTATCCTTGGTCAGGGTGTGTATGGGAAGCAACCAATTGATGTTTCTCTCTCCCTCTCCCCCCCCTCCCCCTTCTCTCTCTCAAATCAATAAACATATTTAAATTTTTAAAAAATTTCCTCCTTCTAACCTTCTATTTCTCTTGAGGCACAATCTGTTGTGTTTATTCATTCTCTTGATCTAGCTTAGTCTTCATCTCTGAAATGATTTTTTTTAATATCTCTAATTCCTGGTTGAGTCCTGTTACTTCTGAGATTTTCTAATTCGCATTTATGTTCTCATCTTATGTTTCATGTTATTTTCTTAATGTTAATAAGTGGTTGTAGTTTTGATCTGCTCAGTAAGAAACATTCTCATACAAGAGAGCTTTAACTGTCTGTGGAGATATTATTCTTTTCCTTGGTCTCTTTGTTTTTATAATAATTTTGCACAGAGTTTGATTCTGAGACTTTTCTATTGCTCATTTTTATTTGAAATTTGCTTTTCTGAACACTTAGGAGGTTCAAGATGGCTTTCCTAACTTCAGAGCTCCCTCTTCTGTTCTTTGTGTGAATTTCAACAATTGGGTGGATTCCTCTCAAGACTTTCTGACTCTACTTCCATCCTCATTCTTATCTGGATCCTCTCTCCTTCATTTCTAATACCTTTACCATCCTCAATATTAATTCCACTCCCAGCAGGTTCTCATTCTGGGGACCTGTCCTGGAAGGTCACCAGAGTGGCTGAGGTCCAGAAGTTCACAGGAGCAAGAGTGCTGCAGTTCTTTTAGCCCCACCTTCGACCCCTTGTACTTACCCACAACTAGAGTGGGCGAAACTTTCCAGTTTCATCTTGGCTGGTCATATTGTCCATGAACACCTCTTGGCTAGTTTGGGGTTTTCCCACTCTCAGACTCAAATATTCTCCCACTGAATCCATTTGCTCCAATGCAAATGTTGATACCATGCAAGCTTTGTGGTTGTTAGTGGTTTGTCCATATCTGCTTGTATTTGGGGGTTCATGAGGACACCTCTTCAATTGGTTTTGTTGTAAATATTATCCATAGGTTTGTCTTTTATATCTAGTTGCTCTGTTTTTATACTGAAATCTGAAGACATTCAAGAACGATGCTGCAGTCATCTTCCCCACAGACTTCTTATAAAAATATCCCTTGAATAGAATACCTCCAATATTGCTACTTTACTTTTTATTTGTAAATGCCTACATAAGATTGTATAGGTAATTTTTAAGTTCAAATGCCTCTATAATTCTTCTTTGAAAGTATAATTAACTCACAGTGCTGTTTCCTGATTTAAAAAAATCAAGTTATTTCACTGGGTGGGGCCTCTTAGGTTTATTTTTATCTACATCAAGTCAACCACTTAAAACTGAGTCAGAGGCACAGAGGTGATAAAGAGATGTGCCAGAGGAAACGCAAAGGCACAGCCCACTAGAAATCTGGTCAGGTTACGTATGACTTGAAGAACAGGACCAGCGATCCACAGCAAAGCTGCCAAAAGTGACAGGTAACATTTAGAGCAGGGGTCAGCAGCATTTTCTTTAAAACGCCAAAGAGTAAATGTTTTAAACTTCATGGGCCGTATGGTAACCATTGTACCTATTCAACTCTAAATATCTTAACAACATCCTCAGTGCCAGCATTGTGTCTGGCATGTAAAAGGCATGCAATACTTTCATCTTCATTCAACAAATATTTAATTCAATGTCCCTCACCACCTGTACAGCTGGTGGCTCTGGGAAGTTTCTGTCAGTCCCTTGCTCCTCTTCAGGTTCTTACACAAGGACAGCAAAGTCCTTTGGAGTGAATCAGACCAGCATTCAGATTGCAGTTCTGCCACTGACTGCTGCGCGATGACGATCAAGTTCCTAACCCTCCCTGAGATTCTAAAATGGCAGTAGCCTCACACAGCTCACAGAATTGTGAGAATTAAGTAAGAAAATCTATGTAAAGCACCTGAGACCGGACACATAGCAGGCATTTTAGAAGTATTAGTCCCCCTTCTCTTTCATTCAACAGATGTCCACTCAATTTTCTTCTGTGTCCATAGAATGAAAGGTACAGGGATACAGCCCTGAGCATCACTGCCTAGTTGGGAAAATTCACTGTCACCATACATCTAACCCTCAAGGTAAAAAAAGTAATAAGCAGCTCTTCCTTCTCGCCAAAACACTGGACAGTAGCTACTCAGAGGGCCCTCGGCAGAGTTTTTGAGAATGGTGTCCACATGGGGCAGAAAAGCTCACCTGTGACCTTCCTTCATCCATTTCCAACAAAAGGCACACTATCTAGCTGCTAGAATTGGTACCTCAGAACTTAGGGGCATGCACCACTGGTAGTGAGCTTGGCTAGACTGGTCAAGGATGAATAACCTGGCATACCTCTGTTGCAAGGCCGTTGATCCTTTCAACTAACTTGACAGGAGCGAATCCTAACCTCTTAACTTACCTGTTGCTGCTGTTCCCTGGCCTTTCTTAGGCTGCTTTGGGGCTGTGTACTGGAAGAATTCATTTCCATGGTCAGCAGCTGTCTGATCCAGTCCAAAAAGAGAGGCCAATCTGGCACTGTCGATAGAAAATGAAAATGACATTTCATTTGACATATCCGAAACCTGGTATCATTATAAATGCTGCTCACCTATAATACTGAGTAAATACCTCCTTGATTGTATAACCCACCATTCAAGGCTGGAAATGGAAATAAGTGTCTTTGAAATCGAGATTGTATTTTTGATCAGAACAGCATCAGATGACCTTACCCATCCATAAGACTTTAGTCAAGGCATTTATTTCTGGACCTCAGTTTCTGTATCTGTAAATTGAGGTGGTTGTTCCAGATGCTCTCTATGGTCTTTTTAAACTGTAAATTCTTGCCTTTAGGCAAGTCATGGTTTCCTACTTTTTATTAGTTTATTAAATTGAAATAAAACTGTACTATGAAGTTACTCCATCAAACATGATCCTGTCTACCATTTCACCTAACAGGCAGAACCATTCTTTTATCATCCCTTGCAATGAATCTTATGTCCTGACTATTCCATTGAAACTGCTCTTGCTAAGATCACCAACAACCTCTCTGTTACTAAACATAATTTACTGGTCCTTATCTAATTTGGCCTTCAGGCTGCCTTTTTACACTGTCATCTATTTTGTTCTTCAAACAAAATCTTCCCTCAACTTCTGTAGGGATACCTGTGGGTTGAGAAGAAGGACAGGCCCAAATAAGACATCAATAAATATTAAAGGTCCGCGCTCCCAAGATTTTGTTCTCTCTCTCCCTTGGCAGTCTAATTTATTCACCTTGGTATCAAATGCTGATGATGCTCAAATCTGCATTCTCAGCCCAGAATTTGCTCCTGAGTGTCAGACAACACAGATATCCCATAGGCAACACAAATGCAACATGTCCAAACCAGAACTCCTATCTTCCAATCCCCACTGCCCCAGCAAAACCTGTTCTTACTCTTGTGCTGCCTCTCAGTGAATGACATTTTTTGCCAGGGTCCCCAAGACTGGTACCAGGTTCAATGATTTGTTAGAAGGACTCCTAGGCTCAGCAGGTAGTTGTACTCATGGCTAAGATCTATTACAAGAAAGGATACACAGCAACATCAGCAAAGGGAAAGGCATGTGGGGAAAAGTCCAGAGGATACCAGGAACAAGCTTCCAAGAGTCCTCTCCCAGTGGAGTGACACAGGGCATGCGTGTTAATTCCTCCAGCAATGAGCTGTAACACATGTGTGAAGTGTGGTCTACCAGGGAAGCTCATTAGAGACTGAATTCCCAGGCGTTGAGTCTCTGGGGGCTGATAAATAGAAACCCTCTAGCAGGTACCAAAATCCTAGAATCCTAGAAGAAAGGCAGGGTTCATGCATCATATTGTTTATACAAGCAGTTTAGACAAGTGAGCCGCTCTTATCATTTACAGAAAGCTTTATGTCAGGGTGGGGAACAGTTTACCAGTGAAGTTCCCAGATGTCAGCCAAGTGCCAACCTTGTAAGCAGGACTTTCTAAGGATAATGGGTTCAGGTCTACTATTTTGGCTAGTTGGGAAAAATTCACTGGCACCATATACCTAACCCATCAAGGTGAAAGAAGTGAAAAACATCTCTTCCTTCTTGCCAGAATACTGGTTAATTAATAATTTTAAAATAAATGTTAGCCAGTGCATTTAGATGCCAAAGTCTTTATCTAGCCTTAGTTTTATATTCCTTTTCTTTTCTCATCAAAAACAGTAACACTATTTATGCTGCATCAATATATTTTAATAAATGGGGCTTATTTCTGTTGTTAAAAGTACTTCTTTTATGAACTGTGGCATCAAACATTTACTTCTGCAATAATGGTAATGGCACACGGGCAGTCTGGTGGCAATCTGCTTGCTTGATTTCATATCCAGGCGCTTTTACTTTTTAGCTGTGTGACCGTGGGCAATTTACCTCTCTGATCCTTAACTTCCCATTGGTGAAATGGGTGTAACAGTAAAAACTACCTCATAGATTAGTAGGGAGAAGTAAATATGATAATGTCTATACATTACTTAGAAGGATGTGCAGTGCCTGGCATTGAGTAAATACACCATATTTGTTTTATATAGGTGTGCACACATCCTACTAACTTAAAATATTAATTCAACTCAGATCCCTTGTAGAGAAGAAAGCATACTCAATCAATGCACAACTGACCTGCAACTATGAACTGATATTAACAAGAATACAAAACTATAATACTGGAAAAGGTCTCAAAAGATCATCTAGAGAAAACCCCATTATTTAACAGACTAGGGTATGAACAGCCAAGGAGAAAGAAGAGACTTGTCCAAAGTCATACTCCTAACTAGGGGCAGAATCAACATTAGACTCTAGGCTTTTCCGTGTCCCTTACAGAACTTAAAAATACTTTTTGATGATCAGTTCTAGATTTATTTTCTTCTACCTTTATGTTGGTGTTTATCATGACTGTGCTAATCTAAAACACAAGTATACTCATAACTGGCTCCTTAAAAATACTTTGTGATTATTAATACTGGACTGATTTTACTCTACTACTAAATTGAAAGTTTCTTAGGGGTAGGAACTATGCCTTATTCCTATCTGTATAAGCTGAAGCCACATACCTATACTTAGCAGGCATTTACATGTTTCTTCATTTTAAAGTCACAATGGTGGGGAAAGAGCCAAGACCAAAAAAATGAAACAAAAACCACACACTTCCCAATTACTATTTCCCAGTTACCCATGGACTTTAAGAGGCCTGGAAACATGGAACACAGATTATCAATCATCTAGATAGCCATCCTAGGCACTAATACTTCCTTTTCTAATATTAGGCTGGAATATCCTAAATGGAATCAAGTAAGTCATATACTTAAGTCAAGATACTTAAAAATTAATAAGCAAGTGTATTTACAGGAAATTATAGTTACAAAGGAGGAAGTGAAAAGCAGCTACAGTGCTTACTGTCATATGTTTTACTTCCTTAGATAAACCACAGAAGGAATTGCTGAATCAGAGAATGCTGGTGAACTTACTATATCCTCAATCTTAAATCTGATCTGTTCTTCCTGGCTATTACTGGGAACAATAATAAGGTATCTGAATAACTTTGTTTACTAAGACTTTTACCATAAAATTAGCTGTTGTCTATGTTTAAGAGCACAGTCACATGCCTAGAATTAAAGAGTTTGAGGTCCTACGAGCCTGCTCTGGAAAGCAGCAATGCTGAGGCACCAAGAACTTATCTCAGGCCAGGAAGCCAGGAAAGAGCACATGACTGTCATTTTTTACCCTGTAATTTTCAGTCAGCAGTGCACTGCTTGTTGCGTGAAAGCTGAAAGCCCTAACATTCATTTATAGACTTCCCCAAATACTTGCACCTAGTGAAGGATGTGAATTTAAAGTATATCTTGTAAACTTTCGCAAGGCACAGCCATATACAAAACTGGTTTGTATGAAAAAAACATTAACTCAAAAGGAATACTACACAGTCAACTGTAGCGGGCTGGATTTGTGTGGACATTTTGGTGAACGTTTTGGGTGGAATAGGGAAAGAATGAATCAAAGCACAGCTTAACTCTAAAATATTTGAGCAACTGAAAGAACCAAAAGTGGAACTAAGTGCACAAAGGTCATCCAACGTGGGGGTAGGTAAGAGTGAAAAGAGGATTTAAGGATAAGTAATATAGAGCTAGTCACAGTACAACTTAAAAAGAAAGCCGGTGTCATTTTATGCATTGAATCTCTACCAGGACTGGAAGCAACTTGAGGGCAGGCACAGCAGCTTAATCATCTTTGCAACTTCTTAGCATTTAGTAGAATGAGGGGTATACATTAGTGTGTTTATCATTCTTTAATACATTTCTTAAATTTGTTAAACAGATGTTCACAAAAGGCTATGCAAAGGTCAGAACTTGGCAGTTTACAAGTAAATATCTAAAGTGATTACTGGAGGAAAGAGCTGCTGCTTTAAGAACTGTACCCCAGGCTAGTTAGTGACTGGGGCAGGGGATAAGGACCACAGTCCCTTAGACTGGTTTAAGTTTTAAGAGTGCAATTTCACAACTATTATTCTTTCAACCCTGTCAGGGCTCATAATCTAGCAGGTTCGGTGTTCAAGCATAGAGCTAACCACGCCTAGCTGTGGGATTAAGGAAGAGAAAGCCTTTTTTTTTTTCTGCCTGGGGCTGCGGGACAAGAGAAAGCACCAAAAAGGGGACAGCCAAGCTAGGCCTTGAAGGATGCTGGAGCTGACTCACCAAGGCCAATTTTTAAGTGTCACCGCCTTGTCCGCCGAGAAGAGAAAGTCTTATATTGGCCCAAGTGACTCCTGTAAAAAACTCTGAGGCAGGTACTCTCATCAGCAATCACCCTCATTTCACAAGAGAAACTATGACCCAAAAAGCAAAAGGCGAACCCAGGGTCACACTGCGTGTCATGGTGAGATGCCGGGCCCAGAACGCTGGTGGACAGACCCAGAAGTTCCGAGCTCTGCGAGGATTCTAAAACCTGCATGTAGAGTAGCGGAATGTGGCAAGGGTCTGGACCCGGAAGTTGAGAAGAGGTCTGATAAGAGAGCGACCCCTCCAACCTTTTGCACGGCTTCCTCAGCCACGCCCTCCGTCCCACGTTTCACAGTCACTCACCCGCCGCTAGGCGAGAGGAAGTCGGTATCGTCCTCGTCGCCCGCACCGAGCATCGCGCTTGCTTTAGCGGGGTAGCCGGGTTTCCAGGGCGTTTAGCAGCCGATGTCGTGAAGTGCTGCGGCGGCGTGTTGCTTTCCGGCAGGACGAACTCTCGCACGGTTTCTCAGCGGAGAGGAGACACTAGGCTCTGGAGGAGGGGGGCAAAGGCAAAGGGGAGGACCTCGGGGGCACGCGCGCCGTGTGACGTAAGCTTCCGGAGCCCTCGGAGGCGGTGAAATCCG
Source organism: Furipterus horrens (assembly GCF_987537825.1). Lineage (NCBI taxonomy): Eukaryota > Metazoa > Chordata > Mammalia > Chiroptera > Furipteridae > Furipterus > Furipterus horrens. The sequence goes on from NW_028327174.1 coordinate 187,133,368, forward strand.
CGGGAGCTCCGAACTCCTGCACAGGGATTGGCCAATGGGGCAAGGGGGCGGGGAAGGGGCGGGAATCGGCGGCCTTGGTGGCGGGTTGGACACGTCGAGCCGGTCACAAGTGGTGGGGGCTTCTGAACAGTCGTGAGGGGCTTACGGGTTAAGGTTCTGAAAGGCAGGCGCCGGTGGCGGGACGCGATCTGGGAAGGTAAGGGCTCCTTCGCCTCTCTCTCAACCCTGGTACGAGCTCAGTTCTTTTCCCTCCGGGAGAAGGTCTCTCCACTCCACTCTTCTCAGTTTGGAGAAAGGAGAAAGGGCCCGAGATCAGCAGTCTGGAGACCTGAGCTTTCGGTCCGGCCCCAGCAGTGACATAGCTGGAGTGACCTTGAGACACGATGTTCGGTGCCTCAGTTTCCCCGTTTATAAAACTGGCCTCACGCCCCTACCGCTTGTACCCTGTAGCCGACCTCACTATTTATCCAACGGGATATTGTCCGATGCTTTTGTGTGCCGGCTCGTCAAGAAGCTTTTAGACCTCAGAGGTCATCGAATTCAATGCCATGCTCCTCATAATCCCGGAATTTACAGGTGGGAAAAGAAGGAACTAAGCGCTTGAACGACTGGTCTGAGGTCGCACAGAGTAAAGGACAGGCTGGGGCTGGATCCATGGTCTCTTGATTCAGAACTTAGTGAGCTGATTCAGGTACCTTCTCAGCCCTGAAGCACTGTGTGCCCTCACGGAGTAGTCGCTAGCCTTGGCGACGTCTTGAGCAAAGTCCCCTCGCTGGAGTCCACCTGTGCAGGTGAGGTGCAGAAGAGCTGGGATATTCCGGGGCTGGGTGATGGAAGGAAGGAAACTTTAGAAGCTGAAAATCCCAGCCCCAGCCTTGGCCTGGGTTTTGCTTACTCTTCCTGCCACAGACCTAAGTGGACGTTAGTTGTTAGCTGTCTTCTCTCACTCCGGTTCCCACTCTCTGTATCTTATGTAAGTATTTCTTTGGTTAACCTGGTAGAACAATTTCCACATAGGCCTGGCTTAGCGAAGGTGCGGATAATAAGCACAGCCACGGTAGCGTCCATGTCCATAGATCTCACTCCAGGCTTCCCTTAGTCAGGTCGGCACAACAGGTCTCCCTTACCTGAGTGTTTTAATCTGTTAAACTCAATTCACGAAATTGAAGTGAAATGATTGGTGCCTCCCTCCCAGAGAACTTCGAACCTCTTGGCACTTCCCTTGTTATGCTTTTTATTACAATTTGTGTACCTATAAATTGTAAGGACAAGGGATCGTGTTATTCATCTTGGTGTCTCCAGTGCCACAGAGCACTATGCCTTCTGGCCCATCATGGGTTCTTATTAATTCTTTCTTAGGCTAAGGAATGGATTTCCTCCTTGTTCTCTTATTCCTTAATTGACTCTCTTGCGATTTTTCCCCCGTGTGATCCAGAGAGAATAGCAATGGCTCTTGCCTTTTGTAGGTAACTTCCAGAAAGATAAAAATGCTGTACTAGCTGTGAACTGTCTGAGTCGCTCAGTCTCTTTTGTTTATTGAAGATGTCTATTGTTTAAAGCTCTAGGGGAAGGCAGCTAGGAATATTATATGTAACTCTAGCTTTTGTTGGTAAAGTAGTCCTCTGTTGAACTGAGGGATAGGGCTGTTGTCTCCTCCTGTGTTTATTTTACAGAATAAGATGGTTAAAGCAGCGAAGGCTGGAAAGTGTTAAAGCAATGACGCAACTGGAATCTAAGCGCTAGAACAGGAACCCTTTACAGTAGCTCTGTTTAGAATATGAACTTGGTTACTTCTCAGGAAATAAAAGAATGAATTGCATAAGTAACATAGCTCTTTTTAACCTCTCTCCCCAGTACTGGTCATTGTCATTTTAGCACCGAAATATCTAGTGCTTTTAAAAAAACACTGAAGGATCTTTTGTGTGTTTATCTTGCATTCTCGAATAGGGCGTTTTTTGCTTTTGTTTTTTTAAGATTTTACTTATTTTTCAAGAGAGGGGAAGGGAGGGAGAGAAACATCAATGTTGATCAGTTGCCTCTCGCACACTCCCAACTGGGGACCTGGCCCACAACCTAGGCATGTGCTCTGACTGGGAATCAAACCCACAACCTTTTGGTTTGCTGGCCAGCACGCAATCCACTGAGCCACACCAGCCAGGGCAAGTAGTAGGGCTTTTATATCTAGACTGTTTGAGTAACCTTTTTCTATAGGTAAGAGTCCTAAAATCTGAATCAGCCTTTTTGGTGATTAGAACACCGCAAATGAGTCTGCCCAGATCACTGCTGTGGGAACACAGTTGCTGGTTCTGATCGGCAGTATAAGGAAATGGAAGGTAGTGGTGAGGCGTCCTCAGTGTTTGAACTGCAAAATTGGGGGCACCTAAAAAGCCATGTCTTCCTTAATTAGAACATTGGACTAGGAATCAAGAAACCTGAATTCCCTTCTCAAGCCCTTCTAACTCACCCTGAGCTTGGGCCAGGCTCCCTAAACACTGTAAAAGGACTGGATTAGATCCAGACGTCTATTAAGTACTGCTGGAGATGCAGAGGTAAGGCACAACCCTGGTCTCAAGTTGAATTAAGCACTTTTATTTGTACAGAGCTTTTAGATGTATTTGTAAAATGTATTGATACCCTAAAGATTAACCAGGAAGCCACAGTTTTAACAATTCCATTCAAAATCAGTGGTTTTGCTACAGAGATGACAATTTAGGTACACCATACTAATCTGTACTGGTAAATGCATTTTAAAATTAATAGTTTAAAGCTGTAACCAAGTTAGATCGTAAATATGGTGATAAGAATATGAATTGAATGTAGGTTTGGGGGGTTGATATTGAGTTCTTAATGTTCAATCACTGAAAACAGAAAAATGTTAGAACACAGTTCAGGAAATAATATCTGAAAACGTGCTATGTGCTGGGTGTTGGCTAAGATTAAAAAAAAAAAAAAGAGTTAATCAATAGTTGAGTAGTGGGAATAATTGTAGTATACAGACAGCCATAATAGAAGACGTAGCAAAGTAAGTCCTATAAGTAAAATAATTATTGCAGAATTTAAAAGGGAAAAGTGATCCTATCTAGTTTGGAGGAGTGTGTGAGGTTAGATGATGGGCTTTGAAGATGAGTGGGATTCCAAGTGGAAGTGAGAAAATAGGACTTCCCAGATTGAATGCGGCTGGCTTTGGCAAAAGCAAAAAAGCAGGAAAGAAGGCAGAAATTTCTTAAAAGATAGGAGTTGCTCTCTTATCTGATGCAATTAGGATCAGTAGTTAACTGAAAAAGTAAGTTAAAGCAGGGAATCATGCAGATACTAGTTACACGCAGACCTTAGATATTTTACTTTAACTTAAAACATAAACATCTTGTTGCCATTCTTAACATAAGCCTTTTCTTGGAGTGTAGGTCTCAGGGATCTGCAAAGGTCAGCGTTAAGGGCCAAGTCTCATCCTGTCTGCTGCCTGTTTCTGTAAATAAAGTTTTATTGAAACACAGCCAGGCTCATTTCTTTACATATTATCTATGGCTGTTTTCACATACAAGGTGGAGTTGACTGGTGGTTTATATCGTCTTTATCTAGTCTTTTAAAAGCTTTCAACTTGGTTTTCATAGAAGCAACTGCTACATTCTTAAGTTCTGGAGCCAAATTATTTTGCCATTTTTTTAGTTGTATAGACCTTGGTCACATTGCTCAGTTTCCTCCTTTTGAAAAATAGAGATGATAATAGTATCTAGTTCCTGCAGTTTCTATGAAAATTATCTGTGTTAATTCACGTAAAGCACTTAGAACAGTACTTGGCAGGTATTAAGTTCTCAGTTAATTTTAGCTGCTACGGTTGTTTTTCTCTTCATTTCTACTTCATTACTTTATATAATACTTTATTAAATTATATATTTACAATAATTAGCACATTGGCATAAGTTGGTTTGTGAACAAACACAACTGATACCCTCTGTTAGCACACAACTTCACTGGAGAGGGAGAGCAGAAGTGTTGCTTCCACGATATTGTAGAATAGCCTTGCTAGTGCATTATCAGTTGGTTAAAAGGGTTATATGGGATAACTTGCTGAGAGTATAAAACAATAGCCCTGGCTGGTATGGTGTACTAGTTTGAGTGCCAGCCTGCAAATCAAAAGGTTGTGGGTTCAATTCCCAGTCAGGGCACATACCTGGGTTGTGGACCAGGTCCCCAGCTGGGGGTGTGTGAGAGGCAACCGACCAACATTGATGTTTCTCTCTCTCTCTCTCCCTTCCCCTCTCTCTGAAAATTAATAGATAAAATCTTTAAAAAACAAAACAAAGCTATAAAACAGCAGTGCACATAGGAAAGTAGAGGATTAAAATTGAAAAGGAAACCAGGGCCATATTTGTCAGTACCTTGAAGGACAAGGAGACAAGTGTGTACTTAGTTCTAAGTAACATAGTGATGTAAAAAAATTCAAATGGTTTAGGAGTGTATGAAGTACAGAGTAAGAGTTTCCCCATTCCACGTGAGTAGCCACTTCATTTTTCTAGCAGTCCTCTAGTCGTCTAGAGCTGTGTGGATTAAATGCAACAAGGCATGGTAAACACTACTCGGGGCACTGGTATTAATCTGTTAGAAAACCTCAGCCCAGTTTTTTTGGTGGGAAGGAATCATCAGTTTTGAATTGAGAAAACTAAAGGATCTAGACTGAATGGGAATAAAATTAAACGACTGCTCTAAAGGTAACAATTTATACCATAGTCTTTAAGAATCTCTGATCCTTAAGTCTCTGTTCCTCTCTTTGTTCCAGTTTGGCTCTGCTGATTATTCCTCTTTGTACCTTTCTCATCAGAACTGCTACAAAAGAGGGGAAAAAATGAAATAATTGTCATTGGAAAAGCAAGTGTTTACAGTGACAAGATGACTTCAACTAGTGGAAGATGTCAGATAAGTCAGTGACCAGGTGGTACCAAGATAACTCTGCCATTTGAAGCTGGCAAGGCAGGCATGATTAGGGAAAAGGAAGGGAGGGAAAGGGCAGGCTGCTGAGGCCTCCATTTCCACGTGCAGCTTTTAGCATAATAAATGCGATTTAAAAAAATCAAAAGTTTTCTGTACTTTGTGAAGTAAGTGTGAGAAATTATCAAGAGTCTGATACTTAATACATTAAAATGAGCAGTTTATGCCAAAAGAAATCTTATAGAAGGGACTGGGAAGGAAATTCCGTTGCTTTGAATAATATTTCACTATTTAGGTAACATCCCCAAGCAGAGGAGGGGCCCATCCTTAGGAATGCAAAGCCCTGCAGAGAAGGAAAAGGTTGAGAAGGGTCCACCCTACCTCTTTTCCTTGGCACAAAGGCCCCAGGCTTTTGTATACAACCTGCTTTTGTAGCCTGAGGACATTATGCAATACAGCAAAATGAGATGGAAACACCCGTAACAGAAGAAATATGAGGAATGATTTGGAGGGAACTCATAAAGAACAAAACTCCAGCAACCAGTGAAATATTAGGGGACCTTTTCAGCCAGGTGGAGTCTTTTCCTAAATAGATAGTAGAATTGTTATAGAGTGTTTATATAATTTTAAAGCAATTTAGAGCACCTAAAACACAGTTGTTCAATTTATCAAATGAAGGGCAGAGGAATGCTGCTGACTATGTACCCGTAGGTCCCCATTCCTTTCTCCTGCCTTTCCTAATGGCTTTTTATCAGCCCCCATGCAACCCTGTGCATAATCTATACCTTAGTACATCTTATAATGTATGTTAATTATTATATCTATCCCTCCTCCACCAGACTGAGCTTCTTGAAGATTGGAGCTAATCGTAGTACTTTTCCTCAGTAGGTACACAATAAATTTGAATGAATGAATAAATGAAGAGACTGCGTTCCTTGGGGTCACACAGATAATAAGCCCCGAGAATTAGATCTAGAATCTAGGTCTTCTGATTCCTAGCCCAGTACTTTTACACCACACCACGCAGCTCCCATCTGAGGTATTGAACAACTTGTTTTCATTTACATTCCCTATGCATTTTAATTAAATCATCCTTTATTAAAATAAAAGGAGAGAGAAGTAAAAAAGGAATAGTTGAAGTGCTTTCTGGTTAATTCCCAGTATTCACAGGCAAACCAAGAACACTGTGATCTAGGTGATTGAGATCCGGTATATCTAAAGAAAAGTTAAATCAAAGGGTACCTTTGCCTGCCTTTGATTATAACAAGAAGGCAGTTAAAACAGTATTTTGCCAATATAGTTGACACTTGAACAACATGAGTTTGAATTGTGTGTGTCCACCTACACCTGGATTTTTTCAATAAATATATAGTCAGCCCCCTGTATCCTCAGGTTTTGCACCTGCGGATTCAACCAACCGCCGATGGAAAACAGTATTTTTCCCATTGAGGGGGGGCAGACTCTGTGCATTGTTCTATACCATCTTATATAAGGGGCTTGAGCATCCATGGATTTTGGTATCTGAAGGAGTTCCTAGAATCAATCCCCTGCAGATACTGAGGGACAACTGTAAAGCTTTTGCGGAGTCAAAAGTTATACACAGCTTTTGACTGCGCAGGGCTCAGTGCCCCTAATCTCTGCATTGTTCAAGAGTCAACTGTATATATGTATTCAACTAGCAGGTGTTCTTTAAATCAAACTATAAGAGGCTGTGTACTTTAAGTGACATGGAAATGACCTCTATGTGTGACTTGGACATCTCCTTTCAGAGACTGATTTTGTCATCTAATGAGTAAGGAAGCTATTATTGATAATATTTCATATATTACCTTAATATACCTTAAGATTAGAAAGGGTTTTGACATTTTTAAAGATTTTATTTATTTATTTTTAGCAAGTGGGGAAGGGAGAGAGAAAGAGAGGGAGAGAAACATCAATGTGTGGTTGCCTCTCTCATGCCCCCAACCGGGGACCTGGCCTGCAACCCAGGCATGTGCCCTGACTGGGAATCGAACCAGCGACCCTTTGGTTCACAGGCTGGCGCTCAGTCCACTGAGTCACACCAGCCAGGGCTGTTTTGACATTTTATTTGTTCTTCATAAACCTATGATATTGGCAGGGTAGATATTTTTATATCCATTTCTCTATAAAGAAACTAGTACTTATTGGGTTTAGGTGGCTGGTTTAATGTCACATGGCTAATAACTGTAAACTTAATGTCGATTGCTCAGAGCCTCTGATACCTAATCCAGTGCTTTTTTCACTCTTATCACACTGTCTATAAAACTCGCTGGAAACTACCTAAATTGTACTCATGGTTAACAATTTGGAAATGTGTCAAGACTACAAAAAGATCCAGTAAGAGGAGTGTGAAAGGGTACATCTCGTGATTGGCTTTATTCCAGTATGTGGCTTAGTCAACAACAAAAGGTATCGGAGAAATAGAGCATAGGAGCTGGGAGATACACTCCCTATTGGACTTGGGCCCTTCCATCATTGCATAACTAAAAGGCCTTTTCAGTTTGTTTGTTTGACATAATCAAATTTGAGTTGTCCTATTCGGACAAGGCAAATAAAAGCTTTTCTAAAACCTTTGTGAAAAATGTACTTGTATTCTTGATCTTTTTTGTACAGAAAGGTGAGAGTGGGCAAGAGAAACAGGAGCTTCTATGTTATTTGCCACTAAAACAGGATATGTAAAACTCAGAAACCCCTCCTGCTTAGCTGCTTCCCGGCAAACCCTTGGAGAAACGGGAGGGGTACGGAATGTGGTTAGCCTGATGTGACAGAGGCCTTCTATGAGAAGCAAACGTTACGGTTCAGTAGACGAAAGAGTATAATAGCATCATTATTCAATAACATGGGCCTGAGTTTCCCAACCTGTAAAATAAAGGAGTTGCAGTTTCCCAGTCTGTGAAATAAAGGAGTTGCACTTAAACTGTAAGTTTTAAAAATAGGAATTATATTCACGTGGGTCAGAATTCAGAAGGTACACAAGCGTACTTAGTGAAATAACCTATATCTGACGAGTCTCCTAGGGATCACAATGTACCACTTTCTTGTACACTCACCCCAGAGGTGGAAGAGGAGTTTCCAAACAATACTTTCTTCCCTTTCAATGTCAATTTTTATTTTTATTTTTTACAAATGGTAGCATACAGTGAGCCTGCTTTATTCATCTTATTATATACCTTGGAGGTCGTTTTATATCAATATATAAAGAGCTTCCTCATTCTTGTTTATGGCAGCAAAGTATTCCATTTTATGGACATATTAATGAACATTAAATTATATTTTCAATATTATGCTTTTACAGACAGTCCTGCAACAAATAACTTTTTCTTATAACATTTCACATATGTGTCAGTAGATATTTAGAACTGGAATTGCTGACTCAAAAGGTATGTGCATCAGACTGATAATTAACGACTCTTCTAGTTCTGATAGTCTGTGAAATTTTAATTGTAAATGAACAGTGAAAGAGTTGAGAAGGTATCATTTTCCTTTTTTTAATATTGTTTTTCTATTACAGATGTCCCATTTCCCCCCCCATTTCTCTCCCCTGTCCCCCCACCACCACCACCACCATAGTCAATTCCCACCCTGTTATCCATGTCCTTGGGTCATTTATATATTAGTTCCTTGACTAGACCTTTCCCCTTCTCTCCCTCCTTCTCCCCCTCCCCTCTGGTCACTATCAGTCTTCCTTGTTTACATGCCTCTGGTTCTGTTATGCTCGTTTGTTTGTTTTGTTCATTAGTTTCCTGTATTAGGTGAAATCATATGGTATTTGTCTTTTCCCACCTGGCTTATTTCACTGAACATAATACTCTCCAGTTCCAGGCATCATTTTTTTGAAAATGAATTATTCAGAGACTACATCTTTTTAAAAACTATTTTGTTTGTTTGTTTATTTTTAGAGAGAGGGTAAGGGAGGGAGAAAAGAGAGGGAGAGAAACATCTCTGTGTGAAGGAAACATTGATTGGTTGCCTCATGCACATGCCCTAACCAGGAACCAGCTGGCATCCCAGGCATGTGCCCTGACTGGGAAATCAAACTGGTGACCTTTTGCTTTGTGGGACAATGCCCAACCAACTGAGCCACGCTGGGCAGTCGTAATCGAAGGCCAGGTATAGGCAACTTCACCAAAATGATGTTGAACTGCAAACTTGACAAAATCACCTCCTTCATGATCCTATAGATTTTTCTAGTGATGTTCAGTGTGCTATTACTGAGGAGTTAATTTACCTACCCGGGACAAAAATGGACCTCTCTCCCAACTACTTTTACCAGTACTTAACCACATAGAGCAGCGGCTCTCAACCTGTGGGTCGCGACCCCTCTGGGGGTCGAATGACCCTTTCACAGGGGTCGCCTAAGACCATCAGAAAACACATATATAATTACATATTGTTTTTGTGATTAATCACTATGCTTTAGTTATGGTTGGTGGTCACCACAACATGAGGAACTGTATTAAAGGGTCGTGACATTAGGATGGTTGAGAACCACTGATATAGAGGATTCAGAAGATTAACTGGTTATTTCACTCCATGTAGGGACTGAAAATGGAAAGATAAAGAGAGTTTAAGTAATATCTGTTTACATGTGTTTCTTACTGGCTCCCCCGGTTTTTCTGATGATGGTGGGATGTGTGATAATTTTGTGAAGTAGGTGCTACCATAACAATCGCTTGTCTTTTTGAGGAGCTAGGGACCATAAGCAGATCAGAATTAATGTTACCCCCATACCTTTCTGACCATACCTGCTAACCTTCCTTCCCTCCCTTTCTCACCTCCGTTATTTTTATGTGCCTTAAGTCGTTTGTAAAATTGGCTCTGTAAGTAACAGATTTCAGCCAGAGCCTCCATCCTCTTCATCTCCAAATTTCCTAGTTCCCTTGGGATAAAGGGTACTTAATAAATAGTTATTGAATTGAGTTTGGGTTGACGTCAGAATGATCTGGCCTCTACTTTGCTACTCTCTCAGGTGAGATATCCTTTTCCCTGCACAGCATGCATGGCACACCTTCCAGCTCATCCCTATGCACAGCTAATGTGATTCAGGAAGGGACATAAAAAGGCCAAGTAGATTATCTTGAAGAGGAGTGTGTGTCTGTGTATGTTTAAGTAAATGTTTATACACATAACTTTCTGGCTCCCATTGCCATTCTTTGTCCTGCAGTTAAAAATTTGAGACATTATTTTTTAGCTACACACTAGTGGTAGCTATGGAGCTAGATATACCTACGCATGTGCAACAAAAAATAAACGTGTCTTTTTAGTCCCACAAATCTCATTCTATGTGTGTGAAGTCGTAAAGCTCATAGTGCATATTAAGTTAATACAAACTGGGTTATAAATGAATGTAGTTGTACATTTAGAAGAGAAAACGTAATTAGTGTTGACTATTTTGATTTTAGAATAAGAAACTTGTCTATGGGCCATGCTTTAAGCACTCATAGACTGTCGGGTAGGAGATGACCAGGCCCACTTGTGGACTAACTCCTATAGTTAACAGATGACAGGATTGTAGGGCTTAATTAACATGCGGCTCACCCAGGTAGGTCCTACCTTTCCAAATATAAGCTTTCTTAAATGCCTGACTCCCAGGGAAAATTACTGCTGAGTAGCTTAAACTAGATGCTTCACTAGGCTTTTTTCTACCTGTTATTTAGACAACTTGTAAAAGGCCCATAAACTTTCTAGAAACTAATGAAAAATTTCCTTTATTATGATTTCAGAAATACCAACAGGCACATGGTGCCCTGTTATGGCGTTGAATTATGCACTCTTAAGAAACTAAAATGTAGGAAAGATAAGATGGGCAAAAAACAATATAATATATATTTCCATTTCAAGATAGCATTTTGAGCACATCTCTTTTCCTTCCCAAAACCCTAATGAAATGACTATGGAACTATAAAAATAAGGAAAAGTGTGATATTTTTATTTCCAATAAAAATATATATTTGGTCTTCGTCCCATTTCTGGCACAGAGCTCCTAAAGCACTTGGAATTTCCTAAGTGAAGAGAGCAGTAAAGGTGTCTTATTATGTCTTTTGTTCAGGACCTTGCCCTTTATATCTCTTCCTTCATCTGGCTGTTGATTTGTATAATGTCTTTTATAATAAATTGGTAATTAGTGAGTAAGTAGGTTTCTTCATTCTATGAGCCACTCTAGCAAATTATAGAACCCAAGGAGTAGGGTCATGGGAACCTCTGGTTTGTAGCAGGGGTTACAACCTGGGGTTATTATAATTGGCATTGGAAGTGAAGGGCAGTCTTGTGGGTCTGAACCCTCAACCTGTGAAATCTGATGTTATCTCCTGGTAGATAGTGTCAGAATTGCATTGAACCGTAGACGCCTCGCTGGTGTTGGAGGATTGCTTCATGGTCGGGAAACGGCTTCCCCCCCATAAAAAGCATCTTTTATAATTGCAAAGAAAATAGATGCAGATTGGAAGCAAATTGCTAACCACCTGATACAACATAGGTAAAGGACGTCCCTGCCTGTGAAGTTAAATGGGTAGGAGTCACTGGTACACCCACAAAACTCCGAAATTGAGAACAGAACAGCAGAGATTAGAAAGAAAGGTTAGCTAGCAATGGAGTGAGTAGTAACTGAAGGACAAGTCAAATTGTACCTACGCCAAATTTAGAAGGAACAGTAGATTAAAAGTAACAATAATGAATATTTATTGAGGGCTTACTGTTCTTAGGCCCTGTGCTAAGTGTTTAGTTACCACTGTCATGAAGTAGTTGCTGTTGTCCCTATTTTAGAGGAAACTATCTTTGTCCTCCAGACCACTGTGCTACTGCCTAAGTGAGCTCCTCATAATAATCCTTCAACAATCCGGTGAGGTAGGCTGCTTTTCTTTTCCTGATTTTAGAGCTGAGGCACAGAGATATTAAATAATTTGCCCAAGGGCCCACAACCAGTAAGAACAGTTTTACCAGTTAGAGAATGAGTATAGCTCCGTGTGTACTGGGAAAGTCGCCATGAAAAAAAGAAAAAGAAATACCTTTTCTGCCCACAACTTCCTCCTCATGTTTTTGTTTGTTTGTTTGTTTGTTTTTTGGTGTCCTGTTAAGGATCTCAAACTGAGCTCGCAGTCCCAAAAAGGCAGGAGGTGATAGTTAGGGTCAGACCCTTGAGTGCTAAACTGGGAACAAATCTTTGTTCATTCTTTCTTTTTAATCCTCATCCAAGGATATATTTTTATTGATTTTAGGGAGAGAGAGACATTGATCAGTTGCCTATATAGCTTGATAAGTGTCTAGATTCTTAGGCCCCATTCCCTGAGAAGAGATTCATTAGTCTGGAGTGGGGTCCATAACTTTTTATTTTTAGCCAAATATCCTAAATGGTTCTGATTTCCAGCATTCCTTGGACCACACTTTGAGAAGCCCTTGAATTAGGATGAAAACAATTAACATTTATTATTTACAATATATGTTATTAATGTGCCAGTCACTTTCATATGTATTTTTTTTACATTTCATATGCAAAATATTGTGAGATTTTATTACCCTAGAGTTATGTGTATGTGTCGTCCCCACAAAGTTTTAGCAACTTGTTCTGAGTCCCAAAGGTGGCATAGCCTGTTGGTAGTCAGCAGTCTGACTCCAAAAACCAGGAGCACTCTTATAATTTAAATTTGGTAATTTGGAATTTTTTAGAAAGTGATATGAACACTGTGCCCTGAAATGTGTTCGGTAAGTTAGTGTTCAGCCACTGAAGTGTTAGAATGTCTAAAGCATATCAACCAATATTTGGAGTGCATTTAGAAAAGATAGGAATGCCTTTGTTTCTCATTGAAACACTGTTACACACCTAAACTTTTCTTGTTGAAATAGGTCCCAAAGATGAATTATTCCATCTCTTCACTAAGGAAACTGTAACCATAAAAATTAAATTACCTAATGTTTTGGAAAACCCGGGCTGGAACCCAAATTTCCTGTTTTCTAGTCTTTTGTTGTTTCAAACTGTAATAATGATAAAGGTTAAGGTGGGCTTCAACTCATGTTGTCTGAGAATGATCCAGAAGACTGTTGAATCGATGGTTGGGAGTGATGACTCTTTGACAACATTCAGCATTTGAGAATTCATACAGAGACATAGTCAGAAGTGATCTGGTATTTTAAAGGAGTAAAATAAATAGTTACCTTTTTATGAATTATTTTTAAAAAGTTCTGTTTCTGATACTGAAAATATATAGCAGAATGCCATTTAGGGCTCTTGTGAATTTTAACAAAATGCTGAAATGTGGCCTGGCACTTGGGCCATATGGAAGTCCATTCTCAACTACTTGGAGCCACAGTGAGGTGGAGCAGCAAAGAAAACTGCTTCACACAAATTGTAGGCCTTCATGTGGTATAAAGCCTTGCAAGACACAACTACTTTGGAGGTAGGTAACGAGTAGATTTAGCTCCTCCTGGACAACGTAATGGGCAAGGACTTCATAGACTTGACAGGGCTCTTGGATAACTTGACACTTGTGCTTCCCAATAAAAATAGGTTTTCATTTCTTTCTAAGCTTCTCTCAAAACTCTAACTCTGTTTCCTTACTTTTTTTTTGTTTTTTGCTTTTTGTTTTTGGTTGCCCCCAGAAAGCAAAATAGCTAACTTTGTGTTAAGAGACAGCGGCACAAGATGGTCAGTTAAAAGTACCATGATACAATAGAAAGGGCAATGGACTTGAGGACAGAATCTGGATTCTAATTGCACAGTGCCACTAGACTGACTGCCACATGACCTTAGCTAGTCAGTTAACCTTCTGTACCTCAATTTTCCATCTGTGAGATGAATAGTCATTCTTGTTTAATCCAGGCCTGTCCTTCGAGTACAGTTGGGTTTGGAAACATACTACATTGTTGTAGCCAGCAGAAAAAAACATGAACATGTGCCACAAAAGTAAATGAAGTTACTACTGGACCCAGATTTAGAATCAATCAACAAATACTTATTGAATACCCACCTAAAAGACTTATTAGACCACACATAGTCTTAACCTAAGCCCTGCAATGCATTATGCAAACAAGATGTATTTTTCTTTGGCTTTATTATTGGGTATTCACAAAGGAGAATACTACTAATAATAATAGCGCTTTTACATATTTCATGTGGTCTTTTTTTTCCCCCCTGTGGTCTTTTTTTTTTCCCCGTTCTCAGTGTTTCTTCCCATCCATTATATTATTTGAATGATATAACAACCCTGAATGAAAATAAGATAGATATTATCTCCATGTTTCCCTGAGTTTTGGATGAGACTCAGATCAAAAGTGATTCTCAGCCCTGGTTGCTGTGGGTCAGTGGATTGAGCGTCAGTCTGCGAGCCAAGTGTCAATGGTTCGATTCCCAGTCAGGGCACATAATTAGGTTGCACGTCAGTTCCCCAGTTGGGGGAGCATGAGAGGCAACCACACAGTGATGTTTCTTTCCCTCTCTCCTTTCCCCTCTCTATAAAAATAAATAAATTATATAAATAAATAAAATTTTTTAAAAAAAGAAGTGATTCTCAGTAAGGTGGGGTGATTTTGCCCCCCAGGGTAATTTTGACAATGTCTAGAGATATTTTTGGTGGTTACAGCTGGGATGGTGCTACTGACATCTAGTGAGTAAAGGCCAGGGATACTGTTAAACATCCTACAATGCACAGATTAGCTCCTACAACAAGAATTATTCTGCCCCAAATGTTAATAATGCCAGAATTGAGAAACTCTGACATAGGTGTTCTACCCAGAAAAATACAAAGTTACAGTTGAATGAACCAGAATACATATCTTGGATTCAGTCCAGTGTTCTCCACTGTACCTAAACCAGGGCATTAAAAAATGGAGTGACATAAATTCTGGATTCATTGCTAATACTTGGGGAGGTATGAATAAAAAGTGGGGTTTATTGACATTACTGTTGAAGGTTTTCATGTATAGTACAGATTGTATAATCTAATAACAACCTATTGAGCATTTGCTGTGTCTTATAGTTTGCTGTCCATGTTACACAGGGAGCTTAGTCTGCTTTCATCATATTTTATTTACTTCTTGAGTATTGAAATATGGGCACAGTCCCTTTAGCAGCCTCTGTGCATAGTACCTGCTGCCAATCTAAAGACCCATGGAACTTCTATAGGAAGCGCCACCAGGACGCTCAGCTAGAGATTAGCAGAGCCATCTGACTCCATACTCATGCTCTTAACAGTAGTAAGCTTAGCTTGCACCTACAAAGGGTTGCGTGTGACTTTAGAAGCTCTTACAATTCAGGATAGTTCTTGTAGAATTCCTCAGTTTTGCCCTTCAAACCTTTTTATAACCCAGAAGTTAGAAGGTTCTTTCAATCCTCCTAAAGTTTTAACAGATGTCTTTTTGGACTCTCGCAAATTAAAGGATTATAGCCCATGGCTCTGTAAGATTTTTTTGTTTGTTTTCTTTCTGTGGATGCCTCACAGAAGAACTTGAACAGGAAATATTATTAGGGAAGAACAGATAAAGGCCAGTTACACTACACAGCATCCAGAGTACTCTATTAAGATATAAGCTAATCATATCACTTCCCTTTTTATTACCCGTAATTAGCGTCCAGTTGCCTTTGGAATAAAATTTAGTCTCCTGAAGATGATCTTTAAACCCTTCTTAATTGATACCCATTCTGCCCCTCTCTTCAACCTCATTGGCTTCTCTTCCTATAAATGTATTCTATTCATACTGACTTTAAATGCCCTTGATTATTTTCTTGCCTTGGGGAAGCTGCTCCCTGCCCTTCCACCCAACTCCAAGGGTTTATCTGTCTGTTTAAATGTTACCTCCATAGGGCTTCTCTTTCTCTCTTTACCTGCCCCCCTCCATGCAAATTAGTTCTTTTACTGTTATTCTCTACCACAGTACTGTGTTACTTCCTTCATATCACTTACACAATTTGTAATTACATACACCCACACATATTTACTTTTTTACATATTTAATGAGAATTTCCTCCTCTAGATTAAGCTCCACAAAGGCAAGAATCCTGCGCTTTGGCACCTGGCTCCTTTTAAGCAGATAATTGAAACCTTGGTAGATTTTATAAAAATTAAGTACTTTTAAAAAAAAGAATTTATTTATCTTCTTAGAGAGAGAGGAAGGGAGGGAGAAGGAGAGGGAGAGAAACATCCATGTGAGAGGGAAACATCGATTGGTTGCCTCGCACACACCCCTAACCAGGGACCCGGCCCTCGACCCAGCTGTGTGCTCTGACTGGGAATCCAGGGACCTTTCAGTTCACAGGCCAGCACTCAACCCACAACCCACTGAGCCACACCAGCCAGGGCAGAATAAAATACTTTTTTGAATGAATGAATATTTGCTGAGTGTTCTTTTAGATGTAGTAAGGAGATAGAAATTGGTTGCTTGCCCTTGAGGCACTTCCTGTATATATATATGGCCCTTTTTATCTTGTATTTTAAGAACTAAGTCAAAATTTCCATAAGAGAAGATTGCTATGGAAATTCAGAAAAGAGATTTCTTCTGTCAAGAGGTCAAGGAAAATTCATGGAAAAGGTAGCATTTTAACCAAGCCTTAAAGAATGAGTTAGACTGTAAACTCAAAAGAGCAAGGGCCATGTTTTAACTTTATTCTAATTCTTATGCATTTAAAGTACATGATCGATGTTGAATAAGTAATGGCGAGATTAGACAGGAAGTGGTGGGGGAGAGGAGGAAGGGATTACAAATTACAGGGAGTGACACAAGCCAAAGAGACACACACGTGTCAACGTGCTAGATTTATTCACGAAAAGCAAGTAGGTCTCTTTCAGTGGAATATTTGAATGTGCAGAGGATTAGATTGAAATAAAGTTGGAAAAGTAAGTCTGTAATGGATAGAGACATAAATGTCAGCATAAAATAAGTGTATCAGTATCAGAAGTTGGGTGTGAAGGTGTCTAGGTTTCTCTCAACAGACAGAAACTGGTTTCTGGGAGGCAGCCTAAAATGCAAATTACAACTTGAGAAATACATGCAAATGATACCCGGGGTACAAATACTAGTTTAGCTTGGAGTACTGGTTCTGTTGTCAACATCGTCACCGTCAAATAGCAAGGTTCAGATTCCTGTACTTGGTTTGGCTAGAATGAGAGTGTTTGTTTCTGTGTATTTCTGGAGGGGAGCAACACTCGACTGACAAATCCCCAGGGGTGTTTGAACAATTAGAGAATTTTATATTACTAAGGAGCTCCATGCAATGATTTCTAAGGCCCTTCCAATTCTTAGTGAGATTTCTACATCCCACAAATAAGAGGGCACTCAGGTTTCCATTTCAGGTGGTCTGCTTATAGATGAAGAAATGGGGGGTCATCCACCTCTTTTCAGGCCAAATTGGAACTAACTTCTCTCCTTAGCTGAGTCAAAAAGGAGTATCCAAGAGGATACTTTTGCAGTTGTCTGCAGTTGATGACAATGAGATGGAACTTTGGAGAAATACCTCCATTCAACTGTTTCTCTGACAGAAATAGGCACAGATTGAAAAGATCATAAAAACATTTAGGGTATTTTGTGAGACAAGTGCAGTTGGAGTTATTAGGAAAGGCAAAAAGTGATATGAATGTTCAGAGGTCTTAGAACCTGGCCTTGGAAGATAAGGAGGCTTTGTTCCATTAAGAGATTGTGAGGCTGGGTGTTGCAGAATGAAGAAACAGTGTGAGCAAAGACTTGGGCAAGTGGACTTATTTGGCTAGAATACAAAGTACACGGAGGCAGAAAGGTAGGCAGGGACCTTTGTTTTAGAGGTTTGTGCTCAGGAAGTTAATAGACATTGGGAAGATTAGTAGGCAGTGGGATTTTTTGAGCAAATAGGTAGAGCCATGCCTTACGTAAATTAATTTGTCAGTGATGTATCATATAGGATGAATAGAGGGCAGGATCACTGTTAGGCAAACCCATGCTTGTAATAGAGCTGCTGATGGTGAAAACCAGAGGCAGGCCAAGTAAATCATCTAACATACTTGGGTTCGGGAAAAGTGACCAACGTTGTGACATTTATGGATACAAAATTGTGTTACTGGGTTAATAGTAAAGCAGGTTTAATAAAGGAATCAGGATACCTAGGTTCTAGCCAGGGTACCTCCACAGCTTTCTAGTGTAACGTTGAACAGGTTGCTTAAGCACTCTGTGCCTTGGTTCCTTGAGATACTGTGAGGAAAAAATAAGATAATAGAGTTGTATTTACAAGAAGGAAATGCCATTGTTTCATACCATGCCATTTTTTCAGGTTCCATGTAGTTATTCATTTGGTGGATGTACAGAATAAAAACACTTTAAGTTAATTTTGTCTTACAGTTTGCTTTGTTTTCTCTACTGTGCTTTTATGTGGCACTTGTCAAGGTTCAGTGCCCTAGAGATGTAATTTATATAAAGAATCTGGATTTGGCATTTCAGACCCCTTAAAGGCCAATAGTGACAGTGTATTCTCTTACTTCCACTTTTGGAAACACTTATGAGTTTATTTTTTTTAACTTTCCACACATTTGTCACAATACAGATATTTAATAAAAGTATTTATAAAGGCAAATTAGACCAAAAAATGTAAATCTTAGGTTCTTCCAAGAGCTTTGTGGTTTCATGTTCTAGGCTTCTATGAAGTGAATAGGTTGAACTAGATGAATTAGTGATGATACCCTTTGAACTTTTTTTTAAAAGTTCAATTTTGCCTGTGTTGCTTCTATATCAACTACATTTTTGCTACTTCTTGATATAAAGCTGTTGAATAATTTCTAAGCATATCTATCCTATATTATGATACAGCATTTCAAACTCAACTAAGGTTTGCCCTGTGTGTTATTAACAGATTAAGGAATTAATTTCTATTTTTATGTCTTAAGTTGCCCCCCAAAAATGCAAAGAAAAGTCATTTATTTCAGCAAATACTTACTGTAATCTATTATTATATACAGGGTATTAGAAAATGCAGGACATTCATTAATAAATAGGATGGTCCTTATAGAATTTATAATCCAATAGTAAGCATAGGGAAAGAGAAGAATTCTGTTTTGGAAGCTAAACTTAAAAAAAAATGTAGAATTAAGTTTTAGCTCTGGGTGGAACTTTATTAGTCATCTTATACAGTTAAGAAAAATGAAGCTGTAACATTTAAAATGGCTTGCCCAATGTAGTATTTATCACGCGCATCTCTTTCCCGTTTAAACTAGTCGTCTGTCCTTTATGTTCTGTTTTTGAATGGTAATCGAATGGTCCATTCCTGTTTGCCCAAAAGGCATAGGAGATCCAGAAATTGGACAATGCACATTTAAAAAATTAAGTTTGTCTTTTGCATGCTTCCTCTGGAAGACATGGCCCTCCATGGCTGTATAATTCTCCTTGTAATGAGTTCCTCCAGGACCTGTCTTGCCCCAACAGGTTTCTCATCTTCTTTGCTCGGCCTGAGCAGCTTAGTTTACGAAGGTGGAGTGGAGATGTGGAAAGATGAAATTTATGATAGAAACGGGTGTTTCCAATATCTGGAAACAGTGTTGATTGGAATTAAATCGCAGGTTAGCTTTCTATCTTCCATAGATAGATAGAATAGTATGCTCTGGGCAGCTCCGGAGTTATCATCCTTTTTACTAAAATAGATATTCTTAGCCAAGAATTTCTGAGTAAAAGAGCTACTCCCACTAATTCATACCTGCTCTTTTATTGTTCTAAAAACTCGTCAGTCCATGCAGCATTTCTTGTTCGCCTAGGTCGCTGTCCACTCATAAACGAAGGCTAAGTTTTAAGTGCAATTGTTTGAAGTAGTTTTTGTCTTTATGTCTCTGGAAGTTGGTTACTTTTGATGGAGCCCATTAGTTTGATGAATGAGTAATTCAACCACATACACTCTGCTGAGTCTGCAGACTGCAGAGTTTGGTTTCTTCCATGAAAAGTGCTTTCAGGGAACCCTGTGCATATTACCTGAAGTTGTAGAGCTCATTTTAATATATGGTGAAGAAAGAAAATAATATCGAAATATTCAAATAGTCACTAAACTTCTTACCAGTTCTATCAGTAGTTTTCTTATCTTAGCCCCACCACTGCCATGATGAAAAGCAATAAGAATTTGTTGTAGGTGATCCCTTGGAATTATTTTTATTATCAACAAAGGCAAAAAGTTAGAAGGGAAAATGGTAGCCTTTGTTGAATAATTTTCAAAAGAATAAAATCTAAACTTTTTTGGGGGGGGGAGAGCAATTATTCTCCTGAGTTCTGTCTTTTTAAACCTACAATTGTAGCAAATGCCCTAACTCCCATCACCTGCCATATTTAATCTGGGGGGAATTGTGTGTGTATGTACACAATTTTAAGGTCTTTTACATTTTTTTCCTTAATGACCTGTACTATTTTCTCTCTACTTCTACTACATCATTTTACTTATTGTTTTTGATATGGCAGAACTTTTGGAATCCTAAGTTTTTGCCATTTGTGGCTGAGAGCCTGTGTAAACCTTCATTACTAATATCCTTTGTGAATGAAATTGGTAAAATTAAGTGTCCTTATGATTACTGCACCTCAAGAAGGACACGGGTTAAGGAAAGGAAGCTAAAATGTCCAGTAAAATACATGGTTATAACAATAGAGTTTCTACCAGTTACATTTCTATCAATCGATTTGGAATAGGTATGTTGAGGCCAGGGCCTAAGGTTTCAGTGGAACAACATCATAGCCTTCAAGGGGAAGAGTCTTCCCCTTTTCATTCATCAAATTGTATTTCCCGCTCCCATTTACTGGGAGCTCCTACATTTTTTTCTAAACAAGTCCAGTACATTAGCCTAGAATGCCAAGTTATGGAGAGACACCCAAGTCTTACTTATTATTGCATTATATTAAGGTGTCTCCTTTATTCTTATCTCCTTTACCTCCCCCCTCCCCAAAAGAACAACGTAAGTGTAGAATTCATAAAACTATCAGGAGAATTGCAAAGTGCACCTATAGAAGCACTTGAAACAAAGCCAGAGTTATTTCTCAGAATATCTACTGTCTCCATACAGGTCATCAAAAGGCAGGTTTAGTCCATTTAAACTGGTGCTTGATCATGTGAACATAGTCCATAAGCATGAATCCCTGTTTATGGTAGTTTACTATCTTTGACCTTGAATTTTCCATATCTGCTTGCCAAAAGCTTATGACAGCAGTCATAAATAATGACTGCAGAAAGCAGAAGCCCAACTAGATAGATTTCTCTTTGTTTAATGTTTTTACAAATCTAGAGAGGAACATGACCCTAATCGTTTTAAGAATAAAAACTTTCTTTATCTTCCTTATCATGGAAGTCAGGAAAGACTGTAGGCAGTCTCCAAAGGAATTGTCTGAAGCTCCAGATTACATCCGTCTGAGCTGGAGAAGAGGGACCATGTGGCAGATGTATGACCAAATCTGTGTAATCTTTCTGTGCAGTCTAATCTCCATAGTGCCTATGGATTATTGTCTTTTATCCATCATTGTGAAATACCAGGAAAATAAAAGAGAATTTGAAGTTTAAACTAAATCTATTACTGTTAAGACTCAGAATAGGCATCAGAATTTAGCCTTTTCACTTATTTCCTAACTTCTGCCCATAAATTTATGTTTATTTTGCTAGAGATGCCAGATTTTATAAAAAATCTGGCCCTCTAAGCTTTACAATGTGTCTGTGTTGGGGGAGGGGTTGGCAGGAAAAGAGGAAACTTCTTTTTTGATAATCCTCAGAAGTAGACTGAGAAAGAATTAGACCCTTGAATACAAGGAAGTTTTGAAAACTATTTGTATAAATACTGCACTATACTTATTAAATGGGGGAAAGGGGAAAGCAGAAAGAAATGCACAGAGGCATGGATACAGGGACTGACAGCTGTCAGAGGGGAAGTGGGTGGGGGTCACTGAGTGAAAGAAGGTGAAAGGATTAGTCAAAAAGTTTATGCATAACATAGAGATGCCACCAACAGTGTGGTGACAGCCAGAGAGAAGGGAGGGCAGGGCCTAGGTGGAGGCAGGCAAATGGCGGGAGGGGGAATGGGGACATCCGTCAAAGTGTCAACAATAAAAATAAAGTTCAGAAAAGAAAAGGAACTGCAAAGCTGTATGACATTCAATGTCAAATGTGCCATTTCATTTTCCATGTGTAATAGCTTTAAGGGCAATAGAAACAAGCTGGCATATAGCCAATTTCAAGTACCCAACTGAAGATAAGATAAATGTCCCCCTTGGATTCAGTTAGAGAAAACTAGTTTGCCTGAATGGGCAAAAATATAAATGGAAATACAATATTCCTAATCTTTCCACTTAGTTATAAGAATTTAGTAAATAAAATATTATAGGTAACCCTGGTTGGTGTGGCTCTGTGAGTTGAGCTCCAGTCTGCAAACTGAAAGGACATGGTTTGATTCCTAGTCAGGGCACGTGCCTGGGTTGTGGGCCAGATCCCTGGTTCGGGGCATGTGAGAGACAACCAATTGATGTTTCTCTCACACATCATGTTTCTCCCTCTTTTTCTCCCTCCCTTCCCCTCTCTAAATAAATAAATAAATAAAATATTGTAGGTAGATTTTATCATAGGCTGAAAGTTAAGAATCCTAAGATATTTTTGGGTTGTTTGAATTATATATTCAGATATTTTTATTAGTATTCTTCTAGAAAATTTGTAAATTTGATGAAGTGGGAGAATAAGGATAAGAAGAAAAGTGAACAGTGGAGGTTTTAAACAAGAATGGGAATGTCAGCCAGTAATTAACATACACACATAGATTGTCCTAAAAACAGAAATTCAGTGGATCCGTAGATAAACAAACTTTGCTAAGGTTTCACTTATCATTACTAACTCTTCCACAAGGTCCATTCATTGCAGTTGCTTTACAAATCCAAACATTTGATTTTAGCCCTGGCCAGTGTGGCTCAGAGGTTGTTGGAGCATCAATGAAGGTTGCAGGTTCGATCCCTGGTCTGGGTACATATGGGAACCAGCCAGTCAATATTTCTCGCTCACATTGATGTTCCTCTCCCTTCCTGTCTCTAAAAAAGCAATGAAAAATGGCCTCAGGTAAGAGTTAAAAACATTTTTTTTTAAAACATAAAAGTACCGTTTAGCTACTTTGTGGACCTTGAACCCAGTTCTTAGAGACAGTGGGGCAGAGCTAAATTAGAGAATATAGTTCTTGAGGGGCAAGTAGTTGAAGGTGGGTGTGGAGTTTAGAGAAACTTGAATAAACCAAAGACAAAACAGCATAGCTTGTGATTAAAGTTTTTTCGTCAGATTTTTTTCATACTACAATTGAGACAACAAACTGTATTGCTATATTGCTGTTCTTTGATTTATTCTACTTTAGTACCCATTTTTATTCTGGGAAAGCTGAGCATGAATCTTCTTAGATTAGAGCTATTGGAAGAAACAGACTAACACTAACCAACCTCCTGTAAGTAGAATTCCTCTTTTAAAGAGAATGGGTTAGGTATGTTTGATTGCTCTAGGAGAGGAGTTAGGTATCCAGATTCATGTGGCACCTCAACGTGGGCTCGATGAGAAATCTGCAGGATAGCTTGGAGAATGGCCTGAGGGAGGTGGAGACTCACCCTGCGGTGCAGATGGAACACCTCTGCAGAGCTGGGCCAGAGGGGCAGCTTCAGGCCCAGGAGGCCGAGGCCCTGCTGAACTTCCAAGGCCCAGCTGGAGGCCAAGATTGCTACCACTGCCTGCTGGGAGAAGGGGAGGGCTTTGGCCTTGGTGATGCCCTGGACAACAGCAGCTCCATGCAATCCATCCAAAAGACCACCACCTGCAGGATTGTGGATGGCAAAGTGGTATCTGAGGTCAACGACACCTAAGTTCTGAGGCATTTAGGCAGCAGAAGTGGGGTACCCCCTGGGGGGTAGAAGGCCAATTAAAAGTTCAGAGATTTTAAAAATAGTATACACCCTGACTGGTGTGGCTTAGTAGGTTGGATGTTGTCAGCAAACCGAAAGATTGCTGGTTCGAATTCTAGTCAGGGTATATGCCTGGGTTGCACGCCAGGTCCCCCATTGGGGGCGCACAAGAGGCAACCGCACGTTTATGTTTCTCTCACTCTCTCCCTCCCTCCCCCATTTTCTAAAAATAAATTTAAAAAAAATTTTAAGTATGCCTTCTCTGTGCCTCTTAGTAATGCTATTACCCTGTTTATTTCCTTCACAGCACTAATCACACCATGAAATTGTTTTGTTAACTGTTTCTCTTATCAGATACCTTTTTTGTCTTATTCACTGTTAAAATGCTAGCACTTTGCTCAGAGTTTGGCACATAGTAGGAGCTTTGTAAATGTTTATTGATTGAATGATAATGAGTGGCACATTTAGGCTCATGAACAGAAATATCTACTTGGAATTTCTAATGCACTCTTTCCTTCGCCAACTGGAGTTAAGGGGTGCAGCAAAAAAGAGAATCCGTCAACATCCCCCCTTCTCTGCCCTCTGCAACTTCCCACTTCCCATCCCCTCCCCAACTGCAGGAGTTTTTGCTCCTTGGCTTATGGCTCCAGATGGTCTTTTGCAGTAAAGAAGTGATGTGGTAGTAAAGATACAAGGATGGATATGCCACTGTCTAGACTTAATTTAATGTAGAATAGCCAATTTGTAATTTGTTTTCAGTGCTTTTAACCGTAATGCCTGGCTAGGGCTGAAATTGTATCTAAATTTTGAGCACACTGCTCGCCTAGGGCAGCAGTAGACCTTTTCTTCAAATTTAAATTGGCTGAAGGCTGTTGTCCTAGATGTGAAATTGTGTTCTTAATTTCTTGATTGAACACAGGCCATCCAATTAGGTGAATTACCTGAAGTGCTTGCTTTTTATCTACTGACATTTATGATTAGAAAGCCCAAGAGCAGTTAAATTTCATTAATGGCATCAATTTGTCCATTCTTAGAAAACTTGTCTGTTTCCTGCAACCCAAAGAAACTACTTTTATGCTCCTTATCTCATATTTAAACTTGAGCACACACTGAACATATCTATTAAAGGAATGATTCTGCAAAATAAGGGTTAGGTTTCTGAAACTCAAGGTGCGAATCCCTTCTGCCACAATTCGCCAAAGATGATGCATATGAGCACAATTACTTCTCTCTCCATCTCTGGATTATACAAAGTAATTCTGAGGAAAGACGCTAGGAGAGCATTCATTCACTGGGTGATATCCCACATAAACCTGAGTATTTATCAGTAATCAAGATTTTAATATCCTTATTATATATAACCCTTTTTCTTAGACTCTTCTGCTCTCAACTTTTAACTGGAAAAATGGACCATTCCCACCATATGGGGATGAAGCCTGTGGACAACAGCAGTACTGGTCACCATCACCCGGCAACTTCACCCTCTCAGTCCCATGGAGGGGGAGACAGCAACATGATGATGATGGTGAGTGCCATGGGAGGGGAGCCCAGGCCCCTTCTCACACACTTGGGTAACAGAAATAATGGAATTTTAGGACTAGAAGGTTGTTATTTAAAGGTCAATTTACCTATGAGGAAAACTAAGGCAGACCCAGAGAAGTAAAGTGATTTGCCCAAGATCACATAGCAGGTTAATTACAGAACCTGCTGTTCCTTCTTTCTTTCAAAATTGACCCTTTTCTGAATTAAGTTCTGGTCTTTGTACTTTGTGTAGAAAAGAGAAAAAGACAAAAGCTGATGGTGGGGACAAAGGAGAGTACCTGTGGGGAGAGCCAGTGGTAGGAATGCTGAAATGAGGGGGAAACCTCCCACTGTGGTGGATAGCTCTTATTATCCAGATCTGCTTTGAGGTGCTCTAAGTTTCTTTACTTGGAATTCTCATTTAGAATCTCCAGTCATTTCTAATTGATTTGTTTTGGTTTTCTAACAGCAAATGACCTTCTACTTTGGCTTTAAGAATGTGGAACTATTGTTTTCTGGCTTGGTGATCAATACAGCTGGAGGTGAGTAAGCCATCAGGTGGTGTTTGAAGGTGACAGTCACATGAGAAGTAGTGGTAAAGAATCTGGAAACCCAGTATCTCTTTCTGTTGTAATTAGTGAATCATGGTTATGATCCACAACCATCTTGCTTTGTAGGTAAGGATACACAGTGCTTATTTTAGAGTTTCTGAAAAAATAATTTAGCTACTGGATAGGAACCTTTCATCCTTTTTCCAGAGTGTTTCTTTATTTAATAAGTTATTGGCTGTGGACATAAGACTATAGTCAAGTTGAAATGACATAGCATTTTACATATACATACCATGAAATACCTTTAGATTAAAAGCTATATTGTCCTTGCTGGTGTGGTTTAGTGGATTGAGCACCAGCTTGCAAGCTGAAAGGTTGCCAGTTCGATTCCGGGTCAGGGCACATGCCTGGGTTGCAGGCCAGGTCCCTAGTTGGGGGCATGTGAGAGGCAACCAGTCACTGTCTCTCTTGGGCATGGATATCTCTCTTCCTTTCTTTTTCCCTCCCTTCCTCCTCTCTCTAAAAATAAATAAAACCTTTTAAAAAATTAAAAATAAACACTATTGACCTAGTACATTGCTTCAAATAGTGAAATGCTTAGCCCTAAATTACATAGAATTAGTATGTCAGAGCTAGGACAGGAACCCAGACCCTCTAGACCTGCCTGGCCCAGTGTTCTTTCTAGTGTACCGAACTGTGCTTGGCATCATTTCTGATTCTTGGCATGGCCTATCTTAGTGTCAGTCCTATATTTTGGGTAACTAATCACCAGTTTCTTTGTGTCTATAATGTTGAGTTGGTTTGCCTTAATTTCAAATTGCACAAGCTGAGTGGGCAGTTGGACTGCTTTAGGTGGTTATATCTTTTGATCCACAAAAATCAATTTGTTCTGGGAAGAAGGGGAGTATTTAATTCAGGTACTGTGTTAAACCAGAAGTTTGAATACATTCTTAGCATTACCAGTGCTTCCCAGTGTGAAAGACTTAGACTTGCAATGCCTGTTCAAGAAATAGCACTTACAAATAAGTTGTTTTATCCTTCTTTTGCATAGCGTTTTCAGAAACTGAGAGTAGCGCCGTTTCCGTGTTGTATTTCTAGCTTGGACAGCACACCAGCAAATAATTTTGCAATGTTTGACAGTTCCACCATCTTTTCCTTCCCTACTTAGAAATGGCTGGAGCTTTTGTGGGAGTGTTTTTACTAGCAATGTTCTATGAAGGACTCAAGATAGCCCGAGAGAGCCTGCTGCGCAAGTCACAAGTCAGCATCCGCTACAATTCCATGCCTGTCCCAGGACCAAATGGAACCATTCTTATGGAGACACACAAAACTGTTGGGTAAGGAGATTGAATAGATCCAGATAGAAGTTCTGGAGAGCTGGGTTAGCTAAGCAGGAAAGCAACTATTTTATTTGCTACAGCCCCCTTCTTGAGTTAATGATTCTGTATGATCTTCATCAATTGTCTTTTGGAGGCTTGGGGTTGTGGGTCATGAGCAGGCCAAAGGAGGAATGATAGAACCCTTCTGCAAACATGAATGTTTGTTTTGAATTGTGAGTATTAGTCACTTTGGAAGAAGGTAAGGAATCCATATTGTAAAATATTTGCCAAAATAATAAACAAAAAAAGAAATTCAGGTCAGGGTATAGAAGAATGGCAGAATCTAATTTCTTTCTCTAAAAAGTTGTACCTACCCAGCTCTAGTCTCAGTTTGCTTACCATGTAAGACTGTACAAATGTCTGTATTCCATCAGAGAAAGTATTTGGATGACTACTGGTTTTTCCCCACAGATTGACAAATGCATTTTGAAATTCAGTCTTAATAGAAATGTAGGTCTGAAATCTAATTGGAGTTCAAGGAACCCTACAGACCAATATCCTGCTCTCAAGTAAGCACATTATTTATTCCCATTGTACTGATGAGCTTATGGAAGCCCAAATAGGTTGTGACTTACCTAGGGTGACAGAACTAGTAAATGAAGGAGGGGACTAATAGCTGGATCCCTTGATCCTTTATTAAAAAGTATTAGATTGGCCAATAAGTTCATCTGGCTTTTTCTCTAAGATGGCTGTAATAGCCTTTAGTTATCTCTAACTTCATTCGAAACAATTTTGTTAGGTTAAATTGTGACAGCTGTCATATCAGCGTGCATTTTTTTAAAAAAAGCTTATCAAAATTGGTGAACTTTTGTGTATCCATTTTAGTATCAAAGATGGAAGAAAATAAGCGACATTTTTGGCATATAGTGCTTTATTATTTCAAGAAAGGTAAAAACACAACTGAAACTCAAAAAAAGATTTGTGCAGTGTATAGAGAAAGTGCTGTGGCTGTTCAAACATGTCAGAAGTGGTTTGTGAAGTTTTGTGCTGGAGATTTCTCACTGGACGATGCTCCAAGGTCAGGTAGACCAGTTGAAGTTGTTAGAGATCAAATCGAGACATTAACTGATAACAATCAACGTATACCACGTGGAAGATAGCTGACATACTCAAAATATCCAAATCAATAAAGTTATTGGGGAAAATTAAAAATGTGTCTATTATTTTATGGAAGAAAAACACACGAACTTTTTTGGCCAGCCCAATACTTTCTACTATACTGTCCAACCCTCAATTTTCTTTTCTTTTTTTTTTAGAATGTGAACTTTGCAAAGTTTTAAAGCCTGAAAATGTTCAGGCAAGCACGTATGGCAGGGTTCAGGCGTCCCTTTCAGGATCCAAGGTGGAGGTTAAGCGAGGGGATTAGGCCTGCTTCCTCTCCCCAGCTTCCAAAGAGGGCTGCTCCTGCTGACTTATAACCATACTAGCCATTGCTTATAAACCTGACCACCCTATCACGTTTCATTTCCAGGGATCAATAAACAACGTACGTACACACAAGTACCCATGAGCCACCAGGGTGGCTGTGAGGGAGTCGAGCTTTTGTGACAACTGTTGCCCCTTTCTCCTCCCAGGGGTCTTTGATTGTTGTCTCCCTATTTACTCTCCAGACAGCAGATGCTGAGCTTCCCTCACCTCCTGCAGACAGTGCTGCATATCATCCAGGTGGTCGTCAGCTACTTCCTCATGCTCATCTTCATGACCTACAACGGGTACCTCTGCATTGCTGTCGCAGCGGGGGCCGGCACAGGGTACTTTCTCTTCAGCTGGAAGAAGGCAGTGGTAGTGGACATCACAGAGCATTGCCATTAACGCCCGACTCCATGGCGTGGCGTTACCGATTGCAGTGGAAGCAGTTCAGGACTGGATGACGTAATTCCTACTCCAATCTTCCCTTCTTGCTGCTTATCACCTGCTCAGCAGAGGTTTAGCTAATAGTCTCTGAGCTAAAGTGATAACCCCTGTGACTGTTCTTTCCTGTCTCTATTGAGGTGAAGTCACCCATGAGATGTCTTCTCCACCATTACCTTAGATCCATCCATGTTATATGTTCCTGTCTAATCCCGGTAGCTTTCTATGTGATGAATTGATTACCTGCTTTCTTTTTTTAGTCTCCTGTTTTTATTTTTAACAGACAATCTGTGAATTTAATGGGTTTTTACTGGGTCAGTGGTGGGAAGAATTAACTTCAGCTAGGATTCATGGCAGCTGAGGGAAATTCTTGCCGAACTAAACCCAGAACGCAAACTTAACATTAAAAAATAAGTTCCAGTCTCTGAACTCAATGAGTGGGAAATACATTGTGCCTTTTTTCTAGGTGTGATGTGTTGCACCAAAATCTTTGTGGTGGGCAGAGGGTGGTTTGAGACTAAATACAGGTCTGGAGCTTGCAGAAGTGCACATTCTGGGTGACTGACTTATCTGTTGTGTTCCCACTTAACATTTTAATTAGAATGAACTTGTCAATCAAAAAAAGATGACAGTCAATTTGAGAAAATAGAAATAGATATTTTAAAATAAAACCATTGACATTTTACTTTGCCTTGGTACCTTGGTTTGTCATAACTGAATGAAGCAAGAGAGTTGGAATCATTATCTCCCATTGTTGTTTTTATGTGTCTGCCTTTAAACCGGTGGTTTTCAAACTTTTGCATGCATGAGAATCACAAGGGTTGTTAAAAACACTAGTTGCTGGGCCTCAACCCAGAGCCAGCCCCAAACTGGCATTTCTGACAAGTTCCCAGGTGATGCTTCTGCTGATGGTCAGGGGACCATACTTTGAGAATCTCTGCTTTAAACCTGGTGGGTCGAGCATGGGAATTTGAATTACTGATTGGTAGGTGGTATGTCTGGGCTTCACTCATGTACAAATGCTGCTGGTCAATACTTAATCATTCCACAGACATTTATTCAGCTCCGGCTGTGTGTACCTGCGCCCAAGAACACATGCACAAATGGCTGTAGCCAATGTAATTTTATTAGCATGTATGAAATCACTGTCCTTATTTTTAAAGATCTGTAGTTTCTTGGAAATAGCTTGAAGATTGAGAAACAGCTTTGATCTGTAGTATAAATAAGCCAGTCATAGGCCAGAAGGGCAAAAGTCTAGCCCTGTCTTTGGAGAGGCTTAGGGTGTGGTCGGCTGATGGCCAGACATTCCTTAGCCTCCCAACATCCATGCCCACACCAGGCAGATCCTCATCTAGTGACCATCTTTGTTACTTTTGGGGGCTTAATTAGATCGCAAGACCTCTTTTCTCAATGGAGAATCACGTTGGATTTTTATCTTTTCAATTGTTAGTCTACACTGCAACTTTGTTTCCAGTTCAAACTACCTCCATAAAGTAAGTGACTCTTCTATGCTGGTCTGTTAAATCTTGCACTCCTTGGTGCTAGACTCCAATTGTGCCTCAGGACAGAGGAGACAAAACACAGCTATCCTGTTGGCCTCTGTTGTGGTTTTGAAGTTTTGTACTTTCTTTGTGGGTACAGTTAAATACTGGAGTGAGGAATGTGTACTTCCATGGCCTTGAACTGGGAGGGTTTTGAGCCTACTGGATCAAGGTTAAAACCTAAGAATGAACAGTTAAGAGTTTTGTGCTTTTCTCTCATTCCAGCCCCTTGTAGTGCTGTTACTTAGCAAGAGAAGAGTGAATGACAGGTACTGACAGAATCCAACATTAAGGTGTAAATAGCCTATTATTGCCTCAGAAGTCAAGGAGTAATAAAACCTTGAGAAATGAAATGAGTGTTTAGTAGTTACCCTGGTGCTCTCCAAAAATCTTGGCATGAGCCAAGATTTAGGAACAGGGCCTTATCATTAAGATTTTTTTAAAAATCAAGGCCGGTTTAGACAAAGTACTATGACTTTGAAACTCCCAGAGAGAAACAAGGTTGGGATAGATATTCAAGACTGAGTCTCCCCAAAAACCTGAATTCCAAGAATTCTTAGACTAAGTTGCCAAAGGAGGAAAAAACTAGTGAAGGAGGAAAAAATTAAAACTTAAAGTTCTTTCTTGAGCTCTTGGATTGTGATAATATAATAATCTTATTGACTTTCATTTCTGTATCCCTGTTCATTTGGAATTTAGTGTCTGACTTCTTTGTTACTTTTGGACCCAAATTTCTCTTTTCCTCCTTCCCTGTTCAAATCTGTTTGAAGCCTGTATCCCCATTTCTTTGGCCCCTATTCTGCTTTCCATTTCCCTTCTCTTTCTTTCATAGCTAGATAAAAGATAACTTTTTCCCCTATATCTAGTTTATTAAATCTCCCTAACCCTCTTGAGACTGGACATTACTATGCAGTGGATATAGATATCAGCCAGAAGTTGTAAAACTCAGTAGAGACCTTAAGCACGTTTCAAGGAGCAATTGTCCCACTGGAATTTCTATAAGGTTGGGTAAAGGGCTACCTGGTATCACCTGCAGTTACAGAATCTTAGTTGCTCTCTCCAGTCTATGCTGGAGAAACACTCAGCCCCACAATGATCACATAGGGGATCCTCTGTGTCCACCAGGGAATTGGAGATTAAGGTTTCTTAAATACTTCTGTGATAGGGTTGTCTGGAATTCCCTCTCAGGCTGTGGGGCACTGGTCTTGAGTTCTAGCCACAAAGGGTTAAGAGCCGGAAGGAGAGGGGGTAGGAGGTACACTTTCATGTCATTTAATTTTGATCCTGCCCTCTCCAGCTGCTTTCAGAATATTCATCTAAAGATACAATGTCTGCATTTAATACAATGCCTTAATCCCTGAGTCTACAGGTAACGTTGACTGTTTTAGATTGTAAGCTCCTGGAGAGCAGTATTGCAGTAGTCGGAATGTTTTAACATTGTTGTGTACAAAAGAACAAAATAAATATTTTGATTTCGTGATTCTATGCATGTCTTTTTACCAAGAGTCGTCATCGTCGGCAGCCGTCCGTCTCGAGAGACGATGGTGTAGCTTCTTAAGAGTCTATCTGCACCGCCGAGAATGGCTGTGCAGTCCGACTTGGGAGTGACACGGTATCTGTCTCCTCCCGTGTTGACGCTGGAGTGTCCTCTCCAGTGAAGCTGAAGCTACAGAGCCTGGGCAGGGTGATATGGAGGGTCTGCTGTTGCCCATGCAGCAGACCCCCCCTCTCTTCGCAGCTGAAGGGTCCAAGGGAAAGACGGAGTCAATACAGCTTGGCTTCAGGTGCGCCGCAGGAGTTGCCGGTGTTGACTACAACGTCAAACCGCCTTAGGGACTCCGGCTCCGGATTTTCTGTCGGGGTTTACTCCCTTAGCCTTTCCCCTGAAGAGGTATGCCGCAAGGCAGCGGAGGTTTTTTGGAGTCAGAGTTTTCCTTCTCTGATGTGCCCTGACTGGAAGATCGAACCAGCGACACTTAGCTCGCAGGCCGACGCTCAATCCACTGAGCCAAACCAGCCAGGGCTTTTACCAAGAGTAATATCAGAATAAGTGGCCTCTTCATTGTGCACAGTCTTGGCCATTACCATCAGTTTTTACATGGTCCCTTTGTTTTCATATCATTCTCCTGCTCTACTTAAAATGGCAAGCTAATACATGACACATCTACGGGAAGTTTTGCACAGGCGACAGGGTCTTCATGAAGCTGCAAATATCTCAGGATACCAAGGATTCCTGAATTTAAAAGCTGACTTGTTGGCCCTGGCTGGTGGTGTTCAGTAGGCTGAGTGCTGGCCTGTGAACAAAGGTCATCGGTTCGGTTCCCAGTCAGGGCATATCCTTGGGTTGTGGGCCAGGT
The DNA here is from genome assembly GCF_987537825.1 of Furipterus horrens. NCBI lineage: Eukaryota > Metazoa > Chordata > Mammalia > Chiroptera > Furipteridae > Furipterus > Furipterus horrens. The sequence goes on from NW_028327174.1 coordinate 187,166,340, forward strand.
TCCCAGCTAGGGGATTCTTTCTCCCTCTTTTCCCCCTCTCTCTAAAAGTAAATAAAAAACTTAAATAAATAAAAACTGATATGACATATCATGATCCTTTCCCTATATTGATGCTATCAGGGAAGGGGTCCCGAGTTGAGCCTCTAGGAACTTCACTGCTGAGCCTTGAGATGAGCTCTGGCCCTGCCCGTCCCTTTGGTAATGCCCAAATGCTGGTGTCATTGCCCTTCCTACTGGCCCCTGGATGGCCACCTTACCACTCAGCACCACTTCTGGTCTCTCCCGTGGTGCAGTATGATGAGCATGGACTTTGTGGAGTCCAGTGTACCTGGGTTTGGATCCTGGCTTTACCACTTGACTAGAAATATGACCTTCAACAAGTTATTTTAATAATCCCTAAGCTTTAGTTTTCTCAATTATAAAAAGGCAATACTAGTACATGTTTGAATTAGGAGCAATATGTATAAAGCTCCAATACATTAAAGATATCCAAGCCATAGTAAGTATATATATTTTTATTATTTGTTTCCTGTCTCATCCCACAACATAATCTCCGTAAGGGCAGGGATTTTACTTTTTGTCTTTGTTCACTGATATATTACTAGCTCCTAGAAAATCCCTGGCACCTTGGAGGAGCTCAATAAATATTTGTTATTGTTATATGAGCTTGCAATTGAACTAGATAGAATACGCAGCTCAATAAGTACAGTACCTGATACAAAGATAAAACAGTAGTAATAGCAACAATGATAGTTGTTACATATCCAGCACTTATGGGCCAGTCATGGTACTAAGCTCATTTCACTACTTCATTCAATTTCCACAATAGTTTCAGATATATAGTCTCCATCATATTGATAAGACAGGCTCACAAAATTTAAATCATTGGCTCCAGATAATAGCAAGAAAGTGACTGTGCTGGAATTTCAGCTCAGACTTCTCACTCCACAATCAATGATTTTTAAAAAATCCTGTTAAGAGAATTTTCCCAAACATAGAAAAGTAGAAAGAGTAATGTCATGAACCCCTCTGCACATACCACTCAGCTTCAACCAACAATGATAAATCCATGGCCAACCTGGTTCCCAGAGTTCATGATCATAACCCCTTGCTATAGGATCAAACTGGTGGAATAGAATATTGACTCCTTATGAGCAAAAGAAGAGCAGACCTCTAACCATGGGAGTGGTTAGGAAAACCTTCCTGAGTTCCGATTTGGTTAAACCCCTCCTCACCATATGATCACCCAGGCTTAATGTGAAGTCCCAAGGGATGGAATATTCAATCCCTGGTCTGTTACTGTGCTCAGGATGTGTGAGGCCTCATCCAAATAAAAACTCTGGGAAGAACTCAATTTGTTAAGTGTATGTGCTTAATTTGGGAATAAAGAATTTTCCACTAAGGCTCATTACTGCCAAGGGACTTGGCGGGGGAGGGGGTTGGGGGGTGGGGGGGGCCTGGGTCCAGAGGAACAAGTTCAGAATGGGAGATTGTTTACACAAAAATCACTAAAATCTAATCTCCACAAGGGCAGGGATCTTTGTTGATTTTGTTCATTGATGTTACTAAGGACCTAGAGTAGTACCTGGCACATCATGGGCACTCAATAATTACTTGCTGAATAAATTAGTTAAATGAGTGACAAGGAAGTGTTCTGTGCTTAGGGGCTTTTAATAAAGATGGGAAGAATGATGTCACCTCTGAAACAATTAGCTTTTCAAGTCTGGGGGTTAACAGTGCTATTATACTTCATTAAGGATGTCTCACACTTTTCCAAAAATATATTTATTTTTAAAAACAGAGAAGTTTTATAGAGTCATATTTTCCAGAGACAAACTAGAGTTCGGATTTCAGCTTGGAGTGAAAGTTAAGCATCAGTAATCTCATGCAGAAGCATTTCTCTCTGCAGGAGGTAAAACATTCTGCCTGACTACAAATACTCAGTTCTCTAAATCTTGTTTGTACTTCTGCCATCACTTTACACCATTCCAGGGCTCTGGCAAGCAAGATAATCCACCTCTAAAATTCAAAACTTCCAAATTGAGATGAACGATTGCTGGGCTTGGCTTGGGGTTTATAACCAATTCGATCATTAATCATCTGTTCCCGGTTCTTGGGGTCACTGCTGAGCCCTATGGCACCTTCGCCATCACTGCCTCCTACAACATCCGCATCTTCCTTTTGTTTCTTACGGGTCTGAAAGTATAAAAGTTTCAGGATTAAGGTAACATGCTTTCCCTTAGCAAATATTTACTTGGCACCACTATGTACTTGGCATAGGGTAAAGGACTGGGTTAGGGTCTATAGAACAATAAATTGAAATCCTAGGTTTGAATGGTTAGGAAAACAAGGTGGGTACAGTAGTCCCCTCTTACCCCCGGTTTTGCGTTCCAAGGTTTCAGTCACCCGTGGTCAACCAAGGTCCAAAAATATTAAATGAGCAATTCCACAAATAAATAATTCATAAGTTTTAAATTGCATCCTGATCTGGAATGTGAATTATCCCTTTGTCCAGCATCTCCGCCCTGTATACACCACCCACCTGAGGGTTATTACTTCGTAGCTGTCTCAATGATCAGAATGACTGTTGCAGTATCACTGTGCATGTGTCCAAGTCACCCTTATAGTAGTCCACCGCTAAGTGACATGCCTGTGTCATTCAAGTTTGCTTATCATCACGTAGCCATTGTACCACCTCACATCATCATAAGAGTGAGTACAGTAAGATATTTCAGTAAGATATTTTGAGAGACAGCCCACATTCACATAACTTTTATTATAGTATATTGTTGTAGTTGTCCTACTTCATTATTAGTTATTGTTGTTAATCTCTTACTGTGCCTAAGTTATAAATTAAACTTTATCACAGGTACATATGTATAGGAAAAAACATAGTATATATAAGGCTCAGTGCTGTCCCTGGGGGCCTTGGAACATATCCTCTGCAGATAAGGGAAGACTTCTATATGATGATAAACAATATAACCCTACCCCCCTGGATGTCACACTCTACCAAGGAAACATGTAAACAGACAATTAAAACATAGGGTGATCTAAGCTATGACAGAGGAAAGCCCATACTGCCGAAGAGACAAAAAGAAGAGGTGAGGAGTGAGGAGTGAAGGTTCAGAGCAGGAAGCTGCAATTAGAAAGCTAAGCAAGAGCTGTCAGAAAAGGGGGAAGGGAAGAGTGTTTCAGTCAATGTATTATTCAAGGTAACAGGTGGGAAAATAACGTGACGGGTAAAACAATAACCACCAGAAATCAGCAGCTTGACTGACATCATGAGATTAAATGTAACACAGGAATAGAAAGTTTGGTGCTATCTTATCAAAAGTCTTGGGGTTTTGTTTTGTTTTCAGAGAAAATCTCTGGCTTTTAAATCATAAGTGACTGCAGAATTCAAAAGATCTATGTCTCAGTTTGACCATTTTCAAAAAGAGATCCTACTATGTAACTAAAGAGAATAGATGATGATGATTTTTCCTTAAGAGAATGAACATATCTTTAATCTAGACTTCCTTACTAAAAGTGGCTCGACTACTCAGATCACTGGAATTGCTTCCATATCTCACCACTTACTGTTAAACTTATAATGCCAATGCCAAAATACTAAAATGAATCACATAAGGTATTACTATACCAACAACTATAAAGCTACTTTTCCTCACCCTGTATATGTAGTTGACTATAATGATTTCCCTAAGTTACTCTCTAGGTAGTCTATTCTACCAATAAGTAATATTAGAAACCTTCCCAAATTACTTTGTGACCACAAGTTCTAAAAAGCAAAGGATGCTATCATTTTATAAGCCATGAAAAACTCTTAGAATATCCAGATGGAATGAAATCATTTAAAGGGCTTCCCACCATGAAAAACTGCTGACTGTTTCAGAACCCAGAGCCACAAAAATGTAATCAAACTGGTTTCATTAAATAAAATATCAGTTTTCTTCTGGTTTCATTCTAGTTCAGGGCAAAACTATCCCTCCCACCTACGGTGCTCTAAAACAGGTCAAACCCACGGGATCCTGCCTTTAGTAGAAAAACTAACTCAATAGTGAGCTGGCTCCACAGAGGCAAAGTTCAGTATGCTAGCACTTTACGAGACTCATTACAACTGAAGTTTAAACCATAAAGTTCATCCTTATGAGGACACTATCATTATGAGCTTTTAAAAAGCAAAAAATTATGATGCTTAGAGAACACTAAAGTCTCTGGGATGAGCAAGAGGGAAAACAAACCCAAGCCATCTGTCTTAATAAGAAGCACACACAGGCTGGGAGCTGAGCCCCCAGAGATATGAATGAGGGAAAAGCAAAGTCAGAGGAGGTATCTGAGAGCAAACAGGCTGGTGATCTGTATAACTATAACACTGTTATCTTCTCTAGCACAATTATAGCAATTCCTTAATGTAATCTAATACTGAGAAATAAATTTTTATGTGTTAAAAAAAGCATATACAATACATGGTAAAGCCATCATGTTCATGGATATGCACAAGATGTAATATCCTCTGCCAAACAGTACAAAATATCTACAAGGACAGCAAATGAAAATAGACTTGTGTTGAGCACCTCCGTTGGGCCTGGTATTGCAGGGGACAGATGCAGAGAAGAATATACTCATTCCTGTCTTCAAGGAGCATATGGTCCAGTGGGGGGAAACAGGAAACGGACAGTTATAATAGAGTGGAGAGTACCTATGAAAGAGGTCAGCCCAGGAGGAAGAGGTTGAACCTAACCTAGCTGGGGAAGGTAGTCAGGAAAGACTTCTGGAAGGAGCTGAGTCAAAAGACGAGTAGGAGTTAGCCTGGCAACAAAAGGCAAAGGGCACTTCAGGTAAAGGAAACAGAGTGCATAGGCACTGAGGGTCAAGTTAAAGATAACTCGGCAATGCAAGATAAAGTGGAGAGATGAGCTAGGGCCTTCTATGCCATCCTATGGAATTTGGACTTGATCCTGAAGACCACTGAAGATTTTAAGCCTTATTAATGCACATCTAACAGTGTGGGTAAGGGTACACTTAACAATACACATTGAGCTCCGACTATGTATTATGTCCTGGGAACAGTGAAAAAGACAGACATGATTTTCACAATCAAGGTTCCTAATGTAAATGGTTTTACAGTAAACAAATCATTGTAAATTATAATAAATGCTACAAAATCAAAGAACAAAGTGTTCTGAGTGACCCTAGTGAGCGTGGATAGGAATGACACACCTAAGTTGGATAGGGTCAGAAGAGGTCTCTCAGACTGAGGAAGTGACATTTAAACAGACATGAAGAAAGAGGGAAATGATATGTGCAAAGGCCACGAGTGATAAAGAGATTTGCGTATTCAAGGAAATGTAAGAAAGCCAGCGTGTCTGGGGTACAGAAGGCAAGGCAACCAGCAGCAGGAAGTAAAACCTGAGAGGGGCCAGAACATACAAAATCCTGTAGGCCATAACATATTGAGATTTTTATCTTTGGTACAGCAAACGGTTGAAGAGTTTTAAGCAGGGGAATGACATGACCTGAACATTTTTAAAGATCATTCTAGATACCTGATGAAGAACAGATAGAAGAAAACAGAATGTAGGTAGAAAGCCACTTTAGGATGCTACTGAAATAGTACAGAGAGATGATGGTTACTTGGACTAGGGTTGGAACAGTGAAGATGAAAAGGTATAGGTAGGTTCTAGAAATATTCTGGAGGTAGACTGAAAGGGCTTACTGACAGATTGTGTATGAAGAGTGAGGGAAAGGGAGAAACTCCAGAGTGACTCCTAGGGTGGTGACTTGAGCAAATGCATAGATATTGATGAGGACTACTGAGGTGAAACTGGCTTGAAAAGAAAATGAGTTTTGTTTTGTTTTGTTTTAACATGTTAAGTACAGTGGACTGAACAATGAAACCCAATGTTATCAGGTCCTAATCCCAGGAATCTGCAAATGTTGTCTTACATAGAAAAAGGATCTCCGCAGATGTGATTAAGTTAAGGATCTTGAGACGAGGGCATTACCCCGGATCATTTGAGAAGGCCCTAAATGCCATCACACATATCATTATAAGAGGGCAAAGGGCAAGTTCAGAGACAGAAGGGAGAAGGCAGTGTGATCAGAGGGGCAGACATCTGCATAGCACAGCCACAAGTCAAGCAATGTCAGCGACCACCAGAAGCTGGAAGAGTCAGGAACCGATTCTCCCCTAGAGCCTCTGGAGAGAGCACGGTCCTTTTGACTCCCTGATTTTCAGTCCAGTGAGACCGATTTCAGACTTTCAGCCTACAGACCTACGAATGAATAAATTTCTGCTGTCCTAAACCACCAAGTTTGTGGTAATTTGTTGCAGCAGCCACAGGAAACTAATAATTAGTCGGAGATGCCTGTAAAAGATCCAAATAAGCTGTTGATATTAAGAGTCTGGAGTTCAAAAGTTAAGAGTTATTGTTTCAAATATACCTAATGGTTTGAAAGTTGTACGCTTACCTCCAAGTCCTTTCGAATGCTCTCAAACTCCTCAATGTCATCAAGCTTCAGCTCCAGGCGGGTTGGTTTTCGTCGCAGCATACTGAAATCTACATGAAGAGCCAGACCCAGTGAACTATTAGCTGTTAAAAATGGCAGAGAGAAGGAAAAACTGGAGGGGATAAATCTCAGCTGCAAATATAAGATCAATTTGTAAGCATGCACACTAAACTGAATGGCAATTCAAAAGACTCATATGGATTCACACGAAGACTTCTAAGCCTTCAGGTGTCTGAACATGACATTTTTATTACATGATAGAGATCCACAACTCAGTTATTCAAAAAAACCCCTCTTTCTTCATGAACTTAAAATAGCAAGTTGCCTATAAGAGAATGTTAGGCAAGTCACTTTAATCTCATGATCCAATCACATTCAAAGATATTTTCTAGCTAAGAGAATAACATTAAAATATCACATCTTGCCCCGGCTGGTGTTGCTCAGCGGATTGAGTGCCGGCCTATGAACAAAAGGGTCGCCAGTTCAATTCCCAGTCAGGGCACATGCCTCGGGTTGTGGGCCAGGTCCCCAACTAGGGGTGTGCAAGAGGCAACCATACATTAACATTTTTCTCCCTCTCTTTCTCCCTCCCTTCTCCTCTCTCTAAAAGTAAATAAATAAGATCTTTTTTAAAAATCACATCTTAATTCAGTCATGTTAGTGGGAGAGTATACAGGCCATTAAATTTGATCAACTACATATAAGAATTGTGAGAGATTTGTGAGCACTCCTGAATACTAAATCAGTTTACTAAATCTCTTCAAAACTCCCTTTAACTCACCGATTCACAGGGTTTTCCTTAGGGTCTAACTAGGTCCTAAGTAGACAGGTCATTCATTAAACAAATACTTCTTGGTGCTCCAGCTGCAGGATTAAAAGGCACAGTCACGATCTGTGGAGAAAACAAATACGTAAACAGAAAACTGCATAGTGCACTAAGAATGTTGATGAAGGTAATGCAATGGCATCACACAGGCCCAATCCACTCTGAGTTGAGTGGAACATGGAGGACTTCCTGGAGGAGACAGTGTCTTAGTTGACTTGTGAAGGGCATTCTAGGCTGAGAGAACAAGGACACAAAGGGGCTCTAGAGAACACTCCAGTCTGAAAACCAAAGGTAATGCTTATGCTAACAAAAAGCTTTTTTTGGAGGAAAGAAACTTCCTTATTGAGTTTAAAATCTATTGATGGCATCATCTTTATTTTCCACAGCACCCAGTAGAGTGTATCTATAATAATCAAGCAGTAAATGTTTTATAAACCAGAGATCCAAATAAAGTGAATTTTCCTTAAGCATTGTGCTGTGCTTTCCCATTCTCATTCTTTACATTTTTTTAACACAGAATCCCCGTGATGTTGAAAAATTATCCCTATTTTACAAATGAAGTTGAAGCTGTTGTTTAATAAATGTCAGTCCCCCCCATAAAAAGTATATATAGATGAGGATTAAATGAGAATGAGTGAGTGAAAGCTCCTTTATTTATAGATATAAATTATTATTACCTGCATCTAGGATGTAGCTAAGAATTGCCAAGTAAACAAAGGAAGAAATGCTTCCTTCTCCCTCCCATGAAAATTGGGATAGAAACAAGTGGTATTATCAACACAAATTACTAGCACATTACACTTCAATTTGCATTGTACTAAATCAGATACTGTCTTGATTCCAATGTAGATAACTGGTGGAGGAAGCCAAAGCTCCCGCGAGAAATGCTGAAAAGAAAAACACTGCTTTGCACTCTTCACTTTTCTGCAAACTGTGAAAAACTTGCCACTAGGGAGCAGTAGAGGCTAATGGGTAAAAGTGCTCGCTCTGGAGGAAAAAGGGCAGACGGCAGAGGTTCTAATACTATCCGTTGCTTATCTTGAACAATGAGCTTCATCTTTCACTAGATCTTAATTTCTAAATCGGCACTCTGTTATTGTACGGGCTGAATGATGTAATGAAGACTAAGTTCCTGGGATATAACTTAGTAAACGCTCGATACATAACAGCCATTATTATTGTAACTGTCCCTGTGGAGAGGGGCGGGAAAGACTCCTGTACATCTCAGAAAATACTAATATTTTGAGCATCACCCCCGACATGAGGGCAAAAACCTTATCTTTTGCATCGCTGATGCCCCAGCACCCAGCGGGACACAGGGTCTTGCGGAGTTGTTTGCATGTACCTGACGCCTCATATCCATATCACTTTAAATCTGATACGAAGACCAGTCTGAAACCCACAAAGGCACGCCGCGGCTCCTCCGCCGGGTCTTTATTTTACTTCGGCGCTAGAGGACTCTTCGAGCTTAATCTCTCGCTGCTGCCCAAATTCATGCACCTCAAAAGGAGCCCCAGGGGAAGAACTTCCGGACAGCGGAGAACAGCTCCCTAGAGGCAGCTTCAGCGCAGCCTTCAGCTATCCAGGGCAAGGGTTTCCATGGTAACGTGGTTCCCCACTCAAGGACGACCTAAGGCAGCTCACGGGCCCCGGAAGCCCTCAAGTCGCTCAGTTCAGCCCGGGGCCGCGCCACTCCGCGCACCTACCTGTTTTCAAGCCTGCTCGGTCCCGTCCTGGAACCTCAGCGCCCAGCGTAAATCTGCTGAGCCACCTGGACTACGCTTCCCAGGCCGCTCTGAGCCTCTCTCCTCGCAGAACCTCTGCTTCCGCGTACATTTCTCAGAGGCTCTACGGGTCTCACCTCTAGACGTTCCCAAAACCTTTCCTTCTCACCCACTACGATTCCCATCGTGCTCCACGCCGCCCCGGACGATGCATCCCTCCTGATCCACTTCCGGCCAGTGACGCAGTTCCTCTTCGCTGGGGGCGCGCGGAGGATTGTCTGAAACGCTGCGCTCGGCTCTGCCCGGGCTTTCGCGGCTCCTGAGCCCAGCATGGCTTCCTCGCGAGCATCCTCCACGGTACAGATCTCAGCTCCCCCTGGCAGGGAGTGCGGAGGGCCTGGGGGTCCCTGCGGAAGGGGGCCGTTAGGGCACGGGCCAAGGCAGTGGAGGGCTGAGGAAGAAGGTTGCGAGACTCGGTCTGTCTTAGCGGAGCTTCATTTCCCTATTAAGTGCCTTCATGTGCTTAAATTCACCTGCACCTCTCGTACAGCCGCGAACGGTAAATGCTTCTCCCGACTGGTCCAAAAACGAAGCTCTGAAAGGGAGAAGTGTCCTGGCCAAATTTTATGTTTATGCCAGCCTTTTTCATTGTCATGAGGCCTCCTGACTTCATATGTACTGCCTGGAGTCTTGAAAACGTTTGAAATGTATAAACCTGTACCTTTGCAACTTGCTCCCCCATAACATCGGCTTGGTTATTTCAGTTATCCTTTATATTTTCCCTGAGATGAGCAGTAACCCCGGAAGAGTCATAAAACCCGAGGAGAGATTGCACTCCAGCCGAATGAATTAAACATGTCCCAAAACAAACCCTGGATAGGAAAGTCACCAAGAGAAACTTAAGTTTCATCAGCCTCTTCCTGTCTGAGATACGAGCACCCTCTCCTCGCCCCCCATCAAGGAAGACGTCTTAACGTGTCTTCCTTGCTCTTTCCTTTGGGGAGGAAATAACAGTGGAAGCTCAACGGGAACCTGATCCTAGCAAATTGCTAAAATTAAGCCCTAGGTTAATCCAGGTCTTTGATTTAGCAGGCAACCAAAACTAAGGCCCCTGATGACATAGTCGCTGCCGTTGTGAAGAAACCACACATCTATTATGGAAGTTTGGAAGAGAAGGAGAGGGAGCGTCTGGCCAAAGGAGAGTCTGGGATTTTGGGAAAAGAAGGACTTAAAGCAGGAATTGAAGCGGGAAATATTAACATAACCTCTGGTAAGATGCAAAGTGTGAGTCCATCTTTATCTTTGGTGCCCAGAGTTTCTGCATTGAAGGCCTTCCTCAACTTAGATGTCACTAGTTTTATAGTGTCAAAAATTTTCTGTTTCTAAACTTACTATCTATATATGGTCATACTTTGCCTGCCCTGCTTAGCAACAGGCAGAGAACCTTTTGCTTAAAACCTATTAAACAATTTTTCTCCCATGAATTATTAGTGATTTTACCAGGAATTATTCAGCGTGTACAGCCGACCCTCAAACAACATGGGTTTTAACTGCACGGGGCCACATATATGCAGATGTTTTTCAATAAATACTGTAAACGTATTTTCCTTATGATTTTTTATAACATTTTACTTTTCTCACCTTTATTGTAAGAATATAGTACATAATGCATGTCGCATACAAAGTATGTGTTAATTGGCTGTTTATGTTGTGGGTAAGGCTTCCAGCCAGTAATAAGCTGTTAGTAGTTAAGTTTTGGAGGAAGTCAAAAGTTTCAGGTGGATTTTTCACTGCACTGGGGGTTGGTACCCCCTCGCCCCTTGTTCAGGGGTCATCTGTATTTAGATTCAAATTGATTCCATTTATCTTCTAGAGATCTAGTACAATTCTGGCATTGGTTTGGCACTACTGTGGTTCATAATAATATGTTGCTAGTTTTCTAATTATTTTTCTCCCAAAATTATAATTATGAAAATATTAGCTTTTTTACTTTGAAAAAAATCAATTAGAAATGTGTGAAGTAGAAAACCTTTAATCCTTATTAATTAGATTATATTTTTGCATGAATTGAATACACCTACAAGTTATAATTTTTTTTTCCATAAATAAAGCCATGTTATACAAATTGTTTTTTAACCTGTAGTTTTCACTCTGTATACTGTTGAGGATATCTTTCCATGTCAGTACCAATAGTTCACTATATTTTAAAAATAAAATTATGTGTATCTGTAGTAAGAAATTCAAACACTATGGGAGGGTATAAAATGAAAAGACTTCTTGCCCTGGTTGGGTAGTTCAGCTGTTAAGAGCATTGTCCTGATACGCCAAGGTTGCGGGTTCAATCCCTGGTCAAGGCACATACAAGAATAAACCAATGAATGCATAAATAAGTGGTATAAATCAATGTTTCTCTCTCCCTCTTTTTCTCCTCCTCCTTTTCTCTCTCTGAAGTCAATAAATAAAATTTTTTTTAAGAATGAAAAGACTTTACTGCAGAAAGAACTTCAGTCAAGTTTCTCATTGATCCTCCCATGCATTTTTTTCCTTTACACATGCACTTGAGCAATTTTCTTAACCTTTTAGGCTACTTTAAACATAACTGCATCACCACTGTGCTTAACATTTTCATCCAAATGCTTGTATTTGGTGTGGGTTTTTAAACTAGCTATTAACTGTCTCAAAAAGCCTTATAGTCAAGGAGTATCATTTTCATGGTGATTATTTCCAATGGACTAGTTTCACTTGTACGTGTCCCAATACTGAGACTCTTTTAGAGAATAGCTTTGGCAATTTTTAAAATAATGTTTCTATTATATTCTGAGTAGAAGACCTCGTTAACTCATTTGCTAAACATGCTCCATATTCTTTACTTTCTTATCTCATGTACGCTGTGTGTGTGTGTAAGTGTAATGTTGCCAAATGAAACAAGATGGCTGGAATTATTTTGTTGCCTTTTAAAGTTGTGTCATTGCCCTGACTGGTGTGGCTCAGTGAGTTGGGCATCGTCCCACAAACCTAAAGGTCACCAGTTCAATTTCCAGTCCGGGCACAAGCATGGGTTGTGGGCCAGGTCCCCACTTGGAGGCATGTGAGCGGCAGCTGATCACATTCTCTCACATCGATGTTTCTCTGCCTTTCTCCCTCCCTCCCCTCTCTCTAAAAATAAGTAAAATAAAATAAGCTGTGTCGTTTAGTTTCTGTGGAATTATTTCTTTTCCCCTAATTGATTTCCCTGTCTGATGATTATGCTGATGCTGCCTGTTCTTTTTATAGGGGAAGTGTTTGAAATTGAGGAGCACATCAGTGAGCGGCAGGCTGAAGTATTAGCCGAGTTTGAAAGGAGGAAGCGGGCCCGGCAAATCAACGTTTCCACAGACGACTCGGAGGTCAAGGCCTGCCTCAGAGCCCTGGGGGAGCCCATCACACTCTTTGGAGAGGGTCCTGCCGAAAGGAGAGAAAGGTGCTTTTCTAAATACCTGTGCTTTTCTTTTTTAATCTCAGGGTTCTAGTTCCAGGTTTCAGTTGATACTTATAGAAAAACTTTACTAGAATGTCTCAGATATCATTAAGAGAATATCTTAGGTTGTGTTTATATAGTTTAACCTATAATCTGAGTCTCAGGCCAGTTTTTTCTGCCACTACTAATTTTTCTTTATGAACTGTGAAGGGGGTGTTGACATGCTCCCTTTCTCACCCCTTTCCTCCCCTCCCCAATGTGGAATTTTGAGTTGGAGTTGGGTAAACATTTGTAGTTGAACTTGGAAAATTTAACCACAAAGGCTTTCCTTATCAATGACGTAAAACGTAATACTGGGTGGTTTTGGATATTATTGGGAAGGAGCACTATCCTCAACTAATGCTCTTCTTGTGATTTTTAATGTTGCAAAGTCTCCTAGTGACGGGCTAGTTGTACGCAGTTATGAGGCCCCCCTTTTGTCTTCCTATTCACTGTTCTATCTCTCCTCATCATCTTTTTTGTTGGGTTGCATAGTTTGTGTGTTTAATCACTTCAAAACCTCTAAGTTATCTTGTATTCATTAAACATGGCCAACAGTGCTGGGCCTGTTTGAAGTACAAGGCAAGAAAACTATTTTTCTTGTTCTCCATGCGTTCCCATGCTGACCTAAGCTCAACGTGGCTGTTCTTACCTCCAGACCTTTACATAGTACAACCTCTGCCTCAGCAGTCCTCTCTCATTCTTGGTCTATTGACCCGACTAAATGAGGACTCAGGTTAGGTAACACCTCCTTTATGAAGCCTTCCCTGATCCTCTAAACCTAGGTTCGGTACTCCTTTTATGTTTCCCCTTTAGCATCTTATACTTACCACTGTGTTAATATTTAATATATATAAAGTACTATATAACTCCCTGTTACTTTCTGCCCCCCTCCCCAACGACTGTGCTACTGGAAGTCAAAACACGGTTTCTTAGTTATTGTTGTATACTTAGCACCTGAGTCAGTGTCCAGGACGTGTGGCACTGAGTGAGGGTTGGCTGTTTTTACAGACTAAGTGGTAGCTGTGTTGGGGCTAGTTCACTTCAAATTGAGTAGGGTAATTACTTGTAGTTCAGCTTAGGGTATCTTAAGTGTGAATGAAATCACACTGGAGGTTTAGGCATAACATCTCGACTCTCAAAGAAGGTTGCTTGGAGTTCAAATGGTGAGAGAGTAGGGGAAGCTTGCTCCCTTCTTAGATGTACTCTTCAAAATCTCATCTCAGCTCTTTAAATTTCAATTTTTTTTTTTGTCACAGGTTAAGAAATATCCTTTCAGTGGTCGGCACTGATGCATTAAAAAAGACCAAGAAAGATGATGATAGGTCTAAGAAGTCCAAAGAAGAGGTAAAATATGTCTTTACCTTCATAATATAAACATGAAGGGGATGAGGGACCAGCTTTCTCATTGAATGTGTTCAGTGGTTTGCTTTGCTAGGCTTAGGGGCAGAGGGCAGACGCCTCTACTATTCAAGAATAGTGGTTGGCGGTAGTTTGTGCTCCGTTAGGTATGAATGAATATTAGTAAGTTTCAGGAAAGAACCATAACTTTTCCAGTACAACTTTAAACAAGGAACCAGAATCCATCTAATAAGACCTCACAGAAAGAAACACAGTAGAAAGCACATCTGCCTGATTTCATCCTATTACTGAACTGATTCACCTTTCTTCAGGCAGTTATAATAAAACAGAACTGACAGCTCTGAGAGTGGGGGCAGGAATGCTTCAGACTTCATATTTTTGCTCTTAATTTAACTTTCAGTATCACCAAACCTGGTACCACGAAGGACCAAACAGCCTGAAGGTTGCTAGACTATGGATTGCTAATTATTCACTGCCTAGGTAAGCGGAGCCTCTAGAAGGAGGAAGAGGCGTATTTTTTCTTGTGTCCTCTCAGGGATGGAGGGTCTGCTTTATAATGACTAGCTGTGAAATGAAATTGACTGGCAGGATACTTGTGGGACCCTTGTCTAAACTCCATTTGCTTACGATGGTATTGTCGTTCGTGGGGCGTAGGGCAGTGAAGCGCTTGGAAGAGGCCCGTCTGCATAAAGAGATTCCTGAGACAACCAGGACCTCCCAGATGCAAGAGCTGCACAAATCTCTCCGGGTAAGATGCCCTCAGCAATTGTCCAATATTTTAAAGGTTCTTAAATATTTAGTAGATTTTCTATTTTGGCCCGCCTCCAGGACGGTAAAGGCGGCTATAATTACTTGTGTCTGCTTACACTGTGGTCGTTTGGGAGGGGCCGTCCATTTAGGTGGCAGGAACCTGCTGTACTTTGTGCTCAGCAGAGTCCTATGGTTCTGCTCCTGAATCCTTCCATTTAGTATGTCAAAGTGGTACTGTTGGTCTGTCTGTCCGCGGTTTTCTTCTTTATGTTTAGCTGACACAGAAGCTAGCAATGCTAAGACTGTAGAAGAGAGTGTGCTGGGGTTTCACATAGGCCTTGCCTCCATTTGTTCATGAATATAAGTGTCTCCTAACTGAGCAAAAGTATAAAGGAATCTTGGGTTATATTAAAACTCAAGCTGCTTTTTTATAGTGGAAAAGCCAACTCTTGGATTAACCTATTAATGATTTCCATTTTTGTTTTTTGTCTTTTTAAGTCTTTGAATAATTTCTGCAGTCAGATTGGGGATGATCGGCCTATCTCCTACTGTCACTTTAGTCCCAATTCTAAAATGCTGGCCACAGCTTGTTGGTAAGTTCCATTTTACAGTGACTCCTTTTATCCTAAATAGGGAACAGGTTTCGGGGGGAAAGATCAGCCTGTCTTAGATGTCTATATCTATATCCTCTTCCTTTGCTTCTCATTATCACACTGAACTAGAGATTCTACTGCTCTACCTGTTTATTATACAATAATAAAATCTTTGTGAACAGTTCTGATTACTCACAAGGGACCCCAGAGATCTTGACATGGACCAGTCTGTCATGTTCTTGACACCAGTATTCTGGAGCATGTCACAGAATGAGCTAATAGACTAGCTACTATCCACACCCCAATATAGCTTCTCTTTTTCAGTTATGTGACCTAGGCAAGATATTTGCTTTCCGTAAACTTCAGTCTTTTTATCTTAAAGTCGGGTGAGATGATGTTTGTAAAACATTTTGCCTTGGTAGTGCCAGGTATGTGGTAAGGGCTTAGTAAACCTGGATCATTATTTTTACCTTTATTTTTTACTTACCACCATATTTGAAGAAAACTCCTAGGATGTGATAACTGTTGTTTTGTTCTATTTAGTTATTCTTGTGGGACATGGCCCACAAGGTAGTAAGAGGGGAAACTACCTTTTATTGTACACACAGGAACCACTTGACTAGGCAGAAGCTGAGACCGTGGTTCAGGAGAAAGCCAATGACCTACACAAATATCTCCACTTCTCCAAGCCTCCCTTGCCTTCATTATAAAGCAGAAGTTATCGTTGCTTTTTTATGTACCTCACAGATCTGTTAATAAGGATCATTTGAGGTGACAGATATAGGAGTAATTGATTGGAAGTTTTCTGAAACAAAAAAGAAGTCTAAAAAAATGTTAAGCACTTTGTAAGCAGCAAAATGCTTTTCATATTTAGGGAGATAGTATCCTTATTAATGTTATTATTATTGGATAGTTTAATCTCTCCTACCTTCCCTCACAAATTGATCCAGAAGTTAAGGAGAATAGAAACTTGCGTGTGTTATTTATAGTCCAGTAGAGGCCTCTAGTTGCATGAGACCTGGATGTAGGTTTGTCCTTTAACACTTCAAATAATAAGCCTTTCTTTTGCTTTTGCTTTTGCTTTTTCTGTCTGCCACTATAAACTTTATTGAGGGTAAGAAGAGATTGTCCTTTAGTAATATTACCAAGGTACCTTTTCCTTCCCAGACCAACCCTGGCTGAGATGCTTTCCTTTGTATTTGATAGGAGTGGGCTTTGCAAGCTCTGGTCTGTTCCTGATTGCAACCTCCTTCACACTCTTCGGGGTAAGTTAAAATCTTGTTTAAATCTGTGTCTTTGTCACAGTGTGAACTCTATTGAGCAATAAAACTTTAAAACTCTACCTGGCATTCAGACCCAGTATGTCCACGATTAACTTTTTATTTGTTTTGACTGGGTTTGGTTTTTCTGATCTCTAAGGCTGGAAGATAATAACTTCATACACATACGACTTTTCTCTTAGGTCCAACCCACTCTACTGTTTTACAGTCCCTGAACCAAAAATTAAAATTTTTTGTGTGTTTCGCTTTAAAAAAAAAAAAAAGATTTTTTAAATTTATTTTTAGAGAAAAGGGAAGGAAGGGAGAAAGAGAAACACCGATGTGAGAAACATAGATTGGTTGCCTGTTGCACGGCCCCCATCAGGGGCCTGGCCCACAGTCCGGGCCTCTGCCTTGGCTGGGAATCGAACCAGCAACCCTTCAGTTGGCGGGACAACACCCAACCCCCTGAGCCACACCAGTCAGGGCTGTTCTGCTTTTTTTTAAAATGAGATTTAAATATTAGTTTAAATTAAAATAATTGAGTACTTACTAATACACTATATCATGTGTTCCCTTATGTATACCTTATACTATTCATCATAGTCTGTATTTGCACATAAGTTATAAGGGGGCAGGAACCCTTTAACTTTCATCTCTTAACACTCCTTCAGGCCATAACACAAATGTAGGGGCAATTGTGTTCCATCCAAAATCCACTCTCTCCTTGGACCAAAAAGATGTCAATCTGGCCTCATGTGCTGCTGATGGTTCTGTGAAACTCTGGAGCCTTGACAGGTGAATATTACTGTTTTCTCCATACAACAATCACTAAAGAAAATAGTTGATTGGTTGACCCTTGGGACCTGAAAAATCTGGCATTTAACCCCAGAGATACTCTTAAGAGTCAAAGAAACTTGTTATGAAGTAGAATAGAGGATTTTTCTTACACCTGTTCTCAGCAGAGGAGTTATGTCAGGTGTTTTCGTATTGTTAACTTTAGACCTTAATTTTTGCCTCTAATATAGTGGCCACTTTTCCCTGGCTCCAGTTACCCATTTTACCTCCTGCGCAATAGACTGACATCAGAGAAATGCACTATGGGGTAGACTGACTAAAGATTATATTTTGGCAGCATGGCGGTTCTTAGCACACAGCCACAGGGGAGAGGAAAGTGAGGTTCTGTCTGGCAGTATTGCCAAGAAAGTGATGTCTCCTCCCAGTAGCCTCCTCCCTTACCTAGACTGTATTTTCCAATCATCAATACAACAGGTTTTTTTAATGTGTTTATGCATATTTTTCAAGAAAATTTTGGAAGCATGTTGTTGGCTAAAAGACATCTGAATTCAATTGCTTAGTTTTATGTCTTTGGGAAAGCACATGAGACTTTTATTCCAGGCTTTTCTAAAGAGCTAATTAGTGTCTCCACTCTTTACCAGACAGGGTCTTATCTATGAGCACAGCAAGTTTTAATTGGCTTTGGTAAATACTTAGCAATATTTGCTCCCCCAGGGCTTTGATTAGGTGTATGTATGCACATTGGCAAAGTTCCCTTTTTAATTGCCCTCTTTAGGGTTCTTGTTTATTTTCTTACACTGGTGTTTCAGATCTTTCTGTGGTTACTGGGTAGTAGAATTTAATGGCCATCAAAAGGAAATTAAGCCTGTATTGATTTAGGAGTTCCTTTTTCCATGTGGATCCTTGAACAAGCTAAAGTTTGAGATATATCTGTAATCCACTTGCACCAAAACTGCTTGATCTTGGTAGCCTCTCATCTCTAACAGAGTATGCTTTCTTTCTAGAATTTCAACACTACTTAGGTGCAGAGAAACAGTTTTGCTTATCTTATATTTTCTCTGATTCTAAGTGGTACAGCCTTAAGAGTTTATTAACATACTGAATTAAAGTAGAAAGGGTTTCTTGAAGGGCTATGGACAATTTTGCCCTGTGGGTATATGAAATAGACCCATATCTTTTAAAACCTTGGGAAGCAACTTAAATTATTGTTATCCCTAAATTAGTTATAACAAATTACAAGTTTATTTATAATTTGGCCTCTCAAATTGTACAGAATTGGTGTGTCTGTGTGCAGCAGTTAATAAAGTCAATGAGTATTTATTTGCATGAGTATAAAACAGTTTACTCACCTAATATTTGACTCCTTTTCAGTGATGAACCAGTGGCAGATATTGAAGGCCACACAGTGCGTGTGGCCCGTGTAATGTGGCATCCATCTGGACGTTTCTTGGGTACCACCTGGTAAGCCTTTCTGTTCTATCTTGTTGACACTTTATGGTTAACTGCCAAGTAAACTTTTAGGACAGAGATTTCCTATTGACGGACAGTTGGGCTGTTTTCAGGTTTTGCCTAGTCAGAGTAAGTTGCCACAAATACTCTTGTACAAGACATTTGTGGACATGTTTTTCTTTCCTTTCTCCTGAATAAATACCTAGTAATGCAAGTGCTATATCGTAGGGTAAGATGTATATTTAACTTTTGAAAAACTTCCATGTGGTTTTCCAAAGTGGTTGTACCATTTTGCATCCCCTTTCAGTCCCGTCTTGTCCGGTCTAGCAAATGTGTAGCAAAATCTTATGGTTAGCATCCTTGTTGGTGTTGAATACTTTGTCATATGTCTTTTTAGCATTTGTGTTTTCTCTTGTGTAATCTTCAGGTGCTTCACTCATTTTTTTAAAATGTTTGTCTTTTTTTTTTTCCCCTGTTTGTATGTCCATGCACATAGACAGTTCTATTACCATTTATTGGAGAGACTTCCCTTAACTTGTTGAAATTGCTTGGCACCCTCCTTGAAAATCATTTGACCATATATGTGTGGGTGTATTTCTGTTTTCTCTATTCTACTCCACTGATTTGTCTGTGATTGATTTTTGTATCCCCAACATCCAGTTTACGGCCCAGTAACTATATCAGTGTTTGATTAATGAAAGAACATAATGATGAAATTGGGAGGAAAGAAGGCTGCAGAATCTTCGCTGGACATTCTTAGGGAATTCTCTTCTTAAAATAGTCACTGAAACAGATTTATAGGAAGTCATGGTTTCCCAGTTAGCACCCAAGACAGGTATGCTTAGTTACTGAGATATTGTTTATGCCAGAAAAGAATTTCTAGTTAATATGGTTATATGAAGTTTCAGACGCATAACTGAAACTACAACTACTAATAATATCTTGTAGAAACTGAGTAAATATCTGCTGGTTAATTATTAGTTTGGTGTTTTAGCTATGACCGCTCATGGCGCTTGTGGGATTTGGAAGCTCAGGAGGAGATCCTGCATCAGGAAGGCCACAGCATGGGTGTGTATGACATTGCCTTCCATCAAGATGGCTCTTTGGCTGGCACTGGGTAAGGCTTTTTCCCCATAGCCAGGGGGCACCTCACGAGTCTCACCTCTCACGTATGCCTGCTTCCACAGAGAACTGGATTCAAAATGTTCATTTGTAAATTACTTTATCAGGGGGCTGGATGCATTTGGTCGAGTTTGGGACCTGCGCACAGGACGTTGTATCATGTTCCTAGAAGGGCACCTGAAGGAAATCTATGGAATACATTTCTCCCCCAATGGGTAAAATAAGATCATCGAATGAGGGGTGGAGGGGGTTCTTTGTCAGGAAGTACTCTTTGTTTCTAACTTTGATACTACATCTGATCCACAGCTACCACATTGCAACTGGCAGTGGTGACAACACCTGCAAAGTCTGGGACCTTCGACAGCGGCGTTGCATCTATACCATCCCTGCCCATCATAACTTAGTGACTGGTGTCAAGTTTGAGCGTAAGCTTTCCTCCTGTTTTCGTCCTAATCATGAGAAAGACAGATTGCGCTTTCATGGAATGCAGGCAGGCTTTAGCTTTATGTGGTGGTGGAATAGGAGAGAATTTTGACTTTGTTAAAGAATTTATAATTTCCCGCGACCCTGCTGTCAGACAGACTGTGGCACTGCATGCTTCTTGTTGCTAGAAAGTAAAAAAGACTTCATGGATGCTTTGCTGCATCTTTTCTCCATGGAAGTCCTGAGCACTGAATCCTTAATATTATTCTAACAGGTTGTCAGAAGAGCCAGAAGACTTAATAATGTTATTTGTTTCCCTAAGTCT
Organism: Furipterus horrens; assembly: GCF_987537825.1. NCBI lineage: Eukaryota > Metazoa > Chordata > Mammalia > Chiroptera > Furipteridae > Furipterus > Furipterus horrens. The sequence continues at coordinate 187,186,980 of NW_028327174.1, forward strand.
GCTTGTAGTTGTGTCTTTTTCTTGGAGGCCTAGTAGGAACATAGATGAGAGCGTTCGGTTTTTCTGAATGGAGAAATACCTTCTTTTTCGAAATACTGTGTTCTAGAAGGTTTTTGTGCTTTTTTTTTTCTTGTGCTCTTTTGAACACTTGAATTCCTTGAGCAACTCCTCTTTTTTTCTCTTGTAGCTATCCATGGGAATTTCTTGCTCACTGGTGCCTATGATAATACAGCCAAGATCTGGACCCACCCAGGATGGTCCCCGCTGAAGACTCTGGCTGGCCATGAAGGCAAAGTGATGGGCCTAGACATTTCTTCTGATGGGCAGCTTATAGCCACTTGCTCATATGACAGGACTTTCAAACTCTGGATGGCTGAGTAGGTGGGAGCGTAGAAAAAGAACTCAAACCTCGGGCTCTCTCTTAAGAGCCATTTTTAAAAGAAAGGAATTGGTGTGTTTTGTTTTATCATGTTTGTTGTCAATTACCATGTATAGACCCTCAGTAGATTGGATTCCCATGTCATCCCCGACTCCAGGCAGGCAGCCTAGTTCCTGGATGTTGGTGAACCCCTTTCATGGTTGAATTTTAATTTCATCTTCCAGCCCTGCCAGAAACTATGTAGACAATTGTTTTTATGAATTCTCTGTTTGAATGCCCTGTTGCCTTCCTCACGCCACTCAGGATTGTGGGTGGTTCCATTTTTAGTTCTTGAAACTTGGCTTTCCATGACATGGTACGTGCTTCAGGACTACATGTGGCCCAGAGAGCCAGGTGGCAGGACTGCAGTCAGGAACCCTCGAAGAAAGAGGCACATCTCGCCACACGCTGCTTAAATAATGCCGAGAGAGCGAGACCCTTTCCTCTGCCTTGAGAATGGGAAGTGAAGAGGCAGACGCACAACTGTGCACAGGGTATGCAGGAAAGAAGATTTTCCCCTCTCCTATTGGCTTCACTTGGGATGCTACAAGCATCAGGGAGCGTCGAGAGGCTCAGAACTGAACATTGGCCTTGTCGGAAAATGTCTTCCACTTTTCTTTGAAGTTTGGCATCCTTTGTGTTACCTCAAAGCTAGGCCATTGTGTCAAGAGTCAATGAAATTTTTAGAAAGCTAACGTGTTACCTCTCTTATGCTGTTGGTCATTTAAAGGATAAACTCTTCTTGTTGAGGCAACTCCAGAAATACTCCCAAAGGTTTGTTCCTAAACATAAATTTTTTTTTCTTCTTTCTTTTTTATTACATACTTGATACAGAGTAAAATCCTGTTATAATAACTGTCTTTCAAAGACTTATTTTCCATAGTTAAGTCTTTTTTAAATCCCAGCCTTTGGTTCATTGGGGTCCCTTTTTTTTTGGTTTGAGATAAAACATGTGATCTCAAATATGATTACTCCAATTTCTATCTCCTTTTAATAAGCACTCTGTTAATAATTTTTAAAAAGAAATAAAGGGTTAGTGCATTGTGGGCCATACTACAGGTAAACTAGATCTGGACTTGGTAATTCTTACTCCTAGGCCATCCAGCATTTGCCTTCACCTTTTTCACCCCAAATATACAACCACTGAACTCTGAAAGTACACCATAAATTCATACAACTGGGGACCTGGCCTGCAACCTAGGCATGTGCCCTGACCGGGAATTGAACTGGCAACCTCTTGGTTCAACAACCACTGAACTCTGAAAGTACACAGTAAATTCATACAAAAATATAGGAAGTTGGAAGAAGAAAGGATTGTATATAGAGAATTTAAGGAGGGCTTACATGATGCCTTCCCCTGGAAGTGTTAAAAACACTTTTTACTTGCTATTCCAGAGGGGCTGATAGTCGCTTGTCTAGCTCAAGTCTTCAAGCTGTGATTGTGATATGTAGCTAAATATTTTGTTTAATCTGATTTCAGTTATAACTGAAGTATTGCATTCCCTGTGTATCTGTTAAGCTTCTGAATGCTCTCATTTGGGTACTTCACTATTGTTTAAGTATAAATGGACACTTTACTCCATTGTCGGCCACGAAAAGAAATTATTTTTATTACTACCTTTGTAGTATGTGTAAACTAATAGTGAACATTAGTGTTTTAGCATGCAGTTTGGATATAGTATATATAACGTGTTAAGGTTTTTAGTTTTTCAAGTTTAAATTTTACTATTCAGTTAGCCTTGTCTTTGGGGTTGGATGGGTCCAAGAGATTTAGAGGTAGCAACTGGGGGAAAACATTTGATCTACGTCTTTGGTGAAACAAGTGTCTTGTGGAATATATATTTCTTCACTGGAAATAGCATTGCAGGAAAGCAGTTAGCTGAGGAGCATAAACCAAGTGTGGCATTTTATGATGATGAGGCAAACATAGCCACACTTAACAGGGTATTTACTGTCCACCTAGACGTTGTGCCAGGCACATTCAGACATCTCATTTAATCCTCCAAATCTTAGGAGTTACTTCTTTTAACAGACAAAACTGGAGCTCCGAGAAGTTTAGGTGACTTGCCCGCAGTTACCCAGTTAGTAAGTGGTGGATCCTGGACTGTCTTATGAAGAGGTTTCATAGGGTTTTATTGGTTGTGTTGGCAACACTGGCCAGACAAAAAGATCAGTCCAGCCAGTGTGACCTGTGCGTAGCTTTTTGACCGCTCCACCTTGTGTACTACCCTTGTGACGAGTCACTGCATCTCTTACTCTGCGTTTATGCCAAAAGGAGTTAACACTTCATGAACCTCTGAGGACCTGTAGTGTATTCAACAGAAAATTATTTGTATTTTGAGATAGAAATTTTGTTGTATGGAACTGTCTAGCATCGCAGCATGTCTGACCTCTGGGATACGAAAAGCTAGAAGCACCACCCACCCGCTGTACTGGTATACCAAAGGCACTCTCAGACATCTCCAGCTCTGGCTGGTGTGGCGCAGTGGGTTGAGCGCCAGCCTATGAGCCAAGAGGTCGGCAGGTCAATTCCCAGTCAGGGCACATGCCTGGGTTGCGGGCCAGGTCCTCAGATGGGGGGCCTGTGAGAGGCCCCTGATTGATGGATCTCTCACACATTAATATTTCTCTCCCTCTCTCTCTTACCTTCTCTCTAAAAGTAAATAAAACTTTTTTTTTAAAGACATTTCCAGATGCTGCCTAGGAGGATGGGAGTGCCCCAAGGTTAGAACGACTGAACGTGAGAGTAGGAGATGCTATAACGTTTCTCTATCCAAGAAAATTGAAACTTGCGTCTTTCCTTATTTGGAAGCCACTTCAGGAATGTAAGTCCTCTTGACTGAAAGTCTTCCACAACTTATTAGCTGGGTGACCTTGAACAAAGTAACAAAGTAGCGGAACTTGTAGAGCCTCAGTTTCACCTATGAATGGGGATGAACTTTACTTTCGTGCAGAGGCAAGTGTGCTTGCCGAGCTTCCCCCAGCTCCTCTCCCTGTTCCTCTTGACTGAGAGTATGGTGAGCTCATTGCCTGACTAACATGCCGAAAGGTTAAGGAGCAAAGGATATGTAAAGAAAGGCAGTGAGCCCTGGCTGGGGTGGCTCAGTGGATTGAGTGCCAGCCTGAGGACCAAAAGGTCGCTGGTCTGGTCCCAGTCAGGGCACGTGCCTGGGTTGCTGAGTCGGGGGCATGCAAGAGGCAACCAGTCAATGTTTCCCTACCGCCTCTCTGAAAATACTATCTTGGAAGGAAAAATGAAGGCAGTAGGGGGAGCGTGAGTCCCAGCTTCGATGTAACTACCTTTGATGGCGCAAGTGGAGAGGCAGGTGCCAGTCCCCTGGCGCGGTATGTTCGTGACTTCCCAATTTTGTAATGGAGAACTTTTTTTTTTTTTCCACTTTTTCTTCACATCTTAAGACCATTTGGTTTTACTACCTGTGAAATATGTGTCTTGGCTATTTTGGAATATCTTGTACATTAAGACTCCTAAGAATTTATAGAAGCTAATTCCATTAAACTCAAAATGTGTAGAGCAGATAAACCAACTCTATTTCAGGTCTCTGATGAACGCTTATTTTACAAATTAAAAAAACTCGAAATCCTATCTTTTCATCGTTGTGATGGTGTTTTAACCAGTTTGAGATTGTTTTAGAGCCCTGGGCCACCGGGTAATATTAAAACGGGGAAGCAGAAGTCCAGGTTTTAGACACAGCAGAAATGGCAGCTGTGATCAAGCAGCAGGCCGCGCATCCAAGTTCTACCTCGTTTTCTTTGGTTCCTAGATTCTGTCATATAAAATGAACACCAGGGCCCCTGCCTGCATGGCCTGGGGTGGGAGCCAGGGTTTTTCAGCTGTCCAGGGTTTCGGCCTTAACCTCTTGAGGTGAGAATTTCAGCGTTTGGTGGGGGGGGCGGGGAGTCAGCTCCACCCTGCACCCTGTCTTCTCAACGGGGCCTCTCCATCTCCCAGGAGGATTAAAAACCTTTTCCTCCAGATCCCAGGTTTCTTTTGATCCACTGATGCTGCCTGCTTTCACCTTTAAACTTTCAGACCCAACGCTCCATAACCCTCATACAAGAGGTTGCACTGGAAGCAGCTGAAGGAGCACACCCTCCCTGCTGGTAAGGGCTCACCGCCCCTGGATAGTCCTCCCCTCCCCTCCCCCTGGTTCCTGCACAGCACCAGCCAAATGAGCAGTGGGTGAATCGGTGAATGAATGAATGAATGAATGAATGCAGACCATTTTTACTGGGACTGGTGGCAAGATAAGGAGAAAACTGCAAGAAGAAGACACATTTACTCACAGAATTGAATCTCATTTTCCCATTTTTTTAGCAACACAAAAAGAACGACTCAAAAAAAAAAAAATAAAGTGAACGGGTTGAAAGCAGCCCCAGTGAGAAGTGCAGCGTGCTCCTGGGACTGTCCAGCCCTGGGCACAACTTGCTACCTTGCTCTGTAATCACAGATCTGCTTCTCTGCCCTTGCAGGGACCCCCATGGTTCACACCCACAGGTCTCACATCTTTTCCCAGTCCTGGAGCTTTCCGAGGTTCTCATATAGTAGGGCTCTGCTCCCAGAAGTGAACACGGGGTCTAACTGGTCCGTGGGTTGTAAAAGACAGTACCGCACTGGAGGCTCCACAGTCCCCAAAGCCAGCAGGGGCTGGATAGGCGTGCTTCCTCGTCTGGAACAGATGCTCACCCCACGCTCCAAAGGAACTGCTTGGTCCAGAAGAGGGAGAAGACGAGCAGCAGAGTGACAATGAGGATGACAGCCATCAGGCAGGCAAAGGTCCGGAACTGAGGGTTGTAGAACCACTCCCTCAGAGAGTAGTGGCTGGAGGTGGGAGTGGGCAGAGGCATGGTGGCAGGGGACATGGTCTGGGGGCCCTCAGTCTGGCTCCCAGATCCACGGTCTAGGTCCAGTGTGTAGACCCGGGGCTGGCGCAGGAAGTGGCGGCTCTTGGGCTGGTCCTTGAGACAGAGCTGATGCCCTTCCAGGATGACATGGTGGGGCTCCAGGCGGAGTAGGGCAAGCATGGCAGTATCTGTGGGCAAGTCAGTGACAGGCTGCCCAGAGGCCAGCACAGTGGGCCGGCGACAGAGTGGGCACAGCAGCTGGTGCTGGGCTGGAGCCACCAGGCTGAGGTGGGCCAGGCATTCCACGCAGAAGGAGTGGCAGCAGTCCAGCACTTTGGGGGTGTGGAAGGTATTGTTGAAGGGGTTCCAGCAGACAGGACACTCGGGCTCCCGGCCCTGCTGCTCCTCCATCCTCAGACCCGGTGACAGGAGGCCTGGCAGGAAAAGGAGCAAAGGAATGCTTGTTAAGCTCTGTCCCTGTGCTTATTCCTGGGCTGAGTGTTCCATGGCTTGTTAAAAGGTATTATCAACCACATTTCACAGATGGAAAAACTTAGATTCAAAAAGACAAAGCGACTTGTTCCAGATCATCCAGTCCCAAGCCTTAGATCTAAGCCTGGTGCCCCTGTAGTATCCCCTCCACTGGGGCAAAGGCATGAGCCACCCCACTATTAATGAGCTGCCACTTGGAGGAGACTGCGTCCCAGCTTTGGAAATGGGTAAAAATGCTCCTTATGCTCCATGCGATTGCCCTTGACTTCTCAGACTTCAGGGAGAGGGTGGGGCGCCACAGTCTGTGGTTCCTGCCAGAGGGCAACTACTTCCTTCTGTGCTGCCTCCAATCCCTCACTAGCACGGAGCTGGGCTTTCTGAACTCCCGGGTCTGCCCCTCCTCTGGAAACAAACGGCAGGCCCTATTTCCCTCCCCACATTGGGCCGCAGAGCCAAGCCTCCAAGCCCATCTGCCCAGTCGTGCAGGGCACTGTGTTGACCTGGCAAGGGAGCTCCTGGCAAGGCTTTTCCCTTTACCTGGAGGCTTGGAGGTTTCCCTGCACAGGTTCCCCAGATCCCTTCTGAAGCCTCCTCCCAATACTTGGCCTCCCTGGTTCTTCCCTCCCTTTGTCCTAGAAAACCTACCTGGGCTTCAACTGGCACTAGAGTGGTGAGCAGACCACCTTGAAGGGCCTGATGGTCCACCATCTTCCTCTCCTGAATCTCCCTCTCGGAAAAGCTTTGGGAGGCTGCCTTCTCGCCACCAACCCCGGGGCCTGTCTCCATGGCAGCACACACACAGCACCTGGAGCTGTCAGGTGGCCTGGGCTGCACCCTCCTGAGCACACCTGCCTGCAGCGGAGGCCAGCGAGCTGCTTGTGGGTGGTGGGGGGGTGGGGAGGTGGGGGACCAGAGTTCACCCAGGGCTTGGCAGACAACCCTGGAAGTCAAGTGTGTGGGCAGTCCCTTCGAGACTTAGGATCACTGGCTGGAAAGGTGGGGGTAGCAGCTTCCTTTTTCTGGACTGTGGAGAGGGCAAGTGAGCCTTCCGGGCCTCCTCTCTCCTGGGCCCTTACTCTTCTCTAAAATGGCTGAAACCTCCTTCTCACACAAAGGCTGCCTTTCCTGCACTTCAGTTGCAGTGAAATTCACCTATTTGTCCAGTCCAAAATCTCAGATATCCCATTCAGCGAGTCCTCTCCGGTCCCCTGCCGATCATTTCCTGTGCCCAAGAAGCTGCAGCCAGAACACAGCCAGCCAGCCTGGCAGGCAGTGAGTGCTGAGCTCTTCCAGTCCATCCGTTGCCCATCCCAACCCTCGGGGGTTCAAAAGGGGGAACCAGGAAGGAGGAGGGAGGGCTCAAGGCCGACTTCCCCATTTCAACGTGAAACATTTAGCTTTTCTCATATTGGTTATTTGAATGAGTTGAAGAACTGAGCTGCTGAGGAAAAAAAAAGTTGAAAACCCACTTCTCTGCCCCAGCCACACATTTTGCAGATGGAAGGTAAGAAGTGACTGTCACCCAAGGTCACCCGCTGAGACGTCCAGTCCACCACCATGTACCGTCATAAAGACAGAACACTCATCCAGAGACCTGCTGGATGTACCTTATTAACCAAACAACACTCACATTTTCTCAGGGGATGCCCCATGGCCATGAGTCTCTTGTGGCAGGAATCCGGGAACTGTGCAGGGGGGATCTGGGGTCAGTGACTTTCCTGCTGCCCCTAATATGACATCATCTACGCTGACTGAATTGATATGTGAAGCAAAACCTGCTCTGACTCTCTCGCTCATGGCTTCCTGGTTTTCTTCTAGACCTCTGTCACTGCTCTGTAGAGGGGACACAAAATGAAGACCTGCAGGACGGTGGAACAGCTCTGGCCAAAGCTGGGGTGGTTTCCTAGGGACCCACACCAGTGCACGCCCTCTACCCACAGTCACGGAGTTAGTGGGCGCTCACTGCGGGCCAGGCGCTGCACGAGGCATGGGAACAGTAGCAGTGAACCAAGCAGATGTGGTCTTTGACCTCGTGGCCTTTTGAGTCTAGCATGGGAAAGACATTTAATGAGCGATGGCCAATAAATAAATATATGATGTTAGTGCATGCTAATAAAGGGCAAAAAGGAAGATGGGCTTGGGGGGGGGGCGTGAGTGCTTCAGGTGAGACCACCGAGGAGGGTTTCTCCAAAGCGGTGACACGAGAGCTGACTGAAGGACCAGAAGAGTCCAGGTGTGCAGAGTGGAGGAAGGACATTCCAGCTCAAGGGGAAAACGTGCACCAAAGCCCTCAGGTCAGAAAAGGTCTGTCAAGCTGAGGAAGTGAAGTGAGGCCAGGGTGACTGCGGTGTAACTGGTGGGGCTGGGGCGTCGGGGGGCAAGTGGCTCAGGGTGAAGCAAGAGCAGGAGAGGCAGGTCCTGAAAGCCGGTGGGGGGAGGGTAACCCGATCCTGATCCTGTTCCTGTTTTAAAAACCCTATTCCACTGCCGAGCAGAGGACGCACAGAAAGGGACAGAGTGGACGTGGAAGACCAATCAGGGACTCCAGCCGTGGTCCTGGCTGGGACGGCGGGACCTGAAGCGGGCCAGGCAATGGCAAAGAAGATCAAAGGGATGAGGTCAAAGATAGCTTTGGAGATGGAATCAAAAGCACTTCCCAAGAAACACTGGACAGCAGAGATTCTGGAGCCTGTCAAGGCTCATGACCCTGGACCGGCTGCTTATTAGGGCCATGATTCCAATTGAATTGCTTAACCTCTCTGTTCCTCGTTTTCTTCATCTAAAAAGAAAGCTAAAAGTAGGGCAAAGCTCTTAGATAGGGGCTGGCACCCCGTAAAGACCATCGTGAGGTAATTGGCATTATCACTGCAAATGGATTTGAGAGATGAAAATGGGTCAAGGCCAACTTCGAGGCTACAAAAAGTGTTCTGTGCTGAGCTTTGAGGAGCCCCCCAAATTTTAGAGTGTGTCAGAAACAGAACTTTAGTATTTATCAAAAGCCTTAAGACGGCCCTGACTGGTATGGTTCAGTTGGTTGGGTGTCCTCCTGCAAAGCAGAAAGGTTGCCAGTTTGATTTCAGTTCAGGGCACATGCCTGGGTTGTGGGCCAGGTCCCCGGCTGAGGCAGTACAAGAGGCAATCAATCAATGTTTCTCTCTCACATTGATGTTTCTCTCACTCACTTTCTCCCTCTCTCCCCCTCTCTCTATAAAATCTTTTTAAAAAAGGAAAAAGCCTTAAAATGTACATAGCTTTGATTCAGCAGTTCTCCCACTGGAAATCTATCCCATGGAAATAATCAAGGAAGGACCTGTGCAAAGGTTTAATTACAGAAATACCTGTCAAAGTGCTGCTCTGATTGTGAAGAACTGAAAACTGCCTAATTAACTAATGGAGGGACATTGATTAAATAAATTCTGCTCCATCCATATAAAGAGACATTCTGCAGCTTTTAAAATGATGTAATATAGCTCTGGCTGGTGTGGCTCAGTGGATTGAGGGCTGGCCTGCAAACCAAAGGATTGCTGGTTCGATTCCCAGTCAGGGCACATGCCTGGATTGCGGGCCAGGTCCCCAGTTGGGGGCATACAAGAGGCAACCACACATTGATCTTTCTCTCCCTCTCTTCCCCTCTCTCTAAAAATAAATAAATAAATAAAATTTTTAATGGCTAAATAGGCTGGAATCTAAAGGAAAAATATATTAAAAAAAAATAAAATGATGTGATAAAACATCTATTAATATGGAAATACATTGAACTTATGTCATTAAGTGAAAAGAATCAGTGATAAAACCATGTCAGAATATAATCCAATTTTCCAATATATGTGTACAATGGAAAAATTGTCTGGAATAACAAACACCAAAATGTCAACAACAGTTATCTCTGGGAGTTTGTTTGTTTGTTCATTTGTTTTTAAATTATCTTACCTGAAAATTCTAACTCTACTACAGTAAACTTGTACTACTACTCTTTTTTTTTTTTAAGATTTTGTTTATTTTTAGAGGGCGGGGGATGGACAAAGAGAGGGAAAGAAACATCTCTTTTGGTTACCTCTTGAATGAGTCCCAACCAGGGGACTGAACCCAAAACCCAGGCATGTGCCCTGACTGGGAATCAAACCAGTGACCTTTCGCTTTGCAGAAAGACACCCAGCCAACTGAGCCACACTGGTCAGGGCTGTACTACTCCTTTTGAGATCTCCCATTTCCCCCAGCACTGACCTACATTTCTGAAGCTCCCTGGCCAACCTATAAAGAGGAGAGTCGATTGCTGTTACATCCGCGTCTTGGCCCTTATCTGCCGTGGTGCCCTCAGACATCCACTGTTGTCTCAAGACCGGCTGGTCCGAGTCCAGCCTCTCCAGGAGGGACTCTGGCCAAGTATCCACCCGCCACTCACCCCCAAGGCAAGCCATCTCAGCGACAGCAAGTCCTGAACACGACCCCAAAGGCATTGCCTCTGTCTATGACCAAGTCAGTTTGCCAAACATTAATTGTAGCGCCACCCCAACGTTTTCATCCTCAAGAGCGAGCACTTTTATAGCACTTCACAGTTTACAGAGAGCTCCAGTCCTTGCTAGGATCTAAGTGTGGTATAAAAGCCTCTTACAATTTTTCCCGTTTACATAAGGCCATTTGGTTCTTTAAAACCACCCTGTGAAGAAGGCAGGATGGGGGGTAGAAAGTGCAGGTTTTGGAACCAGACACGTTTTTGCTGTGAGGTCTTAGGCTAATGGCCTAACCTCTATGAGCTTCACTGTCCTCTGTAAAGTAGGCTAATAATCCTCCCTTACAGGGTTGCTGTGAAGAGAGGATGATGTTTGTAACTTGCCCAGCAAGGCACAGCAGGTACTCAATACAGTGTGAGGTTTTGATACCCATTTTAGAGAGGGGGAAGTCAAGGCTTAGAATAGTGAAATGACTTCCCAAGGCCCCACAGCTAAAGAATGGCTGAGCTGGGAAAATGACCCCAGAAGCCCTTCCTCCCAGGCCATTGTTCGCCTGCACTGTGCTGCCTCTCAGGACTCGAGGGCACTGTGACCCACCCCTCCGTGACCGGCTCCGGCTCCTTACCTGCTCCCTCAGAGCCTCTTCCTCCTCCTTTCCCCAGGGCAGCTCCGCAGCATGTGCTCTGACTTCTCCTGGCCTGATTTCCAGGCAGCAGTGGGTGGGTCCTGATTGGCATGAGTCTTCAGGCTGCTGCTGGCCTGCTTTCTCTATTTCAGGTTTTCCTTTTCCTTCTGATGACTTTGGACTGACTGGTCACAGGGGACAACCTGAAAGCTTTGGTTTCATCTTCCTCCTATGAGTCACTCCTGGTTTTTCTCAAAGGGAGCTGAAGTCCATTCATCCTGCAGGCCTCTGTTCTGATTGGGCTGGTCGCCTGCCATCATCTCTGCTTGCACTTGCCCTTGACATGCTTCACGTGCTGACCACCTTGACCTCGATGGGAAGGTGGGGTGACTCTGATGCCACTTCTGCCCCTCAACCCAGATAAGACATTTTTATACTCTGAGCCCCTACAAGCAAAATATAATACAAAGATACAAAGAGCTCCTGCAAAACATTAAGAAAGGAGGAAATAACCCAACAGAAAAACAGTCAGGGGAGAGAGAGGTATTTAAAGAGCATGAAGTCCTCACTCAATGTTGGGTATAGATTTAAAACGATTTCACATCTACTCGTTTATGACTTAAGTGACGTTGTTTAATCCACCTGTTTATGACAAAGAGAAAAATGGCTTTGTTAATGAAATAAGCCTTCCAGGGTGTCATCCTTCTACATAGTTTTTGATAAGCAGTCAGCAGCCCATCAGCTGACAGGCCCTGCTGGGGGCTGATTGATAACTCCATGTAGAGAAGCAACCTTGGCAAGAGGACATTCAGACTATAAATACTGAGAGTTTGTAAGGACTATGAGAATTCTGGTTGGGCTGAGGAAACTATTCTCTAACCTTAAAAACTCTCCGAAGAACCTTGGGCATTTGCTCCAATCTTGGAGAGGCATTCCTGGGAGACAGTGGTGATAATGGCAGCCATGATAAACAGAGCAGAGGTCCCTGAAGGAGAGCAGCTTGCCCTCCCCCACCCCCACCCCCCGCCGCCCCCACCACTGGTGTGTTTGTTCCCTAGGAAAGGACTCCAACAAAAGGGGACTTTTGCATTGGCAGCTAGAAGCTAGCTCTTTGGTTGGTCACTGACTAGCCTACTCGTATAAAAAGTAGTGCCTACTTGTAGCCCTGGCTGGGTAGCTCAGTTGGTTGGAGCATCATCCCACACACCAAAAGACCGTGGGTTCGATCCCTGGTCAGGGCATTATACCTAGGTTGAGGTTTGATCCCTGGTTGGGCGAATCAGTTTCTCACATCAATCTCTCTCTCTCTCTCTCCCTCTCTCTCTATCTCTCTCTCCCTCTCTCTCTCTCTCTCCCCCACTCCCCCCACTTCCTCTCTAACTAAAATCAATAAACATATCCTCAGGTGAGTATTAAAAATAAAAACATAAACTAGTGCCTACTTGTATAAAAAGGTATATACCTCGTATTAAATTTGGATTTTATTCTCTCACCTCACTTTGCCTGGAACAATAGTGTGATTACTGTTATTTGTTTAGAGTATGTTATTTCTTTATCTAGCTTCATAAGAGATATTATCCTGTATATTTTTGGCTTGTGAAATCATAATTCCCACAGTGAACCTGGGCTGAATAAATTGCTGGGAAAGACAGATATCAGTCTCTGAGTACAACTTTTGCTGCTTCCCCAAAACAAAACAAAACAACTGGCATGTCTGTATAATGAGGTCTCCACAAACCCTCAGAAGGACAGGCTTCAGAGAGCTTCTGGTTGATGAACACATGGTGTTTCTGGGAGCGTGGCGTGTCGCTCCCACTCACCCACCCGATGCATCTCTTCCATCTGGCTATTCATCTGTATCCTTTGTAATACCTTTTATGATATTATAAAAGTAAGTGAGTGTTTCTCTGAGTTCCGTTAGCTGCTCTAGCAAATTAATCAGACCCAAGGAGGGGGTGGGGGGAACCTCGGATTTATAGCCAGTTGGTCAGAAGCACAGGTGATAACCTGGACTTTCCACTGGTGTCTGAAGAGTGTGTGTAGAAGGAGCATTCTTGTGGGACTGAACCATTCGCCAGTGGGCTCTGACACTACCTCTAGGTAGGCAGTGTCAAGATTGAATTGAGTGGTAGGACACCTCGTTGGCGCTGGAGAATTGCTTGGTGTGTTGAAAAATACACACACATTGGAACTGGTGTCAGAATTAGAATAGGCCTGTATCTTTTGTTAAGTGAGGTGTTCATCACAGTTTTATTTTAACCACAAGTGATTAAAGAATGTAAAAGCCCAATTATAGTGCATCAATTATGTGGAAAACTACATAATCACTTAAAATGATGTTGTAGGAGTATTTTCATTGACTTGTGGAAATGGCCACAATATACGATACAATATGGTGGGGGCAGGGGGGACAAAGTTTGTAAAACGATATATGTGTAGTATGAGCCACATGCTGTAAAACAAAATTTATATATATATATATATATATATATATATATATATATATATATAAAGATTTAAAGGTCGTGAGGCAGATATTACAATGGTTATCTCTGGGTTATCTCTGGGTGACAAGCTTACTGGTTTTGTCATTATCTTCTTATCTATATTTTCTAACTTTCCATTAATAAATAAGTATTACCTTTATGATAGGTGAATTCTCTTGAAAAGTAAGTAAACCTGAGTTTTTGGCAACCAGGGAATGTAGAAGGTAAAAAGAAAGCAGGTAGGGCTTTGTAAGAAATCAGTCAGGGCATTGCAAGCATTGATAAAATAAAACATGGTGCTTTTTGAAGGTCACTCATTGTCTAGTGAGCAAATTCAGTATCGTCATGTCTCTGGGTGGTGGGGGCCAGGGAGTGCTCTGCAAACAGTGGGACATTTTTCTGCGGAGGTACCCAGGAGAGACAGTGAGTCATCTCAGAAATTTTAGAGTCGAATTAATTTAGTTCATTCTTGGAGGGTGAGGTCAGCCAGCCAGAAAATCACCTCATCTAAGCAGCACCTTGGAACGTGGTGAGTGAGGAGTCATGAGGCTTGGCAGAGCCCAGCCAAGGTCTGGAGTGGGGGCGCAGAGTGGGTGAACCCATCTGGGGCGGAAGAGGCAGCAGGAGGCAGCGGAGAATGGAGAATAGGCCATGATGAGTCAGGTTTGGGTCACGTGGTTGATCGGTGTTCAGCAAGCAGCCCCTCTGAGGGTAGGGGGCCACTCTCCCTGTGGGGCACCCCATTGCTCAGAACCTTGGTTTGGGTCTTTCCAGAATTTAGCATTGTCCCAGCAGCCCAGCCATCAGGTTAGAAATAAAGTAGCTCAGGCCCATGCCAGACCTACTGAGTCAGAATTTGTGATTCCTAGGAGATTCAGAGACATAGTAAAACATGAGAAGCATTGGTTCAGATTCATAACGACTTCCCGAGGACCTGACACCAGGAAGAATAGGTACCAGACAAGGCTGGTGAATTCCCACCTGGGAGAGGGCCCCCCTCTGCACCTGCTTTATGTAGCATCTGCTTTTGTTCTATTTACAAGGCCACATCCCTCACACAAAACGCTCAGGGCCAGGTGGGTTTCAGAATTTTTCATATTTTAGGAAGGTAATTTGTACTTACCAGACATCAAGTAACTCTCTGAGTGGGATCTGGGGCAGCACCCTGCAATCAAATGTATGAACATTCTGCAATTTATTATAAATACTAGCATCAAAAAGAGTAAACACTATACGGTGAGGTCAATTATGGCACTGAATTCGATGAAAAAACTGTGTCTGCAGTGTGGGGATTGTAGAATTGTGGATAAGGTTAGGAACTATTTTTAGACTGTGCCCGTTCAATTAAGTTAGGAACACTGATAAGGTACTATTTCCCAGCCCTTGTGTACCTCTGACTTATCAGAAACTACGAGATCTAGATATCCTTTCAAATACAATGTAGTTCATATAACTTATCTCATCAAGCCCGGCACACCTGGCATGGTTATTCCCAGATCAACCCAAGGGGTTCTGTGAGGAGCAACTGAATTTTGGTGAAGTTAAGAATTGGTCCCAACTAGCATCGACATGAAATGTCTGAGCTGAGGCTGGAACCCAGGACCTCCGGCTCCTGGCCCCTGCTTTCCTTCCCCGGCCTTCATCTGAGGACAGTGTGCACGAGCTCGTGGGCAGCCTTCTCCTCCCCTCCGAGTTCCCAGGCTGTGTCTGCAGGGGGGACAGGCTCCAGCTGACGGCTGAAGGATCAAACGGTTCCTGCACATGCCGCCTGGGGTGTCTGGAAACACGACACTGAAATTGGATGTCTCTTTCTCCAGATGGGCTGTGAATGAGGAATCTCCTCTTTTAATCCCCTAGACTTCTAGCCACATGGAGGTGACAGCCATTGACCCTCAGGAGGTCCTTGGTGTGTGTTGGTTTTGGCACAACCAGGGGAGTCCGCACACTTTTTCTGAAGCCTTTCTGCCAAGGAAGAGTGGCGAAGTGTTGGCTGAAGGCTGTTTGTACAAGGAAGGTCCAGGGAGTTTCTCGGAAGATCTCAAACGCCACCTTCAAGGGCCAAGAGAGAAGGCTTTTGGGCCAGGGTCCCTCTCAACTCCTGTAATGCTCAGTGGGCAACACTGGCAGAGTCCTCTCACAGGGCTTTTAGAAGGTCAAAGTCAGGAAGCCAGGGACCTCCCTCCTCCCTGGGTCTGCAGGGTCTTGTTGTGCTCCTCCTGGGGCCTCGGGGTCTCTCGTGCTTCTCTGCTCTATGGCCACACTCTGTCATCGTGCTCCTGTCTGTTGGTAGAGTTTCTCTTCTCCTGAGGGAGTTTATGATTTCACCTTTATTGTAATACATGTCTAATACAGAAAAATTAAAAAACTCGGATGAAGATAATGATTACCGACGTAAGGGCAATGGTAGGCACTATTGTAAGGGCTCTATCTGATTTTTTAATGTTTATTGATCTTATATTTTAATTATATTTTATTGATTATGCTATTACAGTTGTCCTGATGTTTCCTCCTTTGCCTCCCTCCACCCAGCAATTCCACTGCCTCAGGCAATTCCCCCACAATTGCTCATGTCCATGGGTCATGTGTGTAAGTCCTTTGGCTACCCCATTTCCTATACTGTACTTTACATCCCCATGGCTACCTATTTGTACTTCTTAATCCCCTCACCTCTTCACCCATTCCCCCACACCCCACTCCCATCTGGCAACCATCAAAACTCTCTACGTATCCATGATTCTGTCTCTGTTCTTCTTGTTTGCTTAGTTTGTTTTTTAGATTCAATTGTTGATAAATTTGTATTTTTTGCCATTTTATTTTTCATAGTTCTCTTTTTTATTTCAATAAGTCCCTTTAATGTTTCATATAATAATGGTTTAATAATTCATATAATGATAGTTTGGTGATAGAGAGCTCCTTGAGTTTTTTCTTGTCTGGGAAGCTCTTTATCTGCCCTTTGATTCTAAATGATATCTGCTGGGTAGAGCAGTCTTGGCTGTAGATCCCCGCTTTTCATGAGTTTGGATATTTCTTGCCAATCCCTTCTATCCTGCAAAGTTTTTTTGAGAAATCAGCTGACAGTCTTATGACAACTTCCCTGTAAGCAACTTGCTGCTTTTCTCTTGCTGTTTTTAAGATTCTCTCTTTATCTTTAACCTTTGGCATTTTAATTATGATGCATCTTGGAGTGGGCCTCTTTGCATCCATCTTGTTTGGGACTCTGTGCTTCCTGGACTTGCATGTCTATTTCGCTCACCAAATTAGGGAGGTTTTCTTTCATTATTTTTTTTCAAATAGATTTCCAATGTCTTGCTCTTCCTCTTCCCCTTCTGGCTCCCCTATTATGTGAATGTAGGAACACTTGCAGTAGTTCCCTGCTTATACTATCCTCATTTTTTTTTATTATTATTTTTTTCTTCTTGTTGTTCTGATTGGCTGTTTCTCACTTCTTTATGTTCCAAATCATTGATTTGATTCTCGGCTTCATTTACTCTACTGTTGTTTCTCTGAATTGTTTTTTTATTTCAATTAGTGTATCCTTTGTTTCTGACTGGATATTTTTTATGTTGTTGAGGTCTTCACTAAGTTCCTTGAGCATCTTTATATGTGTTTTGAACTCTGCATCTGATAGATTGCTTATCTCCATTTCATTTAGCTCTTTTTTTTTCCTGGAGTTTTGATCTGTTCTTTCATCTGGGCCATGTTGCTTTATCTCCTTGTTTTGTCAGTTTCCCTGTGTTTGTTCTGTGTATTGGGGAGAGCTGCTTTGACTCTGTGGCTTGGTAGAGTGGCCTAATGTAGTAGGTGTCCTGTAGGGTCCAGTGGCCCAGCCTCCCCTGTCATCCAAGCTGGGTACTTGAGGTGCACCCTTCATGTGGGCTGATTACACCCTCCTCTTGTAGTTGAGCCTTGGTTGCTGTTGACAGGTCAATGGAAGGGATTTACCCAGGCCACTAACCTGCAAGGATTGGCTATGACCACTGACCACCAACCTCCGCACTCTGTAGAGCGTCAGCTGTGCAGGGGCAGGGTGGTGGTGCTCCGATGTGGCCTGTAGCTGTCCACTGGGTGCACTGGCCCTGGGGTTTCCTCGGTGGTGCAGGCCAAGATCAGTCCAGACCTGTGTTTTTCCCGGGGTACCCTGCCTGAACTCTAAAGCAATTTGAGATGGCTGCTACCTATGCTGGGCTTAGAGATTCCCAGGCAAAGTCAAGCTGTGAATCTAGGCTGGATGCTGCTAGTGCCAGGTCTGGGGCTCACTGAGGCCATCTGTTACTTGTTTGATAGGATTTAGGAAGTTGTGAAGCATGATTCAAGACCAGCCATTCAGATGGAAAGGCAGCTTTGGTGGACGCATAAATTGGGTGGGGCAGAGTCTCTGGGAACCTCCAAGGCGGGTCAGTGTTAGCTGGGTTGATGAAGTCTCAGATATGGCACCAGCTTGCTGGCTCTGTGGGGGAAGGGTTTAGAAAAGGGACAATGGCCTCTGCTGGCCTCTATGCCAGACACTTCAGTTCCTCCCTGTACGCCACTGGTGCCTTCCAAGCGCTATCCAGGTGCTGGAGCTCTGAGCTGGAGCTCAGAGGGAGTGAGTCTGAGTAGGTGAGTCTGTGTGTGGGTTCTTTAAGGGGAACTGCTTGGGGGTCCAGAAGTTTCTTCCACTGATTCAACCCCTGCTGATTTTTATAGCCAAAGTTGTGGGGATTTATCTTCCTGGCACTGAAACCCTGGGTTGGGGGGCATAGTATGCGGCTGGGACACCTCACTCCTGAGACATCCTTCCTGAACTTTTATCCACCCCACATGGGTGAGGGACCAGCCTGTTCTGTGCCTACACCCCTCCTACCAGTCTGGATGGATGTGATTTCTTTAATTCTGTAGTTGTCAGATTTCCATTCGGCTCAATTTCTGATGGTTCTGAGTGATGGTTGTTCTGTATTTTAGTTGTAATTTTGATGTGGTTGTGCGAAGAGGTGAGCCATGTCTGCCTAGGCTGCCATATGACTGGAAGTCCCCTCTACCTGAATTTTATAACTTATCTTTCTTGACAACTCAACTATATGGGTAGGTGCAATCATCATCAACATCATCATCATCATCATCATCATCATCACCACCATCTCCATTTTACAGATAAGGACACTAAGACACAGGGAGATTAAATCACTTGTCCAAGGTCATAGGGATAGGAAGTGGCAGACTGGGATTTTAAAAAAATTATCATCCCCATTTTATTGTATTTTTTTTTCCATTACCATTTATCCTCCCTATACCCTCTTTTACCTCCGACACATCTTCCTCCCCACAGCAGACGGGGATTTGAACCAGGCAGCCTGGTGCCAGAGTCCATACCATAAACCATCAGGTGCACTGCCATATAAGGGGAACAGAACCTCATCCCAAATCCTACATGGAGGGACAACCACTGACACGTTTGGGAAATAGCCTCTAAGTCTTTTACTACAGTATTCTAAAAATACATTTTAAAAATAAATTATTTAAAATATGTCATACTCTGTACTGTTTTGTAGCCTTTTTTTCACTTACCTTTCTACATCATAAAATAATCTTCTACAACCTTTTCTTCAAAATGAAAGTAGTCTTCTATGAGGTATATCTGAAACTAACATAATACTGAATGTCAACTGTAATTGAAAACTTTTAGATATATTTAAATGAAAGTCTTGCTTTTTGACTGTAAAAGTGATAAAATAAATAAACTTATGTATTTGCTTGTATGTACATAAAATGTCTCGGAAAGGACACGCTAGGTGTTGGTAACTCTGGTTACCTCTGGAGGGAGCCAGATGGAAGGCAGACGTGGATAGGAGGGAGACTTGAGTGTATCAGCTCTTCATGACTATGTGAATACATTAAATATTTCAAAAAAAAAAAAGTTTAAAAACAATAAGCCCTGGTTTGGTGTGCCTCACTCAGTGGATTGAGTGCCAGCCTGTGAACCAAAGGGTTGCTCATTCCATTCCCAGTCAGGACACGTGCCTGGGTTGTGGGCCAGGTCCCCCATTGGGGTCTGGAAGAGGCAGCTGATCAATGATTCTCCTCCCATGAATGTTTTTCTCCCTCTCTCTTTCTCCTTCCCTTCCCCTCTCTCTAAAAATAAATAAATAGATAAATAAAGCTGATTCATCCTCATTGCAGGAAAAAAAACAAATAGAAAGGCATTAAGTAGAAAGTAAATTGATCTTTAAAGTCAATACCCAGAGATAACACTGCTAACATTTGTGCTCTATTTCTTCTAGACCTTTATCTATGAATGTAGAGACATATATGCAGACATAGTTTTACCAAAATGGGATGATCCTGCATAGTGCTATTTTGTGACCTGTGTTTTTCACTAGGGGTAAATTAAGGACAATGTTCTGTGCAGCCTCATTATAAATATCTGCAAGGTTATCAGTCATGTGAAGTTGGCCAGTTTTCAGAAGGCTATTTCTGGGTGGACTGAGAGTCCAGTATGTGGACACTCCAAATCTGGGCTTTTTAATTTGCTGCGTGCAGGACCTTCACTAAGCAGGATGCTGTGTTCCAGACCCTGGGGAGATAACATCTGGGAATGCATTGAACATTCCTTCTGTCCCTGTTGAACCTATGTCACTTATTCCATAGCTACAAATATCTCCTGCCTGTCCCCTGCCCTCAGCTTTCAGGTCCACCACCACCAGGACGACACCACTGGAAGCAGAGGGCTTTGCTGGGAAGAACGTCTGCATGTCCGAAGACCCGGGCTCCCATCTGGGCTCTGCCACGTGCTGTGTGATCTTTGGCAAATCACTTTCCTTCTCTGCAGAACAGAAGTAATATTCTCGAGGCTGCCTATTTTATGGAGTTATTTTATTGGAAGGCTCAGACGAGATTATGATTATGAAAGTAGTATTAAAATATAGAGCATTGTGTATAAGTTTGTGTTGTTAAATTCCACCCTTTTAACTAGAAGTATCAGAAAGAAAGGTAGACATTAAATCCCATTGGTCCAGCTTTTTTCTAACATTGGCTCATGAAGCTAACCCTGCCCTCGTGCACTCTTCAACTTCTATGCACTAATCTTTAAAACTGAAGGCTCGTTGCAAAGTTTAAGAGCACAGAGTGTTGGCAGGGAAAAATGGAAACTCTGCTCACTCTCCTGCACAGCAGGGGGGAATGTGAACTGGGACAACCTGTTTGGAAAAGAGGTGGCGTCCACTAAAACTGACCCTGCAGTTTACACGAGAGCCCAGAAAGGCCTCCCGCTAATTACACAGTGAACACAAATGCATGGATATATTCACCAAATGACATATTATTAGAATGTTCACAGCAGCACGGTTTGTAAGAGCCCCAAACTAGAAGCTAGCCTGTCAGCAGTGAAATGGATAAATTATAGTATTGTCCCACATTAGAATACTATACAGCAATGGGAAGGAATAATAGTCCACTGCATGCAACAGTATGAATCAATCTCATAAACACATTGAGCAAAAGAAGCCTGACAAAAATAAAAGCATACACTTGGTTCACTTAAATCTATGAAATAAAAAATCACCCCAAAACTTAGTGTCTCAGAACAATGATTTATTATTTTTCATGACTGTATGAGATAGCTGTGATTTCTTTTCTGATTTCATCTGTGGCTGAACTTGGCTGCAGCTTTGGCGGAGCTGCAAAGTCCAAGGGGACCTCATTCACATATCTGCCTGGCTCTTCTCCACGAGGCCTAGGTCACCTTCCTGCCATGGAGATCTCAGAGCGCCATTACAAGAGGGTTAGAGTGAAGCTGCAAGGCCACTGAAGCCCTGGCCTCACGAGTTGCTTAGCGCTTGTTCCCCTGGCTTCTATCAGTCAAACGAAGTCAAAAGACCAGTGCAGATTCAGGGCGTGGGGAAATAGATCCTACCTACTGATGAGAAAAAGTCACACTGCAAAAGGTCGGACATACAGGAATGGGAGAAATTTGTGGCCACATGTTCCATCTACTACAATACAGTATGATTCCATTTATATAAAGTAGAACAGCAGACAAAACAACTTTGATGTTACAAATTCCTTGGCAGATAAGCCTGGAGGAAAGTATGAGGGAGGCCATCTATGGTCCTGGATATATTACGCTTCTTTCCTGGTTACTAGTGTGTGCAAAAAGCTACAAACTTAAGATGTCTGAAGTGGTATATGATTGCATACTTGAATCAAAAGTTTAAAAAGTATAAATTGGCTTTAAAAGAATGAAGTTCATCTCTCTTTCAAGTCACATTTCAGCCGGGCAGGCTGTTGGAGCAGCTCAGCTCCTTGAGGTTATTTGGGGCTCCAGCTTCCTCCTTTCTTGCTGGTTCATCATCTTGTCCTCATCTGAAGAGTTGACGCTGTGGCTGGCAGTCTGCACTCTAGCTAGTGGGAGGGGACCCAGAGGGGTAATCCTGGACAAATATGCTTCTTTCAAGTGAATGAGGTGGAAGTTATACACATCATTTCCACTCACCACCCACTGCCAAGAACTAACTCTCAGTGCCATGCCTAGCTGGGAACGTAGTCGTAGCTGGGCAGCTGTGCCCAGGAGAGCTGCCAACTTCAGGAAACAACTAGCAGTCAGCATATTTTTCATGATGAAGCTGTTCTTAAATAATTATGTTCTCAAAGGCTCCTCAGAAATAGCTTAGTTCCCCTTTTTTCAGTATTAAAAGCCTAAAAACACCCAGTGACCTGAGTTTTATACTTCTGTTTTCCATGCCAACATGAAGGCATTAATAATCATCATTCCTTTCCTTAAATACATAAATATATTTCAATGATAAATACACAAGATACAAATTTATTTAAATTTTAAATATATAATTGGTCAGATCCAAGAGCATACACACTTTCCTGGAAAAAAATCAACTGTCTTTGGAAAAATCCCTCTAAAATGAAGTGTTCGTGAATGAAGGAATGCACTTTAGAGCCTGTATCTTAGGTGCTGAGGGTTCCGGTTTAGAGCATACAACACTAAAAAATTCTACAAAAAAATTTACATGTATTAATCCCTTTTCTACTTGAAGTGCACAGATGAGGCATTTCTCCATCAAGCACATGTGTCGAGTTTAGGGAGACAACGTTACTGGTAATAGAACCCTAATTCATCAGAGGCCTACTGTAAGCTCCCTCTCACAGCAGCCTGTTCCTCCTCCCTGGGGCCCCCTCTCAACCCGCTTCCTCAAATTTTCTGACTTACTGCCTCTTTCCCCTCCTAGAAGAAAGGGTCAGCTGTAGCACTAATAGGTGCTCTGGAACTTTCCCTGCGACACCGGTCTACTGCTCCGGGGCATCTGGCCAGGAGGATCTCCTTGGAGCCACCATGTTCATAACTGGTCTAGAAAATGCACCGACAATGTCATGGTCTATACATTTCTGAGGTGAACTTTGTGACATCAGCCAAAGGTGATGGGAAAGGGAGGAAAGTAATCCGACTTTAAGTCAGGCTGACCCAGGTTCAAATTTCAGTTCTTTCCCTTCCTACCTATATGTGCGACCTTGGGCCTCAGCTTCCTCATCTGTGAAATGGGAGTAACAATAAGACCCGGAGTGAGAATGAATGTATTCAGCCGTGTGTAGGTGCTCAATGAAGCAGCGTCCATGTTCACCACCGCTTTGTTCTGTCAGACTGCCAAGATAAAAGGGGACGCTGAACAATGACTAAAAGCTCAGAAAATAAGATCTAAGGAGAATGGATGGAGGAATGGTAAATGTTTCACGTGGAAAACAAGAGGATTTAGTCTGGACATAGGGCAACAAATACCAGTGGCCACCACATACAAGCACCTACTACCTTGCCTGGCATTTAATACAGTTCTGCTCAGTCCTCCGAACAGCCCTGTGAGGAACGTGTGATTATGGCCCCATATAATAAATGAGGAGACAGATTTCACAACTTGTTCAAGATCATCCAGCTAAATGGAGACGTGGAGACCCATGCAGGTTTGATGCTTTGCAGCAGCTTAAGATTCTCCTCCCCAGTCAGTGGAGACAGCTTGGGGGAGCTGGACTTACACAGGAGCAGGAGGGAGACAGGAAGATGGCTGTCAGCCATGGGCATCAGGGTCAGGCAGGGACCAGAGAGGACAAATGCAAAATCTTTCTTTGGCTGGGACTCATCGGAAAGGGGATCCTCAGGCGGCAGGTGCCTTAGGCATGGGCTTGCCTGAGGGCAGCAGGAACTGTGAGCACCAGGTGGGGACTAACCTCCTGGGAGCCACGCAGGCACCCCTGAGCACCTGCCCCTCCTCACTGAGGGGGGCTCAACGGCCAGCGCACAGTGGAGTCCACACCTCTACTTTTTCTTTATGTTCTATCATCACTGCAGACATTCCCTTTGCCTCCCTCTGTCCATTCCCTATAAAAAATGTACATAAAACTAAATAAAAATATTAAATGTACAAATGAAAAATTTTAAGCCTTGCTCTGGCAACCTCTCCGCTTTCTTATCCACAGCACCAGTTTGGTAACTCCTACGATTCTGGACAAGGCCCTTGGGATTGTCAGCCTGCTCAAGCCATGTCGGGTCTTATTTTCACACAACCTCTGCACCAGTCCAAGAAGGGACCAGGAACGAGCAGGGGTCGCCGCCCTTTCTGCTACTATTCTGAGTAGAAGCCAGGGCTTTTGCTTTCTTGCCCCAACTTTGCTTCTTCACATTGCTGAGGAGCGGTGATTGGAGCTTAATCTCATGCCTGCAATCTATTTCCTCTATGGAGCTGCACTATTCTTTCCCATGTAAACCATTTTGAACCAAGCAAAACAGGGTTTCTCTCCCCCTTGCTTTTTCTTCTTCTGATGAGACATGGAAAAGGTCAGTTCAAGAGACTTGGGCCCTGCATCCTGACTCTCACAGAGACCTATCTACCGGTCACCATTTAGAACCATAAACTTTCTTCTTTGAAGAGAAGCCCCAAGAGCTCACTAAAACTTGCATTTGGATTTAACTTAGATTGAGAACCTTATATTAGTCCATGTTTCTAAACTCTGCACCTGGTTTTGAACCAGGGGCCTTAAACTGAGTTCTAACACTGATACACCTTCTAAAGTGAACCTAGGGAAAGAACACCAGCCCCACATCACCCTCCCCTGAGGATAACATGGAAAAACACAAAGCCACACTGAGAAAGGAGGGGCCGCGGTTTGACACTGTCCCGCAGATGTCTCCCGGCCTCAGAACACCGCCACTTCCCGCAGCTCCAGCCCTCGGCTGTGGCCCGCTCTGAGCAAGTGAATTCCTCTGCTGAAACTTGCACACAATAAGGAAACGGTGTCGCCCACGGCCAGGGAAGTCAAGGGTCCTGATCCATCCAGAGACAAGGTGAACAGGCAGGCTGGGGGAGGAAGTGGGTGACCAGCAGCTTAGGCCAAGAGTGCAATATCATAAAATTCAATGCCTTTGTAAGACATCCATGTAATTAAAGCGTGTGCTGTATGTATCTGACCCAGACAAGAGAGTTGTCACATGCTTCAGAGGAACACGCTCCAGCGGGGAAGTCAGGACTTGGATCAACCCCAAGACTTCAACTATTGAGAATGGCACACAGACCAAACAGGACAGATATATAACGACCTAGAAGTATGTACAGTCACTTGGGGCCTCACTGGCAAGGACGTGTTAAAAAATTGCCCTCAGTGACCTGCCCTGAGAACAAAGCAGGGTCAGGGCAGAGGAAAACAGACAGGGATACTGATTTTCAGTTGCTGGCTTCCCAGGGTCTTGGTCCCTTCAAGGCAAAGAATAATGGGGGAACCTGAAGGGCAGTCTCCCAGCTGACCAAGTCTCCCTCCATCTGCATCTCAGGGCCTTCTCAAAACAATGGGCACACCTCTGGTGGGCAGGGCAGCACTTCTGATCTTGTTCCCCCTGGTCTCAGGTTCATGATCACTGAGTCTAAAAAGCTGCTGCTTCCACCTCCCACAAAAGTTACACCTGGGTGACTGGAGAAGGCAGCTCCGGCGAGGGCACAGGGGGCTGTCCTCACTGTGTAAGTTTAGCTTCTGTGCCACCTGACCTCCTCTCGCCTATTTTCTCTGAGGGAGCTACCCACCTCTCCCCTGCTGGAACCTTAGTTTCTAGAAGATTACTGTAGGAGGATTTGGTTTGAGGTTCTCGACGTTAATATTGGGCTGGCCGAAAAGTTCATTTAGTTTTTCCCATAAAATAAGATACATTTTTCATTTGTACCAATAACTTGATTGATTTGGATATTTTGCGTATGGTGGCTATCTCCCACGTGGTAGAACATTGATTGTTCTCAATTAATGTCTTGATTTGATCGCTATCAACTTTAACTGGTCTAACCCATCATGAAGCATCATCCAGAGGGAAATCTCCAGAACGAAACTTCGCAAACCACTTCTGCCATGTTCGATGGGTCACAGCACCTTCTCCAGACACTGCAGAAGTCTGTATGCATCTCAGTTGTGTTTTTACCTCTCTTGATATAATATAGGATAATACACTGAAAATGTTGCATATTTTCTTGCATCTTCAATATTAAAATGGCTACACAAAAATTCACCAGTTTTTGTAATATGCAGGCTGATATGATAGCTGTCACAAGACAATCTAACAAAGTTGTTTCAAATAAAGGTAAAGACAATGAAGCGCTACTACAGCCATCTTATGGAAAAAAAACAAACGAACTTTTTGGCCAACCCAATACCGGCAGAACCCTGTGTCCAGGACAGAATAGCATGGAGGCGGTAGGGTGCTGATAAATCGGCTCTCTGGTAGGAAAAAAGAACTTTTAGTCATAGCATTTGCCAAATGTTGTGGTGTAAATACTCCCACTATAGCGCATTAAATATTCCTGAGTATTTAACAGTCAGCCATTAGGAGCTGGATCAGCGTACCACTGCACCGAGAACTCTAGGGAGCTGTGCTCCCTAAAACATTTTTTCTCTGGAGCTTTGACATGTCAAGGCTTTACTGTGATTTTGAACCTTAACTGCAGAGTCAAAACAGGGCGGAGCCTTTCTGAAACTACCCTTACTCCACCTTACCCCCACTGAGAGCTGAGGCTCTCAAGTTAGTTCCTGGAAAACAAATTTTAGAATGGCAATTTTTGTTCTCTTTTCCAGACATCTTGAGCATCACAAGTTATAACCTGATGAGGAATTTCAAGTGCATATAAAGAATATAAGAGCCAAATATACGTATTTGAGTTCTCAGAGAAGAGTCAGTACAATATGGTACAAGGAGTTATGCAGTAATGGCCTCTGGCCAGAGCTTGAACAGAGATCTGGTATCTGGTGTCATGTCTTGACCACTAGGGGGCTGAACAGTGTGGCAGGACATGTGCGGCCGTGCTGAGCAAAGGGAAGAAATTTTTGAAGAGTCCTTTAGGACTTCATGTATCTTTAAGAAGCACTAATAGCAGGTTCCTTACCTCCAGTATCTTGGTTCCAAATCTTCACCTTGCAGTCATGTGATGAGGTAGCAATTACAGGCCTCGAGGCCAATGCTCTTGGTAGAAAGACACAGGATGCAACAGTCTGGAAATGCCCCTTGTACTCACATATTCTGTTCCGCGTCTGCCTTAGGTCCCACAGCTGCGAAGTAATGGCATACATAGGCTGGCTCATACAAACACATTTCTCCAGTGTCATTCATTGGTACCTAACGCTCCTCCATCTCATGACCCACCCGTCCCCTCCACTTACCTTACTTATGCAGCTACCTCTTATCTTTACCCATCCCATCCACACAGCCAACCGTCCATCCATCCATCTAGTGATTATTTTGAGTACCAACTATGTCTCAAACAACCCTGGTTAAGGATGTGCCAGAAGGGTGGTTGTCTTCCTTATTAACATCATGGTTAGGGAAGTGAAGCTCTAAATCCTACAGCCTAATGGGACAGTGTGAGGTTACCTACTTTCTCTGACAGCTCAAGAGCTACCTTATATCAGCCTGTTGGTATCTGTGGGTCCTGTCGGGACCTCACAGGCAGGAACACCTTCTCATAAGTACACACAGGCTCAGACCTTCTGAGTTCATGCGTAGTCACTACACCTTGGTATATGAAGACTAGAATCTATAACAATGGAGGCGCCAGACCATCAGTCCTACTCTTGCTGATACAGATCAGACCACACCTGGAAAATAATGGTCAGGCAGGAGATCAAACTCTGTTGGGTCCAAAAAATAATAAAATCACTGGACACCATGACATCTAAGGTACAGCTGTAGGAGCTAGAAATGCTTAGTATGGAGAAGAGATGCTACATCAGCAGCCTGGGATTTAAAACCTTGACCCAACACTTACTAGAGGTGTGGTCTTGTACAAGAAATTTCAGCTTGCTAGGTCTCTATTTCCTCAGCTGTAAAATGGGAATTATAATAATGCTTAACTCACAGTAGTTGCTTTAAGGATTAAATGAGATAATGCATGGGAAGTGCTCAGCCCAGTGCCTAGCACAGAAGAAATGTTTAATAAAATGGGAGCTGTAACTGTTCTATTTGGATACTAGATAACCCCTTTCTCTGATATCCTACAATTAAGAATCCAAGGAACTCTGGAGGAGCCTTGACTGACACTGGGGCTCCAAACTTCCTAGAGCACTTGATCCTCCCTTACGGCAAACACCTGCTCTGTGAGAAGCACGTGGTTCTTCAGCTACTCCTTCCCCTTTCTAAGCTCTGCTGGGAGGACAGACATTAGCAGCTGCTTCAAGGTATCCTCTTCCTATCCTGACTCTCATCCCATTCCTCTTGCCTAGGCCAATTCCGAAAGCCCTAGGCTAATGGATGTTTCTTGAAGGAAACATCTGGAATGCAGAGGATCGCTTACAGTCTGCACTAGGAATAGGCCTGGGCCACTAGGAGACCCGCCAGTGCAGCCCAGTACAGGCAGGAGGCCAGAGTAAGGTATCTGCTCATCAGCAACCAGACATCTAGACCCCGCAAGAGCCCTCACCGTGGTTTCGCAGCCTTCCCCTCCAAAGCCGCTGCTGCAGGACATGCACCTGCATCCATCCTCACTGACCTCGCAGTAGGTCTGAATGTGTTGCCTTGTGGGAAATGTATGAGCTACCTGCAGCCCCCGACTGTCCCATAATCTGAAAAAAATTATAGCAAAAGTGAGTTTATAGTAAATGTGTCAGAAATACATCTATAATCACCTACAAACAAAAGTCTTGGCTCTCTGCGGCTTCAGAAAGTCAGAATCGAGTCATAATATACCCCAAACAGCAGCATGAACCAGATCAGTCTTGGAGACTCCACAGCTGGCAGGAAATAAGGAGATGACATCTAAGTTCTTTCTATTTTGAGATCTAGTTAATAGAAATTTAGACCAAGCATCTTAATTGTACAAGTTAATTTGTTACTTTGGTCTTTTGGGATACTGCTTTCAATGGACAAAAGGATATTTCTGTGTCTCTGATTTTAAATTTTTTAAAAAGATACTTATGAGAGTACAGAGGAGCAATCACCTTTCCAGATTCAGATACAAAAGATTTACAGGCCTTGGCCAACCTGGGCCATGGGGTTCACTGGGAAGTATTTTTTTTTTATCTCTTGTCTCATTCCTACCTTTTTCTAAGCAGAATCTCTTCTGAAATCCAAAGTTTCTAGTCATGCCTCTGGTCTACAAACAATTTACTTCCCTGGACTCCCCTGGCAGTAATTCTGACCCTGCTTCCCCAGGGACGGCTTCCCCTGAGGGCTGAGTGATTGAGAACCTTAGGAACCCAGCAGGGGAAGAAGTAATCCCAAACAGTCTGAAGGAGTGGGAGGAGCAAGTGACTGATAACGAAGTTAATCTGAACACTTCACACAGCAGGAGGGGGAAGAATCAGCTGCTTTGAAACCAATCAGAACAGGCTTTTCCCCTGGCCTGATTGGCATTCACCCTCTCTACCCAGATGACTCCGTGGGGCCAGGTCAGAGAGGCCCCATCACCAGAGAGGGGCAGAGGGGCAGAGGGGCAGAAGGCCCTGGGAAGGGCACAGCAAAGTAGAGAAGCAGAGTGGGAACAGCGTCATGGAAGCTCAGGAGCACAAGCCTTCACCGGAAACACCTTCACTGCTGCTCAGTTAGCCCACCTGATGGTTTTATCTTCAGAAGTCTGTAGTACATATGGTTCTCGGGGGACCCAGCAC
Organism: Furipterus horrens; assembly: GCF_987537825.1. Classification (NCBI taxonomy): domain Eukaryota; kingdom Metazoa; phylum Chordata; class Mammalia; order Chiroptera; family Furipteridae; genus Furipterus; species Furipterus horrens. Next base: position 187,216,422 of record NW_028327174.1, read on the forward strand.
AAGTGAGTGACCTAGAAGAACATAATTTTCCAAATGTCTCCGTACCAAATCATTCTTCCGCTGTTATTCTTGTCGACTGTGATAAACAGCATCTCTGTACCACTTCCCAAGGATGCTAAACTGGGAAATTTGATTTAGAGGGAGGGGTTTATCTTCTGGCCGATACCCACCAGCCACGCTCTCCTTGCGTCTGCTAGGTTATCGGTGCCAATGGGAGCAGCTGGGCCAGTTGTCAGTACCCAAACGCATGCAGGCACTCTTAGACTGCCTGGACCCCAAACATGGTAAAGACCTGCTGGCCTGGAGCAGCTAAAGGGAGCAGCCCCTGTTCTAAAGCAGGACCCCTGACACCCTAGTCTAGGCCACCGAGGGTTCAGGAAGTGCTTTTCCTTCGCTTTATCCCTGCAGTCCCCTGGTGCACAGGCATGAAAGACTTTCTAAAACAACCCCAAGTAACAGGATTTTCCTTTTTTCCAGGAACCTCCACTAATAGGGAAGGCATAAGGCAAATATATCTTGCCATTGACAAGATTGGAAAAGATAACAATGACTAATATTTGATGACCACTAAAGAAATTCTCCCCATTTTATAAATGAAGACGCTGAGACTCTAAGTAAGTTTCTTGGGATAACACAGCTAAAAAACGACGGATCAATGATTTGAACCTAGATATGACTGACCCCAAAGACTGTGGAGCTTATATACCAGTTTGCCACCAGAAAACACTGGTTTTCATAAACAGCAAATTATACCGAAAGCAACATGTAACACCTATTTCTCCACAAGTTTTATATACGGAACACAGAGCTTAAGCTGTGAGCTCCTAGGAGGACAGAGACTGTCCTTCGTTACTAACCCTGCCCTAAGCAGAGTGCCTGGCCCTCAGAAGAAATAAATAACTGTATTTTGAAGAAATAAGTGAGGACACCATTTAAGATTCCAATATAAACTAGTGGAGTTGTCCCTGGAGCAAAGACTTTAAGAGATCATTTAATTCAAAACCCTGAGAGGCCGGGGTCTGACGGAGAGGTAGGGGTGAGCAGTAATGAGGCCCCAAGCCTCCAATACCTGGTCACGGGTCTCCTGACCTTTTGCCCAGGCCCTTCCCCTCACCCGTCGTCCCTTCTGCTGCCCTGCACTGTTGCAAGTTTGAGTTCATACCAGGTTCCTGGAGACTGAAGCTCTCTCCACACACTGTCCGGTCCCCACATCCCACAGAAGTAGGGTGTTGTCCCGAGAGCCAGTGCACAGCTGTGACGAGTCTTTGGAAACAGTAGCAAGAAGTTGGTCCATGAGTTGGACTTGGAACAGGGCTTTTCAGAAAGTACAAGGGCAGCGGGAAGAGCTCTGCATTGCTTACCTGGACTCACGGCCAATCCAGTGACCACCAGGGCATGGCCCGAGAACTGCTGCCTTGGTTGTGAGGAACCGTGCAAGTCCCACATCATGACCATCCTGTCCCGAGAGGCGCTGAAGAACTGGTTTGATCTGGGAATACAGGCTATCTGCTCAAGAAAAAAGCCCTGGTGTGCTTGTTTGATTGGACTTTGAAGTGGGAAAAAGACTCGGGGATAAGTGTGTTAGAGCCTACCATTCTCGCTTGGTCTGGTTCAAACTGCACTATGTCTGGCAGGTAAATAGCCTATTCCGTGCTATGGAATTGTGGCTGAGGCTGCGTTTCATTATGATAGTTTGCCTCCTAATTTTTGGTTCATGTAGGTGAACTACAGAGAATCATATAAATTGGTATTCTCTATCATTTTTGCTGGAAACTCACTCTACTCTGTAAAGCTATTTAACAAATTAATTTTTATTTCACTATTGTTGGCTTTTAAAATTTTTCCCCAACTATATTAGAAAATTCCTAAGCATACAGTCTGTCATTTTTCTAACTATTGTAAACACACAGTAAGCCTTCAATGCATGTCCCTATTGAGTTAAGATCGGTCATGGAGAATTACTCTTTATTTACCACCTGAGCTAACAAAGGCTAAATAACAAAAGAAAAATTATGTCGAATATACCTGTACCAACACCTAAGTGAATGGTTTGCTCTGCTTCACAGCATCAGATATAAAGCCTTCAATTTTCTTTTAAGACTGAATATTCAATCACTCTTACTATCTAGAGTTATTAGGTATTCCTTTATTCAGTTTCAAATTCGCTCCCCGATAATAATCAGTGGACAATTTTACCTTGGTGATTTCACGTTCGTGTCCTTTGAACCTTTTCACCACATTTCCAGTCTTCCAGTTATAGGCCACAACGGTCTGCAGAGTCATTAGAATATTTTAATTTAACTGAATATTCATTTAACTGAAACAAGAAGCCTTTACTTCATTCTCTACCTAAGTTCTCACTCTCGGTCAAGTGCCTTGCATCAAGCACTAGAGTTCTATTGTGTCCCTCCTCACATCTCTGTACTTTTGAGTTTCTGGCTTTTCTCCTGATTGTTCCTCTGTCTCTCCCCAGCTACTGGGCCACTCCTCTGAGACTTATTGATAGGTCTGAGGTAATACAGCCTAAGGAAAATTGATTCCGGTTGAGGTTCTGGCTGTAGATGCTCAAGAATTCCACATGGGACTAGATTCCCCACCCCCCTCATTGTATTGTACTTTTATTTTCTTAAAATTTATCATCTTCTTAATCACTTGTAGGTATACAGTTCACTAGCATTAAGTATATTCCCATTATTATGAAACAGACTATACTTTTTTTTTTTTAATTAAAAAAAATCCTCATTCCTATCCCACCTGCCAGAGAGTATTCTTGTTAAAATTTTCTTTCCATTTTTTTCCAGGTATACACTGTATTATTTTGCTGTAAGCAATTGTCCCTCTTAAAGGGATTTCAAATACATTCTCTAGCCCAGTCTCCGTTGTTCATTGTTAAGAGAGTAAGGAGCATGTTAGCACTTGACCTAAGTCCCAGTTTTTCACTCTACAAAACAGAGATGCTGATTCTTGCCCACCTACCCCTCACAGGTGAGGCCCATATAAATAAAATTTCATATGTCTAAGATGATATAGATTTTAAGACAAATGCTGCCAGTTAAATTATGCTTTATTATTAATTTTCAAGTGCATACAGATTTCAGAAGTATTAAAATGTGAAAATGCGTGCATCTGAAAGTCAGTGAAATACACTGTGAAAATCTGAAGACTCTAAACGGCTATTGAAAATGAGAGGCATTATTAATCACAAAAAAACCAACATATTTGCTACCAATATCCTACCTGTGAGTGCTGTGATAGCTCCAAACGTGAGGGAGAGAAAGCAACAAGACCACATTTTGACAGGGAGCGGAAGCACAAAAACACAGAAGGGAGGAATCCCAAGATGCACCAATTTAGAGACTTTGCCAAAAGAGCAGCACAGAAGAAAAGACTAGAAGGCTCCTTTTGCTGACAAATAACTCCTGTGTCTGTGTGTAGGTGTGAAAACGGATTGGCTGGAATAACACTTGTCATTTATAAAAGGCATGTGGTGGCATAGTGCTAAGGATCTCACCATTTAATCCTCACAGGTGGCCTGCGGGGTTGGCATTATTATCCCCACTTAATAAGAAAAGAGACTGAAGTTCAAGAAAATTAAAGGACTTGCTCCAAGTAAGACACGGGACCTAAACCCAGTCTAGTTCTAAAACCCCATTTTTACACCACCCAACAGTGCTGCCAGAAATGAAACACCAGCGCTTGCTTCCCAAACGCCTTCCTTCTCTGCAATAAGCTGGCTCCCCGGGGAGCACTGCAAGCCCCACCTTATCTTTTCCTCCGGAGACACAGAGGTCTGAGTCCAGAGCGGCAACAACTGAGACCGTATCCGCGTGAGCTGGGCTATATTCTTGAACAGCTCGAGTTTGAATTCTCTCTTCTATAATCGCATCGGGCCTGCAAAAGAGAGGACGGAAAATGAGAGGCCCAACGGTATGGGGGTGCACGGAGGAGCAAGGAGGGTGTGAGCGAAGGTAGCCACTCAGGCCAGGCTGAGGAGAAGGATGGAAAAGGAGACCCACTGGCATTGCCGGAGTGGTGTTACTAACTCTGCAGATGCGCAGAATGACTGGGTCTGTCTGATAAAAGGGAATCCTGAAGCCAAGAAGCCAGGAGTCTTTACTCAATCTAGAGGTTATTCAAAAGATGCGGGGCATCTCTCTGTGTGGCTGCAGACAATAGCTGCTTCTTATCCAAAAGAAAACCGAGCGAACTGAAAGTTTAGGAAAGGCCATCAATCCTTGCTCTGGGCCTTCTCTTTCTGTGGCGGAGAATTTTAATGGGGCGTGATAAAACTCGGGATCCCAAGGTAGGACTGGGTACCTGTATTTGTAAGTGCTGTGTTTGAGTTTGCTTTGCAGTTTCCCCATCGTGGCGCAGAACCTACACAAATCTTCTGAGGAGGAGCTCGTTTCAGATGGCACCTGAGGAGCAGCATCCCTTGTGTCTGCTGGAAGCTGGGTTCCCTGTTCAGTGGGAAGAACAATACCTGCTGTCAATTTGGTTAGGTGCAGTGGGGGTAGTATGGTGTAGGGGGTCAGAAGGCGCCGCCCCAGGATGTGCTTCTGTGGTATGTGGCCTGTTTTGAGCTAAAGGCAATTTTAGCTTCGGGCTCAAAAACAAACAAACAAACAAACAAACAAAAAACCCTTCTGCACTGCCCCCCTTAACTACCTAGAACTTAAATCAGGGCCTTGCCTGTAAGAAGGTGTTATCAGCAACAACATTTCTGACCCACCTGTATGTCAAGGCTCACTTTTATTTATTGAACATCTGTTCTTATCATCCCCCAATGACCCTTTTAAGACCCCAAGGTGCATTACCGCATCCTTAGCTCATATCCGATCCCCCCCTGTTATCTCTGAACCTCTCCTGCATGTGGGTTCTCCGACACTCTCATGTACGTGGGGTTCCCATAAATAACAAATTTGGTTATTTTCTCTTACTAGTATGTATCATGTCTATCTGATTATGAGACCAGCCAAAAGAACCTTGAGGGTAGAGGAAAGTGTGTTCCTCCCCCACAATGGTCATGTAAGAACATCCTTTTTAAAAATTTATTTGTATTCTTTTTTTTTAAACTTTACTTATTTTCAGAGAAAGGGGAAGGGAGAAAGAGAAGGAGAGAAATATCACTGTATGAGGGAAACGTCAGTTGGTTGACTCTCGCATGCCCCCACCCGGGGACCTGGCCTATAACCCAGGCATGTGCCCCAACAGGGAATCGAACTAGTGACCTTCGGTTTTGCCGGCTGGTGCTTAATCCACTGAGCCACACTAGGCAGAGCTCTTTTTTCTTTAAAAGACTAATTAATTGTATGCTTCTGCTTTTCCTTCTCTCCCTACCTCACTCTTATGGCCCTGGGAATGAACCCTACAATAAAGCATTAGCAGATAAACAAAAACAAAAGTAATATGAAAGCTCTCTGAGGTCCCCAATAATTTTTAAGAGTGAAAGGGAATCCTCAGGCCAAAAAGTTTGAGAACCACTGACCTAGAACTTAAATAATGTCAATAATGGATGATATGCTATATTAGAATAAAAAATTATTAAATGTTTTCTGTATTATATTGTCCCCAACAACTAATAAGGCCAGAACTAAAGAGAAAGACAGATGTTCATCCCTACACTCATTCAGGAAACACCTCCTATAGGTCCTCTACTGGTTAAATAGGGGGAGAAAAAGAGAGAAATCAGAAGATGTGGCCACTGTGGACATCTGCTGGGACTAAAGGTATGTGACTAGGGGCTAAGCTCAGCTACCCTGTTGTCCTTTCCAACTAACTGTTCCCTGAGATGCCAGAGGGTAAAGGGAAGTAACTGGGGAGGAAGGAGTACCCAGACCCCATGTCTTCTGGGGTTCTGCTGAAAGAAGTTTTAGGAGATGAGTTTCTAATGGGTACAAAAAGCCTAGTTCTATCATAGAAAGAAGTGTCTACAAGGAGACAGTAGCTAAAACTCACCAAGTATTCTCAATCATCTCATTATCATTAACAAATAAGAGTTTTCCAGAAGAATTTCAGCCTACATTTTGAGAAGCTGCCAGAGTTGACTCCTGAAAAGAATTGGTACCCAGTACAGAAGCACAATCAGGGGAAAGAATAGTGTTTGTGGCACCGAGAGCCCTGGGCTCTGCCTCACCTCACTACGTGTCCTTGAGTTCCTCCGTTCCCCACTCTACATCTCAGCCTCCCCATCTGTAAAATGTGACGTCAGACCAAATGGTTTTTAGAAGACAATGTGCTTCCTAAGAGGAAAGACTATATCCTATTCATCTTTGTACCTTACGTGGCTTGCACAGTGTGGAAAAGCATTTGTGCAGTAGTGAACCTCAAGTCCCTTCCAGTTCAGACATTCTAGAGTTCTCTATAATAAGCACAAGATGTGCAAACAGGAGAAATTCCAGGAGAGCTTGCAGAAAGCTTGGGATGTCGTATTGTTTGTAAATTGATAGAGATTGAAGGGCAGCCTATCTGCCAGCCTAACCCATTTTTCAACATTGTCATCAAACTAAGGACAGATGCCATTCATAGATCTAGGTCACTGGAAAATGCAGATGCTATAAATGGACTGTCTCTGCTTAAAACTGATTGGATGCTTAGCTGGTGTCTCAGAGAGCCATACTCCCCACCTGAAGAATATTCATGGAACATCCTAAGGAAAAAACAACTTTTAGAATCACTTACCCCAAACCAATAGGATCTTCTTGGTGAGCTGCGGTATTCAATGCTTTGTAATGTTTATATTTCGGAAAACAGTTCAGGCAGCCACTTCCTAATCTCTGTAATTAGTGAAAAGATGCTTAAATTAATCTCTTCTCTGTCTAAGCATGTTTGCACTGAAAGAAGATTTACAAGGTAAATCAAGGACCTTGCTAATTAAAGAGATAGTTAAGTGTCGTTTTCCCTCACAAAGAAAGAAATCTTACCAAATTCAAAGATTTCTAGGGAAAGTATACCATAATGTTATACTTCTATTTAAACATGCAAAATAGAACATATTTAAATGCATCACTAAACATGTTTATTTTACACATAGTACTTCTGTTCATCAAACATCTTCAGAGGTGACTGTTTATTCAGAGCGCACCATTTTTGTGAAAAAGGCAATTCCTCCTGTTTAAAATAATGCTTTAATTAGTATGAATCATAGAATTTTAGATGAAAGAGCTTTGCAAAATCACATAAAAACCCTTAAAGATCTGGAGAATGAGGACAGAAATATTACTCAAAATTATAACTAGGTAGACCTCTTGACTTCTAGTCCAGAATTTCCATCATAAACATCTACAAAGAAGAAACCAGTTTTATTGCATTTTAACAGCTCTATTCTAAGGATTCAAATAAATAAATTCTAATTATTGATGGACAGCATAGCTTATTCTCAGAATTAAGAGCAGCACAGAATAGTCAGAACAACATTAGACTGACAGCATTGGCACCATTTGGGGAGGCTGGGTCTGAATTACTGGGGCCTTGGACAACTTGCTGAACCTCTCTAAGTCTCCGTTCCCTATGTGTAAAATGGGATAACTCTACAATTGGACTTCTGTGAAGATTAAAGTTAGCATTTAAGATGTGCCGAGGACTATTTTAAGTGTTTTATACTTAACTCATTTAATCTGTTCCACAAGCCCTTGGAATATTCTCATTTTGCAGACTAGAAAAGTGAGGCTCAGAGATGTTAAATAACTTGCCCAAGCTTACAAATAAGTTGCAAATAAGTTGTAGAGCTGAAACTTGAATCCAGGTAGTCTGACTCCACAGGCCTTGCTCTTGACCATCATACTATACTGCATCTCTACAAAAGGTAGTACTGTACATATAAAGCCCTCAGTTCAGCCTGGCAAACCATTGGTTATAAATGATGGCTACTAACATGATTGATAACAATACTGGAAATAGCAATTTCACCCTTATTACTACTGCTTTTAATACACATATATTAAACCTACATAAATATACACAGAGAACAGTTACAAATGGATATGTAAGTCTGGCGGATATTAAACTGAAGACAATTTTGTCTTCCGACCAGAGTGATTTATCACCCTAAGGCTAAGAATTTATTACGTTATATACCAAGGCAATTTAAAATCTCAAAAACAAAGTATATGTACTTGGATAGTATCCATGTTGTAATTTGAGTTGACAAATCTAAGAAATAAAAATGAAAATACTATTCAGTTATCTTCCAGTTTATATTGTGAACAGGTAGCAGAGTTGAGAGAAGGGGCAGTGTCTTCTTTATTGTGTATCTGTGCTTTAAGCATAACCTGGAAAAATGATTCAAGGCAAGTATCTGTCGAATAAATAAAAGAATGAATGAATGAATGAATCACATACTAAGGTGAAGAGTCTGTTTGGCAAGAAGATGTTTAAGGATCCAAAAATATAAGGGTCCTTTACAATTGCCAAACAGCAAATCCTTCATGGAGTAGTCACCCTGCCCCATTCAATTTCAGGACCAGAAAGACGGCAAGAACTTGGGAAAGCTATAAACTCAATTATGCTTCTGGATGTTCTTGTTGGTTCCTGATGGAACTGGGCCTAAATATAAATCCCAGGATCTATTTCTGCCCCAATTTGCATTCCAAAGACCCTGAGATACCCAACAGTCACCCTAAACATAACTCAAGAGAAGTGTCTTTTAGCTCTATAGTGCTATATTCCTTGATATACTCCACCATATATCCAACTATCACTTTCCATGAGGACTCAGAGGGCTGTGTCTTGCTAAAGGTCACACAGGGGCCGAGCTGGGAACCAGACCTCATTTCCTTAGAGGCCTGGTCCACTGTTTATTTAAATGCTGATTTCACCTGGCCTGGTAGCTCAGTTGGTGAGAGTATTGTCCCCATACACCAAGGTAGGGGATTCTATCTCTGGTCAGGGCACGTACAAGAAGCAACCAATGAATACGTAAAAAAGTGGAACAACAAATTGATGTTCTTCCTTTCTTTAAAAATTCAGTAAATTAAAAAAAAATGTTTTTAATAAAATAAATCGCCCTCCTCTCTCGCTGCACACATCTAACCTATGCTCTGGGAGACCAAGTGTAGGCATGTAAACCAAAGCTCAAACACAAAATCACGGTAGAAGCATGTGGGAGATGGTCTAATTCAACCCTGGAGGAAATCGAAGACCAGAGGACAAGAGGGTCTTACGAGGACTCACACAGGGAGCCAGTACTAGGCCAGTTTGCAAGGCTGTCCCAAGCTGAGGACAGCGCGTGTGCAGTTTTCCCTTTCTGGCTCTTCAGATCACAAATGCCCCTCGCCCAGTACACGCGGACGGCGAAAGCTTATTTTTGATGTGTGCTTGGTGGGGAAGGGCGCCCAAGAAGGGAATCCAGCGCCACCCAATTCAAGCCCAGCCCTCGGAACTCTCTCCTCCCTTCGGCCAAGTGGGCGTCTGCGGTGCTGTGAGCGCGAGGGCTCCCACTATTCCGCCCACCCGCCCCCCGGGCTCCATACCCACAGGCCGGGTGCCCAGCCGCGAGCCGAGGCGAGCGGGGAAGCCGAGCTGGAGGGCGTCCGCATCTCCGCGCTCTAAAGCCTCCCGAGCCTCCGCCCCTAGCAACGAGGCGCGCGTCGCTAGGGTGGGGGTTCCGGCGAAAAGTCTCCGGGCGCCCTCGCCGGCTGCTGAACTACGGTTCCGCTTCGCTGGCTCGACGCCTCGGAGGGGCCTCGCCGAAAACGCCCCACCCTGCTTTCTTAATGTAGCAATGCGTTGATGAGCTTCCTGAGGAAATGACAGCTATGACAAATACCACGCTGCCAGAGAATCTATATAGTGTAAGGGAAGCGGGTGCAACAGAAATAGTTACAGAGAGAACCCTTAAATATCATCTTTTAAATTATTATTCTTCCAGATAGAGGTGCTGAATTATTTCTTTGGAGTTTCCCCTGATTCCACCCAGACAGAGAACCCTCCTCTGGACGCTTCCCCAAGTTCCTCATTCCCCTAGTCCTTTCATTCTTTCTGTCATCAAACCTTTACGGCCCACTACCATAGCAAAGAGATCCCTCAGTACCTTCTTGAGATCCAATGGTAAGACTGTTTTAGAAACTAACAGCAGCTACAAGACAAAGTTTTTGCATGTGTAATCATATTGCTTTCAGAGTCCATTCATGTCTGTGCCCCTAGTTATGGTACAGGGCTTGTTGAACGTTTGTTGAATGAATGAATGAATGAATGAATGAATGCAGAAATCTTAGCTAACATTTCTTTTGCACCCTTGTAGGCACTTCCTGAACTGCTGATCTCTCAGCAGACTGCCTTCGGTGAAGATTTGTAAAGGTTCATAAAGTTAGGTGCCTGTGGAAACAGAGATGGGATTGGCAAGGGAAATTTCCCTTTACAGAATATCAAGATTGTCAATTGGGCCTATCTTCCCCAGATAGGGAGTCCCCTCCACAGCATCTTTGGTGGAATTCCTCTAACTTTTGTTGACGTTCCCTTGATGATGCACTCATTACCTTTTGGTCACTGGCCTGTTGTTAGACTTCCTCTTGTCAGGATCTGGGATCTTCCCCCATCCCTCTTGTAACCTGACCTTACTAACTCAGTTTCTCTCCCTGTATCAGCCTGGCAATCTTCAACCAAGAGAGACTGATTGCTTTGCCCTGGGGCACTGGGCTAGGCTCAGTTCAGCAACAGTTGACTTAACCGGATCCCTGCCCTCAAAATGATTCAGCTCTGGAGATGTAGCGCCCCCGCCCCCCGAATATGCTTTAGGTTTAAGGCAATTGAGACTTCTAAACTGGTATCTCTAGCCAGACTTTCCCCAGACCTGTATGTCCACCTGCTTCCTGCCCATCTCCACCTGGGTATGTAAAAAACACCTCATCCTTGACATGACTCACACTGGAAACATTATCTTCCCCCCAAACCTGTTCTTCCTCTTTTCTTTCTGAGTGCAGGCCACTACCATTCACTAATCAACCATGACAAGGCTATAGGAGTCATTTGTAAATTTGCCCTTCCTTCCTCCTCCAGACTGAATTAGCTATCCTTCGTTTATGCTTCCAAAGCCCCTCACACGATCCCCAACATAGCGTGATTCTTCATTTACTTGTCTCTCTCACTTCCCTGTGTGCTCCATGTGGGCAGTGGCTGAGTCTTCTTTACACCTGTATATATTGCTGATGTCTAGTACAGCACTGCAACAGAACATTCCACTCTGATGGAACTGTTCTATACCTGCTTTGTCCAATATACTAACCCCAAGCCACATGTGGCTATTGAACACCTGAAATGTAGCTAGTACAACTGAAGAACCAAACTTTAAATTGTATTTAAATTTAAGTAGCCACATGTGGCTAGTGGCTATGGCATTAGACAGCACAGATCTAGCACAGTACAGATCCGCATTGAGTATTTTTGAATAAAGAATGAAAGGGAAGACAGTTATAGACAGTCAATTAGGACACAAGGTAGAACGCTATGGGTGTAAGGAACATAATTTCATGGACTCTATTCCCCTCAACCTAGCACTATCAATGCCTCCCATTCCGCCTTATATAAATATAATCCTAGTTTATGGCTCTTTACTACCTGAACTGATTTTTCTCTCCTGGACTTGCCCAGTTTGATATTGTCAGTCCTCTGAGCCCTCTGGAGATGAGATCTGGTCTCATCCAGTCTGGTCTGGTCTGGTCTGGCCAGAGCAGAAAGGACTCTCTCTCCTTCAGGGTCTGGACTTCACTCAGCACCCCCATGTGGTCTGAGTTTGTCTGCACTGGCAGGCTGCCAAATTCTTAAAGGTGACAGTTAATGTTGGTTGTGCTGTGAAAACGTCACAGGAGAAAAGAAGCCACAGCATTGACCGTCTTCTTGTCAGTCCTGGAAATCGTGCAAACCCCAGTCAGATGACTTTCAGCCCTGACACTAGAGACGTTGTTGGTTGCTTGGATGAGGGTCTGAAGAGGAAGGAGGCATGAGGACGGAGGAAGGCAGAGCCAGCGGTAGACCAGGGCCCGCCCCCACGCCCGCCCCCCACCAGGCAGGCAGACAAGGGCTGGGTCTGAGGTTGAAGAGCAGAATTGAGGGACAGTAAAGGCCAGGGGAGAATGGTTCTTTCCAATAGACTTTTCCAAGTGCTCACTACCACAAAGTTAAAAAAAAAAAGTCCCAAACCAAATGTTATAAATGAGCAAGGGAAGTGGCAGATTACAGAGCAGAATTTACAGATAATCCCAACTTTTTAGAAAATAAGTACATTCCTACCGTATATCCTGTGGTAAGTCCCAGTTTTTATTGTGAGCGTTTCTCACAGTAAGGGGCTAATGAATCTTTTATCATGTATGAGGGTATGTAAATGTACCTGTAGCACCTTTTTCAGAATATAACTTGTGCACAGTTCCTCGGTGAAGCGGGAGCAGAGTTCATGGCAGAAAAAGACGTTTTGCCTGTGCTGGTCCCTCTGTGTGGCAGCTCCTTCCTGTGCGCTTATCCGGGGCGCAGGCCCAGCACCGCTCCTCTGAGAGACCTCCGAGGTCAGCCTTTCGACACCAGCACTTCCATCCCGCTCCCCTTCCTATTCTGCCTGAGTCTTTTTCCTAGCCCTTATTACCTACCAACTTATGACATTTCCATTTGCTTTATTTGTCCAGGAGAGTAGACTTTGTTCTTCTTTATGGTTGCATTCTCATTGTTTTAAATACCCAGGACATAGGCAGGTGCTCAATAAATCTACTGAATGACAAAAATATAACAAAGGTGTCCATTCTTCTCTGTCCCCAGCTCAGGGTGTCCTACCTAGGCAAGCCCTAAAGTTCAAGTACAGCTCTCCCCACTCCCACCAATGCTCGAGAGGTCGCCTTAGAGTAGCAGCTTTCAAACTTTTTTGACCATGACCCTCAATACATTCAATCCCACTGTGCATGCATGTAAGTGTACTATATTTAACTGCAACAAGCAAAAAAACCCTTACTATGAACAGTGTTTTCTATTTTTTCTTTCTTTTCTTATTTTTAAGGTGTTGGTCTCCACCCCTTGAATTGATTTTGCCACCTACTAATGACTGGCCACTGACAGTGTTTGTAGGAGTCGTCAGAGGTCTCATTTGTATCCTAGTTGCTGTGTGACTGCTACTAATGCAGATTCCTGGTTCCACCCCAGACTTAGCAAATAAATGAGAGTCTTACTGGAAAGTCCGCATGCTTCGCAAACCCTCTCCCTGACCACACCAGGTGATTCTGAAGCCTGATAAAGCGTTAGAGTCACCACTTAGGAGTTTATGACTGTCTTGAGGCCTCATGCAGGGATGTGTGTTTGGCAGGGCCTGATGAACACTAAGGGAAGGGGTTGATTTTCCAGTTCCAGTCCAACTCAGTCCCTGAAAAGTGGAACTGATGATTCCAGTTTTATAAAAGTAAATCTATTCCCATATAAGCCCCTTGCACTTTCTAGTCCCATTGCTTGAAGGAACTTCTGGTGATTTTCCTCTGCTTTCCTGCTCCAGGGCCACACCCAATGAAGAGGCCCAGCTTTCCCCAAGGACCTGAACCCCTTCTTCCTCTCCCTGCCCTACACAGTCTCTTTTCCTTTCATACAAAATCACCTTCTGTTTTCTTTGTTCTTACCATAAGGATTACTAGCCCTCCCCACCCCCAGCCCTTAGAACAAAGAAATTCTAACCACAATCTCTAATGAAAATGTCCATTTCCTTCCCTACCCCTAGAAGAGGGTAAATGCCGTTAGAGGTCTTCACCCTCCCATTGTGATTGATCCCCCCCACCCGCCTCCGCCAAAGAACCTCACACAATTTACATTCTGAAAACCTGCTACAAGTATATTTATTGATCCTCACACCATAATAGAACATTAGCCCCAAAGTGTATGCCATACATCCAAGCTAACAGATTTTGCAGACAAGATCTCATTTAATTCTTGAAGCAGTCCTCAGAGATAGATACTATTATCACCCCCACTTTAGAGATGAGGAAACTAGGCACAGCTGGACTAAATCATCTGACCAAAGTCCCAGCTGGTAGCTGCCCTTACTAACCTCAGGGACTGAAGCCTTAGGGGCTGAAAGAAGGGGAGGACTCTCTCCCATTTGTATAGTGGCCTGGCTGCTTGGAGGTGCCTCAGGGTAGAAGTAGGTGCCTGAGTGCCTACATGCTGCAGGACATAATGATGTTTCTCTTTCTGATTTTGCTCTCACAGTGCCAGGTCTAATGAACTCAGAATACCCTCTGACATCCAAGGCCTGGCTCCTTCTCCCTTTGGCTGAGTTCTCTCCTCAGCCCTCTGCCAAGTCCTCCTGAAATGGAATTTGGGGGTTGGGGAGCAGCATTCTTCTTGTGTGCCCAGAAGTAGTGGACTGGAGTGCCAGCAGAATGTTCAATTTGGGTTTAGACTGATTTATCAGATCCTAAGAAAAAAAGCCCCAAGACAGCTCAGGTACATGCTTATTTGCATAGTCCAGTTTTTTAAATAAATGCATTAGTCTAGTTTTTTAAATAAATGCATTAGTCTAGTTTTTTAAATAAATGCATTAGTTTTTTCAATGCTAGCTTAACATTTTTTTCAAATTAAGAAAATTTGGATGAAAATACTTTGGGGAAATCAACCTAACACAGACATTCCTCATTAGGCATTAATACGCATTAAAAGATTATTCGCTATATTAACCATAAGTCAAACTGTCTGGGTTCCACTCTCATTGCTACCAATGACCCCTGGCAAGTTACTTAACCTCCATAAAAATGGGGCTCATCATACTTTCCTTGTAGCAATAGTAGATGCTTAGCAGTTGCAGCTTCTGTCTGTGCTCCAAATACTGACTTAGTGTTTTAATTCACTTAACCCTCAGCACAAGTCTGTGAGGTAGATAGCCTCCTTGTCCCCACTTTACAGCTGAGGCCCTGGAGGGTACTCAGCCAGTGGGGAGCCACATGGGACTTGAGCCCAGACCGTCTGATACGAGAACCTAGCTTTAAGCTAGTTCTTGTCTAAAGATGCCTCTCAAAAAAAGACTGTTGTATTACACGATAGAACAGTTATAAAACGCTTAGCAAAAGCCTGGTACCTATAAATGCTCAGTGAAGTCTCCAACGGTGACATTAACATTTGGTGTTTTATGTTTGTTGTAAAACAAACACGCATACAACGCGACTTAATTCAGCAAAAAAAAAAAAAAAAAATCCCGAACTAAAATACCCTGCTGAAGCAGGCGGGATCTGGGCCAGGGTCCGGTGGACAGTGCGTGGTGAGGGGTGGGGGGGTTGCTACCCATCGAGCGTGCAGTAGGAACCGGAGGGAGGAAGAGCGGTGGCCGCCGGTGGGGGCCCGGAGGCGGGGTCAGAGAGGCCCCGCCCAGCAGCCACCTGCGACAGGTGGAGAGCTCGGCGCGGGGCGGTTGCTCGGCCATGTCTGCGGAGAGAGCGGTACCCGAACCCGGACCCGGACCGGGACCAGCACCTGAGCCGGAACTTCTCTGCCCGGAGCACGGCCAGGCTCTGGAGTGGTTCTGCTGCTCCGAGCGACTGCCGGTGTGCGCCGCCTGTACGGAGCTGGGCGGCCGCTGCCGAGGACACCGCATCCGCCGGGCGGAGGAGCGCGCAGAAGAGCTGCGGGTGAGCGGCCGTGGGTGCCGGAAGGCGGGGGGCTCGGGAGGGAGGGCGCACCGAGCGGGGGAGGCGCGCTGGGCGAGATCGGCCTGGGACGCGGGGGCGGGCCGGGAGCCCAGGCTGCGCAGCGGTACTGGCTGCAGAACGAGGCGGTTAAAGGGTGTGGCTCCTGGACTCGGGCGGACCTTCGTACTCCTCCGACCGTCCTCCTTGTGAATCTCAAAATCCTCTGAAAGTCAGTGCCTCCGTCTGTAGTTTGGGGGCAATAATAGCGCGAGTTTATTAGAGTTATAGGGTGATATAAATACGATAATAGGATCACATAGTGGCGAATCCAGCTGTCCAGCTTTCTCCGTTGCCCTGTTGAAGAGCCCGGGAACCCGGCCTGGCCTTGGGCAGTAAAGGGCTCCGCTGCTCCAACTCCCACCATCCTGGTGGAAGCTGATCTCTGGTAAAGCGAAACAAAATAAAGCAAACAAACAGAAAAACACCAGCCCCTGCACACTCCTCAGCCCCAGGATTCAAACCCCCTCCTCTTGTCCACTGCTCAGGCTTCCTGGTGAGGTGCTTTCTTTTCCCTTTCAGCATTGGCTTTGACTGTACTTCAAGCTGGTTTAAACGGAGTGAACGGAGGGGGCGGGCAAGTATCAGGAGGTTCCTACTGGAACCCTTCACTAGGGTTTCTTTCCACCTCCGACCTCCACTTGGCTCCAGGCTGGTCACCTTTCTGTCACCACCCCTCCCTGAACTGCTGAGATTGGAGAGTTGAAGTCACCCTGGGACTTCCTCCCTCTTTCTACCTTTACTGTGGCCCCTGGGGATTTCCTTGCAATTTGATAAAAAGCCTTCATTCTTCCAACCTCTCCCTGGAGTTCCGCCCAGTTGTGAAGCTGAGGGCTCTCCCTGGAAACTCGCCTCTTCAGACTGGACTCTTAATGAACACCTCTGACCACGTGCTGGGGCTGGGCAGGATTCAGTTTTTTAGGGACACCTGAAAGCTCCTGGTTGGCCCTATTTGTCACCACGATCCACGATAGTGATTATGGAAATAAACTTGGATAATGTATGTGGTTTAAATAACCTCCATTATGCACAGGAACTTTGCAAGTTCCAAAGTACTTAAATATTCATGTCATACCATCCAGACCAAGCTTGCCTGAAGTGTTGGTCCTACCTACATTTTTTAGATGAGGAAACTGAGGCCCAGAACAGGACTGTAACTCCTCCCAGGTTTCTGCTTCTGCTGTTCAGGGCTGGACCAGGGCAGTCATTGACTAGACCAGAGGAAACCACCTCTTTGCTTCAGTGGTTGGAGGGAGGAAGTGATGTTAACAGGAGTGAGAATTTAATGAAAACCTTTTTTAAAAGATGCCATCAGGACTGAATTTGAGTGGTGGATGGCGCGAAGGCTGGGGGAGGGAGAGTGGCAGGCCTGATGCTTGTTTTGGGAAGCACTCATCCTGGGTCTCCTTCCCAGAACACTCCTGAGGCCCTAGGTATATTCATCTTTGCCGAGAAGAAGGTGTTTCTTGCCCTTTCTCCCTCCAATTTTGATTAGATTTGGGCTTCTGTGCACTCTCCTCCTATTTCTCCAGCCAGCAAAGAAATTTTGCTCCAGGTCAAGATTATTCCTGAAATGGGCAAATACAGCACCAGTTCAAACTGCTTGTCACTTACCTTCTGGATTCCTGTCCCTGTAGCTTTACAAAAAGCTACTCTCAGCTCCCTCAGTCCTGTGGTGGGTGGCAATCACAGCTTCCCCCCAGCCAACTCAATTCTGTCACCTTGTATTTGGCGAAATGTAATGCTAATTCCTAATTTGGGGGTGTGGGGTTTACAAGGGCTTCCAGAACAGGTAGCTGAGCTGCCTTCTGCAAGATAGAACTTGGGTGATGCTCTTAGGGGAAATAGTGGAGGGGCTGCTGCTTGGAAGAGCTTCCATTGTTCTGTGGAGAAGTGGAGGGCAAAAGCGGGGGCATGGCCATATCTCCTTGGGTAAGTTACTTCTCTACGGGTCTCAGCTGCATTTATAAAACTGTACCCTGCTTGCATGGGCGATGCTCAAAGGTTTGGAGCTGTGAACTGCTGAACTTCTTGTGGTAAAGGAAATGGATTTTATTCATTCAACAAATATTCAATGTTTGTTTATTCAGGGCCTTCTGTGTGTAGGAACTCTCTTCTAGGTAGTGGGACATAGAGAATAAATCAAAGTCTTGGTGCTTAGGTTCCAGTGGTGGGGGAAAGATACAAAAAAGATGAACACATAACATACAGTCAGGAATGATAGTACAAGGGAGAAAAATGAGCACAGTAAGGAAATGGGGTGTGGAGATGGACAAGGAAGACTTCTGAAGAAATGATACGTGAATGGAGTGGAGGGGAAAGACATAGAGACATGTGGGAGAAGACTGCTGGAGACAGAAGAAGAGACAGGTGCAAAGGCACTGAGGTCAGGACAAATTTGGTGTGTTTATGGAACAGAAAGAGGGCCAATGTGGGGGAGAGTGGTAGGAGGCAACACTGGGGAGATAGGCAGAGTCACATCAGGTAGGGCCTTGTTGGCTAAGGTAAGAAGCTTGATCTCATATTGCTGTGGGTGTATTTGAAAGTCATTGGAGAGTTTTGAGCAGGGACAGTGACCTGATCTGATTTTCTTACAAAATGTGGCAGTGTCTAACTGTGGGGTTCTAAAATAAAAAGCCCAGTTAGGAGGTTCTAACAGTGATTTCTGTGAGAGATAATGGTGACCTGGGTAGAATGGCAGCAGTGGAGGTGACCAGAAGTAGCCAGAGGAAGGATAGAGAAACTTCGTAGATGTTTCGTAGGCCTCACTGATGGATTAGATGTGAAGTTGGAAAATAACAGCTGGGGTTATAATGAGGTTGATGATTGATGGTGCTATTTAATGAGTGGGGGAATACTTGGGGAAGAACAGTTTGAGAAGCCATGTTCTCCTGCTCAGGTGCATGTGCGAAGAGTCAGGTAGCAGCTGAGTATGAAGGAAGATTGAGAGTGTATGTAGGAAAGTGATGATAATAATGGGTCATGGATTTTCAGGATCAAGATAGAACCGAGGCCATAATCCAAGGTGATGGGCAGTGAAAAGAGGTAAGACTAATGTATTGGCATCTCCAAGTGAGCTGCCAATTCTAGAGTTAGTGGTCTAGAAGGATGGGGAGTGATAGCCAGGGTATGAGATTTTCGAAATGAAGGTTTTGGAGGTGGTACAGCTTTCAATAATGATGAGGTCTAGGATATAACCACGGGAGTGGGTGGTAGAAGAAGGATTAAAGAAAAAGCCAGTGGAATGGAGTGAGTGGGTCAACATGGATGAAGATGCCATGGGTGCTGTTTGTGTTGCAGAACAAGATTGTGGACCAGTGTGAGAGACTGCAGTTGCAAAGTGCTGGCATCACCAAGTATATGGCTGAGGTCCTGCCAGGGAAGAACCAAAGAGCAGTGGTAGGTAATTCTTCCCCTTTCCTCTCTACCCTGGGTTCTCTCTTAGGATAAGACCCCAGCCTTAGAGGCTTGAATCAGTCTAGGGCCCTTTCCTAACCTCACAAATTCGTTGCTACTAACACAAAGCTGGACGCCCAGGAAAGGATGGTTTCTTATCTCTCTGAGCCTTGGTTTTACTGTACGGGGAGAGTATCACACTGGGTGCAAGGACTGCTAGAAAATGACTTTTGGGGGGTAAGGGATCCAGAAGGGTAGCATTCTTCTACCATCTAATTATTGAGTATTCTTTTTTACATTGAGTATTTTTTAAAAAAATATTTTATTTATTTATTTTTAGAGAGAGGGGAAGGGAGGGAGAGAAACGTCAATGTGTGGTTGCCTCTTGTGCAACCCCCACTGGGGACCCGGCCCGCAACCCAGGCATGTGCCCCGACTGGGAATCGAACCCACAGCCCTCCAGTTCACAGGCTGGTGCTCAATCCACTGAGCTAGACCAGCCAGGGCTACATTAAGTATTCTTTATGACAGTCCTTTGTAGTAGATGGTAGTAGCATCGCTATTTACAGATGGTTAATTGACTTGACCTAGGTCCCACTGCCTCCTGCCAGTCAGTTCTGTGACATGTGTTTTCTGACTCTCCAGCCAGTGCTCCTTCTGCTGCACCCCATTGCTAATCCTTTCTTTATTCAGTTGACTCATTATCATGGCTACATCTCTCAAGGATGTCTTTTTTTTTTTCTTTTCTTTCTTTCTTTCTTTCTTAAATTTTTTTTATTTGGAGAAGGGAGGGAGAGAAACATCAATGTGAGAGAAACATTGATTGGTTGCCTCTTGCACTCTGCCAACTGGAGACCCAGGCATGTGCCCTGACCAGGAATTGAACCAGTGACTCTTCGGCTTGCAGGATAACAGATGCCCAAGCTATTGAACCACACCCAGTCAGGGCTCAAAGAATGCCTTTCAAGGACAAGGGCTATGAACTTCTTTCTGCACATTCTCTCTCTTCTTCCCCCATAATAGTACATGAGAATGGACCATTGGATTTAGTAACATGCACAGCATTGGAGATCCTGACAGGGGGAATTTTGTAGGGTGGTGGGGTGAAAGTCTGATTGGAGTGGGGTTCAGAGAGAATAGCAGAAGAGCAATTTGGGATAGTTAACACAGGTAACTTTTTTTTTTAAATTTTATTTTTATTGTTTTTCTATTACAATTGTCCCACTTTTTCCCTCATTGCTACCCCTCAGCCAGCCCACCCCTTCTCCCACAGTCCATCCCGACCCCGTTGTCCATGTTCATGGGTTATTTATATTAGTTCCTTTGCTAAAACCTTCCCGTACTTACCCCCTTCCCTCCCTCCCCCCTCTCCTCCCGATAACTGTTACTCTGTTCCTTTTTTAATTTTGTTCATTTGTTTGTGTTGTTCATTAGTCTCCTGTATTGGGTGATAGCATATGGTATTTTTATTTCATTTTCTTTCATACCTGGCTTATCACAGGTAACTCTTGAACCTTGCTGTAGAAGGGAGCTGAGAAATGGGATGATAGTGCAGAGAGATGAGGGATCAACAGGGTTTTTTATTTTGTTTTTAAGACGAGAGAAGTTACTTTATGTGTGTATGCTGATGGGAATTTTCCAGTAGAAAGGGGAAAATTAATGATGCAAGAGAAAGAGGAAAGTCAGGTACAGCAAAGGGGGTGGGATCCAGTAAACAAGTGGAAGGGTCGGTCATGAGTAAAAGCATGGGCAGTTCATCCACAGAAACGAGGAGGGCAGAGTGAGCACAGGTGCAAGGAAATGGGTCGGTGATGGGGAGAGCTTGTGGAAGATCTCTTCTGATTGCTTCGATTTTCCATTATTTATAACCTTTCCTGTAGGTTCTTAATGATGCCATTTGTCAGTATATAGATATGTTTTGTTCTCCATCAACTTGTTAATATGGTAATACAGTCATAGAGTTTCTAATGCTAAGCCATCCTTGAATTCCTGGGATAAACCAACTTAACTTGATCATAATGTGTTTTTTAAAACTTGTAATATTGAGAGAATTGTAGATTCACATACAGTGAATATAGATTCACATACAGTGGTAATGTCGTTTCTAACTGTGGTACAATATCAAAACCTGGAAACTAATATTGATATAGCTCCCCTTATTCAGATTTTACCAGTTTTACATGCACTCATTTGCATGTGTGTATTTAATTTTGTGCAATTTTATCACAGGTATAGATTCACGTGACTTCTACCATGATCGAGATACAGAACAGTTCCATCGTAAGGATCTCTTGTGCTATCCTTTCATAGCCATGCCCTTTTCCTCCTTCCCCCGTGTTATTGTTATATAAAATTTCTGGGTTTGGGTTGCTAATCTTAGCTTAGGGCCTTTAAAAAGGATTTTTGCATCTATACTCAGGAGTGAGATTAGCTATGAATTTCATTTCTTGTATAGTCCTTATCAGATTTTGGTATTGAGGTTATATAAGCCTTATCAAAGAGTTGGGAGACAGAACCCTCTATTTTCACTGAAGGAGTTTGTATAAGATTGGAATTATCTGTGCCTTGAATGTTTGGTGCCCTCTGTTAAACTATCTGGGCTTGGTGGTATTTTTGTTGGTAGAGTTTTAGCTACTAATTCATTTTTCATCATAACTATAGGATTTTTCTTGTTTTTTTTTTTTTTTTTTCTTTTTCTTTTGGTTTTAGTAAATTCTTTCTGGAAAAATTATCCATTTTGTTGTTGAATTTAATGCATAATGTTGTTCTTAATATTGATCAAAGTTGTCCCAGGTTTGTCTGTCATGTTAATCTTCAAAGGACCAACTTCTAGTATTTTAACTGGTTTCCAGTTTCCTTTCTATATTTGGACTCTGGGGAATTTCCTTTACTTAGCTACCAGAGCAGCTTCACTTTTAAAAGGATGCTTTGAACTATTTTTCTAGCATTTCTGTGTTTCGTTCTAGAAGGGTTTTTGTTTTTTTTCTTTTTAAGTTTTATTTATTTACTTTTAGAGAGAGGAAAAGGGAGGTAGAAAAGGAGGGAAACACTGATCAGTTACCTCTTGCAAGCCCCCAACCAGGGACCTGGCCTGCAACCTAGGCATGTGCCCTGACTGGGAATTGAACTGCCGACCTTTTGGATCAAAAGCCAGCGCTCTATCCACTGACCCACACCAGCCAGGGCCATTTCTGAAGGGTTTTTAATTTACTCTGTCATATCTTTGGAAAGGGAAGTTGTTTTTTTCTTGTGCTATTTATTTCTGGGAATGGCTCAAGAAGCATGTTGAAGTTGACAGGCATTTTCTAGTAAGGGAGTATCTGATGACTCTTGGGTCAGGGTTTGTTCTTGACCCTGATCACACAGTATAAACACGGCTGCAGAGGCTTACTGCTGTGGGCATCACCCAGTGGGACAGGGAAGAGCAATAGGTGCTGTTACTGAACACACATGCCAGCCTTGTTCTATTTACATGTATTAACTCATTTAATCCTCACAATAGCCTTATGAGATAGATACTATTATTATCCTCAGTTGACAGATTAGAAAACTGAGGCATAGGGACAATCAATAACATGCTTGAAGTTCCACATCTAACAAGCGGAACAGCTAAGATTTGAACTTTGGCACTATTGCCAAAACCTAATATCCCAACGCCTTTGTTAGGTTGCCTCAAGAGAACACTGAAGTGGAGTCTGAACTCCTGGTTCACTGGGCCGTACACTTAGCCAGTCCTTCTTCCCTATTGGGCAAATTATGGGTCTCCGTTCCTTCTGTTAAACAGGGATAATTGTCACCTGCACTGTACAAAGCAGGTCTTCAGAGGCAGGGCACAGGAAACTGGTGGCTATCCATGACTTTCTGGCATGACTGTTCTCCTCTCACTTACCTGGCAAGTGGGCAGGCACTTCATGCAACAGATGCCTTTGGGTAAGGTGGATTCCCAGATGGCATTGGTATAGGGGGATAGTGTTGGACTGAGAGTCAAGAGAACTGGGTTCTAGTCCCAGCTCTGTCACTGACTTGGCATGTGAGTGCTACCAAGAGATTTTTGACTAAGTTGGAGAAAATTTCCCACCAGCCATTCAGTAAATATTTGAGTGCCTACTGTGTGCCAGACACTGTGCTAGTAGCTAAGGGGCACACAATAACTTCATTGGCTGGGAATTGAAGGAGGCCTCCTATGTGGCCGAAAAGGATTCTACCATGGAAGCAGCTGGAATGGACCTATTAGGAAATAATGAGGTTTCTGTTCTCAGACATGGTCAAAACCATCAACTGGGCCACTGTTGGCATGGATCCTGTTGATGGGGATGACTGTAGGCCCTCCTGTTCTGCAGTTCTGTGATATCTTACCTTGGTCTCTTGGTCCTGGTGTTCCCATCTGTGAAATAAGCGGGTGATTCTGGTTGACCTCTAGGCCATGCCCAGCCCTTCCATTCTGGGGACTTGATTCCACGGCCTGGATGTCTGGATTTTACATTTCTTTACCCTAAACCATATTTGGGAACTCAGGGCTGGGGTGGCTTGAGCACTGTTACTGCCACTACAGTGCTCATGGCAGACATTGCTAATCGAACTCCACACTTCTCTCGGCCGAGCCCAAACCCTCCTGACCTTGACTGGGGCTTTGCCAGGATCCAACTGTTTTGTTTTTTAATTCCTTGTTAGAGCACGGCGAGCGCAGCACGGGAACTGGTCATCCAGCGCCTGGGTCTGGTTAGGAGTCTGTGTGAGACTGAGGAGCAGCGGTTGCTGGAACAGGTTCATGGTGAAGAGGAGCGGGCCCACCAGAGCATCCTGACACAGCGAGTACACTGGGCCGAGGCTCTGCAGAAGCTCGACACCATCCGCACCAGCCTAGTGGACATGCTTACCCATATGGATGACCTCCAGCTGATTGTAAGTCAGGCGAGGGTAAGGGCATGACCAATTTGGCCAGTTTCTCCAAAACGTCTGAAAACATCGAGAATGCTTATTGGTAGGAGGTGGGGCAGGGATGAGGCAGGGGAATAAAATTATTATGGATTTTTTTTTTTTGCACCTGGTAATTATTCTTTCAAAAGTGAGCAAATATTTACTGAGTGCCTACTATGTACTAAACGTTGTGCTGTGAGGTGGAGATACAGAATACAGCTGTCAGTGACTCACAGCCTTATGGAGGAGACAAATACATAAACTAATAATTAGGATAGGGAGGGATGTGTGCTGTGGTAGATGACATTCCTGGGAGCTAGGGACCCACAAGCCAAACTTGAGGGGGTCAGGGAAGGCTTCCTGGATGAAGTGGCTTAGAAGCTGATGCCTGAAAAATGAGAGTTGTCACTATGTTGAAGGAAGTGCGGAGGTAGAGAGAATTGTACTTGGAGAGCTGATAAGGGGTCCAATATGAATACAAGCAGTTCATCTGGAAATTTCCATGATTAATATTTTGTTACATATCCTTTCAAAATATTTTATATAGCTATGCAGATACCTGCTTCTTTAAGGGTCAGTGTGACATCTGAATAAATATGCCAAGCAGAGAAATGAGAATGTAGAGCAACTGAGCTGTCTGTCCCATTGCAGTTCAAGTAGGACAGTTTCCATGACTGCCCTAGATTGTGCATTCACTTAGCCACACAGCTTCCATGTACAGAGCACATTCTGTCCCAAACACTGGGACAGTCACAATGGAAGATTCAGAAAGGGCCCAGCCATCTACTTGCTGACCATCTTGATGGGGAATACAATGTTGGGTAAATATGTGCTTGTCTGGAAGTGTAGTTGAGGGAAACTCAGGACACTGTGGGGCACAGGGGACAGAGTGATTCATTCTGAGTACAGGATTGGGGAGATACACAAGGAAGAACCCATATAGCGCTGTGCTATGTCTTAAAGGAGTGGAACTTTTTATTCTAGAGTTTCTGTCCCTGTGGAGCCCTCCACGCCAGTTGAATATATTCAAGTCTTTACTGCTTGCTGGGTTTCTGGTGCCACGCCTGACTCTTGTTTTCTTATCTTACAGCAGAAAGAGCAGGAGATTTTTGAGAGGTGAGTATGGCCCCATAATTCACTTGGGCAGTCATAGAAACCATGGCCTTTGGGCCTCTAAATAGTCCGCTGCATTCAGGCTCCTCTGCTCCTGGGAGAAAGCCCAGGGTGTGCGTCTGAGTGACGTCTCTGGAGCCAGGCTTGCTGGACAGGGGCCTTCCTGGCCCTAGCTTGGAGAACTGCCTTAGACCCATGTGTAAGGGCAGGGAAATAATCACTTACCAATCAGGGGCTTGCCACAGTCTAACATTATTCTATTAAAAACTGTACAGTCACCCTGTTGGATGGTTTTACCCCTCCTCCTCCTTCTACAGATGAGAATGCTGAGGCTCAAAGAGGGGAAGGGACTTGCCCAGGCTCCAGAGCTGGGACTGGGACCCACACCTGACACCTGACTCAGGACTGTCTTCTCACTCCTGCTTTCTCTGATGAAAGAATCTTTGAAACCCTCAAAATTTACATTTCAATTATGCAAGGAGAAAATAATTTCACCAGACCTTACCTAAGTCCCAAAGCTGAGAACCAAGAGCCTGAGGAAGTAACCAAAAGGATCTAATTTGCCAGGCAAAGAAATTAAATTCTTAATCTTCCGTGCAAGATTTTAGAGCTGTACTTGGGGAGCACAGCCCATTCTTCTGATCTATTTTTGTATTTAAGTCTCAATAACAATACATGTGTATGAGAGACAAAAAAAAAAAATTCTACCAATATAAAGCTATTAAAATTAAAAATGAGTCACCCCTTCCCAATCCCATTCCCTAGAGGTGATCAGTTTTAACAGTTGGTTGTCTTTGGGACTTTCATACATATAATCATAGAATATATGGGTTTTTTTTTCCTCCATAAAAAGATATATTTTAAACACAGATGAGATCATTTTATACTTGCTATTCTGTAACTTATTGGGCTATCTTGGAATCTTTCCATGTCAATACATGTAAACGTACCTCACTTTTTGGAAAGTCTGTGAAGTATTCCCCAGTATGGGCGTACCCACACTCATTTGACTGTCTCCGTTAATGTGTGCTTGGCTTGTTCCTACTTTTTCCCTCCTGGAATCTTGCCCCACTTCTAAGCTTCTTTCTCTTCTTTATTTTCATCATCTTCCTCTAATACAGTGAGTCTGTCTTCAACGTCAAGCTGATGTGATTTTTGAAAACATTTTGATCTTCATGTTTTTGTTTTGAAATATTTTAAACTTACAGAAAAGTTACAAAAGTAGTATAATGACCTTCACCTAGAAATACTAATTGTTAATATTTTGCCGGATTTGCTCTTTCTTGCTGTCTCTTTTTTTCTATTTATCAAGTGTGTGTGTGTGTGTGTGTATAACTTTTTCCTGACCTATTTGAGAGTAAGTTCCAGAAAACATGATGTTCTGTTCTTAAATTCTTTAGCATGTATCTCCCAAGAACAAAGACATTCTCTCACATAACCAGAGTATAATTATCAAGCTCAGAACTTAAATGTTGATGTGATACTATTATCTAATACATCACATTCAAGTGTTACCAGTTGCACCATAAAAAACATTTGGAATGAGTCCAGGACAGCTGTTGTATAGAATATTCCTCAGTTTGAGTTAATCTGATATTGCCTCATGATTAGCTTCAGATTATGCATTTTTGGCAGGAATATCTCATAAGTGATATATTCTCAGTCTATCAAATTGGGAGGCACGTGATGTCACTTTATCCTATTATCAGGGATGTTGATTTTGATCACTTGGATAAAATGGTACCTATCAAGTTTCTTCATTATAAAGTTATAACTTCCCTTTTATAATCAATAAGGAATGTGAGGACGTACTTTTTTGTATAAATAGCCTGGTTACCTTCAAACTTCATCCAATAATTTTAGTCTTCATGGATGCTAAAGTCCTTCCTGAATTATTCATTTATTTATTTGTTTGTTCATTCGTTCATTTATTTAGGATCAATATAGACTCCTTGATTCTCTTATTCAGTGCATTACAATCTATTACTACTGCTACTAGTATTAATTTTTATCTTCAAACTGTCCTGGATTTGGCCAGTTCTAGCCCCTTCAGGCTGGATCCTGGATCCTTTCGACTTTTGCCCCCATTATTCTCTGAGCACTTGCTTGTGTTCTGGCACAACAAGGTGTCCTGGGCTCAATGTGTCCTTTTCCTGCCTCAGCCCTGGAACATTTATTTCTCTGGGGAGTCTTGGTTCCTTTTAGTGGGGAGTAGTATTTTAAAACTGAGATCGAGGCAGATGTGCATTGCTACCGGTGTGGCATTGCTTCCACGCCTTCTCAAGGGACAGCAGACGGAGCTGGGAAGTGTGAGTGTAATTTCTTTATTCATGAGTTTGTATCACGACTTTTAATTCCAATGGAACACCACCGGGTTTTTCCTTTGCCTTCTTCCATTCTATGTTCGTATCTTTCTTCTTTCACAGTGAGAACCTCAGTGCCCAACAACAGCAATGCAGTCACTAATTTATTTAGTCCTACAATACACAGAGTTGTTTGAGAATTGCTAAATCCGTACTACTATTGACAAACCTATTAGTAGAGGCAAGATTTCTTTGTAGTTCCTTGTGCTTTTAGACTGAGGTTGGCTACTCTCAAAGTACTGTATTCAAAAGTTGTCGAGCCCCTTCTAGCTGGGAACTCACTTGTCTGAGAGGTGCCTTTACTGGCTCCAGTTTTGTCTCTATGTCCCCGGCTGGGCTTAGCTGTGGCCTGTCATGGCAACAGGTCCTGCTGCACAGACCAGGCCTTCTGATCCCGGCCAGGGCATTGCTATGTCTGAACCCCAATTTACTCCCACTCCTTTGGAATCACGAGTTTTCTCTTCTGGTTTTCTAGATTCTGGTGTCTAGGATTGGTCTCAGATTTGCCCTGGGATTATGGCAATGCCAACACTGGCTCCTCCTTCCTCCCTACCTGATGGCTGGGCCCCTGAAGACCCAGCCCCATTGCTTTGAGAAGATGGCAACAGACCCTCTGTTGTCCTGACCACAAAGAGCCTTTGCTACTATAGCCTGTTCTTGGCTGTTCTAGGGCTCTGTTCACCTCCTTCCTCCCCAGCCAGGGAGTGACAGTCTTGCAAAGAGCTGGCATCCATGAGACATGCCCCACTGTCTGCCCCGCCCCCTTCATTAATGGGCAGAGCCATGGAATTTAGAGTGTATGCTCTTAGAACTGCTGCCTGATCCCAAAGCCACCTTCAGGATTAGTCAGTGGGACGTTCTTTCTCAGAACCCAGTTCAAAAGGCTGCAAAGACCTATGGCAAATCCCCACTTTGCTCTATACTCCTTTGAGAGTTCACCACAGGTCAAGGGATGAATTATGTTGAATGTTGCCTGGACTCCAGCTTGGGTTTGTCCTCTTTTTGCCTGGAGGAAGGACTTGAATCCAGCTCCCCTTTTTAGCTGAGTGCCTTACTCTGAGTCTCTGTTCTCTCCTGTCAAATGGGTAAACAGGTACCTCCCAGGTTATACCAAAGATGACGTGAGATTCTGTATAGAAAACAGCAAGTCCAGAGCCTGGCTGCTTAAATAAATGGCAATTCTTTTTGTTCCCAAATTTCCTTTCCAACCATCCCCACTGTGAGTGGAGGAGAGGCAGCTACTGGGAGCAGAGTGCTGTGAATAATTTACAGCTGGGGAAATAGAACTGAGTCCCTTGCTGTGTGACCTGCAGGGGTGTTTGCATTTTAAGAGCAGGGGAGTTGACAGCACCTGCTGATCAAACCAAGGGCAGCATTACTGTGGCAATCGGTTCTGGAGGGAGGTGACATTTTCTCTGAACAGGATGGTGGAGTGGAAAGACTGCCACACAAAGGTCCAAGAGGCCCAAGCCCTAGTCCCAGCTCTGCTGCTAATGTACTAGATTCACTGGCAAGTAGCTGCATACACAGAGCCGACCGACTCCAAGCTATGATACAGACACCAAGTAGTTACTGCCTTGTAAATCATTTGCCTTGTGGGAATTAAGGATTCTGCCAGGGAGGGGGGGTGTGTGTGTTCGTGCACGGGGGAAATGTCCACCTTCCTTTGGCCCCAGCCCTCTTTCGGAGGCCCCTCTCTGGGGCCTGGTTGCCAATCTTGGTGTCATCCTTGTGGGAAGAGGATTTGACTTCTGTTCCCATCCCCTTGCCCCAATCACCATGTATTGATCTAGATACATTTCCAGAACCTTTCTGAATCTGTCTTTTTTTCTTTCTGTACAAGGACCGAGGAAGCAGAGGGCATTTTGGATCCTCAGGAGTCGAAAAAGTTAAACTTTAATGAGAAGTGTGCTTGGAGCCCACTCCTGACCCAGCTCTGGGCAACAGCAGCTCTCAGCTCCCTCTCAGGTTAGGAGTTGCTAGAGCCCAGCACCAGCTGGAGCAACTGGGCTTCTGTCTGTCTTTCTGTCTGTCTGTCTAGAATTTGCTATGGGGTCAACACTGGGGACCAGTACATCTGGGAGTGATTCTGGGAGCAGGCTTGTCAGTGGCACCAAGGAAAGGCCTGGGGGCACCTGGACCACATCCTTCCTGTTCCCAGACCAACCTGCTGTGTAGCTGGGTCTAGGATAAATCTTGTTCCTGTGAATCATGTCCTCCTTTTGTTCTGCCCTACTGGGACAGCCCAGTATTCTTCATTGGCATCCTAGTTTCTCTTTAAGAAGATAAAACTGATGGCCAACTGGGGAGCATCTGAAACAAGAATTGAGCTGCTTGGAGTCACCTCACTTCCTCACATAACAAACCCTGACTCAGGCTATGGGCCTGACCTTGTGCTGCATGCTGGGGCCACACAGGTGAACATGACACGCTCTCCTGCCTCCATAAAGTCCCACCTAGTGTGGGGTTCTTGAAGTAGGCTTCCCCCAAGCTAGATAGAAGTATCCATACTCCCCGTTGTGGTATTTGCACAATTCACAGAATTAGGTTAATTAGTCGATTGAATTTTTTCCTCAAATTTAATCCTCTCCACCTCCCTGTCCTGTTATCCTTAAAATATTATTACAAGCTGGAATTCTCTAGAATCTTGTATCAAATATTACCTGATTTGCCAGCAGTCCCAGCTACTTAGTTGTTGGAGACTGCATACCTGATGTCTCGTAGCTCCCAGGGGCTGTGTCCCTAGGACAGGTCTGATCTGGAGGCTGCAGATTTGCCCAGTGGAATGCAGTATGATCAGTGCCAGATGCTAGATGTAGGAACAAAATGCTGGGTCTTAATTTTGCCCCTGCCACCAACTTGACATGTGACCTTGGGCAACTTGCTTCTCCTCTGGGCCTTATTTCTAGGGGGGTTTACAGATGAGGGTCTTAGATAATAAGTACTCTTATCATGGCCACAATTTATTGAGCACATATTATTGCTAGGTACTTTCCATGTATTGTCTCATTTGATCCTCATATCTACCATGTGGTAAGTCCTATTTTGATCCCCATTTTAAAATGGGGAGACTGAGACTCAGGGAGAGTAAATAGCTTGTATGAGGTCACGCTGCCAGTGAGTGATAAGGAAGCCCTTTGCTACCTGGCAGGACCAGGGTAGGGCTTGGGCAACTCTGCAAATTCTTTCTGGCAGGCACGGAGGATGTGCGTATCGACGAGAGGACTGTCAGCCCCTTCCTGCAATTGTCAGATGATCGAAGGACTCTAACCTTCAATGCCAAGAAGTCCAAGGCCTGTGCAGATGGCCCAGAGCGCTTTGACCACTGGCCCAATGCTCTGGCCGCCACCTCCTTCCAGGCTGGGCTGCACGCCTGGGTAGTGAACGTGCAGAACAGTTGTGCCTATAAGGTAGGCGTGGCCTTAGGCCAGCTGCCCCGCAAGGGTTCTGGCAGTGACTCTCGTCTGGGCCACAATGCCTTCTCCTGGGTCTTCTCCCGCTACGACCAAGAGTTCTGTTTCTCACACGATGGGCAGCATGAGCCCCTGGGGCTGCTGCGGTGCCCAGCACTGCTGGGCATGCTACTGGACTTGCAGGCTCAGGAGCTGCTATTCTACGATCCAGCCTCGGGCACAGTGCTCCATACCCACCAGGCGTCCTTCCCTGGGCCTCTCTTCCCAGTCTTTGCTGTGGCTGATCAGACCATTTCCATTGTCCACTGACCTTTGGCACTGGGGAGGCCAGACATGCCTCCCCACCATACTTTTAGGCCACCCTTCTACCCAGATCCTTTTCCTCAATGTTGCCCATCCCCACTGAGCAGCTTTAGGAGGGGTCAGCATCCATTTCAGATCTGGGTACAACCATTAAGTGCTGGGTATCTGTGGGGAACCTGCCACTCCCTGGGCCTTGGTCTCCCAAATTCACCCTGTGAGGCTGTCTTATTCACCACTTTATCTCTGGCATCCAGCCCGGTGCCTGGTGAGTGTGCAGTACATATTTGGCACGTGAGTGGTGGGTGGGTGCATGTGGAAGTGGTTCTCTGGCAGAAAAGCCTGTGGCTGAAATCCTTTCACCTCAGTTCAGTCCTTTTCATGACATGGCACATAGAGACAATATTCCTCTAGCACATGAGGACAATCTTGAAAGGATTTAGAACTCCTGCCAGGCTGTTCCTGGTCAGAGGACTCTAGCCTGGGGGTGGGGGGTGGGGCTATGTCCTCTCCCCAGGTCCTTCCTGGCCACTCAGAAGACCAAGAAAATCCTATCTCCAGGTAACCTCACTGCAACTCACCCATCAGCCGCCTTGAACCTGGCGCTGACCTCCAGCCCGGGCCCAATGCAGTAACAGGGACACACTTTCCCTCAGCTGCACCTGCTGGCCCCTTCTGACATAATGTGGAGACCTGGGGTGAGAACCTCAGCCACAAAGAGCTGAGCGAGTTAGAGGGCCAGCCTTAGAGAACATGTCCATTATTAAAGGTTTTAAAAGATTGAAAAATTACTTCCGTGTTCGTTGTTGGTAATTGGGCAAACCCCACAAAGGCCAGCTCAAACCTTAGAAGTGTGTTTACTAAGAATCTGATGTCCTCCTCACCCTCATGCACATTCCTAGGTACAAGCAGGTGGCTGAGCTCAGCATACACGGCCTAAAGGGCCCATAGTCTGTACTGTGCCCTGCATTGCTGGGACCAAGGGCAAGTCCCTTCCTGGTCTCTAATCACATTAGAGGAGTGGTCTTCACCTTTCTGTTATACTGGGGAACAGTTCAAAGGCCATCTTACCTACAACTTTAGATTCCTGCGTTCAACGATAGGACCAGAGCCCTTCCCACTCTTAAAGCGTGCTCAAGAATTTACTTGAAACACTGGGTGGATCAAACCCAGTCCACAAACCTATTGGCAACTTCTGTGGTTGCACTGACTTCTGAAGTCCTTGTGGCTCTGAGACCACAGCTCATGACCCTGTCCTCACCGCCTGACACTTGGGAAGTCTGAGAAGAGCTTCCCTGCTCTTCTCAGTCAAAGTCAAATTCTAAATGGCACCCGAATGCCCTTACACTGTGCTCCCCAAGTCACCAATCCAATTCCCCACAGCAGCCTCCATCCACAGTTCATAGGCTATTGCCTTTACTTTCCTGGCTGTTGGCACCAGAACATACTGTGCATGTGCCTGTCTGTGCTTTTCACCTGTGGTATCTCCCCTGTGCTTGGCACTGCCTAGGGCACAGACATGTCCAGTAAATACCAAGTAGAGAGGTGTGTGAAGAGGGGAAAGGGAGGAAGAGACCTGGAATTAAAAAAAACCCAGCCTACTTCTTCAATCTCCAGTAATCCTCCCCGCATTTCCACTCCTGCCTCCTTGGGCTCTCGTCCCTGTTCCCTGCGCTTTACTGCTCCACACTAACCCCCTATGACTGAGGTGTCCTTCAAGACTGAAATCCTTTAGGACCCTTTCCCTATTCTCCCAAGATCTCCACTGCACTATATTCCATTGGACGCAGATCCCTTTCTATACTTGCAACCATGTGGTCAAACCAATGGCTTTGGAGTCAGACATGTCTAAATTGGAACCCTGGCTCCCTCCTGTACTAGCTGTGAGCCCAGGCAGGCTGCTTAACCTCTGAATCCCTTGTAAAGTGGAGTTTCACACTACCTCTGCCCACTAGGTAGATCTGAGGGGCGGATCAAGTTTCTTCTCATGACTAACTGTGTGTTCCTTCTCTCATAGCTGTTAGACTCTGTGGTCCTAGAGAACATGTCCTTAAGCAGAGCTTAAGCTCGAAAAATTTTGTTGTTTTCCTGTTTTGCCTTTTGGGGTTCCACATAAGCTCTCTCAGGATCAAAGGGCCCTGCTGCTAAAACAAAGTTCGAAAGTACTGGGTTCGCCAAAAAGTCCGTTACATTTTTTCTGTACATAAGACATATTTCTCATTTTCACCAATAACTTTATTGATTTGGGTATTTTGAGTATGTTGGCTATCTCCCTCTATTGGCTTCCTGTGAGTAGAGGCCAGGGGTGCTGCTGAACATCTTCCAATGTATAATACAGCCCCACAGCAAAGAATTATTTGTCCAAAAATGTCAATAGTACCAAGAAACTTTGCAAACCACTTTTGACACATTTGATCAGTCACAGCACCTTCTCCATACGCTGCACAAATCTTTCTTGCAGTTGCAATTTTACCTTTCTTGAAATAATAAAGCATATGCCAAAAATGTTGCGTATTTTCTTCCATATTCAATATTAAAATGGCTGCCCCAAAATTCACCAATTTTAAGTTTTTAAAAAATGCACACTGATATGACAGCTGTCACAATACAATCTAACAAAATTGTTTCAAATGACTTTGAAGACAACTAGGTACTACTAGAGCCATTATATGGAAAAAACAGCGGACTTTTTGGCCAACCTAATATCTGGCTTTAAAGCTAGTTGGGCCCTCAGTGAATCTTGTTGGAGGTGAGGGGGACTTTGGTGGAAAAAGGGCAGAGGTGTGATTGATGAATGAACCATCTCAGAGACCAGGAGCTGGTTAGTGGGACAGGGCTGAAAGCCTCGCACTCACTGCTTTATAGGCAGAATGCACTGTGGAGGCTGCAGGGAGAGGGTGAAGGCCAGATCTCAGAAAGGAAAGGGCTCCCTGTCCCTAATGTTCGTTGGGCCCAGCCACTTCTCTCACCAGACTCACAGCCCTGTGGACGAGCCCTCCAAGCGGTCAAGGGCAGGCAGGAGATGGGGCAGTGAGGGGAGGATATGTTCTTGGGGTACAGAATCTTTGACCACAGGGTCTAAAGGCCCTGGGCCAACCAGCAGAAAGCTGTGCATGCCCACAGCCCGTGCCCCCTTATAATCACAGTGGTAATTGTCCCCAATATGGGCTGCCACTGCGGGTTCTACGTGAGCAAGCTGCAAGGCCTCATGGAAAATGCGGGGGTCTGGCTTCTGCCAGCCAGTAGCCCCGGAGGTCAGCACAAAGTCAAAATGTTCCCGTAGACTAAGACCCACCAAGATGTCCTCTAGTCGCTCGTCAAAGTTGGAGACCACTGCCAGCCTCAGACCTCGTTTTCGGCACCCCCTCAGGGTGGCCTCAGCTCCCTCCAACACCTGCCAGTAGCAGGGGCTGCTGAAGTCCTTGTACAGCTGGACAGCGATGGGGGCCACGGCCTGGGCATCCTGAACACCTGCTAGGTGGAAGGTCTGCAGGACCACATCCTGCCACCACTGACGGGGGGTGAGGCCGTGGCTCAGGCCATAGTTGGGGAAGCTGTGGCTGTGAGCCCTGAATACGTGCCTGAAGGCTTGTTCCAGGGCTGCGGCCTTTACCTCCAGCCCATGGGCCCGGGCCTTGGAGGCATATTCCTCCCCCACGGAGCAGCGGAGCCTTAATAGTGTGTCCTTCACATCCCATGTCAACAGTCGTATTGGTAGCCGGTGAGCCATGGGTCTGCAGGAGGGAGCCAAGTCCACCCAGGTGCACCTTAGGGTTCCAAGGGCCAGGAGGAAACTGAGCCAGACAAGACACACCTCCACTGCCTAAGAGTTGTTTCTTTCTGGGCCTTGTGGGACCCTTGGGTAGTGTTGTCACAGCAGAAAATCCTGGAATGAGATGCAAATAAAGTGGAAGTTCAGGTCCTAGAGTCATACAGACTGGGTTCAAGTTCTGGTGCTGCTGACTCACTGTGTCACCCTTGGAGTTTCTCTCTCTGAAGCCCTGTCTCCTCATGCGTAAGAGCACAAGGACTCAACCTCACAAGATTGTTGGACTAAATGAGATTATCTGTTCATTGCACAACAAATTTCTGAGCACCGATTATGTGCTAGATACTGGGAACAGGACAGGGCTTCAGCCCTCATGGCATTTATAGGCATTAAATAATAGGGGATACAGATATTAGACAAAGAACTACACGAAAACTTACATTTAATGAATGTAGCATGAACTATGAGGTTATATATAAATCCAAGGACCTGATCTAGTCTTTGTCAGAGACCCTGCTAGGCATATGAATTTTCAGTAGGGATCTGAAGAATGACTATGCAGGAAAGGGGTGGTGGTGGTGGTGGTAAGTGTTCCTGGAACTGGAAATAGCAAATGCCAAGGTCCTGGGGCAGGACAAAGAGTCTGGTGCTTGGGGTAGATAGGAGCCAGCTCAGGCAGGGCTTTGTAGGTCAAGGTACAGAAACAATTAAGATTGCTATTCCTATTGTTAGCAATGCTAAAGGCAGAAGGGTCCCTGCACACCATCTGAACAAACTGGTGTTCAGGGAAGACTGGGCCAGAGAGGGACAGCCAGAACTCATTGAGTCAGCAGCATAGCCAGGGCTAGAACCAAACTTCCAGACTCCCTAGTCAGTGCTCCTTCCACTGCTTAGACATAATTGAATTAAAAAACAAACACCTTTTTGGCAAACTTGTACAGCATAGAACAAAGAGCAGAACAGAGCAGCCTGGTCCTACCTGCCTCTAAGCCTCTCTGAGTTCCAGCTTTATCTTTAATGGAGGTAATAGTATCTGTCTGTGTGGACAGTAGTGAAAGCATTAGTGCCTCAATGCACAGGCAACAAATTTCCCAGCCACTTGTCCACAGGCTGGAGCAGCTTCTTCCCCAGATAGAGTTGATTCAGGTTTCCAGCTGAAACCTGAGGGTCCGGAGTTTAGGGTGCCGCCACGTTTGCAAAGGAAGGGACATGGCTGGTGAATCTGGGGTATGTCTTACAGGAAGCTGGTCAAGCAAATGAATTTAAGTCCGTTTGGAAGTTAAGAGAGACCCACCCGAAGATCCCTCTCACTTTGCGGGTGGGGCGGTGGAGGCCCAGTAAGGGGCAGAACTCGCCCAAAGTCACGAAGGGAGCCACTGGCAAGGCTAAGATGAGAACAGAAGGCTCTGGCTCCCGATCCACGGCGTTTTCCATTCCTGGAAGCCGGAGGTGGGGGCACAGGCCTCTCCCTCCCTCCCCTCTATGGCTCGGTGGCGGCAAAGTCCCAGGTATGCCTGCCATTAGAGCAGAACCTCTAGGGCTGCCGTCTGCAGCTTGACCTGGGGCGGGAGAGTCTTGGGACAGCCCCTTCTCAGCCCCAGCGCGCTCCTACAGCTGGGGGCGCGTCGCTGGGGCCCAGGACTCACCTGCCTCTTAGTGAAGCCGGTCAGGAAGGAAGCCGCAGCCCCCTGCCGGCTGGAAGAGGAGCGCAGAGGTTCTGCGCCGCGCCGGGCCCTCCTCTCTCGCTCCCTGCCAGCCCCGCCCCTCCTCCTGCCCCTCCTCCGACTCCGCCCCCTCCTTCCCTCCCTCCTTCCTGCCCCCCTCCCACCGCACGCTGCACACCCTCTGCGCCTTCACCTTCACCTCCTTCCACGCGGTGCTGTGCACCCTCTCCGCCCCTTCGAAAGACCCCCACCACACTCTCTCGGATCCCCATCTCCCACCTTCCGCCCCCCACCCAGCGTCTCACTGTCACCTAGCACCCTTTCCGCCCTCTGTGTGCCCCTCCCTCGCGGTCTCCCTCCATTCCCCACTTTCTGCGTTTTCTCCGCGCTCCCTTTCCCTTCCCAAGCCCCTGCACCTCCCTTGCGTCAGGGCACTCTTGGGAGGGGCGCTGGCTGACTTGGGAGGAGGGGGATTTTTAAAAGATTTTATTTACCTTTAGAGGGAGGGGAAGTGGGAGAGAAAGAAAGAACGTGGATAGGTTGCCCCTCCCACGCGCTCCAACTAGGGACCCAGGCATATGCCCTGACCTGGAATCAACTGGCGACCTCTCACTTTGTAGGACAACCCTCAACCAACTGAGCCACACGGGTCAGGGCTCAAGAGAGGGTCTGGGTCCCGGCAAGGCTTGCTGAGTGACACGTGGACTTGGCCAAGGCATTACTGCTCTCTGGTCTGAGTCCCCAGGCAGCACCAGGAGGGAGTTGCTTTCATTGGAAACTTGTCTAACTCAAGACAATTTGCTGATAAGAGTCCTCCACAGTAACCTAGCTGCTATTTTTTTTTTTTTTGATGAAAGAAAATAAATGTATCCATGCTCATCTCAAAAATGTTGAAAAATAAAAAGTGTACAAAGTGATAAGTGAAAGCCCAACCTCATTCACTAAATACTCATTGAGCTTCTGCTCTATGTCAGACCCTGTCCTTCACTGATGATATAATGGGAAACAAGATAGTTCCTTTATGGATCGAGGGTGGGGCAGACAAAAATCAAGTAAAAAAACAAGATTTCAGATTGTGATGAGTGCTATGGAAATAATGAAAATTATTGATTAATGAAAACAATGGTCTCATGAACAGCGAAGGGAGCTGTTTGAATGAGATGGTTAGGGGAGGGGCGAAGACCTGAATGGCAGCCAGGAGAAGATTAAAGAACATTAAAGGAACTGGCAAGTGCAAAGGTACTGGGGCCCCAACCTGCTTGCTGAGCAACAGAAGTGGCCTTGGGGGCAGGGAAGAGAAGGAGGGCCTCCTTGCTCCCCACTCATTCCCCAGGGTTGCTGCAGTGGCAGTTTTGGTTATTATGCTATCAGACATTTTTCTAGGAGCACACAAACAGGCATGTAATTTTCTTTCTTTGTTTCTCCCCTCCACCCCTTTCTCTTTTCTCTTTTCCTTTCCTTTCCTTTTTCTCTTTTTCCCTTCCTTCCTTCCTTCCTTCCTTCCTTCCTTCCTTCCTTCCTCTCTTCCTCTCTTCCTTTCTAACAAAACTTTCTCATGTATTCCAAGGTTGGTGGTCTGTTGTTCTCTTTATTCAGAACTGCCTCAGTTCAGGCCTGGGAGGGAGTACAAAGTGCAGACTCACAGACCTTGGGCCTCAAGGGAGAGCCTGACTCAGGGACTCACCAGCAAAACTTACGTGTCATAAGTATGATTCCCAGAAGTGGGAGTGGGAAGGGTGATGGGATTCCACAGAATCCAACAATGTCCGAGATTGTCCACTTCTCAGGTTCACCTGAAACCCAGCCCTTTAGATTTTTATTTTTTAATCTTCACCCAAGGATATGTTCATTGATGAGAGAGAGGGAGAGAGAGAGAGAGAGAGGGAGAGAAACATTGATCAGCCACTTCCGATATGCGCCCTGACTGGGGATTGAACCCACAACCCAGGTATGTGACCTGACCAGAGATCAAACCTGAAACTTTTTGATGCATGGGATGATGCTCCAACCAACGGAACTACCAGGCCAGGACCCAGCTGCTTAGGTTTTGCTCCCAGCTCTGCCACCTGACACTGTGAGCCCTCCATTGAATTCTTTTCCACTGTGGGCCTCAGCCTCACAGTATGCAAAGTGGGGGGACTGAACAAAATAATGTCCAACAGAAATTCAGGTTAGTTTAAAAGTTAATTTCCAAGATAATTAACTTTGCCCATGGAAACCCGTTTCTCCATATATAAACGGAGCATGTTTCCATCAGGATCCAAAGAGAGCACATGGAAAAGCTCTTTGAAAGTTGATGAGTCTTTTCTGTTGAGATCATTGAGTCACCTGAGCCATTAAGGATTTTGTTCAGTTACCTATTTCAACCCAGGGCACCCATTACATAAGGGGGGCATTTCCATTATAATCCATGTGAATGTGCCCCCTTGGAATTGTAGCCCTGAAATCTTGTTTATTTTACTGTCCTTTAGGTTTTGTCTTTCTCTTGAGTTTACTTTTTCAGCAGAGAAAAAGGAGACTTGTGTGTTGTGGTAAAGCCAATGACAGGTCCTTGCTATTCTGAAACAAGCTTCTGATCTGCCAGTATAAAATGAGTACACTTGCCCCTGACTGGTGTGGCTCAGTGGGTTGGGCATCATCCTACAAGCCGAAAGGTTGCTGGTTTGATTTCTGGTCAGAGCACATGCCTAGGTTGTGGGCCAGGTTGCTGTTTGGGGGCATGCGAGAGACAACTGATCAGTGTTTCTCACACACTGATGTTTCTCTTCCTCTCTTCCTCCTTCCCTTCCCCTTTCTCTAAAAAATGAATTAAAAAATCTTTTAAAAAATAAGAGTATACTTAATAAGTGTAGTGTCCTTCCTAAGTTGATGACAGAAATCCTCAGAGGTTTCATACTTTGATCTGTCCTGTGAGTCTTGGCCTGGGGATAGCTCCTGGAGACATCTGTCATGTCACTACACTGGATCCTGGTTATTTCTCTTTGAGAAAACAAGTTTCTTACAGGAGGGCTCTTTCCATGAGATTCTCACACTGAAAGTATTGTATTAAGAAAACCCAGGCTGGGTGCACCAGACATGCCTCTCTTTTTACTTTTAAATTTTCATCTACTTATTTTTTAGTTAACTTTTATTAAAAACATGTCATACATAGAGAAAGGTGCAAAGAAGTGTGAATATTCTCAAAATTTTCCATATTGAACATACCTGTGCAACCAGCACCCAGACCAAGAAAAAGAACGTTTCCAGAACTCTGGAGCCCCTGTCCTCTTCTGCTCACTTACGCCTCCACCCCTAAAGGGTAACCAGTATACTGATTTTTTAAAAAATGTATTGATTTGGGGAGAGAGAGAGAGAGAGAGAGAGAGAGAGAGAGAGAGAGAGAGAGAGAGAGAGAGAGAGAGAAATCTATTTGTTCTTCCACTTATATGTTCATTGCTTCGTATATGTGCCCTTGACCAGGGATAGAACCTGAAACCTTGGCACATCGGGATGATGCTCTAAACAGCTGAGCTACCCAGCCAGGGTTATCCTCACTTCTAATTGCATATTTATTTGGTTTTGAACTGTATAAAGATGCAATAATACAGCATGCACTCGTTTGTCATCTTTGCTCAAAATTTTGTTAGATTCATTCATTCATGTTACTGTGTGTAGGTGTTCATTCTCATACCTGTAATATTCCATTATATGAATATGCTTCATTTTACTGTTGATGACAGTTGAGTTATCTCCAGTTTTTGGTTACTACAAATATTGGAAAATGTTACTATGACCATTCTCAAATATGTCTTTTAGGGAACACATGTACACATTTCTGCTGGGCAAATCCCCAGATGTGAAATCCCTAGGCAACAAGGAGAAGTTCAGCTTTGGTAGACGGAGCCCGTGTTGTGGAGTGGTTGTACCAGTAATATCTGGGAGTTCCAACTGTCCACATTCTCAGTCATTTTAGGCATTCTGACAGATGTATGGTGTTATCTCAATGTGGTTTTAAGTTGAATTTCTCTGTTGACTAATGAAGATAACATCTTTTCATGTATGTATTGGTCAAGGTTTAATTTTTTACACAAATCCTCGGTAGATATATATCACACATGATATAAAAATAAAGTTGAAACTAAGATAATACATAAAAAGCCAAAGTCCCTCTAAAATCAATCCCTCAGCCCGCCCCTTTGCACTGCCTTCTCCAGTTTTGAGCACTGGACTTGGAGTTAGGAGACCTGAATCCCAGCATTGGTCTGTCCCTGGCTTGTGTGCATTTCAACAAGTTCCTTCTCTGGGTCTGTCTCCCATCACTGAAGACCTCTTTACTTTGCTATTCTGACCACTGTTTCTGTGATTACAAGAAACTCCATGTGATGGGGATGGTCATCTGCCCCAGTACCCATTATCTCCACCCTCCTTAGTAATTGAACCCCTGAGTTTTAGCTGAGCGCCTGGCTGCCCCACTAGACTCTCTTTTCCAGCCTCACGTACACAAGTAGATGTGGCCCTGTGATTAAGACTAAG
This sequence comes from Furipterus horrens, assembly GCF_987537825.1. Taxonomy (NCBI): domain Eukaryota; kingdom Metazoa; phylum Chordata; class Mammalia; order Chiroptera; family Furipteridae; genus Furipterus; species Furipterus horrens. The sequence goes on from NW_028327174.1 coordinate 187,257,507, forward strand.
TTCAGACAAGGGTGTGTGCATAAAAATGAAGTGCGTAACTTTTGGATTGTGCCCTTATAAAGAAGGGCCATGCCCTCCTCTTCTTCCTGGTGGCTGAAGAGGATTGACGGTGGGACCTGGACCCACCATCTTTGATCATGAGCTAGAACGGAGATGTATGGATGATGATAGATGGCACAGGAGCCAAGACCTCCCCTACCACATACTACATAGCTGACACAGCTCTGGACTGCTCAGAGAGCTTCCATCTTAAGTTATTGCTATTTCGACTTTCGTTATATCCACTGAACTTTAAATACAGTGACCGGGGAATGACTTTAAATTGGGTGTTGGGAGAGGTTGCCTTGAGGAAGTGACCCTTAAGCCAAGACCTTAACAAGAAAAGGAGACAGCCATACAGCTTTTGGGGGGAAGTGTTTCCAGGCAAAGGGGACCCCTGAGACTTCACCAACCTTCTGTGTAACAAGGGAGACTGCGTGTCACATCGCCCATGTCCTTGGTTACAGTGAGTGAACCAAGAGGCCAGCCATTGGACCTGCACAGGGCCAGTCCAACCTCCAGCTTGGCTCTGTGAATGACAGGACAGAAAATCTCTTTCTCTGGAATTGTAAGTCTAAAGGACCATCTAAGCATCATGTTACTGTCAAGTGGCAAAACCCATCTTAGAATAAAACCAAGCAGAGGCAATCAGAGAGCTAGGAAGGGACAGAGGTCTCCATGAGAGCCTTTGACTCTACATTTCGCCACACCTGACTTACTACAATCCAGTTATGAAAAGAAATCATTTCGTTTCTTGCTACTGAATTTAGTTTCTGTCACTTGCAACCATGAGTTCTGAGAACAGTACAGATAGTGGATGGGGTGTTGCAAGTCACAGGCCCTAACATGTGGAATTGGCAGAGTCCACATGGGGTGTGGAGCAAGATTTTTTTTTTTTTTTTTTAAGAATTGGAAAATTGGTAGTAAATTGGCTGGTTAACATGCCTGTTGCTTTTTGGGACCCTCAACCATATGACCAATGAGGTTGTAGTTTTAGGGATCACGGTAAAGCAAAAAGCGAGGATGGTTGGCTATTTGTTGTTACCTTCAGGAAGGTCGTATCAGAAACAGACAAGCTCCGGTTCAAGCTGGCACATCTGAGAGAGAACTGGGAAAATGTCTTGTCAAGAGAGGCTCACTAATTACCTGTGATGCCTGGAAGCCAGAGAATACTATGCCATGCTAATTATGGAAGCTGAGTTCTCTGCCCCAGGATAAAACTACCAGTAGCAAGGGCAGGTTACACACCAGGAAATGGCACTGTGGAGGAACCAGATTCCCCCAAGACCACCCAAATCCCTCGAACTGCCTGCTTGGCCATTACTGCCTTTGTAGACAGAACACAGGGTGGCTGGAGGGGATATCAGACTGCCACCCCAGGCCACAAGTCCTGACTCCAGAGAGTGCCACTCACGTAGGTGATAATGCCTGAAAGCAACTTAGCCCCTTGGTCTGACCCACTACTAGAGCTAGTAATAGCATCACTTTAGACTCATAATTTTGCTACTGTTTATTGGGAGGTGGTATGGCATGGTGGTTAAGTGAAGAAGCCTTGGAATTTGGCTGTATGGGTTAAAATCCCAGCTCTCCCATTTTTGTTGACTGGGGTGCTAGGCCCAGTTCTGCCACAAACTTTTGAGTGGCCTTGGTGGTGAGACATAAAAGCTCCCTAGCTTCCTCATTCAGACCCCAGAAAAATTTGAGATTTCCCCTCCACCCTGGGCTTCTTCCAAGCTTGCCCATCCCAGCATATGGCCAAGGAGCTCAAGCCAAGTTCATCCTTCATATTTAATCTACCTCCTAAGTCCCTTCCCCTCCCCATTCCCCGTCACCACTCCAGTGCAGGCCACAAAATGTGTGATCTTCACTTCGCTATAGTGCTGTCAAAATGCTTTCAGAAAATGCAGATTAGCCATCCCCCTGCTTAAATGGTTTCAACTGGCTTTCCTTCCTCTTGGAAGAGTTTGAAAAGGCTAATATGGATTTTGAACCTCTGCCTGGTTTGGCCCTGGTCTCTTCACTCAGTTCAGGCCACCTGTTTCTCCACCCTTCCCTGTGCTTCAGCCATACCAGCTGTCTTCCAGCTCTTTCTAGCCCCAGGAGTCCCTCTGCCTGGAATGCTCTTCCCCAAACACATTTTAGCTTGGTTGTTCATCCTTCAGGTCTAGCTTAAATGTCAGTCCCTCAGAGAAGCATTTTCTGACCCATTAAAAAGGTCAGGTCCTGGTGACAGCCTTCATAGCGCCTGTTACTATGTCACCAATGACACACATGCCTCCTGTTTTTCAGGAAGACTCATTCCACTTAATGTTGCCCTGTGTGTGAGTGTGTGTGTGTGTGTGTGTGTGGAGGGGGCCTGGGGGGCTGGATACAAAGAGTTTGCTTCCTGTGGACGTTTGTTCATAAAGGGAAGTGTCTGTCTGTCTTTCTGTGCCTAGAATAGAACCAGGCCCTGTATTTGATTGGCAAGGATGAGTCTGGGATGGTCTTGAGGAACCTTCCTTTTCACATGAATCATATTAACTAGAAATGAGCTCAGAAGTCAGGGGCCAGGAGAAAAGAAACCAAGAAGCTAAAATGGTCAAAGGTTCACATGTGGTCTAAACCCCAAGGCACTGAGCCATCAATGGCTCATCTCCATGAGTGCTGAATGCATTAGGCCCCTAGGTGGTAGATCAGGCTCAGGCTCCAGCTCCCTGGGAGGCCCAGCTTTGTGGACTCTTCAAGCCCTGACTTTGGCTGTCTACTTCCCCACAGGCTGAGATCATGCCTTTAGTTAAGTCGGCCACAGCTCTGGAGAAGACTGCCAGGAGTTGGAGACTGGACTGACTGCAGAACCCACCGAGAGTTTCTAATTCTAGATTTTAAAATAGGTTGTATAACTTTACAGTCCAAATTGAACTTACTGTGAGCCTGGAGTTGGGATTCCCTGTCACTTTGCACACAGGCAGGTGGACTTGCCAACAGGTCCCTCCTTAGCTGGGCCTTAACTTTCGCCAGGGGGAACCTTCCATGTCCTATCCATCTCAGAAGAAATCTGAAGCCACTCATCCAGTTGTTCAAGCCAGAAACCCACGAAGGCATCCTCATTCGCTCCCGATGCTTCACCCCCATCCCCTGGTATTTACAGCACTGGCAAAATCTGCTCATTCTTTCTCTAAAATGTTTCCTGAATACATTTGCTTCCTCCCATCTCCACTGCCACCACGGCAGTCCAGGCCACTGCCATTGCTCCTTGGGGTCTGCAGTAGCCTTTTAACCAGGCTTCCCCTTACACTCTCCCATTTCCCCATAGCAGCAAAACATGGGAGACTGGCCTGTGCGTAACTGGTTGAGATCCTTTAGCTGCCTTTATACCAGATGCAAGGTCCTAGCCAAGCTTCCTAATGGGTGCGGGATCCACCTTTCTAACCTCCAGTCCTGTCACCTGTCCTTCCCCGCACCCTGCTCCCAGCAGTGCTCCCAGCTTCTCTCACTGCAGCACTTAGTGTCGTTCTCATGGCTTCTGGTGCCGTAAGGACCCTTCCTTGTCCCTCAGCCTCAGGGAGGTTTTGCCCCCACCTACCCATTTGTCATTCTGTCTAAGACTCTTTATTTCCTTCAAAGCACTGATTAGAATTTGTGACTGCTTTACTGGTCTGTTTTCTGGTTGTTGTCTGTCTCTCCCACTCTTTGTATAGCTTCCTTGCAGAGAGACAAGAAGAGGTCTGTCCGGCCCTCAGTAACCAGCATCGTGCCTGGGCACAGAGCACATGCTCTCCAAACAACCATCTCTTTAATAAAAAGCCTTTTCGCTGGTGGCATCTCCAACAGTCAGGAATTCTCTCTTTGCTTCTGAATTTTAACCCCCACACTATGTTTGTGCTCGTTAGGGTAATTCTTTTCTGGGTTTATGATTCAAGAGTAGAGCAGAAGATCTCAGGCAGCCTGGCAACCATTGGCCTGTGTGGGAATTGCCTTTCGGGGGGAATTGCAGCAAATCTCAGCTCTGAACTGGAAAGGTCAATCTAGGAGGCCTCAGTCCCTGCACTCAGCAATGCTGCTGGAGGCCTTGGGTTTTCCAGAGCTTGTGAGGACCAATGATCCCACTGCCTTCCTCTGTCCCTTAATGTTCCAAGCCCCTCTCAGGCACTACAAAGCTGTGCCCGTGACTCCTGGGAGCTTCCTAGCTAAAGCCCCGGCAGAGAAAGACACTACAGCAGCAGAGGTGGCCTCGGGGCTGACCCCGGGGAGGGTGGAGAAGCTTGGAGGCCTCATGAAGGTGTGGCTGCGGGTGGTGAGATATGGCATGCTGGCAGAAACCACCTGGAACTCCTGGGCACCTGTCAGCAAGTGAGCAGGAAGAGGGTGCAGGGCACAGTTCTAAAAGCAGCATTTACTTTGATTTTCACTTCTCCAAGGCCCCAGGACCTTTGTGAAGTCCTAGTTCTTGGGTCTCGCACACTCTCTCCATCATTCCTTCAGCCACTGCAATAGCTGAGGTGTGTAGTAGGTGATGATGATGTCAGCACCTTTGTGGGAGAGAAACAGAGAACAGGGGAGGGGCTGGGCATCGGCTCTGGGGACACCATCGGGTAGATGATGGCCAGTGGGGGAAGAAGGCTTCTATGAAGAGGCTCGGTCAGTGGACGACACAACATGAGTCTGAGCCCAGTTCTGGTCAATTCTAGCTCTGTACATTGTGTGAGTGTGGACCAGTCGTCTTCTCCGTCTAGGCCTCAGTTTGCCGATGTATAAAACGCACAGTGGGGAAACAGATAAGCTGTAAGCTCCCTTCCCGCACTGTGCGCCATACCCACAAAACCAGCTCTCATTTATGGAGTGATAAACATATGCCAATGACACATATCATCTCATTTAATCTGCACGGGAACCAGAGCTCTGAGGTCCAGAGAAGTGGCTAGGCCAAGGTCTCACAATCAATAACCATTCCATGTTCTGTTCTACAGTGTCATGCCTCTTCCACTCGGCCTGTGTCTGTTACGTCACTGGTATTTCCCAGCTGTTTCATCACTTCCCTTCCCTCTCTGGACAAAGGGCCTTTCAGTCCGTGTGGCACAGGTCAACGCCCCCACCCCTTCCTGCTTACCTGCTCTGCGGAAGGCGGTCATGGCCTCCAGTACAGCAGCCTTCAGATCAAACGCCCCAGCCTGCGCTCCGTGCCACAGCATAGCGAACTCTCCAGACACGTGGTACACGGCGAGAGGGAGCTCAGGGTGCTGCGGAGAAGCAGCAGTAGGCAGAAGTGGAGGTGGGTATGGCCCCTGCGAGTGTCCCTTGTTCCCTGCCCAACTTTTGACCACTTTGAGCCCCAGGCCCTCAGTCACAGCTGCCGGCAGCCTGGCCCATTCTTCAGCTGTTAAAGCAGAGCTGTTGAAAGACTTCCACCTGCAGCTGGTTCCTGGGTAGGGGCAGGGAGGGGAGGAATCCTGTACAGGGCGGGGAATGCTTCCAACTCTGAGATTCTGCAGCCTTTCAATCTAAGGTCCCAGAGCCTGTGGATATGTTCTCTCATCTCCCTGAGCCCCGGTGTCTCTGCTCAGCGCTCACCTTGTCCTTCACCTCCCGCACGAGGTCCAGGTAGGGCATTCCTGGCTTCACCATGAGCACGTCGGCTCCTTCCTGGACGTCCCGGTCCTAGGGGAGGAGGTATGGTGTGGACAGTGCCCAGGAGGCGAGGGAAGGGGGGACGGGGGACACGCTGGCGCGGGCTTCAGCTCTGACCACTCACCACTGCTCGGAGGGCCAGGCCTCGTGCCCCGGGAGGCAGCTGGTAGCAGCGGCGGTCTCCAAATGCTGGGCTTGACTTTGCCGCGTCTCTGGGAAACAGAGGCATCAGGGTGGGCTCCAGCTTTGGGCTAAGGCGTCAGGGGTTTCACAGCAGACCCCTGCCCGTCCCCACTCACCGGAAAGGTCCATAGAAACAGGAAGCAAATTTGGCACTATAGCTCATCACTGATACCTGTGGGGAGACAAGGAGGGGTTGAGGCTCAGTCAGCCCTTTGCAGATGTTCCAGAGTCATGAGGCAGGAAAAGGACCCAGGCTGGGAAGCAGTGCCTGTGTTCCAGTCCCACCGGGGCTCTGGGCCTTGATTTTCCCACCTCAGGTGCAGAGGTTGAGACAGATCCCAAAGGCCTTGTCCAGTGCTAACTTCATTTCTGTGATTCTTGGCAGATGTGTGGGCAGGGTTGGTCCAGCCGCAGGCTCTCTCCTCACCTCCCTACACCCCTCCTCGTACTCCCTGCCCCCTCTCCCTACCCTGTTGCCAAGCCCATGTGCCAGCAGAGCCTCTTTGATGGCTTCCACGCGTCCATCCATCATGTCTGACGGGGCTACCACCTGACATCCTGAAGGACAGAGGGTGGACTTCAGAACTCTGGGACCCTCCTGTCCACTTTGTCACCTCCCTGACCCAGGGGCCCTCATCCCTGCTGGTGGCTCACTCACCTGCCTTGGCATAGGCCAGAGCCACCTCTGCCAGCCGCTGGCGGCTCTCCTCGGCCTGGAAAATCCCATTCTTGCTCAGAAGCCCTGCAGGTCAGACAGCTGGGTCTGAGGGAGCATCTTAGACCCTGGCCTGCCCCACTGTGGGGAGTGGGAGTGCAGCCAGCAGCAGGGCTGCTGGAGGGAGGATGCTCACCACAGTGACCATGGGAGGTGTAGGGGCATAGGCACACGTCGCAGGCCACCAGGAGGCTGGGGAAGGTCTTGCGCAACAGACGAATTGCCTCGACAGCCGGGGAGTCCTCGGAATCAGCCGCAGAGCCCCGCTCATCCTAGTGGCAGGGAAGGACAAAGCAGTGTGTCTGTCACATGAAGCTGAGGCACAATGGCCCTCCCAGAGTGCAGCCCAGTCCCTCTCCATTTATCACCAGCAGAGCCCCTGAACAAGAAGGCACAGTGAGGACTGTCCCCATGTTGCAGAGAAGACTTGACTTGCCCAGTCAGGGTGTCAGAGTCCTACTGAAGCTTCCTGACCGCCCCCCACCCATGGGTGCTGTCTTAATAACAGGGGCCACGTCCACGTACCTGGGGTCCCAGGGCCAGCACAAGGTGGGAATAAAGGGGTGGTCAGCGTGGAACCTCAGTTCACCCTCTCCCAACCCCCCCTTCCCCTGTCCTCTAACTTCTCCTCTGATTCCTCACCTTGGGAACTTGGCTGGGGACACCAAAGACCAGGACGCAGCGCAGGCCCTCTTCTACTAGGGGTCTTAGCATCTCTTCTAGCCGGTTTACACCATACCTGCATGGGGGTGGGGTGGAAGAGCTGAAGGGAGGCAGGTCCCGGGCAATGGTCCTCCCCACCCTGCTGCACTATGCCTCTGAGAAGAGCAAATGGTACCAGGAGAGCTCAAGCCCCACGGTACAGGGAGGGGCAGAAACGTAGCCACCAAACAGATGGGAAAGCTGAGGCCCCGAGTGGCAGAGCTACAGGATTCAGCAGTGGAAGATCCCTCCAAGGTTCTTTTTTTGAACTCCCATTTGAAGTTAAGCTTTCCCCTCCAAGACTCCGCTATGATGCCTCTGGTGATGGGTAGCCCATCACTTTACGAGGCTGCCTCTTCTATTATGGAACAACTTCGACCCTGACAGAATCCTTCTCTCTACTAAGATGGAGTCAGACTCTCCAGAGCTTCTATCTCCTGGGTCTGCTTCTGCTTCCTGGCACCTCCATCTGTAAAATCTCTCCCTCCATTACCCCCTCCCCTCCCCACCATGTCTCTTACCTGGCCACTCCTGGAAGGCTGGCGATAGGCTGTACATCATCAGGAACATCCCTGCAAGAGTGGGGGTGGGCTATGGACTGGTAGCTGTGGGAAGGGCCAGTGGTGAGGGGGTGACTTAGAGGGATGGGTGGGGAGCTGGAAAGGAAAATGGAAATGGAGATGGTGGGAGGGGGATAGGGTCCAGTGTCTGGTTCCCCTGCCTGGCCAAGCCCAGGGCCTGAAATAATAGGAACAAGAATAACAGTGACAACAGGAGCAACTGTACTAAAAGACGAGTAATCATAGGAGGCAGTCAAGTGGTTAAGAACTGGGCCTCTGAAGTCAGAAGGTCCTCACTTGCTATCACAGTCACTGACTGAGTGACCTTGGCCAAGTTATACCATCCCTTTGAGCCTCAGGACCTTCGTCTGTATTCTGGGTGGATTCACTCATTCATTCTTAAAACAAATATTTATTGAGCACTTATTATGTGCCAGGCACTGTTCTGGGCTCTGGCAATATAACAGTGAATAAAACAGACAAAAATCCCTGCCCTCCTGGAGATGACAATCTAGGGGACAGTATCCATACTGTCCTCATATGGATGACGTCAGAACTGAAAGATAATGGATGTAGATGCTTAGCGTAGTACCTGGTACACAGCAAGTACTCAATAAATGTCAGCTGTTGCTATTATTAATATTATGATGGCCACCTGTTACATGTGCATAGCACTTGACAATCTACAGACTGCCTTCTTAGCTTCTCTTATTGCAAAAGCTCAGGATGGCAGGTAAGCGTTCTTCTTATTTTACAAATAGGAAGATTGAGTTCTTTTCAAGGTTTGTTTTGTTCCTAAGACAGCTGTCCTTAACACAGTAGGCTACTTATAATACCCTGAGCTCCAAGCTAACAGCTCACTCTACCAGCCTCAACAGATGCTTGCTGGGTCACACCCACACCCACACCCCCACATGCCCTGCAGATCAGAGACCCGGCTCATTCTGGGGACTCACGTGACAAAGATGGGGTAGATGAGGTTGGAGGCACTGAGGGTGGTGGCGGCTGCCTGCCAGTCCCGAAGCAGTGGGTGGAAGTAGCTGCTGTGCAGAACAGACTGGGGCTTCATGATGAGCAGCAGGGGCGCAGGGCAGCCAGCTGGTTGGAAGTGAGCGCTCCTGGGATATCTGCTGGATGCTCAGCTACGTGGGGGCAATGGGAGGAACATGAGACATGGTCCCTGTCTCCAGGGAGTGGCCATACACCCCCAGGCTCTTCCTGATTCCTGCCTCCCCTGCTGTCTACCCCAGTGTTCCTCCAAGTGTGGTTCACTGATCCCTGCTGGTCTATGAGAAATAAAAGTAGGCTTTAAGAAACTTTCATAGCAATTTGAACCTGATAATATAAAATCTGGGCTCATATTTATATGGTCTCTCTTTTTCTTTTTAAATCACCTTTTTCTAGTAATTTATTTTTATTTTATGTTCTCAAAGGATCAGTCTTGGTTGGATTGGAAGGTAGTATGAGAAGCACGGAGCTAGCTAACATTTATACTTTGTTCACGCCATGAAAAAGATCCATGTACTTGGCAGAAATTTTAGATAAGCCAAAAGAGAAAAATCTCTTGCAATTCTACCTCTAGAGAAAAGCACAGTTAACCCCTTGGTACATGGACTTCTTGTCAGGCAGGACACACACTAAGAGGATTAAATAGCTCCGTGCCTGACAGACAGACAGACACACACACACCCTGTAGAGTGGCCACCGATGCCTTCTTTGCCAGCCCTAGAGCCTCCGGCTGCTCCCCAAGCACAAGCCACACCTGGCCAGCTGCTGGCTCCGCTCACCCTGTTCCCTTTATCTAGAAGCTTGTGCTCCCTCCACAGCTTCAGCCCCAAATCCTACCTGGTTCGCCACAAGGCACTCTCTCCTTCCCTCTCCCACTAAAGCTTCTTCCCTTGCACAGCTCACACTCTCTCTTATATAACAGGTCTCTGTGGACCTATCTTATCTTATCCCAATAGACAGAGCTTCTGCAGGGCAGGGTCCAGGGTGAGTTCATTTTTTGCCTTCTCCATACACTCTGCCACATAGTAAATATTTAGTTACATGGCCTACCAGTCTGTCCTAAATGATAAAGCTTGTTGAAAGAAGATGAGGGCTGAACTTGGTGTTGCAGGATGAGTGGGTTCAGCTAGTCAGAGGGAAAGGGGAGAACATTCCTTCAGGAAGGGAAGAAAGGAGTAAAGGTGGGGAAGGAGGGAGGGCTATGGACTGTTCTCAGGACCTAGGAGGCCATTGAGCCATGTGTGTATGGAGTGGGGGCGGGGCGAGACGGGGGGCCAGGTTGAGGACAAGGAAGGTTCCTGACTGGGGGCAGGGCAGTGGCCTGATCAGAGCCTGGCTTTAAGAGAACTCTTACAGCTCGAGCACAGCAAATTGGAAGCAGAGGAGCACAGAGGATATGAGGTTAGAGGGGTGGAGAAGGAAGGGCCAAGAGGCAGTTTCTTGGGGTGCACATTCTGAACTTGCCTGACCAGGAGGGCAATGGAGGCAGGGACAAGGCACGAAGAGGGCAGCGGGGAGCAGAGCTTGGAGTGGAGGTGGAGAACTCTGTTTTAGACACTCCCTTTTGGAGGTGTGTACAGGTGTTAATGTGAACAAAACTGACTCCATCTTTGTATCCCTGCTTTTGTTTTTCCATGCTAAGAACTCTGACCTAGCTAGTCTCAGCCAGCACCAAAGCCTCAAAGTTAATGATTAGCCATGTCCTGTAAGCTTATACAATGTAACCATAGAGATTCCTATCAGTAAATGGCCAGAATGGCATAGCAACTGAAATTAATATCAAACTAGGTGTTGGCATTAATTCTAAGCACTGATCCATCCTAAGACTACCAGGAGGTATGGTTCCTGGCTCATTGCATTCTTGGTCCATTCATCTTGTCGATCATTAGCAGTTCAGCTATACTAGAAAATGTTTATCACAGCACTGCCTAGCAGCGGAGGCTAACCTGAGTAGACTCCTGGCTCATCCCTTCTGTGATGACTGAACCTTTCTGTAGGTAAATTACCCTATAATAAATTCCATTATATTCAATAAACTTGTCTGCTTCATTTTTCAGTCTTAAGACACCTTTACAGATTGGTGGTCAATGCACCTCCACTCTACCTTCAGACAAGATGCATGCAGAAACACTCAATAGGCAAGTAGGAAAAAAAAAAAAAAAAAGCGCCAGGAGGCACCCATTTCTCCTTGAATGAGTGGGGCCTCAAGGCCTTGAGGGAGGCAGGGATTTATCCAAGGTTACACGCTCCCTGGGCCTGGGAAGTCCTTTAGTACACTGAAGATGCCTTTCTCCCCACAGTCTCCCAGGCCTCATTTTATCTGGTCCTCCTCCCTGTCAGGGTTGGGATTATCAGGAGCCACACAGGGAGCCACACAGGGACCCACCCTAACACCCGACCCTTGAGCCAGCCATATCATCTTCCACAAGAGCAAGTCATGCCTCCCCAAAGTTGTTCCAACCCCCAGATTAATAATCATTCAGCAGTTACAAAGTCTTGGGTACCCATTTTGTGCAAGATTTTGCTCTCAGGTCTGCCATGGATTAGCCTAGCTCAGAGAGGTTAAGTCACCTGCCCAAGACTACATAGCTAGTCAGTAAGTGAGCTAGAATTTGAATTTGTTCTAGACAATGAGTGCAGGGTAAACACTTGATTCAGTAGGCACCTCTCTGCCTCACTATCTTTGCTTTGGTGGCTGGTGAGATGGAGGAAATAAGAGAAAAATATACTGAGTATATGTTAGGTGCTGCTCTAGGTACTTTATATACACTGTACACATTATCTCATTTAATGGCAGAGAGAGAATTGTCCTAACTTTTAGTGATAAGGGAATGGTTGGTTCAGAGAGGTTAATTGACTTGCTCAGTGTTAGATTTTGAAGCTGGGTCTACACATGTCTCTGGTTCACTTCTCAGAGAGCAACCTTTGCAAACAGGCTCCTGGCTGTTGGAATCCAAAGCTGCATTCCATTGGCCTCAACCTTGCTTTTACTTTAGAAGACAGAGGGAGCCGAGAACTTCTGTTTATCAGAAGCAACAGGGCAGGGCTGCCTAGGAGCTTTGCAGTCCAAATTTCACCCAGGGGGACTGCAGGTTGGGGGTGGGGGACAGAGAAGGAGGGTGAGAGTGGTGAGATGCAGGCTGCACTCTAATCTGTGTTTTCTTAATTTTTATATTATTTTACTTTTGTTTTTTTAAAGATTTTATTTATTTATTTTTAGAGAGAGGGGAAGGTAGGGGAGAAAGAGAGGGAGAGAAACATCAATGTGTGGTTGCCTCTCGTGAGCCTCCAACCGGGGACCTGGCCCGCAACCCAGGCATGTGCCCTGACTGGGAATTGAACCAGCGACCCTTTGATTCACAGGCTGGTGTTCAATCCACTGAGCCACATCAGCCAGGGCTCCTTTTTTAAAAAAAATAATTTTAGGGTTCAGAGATTTGATTTGAAAAATGGGTGTCAGTAATAAAAATAACTAAGTTGAAAACAACCACTCCTGTTTATCTCTCACATTCTGATGTGGAAAATTGGGTGCAGAGAGGCAACAGGACTTGGCTGACACCACACAGAGTCAGGTACAGAGCTGGGCTCAACCATGGGATCTCCTGGCTTCTAGTCCAGCGCCATTACCTATAACACACGTGGTCATTCTGTTACAACAGGTGCTGAATCAGTATCTGTGGAGTAGAAAAACATCTCTGAGCAACAATGTTGCATCTCTGTTTGCAGAACCAAAGCCAGGCACAGCTCTGGCTTTGCATCAAGTCCCTTAAATATTGAAAGATGTTCATATACTTGGGAGGGCACTTCTCCCAAATCAAGGGAGCCTGAAAGCCACAGCTTAAATCCTGTGACAGCTCATTGAAGTCAGCAGCAAGTTACTGTGGGACCCAGCACATACTCAGCCACATGAAAACAGCTTAGCTTAGCTGGAAGACAGTACAGGGTGGTGCAGAAAAAAAAAGACACATTTCAAGGTCAAAGAGCCCCAGGGTTGCTCTGTGCTCTGAAAGGTTGCTGGCTTTTCAGATTCTTCACTGATCTGTAAAATGGGAGTTAAACTACCAAACTGACAAAGCTGCCGAGATTAGAGATAGTGAAGTGGTATGTGCCTAGGCACACAGTAAACATGTAGCTACTTTTATATCAGAAACCAAACTGAGCTGGAACTAGATCTCCTGGCCTGCCCTCATAGCTGCGCCGCCAGCACCACACCCAGAAGGGAGAACTTTCGCTCAAATCTGTGTGGGCTACAGGGTCTTCCTAGACATTTGAAGTGGGGGTGGGGGATGGTCCCTGCCTCCAGCAGTTTATGTGAGGGAGAAGATGGTACAATAGAGGAATGGACCAGGTGCTGTGGGAGGGACCTGCGTTCTCCGCGAATCAAGGCTGGCTTCATGCAAGAGGGGACATTGTGGAATAAGTAGCTTTTCAGACTGATTATGAAGGTATCGCTTTCCTTACAAGGCAAATTCCCAACCTGGGAGTAAGTTAAGTTGGGGCCTGAGAACTGCCACCAGAAGGGGCTGAGAAAGAGCTGCAGGGTCTGAACCCCCCATGTTGTGCTCAGCTGAGGATTCCAGAGGCTGTGGTCTTGGCGCAGAGGGTTGGGAGCCGCTGCCAGCTCTGGCAGACTCTGCCACTAGCTGGGGAGGAGGCAGTCAGGAGGGCCAGCTAGGTAGAAGGTGGCCAAGGCTGAAAAATCCAAAGCCCCAGAGGGGGCTGTTAGGCAGTTCTGAAAAGGGACGGATTTGTTTATGCAACTCACATTTCCTGAATATCTACTCTTGGGCCTGTCCCAGTGCAGCATACAGGAATTAAAAACAAGGATGATACCTAGAATTTTGAAAAGCCTGGCAGGTCCCTCTGGGTTCAGCTATTTGGATCTACGAGGAGAATTTGAAACTGGGCTCAAAGAAGGACAGACATAGGCCCAAGATCATTCAGGGGGTCAGTGGCAGATCTAGGGTTAGAATTCAGGTCTCTGCAGCCCAGTTCTCAATGCCCACCACTACATACTTCAAGTACAAATTTCAGAGCCCGCAGCAGAGTTGGGCTGTGGAGTGCTCTGGATAAAGGGGGTGGGGGCAGACCGGTGGCTCTAAACCTGCCTGCAGCTGGCAGCATGATGGCTAAGTGTGTGGGTTTTGGAGTCTGCACACAGGGGTTCAAATCCTAGTCGTCACTTTCCAGCTGTGTGACTTCAGTTTTCGCATCTGGTAAATGAGCACTTGAACCGCCCTCAATGGGCCATTGTAAAGCTGAATGGTGCAATGCATGTAACGTAGGGACAAGCCTAGCACAAAACGGCTGTTACACCTCCCTCCCTCATCGGCGATGGTATCTCGCGCTCTGCACTCAAACAGACTGCTCCAGCGGTGTTTAAGGGAGAGGCGCGCAGCCCGGACACCGGTGCGCAAGCGTCCCCGCGGAGACCCCAACCCGGTTGCAGCACAATCTACCTCTACGAGCCCAAATACCGGCTCCACCGGACGGATCCCCAGCTGCACTGCGAGCGCTTCAGGCGCACAGCACAATATGGGTCTGGGGACGCGGGACTCTTGGTGCCACAGCCCCCACCTCCAAGTCCGCCACCTCCCAGAGTCCGCCCCGCTTACCCAGCTCCCAAGGGCTGCAAGTCTACGCTCCTGCCGCCGCTATCACGCACTCCAGTCTCCCCAGCACACTTGGGGCGGGGCTGCTTCCCGGAAGCAGCGTCCCTTCCAACATCCCCGCCCCAACACCCCCTGGGGACACTTGGCCCGGGGCTGATGTCCAGCCCCTGACTCTCACGGGTGCGGGAGGCTCAAGGCCTGGCCAATCGGGTGTGCGGAAGGGCTGGTGAGCCCGCCCCTCCCTGCTCCGGGCCAGCGCAGTGGCGAGGGAAAGGCCCGAGCAAGCCTAGGGGGCCACGCAGACGGGGCTGCAGGGTACCTTTGCGTGAACCTGCTTCGGAAGCGGTTCTAGCCCCGAAGGCCTTTTTACAGTCCTCCACTTCCCAACTTAGACCATTCTGGGCGCTAGTTAATTATTTGTTGAAAGAATAATTGTATGGCAGGACATTAAAACAACACCGTAATGCCTAACACCATTGCTAAGTTCATTTTTGTGGACTGAGTATTTTAAAGTTCTTGAGTTCAGCACCAAGCTGCCTTCCAACTTTTAAGAGAAAATTTATTCCAGCCTAATTGCTGAGGGTCTACTCTGTGCCATGGTTTGGGAAATGCTATTTGAATGACATGGACACTTTAGGCATTAGATCTGTCTGATGAATACATTGGGAAATGTGACCAAAGGTCTAGAGGGCTGGGTGGAGGGTAGGGGGTGGTGGTTGCGTCGGGAAGGGGTGGGGGGGTGGGGGTAGGGAATCCAGTGAGGCTTTTGGGGCTTGGGTGAATTGGTAGGATTGAGGGAGTGAAGTGGGGTCGGGATCAATACCGTAACAAAGGAATGCTTTTATACAGGTGAATCGGGGATTACTGAAAAGTTAACTTTGAACTGTTGAGGATGCCAATTGATTGTACTACACTTATTCTCAGGTTTTGCTTCTCAAAATCTGTAACCCAAACCTGTTCTATACCTCTTTATACTCCCAAGTTAAAGAGGTAGAAGGCTTAATGCTAAGAAGTATGACACCGCTGAATTCCCAGCTACTAGAGTTCTGATCTGTGTTCAAATAAGGAAGGTGGTAGAAAGGAATGAGGAAAAGAGTGAATAAATAAAATGGAGTCACTATGGTCAAGCTGCTAAGTTATTAAAATCAAGTAGGCTGAGGCCCAAGGAAACGATTCTATTCTTGCTTTAACCAGCCTGGGAACTTAAACTTCAGTTGTGCATCCATGCCTGGATGTACATGAACTCCATAGAAAACCATCTGTACAACTCAGTTCATGAATCAGATCACTGGACACCTGGAAGATTACTATCTCAGATCAATTCAGAGGCTAAGAATGCAGGACTGACTCTTCTCAAAAATGTATTTTACTATAAAAACTCTTAAACTTTTCTTTCTCCTTCAGTATTGCATAGTTGTGTTTCAGGTGTGCAAACCTAGACACTTGAATGAAACTTTGCACTTTTAATTTTAGCAAAGCCTCCTGATTCGTTTAAACCTTGTTGACAGAAGTAAATTTTTTTGTGCATTAGAGTCAGGGACAGTACCATGCACTTTACATTCACTTATCTAATTTTGATGACAGCTGTTAACTATTCTCATTTTACACTGGGAAAAAAAATCACCAGGGAAATTACATAATTTGTCCCACCTCACACTGGGTTTACTCTGCAATGCTTGCTAAACATGCTCCTTCAACTCATAGGGATAATTACTCTTCGTCCCCTCTCCCTCAATTTAGATCCTGTGCTCAACATTCCTTTGATAATACCTGCTTCACCAGAGTTTATTGATAGCTAAAAAATAATTAGGACCATCTACCTTTAAGAGCCCAAACAGGATGGAAAATTTAAACATGTTGCTTTTTGATGTAATCTATTTTTCCTGTTTCTCTCTTAACTGGAAGACCTGTTCCCACCCTCACCTCCTACTAATTTCACCTTAATCTTTCACTTTGGTTCATAAAAAAAGTATTATGGGTGTAACAATATGAATAAACCTTAAACATAATATAAAACAAAAGTAGTCCAACACAAGAGAACATACTGTATGATTTCATTTATATGAAATACAGACTCTGGCAAAATTAACGCGCTGCTGGAAGTCAGGATAGCGATTACCACTGGGGAGATAGGGAGTGACTGAGAGACCAAAGGGGCTTTTTAGGGTGCTGGTCATGTTGTTTATTGATCTGTGAATTATATGGATGTTTAGTTTGTGAAAATTCATTAACCTATAAACTTATCTACACCTTTTAGTATGTATAATAAAATATATCCCCTCCCCCAATAACCCCACTAATGTCTCACAGATAGGTACATGGCATTGTGCCAAATGCTGTGAAGAGCACAAAAGAAATAGCAATTAGTGGTTGCCAGGGGCCGGGTGTGGGAAACATGGGGAATAACCGCTTCACCAGTATGGGTTTTAATTTTGGGGCGATGAAAATGTTTTGGAACTAGATAGAAGTGATTGCACAACATTGCGTTGTGCTAAACGCCTCTGAACTGCTAATTTTAAAATGATTAATTTTATGTTCTGTGAATTTCATCTCAATTAAAAAAGAAAACTGGTTCACCAAATGCAATGTGGTATTCTGCTTTGGATCCCAAACAGAAAAAGAAGTGGAAAAACTGATGAAATACAAATAGTTTGGCCAATTTAATCGATAGTTTTAAAATTAGTTTTGACAAATGTACAATGGTTATATAAGATGTTAACATGAGGGGAAGTTGGTTGACGGTTATACGGGAACTCTGTATTCTACAACTTTTCTCTAAATATAAAATTGTTCCAAAATAAAGTGGCCGTGGGCCACTTTAAAAGAATCCCGATTCCACAAATCAGTGGTAAGATCCTGAGCAAGCCACTTCTCTCTGATGAGCCTCAATTTCCCATCAGTAAAAATAGGTTAGGCTGCAGAAGCAATTTTGCATGAGTAAGAGTGGTAACTGTCTCACCCTCCAAATCCAGATCAGAATCCATAGGTAGGAAGAGCTGTGGTTAAAAAAAGATGAAACATTACCTTAGCCTATTAAGCAATCTTCAAAATCCAGATACCACTACAGGAATGACAGAGGTGAGAGAAACTGATGGATGACTTCAGACATTCTTCCCAGTTCTTAAATTCTGTAGTTTTAGGTCATAGTCCCCACTCTCAGGAAACATGACTTTTCTTAGGTAAAGTTGTGTAAGTACTAAAGCCATGTGGGAGTTCTTTTGGGGATTCATTCTTGCCTAGAGTCTTATGTTGGAGTAGAAGCGGGCTAGAATAGAATGTATGGTGAGCCCTATTTAAGCAGGTTTTGAATAACATGTTGGTTTATGTATGGGTTTAACAGGAAACAGTAAGGGACTGTAACAGCAATGTTCCAGGAAGATCCACTTGGCAAGAAGTTCAAAGGGAAAGCTAGGGGAAGCTGAGACAAGGCAGGACACTGAGCTCAAAGGAAGCCACAGGAGTCCAGATTGGACTTGAGGGCTTAGCCAAGGGGTGCTCATGAGAATTCAGAAACAATATTTATTAAAAAAAAAAGATATTTATCTATTTTTAGAGAGAGGGGGAGGAAGAGAGGAAGAGAAACATTGGTTGCCTCTCTCATGCACCCCAACTGGGGACTGGTCCCCCAACCCAGGCATGTGCCCTGACCAGGAATTGAACTGCCGACCTGTTGCTTTGTGGGACAGTGTCCGACCAACGGGGGCCCAGAAACCATATTTCTGCTGTAGAGAAGGGGAAAAAAACCCCCCGCTGATCTAAGGACCGTTGGGAGTTATCTTTGTGAAATGTTATTTATAAATTCATGATTTGAGAAATCTGTGCTGATTAGGGAAAACAGAGCCAGACACACAGCAGGAACTCAAAAATGTCTGGTGGTGTTAAGTATCTGGAACATACAGGGTGTCCAGCAGAGCCACGGAAAACTCGGGTGGTGGCTGAAGAGCAGCCCCCTTGCCTGTGAATGAGCAGCATCTGCTGGTCACCGGGGGCGTTGCAGGATCCCACACCTAACAAAGGTCAGGCCCAGTCCATAGTCCCCAAACTACATAGGGCATGATCAAATGTTCCCCTGGAGCATATTACAAACAAGCAGGATGGAAGAGGAGTCATCACTTTTAACAACAATGTCCTTTATTTGTACAAAGCACTATAATTTTCTCATTCGTTTATCAACAAAATTTTCACTGTATTAACAATTAACAGTGTCAAACTACACTTCACTATCTGTCAACCGCCTTCGAGACAAAAATGGAAAGAGAAAATAAAAAAAAACTAAGAAAGGTCAACATTGGTACTGTAGAAGCAGTTCAAGGGGATGGTTGTGGGAGTGGGGATTAGATTCCTGAGCACCATCAGATTTCCCTTAAGGTTCACACAAGTTTACAAAATCATTTTTAAAAAACATGAGATTAGAACTAAGAAAGCACAGGAACCTGCACTTGGGGGTATTAAGCAGGTTATCAGAGTTCCGGGACTGGCAGGGTAAGAAAAGGAGGGAGAGCGGGAACGGGGGGCAGAAGAGAGGCGGGAGGTTGGAAGTACAGAAGGAGAACTAGAAGAAATCAAGTTTGGAACTCGTCACGAATCGGAAGAATGAAAAGCCAATGTCACAAGTCTGGAAAATGGCCTACAAGAAGAGAAAGCCCGGTATTTTACACCTTCCAGGAGGGGACCATAAATTCTAAAGCTGTACGGTGGCCGGCAGAGCTGCATCGAAGACGAAACCATTTTTGAAAGAGGGAGACATTGGCACACTTGCCTGATTCCACTCCACACTGAGGATTTCAAAGCACATGAGCCCAGAGTGCAGCCACCCAACAGGTCAGGTGCCCGCAGGCAAGTCTCAAAGGACCCCAAGCCAAGCGGGTCGGTGGAAACTGAAATTACTGTTACCGTCAAGTGAAGAGACCACAGATTTCATTGTTCTCCCACAGTCTTTTGGCGGTTTCTTAAAATGATGCCATTTTGACCACTTCTAATAAGCTGGTATTGCCAAATACGGTACAAACAGGCTGTCCGTGATCTAAGCCCCAGTTTTTCCTGAGCCTTGATTGCCTCCCGTGATCTGGATCACTGCAGGTGGCATGGAAGCTATTATTTTTGGTGGGGGTGGGAGGGAACTGGGAAATCAACAACTGCCTAATCATATATGTTAAGTAAACAAGATCAAATCGATGAAACGATCAGTTCGGAATCCCTCTTGCCCCAAAAGCCATAACCTTCAGACTGATGAAGCAAGACAGGACTATGCTACTCAGATGCTCTGAGTGTGGGAAGCGCTGGTTTTGATATTTCTAGCCAGTTTTCATTTCGGTCTTCTCAAGGCTCTTCTGCCTAAGACTGTCCTGCCTGGCGGAAACTGCTTCACATCAATCACCGTATCCCACGTCTCCTCGCCCTGTTCAGTTGTCCACTTCCTCCTCTTCATTCTGCTCCTCCTCCTCCAGCCTTTCCTCGTCGTCATCATTGTCCTCATCCCTACTCTTGTCTTGCTCGTCGGAATCCGTCTTTCTGTCTTTGTCCTTCTTCTTTTGCTCGGAAGCCTCCTTCTTGCCTCTCTGCTCCCTCCTGTATGCTGTGAGGAGGAAGGAGGGGTTAGGGGGCAGGGCTGGGCCCAGCGAACCGCCGCACGGACGAAAGGTAACCTGTCTGGTATCACAGGACACACCTCCCGCGGCCCTAAGTGAACTGTTTCTGAATCACATCCCATACTTGCTTATGGGCGTCAAGGGACCCCAGCTGAGCAAGATTTAGGACCAGGTGAGCAGGTCACACAGGATGAACATCTACCGGGCTGAGAAAACAAAAGGCTCGCGTTACCTTCCAGAGCTTCTTTTAACGGGGTCACAAACCGCTGGAACTCCATTTCCTCCATGGCCGAGAGCACATCGCTGGCATTCAGCGTCTTGCGTTTCCCTTTCATCGCGAAGTTGTTGGCACTGACACAAGACAAGAAGAAAGATGAAGGGCTGTCAGACCCTCTCTTGCTGCCTAGGGCGTGGGTGGAAAAAGGAGCACCCAGAGGTGGAATCGGAAAGCCCACATCTTAAGAGGCATGGATTTTTGTGATTTGGTAAACCCCGCCCCTTCCCTGTACAAAAGGGTTAAAGCAAAGTGATTTTGTTCCATTTGCTTCAGAACTTGCAAAAACTGGGTAAGGGCTGTGAACCCCCACCTCCAAGAGCTAGGACGCCCGTTTACTGGGGGTTTGTCGGCTCCAAACCACGAACTCCGACCGACGGGGTCTCTCTGCGCCTCCCTTATTATGCCACCGTCCCAGTTAAGCTCTGGCTAGCTCTGCCCGCCTCACCAGGATGTGGCGTACAGCACGAAGACGCTGGCGGCACGGGAGATGGCGCTCCGGGCCTCCTTGGAGATGTTGACCCCGTCCGGGAGCTGTGAGAAGAGAGGGGGTGAGCAAAGCAAACGGCCCACGTCCTGCTTCCTTCACTGCCCTCTCGTCTGCCCTGGCCCATCTGTCAGTCTAGTTGCTCACCGCCTCCTTGATGATCCTGGTGATGACGGCATTGGGCAGGTTTAGGTCCTCTGGCCTCTCCGCCATTGCCGTCACGGGAGCCGGACCTCCGCCTCAGCCCTCCTTTTCAGCCACACAGTCTGGACTTCCCGCGTCGCCTCGGTCTGACCCAAAGAGGCTTCCGTCCCGCCCCACGTTGCCCACTGTGTCCCATACTGCCCCGCGCGCTATAGCCTTCCCCCACCCCTCCACCAGTTCCGCCTCCGCTTCAAATTGACGGGGCATCCGACAGTCCCAGGCCGTTATGGTTTTCGCCCGCTTGGGGTTCCCTCTGGCCCCACCGACACCCGGTGTCCCTTCCCAAGCTCGTTCGTTTGCTTCATGCCACCACCACGTCTGGAGATTTCTCACCAACATAAGTTGGGCTCACTGGGGCTTCCGTTTCTTCCCCATAGTGCTGTGCGCTGTTGCTTGGCGACGGCGCAGCCTGGCGCGTTGCTGCTGGTTGTGGTGGGGCGTCGAGGACCCGGACTCCGACCGTGGGGCGGGGCTCCTTTGCTGACGGGGGTGGGGGTTGGGGGGGTGCGGTGGGAGCGTAGGCCTCTTCACCGGACGGTGAGGAGCAACGTTTAACCACTGGGCCTCAGCTGCCAGCGGTGTGGCTTCGCCTTCGATTCCACAGAACCGCGGCTCTCCGAGGCCGGATTCTTCCACTTCCCTTTTCCAGAACGAAGCGGGGAATCTTTTTTTCAACTCTTACCGGGGCTGATGTCCATCCTTAATAATTACACCCCTCCAAACTTGGTAATGATAGTGTTAAGGATAACTGTTACCTTGATTTTTCGAACGCAAATTACTTTGCCAGCAGAGCACCAATGCTGGCAACGTAGAGATGGGCATGACTAGAGTCGGGGCTCTCAGTTCGAGATGGTCAGGAAGAGAAAGGGCGACAAGCTGGTTGTGAGAATAATACAACACTAAAAGCAAACCATCTTACAGTTTTGTTTTTTTCAGTTTATAAAACCGTGCATCGAACATCTTTCCCAGTCAAAAGCATTACCACAGCTTTACAATGGCTTTTTAAGTTGTAATATTTTCATATTATGTACGTAGACATTGTTCTCACTCCCACTAAGTAGCACTTTTTTTCTTGAAACGTGTCTCAAGCCACCTTTTCGTTTTGCTGCTTTTGATAATGATTATAGAGAAATATTTCTCTGTTATGAAAAGCAACAGCAATTTGAGGATAAATGGCAACTAAAACGGTTTCAATTAGAAACTGTAGACTCTGGTAGGAAAACTTAGCTGGAATGAAACAGGCCTGGTTTAAAGATGTCAGGAGATGTCAGTTCCTGTCGGGTTGGAACTGGGCCCTGGTGTTGTCAGATATTTTGGTTTCTAAAAGGAGCCAGAAATCTGGACATCAAGGACTATTTCCATTTACAATAATGGCTCAAAGTAAAAGCTAAACAAAACAAGCCATAGGACAGGTATAATCCTAGGCCAATATTTTGCTATCTGTGGTCTAAATTAAAAACCCTTTAGGACGGGGACTTATTTTGTCCTCCATGCTTATTACAGGTTCCCGCACATATTTGGTAGTCAATAAACATGTTGAATAAAAGAAAGTAGAAATGGATACTGTCCCTGCAAAGTTATTATGGATAAGGTGGTAGTGGCTGCATAAAACATTTCTAGAGAGAGAAAGATGGTAGTACTGATTGAGTACCTATTATATTACCACACATAAAAGTACATTTTCTCACTTAGTGCTTCTACAGTCCTATTTAGGGATTTCCCTTCCCCTACTTTATATGAGGAAACAGGCTAAGAGAGGTTACATCACTTGCCTAAGACCATACAGACAGTAAATGAAAAGCCAGTGGCCTCTGATACAACGGCAAGTCTACTAGATTTGCTGGTTGAGCAAACCCATGAGTTTCCAGTGCATATTTCAGCGCCTGTAGGAGAACTGGAGCAAATTGAAAAATGAAACATGCCTTCCACAGTTTTGAGCCATCTAAAGCACTTCTGTAACTACATTAGTTGTTTTCCGATAAGACTTTTAGGACATGGTGGTATCTTCCCCCTAATGATTAATAAAGGCAAAGGAACTATATGCCAGACCTTTTAATAGCCATTAACAAATTTTTGTGAAATAGGCTTATCCTCATTTTGCAGATGAGGAAATTGAAACTCAGATTAACCAATTTTAATGGCAAATTAGGACACCTGAAGTCTGCTCCCAAACTTGCCACTTTACATCACACTGTGATGTTTTCATACTTGCTTGTTACCCAATTCTTAATTATCCTATGACTACCATTTATGTGTAAGGGTTCAATAGAAATATTTTATGCTTTGAGTCCAAATTAAGATCAGGCTAGTGTATAATACTCCCTAATTATGTGGCTGTTTCTCCAAAGGGCTAGAAAGCTGCAAGGTTGGCTTTTGTCCTAAACCAGTTATAACTATGGACTTGCCAGATGAGAGCCAGTGGGATGAAACCACCTGCAATTTGGCTTTTTGTCAGCATCCACAATGCTGGGCAACTATCCGCCGGATTGAAAGGGGCCACCCTCGAATCTTGGGCTCACCCTGCAAAACTCCTCTGGATGTTGACGGTGAATTAGCCAGCCTGTCTCTTTCCTCACAAGCTTTTTGAACTATTTCTGTTTGTCTCGTTTTTGATACATTACATGTTTTCTTCTGGTCTGCTTTCTCAGACAAACTCCCAGTGGTCACCATTGTAAACATCCCAGATTCCTGCTTCCAGGCCAAGAGACGTCCTCATCGTCACTTACCAAGATTTACCTTCACTAAGCCTCACTGTTTATTGTCTCAGGGTTCAAAGTTTGACTCCAAATTTCAAGGCAGGTAAATTATCAAGGAACCTTCCTTTAAGAGCCTGCTATCTCAAAATTCTGGGTTGACTTTCTTTATCCTTGTAGAAGACTTTGAGAAAGCTGGGTTGAAAATAAAATACCAATTCAGCCAAAGAAGTGGTACATAGAGGGAAACTAAAAGAAAGCATTCCTATTTGTGTTCTAGGAGTTAGTTAAAATGGGGGGGGGTGTTAGTTTGCTAGGGTGCCATACATGCAGAGTAGCACAGATTGAGTGGCTTAAACAACAGAAATTTATCTTCTCAAAAATTCTGGAGGCTACAAGTTCAAGATTAAGGTGTTGACAGAATTGCTTTCTTCTGAGCCCTCTCTCCTTGGCTTGTAGGTGGCTGTCTTCTCCCTGTGTCTTAACATGGCCTCCCCTCTGTGTGTGTGTGTGTCTGAATCTCCTCTTTTTTCTAAGCACACCCGTCCAACTGGATGGAATATTTAATTACTTCTTTAAAGGTTCTATCTCCAAATACAGTCAGATCTGAGGTACTGGGGGTTAGGACATCAACAAATGAATTTGGGGGGTTACAATTCAGCCTACCTGTGCAGAATGGACTTTCTCATTAACTTTTGTGGGTCATCGGAAACTGTCTGCACATCCTGTCTTTCTTGTCTTCTATTTTTAGGTATGAAACCATAAGCTCCTGAAGGAAGAAGCAATGGCTTTTCCTTTTGAGTATCCTGCAGAGTTTAGGTACTCAATTAGTGCTTGCTGATATATGAAGCTAAGGGAAAGGTATCTGTGGAAATCTTACACTTAGAAAATTTGAAGACCCTGTTGCCTGGAATCAGAGCACTGGTAGTGGCCCTTGGAGTGGTTTCTTGTCCCCTGCTCCACTGAAGCAGCCCTGATAATTTTTCTTAGGCTAAAGCTAGTATAGGAAAGGATAGGACTACTTTTAGTTTCTCTAGGACTCAAAGTCTGGAAAACAGTGGCTTGTCCCAGTCAGGACCTATGAAGGCAAAGGCCATGGCATCATTTGTTTAAGTCACTTATTGAATTCACAGATGTATCACAGTGGGGGCTACTGGCCTGGGCACTGGGGATACAATGGCAAACAAGATAGTGTCTTTACCTCAAGGGCCTTTCAGCCTAGTTGGGAGGCCAAGAGTCATTCATTGTGATGAGCGTGGTAAGAAGAGTGCCCCCTAGCTGTGTGGAAGCACAGGGGAAGGATTCCTAACCCAGGGCCCTGCCTTCTGTACAGGTGGCATCTTGCTTAGACCTGAAATTAGAGCAATGTAGTGAAGTGGGAGTTGTAGGTGGGAGGAGGACAGGAAGAGAGTTCTAGGCTACAGGAATAGCACATAAAAATTCAGAAGGCAAGAGGAAGTTCTTTAGGTATCAGGAAAAAAGTTCAGTGTGTTTGGAACATAGAGCAGGAATGGGAGAGTGGTCAGAGGCAAGACCGGGGAGCTGGGGTAAAAAAACAGGGCCCTGCATCATGTAGGACTTTATAAGCCAGGCCAAGGAGTTGGGTTTTTATCTTACATCTCTTTTCAATATTTATTAATTTATGCATTTAACATGTTTTTTTAAAAAATAGCAAGTAATTTGAAAATATAAGAGGATAGTATTTTTTTTTTTATTGTGGTAAATATACACAACATGAAATCTACTACTTCAGTGATGTTTAAGTGTACAGTTCAGTAGCATTAAGTACATTCACATTATGTGCAACCATCACCACTCTCCACTGCTAGAACTTTTTCCTCATTTCGAGCAGGAACTCTGTACTCATTAAACAATAGCTCCTCATTCCCTCCTCCCTCCAGCTCCTGATCTGTTATATTTTCTATGAACTTGCCTGCTTTAGGTACCTCATATAAGTGGGAGCATACAGTACTTGTCCTTTTGTGTCTGGTTTACTTCATCTAGCATGATGTGTTCAAGGTTCATCTGTGTTGTAGCATGTATCAGAATTTCATTCCCTTTAAAAACATTCCTTTGTGTGTACATGCCCCATTTTGTGTATTTAACATGCTTTTGGACATCCACATCAAAGGTGCTTAATAAGCTTCTATTGATGGTTATGTAACTATCTGTAGCTGGAGAGAGAGAGAGAGGCATAGGCTGTGCATACAGTTTGATCCAACAAATAGTCGTACAGTGTTTACAGTGCGCAGTGTCTGTCTGGGAGCTGGTCTAGGAAAAACAGACAAAACTTAAGGAGATGGCAAGACCCTACATTCATTCGGTAGGTCGTCAGTCCAAGGCTTTCTATAAGTAGAAGGCTTTTCCTCATAGCATTAATTTTGTCACTCCGGGAAGTCTTTTTGTGTCTCTGTCTCATGTTCAGAAACTCATTTTTTAGGCCTCGGAAGGATTTGCCTGACAGAGATTCGATCAACTGTACTAATAGATCTTCTAAAGTAAGTCACAGATTGAAAAAAAATACTTCCTCTGAAGCTTCTCTTTGCTAATGGAAATACAATACTTGCATTTATTTAGCATTGTTCCTTGGGATGACTGCAATCTGAATGATGATCATGAAGGTGATGATAACTATCTAACATTGGGCCCTTACTATATGCTAGGCTCTGTGGTAATGGCTTTCCATGCTATACTGTTTCCAGAAATACCAGGCACAGGTGGGTTTGATTTGTGGCAGTTTGACATGTGTGAGAATGTTGTCGCTATCCTGCTTAGAACGTGTTCAGCTACTAAGTAAACACTGTCACCTCATAATGCAGGGAAATTAGAATGCTGAAATGGCAGACCTAAATTGGGCCTTAAGGTCATTTACTCTGATGACTTTAAAACATTTTTAGCTGTAACCTACAGTTAGAAATACATTGTGCAACAAAAATATCATGGGATAATCCTCACCCTAACTCAGGGTGATGTACTATGATATTTTCTATTCTGTTCTATTTTATTTCATTTTTAAACAATGTAGCCTGCAATTCACTCAGTATGATCTGATGACTTATAAATAAGTTGCAATTACAGTTTGAAGAAAATCACTGTGGTCTATCTCATATATTTTACAGTTGAAGAAACTGAGACCCAGATAGGAAGTGATTTGCTAAAGCACCTAGCTAGTTAGGGGCAAAACTAAATTAGAGTTTAGGAAGAAAAACCCTTCCATTGATACTTACCTAAAATAAGGGAGATTTGCTATTCTTTGCTTTTTATTTTTTTCATGTAATACTTTACTGTTCAGTGTCATGCTGTGGAGAGTGTAAGGAACTAAGGGGGCAGATGAGTTTGAATGGATGAATGAACAAAGCACTTACCTCTTTGGCTACTTTGGAACAAGAAGGTTTGGTTAAATTAGCTTTAAATTAATTATTTGAATAGATAAAGTACATGTACCTGGTTCCAAATTCAAAAGGCAGGAAAGGGTTTACAGTGCAAAGTATTCTCCCTTGTTTCCCTAAGCTTGTCGGTTCCTTTTCATAGGGACAACATTATTTTTAACTGCCCCCCTTTTCCTACTAGGGTTGTGGACTAGATCATTTATAAGGTTTCCTTGGGCAGCTAGGGTTCTAGTATCTTAAATAGGTAAATGTGAAAAGAGTTAAAACTTTAACTTTCATGTAGATACCTATAATTGTAGATAGGCCGTAAAAGTAGAAAACTTGCTTTGTTTCTATCGATGCCCTCCCTGCTCCCAAATTGTATTGTAATATCTCCAGAGGATCTAAGTTTTTGGAGTGAAGTGGCCATAATGAGGAGTGTCCCCTTAGGTAAGCTCGAAGGTCCCCTCGTGTGGGATGGGGTTGGGAGTTGCCAAATGCCCCTCTGTTGTCACAGGAGGCAGGCAAACTGTTCACTTATAAATGCTTTCTCACAGTACTTGTACTGATATCTGGTTTCTTAGGGGAATATTATGCAGATGTTTGGGGGATAGGAGAATGTCTTTGTTATCTTGTGAGCCACTGTACCCTTTTGTTTAGCATGATAATTTAGTCCTTGGTGTGGTACTGAGTGCTGTTAGGAACTGGTACCTTCAGATGATACATAGGCTTTATATTTTTCCCTCAGCTTCCAGTGATAAATTTGAATGAGACACAACTTCCTTGCCCTCAAGATGTTAGTAATATGGTTGTCATCTGGATCCCCAAACAACCAGAGGACCATGTGGGGTGAGTGTCATGCCTAGAATTTAGGGGTCTTCAACTCTTATGTTCTACAAAGCCTTACTGTTCTCTGCAGGCCTCCGTTTGTGATCTCCTTTTTAGCTACCTCACTGCACGTATGATAGCAGGAAGGCCAACCAGAGGTCATAGTCTCTTACATCCGCCTCTTGCTGCACTGGAATTCTATTTTAATGCACTTTGAGAGTCACGTGCTGGGACTTCTCTGCATCAAATTCTATGTGGCAGTAAATAGCATGCAAGATAAGGCCTAGTATATTTCTGAAATTTGATTAAGAAACAAGTGCTTTCTGACTATTAGTTCTTATTAGCCATCAGCAATTAGTGAAAAAGTTTTCAGTGAAGCACATGAATCTATGGTCTCAACGCCAAGGCACAGTGACACAAAACCAGTAGCATATAGAACTTGTGTACAGAGCAGGACATTACAAATATTACTTGACAAAGGCCCAAAAGCCTTGCTAATATTGACAATTTTTGGAATAAAGTGACTTTTCTTAAAAAAACCCCACGATTTTATTTATTTATTTTTAGAAAGAGGGGAAGGGAAGAAGAAAGAGAAGGAGAAAAAGATCGATGTGGGAGAGAAACATTAATCTTTTGCCTCTTGCATGTGTCCTGACTGGGGACCAAATCCACAACCCAGCCGTGTGCCCTGACTGGGAAACGAACTGGGGACGGTGCCCATCCAACTGAGTCACACTGGTCAGGGCAAAGTGGTTTTTCTTTTGTGACTACTGAGGCTTTCAGATTCTTGTTAAGTGACTGTTTAGAGATGATGAGACTTAAGAATTTAGTTTTAATTAATCTTCTTTTTTTAAAAAAATTATCCTGTTGATGCTTCTTTTTATATGCATTTTTGTGTGTGTGTGTGTATGTGGTATAAAAAACAAATTTTAAAAACCTAAGGGTTCATTTACTTTCATGTAAAAGAAGGCCAGATGTAGGTGGGCTTCGGCTAGTAAGTCAGGTTTGCAAGGTCATAAAGAAACCAAAGTCCCATCTAGCTCTCTGGGTCATCATTCTTAGCTATGGCATCCATCTTCTAAGGTGCTTCATAGGAGATTTTCAGGTCTAAGTGACTCCTGGGGTTCCCACCATCATAGCCATGTTCCAGGCAAAAAGGAGGAGTGAGACAACAGAGCAAAGCTATTGGAGCACCTCCTTGTGCTAAGCAGCAGAATTCAGTGGAGAACCAATAGGCTTGGTCCCTGTCCTTCTGCAGTGTTATGGTGGTGGGGATTCAGGCATCATGAACATCACCACACCTAAGTAATGGCTAATTTGGATTAATGCTATTAAAGTAAGTAACTGGATTATATGAGAGAATGGTGGGGAACTTAGTTTAGATGAGAGGGTGGGGGGTCTTTTTTTGCAGTTTCCAGGAAGCAGATACAACTAGACTCCCAACCAGCCATCTTTGAGTACTGAATAGAGGCTAGAACTCTCCATAGTCATCATTCACAAATATTCTTGGTACTTTTGTTTAAGATGTCTGGAAATAAGTTGTGGTTATTCTTATTTCAAGTCCAGCTGAGAAACATATTCCCAGCAAGGATGGGAGGAAGAAAAGAAAGATACCTGTAGTGGTAAGTTTGATGTTTTGGCCAAAGCTTTATGATGTTACTCTGTAGAGTTTACTTTTGTTTTTCTTTCACATATCTTCCCCCTTCCCCTGTTCTCTTTTTAAATGAACAAAATTTGCAAAAGAAAACCCCTCTTAAGAAATAATTACCAAACCATTTGTATTCAGAGACTCTTTTTCCCTACCTCCTCACTATAGGAAGGTGAAGCGCACCTTGAAGAGATGTTAGTAGGATCTGTTGGCTGTTCAGGGGGAATTTTTTGTCAATTAAAAACTAACTCCCAGTGTGATGGAAATAGATTTTCAATGGACTGGGAGTTATAATAGACCTGGTCTTTCCCTTCCAATCCTACCATTTATTGGGCAAATGTAGCCCTGAAGAATCATGGAGCTGGAAGGTTGCTGTGTCCATGAGAATAGTGTCTGGATCCATTTTGTCCATTGTTGAATCCCAGCCCTAGCCCTGTGCCTGACACATAGTTTTCCAATAACTATCTGTTCAGTTTGTTCAGTGAATACATGAATAACTTTTTTTTTTCTTTTGGAAAAACGAACAGAACAACTAATCCCTGTATGATCTGGATTCAATAGTAGGGTTGGGGAGCCAGAGAGGGAAGAATGTGGTGGCCCTCATAGTGTGGACTGGGGAGGAGCTGCTGGTGGACGAGGTCTGGGAACACGGAGTTGCATGTGCCAGGGTTGTGTTGGGAGGCTGGAGCGTGGATGGAAGTGGCATTGAAGACGGTGCTTCAGGGATCTCTTTCCACTGTTTCTCTTCCAGAAAGAAAAGTCACCTCTGCTTCTCTCTGGAAAGCAGGACATAGAAACAGAGTGGGAAGCTCCAGGGATAATTGTGCCTCCTCCATCCCCAGTATTCTCGCTTGAGCAACTAAGTTCAGAATTCCTACCTTTCTGGAACCAGTCTGACACAGCACCTCAGGATCTACTAAATGAGTAAGTATCATGTAAGCCTGTGGGGGAGACAGGGCACCAGCTTTTCTCTGAAGCTGAGAAGGGTCAAAGCAGTGTGCTCTTCCTGAGTAGGGAGGGGAGAAAGCCATCACCCTACTTGTTCACTGAGTTCTTAGACTTACCAATCAATAAACAGTGGTGACAATAGTCACCACCATTTATCTGCCAGGTCCTGTGCTAAATAAGCACATTACATACATTCTGTCATTTAAATCTCCACTAGAGGGTACACACAGTCACGCTCCTCTTTTTATAGCTGAGTTATGGATAAGCGGGAGGCAGACTGGATTTGTGGTTTGGAGTGACACAAGCCTCGTATTTTGAATCCAAACTTACTGGCTTTGTGAATTTTGGTAATTAGCCTCTTTAAGTTTCCTTTTCCTCACTTGCAAAATGGGGACAATAATACCTGTCCTCAGGGTGTTGTAAGGATGCACTGGTATAAAGCACCTGAGCCTTACAGATAGTAAACACTTAATCCATGCAGCTATGATGATGGTAGTTGCATCTGAAAGCTGTTAGCGGTCTCCCACCATACCGCCCTCAACGCGCCCGATCTCATCTGAAAGCTGTTAGTGAGTGAATGAGTACCTGTCGGGACAGGCCTTTTAGGCCCAGAGGAGAGAGTTCTCCCCACATTTGGAGCCCTTTGCGTGTTTCCTCCCAGCCGCACTCTCCAGGAGGACCTGTTCTGGTTATTTGGCTGTCTCTGTCCCCTTCAGTCTTTTGTCAGATGAAGAGAAAACCAGGCCTTGTCCGGAGATGAAGACACAAATGGCCATGATGAAAAAGAAACCTCCTTCGGAGAAGAGCCGACCTGATAGTGCCATTTCTTCTAAGATGTTTTTATCTGCCCACCGCCTCACCCTGCAAGTAAGCGTTTGGGAGCCTCAGAGCAAGACGTCTGCGTGCAGGTCCAAACTCATCTATCTTCAAGGTGCTTGCCGTTGACTTGCTCTTTCTTCTTTCTCTCTGTCCTTCCACTCTGGACCCAGGCCCCACAGAAGGGCTGGGCTGTCTGTAGGCAAAAGCAAATGTATGGGGGGATCTGAGGGGAGCGATGGTCTCTATTTCCTCTGCGCTTCGTTTCTTACACCGTTCCCCTCTCAGAGCTCGTGGTACGATGCTGCACACACCAGGTTCTCCAAAGTGCATGTTGGTAGATGGATAAATACATTTGGGGAAAGGACAAGACCTATAGTAGAGCTTTTCTTTCTTTCTTTTTTCTCCAGAGACCAGCATTGAGATATCCTGACCATCTGAAGAAATTATATTATAACCCGAAGATAGAAAGTAGGTTTTCTGGTGCTGCCAGACCTCCAGGTGCTATTCCCTTCAGCCCCCAATAGTCATACTTGATCTTGGTCCAAATTCAGTTATCTTTGTGGCCGTAGTCATGCAGACATGTAGAACTCAGGAAACTTCAATTTCAAGATGCAGCCACCACGAGCCCCAGACCTGCCCATTGTGGAGCAGGGCACAGCAGGCCGCCCCGGGGAAGGGTGGAAGCTCTCAGGGAGAAGAGAGTCGAGCTGGGTCTCTGGTTGCCAGGTCATAGGAAGCAGCAGCGGCAGCAGCAGAGGACATTGAAGACACCTGCTAAGAAACAGGTAGAGCAGCACTGAGGGGACACGTAGGACTTCCTGGGACTGGGACAAGCGGGTGCAGCCTGGAACGGGAAGGGATGTGTAAGAGGTGGGATTCTCCTTGTTCTCTGTCTGGCTATAGAGTCAAAGTTTCTGTCTGGTTATAGATATTAACTTCCTTCTTTTAGACTCTTTTTGAAAAATTTTCTTCACTTCCAAAAATCCTAATTCAGTTCTTCCTCATGAGGGTTGCAGGAGGCTAAAAAGAAATCCAAGAGTCACCCAGGGAGCCACAGCACTTCACATAAACGCTTAGGTGCCGTGCCGTGTGACCCGCGTTACGGTAAGGAGAATCTGGGCTGAGAGGGACAGAATCCCAGGACAGAGCTGAGGGCAAGAAAAGCTGAATGTGTTTGTCAGGCATTCAGAATTCTCCTTGGAATGCTTTGGCTTGCCTATCATCCTTCCATCAGATATTTACTAAGCAAGCAAGCTGGGCCAGATGCCTGCCTCACATGGGATTTGGTAGAGGACCACAGCATGAGTCAGAGCCATTTCCCCTCAGGTCCTGCTTTAGAAAAGGCAGAGTGGTTTGAGGGTGATGAACAGCCCATGTTCCTGGAGAGAAGACCCCTGAGGACCCATTGGCCCACGAGGCAGGGGAGGTTCGGGGGGCCCCCCACTAAAGCCCTAAGAGAGTTCTAAGGAAGCAGGATCTGAGGCCCTCCGCTTCCACTGCCACAGGTTAATCTCTGCAGGCTCAGGTTGAGATCAACACATTATCTAGCCCCATCTGGGAGGCGGGTAGCAGATTCCTGACAGGTGACCCTTGTCCTCTAATGTTCATGCCGGAGATACTATGGGTATCTCACCTTTTTTGGAGTTCTGAGATGAAGGATATACTTACCCCTGTCCTACTGACTTTTCTCAGCTTGAGTGCAGAATGGGAAGAAAGGAGGGAGAAAGAATCCCCCTAAAAACCTTTTCCCTACTTAGACTGGACACTGCTGACTGTAATGTGGAAATAACTTTGATCATCAGAATTCACTGTCCAACCCTGAGGCACTGGGAAGCCTTGGGTGAGGTGTTTCCTGGGAAGGAAGCTGCTCTTGGTTTATTTCCCATCCCACTGAACTGTCTAATACCAACGGGGTCCTCTAACTCAGATCTAAGAAGGCTCCTCACCTTCACATGGGAGGGAGACAGAACCAGGGCAGGAGGTGACTTGTCCAAGGTTAGCACCCCATCCAGGGTGACCCACACTCCCCTGAATTGCACTCTGGTGCCTTTAGTTCCTGTTCCGATGCCTCCAATAGGAACAGTTTTGTTTGGGTGAATGGGGCGGCCCTTGGAATCATGCTTAGAGCAGTGGCCTATCCTCACTGAGCTGAGAAAGGCTTTATGGAAGAGATGATTTTTACATTGGAACTTGGGTATGTGTGAGTTTTCCTGATAGGGCAGTGGATTCCTGCAAGTGGAAGTAATCTGTGCACAGGCATCCTGGAGTGGCATGGCTGCTCAGGGCACACTGAGCTGTCCACTGTGGCTGTGGGTTTGGATATTTAAGAGAGAGAGGTGGGTAGGGGCTTGTATAGCCTGCTAAGGTGTTTGTCCTTTATCCTCCAGGTCAGTGGTGCTCCACCTTGACTGCACCCTGAGATCCACTGAGGAGCTTTTAAAACCCTAATGCCTGGGCTGCACCCTAGACCTATTCAATCAGAATTTCTGGCGTTTACCCCCAGGCCTCAGTGTTTTTTTAGAACTCTCCAGTGTTTCAGTGTGCCGCTAATGTGGGAACCAGTTCTGCAGAGAGCCAACAGAAGTGCTGCGCAAGGGAATTCCTTGACTGGTTTTGCCTTTTAGCATCATACCTCTGGGGGCAGCCTGGGAGGTGTTTGTGGAGCCTGAGAATGGAAAGAACGAGTGCATTTCAGGACTAGTCCGGGATGAAGCTGCTGCAAAACAGTTCTGGAAGGAGAGCTTCTGGGGGGAGGTGTTTCGTTTTCAGAAACCAACATGGGTACATTAGGTATGGCGCAGGAAGGTCACAGTAGTGTTCATAAACAGAAAAGGTAGAGTCAGGGCTTCTGTTGCTGCTGTGCGGGTAGCTGCCTCTTAGGTTTCTTAGAGGAGTCCTGGGTCTTTCAACACGCACTTGATCTTCCTTAGTCTCTAATTCTGTGAGAGATGTGGTCACAGTTCCAGGTGAACAGAATCACAAATAGAACAGAAAGTCTAACTCCCTTTTAGCTGCCTCTAAGGTCCTGTCATGTTCTGGATAGGGAATCACTTGTAGACTAGGGGGTCAACTAGAAGCCCCAAAACGGGGTTGAAGTGCAAGTAAGAGAACTGAGCTGACTTTGTGGTCACTAGGTCACGGAACTCTACCAGGTCAGGAAAGTGACAAAAAGCCGCAGCAGCAGACGAAGAAAAAAGGCCCTGCCTTGAAGCAGGTGAGAGTGTATTGAGGGCCATTCTGCTAGGGCCTTGTTTCAGTTCTCTGTTACTGTCTAACAACCCCCTCCACCCAAAGCCGAGACCACAGTGGGTTGTTACTCCTCATGATTCTGTGGGTCGACTGGATAGTTTGCCTACTCTGGCTTGATGTCACTTATGCAGCCACATTCCGCTGGAGGTTGGGGTAGGGCTGTTGGCCAAATTGCCTGGGTTCTCTTCTATGAGTTCTCTACATGTGGCTAGTTTGGGCTTTTTGACAGCATTGTAATCTCATGCAAACACTTGCTTAAGGGGTGGGCTTAGAACAGGAACAGTGTCACTTCTGCCACATTTTATTGGTCAAAAAAAATCACAAGTCTAACCCAGATTCAAGAGGAGAGGAAATCAACTCTCTCTCGATGGAAGGAGCAGTATGTGTATACAGGAATGGGAAGGATTGTTGGCCACCACCTTCGGAGGCTATCTGCCCTTAGCTGACAGCTGGGCACGGGCAAAAGTGGGTTCTGGTCTCATCTGGACGGCCTGGAGGGCAGCGAATGCATGATACAAGCTTCTCTTTTCAGTCTCAGGAGGTGGGATTTTGTTCTGTCTTAGCTGTTAATTTCCCCAAGAAAATAATAATTTACATAAAGTTTCAAGTTTCCTTACACTTAATCCAATGAATTTCAGGATTCCACAGAGAGACCACAGATGGACTATGCTGAGAACTACGTGAATTCCTTCCCCAGTAACCAGAGTAAGTTACTAGGGTGGAGGAACCTAAGAAAGTGAGGACAGGGAGAGCTACTCTGTGTTGACCAGGCTGGCTCACCTCCCCGGATGACACAGTCCTCATCCCTCAGAAGGGTCCTAAAGATACACCAACGCTTCATTTTTTGTCCTCCATGTGTCAGTTGGGAGAAGGCTACAGGTACAAGTAATGACCGGGTCTTCTTTTAGATCCTGAATCATCCAAGACGGAATCCACTAATGAGGACATCAGTACTCAGACAGAGGTGGTGCCAGAAGAGCAACAGAGAGTAAGCTGGAACCCTGAGCTCAAACTACTGAGGATTCTTCAGCCCACTGATGACGAGGACGAGGAGAACCAACTCTTCGGGACGCAGAGTGAAGGGTCTCTGGAGGTATAGGCAGAAGTCATCACTGGGCAGCCTGTCCCACAGCAGGATGCTTAGAAATCTGAGGACAGTGACCTTGGACATAAGAGCTAAAAGGAGAGAGGACTTCTCCCTGGAGCCTTTACCAGGGCTTGAGCTTAGAGATTCTGTTTTCTTCATTCACCTCTACTTGCCTCTAAAATAAGTGAGGGAGGAAATCTCACCCCTTTAAAACTTGGATTGTTTCTCTTCCATTAGGGCCAGAATAATTTGGTGATTAAACATAGCTGCTGCTTAACCAAAAGACTCATTCTCTCTTTCTGGGAGAGGGGAGAGGTATTTCTTGGCACCGGTTTTCTGGGTCACTTTTATCTCCTCTCTGAAGCTCTGAAAGGTTTCCAGTTGTAGGAAGATGAATTTGACCTGAAGCAACCCCTACTGTGCTCCTAGCTTTTCCTCTCATTCTCAGGAAATGGTTTCTTTTGAGGATGGCATCCACATAATTATTCAACAATATTTGTTGTGTTATGTGTAATATTCCTTTGTATGCGGTGTAGCACTCGTAATAACCAGAAAGGGTCTGAAAGCTCCGTTTCTAAGTTACGGAATCTGCAGGAGCGCGTCCCTGGTGCTCACAAAGGTGCAGCCTTTCAGTCTCAGGACTGCTTCAACTTGGTTTTTGGAAAGATTTTAAAAATGTGTTTGTCCTTAAACTTTTTAATATAGAGAAATTTCAAAATTACATAGAAGTAAAGAGAATAATATAACGAAATTCTCGTGTACCCAATAAAAGCTCTGTGCCCTGTGCCCCACGAGCCGGGCAAGGGCAGCTGGGGCCCCAGTATTCTCAGCAGCTCTGCATGGAGGCCATGCCTCCCTCCCACAGCTGGGGGCTGGGTGGAAGGAGAGAGTCCCACCTGTCAGCTGTGCTCACAGGGACTTAGTCTGGTCTGGTGGCAGGATGAGAAATGATGACATCCTGCTCCTTCTGAGAAGACGGCCCTCTGACTAGGAGGTGGGGGTGGGGGGCACTGTGTGTTTGGGCTGCAACAGCCTGGAGTAGAGTTTCTGTCTCACTGAAGTTGGGAAAGGGAGGGCGCGTACCATAGTTTCTTGCGTTTCTTACTGAGCTTGCTTTGCAGATTTTCTTGAACAAATGTTTCTTCATTTGCTGGATGCCCTTAGGGTCATTTCTGGAGATTTTAAGAAAGAAAAATTTTTTTCGCTATTTTCACTGGAGAGCGGTCCATGGAGCTCCTCATACTGTTGTGCTAGAAGTGCAACTCTGGGCTAGGCCTAAGATCTTTTTATAAAGAAACTTATCTCTCATCTAAATACAGTTTATACAAGAAAGACAGATGAAATGTTCAACTCCTTTTTAACATTATCTCAAACACAGACCAAATTAGAAAGTTCCAACTGCTGCCTACCTATTCCTTCTCATTTCCAAGCCAAATCAAATTATACGACATCATTTGTGTTACTAGACTGAACTATACTTAGCTGAGTCTTCATGGTGAGAGGAATCCAAGAGGTGTTAGGTGGGCTGTTTTTATGAAAATAATATTTTTCAAAATGTACATTATGTTGGAGAATGACTTCCATGGGAATTAAAAAAATTTATAACTTTGTTCACTTTTCCTCAGTCTGCACTCAGACCTCTTCATGCAAGCAAACCCAATTTCCAGTGGTCAGGAGTGGGGTTGAGGATGGGCAGGGCTTAGCTTTCATTTGCTCATTTTCTCTGAAGACTCAGAGAAGGTATCACTATTTTACAACTTATTAAACTGAGTAAAGCAACTCTTGGAAATTGGCACATTCTTTTAAGTCCTGGTGATGAGTACAAAGTTACCTTTTGAATCATGACATGTTTGGACTGAGAAGATATTTGCCATCTGAACACGAGCTTTTGCTTCTATTTTCAAAGGGAGGTGAAACATTAGACTGAAACTTGTTTCACCAGCTCAGATTTGGATAATCACAAGCAGAATTTAGGGAAATGTAATCTACATTCAACATTATAGTTTTCAAGATAATTTACATTCACTATTTTGGTTGGTTTTCTGGCCAACTCAGTAGATAAGGTAACTGAACTCAGGCCTGCTGCCTGCTGCTTCGAAAGCCAGTGCTCGAGAGGCAGGTGCTGATGTAAAGGAAACTGGTTTTATTCAGAGGCCAGCCACCTGGAAGATGCAGGACTCGCATCTCAGGCATCCTGGCTAGTTTATACAG
The DNA here is from genome assembly GCF_987537825.1 of Furipterus horrens. Taxonomy (NCBI): domain Eukaryota; kingdom Metazoa; phylum Chordata; class Mammalia; order Chiroptera; family Furipteridae; genus Furipterus; species Furipterus horrens. The sequence goes on from NW_028327174.1 coordinate 187,295,337, forward strand.
GGGGACTGTGGGAAGAAGGGAACTAGTGAGGTCCCAGCGATGTGCAGTTTCTCCGCTCTGCTCTTGGGTGGTTTCAGTGTTATCTCCTGTGTGTGTCATCATATAGCCTCATTGCTCCATCTGCAGTTCTGCTGCTGCTATCTGGGAACAGGACGTGTAGGTAGCGTTTCTGCTGGTTCTGTTATGAGTCACTTGCCCAATTTTTTGTGGTCAGGGTCTCATTCCTTGCTTGAGGAGCTGCAACTGCTGATGTCTATGAGATACTTATAAGGAAACTTAATACATGAATCTTCTGTGAGTTTCTTAGTACAGCCTATTCTATAATTACCACCGGATTAGTATACTATGTTTATTTCAATCATGGTTACAATTCTCCACTGTCAATTCTTCCTCCATATCTGTAGAGCTATTGATGTCTTCTGAATCTTCTGGGGGAATGAAAAACCTGAGCCTGATATAAAACAAAATATTTTAAGTTAAAAGCAGATATATATTTTTAATACTTTATTTATTTTTAGAGAGAGGGGAAGGGCAGGAAAGAGAAACATCAACCGGTTGCCTCTTGTAGACCCCTAACTGGGGGCTTGGCTCCCAACCCAGGCTTGTGCCCTGACCGAGAATTGAACCAGCAATATTTCAGCTGTCAAGGCAGCAGCACTCAATCCACTGAGCCACATCGGCCAGTGCAAAAGCAGATGTATATTATTAGATGCGCCTGTTGAGCAGATACAAATTTTCCATCATGGGAAAAACAAGCCATAAAGAGCTTGGAAACAATAAAGACAAGCATTATAAAGAAAAGAATGGTTAAACCTAAATTAAAAATTCCGGCTAATATGGACCTGAGTCCTTGTGGCATCCATGAAAATAGACTCTCCAACCAATCTCCAGGTCCCTCTAAGAGAGGGGTGTGATGGTCCAATGTTTGTTGAAGCCTGTTGCCTGATTTTGGTGATACCTGTTTCCACTAGAGCTGAGTCAGTGTAACTACAAGAGGAGTTGGTGGTCATGCAAACTCCTTGCTCTGCTAGGATGTAGTCCAAGGCAATTCGATAGTCTAAGACGACTTTAGCGAGGAAGTCCAGAGATTTCTGAATATTAGCAAGTGAGGTGGCAGTTTTGTTGGCTATGGTGATCAAATTCTTGGAGAGATGCCGAAGTACATGCTGATGTGCAACGACTCCCCTCCAGGGTACAGACTACTTCTAGAGAAATATTCATCACCAGCGGGAACTTCTCCAGGAGGAACTCAGGCTATTCAGGTGAACATTGGTTGCTTGCCCTGGAGTCCCATCTGCCAAGCAGTTTTATTTACTTGCTTATAGATCCTAGGAAGGAATAGTTCTCCCCTGGGACCCCTGGGCAGGTTAAAAGCATCTGGAATTGGAGTACATGTTCCAGTGGGATCTGCTGGTGAAGCTGCTGCCTTTCAGGAGAAAAGGTTACTTGAGTGGGAAATTTGCAGAGCAAGCTCCATCCCATCAGTGGGACGGGACATTCAGGTAAACAGAGGAAGCTGTGTGATGACTTAAGAGTTGGTGTTCTGCAGGCTGGCAGGAGGCTTGTTACTGCATTGTTTCATTATGCCTGTGACCGAGACTGTTGTGGGGTTTTTATTATTTTTTAGTCAATTTGGTGTTCAATACAGAGTACGTGGCTCTCGTGTCTACTAAAAGTCAGCTGTGGTTGCTGCATTTCATACTAAACATATCTATATAATTTTATTCTAACTTGTTCCCCACTCTCAATTGTATCTGAGGGGAAATGATGGTTGTTCAGGAGGTGTCTAGAGGAGCCCCCGGGCTCCCTCATTCATCATCTGAGTCACCACTCAATTTAACCATCTGCCAATGTGCCTCTTTTTATTCTTTTTTCCCTGTGTGCTTGCTAGGCACTGAGGCTTGCTGCCTTGGTGACCTGCATCTGATCTGTCATCCTTGCTCCAATCTTGCCTGTGCATAAGTGAAAAATAAAACTTTGAAGACAACTGAAATAGAGTTTAATGTCCATAACTGTGTATTTTAGAGTCTATTGAGACATAATTTCTACCCCCAAGATCACCCTCATTTTTATCAAAAAGCCAAAGTAAGACTAATTCATTGACTGTCTTAAATCCAGTTTCAGTTTGGCCTGATTATTTGTATAAACGTAACAATAGCAATTGATCATACAGACACCCTTAAGTGTGCTTTGCTGGAATCTTATAGGGAATTTCCAAACTGAGCTTTAATTAGCCCCACAGGGTGGAGAAGCCAGGCCACCAGTTCCTCAAGTTCTCGAGGTTCCCTGAAATGTCTGCAGGTTCTTTCTTGCCACCTCTAGGAAAGCAACCTTTGCTCCTTGCCTGGAAAGACTGGCATGAACCTTGTCAATAAGCAAGGTAGCAGGCCATTTCTCTAAGGGGCTTTTATCAGCTTTGAAGTCCACTTTCATTCCTTAAAGCTTTGCTGACATCCAGAGTCCAGGCATGTCTCTCAGGCATAGCATTCCAGTCAAAGTCTTGGTTAATAAAACCACAATTGGAAACTAGCTTTATGTGTCCTATTGGATTTATGCTTATTAAGAGTTTCCAAATTCCAGAGGGATCAGGTAGGGAGAAAAATATAAATGCCTCAATATTGCTCATGAAAGTATAATTTACCAAATTGCTTTTAAGAAAAACAAAAAAACAAAAACAAGTTTCCTTACCTCTGAAAAATAAAAAAGATTAAAAATTTTCAGTATTTTCAACAGAAAGTTACAAAAATTACAATCATCTTCATTCTGTCACCTAATCAATTTTTGTTCATCCACATTATTTGCCAGTATTTCTATAAATGCAGTTATTCCATAGAGTTCTAGTAACCTTCATTTAGTTAAAAAATGTGATCTGAAAATCTACTCTCAGAAATATGTAATTTAGAGTAAGCCAGAGTCCTTTCCATGGATCTTTCTGAAGATGTAACATATTTGTAAATGCATCAGTGTAAAGCAGTGACTGTCTCTAACTGACTAAAAATTTAAAATGATATGGTTATAGATTTGATACAATTGACAAGAATTTGCTTTCCTGTAACAACACTTTAAGATAACAATTAGAATTACAAAAAGTATATCAGAACTTTGTAGACTCTTGGACATTTTTATGTAATCTCTAGAACACCCATTTTAATAAAAATGTGTATTCAAATAGAACATAGTTATTATTTATTTGACAAAGCTTTCTATGTACTTTAAGCATATCAAATAGGCCTAATTAGTTCAAAATTTCTTCTTCATAAGCAGAAAGCACAAATCCCTGTGGCATTCCAGGGACCCATTGTTATGACCTCAAACCAATTTTAGGTCAAGAAAAAGTTTCTTAAAATTTAAACACTGGGAAAGTTGTCAAATATATTTGACCAAAAGATTATATATCAGTATGAAACAATATTAAATTTATCCAAAGTGAGAAGAAAGGTCCCAAACATAAATATAGGCTAGCACAACTTCAGTTGACTTCCCAGAGACCGGTTTTTTTCTCCTCAAGAGGACAGGGAGAGTCCCCAAGATAAAGAACTCTGGGCAGCCGCTGGGAGATTCCTGCAATCCCTGCCCATGGGATCAGCCTGCCAGCCATCTCAGGGATTGGTTTAGAACCTAGGTCCTTGATCTTCTCATCTACTGGACTCTGACGCCTCTCTGATTCCCTCTCTTTAACACACAGTTTACAGTCTTAATCAGAAAGAAAGGATGAGACCATGTAGAAAATAATTGACTGAAGGGGAGGATCCCTTCGCTTCAGCCTCCCGATGTTCTGAGAGAGGAGGTAACTGTTGCTAACTGCCATTTCCCCACGCTCTGGGCCAGAGAAATCAGGACACTGAGGTCCTAATAGCTAGGAGGCTCCAGCCAGAATCACATCGAGTTCATTTTTAAGTACTTAAGCAGACAAGAAGACCTAAAACTTAGCCTGTTGAAATATTGTCCTAGGAAACTTATATTCCTCAGACACTAGTCTGGTTTCTTTTTTGTGATCTTGACTAGGGGTAAGCCACTTCGTTTGGGTCACCATAGTTTTCTGAGCATACTTTCCAACGACACCTGGCCCAGTTTGACCTGTGTGTAGAAGCAGAGTCAATGAAAGCATCTTCAGATAGGCTATCTCCACGCCCTTCTCCCTGCCAGCCTCCTTTTGTTTTGGTATTGGTCCAAACATCTAGGGTAACGACTCTGTTCTTCATTCCTTTTGGATTACAGAAAGCCCCCTCAGGTGGGAGAGAGTCAGGGTTTCATCCATGGTAGCAGTAACCTGTAAAGCATTGAGCTTATTCAAATGCACCTAAAGGAATTTTTTGCTAAATTAAGGGCAGAAATACCTCTGGACTTTATAGAAATGATTAGAGGCCGTTCGGAGTCCAGAGGAATCTGGGAAAGAATTTCTAAATTTTCTCTTTCAGTTGCCAGAAGGTACCAGTGTATGAAATTAATTTGCTCTTCTATTTATACATTTGTTTAAAAAATATAGGGTACCTGTTATATGTTAGAGAATCAACCCCTTGGTTATCTTGATAGGGAAAAAAGAAGTTCTGGGGAGAAGGTAGAGACCCATTCGCAGGAATACAGCTAGAAAATTTCCTGGATCAGTCAGTAAAGTTGTTTGGGACCACTAGGTGGCGATATTACGTTATGGAAATGACATCCTTCAATGACTGGAGGCCTCTGGTTATTTTCTGACCACTCTCAGGGCGCATCTTCCTCTTTCATTTTTCCTCTTATAATCTCTGTGGGGTTCACAGCTTGTTTGCTGTCACCTCTCCTGCCAGACTGTGAGTTCTGTGAGCGGCATCTGTCTTCACTGCGCATCTTCAGCACCTATTTAAGTGCCTGGAACATTGTAAATGCTCAGTAATACTTGCTGAATGAGCGAATGAATAAAAAAAACATGACATGTCTCCTTTCTTTAGGAGACATGTCATGTAGCAGTATGAGCTGAGTGGTACAAAGTAGGAGCTAGCTATAGTAATGAGAAGAAGGAGGGGGCATTTGGATGCTGTCTGAGGCTGAGTTAGGTTTTGGCAAGTGGAGAAGTTTGTGGAGGTGACTTTTAGGTGGAGGGAAGTGACGCAGGTGGGAAAAGTTTGGGGGATAAGCAAGGAGCATAGTGTTCCTGTCTGGGATGGGTGAAAGGCAGGACTGGAGACGGTTTATGACTAGATTGTTCAGGGCCTTGAACGCCAGGCTAGAGAGAGTAGACCAACGTTTAGAAAATGTTAATCAAATGGCAGTGAAACTTGAATTAGAGACCAGCAAGATCAGTTAGGAGGCTCTCATGGACATCAAGAAGAAAAGTGATCAGGGCCTGGATTATGCAGGTGGCAATAAGAATGGCGACAAAGGGACATTGTACAAAAGAAGAATTAACAAGTACCTGGAAACTAGAAAGAGAGGGAGGAGGAGTCAAAGAATTTCCAGTCTGATTCAGTTAGGTGCTGTCATCAGAAATTGTGAAGTCCAAGGAAGAATTGGTTTAAAGAAAGATCAACTTCCGATGTAGTTGGAATCCCTAAACAGCAAATCTTTACAATAAAATTATTGTTATATATGCTTTTCATATATGGAAATTCAAGCAAAGAGTGAAGCATGGGTGGGAGGGAGTGACAGAGAGAATATAATGGAACTGGTCGGGGCGGTTCCAGCGCTGCCACTCAGTGAAAGTATGTCCCAGAGGGAGTGCGAGTCAGGGAAGGTAAACTTGCTGTTCCCATTTTGAGGTACAATACCATGTACATTTTATGGGTGACTAATGGCTTATTTGAGGATAATTTTGGTTATTCACAATCTATGCCTTATACGCTGATTTTAGATCAGAATTTCCCAGCAAGATTTGTCATTTTAAAGATTTTATGTATTTATTTTCAAAGAGAGGGGAAAGGAGGGAGAAAGGAAGAGAAGCATCAACTGGTTGCCTCACACACACACCCAATGGGAGACCTGGCCCCCAACCCAGGCATGTGCCCTGACCGGGAATTGAACTGGCAACCACTGCTCAATCCACTGAGCCACATCAGCCTGGGCAAGATCTGACATTTTAAAATGTGTGCCAGACAGTCGGCTGGGCAGTAGGCAGCTATCAAGAAGACACTTGTCAGTCACTGCACATGAATTGCCCACAGTCTAATTGGGTAGAAAGATATGGAAGCAGATAGTTAGGGCTATAGGCTATGGGAACAGTCAGAGGTGGGTGCAGAGAGGACGAAGATTGTTGGTGAGCGTGTAAAAGCAGAGGTGGCCCTGGGTCCTGGGGTGAGAGAGAGATCTGAGTCATCAGCAGAACAGGTGAGAGTAGCAATAAGAGTGGGTGAGATCTCAGAGAGGAGAATATTGAGGAAGGAGAAGATGGCACAACTGGGTAAAATACTCTCTGGAAGTCAGGAAGAGTCATAAAATTAAGGAACTGTCAGAGAGGTAGGAGGAAAGCTAAGGCAAGGTGGATGAAGACTAGGAAGAGTAAATAATTTTCATAATTATGAAGTCAGTGGTGACCTTGGAGTAGTTTTAGTGGAGTGGTAGGGGCAGAAAAAGGGGTCCTAGAGTGATTGATAAGAATCTGGAAGCAAAGAGAATACATGCCATTTCTCTGGGTTGCAGCTCCAGTAAAACCAACCTAGATATATTACTGATGAAATTTCCTGGAGAATTTTTGGGGTCTCTGGATGCCATGACCTCTGTTCCTGTATGATCTGTCCACTGGAAGGGCACTTCATCATCACAGTATACTGATTCAGAAATTGGCCTTGCTCTAGAGAATCCTTATATTCAAGCTTGAGTACAATCCAGCTGAGTCACAGATCTCAGCGGTGGTTGCTGCAAACATACTAAACATATCTATATAATTTTATCCCATAAATAAAATCAACAGTCCCACATGACTGCAAATGCTAACTTGCTAATCTCTTCCCTGGAGTTTGGTTCTTGCAATTGTCTCATCAGAATTTAGACAAGGCAATGTATAACAATTCATTCCAGGCTGCAGGGAGCTCTGGGTGTTTTTAGTCAAATGATTCCTTTATCCCAGTGATATTGTTCTTTTAAAGAGATTTAAATAATAATAAAAAACTCTTTTATATGTACCCACATAGTTACCATTTCTGGTGTTCTTTTAATTCCTTTGTGTAGATCAAGACTTCCATATGGTATCATTTTCCTTCTGCCTGAAAGACTTTAACATTTCTTGTAGTGCAGGTTTGTCAATGATGAATGCATTCATCTTTTGTAAATTTGAGAAAATATTTATTTTTGCCTTCATTTATAAAAGTTATTTGTGCTGGGAAAAGAATTTTAGGTTGGCAAGTTTTTCCCTTTTAATACTTTAAAGATGTTACTTCACTGTCTTCTGGTACATACTTCTGATGAGAAGTCCAATGTCATCCTTATCTTTGTTTCTCTGTATGTAATATGAGTTTTTTTTTTCCTGGCCACTTTTAAGATTTTCTCTATATCACTGATTTTAAGCAGTTTAATCATGATGTGCTTTGGTACAAGTTTCTTTGTTTCTTCTGCTTGTTTTCATCAAATTTGAGAAATTTTTACTTATTATTTTTTAAAATATATTTTCTGTTTCCTGCCTCCTTCAGGGATTCCAATTACATATTTATTAGGCTCATGGACACTCTGGTTTTTTCCTTTTTGGGCCTTTTTCTCTTTGTGTTTTATTTTGGATGATTTCTATTGCTTTGTCTGTCTTCAAGTTTACTAATCCTTTACTCTTTTCTACAGTGTCTAAACTGCTGTTAATTCCATCCTGTACGTTATATTTTTCTTTTCTAAATGTTCAAGTTTGCCTTCTTTATACCTTCCATGTCTTGCTTAATGTGCTCTCAAAGCGCTTCTTGAACATACAGAATACAGTTGTAATGACTATTTTAATGTGTTATATGCTAATTATATCATCTGTGTCATTTCTGGATTGGTTTCTATCAATTTTTCCTCTTCTGGGTCACATTTTCCTGCTTCTTTACAGGCCTAGTAGCCTTTTATTGGGTACCACACATTGTGATATTATTTTTGTTGTGTGTTGGATATTTTTGTAGTCCTATAAATATTATTGAGCTTGTTTTGGGATGCAGTTAATTTACTTATAAACATTTTGATCCTATGGAGTCTTGTTTTTAAGCTTTTTCAGTTGGGACAAGAGCATCATTTAGTCTAGGGCTAATTATTTCCCACAGTTGAGGCAAAACCCTTCTTAGTACCTACCCGGTGCCCCAAGAATAGGAAGTCTTTCTACTGTGGCTGATGAAAATAAGAACTATCCCTGGTTTTATGGGAGCTTCAAAAATTGTTCCTTCTAATCTTTTTGGGTAGTTCTTTTCCCAGCCTCAATGTACTTTCCTCACAGCCATGAGCTCATCAGCACTTAGCTAAAGATTTGAGGGGAGACCCTCTGCAGATCTCTCAAGCTCTCTCTTTGGGCAACCCTTTCCTCTGTGATACTCTGCCCTGTGAATTCTAGCTGCCTCCTGAACTCCTCAACTCAGGGGTGTATAGTTGGCCTAGGTTCCTGCTCCCTTGCAGAAAATTGCTCCAGGCAACCATAGGCTGGGGTAATCATAGGGATCACTGACCTTTGTTGCTTAATGTCCAATATTTTTCCATGTATTTAGTCCAGTGGATTTTTTTTTTTTTTTTTAGATGTGAGGGAAAATCCACTCTTTGAATCAGATCCAGTCCCAAGATGTTACTCCATCTTGGCTGGAAGCAGAAGTTTCTATTATTCTTTAGGTTTGGACAACTTTTTATGGGCCTCTGGAAACTTTGACCATGCCAACCCAAGTTTACTTGTTATCAGGTCAGGAAAAGGGGTGCTTCCTAAAGAGGCCAAAAGGGCACTGAGCCATTCTAGAAGAGATGGGGGGCTCTGCTTTTCTTTTCTGGCTCTTGTCAAGTCTTTGGCTTTTATCTTTGGACTCAACTTACTATTTCACTTCCCTGTGGCTGTCTCTCCTACTTTGAAACAACACCTCTCTGCTTACTTGAAATCTTAAAATTTCTTACTTGATTCCTTTAGACCCTGTTTCTGTATTTAGGTCACCAAAGGCTTCTGCATCTGGGGCAAATGAAAGTTTCTCAGTGGCAGCAACCAACATGTGCTTCTGTAGAGAACCACTAACCCAAAGATACTATGTTCTTTTAACTTGAAGATGAAATGCAGATATACTTTAAAAAGGCAATTCCTGGGTTTCATTGGGGAATAAAATACCACTTAACAAAGCATTCCAGCTGGTTAAATTTAGGACAAGAAAAAAACCTGACCCAAGAATATTCTCTGGCTTTGAGCCCAGGGTATTTTTCCTTTTAGAGTGAATTTGCTACATTTTCATTCATGTGGAGCTGTTGCCTTCCAGCATTTTATTCTGGGATGGAAGGTCAACAATGATTGCCTTGTTGCTAAATCCAAAATCCAATGTACACTTTTCAGTTATTAAGCTACTTGACCTCTCAACCGTATTTGACATCATTGGCTATAATCTTCTTAATATACGTCTGGCTTTCCTTCTCCCTTGCTAGCCTTTCTTCCTCTGCCTGCCTTTTCAGGTGGAATTCTTCTTGGTTCTTTCCTGAGCTGTTTTCTCACATTAAATATTCTCCTTGGGCTCTCTTATCCATGCCCATGGCTTGACTGGGAATTCCTAAATCTATATTTCTAGCCTAAGTATTTTTTCCTGGACTTCTGTTCAGTATATTCAACACTTCACTTGACGTCTTCACTGAGATGGCAGATAGGTGATTCAGCCTTTGCAGGCTCATAGCTGAACTCCTCAAGTCTCGCCTGAGTTCAGCCGTTTCTTCCATGTTCACCGTTTCTGGGAAAGGCACTTCCAAACACTTAATTTCTCAAGCCAAGGATTCCTTGTATTTTATATTTCAATCTGTCACCAAAACCTGTTGATTCTACCTTTTTTCATCCCCACTGTTACTACACTCATTTAGCCAGCACTATCTTTTGCCTGAATTCCTGGAGAAGACTTCATCTAACAGCATTTTCTGATTCCAACCCTCATGCCACCTTTCCTCCATCCCAATCCATTTCTTTTTCATTCATTAGCCAGAGTGATCTCTCTAAAACATGACTTACAACCTTTTGGGATCTTGCTTAAAATCCTTCGGTGACTGCCCTGTGCTCTGAGGAGTCACCCTAGGCTCCTTTTAGTGATACACATATGGAGCCCTGAATGACGTTTACCTTCCTGCATATCACTTCCTCCCTCACACACTAAGGTCTCTGCCACTGCTTCCCATCGTTCAGGTCCTCAAATGTACAATGCTTCTCTCATTATCTGACCTTTTCTTTCTGCCTGTGACTCTTTCTTCACCTCCTTTGATTGGCTAACTAATCCTTCAGGTCATACTTTGAGAAATATTCTCTGACTTCCTTTATCATCTTGGTCTGCTCAGCTCCCCAGACTAACTGAGATGTTACTCTGTGTTTCCCCAGGTTATAATGTTTCCTCTATTGTAACACTCATCCAATGTCTCACTAGATTGTCAGCTCCATCTTGTTTGCTTCTATATCCCATGCTCAGTGCTCAGTGTAAGGCTCAGCACAACATAGGTACTTGGTTTAGCAAACATTTGCTGAATTTTAATGTATCAATAGCCATGGAGGTCTTACTCCCATTAGTTTGTAGCCTAGATACTCTGAGCAAGAGAGTTGGTGTGAAAGATGATTCTCTATAGTGGTTCTTCGGTTGGATTCTTTTATTTATTTATTTTTAAAGATTTATTTGTTTATTTATTTATTGAGAGAGGGGTAGAGAGGGAGAAAGAGAGGGAAAGAAACATTAATGTGTGGTTGCCTCTCTCATGCCCCTAACTGGGGACCTGGCCTGCAACCCAGGCATATGCCCTGACTGGGAATCAAACCAGTGACCCTTTGGTTTGCAGGCTGGAACTGAAAGCACTGAGCCACACCAGCCAAGGCTGGATTCTTATTTCTCCACTGTTCATTTGCTACTTTAGTAATGTAATTCATTTAACAATTTCAAACCTTAGTTGCCTCATCTATAAATACAAATGCTTGAGTTCCCTGAAGGCAAATAGTGGGGCCAGATGATTTTTTCCTTTGTTCTTTTTATGATTACAAGTAATTTATGCATTAGTCAATTATTTTCCTCTCTTGTGCAGTGATTATTCATGTTGGTACATTTATATTTTTCATACTGATTTGTAAGACTTACATATATATATTTGCCATATATTTTATAAATTTTTAAATTCATTTTTAATTAAAAAATCATATTTTTATGGCCATAGAAAAGCTTTTAATATTTTTTAATTCTTTTCAACCATTAAAAAGATAAAATACATTCTTAGCTCATTTGCTACACAAAAATAGGTGGTGAGTCAGATTTGTCCTGTAGGCATAGTTTGCCAAGCCCTGTACTAATATGTTCATAAAAATTGAACCATCTTTGCAGTCCTGGAATAAGTACCACTTGGTCATGAATATACTGCTTGTTTTGATATGCTAATATTTCATTTAAAATTTTTGTGTTTATATTCATAAGTAAGATTTGGTCTAGCAGAGATTTCAAACTTGTTGTAGGGCAGAGATATATTTTATTTGGCTTACATAATATTTAAAAATTTTTTGAATGGATAGCCAATATTTAAAAACTGGGAGGTATTACCTTAAAAACTAGAGATTTCTGGCTTTTCTTAAAAAAAAAAAAAGAAATTATTAAAACGGAGAATTTGGGCCCAGTTTTGTTACATTTTCACTAGATCTTCTCTATTCATGTTTTCTATTTCATTAATTTCTACTCTTATTTTTATCTTTGACCTTTAGTCTTTAGTTTTCTGTTGCTGACCTTATCTGGTTTTTGTCTTTGCCTAGACATACCTAGCACTGACAATTTTTTTTTCCAGTTTTTTTTCTAGTTAGGAAACAGTTTAAATTACACTGGCATGATTTGTTTATTGAAGGTCTTATAGAATTGGCCTTTAAAACTATCTGGGTCTTCCATAATTTTTTCAGGTAGTGTTTTGATTTCCTTTTGTATTTTATCTAAGGTTAGTGAGCTATTAAAAATTTCAAATTCTTATCAATTTTAGTAATTATTGCTTTCTAGAAAATCCTCCATTCCCCCCATACCAGATTTTCAAATTTATAAATTAGGTTGTGATGATTTTCTCTTTCTGTTCCCTAAACTTGTTTATTTGTAGTTTTCTTTGTTTTGCTAGAGCTCTATTATTATTATTATTTTTAAAGGACCAAGCTTTGGTTTCATTGTTGAATTCTATTTTCACACACACACACACAAATTCAACTTTATTATCTCCTTTTATGATTTTCACATGAATTAGTTTGTTCCTATTCCTCTTCTAACTTTTTGTAATCTTTAGTTGAAAATTATTTTCCTTCTCAAACTTTCTATTCTGTCCCATTGAGCTGTTTGTCTTCTTTCTGGTACTACATTATTATAATAATATTTCACATCTGGTAGTCCTAGCCTCCTTTATTATTACTTTTATTTTATTTATTTTTTTCATTGCTTTTAGAGAGAGAGGAAGGAAGAGAGAGAGAGAAAGAAAAAAAAGAGAGAAACATCAGTGTGTGAGAGAAACATTGGCTGGCTGCCTTTTCATACCCGCTCCATCTGTGAACTTTATGTCTACAGGATGATGCTCCAACCAACTGAGCCACACCAGCCAGGGCTATTGCTATTTTTCAAAATTTGTTTGGCTGTTGGGCCAGAAGATATCTTAATGGCACTAAGATTCTTTAATAGCTAAGGTGAAAATGCACCCAAATAAATCCCACTTGTCCTCTCCCTCCAAACCCAATTAGTCATTCTTCTAGCTGCAGAGTCAGTCTTAAAATGCCTATAATCAATCTTTGTATGTGAATGTGGTGTATGTATGCAGTGTATTTAAGTGAGTATTTTATGTTTGTGTGGTGTGTATCTATGTGCCTGTGTATGTGCATAGATACATGTATAGTGTGTGGTGTGTGTTTGTGGTGTTTGTATATGTATAAGGTATATTTATGTATATGGCGTATTTGTGTTGTATATATATGGATAGTGTTATAGTGTGTATATGTGCAGAGTGTGTGCAGTGCCTGTTTGTACTGTGTGTGTTGTATGCTTATGTATTGTGTGGGGTGTGAGGGGTGTGTGAGGTGTAAAAGAGATACTGAGGCTCATAGTCATGGGGTGCTAGAGTGCTCACGGTATGTCAGAAAGCCAGGCTTAGTCCTCAAGCTCCTCTGCCTTCCTGGGGAAAGCAGGGCCATAACTGTGACCCTTTCTGGATGTCCCCTGTGGACAGTAGTATGAGTCAATAGGTCTGGTCTCTCTTGAAATGGCACTCCCCAGGCTCCCACTGACTTTTGTCCTGAGGAAAGTGACTCGCCTCTTTAAGAGAAGGAGGTGTTCAGTGCTCTGCTAAGTAAGGGGCTTTACTGTTGGTGCCACCACAGAGGTCAGATCAGGATCAGAGTGGCATTGGGGTCTGCCCACTAAATAGGTTAGCTGCTGAATGGGGCAGAACGAGTTGGGAGGGAACTTGCAAGGCAGTGGACCTTTGTCCTGAGTGGGAGCGAAGTGCCCAGTATGGTCCTCAGTCTCTTCTCCCCTAGGCCATACACAGGTAGTGGAACTCTGCCCGGCTCTCCAGCTGGGTCCCAGCTTCCTGAGTCCAAGGTGGTCTTCCCTGGTGTGGGCTCTCCAGCGGTCCCCTGGCAGAGCTATGAAGGAGCCACTGTCACCTTGGGCCCACCAGTCTTCCCTTCCCTGCAGACCTCATAATTCCTACTGGGAGAGAACACTCCCTCTCAGGGGACATCCTCAGGCCATGCCCCCTGCAGGTCTGCAGCACCTCCAGCCTCAGTGTCTGCATCCTGCGGCTTGACATGGCCTGAGGATGTCCATTTTCCCTGACTGGATGGAGTGGCAGAGCCAGGCTACCTCCCTGCGCAGAAAGGATGCTTGGACTCACACTTCCCCAGCTGGGAGGAGGATCAGGCACACTCAAGTCTAAGGTGCAGGAAGTCCATCTGCCACTGGGTTGGGTCCAAAGGAGTTGGCTTGCCCCTGCTAAGGGCAGTGCTCATGAAAGATCAGAGCAGAGCCTCACCAAATGCCAGGATTCAAACAATTCCCTGGCCTTTATGTGACTCATTTGCACTTGACCACGAGTTTGCTGATTTCAGGGCTCCTTCTCCAGTTTCTGCTCCCTGTGGGTGGCCAGCTGGCCCTGTGGCATCTAGTATCCTTACCTGCATCAAAAAAAGCAGGTCTGTTCCCTCCACTTGCTGTTGCCCATGGGGCAGGTTTGACGGCCAAGGAAGAACAGAAGAAGGATGGTCTTGGGGATACAGACCTGGGTTCAAATTTCAGCTCTGCCGACTGTGGACAAGTTACCCGCTCTCTCTGCCTGAGGTTCAGACTTATTCCTGGGAAACTGGGGCTAATGCTGTGAAGGTTTACTGTGAGGATTCAATGAGATGGCATGTGCAAATTGCCCAGCTCAGCCCCTGGCCCCTGGTATCAATATACATAACTTGTCTCCCCACTTTCTCTCTTATATCCCCCAACCCTGTCTTGAGTGGACCACTGAGCCACAAGTATCCATTTGCACACTGCTGACACCTCCCATGTTTAGACTTACGTAAGAGGAGCAGCGCTCCCTCCCACAGCAGCAACAGAGATTTGCAGAGCAGATGCCTTGGTGTGAAACTGCTCGCAGGGGGTGTTCCATGTGTGTTTGCCGACAAAGCGGTGCAGGAGCTGCCCTTCCTTCCAGCTCTGCCTCCTTGCACCAGGCTCTGGAGGCTGAAAGCATTGACACTCTCTATGTGCTGTGTATTACTGACCCCTCAGATGCTGGGAGCCTGTCCTCTTGTCCCCTGGCACCAGGCTGCCAGTGGGGACCATAAGGCTGGCTGGAGCAGGCTGCTCCAGTCTGGACCTGTGCCAGGCTGTTCCCATCCAAGAGGAGGCTCAGGAGGGAGATGGAGAGGGCAGCATTTGGGATGGGGTTGCAGCCCGGTGGGTGGGCCATCCAAGTGTGGAGAACACTTTTTCAAAGCCCCCTGAGCCAGGAGGGTGCTCCTTTGCCCTTGCTCAGGTCTGGTGATTACAGGTCTGAGCTTCAAAGCATGTCATAAACCTGGCTAATTGCTGGCTGGCTAATTGCTGGCCGGGGGGAACTGGACAAGCAGGCCAAGTGTGGCCGGGTGGGCAGTCCAGGGGCCACGCCTCTCCTGGGAATGACCCTCGCAGCCTGGAGCGGTCTTATAGCCAGAGCCCGGGTGTGGCTGCCCGTCCAGTGGGCTCCTAGGGAGGACTGTCATCCGGGCTGCGGTGGCTGCCCTGGCAGTTGGGACTCCAGCGCTTTGCTGCTCGGTCAGGTGGAAACCTCTCCATTCAAACCCGCACGGGCCAATCAGGGCCTGGCGCGCCCGCTGTTCAAACGCGGCTTAAGCTGGCCTCCGCCTCCCGCCTCTGAGACACAACCTGCTTGCTGCCTCGGTTACCGTGGAGCAACACAGACGCCTCGGGTTACAGGCTCTCCGACCGGCTCGGAGCGGGCGGCCATGGAGCACTCCCGGCACCGCGTCTCCCTAGCGAGCCGGCGCGCCCACCCGGGCTTGTCCTTCTACCTCACCACCTTTGGTAAGTGCCCGCTGCGGCTGGTGCCAGGCCTGCTGCACCCTGCTCTCAGGGCGCATATAGGGTGCCCCCATGGTGGCAGGTGAGGCTGGGAGCAGGCGATCCTAACGTTTGGGGCACCTTCTCTGGCCCCTTTCTCCTGTGGTTGCCCGGGATGGGCTCAGGCATGGGCTCAGGCCGAGCAAGCTGCTGGGCACCACCTGCTGCCCCGCCACTGGTGCCAAGTGCATTTGGTTCTGCCTCACTTGGCTGGAATAATCACGCCCCAGTTAATCTTTCAGATGAGTTTCCCATTAGCAAGCAGCTCAGGGTTTAATCAAGGCCTCGTTACTACATATCCTAGGTCCTCTTTCCTTTGGCTCAGGGACAGGGCAGCTGCAGGGTCAGCCCAGGGGAGCTTGGCTCCCTGTGGGCTCACCTTGGAAGCCACAGTGTGACTACTCGGGGGCGTAGCTGCCCTGGGGGGAGAGCTGACCCGCAGCAGAGACTGGAGAATTCTCTCCTTCAGAAGTGACCAGGCATTTTGGAGGTTCACGGTACTGCCCCGGGGGCTTGAGCTGGAAAGAAATGGGCAGTGGGCTCTTGCTCCCCAGTCCCCACCCCCACCTCCCAGTAGCAGCTAGGCAGCAGCTGCCCCACGTGCTGGACAAACCCCAGCCTCCCAAGTAGCTACAGTAAAGCTAACAGTCTGGTCCTAGAATACAGCCCTTCACAGCTCGCCATTGGTTTCCTCACTGGTTCCACAACTACCTGTAGAGAGTGGGCTGCATTTCCTCTGTGAAGACTTGAGATGCAGAGAGAAGAGGGTCTCCCAGTGAGCCAGTGACAGAGCTGGCACCCACGTTCAAGCTTTCTGAGACAACCTGTCCAGTATAATTTTTTTTGAGCTCTTATACTATTATCTTTATGAAGGTTGGGGCAGTTTCTGCCACATGACTGGACTTTGCTCAGAATTCAAAGACAGAGCACCCAAGGATTCAGGTGCTTCCTGGGTTCCAGCCCTCCTCCTGTCAGGCTCCCTCTGTCGGTACACTCTGCTCTTCACAACCTATCTTTTTCTCTAGGAGCAGAGCAAGTGATGGAAAAGCATGTCTTGGCCCCTAGAAATGGCCTGTGGTCTGGCATCCTGGACTTCCCGGTCCAGTTGGTAGAGGATAATGAGAGTAATTTACTAGCCACCGTCTGTTGAGCACTTGCCGTGTATCATGCCTTGTGCCAAATGCTTTACCTGCTGTATTTCATTTAGTTCTTCCAACACTTGGAGCAATGGCTCTTAGCCCTCCTGGGATGTGGGATTGTACCAGACAAGGGAGGTGTCCAGGACGATCTGAGTTGGTGGGGGCGAGAGTGGTCAGGAAAGTGTCAGAGAGCTGCAAGGCTCTGTTACCTTAGCGGTGTCCTGATTAAAACATAAAACTAAGTTTCATTGTTCTTCCTTCTCTATTATCATGATAAGATGTTATTCATTATTGAAAACTTGGTAAAAAGAATCACCTGTAACCTGACTCCCCACAAAAGACCATTGATGACATTTTGGCTTATGTCCTTCCAGACTGATTTCTGTGTGTGTATGGGGGAATGTTATGTCTAATTGTAACAAAATTGAGACCATATTGTAAATACAGTTTTGCAACTCATTTCTTTTCCATACTGGTATGATGTGATTATTGACTTGCATCAGTCCACATGGTTCTGTTGAATTAATCTCCCAGCCAGATATAGGCAGTTGGAGAGGGTCTAGCCCAGCAGGGAGGGATGCCCTACCCAGCCATGGCCTCAGAGGCTAGGTCGGATGAGTATCAGGGAAGATTGCTGCTTGAGCCTGTGTGCAGCAGGCAGGCAGGAACTTGGTGGGGTGGGTCACCTCCTGCTCTCGTGTTTGTGGTCTCCTCTCAAATCTTTCCAAGGACACCAATTGACACTGAAAAAGTTTTCTCCTGTTTCCTGAATTAACTCTGTTTCCTTGACAAAAGCCACCCCTTTTCCAGGCTGCTTGATTTTCTTCATATGTCAAGTGATCTTTGCTTGTCTGCTCATGAATGAAGAATCGTACAGTGGCTACTAAATTGACCAATTATCAGAAGCACCTAGGAAACCTGTTAAGAAACAACACAGATTCTTAGGATCTTCTCCCAGAAATCCCAGTTTAATAGGTCTGGGGTGAAGCCTGAGAATCTATAATTTGAAGAAGCCACAGAAGTATTTTGGCAATCAGACAGGTTTGGAAGCTATGGATTCAGTCAGTTTTGGTCACCAGCATAGACTCCCTTAACAGGAAGGTCTTTGCTAAGTTTTCCTCAGTTCATTGGTCTTTGTCTAGCATGGTAGGTAGCTTCTCGCCTGCAGCAATGGGCTTTGCCCCGGAAGAATCAGATGAAGGTATACCTAGCTGTTAGTTTCCCAAGCATAAACATTTAAAGGGAGCTAGATTTCCAGTATCTCTGGAACCATCGAGACAAATTGTTTTGACAGAATTCTTTTCAGGGAGAGTACTATATGGGATAAGTTGTAGTTTATATATTGTGAGTACAAACCCCTGTTCCCCAATAAGGGGCATGTTCTAGTAACATTAAGTGGCCATACACTGCCTTCTAAGGGGGTGGCCTTGCTTCAGTGGTGGTGGTGGGGGGAAGAAGTATGTAAACTGGAGTTAACCCATCCATACCAGAGGGATTTTTATTTACGAGAAATAATATAATTTGAAGAAGTCATTATAGGTGTACGGAAGTGCTAAAATCTCAGTAGCTTTATTGAGATATAACTTACATACATACAACTATCTCATTTAAAGTGTACAATTAAATGGTTTTGGGTATATTCACAGAGTTGTGTAACCATTACCACAGTCAAATTTAGAACATTTTATCACTTCCAAAGGAGACATTGTACTATTTAACTTATTCCCCCTAGTGTCTAGTCCCCGCTCTCGGCCAGTCCTAACCAATCACTAACCTACTTTTGTCTCTATAAATGTGCTGATTCTGGACATTTCATACAAATCGAATCACATGTGTTTTTTTTTTTGTTTGTTTGTTTTTGGTGACTGGCTTCTTTCTCTCAGCATAATGTTTTTAAGGTTCACTCATGTTGTAGCAGGTGTCAGCACTTTATTCATTTTTTATGTCTGAATAATATTCCATTTTATGGATAGACCACATTTTGTTTATTTATTCATTAATTGATTAACATTTGGATTGTTCCTGTCTTTTGACTATTATGAATAATGCTCCGCTATGAACATTCATGTGCAAGATTTTGTGTGGATAAATGTTTTCAATTCTCTTGGGTACATATCTTGGAGTAGAATTGCTAGGTCAAATAGTAACTCTGGGTTTAACTTTTGAGGAACCGCCAAACTCTTTTTCAAAATGGAGGCACCATTTTACATTCCCATCAGCAGTGTGTAAAGGCTTTGATTTCTCCACAATTTCACCAACACTTGCTATTATCTGACTTTGATTCTAGGCATTCTGTGAGTGTGAAGTGGTGTCTCCTTCCGGTTTTGATTTGCATTTCCCTGATAATCAGTGATATTGAATAGCTTTTCATGTGTGTATTGATTATTTGTATATCTTCTTTGGAGAAAAATTTATTCAGATCCTTTGCCCATTTTAAAATTGGGCTATTTGTCTTCTTATTGTTGAATTTTAAGAGTTCTTTATATATTCTAGATATAAATCCCTTATCCAGAGGCCTCATGTTTGATGATATGTAGCTTTTTTATTTTAATCATTCAGTTCAAAATATTTTTAAAATTTTCATAGTCATATTCTGTGTGTATTTGAAGGGGTCTGCAGTGGTTGGGTGTAAGGTTCTTTGTAGATGTCAGGTTTGGGTCAA
Organism: Furipterus horrens; assembly: GCF_987537825.1. Lineage (NCBI taxonomy): Eukaryota > Metazoa > Chordata > Mammalia > Chiroptera > Furipteridae > Furipterus > Furipterus horrens. The sequence goes on from NW_028327174.1 coordinate 187,314,815, forward strand.
GTTTGCTAATTATGTTGTTCAAATATCCTGTCTCTTTGCTCATTACCCCCGTTTGTTCTATCAGTTACCAAAAGAGGCATGTTGAAATTCTTACTCTAACTGTAAATTTGTCTATTTTTCATTGTAGTTCTGTTAGTTTTTCCTTTATATATCTTGGAGAAATATTAAGAGCAAACAGTTAGAATTATTATCTTTCTGGTGACTTGAAGCTTTTATTATAATGAAGTCTTCTTTTATTTTGATGAAGTCTTCTTTTATTGTTATGAAATCTTTTTTAATCTAGTGGAGGTAGGTTCTACTTTTACTGACATTAACATAGTCAACCAGCCTTCTTTTGGTTCATAATTGCTTGGCGGATCTTTTTCCATCCTGTTTCTTTCAATCTTCCTGTTTCTTTATGTTTTAGGTTGTGCTGTGTCTGTTATAAATGGTAGGCACACAGTTGTTATTTTTCTTCTTAATGCAGATCTGGGATGATACCGTCCTTCAAAAAGGTCTTTCTGTATTTATGTCTGTCAGGTACTTGAGGTCACTAGCAATCTGGAATAATCTTAAATAAATGCTAGGGGTTGAGATTGAAGTTGAGCAGCAGTCCCTTGAGGAGCTGTGTCTCCTCGTGGTTAATTCTGTTCCTAAGGAGCAACCCTTTAGTGTTCCAGTTCAAAAGGTTGGGGCTTGCAGGGACCCGCCTCTGGGCAGGCCCTAACCTCCAACTCCTGCCTATTCCCTGAGTCCCAAGAGGCAGAGAGAAACTGCTGAGCCTCTCAGCCCTCAGTCACCACTCTGGAATTTGAAAATACTCTCTGGAGAAAATTAGCTCAGGAGACCATCACGCTTAATTCCACAGACCACCGTTCCCCCAGATTTTGCTTTGTAGTTTTTCTCTATCTTGTTGCATCTCCAAGAAGCTGCTTTTAAATATTTTGTCTAGTTTTCTAGATTCCCTCAGTGGGTCTGTTATTCCAGAAATATAAGTAGCCTTCATATGTTTTCTAATATTTCTGAGTTGTTTTTTTCTTTTCTCTCTTTCCTTCTTCCCTCCCTCCCTTCCTTCCTTCCATCATGTCAGTGGGAGTGCCTTATATTTGCCAGGTGCTTCATATATATTAGTTCTCAGTTTTACAACAGCCCTATTAGAAACTGTCTTGTTAATATTCTTTCCATGTACAGATGAGGAAACTGAAGATGTAGTGATTCAGGATCGTCTGTGTTGGAACCAGGATTCGAACCAGGTCTAGCTCCAAAGCTCATGCTCTGCTCATAGTTCCATGCTTCCTCTCTGTGTTTTCCGTATTAAACTTGTTCTACTGGGAAACTGTATCTGACCATGAAAAAATGCCACAAATATAAAACATAATGAAGGAATTATTGACTTCATTGTGTGACTTAAAGCTATCTACAGGCATGTAACAGACACTCATCATTATAAAATAACATTTAACTATGGAAAAAAGTCTGTAATAAAAGTAATAAGGATGTTTAGTGATTTATAAAATGTGGTAAAACTGACGATTTAGAATTAAAATTATATGACTTTGTATATGTGATTAAAAAGAAAAATCTAAAGGAAACTTGTGAGAGGCAAAGTAATGTGAATTTTTATATATTATAGTATTGTACATAAATGTATATAAAAGAAAACTGTTTGTTCTACAGGCGAAGCATTTTCATGAATGTGCTGGGCTGTCTTTGGGTTAATATGGGACAATTCCAGATTTTGCAGCTTTAGTGATAACAAACAGTATGGTTTGAATCTATCAAAATTGTTTATCATTTTATTTTATTTAAAAATATTTTTATTGTTGACCCTATTGCAAATGTCTCCATCCCCCACCCCGCCCTTTGTCCCTCTCCTCCCAGCCCTTGTTCCCTCTTCCCTCTGGCCATCACCACACTGTTGTCTGTGTCTCAAGGTTATACATTAAAATTCTTTATTATTAAGGAAACCAAAAACAGGAAGTCTTCTTAAAACTATATTTTCTTGACAAATTCTATAATTGAAAAATTGCCTCAGAATTGAGATCTGATGGATGTCGCCCAACTGTGGAGGCCATATGAGTTTATATTAGTTATCTATTGCTTCATAACAAATTATCCCATACATTGGCTTAAAAACCCCATACATTTATTATCTCACTGTATCTGTGATTCAGGAATTTGGGAATGGCTTAGCTGGGTGGTTTTTGCTCAGGATCACCCATGGGGGTTGCAGTCAAGATGTTAGCAGACTTAGGTTGGCCAGAGCAATCTATTCCTGAAAGGAAACCAGCTTGGGAAACCACAGTAATATCAGGTTTGACAGAAGGCAGAGAGTCAAATGAAAGTGGTTGGATGGGCCCATCATGATTTTTATCTTACCACAGCAGTCCCCTGCTCACTTTTGTTCTGCAGGTAGGTCTCTTCCTGCCAGCGGGCACCCTCAAAAACCATGGCTGTTTCTCTGAATGCAACTCAAGATTCTGTCTCTTCAAAACAACAGACACTGAAATTCTCCAGGGCTGCATCCCAGAAGCCACGTGGCTCCCAGTTCCCCAACAGTGCGGCAGCCCACCTACCATTTCTCCCTTAGAAGGCAGAAAGTGAAATTGATAAATATGCACAGCCTTTTCCGAGCCTTAATCAGGCTGCTGTTTGGGTGAGGCGGTTGGGGCCCACAGAGAGAGAGGTGCCTGGCAGCTGGCTAGGCTCCCTGCCTCCCTCCTGCAAACACAGCTCAAGGTATAGACTTGTCTCCACAAATGGAGGGGGAATCTTGACTGTTAGTGCCTGGATAGATTCCACATAGACACAGCCCCCTTTGTACATTTGTCCTGAAATGATCCCCCTTCCTGTGGCTTTCAACACAGGACAGTTCTTAAATGGGGATGGCGTTTGGGGTGAATTGTGTTTTGAGATGACTTTATGCTAACCAGGCAGGTCCCTCACAGGGATGGCATGGGCTCTCTCTAGGACACATTCTAGCGCATACCTCTTCCTGACTGTGTCCTGAGAGTCAGAATCCATCTTCTTGAGGTCCTCTACTGTGCGGGCGGTCTGCCTGATTGAGTTTCTCTAGATCCTTTTTCCCTCAGTGCTCAGTGAGTCTGAATTCCCCAAGTCCTGTGCCCAGCAGAATTTGGCTTCATAGCCTTCTCAGTGCTTTTGGAAGCTCACTCTCATCCAGTATTTTTCTTGCTATATGAGCCTCCGCCTGTTCTTCCTTTGCCTCTGGGACCCCTCCCTGGGGCACTCTTGCAGCCTCTCTGGGCACCCATCACCACCACCCTTTGCAGAGAGTTGGTGCCTGACTTCAGCACCATGGGAACTGGGGACATGCCCTCCCCAGGGCCCTTGAACACCCAGATGAAGATGACTTCAGGCCTTTTAGCCTGAACATTCCTGGGTACCCTCCTAGGCCAAACCCTCAGCAGGGGGAGAAAGTGGAGGTATTGCCAACACTAGAAGTTGGAGGGCTTGTGAGGGGCTTAATTAGCTGGTACCTAGACCAGCTGAAGGCCCCTTCTCCTAGTGACTTATTTTTCTAGACTTGGGGACAGTTCTTGGAACCTGCCCTCTCTTTGGTTTCCTCTCCGCTTCTCGAGCAAAGCTGTGACGCAATGGCTCTCTCTGCTCCTGAACCTCAGGGCTGCGTTGGCACTTGCAGTGGTACACATTAGAGTGCTGTGAGTGTTCTAGAAGATGGGCTGGTGCCCAGGAAACAGTGCTGGAGCTGGGGCAGAATTCCTATGTTGGTTCTGGCTTAGCTTACCCTGGGCACTCTGGGCCCAGGGCAAGTCAGCTTCCATCACTGGGCATGACTGTTTTGGCTACCAAGTGAGGAGGCTGGGCAAGATGACTTCAAGAGCCTCAGACATTTGATGGAATGGGCTGAGAGGGGAGGACAGAGGGGACAGGTGTGGCTGAGGGAAAGGTCTCATTCTTCATCTTGCCCTTATCTATAAGCCCTAGGGTGGGCTCGGGTAGGGCATGTCCTGTACTGAGGCTGTCCTGTACTCTGCCCTGTCCTGAGCCTGGTCTCTGCTGTAACCGGGTGCCGAGGACACGGACTCTTCCCGAAGAGACCTGCTTGGCAGGGTCTGGAGGGGAGCTGGGTGGAATGCAGGCTCACCTGGCTTCTGAGTCAGTCTTCATCCTGGGCCCACCCGCCTCGTCGGTTCCACTCTTGGCTTTGCCTATACCCCTGTCCTAGCCCTTGCGTGGTGGGCTCCCCAAGAGCAGGCACCAGGCTGTTCTGATCTGCCCTCCTTCCCTCAGGGCTTCGTGCAGGTGCCAGCACATTTTTGTCATATGGAATCAGTGACTTCTTGGGAGATTTCAGAAAAAATGTTTTGTGTCATAAACATAGGTGCCTTTGGGTTGATGAGATCCAATCAGTGGCTGCTTGGCCCTGTTGGTCTGCTTACAGCCTCCCTCTCCCACCCCACAGTGGATCAGACACAGTTTTTGTAGGAGGTTTCTCAGTCTTAGGGAGCCCCAGAGTGGTAATTGCTCAGCCCTTGAGCTAATAATACCATGGACTCTCCTGGCGCCTCTCGTCCAAGGACCTCCTCACTCTCCTGCGTTATCTGATCCCCACACAGCTCCTAGAGTGCGATAACCCCTATAATTAGCTTCGTGTCACAGCCATGGACATTGTGGCTCTGGAAGAGGAGATTAGTTGGTGCTGGAACGAGACAGAACAGGCCTCTCGGGCTTCTGAGATCAGTGTCCTGGGCAGGAGAGCAGCCGGGATTTCTGATTGGTGGAGATGTGAACCAGGGTTTGTTGATGTCTGGGTTGCTAGGGCTTGTAGCTTAAATTCCCCAAAGAGCAAGGAGCAAGTGGCTGCCAGGTCACAGTGGTGGGTGGACTGCTGCCGAGATACAGGACACGGAGCTTCCCTCCTTTCTGCTCCCCAAACCCTGCCTGGCCTTCCTCCAGCGAGTCTCAAAGTGCAAGCCCCAATCACCACCCCAGGTCCATGGGGCCTATCCGGAGATGAACCGCTGAACAATTAGGGTCGTCTCCCTGTGCCATGAGGAACAGTGGAAGGATTTTAGACTTTGGTCTAGAGAAGGGATCCCGCACTGCAGCGTGAGGTCCAGTCAGTGAAAGTTACTGCGAGGCCACTCTTGGCTCAGTAAAGACGGAACATTGAACAATCAGAGCTATCTCAAAAGCAAAAGGGCTCCCGTTTCAGGATGCAAGCTTCTCTTCACTGGAGGTGATCAAGCAGAAGCTGATGATTGCTAGACGGGGTTGTCATGGATGGAGCAGACACAAGGGCTTTCTGGTTGACGCATAGCATCCTGCCCACCTTCTCTGGTTCCCCAGTTCGTGTCCACTGGGTGGATTGAATTTAGCAGCTTCTTGAGATGCCAGGAAGAGTCTTTTGCACTGTGAGATTTTCAAAATGTCATTGAGGGAGAGGAGTGTGGTCCTCTCCTCTGTCCATGCTGGAGGGCCACTGGGTGTCTGTGAGGATGACCTGGTGTTTTGTTTTGGGCTCCCATGGGAAGTAATGAGCTCCCCATCCTCAGAGGGGTGTAAGTCTAAGCTAGAGAGCTACTGCTGGAGTATTGTGGAAGGCACTCCTGCTATGATGAGGAGGCTGTGCTAAGTGGCTTCTGAGCTCCCTTCTGACCCAGAGAATGTGAGAATCCTTGAATGGCTTCACATGAACAAAAGAGCATTCCCGTCACCGTTACTCCGCTTTTCACCCACCAAGGAGACGAGGCGAAGCTGTTTCTGTTGTTATTTCCTTAGGTCAGCTGAAGCTGTCGATTGATGCCCATGACCGGATTCTGCTGCTCCACAGTGAGTATGGCTGCATGCCAGGTCCACCAGGGAAGGGTTGGGCTGCTTGGCCTCCTGCCTGGAGGTGGTGTTACCAAGGGCCAAGGCTTGTTTTCTCATCTTTATATGGTGTCTTTCCATACATCCATTGAAATAAAGTGGGTATTTACTTGGGACTCTTTCTAGAGACCCTTGCCTGGTCCTGCCCCTGATGTGATGAAGTCCACACAGTGGGCTTTTCTCCCTGGCCCACTGGGGCTGTTCCTGGGCACCTCCACATCAACCTCGGTCCCAGTGGAGCAGAACCAGAGAAGAGCTTCCCTGTCCTCCCTCTCTAATGCTTTACTGCTGAGTGACCTCAAGCAAGCTCAGTTTTCTCATATGTCAAATGGTGGTAATAACAGTACCTAACTTATCAGCTGTTATTGGGATTAAAAGAGTTAATAAAACACTTGGGACAGTGCCCAACCTGTAAGCTGTATTTTAGTGTTTATTAAATACTATAGAAAATCCTGAATTCTAAAAATAATTGAGCAGTGGCTGTGTGCTAGGGGGTGGGGACACCAAAGGGGAGCACCTATCCCTGTCTAGTAGGTGGTGCTAATAGGATGCCAGGGAAGACTTGGCAAAGGGGGTGATGCCCACACTTTATCCTGAAGGAAGAACAGACCTGAGCCAGGCAGAAGGGAGCAGGAAGGCCAGGCATCCCATGCAGGGGTAGCGGCAAGTACAAAGGGGTCAGAGAGAACATGATTCATTTGAAGAACTGCCTAACGTGACTGGGCATGGCACAGGATGGGGTAGAGGACTGAGCCAGGGCCAGGTGATGAAGGTCCCATGTGCCACCCGAGGATCTTACACTTCACCTGTCCACTTGTCCATTTGTTCGTCTTCCCATCCAGCACACAAGTAGTTCTCAAGCTTCTGTAAGGTCCCCTCTGTCTGGACCCTTCCATTTCTATTTTCTGTTTTCTTCTGTGTTCAGTTTTTATTAAGCCCTGGGGTCTGGCTGAGATAAAATTCCTGTAGTCTGAGGCTTGAGGCCTGAGAGCTTACCTAGCTCTTGCTGCTAAAGGCACCATCCACCCCCTGTTCTGTTTTGTGACGTGCAGCCTCCTTGAACGCATCACGCTTATTACTGCTTCTGTGCCTTTGCACCCACTGTCCCTGCTGTCTGGAATAGCCTGCCGATCTCCCTCTGAAAAATAACTCTTGGATTTCTCAAGACCCATGTCTGTTTTCATCATCATTAAGACTCAGGAAGAAGGCTAGTTTACCCTCATGCTTTCCCTTCCAGGAACTACCCCCTGACCTACCTGCCTGGGCTGAGTTTCTTGCTTCCTTTTCTTCTGTGTCCTCATCACGGGCTTGACTACACTGTGTCACCTTGGTCTGTCCAGCATGGGAGTGCATCCTCTGAGAGTCAGGGAGACCCAGGGCTCATCTGGCCCGGGTTCTGCCCTCAGAGACCACACCCTCAAGGGGACAGTAACTAGGGTACCAGGAAGCATAGACCAGCAGGCGCCTGAGGCTCTGGGGTCTTGGCCTTGGGGGGGCCCAAGGTGAAGTTCCCAAGGACCAGCAGAGCAGGGCTTTTTGCCTGCCAGAGCCTGACTCCAGCTGTGCAAACAGTTTTTGCAAAATGCATGTTGGCCTCCACTGCTCCATTTGTCCTGCACAGTTTGCTTTGGCTTCTCCCCAGTCTCGGGCCTTCATCCCGTCCAGCCTGCTCCCCTCTCCTTTGGCTTCCCAGGCCTCAGGCCTCAGACTACGGGAGTTTCATCTGAGCCAAACTTCAGGGCTTAATCAAAACCGAACACAGAAGAAAATACAAAATAGAAAAGGGGCACAGCTTCTGTCAGGTCTGCTGATTTCTGCAGAACTCAGACACATGGACCATGCTTGCTTTCATGACCAGACCCGAACCCCCCACCCCCACCTGTCCCTTGCCTGTATTTATTATTCTTTTCTTTAACAAACATTTGTTGGGCAGTTACCTATTTGCCAGGCATTCTATTAACCACTTTAGACACATTATCTCATTTAATCAGCACAACTACCCTGTGAAGGTGATATTATTATCACAAAGCCATTTAACAAGATGGCAAACTCATCCTTAGAGAGGTGAGACTTCTTGTTCTGGCTCACATGGCCAGTAGGTGGTAGGGCTGGGATTCATGCTCCAGTCCATCTCCCTGTGGACCCGAGTTTTACCTGGTGTGCTATACCATTTGCCAGCCACAGCCCAGATCACTGTGTGGGTACGTTTTCCAGCCCAGCCCCTCTATTCCCAGGGACCAGTCTTGTGTGGTGGAAGAAATACTGGCTTGAGAGTCAAGAGACATGGATCTGTCATCCCATTGCTCTGTGACTTTGGACAAGTTTCTTACTGTCTCTGGGCCCCCTCATAGCCTCATCTTCCCTATTAAATTAGGGCATGGATTCAATAAATTTTATGTTCTCTTCCAGCTGTAAGAATCGGGATTGAATGCATCTGTACTGCCTCAGTGAGGATGCTGCCCGAGTGTGCGAGGTGGTGGGAATGGATCAGGCCAGGGAGGGATTAATATCCAATGGTGATTATGCAGATTCAGGGCCTGGTAATAATCTTTCACACCCACCGACCCCAATATTTTAATTCTCCTTTTAGTCATGGAAGGCAAAGGTCTGATGAGCAAAGAGCCTGACATCTGTGATCCCTACGTGAAAGTATGTAATGGGGGTAGGGGTGGGTATGGCTGGTGGGATGGGCAGTGGGTATGGATGGGGTGGGAGGTGGTGAGTGGCCCTTACTGAACGGAGTTCCAGGGTCCCAGCACATCTGTTGGCCTGGGGCCATTTAGGTAACAGTGACCACCTCATCATTTGGTCAGTAGGCATTTATTTTGCACAGGCACGAGGCCCTGAGTTAGGATAGACCTCTTCCCTTAGCCTGGCTTGGTCCCTAGCGTTTGGTCCCACAAGGGTGGGAATCTTCTGGGTGATCTTGGTCAACCACATTGGTGAGCACAGTGGGCATGTGGATAGTAGAAATCCATAGATAATCCCCTGCCCTCTCAAGAAAAGCAACATGTTCACCCCTCTCCTCCCCCAAACCAGAGGCAGGATGGCCAGGTTTGAGTGATGCAGTTGGAGGGAGTATCTGTGAGGGCTGGTAGCTCCAACTGAGTGTCCCCTTCCAGCTGTAAGAATCAGGGGACTGAATGCAGTGAAGACAGAGGAGAGGCCCGATGGGGTGGAGGAACTACTTCCAGCCAGAGCCAAAGGCCAGGCGCCTCCCAGAGTTTGGCAGCTTCGATGCCAGGGGCAGGGATTGATGCACTTCTCTGCATTCTTCCAGAAGCCCCAGGCTGGTCAGAGGTCCCCGTGGACAAGGACTTGGTCAGGAGCAGGGTGGAAGCCTGAGGCATGGGACGAACACACTAGGGCAAGAGCATGGAATGGGGGTCTTGGCAGAGTAACCTGGAGCCTCTTGTGAAGGGAGCGCTCATGACTGCTGAGAACTTAGAGGAGAGGGGGCCTGTGTTTGAGGGGCAATCCCCCTGCTTGGAGGAAGACAGAGATGGCCAAGGTGTACCCCAGCTCTGGCTGGACCTGTGGCTGCCTTTTTGGTACCCACCCAGTACGGGGCCCAGTCCTGGTGTCTTAGGCCCGGGCTCCTCCTTCTTCCCCGGCATCTGACTGAGGACCCTACCCTGTCCTCTGCAGAGGCTGGTGTGAAGGACACCTGGGGAGCCTTTGACTGGAGATGTGCAGAGTCAGCCTCTGGGCTTAGGTAACTGCGTAGCCACAAGTAATCTTTTAATGCTTACCTTTCTCCCATTCAAGATTTCTTTGATCCCTGAAGATCACCTACTACGCCACCAGAAGACGCAGACCATTCCAGGCTGCAGAGACCCAGTCTTCCACGAGCACTTTTTCTTGTAAGAGTCTGGCAGCCGGGCCCTTGACAGGAGAGGGAAGGGAGTGTTTATCTGGAAACAACTCTGTTTGCCAAATCTAGAACTAGATCTAAGCAGAAAAACAGTGCCTTCTAAAGGATGCCTTTGTTTTCTCATTCACTGTCCTTGCATCCCTGGCACCTGGCCCGGCAGTGAGGTCCACAGTGATAAGGTCTCACTTGGCTGGTTCTCATAACTAAAATGCCCCGCCTGAGGCCAGCAGCCCCTGAGCAGGAGGCAATTTCCCACTGTGCCGCGGGCCAAGCTTTCTCCTTCAGCAGAAGGAATTTTCCAAGCTGACGGGTATTTTGCTTCCCTCCCTCCTTTGAAAACTTGCTAACCTCTCTGTGCCCTGGCTTCCTTATTTGTAAAATAGGCTTAATAATAGTGCCAACCTGAGAGAGCTGAGGTGTAAATGAGACAGTAACACCAAGTATGTTATTATTATTATTATTATTATTATTATTATTATTATTAATATTTCTTCCCTCCATCCCTGAACTCTGGGGCCAAATGGACATTTTAAAATTTTCCTATTAGTGCAAATTAATAGTATTTTGTTATTTCTCAAACCTCACAGGGTAATTTTGCTTATTGTAAAAAAATAGAAACTATAGATAAGCAAAAAGGAGAAAAGAGAAACTTCCCAGCCCTACTACTCACGGATATGCCTTCGTTTATTTCTTTTCAGATCTTTGAATTTGTGTGGGTGTGTGTGTCTGTGTGTGAGTGTTTATAAAAATGGAATTGTTCTGTAATATTGTGTGGTAACCTCCCTTTTGTCCTTAACAACATAATGTAAACTCTCCTGTGTGTGTTAATACTCACTTCCCACACTACTTGTACTTAAGTTTCTTTAACCAGCTCCTTATGGTTGGGTGTGTAGGTTATTTCCAAATTTTGCGATTATGTCGGACTCCGTGGGTCTGGCCTGGAGCTCAGCCATATGAACACTCTGGCCGTCTGGTTTGTTTTTGCAGTCCTGTCCAAGAGGAAGATGAACAGAAGCGCCTCCTGGTCACTGTGTGGAACAGGGCAAGTGAGTCCAGGTGAGGGGAAGCGCCGAGCTGGAGGAGAGACCCTGCTCTGGTCCTGTGGGCGGCAGCCAGGTGGCCAGCAGACAGCAGGAGCTCAGTGGACGAATGAGTAGCAGTGGCAAAGCTATCATGTTATCAAAGAGCATCTGATGTGCTCCTGGAATTAGCAAGACACCGTGCTGGCCACCAGGGATGCCAGCCAGCCTATGTCCTGCCCTCTAGGGACCTACTTTCAGTAAGGGACAGCAGACACTGCATGGAGACAAGTTACAGTAACAAGCTCAGTCCACAGGAGTAGATGCTCCTTGGGAAATGGGCCCATTTCTCTCTTAGTCACCACTGTACCCGGTGCCTGGCACCCAGAAGTTTAGTGACTAATAGGTCAATGAATAAAAGAACGAAATGAGTAATAGGACAGTAACTGTGGGAAGAAGGAGAGTTCATTGTGGGCTGAGGTGATCAAGGAAGCCTTAGTGCAGAAAGGGGGATTTTGAACTTGGTGCAGAGATCAAGAATAAGACAAGGAGAGAAGGTTGGAAAGGCTATTCCGGGCGGGTGCACAGCATGAGCAAAGGCAGGGAGGCAGAGGGGAGTCGGCTCAGGCTCCCATGAGGAGGCCAGTTTAGGAGGTGCAGCAGTTTTGTGTAGGAGACTCCAAACAGGCTGATCTTGCAGGCAGCTCAGGACATGGGAGGCCAGCTGGGGTCATTAGTGCAGAGCAGGGAAGGAGTTCTGCGTAGGTGAGGGTGAGGATCAGCTGCGAAGGGAAGCCACCGCCGACTGTGAGCAGCAGGAGCTCATTTACCTGGAGCAGCCCAAGACATCTGGGAGACTCTGTGGCCAGTCACGTTTGTCAGCAATCATAGGAACAAATGGTGACCAAAAATGGGTCTAGGAGAATGAAAATCAGCTCAACTCACCTGCTTAGACCCAGAAAATATTTTTAAGCTGAATGCTTTTTAGTATCCTAAATTTTATAGCTAGTATGCTTTTTAAAGTTGAGCCTTATTTAACCTTCATAATGAAGGATCTGTCTTATAATAGAGCATCTTCTTTTTTATCACAGGATGGTGCTTATGGTACTGTAGGTCTCATTCATTGAGCTGCCATTTCCTGGGTACCAATGGGCAACATTGTTGAAGGTACTGGGGACACATGGGGTCAATCAGAGATCACCCTGCTCTCAAGAGGATAACGGATAGAGACTTGGGAGTGTGGGTCAGGAGGAGGACCTCAGCTTCATAATAGGAGCAACCATCTACCAGGTGTTGACCACAAGTCAGGGATGAATAGTGCATTATCTCATTTAATTCTTAAAATAGGAGTATGTTTTTGCCTTAAGTTTTCAGAAGAGGAGACTGAAGCTAAGAAGGAAGTAACTTGCCCAAGGTCGTACAGCCATTGAACCATAGAGTCAGGAAGGGAACCCAGGCAGTTAGACCCCAGAGTCCTAACTCTCAACACTGTATGTCTCCTGGGTGCTCAAGTAAAAGGACAGAAGAACCAGTAGAGTGTAGAGGGGAGGGGGCAGGGCAGGAGTGTGGAGGGACCTGCAAGCTCCTTGGAATTGCTGGAGGAACTGGCTAGAGATAAGATGAAGAAGTTGGCCAAAGCCCAATCTGATGATTATGCAGGTTTTCTCCTAAGGGCCAGTACTTCTCAACTCTGGATATGCATCCAAATCACCTGGGATGCTTGTGAGGAACACGGATTCCCAGGGGCCACATCTGAATCTTCATGGGCAGGGCCTAGGAATCTGCATTTGCACAAGTTCTTGGGGGTGAACCTCATGAAGCAGCTTGGTGTTTGGGAATCTGGCGATGGGGATAACCTGAAGGGTGTTGAGCAAGGGAATGACGAATGTGTAGCCTAGATCTGTTGTTTTGCTAGGTCTTGGGAAGGTTGTGGAGGAACTAGTTGATTCTTGGGATGACCTTTAAGAGAGGTGATTTAGGGACAGAGAGGAGGGAAACAGACCCAGGACATAGGAGATAAATCTATAGTACTTAGTGGTGATTTCAGTGTGAGAACAGTGGGAGAACGAAAAGGATGACTCCTGGGAATCGTGTGGTGTCCCCAGCAAAGCCAGAGTGCCCTAGAGGAGAAAGGAACACCTTTGGGTACGGTGAGACGGAGGTGCCAGGAGGGCAGCCAGGAGAGAGCCGTGAGGGGGGCTGCCTTCGCTGACCTGGAGCTCAGGGGAGGAGAGGTCTGTGCCCATGGTGGGGATGTGCGAGCCATCACCACCAAGGCGGTGGGGGAGATTCTGAGCAGGTGTTCAGGAAGAAGTGAGGGCCAAGGATTGAGGGAATGTGTCTTGGAGGGAAAGCCCTGAAGGAGCCAGAGGAGAGTGGCAGAGAAACATGTGGCAAGCCCGTGGGTGGAGGCAGGGGGTGAGTGGATCAGGTGCTGGAGGCAGACACCAGACAGGGGGGGCTGTGGTCCCTTCCGCTGTGATCCAGCTTCCTGGTAGACCGGAGCAAGCCTGAGAGAGCTGCTGGAGCAGGCAGCCATGCAGTTCAGTTTCTGGAAAAGAATGCGCGGCCGTGAGTGAGTCAGCAGCACCCTGCAGCAGCGTGACAGCAGCAGTTGAGTGTCTCCACTTGTTGCCTATTTTGGGAAAGTGAGATCCCTTATTAACAAAACATAGTCGAACTTGTGATTACAGTCCCCACCCAAAGCCCGAGGGACAGAGCAGGCTCAGGCAGAAGAGAGGGCCCTGCCGCACAAAGCTGCTGGCACCACAGGTCGGCTCAGCCGGTGGGAGGCGCGGTACAGATCCACCATCTGACCGAGAAGGCTCTGAGCTGGAGGAGGCAGACAGAGCGAGTGCAGGAAACTTCTGCCCTGCTCAGTGCTTTCAAATCAAATTGTGCTTCTTTGAAGGATGGACATTTAATTTATCAACATGAAAGACAATTACAGGAGGAAGGAAACAAACATTTATTGAACTCTTCTCTGTGCCAAGCACTTTCCATACTTTGCTTCATTTAATCCCCATAAACAGCCTTGAGAGGTAGGAATTATTATTGTCCCTTCCTTCAGAGAAGAGGAAAGTGAGGCTTATGAAGGCTCAGGAACTTGCTGGAGGATATATAACAGCTCATATTTATTAAGTACCTAATAATGTCCACTGATCGTGGACATCAAGCATGTTTTGTGCGTTATCTAATTTAATCCTCATAGCACCTTATAAGAGAGATGTGACAGGTAAGGAAACAGAGGCACAGGGAGGTTAAGTAATTTGCCCAAGAAAACACAGCTAGGGTGTGTTGCAGACAAGGTGCAAATCCAGGCATTCTGGCACCAAACTCATGTGCTGGTAACTGCATTACAGTACCCATGACCGTCTCACACAGGTGAGAAATGACTCCAAAACCATACTTTTTCTGTATCAGTACACGTGCTCCTCAGGCCTCGGACTACTTCTTACAGCATTTTTAATGTGGGTTTATTTGCCATCCAGCTGAATATGTGACAGTTACATTTTGCAACTGACAGGAGATAAAAGGGAAGCATCTGCTTCATGATTTCTCATGATCCTCCCAGTGATGGCTATAAACTTGTGTTAGGGAAACAAGATGATCTGCAAAGTTCTGGGGAAGGGCTGGCTGATTTCAGCTCATCGTGGCGATCACAGTGGGAGCTGCGGAGAACTGGGCTCAGAGCAGATTTTGGCCTTGCTCAGACTCGCTGTGAGGTCGTGGCAAGACCCTTCCCTGCTCTGGGCCTCAGTTTCCTCATCTGTAAAATGCACTGATCTCTAAGGCACCTTTCAGCTTTCAGGTTTCATGAGTTTTTAAGACATTACAGACATTTTCAAACGTGTGGAGGCATAGAGAATATCACATAATGAACCTTCATATTCATAGTCCAGCTTTGTCAATTATCAATATATTGCCAATATTGTTTCATCTATGTCCCCACCCACCTTCCCCTCTTCCAGTGGATAATTTTAAAGCAAATTCCAGACATCCTATTATCTCATCTCTCTATATCTAGAAAAGATGGCTTTAAAAAACCACAATGATATTATCATGTTTAAAAATTAACAGTAATTACTTAATATCATTGACTGTGGAACTGAGCTATTTATAAGTTTTGTTTGATGATATGGTGAAAGCCAAACTGAAGCTTCCAGTCATAGCATTTCCAGAACCTGTGGCCAGAGAACAGTCTTAGAATTTTAATGTTTTGCACCAAGTTAAAAAACAAGAACAACAACAACACACACATAAGTTTGAACATAATCTTTTATGTTAATAGTACAGTGATCCCTCACTTATCCTGGATATTACATTCCAGACCCCCCATAGGTGAAAATCCGCGAAGTAGGACCCTTACATTTATTTTAGTATTTATATATATTTTAAGGCTTTATAAACCCTTCCCACACACTTATAAACTGTTCCCAGTCCCTTATTAACCTTTCCCACTCCCTTATTAACCTTTTCCACACTTTTATAAACACTACTTATGTTCTTAAACATATTCTACGCTCTTAAACCTACGTAACTTTAACAACATACATATACAGTACCGCAAAACCCCGCGATATAGCAAAAAGTCCATGATAAATAATTAAAGATAATATTTTTAAAAATACCGCGATACAGTGAGGCCGTGATAAGTGAACCGCGATATAGAGTGGGACCACTGTACCTACATTTACGGAGAGTCTGCTTGCTGTGTCACACATGGCCCTGGGCCCTCTAGGTGTCCTCTGTCCTTTAATCTCCCTTCACAAGCAGGACCTCAGTGCCAAGTACAGTGCTGTAATATTAGAAAGCTTGTAACCAGAGGTGGTGACTGAGCCTAAGGAAAGAAAAAAAATAATGAATGGGAAAATGTGATCCACTTAACCCATCAAATGAAAAATAAATTGAGATTAAATGGAGTAACCCTTCAAGAGTAATAGTTGAAGGCCCCCGAGAGAGAGGATTAAAGTGCATTCCCTCAGAATAATGCCCTTTGATTTGCAGTGTGTCTCCTACCTCATTCTCAAAAGTAAATGGAGCCAAGTCCTGTTCCCCACGAGTGCTCCATGAAGCCTTACCTCTAAGCTTTTGGGTTGACTGTTCCCGCCGCCTGAAATGCTCTTCCTCTCATTCTCTCTGGCTTAACTCTTTAGACCTTCTTCGAGCATCTCGTCTCTAAACTACCGCTTGCCTCCCCGAGCTTTCATCATTTGTTGCCTGCACTGTTCATCTGTCAATCTCGCCCTGTCTAGTGACATCCCCAGTATTGCTATTTAAATTCCTGCTTGTTTGTCTTGTTTCCTTAATGCTGCGGCTCCTTGCCCAGTGCCTGCCAACCATGGGCATGATGGATTCCTCCATTTGTCAAGCCTTCACTGAGCGTCCCAAGCCCTGAGCTCACTAGACAGGGAGCTGAGCTCAGGGTCTAGCGTTCAGAAGTAACCAAGGCTTGATCCCTGAGACTGTGTCTAGCAAAAGTTCAGGCAGTCTCTAGACTGAGTACTGGCCCCTAATTTTATAAGCTGGCTGGTATATTGATGTATGCTCAGGCTGCATGTAAAAAACAGTCTTTTTTTCCTGCAAAGGTTTTTTAAAAGCAGGCTTAAGAAGTAGCCAGTTGAAGAACACTTAGAGAGAGGGTCCTGCTCTTATGGACATTAATTGTGACAATTTACTCTGCCTGAATTATCATAAAGTCATTGGAGGCCCCTTAGCAGGAAGCAAAGCTAACAGGAGGCTATTAGCCATTTAGCATTCTCTAAGCACTGGGGAATGAAAATTGAACTTACCGAAGAGCAGGGAGAGGCAGCATTTATTATAGCTAAAGCATTGTGCCTGGAGACTTAGAAAGCTATGGCCATACCCAGCGTGGAAGAAAAGTGTATAGCAAGGCAGTGTGGGCACCTGGACACCAGCTGGCTTCCTCTTGCATGTGTTGACAAACAAAATTAAATCAGCGATGAGGAGGTTGGCAAAGTCTTGACGAGGCTTCTCTGGAATGGCAGCTCAGATCAGTGTCTGCGCTAATGATGGTCCCTGCAGCTGCCTCTCCTTGTCAGTGCTGACATGGCCACTTGCCAGGAGGGAGAAGTATTTGTTTTTGGTAGCAGACAGGGGAAGGGGAGGGGGAAGGGTCGCTTTACTCGGGCGATCATGCGGCCCTCTTTGAGTGGATTATTAATACGGCCTTGTCTGTTGGGAAGGGGCAGCAGGTGGAGCCCTGGCTGCAGGAAGTGGGGACAGGGAGCGAGAGCAGGGAGAGTAGCAGCGTGAGAGTAGCTGGTGGGACCCAGCCAGGTGCAGAGGGTGCGTTTGGAAGGCAGGCTCGCTGGTCTGAGGATCGGGCCTCAGCACTCTGCATTCCCACCCCTCACCCTGTGAGAATTTGAAAGCACTGGCAACCCAAAGAAAACATTCCGCCTCCTCCACCCCAATCCCACCTATCAGATACAACCATTGTGAGTATTTTTATGGGTGACTGTCTCATTAGACTAGACTTGTAAATTTCCTTTTCTCTCATAGTAGCGAGATTATGTTTTGCATTTCACTAGTGTTAATCTATGCCATCATTATTGAAAGCTGCCCAATATATCAATCAGTCCCTGACTGTTGGGACTCAATGGTGGAGTCTTTAAAGAACTTTGAATTACTCTTAGCCAAGAGGATTCTGACTAAACTCAGCCTGTCACCACAGTGACATCCCCATGAGGCCTGACTCTGGTTCATGCCTGCTTGTCCAGCAGGTCACCAGGTCAGATTGGTCTCAGTGACTTTTTTCATATTTATTTTTAGAGAGAGGGGAAAGGAGGGAGAAAGAGGGAGAGAAACATCAGTGTATGATCGCCTCCTACGCACCCCCAACTGGGGACTTGGCCCACCACCCAGGCACGTGCCCTGACTGGGAATTGAACCAGCAACCCCTTGGTTTGCAGACCGGTGCTCAATCCACTGAGCCACACCAGCCAGGGCTTGGTGACTTTTTGTTGGTTTGGATCTTGATCTGAAACTGTCCAAGGTTGGCCCAGGTCTTGCCTGGACCTGAGACAGAGCTTCTTGAGCTTGAGGTCCCATAACTTTTGTCTTCTATTGAGCATCATCAGCTAATGTGGGAGCTGAAATACCCTGCAGGGGCCAGCTGTTCAGGTGTACGGGCACCAGAATAATTAAAACCTGTGAGGTAGCTCTGAGCTTCTGTGGTTGATGGAGGGAGTGCTTCTCTGTGGCCTAGGACACCTGAGTTCCCCATGGGACACTGCTACTAATGAGTCCAGTGACCTTGGGAGGGGACCAACTCTGCGCCTCAGTTTTTTCATCTGTGAAGTGGAGAAATAACTTTCCTCCGGCCTAACTCATGAAGTTGGACAGATCAAATGAGACGATGGAAACTGCGGAGCATCCGACAGCCCGATGTCACACTTGATAATTGGCTTCCCGATACAGCCCAGTAAAAAGGTGCTGACTCCAGCCTCTGTTGTTCTCCCAGACGGAGTGGACTCATCGGCTGCATGAGCTTTGGGGTGAGGTCCCTCCTGGCTCCAGACAAGGTAAGTCCCAGGGGAGCTTCTGGCAGGGTCACCCCACCTAGGCCAGTGCTGGTTTTTCTGGAAACCCTTGGGCAGGGCTTCTGTTTGTGAGATGGTGTCCCACTGAGACAGGCGCCCTGTGACCTGAATAACAATTCTGTGTTTGTTCTCTATGTGACCAGGGGTTTGGGTCTCTCTTTGGTTCATTTTTTGTCACAGAGCAGCTATTAATTAGGAGGCTCTGGTCTGGTGTCTGTCATTAAGGATACTGGCAGCTGCCCTGGAGCTCAGAGCACTCCTGGGACTTCCTGGAGGAGGAACACCAGGTGCTTCTTATGGTCTGCCCCCAGGGGTCATCACGATGTCATCTACCAGGTCTTATGTGTTTGGGCCTAGCAGGTGCCGAGGAGTGGAACGAGCATCCTCTATGAAGCTTTTCTTCTGGCTGGGTGAGGGGACTCTGGGGTCTAGAGACACCTCTCCTGGGTAGCCAGTTCCTTATCCATCTCTACACTGCTCTGCACTCCTAACCTGGAGGCTTTTGAGCAGGGGAGGGACGTGCTCCTTTGGCACATCCTTGGAAATGGCCTGGTTGCCTGCTGCATGGAGTGGCCAAGTGGCCATGTCACCGGCCTTTGTGTCCTGGAAGTGAAGTCTAGGGTTGGCGGCTGAGGACCCTTTATCCTATATGTGGGTCTTAAATGTCTCGATTGCAACCTGGGCTTCATTCCCTGTTGGGAGAAGATGTTTTGCCCTGGGGACTTCTCAGGAGCCTCATGATGCCTACTTTCTGGTGTCTCCATCACTCCCTCCTTCCCTCCCCTCTGTTCTGCCAACATTTATTGGGTTCTACTAAACACCAGGAACAGTGCTAGGCACATCAGAGGACCTGTGAACAGCCTAATGTGGGAGGCAGGCATGCAAGTAAACTCTTCTTCAGGGACAAGAGGCTGTGGGAATTCGGCAGAAGGGAGGACCAGCTCTGTCCATAGCATCAGGGAGGGCTTCCTGAAGGTGTAGGCATGGAGGTTCCTTTTGGGAAAGGGAGATGGAGTGTCTATCTCTGCAGAGATACTGCTCCTGAGGGAGGATCTCCAGCTTTTGGAGGGGCATTGGTGGCCGCCTGACCTGTGCCCTCTGCCTCCTCTGAGAGTGTTGTACTTTCTCTTGTGGCAGGAGATCAGCGGCTGGTACTACCTTCTGGGGGAGGCCCTGGGCCGGACCAAGCACCTGAAGGTGGCTAGACGGCGTCTGCGGCCCCTGGGAGGTAGGTGCACAGCACCTTCAGCTTCTGCCCAAATGTGCTGCCCCCTGCCCATGATGGCTTCCCCCCTTCTCCTCTTCCTGTGTAGTGGCTCCAGTGCCTGTGCTTTGTGGCAGCTGTCACCCCAGCTATGATCAGACCATGGGTCCAGGGACTTCTCAGCAGTACCTGCTAGGACACAGGTGGCAGGCAGCCTCTTGTCCATGTACCTTTATTCATCTGGTTGGACTCCCTTGGAGAGGGTTATAGGCCTGACCCCACGTGGTTCAGCCCCATCCTTAGCTCATGCAGGGATGGCTTCAGGAGCTTCCTACATGGATCCTTCCCAGAGCCAGTGGTTGCAGGATCGCCCGCACCCCGGCTGCCTGCTAACCTTGGGGAACCCACCTCTGTGGACAGGGCACGTGGGCCTGGCCATGAGTCCTGAGGTTCAGGACTGGGATTTCACATTTCCTCTCTTCTGTCCTTCCTATATGCAATACTGGCTCCTGAGCCCCTGCCTGACCTGAGCTCGGGTATCCCCACATCCTAGAAGCCAGGAGTGACCCGGGCAGCCACATGGGCTTGGCATGCTGGCCTGGTCCTCTGGGTGGTCTGTGGAACCGACCCTTATATGTCAGCAGAAGCTTTCCGATTGCCTTCCAGACCCGCTGCTGAGAATGCCAGGAGGCGGGGATGCTGAGAACGGGGAAACACTTCAGGTAGGTGGTGGCAAGTTGGGCAGGACTCAGGGGACCTGAGCACTGCTCCAGGCTTAACCTGCTCCTGGCCAGTCCCTAAATGGGGCAGTGTTTTGAGCCTGAGGCTCAGGTTCACTTGGTGCTTGGAAACTCAGCAAGTTGTGCACTTTAAGGGATTATTTCTTAAGCTTTTCTCCAGTTACTCACGCTCAGGGCATGGGCAGGGAGAGCCAGGCCCTGGCCGGGAGATGGAGTCTGGATCTTCTTGACTTTCAGTCTCTTGAAGCTGAGTCCTTCTTTTCCCACAGGTCCCCTCAGGCCCCTTGCTTCCTCTGGAATGGAGACTGAGTTATCCTCTTGGGTTGGGCCCTCTTCATGTCAGGGAGCAGCCGAAAGTCTCAACCTGAGACCGATGGTTCTTTCTCCATCAGGACTTCGAATCTAGGGAGGAACCTTCACACAGGGACTGGGGAATTCCCCAAAATTCATTCTGTCTCTTTGCAGGACACAGCAGGTGGTCCATGGTATTCTCCAGCAGCTAAGAGGGAGAAGCCATCTCCCAGAGATTGAGCAGTCCCCTTGTACCAGGTGCTGCTGTTATTGAATTCAGTCCTCACTGCCTCCTCTGAGGTGGTTGTTACTTCCCCATCTCACGGGTGAGTGGGATGTGGAAGGTTCAGAGATGTTAGGTCACTCTCCGTGGCCACACAGGCAGGATGCGAGCAAGGTCTGAACACTTAAAAAAAAATCCTCATCCGAGGATATGTTTATTGATTTTAGAGAGAGAAAGGGAGAGAGAAACACTGATGTGAGGGAGAAACATCAGTTGCCTCCCATACTCACCCCAACTGGGGATCAAACCTGCAACCTAGCTATGTGCCCTCACCAGGAATCAAATCTGCAGCCTTTTGGTGTATGGAACAATGCTCCAACCAACTGAGCCACTTGGCCAGGGCAAGGTCTGGCTGCCTTTTAAATGCACTGTGCTGCACACCGCCTATGTGTGGCTTAGTTGGGAAGATATGATGGTGATACTATATACATTAATATTTTATATATAGTTGTGTTATAATCTATAAAACATTTTCCCGTCCTGGCTGGTGTGGCTCAGTGGATTGAGTGCCAGCCTGTGAACTAAAGAGTGGCTGGTTCGATTCCCAGTCAGGGCACGTGCCTGGGTTGCAGGCCAGGTCTCCAGTTGGGGGCATGCAAAAGGCAACCACGCATTGACATTTCTCTCCCTCCCCTTTCTCATTTCCTTCTCCTCTCTAAAAATAAATAAATAAAATCCTAAAAAATGTTTTCCCCCTTTCATTTACTCAATTCATTCACTTATTCATTAGGTATTTATTGACCACCTACATGGCCAGGCCTGTGCTGGGTGCTGAGATATAGTCATGAACAAATCAAAGGTCCCTGCCCTCTCAGAGTGTACAGTTTAGAGCGACAATGTCTAATATGGTAGCCACTGGCCACCTGTGGCTACTGAACACTTGAAATGTGGCTAGTATGACTGAGGTCCTGATGTTTGTTAAATTTTAATTAATTTAAGTTTACCTCACACATGTTGTCTTGTTGCTACTGTATTGGGTAGCGCAATATTAGAGTAACTTGAAAGTTACTGTTTTCTGTGGCTTTGCTAGGAGTTGAAAACTGTCTTCTAGTTTCAGTGGAGGAGCTGCAGTGGCCTTTCTCCCTCTCTCTGTGCTTGCTGAGCATGGAGGCCAGTGAGCAAGAAGCCTCATTGATGCTTTGTGGGGGTCACAGGGCCATCACCACTGCAGGTTTCGAGGTGGCTTGGCAAAGTCCTGCTTCTGCACAGGGGCCCTGAACCCTGGGGGCACCGTTCTGAGGCACATTTGATTTTCCCGGGCTTGTACACTCAAAGCTGTCTGTAGGACTCAGTCAAACGGCATGATTGTTGGAGGCTTTGTTGGAGCAAGGGCAGAGCCCCCAGAAATCATCTATTTAACTTGCCTGTCATGCAGACGAGGAGACGGAGGCCCAGAAACCTGGGTGACCTACCCATTGTCTGGGCAACCAAAGCTGGACTGGATGAAGGGACACTCTTTGGAGTCAAGGCTGTGGGTATGTGGGTGGGTGGGTGGTTTCCTCAGGCTCTCAGGTGGGTGTATTGGGGGCTGGGTCCAGGTATTGTGCTGCAAGACAGGGAACAAGAAAGGGGTTCTGATCCCAGCCCCATCCTATCTGGCTGTGTGACTTTGACTCCTCTAGGCCCCTGCTTCTTCATGGGTAAAATGAGGAGGCTGCATCATCTGGTGAGGAAACTGACTTTTAAGAAGCGGCTGAGTGGCAGGCAGGTCCTCAGACCCCAAACGTTTCACGTTCCCTGTTGTGAGCTGGTGTCTGAACGTGCAACCCTCTGAAGCCTGCTTCAAGTCTTTAGGCTGGGTTGGTTCCCTGGATTTGCTCTGGGAACCCTGGGATTTGTAGCGGGAGGTGCCGTTGTTATAGAGTGGGCCGTGTTTTCTGCCTGGGTTCAACCCTGGCCAGGAGTGCTTGTGAGAACAGTGGGATCACCAAGTGGCCCATGGCGGAGAATGCAGCCAGAACAAAGGCGCCCTCTCCCCACTGGGCCCGGGGAATACTAACTAGTTGACAGGAATTTTAATATAAAACTCTCCCTCTTCCTTGTCACTCTGAGGTTTCAGGAAGCCTTCGGGCTTATCGTGCAGAGGCACACAGCACAGACAGGGCTTGGGGAGGTGAGAGGTGATTTCCTGCCATTCTTCTGCGGGGCGGGCTTCCCAGGGCGGTCATGCCAGGCTGACGGGGTGCAGTGCGGGCTCCCACTGCTGGGGGGGAGAGCTGGGTTTTCATGGGGCGGCAGCCGAGGCAGGACCTGCAGCCATGAACCGCTTCAATGGGCTCTGCAAGGTGTGCTCGGAGCGCCGCTACCGCCAGGTGGGTGCTCGGCCCTTTGGGAGGCTGCGTGGGGTGTCATCGGTGGGGGGTGGATCAGGGTTGGGGACTTACCCTAGCAGGACTTCTCTCCCCACAAGGCCTTCCTTGTTCCCTCCTGTACCTCACAGGTTCATTCTGATCCAGAGCGAGGGCAGAGGTGGGAGCCGGACCCGACATCCAGCCTTTACCCACTGCCCCTCTCTAGGGCCAGATGAGGCCCTGCTCTGCATGGTCTTAACCATGGCTGGGTGGTGTCCCTCATGAGATTATTTATTGATTTTCTGTTATTTTTATTTTGTGAGAGTGTGGGTTAAAAAGGCATCCCACGCCTGAGAATGGGAACGGCTAGGCTGCTGAGCAGCTGGGGTTTGTGTTTTTTGCTAACTTTGTATCTTTGCTGACTTTCCCTACTTCCGATGGGACACCCGTTCTGGACTGTGTGTGTGTGATTGTGTGAGTGTTTCTGCCTGTGTTAGTGTGTACCTGCCTGTGAGACAGGATGTTTCTGCATATATGTATGCACATATAATTTTCCATGTACGTGATCACACATGGATATGCACACATGATTTTCCTCCCCAGTGATACCTTGAGGCAGATCCAGAGTCCACTGGCTCTGGAGCCCAACTTCACTGAAAGGGCCTGACCTCTCAGCCTCCAGTCTTAGGACACAGGGCAGAATGGGAGAGATGATCCCACAGAACCTCTTCTGGAACTTTTTTCTTATAAAAAGCCACGAGGTCAGCGAGGATGAGGGCAAGGGATGTCCAGATTTTGGGAATGTCTCAGATGGAAGGAAGCTAAGAAATGGTTCTGATTTGCTGAATATAGAAAAGTCCCACTATGTGTTTTAATGACCAGACTGGAAGCTGGGTCTTGACTCCTTAGGGCAGGTGGCCTTCCCTCCGAGAGATGCCCAGAGGGCCTCCTGCACCGTGGCCCCCAGCCAGGGAACCCACATGTTATCCTTTTAGACTTCCTGCCCTGCATGGCTCAGCCCTGCACTGCTCCACCCTGCCCTCCCGCCCTCCTGGAGCCAGGCAGAGCAGCTCCTGCCACACCAGCATCTGGGTGGTGGAGTGGTGAGGCTGAGAGGGCACTGGATGGGAGGTCAAGAAGTCCCTGGTCACCTTGGCACTATGGACCAGACACTGGGGCATGTTGCAGTCAGAATGGCGCCAGATGTGAGTGTGGGCTGGGCCTGGAGCTCAAGTTCAAGACAGTCCTGAGCTAGTAACCAGTATAGTTTTGAGAGCACCAGCTTTTTGGCAGACCCTGGGCTCAAATCCAGCTCTGCCCTTCTTTAGCTGTGGCTCTTGAGCACATCACTTTTCTTCCCTGAGCCTCAGTCTCCCTGTCAGTGGAAAAGGATGGTAATGTCTGGGGATGAGGCTGGGAGAATAAACGGAATGTTCTGTACAGAGTACCTGGCACAGCAGCTGGGGTGTACCTACAGGAGGTATTCAATAAATGGTGCCAGCTGGAGATGGAAGTCTAGACAAAGGAGAGATGGACACCTGGCAGGAGAGCAGAAGTGAGGTGCTGGCATGGGAGAGATTCAAGAGCAGTGGCAGTTCCTGTCCAGGACAGGAATGAGCAAGGTCTGCCCACAAGAGGGACGGCCTCTGCCAGGAGCCACCAAGGTCCTGGAGTCAGGGCAGTGCTGCTCCCCTCACTCCCGACCCAAAGGCCTGAGGTCAGAGAAGAGGGCTGAGAGCTGGAGATCAGCACTTCCTCACGTCAGGCTTCAGTTTCTTTCTCTTGCCAATGGGTGCACTAAACCAGCCTTGCATTCCACTCAGGGCCCCTGGACCCTGTCTTCTCAATGTGGCCAGTGCTCACACTGGCCAGAGAGTAGTTCTCTTTCCTTCACTTGGTCCCACCCCTTTGCTTTCAGATACCCTCTCTCTTCCCGTCTTTCTCCATCCCCAGCTGGTTTGAACTGTTGTCCTGGCTGGTTCTTCTTAGGCTGGTGCCCAGGAAAAGCAGAAGGAGCTCCTGTCCATAGTGCCACCTGGATGAGGGGAACAAGCATGTGGGTTTGGGAGGCTGTTTTGCTGGGTCACATGATTCAACTCTGGAGCTAGTCCCTGAACTGTTAGCACCGAGCCCATAGGTGCTAGGACCTGTTTCCAGAGCCTGTACCTGGGCCAGAGGGGCTGTGGCCCTTGTCAGGTAGGACTGGGGAAGTGCTGGAAAGACTTTGGGATCTCAGCTACTGCCTCTGTTGAGGGTGAATCCCCAGGCCCCTAAAAATCCCTAGTGGCCGCATGGAGTGGACCAGGCTCCTGACAGCTGCCCTCAGCCTCAGCCTGGGCCTTCCGCACTTACTCCAGAGTTTGTTTTTCTTTCTTTCTTTCCATTTTTTTCTCTTCCTGTCTTAGCTATGTGTTTTCCCAGAATTCTTATGGGAACAGGGTATTTTCCTGCCCCCCCCCCCCTTCCCCTTGTCTGTCAGATTTCCTGTTTTACAAACTTGCTTTGAATCCAGGCCCAGGGCTGGTGGGAAGCAGAGCCTCAGGGGCCTCTAGGCAGCTTCCAAGGGCCTTGGTCACCCGGGGCCCCAGCCCTCCCCTTCCTGATGCCTGGCCTTTGGGACAGCTGACAGGTGAATGCCAGGCACCTAGCCTTGAAGAGGCAACCTCTGAAGGAAGGAGATAGACTCTCCTGACAAGAGGGCTGCCCTTGACCTTTTCCAGCCTTGCTGAGCTGGCTTCTTTCCCAGCCTGCCTGGGACGCTCTCCCTGTGTCTCACCAGGGCCCACTCCACACTCACTTCCAGGGAGTCTCTTGGGACCCACTGAACCCCTTTTCTGACTCTTGCTCCCTTAGGTCTGTTGCTTTCACACACCTGCTCCCAGCAGCTTGGAATTGCTTTCTGGGTGAGCTGGGCTAGGCCTCCTGCACTCTACCAAGTGCCTAATTGGGGATGCACAGAGGGGGGCCCCAGCAAGACTGAGTGAACTGAGCCAGCAGACTGCACTGCACCCCTACAGCTTCCTGCTGCCAGTGGGGTGCTGCTGGGCTGTCCTCATTAACTTAGTGCTTGCTGAGTTCCTGTGGTGCACGGAACCAAACACATAGGACTGTTCCAACACCGTCTTCATGCTTGGCTATGTTGCTTGTCATGTCCTGCTTTGTTTTGGAGAGGTCTGTGTACCCTCATGCCTCTCTGGGAGCCAGAGACCAAGGCTTCCTGCTTCTGTATCTCAGCAGAGCCCGGAATGCAGCAGGAACTCAATAATTGTGTTGTAAAGATCACCTAGATGGCATGGCCCTTTGAGGGGACTTCGGAAAGTAGGGGGTGTGGAGCTGCATGCACATGGGCCTCAGCGGGCACAGCGAGGTCAGTGGCAAGTTCAGGTTCAGCAGTGCGGCCTCTGTCCTCACTTGCCCCTCACCCTCACTGGGTGCCTTGAGGTTCTGTTGATGGGCTGCCCTGAGAACCCCAGCACTTGCCCTGTGACCTTTGACCTGAGGTTGTGAGTGTATGTGTCCCTGTCTTCCCTCTCCTGTTCTCTGGGAGGGCAGCAACCAGGCTGGCTTTGTTTCTGAGCCCTCTGCACAGGGCTAGCTCTAGGCCAATGCTCTGTGAACCCCTGGGGGAAAGGAGAAAGGGACCAAACAGGTAGGGGCAAAGTGGAGATCTGCAGGTGCAGGGGGCCCTTCTGTAAAGGGCGACATGTCAGCAGGGGCTGAGGAAGGCGAGGCTTGTCCTTCCAAGACTCTTTCCACCCTGGCTTCCCATGTTGGCCTGGGTTTGCCCCCTGAGCTCCCAGCCTTCCTGCTTGGCCCAAACACAGTGGTCATGACGCCTGGGCCGAGACGGGGATGGTGAGGGGCTGGCTGGCCTCCTTTTTAGCTCCAGTTCCCTTGGAGAGGAGGGTGGCTCTAGGGTGGGGCCCGTGGGCTTCCTGACCTAGGATCAGCTTCTGGGAGTAACTGGGCCGGGTTGTGTCCTAGATCACCATCCCGAGGGGGAAGGACGGCTTTGGCTTCACCATCTGCTGTGACTCTCCTGTCCGAGTCCAGGCCGTGGATTCTGGTGAGTGTCTCGGGTGATGCCAACCCCCTTAGCCCACCAGGCAGATGGGCTTTGCAGACAAGACGTTGGAGCTGTAAGGGGGGCCCCAAAGTGGAACAAAGTGTGTCCTGGTTTTTCAAAATGAAAAGAATAATATTTTTAAGTGACCACAGATAAAATTGAGGTTTATGAAAATATACTCACTCTTTTTTTGTTTTTATCAAAATGAAAATAAAATTTTATATTTTGTTTCTCAAGCATTTCAAAGAGGAACTAAATCTATATTTTCAATAATGGCTGCATGGGAAAACGAGTCATCTCTGAACTCTCTTTGGGATTGGTATTTTATCCCATTCCAAGATTAACCCTTTGAGTGCCACGTGTAATTTGAAATTTGGATAAACATGAGAAAAAATTATGTCAATATATAACCTGAGGTACAAGAAAAGGAACAAAACAAAATATGAATTATTGCATTGTTATTTACATTTATAGGCATCGCAAAAAGAGTCACTGGGAGTGACCCTGGTACTTTTGGGAAAATTTGTCAGCATCACTTACAGTGACGTTGGCACTCAAAGGGTTAATTAACACTTAAAAATAGGAATTCCCTTCCTATTTTTCACAAAGAAAAGATTTCTCCTAATCAGAGTGAGCATCTCAGAAGGAGAACGCAGGGCTTGGTGACTGGGTGACCCCCAGTGCCTGTGCTGGGAAGGGCACAAGGCCGGTGCTCAGTGAAAGGTGCTGCAGGAATGAACCAAGTGTGTGAGCCTGGCGACAGGAAGGGTTCTCAGTAGCGTGGGAGGGCCTGGGAGGTTGGAGCGGGGTAGAGGTAGGGGCTGGCTGGAAAGGTGAACAGCAGGGAAGTGTGAACAGGCAATGGGTGTGTTCCTTTATAGTCCCTGGGAACCACCAGTGTCGGCCCCTCATTTCACAGGTGAAGAAACAGAGAGGGGTAGTCCTTGTCCTAGGTCACCAGGGAAGCTTTGAGGGGGCTGTGGGTCTGAGGAGCCCTTAAATGTCCTTTCTTTGTCCCTGAAGGGGGCCCGGCCGAGAGAGCTGGGCTGCAGCAACTGGACACTGTGCTACAGCTGAACGAGAGGCCTGTGGAGCACTGGAAATGTGTGGAGCTGGCCCACGAGATCCGGTGAGCGGGGCGCGGGGGCTCTGGGCACACCTCCCCTCCCCAGCCCTGGGCACCAGCCTTACCGTTCCCTCCTTTGCCCAGCTGCTAGCAATTCACTTTGCTCCTCAGGGAATCAGCTTCTCAGCCTGCAAATGGAAGGTTCAGGCTCAGAGCAAACAGCAGGGAAGAAGCTCTCAAACGAACCCTGTGGTTCCTGATGCAGCTCCAAGGGGTAGCTTTCTACTTTAGCTAATTATTTCTGCTACCTCAGAGCCCAGCGCATTGTTTTTAAAGCATGGGTAGGTGTTGCAAATGGGTCGGTTGCACCATTTAAAAAAAATCATTCTTTAAAATGTTTGGGTCCTCTAAATTTTGGCCTGCTGGGGTAGAACCCTCACGGCCCATTGCAGGTTTGCTTCTAGAATGAGCAGACGAGGGGTCGCATACAGGTGGTATGCTTGCTCCTCCTTGCTTGTGCTTTGCCCATGACAGATGTCACTAATTGAATTTGCTACTTTTTCTTGCTTAATTTGGCCTTGGCCTCAGCATCCCTCTCAGCCGCTGTCAGTCAATTAGAGTTGTCCTACGGGACGCTGTGCTGGCTGTGCTTTACACGGTCCCTATCTAGTTGCCTGCCCTGGCATTAGGGGCTTCTGCCCCTCCCCCACTCCTCTTCCCTGCCCCTGCAGGCCCTCCTGGCTGACTCAACTTCTCTCTGCGGTTAATCCCCCTTCCTAGGAGCTGCCCCAGTGAGATCATCCTGCTCGTATGGCGCATGGTCCCCCAAGTCAAGCCAGGACCCGATGGTGGCGTCCTGCGACGGGCATCCTGCAAGTCAGCGCATGACCTCCAGTCACCCCCAAACAAACGGGAGAAGAACTGTACCCATGGGGCCCAGGCACGGCCTGAGCAGCGCCACAGCTGCCACCTGGTATGTGACAGCTCAGATGGGCTGCTGCTCGGAGGCTGGGAGCGCTACACTGAGGTGGCCAAGCGCGGGGGCCAGCACACCCTGCCTGCGTTGTCCCGTGCCACTGCCCCCACCGACCCCAACTACATCATCCTGGCCCCGCTGAACCCTGGGAGCCAGGTATGGACAGCTGGTTTGGGAATGGTGAAGGGCATGGGTCCCTGTGTGAGGCCAGGAAAAAACTCCAGATTGCGTGGGGAGGAGTCTGTAAGGGGCTGGGAGTATTGAGCAAGGAGGTGGGGTATGTGTTAAGTCTGCTGCTGCGGGGCTGTCCTGGATAGAGAGAGCAGGTGGGTCTTTGCGGCCTCAGGGCACAAATCCAGAACCAGGGGTGTCACAAAGTAGAACATTGCACCTCAAAACAAGGAAGAGCTTTGCGCCAGGCTGCACTTTTCCACAATGGAATGGGCTGCTATGTGTAGTAGGTGGCGAGTCCCCTGTCACAGGAGGCGAAGCAGACACTGCATGATGGCGTGGTGGGATGATGGATTGCGGGCCCCAAAACATTAATGCCTTGAGATACTGTGGGAGAAAAAGTCTTCTGAGATAAAACAAGTTGGAGAAATAGCCCAGTGCGTATTAGCCTGTCCAAGGCTCTAAGGGTGGCCCGCGGCGGAGATAGTGGTTTAGCCTTTCATCACTTGGCATTTCCCAGACTCCCCTGGTGGTGCGCCCTTTGTGGCAGCGTGCTCAGCGCCCCACAGTGCCCACGGTCCATGGAAAGCTCTTTGGAGCAAGCTGCCTTCAAGGAAGTTGGGGACTTGGCCAAGGGATTACATTTGTTAACAGCTGTAGCCTTGTTCAACTCTAATATTCTGGAGGATTCTGGGTTCTGGGTTTCTTCCAAGCCCCTCTCAGCCTGGTAGCAGGGCTGCTGTTTTCCCTGGTGCCCTGAGGCGCTCCCTTCCCACCCCCAGGCGGGCGTGAGCAGCCTGCCAGGCTTTCCTGCCCCGTTCCTGGGGCTGAGGTGGCTCTCCTGTCTTTGCCTTGCAGTTGCTGCGGCCTGTGTACCAGGAGGACGCCATCCCCGAAGGTGAGTGGGTCGGTCCTCTGCTGCTGGGCCCTCTGAGCCCTTGAGAGACTGTGAGGTCAGCTGGGTGGCCAGGCCCAGCTCCTCCTCCGAGGTCGGAGGCCTTCTCAACAGTCAAGATCCCCTCGTATATGGACACAGACTCTGTTTCCTCTCCCTCACTGAACCCCAGTATCTTTCTGCCTTGGAGCAGGCCTAAGGAGGAAGAGAGGGGATCTTACCAGAGTGCCTAGGAGATGGTGTTTAGGACTCAGGCATCCAACTGAGATTCATCCAATTTTCCTGAGCAACCAATATATGTTAGGTAGGCTAGGCAACATGGTCAGGTCTGCGTGGAAGGGAGGCGTGGAATTCGGAGCTGGGAGGTCTCCAATTGGAGTCCTGGCTGTGTGACTTTGATCAACTCTCGTCCCCTCACTAAGCCTCAGTTTCTTTGTCTATAAAATGGGGCTGATAATTCCCACCTCCAAGGGTTGCAGAAGGGTTAAAGAAGATAGTGGTTGTGGATAGCAGCCTGTATACCAAGAGATGCTACACAGAGAGTAGTTGTCCTTGAAACAGGCATCTCTGCTCTTTGAATGAGTCTTCTCCTTTGGCCTTTCAACCCTGGCCCTAATTTTTAAGAGCCAGTGAGAGAAGTTGGGCTCAAAACCAATTCCTTCTCTTAGGAAGCCTGAGATATCAGTCTTGATGCTGGAGCTGGCTGGGGATTCCTTCAGCCCCCCTCTGCACCTGCTAAAGACCTCTGATTTGAGTATCCAGAAGGTTGAGACCACCCTTGCCAGGTGGTTCATGATGCCTCACTGAGCCCTTCCTCTATTGCCCACAGAATGCCCTTGACCTCCTTCCTGGAGAGCGGCCTTCTCCCAGCCACTTGCACTTGTGTCCTTGCCATCCCCCCATCAGTAGTGTGAAGACAATGCTTGCCTAGAGCAGGTATTTAGAAGAATGTCTGTGCGATTTGTTGTTGTTGTTGTTGTTGTTTGTTTGCTT
The DNA here is from genome assembly GCF_987537825.1 of Furipterus horrens. Lineage (NCBI taxonomy): Eukaryota > Metazoa > Chordata > Mammalia > Chiroptera > Furipteridae > Furipterus > Furipterus horrens. The sequence continues at coordinate 187,346,084 of NW_028327174.1, forward strand.
TATAGGGAGGGGGGCGGGAGGGGCTCCCATCAGGCTCAGTGCTGCTAATGGAAGACGTCTTTGTTCTCTTCAGGCTGGGGCATTTGGGCCTGTGCTGTCGAAAATGAATCTGCATTCCTTCTGGAGAGGAGTCTGATAGTGATTCTGCACTGAGCTTTAGAAAGCTTTTAATTGGTACATTAGGTCAGAGTGGAGAAGCCACTGCTAAATGGTGACTTCATTAAGGGCAGGGCCCGGGCCAGCTAGTGCTAGGTGTGGCAGATAGCAGGTGCGCAGCAGAATTTCCATTACTCGGCAGACTGAAGGAGACTTTAGTTGCCTCTGAGGGTTTGCAGACTGGCCATGGGAGAAGGAAGTTGGAGAGGCGCGTCCCCTGTGTTGGGCTAATGGCTGGGAGTTGGTTCCCGCTCAGCCTGCGAGATGCCTCTGAGTCTCCCTGCTGTCTTCCCAACCTGTGTCCACGCTTCAGTTCCCCTCTGAGAATGCACTACTTAGTGACCCAAGAAGGGCAGAGTCCTCTAGGCTATGGGGAGAGGGACAGCAAGGTAATGATGATGATGTGAATAATGACAGTCACTTCCTGAATGCATTATATGAAGAACTTGGCCTTCCTTCATAATAAAAATCCTTTTGAACATCTTGGCTCTTTACCAGGGATCAAGTCTCATAGCTCCAAGTCCTGGGGTTCAGAGGAAGGGTTAGAATCCAGGTCACAAAGCTTCCTTTAAACGCATTCAGGGTTCTCCAGAGGCTAAGGCTGTCACCAGGGTGCCAGCTTCTGTCCCCTTCTCTGGCTGGGCTGCCTGGCCTCCTTTCAGGAGGGAGGATTGAGCCATCCTGAGGTGAATGGTGTCTGGGGCCCTTCTGGGGCTTGGGGTGCCTGCCTGCCTGTGTTTGGCATGATCCCCAGGGCCGCTGGTACCCTCAGCATTGTCCCGTGCCCCGTGAAGTCAGCCCAGCCTCAGAGTTGCCACTGCTGGGGTGGGATGACAGCCAGGGCTTGCCTCAGAAGCCGGACAAAGCCGAATAATGACTGTGTTTGGTCAGTGAAGCAGATGTGAGAGCAGAAAGGGGTGACACGGGGGTTTGGAACAGAGATGGTGAGAGGTAGCAGGAGGGGAGTCAGGTAGTTTGCCTTCACAGAGCTCAGTAAGTGGGTTGCAATCTGGACTATTTTTTAAAAAGCTACTTCAAAAAATCAGTTTTGAAGAGCTATGCCCACTTGCCAAATATTATCTAGGGCTATGTGGAGATGGGGTTCGAGGGTATGACAGTCATATAAATTGGGTTGATCCTGCCATGTACCAATTACTGGCCAAATGACCTTGGGCAAGTCACTCAACCATCCCAGGCCTCAGTAGCCTTGTCTATAAAACAGAGCTGAGCAGACCTTTGCCACCTGAAGGCAGAGGTGTGTGTCAAATGGTTATCGGTGATTCTCCAAGCCCAAGGCAAAGATACTGTGACTGCCCTGTGCAGCTGGGCTAGGGGAGGGAGGAAATGCTCTCTTTTCATTTTCATTTTATTTTATTTTTTAAATGAATTTTAAATCCTTACCCGAAGATATGTTTATTGATTTGAGAGAGAGAGGAAGTAGTGGAGAGAGAGAGAGAGAGAGAGAGAGAGAGAGAGAGAGAAAGCATTGATGTGAGAGAAACATCAATTGGTTACTTCCCGTACATCCCCTGACTGGGGATTGAACCCACAGCTGTTTGGTGTATGCATGATGCTCCAACTAAGTGAGCCACTCAGCCAGGGTAGAAATGCATTCTTTTAAATATCTGAGACCAGGTGGCCCCAGGGCCCAGATTTTGACATTAGCAAAAGGTACCTCTTTAATTTCGTTCTGTTTTGTCTCAGTCCCCTGCTTGTCAGTCCTGTGTGGTTTTGCCTTCTCTGGTCTAGGCTTGCCTGTGTGAAATTAGACTGTCCAGTTCCTGGCTGATCCTGTGACCCCAGTCACAGCTTGGTTTGAGGCCCAGCAGTCTGGCCCTGATGGGTGGATTATTTGTTGCCTGGGTTTTGTAATAACCACTTGTGCACTCACACTTTGGTTCCATTCTCCACACCCTTCCTCATCAGTCTCTCATGTGTGCTCCCACAATGGCCCTGGGACAGGTGGCGGTCTGTATAGTCTGCACTTTGCAGTGGGGATAACTCTGGCTTAGAGAGGGAGGGAACCTATTCAGGGTTGCACAGCCAGGCTCTGGGGAAGCAGTGCTCAAGTTCAGATGTCTTGTCCAACTCAAATTGCAATTTTACAATTCTATTAAACTTAATTAAATTTTCAATTACGTCTGACATTCAATATTATTTTAGTTTCAGGTGTTAGACATTTCTATAACTTACAAAGTGATGCCCCGCTAAGTCTAGTATGGGATGGGTTCTTGCAGCAAAGGGGCCAGGGCTGATGTCAGGGCCGGATCAGACGAGATGTGTAACTATTACACATCTGGACAATTCTCTGTACACCCCCACTCCCACCCCCATCCTGGACTCAGGCTCTTTCTTCTCTTCTCTAAGTGCCTCCTGAAGAGGCAGGAAGTGGGTTTAAGTGATTCTGATTTGAGTGCTGCCCCAAGATCAGCTGGGGTAGGTGGTCACTTGTGTGTGGGGGTGTCTGCTTGTTTTTCTCACCTTGCTTGGTGAGAAGGGCTGCGAGGTGGGCGTAGGAAGCAAGTGTGAAACCTTCTGAGCTGAGTTTTTCCTCTGAGGTTGTGGACCTCGCGTTGGTGGGGAGCTTCCGCGAGAGGTGTCTAGGGTCAGGACACCTGTTTAACCCCTGACTGCCAAGACTGGGGGTGGCGGAGGGAGGCCTTGACCCTGGGACATGCAGGTCCAGGAGGGCTGGTCAGCTGCCCAGCTGGCATCAGGGACCCTTGAATGCTCTAGGGTTTGCCTCCTACCTGCTTGCGTCCAAGAACCCCTGACTTCTTAGCTACTCAGTGTCTTGCTCCTCTGCCCATTGGATGGGACATGATCAAGTCCTGTATGCCGCCCTTGTTCAATGTGAGGGTGTGTGTCCAGCAGTGTCCCCTTAAAGAGGAACTCCTGCAGCCTTCAGCTCTTTTTCCCGGAAATGTCTCCCACACTGCTCTTTCTCTCCTTTTACTGATTGGAATAATTTGTGAGTTAGTGGTCCAGCTGGGAGGACACCATGGCTGTGAGAAAGCCTAGGATTCCCAGAGTCCCTGAAGCACCTGATTAATTTGCTTTTCCATGCAGAGCGATTACAACAACCAGCATCACAATAAGTTAGCAGGTAACTTTAATTGTACACTTAGAGGTCCCAGGCGCTGTTCTCCGTGCTTTACTTGGAGCATCTCATTTAATACTCACAGCAACCCAGTGAGCCTGGTACTGCTATTATAATTAAGGCAGCAAAACTGTGAGGGCGAAGGGAGCTGCCAAAGGTCACCAAGCCAGTGAGCAGAGGAGTGGGGTTTGGGCACAGCTGCCTGGCTTCATGCTGGTGCTCTTCCATGGCAACTGGAGCAGCAGGTGCCACTCCTCATTCTAGGCGGACTTAAGTGAGCCCGGCTGCTCCAGCTCCCTTGGCTAATCAAGGCTAGACACGATACATCCTGGGGAGGCCCACTGTCTCTGTGGCTACTGCAGAGACTGGCTCTCCAGACCCTTTGTTCATGGGACGTGGGAGGCGATGGAATGGGTGAGCGGTGCTGGGTGTGTGCAGGGAGGGGCGGGGGTGGTGGTAGGCAGAGCACGCGCTGTGCCACCCAGGCGGTCACTGCTCTGCTCCAGGTGATTGTCCTGGGTGGGACTGTGGGCCCAGTGCAGTCAGACCTTCTGCTTTATCAAGTGTGAGAGATTTCCTGATTTTTATCAGTATGAGGCCAAACTGATAGGTCTGATTCAGGCCCTGAGGTCTGTAGATGGGGTCTGCACCCCTCATCACGGTTGGCGGTGTCCAGCTCCATCCTAGGCATGTGGTGGCTTATTTATGTGTCCTTATCTCTCATACATTATGAGGGAATTCCTTGAGGTTCGAGGACCTTCTGAGGCCTCCCTATAGTCTGAGCACCGTACACAGGGCCTGGCATATAGCAGATGCTCACAGCAAGTGGCTGTTGGCTGAGCTTGTTCCATATTTCTTAGAGGGGATCCCTTTGCAGGGGTTATGGACATGCCTCACGGTCTCCCGTCTCTGTTCTGCAGAATCAGGGAGTCCCAGCAAAGGGAAGTCCTATACAGGCCTGGGGAAGAAGTCTCGACTGATGAAGACGGTGCAGACCATGAAGGGCCACGGGAACTACCAGAACTGCTCAGTCATGAGGCCACACACCCCACACTCAAGCTATGGCACCTATGTCACCCTGGCCCCCAAGGTCCTGGTGTTCCCTGTCTTCGTTCAGGTGAGCTGGTGGCCGGCCCCAAGGACTCCCTCTGGGGGAGATGAGAAAAGGAGGGTTCTTTACCCCAGGGCTCAGGGACGGTGCCTCATTCCAGGACTGGGGGCGTCCTTTAGGGAAAGACGAATAACTTCAGGTGCTCAGGATTCTGGGGGTTATACCAAGGGAGCACAGGTCTCCAGGAGGGGGAATGGGAGTCGGGGCGCAGAGGAGCCCAGCAACCTCCCCTGCTTCTCCCCAACCTCCCCTTTCTCTGGGGACAGACCAGAAACTCTACAGCTGCTATTGTATGGTCACAGGGCTGGTGTGCTGAGGCTTCTGCTTTCTGGCTCCCCCCATGGTTTGTTTGGCAATGACCAAGGCAGAGGCTTGAGATCTGGCATCTTGTCTGGTCTCTTTTCTAGGCAAACCTATCTGGCCAGTAGTAGCTAGTGACCTGAGAGTCACTTTAGTCTCCCTTCTCCTACTTGCCCCTCCTCTTCCCTCTCTTCCTCCCATTTCCAAACCTTATTTGTTTCACCAGGCAGGTAGAACCAGTGTGAGCATTTAGGTGTCTTTTCTGTGTGCATATACACCTTTAAAAAACAAACAAACAGGTCTTATTGTGCATTTTTATATACCGTTGCTCTTTTTAAAGGAAAATTGCATGCACATTTGCCGCATCATTAAATACTCTTTGAGCCTGTGTTTTGTAGTGGTTGCACACTCTTCTATCATATGGATGTACCACATTTATTTAACCAGTTCTCTATTCAGACACTTATATGCCTAACTTCTTTTGCTCTTGTAAATAACTCTGCCATGAAAATCCCTGTGCATGAGTTGCCTCTCTGATTATTTTCCTTGGAAGAGATTCCTAGAAGTAAAATGACTGAGTCATAGGTCATAAACATTTTAAAGGCTCTTTATACATATTGACAAATTGCTGTCCATAAAGATTTGATCAGTTTATCCTCTCGTCAGCAGCATAGAGGTGACAGTGTCCCAAGGGCTTCTTTTCTGATCATTACTTCTTTCTCTCGTCCTCCTGGCATCCGATTCTAGGCATATCGCTGTCTAGTAGATCTTAGACACATTTTTTAGGGCACCATGCCCTCTGGCAGGTGACCTGCCTCTCCCAGGCAGCTCCATCAGCAGGGCTTTCCCTGTGCCTTTCTCTCGGTCTCTTCTCTTTCTTGGGATGTAGCCACAAAGGTCTTGGCATCCACGGGTTACTTTTTGTTTTCATTTTTAAAGTTTTACAAAAATTTACTAAAATGAGTTTTTTTTTTAAGTTGTAAAAAATTTTAAATAGAAAAATATATAAACCAAGAAAAAAAAAAGGTACAACATTTAAATGTACAGTTTAACAGATAATTATAAGGCAGCTATCCACTGGGATAAAGGGATAGACCCTTGCCACCACTCCCGAGGCTACGTATATATCTCTTCTTGATCGGAATGCCCTTCTCCCCAGCAGGTGTATCCACTAGCCTGACGTTATGACAGTCATTTCCTTCCTTCTCTTTAGTTTTACCACCTATGTGGGCTTTCTTAAATAACATATTTGGTTTGCCCTGTTTTTGAATGCTTTTTAAAAAAAGATTTTATTTATTTATTTTTAGAGAGAGGGGAAGGGTGGGAGAATGAAAGAGAAACATCGATGTGAGAGTGATAATTGGTTGGTTGCCTCTCGTGTGCCTTATCTGCGGATGCCCCATCCAGAGACAGAACCCGCAACCCAGGCATGTGCCCGACTGGGAATCGAACCCGTGGCTTTTTGCTTTGTGGGACAATTCCCAGCGAACTGAGCCAGGCTTGAGTGCTTTTTAATGAAGCCATACCACAAGTATTCGTTTGAGCCCTACTTCCTTTGCTTCACATTATTTGTAAGACCCATCCAGGCTGTTGCGTGTCGTTTACATCTGTTTCACTCTTTCTCCTCCAGCGCCCTGCTTGGTGTCAGGTGCCTGGAAGCCGTGTTGTAAATATGCACTCAAGAAGTTAAGCCCAGAGCTTAGGGAGCTTCCTGTGGGGTGGGCAGGGTATGGGGCAGGGTAAGAGGTTTGGGTAAGCCTTGGTCCCTGGGAACCGATGGCAAGAAGGAGTCAGTTAACTTCAAAGTGTCATGAATGTAAAGCAGGGACTGGCCTGCCTTCAAAGGTACTCAAGTGACCCAATCTGGCTTAGTCTGGTATCCTGAGACTTCCCCAGAGGTGTTCTGAGAGCCTGGACCTAACAGCAGCGACTATCCTGGGAGGCGTGAACAGGACAGATGGGGGAGTGTGGGGCCTGGGAAGTCCCAGGAGCCCAGAGTCGCAGAGGAGCTGGGGGGTGGGGAGGACTGTAACCTGTGGTTGGACTTCCTGCCGGAGAGTATAGCTCTCGCGGTGAGGCCTGGTGGTGAAGGTGGCAGCAACAGTCCCGCCCAGGACCAGAGCGTCTGTCTTTCTGTTTCCATCTGTGGATGAGGGGGCGTGTGGTTTTGGGGTGCAGGGAGGGCTGGCAGGCTTTTTTTGTGTCTGGCTTTGCCAAGCTGTCTCTCCCTGCCCCCCCCCCCCCCCCCCCCCGTCTCCATCAGGTCTCTTTGAACTGCCCACTCTGTTTTCAGCCTTTAGATCTCTGTAACCCTGCCCGGACCCTCCTGTTGTCAGAGGAGCTGCTGCTGTACGAGGGGAGGAACAAGGCTGCCGAGGTAAGGCCGACGCTCATCGTTCCCAGGTGGGCTGTCCTGGTGGGCTTCCTGGGCCGTCCTCCAGGCCCCTAACTTTTCTTGCTTTCTGATGATCGTAGAATTGTACAATCTCAGGGCAGAGCACATCTGAAAAGCCCTCCATCCCCCTCCATGCCCTCCTTACCAAATGGTGACCCAGCTTTTTCTTGTACATTTCCAGCAATAAGAAACTCGCTACCTCTCAAAGCTCTTTAGTCCATCTTTGATGGGTGGAAAGTTTTCCCAGCCCCTAAAGACATCCCATTGTTTGTTCTGACTTCCTCTAAGGAGTGGAAGAGATGGCCGGTCCTCCCCGCTGTGATGAATGGCTTTGTAGGTGAGAAGATGAAAGCTGTTAGCCAAAGAGAATTTTTAGAGGAGCATCAGTTGTGCAGGTCTTCTGGGTCTGTATTAATCCAAATCCTCTTCTAAGGGATAAGTCTGATTTCTCCTGGGCTTTAGCTCTGCCAGCAGAGGCCTAGGTGTGGAGATCAAGCAAGCCCCTCTTCCTGGTTGCTGGCCCCTGCTGATGCCTGACACGGGGAATTTCACTCACCCACAAATCCCCAGAACTGGCCAGGTTCCAGTCCAGTCCTGTGAGCTTAAACCTACTTGAGTGCAGAAACAGGAGCCCTGGGATCTTCAAGACTACCTGGGGGTCTTGAAGAGAGGGTAAGGGGCTTGCTGCAGGTCAGGCCCTGACAACACTGGCAGTGTGGCTGGCTGGGTTGAGTGACTGCTTGGAGTGGTGTGGAAAGATCAGGAAACTTCACAGCAGGAAGCATTTAGGCAGCTCCTGCTCTGCTGCTGGCTTGCTCACGACTTCTTTCTTCTTCCTCAGTCTTTTCACCTGAACGGCGCACGTGTGCGTGTGTGTGTATTTGCGGCAGCTGATCTCTAAGGGCCTTTTTAGCCCCAGCATGCTGGGACATTATGTGCAATTGTGGCTGAAGCAGGAGGCTGCTTCTGTTTTGTTTTTTGAACAAGCAGACCAGAACTCATATAATCCAAATGAGCACCATCTCTTTCAAAGGAGCTCCCTAGGGAGACTGCATGCTTACTTCTACTGCACTGGCATTGCTCACTACTTTTCTAGACCTCTTCTTGGGGAACTTTCTTAAGGACCTTGGCAATTCTTCTGAATTGCCTTGATGGGAGTAAAATTTTGTCTACTGAGGGGGGATTTGAATTTTAGGAATAAAAGTCACTTGGAACTGTGCCTGGTGAATGAGGGTGTGGTGGGGCTAAGTCAGGTGTCCAATGGTCAGAAAGTGAGGTGGGGCATAAATTCACAAGATTCCAAAGACGGCACTTATAAATGGCAGCCACCCTGATATACATACATATGCCTAAATGTGCTCTTTCGTTTGTCCACTTGCCATAAGGTCTGCAAACACTGAGCACTTACATAACCCTCGCTGTGCACCACGTCACACACCAGATCTCAGCTCTTGCTGCACTCCCAGGAGAGGCACAATTATCCCCGCTATATAGATGAGGAAACTGAGGCTCCAGTGAGATTAACTGGGACCTGCAGGGCTCCGGGCTCATAAGGGGTGGAGCCAGGATTCGCACTTGGATCTCTGGCTCAGCAGTGCTTTCTATGATCCCATGCTGCCTCTGGCATGTGTGTTTAAAAACAAACTAAAAAGCACACACTGAAGCCATCGCCTGGTTACTGTCTGTCCCAAAACTCTTTGCTAGTGGATCTTTGGAGCCTTAGAACCAAGAAGACTCCTTTTGAAGACTGAAAGAAGTGATTTGAAGACAAGTAGGAATAAATATATTTGTTTCTCTTGAATTACGCTAGGAAGCAAATACATGTATCTTGGTATCCTGTCATGTGATTTAGGCCCCAAATATAAACCGGCTCAAGAGGGGCTTGAATAAGTTCATAGAACTGCAGTGTTGGTTGGTCTTCTGATTGCTTCCCTGTAACTTCCAGCTGATAGTTTTCCAGGGAGTTGTTGAATCTGAAGAGGCAGGCCCTCCAAACACTGGTATTGGTAAGGGAGAGTGCTAAATTGTAGAAAGTTTTCCTTTACAGTCAACAAGAATCTTTATCCTGAGAATGTTCCCCCTTGGCTCTTGGTCCCGTCTCTGCTCTGAGTGTGAGTTTGCTAAAGTTTGTGAGCTGATCCAGACCCACATCATGAAGTGCCCTCATTACAACCCCTTCCAGAAGTCACAGGCTTCATTAATGTGCCCTGAGATCAAATCAACATAAGGGAATAGTCTGATTTATACATTCAAACAATAGGCCCTGAGCCTCTACAGGTGTACTAGGTCCTAGGCTCTGTGCTAAGAGCTTCCAGGAATACACGGGCCCAAGACAGACACACCCTCACTTTACACACTAATTCATTGAGTTTATCATTAACTAAGGCACCAAGGTCTTTTCTGCAAACCCTGCCCTTAGAGCAGATTCCTGCAGGAAGCTTGGTTAGGGCTACTTGGGAGAAGGGATCCTCCAAGTTACAAGGATTCCCGAATCAAACAATTCTTCAGTCCTTGACCCTTGGGAAAAACAGATGTGCCCTTGGAGCACGTGTAGAGAAGACTTGGTGGGCAGCAGGTAACAGGGCCATGGAGATGGGCATCACTCCACTATGGGCCACTGTGGAAAGACACTGGTGAGATGGGAGAGAGGCCCACCTGCCTCCCCTGGCACACGCTGCTCGCCCTGCCTTCAGCTGTGTGCCAGCTCTGTCCTTTCCGTGACCCAACCTTTGGGGAAATTCTTCGTTCATGCCTTAATCACTTCCTGTCTAGACCACATTTCCAGCTCTGGGAATCAGGGCCAGAGCAGCAGCCTGGGGCTTTCTGCACCTTGCCCCTGGGCACTTAGCATCGACCAGGCCCTTTTTGGGCCTGGGCCATTTTTGGACTGTACAGGCTCCTAACAGACTGTCTTCTCCAGCCCTTCCCCTGTCAGCTCCCAAGTAGGTCCACAGGTGACTGCCACGTTTCCCTTGTGTGGGCCAGGGAGCCTGAGGGTGTGTGTGTGTTGGGTGAGTTTAAAGACTTTTCCTTTTCATTGTTTGGACTTTGAAGACTTCTCCGACAGCTAACCCTTCAAATCCTTCTGAACTCTCAAATAATTTTCTTCCCCTCCCTTAACTTTATTTATTTTTTGGTCTTCTTTGTTCCTCTTTTCTGGTCCCTGCTTGGATTCTTTCACATTCAGGGATAGGACCACTGCAAGTATTGAATATATTGCTACCTCTGTATAGTGACCACTTTGGGGTCAGCCATAGCTGGGCAGTGGCCCCCGGCTGTGTTGTCTTAGGACACTTAACCTCTCTGAGCTGCAGGATCCTCATCTATAAATGAGGGCAATGGTGTCCTTTACAAGTGAGGATCCCCTGGGCAGAAAGTAAGTGCTCAACAAATGGAGGCTTATGTTGGGCTGTGTTGGGACAGGGCTGTGTTGGGAAGGGGGATAGATAGCATCATCGCCAGCCCAGCGTTCCAGAGCCCTGTGTTTGGTCCCATTAGAGGGGCCAGAGCCCCTGAGAGCTTCTTGCCCAAGGACGCCTCTTATTGTCTCTGTGGCCCAGATTCCCTCGCACCTCTGTGTTTCTGCTATTCTCGAGAAGCCAAGTGGTCCTTGAAAAATATTTATATATTTTTTAATTACAGAAGTAACAGATTCTCATTGAAAAATAATGCAAATTAAGCAGCAGTGTATGAAGTAAAAGCCATTCCCCAGAGTGAAGAGTGTGGTATCTCACACATTTAAAAAATGTTAAATATAGACAGGGTTATAGTTTTAGTTCACAAAATTCAATTATACTCTTGGTATTTTTGCACAGTGTACTCTTTTGACTTGCGATGAGCAGATTTCAGCTTCTGTCCTCATAGCCCTACTTTATTCTTTTAATAGTTGCATAAAATACTACCATATGAAGGTAGCATAATTTATCCATGTTCTCTTGATGGGCATTTATGATTTGTTTTACCCTTCTCTTGTTTATTTTATTTTTTTCACATCATTCCCCACTGCCATTAGTTTATGTACTTAAAAAAAAAAAAATAAATGTATTGGGCTGACATTGGTTCTAAGATTATGTAATTGCATTGTGTGCTCACCACCTGAAGTCTAGTTTCCTTCTGTCTCCGTATATTTGAGTCCCTTTACACCCTTCAACATCCGTGTATGTACTTTTTTTTAAACAAAAATGTTGCTGGGAACATCATTATAGGTTCATATTCATGCAGTCTTGTAAGTATTTCTGTGGAGTGATCTCAGAGGTCGAGGTGTTAGGCCATTTTAGCAATCCGATAGCTCAATGGCATATGCTGGCTTTTTAAACTCCAACGACAGTCCAACACACACTCACTGTGGCCCTTAGCAGCGCATGCCAACCTGTCCTGGCTGACCCTTCTTACTTCGGAAGAGATGAGGTATCAGATTTCGACACCTCAAAGGGAAGTTCACATAATTAATCATATTTTGTTTTCTTCGGAGAATCTAAACTTAGATTTTATTGCTCTTGACTAAAGGCCACTGCAGGATTTACACAACAGAGAACAGTGTAATCTTTCGTGGCATTAGAGGATCAAGTAGATTTTTGCAGCACAAAAATATGCTAAGCATGCCTGTTGGTTTATCTATAATGTCTAAAAATAGCTTTCTCCTTTATTTTTGGAGCAGCTAGTGCACATAAAAGAGATAAAAGTTATGCACATGTCTGTATTGGAACGTAAGTAACTGGCTTCTTTTTAAACTGTGTATTACTGCAGTTAAGATTACCGCAAGCGGTTTGGTAACAGTACCTCACGTAGCTCAGTGCTTCACTTCCCTGTCTGCACAGAGCTTGTGAAGGGAGCCTCTGAGGGAGCGGGGCAGGGACTCTCCCCCTGTTTGCACGGATGCGAAAACTTGGGGGGCTTAACTAAGTTTTCATGACTACTTGGGGCGCTGGAGCCTCATGACTTCTGAACCCAAGTCCAGTGCTCTCCCAGCCAGATGTTTAGAGAAGACAAGCAGATGCGGGACATCCTGCAGCTCAAGGGTGGCTCTAAGCCAAGGGGATTCCAGGGCTGCTGGCCAGAGACGTGGGCCTGGGAGGTGTCAGGCGTGGAGAGGCTTGCAGGGGGGCCATCTGCTATGGAGGGTGAGGGTCCTCTTTTTTGTTGTTTATTTTTTCCTACTGTGGGGAGTGGAGGTCTAGAAAACTATAGGGCAAAAGGTTGGTCTTGACTCCAGGGCAGGTCACTGCCCTTGGTTGAGGCCACACTGAGTCTGCTCCTGGTTCTGCCTAAGATGACAAGGACTCCTTACCCGGACCTTTGGGAAGTTGTGGCTTCTGGCGTCTGGGACAGCTGAAGAGCCCACTCTGTTTGCTCTTACCTGACGCAGGTGACATTGTTTGCCTATTCGGACCTGCTGCTCTTCACCAAAGAGGATGAGCCTGGCCGCTGCAATGTCCTGAGGAATCCCCTCTACCTCCAGAGTGTGAAGCTGCAGGAAGGTAAATTTGTGCCCAGGATGCCCTGGGCCCCCTCCCCATGTGTTCTGAGTCCACTGCCCTGGGCAGCCTGGGTGGTCAGTTTGGGTCCAGCCCCTCTGGTGCGGAGCTGTCAGCTGTCCGTAGGGCATTCGAGCATGTCTGGTCAGGTCCTGCCCCTGGGCTGTGGGCTCTCCAGGTACTCCATTCTAGTCTGGCAAGCCTCCCTGTACACCCCGACCTTTGCTGGGAGGTTTCTACTCCGGAGATGTTTAGGGAGGCTATGGAGTGAGGTGGGAAGAGCTTTGGACTTAGAGCTATGTTCAGATCTTGGCCCTGCCCCTCACTTACCCCCGTATGACCTTGGGCAAGTTAGTCAACCTGTCTGAGCCTGCTTCCTCCTGTGCGAATGTGGGATACCGATATTGTGTCAGAAGGTTGTTGTGAAGATTAAATTGGGTCATGTATGCACAGTACCTGACCCACAGCAGCTGCCCAGTAAGTGCTAGTTGCCACTGTACTCCCCACATATCCGGCACAAGAGACCACTGCTCCTTCCCCACCCAGTGTTACTGCTTTGGCCGGAGCCCCAGGAATCCGGAGCAGTAGTGGCTGGGGGCTAGCGAGCAGGAGCATGTGGGAGCGTGGAGTGAACCTCTACCCCAAACTTTCCATCGTGCCCTCCTCCACTCTGGAACGGGAAGCCAGCTGGGAGTATCTGCCGAGCGGTTTGGTTTGGCGCCTGAGGTCTCCGCTGAAAGGGGCTTGATTTCCTCTCCCAGATTACGAAAACAACAACAGACCTGTTTGAGCTTGGGTGACAGGGGCAGGGAGGAAAATATTACCCAGCGAAAGAATTCTGTTTTGACGGGTTTTGCTCCAGGAAAACTTCCTGCCTGCTTGCAGACCCGATCTGTGTGCCCGGCCCCTGCTGGCCTTCCTCCTTAGACACCAGGCAGTGTGAGAACCTCCACTTTCGCCACCCAACAGGAAGTCACTTACAACGTCTTCTCGGCTTCTGGCTTTCTCCTGCCTTTTCAGGGCAGCCACTGAGGGGAAAAAGCAAGTTACTTCATCTCTCAGAGGCCAGCCCTTCCCTCGGGGAGCGCCCCCCCCCCCCCCACGGGCTGCTCGGCCCTTTCCTCCTTCCCTCTAACCAGCTTGCCCTACACGTCCATGCCAAGTCCTGCCCACCCCCAAGCATGCATGCGTGCATGCAAGCACACACAGGTGCACACACTATACCCTCTTTTCCTCCCTGCATCTGCCCGTTCCCAGCTCAGACAATCTGGGACCCAGTGAGCTGTGAGGTATACTGCGGGCAGTGCCTGGTATCCTGGGCTGATTGACTGATTATAGCACAACTCTTATTGGAGTGTGGTGCTCATCCTTCTGCTAAAAGGAGGGAGGGAAAAGAAGGTGGGGGGGCTCAAACTGGCTGTGCTTTGGTAGGGGTTGGGATGAAAGTGGCCAGGGCAGTGGAAGAGCCCAGGACAGCAGCTGGGAGTTTGGGGTCTGGGCTCAGCTTTGCTGCTAACATGCTGTGTGACTTCAGCTGGATCTTTCCCTTTTCTGGGCTTCTTGGGCTTGTCCTTTGTGTTCCCTCCCAGCCTTGATGTCCCCAGACAGACCTGAGGTAGCGGTGAGAGGCTGGATAGTGCACATGTGTCCAATCTCCACCCCACGGGGGCAGGGGAACCTGCCTGGAAATTGGTTGAGCCTTCCCCTCCTGGAGCCCCCAGACCCCAGGTGTGAAGTCAGAGGCAAGGTGAGCCCCATCCTCCACTGGGTGGTGGAAGGTCATGGTAGGGGGTGTGGGGCCTTGAGGTGTTGCAGAGACACCTTCCAGATGCTGAGCCCCTGTGAGCTACAGTCTTGTGCAAGCATGGCTTCCTCGGGCTGGGGACCGCATTCTCTCCCTGCAGGTGGCAAGCTGGGGGTGGCCAAGGCTGGCACTCCTTACAAGAGATGACCGTGCTATTAGAGCCCGCTGGGTTGGCATGGGAGGGGTGTGTGCGTGTGCGTGCCTGTACTGACCCTGCTGGGCAGATGGTTTGGTGGGGACAAATTGCCTTGCCCTTCTCCAGCAGTGTCGGTGAACAAACACAGTGAGTATGGCTCTCCAGGGACCCCAGGAGCTGAGAGTGAAGGAAATGGCGCAGTAACACGGGGCACTCAAGGTGCACATTCCATTGCTTAGATTTCTTTCCAGGCATTGGTGGGGCCCTTGCCTCCTCCCCAGCGCCTCTCCCCTGAGACAGCCCTGTGGGTCCTGGGGTTCTCAGAACTCCAGTGACCCCTTCGCCTGCAGCCCACGCCTGATTTCCTGCCTGCCTCCCTTGTGCCCTGAGAGACCCACTGCAGCAGCAAAGGCCTGAGTGAGGCTTTTAAGAGATGCATTTGGGGCTTAGCTGGAGTTTCTGTTGGCCGGATGGTCTCTGATTAGCATTGCTCACACTCACATATGTGAAGGGTTCAATTTAGGGCAAAGAAGACAGTAAACAAGGAACACACCCCGCCTTCCCTGGGGGCTGGGGCTGATGAGGGATGTTCCCTGGCCGGGGAGAATCTGCCCCAGCCAGGGACCAAGGACTTGTCTGAAGGGTACTCCCTGGGTCTATCATGAGGCCCAGAACATCGTGGGTGCTCAAGGAATGTTTGTTGGGTGAATGAATGAATGACTGAAAGGAGACGAGAAACACTGTTTTAGCTTGGGGGCTGGGAGCGCCCTTCTCCCCCAGGGCTCCAGGCTGATGGCTGCTTAAACCCCGCCTGCCCTCCTATCCAGCTGTCCCCTGGCTTCAGTGGGACTGCATGGCAGTGAAATGGGAACAGGCAGGGAGCTGGCACTAACAATTGGGACATCTCCAGCCAGCCAGGGCCCATTGTGGTCACTTCCTGCCTCTGCCGCCCACTGACTTTGCGGCTCTTTGTGTTTCTGCCCCCAGTGGGTCTTCCTGGCCTGCTCTGGTCTCTCAGGCTGGCCTGGAAATGCCTAGCTGATTCTTGGGCTGTTCAACCGCCCTGCTGGCCCAGGTGCCCAGTCTTGGAAACTCAGCTGCTGAGGTCCCAGCCACTGGAAGGCTTGGAGTGAAACCGAGTGAGCTGCCAGTCTCTGAGCACATCCTCAGAGCCTGCCTCAGTGCTGGCCGCCATGGCGAGTGGAGGGAGGGAAACTTCCACCTCTAGAGCACGTGGCCCGGTAGAATGGCAAAGGAAACTGGTTTGGGGGGCAGAAGTGTGAGGTGGTGGTCAGAACACAGGCTTTGGAGGCAGGTGGTCCTGGGTTTAAATCTCAGCTCTCGCTTTCTTACTGTATGCCTTGTATACGTGGTTTTCCCTCCCCGGACCTCAGTTTCTGCATCTGGAAAATGGAGACAATAACCCTCTGGCTTGTCTTACAGGATAGAGAAACCTTGGTGAATGGCTGAGTCTGGGTTCTCAGTTCAGCCTTGAGAGGGCTTTGAGAAAATGACAGAGGGGTCAGACCTGGGTGGGGGGAGCCCTGCTGAGCCCTACTCAGCCCATGACTGGGGTTCCCCCCTAGATGGACCCACACATTCATTGGTGGGAAACAAGGCCCAACAAAACACCAAATGGCTCCTTGCTACATTTCATAATGGCAAAAGCATTTGAGTGTTGGCTAGAAACCCAAATGGGCCTGTCCTTGTCCTTTACATGTTCCCCACTTCCACACTCGGGAGAGTCCAGGGCTCAATCTGATGTCTCAGAAGGGCTTCTGGTGGGGCCAAGGTCTCTCTCCTAGGTCAGCCACCGTTGGCCTGCTTTGCCACAGCTGCGACTCCTTCCTGGCCCCTTGGCTCCGGAGCCTTGTTGTCCTTCTCTGAGGTTCTGAGCCATGCTGGGCACTGCCCCCATTCTGTCTTTCCCTCAGAGCACTGCCAGCACAAGGCCAGGATGGGGGGTAGACGCCAGAGCAGGAGGGTGGGGGGCGTGTCACAGCACAGATTGCTGTCAAGGCCATCGTCAGCGGTCCCTCCTCACGGAAAGCGTGTCCTGGGCTGCATTCCCCTAGCCTCAGCCTCCTGTCTCCCTGACGCTCCCATATCCGGGGCCTTCCCCTCCCTTTTAGGTAGAGCCTTCACTTCTCTCACTGCCAGCTTCTAAAACCCAAATTTCTGTTATTTTCTTTCTTAGATCTTTTTGTTTTTCTCTTGGCACTAAGGTCTGCTTCTGGAAAGTCAAGGAAACATCCCAGTGTGTTTTCTTAAACAAAAGAAACCAATTCTTTTTGTTTCCACCCTCAGCAATGCAAAGAGGTGGCCGAAGCTTTGAAACAACAGGGTCCTTAAACATGACGGACTTCTTAGTCAGGGCTCCCTCCCTCCCAACTCACCTCTAGGTGGGGAGAAGTAGGATTCAGCCCAAGTCCAAAGTGAACCACATTTACTTTGGGATTTTTTTATCTGTCTCTGTTTGGTACCCCTGGCCCAAGGAATGGTTTTGCCCTGGGAACTGCCCACATGCTTGCTCTGAGGGGGCCTGGCCTTCACTCACAGGGGCCTCACTCCCTGCTTTTCTTAGGATTGGGCTTGACCCACTGTCTCTGTTTGTACCTTGCCACCTTTACTTTGTAACACAAGCTGCAATTTCTTTGACAATTTCTTTGATTTAAGTATGTGTGGAGGGGTCTACTCTGAGCCCAGCACGGGCTGGTTCCTTGGAGCAGGCAGAGGAACTTGAGAGGTGGGTATGTAGTGGTTCGGAGCATGGGCTCTGGGGCCAGGTGTCCTGGGTGGAATATTGGTTCTTTGCCTTTCTACCGAGGACTTGTTACTCGAGCCATTTGTGCCTCAGCCTTCTCACATGAATCACGGACGGCAATAACCCCTGCCTCACAGGGGGCGTCGCGGGGGTAGAGCTCACACAGGTAGAGCACGCGGCGCAGTGGTTGGCACGCAGTACTGTGCCGCTGTTAAGTTCTGTGATGCTTTAAGTGTTCGCTGTTATACGATGGGGCAGTATGGTTGCTTCTTCAAAAATGACAACTGACCTGGTAAGGTCTATTACTTGGGATACGGGAAGTCACGAACCATCCCCAGCCTGAGCCCAGACGCTTGGCCAGTGAGGCGCAGGCTACGGCGGGCGGGGGAGGTGTCCCAGAGGAGGGCAGGGCTTCTTCTCCACACTGGCTAATCCCTGAGCACACCTTACACTTCACCTCCCAGCCTCCGCCTGCTGTCCCCACCTCTGGGAGGCCCTTTCTTCTCACCTTGAGTTCAAGCTCCAAAGGGTCCTCCATCAGGAAACCGTCCGCAACAGCTGGGGTCATCTCTTAGCCCGTGTGCGTCTAAAGTGTGCTGACTGAATCATCTGCTGCTTTAGGATGGGGATTGCACCACAGCTCCTCTGCTGGAGGAGGGGCAACTGTCCTCCTGGAGGAGAGGGCCTGGCAGATGGCTGACTTTGGGATTTTCAACCGGGAGTCAGATGGTTGTAGAAAAACACACCAAGGGGTCGGGCCTGAGCTGGGAGGCCATGTCTGCGCTCCACCCAGCCCATGATTGGGGACTCCTTCCTGCACAGACCCTGAATCCTTGGGGGAAACGAGGCCCACTCAGTGACTTAGTGGCTCCTTGCTGAATTTCAAAATCGAATTTGAAATGGAATGTTTAAAGGAGAACCCAAATGTGTGCTGCTGCCATGTCCCTCATCTCAGAGAGTGTGGAAGGGAAGAGGCCCCCTGGGAAGGATGATAGCCCCCTGCACCTGGCCGTTTGATGTCCAAAGGGGGCTCTTGGCCACCTCTCCTCGGGGTGCGATCTCAGCAATCTCTGAGTCAGGCTGACCCGCAGGCGAAGGCCTTACTGCTGTGCCTCTACCTGGTTAGTTATTATATGGCACTTCCTCCAGAGCCTTCCTTGTCTCCTGTGCCTGCTTCTTTCTCTTTTTTCCAGGAAGTACCACACGTCGCCCTCTGTGTGAGACAGCTGACTGTGCTTGAGCAAACTGCTGAGACTCTGCAGCCAATTCTAATGCAAGTCTTACTTTTTGTTCCCAAAGGTTCTTCAGGAGACCTGAAATTCTGTGTGCTGTATCTAGCAGAGGTGAGTGCTTCTCTCATAATCTGGGAAGACATCTGTGACCTGGTGCGTGAGGGGAGACGTTGGGATGGCTTCTAGTCCAGGGTTCTGATGCCACCTCCATCCCCCTTGCGCAGTGGCCCTGGGCAGGTTCCATGTGACAGTTTCCTGCCCTATAGAATAGGATACAGCCCCTGGGTCTCTTACTTTTGTATAGAAGAGCAGAGGACCCTGCGATCTCCAGCACCTGACAGCTGTGCATCACCCTGTTTATTTGGGAGCCCTTCCTCTGGAGATTGCCCTCATTCCTGTGCCTGCCTCTTCCTTCCTCCTTTTCCAGGAAGTACCACCCAGGACCCCTCCTAAGGGTCTTGTCAGTGTCTAAAGTGGCCTGGAGGTAATTGTACCTTTACCTGGGCCAGACAGTATAGGCTAAAGAACACATCATGTGTCTGTGTTGTGGGGCTGGAATGATGGCATCTGCTCAGTGTGATTGGTGTTCCTGGTTATCCCATTCTGACTGGGAGCTGGATGGGCAGTGCTATCTATGCCTTTGCTGAGCAAATTTGAGCAAACAGTTTATTGCTTGATATGGTTTGGGAGGTAAAATATTAAACCAGGGGTTTAATCAGAGGTTCTTGGTGATGAAAAAGCTGAGAGCTCCTGAGCCATCAAATTCACTTAGATTTTTAGTGAATTTTAAAATTACCAACCTGTGTCTCTGCTAATATGAGTAGGAGACCTCTCTGTTCCAAGCAAGGATTCATTAGACCCATTCTTGTCCTCTGCTTCTGCTTAAATCTGTCCCATGCAATAGCCCAAGGAACCTGTCGGACTTGTGGGAAAGTCTGCAGTGGCCACACCCTGTGGGTGTTTCATGGTCTACACTGGCTGGCCAAGAGGAGCACACCCTTTTGAGAAGGAATGTTTGTGTCACTTGTGATTGAAAATCATTCCTTCAGTTCCTCGCTAAGATAAGAGGTGCAGGCCTTCAAGAGAGTCCCCTCAGGTAAACAGAGCTCTGGGGAGAAGATGATTTGTTAAGTTAGCTTCAGGGGAGATCAGAAAGTTGCAAAGGGCTGTGCACATTGTAAGAGCTTAACTGGGGACCCTTGCTGTCTGGAATGGCAACCTGAGGGCTCAGAAGAGGGTGGATATCCTCCCCTGTGTCAGCACATCCGCCAGGCACTGGGAGTGGCTGGTGGAGGCACTTCAGAGCTAAGAGTGCTCAGTTCTGCAGAGCCCAGGGCACAGCTCAGAAGCTGTGAGCCGGGCTGGGAAGAGACAGAGCATTTGCCCCTCTCCCCTCACCACTCTGGATTCCGATTCTCTTTGGCAGGGCGCAATAGGAAGCTCCAGGTTCTTTAATGCCAAGAGAGCTTCCTGCCAAGCTGGGTTTGTTTTTCCCTGAGAAAAGCACTTTTGCTCATTTGTTTCCTGGGAACTGGGACCTCCTAGCCTTCCAAAGACTGATGAAGGGATATTGATCTGGAGCCTTTTATTTCAGTAAAGTGCCAGGTGATCTGACCCCAAGGGGTTGGGGGATTGATGTTCATGGGCCGCCAGAAGCTTTTCTTTCCTCTTAATGGGCTGCTGTTTATGAGAGGCATGTCTGTAATGAAGGGAGACAAGATGCCTACTTGCTCTGTAGCGTGGGACAGGCTTGGCACGGTGGTTTTGGATCCCACGGAGAACCCCAAACTCACATCTTAGTTGGAACTTCCAACAAGTGGTTTCTCTTCACTGCCTAATGGGCAGGTGGCACCCAGAGAAGAAACCAGGGCAAGAGAGTCGGGATTTAGAGAGGGTTTTCCACTGCATTGAGCCAGCCCCAGTTACTTTGCTCTGCTCTGTTTGTGCCCCAGCAGTAGGTCCCGGGTGGGGTTCCCCTAAGCAGTCCTTGGCCGTGGGGTCTCTAGTCCCCTGGACAGGAGTTCCTCAGCTCCTGCAAATCCATGGGACAGATGCAACCCACTACTGGTTTCAGAGCACCAGGGACATTCAGTCACAGTGCATGTTGGCCAGGGGCCATTGTCTAACTGATACAGGCTCCATTAATTTCATTCTGCACGTTGGGTTAAAAAGACCTAGCTTTGAATCCTGGCTCTGCCATCTGAGGGATCTGGGCAAGTCACTTACTCATCTCTGAAACAAGCCGATGAGGCCTATTTTGCAAGGTTGCTGTAATGATTAAATGAGATTCAATAAGATACTATGTCCAAGGCGCTTACTTACTCAGAGGCTGGCACACAGTGAGTGCTCAATAAATGGTAACTGTTGTTTTGTCTGCTTCATAACAGGGGAGAGCTTTCCATATTCATTTCGTCCCCATTGCAGACATCACCAATGAGTTATTTGTCTTTTAAATAGAAAGCTAGGAGGAATGAATATCTCATGTGCTCTGTAATGTACATATGCAGTTATACAAATGTGACAAAATCACAGGCTCTGGAGAAGATGGAAGACGGACTTTGAACGTCTCCCCTCCTGAGACCTCCTGGAGCCACCAGCGTAACCTCTCTGAACCTCTGTTTCCACATCTGAAAAGCAGGAGGACCTGTGCCTTTTCCTTCCTCGCTATACCACAGGGTCATGGGGAGAAGTTTGTCAAAGTGCGTGAACAAATATCAGTTAGCACAAGAAGAGGTTTTAGTTTTCACAGAGATGATATAAACTTAGGGAAAAGGAAGTGAGGCATGATGGGGGTTTTAAAGAGGTCAAGAAGAGCTAGGTTTCTGGTTGGATTTGGGGTTGCTCATGTTTGAATGGAGAGGTCTGGGCCCGGTGCGGCAGCACCTGGAGAGGTCTGTTCTCAGCAGCCACTCTGCAGTCAAGAGGCCCTGCCTCTGAATGAGTTCTGCCTTCAGGGTAGCGTATATCCTCCATCTTGGAGCCTGGTACTGATGTCAGGGTGTGTGTCTGCTTGCAACTGATGGGTTGGATCACATAGTGGGGTAAGAGTGACGGTTCCCATGCAGGGACAGCCAGGACGGCACTGGGGCCCCCATTTAGACAGATTTAGGCAGATGGGAATTCAGCGCCCCCGGAGGGAGCTGGCTCCATGCAGTCTCTCTTGGCCAGGCCAGCCTCAAAGCACTAGGCAGCACCCCAAGAAGAGTCTTGGGAGTAAGGGCTTCCTAATGATGTGTACCCATCTAAGACAGCCACTGGCCAGGCCTGGGGTTAGGTCCTTAAGATTAGAAACTTATCTTGAGAACATGGATGGGAAAGTGCATTTTAAAATTGGTAATTAAATAAAAGGAAGTGTTATTATGGCAGAATTCCTGCTTTAGAACTGAAAGAGAAGAGGAGTTGGGGCTTCGGGAGATTAAAGGATTTGGGAGGCTTTGCCAGGGCCAGTTTTGTGGGGTGATGGCCTTTTCCAAGCTGAGAGGGCCCATAGACCCCGACTCCCCGCTCCTCTATCCCCTCGCAGGGGGAGCACAATGAGACTGGGGGCAGAGGGTCTGCTCCTTGTCTCCTGCCCCACCTGACTTCTCCCTGGGGAATCTTGGGGTCTTGTGTCCTACCCTGTAATGCGCTGGGGGTTCTGGAAAGTGGGGGAAACTGTTTTTTTTTGTTGTTGTTGTTGTTGTTGTTTGTTTGTTTTTAAAGATTTCATTTCTTTACTTTCAAAGAGAGGAGAAGGGAGGGAGAAAGGGAGGGAGAGAAACATTGATGTGTGAGAGACACACTGATTGGCTGCCTCTCACACACGCCCAACCAGGACCCAGCCCACAACCCAGGCATGCACCCCGACTGGGAATCAAACCAATGATCTCTCTTGGGTTTGCAGGCCGGCACTCAATGCACTGAGCTACAGCAGCCAGGGCGAAACCTGTTGTTAAGTGATAGGATTGCCTCACCTATCTCTCCACCTAGCTCCCAGAAGACCAGGGGCAAGGCTTTCTTCCCTCTCTACTAAATGTTTTTAGGAAGATCAGCTTCTGAAGACTTTTGGCCAGGAGAGGAATGACTGCACCCAGGGAACACTTAGCATGGGAGGCATCCCTGCCCTGATGGGTGGCATCCCTAGGGTTGCGTTGGATGGCGTGGTAGAGAATGTTCCCAGATGCTGTTAGGTGATGCTGGTAACCGCCCAGCCCAGAGCTCTTGCAGTTGCTGCTCATTCTGCTTAGAAGAGTTTCTCTCAAGCACTTTCTTTGCTGGCTCCTTACTGTTCAAGACTCACTTAAGTGCTGCCTCTTCAGAGAGGCCTTCTCTGGCCACCAGGCTCAAGTAGGAACCTCTCCCTTTGTGGCTTTTTCACAATTTGTAATTATATTGTTTAATTGTTTATTGGTTTATTCTCTGGCCCCAAATGGAGGACAAGAGCTCTGCCTCTCTTATTTCTCCCTTTACCCCCAAGGCCTAGTACAATCCCTGACACATAGCAGGTGCTCAATAAATATGTATTAAATGAATGAAATACTGAGCAAAAACAGCTATGGCTGCTGTTTGTTGAGGCCTGAGATGGCCTTCGTCACTTACTTCCACAATAGCTCTGAGACATGGGCATTATCATTCCCATTATATAGACTTTCCTGAGGACCTCAGCTAGAAAGTGACAAAGCTAGGATTCAAACCAGGCCTGTCCAACTGCAAAACAGTGTCTCCTCTGTTTCAAGCTATCCAGCTCCTGCTCTTCGCTCCCTGGCTGAGTTCATCTAATCATAGCCCTGTGCGGTTATAATCAAATTCCAGCGGAGTCAGAAAGAGCTCCTGATCCCCTGGTTCAGAGTATGCTGTAGTGGACGATGGCTCTGGGCATGCTGTACCGCCCCTCCCCGCCCCAGCCCATTCTCACTGCTCCGGAGACCACTCCCCAGGTCCCCGCAAAGCTGGCCTGGCTTTGACCTCATCCTGGGAGTCCCTCCAGGGAGCCAGAGCTTACCGAGGCATCACTTGCCAAGCACTGTGCTAGGTCCAGATGAAAAAGGCCTTCCAAGAAGGAGTTCTTAGTCTAGTTGGGGAGACAAGACTGCAGCACTTAACAAGGTTAAACAGCAAAGTGAGATTTAAATGACAGCGGTGCCCGAGACTGTTCTGCACTCAATGGAGCTGAACGGTCATGGATCAGACCCAGCTCATGTGCAGGGCAGCAGCAGTGGAGCTGGAGAGGCCACATGACTGTGCCCACCAACTGCTTTCCATCTGTCTGACCTTGGCCTGGTGGTCAGATGAGTGTGCCCTGGGTGGGAGAGTGGGTCCTGTAAGCTGGGGAGGGGACTTTGGCTCCACAGAGCATCAGAAGGGCAGAGACATTGGCCCTGTGGGTTCCCCACGTGCTCTCCCAGCTGCTGCTTTGTGCTGCCAGTCCCTGGGGGTGACCTCACCACTGCTCTCTGTGGCTCTCCACAGGCCTCCACTGTCTTGGGAACCACAACCTCCTTCCCTTCCCCCAACCTGGGAGCACAGGGCTCTCCAGCTGGCCCCCAAACCAGCTTCCCTGCTCCTCTGGCTGCCTCGATGTCACCGGGGATTAGTGTGCATTTGTGGCTGTTAGTGGGCACTCCCCTCCCTGCTGCAGCCTCGCCCTCTGGAGCCCAGGGATGCGCTCGGGCCTGGGAGCCCCCAGAACCGGGGAGCAGCCCTGACCGTCCCTTTCTCTATTTTCCCTGACGTCAGAAGGCAGAGTGCTTATTCACTTTGGAAGCGCACTCGCAGGAGCAGAAGAAGAGAGTGTGCTGGTGCTTGTCAGAGAACATCGCAAAGCAGCAACAGCTGGCGGCCTCGCCCCCACTGAGCAAGGTAAGGGTCTCTCCAGTGGCTGCAGCCCCAGCTGCCGGGCTTCCCTTCAGTGGCCCGGACCCTCGAGCCTCCGAATTGAGCTTAGGACCATTCTGAGCTCAGGACTTGGATCTGGACAACAAGCTCTTGGCAAGGAGGCCTGTGCTTGAATGTCTCTCCCCCTTGGCATTTCACTGGGTCTAGTCAGTGAGTTTCATATGGCTTGAGCGGAGTGACAGGGCCAAACTGAGCATGACCCATCAATTCTCAGCTCTGTTCTTTGGTTTGCCCACGGCAGGGTCTGATTTGGGCTGGCCTCCCTGCGCTGCTGGGCATATGGTCCCCCTCTGCCACTGCCTGGGCTGGGCCAGGGGCAGCGCACTGGTGTGCATAATTGGGAGGGGATGTTTGCAGCAGAAGCTGTTCTATCAGTTCAATGCAGGTCACAGCCCACTGGAGCCAAGTGGAGTTTGCTGGGACCTGGGGGCCGGCCAGCTAGAGTATTGGGGAAGATTAGAGACTGCCATCTGAGGCTGATCTGGACCAGGCCCCCTCAGCTGGTCCCGTGCCTATGGAGGGGATGGGACGGGAGCTGGGCCTTTGTCACCCAGATGCCAGCCACAAGGCACAGTCATATTTCCCCATTTCTGAGTCGCTCAGGGCCTTTCACTTGCTAAAAGTGTTGGCTGTTTGGGGGATTTGGTCTGGTTGGCTGCAAAAGGAGCCAGGTGGTTGGTCCACTGGACAGGCGGAGAAAGTGATGAATGACAGTAAGTAGCAGCCTGTAAACTTGCTGGCCTTGTTGCTTCTTCCTGATGCGCTTAAGTCCACTGTGCCCTGGGCAGCAGGCATGTGGGGGCTGGTGGGGGCTGCGGAGGACAGGAGGTGGGGAAGAGGTGCCTGGGCGGTGGTGCACAGCAGCTCCGCAGCTATTCCCTAAGGGAGTAAGTGTCTGAGAATTCTGTAATCTCAGGCTTGACAGTTACTTTGTTTCACGCTAGCCAGGGGGCAAGAATAACTTTGATGAGGGAGGACTGTGGGAAGAGCATGGACTTTTGAGTCGCACTATGCTGCTGACTGGTGGTGTGACCTTGGGCAAGTCACCCTGCTAACTTGGGGCTTTACTCTCCTCATCTGGGGATAATAGTTCTCCCTCTAAGTGTTGTGAGAATCGAACGGGATGGTGCATATACAGTTCATAGCACAATGCTTGGTATACAGTAGGTGCTCAGTAGCTGTGGGAGGTGCCCTGCCCCCACCTCCGTCAAGGCTGCTTGTTGCTATGCTGGCTGATTCCCACTGTTCATATCTCCTTCTGAGAAGAGACCTGTGGAGGCTGGAGGCTGCCTTGTGCTCTTGATCCCGGGTTGGTTACAGTAGGGCAGTGTCTGTCCCCCAGCTCTCTTGTGTCTTGGGCTTAGCTCCTTCTGGTGTGGGAGAAAGAGTTCTTTCTGCTGCAGCTCCAGAGTTCTTGGGATTGGAGTGTGTTGGCAGCAGCCTCCTCAGTACCTTGGGGAGTCTTGCCATCACTGGTTGACTAAAGATAGGCTGGGTTTCTGAGATGGGCTCTGGTCCCTGCAGGGCTGCGGGCGTGGCTGACTGATCCTTGAGGCCTGGCTTTTGGACCACACTGAGCTATAGAGGCCTCTTCAGATTAAAACTCTTTAAACATGTGTTTAGTGAAGTTGTGTGCTAGGCAGGAGAAAGGTAAAGGAAAGGCTGACCGCTGGGAGAGTCTCGGAATTGCCTCCTCCCCTGAGACCTGGGCCCGGCCCCAGCCTTGCACGCCCGACATGGCCCGCCGTCCTCAGAAGGCAGTTATGTTACGGTCTTTTATTCAGCAGGGCTTTTGCGGGTCTCACTGCCCAACTGCACGCACTCCCACCATACAACTTATTCCTCCTAGTGACTCACAGATGCTCCCTGAGAAAAGTTTGGTAAACATGATGTTCTCCAGCCCTGTGTAGTTGCAGGAGTGCTTTAGCAGCCCTAATGACTTGACCCAGGTGGCCGTCCAGCCACCACAGGTTGCC
This sequence comes from Furipterus horrens, assembly GCF_987537825.1. Taxonomy (NCBI): domain Eukaryota; kingdom Metazoa; phylum Chordata; class Mammalia; order Chiroptera; family Furipteridae; genus Furipterus; species Furipterus horrens. The sequence goes on from NW_028327174.1 coordinate 187,372,406, forward strand.
CACCTGTGCTCAGCTCTGTCAGGTCCTGGCAGACTCAGAGGTAACTGTGAACCTCTTTGCCAAGGGCTGGGTCACAGCCTCTCTACTGGGGTGCTGTCCCCCAGGGGAGAGAGAAGAGGGAAGGTCAAGCAGAGCTCGGACACTGGCTTCTCACTTTTTAAGCAAAGGGAGCCCGGCTTGGCCAACTTGTCCTGACTGAGTAGCATGCCTTTATTAACGTCTGTTCTTTGTTCTTTCTGGACGCTCTGCCTTCTGCTGAGCAATGAAAACCGCTGCCTAACCCACTCCCTGTATAACCCTCCCCCTCCAACTCAAACGGCTCTCTGGGGAAAGAGGGGTTAGCAAGGCAACTCCCCAAACTCCTATGCTGCCCCTTTTCAACCTGGTTCCTTTCAACAGTGTTTGTTGATACCTTTGAATGAGGATTCTTCAAACATTTTAAGGAATGCAAAGTTCTCCCCAAATTTGCCAAACATAATAAATCTGATATGCCTTGGACAAACATAAGTGCTTGTTGGGAAGGATGGGAGGAACTGGAGCAAGATGGAGTCAAAAAAGGATGGAGAGGCAGATGTGCCACTACCTGCTGTGTGACCTTTGGCAGCGGCTTCCCACTGGCCTCAGTGGTTCCATCTGTATATTGGTCTGGTGGCTCTTTCCAGCTCTTCAATCTTTGCAATTATCATGAGAGCTGGGAACCTGGGGTCATCCAGTCTCCAGGCAACTATGTTCTCAAGATGTCTGCATAACTTGACTGCCTGTGAAATCTGCTGTCTTAGGGGCCGTGTCTATTACTCTCTTGGGGGTGAGAAGGGGCAGGCACAGGCTTGCTGGGCTGACTTTGAGGTACTTGTGGCCTGTGGGTTGCAGGGTGGGGGTCCCAGCTGTGGCTGGGTGAACACAATGAGGCAGGCAGAAGGTGGACTGTGTCCCTTCTCTGGGGAACCCACTACATTTTTCTTGCTCACTCTTAGCTGACCATGGTAGGGAGGAGGCTGTTTGGGGCTGGCCTGCCTGCTCTCCATCCTCCTGTAGAAATAAATGGCCCACTCCCTCTGCTCTCCCAGCCTCTGTCTTTTGCTCATAACTGCCTTCTTCCTCATTATCTGTCCCCTCTCTTGCTTCATTATCTGTCGCTGCAGGGAACCTACCTTTCTTCTGCTGCCTGGGATAAGTTTTACTAAACTCTCTGCATGGGGCATGCTGCGATGCATCTCATGTAGAATAAATCACAGGTGGTCTTACCTGTGGCCATTGAGGTTCTTAGCTAGTAGGGACAGGCAGATACATATTACTTTGGTCATTCAAGCAAATATGCATAATAAATGGCTGCTCTGTGCCAGACACTAATTTAGGTCCCCTGGGGTCACAGAGATGAGCGAAACCTGATTCCTATCCTATAGAATTCTCCTTTAATTAGGCGGATGTGACAAGGGCACCAGAGCAGCAATCGGAGCATTAAAGGCTGTGCCTGATGGGTCCTGAGAGCAGTCCAGTGGGGTCTTGCTGCACATTTGTCGTCCACTCAGTGAAGCTCCTCTGAGCCCCACCATGTGCACAACGTTGGGCAGGGCAACAGGAAGGCCCGGGGGAGAGTGGGCTTCTGCCTGAGCCATCAGGGATGAGAAGGGGTGCAGCGCAGCACGTACTACCCTGTTCTCGGGGTGTGCCCTGGGCTCCATGGTGGCCATGCACGATGAGCCCGTCACACTCTTTCCTTGGGAGATCACAGTCCAGCAGTGGAGACAGATGCGCCGACAGATCCTTCAGAAATAACGTAGCAAGTGATATGGGAGATATAAACTCTTACCACCTGTGACCTCAGGCGAGGCACTGAGCCACTCTGAGCCTCAGTTTTGTCATCAGTACAGTGCATGGATTAGGAGGGTTCTTGTGAGGATTAGACTCATGTCATATGCGTAGCAAAGTGGCACACAAGAAGAACTCTGTGAATTATTATTATTATTAAAATTATGTCTATATAGGAAGATTCATCTAGTGGCCTTGTTTATTGAAGCGGAATGCTGCTGCTCTGAGCACACGTGACAACTGCACCATGTCACTTCTTGTACCAACTGCTGTATTCTAGGGCCCAGGCAGGGAAACTGAGGCCTCCTGGGTCTGCTTTGACTGTAAGACTTTTCCCAGATGTGATACTGAAGTGCTTGCCACCTTGTCATCTCTCCCAGGCAGCTAGACAGGGCCCCGGAGATGCCAGAGTCTGTCTGAGCACCTTAGAAAGGAGCAGGGGCAGGTCCTGGAGTCTGGCAGCCCAGGCCTGAGTAGACAGCAAGCTAATTCCAGTTCTGTCTGGTTCCACAGAAACTCCACCCTTATGGCTCTCTCCAGCAGGAGATGGGGCTGGCCAACTCAACCAATGCCACCCAGGATAGAAGCTTTACCTCACCAGGACAGACTCTGATTGGCTGAACAAACCCAAGGGCGGGACTCTGCTTCTGGCAACTTAACCCTTTCTTGGGCATCCCCTACCACACAGTAACCTCACCTCAACTGGACCCAAAACTGAGGACCAAGATGGTGGGCCTAGGGTCATCTGAAGGGAGCGGCCCCATGGGTGTGTGTGGACTGGATCAGAAAGACTGCAGTGGTGTGAGAAGCCCTGTGGGCACGTGCAGACTGGCATCAGAGAGTCCCAACTGGAGAAGACTCAAAAGCGTATTCCCTACAAGGAAGAAGGAGGTGAAATAGCATCTGGGCTTCTGGTGATTCTAGCGCCTGCCTTGTGGGCAGCAGGAGAGGCTGGGAGAGGCCAGCCCTGGTGGAGAATCATGCCATGACCCTCCACTGCCCGAAGACATCTCCACCCAGTCACTCGTCTGCACTCATTCATTCCTTCATTCAACAGATAGCTGGAGGAGTCAACTTCATGCCAGGCTCTGTGCTAGGAGCTGGGGATGCTGTGGAGAACAAGCTGGACATGGTCTCTGTTCTTATCAAGATTTCAGTCCTAGTAGGGGAGTTGCATTAAATAAATGAACATCAACACACTTATGTACATGCGCACGCACACACACACACACTCACATGATTACAAACCATGATAATCCATGAAGGAAAAGAACAGATTCCTTTAAGAGTGAACATTATTTAGATTGCTGTGTGTGGGGTGGGGTGGGGTGGAGATCATAACTTTTAAGCCGGGATCTGCAGGCCAGAAAGGATTTAGCCAGTCAGGGACTTTGGAAAGAGTGTTCCAGGCACGTGGAACAGCCTGCAGACGGCACCTGAGGCGGGGAGCTTGGTGTTCTGGAAGAACAGGACCTGGCCAGTGTGGCTAGAACTTAGTGAGGAGGGTAGTGGCCAGATCACGCGGGGTTCTGGTGGTTAGTGTCTTATTGATTACATTCTAGATTCAATGAGAAGCCAGTGAAGGCTTTTGAGAAAGGAAGTCACAGAGTTTCAGGCATATTTCTAAAAGATTGGTCTCAGGATGGGCCTAATTAGCTGTGAGGAGATCAGTTAGGGGGTCCATTTAGTCCTCCAGGTGAAGGGTGGTGATGCCTGTCCTGGGTGGTGCCTGCGGAGGTGGGGATGTGGCAGAGGTTCTGGAATGGCTGGAGAGGATTCCCTGCTTCTTCACCCTCCCCACTCCCCTCTCTGTGCCTTGCTCTCTTGGTGAATGCAAGGGAAGATTGGGGCCTTCCTTCCAGGGCTCCTCCTGACCAGGCCTGAGTAGGGACCAGTGCTGAATTGTGGGACTGTCTCTGGGACTTGAGAGCTGTGAGTGCTTCTTCTGGCCAAGGTGGGGAAATTCACAGCCCCCAGCCTCAGCAGGGGTGGCCTGTGCTGCCTGTCCGTCCTATGCTGCATGGTCTGATTGGAAGCTAGAACACAGTGATTAGGAAACTGATTTGGTTTCAGCCCTTAGGAAACTGATTTGGTTTGCTTTCTACAGAGCTCCTAAAGTCAGGGCCAGGGCAAGGCGTGGCTCAGCACTCTAGAGGAGACTGTCCTGCCACAAGGCTAAAGAAAGACCTCCCAAGGGGACAGGGATTAGAGCTCAGCCTGCTCCCTGCCTGCTGCAACCCCCACTGGAACCCAAGGCTGGGCAGCTTTCACACCCTTTGCTAAGGGTACTTACCCAGAGTGAGGGAAGCCCAAGGTCACAGGTGTGAGTGACTAGCTTGTGTGTGAGGGGGTGTGCAGGATCAGGAGCGCTGCATGGGAGGAGGTCAGAGAGGCTAGAGAGGTGGCTCAGGCCAGAGAAGCTCCAGGCCCTAGACACTCTGCGTTGTGTCCTGTAGGACCTCCTGAGTGTCTTTGGAAAGGGGTCTTGTGCCCAGGTGAATTTGCTTCACTGCTATGGCCACTTGAACCCCAAGAAGGGTGACCCAGGAGAGAATTCTTTCCTTACCTCTCACTTACCCTCCTTCCAGTCTAGGAAAGATTAGGCATGTGGCGTCAGCGATCTAACAGAGGATGGAATATATCTGCCCATGACCAGACCAGTTCCCCGCCCGGGTGGGGAACAGACTCGGCCTAAAGTGGGACAAGTGATACACGGTGTCTGTCAGCCAGGACTCAGCCGCAGGGCTAATTCTGAGAAGCTGGGCAGCTGGGTCTGCACAGACAGCATTGCAGCTGCTCTTTGATTTCATTTGATTCACTTGCAAAATGACATTAAGGAGGATCGCCTGTCTGGGAAGACAGCAAGCGTGTCTCTCTGGGACCTCGTGACCTACCTCTGTCCACCAGACAGGTGCAGAGGATAGGAGTTCTGGGCATAGGGAAATGGAGAATCGAAGGTGGCACCTGGCCCTGGGGACAGGACTTTTTCCCCAGTTTGACCCAGCAAGTTGGGCAGATGCTCAGGTCAGGGTCCTCGGCCCCACCAGTGGCCGGGGACACAGACGTTGGCTTCTGAAGTACCAGTGACTGTGGTGAGCCCAAGTGCTATTGCTGCTCTGCCTCTCAAATCAATGACACAATTAATTTGGCTCCACGGGCTTGAGACAATGAAATCTGACCAGTGGCTGCCACTCTTCAGTTACCCTCGTCCACCCCAGCCGTCCAGGAAAGTGAACAAGCAATCAAAATTGCATTTAAGAGTCATAATCACGGGAAGCACTGTCGAGCCCCTCCCTCCACATAAATCACACGGAGAAGCACACACAATGGTCTCTTTCCTGACGGGCCAGTTGCCTCGGCTTGGCGTCTCAGGGCCGACGAGCTGGGAGGATGCGAGCACAAGCGTGTATTGTTGGAAAGGCCATCTGTGTGATTTGAATACAAAGTGATCCTTTTAGTTTCCCCTGTACGCCCCCCGATCTCATTCTCACATTTTCTCGTGTCTCAGGCTCTGGGTCCTTTGAAACTCTTGATCTCTCCTGTGCATAGTTACGCATGGGGCTCCGCTGGCCCTGGGTCTTTGGACCCTTTGGGAATCGGAACCTTTTGGAAATAATGACGACATTTATTTATGTTTGTCCAGTATTTTAATTCTTTAATTTTGTTTATAACTTTTGCCACCAAAGTCTTCATTTCTTACACACACGTTATTAAGAAGGTTCTGTAAAGTGAGGGTGCGGACAGTTTCACAGCGTGGGAGGGCTCCCCACAGTGAGAGCATGGGCTTTGGAGAGGCCAGCTGGGGTCCCCAGGCATTATCTCCCCTAGGCCTCCCAGCAGCCTGGCTTTATGGATGAAAGTGACTAGAACTGGGAAACAGGACACGGTGTATGCAAGGTCACACAGCTGGTAAGGGGCTGAGCTCTAGCTGTTAAGCCAAGGCCTTTGAAACTAATCATTGCTCTTTCCAATGCAAAGACTTGCCTTTTAGGGATGAAAGTGAGAGAAATCAGTCATCTCCTCCAGGAAGAGGCAGGAGGAGCCTACCCTGCATGTAGAAGTTGTGGCCTTTTAAGCTCTAGACCGGATGCTTTAGGACAAATAAGTGAGAGGCAATATTCTCCACACAGTGGAGAATGAACTTCCTGAGTTCATATTCCTGAGGAGTGGTCCAGGCTGAAAGGATCAATAGCTTCACACAAGACTTGAAAAGTCTGATGTGAAAGAAGGTGGAGCTCCTTAGACAGACTCGGGGTGGGGTCAGGGTTGGCACTGGGACTGTCGGGCCACTCCCTTGCCCTTTTGAGCCTGGCATTCAAGAGGACCAGCAGACACAGCCTTGGGGTATCCGGCAGCAGTGGGATGTTGGCCAAAAGCAGAAAAAGAGATGGCTTCGGGTTCAGGCCAGGTATGCTGAGCCTGAGTCTGGAAGGAGGCCTTTGACCCAAGCCCTGACGCAGGCGGGAGAGACTGTTCCAGGTTCTGGGCCCAGATTTTGCTACTTGACTGGTTTCAAATTTAACTCTTAATAACTGGGAATCAACTGGACTGGATTACAGATATCCCCTCCAAATAAGCAGACTCTCCCCTAACATGTGCAGCTGTTTTCCAGTCTCTGCAGTTCCCCTCCCACCTCCTTACTGCCTGTCTGTGGATAGACTGCCTTCTTCGGCATCTTGCCCTTGGACTCAGCTGCCTTGCTATTCTTTTTTTAGCTCTTAACAAAGACAGCACAACCTTATCTATCCTGTCTTGACCTTATCTTCCCTCAAGCCTTTTTCTGAATAGGGCCACCATCCTCCAAATGATTCCCAGGTCTTTGGTTCAAGGGTAGAGTAATAACACTAGGTGAGTCTGGCACAATGCCACGCTTTCGACCTACATTGTCTCTTCATTCCTCATTTCAACCTCACGGGGTTCATTATCCCTGTTACTCCTTTACTCTCATTATACCCAGTTGATAGATGAAAACCATGTCTTAGAGAAGTTAAGAAACTTGCCCAAGGTCACACAGCTAGTGGACGTCTGGGGTTAGAACTTGGATGGCCCAGCTGCTTCTGATCGCTCTGTTCTATTGCTTTCCAGCAATCATGGACCATCCAGGTTGGAATGGGGGGGGGGGGGGGGCGGGGCACTGAGCAGTCACAGTCTTGCTTCAAGACCAGTGTGGGAGGCTATAGTCTTCAGAATCAAGCTCAGGTCTCAGCCTGGCTCTCCAGGCTCTCCCTGGTGGCCCCACACTCCTGCTTTGCGCTCACACCCTGGCCACTCGGGGCTGCTTCCCCTTCTCCGAGTTCCCCATGCACGGTCATGTGTAGGCTGTTTCTTCTGTCTGATCCTGCCTGCCTTCCTCTGTCATCTCTGCTGATGCAATCCCCAAACTTCAAGGCGTGGCCCGTCCTTGAGACACCTTTCTCAGGCTTGCATTGGAAGTCATGGCTTCCCCCTCTGCATTTCCATAGTATTTTGTTCATCCTTAGTACAGTGTTGTAGCCTGATGTGTCTTACCTGCGAGGCTGTGGGCTCCTTGGAAGCCAGTGGAGGCCATATCTTATTTATTTTTATTATTTCCTGGTCCTTAGGAGATGTCGTAGCATTGAATTGGGTTACATGGTTCAGACCTCTCATGTTCTGGACTCTAGATAAGGAAACTGAGGCTCACAAACAGGAAGTGACCTGGCCAGGGTCATGGGACAATTTAGTGGCAGAGCTAGCACTAGAACTTAGGCCTCTTGACTGTCTTGGCTTTGAGCTTTACCTATTGCACCTCAGCTTTGCAAGACCAGAACCTGGATCCCTGCTTGGTTTATTAAGCAACCTGGCCAGGTTCACTTCAGGGTCATGGATTCCATCACATCCCGTGCTGACTTGTGTACATCCTCTGAGGGAAAAGATACCTGATCAGAACTACTCCTGTGGTTCTCTTCCCCTCTCACTGAGCCCCTTGCCCTCAGAGAAAATTAGAGTAGGGTTCTGAAGATCTGGGTTCAAATCCTAAATTTTCTAGTATCTCACTGTGTGACTTTGGGTAAATTACTTTGCCTCTTGTCAACACAAACCCTAAATTGAGGAATATAGTACAATATTTATTTTGTAAGTGTTTACAAATTTGATAGGACCATAGAATCTTTGAATGTGAAGCCAAAAAGCTACCCCCCCCACACACACACTGCGATAAATTGATTAACAAGCTGATTTGTAGAAACTAAGATCAAAAGAGGCAAGAACTTGGTCAAGGGCACATGGTTGGTGCTAGAGATGGAACCAGGACCCAACCCCCTACCTTTTAGGCCAATGCTGCTCTTTAGTGACTTTCGAAGTTTGCCAGTTTGAGAAGGGCGACGGGACATGGATTGTCTTAAATACTGTCATCATCTCACTTAGATGTTTGTCAGGAAAAGTAAGCCACCACTTTGGGCTGTAATGGCAATAGTGAGAAGTGGCCCAGCTAAAGGCGTGGGGGGAGGCTGTCTAGTCAGCTGACTTGTCTAAGGATGGGGAATGAATGAGGCTGCTATGTTTCACCTGGAGGTCAGCATGGCAGGACTAGTGGAGACGCTCCCTGTGGTCTGTTCTAAAAATAGCAGTGGGAATGGAGCTGAGAGGAAGAGGAGGGGTCTCCTTCAGGAGCTGGGTGGGACCTCACCCCCTTCCTCTTCCTGCCAGACCCTTTGTGAGGAAGTGCCATAGATTCAGAGAGTTTAGATCTGGGAGGGTCCTGGGGCCATGCTCCCTCACATCCCCTTCTCATGCAGAAGAGGGGGCCCTGGAGGCTGGGAGAGGGGAAAGGACTGGCCAGCAGCCACCAGGCCTAGGGAGAAGGAAGGTCCCAGATGGCAGGCTGTCTTCCTCCTGCTGTTTCAGCAGGGTGGCTGCAGGCTGTGAGGTTTTCTCTCACTGTCTCTGGGCAAGCGCAGGGCCTGGGAATTCCTGGGGCCGGATGTGGTCATGTGGTCGGGCTTCCTGAGAGTCGCCCAGCAGGCGAGAGTCCCCCTCTAGTCTGCTCTGAGCCCTGACCTTGGCCAGCTGTCCGTTCAGCGCCACACCTTCCCTTTGCTGGTGTTCCCATCCTTGCTGATCTGTCCTTCTGTCGCCCCCTGGACTGCCTGCAGGGAGGCAGGACAAGGGCTGGCATAGAACTGGTCTGCAGGACAGAGGGTCTAGTGTCCTGGGACCTTTATTCTGCCCTGCCGCAGGAACAAGCAGAGGCAGCTAAGGTCAAGGCAGGGACCTGGGTTTAGGGCAGGCAGGCAAGAGTTCTAATCCCAGCTGTGCCTCTCATTAGCTGTGGGATTACTGGTGGATCACCTAGCATCTGTGAAATGAGACGAGGACACCTATCTCCCTGGGTTCTTGTGAGGATTAAGCGGATGGTCTATGCAATCTGCCTGGCATGTAGAAGGTACTCAGTAAAGGTAGCTGTCATCACTCCATCTTCCTTGAGACCTCCACCCATGGGGGGCATGGCAGGTGTTTGTTTTTAATGCAGTTAACATTTTTTTTGTTGTGTTTTTGCAAAATGACCCACATTTATCATGACAAAAACATTTAATACAGATGAACCAAGAGAAGGAAGTGAAGTTCACCCTAATCCCAACACCCAGAGATGACCACTGTTAAGATTTTGGTGTACATCCTGTCAGGCAATTGTTTATACATACATATATCTTCTTTGCAAATTGGGGTTACTAGTGCACACAGTTGTCTAACTTGCTTTTTCCCCATTTAACACTGTAGTGTTGCCATGTCAATAAATGTTCTTCTGCAACATCATTTTTAGTGCCTGCAGAGTGTTTCATTGTGTAGATGAAACAGGCTTTACTTAAATAATCTTCAGAAGTTTAACATTTAGGTTGTTTCCAATTTTTCATTGTTACAAAAACTTGATATTAAAAAATCCTTGTAGGTATATCATGGTATCTCCAGCATCCAGTGAGTCTGATTGACCCTCCACAAATATTTGTTGAATGAATGAACATTTTGTTAGAGTTAATTTCTGGTAGTAGGATTTCCATGTCAAAGGATGCGTATTTGTAACTGACGTTCCTGATACCTGTTTCCAAATGACCCTCCGGAACGGCCACACTATATAATCCGTACTTTGAATCGACATCGACCGATTCATCCTGCTTTGCCCCAAATTTTCCCTTTTGAGCACAGAAAGTCTGCCTCCTGGGAAACTCCTTAGTCCTGAGCAGACTGAGACACTGGGCAGGAGAATGCCCATTTCCCCTCGCCCTCACCAACACTGTGCATCGTTACATGGTTTCAGCAGGCTCATTTCTTGTATTACTAGAAATGTTGAATATTTATTTACTATATATGCTTTCCTCACTTACGTTGCCTCTTTTGTGAGTAGCTTGCTCAGGTTTTTTTTGTTGTTGTTCATTGTTTATTGGGTTATTTTTTAACCCTTAAGTCACAGGAGCTCTTTCTATAATAAGGATGTTTGTATTAGCCTTTTATTTTTTTATCATTAAAAAAATTACAATTGTTTCTGATTTATAGGTAGTCATAATTATGAATTGTTTCGGTAGTAGCTTTATTGAGATATTATTCACATGTTATACAATTCATCTCCTAAAAGTATACAATTTAGTGGTTTTTTTAGTATATTTACAGACTTGTGCGGCCATTCCCACAATCAATTTTACAATATTTTTATTATCTCCAAAAGAAACCCTACCCTTTAGCTATCACCCATCAATTCTCTCATCTCCTCCAGCCATAAGCAACTGCTAATCCATTTCTGTCTCGATAGATTTGGACATTTTACATAAATAAAATCATAGTATTTGGTCTTTTGTGACTGGCTTCTTTCAGTTCACATAACATTTTCAAGGTTCATTCATGTTGTAGCGTGTGCCATTCCTTTTCATGGCCAAATAGTATTCCGTTGTGTGGCTCTACCACACTGTGTTTATCCAATTATGTGCTGATGAACATTTGGGTTGTTTCCACCTCTTGGCTACTATGAACAATGCTGCTATAAACGTTTGTGTGAAAGACTTAATGTGGACTTATGTTGTCATTTCATGGATATATACCTAAGAGTGGAATTGTTGGGTCAAATGATAACTCTTTGTTTCCCTTTCTGAGGAACTGCTAGACTGTTTTCGAAAGTGGCTGCATGATTTTACATTCCCATAATCAGTGTATGAGGATACCGATTTCCCACATCCTCTCTAGCACTTATTATTTTCCCATTTCTTAAATTATGGCCATACTGTAGGTGTGATGTAGTATCTCACTGTGGTTGTGAATTGCATTTTCCGGTGACTACTATCATATCAATAAATTTAAAAAGATATTTTTCCCTTTGATGTTGTTAGTCACCCCAGTATTATATAATAGTCATTGTCCCTCCCTTGAACTTTATGGTTTTATTTTTCAAATTTTAACATTTTAGTCTACTTGGAGTTAACTTTGGTGTATAGTATAAGGTAGAATACTTTTCATTTTTCTCAGTTGTTTGTTTCAATATTTTTACATTATGTTAGCATAAGTACCCTCTCCTTACTCTTCAAATTTTATCCTTTTAAGTGAAATTTAGTATAGTTTTATCCAGTCTCTACCTCCTCCCTGCCCTCCCAAACATCTCATTGAGATTTTGATTATACTTATATTAAAAATATACATCAGAAAGGGTAGTAGTAAGGTCTATATAGTACTCTTTTTCCATCCAAGAGTAGGATTATATCTCCTCATTTATTTACATCTTCTTTTAAGATTTCCCCAGTAAAGTTTTGAAAAAAAAAGTTTTCATATAGATCTTGCACGTTTTTTTTGGTTACACTTATTTGAGGAAATTAAAAAAATTTAATCTATTTACAAATAAAATTATTTATTTATTTAGCATTATGTATGTTCTTTTTGTGAAAATCCTTACCTGAGGATATGTTTATTAACTTTATCAAGGGAGGGAGGGAGAGAGAGGAAGAGAGAGAAACATCGATAAGTTGCCTCCCATACACGTCCCGAGCGGAGATCAAACCTGAAACCTTTTAGTGCATGGGATGATGCTTCAACCAACCTAGCCACCTGGCCAGGGCTAATCTTATATAAGGTTCTTTGATAATATACTTGTACAAAATTTGTATAAAATTTGAAACATAACCGAACTGAATAAAATAAATAAAGAAAATCCCCATTCTCACTGTCTGCTGTAAGTTTGCTGTGCTCTCCCTAAATATTATCCCATATACTGTGTTTTTTCATACCAAAGTTTCTGTCACTCATTTTTTTAAAAGCTCAGTATATCATATAACTTTTACATCTGTGCCTAATGTTCTCTCTTTGTTTTTAGTAGCCAATGGCCCATAATTTATTTAACTACTCCCTGTTGATGTGTAATCAGGTGTTTGCAGTGTCTTGATATTGCAAACAATGCTGCAATAAACATGCTAACAATGTCTTGTACATTATGTCTTACTCCATTTTTCTGTAGGACAGAGCATGACACACACTACCGAAGCGCTCTGCAAATATGTTCCTTCTGTTTAAACATGTCACCTGCCCAACACTATTTCTATTCTCCCCGTTTTACAGATGAGACAACAAAGGAAGAGAGAGGTTAACCTACTGGGTGTGCTCACCTACTGCGTGCATATGCATGTATGCATGTGTGCACATGTGTGTAGGGGCCTCCAGGGCAAGAGGGGGAAGGAGGCAATCTCTACGCCCACAGAGCTCAGGTACAATTTGCATCCCTCTTGCTCGTGGATGAGAGTGCCTCTTCCCCTGCACACACCGAGCATTGGGTGTTACACCCCCACTCGTTCTTTGCTGGTGTGAGAAGCGAAGAAATATATTTCATTTTAATTTGCCATTTTGGTTATTAGTGAAGTTGAGCTTCTCTTTCCATTTGTTAGTCATTTATATTTCTTCTTCTTTGGCTTATCAGTGTGTACTGGAGCTTTTGCCTTATTTGTAATATCCCTTTATGTGGTTAGAATATTAATCATTTACTTATTATACAGATTACAGATATTTTTTCAGATTGTCATTTGTCTTTTAACTTTATTTATAGTATCTTTTATCATTCAGAAATTAACATTCTTTTGTAATCAAATCTTTTCATAATCGAATCTTTTTGGGGGGTGGGTAGAGGGCAATACTTTCTAAGGCTTCTCACACTCTAAGATTATAATGAATAGTCCTCTATATTTTATTCAAGTACATTCATATTTTCAACATATCTGTGGTTAATTTAGTGCTTGGCATCAGACGGAACTCTCATTAATTTTTTTAAATGGTTAATTCATTTTTCCAAGCCTATGTTTTGAATTGTTTCTCCTTTTCTCACTTATAAACCACATTTCCACACAAGGGTGGGTGGGTTTTGAATGCTCTTGGCTCCCTCGTTAATCTGTCTAATTCTACATCAGGTTGAGACTTAATTACTGCAGCTTCACAATATGTTTTAATAGTAGTCAGCATCCTAAGGCCTGTCCCCATTCCTCTGCAAAACTTCCTCTGAAGTTATGTATCCTAATTCTGGTCTGCCAGTGGTTTTACCCTTACTTTTTCACAAATGCATTTCAATATCAAGAGTGACACCAGATCTAGAATAGTTTGTCCTCACCTCTGACTACCCAGAATGAGAGTATGGACTGGCCCATAGTCCTCTTTGCTTTTCCTCATGCCTCCTCAGGATTGTTGAAATCATCTAGAATTTCAGTTTCTGATTGTTACTGTTAGTTCTATTATGTTTTAAGAACCAGCTATGTAAATTGAATTTAACTTCTTAATTGTGTTATCAGTAGTGAAGTGAATACAAGTCTCTAGTTTCATTGCTTCTCAGTCTCTAATATACTTCATCATCTGGTATCTAATGGTACTTAATATTTATCAAATGCTTTTTTTTCTGTCTGCTATAATATGTAACCTGCCCAACACTATTATTGTTTTATAGATGAAGAAACAAAGGAGCAGAGAAGTTAAGTAGATTATAGAAGGTCTTATAGCTAGGAGGTGTAGGCCGTGATCCAAACCCAGGCGTCCGACTCCAGAACCCGTGTTCTTAGCTACTACATTATACTCCTTGCTTATCAGATCCAACCCTCAGACACAACCCAGTGGGAGAAAACATGGGGGTGCTAGAATGTGGAAGCAAAACAGCTTGGGACACTAGACCAAAGAGAAGAAAGGATTAGCAAAGTTTTCCCAGTGAGTTTAGAGTTGTGAATCTTCCCCTCCCTCCCCTTCCCTCTGCTCAGCCACCTGCTTCAGGCTCTGTGCCTGGGATTGCAGCATGTCTTCTTGCAGATCTTCCTCTCCCTTCTGGCCCTTAAGTCACCTCTGTAAACAGCAGCCAAGATGATTCTCCCTAAAGAGCAAACCTGGCACCTCCTCACTGCGGAATGTTTGTTGAATGACTGAGTGAACAAATAACTTCAGAGTGCCTATTGTATATCAGACACTGCTAAGTACTGGCAATACAGTATGCATCAGTCAGAAATCTTCCAGGTGTAAGTGACAAGAGCCCAACTCAAGTTAGCTTCAGCCAGAAAATGGAATTGATGATTCAGAACCTTGAACAATATCGCCAAGACCTGGCCTCACCCACTCCATCTCTTGATTCTGCCTGCTTATGTGTTGGCTCACTCCCTTAGTGGTGACAGTAATTCTGTCAGAAGTACCTGGGTTATGGCTTCTGATTTGGTGGCCTGAGCATGGGCCCAGCAGTCCAAGAAGGAGGTGGCCTTGGGGGAGTGTGGATGAACCACATCTAGCAGCCAAGGTCACAGGGCTGGCCTCTGCATATCTGAGTCAGTTGCTCTGTGCTAAACAGTTCCTGGGGACTTGGGTGGTCAGGACGCAGCCTGTGCCTGGAGCTGGCAAGCACAGTGGGTTGAGGATTGGTCCCAAAAGCCTGAAATCTCAGGCCAGCATATGGCTGTTTGGACTGGAGCCAGGAAGGGAGATGGTCATGGGTCTTGGCCATCCTGTGCCACTGCAGCCTCCCAAGGTCAGGCTGAGACTGCTAAGGGGACTGTAATATGTGCTCAGGCTGGAGGAAGAATCTAGCCAGTGATAGTTCTCAGGGCCAGCTCTCCAGGGGGCACATTTGGTCTCCTGGCTTTCACTGCACATGGGCTTCTTCTTGCTATAGCTGGAAGATGCAGTTCCCATGAGCAGACTGGGAATTGTCCTGGCAGCCTGAAGTTGCCGAAGAAGAAGCAGGTGGCAAAGGGAAAGACATTTCGGAAACATGAGTTGCGAGCAGAGCATACGGCTTAAGAACACAGGTGTTGGAGCTGTACTGCCTGTTTGCCATGACTTTTGCCATGTAACGTTTCTGAACCTTCATCTCCCCGTCTGTAAGATGGGAATCATGATGGTAGCCTGTTGCTCAGTAAATGTTCATGGTTATCACCTGTTAGTACATGCCAGGCACCAACTTTGTTCTTTACATTGACCTCCTCTAGGTAAATCCTGTCCTTTTACAGATAATGACAACCAAACACTGATACTCTTATTTATTAAGCACTTGACCCTTTGTGAGACCCAATGAGTAACAGACAGAACTTCCTAAGTGGGTTAGCAGGTTCAAAGCTTGGGCCCAGCGGGCATATCCAGGTAATTCCACAGCTTCACGGGGCAGCCCAGGGTCGTCACCCTCTTCTGTACCAGATTGAGCAGTGGCACAGCGTCCCAGTTCAGGCTTCCATGACCCTAGACACCCAAGCCCAGGCCTGGCCCTTTCATTGTCCAGGGGTAATGAAAGACTAAGGAGCTGCTGGTGGGGGTGGGGCTTGGTCTTAGCCTGTCACACACTCTGGAATTCCTGGGACCACACCTCTCCCTTGCTTGTGCCCAGTTTCTGTCATAGGGGCATCACCTACCTCCCCACCCTGGAACAAATTCCTATTGGACTTTGGATCAGAAGCCAGGATGGGGAAGCTCATTAAGGCCTTTGGCAGGTACCCTCCTTTCTCTGAGGAGGGCATTCCCAGGCTGGGCCTCCCCCAGGTAGAGTCTGCAGGGGACAGGCGGGTGGGTTTCTGTCTGTACAGGGCTTCCGATGGGTTCTTGGGAACACAAGCCTGGATGTGCCAGGTTTAACGCAGTGGAGGCAGCAGGCGGAGATGGTGAAACCTTGCTTTGGCGGAGGCTGCAGAGAGCAGTCTGTCTAGGGGGGATGGGTTGCATCCTGTTGCTGCTGCCACGTTTCCCTAGGGCCTCCCGGGAGCCTTGGGCTCTGCCTGGGAGTGCTGCTCCGTCCCACCCAAACGGGAGGTGTACACACACTGGCTCCCCGGTGACCCTGCCTGGGCCGGCTCTGGAAGCTGCTGCCAGCTTGCCTGAACAGTGGGAAGTTTGCCTGTGCGGCTGGGGTGTCTAGCCAGCCAGCTGCTGAGTGTGGCTGGGGGCTCATCTGTTCCATGGGTGCCCTAAGCTGTAGTGCAGGGCACAGTGGAAAGTGGACTAGACTTGATCTGTAGCCATGCATTTACCAGTGTGTGACCTTGAACGGGTTTCCAAATCTCTCTGTGCTACTTACCCATCTATAAAATGGGGTCATTAGACATTGTATCTAATAGGATTATGAAGATTTAATGAGTCAATAAGCAGAGAGTGCTTTGAACAGTGCTGACACATAGTAAGTATCAAATAAGTGTTTGGTAAATAAAATATGTAGATCAATAAATGGGGCCCAGGCCCTGAGTGCCCAGGCGCCAATCTCTGTGGCCTATGGACCACCTAGATCTTGCTGCTCCCCAGACCCCAATTCCCCCTATATGAACAGCTGCATCATTTAGGTAGGTCTGGGAAGCACTGGGGTGCAATGGGGGAAGCACTGGGGTGCAATTGGAGGAGCACTGGATGGGATGTTTGCAATCCCTGGCCCCAGCCCTGCCACTCGATTGCTCCATTTCCTTGGTGAAGTGACCTTCCCTCCCTGGGCCTCAGTTTCACTGGCTGTAAATGGGGAATAGGAGTGAAAGATCTCCAAGGGCCCTCCAGCTTAGAGAGCCTGGTTGTCAGTGAGTCCCCCATCCTAGCCCAGGCTGTGCACAGGGAGGGCCCCCCTGTCCCTCTGATTTATGCCTGGCACTTTGGGGGGGGTGGAGGGCAGGGGCTGCCCTGGCTTTCCCAGACACTAGAGGCTCTCCTAGTCTGGCCTGGCCGATGCCTGGGCCTCGAGGCACTGACTGTTAATGCCCTTCCCTGATTACCCTTGCGGTCCAGAGCATTGATGAACGAATTCTGGATCTGTCCCGGACCCAGTGCCCTGGGCAGGCAGAGCTGCTCTGCCTGCAGGGCACAGTGTTCATTCATGGACTCAGTAGTCTGATGATGTGGCTGACATCCATCTCCCTCACTGGACTGTCAGCTTTGTGAGCGCAGGGTCCCGTCCCATGGGCCTAGCACAGAGCCTGGCTCAGAGTTGGGGCTCTGAACTGTTTGTTGATTGAAAGAAGGTAAAGACTGAGCTGAGGTTCAAGGCTCCTCACATGTCAAGGAACCCTATATTCAGTTCCTGCAGCCTAAGAAATCTTATCCCAAGCACCACAAACTTCATCCTGGGAACCAGTCAGCCCCACTGGAAACTGGTCAGTCCTATTGGAATTGGTCATCTCCTGAGACTCAGTTCCTTCGTTTCCCAGGACAAGAGTGGGTCCTGCTTCCCAGGAACCTTCAGGATGATGGCCTTCCAACCTGGAAGCGTCCTTCAAGGACTGCCTTAGCTCTGCCTTAGCCCAGGGACAAGAATAAGTGTTGATTGGAGTTTGTAAGTGCCCAATTTGTTGAGGGCTGCTTCAGGATGTTTTCTTATACCAGCACACACGCGTGTGCCTGTATGTGGGAGAGAGACAGGAATAGAGAGTCAGGCAGAGAGGGGCCAGGAGACAGGCAGAGATAGATAATCAGAGGCTTAGGACTAAGTTAGGGGGAGTAAGCGGCAAAAGGACAGCGCTTCAGCCCAGGGTGGCCCAGGTGGGATGGGGCTCGAAAGGAAAGGAGGATGGGGCTCCTCCCACCCCCTTTTTCTGTGCCGACATCCTAGGGTGCCTGTCACTCTGGTAGTAAGCATGTTCCAGTTGGAGCTGACTATGGGATGGGCACCCCCCAATCTGGGCCCCAGGCACAGCCCAGGGTGTGTTTGTTGACATCAGGCAATCAATTGCCATGGCCACAGCCGCAGCACCAAAGAGCTTTGTACTGGCAAAGCAGCTTCCTGCAGTGGTGGGGCTGCACAGTGGCTAGGAGTGGGCCCCTTGCAGTTGGACTGACTGAGTGACCACGGGCAACTTCCTCTGCAACTCTGTGCCTTGGGTTCTTCAGAGGATAATAATGGTCTCTGCCTGACAAGGCACCGGTGGTGACTAATTCAATAAATTAATGAAGGCGGAGCTCTCAGAATGGTGTCTGGCACGTGATCATTGAATCCTCTATTCATCCCACAGGTGGGCAGGTTAAGGGCTGCCAGCCCCAATTTACAGCTGAGGAAACCAAGGGTCGGAGGTGGGCAGGGGCTTGCTCAGTACTGCAGCCAGAACTAGAATTGGGAACCCTTGCCTCCCAGTCCTGTGCTCTTTCCTCTGCTCCCCCATGGTCCCTCTCTTAGGGATGTTCTCTTTACTCATGGCCCTCGCTCTTGAGCTGCGGTAATGTACCATCAGATTGAGGGGAGGAAGCGCCAAGCTCTCTGTCCATCTCTGATTCCCCAGAGTGTGGTACACAGCAGGACATGTGTGTCCTGCTGCACTGGATGGTGCTGCTGGGGTTTGGGAGGAGGGGACGGAAGCAGCCACTTTCCCACTCTGGGGTGGCATTCTCAGAGTCAGCCTGTGTTGGCTGCAGGGCCCTGGGTTGAACTGTAGCTGCCCACTGGGCTGAGAGCAGCCTGGGGCTGGGGGTGTGACAGGGAAGCCTCTGTGATTGGCTCTGCGAGTCCTGCCAGAGCCGTGGCCAGTGGTTTTGTGCTGCCTCCGCAGGGAAGCCCTCAGGATGTGTGTGGGGTGCAGCCAGCTCCGGATCCTAGTACCAGGGGTGCCACTGCGAGGGATGGATGCCTCCCCCTTCCTAGTGGCACTTCAGGGGCCAGTCCGGGCCCTGGAAACAGACGGTAGAGGAGCCAGGGCTTGCAAGTGTGAATGGGTAACCCAGGAGCTAGCTGGGTCCCTCACAGGTGGACGGAAGGGCTGGCAGAGGACTCTTCCTTGAGACATCCCAGATTCCTTGGATGCAAGTGGCTTGGGAAATCGCAGAGTTTTCTATCTGATGGAAGAAAGTGATCCAGCCTCTCTCCAGAGTGGTGGCAGCCGGCTGGACAGGGTGTGTTTGGAAAGGGCTCTGGAGGAGGAGGAGGAGGAGGAGGAGGGCGAGAAGGAGGAGGAGAAGGAGGAGGAGGAGGAGGAGGAGGAGGAGGAGGGCCGAGTGGTGCAAGGGCTTTGAAAATGCTACCTAGATGTGGGAGGTGGAACCTGGTCATTGGGTTCTGCTTTTCCCAGCAGGTATCGCTCCCCTGGGGAACTTGGGTAAGTCCATAAATAGCTCTGCTGACACAAAGGAGCTCTGTCTGGGAAGGCAGCAGCTTGACACGGCCGGCCGCCAGGAGCTGCCACTGACACGCTGCCCGCCGGCTGCCCGCCCGCCCGTCCGCCTGCAGGAGGAGCCGGGCGGAGACCTGGGTGGGTGGGCGGGCTGGCAGCAGCGGCAGCCGCGAGTCGCCTGGGTCCCTGCCGGAGTGTGCTGGGTAGGTGCCTGGGTGACAGGGTGTGTGTGCGTGTTTGTGTGTGGTGGGCAGGATGGGGGGATCTTGTCCAAGTCACCCTGTGCCCCCGTTTCTATTGTTTCTTCCCCAGGGCAGCCATTGATGGGTATGTTGCAGCCAAACCGTGTGTGTTCGGGTCTGAGATAGCTCTGTGTGTGTGTGTGTGTGTGTGTGTTTTGGGGTGGGGGGTTGCCCTGTAGGGTCATGCCTCCTCTGTGTGTTGCTCTCCACTTTTGGGCTGCTCCGTCAGCTTTTCTTTCTGGGAGAAAGGAATGTTTGGTGACCAGAAGTTGGGACGCTGCCTGGGGAGGGAATGCTCAGCTAGCGGTGTTGGTGATTATGTCCGGGATGCTGACTGCACACCAGGCACCAGGTCACATGTCAGCGAAGCAGGTGGTCTCAGGGGCTGGTCCCTGGGGGTTGCCTCTGATCCCTGAGACGTCTACTGAAATGTCTACTGGAAGCATAGCAGGGATGCTCTGTCTCCTGAGCCCCTTGGGAAAGGTCCCGCACCTGCTCTCTTGGCTCCAGCTGAGACCCGTAAGGAAGGGGGTAGTGGTAGAGCTAGCCACTGTGAGTGGGCAGAGGCCAATTCTTTTCTCAGCTTGAAGGCCCCACATCTCTGCTCTTGTCCTGAGGTTTCCAGGAAGAGCCCTTGTGCCCTGGGACCTGAGGGCTGAGGAAGAACCTGCGGAGGGGCCATGTCCAAGTTCACGCAGCAGGCCGTAATGAGGACAGGATATGTGGGGGCCATTACCCCACCCTGAGCTATGTAATTCAGCTGTGAATCTGGCACTCCTGACTTGAGATGCCTAGCTCAGGACAGGGCCACCAGGCCATGCACCAAAAACTCTCCATGTTCTTTCTGCTGCCCTGAGGCTGTGGCCAGGAACTATCTGTTTCCCCTCTTGAGATGGCTGGAGTGCATATATCTCCTAGAAGGAAGGAGCTGCAGTGCCTGCCCCACCAATGCCTGCGGGATCCCAGCCATGGCACTGCGGCTGTAGTCAAAGTTTCCACCAGGGCCCCCAGAGTCCTCCTCTCCCAGCCAAGGGGCGCCTCCCCTCTTCCCCAGCGCCAGCACATGGCATGACTTAGCCCAGAGTGAGCCCTTCAGGAAGCCAAGCTCCACAGCAGGGCTTGCTCCAGGCCCAGCCGGGCATATGAAGCAGCAGGGCAATGGTGAAGATAGAGGCAGCTGAGGCAAAGTAACCCCCACTGGGATGTCTCCTGGGCTTTGACCCACAGATCATGGATAAGGCTTCTGATTATAAGTACTTGGTGTCAGTGAAATCACCCCACCTCCAGCTTCTTGCCTTTGCACATACTGTTCCTGCTGCCTGGAAAGCCCATCTCTTCTCCCCAGGTCTCAATCCTACCCAGGCTTCCACAACTAGAGCAAGTACTCCAGTTGGCATCCATCTGTCCATGGGTGGTACACCCGTGGTGGTTGCTTCATGTCCTATTCGGGTGGCATCTGGGCCTCATTCATCCTTTGGTCCCAAGGGCCTGGCCTTGGGCCCAGGGCATAGGAAGAAATAACTAGGATGGGTTTTCCTTGAGGACAAGCACTGATGTGCAAGTCAGCTTTCTGCCCATCTCCTAGCTCTGCCTGGCAGAGGTTGGCACCACCAGCTTGAGGGCTTGGTGAGGAGACCCTTTGGAGGGCCCTGGTTTCTGCATGTCAGGGTTGCTTCCATAGGGTCAAGGACCTGGTGGGGAGTGGCTTCGACAGGAGGTGAGGCAGGGAGAATCTTGGCTTCAGCCTGTCTGGGGCCACAGGGGAGCCCACTCAGTGGTCATACTGGGGTAGGATGGTGTCCACACCGTGGCCTAGGCTCGAGGGTAGAAGGGGCAGCCCTGACTTGTTTGAATGCAACGCTTATGGTCCTTTGCACAGACTAGAGTGGCTTGGAGCTCCGTTTGAGCCCCCTTCAGATAGTGCCAACCAGGGAGGAGGATCTAGGTAGCTCTCCAGCCGGTGCTCTGCCTGGCTACCCCAGGAGAGGCTCCGCTGAGGAAGGGTGTGTCCGTGCCCAGCTAGGATCCTGGGGCTCTTTAGAGCCTTTTCCTCTCTGGTCTCCAAAACTCTGTAGATAGCTGAGTCCATTTGCCTTCTGGACAGGTTGGGGAATGAAGCAGGAGAGGAAGGATTTGCCTGGGGTTACATGTGACTCAGCAGCACAGTGGGGACAAGACCCAGGTCTCCAGCTGCCCAGCCCAGGTCTTTCCATTACACCAACTGGGTCACTCAGAGTCCCTGGCTTTCATTTTTGTGCCTCTTTTTTTAGACTCCCCATTGACACGGATTTTTTTTTTTTCCCTAGGACCTCTGTCTAGTATGTACGCTAGAGCAAGCCCTTGGCTGGCCAATGGGCTGGAGACTAAGATACATACATTCTAGTCCCTGCTCACTGGGGGAGCTCAGGAAACTGCTTTTTTTCACTCTGGCTGAGTTTCCCCTTTGGAGCAAACAGGGACTGAACCAGGTGTTGCCATGCTCCTTCTATCCATCTGATTCTTTGGTTTTCTATAGACGCTTCCCTCTTCCTAGGTTCTGAGGGTCATTGGTCAAGGCCAGGGTCTGGCTCAGCAAGGAAGCAGCCCCCAACCTGTTATCAGGGACTTCTGGTCAGAAGCCTTTTCATGCAAGCTGGAGCCCAGACCGAGGCTGGGAGGTCTGTTGTTGTTTGTGGAGCCAGGCCGTTTCCAAGATGTCATTGCTCAGGGAAAGCCATCATTCCTCCTAGGGATAAACAAGACTGCTTATGGCTCAGCCTGCTCAGCCCACAGAGGCTGGAGCCACTCACTGCAGGCCAGCCAGGCTCAGCCCCAGGGAGCCGCCACCTTCCCCTGCACCCGGCTGTACCCGGGCATCTGGATGGGGTAGAGGCGGGTAGCATTGAGGGGAGGGCTGCTGGGCCCATGAGCCACGTGTGAGAGCAAAGCTCCCAGGCACAGAGGAGAAGGGAAGGGGTCCCAGGATACCGTCTTTCTCTGGCAGTGGGCCAAGGTCATCACTCCAGACGGACCAGGGCTTCTCCCCTCCCGCCCTGCCATAGGCCAGCCTGCTTGTACCTGGCACCGTTGCTCGGGCTGCTGCCAGAAAACTGTCAGCGGCTCCCGGCTTAGAAAGGCAGGGGGCACAATAAGTTATTTGGAACCAGGCACACTTTCCCTCATGTAGCCAAGACCCTCTGTGGTGTCCTTCTTATGTTTTGGTGGGGCCAGCCTGGGGCTAAGGGCAGAACTCCGACCCTTGGGGCAGGGTGGAGAGTGTGGGGGACCTGAGGAGAGGCAGAGAAGAGCTGGGCAGAGCCTCTGGGAGCCCAGTGGCTTGTGAAATCTTGAGCAAAGGCTGGAAGCAGCGACAGGGAGGACCGTGGGACGAAAGGGGGCGTGGTTGTGCCATTCCTCAACTCAAGGGTTGGAACTGATGTCCATCCAGGACGCAGAAAACTTCACTGCCCAGACCTTGATTAGTGAAGCTCCCAGTTGATCCAAAGAGCTGCTCTGTACTTGTCCTCTCTGCCTGCCTCCCTCCTTCCTTCTCTTCCTTCCGCATGTGTTTAATGTCTACTGTGTACTGTGCCTTGCCAAGTACTGAAGGTATAGACATAAAAGGCACAGTCTTTATCTAGTGCCAGGGTCGGAACGTCATGGATGGTAACAACACACCCTTGATGGGGAAGCTTGGGGAGGGGGCTGTGGGAATCCTGGGAATGCTTCCAACCCAGCCTGGAAGTCTCAGTAAAGCTTTCTGCAGTAGGTGAGGCTGAACCTGGTTACATACACACTTGTCCATCAAAGGAACAGGTCTCTGTCCTGGTCTGTCCATCCCTCTGAGGTATAGACATGACTCCTGCCCAGCCACACGGACCTTCTTATCCCAGGGGAGGCCGCTGTGATGTGTTGCATGCAGGCTCTGGACTTGAGGGCATGCCCTCCCACTTTATAGTCATGTGTCCTTGGACAAGACACTGGACCTCTCCATGCCTCCTTTTCCTCAGGCAAAGGCCCAGGCTCATTGGGTTAAATGTGACGATGTGTGTACCCGAAATGCTTTCTATGCATTGAGAGTCATGCTAGCAACAGGAGTGCACTAGCACCTTATTTCACAGTGGCTATTATTGAATGAGTTGATATGGGTGAAATGAGGCTCTTGGCACAGAGTCTAGCACAGAGTGGGCATTCAGTACACGGGAGGCAGCACAGCAACTTCCTGTAGGGGAGAGTCCCTTGGAATGTGCTGTCAGAGATAGGTACAAAGGAAAGGGGATCATGGAGGAAGCCCAGCCCAGGGGACAGGGGAGACACCGGAATGAAGGCTTTTGTTTGTTTTTTAAATAAACTTTTAAATTGAAGTCTAACTTACAGCAAGATTAGAAAGTATATAGCTAATGAATTTTCACACCCTCTAGATCAAGAAATGGAACATCCTAGTACCCTGGGAACCCCCCTCTGCCCCTCTCAGGCACTACTGCCTCAAAAGTAACACCTTTCCTAACTTTCCTCATTGATTAGTGTTTTTGAACTTTGTACACACCAACTCACCGGATGTGTATCCTTTTAGGCTGACTTCTTTGCATCAGCATTTTGATGGTGAGATTTGTCTGTGCTATTATATGAAGTTTTATTTTATTCATTCTCATTGCTATATGGTACTTCATTGTGTGGATATAGCACAGTTTATTCAAGCTACTGTTGATGGGGATTTGGGTTGTCGCCCATTGGAGGTTGTAATGAATAGTGCTGCTGTGAATACTCCTGCACATGTCTATTGATACACTATGTATACTTTTCTGCTGGGCAAATACCTAAGGTTTGCAACTGTGAGTCATAAAAATGCATACAATTAACTTCAGTAGATATCATCGTATAATTTTCCGAAGTGTGACACCAGTGCACTCCTCTTGGCACTGTACGAGTACTTGTTGCTCCACGTACTCACCAATATTATTGGTATTAGATATGGTGATATCTAATTGTGGTTTTGGTTTGCATTTCCTCAGTGACTAATAAGGTCCAGCACCTTTTCACATATTGATTGCCATTTGGATAAGGTCTTTGTAAAGTGTTCAAGTCTTCCTCCCAGTTTTCCATTGGATTATCTGCTCTTTTTCTTACTGATTTGTGGGAGCTTAAAAAAATTCTGGAAGGTGTTTATTGTTGGATGTACACACTGCAAATATCGCCTCCCATTCCATGGCTTATATTCTTAGTGTTTTAAGGGTATCTTTTGAAGAAGTTCTTAACTTAATGCAGTCCAACTTCTCAATTTTCTCTTTATGGAGAATGTCTTTTGAATCCTGTTTCTTGGCCTATTACAAGGCTATGGACATATTCTCCTATGTTATCTTCTAGAAGTTTAATTGTTCTACATTTTGTATTTAGATCTAAAATCCACTTGAAATAGATTCTTATGCATGGTGTGAAGTAGAGGTCAAGACACCTTTTCTCTGAGTGGATATCCAAATTATTTAAAAGGCCATCCTTTCTCACTCTAGGGCACTATCACCTTTGTTAGAAATCAGGGGCAATACATGTGTGAGTGAGCTGAGTTTTAAAGGATGAGTAGGAGTTTTCCAGGTAGACAAGGGAAGTCAGGGTGTTCTAGGTAAGAAGTACAGCGAGCACAGGTTTAGAGGTGCCTGAGCATACAACATAGGGGATTAGGAGCACCGACCCTCTGCCCAGTTGGAAATCTGTGTATAATTTTTGAGTCTCCAAAAACTTAACTACTAATAGCCTACTGCTGTCTATAAACCTTACTGATAACATAAATAGTTGCTAACACATATTTTGTATTTATATATTATGTACTGTATTCTTACAATAAAGTAAACTAGAGAAAAGAAAATGTTATTAAGAAAATCATAGGAAGAGAAAAATACTTGTAAAATATTTTATTGGAAAAATAATCACATGTAAGTGGACCCATGCAGTTCAAAACTGTGTTGTTGAAAGGGCAACTGTAGTTCAGACTGGCTAGCGGGAAGAAAGAAGCAATGATATGGTAGACAGGTCACTTGGCAGGGACAGAACAAGCACCGTAAGGATCTGGGACTACCCCAGAGGGATGGAGAGGTTTTAAACAGGAGAGGAATATAGTCAGGTTCATGCGAGGGACATGGGAGAAAGTCCCATGACCAGAGGATGACGGGAATATGAGTTTGGAGCAGATTGTAAACCCAGCCAAATCCAGCCTCAGCATCACTCTTCAGGAGAGGCAGAAAATGTCTGCCTCAGGGGAGCCATGGTGGAGTCAGCAGCATGCCTAGGGCCTTGGAGGGTGACCTTTGGCCAACAGGGTGGCACCTGAGTCCAGTGGCCAGATGTCCACCCCAATGTCCTCAAGAGGAAGAACCTCTCCCGCACTCCCCTTCCAGTGCTGCCAGGACTACATGCCCTGAAGGAGTAGATATTTTAGGAACTGGGGCAGACAGACAAGGCCTGGAGAACCTCTGGAAAGGGGGTGCTTTCTGCTTCTCCAAGCACCCACAGGGAGACCTGGCCACACTTTGGGTCCTGAGACCTGACCCCTCCAGGCTGGCTGAGGTACAGAGCTAGACAGACACCCTCCTGGAGAGTGCAGCCCAGAGAGGGGAGTAACTTGCCTAGGCCATGTGGTAAGCCAGACTGACCCAACCTAGGAGAAGCTGAGTCTTTCCAGGGCCTTTGGTATGGGCCTCCTCTCCTCCCCTGAAATGAGCAGCTAATAGTGCCTCTATCCTCAGGCTGTTGTAACGGTCAGAATATGTCAAGTGACCTTTCCCAGAGTGCCATGCAAGGGAGGGGGCCGATGATGAGTAATAATTATGATTATAGAAATTGTGAATGTTTATTGAGCACTTATTATGTGCCAGGCTCCTTTATGTGGACTGTCTCCCAACCACGCTATGCTATAGGCACTTACTACTTGTGTCACCATTTTACAGATAAGGAAATTGAGCCTTGAAGAGGTTAAGCAGCCTGGCCAAGAGCACTGAGCTGGGAGGTGGCAGACCCCACTGCTTCACCGGCAATAGGCTTCTTTCTACTAACCTGGCTCTGAAAGTGCTCCCTGTTCTCTGAGCTGTTGCTTGGAGTTAAGCCATAGATTTTGGGTTGGCCCGTGGTTCTCGCCAAGAGGGAGAGTCAGCAGTGGAAAGGAAGGGCATGGTGGGCTGAGCATGCTGTGCCCCAGCCCTGCCTCCCACCCGCTGGCAGCCCTGTGAGGGAGGTGGCACATGACTCAGCCACACAGGAAGTGGAATTCAACCCCAGGCCTGCCTGATTCCAAATCCTGGTCTCATGGCCACAGGGCTAGTTGTGCCCTTCCCTGGGGTCCTCCTAGCTTGGCAGCACTTTTTTGTCTGACACCTAGTGTAGACATCGCAGAGAAGCCACATGTTGCTGCCTCTGCCCATGAAGTGGTCCCTGGGAAGGCGAGTGTTTGGGAGGGTTGCCAGGTATATGGAGTTCTGTACCATCCCTTCCACACTGGATGAGTTGGACATCTGCCCCTTACACTCCACCCACTTGAGGTAAGAGCAGGGCCCTACATCTGGTATTGCTCACCATGTCTGGCACAAAAGACTTTGGTAAATAAAGTCTTTTGAAGGAAAGGAGAAGAGAGGGAAGGAGAAAAGGCAGTGAGGGGGGCAGGAGATGAGGTCATGGGGTTGTAGAAAGAGCAGGGCTTTAGAGCTAGGCAGCCCATGGATTCAATTCGGATTCCTCTGCTTGCTTTTTGATCTTGCATGAGTTACTTAACCTCTCTGAGTCCTAGTTTCCTTATTTGCAAAATGGGGCCAATGATATGGACATCACAGGGTTGCTGGAAGTGAGAGTAAATATAAAGCAACTGTCACGGTGCCTGGTGTCTAGTAGATGCTCAATTAATTTCTCACTCCCTCTTCCCCTATCTTTTTCACCATTTTCTGTTTTTACCATCTCTAGCTCTGCCTTCCCCATCTCTGCAGCACCAAGTTTACATACACTGCTTTCAGGGTAAAGTCCAAAATTCCTTAACATGTCCATGCTTCTGCTCCATGGAACTACCTGCACTTCCTTGAATGTTCCATGCTGTCACCTTTCCTGTCCCTTTTTGCTTACATAGCTCCCATGGGCAGTAGTGGGCGGGTGGAAGATTGCCTTGACCTCTTACCTGGGTCTCTCCCCCATAGACCAATGCCTTCAGGGAAGATAACGTGTCTTGCCACTGTTCAGCTCCATTGCCTTGCACAGGGCACAGGCCCTGGCTCATGGCTGGGGCTCGCTAGGTATTTGCTGAGTAACTCTGGGGGTGGGGGTGGGGGTGGAGGTGAGTAAGCGGGAGACTCAGTCCTGATGAGTCAAAGCAGGGCCTGCCCAGGGCCATGAGAGGAGGTCAGGCCAGGCATTAGCAGCAGAGTAGATAGAGAGCCCTCTAGCCAGGCCATCCCAGGGGAGCATTTAGCTGGGCTCCAAGGGATGCGCAGGAAATGGGCTTGAGGAGATAGAGGTAATAGGAAATGTTCCCTCAGGCAGAGAAAGAGGGTGGCAAACTGGGTCCTGAGCAGAGGCCCAAAGGGCCTGGCGCTGTCTCCTTCAGCCCGAGGGAGGCGTCAGTCCCCACAGGGACTGGAAGAGGCTGGGTAATCCCCCACTCTCATCGCCCATATGTTTCAGGCAAGAAGAGAGCTAGAGGTATGGAAGGTGTCTCTGGGGCTGTGGGGTTGGGGGTGGGACTGAAAGTCCCAAAGAAGAGGCTTGGCAGGGTGGTGACAGGGATTAGTACTGGAAACCCAGGCCTTGGGGACTGCCTCCTCTTGCCAGGTGAGAGGCTGGGCATCTGGGGGGCATCCCAGCAGACTCCAAAGCTTAGCTTGGGAGCCGAGCCAAGAGTAGGGAAGGCTACTAAGAGGGGGCTCCTCTCTACTCAGGGGTTCCTCTTCCCTGTGTAGTGGCTTGGTCTTGAGAGTTTCTGAGCTGAGTAAGCTACTTCTCCTCTGCACTTCAGTATTGCGTTCTGTAGAATGGGTACACTCCCCATCTTCCCGAGCCTCTGAGAGCCTGTGAGTTGCTTTGGGATCTTTTAGGAACAGGGAATTTTCAGCCTGCAATTCAATTCCTCCTTCCTCTCGCTCCTCCTGCAGTTGGGTCTCTGTTTCAAGGGAATGTGACTGGGTAGCCAACTCCAGCAGGCTTGCCAGTGCCCCATCGTGACCCAGATGCTGCAGAGGTCATGCCTCTTCTCATGGGCTTCCCGTCACCGAGGGAGCAGTGTGGTTGAAACTGGTCCCCAACTCGATTCTGGTCAGGACTCAGTCCTGATTCTGTGGTGTGACTTTGGGCAAGTCATTGTCCTCTGGGCCTTTCACTCATCTCATCTGTTAACTGAGGCTGCTCCCCACAGTTATCCAGAGAGTCAGGAAATAAGTGAAGATGCCCAGGCCCTGCGCTTAGGGAGTCCAGTAGGTCTGGGATTGGCTCAGGCAGAGGTATTTTTAAATGCTTCACAGGTGATTCTACGGTGTTGCTCTTTGTTGAGAACCAGTAGTCTGGATCATTGCTTTTCAAACTTTACCATGCAAATTAATCATGTGAGGTCTCGGTAAAATGCTGATTCTGATCCAGGAGGTGTGGATTGAGGCCTAAGATTCTGTATTTCTTATAAGCTCCTGGTGGTGAGTAAGAAGAGTCTAGATGTTCCCATGAAGCTTATTGGACTCATTCATTCATTCATTCATTCATCAAACACTTAAGATGGGGAGTAGTGAGGCGGAGGGAGAACAGAGCCCAGGGTCTCCCAGGGTCTCTGCCAAATCTGGGCTTTATCTGCAGGGCATTGGTGGAGCCATGTCATGTGTCAAGCAGAGAAAGTGGCCAAGTCAGATTGACGCTTAGAAGTCTCCCTGGCGTGGCTCAGAGAATGACCAGAGGGTCTGAACTGAGCTCGGGGGTCAATGTCAGTCCTGGTGGAAGATGACAGTGGTGGTGGAGATAGAGGGGCTGGAAAGGTTTTTTTTTTAAATTAATAATCTTTTTTTTTTTTAGAGAAGTTTTAGGAATTGAGAGGAAAAGTACAGAGTTCCTGTATACTCTTTGTCCCCAAACATGCATAAGCTCCCCTAGTGGAGCGATTCTTTAGATTTTCTGAAGGACCATCAGGAGGATTTGGTGACTGACCAAGAAGGTAGCAGTGAAGGAAAAGGGAGAGAGGATGATATCCAGGTCCCTGGTTTGGGCGACTGGTGTAGGAATCATGGATACAGAGACTCTGAGAGGAGAAATGGACTCAGGGGAAACCGTACACGCAGTTTGGGACATGTTGAGCTGGAGGCACTGATGGGATATCCAGAGGGAGGAAGGTCCCTGTCTCCATGCGCAGACTCCAGCCACACAAGAGCCCTCCCCGGCCACCAGGTGCTAGCCTTCCTGGCTCAGGGCCTCTGCACCTGCAGTTTCCTCCCTGTGAGCTCCTCCCTGCCCAATGAGCAGAGTTCAGGCTCAGTGTCAGCCCACACTCCCACACCCCCTTTCTTCTCTCTCACAGCACCTTCACGTAATGGATCACAGCTGGTATTCATTCTGTTTCTGCAGGCGACAACTTGGTTAATGTCAGTCCTTCCTCTCCAGCCTGTAAGCTCCACTGGGGCAGGGATCATGTTTTTCTCCTTCCCTTTTGTGTCCACAGAGCCTAGAGCAGTGTTTGGGAGCAGCGCTGTCCCATGAATGCTTGGTGAACACTTAGTAGTGGGACTGGACTTAGGAGGCAGGTCTGGGCTGGCACCGTCAGCGGCCGAAGGGTGCAGATAGTGACTGTAGCCTGGGGAGTTTTGCGGGTGCCTGAGAGAGCAAGCAGGACTGAGGCGAGAGGGGGCCTGGGACGGGTTCCATTGAACAGGCCGTGACAGAGTGGAGAAGGGGTCATCAGACCCGTTGGAAGAAACCCAGGGAGGGCGAAGTCAAAGCTGGGCTATGCTGGGGTGGTCACAGCTGCCACTGATGGAGTGATTCATGTGCCAGCACCGTGCTGAGCTCTGAGTGTGCATCAGCTCAGTCACTCCTTCCACAACAGTGTGGGGGGCCGTATTAATTCCATGTTATGGCTAAGGAAACTGAAGACCAGAGAGGTGACGCCTGGGCTTGCCCAGCCAGTAAATACAAAGTCAGGATCAGTATCCGTAGCTGGCAGCTTGAGGCAGGGTGACGGCTGCCGCCTTTGGATGTTAAGAAGCTAGGCTGGAGGTGCTGGACAGAGGCTGGGTTGGGGAGTTAAGTGTCAGCTGAGCAAATGAGGTTCCTGGAAGCCAGCGTTGAGCCAGGAACCCAGAGCTAGACCCGGCGCCTGCCAGACTTGAAGGAGCAACCCATCTCAGAAGTTAAGCCAGAATTCTAATAGCCTTTCCCTTTCTCCAAGGACTTTCCTGTCCGCTCTCAGACTTGCTCCCTTAGCTCTCTGGAACAGGGAACAAGAGGCGTCCTCCCCCCATTGCACAGTAGAGAAAACCAGGAGTGGTAGCCGGGGACCACACAGCTGGCGAATAACGGAATGAGGATTGCAGCCCAGGCTTTCTGACTTTATGTCCAGTGCCCTTTCTGTAAAATCCTAGCTGTATCAGGGCCACCCTGAGATGGAGGCAAACCCCAGCTCACACCTCCCCATGCCATGCCCCCACCCCATTCAGGAAGTGGTTTTTGAGGGCACACGGGGAGCCCGGCCTGTGGAGTGGATGTGATGAGTCATCTCGGAGTGAGAGCTGCAGGTTGACGCTGGGGTCAGCAGACTTGGCTTCCCATTGAGTAGCTGTGTGACACTGAGCAAGTCAGTTCCAGCAGCCCCCAGCCACCCCCAACTGCAGCAGCAGATGGGGATCTGGGGCCCAGAAGACAAGAGCTGGTATGAGCAAGAGCTCTGGTGTCACACCTGCCACCCTTCCTTGGCCTATTCCTAGCCCTGGGTTGGATCGGGGAGAGGATTTGATTAGATCCTAAACAGCAGCTCCATGTAGAGGTCCTGGTTCATTTCCTGTGTGTTTCTAGCAGGCAAGCCAGGGACAGAGTTAACCCTGGTCCAGCCAAGCCAAAGAAGTGATGGGTGGGAGTGAGACTCCCTGCAGGAGAGGGGCAGCCACACCGAGGACTCTGAACTCAAGGCCCTGGGCCATCAGGCTGGTCTCTATGGCTGGATGCTTGTCACCCCAGATAGTTGCAACAGCTGCCTAATGAGGTGTCCCCAGGTGCCTGCACCTCCTCCATCAGAACACTCACCACACTCGATAAGACCAGTTGTCCAACCTTTTGTTTGTTCTGCTCAACTGACAGCAAGGATGTGTCTGACTTGCCCTCTGCTGTCCCCCAGGGCCTCAGTCAGCGCACGGAGAATGAATGAATACGCGTGTATGCCCCAGTCCTCCCCCACCCCCTGTCCTGCTCATACCGCTCAGTGCGCCCTTCATGTAGCACGGTGCTGCATGTGTCATTTTGTTGCTCACAGGACAGTCCCATGACTGGCACCTATTCTGTGACATGTTCTCATCTTTATTCTCCGCTCCTTTTCTAATTCTCTTACTTGCCATCTGCCGCCAACCCCCCCCCCCGATTTCGGAGGCCCCCTCCTCCTAAGGAACCCCCACCCCCACCCCAGCTCTTCCAAGAGCACCAGCCTGACCAAACCTGCCTGGGTGGCCCCATCCAGGAGCACAGGACAGAACCAATGAGCTCTGGTCCTTGTTTGCTAGTATCTGCCTGTATGGGGTGGGCCCAGATTTAGCAGTGCTCAGCCTGCTCCCCCTCCTTCTAGATCCCTGAGGGTCCCAAACACATGTGTGTAAGGGTTTAAGGAAGCAGGAAGAGACCCTCTGCCAGGAGACATGACTGAATCACCCACCAATTTCTTAAGTCATTTTCTTAGCCTCTGGGATCTCAATTTCCTCATCCCTAAAATAAGAGTAGACTGGAAATAGCTACCATTTCATCAAATGCTTGTCGCGGGCCAGGCCCTGTAGGGCTCACTCCTGTGAGTCCGGTGTGATGTCATGGCTCTGTGTCTCCAGAGGTTGGGAGGCTGGGCTCGGGTTGCACAGCTGGAAGGTGACACCGCAGGGTTCAAAACCAAAGTCTGACTCTGGCATCTGAGCAGTACTCAGAGGGCCCTTCGGTCCTGGGTGGTTTCTCAGCTGCCCCAGGCAGGGGACCTCTGGGGACAGAGGCACTTCCCTTCCAGGCTTTGTTTGGTTTGGCCTTCGTTTAGGGCAAGATTGGCAGAGGCAGGCTGACTCGCATTTCTGGTTTTGGGTCTGTTGCGGCACTTTCCCGAGGTGTGGGCGGGCTCAGACCGGAGGCAGTCACTGCTGGGACAGAACTGGGCCACCCCATAGGAAAGGGGAAATGCGGCCTGCTCCCCTCTCAAGGCCACTCTGTGCCAGGCCCCAGGGCATCGGTTGCTGCTTCCTTCCATCCATCTTTCCAGGTCGGGGTGAGCAAAGGCGAATCATCAGGGAGCTGGCTTTGGGCAGTCAGTTTGTTTTTCTTGATGGAGAACGCTCCCTGGTGGGTGGGGCCGTGGGCGGGACCTGCGCTGCTCTGGGGGCTGAGATCTGTAGGAGGCTTGGGAAGCAGGAGCCAGAGGCCTGAGGCTCTGACCCCCCTGGCCCTGGCGGGTGCCTTCTGCGTGTCCCTAGGTCACTGTCCAGGCTGGGCTGTCAGTCTTCCTGCCAGTTTAGCCAAGGGCTTCTCTGTCAGCCTGGGAGCAGCCCGATGGGGTGAAGTACAGCTCCTCATTTCCAGATGTGATTTCTGGATCGGGTGACCTGGCACCACAGTCACCAACTTTGATTCGGGGTGTCTGACTGAGTTTGCTTCTAGGGATCCTTGGGGAAGATGTGCCACGGTCTGAGGTCTGTGACCTCAGCACTTCCCTCTAGATGTGTTTTGAAAGTCACCATGACTAATCCCATTGAAAGCTTTATACTTTCCGTAGTATGTCCTCCTGGTTGTTATTTGGGCATGTTGGTTGCCCTGCTGAAGAGCTGGGGACCTGAGACCCAGAGGATTTAGTGGC
The DNA here is from genome assembly GCF_987537825.1 of Furipterus horrens. Taxonomy (NCBI): domain Eukaryota; kingdom Metazoa; phylum Chordata; class Mammalia; order Chiroptera; family Furipteridae; genus Furipterus; species Furipterus horrens. Next base: position 187,405,969 of record NW_028327174.1, read on the forward strand.
TGATTCTACCTGGCCCCACACTGCAAGTCTAGGCTGGTCCCTGCTCGTCTCTGGGCCTCGGGGTCCCTCTCTGTGCAGTGGGGATTGGGGTGGCTACTGTTTCAGGGTCTGAGGCTGTGAGACCCAAGGGCCCTCAGGTGGTGTCTCTCCCAGATTCAGGCGGGATTTCCAGGGCAGGGAGTCCATGGGGGTAAGTGGGCTCCTGTCTTTGGCTGTGCCTGGGAATCAGAACCTTCAGACCATCCTCTAGGTCTCTGAGGCTTCCCCGCTGTTTTGCAGCCACCGTCTCTGCTGGGTGTTGGGGCGCTTTCCCTTTCATGCTCCCAGGTGGCGGTTCTTGTCCACACTGCCCACCCCTCCACCCCCCCGGAAGCCAGTGCAACCTGACATGTGTGTGCCCTGAGCCATGGCTGGCCACTTACTCCCAGGTGTGAGGTCTGGCTGGGGCTTCACCATCACAGACCCCTGAGGGCCAGAGTGGTTTCTCAGTTCCTGGTCCAGCCTTTCTGTCTCTGGGTGGCTGTGCAGTAGTCGGTATGTCACGGCTCTGGCTCAGCTTTCTCATCTGTCAAATGGACATAAAGGATCTCTATAGCAAGAGTTCTTAACCTATGTTCTAGGCCTGTGCACCCCTGAAATTCTAGCCACTGTGTGCGTGTATACATACACACACATTCTCCTGTACTGTGCCATTTCTGTGTAGGCGTGGTGTCTGTCTTTTTCATTAGTTCTAGTTGGTTATGGCTTCTTCATAGATGAAAACTGGGCTCTAAATGGTTCTAGCAATAGCGTTCCCAGCCCTTGACTCTGATGAGCCCAGGCCTGAGACCTGCTTCCTCTGTGTGGCTGTGCCCCAGTGGACACTCCCGACCTTCTCTGAGCACCAGTCTTCACGTGAGACAGCTGCTTTTCAGACTTTGTCAAGAGCACTTTTTGAAATCTATAGGAACTTCGCAAAAACTTCGCGGGTTCTGAGGGTCACATATATGCAAGGCAGAAAATGCTTTCTTTTCTGCGGGTGGAACTCCCGAGGGTCCTCCAAGCACAGTTTAAAAGTCACTGGGTGGTCCCTCGGTGAGGTTCCATGGTCCATGACATCTGCTTAGTCCAGGTGTCAGCAATATTTTGAAGTTTTCATTTCATTCTATTTAGTATCGAAAGATACTTAAACACTGAGAGAAAGTTCTTATTGGAATGACTCACTAGGCTTTTTTGAAAACAACTTGGGTCTAGGTAAAAGATACCCTTTGGCCGGGTCCAAGATTCTCCCACTTGGAGATTGCTCTGGCTTGGAGCTGCCTTGGCTGTGGTCCGTGAATGCAGAGACTGTCTGGCTTCTCCTTTACTCACAGAGGGACCGAGACACTTGCCTTAGAGGGCCATTGGGAAGATTGTCCAGGGGGTGGTTTAATCTGGCATGGCCCCTGGCACACAATGGGAGCCAGGTAATGGTTGTTAGCTCTCCTTCTCCCCTCAATGACCAACTATGTTATTAAGGCCAGGGCCCCTCGTATAGCTAAGCCAAAAGTGCTTTCAGGTTCCCCTCTGGTGTTTCGGCTGTCAGACAGTGGGTGTGGGGTTCAGGCTGCTGCCTGATTTTGTTTTGGCCTTTGTGTGCACAGTACCTGACATCTCGTGGCCTCCTCTTCTGAAGCTTTTCTGTTTTCTCTTTGTTTCCCAGATGTTTGAGTCAGAGGCAGATGAGAAGAGGGAGATGCCTTTGGAGGAAGGGAAGGGGCCAGGTGCTGAGGACCCCCCACCCAGCAAGGACCCCTCTCCTGGGCAGGAGCCTCCTCCAGGACAAGACCTTCCACCCAGTAAGGACTCCTCTTCTGGCCAGGAACCGTCTCCTGACCAAGAATCCCTGCCCAGCAAAGACTCATCTTCCTGCAAGGAGCCCTCACTGTGGCAGGAACCCTCACCAGACAAGGACTCCCCACCATGCCAGAACCCCCCTGAAGCCCCATCCCTCCCTCCCAGCCAGGACCTTACTGCTAAGCAAGAGGCCCCTCCCAGCCAAGACCCTCTACTCAGCAAAGACCTCCCTACCATCCAGGACCCCGCTGCTCAGGAGCTTCCGCCATGTCAAGGCCTGCCCCTCGACCAGGCCCCCTTGCCAGCTGAGGCCCTTGCTGAGGAGACCACGAGCTCTGGGGACCCACCGGCAGCCACCGGGGACCCACCGGCAGCCACCGGGGACCCACCTGTGGCCTCCAGGCCAGCCTTCGTCATTCCTGAGGTCCGGCTGGATTGCACCTACAGCCAGAAGGCAGGGGCGGAGGGGGGCAGCTCTGGTGATGAAGAGGAGGCAGAAGAGGCTGAGGAGGGAGATGAGGGGGAGGAGGGGGAGGAAGACGACGATGAGGACACCAGTGATGACAACTACGGGGAGCACAGCGAGGCCAAGCGCAACAGCATGATAGAGACGGGCCAGGGTGCTGAGGGTGGCCTCTCCCTGCGTGTGCAGAACTCGCTGCGGCGCCGGACACACAGCGAGGGCAGCCTGCTGCAGGAGCCCCGCGGGCCCTGCTTCTCCTCCGACACCACCTTGCACTGCTCGGATGGGGAGGGCGCTGCGTCCCCCTGGGCCATACCTTCGCCCCGCACCCTCAAGAAGGAACTGGGCCGCAATGGCGGCTCCATGCACCACCTCTCCCTCTTTTTCACAGGACACAGGAAGGTAAGAAGACCAAGGGAGGAGGAGGAATGGGTACATGGGATGGTGGGGCAGGATTGGGGCCAGGAGCTACAGGGAAAGAGCAGTCCCTTTGTCCCACCCCTACCAGGACCTTCGTGTTAAGTCTTCCGACGAGTTCTTTCAGTGAGCCTTGTACCCATTTGACAGAGAAGAAAACTAAGACCCGGGGAGACCAGAAGGCACAACGTGGCCTGAACCCCACGATTCTATGACTCCAGATATGGTGTTCCTCCAGCTCCGCTGTACTGTGGATCCCCACAGCAAGTAGAGCAGATGCGACCTAGCCCAGAACTTTGTGTATTTGGATCTTAAAGACCCAAGATAGTAGCTAGAGAAATAGTTACAGTTTCAACTGGGTCCATGCCTAGCAAGATTAGAAATCCATCAGCCAACAACGACAACACAAATTTGCTCTGTGCTGGCATTATTCTAAGCAGTTTACATGAACTCATTAGTTCTCACAACAGCCCTATGAAGCAGATACTATTACTGCTCCCCACAGATGAGGAAACTGAGGCATGGAGAGGTCATCTTACTGGCACCAGGGCTCTAAATGTCAGAACCAGAATTAGAATCTGACTCCAGGGTTGGCATTCTTAACCTTCATGCCATTTGCCTTCTGCAAATATTTGTAAGTAGAGGAATAAGTGGTCATCGATTTCTTGCTGTGTGTGCCAGGCTCTGTGTGAGGCTGGTCTCAGCCGAGGAGGAATGAGCTACCTGTGTGGGCCAGGAAGGTGGCCTAACAGTGAAATGATTGTGCCCTGTCCTTGGAGCTCATTAGCCAGCCTGAGTCAGGGTTCCGTCTTTTACTTACTGTGTGGCCTTGGGTGAGTCACTCAGCTCCTCTTAGTCTGGGTGTCCTTCTCCAAAAAGCAGATTCATGGGCCCCACATCGCAGAGCGGCTGAGGCTGACCCAGACGAGTCTGGTGCCTGATGACATCAGGGCAGATGCGAGGTGAATACTGTTCAGGTGCCACCAGACAGTGCAGTGCAAGGGGGTGTTGCGACAGCTGCTGGGAGGCCAGGCGGGCAGGGTGATCCGCGTCTCCAGAGGGCAGCGGACCCTCAGAGACCGGGAGTTCAGGGAGGAGAGATCCCGGGGCCTCAGGCCATCGGGAAAGGCTTCTAGAGAAGGCGTCAGCTCTGTCTTGTCTCAACTTCCATCAGCTTAGCTTTGAAGGTGGAACAGATCTGGAACCAACAGAAAGGCTGAAGCAGGCATTGCGTGACGGGGGGCATGGCATGGACAAAAGTGTCCACAGAAGCCAGTCATTGGCTGGAGCAGGGGATTCCTGGGTCGCAGGGACGACAGACATGCCTCCAAACTCGTGCCATATGTAGCTAATAGATGCCAGCATGCTTCCCCACAGAGGTGGGATGTGGCCTCAGAAACCTCAGCTTCAAAGCCACCAGCAATAAAGCCTACTTGGCAGTCAGGAGGGCACCTGTGGAAAGGTGGTAAGGCTAGAAAAGTAGGCTGGGACCTTGAAGAGCCGGACCTTAAACTTTGCATCCAGGAATTGGAACTAAATCCCGAAGGAATTGAGACTGGAACTCAGTTTCCTCACGTGTAGACACATGTGCTTGTCAAACTTGGATGTGCTTCAAAATCCCCAGGAGGAGGTGATTCCAGGTTTCTGGAATCAGAATCTCCATGGGGGAAAATGCTCAGACCCTGTGTTGTGAACAAGCCACCCAGGTTCTGTGACATTCCTCACAGCCTGAGTGTCCCCATCTTAGGCCATTCCTTGATGCAGCTGCTACAGGAGAGTCCAGGCCCCTGTCCTCCCAGGGAGAGGCCAGAGTCTGACTCAGGGAGGCCTGGGTACTGTCCTCTGGTGGGTGGCTGAGGTTCAAGAGCCCACCACCTACCTTGGGCCTCCCCAGTCCTGATCCCCTTACCAGACCCTTCCAAGTTCTCTCCCTCCCTCCTTGCTCAATACAAATACATATAATACAGATAAGTTCACACACATTCATGCATACATTTCTAGTTCCCTAAATTAGTTGACCTCAGCTCCTATTTTGGGGCAGATACTTACGCGTGGGAGTCTAGCAGGCCTGAAACAGTTTTCTCCTGTCTCAGCTTCCTCCTTTGGGTGCCCAGGGTTCCCACTGGCATCCTCTTCTCCCCCACCCTCATTTGACCTGCTTTTTCTTTTCTTGGGATTGAGGGACTGAGCCTGCAGAGCCTCAGAGGCTGCCCCCAGCCCCGTGGTGGCTACTTTTCTGTGTGGCTTCTGTTTACCAAGTCTCGACCCTTCATCACTATTCATATTCTGCTCCCTCCAGCCAGCCAGCTTGAGTAAGAAACCTACCCTTGTCAAGGGACAGTAAGGTCGAGGCTGGACAAGCACCCTGGTCTCGCTCTGTCCCTCACTGGTAGGGGGCCTTGGGCAAGTCCCCGTTCCTCCCTGAGCCTCAGTTTCCTCATCAGTGAAATGGGTCTGGTAATAGTACCTCCTTTGTAGGGTCGCTGAGAAGATTAAATAGCCCAGCTAGAGTAACATGTTAAGGGCAGGGTCTGGCACTCAGCACCTGGTGGGTGCTCCATAAATGGGAATCATGCTGATGATGAAGAGGGAGAGGAGAGGAAGAGAGCAGCAGCAGCAGGAGTGACCGTTTTCCCAGCATGCACCACGTGCCCCCAGCTCCCTTTCCTAGCTTCCCAGCACTGCCGCAAGGTGGACCCAGGTGTACTCTTCTCTGAGTCCATGGCACTGATCCTGCGACAGAGAGAGACCCAGGAGGGCCAGGCAGAGCTGGTGCAGCTTCGGGCTGGTGACTGTGCTGTTCTGTGGCTGAGCTGAGGCTGCCTGCATCCCAAGTTGTCTGCCACAGGGTGACAGTTCCCCTGTTGACCTTCCCCTCACCTGTCACCTTGCCCTCTTGCGCACTGAATGGTTTCTCCTGTGAGTGCCAATGTCCAAACCAGACAAACCTGAGAGGTGGTCTGCTTGGCTTATATCATCTCATAGATGGGCCTCCTGAGGTCCAGAGAGGAGACCCCACAAAGTTATCCCATGACCCCCTGGGCCTGGCTCTTCGTGCTGAGCTGAGCTGTCTCACAGTGCCCTCTGCTGCCACACCCTCGCCTTGCCACTGCTCCCTGGGGCCCACACAGGCAGAGCCACAAGCCTGTGCCTCCCTGTTCCTGGGAGCCGGGGGAGCCCCAATAGTATCTGCGTCTGGGCCCAGAATACTGCCATTGAATTCCACCCCAGCCTGGCCTGGCTCTGCCCAGAGTCCCAGGTCATTCTTTGACAGTGAGGAGACAGGGGCTGCGGCGCCTCCCTGGCCATGCTTCCTGGTCCCCTCCTTCTGCGGGGGACTGGCTTGTGCAGAGGTGGTCGGTGGAGGGTGCCAGCCCTACCACACCAATCATCCCACTAAGGCCAGATATCAGAGGAGGGCCCTTAAGATACCTTCCAGCTCCAAGATGTAATAACACCTCTCAGCCTCTTATTTAAGAAAAGCCTAAAGAAAAATTATTTCCTCTGTCTAAACAAATAAGTGGAGAGTATAGAGCCACTGTTTCCACAAGGCCCCAAGGGGCCTGCCAGGCTGGGCTGGTCGGAGAGCAGCGAGGCTGGCCATGTGGCCCAGAAGTCAGGTCAGGACGGAAAGAGGGAACCAGGTGAGGCCCTGCTCACAGGAGCGCGCTCGGTCATGGTGGGCTCAGAAGCTGGCCCTGGAATCCCTGCTACACTCGGCTCTGAGAGTCTGTGCACAAACTGAGCTGCCCTGGGCCTCAGTTTCCTCACCTGCAAACTGGGAGAAATAACAGCAAATGGCTCTTAGAATCGCTGTGAAGATTAAATTAGGTCAAGTTTGTAACGGCACTAGCTCAGCACCTGGCACATAGCGAGGGCTCAACAATTAACAGCAACAGCTACAGTGGCTCATAGCTACTGAGCTCATCTCCAGGGGACAGGTACCGTGCTGAGCACTTCACGCGTGTTCACTTAATTAATCCTCGTAACAGCCCTGTGTGGTGTGCCTAATTATCATCATCACCTTACAAATAAAGAAACCGAGGCACAATGAAGGAGTGGAACTTGGCTAAGACCTGTTAGCTAATAAATAACTGAACTAGGATTCAAATCCAGGTAGTTTGGAATCTACACTCCCAACCACTACTATGATTATCGTTCTAATTACAATAAAAATTATAATTATTGTTCCAAGAGGCAGTGAGCTTCCAGTCCCTGGAGGTGGTCTGGAGGGGCTGGGCAGGCCCCAGGGGTTCCTGCCTGGAGTGAAGGGAGGTGGTTCTGGGCTCGCCTCTGTTAGCTATTCATCAGGGATGGTCCTGTCACCTAGAGATGGTGGGGAGCGGATGGGAAGGGGAGTCCATGCTGGGCCCTGGGCAGGCATTGCTGCTGCTCCCAAAGGGAAGAGCCTTGGGAGCTGCTCTGGGGCTGCAAATCGGAATCCTAACTTTCCATCTCAGTTTCTTCTCTTTCTGGCCCACAGCCCCCCCTTGGTGCCTGGGCTTCCTTGGCTCCTTTGGGGGCCAGCTCCCAGGGCCAGAGCTGCCCGGCCACTCTATCTAGGTGATTGGCGTGGGTTGGTCTCTGCCGAAGATGACCCCCTCCCAGCAGTGGAAGGAAGAGCCCCATTTCCCAGCAGTGCAGAGGCTGTGGGTGGTGGCCGGTGGGAGCGGTCCCTAGGCCCATTGTGTGGTGCTGATAAAGTACGGAAGTGGAAGTCAGAATGGGAGGAAGCGCAGCACCAGGGCCCTTTCCCACGGGTGGGGGCTTTGGGCACTGCCTAGACAGGCCATCGTGACCACAGCCTGTATATTCAATGGGTGACAGCAGTAACACTCACTGGGCAATGAACACTGGCAGTCCGTGTCTAGGGAGGGTGCCCTGTGTGCCAGGGCTGGGCCCTGGGGTCCCAGACCTCTTCCTAGTGAATCTTCAACAGTGGGGCGTGTGGTCATCATCATGCCTTGTGTTAGGACTAGAGAAGCTGAAGCCGAGAGGCTGGGAAACTTCTCCCAAGCCAGTGGAAGTAGGATCTATACCCAGGTCTGGCTGCATGCTGAGCTCTGGAATCTCACATCGCAGATGGGTGTGTGCCTGTGTGTGCACGTACGCACACATGTTTACAACCTTGGTGGGGCAGCATTCTCAGGAAGGAGGCGGCATTTCCCCTGAGTCTTCCACTGAACACATTCAAAATGTGCTCGGTCCTTGCATTTGAGTAGCAGCATCCTCTGGTGGAGAAACACATGGCTTGAATTCAGAGAGACCTAGATTTCAGCTGTCAGTTAAATGCTGGGTGTCCTTGGCCAAGTGACTTAATGCCTCTGAGCCTCTGTTTACTCTGAAGCTTAATAAGATAGTATCTAAATAATGCCCATCCCAAGATCTGGTCTATAGTACAAGCCCTATAAATGATGCTATAATTCATCTGTCCATCTGTCTGTCTGTCCTTCCATCCATCCATCGTGGGTGGGTGCTTCACTGAGGATAGTAGCTCCTCCTGCTGGATATCTATGGATGACTTTCCTTTCCAGAATTAACACAGCATTTTAAAACTTAAGTCCATCTTCCTTATTTTACAAATGAGGAAACTGAGGCCCAGTGTGGGACTCATGGGGAGTCATAGCTAAGATCCACACCTGGTGGTGGCCTCCCATCTTGTCTTGGAACATAATGTCCAAGCCCACCTTTCTCTGAGCTCCAGCTCCTCTGCTATCTCAGACCAACCACTTCCTGGGCCTCTGCTCTGGGCGGCACAGTTGGGGCCCTGGTTCCCCTGGGGGACAGGCTAGCACAGGCAAGGCAAGGGTGACAGAGGGAACCCCAGTAGAGATGGTGGGAGTCTGGAGTGCTCCAGAGGAGTGGTGGACTTGGGGTGGGGGGGGGGCGGTAGACACTGGGGAGAAGAGGAGAGAGCATTCCAGGAAACGGACACAGCACAGGCAAAGGCAAGGAGGTGGCGGTGGAGTGGGTGGAGTTTGTGGGCTGAAGTGGAGGTTGGGGGATAATATTGCTGGCCTTGAATCAAGGAACAAGAGCCTCAAGATGCATCGTCGCCAGTCTGCTTTCCCTCTCTCTTCATTCATTCATTCATTCATCCATCCATCATTCATTCATTCTACACACATTTATTGAGTCCTAATGTGTACTAAGCCTGGTGAAGGTGACCCAGACAGAGGCCTGGTCCTGGGAACTCACAATCCAGTAGAGGAGACAGATTTGGAACAAGCCACTTTGGGTGCAATAGGGACCTCAAAAGGGGTAAAGTGGGCACAACCTTGGTCTAGGGGTCAGGGAGGGCCTCCCAGGTGAGGAGGCATTTAAGCAGCTTTCCCGAGGTCTGGGTCATTCCTGAGGCTGGGTCTCAGGAGGAAAGGGAGGTGGGAGACTCTCAAAGGCATCCCGCCTGGACGGAATAGCATGTGCAAAGGCCTGCGGTGGGTGAGGGACAGGCAGGGGAAGACATTCTCTTTGGTTGGAGGGCAGACACAGGAGGTTGCTGGAGCAGGGTCAGGCTGCAGGGATAACCGAAGGGGTTGTAACAGATGTTAAACGGACCTCTCTGCCCCGATCCTCAGGCAGCTTAGGGTGTTTAGATGCTATCCCAGGGGCAGTAGGGATCCATTGAAAATGCTGAGGCAAGAGAAGTGCTCTCAGGCCTGTGTCCTAATTCACTTTTCACGCTCTGACCAATCCCAGGTATCTTTCAAATCTCAGAATCCTGAGTTTGTCATTATAATCATGATTTTGAAATTAAGAAATAGAGGCTCAGAGAAGGACAGCAATTGGCCCAAATCACAGAGCAGAACCCCTACTGAAGCGCTACTCTCCAACCTCCCCTACTGCCTGCAGTGATGCCTTTGCCATTAACGCTGTGTCTCTGACTTCTTCCCAGCAAGCCAGGTCCTAGGTGCACTAGGAGGAGACCTATTTGGGGTGAAGGCTCCCCCAAGCCAGCTGTACTCTATGGACAGGCTGTTTCTAGGAGTGAAGTCTCCCCCCGCATCTGTTTTGTGAGGGGTGGGAGCTTTGGGGGAGCTGTTTTGCAGGAGCTGTTGGATCCCTGAGCCTCTCTGCTCAGGCAGCAGCCTCTGGAAGCCTGGACTACCACGTATCTGTCTTTTCTCCACAGATGAGTGGGCCTGACACTGTTGGGGACAATGATGAAGCCTCCCGGAAGAGAAAGAGCAAAAACCTGTATGTTGGAAAGATCCATTGCCCTCACCCTTGTAGTCAGGGAGGTTCTCTGCCCCCTCTTCCTCCTCCAGGGGTACAGGTGGGGAGAAGGGGCTGCAGCCAATCTTGCCCCAGACAGACACCAATTAACAGCAGGATTCCCAATGAGGGGCTTGGGGGGGGGGGCAGCAGGGGGCCATCACCAGGGTTCTAAGCATCTGGTGCTGTCCTTAGCATCTTCGTAGCATGAGGTAAGGTGCTGATCCAGTACCTGGAAGCCACAGAGAACCGAACAGAGGCAACCAGGCAAGTTGCTGTGGCGCTGGCCCAGCCTCTAAGATAAGTAGTGGCCTAGTGACCTCGACAAGTTCTTTGCTCCGTCTGAGAAAGAACTAGGCAGACAGTTCCTGTGGTTCCCCTTTCTCTTCTTGACTCGAGTGCTAACAGTCTCAGACATTGCCAGGAGGGGGCGCTGCTGGCCCAGATAGTGCACTGTATATTCCATATTTCCCCAAGCCTTTCAGGCCAAGCTCAGGGCCCCTTACACCTGCGTTTTGGGACCTGTTAGGAGTGGCTATTAACAGGGTGTGTGGAGAATCTCCTTGGGTATCTTTGTACCCCCAGGCCCGAGGCACTGGACACTGCAGAGAGGGGCACATAATGGTACCTGTAGGGGGGTCCTCCATCCCCTTCAGGTCCTGTAGCCTGACTGTTATGCACAAATTGGGCTGGGGCTGGGGGTGGGCGTGGGGGGTGGGGCAGGGTGGGGGTGGCAGACAGAGATCCTTCCCAGATGCCTCCTACAACCTTCTTCCCTTGCATCCACCTTAGCTGGGGTCCACTGCCCTAGAAACTCTTTCCGCCAGCTCTCTGCCCTCTTCAGTTCCCTGTGGCAGCTGTATGTAGGCTTCTCTCTGCAGCCAGGAACAATCACACTTTCTAGGGAAGGTGAAATGCACAAACAGAGGTCCACTGCACCAGCCATCTGGTCCAGGCTAGAGCCGCTGTGGGTGGCGCTCCCAGCGGTGAGCTGTGGTGGGCAGTGGAGGGCAGAGGAGGGCCGGTGTCCAGGGTGTGGGAGCTGCCCTGGTCCACCAAGCCTAGTCTCCTTTCAGAGTGGACACCGCCTTTTGAATACCCAAAGGTCACATTCTTAAGAGTTTAGTTGAGGACTCACATTCTTAAGAGTTTAGTTGAGGACTCTTAGAATCTGGGATAATAATATAAATAACTAATATTGTGCTAGACACTGTTCTATGTGTATTACACATACTAATTTAATTTTACCATTACTTTTATTTTAATTTTATTTTTTCTTATTTTATTTTACAAATAAACTGAGGTAGAAAGAAGTTACTTGTCTAGGGTCACATAGCAAGTGGCATAGCTGGGATCTGAAAATTGGCATGCTGGCTCTAAAAATTACATATACACACACACACACACACACACACACACATTTCTTTTTATTCAGAGCCTGTTATTATTTTTTAATCTTCACCAGAGGATAAATTTATCGACTTGAGAGAGAAAGAGAGAGAGATTGATCAGTCTGCATGCGCCCCCTACTGGGGATGGAACATGCAACCTAGGTCTGTGCCCTGACCGGGAATTGAACTGGCAACCTTTTGGTGTATGGGATGATGCTCCAACCAACTGAGCCACCCTGCCAGGGCCAGAGCCTGTTATTCTTACGCTCTATACAAAGCCTCTGAAGGAAATCCACAGCACCCCTGCTACATAACCTTTGAGCCCAGATGCCACTCTCCATCTTTCCACGGCTCTGATTGGAGGAAATGCTCTTTGAGCTTCTCCTTATGAGTCCCTGTTCTGTCCCCTGACCTCTGCCAGCCTTTCTTGAGATGCCCATGTGCCGATCAGGGACTTCCAAGGACTGTTCCAGTTGTGCCCTGCAGCTGTTGGCCTGCCCAGCTGTGCCTCTGGGAGGGAAGGCTTGGCTGGGCCAGCGGGAGAGAAACACTGTGGGCTCTGAGCTGGCAAGGAGCCCCTGAAGGGCGGACCTCAGACAAGCCCCTCCCCCTCCCTGGGCTTTCGTGGGCTCATCTGGTTAGCCAGCCTGCAGCAGGGGCTCTCAGCACAGCGCTCAGGGACCTGTGCTCTCTCTCCCAGCCTCCCCTCTCTGCCTCTCCACCCCAGGCTCCCTGAGGGCCCCAGTCCTCACCTAGAGGGCTGCCAATCTCTGGACTCCTTGGCTTTGTCCCGTTGGCTTCGAACCTTCTAGAGCAGGGTCTCCATCCCTGGGCAGCTGCCTCAGAACCTCAGGAGGCATGTGGGTCTCAGCTCCTATGCTTGAGCAGTTTTGCCCAAGCACTGCGCTAGGGCTTTATGTGCATTTTCTCCTCGCCGTGAAACAGCCCCAGCAGACAGTAAGTACCTTTCTCAGGCCTGCTTAACAGATGACAAAACTTGACGTTCAGAGAGATCAGGTAACTTGACAAGGGGCACACAGTTGGTAACTGCTAGAGCTGGAACTTGAACCCTGGGCTATCTGGCTTCAGATTCTCACTCCTAACCCCCAAAGGGTGCCACTTCCCTCAGTTACAGAGGGAGTCCCATAGGTCATGGTGCCGTTTGAAGCTTGAATAACTTCAGAAGTATAAATGCTGCAGACTTAAACACATTTGAAAGCTGAATTATTTAAATTTCTTTTACAGTTATTTAACTGTGATTTAGATTTCAAACTATTGGCTTCCATCAGCATTCTTCATCTTTAATCAGAAGAATGGAGAGCAAAAATTAAAACAAAAATTTTATTATTCAAAAATCTTAAAACCGAACGTCTTAAAAAATAAAATAATAAACTTTCAAAAGATGTTTTTGAAAGTTTATAAGACTTGTACTTCTGAAGTTATTTAAGCTTCAAATTGTACTAAGACAGTTGGCGCATTCTGCATTTTCATGGATAAGAGTATCCAAAGCCAGTGACTGAGGCTGAGGGGCAGCAGGCAGAAGCTATTCTCTGGAGGTGCCAGGGTTGGGACGTTTAACCCTTTTCTTGCCAGCAGCTTCGCCCAATGCTGAAATCTGCAGCCTGGTGGGGGGCAGGGGGAGGGTCGTGTTACAAGGCTAAAAATAGTTCTTGGCTAAAAATAGCCAGTCCTGCCACCCTGGCTTGCAGGGCCTCCCTTCCCTCCCCTTTTTCCTCCCAGCAATTTGCTGACTTGTTTTCTCCTCCTTCCCCTGGTGCTGCCATGGTAACGGGGGAGGCCAGTCCCAAATAACTGGGTCTGGCTTCCTGCCTGGGCGGGCCCCAGGGGCCGCCCCTTGCAGACACATGCCCCTTTCACGGGCTCCCTCGCAGGGTTGGCCAGGAGGGATTTTTTTTCCCTCCCGGTCCTGGTCCCTCCCATTTCCTGGCTCCTCCCGTCTGAGTCCCAGCCCAGCTTATGCCTGGGAGTCCAGTTGTCCGGCTGGGATCTCCGCAAGCGCGCTCGGCTGCATCCTGCCCCATTGCTGCCCGCCTGCCGTCCAGGACAGAGGGTGGGGAGCAGAGCCCAGGAAAGCTCCCTGCAAACCTTCCCGGGTTCCAAGGTGGGGGGCCCTACGGAGATGCTCCGAGGCATGTACCTCACGCGCAACGGGAACCTACAGAGGCGGCACACGATGAAGGAGTAGGTGCCTCTTGCCCCAGCCACGGCCTCCCCACCCTGAAGTTGCAGGGTCCGAGTGTGCCAAGCTGACTGACCCCCTTCTCTGCTTCTGCTTCCAGAGCCAAGGACATGAAGAACAAGCTGGGCATCTTCAGGCGAAGGAATGAATCCCCTGGGGCCCAGCCAGCGGGCAAGGCTGACAAAGTGATGAAGTCATTCAAGTAGGTCTTCCCTGGGACCCCTCAGGCACTCACTGGTTCCTGGGGAGCGGGGTTGGTGGTGGGGTTAAGGGGGAAGGGCTGTTGCAGGCTGGATCCAGCTCTGGGTTGGATGGAGGCTCTGAGAGAGGGAGCCTGGTACCTGCAAGCAGCAGCCCTCCGGGAGCAGCTGTCCTGGGGAGGATGGCCAGGCGGGGGCGAGGTGGGGGCTGGAAGTGATGCTGGCCCTGAGAAAGGGGGTGGGCCCCCTCCTGAGCTCCCCAGCCAGGATCAGCAACTGCCTGGGCCAAGGGCAGCTAACAGAGGCTGCCCAGACCCAGCCACCCACTTTTCGGAGCCTCACAGTGCCCTCACTGTGCCCCTTCTCTCTCCCGTAGGCCCACTTCGGAGGAAGCCCTCAAGTGGGGCGAGTCCTTGGAGAAGCTGCTGCTTCATAAATGTAAGTGGGGGTCAGTGGTCTGTTCCCCTTCCTTGTGTTCCTTTCTTCCCTCCCTCTCTCTTGTCCTCTCCCAGACCAGCGGGTGTGACTTTCCCTCTTTCCTGGGCCCAGTAAGGAGTCCCTGTTGTTGGGAGAGGCTAAGCCCGGGCTCAGGCCCTCAGTCTGGCCTGGGAGCCGGCTTCTGCCAGCCCCTCCCTGCCCATGGGAGCTGCCACTGCCAGCTGGAGGCCACTGGGACCTGTGTGCTCAGACCCATATTCCCAGAATAACAATAAACATTTCCACGTACTGAGGGCCTGCACTGGGCCAAGTGTGCCTGTCCTCTCATGGGCAGGATCCCCTCTGGTCCTCACAGGGCTTCAGGGGACTGGCTGACCATCCCCGTTTTACAGATGAGGAAACTGAGGCACACATGGGGACAGACCTGGCCAAGGCCCACAAAGAGGCAGTGGCAGGGGTGGGAACACCTCCCAGGGCTGCTGGCTCTTGGGAACAGGTCCTCTTACTAAGCTCGTAGCATCTGCACCCTAACAGCCCCAGGTAGGGAACCTGGGGATCCTGAGGGAAGGAGGGGCTGGTTCTGTCTCTCACCTGGGATCTGGACTTCTTCTTTTCACAGATGGGTTAGCAGTGTTCCAGGCCTTCCTTCGCACTGAGTTTAGTGAGGAGAACCTGGAATTCTGGCTGGCGTGCGAGGACTTTAAGAAGGTCAAGTCACAGTCCAAGATGGCGGCCAAGGCCAAGAAGATCTTTGCTGAGTACATCGCAATCCAGGCGTGCAAGGAGGTAGGTCCTCCGGCTGGTTCTCAGCCCTATCCCAATGCCCCGTGGCCGCTTAGAGGTTGGGGGTACCTGGATGCCCCAAGAAGGAGATCAGGAAGAGGAGAGGGCAGTGATTCCTAGGGACACTGTGCCCTGGGTGGGGAGGGAGCATGCTGGGGCCTCAGGAAGAACTGAATTCTGTTGATAACAAAAATGGCCTCTGTCAAGACGCAAAGCCTTTTATGAGTGGGCTCTCATATTTAACCCTCATGACAACTTATAAAATAGGTTTTACTGTTATCTTCCTTGTTAAAATGAGGGACAGCTTTGGAGAACCTACTCATAGTAGCTGATGTCTATTGAGTGTGTACAGGCACTCTGTGCAAAGTTCAGGAACGATCTACTGATTTCATCCCTGTATATTTTAATACAGATGGTCTTGCTTAAGTTGTACACTCCTTGAAGAATGTACTATTATCTCTAATCTATAGATAAGACAACTGAGACTCAGAGCACTTAAGTGACTCGCTGAAAGCCACACACCTAGGCATGGCGTGGGCAGCCTGACCTTAGCAGTAGTGTGTTCAGGCCCTACAGTAAGAGACCGAGCTAGGACTTGAATCTGTTCACCTGCGGGCCTCCACTCTGAACCTTAAAATGTGGAACAGAGGGGCTGGAAGGTGAGAGGTTGGATAGGCCCCACCCCTACCCCCAGCCCCATGCAGGCAGCCCTGATCATGCCACCTCTGCCCCGAAGGTAAACCTGGACTCATATACACGGGAGCACACCAAGGACAACCTACAGAGCGTCACGCGGGGCTGCTTCGACCTGGCACAGAAGCGCATCTTCGGGCTCATGGAAAAGGACTCATACCCACGCTTCCTCCGCTCTGACCTCTATCTGGACCTCATTAACCAGAAGAAGATGAGTCCCCCACTTTAGGGGCCACCAGGGCAGAGCTCAGCGTTCACACCAGGAGGGCTGGGCCCCCTCCCACCTCTCCCTCTCCCCTGTGACGGAGGAGGCAACCAAGCCCCCAGAGGCCGCGTCTCCGAACAGACAGATGGACATGTGGATGAGAGGCCTGGACCAAGAGAGGCCAAGGCCACTGGAGGAAAGAAGGACTGGCCCCACTGGGTCCCCAATGCCCCGGTACGAGGGGGCCCAAGGGCCCCAGCAGGTCAGGGGCCCTGGCTGAGCCAGATCCGGAGCTGCCGCTTCGTGTTGCGGAGACCTCGCATTGACCAAGTTCCTTAAAGAACTGGCTGACGGGGCAGGGGCTCTGGGGCTCTCCATGGGGGCTACTGGGGCTCGCAGCGCAGACCCCGCCTTGAGTTTTATTTATTTAAACAGTAGTAGGATGCTTGGCACGTCTTCCTGTAATAGGAAACCTTTGCCTCATCAGTTTTTCTAATTTACAAGTGCAATATTTTAACCAACGCCTTGTTAAAAGCCCCCTTGCAGAAAAGGTGGGCATTATTTTCCAGTTTCAGGGGATTTGCTGGTCCCAGGCACCAGTGGCAGGCAGCTGGGCCTTCCAGACTGATGAGGCCTGGAGGGGCAGGTGATGCAGTCCAACCTTGCCCAGAAATCCAGCACCCTCGAGTAAAGAGGTCCTTTACAGGCTCTGGGAAAGCATGACACCCTCAGACCACACAGCAGCCAAGTTCTGGAGCAAATAAAAGGCCTGTGTTATTTCTCAGTTTTGACTCTTTCTGTGTATCCCTTGTTTTGAGGCTTCCCAGGGTGCCTGGCGTGGAAGCTTTGGTGGCTGGGCTATTGGTCCAGCTTCCCCTCTGCTCTGGCTATCACCTGCCTCCCATCCCGGAGCCAAGACACAACCCACTGGCAGAGGTGCTCCATGGCCACCTCTGTCTCTGTGACAGATGCTCAGCCATGCATGCTCCATTTGTTATCCTCTCAAGCATGGGAGGTACGGGTTAGCCCCATTTTACAGATGAGGAGAGTGAAACACAGGCAGGTATGGTGACTTGTCCAAGGTCACACAGTGGGCAAGTAGCAGAGACAAGGTTCAGCCTAAGCCCTCTGGCTGCAAGCCTCTGGATCTCTTGTTCTCTACCAGCTACAGCGTGAAGTCTGACCTTTGCCACCAACTGGCTATGTGACCTCAGTAGGTTCCTTCACTTCTCTGCCCTGCCACACCCTGAGATTCTAGTGGAACTTTCAGGTGTCACAGGGATGGTAGGTGGGGATGGATGGGCCCAGAATCTTTGGCAGGCAGCACCTACACTGGGCAGGCTCACAGGAGCCTTTAGGACAGGAAGAGCTGGGGAGGTGACAGGGAGAAGGCTTCACAGAGAGTCCCTCTGTGCCTAATAGGAGATGCAAATTTAGGGAAGGCCTTGTCCAAAGTCACAGTTCAGGGGAGGCCCTGCACCATTCTCCTGGAGGGGTGGAAGAGAGCCTGGAACCCAGGCCAAGCTGATGCCAAAGCTTCTCCTGATGATCGCACGTAGCACCTGCCAGGGTCTTGGGGCAGGGGCCAAGGCATGGCCTGAAGGCAGGGACTAGCTCAGTTGGGCTGACTTAAAGCCGGACGGAATTGGTGGGTGGAGGAGAGGGGCTAGACGCCTCTCAGTGGATCCCGTTCCCTGCCTGGGGTCCTGGGTTCGGGTCTGCCCACCGGGGACTTGGAGATGCAAAGGACGTGGGCTGAGCAGCTACTCTTCTGCTTCTCCTCGCTAGCCTTTCTGGGTGAGGCCACCCCCATGTGTCCCCATAAGAGGAGCATCAGGAATGGTGGTCTCTGGAGGCTTAACCTGGGGCCACACATACAGTAGGTGCTCAGTACATGTTGCAGCCCTTTCCCAAGCACTGGAATGTGACAATTTCCAGGAACGAAGTTGGGTCCTCTTCCAGACACCAGGCCTGGCCATTGAGCCCTGCTTGGCTGTAATGGTGGAGGGCTTTTCTGCCTTGAAGCTGCTGGTGCCACTATGAGACAGGAAGGGCAGGGGAGCAGAGGTGTGCTTCCAGTTGGGAGGAAGGGCATCTTCTGCTTGGAGGCAACACTTGGCCCACAAGGAGGCTCCCCTTTCTTTATTCCAGGGATTTAGGCCCCCTCCAGGCCCTCTACCTTCCCACCCCAAGTTGCCATGGAAACCAGAGTCCAGGCGAACAAAGTCAGGCAGATGGAATTCCCATTTCAGAAGGCCCCACGGCCTGTGGTTTCCATTACTCACACCCGGGTCCCTTGGCCTCGGAGGGGCTTTGGCTACGTCACACGCTGGACAGCAGACTGGAAGGGCACCTGGATCCTCCTGCCCTGGGCTCCTAGGGGCCTTGGGCATGGCCCTTACCCCCTTCGGCCTTAGTCTGCTCACCTGTACAATGTCATTTGATCCCCAGGTGATTTCTTTCACCTGTGAGGAAAGAGCAGGCTTCTTGGTCTCTGGCCATCCCTGGCTGGTCAGTGTGGGATCTAAGGGCTATGAAGTCAGTATGTCCTGCCCCCTTCCCATCCCACAGGTGGGAAGACTCAGGTGGAGGGAAGGAGGGAGGGAGGGAGGCAGCTCCCAGGGAGGGAAGAGGCCCAGAGCCCACAGTTGGGCTCTAGATTTCGGCTCCTGGCTCCACCACCGACTTCTAGCTACAAATCTTGGAATCAGTCTCATAAGCTCCCTTTGCCTCAGTGTTCTCATCTATAAACTGTGCCTGTTGGCACCTGTTCCAGAGTCGTGATGACTGAGCAAAGTCACTCCTGCGGCGAGGCCAGCCCGGGACCTGGCACAGGGATATGTACGCTCCTTCAGTGGGAGCTGCTTGGTGACATCATTATTCAGGGCCAAAGGAGGTGGCAAAGCTCTTTCTCCACTGGCCCAGCCCGGGCTCTACCCTTATGAGAGCAGAGAGGGGGGCTAGAGTCTCAGACCCCAGATCCTTGTCCTTTTCAGGAACAGTTTTGCTGGTGGACAAAGCCAGCCTGTTCCGAGGACTAAGTCAGAACAGCCTGTCCCCATGCCTCTGCCCAGTCTTGGCCTGGCTGGGTGCAGTTGGGGTCAGCTGGCAAACGGTGTGAAGGGTGGAAAGGGGAGAGGGCACAGCAGTGCTGCTTGGTTGGCAGCCAGTGGGTGGAGATTCAGCACCCGCCTGCCTGTGCCTACGCCAGCTGACTTCTTGCGGGGGAGGTAAGTGCCTCGCGCTCTTGGTCTGACTTGGGGCAGGTATGGCCTCCCAGACCCTCCATCTGGTCCCAACTGCCGCCTGGTGCTTAGGTCCCTTCTTGGGTTAGTGCTTGCCTCCCTCCTGTAATGAGGGGCTCATTATCTCCAGAAACAGCTCAGGGGAGGCGCTGAAAGCCTCTAGAGAGTTCTAATGTTCTTTCCCTGGGAAGGGGGGACCGTGGAGTGAGGGCGAGGCAGTGGTGGCAGGTTTTCCTCTTCCCTGTTCCCCTCACCCTCACCAGCTTCCTCTGAGCTCCCCACCCTTACCTCCTTGCCTTGCTCCCTGGTCCCTTTGCTTATTCTCCCCTTTCTGGGTCCCTGCCGCTGACATCCTACCCCAGCAAGCCTCTCCAATTCATCTCTCTTCTGAAGGCTGCCCCAGGCCCTCCCCTGTCCCTTCCTCAGCGCTCTCGGGCCCTCCACCAACAGCCCCTGAGCCTCAGAGGAGCTGCTCCTATGCTATTGTTTGCTTACAGTCGGCAACATCTGGGAAACATCTGGCTTTGCCCGTCCTCTCCCTGGCTGGGCAGGCAGGCGGGAAGGGGTTACCCTGGGCTCCCTTTCAGGGGTTGAAGGAGGCGGTGGGGGGATGAGGAAGAGCTGTGGGGCTGATCTGAGCCTGCTCAGCCTGGGTGGGGGAGGGCAGTGACAGGTTCGGCTACAAAATAATAGCAGCTGCAGTCACAGGCTCCAAGGGCGCTCCCTGCCTTACCGCCATCAGTCCTCACAACAGGTCTGGAGAAGGTCTGAGTATTGTGTTTCTTTTACAAATGAGGAAGTTATGGTTCAGAGAAAGCGGACAAGTTTGTTGTGACTGAGCCGGGACCGGGACCCCGCTCCCTACCTTCCAGGCAGCCTCTCCTCCAGCCAGTCTGAGATGTGGTGCCTTGGAGGGGGGCTCTTACCACAGGTTCTCCTTGGCTTGAGGGCAGAGCTCCTCCAAGGAGAGCCAAGGAATGGCGGGAGCTGATGTGCGCAGAGGTATTTGGTCCCGAGCTGAATCTGGGCTCTCAGTATCGCCGAGTTGCGCTAAGTTGCCTCACCTCTCTGAGCCTCAGTCATCTCATCTATAAAGTGGGAATAATGATCCACCTCATGGGACTCCCATGGACTCAGGGAGATAATAAATATGTGTGAAGCCTCAGCACAGGGCCAGCCCCAGAGGGGGGCGGCGCCCCCCAGAGGGGCAGAGGAGGGAGGCCTGGGGCTGTGACTGGGCGATCCACAGGGTGAGGTCAGGTCCAATCCCAACCGGCTGTGCAGGAGACAGTCGCCTCTGCATCTGCCTCCTGGCCCGTTCCTGAGAGGAGGTGGCCAGTGACTCAGTGACAAGGGCAGGGCCCAAGAGGGTGGGCTCAGCAGGATCCTACCTGCCAGCCGCAGGAGCACCTGAAGAGCTCCTACATCATCAGGCAGCTGGTCTGTCCCCAGATCTGTCCCAAATTCTCCTGACCTTGGATGAGGCCCCTTCCCCTTTCTGTTGGTTTCTTCTGGAAAACAAGGAGAATCAAACTCTTCCCCCTGTCTGAGGACCTTCTGAAGGGGCAGATGCCGCTTTGTGTGCTGTGAGGGGCTGGGATCCAGGCTGAGTGTGAGAGTGTGTGTGTGTGTGTGTGTGTGTGTGTGTGTGTGTGGACATGAGTCATTAGGACTCTAAAAACAGGTTAGCCCCTTCCCCAGAGGACTGACTTGGATGGAGCTGTCCAATTACCATGTGCCCTCAGCCTCCGTGGCTGACCCCCCCTTGGGACACTGCTGTCCCTGGGCTCCAGCCTGAGGTTCAAATCCCATCTCCCTCTTGTCGCTGTGTCCCAGCTGAGCTGAGGAAGGATCTGACGGTTATTTACACATCCTTACCTTGAGGTCAAGGCCTCGCCCCACCTTACCCCTGCCGCACACCCTGGGACACTGAGCCCTGGCCAGAGCAGCCCCTGCCTTGGGGGAGGGCTCAGTTTACTCCCTGGGGTAGATATGAAAATATGAAGGGGATGGAAAAGGCCAAGTCAATGGTCCCTGGACTGGGAAGGAAGGGAGTCTGATTCTGCTGCCAATTTGTGGCAAGTCCCTCCTCTCATTGGGCCTCAGTCTCCCCATCTGAAAAATGGGTGGGAAGTTCTCTCCAGGAGCCTCATGACAATGACACCTCAAGCTGTCGTTGCTTCTCCCTCCTGGCTGGATCCCAGGAGTCTGTCTACTGCAAAGCAGTGGAGGATATGACTAGGAGCGTGGGCTTTGGAGGCTGAGAGACCTGGGTTTGAGTCCAGACTCAGATGTTTATTCACTGTGTGACCTTGGGCAAGCCACTTAACCTCTCTGAGCCACTGTGCCCTCACTTATAAAGAGGACATAGTAGCAGCTCCCACTAATAGAGTTGTGAAGAATGAAAGCAGGCACTGAGCGCTTGTGCGCCTTCCCTTCCTTGGCTGCACCTTCGTCTGCGCACTTCCCTTCACCCGGAGCACTCTTTCTCCCCTCCCCGAGTTATTGCGATAATGACGATGATAGTAGTTATAGCTAACCTTTGTCGAGCACTGAATATTTATCAGGCACTGTGATGTGTACTTGACTGACAGTTTCTTATTTTATGCTCACAGCAACTCCATGAGTTCAGAGCTAGTATTAGGAACCATTACAGCACAGTGTTCTTTTCTTTTAAGTATATTTTATTGATTACGTTGTTACAGTAGTCCCAGTTTTTTTCCCTTTGCTCCCCTCTGCCCAGTCCCACTCCCCTTAGTTCATGTCCATGGGTCGTGCATATAAGTTCTTTGGCTTCACCCTTTCCTATACTATTCATAACTTCCCTATGTCTATTTTGTACCACCTGATTATGCTTCTTAATCCCTGCACCATTTCCCCATTTCTCCCCCTTTCCCCTCCCAGCTGATAACCCTCCAAATGATCCCATATCTATGAGTCTGTTCCGATTCTGGTTTGCTTAGTTGGATTTTGTTTTCATTTTTTAGATTTAGTTGTTGATAGTTGTGAGTTTGTTCATAATTTTGATCTTCTTTTTCTTAAGTAAGTCCCTTTGACATTTCATATAATAATGGGTTGGTGATGATAAACTCCTTTTGCTTTATCTTGTCTGGGACGCACTTTATCTGCCCTTCCATTCCAAATGATAGCTTTGCTGGATAGAGTAATCCTGGTTGTAGGTCCTTGCTTTTCATCACACTGAATACTTTTTGCCAGTCCCTTTTTGCTTGCAAAGTTTCTTTTAAGAAATCAGCTGATAGTCTTATAGGCACCCCTTTGTAGGCAACTCTTTGCTTTTCTCTTGCTGCTTTTAAGATTCTCTCTTTATCTTTAATCTTTGCCATTTTAATGATGATCTATCTTGGTGTGGTCCTCTTTGAATCTAGCTTGTTTGGGACTCTCTGTGCTTCCTGGACCTATATGTCTATTTCCTTCGCCAAATTTGGAAAGTTTTCCTTCATTATTTTCTCACATAAGCTATTGATTTCTTGCTCTTCCTCTTCTCCTTCTGGCACCCCTATGGTTCGGATGTTGGCATATTTAAAGTTGTCCCAGAGGTTCCTAAGCCTCTCCTCATTTTTTTCAATTCTTGTTTCCTCATTCTGTACTAGTTGACTGTTTTTTCTTCCTTATGTTCCAGATTATTGATTTGAACCCCGGTTTCCTTCCCTTCACCATTGGTTTCATGTGGCTTTTCCTTCATTTCATTTAGCATAGCCTTCACTTCTTCCCTTATGCATTTGCTGTACTCAAGCATATCTGTCAAGCCTGTGAGCATCTTTATCACCAGTGTTTTGAAGTCTGTGTCTATTAGGTTGGCTATTTCCTCGTCTGTTAGGTTGGCTATCTCCTCGTCACTTAGTTCTCCTACTGGAACCTTGATCCGTTCCCCCTTTTGGGCCATGCTTCTCTGTCTCCTCATCTTGACAGGCTCCTGTGTTTGTTTGTCTCTGTGTCTTAGGTAGAGCTGTCACACCTGTTACGTTGTAAGGGGTGGAACCTTAGGTATTCATCAGTACAGGGCAACCCATTTCACCACGTTGTGGCGCTGTATGTGGGGGAGGGGTCTGAGAAGGAACAATGCCACTTGCTCAGCACTCGCCCCTTTTCCAGGCACTTCTCCCACTTCCATATGGGACTAGCACCTCTCTAGCTGTTGACCTAGCCCTCATTCCCAGAGTGGGTGGGTCTGTGGACATTCTAGGACCGTGGGGGCCCTGTCTGGATGAGTATTTCTTCTTTATATCTTTGTTTGTGGGACTTCCATGCAGCTTGATTTTCTGGAACTTCTGGTTTTCCCTAGTTTTGAGGTAGTTATATTCTTTTTTAGTTGTGGAGGGAGGCACAGCGTGTCTGTCTAGGCCTCCATCTTGGCTGGAAGTTGCAATGTTCTGAGGACAGACTCTGGAGTCAGATGGCTTCCAGTAACTCCCAGCTCCTCTGCTTAGATGTGTGACCTGGGGCAAGTTGCCTCAGTTTACCCATCTCACATGGGGATGGAAATAGTACCTGTACCATAAAGAAGCTATAATGAGAATTTAAAGAGTTAATATAGTTCTTGGAACAGTGCCTGGCACATTGTAAATGTTATGTAACTATATTGTTAACTAAACCTCTATTTCTCAGGCAAGAAAACTGAGGTGCAGAGAGTTTGGGCCTTGCCCAAAGTTACACAGAGACAAGAGGGAAATGAGATTTGAACCCAGGCTGGCTGACTTCAGAACCCAGGCTCTTGAGAACTAGACTAACTCCCTTCCCCTTCTCCTCAGAGCTCACTTCCTTTGGGAAGCCTTCCCTGATAGCCTTTACTGGAGAAGGGCCCCTGCTATCTGCTCATAAAGTGCTTTGTCCTTTTTTAAAAATAGAACTTGCCACAGATTGTAGTTACTTATACATATGTGTTCAGTTCATTATTGTTTGTCTCTTCCTCTCAACTATAAAGTCCTTGAGGGCAAGGACCATGACTGTCTTATTTCTTACTGCTTCCCCAGCATTACCATATTGCCTGATATATAGTAAGCGCTTAATACATACTAATTTAGCAGACAGAAGGCATACAGTGCTTAGCACAGTTGATTGTGTAGGATAAACTCATGAAAAAGGATAGCCCAGATAAGAAGCCCCTATATAAGTTAAGATTAAGTTCTATTGTGAGTGACAGAATACATAAAATAAAAGTTCCTATCTCTATCGCCTACAGGAAATTCATATATAAGCAGCCCAGGGCTGGTGTGTCATCTTTGTGATGAATGGGCACCTTAATTCCTTCTCTGTTGTTGCTTTGCCATCCTCAAAATGTAGCTTCTACCTCATAGCTAATGTAGCTGCTTGAGCTCCGGCCATCACTTCTGCATTCCAATCCTCAGGAAGGATGACGGGTCTAAGAAAGGGGCGGTCAAAGGTGAATGTCCATTCTTTCTTAGAGAAGCTTCCCAGGAACTGCCACATGACACTCTCTCTTACATCCCATTGATCAGAAGTTAGCCACATGGTCACTAATTACTAGAGGCTGGAAATGTAGTCTTAATCCGGATAGCCATATAACCACATAAAATTCAGAGATGCTATTCCTCTGGAGTGACAGAAAGGTAGAACAGGTGCGGGAGGACAGCTAGCCATCTCTGCCACAGTCACCGCTGCCAGACATCCATCCCTCAGGGCTGTGGAGAGAAGCGGGGCAAGGGGAGCATGTATTAGTGAGCTCTTGTCCCACTAGTGCTGCAAACCAACTCCTCCAAAGCTCAGCAACTTAGAAGAACCATCACCTATTCTCTCTCACGGGCAGCCATAGTCAGCGGACCCAGGAGGTGCGGGCGAGACTTCGCTCCTCATTGTAGGCGGAGCGCAGATCGGCTCCATGTGACCCCTCCCTGCAGGCTTCAGAAGGGCCAGCATCTGTCTTCCTGGGGCAAGTTCTCACTGCAATGAAAGTGGTTGGGGGTTATTTTATGTTTAACTTTGAAATAATTACATAGTCACAGGAAATTGCAAAGATAGTACAGCGGCGTTCCATATACCCTTCACCTAGCTCCTGCAGTGGTTCCATCTTACATAATTAGAGTTCAATATCAACACCAGAGTCAGACAATAGTGAGTTCCATGTCACTTTATCACACGTGTAGATGCTAGAACCACAACCGCAATCAACATACAGACCTCTTGCACCACACAGATCTCTCTTGATCCTTTTGGCTGGCCACACCCATCCTCCGCCCCCCACCATCCCTGACCTCCCGCAACCCCTGATCTTCTCCCCCTTCTATATAATTTTGTCATTTTAAGAATGTTATATAAATGGAACCGTGCAGTGTGTGACCTTATGAGATTGTCTTCACCCATCGTCATGTTCTCGAGTTCCACCCAGAATGTGCATATTGAGAGTTCAGTCCTGTTTCTGAGCAGCGTTCCGGGGTGTGAATGGACGCACACCACTTGGTTCTACCGCTCACTCATTGAGGGACGTTTTGGTTGTTTCCTGTTCTTGGCTATTACGTATGGTAAGTATAGGTTTAATTTTTAAGAAACTGCCAAACTGTTGCCCAGAGTGGCTGTATCATGAGAGAGCCAGTTTCTCTGCCACTTTGCCAGCACTTAGCGTTGCCCCTGTATTTTATTTTAGCTGCTGTGATAGGTGTGAGGCGGGAGCTCACCCGGGTCTTCATTTGCATTTCCCTAATGGCTAGTGAGAGGAGCGAGGGAGCATCTTTTCATGTGCATTTATTTGCCATCTGTAGATCCTCTTTGG
Organism: Furipterus horrens; assembly: GCF_987537825.1. NCBI lineage: Eukaryota > Metazoa > Chordata > Mammalia > Chiroptera > Furipteridae > Furipterus > Furipterus horrens. The sequence goes on from NW_028327174.1 coordinate 187,431,779, forward strand.
TAAAACCTCTCTTCACGCTTTTTGCCTATTTTCTAATTAGAGTGTTTGCTTTTTTACTGCTGAGTTTGAGAGCACTTCATTTATTCTATATACAAATCCTTTGCCAGGTGTGTGATTTACAAATAATTTCTCTCCGTCGGTAGCCTGTTTCATCCTCCTCATGTGTATCTTGCAAAGCAAATGCTTTTAAATTTTGATCAAGTTCAATTTATTATTTTTTACTTTATGGATCATGCTTTCGGCTTATGTCTAAGAACTTTTTACCAATTCTTGTGTCTTAAAGATTTCTCCTGTGTTTTCTTCTAAAAGTTTTGTAGTTGTCTGTTTTAATCTGTGGTCCCTTTTGAGTCAGTGCTTGTGTAAGATGTGACGTTTAGGCTGATGTTCATTTTTATAAAGATGTTCGATTACTCTAGCACCATTTGTTAAAAAGACTGCCCTTCATCTGTTGTTTTAAAAAAAACAACAACTTGATTCAGATGTAAGCTGTTTAAAGTATACAACTGAATGGCCTTTAGTAGAGTCACAAAGTTGTGTGATGCTCACCACAATCAATTTTAGAACATTTTCCTCACTCCCTTCTCTATACCCCCACCTCCCCAGCCTTGGGCAGCCACTGATCTACTTTCCTGTCTCAGATTTGACTGTTGTGGACATTTTATGTGAATGGAATCATAAAATATGTGGTCCTCGTGTCTGGCTTCTTTCACTTAGCATGATGTTTTCAGGGTTCATGTTGTGTCATGTGTCAGCAGTATGTTTTTTCTTTTAATTGCCTGATACTATTTCATTGATATATCACATAATATACCATATTTTATTCATCCACTCATTAGTTGATGGACATTTGAGTTGGGGTAATTATAATGTTGCTATGGACGTTCACATACAAGCTTTTGTGTGGACATGTGTTTTCAGTTCTCTTGGGTATATACTCAGGTGTGCAATTGCTGCATCATAAACAAGCTCTATGTTTCACTTTTGGGGGAACTGCCAAACTGCACCATTTGACATTCAGTGTGTGCGGGTTTCAGCCTCTCCTTAGCTTCACCAACACTTGTTATAACGTGTTTTTTTATTATAGTCATCCTAGTGGGTGTAAAGTCTTATTGAACTGCTTCTGCACCTTTGTAAAAATCAGTTGGCCATTCTTGTATGAGTCTATTTCTAGATTCCTTATTCTGTTCTGGACTTCTATGTTTCTATGCCTCCACCAAAGCCACACAGTCTTGAAATTAAGTAGAGTGATTCTTCCCACTTTATTCTTTTTTTTTTTTTCAAAAGTATTTTAGTTATTGTAGTTTCTTAGCCTTTCTGTGTAAATTTCAGGGTAATCTTGCCTAATCTACAAAAAGTCTTCCTGAGGTCCTGACAGTAATTGCATTGGACTTCAATTTGTGGAGAACTGGTATCTTTCCTATGCTGAGTCTTTTCATTCATGAGCATGGTATGCTTCTCCATTTACCCAGAGCTTTGATTTCTTCCACCAGCCCTTTGCAGTTTTCAGCATACAAGTCTTGTTTTGTTAGATTTATACCTAAGTATTTAATTCTTTTTTCAGTGATTGTAAATGACATTCTGTTTTTCATTTCAGTTTCCATGTGTTATTTGCTAGCACAGAGAAATACACTGGGTTTTTATACACTGATCTTGTACCTTGTGACCTTACTGAACTACTACATAGTTCTAGGAGTTTTTTCGTAGATGCCTTGAATTTTTCTACATTGTTAATCATGTCCTGTGCAAATAGGTATAGTTTTACATTTTCCTTTCTGATCTGTATGTCACTTGTTTCTCTTTCTTGCCTTGTTGGGCTTCAGTCTTTCATCAACAAATCCAATATTAGCTGTCAGAGCTCTTTTATAGATGTTAATGCTTTATTTAGGAACTATTTTATTTATATATACTTATATTTCCATAAATGTTAAATATGAAGTTTTTTCCCTTTAGGATGTTGCTCTTGATTTCAAATTTTCTGACAGTTTTTATCATGAGTGAGTGTAGAATTTCGTTAAGTTCTTTTTCTGCATTGATTTATATGATCATATAACTTTTCTTGTTTAGCCTGTGACTGTGGTAGGTTATACTGATTGATTTTTCAAGTGTTGAACTATTCTTGCATCCCTGGAAGAGACTGCATTTTGTAATGGTGTATATCTTTAATATGTTTCTGAATTCTATTTGCTAATATTTTGTTAAGAATTTTTGCATTATTTACATGAGGTGTGTTGGTCTATAATATTTTTGTCTTTTGGTGCTGTCTTTGTTAGGTTTGGGGATCAAGGTAATAGTGCTTCCTAAAAATGATTTGGGAAGTGCTCCCTTCTGTTTTCTGGAGGAGATTATATAGAATTGGTGTTAATTTTTCTTTCAGATGCAACTGTATTTTAAAGCCTCTGTTTGAAACTTGTCTACTGATATCCCATTGGCCAAAACAAGTCACATGGCTGTGCCCAATGTCAAGGGCAGGAAGGACCGTCTGCCTCCAACATACAGAAATGTAAGCTCACAGGGCAAAGGGCGTGGATGTTGGAGGGGTGAAGCACAGGAACCAGGGAGGGAGCTCACACAGGCCTGGGAGCTCACCTCTGGGGTGTATTTCACCCAAACTAAGCTCTTCATTTCAGGCTGCAAGCACCCACAGACCAATGCAAGCCGGGTCTTCTTGGGACCCATGTCTGCCTGACCGGACCTTCCCAGGAGGGGCTTTGGGGTAGTATTTGTGCAACACAGGTACCCTCACTTTAAACACAGCTTAGGAATCAAACCCCTCCAATGTAAAAATGGCACCAGACTTTCATAACAGAACAATTAATGATCAAATTCCCAGATTCTGAGTTTAAAAGATAGGATTTAATATACTCAATTTGGTTGATTCCCATTTTTCCGACAATTTCATCCACCAGCCTTCCTGTGAGTGACAACTGTGTTTGTATCCATCAGGGATTCAGAGGAAGGTGGAGTCTGGCCCCTCTGCAGCCTCATTGTCCCTGTCCCTGCTCCCCTGCCCCCCACCTCCAGGTAGACTCACTGGCACCCCAGAGCCTTGGTTCAGAGACTGTGCCCCCCAATACCTTTGAGTGACGTCCCAAGTCTAGAGGAGGGCCCTTCCCTGGGTTGTCCCAGCACTGTGGTCAGGTGATTCAGCCCTGGAGTTGCCTTTTCACTTGTCTGCTTCTCCCCTGGACTGCCAGTCCCTCAAGGGCTGTAGCTGAGTGGCCGTCTGGGTCCCCGGCACCCAGCCCGGGACCCAGTCCAGAGCAGGTACTTGGCAGCTGATGGCTGAAGGCCTGGATGGTTGAAGGCTGACTTTGCCATTCATGGCCCAGAGGCAGAGCCTCTGGAGTCTGCGCGATGTGTCTCTGGTGAGCAAAACCCTCCACGAGGCCCCAGTGGTGTGCTGAAGGCCCGTCTCTCAATCCGCACCATCCCTTAGCTTCCCGCTCAGAACCGTGATTACCCCTTAGACAGGAACCTTAGAGGAGGCCCTGGAAGTAAAGGCAGTCAGGGGACTTGCCCAGGCAAGGTGTGGCCTTGCAGGTCAGCAAAGCCTTGGCTGGCATTCAGGGCCCTCTCAACCAAGCCTTAGATTTCCTTGAAGACTCATTTTTTTTTTTTTTTTTTGCACTACCCAATAGGTTCCCACAACCTCTCGTTGTTCTGGTCTGCTTCATCCCTCATCCCTTCGCTTCTGCTGTTCGTGTCACCTGGAATGCCTGTCCTTGTTCCTTGTAGCCTGTTCTTCTAGGCCCTTCCTCCCAACCCTCCACAGGCGAAGTCTGAAAGTCTGCACCAAGTCTGTGCCCTCAGAATTATAGCCGGCCTTGAATTTGTCGCAAATGTGCGGGTTTGAGTTTGGACTCCCCTCCGAGGGTGACCTGGGATCTGGCCAGGCTGGACCTCCTCCAGAGCAGTGGCCCGGGAGAATGGGGCAGCTCCTGACCCCTGACTGAGATAAGCAGCTGGACACCCCATGCTCCACGGCTATTTTTAGCTGCTGGTTCCCGGCAGGCCTGGCCTGGTTTGGGCCTGGAGGGAGAACAATGGCCTATTGAGCTTCATTCAGCCCTGTGCCCCGTGAGGCCCTGGGGAGGGCAATAACAATGTGCGTGTTGGGGGGCTGGGAGCAGGGCTCAGACGCAGGGGGGCCGAGGTTGCCTGCCCCCCATGCCCACCAGCAGGAAAAGCTCCTCTTGAGAGCTCTTTGTCAGACTTCCTGCGGGGCCAGGTGCGGGGCCAGCTGGGTGATTCTGGGAGCCTGTCTTCATTGGCAGCACCACTGCCACCGTGTCTGTGGGTCTGACACTGTGCTAAGCACCGCACGCCCAGTCTCATATTCATCAGGTCAGTGGACAGATGTGGAGACTGAGGCCCCAGCTCAGAAAGGTCAGTCGCTTGCTCGCACACAGCAAACAAGAGGAGCCGTCAGGATTCAAACCCACATCTTCTTTGTCTCCTTCTAGAGGGCAGGACATGCCGAACCTTCCGGTCCCAGCTTTTCCCTCTCAGGTCCTCCTGGACCTGTGGGCTTTGGTCTCTCCTTCCTAATGGCTTTGACTCCATAAATGACCTTGCGCATGTCACTTGCCTGCTATGTGCCTTCTGTAAAATGGAGGGAGCCTTTCTCTCAGGGCTGTTGAGAGTGGTACCACAGGCCAGGTGTGGGAGGAAAACAGAGGGGGGTGTTGTCAGTTTCTCCCCGTTCCAGCATTTGATGATTCAAAGAGCCAATGAACCAAAATTCTGTTTCTCCTGGAAGGTGTTTGTCCAGGCAATGAACGCTCTGTGAAACTCTCAGCATGTGGTGGGTCCAAGGCTCCAAGGGGTCGCCGGGTCAGACCTGGCCAGTGCCTTCTGGGAATTCACTGTCTGAAAGTGGGGACAGGCCCAGACACAGGGGATGACAGCTCAACAAAAGAGATGCCACCACAACAGAGTGCCACAGACCAGGTGGCTTAAACAATAGAAATTTCTTCCTTCACAGCTCTGGAGGCTGGAAGTACAAGATCAAGGTGTGGGCGGCGCTGTTTCTCCTGAGTCCTTGCTCCCTGGCTTGCAGGTGGCCTCCTTTTCCTATGTCTTCGCATCGTCTTCCCTCAGTGCGCACCCGTGTCTGAGTTTCCTCTTATAAGGACAAAAGCCCATTGGATTTGGGCCCACCCTTTAATGACCTTGCTTTAACGTAATCTCTGGAGGCCCTGCCTCCAAATATCATCACGTTCTGAGGTATTCGCGGTTAGGACCTCAGTATATGACTTTGGGGGGACACAACCGAGTCAGAACAATGGCTATTTAAAATAAGTGACAGCAGCTGCTTTTGCATATTGGCAGAGAGGGAATCTGTCTCATGAGAGGTCCCTCCTGAGTCTCCAGAAGAATCAACCAGACAAAGTTCTCCATCAGAACGTGAGAAGGGGGAGGGACTCTGAGAGGGGGAGGAGAGGGGCTTTGGGAGAGGAGAGGGAGGGGTTTTCAGAACCTTTCAGAGGCCAGGTCGCCTGCTACCCCAGCTAGTGAGAGATTATGTGGGTGAGGGTTGGTTGACAAATTCCTAAGAATTACACTGTCTGACGGAACATCAGCTTGTCTTGTGCTCAGCCCTGGAATTGCTCTCTGTCATCTCCAGAACATCAAATTAATTTTGATGTTACAAGGCCTTTGGGAAAAGGTTGGGGGGAGGTGACTCCAGAATGGAACCAGTGGGCCACTGGGGCTGAGGACAGGCATAGGGGTTGAGAGCAAGGAGGACCTATGGGCAGTCATAAGCCGCACTGAAATCCACAGGACCTTGGGGACAATATGCCAGGCCTGTGGGTGAGGAATGGAGTTATCTCACCCAGATAAGACAGCAATAACAGGAGGATCTGGGGACACCAGGCAGCCTTACTTGAGAAGGAGACACCTACTCTGGCCTGGAAGGGTGGGTATCAAGGCAGGCTTCCTGGAGGAGGTGTGAGTCAGAGATTGCAAGAGGAGGGCAATGCATTCCAAGCAAAGTATCCTTCGAGGGCAGAAGCCTGGTGTCTCTGCAGACTCTAGTTCACAGCTTGCTGAGCAGTTTCCTATGTGCCAGGTCTCAAACTTGGCTCTTACGTAGGTAATGAAAGCACGTGGTCATGGGTTACTGGCCATAGCTGGTATGAGGGTTGCAAGGTGAAGAGGTGCAAAAGAGAGCATAGAGGGTGCTGGCCAGACTGAGAAGGGTCTGGAACGCTCAGGTACAGATGAAGGACTTAATGCCTAAGGTGTGGAGCCAGGAGAGGCTTTGACTAGGGGCGGATCAAGTGAGCTGTCCCCAGAGGGGGCAGTGCCTGATGGCATTTACCCATGTTGGGGTAGACATGGAGTGGTGAACAGGACAGTGGGAGACAGGTGAGAGGTCATGGAGGGCCAGTTGGGCAATGTGGCTGCTGGTGACATCTTGACGAATGTCCCACTTATTCCACGGAGTGCCTGATGGTTGCTTTCCAAGAACTGCTGTTGGTTTCTGCCCTGCAGCTTCTGCTGGGGCCAGGAGGGGAGAGGCCTTGGCACAGTCGGGCCTTACTTGTCACTCGTGCTGACCAGGGCAGCCCGGGACGGAAACAAGACACACGTTTATCAAGTGCCTCCCTGGTGCCAGGCCTATGCCAAGTACTTCACACACCCTCACGTGGTGCCCCAGTGTCCCGGGAGGCAGCTTTGTCATCCCCATTTCACAGAGGAGGCTCAGGGGAGGAGGAAAATCTGTCCCTGGGCTGGGAAGGCCTTGAATCTGTGCCTTTTTGCTGGAAGAGCCCATCTCCCTAGAAGCTCCCCTTGGCCCCAGTTGGGCTGCCACCGTTTCCAGGAAGTAAGGGGTGAGCCCCTCACGGCCCTTGCTGCCTGGGGACAGAGGGGTTACACGGGTAAGAGGGTGCCTGGCCGAGCTGTGCCCTGCTCCATCACTGCCTGCATCCCCCCACACACACCCCAGCGCCAGTCCTCAGCAGAGCCTGGGTCTCAGACGTGCAAGAAAAAGGCCACACCCCTCATGGAATAAAAACCCTATAAGCCTGCAGGCCACCCCTAACTTTCCTGCTTGATCCCCAAAGCCAAGAAGCTGCCTTTCTGGCTCCCAGGGGCCTGTCTCCACTCTGTCTCCCCTCTGACCCTGTTTCCGCCTCTGATAAAACGAGTGTAAGAATGAAGGGACATATGTCTGTAGATGGCTCAGACCCAAGGGCAGCTCTGGGTGCCATCGCAGGGACAGCTGTGATCTTTGCTGTTGCCGCTGCCTTGCCACTTTGGCCCCAAAGGCCAGCTGCCATGGGGAGGAGAGAGGGGGCTCTGGCTTCTATTCTGCGGGTGACAATGGCCACATGCTTCGCTGAATTTCATCTTTGTAACCTGTGCACCTCCTTGAGACTCCTAATGCAAGAGTGGGGACCCCTGGTTCCGTCACCCCCTTCCAGGGGGACATTGGGCTTCAAGTCTGTCTTGCTCCTCCACAGTCCTTCACCCAGTGCGTGACTTCCCTCGTTCCCCAGCACAGGCCCGAGGCCGTGGGCCGGAACCTGAGCATGGCAGCGTGAGAGCGCAATTGTGCTTGCATGTGTGTCAGGGGACAGATGGAGGCACTGGGCTGGGCAGCCGTCCCCTCCATATCTATGAGCTCATAAACCGCTGTCCTGGGGATCCTCTTGCAGAGAAACTTCCCTGCCAGCTCCGCCCAGCAGGGAGAGCATATGGAAAATTGGAGCAAGCCCTCATCTTGGGTCAGGGAAAAAAATCTTCTTTTCCCCCTTCTCTCTAAAAATATGCTCGGGCCTTTTTGGAGTCTGCATGCAATAAAAACCAGCTGTGGCTCTGATGGCCCCCGCAGCCTTTGCCTGAGGAGGAAGAAAATAAAAACAGCCTTGGAGGCAGAGTCTATGCATGCGTCCAGGCGCTGCGCCCAGCCTCCAGCCACCTCCAGCCTGGAACTGTGTCCCAAATGTGCACCTAACAGTCTCTGTTTTTATCCTGGTGAAGGCTCAGGGCACCAGGGGTCACATAGGCCTTCCTCTTTTTAATTCTTGGTGCTGAGGATGGCAAGATGGCAAGAGATGGGTGCGACTTGGCCTCTGCTCCCAGGTACCTCTCCATCTCCTCCCCATCTCCAGATGAGCACTCAAGCTACCCAGAGCCACCCGAAGGGAGGTGGCCAGCCTGAAAGCAGGTGGGTGAGGCTGCGTCTGACCAGAATGTAAGGCAAAGGTGTGTGTGTAGGGGGGACACAAGGAGATCAGCCTTGGGAGGTAGACTGGGACCTTGGATGCTGGGTGAGATGTTCAGTGGGTGATAGGGAGCCATGTAAGGTGCTTGAGCAGAGGAAGGACTTGTCTAGAGGTGTGCTGCTGGGAGGATGTTAAGAGGGGAAGTCTGATACCCTCGTTGGAGCTGAGGTTTTATTGGGAGTCCCTTAAGGAGGGAGCCACATCTGCTAACTGGACTTCTGGGTACCCTGGCCCATCCCCATGGCACAAGAGCTGCTGGAGGAGAGTATGGAGAAGTGACAGGGATTGGGAGTCAGGAAACCTGGCTTGTAGTTCCAGCTCTGCTGTGGACTTGTGTGGCCTTGAATAGATCATTCTCCTTTCTAGGTCTCTACTTTCCCACCTGCAAAAAGGGGCCATGGGGTCTTTACCTTCCCTGGAATATCAGTGCTGTGTGGGCTCCTGATAAGTGGTGAAGAAGGTGGACCCCAGAGAGGGTATTTGTTTTTCTGTGTTTTGGCTTATGTATTTCACTTAGCATAACGTCCTCAAGGTCCATCCATGTGGTAGTGTTTCAGAATTTCTTTCCTTTTTAAGAGTGAGTGATAGTCCATTGCATGTATAAACCACATTTCGCTTATCCATTCTTCTATTCAAAGACACCTGGGTTGCCTCCACGTTTCGGTTATTGTAAATAATGCTATGAACATGGGTGTTATTTTCTGTTTTATTTGATAGTGGCCATGCTAATGGGTGGGAGGTGCTATCATGTTGTGGTTTTGATTTGCATTTCACTAATGGTTTGTAATGTGGAGCATCTTTTCATGTGCTTTTTGGGCATTTGTGTCTCCTTTTGAGCAGGTGGCTGCTTCTCTCTCCTTCCAGCTCCCAATCCTGGGCTTCCCGTTCCTGGACGGCCAGGCTTTGTGCACCTGAAGCCCAGAGGCCCTCTGACGCTTGAGCTAGAAGAGCAACGGGACCCTGGGCTTCCCCAGGGGGAAGGGGTCCCTGCAGTTTCCACGTCCAGCCTCTCATTGTACATATGAGAGGACTGCAGTCCGGACAAGTTAAGTAACTAGTCCAGGGTTGTCCTGAGATGCCAGACGGTGCTGGATCCCGGCGCTGCTGGTGGTTGGCACGCCCGCTCTGAACTTCAAGCCCTTTCTTCCCGCCCTTCCCTGGAGCCCTTTCTCCCCCACCCCACCCCCTTCCCTGAAGCTCTGCTCAGCTACCACCCTCTTGCATTTTTGCAAAGTGATGTCAGCTGCAGATAATGGTTTTTCCGTTCCTGGTGGAGTAGGAGTTCCAGATATTGCGCTTTGGGGGAGGGGTTCAGGAGAGCTGATTGTTTACCCCTCAGGCACAGGGGATTGGGATGGGGGTAGACCCCACCCCCACCCCTGGCAGCGTAGTCTGAGATGCCTAGGCAGGCCCATTGTCTCAGCCCTCTGAGGGCCCCTGAGAGGAGTCTCCGCCTCCTCCTTGTGCAGATGGGAGTCTGAGGCCCAGAGAGAGCAGGGCCTTGTCCAAGCTCACACAGCATTTCGAGGCAAAACCTGGACTCACACCCAGACTCCTAACATCCTAGGCTGCTTGCCCATATGTTAGGGTCAGAGACCCTGATATTTTGGGCAAGGGGGCGTTTGTTGTGGGGACTGTCCTGTGCGTTGTAGGATGTTTAGCAGCATCCCTGGCTCCTGCCCACTAGATGCCCATAGCACCTCCCCTGAGTTGTGTGTGACAGCTGAAACTGTGTCCAGCTATTGCCACATGTCCCCTTGCACCCTCAAGAGGAAGCAAAATTGTCCCCCACTGAGAACCACTGCCGTGGTTGGGGCACCTGAGAGCAGTCACATCTCTACCACTCCCATTTTTAGACGCATTTTTGGGTGACGGCAATAGGAGAGTCTGGAAAAAGTTTCTTTGTCCCCAGGAAGAAAGTAACCCACTGTCTTCCAAGCCTTCTTGAACCCGAAGCCCCACAGTGCTTTGTCTGTGGACCTGACTTCATGTCTAACACCTTCAGGATGAAGAGGTAGCCCTTCACCCTGAGGGGGCTGCACGGGGCTGGCAGGGGTCCAGGCCCTTCTCCTGGCCGGGAACCCTGCTTCCTCTGACCACTCTTCTTGGAGCCGATCTGCCACTTTTATTTTCTTGGAGAAATAAAAATAAGCACTGGTTTTCGTAATCCCATTCCCAATCCCATCTGAAAAAACCAGGCTCCTGCAGCTTGGCAGCCAGAGTGCTGAGGGCTGTGTCTGGCAGGACCTGGAGTCACCATGGGCTCTCGAACATCGCAGCAGGCACGGCCGACATCTCCTTTCCTGTTACAAGGTTCCTTGGAATTCGAGCAGCCCCGGGGGCGGTCCGTGGGCAGGCGGAGTTCGGAGGAAAGAAGCCCCAGTCAGTCCAGAGGCCAGCTCAGCTTCTGACTTGCTGTGTGACTCCGAGTCATCGCTCCTGTCCCCTCTGGGCCTCAATTTCCCCATCTGTGAAGTGGGAGGAGCACTGTTTCCAGGGACCACGTGCATGAGAATCATTTAAGGAATGTGTTCTTAAAATGACTAGTTTTAATTCCTTCCCCAGATGTCCGAAAGTTTTTATGAGCTTCCTCCCAAGTGATTTTGGTGCCTTTTACTTTGGGGATCCACTGCCCCAAGGACCCAGAATTTCCCCTCCAGACCTCGAGTTTGAACACCCTACAGTTCTGCAGGGTCTCCCTTTTCCCTTCTCAACCAGCGTGTCTCCCCCAAGGCGAGAGGGCAAAATTATGTGGTGGGTCAGGACTGGGCATTGCTCCTGAAATTTATCTGCTATCAAGCTCTTGGCAGGGTCCCTGAGGTCCCCAATCCAAATGAAATCCTGGTTAAAGCCCTCTATTCCTGCCACGATGCAACTCTAGCGGCTAGTTACAGAGTTTGGTTTCAAAATTGTGCTATTTATTATTCTGGTTGGATTGGCTTGTAAACCCGTGTGTAGTCATACATCATTTATAACTGTATTATTCCACAAGAATGCATTTTCCAGATGCGGTTTCTTCCTTCTGTGAAAGACTAAAACATTTTTTTCTTTCTTTTAATGTTAAATGGAAGCCTATCCCAATGTGTTACCTATTTATGTCATCTTAAATGGAGGTGAGGGAACATAATTTTACTCATCCTTGACACCCAAGGGCTGGCACTATGAGCTTCAACTATTGCACACCTGATGCTTTTAGGGACTCCTAAACTGTATGGTCACTGTCCTTGCGTTTGCTTTTTAAAGTTTTGTTTTGCTTTTATTTTTATAGTGAGTATTTCTTTACAGCATGTCAGCAGTTGTGTCTTACCACTGCCATGACAATGGCTTGTCGGGGAAAACCGATGACCCACGGGTGTTAGAACTGTTCGTGCTACGAGAGCTGGTAAACAATGGAGGAGACTCTCTGATGAGCTAAGGACATGAACTTTTTACTTTGATTTTAGCGGCTGGGAGTAGGGGGTAGTTTCTGTCTTTCTGATTTTAAGCCCAGTTCCAGATGCCTCTGATAGCTTTCTGGAAAACGAGGAATTTGTAAGCATAAACTTTTCCATGTAACTAATTTACATTCCAGGTGGACTTGTTTTGTTTCTGAATTGGAAATGCCTTCATCTCCTCCTCAACCACATCCTGCTCTTGGAGAAGCGGCTCCACCTCTAGCCTGTGACACAGGCCCCAGCTCCCTGGCTACCTGATTTCACTTGGACCTATCAGATTCTCTGGCTAGAAACTTGGCACCTGGGATTCAGAATAGGGGGAAATAGTTACCCGGGGGAGCTGAATTTGCCGGCCATGAGACTCGGGGCTGAGACTGCTGTGGGGAGCTGCCCTCCTGGGTCATGGGCAAGCCCCAAAGCCAGGCTGTGGAGCCTCCCTGAGCAGGGATGCAGGCAGGTGTGTGTGTGTGTGTGTGTGTGTGTGTGTGTGTGTGTGTGTGTGTGTAGTGGGGAACACACAAGGGTTCCAAGCTCCTGAGGGAGGGGCTGGCCCTGTCACAGAAAATCAGGGCCTGAAATCCCTCTGCATTTGGGAGAATGAGACCCTGGGACAGGCGGAGACTGACCCAAGGTCACCCAGGAGGGATGTGGCTAAACTAGACTTGAACTCTGCCACGCTTATTCTGCCTTCCTTTCCAGACACCTGACTCAGGGTGGATAGGCCATGTCACCTCGCTCTCTTCTGCCACATTGTCTGACCCCCCTGCTGGAATCTGACGAATAGGCAGGTGCTGGTGGGCATGGCACGATTTGCTTCAAAATGTCTCCCCAACAGCTGGTCACAACATGTACAATTCCACCAACTCCCAGTTCCAGAAGTCGTCCTGGGAAGGTGAACACCATGCGTCTTGTTTCCAGGAGGGATAAAGTCATGGTTTTAAAGGCCCAAGATAAGGAAACCCACATTCACTGAATCCCCAGGCAATTTATCCCCATCACTCCCAGTTTGCAGGGGAGGAAACAGGCTCCGAGGGAAGGACGAGGTGACTTGTCCAAGGTCAGACAGCAGGTTAGGAGTAGGTTTCACGTCTGCTTCCAGAAGCCAGGCTCCTTGCTGCATGCTGGAGTTGGGGGTGGGCAGGTACAAGATGGAATCATTCAGTGGGAAGAGACCTGGCCTGGAAATGAGAGCCAACTGGTTCCACAACCTTGGACTCTTTTCTGGGCCTCAATTTCCTCACCTCCAAAGGAGGGTTGGACTGGATGTTCCCTGGAGTCTCAGAGAACTCCAGGCTGAGAGTGAGGCCGGGTGCTGGAGCCTAAAAGGAGGATCTAGTTGCAAGAGCTGACTGTCTTCCTGGGGTCCAGGTTCCAAGTGACAGTAAGAGCATGGACTCTGGGGCTTGACTGCTGCGTTTCCAGTTGCCCTGCTCCACCCACTACGGCCATGTGGGCTCAAGTAGGTTCAGTGAATGGCTTCAGCCTCAGTTTCCTCATCTATAAAATGGGGATAATAATAGTATCTGCCTGGTAGTGAGGATGAAATAAGTTACTATGTATAAAGTCAGAGCAGTGCCTGGCTAGCAAATGTGCCACGTGTGTTCATTATTGCCTCGATCCCCACACCTGTGGCACCCCTTAGGGGTGAGAAGGGGTAAGCTTCCCATCCTGCTGAGCCTCCACCTCCTCCCACGTGAGGTAGCAGCCCTGCCATCCAGCAGCTGGTCCCTGTGGGCCTGTTTCCTGGGCAGAGTGAGTCCATGAACACTCAGACATGACACATGGCCTGGCCATCCCCACCGTGACCACAAACGGCCAGTCCTGGGCTAAAAATACCACTTTCATGAATGGAGCCAGGGAGGGCCGTTCTAGGACCGCAATTACTGTTTGTGTTAAAACCCAGTCTCTGGCTCTCCACCTCTGCCTGGAAACCCACCCCTCTCAGGGGAGATTCGCTCAGGGTTAGGGGGATTGTGTACGGTGCGGGAGGGGCTGGCTGATGCTGGGGGGCGCGCGGGGCTGAGGAGCGCCCCAATGGCTTCTTTCACAAATAAGGGGCCAGTAGCCTGACTCCCTTACAATGTTGAGGGGTAGCAATAAAAACCTCCCCTTATGTGGAGGAAATGGAAGTTCCCAGAGTTCACAGGCAGGGGGTATAGAGTCAAGTTTGGGCTCTGGATCTGCGTCTCCAAAGTCTCTTCTCCTCCACCTGCTGTTGCCCTGGGACAGCCAGGTGAGGAGGGTTGCTGACTGGGGCGGGCGAAGGGCTAGCCGGAGCAGGCTTTCTTCTGTCCCTGAGTCCCAGAGATGTGGTCACTCATGAGGATCAGGGATGGAAGGAGGGCCCAGCTCCGGGAGCAGCAGAACGAGAGGTGAAGCTGAACTGGAGGTGCCCCCGTGGGGCACGAGGCGAAGGACCGAGCCCGGCATGGGCAGACGAAGCAGCAGGTCCAACCCAGCGGGAAACCGAGCAGGCAGTCGTCTGAAGGCCCCACCAGCTCCACGGGGAGCTTCTGAGAGTCTTCCTCCTGCAGCAGGAGCCCAGCACTGCCGTGCGTGCGTGCCTGCGTGGGAGGTGACCGACCTGGGTGGCGCTGGCAGCGGGGAGGTGTCCGTGGCAGGGCCAGATCTCAGGCCCCCCGCAGGCGCCATGCGAAACCTAGCTTCAGAAACATAAAAGAAGCAGAGCCCGAAGTGGGTTTGGGGGAGCCTTTAAGAATTTGAGGAGTTGAGGCCTCTGGAACTTTGAGAATCTTCAAAGCTTTAGAGCGCTCGTGATCTGCAGAAGTCTAGAAATCTTGGAAATTTTAGAACCTTTGGCATCTTAAAATCGGGAGCACTTTTAGAATCTGGGGCTCCTGTGACGTTCTGGAATGTTGAAGGGTTTTCACTGGGGGCTCTTTTGATCTCAGAGCAGATGGTGGGGATAGACATTCACCGGCAGACCTGACCTCTCTCCTCCCACCAGCCCTCGGAGGCCAGTATTTTGAATATCGCAATCTTGTGCAGTTTTCCATTTCAGGTTTTTAAAATAAAATGGTATCGATCATCCTAAAGTTTTCGATGTGTTTCTTAAATAAATGATGACAGTATTCGTTGGCTTATTGGATTTTTAAAATTCAGATTTTTTTTTTTAAGGTGATTTTTGCCTCTCATGCCACCGATTCACCAAATAATGCACTCTGGGATGGGATGCAGAAATCAACTACTTTCATAGAGGGGGAAACTGAGTCCAAGGAGGGCACAGGATTCAGAGTCAGATCTGGGCTTCCTGGCTTCTGGATCTGAGCTGCACCCACCACCTCTCCCGTGCCCATGCAGCACCCTGTTCTTATTTGCTGCCCTGTCCTCTCAGACCGAGGATGTTCAGTGCCTTTCCACAGAGCTTTCTCCCACTTCCAAGTTCCCCTCTGCCAAGCGAGGCTGGGGATTCTCGAGCCAGGCCCAGACGCACATGCCTGGAACGTGAGGCGTGTGTAAGAGGCGTGGACCCTGCAGGTCCCTTCCAGCAAGCAGGATACAGGAGGAAACGAGGAAAACAACCCCACTGCAGCTCCGCCAGGGCCCACGGAGTCTGGAAAGCTCATCAGAGAACTGGAGAGTTGTCCGGATCCGGGGAATTCTCCCACAGCCTTCTCTAACCTAGCGCACACGTGCCCAGTAAGGCTTCTCCGACACTCTCTGCCCCTTTCCCCATCTGCCACCGTTGGCGACTGCGTCTTCTCCTCTCCTGTCCCAGGGTTTCTGCTTCCTGTGGCCGCTGCCTCCTCTTGGTTTCTTCTGCTTTGTCGCCCTGCGAGCCCCTGGCTTCTGCACCCCCCTAGTCTCTCTTCGTCTCCCATCCTGTAACTCTCAGCTTTGGTTCTCCCTCCCAACTTCTCAACTTGCACAGAGAAAGGAACTCATTGGTTTGGAAGTCACCTACCAGGACAGGCTGTGGGCTAAATAGGTCTTATATCCAGTTTCTGATTGTTTGACACCAACTGGGTTTCTGACAATTAATTTATTGTGACATGAACCCCCAGAGTTAGAGCAGACCCCACAGGTTTAGGGCGCGGTCCCACTAGACTGATTCCGCTACACATGTCACCCGCAAGTCTCAGGATCGCCCAGACTTCTGACTGACTAGTTGTGATTTGGGGGTTCCCATAGCCCCCTCCTCATTTTCCATGATTTGCTAGAACAACTTGCAAGGAACATGCTTTACTTAACTATTATGAAGGATACAACTCCAAAGAGGCGCATAGGAGGCAGCATGGTCGGGGGAGGGGGAGCGGGGGGGGGGGGCCTGGGGCGGCACAGTTCCCACGCCACCTCCAGGCACCTCACCTCCCAGCACGTTGGTACAGTCACCAAACCCTGTCGTTTAGGGGTTTTTATGGAAGTTTCATTATGTAGGCAGGACAGATTTAATTCTTGCCCATTGTGGTTGAATTCAATCTCCAGCCTCTTTCCCCTCCCAGGAGTCAGGGTGGGGACAAGCAGGCCCCATCCTGAACTATCTAGTTCGGTGACCGGCCCCCATGAGTCATCTCATAAGCACACAAAAGACTATAAATTTTAAGGGATTTAGGACCTCCGTACCAGGAACCAGGGACAAAGATCAATTTTACATATATTTTATATATATATATATATGCATGCCACTAGTCAACTTCCAGACTGGCTGCTCTTAGGTCAAATGCCCCCTTTGGTCCAGGGCGCTCTGGCCAGAGTGAAGGAAGGATCATGCAGTGCAGTGTGTGCTAGTCCTGGTTGAAGCTGCTCAGGTTGGGCACAGACATGGCAGGTGACAGAAGTGACTAGGCAACTGGTAGTTCCTCAGCCCAGTTGGTGTAAACACATACAGGGAAGGAACCTATTGTTTAAGTGTGCCATCTTCAGAAATCGTCTCTCCCCAACTCCTCCCTTCATATGGTCTCTCCTGCCCTTTTTTAAGATGACAACAATGGATGCCCTGACCGGTGTGGCTCGGTTGGTTGGGCCTCGCCCCACAAATCCAAAGGTCGCTGGTGCAATTCCTGATCAGGGCACGTGCCTGGGTTGCAGACCTGTGCGAGAGGCAACTGATCAATGTTTCTCTCTCACATCGATCGATACTCCTCTCTCTTTCACCCTTCCTTCCTCTCTCTCTAAAAATAAATAAATATATTTTTTTAAAAAGGCACATTGGAAAGAAAACAGTTGTCTACAGAGTTAGCCACCCTGAAGCTAGCTGTCAATCAGCACATTCAGCTGCCTCTACTTCCCTCCCCTCTACCCCACCCCCACTTCCCTCCGTCCTCACAGCCACCCAGTCACTCAGTACTTCCATTAGTTCCTGACACAGGCAGAGCCTTCTCCCACTCCAAGGGCCCCAAGCTGCTGTTCCCTGCATCCGGAGTGCTCTTCCCTGCCTCACTGCAGCCCGGGCAAATGTCCCTCCTCAGGCCTTTGCCTGGCCCCCCGCTCTGAATGCCACGCTTCTCTACATGCACAGCCTGTGCCCCTCCTTAATAATACTCACCAGCCTTTCTAATGGTAGACTTTGCACCACTGTTTACTAAGCCTCTAGACTGGGTGCTCCTGGAAGCCTTTGTAGATAGCTGTTGAACGAATGAATGAGTGAATAAATGAATGAATGAAGTTAAATCAGTGATAATTACACTATTCAAAGGCTCATTTATATGTATGAATGAATTAAAAAATAAAAACAACTTAAATATTCACTAAGAGCCAATTTGAAAACATATTATAGCAATCTATGATGGGTTTCACATGGCCACTAAAACCACAATTTACAAGTATATTTATACCCAACATCATTAGTTGTTAGCCAAATGCAAATCAAAACCACAGTGAGATACAACTTCATACTCACTAGAATGGCTATAATTAAAATTAAAAAAGAAAAAAGGAAAATAACCAGTGTTGGTGAAGATGTGAAGAATTTGGAATCCTCAGGCATTGCTGATGAGCATGTAAGATGGTGTGGCCACCATGGAAAATAGTCTGGCAGTTTCTCAGAAAGCTAAACATAGAATTACCATATGATCCTGCTGGGTATATATCCCTCCTAGGTATATACCCAAGAGAAATGAAAACATTTGTCCCCATAAAAACTTGTATATAATGCTCATAGAACCATTATCTATCATATCCAAAAACAAAAACAAATAGACAAAACTGGAAATGACTCAGAAGTCAATCAGCTAATGAATGGATGAACAAAAGTGCTATATCTATACAATGGAATATTATTCAGTCATAAAAGAAAGTATGTTACATGCTACAACATGTATGAACCTTGAAAACATACTAACTGAAAGAAGCCAGACATGGTTCCATTTATATTTCCTTGCCAGAATGGCAAACCCATAGAACTAGAAGGCAGATTAGTTGTTGCCAGGGAGAATCGGGATTAACTGTTTATAGGTACCAGTTTCTTTTGGGGATGATGGAAATGTTCTGGAGTTAGTTAGCGGTGATAGCTGTACAATATAGTAAATAAATATACTAAGAACCACTTTTGAATGGTGAATTTTATGTCAGGTGAATTAAATCTCCAAACCTAATTAGAAGTATATTGAATGATAGAAGAGAGTGCTTGTGATTTAGTAAAGGGAAAACACAGGGTACAAAAATCTAGCTACTGTACGTTCTATAATCTACACATACCATAATTTCTAAAAGTTACTAGAGTGAGAGTAGCAGGTTTACAGATGTCAACCAGGGACTCAGAAGTATAAAAAAGTGTCACGTTTGTCTCTATTGTAAAAATTCCCTTAGATCTGACTCAGACCCTGGCCCATTGGACCAAGGGGCAATTCAGTCTCAGTCACTTGGGGGCTCCTTCCCTCTCCTCCTTGTCCCCAACAACAGGGCGGGGGCAGACTTCACTTTTCCCTCAATCTAGCCTCACTGATGCTTTCTTGGGGAAGGTTTGAGTGCTTGGGGGTGTCTGGGGTTCAGCCTCCCTGACCCACCCCCTCCAGACCCCACCTCCACTCCCTCTCCCTCCCTTCCCTGCTTTCTGGTCTTCAGCCACAGTTTTCTACCCCAGTCCCACTAGGACACTTAGCACAAACTCCTCAGCGAGCTCAGATTTTCACAAAAGAGGGAGAGACACATTCTCTTCAGGAAGATCTGCCTTTGGGCCCTGAAGTAGTTAGTTCCTTCCCCGAAGCCCCTGCCAGGAACGCAGTGACAGCCAGGCTGCCTCCTCAATGGAGAAGGGGACAGAGGCAATTCGGAGGGGAACCACAAAGACACAAATGATCTTTATAAGTGACCTTGCCATCTATGTGGCCAGAAAACAAGACTTTGCCTTTGTACAGCATTTGTCCCTGGGGATGGAACTATGGGTAATTTTCATTATGTTCTTTATACTTGTGTGACGTTTGTGCAGTGAATATATCTTCCTTTATTGATTTAAAAGTCTACCACTCACTACCTGAAAAACCACATTCCTCCCCCCAATGCCAGGGCCGCTTCAGTCCTTCCCTCTTCCCCGACCCGTTACACCCCGGCCAGGTTCAAATGGCGCTCTTCATGCCTGCTTGGACCAGAGCTAGCAAGGCCCGGGTGGGCTTAGCTGGATCCCTGAAGACAGAGTTTACGGGAACATGGCAGAGACTGCTGTGGTCATTGACTGCAACACCGTGGGAAAAGGGACTTGTGAGAAATTTCTTTGGAGAAAGCTTTTGCTGTGAGGGTGGGGGTATTCGGGGCTGGGGGTGTGAGGGGGCTGCTGCCTCTTTCGCTTTAATGAACCACCTGAAAAGAGCTTGAGTGGGTTCCCAGAAGTTGGGGACACTGGGGACTGCAGAAAGCTCAAGTGGCCTCTGTCCGGGAAGGGAGGGGGCAGGGCTGAGTGTGGGAGCATCGACCCGCCATGCTGAGGGTATTTCTTGGGGAGGACGTGGGCAGGTGTTGGAAGAGCCAGCCTGGAGCCCTTCCAATACCTGCCCACGGACTCTTTGGCAAGGGGGAGGTGTCTTCATGGGGGAGTCTTGCTGGAGAGGCGTTTTCAAAGGGGGCTCTGAGTGCGAGGGCAGAGCAAGAGCTGCTCAGACACCCCATAGACCAGCCCATGCTGCAGGCTCGGAGGGCGTCAGGCCGGCTCACCACAGAGCCCCCCAGCTAAGAACTTTCCCGTCAGCTCCACTCACGCTCTTCCTGGGCTCTTGCACAACCCGCCGCTGTGTCGAAACTGCAGCCTGAACACAAGGCATGGCAGGGGGGTGGGGTGGGGGGTGGCGAAGCCGGCCGCTGCCCCTCTTTCTGGACTAGAGAATTGTGTCTGAGTTGGGGCACTCTCATAACTGGCTCAGGACTACCATGACCTGAGACACAAATGACCAGGGTGGCCCCACTGACTACACGTTAAAGAGTTAGTGGGACCCCAGAGCCAAACTGTGTTTTTGATTAGATCACAGGATGGCTTGTTCAACCAACTCATTCTGGCAGCCCCTATGAGCAGGCACCCGGCTACTGCAATACACGTGAACCTCATTTGGCCTCTGAACAATCTTCCATCACCTGATGACCCTCCCGATGATCCTCCTGATGATCTGGGAGGAGAAACTGAAGCCCAGGGGCATCAGGGTGCAGGCCCTCAGTCACACAGCTCATAAGTGGCAGGCGTGTGGGCCTCTGAAGTACTGCCCTGCTGGGCAGGTCTGCCTCCCTGAGCCTCGGTCTGACTGGTCGTCTGTGAGACGGGGGTGCAGCGGGCTCCCTTGCAGGATCTTCATAAGGATTGGTTCAGAGAGGTGAGTGGCAGTGCTCTGCACACAGTAGGAGGCGCAGTCAAGGTCACGCCCTTTGGGGGGGTGGCACTGTCCATGCCCCCGCTTCTCCTTCGCTGGTGCTGTGTCTCTGGTGTGACTGGAGCTGTGTGTTTGGCCTGGTGGGTCTTCACAGCTGGGAAGCATGGCTTGCTGGCAGTTTGGGATTCTGGAAATCCCCCTTTCTGCCCCCCCCGCCCCCCATCCTGCCCCTCTGGCAACTGACAGCAGGAATCCCCAGGCCAGGCTATGGAGGGTGGCCAGGGCGAGGTCTGGCTAGCTCAGCCTTTCTCAGGCAGTCTCCCCGCTAACCTCACTTGACATCGGACTGGGCACGAGGCAGAATCTGTGAGTCCTCAAAACATGAGAGGCTGAGGTTTTTCCTGCTGGTGTCTGCCCGGCCCCCTGCTGGCCTGGGGCACCAGGGAATTGGGTTTGCAGAGAGCTGGGTGGTGAAAAGAAGGCCCTTGGTTGGGGCCTCAGCCTCTGAGGTGGGGCAGTGGGGGTGCAGTTCTCCTGGGCCAGGTGTCCCCTGTGGAGGCGGGAGTCCGGCGTTCCAGCCTCACCTGCTGTGCTCCCAGGTGCAGCTGCTGCGTCTCTCGGTCTCGGGAGCCTGCGTGTCTCTGTAGGGGAGGAAAATAATTTTCCTTCTACCCTTCTGGGTTCTTAGCTGACACCCCTGTCATAAAGGACGGGTGAGCAAGAGGAAAATGCACAGAAGTTTACTGACATGCGTACCTCGTGGATGCGTGCCAGTGGCCCAGGGAGAGGAACACAAAGAGGTGGCTTTAGAATTCAGGCTTCAGCACCATCTTAACAGAGAAAAGGCAGCAGAAACGTAGGCCTCTGAGGGGAGAGGGAAGGATTGGGGGGGAAGATGAATGGGTCCTTAGAAGACTAGATGGAAGGTGTGGTAGTTTGTGACAGTTTGTCTGGGTGTGGCATTGATGTCTAGTCTCCGGTACTGTGACAAGAGTCCGTACCCCCTGGTTGATGACACCCCTAGGGAGCTGACTGATGACAATTGAGTTCCTCTAGGAGGTTCTGTCCTTAGGCAGGTAAGCAGAGTTCAGAGAAAGCCTCTCCCAGCATTTGCTAGTTTTCAAGTGTCTGTAGCTCAAAATTAATTGCTATTCCAAAATGGCATATTTTGCGGTGTCTTATTCTGCTACCCTCCAGAGGAGTGGTTCTCTATCCAGTGGTGTGTTTATGCATGACTGTGTGTGTGGGGGGGACATGTAGGGGGGCATTTTGGGTCGTCACAATGGTGGAAGTGGGGTGCTGTCAGCACACAGTGTTGGGAAGCCAGGGATTCTAAGTGTCCTGCGAAGCACAGGACAGTCCCACCCCATGAGGGCTGGCCATGCCTCCTTGAGAAATTCTGGGTAAGATAATTTCCAAGGTCTCAGACTTTGTATCATGATTGGAAAAAATCTTGTTGCTATTTAATCTAAGGAAGAATTTCCTTGTGCTACTGTAGTTATCAGCAACTTGAGTCCACGAAATACCAGGAATGGTGCCAGGAAATGAAGAATCGAGTCAAAGGCCCCATTGCTCTCTAAGAGGGTGTGTCTAGGTAATGGGAAGGCCCCTGATGGGTGTGGCTGGGGGAGGGTTTGGGATTAAGGTCTGGAAGCAGCAGAATTCTTATCCAGGATGGACTGAAGTTGGGGCAAGGGGAGGAAGTGTGGATGGGGGGAGCGGAGACTAGGGACCCTCATGGGTGGAGCACTGGGCCCCTGGGAGGGAGTCCCTGTGAGGTAAATAGAGCAGGGAACAATTCTTGGAGATGTGGGGTTGAGGAGCAAACAATGCTTAAAAACAGGGATGTCAAATACGTATTCAAAGAAAAGTCATGCTCTGCAGGGAAACTTCTCCCCATATTCCATCTCCATTTCAATCTGGGATGCACCCGCAGATACTTTTTGGGGGGAAAGGTTTTTCCTTGTGATTGAGGAAGAGGCCAAGTGCTGCATCTCAGTAGATGCACCAAGGAACCAAGGTGGGGCTTTTGAATGACCCACACTGACTTAACTCAGAAAGGCTGGAGATGAGCAGAGACAACATGAGAAGGTGGAAACCCTCAGGCTGAAATTGTGGAGAGGGCTTTAGACTGGGAGTGGCGGGTCCCCAGCAATCCAGTAGTAACCCCTAATGGTGGCTAGCGTTTATTGAACGCGTACCCACAGCAGGGTTGAAAAGGCTGGGTAGTCCATCCAGTGGTTTAACATGGGGGTTCTCAGTGCAGAGGACGTGGGTCACAATCCCAGCCCTGCCCTCTCCACCTGGTGGCTTTGGCCAGGTACACACACTTCTGTAAGGGCTGGCTTCTTCACTTGTAGAACAGGGCAACATCATGCCTCCCTTGCAGGTCACTGTGAGAGTAGGTAACATAATCCACCTAAGGCTCTGAGCACAACCACGCACAGACTTCTCAGTAGGTGTCAGCGGTTTTCATGATGGATGTCACTATGCTCCATTGTCTCCAGGGGCAGGGAGACTGCACCTGACATTTGAGTTTCACGTATGTTCTCTCATGTAATTCTCACACCAGCTCTGCAAGGTGAGTATTTTCCTCCCCGTTGTAGAGGTGGAGAAACAGAGGCTCAGAGAGGGGAACTGAGTTTACCTGAGGCCACACAGCTAGCTAGTCTGTATGGAGTCAGGGTTTGAACTCAGATCTCTCAGACCCCATAGCCCTGTTCCTTCTGCTCCTACAGACAGCCTACAGGGGTGTCGACAGTGGGGTGACATGCCTTGACTGGCCGTGAGCGCCCGGTCACTAGGCAAACTGGAAAAGGATTCATGGCCTGGGCAGGAGCACAGATGATTTCTGGGTCTAGGACGCCATTCTGTGACTCAGTTGCAGACCTTGGGAAGGGTCGTGGGAATTTGCTGGTGAGCTTCCAGGCTTGGGTCATGAGGTCTGAGGGCCAGGGGTTCCTAAGGATGCCTGTGGACCCATGGGGCCATCGTGCTGCTCTCAACACATATGGAGGTGCTGTGTGTGCGTGTGTGTGTGTGTGCGCGCGCGTGTGCACACACTTTCTTTTCTTCACCAAGAGGCCCCGCCCTCCTGGTGAGGTTAGCTCACAAGAAAGAGTCTGCATAGTCTGCATTCAAGGTCACAGATGGTGACATAGGATTGGGGCCTAAAATTCCAAGGGGAAGCTAACAGGGGAGGGCTGGAGGCCTGGTGACCATTGTCCCTGACATTCTTTATGCAAAAACCCTGACTCTTCTTCTCTCTGAGGCTGGCCAGAAGGTATCCAGCCTCAGGAGACAAGAGGAGTGAGAACCCCACAGGTGGGTCCCGTGGCTGGGGCGCAGGAGACAATAAGTCAGGCACCTGCTGTGCCACACCCTACTGGGTGACCTTCTTTACCCCCTGCCATGCAAGTGGGGGTCTGGGCTAGACTTCTGTGCAATGGGGAGAATCCAGGATGTCTGATTTGAGTTTCTTGGAATTTCCCAAACTGGGGAGGTTCAGGAATATTCCCCTAAAAGGCCTGGTGGGTGAATGACTGGCCGAGGAAACATTATTGCATCAAAGGAAAGGAAAGGCATTCGGTGCAGCAATTTCCGGTAGGAAAGGTACCAGCAACATTCCTGGGTTGGGGGGCGGGGGGGGGGGGAATGGGGCTTTCTTCCTGCTTTAGGCACCAGACCTCTCAAAGGAAAAAGAACAGGTGCTTCCTTTGCCTTGGGACTGAGTGTGAGAAAACAGACTGGAAAGACACAGGAGGGATTAAGGTTAGACACTTAGATAAAGCAGTCACTTGGACCCCCTTACTCCGAGGGGGATTCAGCCCAGAGTTGTAAACAAGTTTAACAGCCTTAGAGAGACCCACAGAAAATGGACAGAAATGGACACGAATGGGAAAGGTAAGGTTGCAAATCAACAGTGAGTTCTAAGAATCAGCCATGTTCCTGGTACTTGGCAATGCTTACATAATCCCTTTTCCCCAGAAACTTGAAACATATTGCTGGAAGAAAGAATTCTGAAAACCAGTCAAAAGCCAAAAAAAAAAAAAAAAATTTTTTTTTAAAAAGTCAAGTTCAAGTCCAGGATGGGATATTTATTGAGCACTTGCAGGGTGCCTTTTGCATGTACAGGGTCCTGGAATGCACGAGGGTCCACTTGGAGCTCCCGGCTGAACCTCAGGCTGGTTTCTGGCCTTCCAGCCACAGGCAACACTGCTCTGTGCAGGCAGGATGCGGGGTGGTTAGGGGCACTGGCTTTGGAATTGGGCAGATCTGGACTCCAACCCAGCCCCAGCTCTGTGTGGCTTTAGACAAGTTACTTGTCCTCTCTGAGGCTCAGGTTCCCCAACTGTTAAACAAATATAGCGCCTCATGCTATTCTTAAAGCATTTAGCCCAGGGCTTGGTGCATCCCAAGCTCTGTGTCTGGGCTATTTCCCCAGATAACAGGATGTCGTCTGAGTAGCTCCGAGAGGCCAGGGCTCCCTCAGAGACTCTGGGCAGGGGCTGACAGGGCCCGGTCCCCACGGAGATAGAATTTCTATCCCCTCAATGGAGCCAAGTAAACATAGGGGAGACAGAGTGGCTCCCACAGCTGCCCACTAACAACCAGATTCCTGCAGCCACCACAGCCACGGCCGCTTACACTGATTGCGTCTGGCTCCAAGGTCCCCGGGCTCTGTTGCTGTCACTCTCATGAGACCCTGGGGTTTGAGGTGGGGGTGTGGAAGAGGCAAGGAAAGCTAGTTTTGTGGTGGTGGTGGTGGCGGCAGCTGAGGCCAGGGTGTCAGCTGCTTCCAGGAGCAGATGGCTCGTCTCTTGGAGTTTCCCTTTTCAACTCCCTCCTCCCTGTTGGTGATGTCACGGGGCCACTAACATTGCTGACAGATGAGAAAGAACCCAACGTGCTGCACCCCATTTTTCTGAGGCCAAGACCACTGGGCCCAGTTTTATAACCTATAAATTCTTTTTTTTTCATTTTGTGACTTTTCAGTTTCCAAGAAAAATCAGCATGTATTTACCAAGCACAACTCTGCACAAGGTCTAGGTGGGCAGGACACAGAATCCCAGCCCTTGAGGATTTTACAGTAGTTGCCTGGTGAACTCCTATCCAACCTTCAAAGCCCCGTTCAGACATCCTCTCCCATGTCTCCATGCTCCTCATCTCTGCCACTTCCTCACTGGTTCTCTGCACCCAGCCACGTGAGCTTTTCTGCAACTCCTTGAGGCCAGGCTCCCTCTTGAGGACCTTCACTGCTGCCCCCTCCAAAGTCTCCCTGAACAACAATACTCATGCTCCAGATCTCAGTGCCCCTGGATTTTATCCCTCAGGTTGTTATTGTGGTCTGCAATTTAAAGCATGTTTATTTGAGCCTTGGCTGTTGTGGCTCAATGGATTGAGTGCAGGCCTGCAGATGAAAAGGTTGCTGGTTAGATTCCCAGTCAGGGCACATGCCTGGGGGCATGTGAGAAACAACCAATCAATGGTTTTCTCACACATTGAGGTTTCTCTCCTTCTCTTTCTCTCTCCCTTCCCCTCTCTCTAAAAATAATAAATAAAATCTTTAAAGCATATTTATTTGAGTTCTGCCTCCCTCTTGCCAGGAACAGGGAGTGTGCATGTTTGATTACTTTTGTCATCTCAGGGTCTGGTATATGGAGGACTCTCAGTATGCACCTGCCACTTCTTTCATGAAGTCTTCCCTGATTTCCACAGTTACAGTTAGTTTTTCATCGTGACATCTCTCATCACTTTCTTTTTTACCTTACTTTGTTTACAAGTTGTTTTTCCAGAACACTTTGCACATGTAGAAAAGTGCATAAAATATGTGCACAGTTTAGCAAATAATTTTAAAACAGACACCCACTTAACTACCACCCAGGTCGAGACCCAGAACATAATCAGCCCCTGGAACCTCCAGTGTGCCTTCTTCTCCCCACTCAAGTTAGCCATGATCATTATCTTGCTTTACTTTATACTTTTGCAATCTACAGAGGCATTCTTAAACCACAGAGTTTATAATTTTGCCCATTTTTCAGCTTTATGTGCACAGAATCCTACTGCACGTGTTTTTATGTGTGTTTGGCTTTGCTGGGTCAATGCTCTGTTGGAGACACTCATCCATGCTGGGGTGTGAAATTGCAATTCGTTCACTTTCTTGGTTGTCTAGTATTCTACCTCACGACATCATTTATTTATTCATCCTGCTGGAATCATTTTAACTGTGCCGTGAACATTTATGCAGCAACCAGTGAACCTCCACGTCTGCGTTCTCGGAGAAAGAAGGATGCTTGTCTTCTGGGCGGTCAGTCACCTGCTCTGAGCTGTCACGCTCCAGAAACGGACCCTGACGGGGAATGAGGATCACAGTGCAGGCAGAAAGATTGCTCACCCGGTGGCCCACTCTGGCTGGGAAGTCACGCTGCCTTCACTTAGATGATGGGGCCGTTCTGCCCCCAGAGGATAGTCACGCTTCCGCTCCACTGTCCTTTATTTTTATAATAGATTTAAAAACCTCCCTGCGAAGTGAGGACCTCTGGGATTTTAGAACTGAAAGGTCAGAGCCTACAGGGCCTGAACCTTTGCGGGCTGAGGCTGCTGGGTCGGGTGGCCTTTGCTTTCCAGCTCTGATTCTGCTACCCAGTCCCCAGGGGACTTCCAGCTCTGTCCTTCTGTGTGGTGGCCACAGCTGACATCCAAAAGCCTGCTCGGCTCACCATATTAGAAAGGAGATGTTGAACTGGAACCTTCTTCATTCTCTCTAACATTAATGTCAATGATGCTACTAGTAATAATAGTAGTAGTAGTAGTAGTAGTAGTAGTAGTAGTAACAGCAACTACAATTTACTTGGCATGTACTATAGGTAAGACACTTTGCTTATCTTGGCTCCCTCAGGCTTCACAAGGACCATGTGAGTCGGTAACGTGGCCGACGCATTTTCCAGAAGAGGAACCAGAGAGGGTGAGAGGTGTGCCTGAGATTGCAGGGTAGAAATTCTAACTCAGGTCTGTCCAGCGCTGAAGCCCCCTCCCGACCCGGCTGTCCTCAGCCTCCTGTCCAGCACCCAGGGCCTGGGCCGGACTTCTGGGCCCTGCCCTCTCTCCCTGCTCCTTGTCCCCACAGGGCCTGTGTCTGGGTAAACCTCTGGAGGCCTTTCTCAGCACCTCCTCAGCCCACGAGCTGCCCCCTGAATCACTCAGCGACTGCCCCAGCTGGCCCCCTGGTCCTGGCTGCTGGTGCAGAGGGAGGAGCCAGCTGAGTGGGAGCTACAAGCACTGCCCTGTCTGGGACTTTTTTCTCTCCAGTAATTGGGACCCAGTGGTCCCTCCAGGCCCCTGAGAGCCCATGAGGCCATGGGCCAAGTTCTTGGCAGGATGGCCAGCCATGGGTGCTGAGTGGAAGCAGATGTGGCCGGGCTGCCCCCAGGCCCGAGAGGATTCTGGGTTGTCAGAGCTGGGAGGGGGCTGGACTCAGAAGGAAGCTGCCTCAGAGCCAAATATTTTCATCTGTTTGCTTTAAGAAAACAATCAAATCTTCCTTTTTGTTGTGAACCTCAGAGCTGGGTCCTGAGCCACAGGTAACTAGAGATTGACCCCAACTTCTGGTGCATCTTTTAGATCGGGGTGCTGAAGTCCATGGCAGGGACTGGTACAAGGTTACCCACACTTTGTGAACTGTGACATGCTATACAAATGGGATGACAAGCAGGACAGACCTGTGTGGGGTCCCCAGCCCTCCTCTGGCAAGGCACTCTTGGGCCTCTTTTCTGTCTGGCCTGAGTGTGGGCCTCAGAGCCATGAGGTTTTCCAGAAGAGGCTACCCCACCATTCTAGGAGGGAGAAGTAGCCAGTGTCCACCTGCTCAATAAGGGTAACTCCTACCCCAAGGCCACAGTGGCCTCCTTCCCCATTTACTGGCAGATAGAAAGGGGAGAAGAGAACCTGCCTTTCTGCAAGTAACCTTGCTGGTGGGATCTTTGGAGAAAGAAAGCTCTGAACTGGGATTGGGAGCCCACTGTTCAAGTCCTGAGTCTGCCTTTGACATGCTGTGTGACCTTGGGCAAGCTGCTTTTCCTCTCTGGGCCTCAGTTTTTCCATCTGAAAAACAGGGGAATAATCTACTAAAGTCTTCCTTCCTTAGAAATGGTAGTCACCACCACCACCACTGCCATCATCATCATCATCAGTTTCTTCAACAGGCATGTATTAGAATCTGCTTTTCTGAAAAAGCCAGACCTGAGCAATGAGTCTGTGTGACTCTGGTCTCACCTGGAAAAGCTGAAGCTCAGCAAGCCTTGGGGCATTCCTCAGGCCAGCAGCCCTCACAGACATTCCCAGGCACACAGAGCTGCTGGGATCTTGCTGGAATGCAAATTTCCACTCAGAAGCCTGTGTTTCCCGTCATCTCCCAGTGAGTCAATGCTGCTGGTCCTGGGGCCACCCCGGTGCCCCACGGTCATTTAGTGATGAAGGTGAGGCTGGTGCCGGCTGCAAAAGCCTGGTCACCCTCCTTCCACCGGCTGTCAGTGTAACCTGGAGAGCACTGGGCAGCCTGGGACCAGGCGCAGAGGAGACTGTATCCGAGAGAGCCAGGTTGACTCTGTCTGTCTGTCTGTCAAAGAATTAGAAAATCAACATATTGTAACCTCCAATGTAATAAATGATTCAGGCAAGAATCATTGATGCGTGCTTAGACCATGGGGTAAGAGTTGTTGCGGAACAAGATAGTCACAGTCTTGAAATGTCACACCAAAGATTGCTTGTTACTACAGCGGGGAGAATACTTTGATGCTGAAGAGGCTGGAAGTCACCTGCTTCATGGGGCGTCAGGCTGGGCTCTGGCCATGGGGAGACTGGCCAGCAGCGTGGGCTGCCCTTGCTGGAAACATTTGGCCTGAGGCTAACATGGGAATCCCAGGGGACATTCTGAGGGACATCTGGCCTGGAGTCTTCAAAGCATCTAGTGTCATGAGGAACTGAGTCGGGGAGGCATAACAGCCAAATGCCAGAGATGATGCCTGTTGGCATCCTGGGTGGGAAGAGGAAACAGCCACAGAACACACTTGCAAGGCCACTGGGGAAACGTGAGTAAATGCTGTTTTGGGGGATGTTGCTTAATTAACGCTGCCCATCTTGGGTGTGGCGCTGGTGTGGAATTGTGGGAGAGGCACACTGAAGTATTTGGGGAAGGAGTGTCATAATGTCCCACCTTACTTTTGAGTGGTTTGGCAAAATTGGTGTTTGCGTGCGTGCGTGCGTGTGTCTGTGTGTGTCTGTGTGTGTCTGTGTCTGTGGACAGGGAGAGGGAAGCGTGTGTGGAGTAAGTGTAGCAACATGTTAGTAGTTGGTGGATCTCAGTCAGGAGTACTTTTTCAACTATTCAGTGTGTTAGAAATTTTTAAAAATAAAAAAATGCAAATAATTGTAAAAGAAAAAAGCCGCCAAAAATCTTGACTGAAATCTAAGAGATATAAAGGCAGGACTTACACTGTATGACAGAAAAGTATCTTAACTATTTTCCTCACTTACCCACCACTCAGCAACTTCCTTATTATGCAAAATGTTCTTCATAAAATCCCCCTTCTTTTCTCTTTTGTAATCCTTTCAAAGGTTAACTGCTGGGATGTGAAGTTTTACTCTGGCTTTTACATGCTGTGTGGCCTTGGCTAAATTGTGTCAACTTCTCCATGCCTCGCTTTCCTCATCTGTGAAAAGGGGGTGCATCCTGGTACCCGCCCACATCGTTGTTGTGGGGATGCAATGTGGGCATTCCCACGGAGCACCGCTGAACAGTAAGTCCTGATCAATGACAGGAGCGCCCATGGCAGGTTGTCCCGCCCCCAGGCCCAGCCTTTCTGGAATACTCAGCTACCTGAAGGCCGGCCCCTCGGTGGCTTCCCAGGCATCTCAGAATGTCCATCCCGCGGTGGGTAGCTGGACATTCGTGCTGCTCATGCTAGATCCCTTCCTTTTCTGAAACGGGCGAGGATTGTACAGAACCATCTTGAGCTGGGACACGGCCACATGTCTTGCTGTGACCACCAGGTGGAGGCATTTAATTGCAGATGCTCCATTTTCCCTGCGCTCTCTTCCCATGCTGAGACGCAGGGGCCGCGCTGAGCCAACAGGAGGGGCTGCCTGCACTCATGGTGGACTCCGTATAAGTGAGAAATGCATTTTGTGGTTTTAAGCCTCTTGGATTTAGGAGTTGCTTTGTTTCCAGCACAACATGATCCGACTGATAAAGCGGGATTGCCCTGTCCCAGGCCCAGGTGCCCTGGAATGCTCATCAGGAGGAGGGTCAGTCTAAAACTGGAATTTTCCAAGTGTCTCTGACTCCCAGTCAATACTCTCACCCTGTTTGGAGCCACCGTGTTCAGCTCTTCCATCCCTCAGCGGTCCCTGGCCCTGGGCAAGGGCCATTGAAACATGTTCACAGATGAGGCACCTCATTTGCCCCAATAGAGATGCCTGGCAGCCCCATTTGCTCAGGACAGTTGGTCATTGTCTTAGTCTAGACACCAGAATTAAAATCTCTTATCGGTTCATAGACTGCGAAAGCTGGGCCAGTCAGTGTCAGCGCTAAAATTCCTTAGCAGCTGCTGCTGCCGCCACTGCTACATCAGGGATGAAGCTTGTTGGAAGGAGCCCTGCTTCTCACTGTGTGATTTCAGGGAGTCGCCTTGTTTCTTTTGGCCAAAGGGCAAATAGTTCTGCATTTTCCTGCCTCAGGGCCTTTGCACTGGTTACTTCCTTTGTCCAACATCTCTCACCAACCATCTCTTTCCCTCTTCACTTGGGTAACTTGTTCAACCATCACATCTCAGCCTGAAACATGGGGTCTTTATGGTTCAGTGCATCCTGCATGCGGCCCTCGGAGCACAGAGTTTGCTTTCATTACTTGAATTAAAGTAATTACTTTAATTACTTGCTCAGAGACTGTCTCCCCGCTGACTCTGAGCTTGGTGAAAGCGACAGTCTGTCCACGTTTCTGTGACCCAATTAAGGCTTGGTGAAGGAATGAGTGATGTATGTGAAGCTGACCGTGAGAGCCTCCCTGGCAGCCTCCCTGGGTACGGAGGGTGGCATTTAAAGGTGCCCAGCCCACCCCTCTGGGTCCCTCTGTTCCAGCTCCCCTTGGCAAGGGGTAAGTGCGGCCAATAGACTTGGTCCCGTGCTGCCCCCTGGCGTTCACTTCTAAGATCACAGCCCCAGACCCTCTCACTGGAGGAAACTGTGCGTCGTCTCCTTCATTCCTAACGGCAGGTGTGTGGAACAGGGTTTATTAATGCCCAATATATGAACGAAGAAATTCCACCTCTGTTTATTTATTTGGAAAATATTTATTGAGTACCTATTACCTGCCCGGCACCTTGCTAGGAGCTGGTACTCCACTGGTGAACTTTCAGCCCCTCATTGAGCTTACATACAGGTCAGTGACCAGGAAGCAAGATAGTAAACAAATGAATACACAAACATGTGTGCGGGTTTCTGTGTGTGTATGTACATGTGTATGTGTATGTGGCCAGCACCTTGGTGGCCCAGTTACTGACTTATCCAAGGTCACAGAGATGCCACTAGATTTGAACCCAGTTGTACAGATCATAGCTAATAACTATGTAAGCCCTAAGTTGGTACCAGGTGCCAAACTTGGTTTTCTCTATACATGTATGTTTTTGTAAATATTTTATGTATTTACTTCTAGAGAGAGGGGAAAGGAGGGAGAGAAACATCGATGTGCGAGAGATACATTGATTGGTTGCCTCTCGCATGCCCCCCAACTGACCTGGCACGCAACCTAGGCAGGTGCCCTGACTGGGAACCAAACTGCAGCCTTTGGGTTCGCAGGCTGGTCTCAATTCACTGAGACACCCCAGCCAGGGCTGCACGTGTGTTTTGTCCTCACAACAAACCTTATTGTTATTCCATTTTGCAGATGGGGAAACAGAGTCCCTAGAGGCTAGGGAACTTACCCAAGGTCATGCAGCTACTAAATGTTGGAACCAGGACTTGAACCCAGGAGATCTGGCTCCAGAAAATCTTAACACTGTACTACACAAACTCTAGATGTTCTATCATCCAAGCCTCCAGGGATGGTGGTCGCAAATCCAGTACCATCCTCTGCTCCCTCCCCAGCTGGGAAGGATCAGAAGAGTACATCCTGGCCAGTCCCCTGTCTGCAAACCATCCAAACCCCGTGACTTGGAGGGAGTGGAGGGGAGAGGGTGCTGCAGTAGCCCCTGCCTCCAGGGAGCCATGCAGGGTGGCCAGAGGAGCAGAACCAACCCTGCTGGGCTGAGAGGTAAGGCACTGGGGGTGCACAGAGTCAGGGAAGACTTCTCAGAGGAGGTGAGGGGTGAGGAGGGCCTGGAAAGTTGAACAGGATTCAGATGTATAGTCTGTGGGAGAGCAGAAGAAGAGGGAATGGGATGAGCTGAGGCTCAGAGGAAGGAAAAGTGAAGCTGCCTGCAGGCTCCAAGCTCCAGGGGTCACTTGCCAGGCCAGAGCTGGACTGCCTGTGGCCTTGGGGCCCTTGAGGGACAGAATACGACTGGTGTGGGTTTTGGAAAAGCCTCTCGTTGCAGAGTTGGGGTGGACTATGGGCAGTGAGACCTGAAAAAGGGAGATGGGGTGGGGGTTGTTGCAGGCGTCCAGATGAGAGGGGCAGGGATAGCCAGGGGACAGAGCTAAAAAGGCTTACAGAGGCTGCAGACAAAGATGAGTTTGGGGATCACATGGCCTGCACCCCCCCCAACCTCACTGACTTCGGTTCCTGCAATGTCATCCTCACTCACTCCACTCTTTGCTCTTGCTTTGTTAAAGAAAAATTATCCTGACACTTGTGAAATGGCAAAAACTTTATTCAAGACTACTGCAATAGGAGAGAGAGGCTGAGCTCGATTCTGAATACAGTGAAAATGGCTGAGAATTTATAGGCAGAAAGATGGAGGGGTCAGTGGTTGGAAAATTACTAAGAGGAAACATCAAGGGTAGGGAGGTGTTTGCTAAACTGGCCTAGCAGATCAAGGACTTAGCTATCAAGGGTAGGGGGACTCTTGCTAGACTGACTTAGCAGGATTCTTTGCTAAAACATATGTACATTTGCACACCTACACGCACACACAAACTCATGTGTACACACCCACGCACATGTACATAGATTCACACATATGCATACAATACACCCTTGTCCACACACATGCATATATATGCACAATGTATATACTACAGGCATTTGTACATATATATATATCAGAGAAGGAAAACTCTGACTCCAAAAAACCTCCGCTGCCTTGCGGCATACCTCTTCAGGGGAAAGGCTAAGGGAGTAAACCCCGACAGAAAATCCGGAGCCGGAGTCCCTAAGGCGGTTTGACGCTGTAGTCAACACCGGCAACTCCTGCGGCGCACCTGAAGCCAAGCTGTATTGACTCCGTCTTTCCCTTGGACCCTTCAGCTGCGAAGAGAGGGAGGATCTGCTGCATGGGCAACAGCAGACCCTCCATATCACCCTGCCCAGGCTCTGTAGCTTCAGCTTCACTGGAGAGGACACTCCAGCGTCATCACAAGATGTCGATTCAACACGGGAGGAGACAGATACCGTGTTACTCCCGAGTCGGACTGCACAGCCATTCTCGGCGGTGCAGATAGACTCTTAAGAAGCTACACCATCGTCTCTCGAGACGGACGGCTGCCGACGATGTACATATATATGTGTATGCCCCCACACACATGCATATATATGTGCACATCTGACACCTGACTCTGACCTCCTCCTGTCAGGGCAGGGACTGTATTGCCCCAGTGCCTGGCATAGGTGTGCCCACAGCTAGATTGCTAGGCTCCTTGGGTATCTGTGGACTCAGGGCCTAAGTGGGTGACCCCACTGGTCCTCTGCTGCCACCTTGTGGCCACTCTCC
Source organism: Furipterus horrens (assembly GCF_987537825.1). NCBI lineage: Eukaryota > Metazoa > Chordata > Mammalia > Chiroptera > Furipteridae > Furipterus > Furipterus horrens. The sequence goes on from NW_028327174.1 coordinate 187,466,122, forward strand.
AGATGGCAACACATAGGAGGCGGGGGCCTTTTCCCGGTCCCTGGAGAAGCCCACAGACCCAATCCAGGGAGCTCCTGGGAAATTCGTAGGCACCCCAGGGCTTTGCCCACCCCGGAGCACTTGGTTTTGCCAAGTGCTGGGGGCAATGAATGGGGCCTGGAGCAGGGTGATGGCCCACTCCTCCCCACTCCCCCCTAATCCAGTGATTCTCAACCTTTTTCATCTCATGGCACACATAAACTGATTACTGAAATTCTGTGGCACACCAAAAAAAAAGTATTACATTTTATTCCAATATGATAAAAATATATAATTGGGATTCATTCACACCAGGTGGCTATTGCTGTGTTGGCTGTTGTCATTTTTTCACTTGACAATCTAAGGAAAAAGGGGCAGTGCCCCTGACTAAATAGTCAGGTGTTGCATGTTTTAAAAATTCTTGCGGCACACGGGTTGAAAATCGCTGGCCTAATCCTTTCCACCCCCTCTCCCCTCCAGGCCTTCCCGGGGCTGTTTCCTCTCCTTGGAGCGCTCACCACTCCCTGTGCCCCTCACCTTGTGAGTCCCTTGGGGCAGAGACTTTACCCACTCAGCTCAGTATCTGGGGACCCCTCATGGCCTCTGGCATGAAGACAGATGGAGAAGGAAGCAACAGAGAAAGGGAGAAGGGGGGAGGGGAGGAGAGGGGAAAAGATGGGCTTGATAGTGTCATCGGGAGGGCTGGGGGCCCTGCCCATCATCCCAAGGGACCGCTAATCAAAGTTTTCACAAGGAAAGAGAGCAAAAGCGTGAGGGTTTTTCCCACAATCTTTTATTTTGTCTAAGTTATTACTGGCTTACTAGTATTTTTTTAAATTACAAAATAGAGGCAGTCCTCATCTCCAAGTGCCCCCAAAGGGGAAAGTTATGATTGGATATGGTCTCTGTCCATCACCTCCCTATAGACAGGAAGGGATTCCTTTATTCCTGAGGAAGTGGTCCAGGGAGGAACCCCACTCTTGGAGCCCCCTAAGCTGTAGCAGGGGTTTTATCCTCGCCTGAGGATATTTTTTTTTTCATTGCTTTTAGAGAGAGGGGAAGAAAGAGAAACATCTATAGGTTGCCTTCTCATATGCACCCTGACCTGGATTTGATCCGGTGACATTGTGGTCTATGGGATGACACTCCAACCAACGGAGCCACACCAGCCAGGGTTCACAGCTGAAGTTTTTAAAACAGTGAGAGAAATCTCACTAGCAGAGGACTGAAAACCTAATGCTGACAACATGTGATGACTGTTTGATACTATTTTGAGTCGATAATAGAGGGAACTTTGTGGAAAACCCCTTTCAACTCATGTCTGTCTCTCGGAGTTCTGGATCTTTCTTTCACTGCCTTAAAAATAAAAAAAGAGGAGCACTTAGCTTGTTTTAAAAGTCTGGCAAGGAGGAAGGCTTCTTCTATGATGTCTGACCAAGAATAAATTTTGACCCTGAAGAACCCCTGCCTTCAGAGGGCCTACATTATAGCGGGGACGCAGAGAGTGAGCAAGTCCACAGAGGTACGTAAACACATGCCAGGGGGTGATGAGGACGTGAAGAAAAATAAAGCAGGGTTAGGGGATAGAGAGGGACAAGGACGTGGTTTTCTGTGGCATGGCGAAGAATGCCCTTTCTGAGGAGATGATGCCAGGGAATCCCCCTAAAACAAGTGGGCAAGAAGGCAAGACCCTTTGACGTGTACCCTGCACCAGGTCTTCTAATTTTTTTTAATTCTTAAAAATCACACAAGTAAGGTATAATCCCCCCCCGCCAAGTACCCATAATCCCGTAATTGCTTTTCCTACAGTTGTCCATATGCCCAGGATATGCTGGGGACTCCTCTTGGTGTCTGCACTTGACGTGCCTTACAGCTGAATCACCCTGAGTGCGGGAGATATACTTCGGAACGGCTCTGTGACTGTCATTTCTGAGCCAAGGGCCTGCCGTGCCCTGGTGTTTCGCCTCACATGGGTCTCTTGTAGTCACCTCTGTTACCTGGTCCCATGAGACTCTCAGTTTGCGACTCCTGCTGAGCGCTGGCCTCTCCGAAAGAGCTGGGCATAAGGGAAGGGGCGGGCACAGGCTGTGGGTCTGCACCCCAGCCACACGTAAGAGTTGGCTGAGCTGATAGGACTGTGGCCACTGCAATCCTTTAACCAGTGGGAGAAAAGACTGGACAATTGCCCAGTGAAGAAACTGGATCACTCCCAAGGAGAGCACATTAAAACAATACACCCAGTCCTGGCTGGCGTGGCTCAGTGGATTGAGCACCAGCCTACGCAAGGTCACTTGTTCTATTCCCGGGCAGGGCACATGCCTGGGTTGCAGGCCAGATCCCCAATTGGGGGCGTGAGAGAGGCGACCAATCGATGTTTCTCTTACACATAGATGTTTCTCTCTCTCTCTCTCTCTCTCTCTCTCTTTCTCCCTCCCTTCTCCTCTCTCTAAAAAATAAACAAATCTTTAAATACACACACACACACACACACACACACACCCATCGGGTGAACAACACAGCAAGTGGGATGGTACCACGAATAGAAGAAATTTGCACCATTTTGGGAACAGCAGCAACCAAGCAGGTGTCCTGTCAACACCTTGGAAGAGACCTTAAAAGCAAAATTAAGTGAAAACATAAAAAAAAAAAACCAAAAAAAAACAAAACCCACAATCAGATCTATAGTGCAGTGGCATCTGTGTAGATGTCAGCTCCTATCATCGGGCGTTTAGAATTGCACAGACAATCCTGTTTGATCTCTGGCCCCCTCCCCCCTGTCCCCCGCATGGAGCTGCCTGTTCTTCCTGGATACTTTTAAGGACTTTTCCTTTTTTCTATACTTTGAAAACTTCGCCATGACCTTGCCTTGAACGTCCAGGGTCCTTTTGATCTGTACACACAGTTCTTTTTGCTGCTCTGAAGAGGGGCCTTGTGCTGCCTCTCAATGACGAGTGTGTTTCATTTGGTCTGGGAGCTTGTTCATGGACACCATTTTTTTCTTTCTTTCATTGGATGTCTCTTCTTCCCCATTATCTGAAACAATTGTATGATCAATTGTCATTTTTTACTTATTTGCCTGTTTCTTCTACATTCTTCCTCTAGGCCACCAGGGCAGTGATCTGCAGCCTCCGTTCCTCTGTTGACTGCCACCAGACTGGTGTGGGTCCTGCTGGGTGCTCTGGTTTTCCTCCCCTTCTCCGTCGCACCTCCTCCCCCCTGCATCTCACCTCGCTGCGTTGCGTGGGCACCGCACCTTCTCGGGGTGCGCGGGGATCCTGCAGTGACCTGCTATGGGTGGGTCTGGCGGTCTGCTCCCCGCCCCGGCTCTCTTGTTCTACAGATGGTTTCTCACAGCTTCCAAGCTGGCATTCTCTGCCTTCATCATCCTCAGCTGAGGCCAGAAGACAGTCTGCTCTCTCTCTCTTTTTTTAAAAAAAATTATTTATTTATTTATTGGGGAGGACCTCCGCTCTGGAACAATTGTCCCCTCTCAGACTTAAAACCCCTTATAATCTTATAAATGACAATGGGCGAAGGTCTCAAGCTCCTCTAGCTGCTTCAAGCTGGACATGGTCATCATCCTACCTACCCTTGGGTTTAAACATCCCTAATAAGAGTGGGGGTGTGCAGGGGAGGGTGGCCTTCCCACATGGGGAAGGATCGTGCAGACTCCAGGTCAGTTGGCTGTCCCCGGAAAATGGAGTGCTTGGTTTAACAGGCTGGCATCCTTGGTGTAATCTGGGGGCAACAGATTTGGCAACAGGGTTAGAAGGCATCATTCAACCCATAACCACTAGATGACAAAAGGCAGGGATTAATTTTTCAATGTCCCACATTAGGGGGAAAAAAAGGCTTCTTTGGAGGAAGGTATGCCAGGCACATCTCACCTGTCCAAAACGCTTTTGCCCACTATACTTAGTTTGGGCTGAGGGGAATGTTTTAGGTTTCCCCCCTCTCAGACCTCTGGGCCCTTTCTGTCCAAGCTTTTAGGATAAAAAAGAGAGACCAGTTTTAAAGTGAAGCCCACAGACCACCCCATGCTTCGGCAGCCCAGCCACTTAGTTCAGCCAAACCGTTGAGACTCAGGAGGCAGCGATCAGTCTGCTCTCTCTTTTTATTGCGATCTAGTCCTCCAGCCCTTCAGCAAGAGGGCACGTCGGTGTTTGCAGGTACCAGTCTAGTTTCCCGCTTCTAGCAAGTTTGTTGTAATTTCCTTGTGACTTTTACTTCAACTGTCTGCTCCTTCGTCCTTCCAAGCGATGTTGGATGGCAGAACTGTCCCGCTGCAGGGCACTGCCACAGGCACTCTCCCCTGTGTCCCTGGTCACCCCACCCCCCAGACTCATCCTCTCAAAAGCTTGCACCATTGTCAATGGTCTCTTCTCAACTTTTGCGTGACTTCGGAAGGTTAGAGGGGACAGTCCTGGCTGGCACAGGCCCTGTGTCAAGGGCAGAGGGTGGGAAAGCCACAAAGTGCCTGTTTGTTCTCATCCAGATGGCTGTCTACACTGAGAACCTATAAAGTAGTCTTTAAAAAATGCCAACTGCATTGTGTGACTCCCTTTTAACACAATTTATCCACCCTCCATTACCCTCATGTTAGAGTCAAATCCCTTAATATGCTTTGCCCAGTTCTCTCCAATTTCATCACACCTTCCTCTCCAGCCTTAGTTCCCCGCACTGCCCTTGAACTTGACGTTGCTTCCTGAATGCTCTGCTCTCTCCACAGACCTCTGTGCCTTTACACAAGCTGCTCCCTGGGGCACCCATGGCCTTCCCCTGCCCACCCCAACCTATTGGGAGAAGGCTCCTAAGATGGGCTCAGGTATGTCTCCTTCAGGGATCCTGACCAGATGAGGTCCCCCACCCCACCCTGTGCTGCCTTCTTTCACCCACTTACTCCCTACACAGCTCCCAGATCCAATTTCCGTTCAGACCCTCTGGCATCCTTCCTTACACAGTACTGTCTCCAGGGCCCAGTAGTAGGCACTCAATTAGTGCTGCCAAAACTGTCGTCACAAACTGGAGCCATGCTTCCAGGAGAAGGCAGCATTATACCAATGTCACCGGAGACCCAATGCCAACAGTGGGTGCTGGGCTTCTGAAAGGGTGCTCAGAAGGGCCACAGCCTCCAGCCAGGCAGCTCCAGAATGGCCTGGCTGTTTGGCTGTTTTTTGTTGTTTGTTTTTAAATCCTCACCCAAGGATACGTTTATTGATTTGAGAGAGAGAGGAAGGGAGAGAGAGAAAGAGAGAAAGAGAGAAAGAAACGTTGATTGGTTGCCTTCTTGTATATGGCCCAACTGGGGGTCAAATCTGCAATTTTGGTATGTACCCTGATGGGGAATTGAACCCACAATGTTTCAATGTACAGGATGATACCCCAACCACCTGAGCCACCTGGCCAGGCCCAGAATGCCCTGGCCTTTTTTTTTTTTTAATTTATTTATTTTTAGAGAGAGGGGAAGGGAGGGAGAAAGAGAGGGAGAGAAACATTGATGTGTGGTTGCCTCTCACACGCTCCCAAGTGGGGACCTCGCCTGCATCCCAGGCATGTGCCCTGACTGGGAATCAAACCGGTGACCCCTTGTTTGCAGGCCAGCACTCAATCCACTGAGTCACACCAGCCAGGGCTGCCCGGGCCTTTTGAATAAGGCCAGCATATCCATGGTCTGCCCCTGGACCACACATCTGTCTAGTTCAATTTTGTTAAGACTATTTTAAAATCCAGAAAAGCACTTGAGGGCAAAGGAAAGGGAGGGTCCTTTCCCCAGTTGAGGTGAAGGTGTGCAGTGGTGAGGAGTGGAAGGCTTGGCCTGAAACTTCAAGGACTCACATCATATAACTGGACATTTACCAAACTATCTTTATGTAGTTAGCATTAAAAAAAACTCAGGTTGCCTAAATTGCATTAGAAATTGAAAAGATCTATGCATAATCTGTCTTTCCAAAGACAGAAATTCAATTCTCCTCTTGGAAAAAATGCAAAAATAAGCACCGCATTAGGGTCTGAATCCCACCTCGATCGGGAGGAGGTGCGGTGTAGGGGGCAGTGCCAGCCTCGCCAGCTAAGGTGGGCAGAAATGAGCACCCCAAACTGCCCACCGAGGAAATGTCATTTAACCAGGTTAAAAAAAGCTATTCCCAAACAGGCTCCTCTGACGGCCTTGGAGCTGATGTGGAAGCCGCCGATGTGTGTATTTGTGGAGTTGTAAGTAGGTCAGATATTTCTGTCGCTAATTATTACTTGTGAAAAAAATATGTCGTGAGCTTGCCGCAGGGAGAGTATCGGAAGCAGCATTGATCTTCGGAAACTCCAGCCAGATATCCATACAGGGCTGGAATCCTGAGGATTGTCCAGAGAGGAAAAAAAATGTCCTAAAGCCAAGTGCACATGGGGCAGGTGTGGGAACTCCAGCAGGAGGTCAAGAAGCCTGGATTCCAGACCCTGATTTTTATTTCCCTCTTCTGGACTTCAGTTTTCTCATGGAATTTGGTTTTATATTCAGTACAAAGGTACTGATGCCGCCAACTCCTCCTGGAAGGTCATTTTCTAGGGGCCTGGGTTTTCCCTGCTTTTTTTAGGGATATGTTTTCCTATTTTGGGAGATACAGGTAAAGAATTGGTTTAGAAGAGACCCCCAGAAATTGGCATTGAATTTTAGTGGGAAATTTTATTGCACCTGCATGAGGTCCACATGCCTAAATATTTGCTGAGTGTTGCATATGTGCTGGGCATTGTGGCACATTAATACCTATGACCCTACCCACTCCTTTGTATACTTAGGATTGGTGGCTGCTTATTATTTCTTGAGTTTCAGAGAGTGAGACAATTTGCCCAAGGTTACACCTCTAGTAATTAGCAGAGGTGGGATTAAAACCCAGCTTCTCACCTGATATCTCAAACCAGCCCACCCCCCCCCCCCATAGCTGCGCTTGAGCCAGCAGTTCGGAGGACAAAGATGACCCCTCCCCTTCTCCTAGCTGTGAAGTCTGGAGACCAGGGCAAGATGATGCTCTAATTAGTTTTACTTTACAGGCTCTGAGGCTTGTCCATGCTTTATGCAAAGTTATGCAGAATATGCAAATCAGGGGTGGCTCTGGTTGTACTGTAACCAGCGCAGCCCCTATGATTCTCTGGTCTGAAAAGTTCTGCCCACAGAGCTTCCTGGTGCCGTGGGCAGGAGGGCTGCTTTCCACAATGTCACACCTGCTTGCGTGTCTGCTCGAAGAGTTGTGCCCAGGTCCTGGAATGCAAACGTCCCTGCCAAGTGAGCAGTATTAGCCCCAAATAATCTGGGCAGGGATGAATTTAGTTGATATGAAAAGTTTTTGTTTTTAAAGCTGGTGGGTCTCAGTTCCCTCACCTTCAAAATGAGTGAGTTGGTTTCTCTGAGCTTCCAGTTCCTGTGATAATACTTATGTTCAGAATCCCATACTGAGGCTTCGGAAATCCCAGTCTCAGCCTCTCTTTTTCTTCAGTACTCTGCTTATGGTGCCCCATCCCCACCTCTCTCCCGAACTTGCTCCCATTATCCCTTGTTTGCATTCCCCCCGCCCCCAGCAGACTACTTGCCCCTCCGGAGCCTGCTCTGCCTTTTTTTGCCCCCTAAACTTTCCCCATGCCCCTTCTGTGCCCTGAGATTCCTTTCTCTCTCTTCTCCCTCTGCCTAATGCCTCTCTGACAGGCCAGCTTAGACATCACCTCCTCCTGCCCCCTACCCTAGACAGGACCAGGCACCCTCCATCTACCCTCCAGGGTACCCCTTTGGTAGGTCTCACTAGCTGGTTATTTGTTCCGTTCCCCCAGGAGGTGGTAAGCCCACTGGGGACAGAGCCCCCCCCTCCAAAGCAGGACTATTAAAGTAGTCATGAATCAACATTTCAGGAATTAACAAGTCAAAGAGTAAATGCACCTACCAATTTTAGTTTAGAATTGTCCAAAGAGAACAGTTGCAATGAACCCTGCCCCCCACCCTGCCCCAGCTTGTGTGACTTTAGACTAAAAATAGGTAAAGGGACACCAGGCTCCTCTAACTCCCTAATATGAATTTTAATTTTTAATAACTTGAGAAATCAGTGAAATATACCTATGGGAAAATGATGAAGAATCAGCCACATAAATTAATGGAAAGTATATGTTCACATTATCTAACTATATTAAGTGTGAATAATAATTAATTATAGATTCTACATGCAGTCTTGTCTTAGAGAATTCAATGTGAAGGAATTTAAAAAGTCATTCATCACCCCCATGTGCTCCACCCCAGGCCATAACATAAAAAGCAACGGCCAAAGAATTTTCCATTATTTATGAAAATCATCATCTTAGGGGAAAAATAACTCTATTAGGACCATAATAACTTGGAAAAAGAAGTGGCATCCAAGTGTGTTCGTTGGTGCTGTTGTGATCATCAGCCCCACCCTTCCCTTCTCCCCTGCACTTGTTCATTCTTCCGCTGACTCACTCTGCATTGTGGTGATCTAGCCAGTGGATATGAACATGAACTCGAGAGCTGAATTGTTTGAGTTCAAAGTCAAAACTCCTCTACTCTGCAGCTGTGTGGTCTGACGCAAGTTGCTTAACCTCTCAGTGCCCCAGTTTCCTGATCTATAAAATGTGGATAATAATAGTACCTATTGCAGACCGCTGGTATGGGGGTGGGGGTGGCAGATAAACCACTACACGTGACATACGTAGCAAATAGCCTAAGCTCTCAATAAAGCAAACTCTAGTTGTGGGCCTGCCGCTGTGCTGAGTGCCACTTAAGACGGACCAAGTTTCTGTCCTTGAAGAGTCTGCTGACTGGTGAGGGAAACAGACTATAAATAAGCAGCTCATTTTAATTGCAAATAGTGTGTGTTATATATGGAAATGAGTATGGTACTACGATAGACAGGGAATGATGGGAGCTTCTTACAACAGCAGGGGTGGGGGTGCGGGGCCACTTCTCTAAGGAGGTGATGTTTCAGTTGAGATCTGAAGGGGAGGCAGGAGATGGGGACGGTGAAGTGAGGAGTGGGGGCAGAAGGTCCCAGGTTTCGGCTTGCGTGCTAGGCTCTTCCTGGGTTGCCCTTTCCCTGGTTTCATATTTTTTGTAAAGTGTGGACCTGTTGTATCAGCTGTTAGACAAGCTGCAGAGCCAGTGTGATAAAGCGGCGAGGTAAAGGGCATGGAAAGCTGGTGCACAGCAGCGCCGATCTGACAATAGTTTATGGGCAATGGGGGAAGGAGAGACCCCTCGTCTGTGGATGCCTGGCCTGCTAGGCAGAGAAAAATAAAGCTAAATCTGCCTCAACCCACCCAAAAGCTGGACTGCAGGTAGATTAAAGATGTAAAGTTAAAACTCAGAAGGGGGTGGAAGAAAATTAGGGATACTAGGTTTCTGACTTGGGGTAAAAGACTTCCTAACTAAGACCAAAAAGGTCCCCAAATCAGGCAAGACATGGTTAGATTGGACTAGATTAAAATTAGGGATTTACAATCAGTGGGGGAGCACACAGGCAGAGTGGGTAAACAAAGGACTCCTTCCAATCAACCGGGGCAGGGCAGGGGGGGGGGCGAGCAGTAAATTCAATACAACCCTGACGAGTGTGGCTCAGTTGGTTGGGTAACATTTCACAAAATGAAAGGTCACCAGTTCGATTCCTGGTCAGGGTACATGCCTGGGTTGCAGGTTCAGTCCCGGTCGAGGCACACACGAGAGGCCACGGATTGATGTTTCTTTCTCCCATCATGTTTCTTTCCCTCTCTTTCTCTTTCCCATCCCCCATGCTCTAAAAATAAATAAACAAAATCTCTTTAAAAATTCAATACAGAGGGTCACAGGATATGACGAGAGAGAGGGAAAAGATCAACTGGGCGATGAGCTCATGAAGAGATAGATAGATGCACAGATGCTCTAAAATCCAAGGGATGCAAATAAAACCGCAGACAAGCCTCCTTTGAAACCTCAGGATGTGACCCTTCCAAAGGTGGGTAACACCAGGGATGTTGGGGAAAGGGACCCCGGCTTGTGCCCGCGCTTGGGAGTCATTTTCAGGAATGTGAGAATGGTGGGACAATGGCTGAGGGGTCAGGGTGGGCTGAGAGGCAGCCACTGTGCCCAGGTCAAGCCTTGTCCACATCTTAGAGCTGACCGTGCCAGGAAGAAGGGGAACCCTCTTCTAATCACACAAATCCCTATCTGCCAGGCAGCCTGGCCAGGGGTTGGTGGGGCAACATCTGCCGGCAGAGGGCGCTTTTGCTGGTTTTCACAGCGGCGTCATGGGGCTATGGGGCCCAATGTTATGGACATAAAGTTAAAGGTTTATCCAAAGCCCAGGGAGACCACTCCTGGGCGTCTGTCTCAGGGTCATCTCACAGGACAGAACGAACACCGTGACGCTGCCACAGCAGTGGAGTTTGGAGGGTCAGGAACTTGGAGGCCACCAGGTGCCCATCACTGGGGAAATGTACGAGGAAGATAGGCTGGATTCTCACTATGCAATGTTGTGCACAGTTAGCAGCAACTGGTACACACCACTGAACACACCTGGGAGCCAAGTAGGAAAAGAAAAGAAAAAAAAAAAAGAACCAGATTGAGACGTACAGTATGAATTAGTCATGTTCATGAAAAGCATATCCAAACACAGATCCCACGACATGTTCTATCAGGATTCATGCATAGTCAAGAACAGATATCAACTACGAGTTGATATCAACTTACGAGTGAGGGTGTCTGTGGGGGGAAGGGATGGCTGTGAGAATCAGGGATGAAGGAGACACATTTGAAAAACAAAAAGCCAGGTTAGGAGGAGCCCTGCACCGACCAAGGGACCGAGTGATGGCAGTGTGACTATGGGGAGCAAGGAGCAAGGAGAGGGACCAGTACCTTTGTTCTCAGCACCCTAGTCTGAGATAAGTGGGAAGACAACAAAAGCGAAACAAGAGCCAGGCTGTCCGTGTCCTCTGAGGCCACGTGCACACCTTTTCTCCGCTGCGGGCTGGGCGCCATTCCTTTTCTCCTCCGACCACCCCGGCGCCTGCTTCGCTCCTCTCCGGGAACCAGGAGGCCCTGAGGACGGAAAATCATTTATTTGCCTTCCTTTTCCCAAATGCAAACAGCAGGCCCTCACAGAAGCTGGCTGGATTGATTTTCTATTTCCTTGCGCTTCAGAGCAGCATGACCCCACCACACGTTGGTAAGTGTGTGCGGGGGTGGGGGCAGAAGTGGTGTGAGCTTAGGATTCTGATCTTTCTGTCACCAATCTGATGAGTGACCACAAGCAAATGAGTGTTCTTCTCCTGGTCTCAGTTTCCCAGGGACAGTTCCTCAGCGGCAGAAACAGGCTGGTTGTCCCCCAAACCTTTTCCCCTTCCTCCTGGGCTCCCGAAGTTGGCCTGCATTTTCCATGGTCTTCAGTGCCTCCATGCCGTTGGGTTCTGGCCAATGCAAAGTGGATAGAAGGGAAATTCTCCACTTGTAGGCGCGATCCATGAAAAGCCCCTTACGTGGTTCCCCAGGTTCTTACATCATCTGTGGGCTGGATGCGGAGGATCCCATGAAACCACAAGTTAGAAGGAATGTTGGTCCCTGAGTCAACACTTGGAGGAGAGCCAGCCACAGGAGAGCTTTATAAGCAGAAAGATCCATGTGGGACGGCTGCATGAGAAAAACTAAACTTCTGTTGTGTTTGCCACTGACATTTGGGGGTTGTTCGCTACATTAGTTGTCCTCCTGACTTACCCATTTTCCTTTTGGCCCAAGCCACACATCTCCAGAGAATTCCTTAATCTATGTAATCCTTCTCCAATTTCCAATTGACATTTTGTGATCCAGCTCCTTTGTTCTACTCAAAAGCAGCTGAATAGCTTGAAAGAGCAATTCAGTCCCCCAAAAGAGCCAGTCTTGATGCTAGGGTTCCCCCTGCATCTGCTCCCTGCATTAATTCACCCATTACCCTGTAATGAAAGAGATGCCTGGAGAAGCAAGTCTGATGATGTCTCTTCCTCCAATATGCTTTCAAGGTCCCCTGTTGTCCTCATGATGAAGTCTAAGAGCTCCTGCCCACAAGGCCCTGCACACACCAGCCCCTGTTGATTTCAGCTACCTCTTTGCCCCTTTGAGTTTACGGTTCAGCTGAGGTAGCAGCTCCTCTAACACACCAACCACAGGGCCTTTACACATGCTGCTCGTTTGGCCCAAAAAGCTCTTTCATCCCCTCTGTCTTATCATGGGCAGCTTGGATTGCAAGTCGCTTTCCCTTAGGTGGTCTGCACACCCTAGCACATGCCTTCAGCTACGTACTTGTCCCGTTGATGTGCTCACTTTTCACAACACCCACCTCAGTTGTAATTTTTTGTTCATTCTAAGTCTCCCCACTAAATTGTCAATATCCCACTGGAAGCACAAGCCTGTCTGGCTTCTTGCTGGATACCACACAGACACCTCCCAGCCTCGTTGACAGTATTCATAAGTAGAGGTTGAACCAATGTGTCACTGAATGAACAAATAATGAAGGAACAAATGAGTTTGCCTCTTTGGAGAGGAGGTCATATCCTGTGTTATTCTGGGGAAACACAGGTAATTCTCGGAAGGAATAATGTCTCTCAAAGGAATGCAAAGGTCATCTTTGAATGCATGAGGTCCCTGCGGGTGATGCCAGTAGGTCTGGAGCTTTCCAGAGTGAGTCTGAAATCCGCGGCTCACTGTCCCCAGAGAGAGACCCTGTAACGGGCACCAGTGTGGGCCATGGGATTCTACAATGCCATCCAAATGCCAAGAATTATTAAGATGCAAAACTAAAGCCTGAGGTGCTGGGCTGGAAGCTCTGATTACTGTTTACGCTGCGGAGAGGCTGGGAGGGGAGATCAGTGGTGGCAACTCACACCTTTTCATATACACAAACCCGTCTCCATGGCAATTGTTTCCTCCGCAAGTTCCCTGGAAGCAGCCATTCGTGTCTGTTGATTTCCACACAAGGATGACCTTGTTAGGTCCTGTTAGATAGAAAGAAGGCGAATGTGCCAACAGCACTGGCTTCTAGGCCCAGTTTCCCTCTGGCTAATTAAAGCACGAGGGAGAGGCCCCTTCAGGTGGATTCCAATGAGAAGCCTGATGGTTCATTTAAATAACAAATAGTGTCAGCTCAGCCATCTGCCAGTGGCCGGCCCCCCCCACCCCTCACCCCCCCCCCCACCCCCGCCTCTGCTGCTCCCCCATCAGCAAAAGGATCTGGGCCTAGCAAGAGAGACTGCCCAGGACTGCCCCAAATGCAGGGGCCCGGTGACACTGCAGGATCTCAAAGCTGATGGGGAAAAAAAAAAAAAAGCCTGCAGGGCTAGACCCTCTGCACAGCGCTCCCTTAGGCCTGGCAGTTCACGAATTTCAACCGTTCTTCCCCCTGTTTAAGGAAGCCTGTGTGTCCTGACCTCTTATTGCTATTTTGTTAATGATTGGCATATACAGGGTGGGTCAAAATTAGGTTTACATTTGTTCATATGGAAAACAACACAATAATTAATCAAGAATGATGCAAGAATAAACTGTGTTGCATAGTCACAACTGTAAACCTAATTTTGCCCCACCCCGGATAGTCTCATTACATCAAATTTTAATTTTTTTCCCATAACATTTGCTTGGTTATTTCACTCTTTTTTTTTTTTTTTCTTTTCCAGCTGTCCCTTTTCATTCACGTGCCACTTCAGCTGGGCCACTTTCTGGGGTAGAAGAAGGCATGTCCCCTCCTCCCAGAGACTGGATACTGATCCGACCCAGATGTGGCTGGGCCCAGCTGGACCAAGCAAGGGTCATAGGCTGTTGGTGCCAGAAAAGCCTAATTTGTGGCTGGGAGGCTGAGGTCAGAAGTGGGGCAGCGTGGCATTGTGGTGGAGTCGAGCCAGGTCTGGACCCATAGTTGCTACCTACTTCTCCAGGGTTCCATTCCCCAGGGCACCCCAGCCACCCCCAGGGCAGGGGGCGATGGCCCTGCCCCTTCCTGGGAGGTTGGGAAACCTAGGCCAGCGCTGTCTCTGTCCAGGAACTGCCAATCCTGTTGGTCTCCTTGGCTCTGTCCCAACGGTTGTCTCAACTAGACCATCACAGCTGTTCCCCAGTTAGTCTCCCGGTGGCGTGGCATCCAGTCCCCGCAGCCCTCCTTCCCTGATCACAGCAGCTCCCAACCCCTTCCTTTCTTTTGGGAATGACCCCTTCCTCATTTGAAGTGGTTCAGGGAGGTAGGGCGTCCCCAGACATTAGGGTTTAATTGGTCTGCGGTACAGCGTGAGCAGTGGGACTTCTAAGAATGTCCCAGTGGTTCTAGAATGTAGCAAAGTTTGAAAACCACTGCCTCTGTGCTCTGGCCCAGGGATGAGTAGGTGAACCAAAACGGGCCAATCAGAGTCCTTTCCTGAGATTTCACTGTAGAGAGAAGATCATCTTTCTTTAAAGGCTGTTAGCAGGGATTATGTCAGTTTGCATGCTCCCCCCACGTTTCATGGCCCCCCTGAGACCACATGCAGCCCTTGGAATCACTGGGATGCTCCCTGGATGTGCAGCTTCGCATATGGTATTTCTTTCCGTTAGAAGGGCTTCTTTATAGGGAATCCCACTTAACCTCAAAGAACTGAGTAGGCATGACTTATTCTGGGAGACCATCCTGGCTCCCCGATGGGTTTGGGGCCACTCCCCTGAACTTACCCAGCCCTGTGTGCTCCACTGAGGACTTCATCCCTGTCCCCGCCTGTGCACCTGCAGACTGTGGGTTCTCTGAGATGGCGACTGAGTCCTGTTCGGCCTGTCCCCCTGTGTCTATTCAGCTGGCAGCTGGGCCCAGGGTGGGGACTGATGAATCTCTGTTTGCAAGTGAGTTGAATTTAGCTCCCAGGAACATGGGGAGATCACCCAGAACATAGGGCCAGGGCTTGTCCAGTTCTTCTCAGTGCTCCTGAGGTGGAGGGAGAAGATGAGAATGTCCAGATGTGGACGCTGGGGCCATATTCAAGGTCACCCAGGCAGAGCTGGCACTGGAGCTGTGGTCTCCTGCCTCACCGCACCTGGCTCTTATACACCCTTCATCTTGATCTCAGATCTTCTTTCTTTCGTTTGTTCGTTCGTTCCTTCCTTCCTTCTGCGGCCAAACGTAGCTTTAAAGAGTCTAAGATTTGGGAGGCAGCTCTAATGAACTCCGATGCTTGAGATGAAGCTATCTGGGGGCTCCCATGCGCTCCACAGGGCCACTCTGACTGGGGTCTTGCAGACTTGCCCCACCTCTGACCACATAGGTCCCTCCATGACCTTCCTCCAAGCCCAGCCCCACAGATATGAGCAGCTGTGCCTGGGGACATGAGGGGATGAATGAGACTGTTGGACAAAGGCCACTTTATGAAAGTGTGGACCACATCTCAGTGCCTGGGGACACGGTCTGCTTTCTTGCTTAGACCCACAGTGTCTCTCTCCTTTGTGCACACCTTGGGTGCTCTGATGTCCCCCCGTTTGTTCTCTGAAATAGGGGGACCATGTTTAGTGCCCAGCATCTGCTAAGAGCTTGCAATATTCAGGAGTGTTGCTTCTGCAGTGACCGGGCTGGTGATCTAGATGCTGGAGTACAGAGAGGGAAACGGAGGCACACGGATGTAAAACACCTACTGGGTGTCATCAGTTGCAGACATCACTTAGTGGAACTGGCACTTACAGCCAGGGCTCCTGGTCCCTTCAAAACACTCATGCTCTTCGCTAAGAATTGAAGCATCTTTAGGAGAAGAAAGGGAGGACCCTGAGGACCTCAGATGGTTTTGGAGGAGCAAAGAAGATGCTTTTTGCCTGAGAATGTTGACGATAGTAAAGCGAGAAGGGACATCTAAATTTATGCCCCAGGCCCTGTTCTAAGTGCTTCTCAGACATTATCGCAATGATAAACATTGCACTTTGCTACAAGGAAACTGAGGCTCATGGGGTAAAACCTTTTGTGCAGGGCCACAAACAGGGTCACTAGCAGAACCAGATAGAAACCTGTTGTCGCCATGGCCTGCTGCGTTGCACAGCGAGACCCAGCTGTCAGCGATGACTATTCTTGAAAAGTCTACAAACCATTCATTTAAGAATATAGGCGGCCTCCTTCCTCAGCCTGAAGTGGGTTCTATTAACCCTCCTCGAGAGCCTGGCATCCTTGCCTTTCTGGAATTTTCCACTTCTCCCTTCCCTGTTGCACTTGCTTCTTGAAAACACCAAAAACCTTGTAAATAAAATAAAACAACTGACTTAGCCGCAAACAACAGCCCTTTCAACTGGCTTTTTTCGTCTCTAAATTTTTCTTTAATGTTGTATCTTTGATTTTAAGACGTTTCGAACAACCCCCCCTAAATGGTCTTAACATTCTCCCTGAACTTGAAAAATAAAAAATAAAACACTCTACTGGGAAGGAAAGGAAAATTGTATGTTCTTTTGTTTACACGCGCATACGGAAAATTGTTACTGATCTCCATGCGGCCTTGGTGATTGTTCATTGTGATATGGAAAGAGAAATGGAGACTCTGGAATTTGCAACTGATCTCCAGGGATTTCTTTTCTATTCGCATCACCCCTGGAAGGCATCTGAGCATTCGGCTATTTTGGGAAAGAAAAGAGGAGACACACCATTAGCAATACTTCACCCAGATGCTAACTTATTCTGATGTTTGCTTGTTTTTATTTTTATTTCATCTGATGTTTTGATGCAATCGTTGGCGTTTTGTTTTTGACCTTCAACCAGTATGATTCATCCTGGGCATGTCGAGAGAGGCAGTGGGCAGTGGGCTCTCAGGGACCAAGAGGCAGCCTACTTTCTTACATTATGACCCATCTGTGTTCACCGATGTGACGTTGAGCAAGGTTCATCTGGGAAGATGGGAGGGGAGGGGGCACTGCTTCGATCTTACCTCTCTCCCATCATAATTTACCCCTGGCTGCCTGGAATAGGAGCTTATTTCCTCTCACCCAACGCTTCTGCCAAGAGACCTTGCATTTGGGAAGAACTTGAGCCAAGTTCTGACCCATAAATCCCAGATGCCAGACCTGCAGAATGAATAATTGCTTTCCTAGAATACTGAGCCATGTAAATTCTAGGACTAGCAGATTGAGTACTGGATTGGGAGTCCGTTAGTATAATGATCCCATAAGTTCCAGGAAGAATGTTGTTGATATGCCCATTTTACAGATGAGGGTGCCGAGACATGGAGAATCGCTCAAGTTAGCAAGTGAGTGGGAGCTGTGGGTTGGGCGCTGGCTCCTCCCTGCAGAGTCTGGGAACTCAAGGGCCAAGCTCAGGGCATCTTCAAATCTGCTGTGTGACCTCAGGTCAATCCTCTTCCTTCTCTGCGCCTTGTTCCCTCTTCTCTAAAATAAGGGGGCTTGGCTGGGTGAGTTCTAGGACCCTTTTAGCATTGACTACATACAAAATTTCATGATCTTCTGAAAAGTCCATCAGATATTCAGACTTTAACATGGGATCATAGGCAAGTTTCCTCTCCAGAGTCTGAAGAAAGAACTTAGCATGCATGGAGAGGTGTAGCATTTATAAGGGACTGCTCTGCGTGCTGTGTGTTTTACACATGCACTTTATTTCCATGAAGTCTATACCATAACTTATCATCCCCATTTTACAGATGTGAAAACTAAGGTTCAGAGACGGGATGTGGCTTGTCCAAAGTCACACAGCTGGGGAGTGGGGAAGCCAGGATTAGCCTCCAGGTTCCCACTGTACCCTGTTCTACCCCCATCAGAGGACTTAGTAACCACCTGATGAGCTAACTATGTCTAGTCTAGACCATGAGTTCTGAGTGACAGGGCCCATGTGTTAGTCTTCGCTGTATCTCCAGGGCCAGCCCAGGGTCTTCCCTCAAATCAGAGGTCAATAAACACTGTCGAATAAATAAATGAACCCAACACTCCAGAACCTGGTCTATTTCCTGAGCTAACTGCACTGGAGTCTTAGCTGAAAGAAAAACAGTGGGGGGGGGGCTCAGAAAGTGTCTTCATTTACAGGGTGAACTGACGTGGCTCCCAAGCCCAGATACCCCCCCTCTTTCACAAGCTTGGAATTAAGCTCAGATTGACAACATGTTTTGCTAAAATACTGCTATTCTTTCTAAACACATACCTAGGGAACCAGGAGGACTGTAACCTCATTCCTTTCTCCTCTTGGCTGTGATACAGTCAAAATTTACTCTTGAGTTTTACTTTCTTCTTTGTGCCTTCTGGTGCTTTCAAAATTTTACATACTTAATTTTTGAAAGCAAAATATGTGCTTAATTATTAAAGATAGGATCAATAGTGAGATTGGATCTTCATATTACATCACTTTGGGAAACAGTAGGTGGTGATTTGTGGGCAACATATTCAGGTAACACTGAATTAAAGAGTATTTTCAAAAAAGAAAAGTCAAGTAAAGCAAGACTCCACCTAGCAGAAGGCAGAACAAGTTGGAAAGCCTGTCGCTACTGCTGATGCCCACAAGAGGGCGTCTCAGGGTCATTGGGACGCAAAACTCAAGCCCATGGTCCACCTCAGCAGCTGCAAATGACCAAAGAGCAGGTTCTGGAAAATCAGCGATGTCCCCGCCTCTCCAGCCCTTCACGCTTGACATTTGGCTCTTTTTCCTCCCCATGTGGTTTCAGCCTCCCAAGGCCAGTTCTCCCAGCAGGTTCCATTCCTGGAGGAGTGTGTGGCTTTCTCTTTGCCTAGTAGGGCAACATTACATCGTGTGTGTGCATGCATGTGTGTGTGTGTGTGTGTGTGTGTGTGTTTTCACGATGAACAGGGATGTACACAGGTATGTATTCAGCCTACCGCAGCTGTACAACTGGCCGCATATCTGGGATTTCATTCATGGTGGGGTGGCACGCCCACCAATCACACTCCTGTTTCAAAACTCCAGGTCCACGACAACCATATTAAAAACATTTTTCACCAACCTTGTCAAAACCAACCTACTTTTTCATTATAGAAGAGGGAGAAGCACTGAATGGACAGCCTTGCACCATTTTTTCTGAAGAAAGGGGTCATAGGGTGCTGTGAGCGGTTCTCTCTACCACACTGAGGAGGGGGAGAGGAGAGTCAGCTTGACTGAAACCCACATGGGCTCTTTGCACCTGTTGTCTCTTTTAGGGGCCACAATAATCCTAGGAGGGAGGTCTCACTATCCCCATCTTACAGGTGGGAAAACTGAGGCTTACAGAAGTTAAGCCATCTGCTCAACTCCATTCCCTATACTGCCCCTCAAGGACACACAGAAGCAGGGCTTGAACCCTAGAGGGCCCAGACTCCACCAGCCCCTTCACTGGCTCTTTTAAAGCAGAAACAGGCTTGGGAGCGACTTTCCAGAGAAGGGCTGAAATGCAGGGGTGGGTTAGGGCTCCAGCTCCTGACTCAGGAGGCCCAGTTACCCACTCCAGAATTCTAGCTGGCTGCAGGGAGGCCCATCTCTAGGTCAAGGGTTCTGTGAGCCAGTGCATGAAGTCTTCTATGTGTTTCCTCATTAATGCAATCTGTACTTACACTTCTTACCATAATTATTCTGCAGTAATTAACAAGGGAAAATAACACATCTGGGTCTATACTGCCACTCCAAACAGCTGCAGAGGCCCTTGGAGGGCCTTCAGTTATTTGACAAATGTGTATTGAGCACCCACTATGCAGCAGCCTGTTGAGATGCTGGGGGTCCAGTGTGAGCCAATCGGGCAAGGTCCCCGGGGAAAGCCTGAGTAGGTGGCAAGTAGACATCAAAGATGTCAGTAAATAACTGCTGTGAAGACAATAAACCAGGGTGACATGTGGCCAGGAGGGCCTCTCCCTGGAAGTGGCATTTGAGCTGAGGCCTGTGGAGATGGGAGTGTTGCAGTCCGTGGAGGAGGCTGGGGCTGCCCACCTGGGGCTTGAACAGAGGAGTATCCAGGCCTGATCTATTCGTGCCTGATGTCCCTCTGGTCGCTGGGTGGAAGCTGGACTGGATGTGGCTCTACAGACAGAGAGCAGGGGGCAGATGCGAGATGTGATTTTGGGTGCACACCACAGGATTTGGCGATGGTTTGGCTGTGAAGGAGAAAAGAGAGGGAAGCGTGGAGGGTGAGTCTCCTGTTCTTGCTTGAACCACTGGACAACTGGAGAAACCATTGACTGAGAAAGGACTTGGGGACGTGATTGAGAATGCCAAATCTGATGGCCATTTTGAGCAAAGCTAGAGAGAAGTAGATTAGAGAGATACCGATTCTCTAAGGCCATCAAGGAAGCATGGGGTGCAGATCCCGTGGGTGCCATGCTCTAGGTGACACAGGGCCTGGAAAAAGCTTTAGCTTTGATTCTAGAAAAATAAGGTGCTGTGATATCTCCCGCACCTGGAGTTTCTGGAGTAGAAGTCTCATCCACCATACACAGGTGTACACAGAAAAAATGCTGGCAGGCTCCACACCAAAGCCTTAGTGCTCCTTATCTCTCGGTGCTGAGGGTATGGGTGATTTTTTTTCTCTTCTTTTGGACTTTTTGTGCGCTTGCATTCTATATTAAATATAGATTACTTGTCTAATAATAGAGGCTAATAAAAAAAAAAAACTTACTACGAAGACAGTGGCCCAATCAATGAGAGGAAGTCTCCTTCTTTATTTATTCACCTTGTCTCTCCTTCTCCCTCCCATCCGTGCAAAAGAGCCCACAGGAGGTCCCTGCCCTGGGCCGGAGGAGGTTGCTTAGGAGGAAAAGGCAGTTCTGCTCCTGCAGCACGGAGCCTGGGCCTGGTCTGACAGGCCCTACTGCACATGGCCAGACCCTGACAAGGCCCTTCTCTGCCTCCAGCTGCGACAGGGTCCTTGGATGTCTTTAATTTGCAATCACTGTGGAAGGCATTCTAGGTAGAGGGCAGGGCAGGTGCAAATGACTGGAGTCAGGAGAGAGTACTGGAGCTGCTGAGGCTGGAGCAGGGATGTGAGGGGAAAGGTGGGGAAGTTGAGGGAGGCTGGGCTAGGTCTTGCAGGGTCTTATGGGATATGGGAACGCCTGTCTTGGAGGGCAGTGGAGGCCGTTTTAATTGTTATTATTCCCCTGCACAGAGGAGTGAACTGAGAGTCCCACAGGGAGTGGCTGGCCTTTGCAGGGCTGAGGCTGGGAGCCAGGTCTCAGGGCCGGGGGACCACAGATCCTCGAAGGGAGAGAAAGCCCCAGGCCAGCGGGCTCGGATTCCTTCATTCTTGCTTCTCCAGCACTGGCAGAGACACCTCTGGAGGCGTCCTCGGCCATCCTGCCCTGCCAAGGGGCTGAATCAGGACTTGAAAAGGGGAGTTCTGGAGGGCAGTGGGAACCCTGGGCCCCTCCCAGGCAGAGACTGGGGTGATCCTTCTCCAGAGGAGGGAAGATGGGGGCGGGGAGGCGGAGGGAATATGGGACCTGGCCATGCATCATCACCTTTTAGAGCAAGGACTAACCCCCTGGCCAGGCCAGAAGATAGGGGTCTCTCCTTCCTGGGGTCCCGTTTCTCCTGAGCAGGTGGGATAGGAGCAGACGACGTATTTCAAAGTGCTTTCTGTTGCTTTTTCTCTCTCCTCCCCCTCCCCCCCCCAAGCCCCAAACCGCTAAGTTTGGGGGACTTATTGTTCTTTGGGGGGGCGGGGGACGGAGTGGGGTAGGCAGGGTGAGAAATGCCTCTCGCAGACAGAGGTGGGGTTTGGGGGAGCCGTTGCTGGTTCTGGTACCACCCCCACGAAGCGGAGCATCGCACCTTCCTGGCTTCTAGTAATTCTGTCCGGGCTCTATCCCCCGCCCACCGCACCCCTCCCCAGCCCCGCCTGCTTCTTTGGGTCCCAGGGACCCTCTACAATTATCTCTCCTGCCCCTGGCTCCCTTATAAACTCTCCCGAGGGTTCTCGCTCTCGCCGCCGCGGGCGGATGCCATTGGGGACACCTCCAGGCTGCGCGGGGCCAAGCGGTCCCCGCTCCCGGTACCGAGGTTCGCGAACTGCCAGTCAGCGCCGCCGCTGCGGTGGGCCCTGCGGGCTGCGAGGGGGTAGGAGTGGGGATGGGGGTGCCAGGCTCAGAGCCGGGAGGGGAAGGCCCACGGCCCCCGCACCCCAGCCCCTCTTCTACCCCGACGCCTCTCCCCGCGCTCGGAGCCCAGGTACTACTTCGTTCCCCCGCCCCCCGGAACTGGCTTCTTGTTGACCTTGGCCCTTGGGATCTGTTTTCTTTTTAGAAGACCGGAGACCGGCCCTGACTGGTGCGGCTCTCTGTGGGCTGGGCGTCCTCCCCCGCAAACCGAAAGGTCGCCTCTGTCCCACTGGGTTAGGGCACAGGCCTGGGTTGCTGGTTCGGTCTCCCTCTCTTTCTCCCTCCCTTCCCCAGCTCTAAAAATAAATAAATAAAATCAGGACGGACGGAAGGAAGGAAGTACTTACCGGCTAATGAGTGAATGTTTGCCAAAACCACCTTGTAAGCATGGGTTGTGTATTTATCTATTGGGGGAGGGGCTCACTGTGTTGCCTTTTTGTGCACCGGAGTGGTTAAGATGACAGTTCAGGAACTGGGCGTCCTGGGTTCTAATCTCAGGGCTGGATGACCTCAGGCAAGCCCCTCGGTTTCTTCTGTGCCTCCATGTCCTCACAGGCGCAGTGGGGATGATGTGGTAGCACCTGCCCTTAGTTTGAGGCTCAATGGTTCATACAGGTGAAGTGCTTAGAAGAGTGACTGGTACAAGAAGTGCCCATGAAAGCGTTAGCTATGGTTATTATTATCCCATTTTGCAGGTGAGGATAGTGAGGCACAGGCTCTGTGTCTTTCCTCGGGGCTCACCGCTGCTAACCTGCCCTGCTCTGAGGCTCCTCAACAGGATCCGGCTCACACGAATTCCCCATTTTGCATTGGTTTTAGCTGCCAGCCCTCTTCCACCTCCTCTCCAGGCCGGTCCTCTGAGAATGAGACCCAGCCAGCAGGGGAAGCAGAGATGCTCAGCAGTGGGCTAGCTCTGAGCTCTTGGTGGGGTTTAAAACAATATGCCAGGTGGAGGCCTTTGACCTAGAGGGTGCCCCAGCAGCAGTCCTGAACCACTGATGGATGAGAGCTGGTGGGCCATAACCCCAGCCTCCTCACTCCCACGTGGGGCAGCTCTGAGGTCTTTCTACATTAAGCTTGCCAGTGTTGCCGAGCCTGAGGGAGCCCCACTTATACCCACAGTGGTTGCCTACTCATGAATCCCCCTAAACTGATTTCTTCCTGTCCCTGAGTCCTGTCCCCACCCCTTAGCAGTGATTCCTGGGATCACCTACCAAATAAACCATGCACTCAGCTCTGGAGCTTGGTGTCATTCCTCGGTGGTGCTGGCAGAGTGGTCATTACCCAGCACCAGAGCCTACGAGGGGCCACAAGCCTGGGTGCAAACCAAAGCTTTTCCCTTCCCTGAAGATCAAGTCCAAAGATCAGCTGTTTCTGGAGCTCTGAGGAGACGCCTGGACAACCAGTACCTGATCATAAGAGCCCCTTCCAAAGTTATCCAGAAAGAATGAACAGAGCTGAGAATGCTGTGTGCAGGAATGAATGAATGAATGAATAAACAAATGTGCATTTGCCCACAGATCTCCTTCCACATCGCTGCTGCCTCCAGGCCTGGCAACATTGTGGAGAGAAAGGACCAAGCAGCATAAACAAGGAAATCATGGTTCACAATCAAAATATTAATAAGAGCCCAAACATCAGGAGTCCATCTTCCACAAAGCACCTTCACATCCATGATCTTACTTTATATTCTCAATGACCTGACCAAGAAGGATTTATTGTAATTACTACGATTATTATTTATATCATCATTGCTATTTCTCATTACTATTTATCTCATGACTATAGGAGGCAGTCACTCCTAGGCCCCTGGCAAACATGAACAATCAATCAGGGTGCTCTCGCCCACTAAGGCTCTTGGCGTCCTCAGAATCCCCCCCCCCACCATCTCGCACTGTGGGCAGTCACTACCAATCAACTAAAGCAGGCATGAAAGCTGAAACCTGTTTTGTCTCCCTGGTTAGCCACTTCGATAGCAATAATAAATTCTTATTCAATTGAAAGGTTCGGGGAGGAAGAGGCAAGGCAGGCTCAGGGCCTGGGTCTCCTGACTCCCACCTGGTCAGCACTCTGCATGCAGACATCAGTTAGAAGGCTGCTTTAGTGAATGGTTCCTTTATTTCTCCAACCTAATTAATGAGATGGCCTCAGACATTGTGACAGGTGCGCGCGCGCGCACACACACACACACACACACACACACACACACACACTCTTCCTCCATGGCAGCCTTCCCTTAAAACAAATACAAAAAAATCACCAAGCAGTGTTGGCAAGGAGATCAGGCAGGGTAGAGTTTGAGGGCCAGCCAGTTATTACAGCCCAGGTTCATGGGCTTCCTAAATCATGCAGTGGGGCCAGATACTGCAAGCAGACTGCACTGTAATGAATTAATCACTGATAACAAAGTCTCAAATTTACTCTTATCTTTAAACAGAGAAAGGCTTTTGACTAGCAAATTGGAAAATTTCATTTTCATCACCGCAAAAGCATGAATTTTCTCTTGATTTGTCGTTTCCCAGGCAGAATATATTCCTTATAGAGCCCACGACCCTGCTGATGAGAGGGGGGAGAGGCCTCACTGAGTCACTCCAGAGAGGGGGCACCTGGCCCGTGCCATGTGACCTCTCTCAGCCTCAGTCTGTTTATCTAGAGAAATGTCCACCCCTGTCCGGCTGCCATGTTGCAGTGCAGTGAGATCAGTTATCAGCTGGGTAACTTAGGGCACATTACTTGGCTTTTCTGGACACAGTTGTCCTATTTAGGAAAGGACTATAATGACCATTTCTTGGAGAAGGTGTTGAGCAGATAGCACTCAATGTGTATGCAAAGGAGGGACCTGGGGAGCGCAGAGTAGAGCCGAATCTCTCAATCTTGTTAGACTCCTCCCCTCCGCTCACTGAATTGTTGTAAAATGAAAGAAGATGATTTATGAGAAAATGCTGTTTGCACTAGTGTAGTCCTGGCGTTAGGACCCCCTGTGATGATGGAAACTTTTCCTATGTACCCTGTCCAATACGACTGTCACTAGCCCCATGTGGCCAGGGAGCACCCATGGGGCTATATTTTAAATTTTATTTCACTTAAACAATTTAACTTTAATAAGCCACATGTGACTAGTGGCGACTAGGATGGATGTGACAGACATTAAACACATGAGGATAGCAGTGATCTCCGTTAGGAAGTAGAGCTCTTCTCCGTGCCCCATACCAAAATCAGCAAGTTGGGACCAAGCTGTCATTGTTACCCCCGTGTGCATAAGTTCAGAAGCCAGCATAGAGCCAGGAGCCTTAGAGACTGTCCAAGCCACATCAGCTCTTTTCAATAGAAAAACTGAGACCCAAAGAGGGTGGCGTGACTCACCCAATGACACATGACCCAGGTGTCCTGATTCCGGGTGGAGTGTAGTGTCCAGCAGCAGAGACTCTTCCCAGCCATGGTGGGCTAATTGGTGATCTGCCAGATGAACCCTGTCTGCAGTCTTGGGCTGAGACCACTCTAATTATGGTTAAAATTTGGAAATGCTGATTCCTGGCCCAAGAGTCCCTATGGCAGGCTAATAGTTAGATATTTGTTCTTTCTCATCACCAGGAGGGTCCCACAAAGTAACCACAGACCTGCCAGAGGGAAAATGTGTCTGGCGAAGGGATTTTCCTATGACCTGGCAACCTGAGCATCCAGATGATGAAAGTTCAGGTGAGTGACAGCCAGCCTGGCCTCCAGACAGGCAGAGCTCTGAGTTGCTCTGAATTTTATCTCCACTTCTTAAAACTGCATGGAGACCTTTGGGGTGAATGTAGTCCAGTGAAGTCCCAGTAAAAGCATGTGGTAGGAGATAATGAAGATTAAGGGAGAAGTGTCAGCAGAGCCCAACAGAGAAATGGATTAACTGAGATATCATCTTATCAAAGCCAAAGGCAGAAATAGCCCCTTTAAAAGCAGAACCATTCACACTGAGGGGATTGCCCGTAAAACTCATCATGTGGATTATCTAATCTAAGAGGGTTTTTGTGTTTAAGACACTATCAGAGCACTTTCTGCTACTTCGTATGGTCCTGCCAGCATAGAAACACAAACATTGCTGTGCAGAAAATGCACTGGTTGGTTCCTTCAGTGATGGCCTGGCTGCTACCCCCCCGGGGGGCGGGGGGGTTGGTGCTGGTGCATAGAAGTTGAGTGTAGAAACCAGAAGCTAGGAAGCCTTGTTCGAGTGGGGCCACTGTGTCTCTGTGCAGCTCTGGACACATCACTTCACCTCCTAGGACCTTAGTCTGCTGTTTGTAAATAGGTAAGAGTTTGGAGGGCCCTTTAGCCCACCCCTGTGACCCCACCCCCTGCCACAGCCCCTGATACCTGCTCAGAGCTCCGGGCTCATGAAACTACCTCATTTCCTGAATATGTTCTGCAGTTTCATTATTCATGGCTCCACCCCAGCTCGAATTATCCTGTTTGTTTTCTTGATTATTATCTGTTTCCTCCACGGGATGTCAGCTCTTCAAGAACAGGGATGTTGTCTGCTTTGCTCCCTGATACGCTGAAGTATACCCAACCCTAGATCAGTGGCTGGCACATTTTAGCAGCTTAATAAATATTTGTTGAATGCTCAAAATGGATCACAGAGACCTAAATGTAAGAGCTAAAACTATAAAAGGTTTAGAAGAAAAGAAGAATACATCTTTGTGACCTTGGGTTAGGTAATGGTTTCTTAGATATGATACTGAGAAGACAAGTAACAGAAGAAAAATAGGTAAATTGGAGTAAATCAAAATTAAATATTTTGTGCTTCAAAAGATAGCATCAAGAAAGTGAAAAGACACCCCATAGAATGGGAGGAAATATTTGCAAATCATGTATTTGATAATGGTCTAGTATTCAGAAATATATAAAGAACTCTTAGAACTCAACAACAAAGAGGCAAATAATTGTAAAGAATGAACAAAGGATTTAAATAGATATTACCCCAAATAAGACACACAAATGGCTATAAGCACATGAAAAGATGGTGAACTTCATTGCATCCTCTGAAGAATGCAAATCCAAACCCCAATGAGATACAACTTCATACCCACTAGGATAACTAGAACCAAAAAGTCAGAAAATAACTCATGTTGGTGAGGCTGTGAAGTTCAATTTCTCACAACAACGCTGTGAGGAGGATCCTATCGTCGTCGTCATCATCATCATCATCATCATCATCATCATCATCATCCAGATGAAGAGTCTGAGGCAGAGAAGGGCTGTGCATCTTGTCCTAGGTCTTCCAGCTCGAACATAGTGGGGTTAGAATATTGTGGAGGTGATATCTGAGCTTGTGGGGACAGAGCCAGGGTGAGCATGCAGGCTGGTCATGCTTATGCCTGCCTGCGGGCCATGTCTGCTTCCTTCTGTCACTTGCCCTTTGTGATCTTGGATCAGCTCTCTCAAGTGGAACCTAAAGGTCAACCCCAGTGCCCAGCATGTCCTGCTGTGTCCTTTATGGCATTATCATGAGCTACATTCATTTTCATTTTGTTTTGTCTCTCTCCTCTATAGTCTGTCTGCTCCATGTGACAATAAGGCACAGGAGAGCAAGGTCCTTGTCTGTCATGATTTTGCTGTGTCCTTAGCACCCACTGCAATGCCTGGCAAATAGTGGGCATTCAGAAATATCTATGAATGACTGAATGACTAAATGAAGAGTCAGAGGGAACCAGAGCCTTCTCGGCTATGTGAGGGTCCGGGCTGGATCATCTTGTTTGTTACCTGGTACCTCCCCTTAGAACAGGGCTCAGATTCAGTAGCTCCCCTGCCCAAGTCACATGGAAATTAGAGGCCAAGGGCAGTTTTCAAGTGGGGGCTTTCGGTCCAGATTTTGCTTCCTGGAAAGTGCCCCCAGATTTTAGCTTTGTCAGTCCAGGGGCTAGACCCTCAGGTTTCCAGTGGAAAAGCAACAGCTGTGAATACTGAGAGGTCAGCAGAATGTGTATAAATTTCAATAATAATAGGGATTCTTTCATCATACCTGTCAGTCATCTCCCCTTGCACCGCTAGGACATTTCTCAATGTCAGACACCTCTCGCAGACAAATTCTCTGGAATCCAGCTGCATGGTCCTAGCTGGTGGCCTCCACTATGGGCCATCCCCTTCCCCTCCCAGACCTCAGTCTCCCTGTCTACCTGGGAGGGGGATTCGGCGTGGATAGCCTTCCGCCTACTCTCTAAATTTCAGAACTATAGGTTCCAAGATGGTACATGATGAAGCATCATGTCTTTGCTCTCTGTTCATCCAGTGCCCGCACACTGTCTCTCCTAAAAAGGCCTGCAATGGCTCCCTGTTGCCCAGAGACTGAGGCTCCAGCTCAGGACAGAGCATTTGAGACCTTGCTCGGTTTAGTTGCCAATCCCTTTTCACTCACTTTGTGATCTTCCCAGGTAGGGACCCCTGTCATGACTTTCTCCCCTCTTTTGCCTCTGCTCCTACTGACCCCGGTCCCTTCTCACCTCCACCCTTCACCTCTCCCCATCCTGTCCATACCCAGTGCCTGCAAAATGCCCACATCACAGCAGGTGCTTATATATATATGTGCTTTGTCTTTCTGCTTAGGAGACCGAGGAAGGCTTCAGGGACAGGTCACATTTAAGTTGTTTCATGGTGGCAGACATGGAGAATTTGGACAGGAAGACACTGTGATGATGAGAGAGAAGGAGGACGTTTCAGGTTGTGGACACAGCAGACCAGACAGAGTGACAGGCATGTAAGAGGATGGGGTGAGGGTGGAGGTCAGGGAGGCAGAGCCTCATGACCTGGCTTTTGAAATCCGCCCCATTGGTCCTCACAGGACCGAGTGAATAGGGGCCTCATGGCCAACCCTGGGATTTCACAGGAACTTTCACTGGTCATCTGTTCTCTGCCAGACCCTTGGCCAGGCACTGGGGATGGAACTTAAAAGACATATTTAAACAATGAACTATAGTAAAAGGTGAGAGAACCGTGTACTAAGAAAAAGAATGGGAACTAATACATGTTGGGCACTGGCCATGTGCTGGGCCTTTTGCATTCACTCCTCTCGTGGTGGATTGTGTTTCCAAAGATACTGCAGCAATATCCTATCCCACATTGCTCCTTGGCAATATGACTATACCATTTGCCTACCAAGAATTGGTGTATATTTATCTTCCCCTTGAATCTGGGTTGACAGTGTAACTTCTGAGACTGGGCATTCAGAGATCCGCAGCGTATTCCCTTTCCTTCTCTGTCCAACCACCAGAGGCCATGCTGTGAGGAAGCCCGAGGTTGTTGTGAGGGAAGAAGCCCTGGGGAGGGGCCCCAAGGTGTCAGTCACGTGAGTGAAGCTGTCCTGGACCTGGTTCAGCCCAGCCACCAGCCAGGAGAATGAGCCCAGGGGGAAACCTCAGGACCACCCAGACCTGAATTCCTGACCCAAAGAATCATGAGCAAATGAAATGGTTTTTTATCAGCTTTGAAGTTTTCTGATCATTTTCCAGGCTGCAGTAGAGAACCAAAGCACCTCTTTAATTCTCCTTGGCAACTCCAAGAGGTAGGTGTTATTATCAAAGGATGGGAGAGCTGAGATGAATAATCCAAGGTCATACGGGAAGTCAATGGCAGAAGCAGGATTCAAACCCAGGCCAGCTTAGCCAGTTCCCTCAGAGTAGAGGATGAAGGCCTTTCCCTCTGGGCACAGGAGCTTGGGGGGCAGCCACGTGGGAGGAAGACTTTTCCCTCCACTCTTTTGTACCTTAAAAAATTTTGCATATATTACCTACTCCAAACTGAACAAATAAAGGTAACATTTTTATGTAAAAGAAAAATAATAGTGGTACGCGTGCATGTTAGGGTGGGAGCAGATGCAATTAGAGGCTGCCTCGCAGAACAGAAGCATGGCATAGAATTGAGTGATTCCCACCCGGACCACACAACGGGTCACCTGCAGAGTTTTAGAACTTGGATCCCGGGCCCCGCCCCCAGAGCTGCTGGTTTAATGGTCCCGGGGCAGGCTTTGGCCTCAGGATTTTAAAAAAGCTCCCTGGGTGATTCAAATGTGCAGCCCCTGTTGAGTTGGGGGCCCAGGGTTCTGCTAGGCCGTGAACGGCTGGGGAAGGGAGGGCGGTCTGTGCAGGACTGAAGTGGATGGTTTGTGTAGGAAAAAATGAAAAAGCATTGCTTTAGGGGTGTACATGCTTAAACAAAGCCAAACAAAATAAAACAAAACAAGTGGCCCTGCTTTCTGCGCCCTGGTGTGTGTGAGATCGCGGAACAGTTCACAGAAATGCTCAGCCTTCAAGGCCAAATCAATCAATCTCAGAAGGAATGAATTTGAAGGATGGTAATCATTAGGTTTGGTCACGGGGAGAAATGATAAGCAGTGCAAAAATCCATCATTGCACAGGTCCTAGTTCCAGCTTTGCAGGATCCTCCACCTGCTGCCAGCCAGGGCCCTGGCATCCTTAGGCCGCAGAAGCATGTGGGGCTCCCTAACAAGGAGGTTCAGCAAGAGACCTTCCTTGAGTTTCCAGGGAAGGAAAGTCCCATGGAGCCCATTCAGGCTGGGCCCCTCCTCAAGCCACCTGGGAACTGTGCAAACAGATACCACTCTGGGACTCACGGGCCGTTGGTTGCTGTCAGGTTGCCTGTTGAGTTGCAGTTCTCTGAAGGCCTTAGAGCCGATTAGAGCAGTAATACCCAGACATTGTGTCAGAACCACCTGGAGAGATAATGGAGCAGACAGATGTCAGGCCCATTGGAAGAGAGTAGGGCCTGGGTCTCTGCAGGTTAACCAGGTCCCAGGTGATTGTGACGGACCAAGGTTAGATAACCCCTGCACCAGAGTGCCGGTTCTCACACTTGAAGAGTAAAACTGTTGTTACCTCGGCCATACTTCTAGAGATTCCGATTTAGTTAGTCTGGGGTGTGGCCTAGGTCTGAGACGTTTTAAAAGCTCATCAGGTGATTCTAACAAAGTTAGAGAACACCTGGATTCAGGAGCCTAGAAGCAGACGCAGGTATATGTGGGAATTTGATCTATAATAAAAGTGAAATTTTAAGATCAGTGAGGAAAGGGTGAATTGGCAGTACTTGGGTTGGGCCAACTGGCTATACTTTGGGAATAAAAACAGGTCCTTTCTCATGTCACAAATAATAATGAATTCCAGGTGGATTAAAGATGTAAGTGTAAAGGACAAACAACAAAATTGTCATATAGAAAAACGCTTTTATAATTCGGGGGTGAGGAAGGCTTTTCAAAACTTGATAAAAATCCCAGAAGCTGCAAAAGAAAAGATTGACAGATTGGATGCCCCCCAAATTTAAAACTCTGTTTGGCAAAATGAGCAATACAGCAAAGACAAAAGACAGATGACTTGCTAGGAGAAAATATTTGCAACCCGTATGACAAACCAAAGATTAATAGCCACCGGATATTAACTATGCTTACAAATTAATAAGAAAAGGACGACAATCCAATAAAAATGGGTCAATAATGTGAACAGGTAATTCTCAAAAGAAAAAATACAGTTAAATATAGATTTACATGCCAATAAATGTATATAGAGATGCTCTTAATTAATCATCAAGTAAATATAAATTAAATAATAGGTATCTTTTTCATCTGTCCATTAAGAACATAGCAAGACTGATATTGCCTGTATTGGGAAAGATAGGAGGGGAAAATGGGAGATCTCGAATATTGTTGGTAAAAGTATAAATAGAACTTTTGGGAAGGGCAGCTGGCATTAATTATCAAAATTTTTATCTGTCTCTCCTTTGACTTAGTAATCCCACTTGTAGGAATCTATCCCACAAAAGTACTACCAGCCGTGCCCAGGGATACTGTACAAGGCTGCTCAGTGTGGTGTTGTTTTTAATAATGAAAATGGAAAAGAACCAACATGCCCCGCAGTACAAGGGAGGGGTGCGGTAATCTGCCATACAGCTGTGCAGTGGATTGCTGGGCAGCCGTTCCAAACGTGTGAGGCTCTGTGTATTGATATGGCAAGATGTGCACATATGTTGGTAAAGTAATGAAAGCCATTGCCAGACAAGATGGGTGATCAAAAGCTATTTCTACACATAGTGTTTTGGGGTGGGGGGAATTAGTCACTGGTGGTTTCTGCCATGATCCACTTTTGGCAACAAAGCAACTGGAGTTTCCAGAAGAACTGAGGTAACTTTGGTGTGACAACGATGAAAAGTCTTTGAAGGGGTCCTACTATGAGGTTGGTGAGACCCTAGAGATTATGTCTTTGGCATCGAAATAATCACCGATATGATCAACTAATGATAATGGCTAGCGTGCATACGGTGCTTTCTGTGTGCCTGGCACTGTTCTAAGTCCTTCACATGTATTAATTAATCTGGGAAGACTCATGTTCAAATCCCAGCTTTGCCGCTAGCTAGCTCTGTGCCCCAGGGTCTTGGTGGTCCTGTTGGTAAATAAGGACGCTGCTTTTGATGAGGTGACCTTGGTGGAGGGCCTACTCCATGCACTGGATGACTTCCACTATTCACTGCCAACCTAAAGGGTCACTTCCTGTCACTAACCTTCATAGTGTGGACTCAAAGTTTAAACTCAGCCTGTTTACTGGCTTCCTTTATTTAAAGCTCTGCTAGCCACTTTCCTAAGATTTATTTATGGTTTGGTTTCAGATTTTCTCTTCACCTCTTAGGCAACTCTCTGAGTCTTGAAGTCATTCAGCGTCAATTTTATTATTTCCCTCTATAAATCGTCTAGCCCTCTGTGACCCAACGAGGCCTATGGCTGCATGTGACATTTTAAATACTAACTTTGGGTTCTTGTCTTAAAGGAGGAGAAATTAAGTTCAAATCGTGGCTCTTTTGAAATACATAAAACATGAGCTGGGCTTTTAACGAAATTCACCTTCTCATAACCTCTACCAGGCACAGCTGGGACAGGCAGATTGAATCCCCTCCCTTTCTCAAAATCAAGAGCAAATATTGGTTTACCCTTAACCAAGATGACCTCAGGCCCATTCTTGTTTAGAAAAACTGCAGTAGGTGATCAAATACAGAAGGAGCCAAGGCTGAGCCTGTAATCTGGGGTCCTTCTACTGTAGCCAGTTAGGCAAAGAACACTCTCCAGTTAAAACAGCCTTTTCTCATGAAAGAGTCCTTTAGCCAAAGGAAGAAACTTGGAAGTGTGAAATTTCAGGCATCTGGGGACCTCCTTCAATGTTTATGTGTCTAGCACTGGGCTGACCACATAAGGACATGAGTGGCTGAATGAATTTGGATTGTTCTAAAGTCATGATTAATCCAATCTGGTTCAGAAGGTGCCTGTAAAGTGGATCCTCTGGAAGACACAGGTCATCCATCTGTTTAGAAACATGGACTTCTGGTTGGATAAGACCAGGGGAGAGGCCACCTTGGTGTTAGAGCGTAGACCCGAGGCCAAGCAGCCTGGCTGCGTGAACTGGGCAAGTTCTTTAACCCCTCTGTGTCTTATCTGTTAAAAAGGAATAGAAATAATATTACTCCTCTTACAGAATTTTGGGGAGGATCAAATGAGTTAATTTTTTAAAGAAAATGTTAAAATAAATATGGCAATATTAAAAAAAAATTAAGCCAAGGGCTAGCAACACCTCATGCTAGGGACCCTGCCTTGAGGTGACTTCTTGCTGTGGAATCTCAGTGATCCTTTAATAAGTTGGGCCATACTAAGTCAAATTACACTTCCTGTAAGAATTTTGATTTTGGTGGGAAGTTTTACGATTACTGCTGTCCCCTGTAAGCACTATGGAGAACTTGATGGCCTTGATGAGCCTCATGTAGTCTCCAAAAGTGCTCCCTTTACCAACTCACAGATGCTGGAGACCCCACTCAGAGGCCCTGCCTCTCCTTCCACCATTCAGGCATGAAGGATTCCCACACCAGGCAGGGACCATTTGCTGTGAGTTCTCGCAGAACCTTAATCTTCTGCTCCCTTACCCTCATTCCACTTGTATTTACTTCTTCAGTTTCTGCCTTATGTGTTAGGCTCTGTGTGGTAAATTTTATGTGTCAATACGACTGGGCCATGGGGTGCCCAGCTATTTAGTCAAACGTTTGCTGGGTGTGTCTGTGAGGGTGTTTCTGCATCAGAATTGGTGAACTGAGTAAGGCAGATTGCTCTCCCTAATGTAGTGGGTCTCATCCAATCAGTTGAAGGCTGGAATAAAACAAAGAGGCTGACCCTCCTCGAGTAGGCAGGAGCTCCTTTTGCTTGACTGCTGAATGGGACATGGGTTTTTTTTTCACACCTTGAGACTTGAACTGAAAGATCATCTCTTTTTGGCTCTTGAACTTGCTGGTTTCCAGAATGGAACTTATACCATTGGCTCTCCTGGGTCTCCAGCTTGCTCAGTGCAGATCTTGGGACTTCTCCGTCTCCATAGTCACATGTGCCAATTCTGTCATTGACTCTGTTTCTCTGGAGTATTCGTACAGGCTGTAAACTCAGTGAGAACGGAGAAAAACATCTCTGTGCCTCCATTTCTCCATCCTTAGAGACTAATGAAGGCTGTCATTCGATCAATATTTGTTGAATGAAGGCATGCCTGAGTGAGAATAGAGCTCGGTGGTAATGCAGACCTCTGAACCCTCCCCTCTTCCAAAGGCCCTATGGCAGCATTCACAGGATCTGTGAAGTTGGTGACCTTGACCTTTGGGTCTTTTTTTTTTTTTTTTCTTTTTTGGCTTTACTTTCTCTCTGCCCCGGTAACACCCTGGGTTCCAAGTACCAAAATGTAATCTATCCTCCTGCTGGGATCTATGCCACACGCTAATCCACACTGCTGTGTGAGTGCTGAGAAGTGAGCCTACAAAGGATAAAGAGCTAATATCAAGCACAGAAAGCATTTCCCTTGGTGCTTGACATGTGGTGGGAACCCAACTGTCATTTGTGATTACGGAGTCACACAGGAATCCTGAGAGAAAGGCATTAGCTCTATTTTATAGAAGTGGCTGCCAAAGCTCAGAGGGTAGCGAGGCTTGGCTAAGTTAGAGCTGGGGGTTAAACCATCTGTGGGATTCTAAACCCCATACTTTTCCCAAAGACCTCTTTTGCTGATTGGATCATTGCTTCCAAATCTTTACTTCCTTCCTTAATAGAATTATACATCCTCACACCTGCCATGGCGGACAGAGGGCACCTCCTCATCCCTTGACTTTGGGCTTGTCAATGTGACTTGCTTTGGCCAATGGAATATTAGTAAATGTGATGTGTGCAGGGGCCTTAAATGTGCTGACATGGTTGGATGTGGCCTCCTGTGCTCATCTGATTCACCAGGAGAAGAATACACGCAGAACAACTATTGAGCCAAGGTATAGAATGAGTCCAACCCAACGCCTGTAGCCAAGCAAGGCCAACCTTCAATCTGGAGCACAGCCAAGCCAGTCAATCAGCAGACTCATGGGCATGAAAAAGAAATGCTTGTTTTTATAAACCACTGAGTTCTGGAGTGGTTTCTTATGCAGCATTAATGTAGCGACTGCTGACTAATACGCTTCCCTACATGAGTATCTTTTAAAATTCTTTTCCTATTTTAAAATTGTTGATTATAATATTATATTAGTTTCAGGTGTATAACCCTGTGATTAGACATTTATATAACTTACAAAGTGAGCACCCCGATAAATCTAGTATCCATATGACTGCATATATAATTATTACAATATTATTGAGTATGTTCTTTCTACGGTTCTTTATATCCCTGTGACTATTCTGTAACTACTAATTTGTGCTTCTAAATCCCTTCACCTTTCCTGCCCATCCCCCGACTCCCTTTCATCTGGCACCTGTCAAAATGTTCTGTGTACATATGAGTCTGTTTCTATTCTGCTTGTTCATTTAGTGTGTGCGTGTGTGGTTTTTTTTTGTTTTTTGTTTTGATTCCACATATAAGTGAAATCACATGTAATTTATCTTCCTCTGTCTGACCCTCTAGTCCATCCATGTTGTTGGAGATGGCAAGATTTTATTCTTTTTTTGGCTGAATCATATTCCATTGTATATATGGACCACTTCTTCTTTATCCATTCACATTTTGATGGACATCCAGGCTGCTTCCATATCTTGGCCATTGTAAATAATGCTGCAGTAAACACATGAATGTATATGTCTTTTCAATTTAGTGTTTTGGGCTTCTTTAGATAAATACCCAGAAGTGGCATTGTTATAGCATTTAAAAAAATCTATTTTGTGTGGTATAAGTATTGCTGCTCCAGACTTTTTTATTGTTGTTTGTTTCCATTTCATGAAATATCTTTTTCCATCCCTTTACTTTCAGTCTCTCTGTGTCTTTCAATCAGAGGTAAGTTTCTTATAGACAGTATATGCTTTATTATCCATTCGATCACCATATGTCTTTTGATTGAAACATTTAGTCCATTTGCATTTAAAGTTTATTGTTGATAGGTATGTATTTATTGCCATTTTATTATTCATATCAACCCTGGCTGGTTTGGCTCAGTGGATTGCGTCGGCCTGCGAGCTAAGTGTCGCTGGTTCGATCTTCCAGTCAGGGCACATCAGAGAAGGAAAACTCTGACTCCAAAAAACCTCCGCTGCCTTGCGGCATACCTCTTCAGGGGAAAGGCTAAGGGAGTAAACCCCGACAGAAAATCCGGAGCCGGAGTCCCTAAGGCGGTTTGACGTTGTAGTCAACACCGGCAACTCCTGCGGCGCACCTGAAGCCAAGCTGTATTGACTCCGTCTTTCCCTTGGATCCTTCAGCTGCGAAGAGAGGGGGGGGTCTGCTGCATGGGCAACAGCAGACCCTCCATATCACCCTGCCCAGGCTCTGTAGCTTCAGCTTCACTGGAGAGGACACTCCAGCGTCATCGCAAGATGTCGATTCAACACGGGAGGAGACAGATACCGTGTCACTCCCGAGTCGGACTGCACAACCATTCTCGGCGGTGCAGATAGACTCTTAAGAAGCTACACCATCGTCTCTCGAGACGGACGGCTGCCGACGACGACGATTATTCATATCTCTTCTTCAAAATTTCTGTTGAGAAGTCAGCTGTAGTTAACTATTTTTCTCTTAATGCTTTAAAGATTCTCCCTCAGTCTTTAACCTTTGGCATTTTAATTATGATGTGTTTTGGTGTGGGTCTTTTTGGGTTCATCTTTTTTGAGACTCTGTGCTTCTGAGACTTGTATGTCTTCTTTCTTCATCAGGGGAGGAAAGTTTTCTGTCAGTAGTTTTTCAAATAGTTTTTCAATTCCTTGCTCTCTCTCTCTTCTCCTTTTGGCACTCCGATGATGCAAATGTTGGTACCCTTGAAGTTGTCTCAGAGTCTCCTTACACTATTTTCTTTGGATTCTTTTTTCTTTTTTCTTTTTTAATTGGGTGTTTTCTGCTTCCTTAGCTTCCAAATTGCTGATTGGATCCTCTGCTTCATCTGCTCTACTATTGATTCCCTGTAACGAATCCTTCATTTCACTTAGTATATTCTTCATTTCTGACTTTTTTTTTTTATGGTTTCCATGTCCTTTTAAAAAAAAATGATTTTACTTATTTACTTTTAGAGAGAGAGGAAGAGAGGGAGAAAGAAAGGGAGAGAGACATCAATGTGAGAAAGAAACATTTATTGGTTACCTCTCGTATGTACCCCAACAAGGGACTGAACCTGCAACCCAGGCATGTGCCCTGAAAGAAAATGTAACTGGTGACCTTTCACTTTGTGGGACAATGCCCAACCCACTGAGCCTCGCCAGTCAGGGCTCCGTGTCCTTTTTTGTGCTGTTGAAGTTCTCACTAAGTTCCTTGAGCAGCCTTATAACCATTGCTGAACTCTGTACCTGGCAGTTTGCTTGTCTCCATTTCATTTAGTTCTTTTTCTGGAGATTTCTCCTGTTCTTTCATTTGGGACCTGTTTCTTTGTCTTTTCATTTTGGCTGCTTCCCTGTGTTTGTTTCTATGCATTAGATAGAGCTGCTACATCTCCCTGTGTTGGTAGAGTGGCCTTTTCTAGTAGGTGTCCTGTAGGGCCCAGTGGCCCAGTCTCCCCAGTCACCTGAGCAGGTGCGCCAGGTGCAACCACTGTGTGGGCTGTGTGAACCCTCCTGTTGTAGTTGAGCCTTGATTGCTGTTGGTACATCACTGGGAGGGATTGATCCCCAAGCTGATTGGCTGCGAGGACCAGCTGTGACTACAGGGGAGGAGCTGCTGTGCAGGGGCTGGCCAACCCCATAGGACAGGACTCATTTCAGCAGGGCTTTGGTGCCTGCTGAGTCTTCCCCTTGAGTGTGTCACTCATGG
Organism: Furipterus horrens; assembly: GCF_987537825.1. Lineage (NCBI taxonomy): Eukaryota > Metazoa > Chordata > Mammalia > Chiroptera > Furipteridae > Furipterus > Furipterus horrens. The sequence goes on from NW_028327174.1 coordinate 187,504,450, forward strand.
AGGTGGGTGGGAGGGGTTCCAGCATGGTCTGGTGCTGTCCACCAAGTGCGATGGCTCTAAGGTCAGCCACCACCTGTGTTCTACCTGGGGACACGTAGCACGAGCTACAGAATGAGCTGAGTATGGCTGCACTTGTGCTGTGCTTGGAGGTGCCCAGAAGAAATCGAGCTGCAAACCAGGGCCGGTTGCTGCCACTGTCAGGCCTGGGGCCACTTAGCAAGAGGTATGGGGCACCCTGAGGCCGGAAGCAGCTTGTTTGAGAGATTGTAGGAAAGTCAGAAGCATGAGCCAAGATAGGCCATTTGTATGAAAAAGCCACTGGACCAAACTGGCTTGGATGTGCCTGCAAGTTGGGTGGGGCAGGGTCTCAGGGAATCACCAGAGCGGGGCCAACAGTGTTAGCCAGGTTGATGGAGAATCAGATATGGCGCCCACCTGCTGGCTCTGTGGGTCGTGGCCTCAGGAAAGGAACAATGGCTTCCGCCAGGACTTATTTCTGGGAGAAAGCTGCACTTCCAGCCCTTGTCCTGAAGACAGACAATTCAGTTCTTCCCCATACATCACTGGCGTCTTTTGAGCTGCTGCCCTAGCACTGGAGTTCAAAGCAAACGAGTCTGAGTAAGTACATGCATGGGCCCTGTAAGAGAAATGCCTGGGGCTCCGCAGCCTCTGTCTCACTCAGTCACGGTCTCCTCTGGCTTTTGCAGCCACAATTTATAGGGACTTCTCTTCCTGATACTGGAACCCTGGGCTGGGGGGGCCTGGTGTGGGACCCCTGGCTCCTCAGGAGGTATCTCCACAACTGAGATATTCCTCCTGATTTGTATCTGCTGCATATGGGTGCGGGACCAGCCCATTCAGCGTCTCTGCCCCTCCAACTGGTCTCCATGTGGCTGCTTCTTTATATTCTTAGTTGTAGGACTTCTGTTCCATTAGATTTCAGGTGTTCTGAATGGTGGTGGTTCTGTAATTTAGTTGTTATTATGATGTGGTTGTGAGAGGTTCCGAGTACCACATATACCTACGCCTCCATCTTAACTGGAACTTCTACATGAGTATCTTTCAAGGGTGGGGGCAGGGAGCTGGATAGAATCCCAATGTTTGGCTCCCTATGAAGAGGGTGACAGAAATTACTGGTGTCCAGAGGCCCCTTTTTCCCTTAACACATGCAAAATTCCCCAGCTCTCTTGCAGTTATTAGGGCCATGTAATATTTCTGGCTTATGGAATATGAGTGGAAAAGCCATATAGCATTTCCAGGCCGTGACAGTGTGTAATGCCAACGAGATCCCCTGGTTTCTCTCTTCCTCTGCCACACTGATCATGGAGGGGCCACATGATCAAAGCAGCCCATGTCATGGGCTCAGTGTACAGGTCCACAGTGGATCTTCACGAGCAAGAAATAATAGTTTGTAGTGTTAAGGCAGAGAGGGTTGGGGATTGTTCGGCACTGCATAACCTGCCATCCTGACTAATATACAGAGCAAAAGACCATGGGAGAGGCTGCTGCTGAAGCCTGCTCAAACCCTCACTCCAGTTCATCCCAGTGAGTGAAGAAGGCTCCGCCACAGCATGCTCCAAGTCCCAGGGACGTGCCCCACTCCTCTTCCTCAGCTTGCTCAGGGGTCACATGGGGACCCACTGTCCCCTCTCTTGGAGCAAGAGAGCTGGTTGGCCGCTGGTGGACCCCTACCTAGCATGCTGCTGGCCCTCAGGTGATGTGAATATATTCAGTGAATGCACTGGTGCTGGGCCAGTGGCGGGGGCTCTGGGTATGGGAGGTGTGACTTCATTGGCTTTCATTAGGTCTCTTTATGCAGGGAGCCAGGATCTGTAAGCTGATTGCAACATTTGACAAACCTGTAAATATGTATTTGGAGTCACTCAGTGCCTGGCCTTTCTATGAAATCTGCATTGCAAAGCCTGGTCCAGAGAACGGGGCTTTTAAATTAGGCCAGGGTGGCCTGGGCATGGCTGGCACTGCCCCCGTTGCAGCCTTAGTTTCCTTGTTTGTAGAAAGGATGGTCATCTCCACCCTACTGACTCTTGGGCAATGTTACAGTTTGAGAGGGAGAATATAGACTTGAGGTTGCTCTATAAACTGTGAAGTACAGATGTTTGATTCTCAGGAATGAACAAAAAGCATACCCATACATCATGTTCTCTTGTAGCTAGGGAGCCAGTTAAGAAAAGAAATGACCCATCACACAAGGCAGGAGAGTAGGCTGTGAAATGCAAAGGAAGAGAGAACCATCAGCAAGGAGATCAGGGAGGACTTCCTGGAGGAGGGGCAGTTGTAATGGGTTCTGAGGGGCAAGTGGAACATCAACGGGAAAACTGGGAATAGCATTAGAGAATATGTTCACCTGACAACACATAGCTGTGTGCAGGAAACAGCAAAGATGTGGTTGTTATTCCTTACCTCTGCTGCTGGAATACTCTGTAGAATTCATTAGGAAAGGCCCTGAGCAGACCAACCTGGGCTTAAGTCTTGGCATCATCACCTCTTGCTCTGTGACGTTGGTTAATCACTTCACCTCTCTGAAACTGGTTTATTTACCTGTAAAATTGGGCTGGTAATACCTATCTTAAAGGATAAAACCATGTGCAATGGGCGAAGGCCTTAGTACTTTGTCATGTAGTTTGTACCCCATGAAGGGTAGCTAAGGATGGTGGCTTGGTCCAGGAGGCTGGACTGACGCATCAGAATAGGAGCTGGTATATCCGGTTGGCAGCAGCCCCTTTGGGGAGCTGGTTTACCTTGTGTTGAGCCCTAGAAGGATCGTGGTTTCTAGAATCTGAAGGTTCTAGGTTTGGATCTTGGTGCTGCTACTTCATACTTGTGTGGCTTTGTTCTGAAACCCTCCAGAGTCTGTGTTCTCTCATCAGTATGTGGAGGTGTGTTGGAATCTTGGTTGCAAAGACTGGGTGCCCCTGATGCCGTCTTGAGAAAAGGAGGTTTAAGGAGAGGCATGGAGGTGGGGGGAGGGCATTAGGGTTTGAAAAAACTCCCAAAGGGAGCCCCCTGGACCTACCATGTCAGATGGGACCAGCCTATAGGTGGGCCAGGCATCTCCCTCAGTCAGTCAGTGGCAGCCCTGTACAAGAGAACGCCCTGCCCAGGTCTGTTTCTCAGCAGGGGCTGGGACAGGGGAGACCCGGCTGCTGGGTAGGGCAGCCCCAGTGCAGGGGGTGTTGACTTCTCCCTCCCAAACAGGTCTTGAGGATCCCGTGAGCAGTAGATATAAAGTGACCAACCCCGAGTCCAACCATGTAAGGACTGGAAGGGTTTGGGCACCTTAGCTCCAAGGACAGAGACCTGAACAGAGAAGCTCGGTGTAACCAACAGAAGCAAGATCAGTACCCCCCGCAGAAATGATACGTGGGACCTGTCTTTGGAAGCAGAGTCTGGAGGTTCCACGGGGTACATGAGGCAGTGTGGATACAGTCAGTGTGGGTGACATGGGGTATCATACACAGGGTTGAGAGGTCTGATTTTAATTTCAGCTCTGCCAGAGACTTGCTACGTGGACTTGCCTGGTCACCTCCTCTCTCTGTACCTCACATCACCCCACTTGCAAGATCGCCTCCCTAAGTTTCCCCTGTGGCTGTTACTCAGGACATGTGTTTAGCGTTTCTGTCTCTGATGGGATGTAGCAGTATGAAAATAAGAGAACGCAGCTGCCATTGTATAGAAATGTAAACTCAGGGCAGAAGATAATACTCTTTGAAATACGCTGCCTGAACTGTGTCATGGACAGAGTGCTGGGCCAGGCATAGTGGTGGGCAAGGCGGTCCATCTGCCCTCCTCACTGTAGCCTGAGGGATCTTTCTGATATGCACATTGAATCCTGTCATTCTCCTGCCTGAAACCAGAAGGCTGGAAGAATCTTTGAAATAGATAAATTGAAAATATTTATCAAGAGCCTTAAAGAGGCAGGTGTATAAGTTATGGTAAGAGCCTGGGCTTGGGAGTCAGACACCTCTTTGCTCAAAACCCTCCTCTGATACTTACCTGTGGCCTGACACAGTTACATCAGCTCTCTGAGCCCTGATCATATTCCTCCTATAATGCTCCTCCCTCGGTGCTTGCCTTGCAGAATTGTAAAGTTTAAAAGACGTAGTCTGGAGTATGTATCTAGTTTATGGTGAGCGTTAAATAACTGTAGATGCCATCATCATCATCATCATCATTATTATTAAACAAGGTGAAGACTACTTCAGCATTTTAATAGCTAGTTCCAACTTCCAAACCTCTCTTAGGGAAGGAACTGTCTTGTTTGGGAAACTGTCTTGGTTATGGGTATGAACTTGGCAGGAGCCAAGGTATCAGAAATGGGGGAGCTACTTTGTTGGAGGCACAAAAGGCACTTGTGCTTTTGATTCTGGGGGTGAGGAAAGGAGTAGGAGAGAGAAGGGAGGGGGTGAGAGGAGGGAGGGGACCTAGAGAAGGAGATGCACTAACAGAGTAAAGGCAACGTGAGTGACACCCCCCTGTGGGGTGCTGGGACCAGCGGCCCAAATGGGGAGGTCTGCTCCACTTTTATATGCTTGCCTGTCCTCAGTATAAGTGTCTCTCTGCCCCCCACTTTCTGGACTTGTGTGTATCTACTGTGGTCATCATCGCTGTGGGAGGCAGTTTCTGGGGGTGAAGGGCTGGAACTCTAAGCAGGGACAGACTTTCACAACTGGGGTTCGGGTGAAGATCAGCAGAAGTAGCAGGAAATGGCCCTGGAACTTGCTGGAATCCTGGGTGGGCTCAGGGCTTGCACAGGTCCCTCTTTCTACCTGCTTTGGGGGGTGAAGCCATGTGTATGTAAGGGGCCAGGGCAGGTGGCCAGCCAGGCCCATCTCTGTCAACAGCAGTAATATGTAGGTTATGGAATTCTTGAATGTGCCAAGAACTCTACATGCACCCTCCTATGTAATCCTCACAGCCACCCTCAAAGAAACTGAAGTTTAGAGCTTAAGCAACTTGTGCAAGTCAGAGCTTGTTCGCTGGGGTGGGGACAGATCCAAGTGTCACCAAAATGGCTCCAGAGCTGGCCCCTTCAGCCACTGCAGTGAACTGGAGCTGGTTCTGCGAATGAACGGACAGTCAATATTACAAAGGAGAGAGCCGGAAATAGATGCAAGAATGTGATTTCATACATATCTATACTCATTTTCTATATGATAATGATCATATCCATGTGCAGAGGATGGGGAGGACTGAGACCAACTGACTACTGGGAAAAAAAGAAACTCAGTTTCTATCAGGCACTAAAATAAATCCAGATGCTTATAAGATTTAAGTGTAAACAAGTAAATGTTGAGAACATATGATAATTTTATCTTCATTGTGTAAGATCTTTCTAAACAAAGAGACAACCATGAAAGTGAAAAGATTGCTATATTTAACTGAATAAAATTTACAAATTCCATAAAGCAAAAATACCTAAGCAAATGTGAAAGTCTAACAATAAAATGGCCAAAATATTTGTAATATATGTCACAAAGAGCAAAAAGCCCTTGCAAATTAACAAGAATAAAGAAGAAAGGATATGGCATATGAAAAGGCAGTCCAAAAAATACAAGTGGCCAAAAATGTATAAAAATATTCACCTTTGCTAATAATAAAATACACTCAGATTAAAATAACCATTTCTTCTCCCACCAATAGCTTCAAATTAAAAATATTCAATATTGGTGAAAGTAGACAGAAATAGGAGTTTTTAGGCTGACAACAAATATCCACACAACAGAATAAATCCTTGCTGCCATTAAAAATGACAGTCTAAATCTAATTTGTTTAATAACATGGAAAGATGTTTTAATTTTATTATTTGGATAAATAAAACATACTAAAAAATGGTATTAAGTGTGACCCTATTTTGTAAAAATGAAAAAACCTATATGTATAAATTGTAAAGAAAAAAGTGTAGAACATGTAAACTAAAATCAATATATCTCTCTGGGAAATGGGATTTTTGATGACTTAGTTTTTTTCTTTTTTGTCTGATTTTGCTCACTGTTATTTTTCCTCTAAAAGATATTCTTTGTCTAGAAAAACATATGTGGCCCAATCAAAAATAATAAATAGAGGATTTTGCAGGATGCAGACATAGCAATACTTACAGGGATATTCACAACTATAAGCAATGTTATCAAAAAGAGAAAAGCAACCGACTTTATGTACTAGAAGAGAAACAAAAACAACCCAAAGGAAAGTGGTAAGAATAACATAATAATAAAGATGAAAGTTAAAGTAAATAAATCAGAGAACAAAAATACAGTGGAATTAATAAATAAAACAAAAAGCCAGCTCTTTTAGAAGATTAAAAAATAGAGACCTGTCTGGCAAATCTAATCAAAGGAAAGACACACAAACAAAATGAGAAAAGGGTGTAACTACCCATATAAAAGATAAACACAGAGAAGGACATGCCACGCATGGTTTCATAGTCATACATTGGAAACATCTTAATGAAAACAGCTCATTTTCTACAAATAGTTAACTACCATGGGCCTCCAAAGACACACCTCATTTGCAGGACAAAACTCAGCCACCAAGGAAGCCAGGCAGAATCAACCTGCTTTCCTGTCCAATTGTTTTGAGAGTCAGCTTTTCTTTCCCCTGGACAAAAGAAAAATTAATACAATAAATAGAAAGGGAAACTTCTGCCAGAAACTCAATCAAGCGTGTCAAGATTGGCCTCAAAATACTACACAGACGTGTTAGGGTTGCCGGGTAAGATGACATCATTGGACAGAGGCTGCAACTTTTTCGAAGCCACAAACCAGTGCAGCCATTTCTGGGCCTTTGGCTCCTGGGGGCCTTCTTGGTCACACGTGACCTCCTTTGCTGCTCAGTGAAGTTTAAGACCTCAGAGCGTGCTTCTAGGCAAGGCTCGTGTGCCCAGACATACCTACGTTCTGGTGAAGTTCTGGCCTTTAAAAGAGAGCCTTCTCTGGGGAAACACCCTGCTTGGAGGACCACGGATATAATCGGCTTCATGCTTCAGTGATCATGAACTTGCCCCATAAGAAACTCTGTGCCCTGGGTAGCCCCACATGTTTGTGTATGAAAGTAAGAACCGAAGGGTGTGGGCGTTTCCTCGTACATTCTTTGCTCTGACATTTTCTAACTTAATCTGGGCCCTGTGTAAACATTAACAGATGTTCATAATCCTAACTGCAAAGTAAGTCTTAAAGTATATATTTTTTTAACGTCTCTTTACAGGAAACTATTGTAGACACCAAAACCCAATGAGGGAGGTCACATGTTACCTAAGCGAGTAGACTGCTGCCCACCACACCATACTTGCTGGGAGAGAAATATTAATTTGTCATAAACCATTTTTCTTTTACGAAGACTAATTTCAATACAGTACCAGAAAAGAACTCAAAGGGAAAACATGAGTTAGCACTTCCAATTTAAAGTCCTCCTCCAATGTTCATCTAATTCCACAGAGCCCGAGTTGAGAATCTTGGGTCTGTATCCTACCATTTGAGCCTAGCCAGGGGCACCCACCTACATGGATTCACAGGGTGTGGGAGCCGATAGATGGGTCTCCTCTTACAAATGAGAAGACAGAGTCCCAGAGAGGTACAGAGACCCCCTTAACTCCTCAGTGAATTAATATAACTGACCATCTGGGCACGGCTTCCCACAGGCACCGGCAGGTCTCGGGTTGGGTTCCTGGGTGTATTAGTCATAAGGGTCCTCCAGAGAAACAGAACCAATATGGTGCGTGCATGTGTATGTGTGTGTGTGTGTATGTGTGTATGTGTGTGTGTGCTATAGATTTAGACATGTCTATAGATATAGATAGATTTATTTTAGAGAATTGGCTTATGATATTATGGAGGCTGCCATGTTCAAAATCTGCAGGGCATTTGGCAGGCAGGAGACCCAAGGAAGAGTCGCTGTTGTAGCTTGAATCTGAAGACAGTCTGGAGGCAGAGTTCCCACTTCTTCAGGGAAATCTGTCCGTAGACCTTCGACTGATTTTGTGAGACCCATCCATATAAGGGAGGCTAATTTGCTTGACTCAAAATCTGTTAATTTAAATGTTAGTCTCATCTACAAATAGCTTCACAACAGCATCCAGATTGGCATTTTACCAAATATCTATGTGCCATGGCCAGGCTGACACATAAACTAACCATCGCCCTGGGGAACAGATTCTGAGCATGAAGGGTGTAGGCAGCGAGGAGAGGAGCGCAGGACGGAGCAGAGAGGCAGGGCTGCAATGCAGTTGCATGAGAGGCCTCAGCCCATCCCACCGGGAGCTCTGGAACTGAGATGGCTCTTGTTGTTCCATTTGAATCCAGGTGGGGGGGCTGGGCCTCTAGCCCCCAGCATAGACCAACCACTCGATGCAGGCTACCCCAGGGGAGGGACATATTCCCAGAGAGAGTCACAGCTAAGAGCCGTTACACCCTGGGGCGTGAGCGCCACCAACGGGACGGAGGGGACTGAGTGATGTACCACAGCATCCACTGCACAGTTTTTCACTTGATCCTTTACAGAATCTTGTAAAGCGAGCTCAGTTACCCCCATTTTACAGATGAAGAAACGGAGGCTCAGATCAGTGGGATAACTAAAGCTGACAGGACTGGCAAATAGGTTTAAATCCAGGCCTGACAGGCTCTAAATCAGCCCAAGGTTTATAATCCCTGAGCCCCAGGGTTTGGGCCTTCACCAGGGGTTTACCTATAACAGAGATTGTCATGTGGGGGATTTATACTCTTCTCGCTGGTTGCACTGGCATGGGGGAGTGGGGGGGGCATGCTTGGCAAGGGACTCAAACTGCTTATAAGAAAGAAGAAACCAGAGGTGGTCAAAAAGGAGGAGAACCTTCCTTTAGACCCATTTTAACACTTCTTGCCTTTACCCTAGCTGTCTCTGCTGGGGGAAGTCTGACCTCTGACCTCTATTTGCTAGGGGTCCAGGGTGCAGCAGCAACTTTGTCTCTCTTGGTCCTATCTACATACCTACATGGAGTCCTTTCCCTCCGGGTCTTCCGAAATCCTACAGGAATTCCTTTGCAGGTCCAAGGTCTGCAAAAAAGGAATATTCCACAAACTTGTATTTTAAGAATCTCACAACTACTATCAATTGAGTGGATCCAAAAGGGCCACTAGAAACTGCTGCTTGGAATGATAAGAGCCAGCCCATCCCTTGGCAAGTACATATGAGCACCTACTGTGTTCCTAGTGCTGTCTTGGTGGCTTTCAGGTCCCACAGCTTTGGGGTGGGAACTCCTTCCTGCTACTCCTGGCGCCGTGATCTCTGGCTGTTATTTAACTTCGCCGAGGCTCAGTGTGCTCATCTCTCAAGTGGGGGTATTAATACCAGTAAGGGACTCCTGTGAGCATTGGAGAAAATGTACATAAAATGCTTAGGACGGTTCCTGGCCTGTGCGAAGTGCTTAATAAATGCCCACCTTCTTCCCATCCCGGGGAGAGGGGCAAGGCATAGATGTATAGGACGCAGTCCCTGCCCTTTGGGAGCTTAACGTTGATGCTGATCAGTGTGATTCAGTGAAGCAAGGGGACAAGAACACCGTCAGAGAGAACCAGCTGGTAGACATGTGCCAAGTCTTCCAGGCTTGTAAACAGGCCGGGCTGGGCCCAGAGGCCGCCTGCAAGCCAGAGCACAGGAAGGCTACGCGCCCAGCTCTTCTTCACGCCCGCTGGGGAAGGACCCCCTCTCAGATCAGCTCTTTCCTGGTCGCTGTCCACTGACGTTCATGAAAGGCCATATAAGGATTAATTATAGAGCTGCACTGGAAGCATTAAACATTTTGCCTTTCCTCGAGGAACCTACCCTTCTTCTTCGAGAGAAACTCTGCTCCTCATGCACACACAGCCACATCCACAATACACACATGTACACACACACACACACACACACACATGTATACATATACATAATGCATAGGCACGTGTGCACGCGCACACACACACACCTGCAGAGAAAGGTTCAGGAAATGTGACTTTCCAAGTAATAGTGGTGACTGAGTTCTTTCCATTTGCCAATCCCCGTGCTAATACTCACGGGCATGGTTTCACGTATATTCCCCCAATGGCTGTATGAGGTAGAAACTATTAACACTGGTTAACAGATGAGAAAACTGAGGCACAGAGAGGTTAATAATTTGTCTAGACTCTGACTGCTGTGAAGTGGTGGACCCAGAGCTTGAATTCAGGCAGGCTGAATGCAGAGTCTGGCTTTTAACCTCTAAACTCTACTGGCTGCCTCAGGTGCAGGATTCCAGGTGCCCCAAGTGCAGGATGTTGCTAGGAACTGGAAGAGTCAGGGAAGGCTTCCTGGGGGAAGTGGCACTGAATCAAAGTAAATGATAGCTAAGAAGGACTGAGCATCTACTTGATTCAGACTCTGAAGGTGGAGTAGGACGTGGCCAGGCAGAGAGAACTGGAGACGGCACCGTGGGTGATAGCTGTGCAGCAGCGATGGCAGGAGGTGGTACCTGAGTTGACACACACTGAGTACAAAGAGGAGAGTGAGCCTGGCAGAGCATCCCCATTGCCATGCCTTGCCCTTCTGTCACTGCTTGTGCCTTAGCCCCAGGAGCAGGGATTCATGGCTCCTCTTTCTTGGCTCTTCCCTGACCTTGACATCTGACACACTGACCCACATCACAGGCAACTGCATGCTCAGTTCCAGGTGTCTTAGCAGAGCCTGCTGGCTTCATGGCCTCTGTCACCAAGTCTTACCCTTCGACAGGCAGATACAACACCATCTCAGCCAGAGAGCTTTGTGCTTCCTGATCCATGGAAGTTTCATCAGAGCCGCTCTGGAGGCCCTGCACCATCCCTGCACCGTCCCTGTGTCTAGGCCAAGGGAGAGGAGCATTGCCTGGAGATAGAGCAGCCATAGTGTGTCACTTCCTGATCCCCAGAGCCCTCACAGCTCCTGCCCTGGGGCCTGCACACTGGCCACAGAGGTGGTGGCTCCTGGAGAAGGTGGCTTACTTTTATTTTTTATTTTTGTCAATTACAGTTGACAGTCAATGTTATTTTTTATTAGTTTCAGGTGTACAGCATAGTGGTTAGACATTTATATAATTTACAAAGCGATCCCCCCAATAAGTGCAGTACCCACTACCCATAGTTTTACAATATTATTGATTATATCCCTTATGCTATACTTTACATCCTTATGACTATTTTGTTACTACCAATTTGTACTTCTTAATACCTTCATCTTTTACAGCCAGCCCTCCAACCTCCCTTGGAGAAGGTGGCTCTTAATGGATGGGTGAGCTTTAAATAGATAAAGGGAAGAAATAAATGAAGAGAGGAGAACTAAGTAAGCAAGGTATCTATGTGGGCCAGCAGCCAGCTACTCATTTATTCATTCAACAAACACTTCTTGAGTATCTACCAAGGCCAGCCATTTATAAGAAAAAAAGCACACTGACTTGTCTCTAAGGGGTGGCAAAATGAGGCTGCAGCTGTCTTGTGGGACCTTTCTGCCCTGGCTGTTTCCCAGGTACCTCCACTTCTGTATGCCCAAAACTGATCTCATCATGCTTGTCTTCTACTTTTGGACTCCCTGTCCCCATGAATGACACCACCAGACACCCTACCACTTAAGCTGAAAATTTGGGCTATATCCTTAACTCCTCCCTCCTTCACTCTCTGCATCCCGTCCATCAACCCCTCCTACTGCACTGTCCTTCTGAACAGTTGTCAAATCTGTCTACTGTTCTCAGTTTTCCTGACACAACCGTGATAAAGGCTCATGACTTCTGGCCTGGACTTCCACAGCGACCTCCAGGTGGGTGTCCATGCGTTCACGCTCACCTGCCTCCTGCCCACTCTCTGCCACAACCAGAGGCATCAGTCAAAAGCATCAATGGGTCACAGCACTTCCAGGCTTAGTTCTTTGTTGGTGGTTCTCCCACTGCCCTCAGCATGAAGTGTCCAAAGCCTTGTGTGATCTCCCTCGCCTACTCCAGCTGGTTAATTTCTCTCTGTTTTCTGGATGTCAGCCTATTTGCTTCTCCTGGAGACCTCCTCTGAGCCCTTAAGGGGATTCCGTTAGTCCCATGCCACCCTCTTCCCCCACCTCCACCTGCAGCTCCATGGGTGAGGGTGGGGGTGGGGGGCACGTTGCCAGGCTTCCTTCGGCCTCTTGACCTGTTGGGGTTCTCTGACTTTGGCTGATAAAAATGTTTTGGAACCAGCCCTGGCTGGGTGGCTCAGTTGGTTGGAGTGTTGTCCCATGCACCAAAAGGTTGCGGGTTCGTTTTCAGTTAAGGCACATGCCTGGGTTGCAGGTTCAATCCCCAGTCAGAGTGCGTGTAGGTGGCAACTGATTGATGTTTCTTTTTCTCTCTCTCAAATTAATAAAAACATCCCCTCAGGTAAGGATTTAAAAAAATTTAAAAAGAAACAGTTTTGGAACTGGATAGGACTGACATTTTGTACAATACTGTGAATGTACTAAGTGATACTGAACTGTACATTTTAAAATGGTGAATCAAACAAAACAGAAGCAGGGTGGATCAGCCTGGGGTGTCTGGCTGTCTCAGTCTTCCGAGGCTGCCTCAGGGGACCCCTCTCCCTAAGCCTTTCATGTTTCCCACAGAGCAGCCACCTGGGCCTTCAGAGGTGGAGCCATCATGACCTTTGTCCCTCTTTGCCCTTTCCTTTGGTGGGGAGAGGGGCAGGGGGCATCTATCACATTTCTCTGGGAGTGCCTGTCAGAATTTGGCCAGAACTGTTGCTCTAGGTAACAACTACTTCTGCCCGACGTGTGAGAGTATCTACGGCTGCTCGTATGCCTTATGTTTATTGTATTGGTGCCCTGTTTGCATTTGTGCTAATAATAATAATTCAGTTTCTAATAAAAACAAGCATTTTGTTGTAGAATTGGGTTTTAAGGGTACTATAAAGGTCTGCAGAGACTTATTTTAGCCTAGTAAATATATTGCCCCTGGGTTAAACTTCAGAGCCTTCAAATAGTTCATTTTAAAGGATTTGGTCATTAGAAAACTTTTATAGTTTCTTTGATTTAATGGGAGAACGACAACCAACTGAATGAGCATGAAGACCAGAAACAATGGATTTGCCATTCCTGGAGTGTGTTGCCATCTTAAATGGATGAGACTGCAGGACCATGGAGTAGCTGGGGCTGGAAGATTTGGGTTCAAGGCTACCTCAATGCTCCATAACTTTAGGCAAGTCCTCTCTTCTCTCTGGGCCTCAGTCTTCTCTTTTGAACAATGTGGGGTTAAAGTTTTCTGTAATAAGAATTTTTGGTCCCATAAGTCTAGTCTTAGGATTTTTTTCTGCGGGGGGAAAAAAAATAAATTCAACAAAGACAGAAAGTGTTATGTCTAAAACGTTCAACCCAGTATTCTCTGTAAAGGCAAAACAAACAAACAAAAAACAGAAATGAAGAAACTAACCCATGGATTGGAACTAGCCAATCGACTTAGAGAGCAATTTATGACAGAATAATAAACTGACATTAAAAATAGGAATTGTGTGTATACCGCCCCTACTCAACATCACTGAGACAAGGGCTGATGCTCATTAAAACAAAACAATGGTCATTGCCTGATGATGGGATTATGGTTGATTTTTGTTTTCTTCTTTACGCTTTTACGTATTTTTCAAATTTTCTATAATGAACATGTATTACTTTTATAATCAGGAAAAACGAATGTCATTGAAATAGCAAATGTCATTGAAATAGCAACTAATTTTTATAAAGCACACGTGACAAAGAAAAAAAATGCTTTAGTTATAATGTGAAATGAGAAGGAAACAGAACATGAAATGAATATTCAGATTGCAAATAGGTTGAAATTGTAACAGACCAAATCATTGAAAATCACTTTGCCTAATTACCAATTCATCTAATAAGTAGTTCTCTAAAGTTCCCCCACCCCCCTCCTGTAGGTGTCTTTAGATTGATTCAATTATCATATTCTTTTTTATTGTATTAGCTTTTGACATGTTACTTAATTGTCTAAGTTTACTTCTGATAATTTTATATTTCTAAGAGTTATTTTAAACATCTGTACCATCCCTTGATTATTGGATTGTTTTTATCCTTGAGCATGTAATTTGTTTACTTTAAATATACTTTTGAATAATTTAAGGACATGTTAGGCTGTTTTTTAAAAATCCTTTCTTCAAAATTTAATATTTCTAAACTCTTTTCAATGGTGCCCAAGACTCTAAGTACAACCAAATGTAAAGCTTCCTTCTGTCTTGATCAATCATTAAAACTCTCATCATCAAGATTATGGATCAAGCAAGACATGGATGGATGTCCTAAAAGATAAAAATATCATTTCTGAAATGCTGATGATTTAATCAGTATAAAATACCAAAAAAAAAAAAAAAAAAAAAAAAAAAAGGCAAGAAAGATTAAGCTACCCAAATAGATTAAATGCAGGGTCAAATTGAAGGTAAATTCATCTTAGGGAACTGGCTGTAGGTGACTATATCTAACCCTGTGGAAATTGAAGGAAAATTCAAAAAATATATAATGCTATGTTAAGGTGGTAGAATTTTTGGTATTTTTATTCAAGATTTTCTTTATTTTTATTTGTTGTTTTTCCTCTCCTCTCTCTATCTGAAAGAAGGCATCTGAGTTACTTTAATTTTTCTTTCAGCAATATGATTCAAAGATGAAAACTTTTGACAAGTTTGTGTCCACATAAGCTATTTCTTGTGTGAAAGGAAAGCGGTAAATTGTTATTCATAGTCCTTGCTACTTTCTGAGCAGCGGGCACCCTGGTACGGGGACCATAGTAGTAACTTTGCTGAATGGGACAATGGGTACAGGTAATGAGAATTTTGGAAGGGCTACAGCATAAGAAAGGGACAGAGTTTAAGAGAACAGCTGTCAGGTAGCTAGAGTCAGATGCTGAGAAGATTGAGAGGGAAGGAAAGGGTCCAGGGCACTAGCGGCCCCGCCTAGCTCATTCTGAGACCAAGGACTTGGTGAGGCCAGGGTACAACGTGCAGCAAGCACTGTCTCTGTTTCTCCTACCAGATCATCAGCAGTGTCTATCTGGCTCACAAACCCTTTGGAATCAGTAAACTCCTTAATGGTAAACCTAAAGGACTTTTGGGTCCTACTTCAGGATTGGCCCAGTGCAAAAACCACAGCTTCCCATAAAAGCAGAGAAAGAAGAAAAAGAATATTACAAAAACAACTTTATAGTGTCCATGCTAATTTAAAATTGAAATTATTACATTTAATTATACTTAAATGTAACAACAGAGAAAGAAATAGAATGAAAATTCCAATAAACATTTCTTCACAAAAGCAATATCGGATGCTAGGGATTCCTCTAAAGTTAAAGGATAAAAGGTAGTCAGGGCCGTTGTTATTTTCTTTTAATTAAATATGATAGCCCTGGCTGGTGTGGCTCTGTGGATTGAGCGTTGGCCTGCAAACCAAAGGATCGTTGGCACATGCCCGGGTTGCGGGCCAGGTCCCCAGTTTGGGGCACACAAGAGGCCCCCACACGTGGATGTTTCTCTCCTTCTCTTCCTACTAAATGGTACATCTGTAGAGATCATCTGTATTTTGCCCTCCCTCTGGCATGATAGTCCAGCTGAGTATAGAAGGCCAGGTTGGTCGTTATTTCCCTCAGGGCTTTGAGTCAGGTCAAATAAAGACAGCCTGTTATATGGGGTCTTTCAGGCAACCATCAGACAGGTCAGATAATGACAATTCTCCAGAATTTGAAAGAACTTCAACTCTGTTCTGTTCCTCTGGTGGCTGTCAGGCTGCTGGTTTTTGTTTGTTTGTTTGTCTTGTTTTGTTTTTAATTATCATAGGCTATTGATTTTCAAGGTTGCCATGGAGCTGGAGAGCATGAGATGGGAACGGAGCAAATTAAAAGAGCCATGACGCTTTCTGTCATTCCCAATGTTTAGCTTTTTTTTTTTTTCTTGAAGAAATGCTCCTCAGATTGCTGCAAGCCTTTGATTAACTTCCAGAGTTATGAAAAAGTTGATTCTGAGATTTTTATGTTTGTCTTCTTATTGCTTTAATGGAAGAGAGAATTTTTGGAAGTCCTTAGTCTGCCATTTTCATTGATGTCACTTTTTTATGAGTTGTTTGAATTTTGATTTACAGCTTCACCTTAAGTAGGAAATTCTTTCTCTCTGCCTGGGTCCTCCCTGTCTAGCATTACATGGCTGTCTTTACCCAACACCTGGGGACCCTTAGTTCTCGTACATCAGCAGCCTGAGGCTCTCGCCCAGTGGTGACACTGGGAATGTTGCAGGTACTTTCACTGAGTTAGCAGCTGGGTGGAGGTCCTGGATATAATGGCCCTGTCTTCCTCCTGCCACCCTAAGACTGCGGTTCCATGTGCGATGTAACCTTTGGAAGCTGCCAGCAGACTTTCTCAGCTTCCTTTCAAGAGCAGAGACACCCTTTCAAATATGTGGTGTGGGGCAAGGAGTCCCCACCTCAAGTTGAGGGCTGTCACTCTGTCACCTTGAGGAGCCACATTCCTACTCCTTGTGTTGCTTCCCAGCCCGGAGCCCTCAGGGCTCACGGATACAGCCCCACTTCCCATTTCTGGACCATGGACATGCTTCTCTTGATTTTGAGCGGGCCTATGTCTTTATAACTTTCTCTCTTTATATTTTATTTATTAGTGCTGTGTGTTTGGAGCAGAGGGCTGAGGGCTGGGGGTGTAGACAAGGCATGAATGAACAAGTCATCTTGACTATACATTGTGTAAGATCTGCCTTCATTTGCAATTTTAGACTGTTTTTCAACCTGAGACAGTATTTATGGACTCTCTGCCCTGATAGATGAGGAGATTAGCCTAAAATGATTTAAAATGACAATGCATATCTATGGCATGCTTGCACCCTGGGGGCAGGACTCCTGAATCTATTTTTCTGACAAAACTGCTGTTGCTGCTTTCAAAATTTTATAACCACAGCCAGCATCTATCCTGATTTTTCTTTCAGCAAAAACAAAGAAATAAGGCACCAATCACCATAATAAGGAATTTTTCCTTTTCTTTGTCAAGCATGTTTTACGAGGGTGAAGTGGCTCTGGAGGATAGAAATAATTCCCAGAAAAACCATGATTCTACTCAGTTACAGTATTTGTAAGAATATGTATAAATCTGCATAAAAAACTATAATGCCCAATTGAGTGTAAAAAATATAAAAATAAAACTGCTAACTAGAAATTTAAGGAATAAATTGGCTTGATCCAATTTGACCAAATTTTATTGAACTTCTTCTACAAGGCACAACTTTGAATCCTAGGCATTGAGAAAATTACAGACATGAATAAATACCAGGAAAGGGCAAGTGAATTAAATAACCTGAAGGCTGGCACTGTGGTTCATGCTGGCTTGACAATCTTCAGTGAACCTGATTCTGAGTACAGGCCTGTGCATCACGCGCCTGCGTGCTGAAGAACAAACCTCACCATATTATCGAAGGTCCAATGATGAGGAAGCAATTAGTGGCTTGGTTTGAAATTTTCCCATTGGCTTTTTATGGATTGACTCAGTGTTCTAGAAATGGTGGAAGTATTAATAATCAATTGGCTAGGGACATAGCTCTGAAGGGTGTCAATATTCAGTTATTTTAACATTGAGATCTAGAGAAATTGGTGCTGACTTAGTTTCAGAGAAATCGCCTTCTAACAAAGAGATGGTAGCAGAAGATTGTGGGTCCAAGTCTGTCTCGTCCAAACTCTGGCTGTTAGTCACCAGCTCTCGTAGCTTCTAAGCTCTTGGAGGAGACTTTTCAATGAATACCTCCAGTCCCAGCAGCGCCTAGCACAGCATTTATTAAAAAGACTCATAGCAGAGTGAGGTATAAAGGCCTGGGGGCTCCTGGGGGGTCCTGGCACGTGTTTGTTGCTTCTTTGTTCTTGTCCCACATTCAGCCAAGTTTCTGTACCAGGACAGGTCACTTGGGAGCAGGAACCGATGATGCTGCCTGAAGACCTTTTCAACTCCGCTGCCTCTGGATGTTCCTTAGTTGAGTTTATTGAATGAGGCATTTTGTCCTACTTTTTCCCAAAATCCATTTTCTCCCTCAAACTTCCTACCCCCAGTGAGGAGGGAAGGATCGAACAGGGAAGAGACTCACTTAAGGGCAGAAAGGGATTAAGGACCGTGAGTGGTCCAGGCTGGTGGTTTAGGTGAGAACCCTTAAAATCAATGTCCTTTATATTCACAGATATTGTACAGAAAAAGAAATTCATTTCCTAATTTGCCCCCTCGGGCGGAAGTGGTATCAACATTCCAAAAAATACTCGCCACGCATTCCCCACTTGCCTGTGGTTCTTATACTCTCTTCAGTTTTCTCTGGCAATCTGCTGAATTCTACAGCTTTCTGGCAGGTATGGTAAAGGGTTTTATATTTAGATAATGAAATAAACTGCCTGTTCCCAGCAAACAGCCTGACTCCGTGGAGCGCACTTTTACAGAATTGCAGGCCACCAGGACCTGTCCCCTGAAGACAAGGCTGTGTTTAGGGGGGACGCTTTATTCTTATTTTCCACTGGAGGGAGCTGTCTACTTTGGTGGAAGTGGAACCATGTTCCATCTCACTAATTTATTCTAGCAGTCTTTTAGCTTCCCTCATGGATTTGTGCCCTGGGCAATTGTCCAGCTGTCCACTTCTTAGTCTGGCTTTTTCCAAAGTCCCCTGCAGCAGCATTGTCTGGGGTCAGACCTCATCAGTCTGATTCCTACTGGGCTAGGCCTCTGCACTCAGACTTCTCATCACCCCGATAAAAATGCCAGGGCTCACCCTAGCCTCAACCCGTATGTATATGTCTACTACGTGGCCCCGCACTGTCTGTGACTTAATTTCCATTATTTTGCATCCTTTGCCTTTGAGAAAACGTAAACTAGGCATCTCTCAAATAGCACCGGCTTCCTAGGTCACAATGTCTATCTCTGGACCAGCAGCATGGTCCCCCACGATGTCAGCACTGTGGCTTTAGGGTATGACTTCTCCGATTGTAATGTGCGAAGCAACCACCTTCACATCTTGTGAAAAATGCAGATCCAGCAGGCCTTGAGAGTTAAGCCTGAGATTCCGTACTTCTAACAAGCCCTTCCATGTGTGTGAAGTGCTTTAATACCCACAAGGTGGTATGTGTAGAGGCTACGGCCCAGGGCTCCAGGGTCTGCCTGCCTCCATTCAAATTCTGCCTCTGCCACTTTCTATAGCTGGTTGGCCTTGGGTGAGTTACTTAACCTCTCTGTGCCTTAGTTCCTCATTTGTAAAATGTGGCTAATGATGCTTCCTAGGGTTCTTGTGAAGATTAAATGATACAGTGTGTGTGAGGCACTTAGAATAGGCCTGACTCATAACAGGTACTTGATGATAACAGCATTGTTATAATTCTGAAACCCTGTGGGGAAGGTGAGCAACCCAAGCTCCAGTGAAGAGAAATGACTTGCATTCAAGATCTGCAGCCAGAATGGTGTCACAGCAGGGCCCAGCTCTGACTCCAGCTCCAGTGCTCACTGCACCCCCTCCCACTTCCAAATGTGAGTTTCATTACCGTGGATGTTTTTCCCAGCATCCCGCTGATCTGTAGTTCTCTTTCTCCTAATGGACATTTCCAGCTGGGGTGATTCGTGAATCTGGGACCACATGGCTCCCATTAACTTCAAGAAAGTCATAAGGCAAAACCCACATCAATCAAGCCTCCAAATTACTCATCCATCTTTCCAGGTGATGCAAGGATTAAGAACAGAATGAAGTAGGTATCATAGGATAACTATTTAGATTTATAAAGATCACATAAGTGTTTACACCAAGTCCCCAAACTGAAGCTTGCTCTGTTTTCACAGCAAGGTTGAATGCCAGGAATAAGAGAGAGAGAGAGTCAGAATAGAATGGTCTTGAAGCTTTAAGTTCCAGGAGCTGGGACACTGAGCTTTATTATTTATTAAACTTGTGATCTTGAGCAAGACTTTTAACCCTTAGAATCTGTTTTCTCATTTCATTATTCATTTTGGCAACAAAGCCAAAGGAGTTAGTTTATTATCCCCATTTGATGGATGTGAAAACTGAGGCACAGAGAGGTGAAGTGACTTGTCCAAGGTGACAAAGGATAAGAGAGGCTGTAAATCCCAATCTATATTTGAATCCAGAGACCCATGTCCTTATCCCACTCTATTTCATAAATGAGATGATGAATCTAATAACAGGAGGAGCTGAGTAAGAGCTTAATAAACCTTTATTGAATCTGAAGCTTGAGGACAAAACTCATAACTTACTGATCTTGTATTCTCCATAGTACCTTTGTACGTAGTAGGATCTCAATGAATAAGAGTTGAGTTGCGTTATTCCCGCCTGGAAATAGTTGTGCTTTTATTTAATGACTTGCTTAGATGCATTTTAATATGCAGACCACAATGCTTTTTGTACAATATCTTCTGGACTGCGAGGCGCGGGCATTCATTATTTTATGAGATGCATATGTCATGCATAGCACAAGCCCTTTTCTTAAACCAACACAACATGCAAATAGAAATTTCATGTAAAATCACATTCAGACAGTCTCAAAGTAGAAACAGATGTCTGAAAAATATGAACGCCAGGCTTATTAAATATTTTATCATCAAATATTTCATACATTTCAAAAATGTCATCTGTGAAAACACAGAAATACCGCCTCAGGAGAACCAAAATATTTAATCACTTTCAAGAAATTCTCAAAAATAAGTCTTCACCTCCGAACTATTCCAGGCAGAGAACAAATTTCCAGATGCTGCAAGCTATATTTATTATATTTTCATCAAAATCAGTAACCTAGTTGAAGGAGATACAGTAATCAGTAAGGTCATTATTAGGTAAGATAATGACTTCTGAATGAATTCTCTCATTAATCTCATTACAAAATGGTAATGGTACCTGACTAATCATGCCGAAGGGGAGAGCTGTGTTGAATCAGAGCAAAATTAAGGCTGTAATCACAGAGCTGCTCTCACCATGGCTTCATGAAAGCCTCGCTCTGGGTTTGACGACTGGTTTGAACTTGAAGTTCCTTTGACCCAGGGGCCCGTTGATTCGAAGGTTGGGGCACCAGATGGGGCGAGGGGCAGGGTGAAGAGCCCTGGGCAGCAGCAGTTGGGAGACCCCACCCTCTTCCTGCTTCCGTCTTCTATTTCTGGTATGACCTCGGACAGGTCACCCCTGTCTCTGGTTTCCACCTCTGGTCTCCATCTCTGTTTTTTTTTGTTTGTTTGTTTGTTTGTTTTGACTCAGTCTCCTGTTTTCACCTTTGCCCCCTGAATAAGTGAGGCAGATCACATCTCCCCCAGAATGGTTGCCCATCCCACCCCGGGAAGGATCCAGACCCTACTCGGACCACACACCTACGTGTTCTGCACCTGTTTCCCACCATCTCCTCTGACACCCGCTTCACGTCAGCCACACTGACCTCCTTGCTGTTCCCTCTGCCTGGACTGCGCCCTCCCCCCACCCCATATGTCCACATGACTCCCCCCACCTCTTCCAAGTCTTGACTCCAGTGTCACCCTCTCCATAATGCCCAGCGTGACCAGGATACTGAACACTGTAATCTCTCCCTCCACGCTCCAATCGACACTTTTTCTCCATGTCCTTGTGGCCTTCTAATGCACTATGTAATTTATTAAGTTTCTTGTCTGTCTCGCCATCCATGCCCTGCCCCCCACTGGAGTGGAGACTCCACAAGGGCTAGGATCTGTGTACACTTGCATAGATGCCTAGAACCCAGCAGATGTGCAATCACGCTGGGGAATGTGGAATCTATTCCATGCTTGTGGGTCCCACCCTTGCCGGTTGTTCCGGGAGGAGCCCTAGTTCATGAGACCGTTGACCAGGGGGAGGCCCCACTGGTTGGGGGGGGGTGGCTGCCTTTGCTTCTCCATCTAGTTAGAAATCAGAGGTGCATCAGGTCCCTTTATTTCCATGAGGATGGACCTGAGAACACATGCGCAGCATGGCAGTGTCTGGACTCAGAGAAACCTCGACAGGCGTGAGGGGCCAAACTGAGTAAGATGGAATTGACAGAGACCAAAGGGACACCCTGTTTCGGAGTCCCAACCCCAGTGTCCAGGCCCAGGGTCAGGGTGACAGGGCTCCACAGCAGCAGGCGTGCAAAGACCTCAGGGGTTTCAGCAGATGTGAGATTCGGGATGTTTGAACAGATGCGTCGTGACCAAAGTGGGACAGATCTCACACTAAGCCCCGCTGCTCAGGGCACACAGAGACGGGTCAGGGCTGCGGTCTCCCTCTTTGTTCATCTTTGCTCACACAGGGGGGCCCAAGAGACACTCTGGAACATGGCGGGTGTTCATTAAATGCTCCTGAATTAAGGCTTGAGTATGTTTATTGCTGCGGCCTCCGTTTTACAGGTGGGCAATGATAAACCATCCAGGGCTAACAAGGAGTCTGGCAACTGTATCACTTCCGGGACAAGGGAAAAACCAGGGATATTTAACCTGAACCACAAAGGCAGGGTGAACATAAGCCCAGTCTCCAACAGCTGCAGCACCAGCATGTAAAGGCTGAATAACTTCTATTTTACGTGGCTTTAGGACAGGGATTGCCAATAACTGGCCCTTTCAAGTCTGCGACAAATGTCACTAATTGATCATGGACACCATCCTATAGAGCCAGACCAAGCTTCAGGCTCCTTCTCACCACAACGCCTCAAATTCTCCCACCACGCGAGCAGAGCTGACACTTCCGATAACACATACTTGTGAAGCTTTGTCTAGAACACAGGGATAGGCCAAGAATGGAAAGCCCATTAATATTAAGAAAAAAAACCCATTTTGTTATAAGTAGAGATGGAGGATTCTTGCCTGGGTGGGTAGGGGCAGTGAGTTTCTTATCACTGCTGAAGAAGAGGCCCCTTCTCTCCTGTTTCCCCCCGCAATGATGTCCAATGACAAGGAACACATCCGAGTCCTTGGGGGTTGGAGGTGGATGTATTTCCAGTGTCCAGAGATCAGACCTGGAGTTACAGGGGACAGGGCATCGCAGGAACTAAACACAGTGACTGGGGCTGCAAGAACAGCCCCCCACCCCACCCCAATTATACCACACCTGAATTCCTGGCAGCTGCCCGTGATGGTGCAGGGCTGCCACAGAGACTGTTGCCTCCCAAAGAAACAAAAGATGAAACAGGCCTGAGTGCACTTTGCTTCAGCCCTCAACCTGAGATCTTTCTATCACCCATTTCTGCCCAGCCGCCATCCTGGGGATTTCTGCCCGGAAGGAGGAGCCAGGGCACTGAGTCTCGCCTCCATTTATTTTCTCCTCTCTCCTCTTCTTTCCTCTCTTTCCTCCTTTTTTTTTTTTCCTGATGGGAATTTACCTCATTGATGCCATTTATCTTCTCTATAATGTGACTTTATAGAAAAGTTCCATAATCTGAGACCTCCACACTCCATTCTTAATAGTAAAGAAGAATTTAGAATTTAAAGATTTAAATCTTCTCAGCAAAGCCAGTCTTTCAAGGCTATCTTGCTATTGCCTCTAAACTCAGTGTGATTGAAAGTGGGAAAATGGCGTTTTTTTTTTGGTCTAGACTCTTAAATGGTATCCATGCCTCCCCTGAAACAAGAAAGGTCACTGATTTAATGGACGGGGAGTTACAGGTCAATATAACTCACAGGGAAGTAAAAATGCATGATCGTCCCATGTTAGAAAAGTTATTTTTCTATGAATTAATCAGAATGCACAAAAAAGATTTGTTTCAAGGGTGTTTATATAAGATTATTTGTAATTTTTAAAAAGTTGGAAATAAATCAAATGTCCAATAAAAGGGAATCGGTTAAATTATGATTTTAAATGGTAGCAGAAGATTTTTCATTTTTATAGCTAAAATTTTATGTTATTGGGTAAAGAAAGCTCATTATAAAATAGCATATTCAATCTTATTACATTTTGTAAAAAGTCTGTAATTGTCTATCTGGTTAGTAAAATGATGAGTGATTTTGATTCTCTTCTTTGTGCTTTTTTATCTTTTCCAAATTACCAATGAACATGTGCTAGTTTTGTGGTCAGAAATAAGTGAACAACAAGTGCTTTGCTTGTTTGCTTTTTGGAGGAGAAAATGCAGATAATCTCTTAATGGATGCTGAAGATGGAGTCAAGGACCAGATGGAGGGTGCTAAGACTGTTTTAGTTAAGAGAGTGGTTCTGTGAGCTCCCCAACTTCAGCCTCTGGCCCAGTGGTGTGGTGAGAGGGGGGAAGGGTCCTTTCCAGGTTTGGTGGGTCCCTAAGCCCTCAGACAATGGCCAGTGCTCCAGCCAGTACAGAAAGTACCTACTGCCCACAAAGCCTTTCCCTGATAGAAACACTCCATTAATTGAAGAACCATGGTGCCAAGAGAGCTTTCTGCCTGTGTGCAAACCTTGAGTACCCTGGAGCTTCAATCTTTTATGAAATAGCTTTTCATTTCCCCCCTCTCTACTAAAGGTTATTACAAGCCACTGAGTCGTTCTTTGTACATCAATTTTTAATCTTGTTAAGGTTTTTATTTTTTCACTTGACCAATGCTCTGTTCATAAATAAAACATCCAACATCTGCTCCAATTCCTTCTGTAGGTTTTGTTTGTTTGTGCTTGTTTTAGTACGGTCTCCACTGGGGTGGGAGGGGGAGAAAGTGGTGAACACATTGCTACCTGACCTTGTCCTTTGCTGGTGTACAAACCTCCCATAGTTCCCTGGCGCCAACCAGAGAAAGCCTGTACTTCCCAGCATGGCACACAAAGCCTGCCATGACGTGGCCCAACTCTCCCTTCTAGCTTAGTTCCTCTCTTTCTTCCTACACAGCCCAAACCAGGAACAACTGCTGTTCCAGAAGATACTCCACTTTCCAGTCTCTCTGCCTTTGTTTACCCCAGGTCTTGTACTGGGCATGCTTAGCGAAGATTTGGAGTGACTTTGTTTAACATGTTTCTGTATGATTCTCTCTGAGTTGTGTTGAAGTTTCTGCCTCACTAACTGCCTGGTTCCTTTGTAGATAAGGCTGCCACTTAACAAACTCTGGACTTGATATTAGACAGATCTGGGTTTGAATTACACTTTGTGACACTATTCAAGAATTTTTTCTTCTTTTGGCTGATGCACTTGAAAGAAGAGAAAGATATAATGATTCTTCATCCCTCATATATCTAAAAATAAGATTATCTTATGTAACCAAATGACACTTTGTTCCCAAGAACGTTAACAATAATTCATTAACAAATATTATTATCTAACATCCAGTTTTAATTAAAATTCTCCCACTGTCACCAAAATGTCTGTTATAGTTTTTCCCAACCAAAAGCCAATCGAGGTTTTGTTGCATTTGATTGTTATATCTCTTCTGTCTCTTTTAATCTGAAATATCTCTCACACATAGGCCTTTATTGACTTTTGGAAATACTAGGCCTCTTTCTTACAAAATGTGCTATTGTACAATTTGTAGTTTTCTGATTCCTTCTAGTATAATATGACTTTTCCCTTCATCTCTTGTATTTTCTATCAACTAGTTAGCATACACTACAGACTGAGTAGGGGCTCAATTTCATTACTAAGTTTCAGAGTAAGGAGTTGGAGTAATGTTCACTTTCAGTGTTTATAGTTGACACACACTCTCTCTCTCTCAGTATTCGCTAAGGACTCATGAATTTTTTAAATTAATGCATTTTGTTATAATCCATTATTTTCATGATTAGTTTTGATGCTCAGATTATCCTAACTTGGCAAATGGGAGCTCCTTCAAGCCAACTCCTGTCTTTTAAAAAAATCTCTGGCACATCCCCTAACATATTACTTTGAAAACTTCAAACATGAAGAAAATTTGAAATATTTTTCCAGTGAACACCCATATGTACAGCATCTAGATTCTACCACTCATATTTTACTACATAAGCTTTATCAGCTGGCTGTCCTTCCATCTATTTCTCTATCCATCCATGAATTCATATAGATATGATGTAAGAATCCAGTTTTATATTTCCCAAGTGACTACCTGGTTGTTCTATGTCATTTATTCTAAATGTTCATATTTCTTTATGGATTTGAGGTTTCTTCTTTAATAATATAAACTTTCTATGTGTAATTCTCTATCTCTAGTCTTTTAATCCTGCTCCACTGATGTATCTGTCAAATTATATGTCAATGTCATATTATTTTAATTTTGGAGTCTTTCTTATGTATTTTAACATTTGGGAAAACTAGTTCCCCTTGCCATTGCTCTAAGGTTTTGGCATTTTCTTGGGTGTTCTTGCTTGTTTCCATGTAAACTTTAAAATCAAGTTGTTTAGTTCCAGAAAAAAAAAGTGTTAGTATTTGTTCTGCAATTGGGCTAAAATTATGTATTATCTTTGGATATACTAAGTTGTATTACCTAAGAAGAGTATCTAAGGACATGATAATATTATTTTTCTTATTAGAGTTATTAATATTTAGAA
Organism: Furipterus horrens; assembly: GCF_987537825.1. Taxonomy (NCBI): domain Eukaryota; kingdom Metazoa; phylum Chordata; class Mammalia; order Chiroptera; family Furipteridae; genus Furipterus; species Furipterus horrens. The sequence continues at coordinate 187,530,897 of NW_028327174.1, forward strand.
TTATACTTATTTCTTAATATTGAACCGTCCTTGAATTTTTGTCATAAAATTTGTCCATATGTATTATTTTATTTTATTTTTTAAGTATGTTTTATTGATTATGCTGTTACAGTTGTCCCAATTTCTTTTCCCTCTGCTCCCCTGCACCCAGTGGCCCCCCTCCCTCCAGTTGTCCCCCCCTTTTAGTCCATGCCCATTGGTTGTGCATATAGTTATTCTCACCATCTTCCTGTCTACTCCATTCTCTCCTACTATGCTTCTTAATTCCTGTACCATATCCCTCACTTCCCCCCGCCCCCTCCCTGCTGACTTCCCCCCAATATGTTCCCCATACCTATAGTTCTTTTTCCACTCTTGTTGCCTACTTAGTTTGCCTTTGTTTTGATTCCCTAGCTTCTGTTGTTGGTTGTTGTGATGCGGTTTTCATTCTAATGTTCATAGTTTTGATCCTCCGTCTTCTAAACCAGTCCCTTTAACATCTCATATAATAGTGGTTTGGATCTAATGAACTCCTTCAGTTTTACTTTGTCCTGGAAGCACTTTCTCTGCCCTTCTATTCTAAATGACAGCTTCACCAGAGAGAGTAATCATGGCTGTAGGTGTTTGATTTTCATTATTTTGACTATTTCTTGCCAGTCCCATCTTGCCCGCAGGGTCTCTTTTGAGAAATCAGCTGATAGTCTAATTGAGACCCCTTTGTACGTGATTCTTTTCTTCTCTCTTGCTTCTTTAAAGATTTTCTCTTTATCTTTAATTTTTGACATTTTGATTATAATGTGTCTTGGAGTGGTTCTCCCTGGGTTCAGTTTTTCTGGAACTCTCTGTGCTTCCTGGACCTGTAAGTCTATATCCTTCCCCAAGTTCCGGAAGTTCTGCTTCATTATTTTTTCACATAATTTTTCAATTTCTAGTTCTTCTTCTTCGCCCTCTGGCAATCCTGTTATCTGAATGTTCAATCGCTTATAGCTGTCCCAGAGATTTCTGATTTTCTCCCCACTTTCCTTACTTTTTGTTTCCTCTTTCCACACTGGTTGACTGTTTGTTCCTTCCCTATGTTCCGGTTTGTTGATTTGATCTTTGGATTTTATTTCCTCACCACTTGTCTCATATGTGTTTTCATTCATTTCAGTATGAGTAGCTTTCGTTCCTTCCCTGTCTTGTTCCAAACCTTTTGTTAATTCTGTAAGCCACCTTATGACTATAGCTCTGAACTGAGCCTCCAGAAGGTTTTTTATTTGTTCCTCTGTCAAGTCTCTCATCTGCTGCCTGGTGAGCTGCGTCACCGGGATTTCAATCATTGCCTGCTTCATTCTAACAGATTTGTGTTTAGCTTTCTTCCTGGGCAGGCTATAGGGGGTGGAGCCCCATGCACTTGTCACTGCCCAGTGAGGTGGCGATTGGTGACCTTTTTTGTCACTCTGTGGCGCTTCGTGTGGGGGCAGGGGTCCAAGGTGGATTCCTGCCATTACTCTCTGCTGAGAGACTGGGATCCACCACCCTCCGCCCTCTGGGCCTCTCCGTCCAAGGCAATGGGGGTCGATCCTCGCCAGCATTGGAATCGAGAGCTGCCAGGACTGACTGTGGCCAGGCTTGCTGCTCTGGCGTTTCTCTCGGTCCTGCTGCTATCCCCACTGCTACCAGAAACAGCGCCGCCTAACCTTTCTGCTCCGATTTTTGCCCCTCCTACCCGTCCAGACGAGCACCGCTGGTTTATAACTTCATACGTTGGGCTTCCATGTAGTTTTATTTTCTGGAATTTCTAGTTATCTTTTGTTTTGAGGTAGTTGTATTTCTTCTTAGTTGTAGAGGGAGACTGAGCATGTCAGTCTAAGCCTCCATCTTGGCCGGAAGTCCTTATGTATTATTTTAAATGTACTGTAGGATCTGTTGCTAACATTTTATGTAGGATTTTTGTATAATTATTATAATTGAGAATCTTTATGTAGCTTTCTTTTTTGTATAATATTTACCAGGGTTAGTTATCAATATTATTTTAACTTTATACAAAAACTCAGCAGTTGTTGTTTCTCTGTTATTTTGAACAGTTCAAATGGCATTAGGAATATCTTATTTTTGAAGAAATGGTAGGAAGCATTTGAAAGCATTTGGGCCTAATATTTTTATGGGAGTTAGCTCTTTCAGAACTTTTCCTATTTTTTATAAAGATTGAACTATATAAGCTCTCTCTGTCAGTTTCAGTTCTGGTAAACAAACATTTTCCAAGAAAGTTACCTTTTTCATTAGGCTTAAAAATTTTTATGCATACAATTGTGCAAAGAGATCTTAAAAATTTCTTTTGTTTCAATGGTTATTTATTCCTTACTCTTTATTTTGTGTATTTGTTCTTTCTGCTTATTTTTCATGTTTTAGGTAGCTGTCTCTTTAGTCTGTCTGTATTTTTTATGTAACTTACTAGGTCTCCATTGTGACCTAATGCACTGTAAATTTTTGTGAACATTTCATGTGTACTTGAGAAGGTATATTCTCTATTATCAATCAGGGTGTAAATTTTGATAGATATATATAAGATCTACCTTATTGATTATGTTGCTTAGGAGTTTTATCCATCTTTATCTTGTGTTTACTTTGTCTTTCTTAGAGTTTTTTAACACTCACGTGTTAACATCTCTCATGTGTTAAAAATCTCCCTTTATTGGCAGTTTCTGTACATTTGCTTTGCATTTCCTATAGTTTCTGCTTTATGAAGATTATTGTGTGTTATTTGGTACATTATTCATAACTGTCATAGCTCTATTGTGAACTGTAGCATGTGACATTATCAACTGTTCTGCTTTGTCTCATTCAATATTTTTGGACTTCACCTTCTTTTAGATCAAGGTCTCAGTTTTCTTTCTGTCTGCCATACTTTGGCCCAATCCTATGCTTAGCCTTCCTGCAGCATTTAGTTTCAAAAACATGTCTTTCTAAGCCAATCTGAACGTCGGTTTTTTTCTAGTATGTAAGTGCTATAGACAGAATGTTTATGTCCCTCTTGTATATTGAAATCTCATCTCCAAAGTAATGGTATTTGGAGGTAGGGCCTTTGGGTGATTAGGTGGAGAGGGTGGAGCCCTCATGAATGGGATTAGTACTCTTATAAAAGAGACCCCAAAAGCTCCCTCCCTCATTCTGCCTTGTGAGAACACAGAGAGAAGAGAGCTATCTGTCAACCGTTAGTAATCAGGCTTAACTAGATGCTAAATCTGCTGAGACCTTGATCTTGGACTTCTGAGCTTCCAGAACTGTGAGAAATAAATTACTGTTGTTTATAAGCCACCCAATCTCTAGTGTTCTGATATAGTAGTTCAAGTGAACAAAGACAGAGATACTGATCATGATTCATTTTATGCGTCAACTTTACTGAGCTAAAAGTTGCACAGATAGCATCTCTTAGCTCAGTCAAACATTTGAATCAGCAGACTGAGTAAAGAAGATCACCCTCACCAATGTGGATATAGACATCATTCAATCCATCGAGAGCTTGAATAGAACCAAAAGTGTTACCAAGCAAAAGGGGTTTCTTTCACATGGCACTGTGGTGTAAAACCCAACAATTAATGTTGAGGAAAACAGGTCTTTCTTTACAGCATTCCAACCTGGGGAGGGCAGTGAGCACTTCAGCTCAGAGCCCTGTTCTCCCACGGGACCCAGCACTTCCCTTGCTCCCCAAAAGGCTATAAACCACAACCAAGCTCAATAGCTCCCCATCCCTTATCTGTCAGCTGTCTCCTTCAGGATCTGGGGTATGATGTCATCAGCCTCCCTATAACAGTCCAGGAAAACATGAGGCATGTTACACTGGATCACGCATTATTCCCTCTTTCAAAGCTGCATGGTTCTCTCCTGCCTCCTTATAAACCGCATGGTTCTCCCTTTCCTTTCAAAGCCACATGGTTCTCCTTTCCCTTCTAAAACCGCATGGTGCTCTCCCTGCAAATGGCTGCCACCTTATTTTTAAATCCCTGACCGTGGCCTGTGATGCAGTGGGCAGGGTAACCAGTTCTGACCATTCACAGAAACTTGCGCAGGCCCAGCATGCTCCTTCCTCACTGTTCTATAGTCAAAACCTCTCCCATCTCCTTGGGGCCTTGGAAGAACCAAAGTCATTTGTATAAGTAAGATACCAGTTACCAGCCATAGATATGCAAAGGCATCTTGAAAGCTATCCCCTTGCCCTACTCCCAAATAGCGGACTCTGGGGATTTTGGGGGTCCCACTCTGTAACAAAAGGAAGAGGAAGGGCAGATTTGCTCTCTGCTTGAGCCAGGACATTCATTTTCCGCTTTCAGACACTGGCACTCCTGGTTCTTGGTTCAGAAAGATTTATAAACAAATTTAAATATAAGCAGCTGTCATTATCCTTGGGAATCTCGAAGACCAAGTGTGAATCTTTGAAACCTATTGATAAATGTAGTACATAATCTTAATTGGCCAATAATTGCCAATTCAAATATTTTTATTCTTGCAAAGAAAGTACTGAATCATTCAATTCTTCATTCATTTAACATTAACTGAGTACCTATCACGTGCTTGGTACTGGGAAAAATCTCATCTACCACTTGCCACTTGTTAAGGCCCCGAGAGGTGTCTAGTACAAACGTTACCACACCCATTTCACACACAAGGAGAGATCCCCTAAGCAATTATTCCGTAGTCTTATTTAACTTCTCTCCATTTCTCAATGATGTGTGTCTCAGGACCATTGCACCTGCCATTGCCCATCTTCCTGAAGCATTCCATCATTGGCTTTTTGTATCCTTCAGACCTAAATATTAACCCTTCAGTATCTAAGTAGGTTTCTTCCACATTTACCTCCATTATTCTCTGTTACTACACATTACTCAGTTCCTTGGTAGCTCTTATATTTATTTATATTATTTATATTCCTTGGTAGTTATATTTATTTATTTGGTTGTTTGCTCTCTCTCTCCAGTAGATTGTAAATTCTGTGAAGGCAGAAGTCCTGTCTGTGTTCAATCACCTCTCTCTAAAAGTGCCAGGAACAGGATAGGACTGCAGTAAATATTTGCCAAATGAATGATGCCCAGAGAGAGCAGGCAGTTGGCCCAAGGTTACACAGTGGGTAAATAGAGGATCCAGGATTAGAATCCTGATCACTCCAAGCTAAGCGTCTGTTCATTAGCAATTTCACGTCTGCAGAGAGGATGCCATCCTCTCAACGGGAGTAAAGGACAGATGTGCATTTTTGCCTCAGTCAACCTAAAAAAAAATCTCCATACTCATAGGATGAATATGGTCCTTGTGTTCCAAAGTCAGCCAGGAAACCAAATCCCTGGACTCAGCCAGGCAGCCAATGGGCCTGACCAGAAGGGTTGAGGGACCAAGACAGCAGTGGTTGTGGTTGCAGATATTCAAACACTTCAAAATCAATAGGTTTACTTACACTGAGCACCAGGCAGGGTGCTGGGCACGGAGGATTCACAGATGGACGAGCATGCATTTCCCTGTCCCCTGGCTGCTCCCAGTGCTGTGAGTCACAATTATAGCGTAGTGTTAAGTGTTAAAAACTGGGAAGGACAAGAGGAAACATCTGATCCATTCTCAGGGCTTAGGGAAGAGGGATTCCAGAGGAAGGGCCTTTTCATCTGGAGTTAATCAGATGAGAGACAAAGGAAGGTAAGTGTAGCAGGTAGAGGGTTAAGGACCAGATACAAAGGAAACAGAGTACTTGGCACGCTTGCAGGAACTTCAGGATAGAACCTGGAGAGCTGGCAGTGTGGTGGAATGACAAGAGATGACACTGGGGCCAAGTCACAGAGGGCTTAGGAGGTGGCGGCAGGAGTCAGGGTGTGACCCTGAGCACAATGGCAGCTATGGAAGAGTGTGCCATGGGTGTGACATGGCAGACACTGACTCACAGCATGGGAATGCAGAAGGGACCTCAGCAGGGATCTAGTGCACGCCCCACTCTGCACAAGAAGCCCTGCTGGAGCTTGCACACCTCTGGTGACGGAAAGCTCATCTCTCCTCCATAGCTTCCCTTGTGACTAGAAGATAATTCTTCCTTAGAAGGAGCTGAAATCTGCCTCCATGCAGCCTCCACTCAGAACAGCTCAGCTTTTTCTTCTCATCTTATCCTTCTCTGGGTTAATGCTCCCCCATCCCCTTGACCATGAAAACACTCTGAGAGGCTCGTGATGTTGGGAGGCGCCACTGGCCCTGTGACCAATCCTGAACAGGTTTCTCTTGGGAGCAGAAAACCACTGCTCAGAACGGCTTCACACCCCTAAGAATTTCAATGGCGACAGCAGGACTCTGACAGGGAAGCATGGATGGCTCTAAAGGTAGTGGCTTTTGTGGCAACTGCTGCTTCCACACAACAGGCAGGATGACTAGCAGCTGCCCTGGTGTGGGTCCCGTCGTCTGCTCATCTGGGTCCTCCTTGCTTCCCTTGACTCCGATTGCAGGGTTTGCACCTATTGGACTACCTCCAGGTCTCCCCAGTTCCTGGTTCTTGGTTGGTATGGACCCCCCAGCTTCTAGCTCCCTGTACTTTGGTTCAGACCTGGTCCCTTGCGCCCTCTCCTGGTGCTTGCCCCCAGTCTTCAGTTCACTGCTCAGCTAAGCCCTGTGTGACACCAAATTATTAAGCAAATTCCACTAAATGGAAGTATCTACTGCCAAGCACATTGCACAAGGGAAAAGGGAATTTTCATCTATCAAAAGCACATTTATTTCAAGGGGGCCTATCACTCACTGAAATTCACCAGAGTTAAGCGTCCTGAGAAATCAAGGGCATTTGCATTACAATCCACCTCGGTGCCCAAAAATATCCCGCTGAGCATGCAGAATTTCCTGGAAAAGTGTTTTGCTTATTTGCAGCAAAGAGATAAATGTTCAAGAGAGAGTAGAGCTGAGGTTTAAAATCTCAGACATGCAAAGGAAAGCATTTGGTAAACGTTGACCAAAGAATCACCTCTGACCCCGCAGATTTTGCAGCAGTGGCCAAAGACCCACACACAGTGCAGAGGGAAAGTCACTGCCCTGGGGTGGATTGAAAGGGTTTGAAGACAAAGGATCTTGATCTCTCATTGCCCCTGGTTGACTGTTTTTAAAGTAGAGGTGATGGTAACAGGTCCCCGTAAGGATTTTATCTGTACTCTGTAAACTTGTCTCCTAACGCTCCCTAACGGTTGAGGAAAGTGAGCCAGAACTTGGCCCACACAGCTGCCTCCCCTACTTCCCCCCAACCCCACCCTCACTCCCCCCAACTGGAGGAGGGGCAGTGCCCACAGCTGGCTATCACAAAGCAAAAATGTCTTTGAAGTTTTGTGCTTGAGGCTAAAATTAATGTGATTTGTATCCTACTTCGTAATAATCTGTATTTATAATAGAAAAGTGCTTAAAATGATTCCCAACTGGGGGAAAAACCAAAAAGTCAACCACAAAAGACCCTGCCTGGCTCGTAGTTAATGGGGGAGTTGCTCTCGTTAACAACAACTGATGCTTCCTGGCCACTTCCTCTGTGCCAGGGATCATGCCAAGGGCTTGCCAAACAGTCTCTTATTTAGAGAGATTCAGGAACTTGCCCAGGGTCATGTGGCTAGAAAGTGGCAAAGGAGGACTCCAAATCAAGCCTATGTGACTCTGAACCCCCAAGCAAAGAGAGAGTAGGGTCCCAACTGGCGTGAAGTGTGACGATGTCCCATCAGGTCAGGTTAGATTCCAGATCAGTTTTTTTCTCTCTTAGATCACAATATTTTAAGAATCCAGACTTGTGGGATTATGTGGATTCAGGAATTCCTCGTTTAAATTATTGCTCTATGAGCCTCATACTCAGTGATTTGCAACAGGTGAGGATCAGAAAGTGGCTAAAGAGGTGCTGTGGGGTAGTGTTCTCCGGGTGACCTTGGAAAATTCTAGATGAGGGCCCTGTCCGGTTGAGAGGCCAGGTCCCTTGCCTCACTGACCCCAGTTCACCCTCTTCTCCTATCTCTGGGCAAGGCTCAGCAGAAGATTTTTCCAGTGAAGAGATCTGACTGGTGCTGAGGGCCTCTATTTTTACCGTTAATGCTATAATTTTCACTGCATGATATCCCTTCCTCCCCACCATCAATTTTCTTCACCTAGTTCTCAGACTTGCTTGGGGAAGTAGATAATTCAGTTCATCTTATAGTTGTTGTTTGAGAGTGACCCGCTTGGGAAAAAAAAAAATCTGCTAAATAGTTTTAGAAATTAAAATATCCGTGAACCACTTTTCCCAGTTTCACCCATTCTTTCTCCTTTTGTTCTTAAGTCTGTCCAGAGAGAAAACTGGTGATTCCACACTGCAAGGGGCAGTTTTCTTCCGCTTTGCCTTCCAGCATCTGAAGCCCTTCCACCGTGTAGCCGGTGTTTGGAGCGGTGGGAACCTGCAGCTCAGCAGAAGTGAAGCGGTCTCGGTGTCCCTTGTTACTTTCCCAGCTGCCAGTCCCTTACCACCAGCTCAGAAAGACCCCTTGGCTTTCAGGGTCCTTGTGTCTGTTAGAAGTCAGTCTGGGTCCAAGGGCACTTTTTCTTTTTTTAAAAAATTTTTATGACAAATTATCTTGTGCTTTAAAAATAAAATAAATTAAGTATATTTTACTGATTATGCTATTACAGTTGTCCCAGTTTTTTCCCCTTTTAACCCCCTCCACCCAGTACCCCCCTTCCCTCCAGCAATCTCTCCCCACCTTAGTTCATGTCCATGGGTCGTGCATATAAGTTCTTCGGCTTCTCCATTTCCTATGCTATTCTCAACAACCCCTTGTCTATCCAAGGCCACTTCTGATCAGGGTTTTCTCTTACCTCACAGCAGCCAGACCTGGGGCCCTTGAACCTGAAGGGGGCAGGTGTGGTCTGTTTTCTCCTCCTCTTGCTCCAGCAGCAGAGGGTGGGGGAGGAGGCCAAGACCCGCTGCTGGGACACTTCCTCTGACTCTCCTTTTGGACCAGATGCCTCTGGCGTGGTGGGCTGAGAGGACAAACCTCTCTTTCCTGAACTGTCTTGGCTGTGGTCCTCTGTTGGCTGTGTTAGCTTCCCTGGCTACATCTGATGAAGGTCAGTGACTTCTAAGCAGCTCCCTTTCTCCACGCTACCCCCTCTTCTTTTCATCCTTCTCAAATAGGATCAAAGCAAAGATTTGCAAGTCCTCTGCTTGAGTAATACCAACTGGGAACATGAGATGCCCATCTCTCTTTGCAGGAATCCTCAATATCTGAGCAAATTTCTGGTGCCCTTCCCCATTATTTGTCTTGGGGATGAAAGAATAGCACCCTGTTCTCTCCCAAATGGTGAAGGGCAGGAGGAGTGGGGGCGGGCTGCGAGGACTGTCATTCCTGCCAGGCCAAAAACACATATTCCAACAGTTCCCTCTCCCTCCACCTCTCAAGACTGCTTATATAATTGAGAAGTCCTGCTTCAATTGTGCCTGGCTCTTTAGAATTTGAAGGGCTTAATGCTAACCCACTCTGCATCCTGTATTCAGGGCCCTAATCTCAATCCACATCCTGCTCTATATAGTCGGAGAGTTTTCATCTTTTTGAGACAGCGTCCACCTCTCACTATAAAAAGATGAATGGCAGAAACTCATTTTATCAGGCTCTCTGGCAGTTAGGGTACAGGTATGCGACCCAGCTTTTGATAATCAAATAAACAATACCAGGCTTTGATTTAGAATCTCGGAACAGAAAGTATTAGGGAATCTGCAGAAATCCAATATGGCTGCATGTGGCAGCAGCCACAGTTGCTGTACCATTTCCAGGGGTACATTGACAACAGTGTGAGGTTCCGGTGTCAGCAGAGTCACTGGTGCAAGCAAGCCTTAGGGCCTGTGCAGCAGATATGTTGGTAACGCCTCCATGGCCCCTGGCTGCAGCCTGAGTTGGGACACTGTTCCGGGCTGCAGGCACTCAGCCTTATTCTCAGGCCAGCGGAGATTCTGTGGGCTTACCCAATATTCTTAGAGTAAATTTCTTTTCTTTACTTTAACACCCTCCCTGGCCATGACTAAAACAAGTGTATATCAGTATTGTTAAGAGGGCTTGAAAATTACTTCCTGTTTCAATACATTTTTCTCTAAAAAGATGATAAATCAAACTATGCTATTTTTTTAGGAAAAGTTGCTGTAAAAAAAAAAAAAAAAAAAAAAAAAGCCTCACCAACACATTGAAAGCGGTGTGTGGAAAACCCTTCTAGGCAAAGTATCATTAGTGACTAATGCTGCAGCTGCTGCCCTCATGCTTTGCAGTGGCTTTGATAACAGCTCTCTCAGTTAAGCTATGACCACTGTAGAATTAACCCCATCTTCACAAATATTCTTGATTTTTTCCTTATTGATCCTGTCCTTGATTAAAACATAAACTCAGGTAATATGCAGAACTTTTATCCAGAATCATTATAAATGAAGCAACTGAAGATGAATTAAATGGCCACATTGTTAACAACTAAGATGTTACCCAAATGTAAGGTAAATAAATATTAATAATTCCTAAAAGTTTTACTGATTACCTACCCTGGGTCAGATTTCAGGCTAAGTATATATCATTCATTTAATATTTACAACAATCGTATGAGACCAGAATTATCATTCTCATTTTATAGATAGGAAACTGGGGCTAGAAAGAGATTTGACTTTATCTACAGTGAAGGGCATAGCACCTGCTCTCTGTGCCTTCTAAGGTGTGTCTGTCATGGTTCCGCTACAGAGAGTAAGACCCTTTCTAGATAGGTGTAAACAGAAAGATCGTGGTCACACAGTTCACTGGGAAGGCTGTAGAAACAAACCCTAGGATGAGCCTCCAGAAAGATCTGCCAAAGCCACATACATGGCAAACCTGGGCCACCAAGGGAGCTGCTGCTCCTGTCACTACAGGAAGTGACTTTAGAGACCTGCTTCCGACACATGCTGCCAGCAGAAAGTCGCCTCTGTGAAGTGACAGAGCAGCTCTAGAGCAATCCAACCTCTGCTCCAGCTGCACCTGTCAATGAATGCCTGATGCCTGCTCCTCTTCACACTTCACTGGGCTTCTAAATCAAGTCTAACATAATGCAATGAAGTTAAGATCAGTTTTAATCATGTTTACCTTGATATAGATGCAGATGGTTATATGTAGAAATATTTGTAGGTATGTGCATAGGTGTAGCTTAGTGAACACCCATGTATCTCCTTGATCTGTGCGGAGGAGGCATAGGAGCAATGACACCCCAGTTGTAATGAGCGTATTTAGCTCCCTGACCTTAGTTTCTAATCCTCTTTTCCAGTAAAAGGAACCAGGGCTCTTTGTAGAAATGACTGATTTTAGGATTGGGACAGGAAATATATAAGATGAGCCCGGAGTATCTGGTAGTGCTTAAACAAGACAAAACAAAAAGAAAACAGTGCTCCACAATAATGGGGTGTGCCAAAGGGACTTAGGAACCAAGTAAAAGTGTTCCCAATGGATGACACTGGAACAATTTGAGAAATGAAATAAAGAAAGTAGTATTGTATTATAACACAGAGTATAAAGTAAAAACCCATGAATCCACTCTCCTACAAACAAATAAAATTGAATAAATTAATAAATGGGGGAAGAGAGACTAATCTCTTGGGCAGAAGAATCCCAAATAATTTATGTAGATACCTCACGTTCAAGGAGATGAAGCATCACTTCCTACTCTGTAGTATGGGCTGTGCATAGTGACTTCCTTCCAATGAGTACAATATGGAAAGAGGGGAAATAAATAACTTTATAATAGAGAAACCTAAAAAACACTATCTCAGCCATGATCAAAGTTAATATCAACAGTGATAAGTCATGATTATAGTATATGTACCCTTGATATGATGTGATAAAGATGGCAGTTTAACTCTCTAAACTTCTTCCCCAAATCCATAACCCAGTCTAATCATAAGAAAAATATCAGACATATCCCAAATGAAAAACATCCTACAAAATACCCAACTAGTACTCATTGAATCTCTAGGTCATTAAAAAGAAGAAAAGGAAAATCTGAGAAATTGTCACAGCCAAGATGAACCTAAGGAAGACATGATTGACTAAATGTAATGTGGTATAGTGGATGAGATCCGAGAGCTGAAAAAGATAAAAACCGAGGAATCTGAATAAGTATAGAATTTAGTTTAAAATCACATCAGTTTTGGTTCATTAATTGTAACAAATATTCCACGCTAATATAAAATGTTAATAATAATTGAAACTGGGTGTGGAATATATAGGAACTCTCTGTGTTATCTTCACAATTTTTCTATAAGTCTAACGCTATTCAAAAAATTAAAGTTCTTATAAAAAATTTGAACAGCACCCCAGGGACCTGTGAGACTATACTGGAACATATAACATGATTGTAATTAGAGTCCTAGAAGTAAAAGAAAGAGAGAATTGGGCGGAAAAAGTTTTGAAAAAGTATTACACATTTGGTGAGAGATATAAATTTATAGATTCAAGAATCTTAGTGATCTCCATTAGGATGAATATAAAGAAAACTGCTGCTAGATAGATCATAGCAACACTGCTGAAAACGTATGTGTGTGTGTGATTTATAGCTTGAATGTTTATGTAGGAAAGAAGAAATGCTTAAAATGATAAGAATAAAATGGAGGGAGGAATAATAAACAAAAGAGCAAAAGTTAATAAAATTGAGAAGACTGAGGAAGATTCAATATCATGAAGAAGACTGAAGATCAGACAAGTGGTATTTAAAAAGCCTCTGACAAGACTGATGAAGTAAAAAGAGAAAAGATACAAATAAGGAATATTATCAATGAAAAAGAGGAATGCTCATAAATATAACAGAGAATATGATTCACAGCTTCCTGCAAAGAAATTTGAATACCTAAATGCAATAAAACATTTAATATTAAAATGTTATTTATCATCATTGAATCAAGAAGAAATAAAACAACTGAATAATTTATTGCTTTTGAAGAATGTCAATCAGTAGTTTAAAATATATTTACTTTCAAAATACCAGGCCTACACGATTTTAGCAATGAGCCCTAACAAACTGTCAAGTAACAAATAATTCCAATCTTACACAAAGTCTTTCAGAGACTATTACATAAACGAACAACTATCAACTTATTTTGTGAGGTTACTATAAACTTTTCTGCAAATTAGACATGGACATCATGAAGAAAATAAATTATGCATCATTCCATCTCATTAATATAGATTTAAAAACAAAAATATTTGCAAACCAAATGTATATGAATGTAATTGCAAATACAATCATTATTTAGTTATATTTCAGAAATACAAAGTTGGTTTGCATTAAAGGGGAAAATTATACGATCATCTTGAAAGATGCAGAAAATTCATTTGAAAACATTTAAAACTCATTCATATAAAAAAATTAGGAAATAAGAAATAGAGGAACACTACCTTAACCTGATAAAGGCTATTTATCAAAAACATGCAGGAAGCATTATGTTTAATGTTAAAATGTTAGAAGCAATGCATTTAAATTCAAGAAAGGCAAGGGATTCTCTTCCACTCTTTCTCTCTCCCTCCCCCTCTTTCTAAAAAAAAAAAATATATATATATATAAAAAGAAAATAAAAGGCAAGGGATCCCCTAACACAGCTCCCTTTAGCATTGTACTGAACACACTAGCCAACTCACCAAGACAAGGCAAAGATAAAAGGTAAAGGATATAAAATAAAACTGCCATTATTAGAAGAGTAAATTGTTGTCAATCATGAAAACCCAAGATACTCTTCAGAAAAATTATTATAACTAATGAGTTTAGCAAGGTTTCTAGATATAAAGATTAAAAAATTTAAATCATTCATATCCTGTGCACCAGCCACAACCATTAAAAAAATTAATTTAGAAAGTATGTAATAGTTCCAAGGACATAAGAAACAATAAATCTAACCAAACACGTGCATGGAATTTATGGAAAGTGTTTAATCCTTTATTGAAAGAAGTTAGAGATCTACATAAATGGAAAGGTATACCATGTTCATGGATAAGAAGTCTGTATATCATAATAAAAATTCTGTATAAATTAATTTATAAATTTAATATACTTCCAACTGAAATCCCTATGAAGTACTTTGTGGAGCTTGACAAACCAATTTTAAAAGTTTATAGGGAAGAGCAAAGGGCCATGCTAATTAAGATAATTTTAAAGAAGAAAAAAAGGTAAATATATTTTTTCCTGATAGATTTCTGCTCTTCTTATGTGGCTACAGTAATTAAAATAATGTTTTCTGACAGGTATAAAGAAATAAATTAGTGGAACAAAATTGAGAACCCTGAAACAGACTACTGCTTATGTGGAAATTTAATATGTAACAGGGCTGACAGTAAAGATCAGGAAGATGTAATAGGGCTAACCATGAAAAAAAAAATGTTAGTATAATTGGTAATGCATATAAAAACAATTTGATCTCTTTCACACCCATAAGAAAGTTAATTCCAGAGGATTAAAAACCTAATATAAAAAGGAAAAAATTGAAAAATGTTGTGAGAAAATATAGAATATTTGTATGAACTCAGAAAAAGAAAGGATTTTTTAAACAAAGTTAATAAAAAACAATATGGGAATAAAATGATTAATTCAACTATATTAAAATTTTAAACTTTTCTTTATGAAAAACACTTTAAAAGACAACCTACATGTACCCATCAAAAAGAATCCATTTCCAAAATAAAGAACATCTATGCATTAATTATCAAGACAACTCAACAGAAAAAAAAAATGCACAAAGCATAGAATAAGACAATTTACAGGGAAGATAGTAAATGGAAAATAAACACATGAAAAGATAATCTCATTAGATATCAGAAAAATGCTAATTAAAGCCACAATAAGGTACAATTCTACATCATCAGCTTGACAATAACTTAAAAGTCTAACAATTCCAAGTGCCCAGTAGTCTCTTGTTTTGCCCGTCCAGAGGTGCGCCCATTCTTCCCCATCCAGAAAACAAAGAAAGGGGGGAGTGTGAGTTCGGGACTTTTTCCTGATTCCTGCCCAGCTCTGCTTGGGGTTGACAATGGCTGTACTGCTCTCCTGAAGGCTAACACTCTTGCAGAACACCCATTCCTACAACTCTCTGCAGCCCAGTAGCTCTCCCCCTCCTACCCCTTCAGGCCTGGGAGTCTTTAACAACTCCCACTTGATGCTTCACCATCTTTTGTTGGTTCACAATGATGTGACTAATCCCTTCGTGAAACCCTCTCATTATCCTCTTTGAGTGTGTCTTCTTGCCAGCCAAGAGTGCCTGATACACTGAGTACTGGCAAGAAGGAACCCACACGCTGCTGCAGGAGTGGGAACTGGTGCAAGCACTTAGGGGGGCAGCTGCGCGATATTTAGAAAGTTGGAAATGTGAACAGTCCATTCCTAAATGTGCATGCTGCATGCTGCATGCCAGTAATTCCATTCCGACAGGTAAGCCTGGAAAAATTGCTTCTGTATGGTAAGAAACATGTATAAGAATGTTCTTCACAACAATGTTGTACCAGTGAAATCTCAGAAACAACCAAAATAATGTATCAATAGGAAAAGGGTAAAAAATAAACAAACAAAAAAACCAGAATGGTCACACAATGTAATACTCTCCCACAGTGAATGCTGGTGAACCAGGAGTTACATATATCAGCATGGATGAATCTCACAAACTTAGTTTTAAGTTGACAAAGGAAAATGACAGAAGAACACATATAGAATGATACTATGAAGCTTTAAAACATGCAAAACAACACTAACCATTACTAAAGGAAACAATATATCTATATAACAAATGTATAAAGAAATGTTTGGAAAAAATAAATATAAAATTCAGAATAGTGGCCTCCGCTAGGAGGGAGGCTGGGCTGATTCCAGAAGGGTATAGACAAGGGAGACTTAACTGCATTGGCAATGTTCAATTGCTGAAGTTGGGCAGCAGATATATGAGTACACATGATGTTATTTTTAAACCTTTTTGTAGGTCTTGAATAATGCATATTCAAGTTAAAATTTAAGTAATAAAAGAGAGGGGAAATGCCTAAAGTTTAATAATGAGGAGAAGATAAAATGTTCATATGAGATCGCAATGCAGATAGAAAGGATGAAGTAAGAGAAATACATTTAAAGCAAAGTTTAGAACCATGCATATGATCTGCTAGCATTTGTATAGGGTTGTGTATGCATAATTATCTCTGAAAAGATACACATAAAACTAGTAATAGTGGTCTTTGGTGAATGAGCCATTTATTATCTATTTTTAAAAAATAAATGTTTGAAAATGACTTGCTGAGAAATCGTATAATAAAGCCAGTCTGCACAGTAGACCAGCGGGGTTTTTAAAACTGGTGCTGAATAATCACAACTGAAGACCACATAGCCCTCAAAGCTTAAAATATTTCCTATTTGGTCCTTTAGGAAAAAACCTGATGCTCCGTCACGTAGAAGGATGTGGATAAAAGAGATGAGTGTGAAGGAAGTCCTAAGTAAGATGTCCAGGTTTTGAGCTTGAGCTATGGACTGAAACAGCTGGGGTTGGTACTCACTGACCTAGAGCGTATAGGAGGAGCAATTGTGGAAGAGGAGGTATATTGGGCAGCAAGAGAGCTGTAGAAGATTCTGGAGACTGTGGTCCCCGTATCTACTGCAGATAATGTTCCAAGACCCCTAGCGGATGCCTGAAACTGCAGCTCGTACTGAACCCTATATATCTTATGTTGTTTCCCATATATACATAACTATGATAAAGGTTAATTTATAACTTAGGCACAGTAAGAGATTAACAATAATAACGACTCACAAAATAGAACAACCATAGCAATATACTGTAATAAAAATTGCGTGACTCAATCAGCAAAAAGGGGACCAATAAAGAATAAGCCATGTTTAACCCTTTGAGTGCCAACATTGCTGTGAGCAACTCTGACAAATTTTCCCAAAAGTGCCAGCGTTGTTCACAGAGACTCTTTTTTCGATGGCTATAAATGTAAATAACAATGGAATAGTTTGTATTTTATGTTTTGCTCTCTTTTCTGTACCTCAGGTTATATATTGATATAACTTTTTCTCATGTTGATCTAAATTTCGAATTATGCATGGCACTCAAAGGGTTAGGGAATGGAGAAGAGAGAAGTCCCTAAAATTTCAAGTCCTAGTAATTTCTATAGTATTCTGTAGACATTAGGAAACTGAGGCAGAATGCTGGGTAGAGAAATTAATTAAAAGAAGGTAAATATATACATATACACTTTTTATAAAGAAGACTGCATGCATGTCTCCTCTCTGGGAATACTGAGATTCAGCCAGCTTTCTCTAAAGTTTAGTATCTCGAGAATTAGGACCCAGAGCTTCTGTATCAGTTCTTGTTAAGACAGAACAGGGGAAGAATTTATTTCATGTGATTACATGGAACCAAGTCATTTCCTGATGTACCTACACTTGAGACTTGGGGAAATGGGATGTGGAAGATACGGGTACTAGTAATTCTGATGAGGATTTAATTAAGAACTCAATTTTCCCAGACTTCCAGTACTTGACTGCCTGATGTTTCTTTAATAGGAACTGTTGATATGTTCTAATTATGGTGGGTTATTTATGGGCTCAGGTCTCATCTCTCTACTCAATTATGTTTTGTTTGGGAGACTGGTGTTCTTTTATGACTCTGGTTCTTAATTGAGTCTATTTTCTTCCCCAAAGATGCACTTAGTCTGGGGACCCGTTCATGTGTGGCTTTTCCTCTACCAGAGATCCCACCACCCCTGGCCTTTCCCTTTCTTTCACTGATAAACTCCGAAGCCATAAGGAAGGGAACACATCCCCGCCCCCTGCCCCCCCAATTCTCAGCTCTACCTGTAGGTTGCGCTCCTGGCCCATGACTTGGCCCTGCAAATTCAGCTTCCTTTAAAGTTTGGGGACAGGATTCTTTAAAGCTGCACCTCATTATCAGATGTCTTTGAAATTCTGAGAAAACTGCAAATTTCAGGTGCGTGGAGCCAAGTAATACATTTGATATTCCAAATTGAAACATATTTATAGATGTTTCTTTATGGAGGAATGACTTCTGGTTCATGATCTTGGAAATATTCTCAGCTGTGAGTAAATTACTGTTGGGTCCTAGAAAACTGTGATATTGTTATATTATTTTGTAGACTGGATTCCTGCCAGAATCACAAGATGATGCTGTTTCCATAACGGTAAATGTGAATCTGCATTATGTTGAACGGTCACAAAAATATTCTGTGTTATGCATACATGCTAATTTGTGTAACCAGTTTTCTGTTGGTGGGTATCCAGGTGGTTTTCAACCTGTGATGAGTAACTTTGGACATGCATCATTATGCACATCCATAGTGATTTCTGAAGGATCAATTCCTGGAAGGCAAATTGCAGAGTCCAAGGGCATGTACTATGTTAGGACTTTTAAAGCATCTGGGCAGTCAAATTCCAACAGGTCGGATTTCAGCTGGAGCTGAAGGCATGTGTGGAAATACATGCCTGAGAACGGGACCAGCACGTATGAAAGCACGAATGCTAGGAAGTACAGTGTGTGTTTCATCCTTGCTATCCCACTTTGAAGAAGACACATTGGTCATGATGAGATCAGGTCAGGGATGGAACTGTCTTCTGTTCAGGAACAAAACCACAGCTCCACTGTGATTTGTAAGCGCTCTTATCCCACTTCCTTTCTCCTCGTACAGCGCGTAGCACACAGTGGGTGTGTAATAAATGTGTGTTGGACTGAACCGAGTCAGCATGGAGAGCTATAACCCTCCTTCTCCTTCAAAGTCTTTCAGCCTAGACTTGTGGGATAAAATACAACAAAGCAGAAATTGACAGAGGGGCTTGATTTATCACAATCTTGTGATTATGAAGGAAGCATTTCATCCTACAACCATCCCCTTTTTCCTCATCATTTACATTCCCAATTTTGATTCTCTAGCCTTCCGGACATGAAGGAAATACGTAATGGGATGAAAACATGAAATACTAGTAGTCGTTTATCACGTTCATTGGGGACGGGTATTGATTCCCTGGAATGTTCGTGAACCTGGGGATGCTTCCAGCATGTGCAGATTGTTCTCCCGTCATGTGCCCCTCTCTGTCTGCTCCGCCAGGCCACCTCAGGCCCCAAACTCTCTCCTTGGCCCTAACACAGGTGCTCTCTGGAGACTGGAAAAAAAAAAATCCCCCTCCACCCCCAAGGACCGAGCTCACCCTCCTTTTTCACCTCCAAGTCTGATTGATGCTTCAAGGTCTAATTCCTGAGTAACACCCTCCATTAGCCAGTGTCCCTCGCTGTCCCTTTTGGCGCCCACTTCTCTGCATGATGTGGGACCTTACGAGACCACAGGCCACTGTTTTCTCTCATGAGTCTCAACCTGCAACGAGAGGTTTGTATTCGTTTTCTAGTTGCTGCCATAACTAGTTAGCACATACTCAGTGGCTTACAAGAACACCCATTTATTATTTCACAGTCCTGTGGGCCAGAAGTCTGGGCACAATACCTAGGTGGTGGGTCCTTTGCTAATGGTCTCATGTGGTGGGGGCTGGGCTGGGCTTTATCCTGGAAGCCCGGGGGAAGATTCTGCCTCTAAACCTATTTAGGTTGTTGGTAGAATTTTGTTCCTTGCGTTTGTAGGACTGAGGCCCCACTCCCTCACTGGCTGTCAGCCAGGGCCAGGTCTTGGCCACCAGAGGCTGCCTGCGCTCCTTTCTGCCCCTTTCCTCGTGGTCTCCTCCAGCAATGGCAGGTCACGTTTCTCTCCTGCTGCCAATATCTCTTTCTTCTTCTGTTGCTTCTCTCCAAGCCCTGCCAGAGAAAGTTTTCTGCTTTTAAAGGCTCATGTGTTTAGATTGAACCAACGGAGCAATCCAGGATAATCTCCCTATTTTAAAAGTCCCTTTTGTCATTTGGACCTAACACAGTCACAGGTGTTAGGGATTAGGGTGTGTACATGGTGGGGCAGGGGGGAGAAGGGGCTTTCTGCCCTCTCCCGGGACGATGGCAGGAGTCCAGCCTTCCTCACTGCTGTCTCTCCGACAAGATCTAGCAAGGGGGCCCACTGTGTTCCGTGCCCCTGGTTTCACCCCTCCTTGCTCTGTAGAGGTCTCTCTGGGATTTATGGGCCAGCCTGTTTAAGGGGAAATTGACCTCTGTGCAAATAATGCCAATCACCTCTTCCTTTTGTACAGCACTAAACCAGGTAGGTGAGGAAACGGAGGCTCAGAGAGGGTGATTCACACAGGGAATGGGAGCATGGACAGGGCGCAGGTCACACTGCCAGGGCCAGAAGTACATCTCAGGTCTCCCGACTGCCAGGCCATCACTCTTTCCAAATCTGGAAAAGTCTCTGCAACCGCAAGTCAGCTAGTTAAGAGACACATCTTCCAGCTTTCCAAGAGAATCACAAGGGAGGAACTGGAGCTGGCAGGCCCGTTGGAAGTCTGGCAGGCTATCCCTGGGCTCCAGCTGCTAAGAACTTGCCATGGCAGAACTTCCCCATAGTGAGTAGTAAGTACCCTCTGGTCCCTGGCACGGCCTAAATGGAAGCACCAGCTTGGATGAAGCTTCCTGGCCTTTTCCAAGCAGACACTGGGCTCTGACTCGACCATGGTTCATCTCCAGGTAATAGGTTGAAATATAGAGAATCACTGAACAGTAGAGCTGGGGGACAGTTCAGCGATCATCTAGTCCAACCCCTTCACGTGGTTTTAAAGTTGGGAACTGAGGCCCGCATGGATGGGGAGATGGCCCAGTGAGCGGGAGATTCATGACTAACAAACGTCTAGCCATTCTACTTTCCAGGGCAGAATTCAGTTCTCAAGCCCATGATATCTCAGCCCTTTCTACTGAGTCATCCTGTGGATCTCCCCTCGTGACCCACAGCATCATGACTCATACATGTGCATACACACAAGTATTTGTCCATATCCACCCACACACATACACCGGCAATTTTAGTAGAATTAAGTCTGACACTGGACTCTGAAGGTAGGCTATCAGGGTTCTAATCCCTATAGAGCTGACTTAACCTTTCTGTGCCTCAGTTTACTCATTTATAAATGCAAATAATAATAGTAGCATATTCATAGAGTGGTTTTGAGAATTCCCTGAAATACAGTATGTAAAGGGCTTAAAACAGTGTCTGGCATCTTGTAAGTGCTGGGAAACTGCTTGCTATTATTATTTCCAGAAAGTTTACTGCCATGCCTGCCTATTATTCTCTTGGTTGGGAAATAATGATCTAATAAAAATAATAATTCCATACAACAATACTCACAAACTTAAATACCTAGAGGGGCTGGGGATTGAAGTGGGCTGAGTGTAAGAACAATTGTCTGACCCCCCCCCCCATTCTATTTGATTTTCCATTGTGAAAGAGAAATGAGCACAGAAAAAATATTTCTTATAGGAAAAACAAGAGTGCAAGCTCAGTAGTAAATAGTGACTGTGCCTTGGCCTCAGTATTGGGGACAAGAGGGAGTGGTGGGGACTGCAGTGAACTGGAACAAGAGGCCACATGCCCAGTGTAAAGGGGCAGTTGCTTCTCAGTTTTAGCTGATTGCTGCCATGTGGGAATTCAGATCTGATGTTGTCAGATCTCTTGATTTTTTTTCAAGAGAAGCCAGAAATCTGCATTTTTTAATGTAAAATCTTCCAATTATTAAATGTTGGCTCAACTCTTTGAAAACATTTGATGAGCCAAACAAAACATCTGTGGACCAGATTTAGTCGCAGCTGCCAGGACGTACGTTTCTGCCTCGTATTTGTGTGCTGTAGTCAACGTCGTCCCCCTTAATCCTGTGGTGCCCGTGTGTGGCTACCATTGGGTGGCTATCAATGGCCCATCTGTGAATGAGATAAAGAAACTCAGAGGGTGGCAGCTCACTGCAGGTAACTCAACTGGTTAAAAGGGAAAAGCTGGGATAATAAACTCCTTTTCCAAGGAAGATTGTGTCCTGTTTCCAAGATGGGTCCTTTCCTTCTCTGGGCTTCAGTTTCCCCATCAGCAAAGCAGATAAAGAAAACTGGGTTTCTCCCAGTGGTGAGTAACTATCACCACTTCAGGATGCCCCGTCATTACACTTAAATACCTGCCAGGATCTGGCTAAGTGCCTTCCATGGTAGGACATCTGCTGTTTTTTTGTCTCCTGGCTTCCCTCCCATTGGCGAACATTTCTTCTCTCCCTGTGTTTCTGGTGGAGCCATTGGTTAGAGTACATTGGCGGTTAGCCACGTCATCCAAACCTGGCCAGTCACGCTTCTCCATCTTCCTGGCAACAATGATGAATTAGTTCAGGAAGAGGGAAAGTGGCCCAGGCAGGGTCTAGGAGGAACTTATCTGGGATTGCCATGCAGATGCTGACAGAAGGAAGGAAGCACTTTTTTTCTTGGGGTTGCTAAGTGAGGGCTGCTGATGACCATGTCCCCACCATATTAGAAAGATCTCTCTGCAATGAGAGAGGAAGGAACCAACACACAGAAAAGCACAGACAAGATGCAGAAGCAGAGGGAGAATTGTGATGGGTCAGAATTCAGTCTTCAGTTCCAAATGCCAAGAACTTGGTCCCTGTGGCAATTTCTCAGCTTCCATGGGCTACCTCATTATGCACTGAACCATAACAACCAATCAATTCCTTAATCAATTCCTTATGCAAGTTGGGTTTCTATTCATTGCAAACAAGAAAGTCAGACAATTGCCTCCCTCCCCCAATTTTTTTACAACCAAGAAATTCAGACAATTACATTAGAATCTAAAATCCACTAGAACATAACTGTGCAAGAGCAGAGCACAACAGTCTTATTCACTACTGCAACCCCCATGCTGTGAACACGACCTGGCCCATAGCAGATTCTCAGGAAATCTTTGTTAAGTGAATAAATAATATATGAACATTACCTCATGTGAGCCTAATGAGGAGACATTGCTATCCAAAGCACCAAATGGTAAGGTAAGGGCCACTAAGAAAGTGGCAGCAGCCAGGTGCTGACATTACTCTAAACCTGGAACTCCCAGCCTAACAGCCCCTTCTAACTGGTTTCCTTGCCTCTATGGATGCAGGGAATCAGAGTGATCTTTCAAAGGCACAGACTTAATTCAATCATCCCCTGCTTAAAACCCTTGACTGGTGTCTACTGGTCTGCAACAGTCCCTTGCAGAGGCTGGAGTCCCTGTGGTCCATGCCTTTCTCTCTGCCCCCACTGCTTCGGCCCTGTCCTTCCGCACCACCCAGCTTCCAGACAGAGTCTTCCTGCCTGCTGGGTTTTTTTCCTCCCAATCCTGTGAATCTGTTCCAAGTTTCTGGTGAGTTATTGGATCCTCAGTTTTAAATCTTTTTCATATGCAAGTAGTTTATTCTCATTAAGAGAAATCCTATCTTCTGCTTGTTTAACTCTGTCAGTTAAATCCGTTAAGTTTATTTGTGTTTGCCCAGTGGTAATTTTTATGGAGAGAACATCTGAAACCATCTGCAGGGAGGAAGCTGAAGAAGCTGGTGGAGTGGCCCCAGCTCTGGGACTGATTTTCCTGACATCTCCCACCCAGAACAGCTCCTTCCATCCATGGGCGGCTGGCTGACCACCGGGTTGCTCATCCCTGGGTCCTTTTGAGTTTTGAATTTGCATAAGAAGAGCTTTGGTTTTCAAGATTTCACACTGTGCTTTTCTATTGGAGGGAGTTTCAGAGGAGAGCCAGGTTTAAGGACTTCTGATGCAGTTTGTTAATGAGCAGTTTTCTGCCTCAGATGAAGGGGAAGGACCCAGAATTTATAGCCCTGGATGTGATCACTCTGTCCTCTGAGTTCCTGCCGCAGTTTTTACCTTTTACAGGCTGCTGGCACTTCTTCCCTCAGGTCTGATTCACCTGCCTTATTCCCCTACTAGACTCTGAAAGCCTTGAGCAAGGGCTGTGTATAATTAGTTAAGCCCTCGAGTTTATCTAATAGAGCATCTTGAATAATGTAAACTCTCTTTATGTTTGATGGATAATGAATGAATGAATGAATGAATGAATGAGTCCATGGACATCATCTGCACACAGCCCCTACCTTCCCAGAATGCATTCTGTCAGGGACAACCAACCACAAGTGAATGTCCCTAGGAGATCCGGGGAGGCGATTGTCATTGCCCCTGTTTTATAAGAATTTTGAACATTTATTATTTTATCTTCATGTCCTTTAAGGAAAAAAACTTCACCTAGTTAATCAAAAGTTTCCAGTGTTGGTTCTTTTAATGAAAATTGCACTTTCTAAATGACACAGAACAAAGATAAGCACAATGATAAAACCAGGAGGCTCAAAAAGAGAAGCTGGGGATTTCAGAGTAGAAAAAATAACTTAAAAAGTTTGCCTGTCAACTCCCCCCATTCCCACCCAGGATTTTTAGCATCTCATTTTGACATAAAAGAAGTTTGTAATGGATTGAGTTTTTAACTGTAAATTAGGTTGTCAAGATAGATAGTGAGCTCCCCATCACTGGAGGTAGGCAAGTGGAGGTTGGATGACAAACAGTGGGGAAAACAGAATAGAAAGTAAGTAACTACAGTATTGTGAAGAGTCCAATGGTGTGCTGCTCCAAGAACCCCAAAATGACAAATTCAACTGCATAACTGGTAGACAGAAAGGAGCAGGGAAAAAGAAACTCCAAGATGTAAGTTCAGACAGTTCTGAGATTGACTCTTGGCTACAATGATGACTAGCTGGGCAACCTTGAGGAAGTCACATAACTTCTCTGCTTAAATGAGATATAAATTATAAAGAACATAGCTGACATAGAGCCCATGCTAGTTTTATTTGTTATAAGAGGAGCATGGTAGATTGCCAAAATTTCTCCCATGTATGTAAGCACACCCATCTGCAAAGTGTCATTACCTCTCGGGGTTCTGTCTTGCTCTCCACTTAGGAAACTGGGTCTAGTGATGTGATTTGGTGTGGCTAATGTGGCATTAGAAATGTGGCACAAGCAGAAGCTTGCAAAGTATACTTGGGCAACCCTGAATCTATGGCCATATGAGTGAGCCCAATCTAGCCTGCTGGATGGACACATGCACATGGCTACTTTTTCCTGCTCACTCTAGCCAATATGCGAGTGAGGCCATTCCAGAACCACCAGCTCCTAGCCAACCCACAGGCTAATTATAGAACTGCCCAGTTGACCCACAGACTCCATGAGCATTCATAAAATGGTGGTTATTTTAAGTCACTAGGTTTGTTACACGGCAAAAGCTAACTATTACAAGGAGATTGGAAAAGTTACCTACCATTTAATACTAGAAATCAATGAGGAAATGGAATTTGCTTTTTAGAAACGTGGTTGATGGGTGACATTGCCATAATACAAATACATCTCCAGAGGCAAAGGCCATTGGTGTGAATAGAACTGTCAAAACATAGCTGAACTGTCTGTCTGTCAGGCTTTTAGCTGACTTAATCTATAGAAAAGCATGGGAGGCCAAGAACAATGAATTTTAATGCTTGGGCTGCTAAATACAAAAAGATATTTAAGCCATATTTACACAAGTGCTGTATTCCCAGAAAAACCCACAGGTCCTCCTGGAGAGGAGGTTGCCTTGGGGTATCCCTGGTGTTCTTCCTCTAGGATAGACTATGATCCCTGGGTAAAGCAGAGAAATATTCAAACATTATTTATAACCCACTTTAATATTACCTAAAAAGCGCCATTCACAGGCTTTGATGTCTTAGCTTGGTTAAAAAAAACACTTCCCTCATCAAAAAAGTTGTTTGATCCCTGAATTCCTTTTTTTTTTTTTTTCCTTTCACATATTAACTCAGAGCATTTTAGATTTTAGTCTCCCCAGGGGATAAAGCAATGAAAGTGGGCAGTTGATTTAGTAATTGCAGTTACTTAACATCATTATTATTGCAGCCCTGAATGGGGGCCCTGTCCCTTATCTGTTGACAATATCCATGGTTCCTGTCCCACTCTCACCCTCACTCCGGGTCCCCACACAGCCCCTAGCCCGTTCTCACATCATCTCACACATGATACTGGCAGCTCTTCTCTTGCTTTTAGCACTGAAACCCTTCAAGACTGGGTTTACACGCTCCTGGAATGGTTTTTTAAAAATACCAATCTCATGTGATTCCCTTGCTCAGATACCTGCAATGGCTCCCTGTTGCCCAGGTCCGTGAGATGCATCTCCTTTCCCTGTTGTGGTCGTATCCTAGGGCTGCGCTACAAAGTGCCCCAAACTGGGCAGCTTGAACAACAGACATGTATTGTCTCATGGTTCTGGAGACGAGAAGTCCAAGGTTAAGGTGCTGGCAGCACTGGTTCCTTCCGAGGGCTGTGAGAGAGCGTCTGTTCTGTTCCACTCTCCTGGCTCCCAGCAGCCTCAGCGGTCCTCGGCCTGGGTCATCACGTCACCCTCTCTATATGCGCGTCTGTGTCTGTGTCTAACTCTCCCCTTTGTGTAAGGACATCAGTCACACTGAATTAGAGTCCACCTTCACGATTTTATCTGAACTCGGTCACCTTCGAAGACCCTATTTCTGGGTCACAATCACAAGTGCTGGAGGTTAGGACCTCAACGTCTTTTTGAGGGATTCAGCCTATAAAACCTGGTTTTTAAGGCCTTTCATAAGCCGGCCCGCACTCCCTGTCCTGCGTGTCCCCTGGGAGATCCTTGTACCTTCCCAGTTCTAGCGACAACGCCATCAGTGCTGGCCACAGTATGTCTGAGGTCCAGCTTCTGTTCTGCCATCAATGGGGTCGCTAGTGCCCTCTGTGCCTCAATTTCTTCCTCTTCAAAACAGGCATAACAATAGTACCTACCTTCGGGGCATTGTTAGGAGACTAAAACGAACTCATACAAATAAAACCTTTGACCAGTGCCTGGCTCACAAGAAGCTTCAGTGAATGTTTACTAAGATTCTTTTTATGTTTTTTGAAGTCTTCCCTTATTTCTTTCCTCCAGTGAGGCTCACCTTTCACTGTCCCCAAGTAGGAGGTCGTGGAGTCCCACAGTCACACTGCAAGTCCATGGGGTTAAAACCCAGATGTCTCCCCTAGCCCAGTGCTGTTGCCTGGTCATGTCGCTCTGTGCCTCCACGGACCCTGGTTTCCACGCAGCTCACCCTCTTCTGGTTCCCTTCTGTGATCCCAAATTGCTCCAAGGTTGAGCCGTGAAAATCATTTTCTAAAATTCCTAGCTTCCAGTCTGAACTAAATGTGCCCTAAGTGTTAGCAGCCGTTGTTCTGTTATGTGTTAATTTGTCACTTGGGGATAGAGAGGGGATGGGAGAAGCACTGAGCACTGGGTAATGGATCTCTCCAGAGCTCGCCCCTAGTCTTCATCAGCATTCTAATTATTCCACACCTTTTTAATAGAGGAAGCATTAGCATTCCTAAACCGCGTAGGGGTCTGATTGAAATAATGTCTTCTGAATTATCTTTTCATAAACCCAAAAATAAATAAATAAATAAGAGGGAGTCTCCACAAACACAGCCTCCTCCTGGGCTGCTGCCTGGCTGGGGTCTTATGGGGCCCATAAAGGAGCGCAAATGGGCTGTGGCTGTTTTTGATCCAATGAGAGCAGGAGATGTTGCCTGGTCCCTTTGCTCCTCCTCCTCCTTATCCTTCCTCACTGTGCTCATCCTTCAGGGCCCAGGTCATGTGACTCCTCCTCCAGGAAGCCTTCTCTGACTTCCTTTCCTGGTTGCATGTAGAATATGGGCCACCAGACCTGGCTCTTAATACTCTAGATTACCACCTCTGTTGTTCTGAGTGTGGGGCCCTTGCCAGTTTGAGTGCAAGTTTCTCAAAAAGGAAGTCCTGTTGGAATCTCCTCTTGTGTCTTCTGTAACTTCCAGCACAAGCCCAGGTCCATAGTAAGTCTCAATATATAATTATTGATGTCACTCACAGAAAGAAGGTCTGAGTGTCAATGTATCCCGGTCCCTGCAACTGTCCCCCACTGTAGCCGCCTCTCCAGATGTGACTACTCCAGAGGACTCAGCATCAGTGAAATGCAGTTGGAGCTTAATGAGCAGGGGAGGTCTTCCCAACGGCCAGTGGTATGCACAGGGAATGGGTTGCCTCACAAGGTCTTTGTGGCCCAAAGACTCCAAGGTTCCATGGCTGCGATGTCCCATGGCTCCGGGGTTCTGTGACGCTCCGGTTCCAT
The DNA here is from genome assembly GCF_987537825.1 of Furipterus horrens. Lineage (NCBI taxonomy): Eukaryota > Metazoa > Chordata > Mammalia > Chiroptera > Furipteridae > Furipterus > Furipterus horrens. The sequence continues at coordinate 187,558,986 of NW_028327174.1, forward strand.
TCTATGTTTCATGCCATTCCTTGCAAAGGAAAGTCCAGCTCATTTTAGTAGCTCCCAAGCTGTGTGCTGTGAAGGAAATCTATAGCTCTCGCCCGCCATCATCCGCTGTCACCCGTCACATTTGTTTAAATTGGTGCAAACAGAACATCTCACATTTGGAGCTGTCACTCCACTGAGAGTCATTCATGTCAACAACAAGGTCCTCGTGGGTTTGATGGCAACACAAACACTATTTGTGACTCAATTAAGGAAATGGTAATTAAAAAGAGGGAACAGTATGCAGTCTCTTTAATCATATCTTCCCACTGGGGCCTGGCCAGTTGACTAGCAGGATCCAGGGCACTAAGGGGGCCTGCCCAGGGGCCTGTCCTTCAGCACCAGCGAAGCTCTCCCAGGGTGAGGTATGGAGGGAGGGAAGACACAGGGACAGGGCCCTAGACCTCAGGGAGTGACCAGCGAGTGATGTAATTTAATTAAAAATGATTGTAAATTAGCAAAGTGCATCTAAGGGGTTGCAATATTGCACTGTCCCCTCCCAAAAAAACTACTCACAATTTCTTGGTTCTCAAATAATCATAACCCATATTAAAAAAAATTTTTTTATGATATTGTAAGAACTTTTTAGCAATCAAGTTGTAACAGTCTCATGTGATAGCTGTTGTTACTGACTCCATTTTCCTAAACGAAGGCACAGACTCCAAGTCATTCAACCAAGAAAAGGCAAGGCTAGGATTTGAACTCTGGGAATGTGGCTCTGGAGCCCCCTCCCTCCACCACTGCGCTCAGCCACCTTTCACTTTGATGAAATGCTCTTTCCTAGGCCTGGGTCTTCCTAATAATCCTCGACTTTACCACTTGTTAAATACCCCTCTGTTCCAGGAACTGTCTATGCACTTGACACAGGGAGTCTCATTTTATAAAGTATGTATTGTGATTATCCCCATTTTACAGATTCAGAAAATAAGGCTCTTGAAGATTAAATGCTGTCCCTCACCCAACTGAGTGAAAGAGCCTAGAATCAAAGCCGTATTTGCCTGACTCCAAATAATTTCACCCTGCATTGTTTACTACCAGTTGTGAATCTTTGGGATAGGATTGGTCAAGGCTAAATAGCAGACTAACAGATACTTTTCATTTGTATCCTGGTAGATGAAAAGCGTGGGAGGAGGGGACTCAACATGCTCCTGTCCTTGAGGGTTTCTTTGGATTGAGTTGCATTCCGCCAAAATTCTTATGTTAAAGCCCTAATCCTCAAGGCAACAGTATCCGGAGATAGGGCTTTCAGGAGGCGATTAAGGTTAAATGAGGTCATAAGGGTAAGGTCCTAACTTTATAGGATTGGTGGTCTTCTAGGAAGATGAAGAGAAAGTGGTCTCTTTTTCTCTAAGCTCATTCTCCAAGGAAAGGCCACGTGAACACACAGTGGAAAGATGGCGTCTGCAAGCCAGGAAAAGAGAGCCTGAGCCCCACAGTGCTGTGTCCTGACCTCAGACTTCCTTCCAGCCTCCATTTCTGTTGTTTAAGCCACTGAGTCTATCGTGTGTCATGGCAGCCCAAGCTGGGCTTATCAGGGTCTTATCATCTTTCTGAAATGAAGACAGTAAGGCATTGTGGCAAGCAGGTACTCTGTCTGACCCATCACCCATCTTATGGATGGATGGATGGATGGATGGATGGGATGGATGGATGCATGGAAAGCTGGGTGTGCACGTTATTCATCCAGAGTTAGGGACAATGTCCGTGGATCAACGTTATTGTGAAAACTATTCCATATCCATCTTCGTGGCTTTTTCATTATTTCCCCTCAACTTCATGGGTGACTGAGACCATGGAGAAGAGGCTTCTATGGTGGCAAAGAATCTGAATGCTTCTCAGTGAGCAGTAGCTTGGATCAAGTGATCAGGGGATTCACATTCAGTCTTGCCCCAGGAGGTGACGCTCAGAATTATTTGTGACTAAACGAATACACGGAAGAATCACAATCTGAAATTACTCTGATGTATGCTTTCAATTCTATAAATCACACCTCCTATGTTCGGGGCAGGATGTTTGGGAAGATTAACTGCTGTGAGAATCCTTCTGGGACAATGGATCCTGGTTTAAGCTTGGGACTTAGCAGCCGTTTTCTGCATGCCTACTGTGTGCTAGGTCTAACGAGGGATGCTGGGGACACAGAGGTGAACAGAACCCCTTCCTGCCTTCCAGGAACTCTGAAGCCTCCACCCTCTGTCCTCAGAAGCTGGGAAGGCTCATTGGAGTGTCTCTGTTGACTTCCACCCCTGCCCTACCCAGGTAAGCCAGAGGAAGATACATCCCTTCTTTGACAGGGAACAGAGCACTGAACAAGGGGGAACAAAAGACAGTACCCCTGAAGACAAGAGGCTCTAAACCCAAGAACAGTCTCCAGAGTCTTATCCAAAGATTGAATAAACAGGAGTAAAGGGCCAACAGTGGAGAAAATTAAGGCAAGTTTTATGCTGGGGCAGTGGGGTGGGGCAGGGATGAGGAGTTAAATAGGAGGCTGTATCTGAAGAAGGCAGAAGGCAGAGGGATGGAGCTGCCCCTGAGGGCATCAGACACTTGGGGTGGGCAGCAGGACAGGTCAGCTGGAGAACAGTAGCAGCCGCTGCTTGCTGACTACCATGCACTGGGTGCATCAGGCCACTCCACATGCTCAAGATCAAGTCTGAAAATGCCTGTGTAGCCCAGCCCCAGGTCCACAGGTTGTATTTTCCCCATTTTTTTCACCAAAGATGAGAAATTAAAGGTCACAGAGCTAAAGCTTCAAGCCACCAGTTGTGCCACAAATTGGCCAGAGCTGTGACTCCTGCCCAGGTAAGTCACCCAAGGGCAGCGATCTTCACCCCCGCTTCTGCTGCTTCCCCAAGGCGGGGGGCTCTGAAACAAGCAGAATCTCCACCAGACCTGCTAATCTGACTTTTCCCCCTTGTCTGTAAAATGGGTTGTTTGGGGATCAAGGATGAAACGAACCAATGTGACAAAGAAGCATCTGGCAAATGGGGCATATTATCCAGCTCAGTGAGTGTGGCGGCTGGTTAGAAGCAGCGCAGGAAGAACAGAGCTGGAAGAGTGACTACAGCCCTCAGTCTGTGCCAGACACCGCTCTGAGCAGCATTCCTGGTGTGACCCTGCTCGATTCGATTCTCACCCCAACCCTGGGAGGTAGGGACAAGGATCTTCATTTCACAGGCACAGGCCCTGGGAAACTTTCATGGCTTCCCACGGCTGCATACTGGGTCATCTGCCTTCAGAACCTAAGCTCTTTCCCTCTCCGGTCTACATGGCAGAGCAGAGAGAAAGCCGGCCCGGTGCCCAGAGAGGCGGTGAGAAGCCTGGCTCTGCCTGATGGTTCTGTGCCCTTTGGCAACTCACCGAACCTCTCTGGGACTATTTATCTCTTAAATGGAGATTTAAATGCAAGTGCTCCGCTCACTGAGGCTGTTGGGAGGATTTCAAGACATGATGTTCATAAAACACTCAGCCCCATGCTTGGCCCATGGAAGTGCTCGGTGAACAGCAGCCACTGTGATGATGGAAGAGAAGGAAGAAGGGAAATCAGGAGGGGAGGAGGAAGAGGAACAGGGAAGAGGAGGAAGCAGAGGAAGAGGGAGAACAGGAAGGGGAGGAAAATGAGGACACCCGTGACCTGCTCTGACTTGCCTCTATTTCTGGCCTCCCGCCCCAGCTCAGGTGGGCCAGCCTGCCACGGCAGCCATGGGCACAGTCATCCTCAGTCCCCAGGCAGGGCTCCATGCCCTCCTGTCTCCCTGCGAGCCCCTTCCTTGATCCCAACAGCCCCAGAGCCCCAAGCGCAAGGAGCTCCATCAACAAATGTGTTACAGGGAAGGCCATTGTTTGGGCCTCTAAATCAATAGGCTTTCTGTGGCCATTTGCAGAATCAAAGGCATAGTCGGCTGCAGATAATACATCAGGCCTGGGAGGCCCGGGGGCGGAGCTGTCATCTCCAGTCAGCGAGGAGCAAAATCTATGTCTCCTCCCGGGCCTCAGTACTGGTGTCACTGAAGGCTGCCCACTTGGCCCCCTGCATGAGCTAACATGGGGCAGGCAAATGGCATGGGGCAAGTGACAGTAGCTGCTGTGTGTGTGTGTGTGTGTGTGTGTATTAGAGAGAAATGTGTTGGGTTTTTGTATTTTGTTTGTGTTTGTATGTGTGGATGTGGGTGTTTTTCCAAGAGGCCATCAGCATTCCGGCAGCATCCTGAGAAATTCATCAAATTATTTAACCTTTGCTGGAATAAATAATACATGTGCTTTCTCAGGATTTATTCTGATTAAGTCGTCCTGGAGCGGTGCCAGGCCTGAGCCCGCCCCAGGAAAGGCAGGAGGGCGCTGGTGGCACAGGATGGGAGCTCAGGAGGCCAGCTGAGGGCTGGGTGGGAGGGGGCAGAGGAGGTGGGAGATGGAGCCCCGTGAGCCTCTCTAGGATGGTTGAACGTAGAGGAAGAAGATGAATTTTGACAGCCTCTGTCTTCCCACCTGCAGGCTGTCTGCCTCCATCTTGGCCTGAGGAAGGAGGCGCGGTGCAGAGGAAGCTGGGCTTGGGGTTCAGAGCTGTGGCTCAGACCACCAGGTGACTTCCTGTGTGCCCAGGAGGCCTGGGTTTGCATCCCTGCTCCGCCCTCTGCCAGCTGTGGGCTCTGGCTCCCCTAGCATCCCTGTCCGTGTGCGCTTACCCAGGTGGTGCCTGTGAGGTGCAGCGTCTGCTGTCTACTGGGTGCTCAGTAGAGAGGAGGTTCGCACATATGAAACTGCTGAGATACGACCAGGTCCTTTAACCTACAAAAGAACCGTTTTGTACGGCTCAACCCATTCATCCTGTAGTGATAAGACCATGCTAATGGTCTGTGCTCTAGTCTAAAAGCCTTCAACAAATAACCTGATTTAACTTCAGTCCCGTGAAGCCTGCATATCCTGTTTACAGATGGGGACACTGAGGCCTAGAGACATCAGGGAACCTGATCGAGGTCACCAAGCTGACAGGGGGACTGAGCTGGGATTTAAAACCAGCCTAGCCCCAGAGCTCCCAGGGCTCCGCTCAGTGATACATTACGATGTCACTTTTACCTTGCCTCCCTTGGGAGGATGCTGCCACTGTGCATTGGGGTGAGAAAGGCAGAGAGGGAAGGCTCTAGAGTTCCAGACTTGATTGCCTACCTGGTGGGTAAGGAGTCAATGAAAACGATAAACTGAAAAATCTGAGCCCATCCATGACACGGGATTTGCAAGAACCTGATTTCAGTGGGACGCTCTAGATAAACTGCAGGGACAATGAAAGGAAATTGTGACGTTTGGGACTTTTGCACACTGAACAGTATCCGATGATCCCGGAAAGTTTCCAGAGATCACCCAGGAGCCGGCCACAGCAGACACATCTCTAGTGAAAGCCTGTGGATTTTAGTAAAAGAATCCCCATCCTCTGCTTGTTCTGGTCCGTGCTGAGCACTCAGCATTGAAGCAGATAGGTCTTAGAGGCTGTGAGTCAGCTCGGACTGCATGCAGAATGCCACTGACTGGTGGCAATTAAAACAGCAGAAAAGTATTGTTTCACATTTCTGCAGCCTGGAAGGCCGAGATTGAGGTGCCGGCAGAATTGGCGTCTGGTGAGGCCTTGCTTCCTGTCTTGCAGATGGCCTGCTGCTGTGTCCTCACATGGCTTTTTGTCTGTACAGGGGTACTTCTGGTGTCTCTTCCTCTTCCTGTGAGGACACCAGTCCTACTGGATTAGGGCCCCACCCTTATGACCTCATTTAACCTGAGTTCCCTTCCTAAAGTCCCTGCCTGTCTCCAAGTAAGTCACATTGGGGATTAGGTTTCAATGGTAGAACAAAAGTCAGTTTATAGAGGTCAGTACAGAGGAAGGTTAGATGAAGCTAACCTGATCCCAGAGTGAGGGGAGGGGCCCAGGAACCAAGCCACCCTGCCAACCCCAGACTGGAGGCTATGGCCCTAGTCAAGTCACATTTCTTCCCGGGGCCTCTGTTTCCCCCGCTGCGGAGTGGGGGTGTCACCCTTCTCCACAGTCCTTCCAAGCTGTAACACTCTGTAATTCTCTAGGCGTCTACATGGCAAGAGTGAGCAGGCAGGAGCTCTGGAGGCACTGTGCGCCCCTGTGGAGCTCTTTTTTTTTTTTTATCTGTCATGATGGGGGTAATAGGAGTGTCCACCTCCAGGCTGGTAGGTTTGGTTAAACAAGAGATTTCTATGGTTCACCTGGCTCATCGTGGGGATTCTCGAAGCAGCAGCTGGTGATCAGGAAGTCCAGGATGGTAGAAAGCTGGTCTCAGCCTCAGAGGGCACAGAGAAGGGTCCCAGGGCAGGAGACAGTGGGGTGCTGGCTCACACTCCAAATGCACCTGGGATTCAAATCTCAAAGTTCCATTGGCAAAAGACCACAGGAGATCTCAGTCTTTCCACAACTGCCCAGTCAGCTCCGTTCTCTTTCTCAGAAGCAGAAAACGGGGGGTTGGAAAGATTCTCAATTGCCCAATGGTAACCCCAAATAATCTTTCTTGAAACCACATATCATTTTCCTCTTAAAGAAATGAAATCTCTAATTAGAGTTTTCTCTGAATGTTTTATCTTTGAAAAAAATTAAAAATGTATAAGCCCTCCTGTATCATGTATGTATATTTCATTGCTGCATAATTGGGATCTTTGTCTGTAAGCGGGGTAGTGGGCAACAGCCTTTTAACTGGCTGTAGATGCAAATAGAGAGAGAGAGAGAGACGTTTTCCTCCTCTTTGCTCAACTGTTCCAGCCAGAGACTAGAGTGCTCCCTAATAAGTATTTACGTCAAAATCCTTTTGGGGGGAGTGTGAGGAGAAACAGCAGCTGTAGCACAGTTGAAAGACGGGGCTCTGATTACAGTATGCCATCGGGTGGGGGGGGATCATTTTTAGAGTGAAACAGTGTTAATCAAGTTAATCACAAAACCCGCGCTATAATTGCTTCTGCTCTCAGACAAAATTTTACTTTTATCTAAATTACTAAAGTGAGGAGAGTGCAATCCACTCTAATTTAGCTTTTGAGCTAAGGAGAAAGCGTGTGTGGAAGGCTGGAGAGGTTTTTAAACAGGAGAACTGATGCTATGGAATTCAACCCTCTTCCTCCCCACCCTCCTTCTCTCTCTCCCTCCCCCACTCCCTTCCTTCCTTCAAGACAGCTTAGCCTGGGAGTTGGAAGCTCAGAGTCCGGGATCTACCACTTAAGGGTGTGTGAACAACTTGCTTAGCTTCTCAAAGTCCTCAGTTTCTTCATCTGTGAAATGGGTATGATAATGGCACCTACCTCAGGATTGTGTGGCAGAGTAAGTCGCATAGCATGATTTAAGTGCTTAGAACAGGGCTTGGTGGGTACACATGCACACACAGGCACACATGCAACAACACTCAAGGAGTGTTAGTTGCTACTCTTACCCCTCTATTTTCCTTATTTTGCCTCCTCCTCCTTTTTCTGCCTCCCAACTCCCATTATTAATCACACACTCTGTAGGAAGCATGGCCTGTCTTCAGGGAGCTCATAGTCTGGTTCTCGATTAGCTCAAATACAAGGGGAAAGTGACTGCAGAGAAGTATTGGGGTTTGGACTGGAGGGGACCCCTTCTTCCAAACTGGGCAACCAAGAAGGGCTTCGTGGAAAAATAGGCACTGTAGCGGGGCATTGAATGACATTACAGATGTGGAGTTAGGAGGGTGAGGGAGAGAGGACTGGACCCCACACTGCAGACAGAAGGACCTGCGTCAGCAGAGGTCTGCAGGGGGCCATGCAGAGGCAGCCAGTACAGGAACCCTGAGGCAGATCTGGGTGCTGTGAGGTGGGACTCAGCTGAGCATGGTCCTGAGGACAGGCCGAAACTTGCATTCTGGCCCTGTGTAGCCCTCAGGTTTCACCCAGCTCATTTCCCATCCTCAGCTTCCAGGAGACCCCAGGCTGGATCCCACGATGGCCATACATTGAACCAGACACAGTCCTGTTGCTATTGGCTGCCACAGCCCCCTGCCCTCCACCAGCTTCGCTCTCTCCTCGTTGGGTTTTCCCAATTCACACTTCGTCCAATCAGGAGCTGATGTCATCCAACTTGCCCAGAAACACAGATTAGAGAAAACACACACAATTTAACTGGCAATTAAACAGGCTCCCCTATGTAATTAGTGTCAAGACAACTCACAATTACGACAGGGCGCGCCTTTGCAGCCGAGGCTCCGCATTTATATACAGCGACAATTACTGGGCTCTAATATCTTAACAGGAAGCTGAGGAAATTTGTGAAACCATTTCAAGGAGGCCGACCGTCCTGTCCCTCTGCACTGTAAATAACTCTTTTGTAAATGCAACTATAACATTATAGAGTGAACGCTCGAAATGATGCCGAAGGAGAAAAATACTCTGTTGAGAGTAACTGATTGTTATTTTGGGACGACTGATTTCAGGAGACTAGCTGTACCATATTAATAATAACAAACACCACTGATGGAGGGCCTCCCGGTGCCCGGCCAGTTTGTACCTTATTGCACCCAGGTTTCACAATGGCTCTCTCACAGAGAGGGGGAACTGAGATCAGGGGGGTGACGCAGCTTGCCCAAGGTCAGAGAGCTCACAAGGTCAGCGGCAGCATACAAACCTGGGCCTGACTTCAAACCCTTTGCACAAGACCACCTCACACACAGCTACTCTGTGCTGCCTGGCAGAGCTCACATCTAGTGGCACTCAATAGCACAGAGGGAGGCAGAGGCTCAGGGAGGGAAGGAGTTGCCCAAGTCCAGCAGCAAGAGCTGGGCTGAATCCCAGGTCTCCTGCCTCTCACCTTCTGGTCCTTTCTACTGTGTCCCTCGGTGTGTATGAAAAATGAAGCCCAAGGAGAGGGAGGCCTGAGATGGCTTCAGGGTCATCAGATTCCATTAACTTAACCTAAACAAGAGAGCATCTGGAAGCACTGAGCTCTGCACCAGGCACACAGTAAGCATTCCCCTTCCTCTTCTCTTCTAACCCTTCAGAACTACCCCTGAAAGGAATAGCAACTATCCCTTAAATTAGGAACCCAGCAATTAGGAACACTTTGCCAGACGTAATACACTAGCTTAGTTCATCAAAGGACTTCAGCGGTAAAATTAGTCACCCAAGCGATTAGGGCAAGTTCATGGCTATATCAGTTAGCTATTGCTATGTAACAAACTTTCTCAAAACTCAGGAGCTTAAAAGCAACTATGTATTGTCCCTGACCCACCTGCTGGTCAGCTGGGGTTTGGCAGATTCTAGGCTGGGCTTAGCTGGGCGCCTCTTTTTCTCACTGCAGGTCTGTGACTTGCTAGGCACCTCTGTACCACATGCATCTCAGGCTCTGTGGACCAGCAGGTTGGCGGTGGCACAATCTCGTGGGGACGGCAGAGGCTCCAGGGTGTGAGCAGCAACATGTGAGGAAGGTCTGGGGTTGGCTCTGGTACACTATCGCTTTTGTCCACATGCTATTGGCCAAAGCAAATCACATGGTCAAGCCCAAGTCACATGACCATGCCCAATTCACATGGCAAGGGGGTGGATGCAGGAAGGAGTGAAGAATTGAGTAGAGAAGAGAGCATTTAATTTACCAGGGTGCAACAAAACAAGTAAGTCATCTCTTTGTTAAAAAGTAAAATCAGAATTTGATGGGGAAGGACTAAAGCTTTCATTTACGACTCTGTCAAATGGGAATAATTACAACTAGCTCACAGGGCTGTTAGGAGATTTAAATGAGATAATCCACATAAGTTACTCAGTGCCATGACTGACAAGTCATCCACACTCAAGAATCAGCACCATCCCCAGGGCGACCAACTTGTCCTGGTTTATCCAGGACTGTCCCTCCTAGGGACCCCCTCTGTCCCAGGCAAACCGGGATGCTTGGTCACCTTAACTGTGCCCTTCACCAAACTAATATGCACTCACCTGCATTTGTCAGGCAAGCAGCCAGGCGCTTGGGGAAGACGGTCTCACTTAACCCTGCCAACCTCCCTGTTCAGCAAGAAGCCGCTATTTTGCTGCCGCCACCTGTGACACTCAGGCCCTAGGGGATGTAAAGGATAAAAGGTGAATTTTTTAAATGGACTCTTCCTAGGAGCTAACTATCTAATAAAAAAGATAAAAAATGAAAACACACGCATCTAACAACTGTGACACAAGAGAGAAAGTGATTCTGGCAAGTCCGACTTTCCCATTGATGGTGAGGCTGGGATTTCTCAAAATGAGCATCTACGTTCCTTTATAGCCTCTCTCTCTTGTTAGCCAAGGTTAAGAGTCTGGCTTTGGAAACTCAAGGAAAAATATGTCTGACAAGCGTTTCCTTGACAAAAGGAATTTGACTTAGTTCTTCCAATGGGGGTCTTTTTATAAATATCTTTGTTTACAAATTGGAAAACCTTTACATCAACTAAGGGCTGGTGGAGGCTCTTCAACCATTCTGCTCCCTGAAATCTTGGGGAAGAAGAAAAATCTGTATTCCGGGTGCTCTGGGTAATGTCAACACTCCCCCATTTACTTAGAAATAAATACTAAATCCAGGTTATCAGTTCTGATCATTCATCTTTTTGCTTGCAGCTGGGCCTTTTAATTTGATGTTTTCATTGTTTTAAAAAGTCATGGCTGGAGAAAGACGTTACCAGGAGCACAACAAATAAATGAAGTGTCACTGAGGGGAGCCAATTTAGTCGTCTGCTCTGATGTTTCCTGTAAGAGTCAAGTCTAGAAGGGTATCCAAGTGTCTTGGGTGTGTTATGGTTTTTGAGGACATCCTAAGATGAACTTCAGAGCTCAATGCCTCATGATCCCCCACCCCACTGTGGGAACCAGAAAGTTCATTTGCCAGATTACAAGTTCCTTTTCTTTTAGTCTAGGGAAGTGTTTACTTCCTGTTCCTCCTCACCAGACCCCTGGTTCCTTCTCAGAGTTTCTGGGGTCATTCATTTATTCACCAGACTTTTACCAAAGAGATAAACAGGCAGCTTTGGAGAGGCTCAGCTGGACACATGCCTAAACAACGGCAAGGCAATGTCAGCCTTGGGAGAGCTATGAAGAATAGGGGTTGGGGGTGGGGACATAAAGGGCAGTAGGGAAGGGGACAGGAATCAAGGAAGGCTTCTCAGAGGAGGTGGTATTTCAGTTGAACCCAGCACATCACACAGCACTTTCTCCATAAATGCATGTTACAGAGGAAAATTAGGCTCTGAATCCCATGTCTGCTTCTTACAGCTGGGGGGGAGCTACAGGCAAGTCATCTAAGTTTCTGGGCTGAGTATCCTCATCTACAAAATGGAGGGTGATGGTTGTACCGAATTCATGAAGGTATCATGAGAATTCAGACTCCAGGCTGGAATGAAAGGGGTCTCAAGGATCCTACTGTTCACCCCACAATCCTTCCCCACATCAATGATTCCACTACCTCCTTTATAATGATGGCAGTGATGGCCACTGGCCGCTGATTGCTCATGACATGCTCACCTGGTCTGCTATGACCTCTTGTACCCACGAGGTCCTTTATTTTTTAAAAATTATATTTTATTGATTATGCTATTATAGTTGTCCCAATTTCCTCCCTTTGCCCCCCTGCACCCAGCACCCCCCACTCCCTCAGGCAATCCCGACACCATGTTTCATCTCCGTGGGTCAGGCATATAAGTTCTTCGGCTACTCCATTCCCTATATTGTACTTTACATCTCCATGGCTATTCTGTAACTACCTATTTGTACTTCTTAATCCCCTCACCTCTTCACCCATTCCCCCACACCCCACTCCCATCTGGCAACCATCAAAATGCTCTTTGTATCCATGATTCTGTCTCTGTTTTTCTTGTTTGCTTAGTTTGTTTGCTAGATTCAATTGTTGACAGATATGCATTTATTGTCATTTTATTGTTCATAGTTTTGATCTTCTTTTTCCATAAGTCCCTTTAACAGTTCATATAATGATGGTTTGGTGATGATGAACTCCTTTCGTTTTTTTCTTTTCTGGGAAGCTCTGTATATGCCCTTCAATTCTAAATGATAGCTTTGCTGGATAGAGCAATCTTGGCTGTAGGTCTCTGCTTTTTATGACTTTGACTGTTGTTTTTTTTTCCAATCCCTTCTAGCCTGCAAAGTTTGTGAGGTGTTTTATATCAGTGGCTCTCACACTTTAGCAGGTGTCAGACTCACCAGGAGAGTTTGTAAGATATCCCTGGATATTCTGATTCAGTACAGTAGGACCCCAAAATTTGCGTTTCCACTACATTCCGAGGCAATACATACCACTTGTTCTGGGGTTGCTGGTTTATAACATTATTCCCATTTTACAGGTAGGAATACTGAGGCTCTGAGAGGTGAAGTGACTAGAAGCAGGGCCTACAGCATGATAAGCTGACATGGTTTGCTTAGGGGTGAGGGGTTTTCCAGGGCGTGAGATTTTCAGTGCTAAAATCAGGACAGTGGCAGGCAAACTGGGGAGCCAGTCATACTAATTTCAACCCGGGCCTGAATGGCCTCATGGTCATGTCCAGACAGCACTGTGGATATTTCAAAGGGCTTTTACACCCATTAATACTGCTGCTAAGATTATTAATAGCCACTATTTATTGAAAACTAATTATATATTGACAGGAACCATTCTAAGAGCTTTCTGTATCCAAGATCACTCTGAATTCTCATAAGAACCCTACAAGTAGAAATTATTACGGTATATTCCAGTAGTACGCTGGGGCATAAAAGCAAGGGGATTTGTCAGGGTCACAAGGACACAGAGCTTCTCCTCTGAGACCAGGCTCTTGCTCTAGGCTGTCCAACAGTCTCGAGGCCCCCAGGGGGATGTTGGTAGGGGGAGAGGTCCCGCTTTCTTTGTCCGTTGCTCTGCCCTCAATTTCCAGAAGCAGGTTGGGCTCAGGGAACAGGGTTCTTGGGAATAGAGGGGCAGGAAAGGAAACGTGTGGCAGGGAGGAGGCTGAAGAGCTAGGCTGGGACTCAAGCACACAGAGTCTGTGAGTGTGTCAGAACTTGGGATTTTATCCCAAGGGCATTGGGAGCCATTGAAGGGTTTCAAGCTGGGGATGATAGAGTCTGTTGGAGAGTTGCTCTTTGTCTCGAAAGCACCTGGGTGTTCCTGGAGGTGGAGGAGTGGGGTCCGTGGAGTACGGTCCCTGGGGGCCTGCCTTACTTTTAGGCAACTCTCCCATGCATGCTGGAGTGGAAAAACTGAGGCCCCTTTGAGGGATGGAGAGGCAGAGCAGACAGAAGGGTGTTCAGATGGGTTAGGAGATCCGGAGAACCTGGAGCCCCCAGGGTCCCCACTGCTTCCCTCCCCACCTGCACCGTTGTTTGGCTGGGCCCAGGAATTGAGTTGTGGCATTGGGCTGCACGTGGTGAGCTATAGTAATTAAGGGTCTGTCAATGTTTCCACTGGAAAGGCAATTTTCCCAGGGCATCTGTTTTTTTTTCTTTCTTTCCTGGGCATAAAAGAGTCCGGGCAGAGCCTGCTGATTGTGCATGCGAGGCTGATCTTGAGGTCGTTATGAGAGTGTTAATGTTCCGTTACAATATACAGTAATGAATTGGGATTTTCAGGGTAATAGCGGTTTGTGCTATTGGCCAAAATGAGTGTATTCATCTTAATTTTTAACTTCTATTGCCTCGGAGAAGCTTCTCTAATTAAATGTTTGGTTGCACCAGTGAAGAAGAGGAAGGCGGTAGAAAGGTAGAAAGGGCCTTCCTCCCTTCTTCCAGCAACAATCCTGACCCTGTTGATTTACCCACAGGTGTTAGAGAGTCAGATTTCAGGCCATGACAAAGAGGAACGTTATGATGATTACAATCGCGTGGCAAGAGACCGATCTTCATTTTGAGGTAGTGAGTGCCCCATTGCTGGTGGTATTCAAGCATCATGTGTGAACTGCTGAGCTGTAGAGGGGATTCCAACATTAGAGAAGGGATTGGTATTTGCAAGGTACAGGGATTTGGAGATGGGACTTGCATGGGGGCCTCTTTTAGCATGAGCTGCAAGAAAGGTTATAAGGGAAATTTATCACCATTTTCCAGGATTTTTATGACACCCACGGGCTCACTGACAATGGGCTCCTCTTAGGTGACTCATGAACTCTGTTCTGTCAGCCATTCATGCATGCGAGTGGCAATGTGGTAGAGTTGTCTGTGTCATTGATATACTTCAGAGCTACAGAGTGAATGTTCTTTAACTTAATTCTCAACTTCAGACTTGTTGCTCTTCTGATTTGCTCTCCCAAAGAAAGTAGTCAAGAGAGCTAGGAAGAGCTCAGTGGAGTAAGTTCCTTCTGTGTTTACCGCAAGGGGTGACCTCGGCACAGGACTGGCGCCCGCCTCCTTCCGCACCTCAGGCCTCGGAGTCCAGCAAATGTCAGCGAGGTTTGGAATTCCTGGAATTCCTCCTAGAGAGCCGAGGACTCTCAATGGCTCCCTGGCTGTGTGAAGAAGCTGTAAGGGAAAGCTGGGCTCATTTTTGGGAAAATCTCCATGACCCCATGCTGACCTTTGTTCAAGGAGCCCTACGCATGCCATCATGGGCCTTGGGGTTCCTTATCCAGTGTATCCCCCTAGAAGCCACTGCTGGGAGGCCCCGTCTGTGAGGAGTGTCCTGCCTCTTTGCTCTCCTGTCTTTCTCCCACTAGGACTGTGACTTCTTCCCTCTCTGTCCCTGCCACTGCCAGCTCAGTGGCCGGCACAAGGTAAGCACCCATGAATGTTTGTGGGATGGATGAATGAATGAATGTCAACAGAGGTTGGACCTGTTTGAACATCCCCTCCTTCTACCTCCTGAAGTCAGCGGAGACAGAGTTTTCCATCCTTTTCTTCGCCGCTCTCTCTTCCTCGTTTAAGAGCATCTAATTGCCCCCGAACGATACTGTCTGGTGTGCACACCACACTTCCCAGCTGCCCAGACTCTTTCATATCTATTATCTCACCTGACCTGCCTATTTTAAGCCGAGGAAACTGAGGCACAGACTCCTGGAGCAGGAGATGATTGAGAAAGGACCCCAACCCTGGTCCCCTGGTCCCCTGATTCCATGTCCAAGGCCCTGGTGACAATGCATCTACACGTTTACCATGTCCAGGACCACATCCTCAGAAAACAGCAGACCCTGGACGGCCCCCCTCATTTCAGTCTCACACAGACCATGCACGCGATGGTCCCCACCTCCCCTTCCACTGTCCTCATAACTGCTGCAGGACTCATTCGTAAGGGCTTTTCCTCAGTAGGCAATTACCTGAGTTCATATGGTTAATTGAAATATCCCTTCTCCTAGAGTTTTAATTCATCCGGCATAGTTTCAGGAACCACAGATAATAAGACCTAATTTATAATTAGGGCTTATCAAGAATCAGCTAATTTCTAGACCCCTGATTCCCAAGGAGGCAGCATGCAGGGTGGGGGCTTCTCTTCCCTTCCCAGGGAGTTGCTACCCACCAACTCCAAGAGGCACCAGGGAGAAGGAGAACTAATTGGGAGCTGGCCCTCCATCTTGGACAATTTATTAATTGGATTATGGGAAGTCTCAGGCCCCAGGCACATCCCAAGGAGGCCCCGTTGCCACTCTGAGAATATGGGGCACAAAGACACAAGACCTGAGTTTCACTGAGTCTTTCAGGAGCTGAGAACTTTTCAGTAAGTCCCCGAGCACTGCCTAGCCTCGGTTTCCCCACCTAGACAGTGGCCAAGACCATCCTACCCTCTTGGCCTCTCAGAGTTCTCCTGGGAATTTCACGTGATGATGGGCAGGTACATTTCAGGAGCTGTCATGATTTCTTCTGGGGCCTTTGTGTCTGGCATGGGCCTGAAAGACAACCAGGAAAGGGCGACCCATCCTAGGCAACTCTGCCTCAGGGAGGTTGATACTGGCCAAGACCCCACTGGCAGGAAGAGTTGGGGGTATGTCTTTGACCTCAGCTGTCCTTCTGCCTGGTTTCTTGGGGTTTTCTTTGCACCCGCTGGTCCCAAGGGTCTTGAACTCTAGTCCCTCTGTTGCTTACCTCTTAAAAGCTCCACTTGTCCCTGAAAGCCACTCAAACATCCACCCACCCAGACTGAGTGTCAGGAAGGGGCGACAACTCTGGAATCATACAGGTCTTGTTTCAAATCCATACTCTGCTCTTTACTTGCCGTACATCAAGATTCTTTTAACTGAAAGAATGAGACATGTGACAAAAATCTAATTCAAAGGATCTCAAGCTTAGAAAGAAATATTAGCTAATAGATCTAAAAATTCTAGAGGGTCTGGCTTTAAGTATGGCTGGATCGAGGTGCTCAGGGATGATGAAAGAGCTCTTTTTCTCTCTCTAACTCGGCTACAATTTTCTCTGTATTGACTTCATTCCTCAGGGTTCTGGTAGTGGGGGGAAGGATGGCCATGGTCATCCCTGGTGAAGAGGAGGGAGAATGAGCCCGCTACATAGACTGAGCTGGATTTCCACACAAAAGGGGAGAGAGGTTTTGTAAAGAGAGGGACATTAGAAACACAAAAATGTCATGTGATTTCAAGCCAGTAACTTTCCCTATCCGGTCCTCTGTGTTCTTGCCTGCATAATTGTGTCAATAGTAATGTTGCGAGATTAATATACAAAAATCAATTGTATTTCTATACACTAGCAATGAACAATCCAAAAAGGAAATTAGGGAAACCATTTCATTTATAATAGCTTCAAAAAATATTTAGGAATAAATTTAACAAAGGAGTGCAAGATGTTCACGCTAAAAACTACAAAAACATCATTGAAAGAGATTAAAGAAGACCTAAATAAATGTAGATATCTCGTATTCATGAAAGACTTAAGATTGATAAGTAGTATTACTCATCAAATTGATCTGGATACAGAATGCACTTTCTGCAAAATTCCAACTGCCTTTCCTTCAGTTATTGATGCACTGATTCCCAAAGTTCACATGGAAATGCAAGGAACCAAGAACAGCCAAAACAATCTGGAAAAAGGAAAGTAAAATCATAGCACTCACAACTTCAACTTTAACTTGCCAATTTCAAAATTTTCTACAAAACTAAAGTAATCAAGACAGTGTGGTACTGGCATAAGGATAGATACATAAATCAATGGCATCGAGTTAAGTGTGCAGAAATAAAGCCATACCTCTACGGCCAACTGCTTTTCAATAAGGGTGTCAAGACGATGATGTGGGGAAAGAATAGTCTTTGCAATCAGTGGTACTGGAACAACTGGCTACCCACGTGTGGAGGTACGAAGTTGGACCCCTACCTCACACATTATTCAATGGATCATAGGTCTAAATGTAAGACTTAAAACTATAAAGCTCTTAGAAGGAAACAGAGGTGTAAATGTTTATGGCCTTGGAATAGGCAATGATTCTGAGATATGGCACCAAAAATATATGTGACAACAGGAAAATAAATCAGACATCAAAATTAAAAAAATTGTGCTTCAAAAGACATTATCAGGCAAGGTACAGATAACAGAAGACAATATTTGCAAATCATATGTCTGATGAGAGAATTGTATGCAGAATATATAAAGAAGTCTTACAATTCAATAATAATAATAAAATAACCCAATTAGCCCTGACTGGTGTGGCTCAGTGGGTTGGACGTCATCCCACAAATTGAAAGGTTGTTGGTTCAATTCCCTGTTAAGGCACATGCCTGGGCAATTGATATTTCTCTTGCACATCAATGTTTCTCTCCCTTTCTTTCTCTCTCTCCTTCCTTCTGTAAAAATAAATAAATAAAACTTTTTTTCCCTTTAGAAAGAGGGGGAGAAAAACATCAATGTGTGGTTGCCTCTCATGCACCCCCAACTGGGGACATGGCCCACAACCCAGCCATGTGTTCTGACTGGGAATCGAACCAGTGACCCTTAGGTTCGCAGGCCAGCACTCAATCCACTGAGCCACACAAGCCAGGGCAATAACACCTTTTATTAAAAGATAACCCAATTAAAATTGGGGTTTTAATCAGATATCAAAAGGTATGAATATTCATTTCTCAAATGTGTATGTCTTCCAAAGAACACATACAAATGACCAGCAAGCACATAAAAAGGTACTCATTAGGGAATTGCAAATCAAAACCACTGAGATACCATTTCGCATCCACTAGGGTGACCATAATAAAAAAGATGGGCAATAAGAAACTGTCGAAAGCGTGAAGAAATGGGAAACTTCATATGTTGCTACTTTGGAAAACAGTATGGCAGTTCTTCAAAAAGTTAAACATCGAGTTACCATATGACCCAGCAATTCCACTCTCAGCAATTCTACTCCCAATTTCAAGATAATGGAAAACATATGTCTACACAAAAACGTGTATATTAATGTTCTTAACAGCATTATCCCTAACAGGCAAAAAGTGGAAACGGCCAAATGCCATTCAACTGAAAATTGGATAAACAAGATGTGTTATAGCCATACACCTGAATATTATTCAGCCATAAAAAGGCGTGAAGTACTGATACGTACTACAACATGGAGACACTTTGAAAACATCATGCTAACTGAAAGAATTCAGTCACTAAAAGTCACATGTTCTATGATTCCATTTATACGAAATGTCTAGATTTGACAGATTTATACAGAGACCAAGGAGATTCGTGGTTTCCAGGGGCTGGGGGAAGGGGACAGTGGGGAGTGACTGTTGATGGGTGTGGGGTTTCTTTGTGGGGTGATAAAATGTTCTGAGGTTAGATGATGGTATGCTTGCTTAACTTGGTAAATATTCTAAAACTACTGACCTATGTACTCTAAAAAATGAATGGATGGTATAATGGTTAATTTAATGTGTCAGCTTTCCTGGGACATGAGATGTCCAGATATTTGGATGAATGTTATTGTGGGTGTATTTGTGAAGGTGTTCTAGGAAGAGATGGGCACTGGGAATGGTGGTCTGAGCAAAGCAGATCATGCTCCCCAGTGTGGGTGGGGAGCATCCAACCCACTGAAGGCCTGACTAGGACAGAAAGGCAGAGGGCTGAATTCTCTCTCTCTGTGCCTGACTACTTAGCATCCATCTTCTCCTGCCCTTAAATTGGGACTTGTACCATAAGTAAGGCTCTTGGACCTTTGGACTTGGACCAGAACCACACCACTGGCTTTCCTGGGCTTCCAGCTCACAAATAACAGATTGTGTGATTTCTTAGCCTCCATGATCATGGAAGCCAATTCCTAATAATAAATCTCTTTTTAAATATTTCTCTTAAATATATACATATATGTTATTTCTGTACCCATATCTCTATCTATATATCTGATTGGTTCTATTTCTTTGGAGGACTCTGCCTAATACAGATGGCATGTGATTTATATCTCAATAAAGTTGTCATTTTAGAAACTGGTATCAAAACATCCACCACACAGAGTAATAGTGAAGAAGAAATGAATTGTTGAATCTAAAGCTCCTAGCAGAGTGTTGGGTACACAGTAAGTACTAATTATTAGTTTTGTTTCCTTTCCAAATAAACACTCCCAGCTCCCGCACCCTCCACTCCTCTCACTGGCTCCAGCTCTCTTTCAGCTGCCCCACCCAGTTTCTAAGGCAGAACCTCGAGGCATTCCACAAAGAAGACTATGCAACGCTCAGCTACTAGCAGAGCAGCCAGGGTCCCGATTAAGACCGCTGGGCTAGTCTTCCCTGATGTTAATGAATAAGATATTCATTTCCCTAAGAATGCATCAACCTCTCTAGCAATCCTGGGAACACAGAGGGAGACAGATGCAGCTCTATTAATCCAAACAGGCCTCACATCCACTTTGATTCAAAGGTTTCATTCTGGTCTCTTTCCATGAGGACGATGGCTTATTAGTTGGCGATGACAGGCTAAGTGAACTCAGGTACTGGGTGTTTGGCTAAGGACGACGATGAGGCTATTTTAAGTCACTGGAGTTCAAGGGTATCTGCCTCAGCGCTTTCGTTTAAATTGATTCGTAGTCCTGCACACTTGACCTTGCTGCATAAAATAGGTCCAAGGGGGAAATATAAAAGAGCCCAATTCTAGCCAAGGGAGCAGCTGTGTCCCAGCCCACCTGCCCCTCCCTCACACCAGTGAACCCAGCGACCAGATGACCTTGAGTGTGGGCTTTGACTGTGGTGTGGTCGCCCCTCAGCAGTCACAGGAGTTGGAGAATGGTCCAGCAGGGTGACCCCCAGAAAGGAAAATAATTACTCAAGGTCACAAAGCGAGTCAGTGACAAAGATAGGATTTTAATCCAGGTTGGTATAACTCAAACTCCTTGCAACTCTTATAAAACTATTTAATAAGTGCCTACCACATTCCAAGTACTCTCTAATGCTTTATATACGTTAGCTCCCTTAATTCATACAACAACCAATGATATTAAGTTCTATCAGGAACCCCACTTTATAGATGAAGAAACTGAGAATGCTTGTGTTACATAGAACTTGAGTAATTTGCCCAAAAGTGGCAGAGATGGGATTTGAACCAGCCTCTTAGCCATTACACCATACCACCTCTGTCTGCTTATTGCACTGTGAAAAGAAAATGAAATCAGATTCTGCCAGGGTCTAAGCTGAACAGTTCCGCGTCTGCATGGGCCAAATTAACCTGGTAATTGTAGCATCCCATACCACCTCCTGCAGAATGGAGCCAGGTGACATCACTCTTTGGAATGACTCCTCTGTCCAGTTTTCTGGAGTGTCCAAAGCAGGACTGGCTAACCAGTATGAAATGTTTTACACCTTACAGTGTCTCCTGGAACTGCCCAAAGAAGCTGTTCCTTTCCCTCCTCCCCTTTGAACAGTCAGAGATCTGCACCCCTGCTCCTGTCTGTCTGCCTTTAGCTAACCAGCCTGCTGGGGCTTGTTACTCAGGGCATTCGTGTGAAAATTCTGGGTGTCTTTGAGTAAGTCACTTACTCTCTTTGGCCTCCAAATTCCTCATATGTAAGCTGGACATAAGGATACCTGCTTTTCTCACAAGATTGTTCTAAGGATTCAGAGAACTTGCATGATACAGGAGGGTTTTGAACAGCGGGAAGGACCAAGCATTGAAGGAGTTACCACCAAGAGACAGCCCTCGGCAAGTGATGGGGTGTAATAAGAGGGAGTGGCCAGTAGGTGGCAGTGCGTCAAAGCAGCCTGTGGAATGCCTGAAGAAACTTCTATTAACCTTTCTCCGCTAGGTAAATGAACCTTAGCCCCCCCACCCCATACATACATCTAAAAAGGGAAGCTCAGAGAGCGGAAGTGCCACTTCCAAGGACCCACCATAACACGGCGGCAGAGCCAGGATCAGACCCAGGTAGAGGTGGTCTCCGAATGTCTTCCTTCATTGAACGCCTATTTATCTTGTTCCTCCCGGGTACAAATGCTTATGTGAGATCTTTCCCATGAGTTTTATTGCTCAAAGCTGGGGGAGTCCCATCCATCCTGGAAGGCTGCCACCTTCCACTGCCTGTACTTACTGGAATAAGTACTCACCCAGCCTAAAGCGGACACCGGACAGGGAGAGGTGATGGACTAGAGGCTAGGAGACCTTGTTCCAGCTCCAATATTACCTCTAGCCTGCTTTGTGACCTTGGCCAATGCCTTCATTAGTAGGTCATGCAATCCATTTAGTGGGTGCTTAATTATAAAGGAATTTTTTAAATACCAGTGCATATCTGCCATAGTACAGCTAAACATTGTTTTTTTTAAATTGTTCCACTTGTATATAGGCATGCATGAAAATCCTGTGTGTCCGTGTGTGTGTGCGTGTGTGTGTGTGTAATGGGTCCTGATATCAAAGACAGTTCCTCTTATGCATCACAGTTTCACAGTGCTGAGAACCCCATCCAAGGACTATTCTAACTCTTTCTTCTTCAATACAGTGTCTCCTGCCCTTTGCTACCTTTACATTTCCAAGATGACCCTCAATCTGCCCAGGTACCTGGGTACATTTCTACTTTCAGCCTCAGCAGAGGCGAGGTCTGGTAAGCTCAGATCATCCGTTATTTAATATATTGAGAATGTACACAATACCACTTTATCTTCAATGCAATCAGTCACATGGGGTAGATATTCCCGTCTTCAGATGAAAAAAACTGAGGCTTAGAGAGGTGATGTGACTTGTCCAAGGCCTCACTGTTAGCAAATGCTCGAGGCCAGACTTGAACTAGGGTCAGCCTCACCCTCAGAGGATGCTGAGTGCACTGCCTGGGGCACAGAGAGGGCCCAGGGGCTCCTTCTCCTAAGGAAAGCAACAACCTCTCTTACCAGCACTTCCACTTCTTTTATTTCAAGTCACTTATATTTTTTTTCTCTCTCTCTCTCTCAAGTTTGATTGAATTTACACTTAATGAATCCAACTTTGTCGTTGAGGGGATGTTGGAGCAATAAGCCTTGACAAGGTGTGAATGATGAGGCAATCCGCTGCTCTGGGAGCCCTGGCGGGCCTCGGCCCAGAGCCAGGAGCTATCCCTGCTGCCTCCCTGGAGTCCTGGTGCACAACTCAGGCTCTGGGGAAGCAACCTGACTCCCTGCAAGGAGCACGGCTGGTCATGGGGTCCAGTCACTTTATTTCGGCCAAGAGTTCAGAACGGGCCTTTAGATTAGAATGGGTAAACCAAAGTGGGGAAAGGGGGTCAGCAAGATGAGAGAAGTGGGTGCCCGTTCTGACACTGACCTGCTTGCTCCATACTCTTGGGCGAGTCCCTTCACTTCCCTGGTCCTCAGTTTCTCCATCTGTAAAATGGGACAATGGCCTATGTTCGCTGTTGCTTTGTAAATGATGGGAGGAAGGCTCAGACTCTTACTAGAGTTTTACAAATGGCTGTTGGACAGCAAGTTAAACTACTTTGAAGTCCATCTCATGTTCTTTTACTTGCTGATAATAAACTGCAGCTCCACTGTCCAAGACCCTCCCCCTGCCCCTTGCCCCGTTGTGCTGGTAGGAGGGGACATGGGGAGGAGGGAGGATAACAATCTTTGCTAAAGGAACAAAATTAAATCTCAAAATTTTATTAAAGTGATCTTGCTTCTGTTAGGAAAAACAATATATGCGGAAGAAAAAGTGGAGATAAACCATGTATGCTCAGGAAAAGGGTGGCTGGGAGAATCATCCAAATGTTCAGTCAAGGGTAGACTTTTGCCCATTTCCCCCTAATTCTTATCTGAAATTTTCAATGTTTTTATTTTTAATGAAACAAAACACACATACAGAAGAGTGCACAGCACATAAATGTCGAGTTTAATGAAGAATTATAGAGTGAACATGTACAAAATCACCTCCATTGCCACCCCTTAGAAGCCTCTCAGGTGCCCTCTCACAAAACCATTCCTGTCCCATGACAAGCAGCTTTTTGCCAATCATCTTTTTGTTTCTACTTTTCATTGTCTTACTACCTAAGTAAGCATTGCTAACGAAGAGTTCGTCCTATTTTTGAAATTTATATTAATGGAATTATGCTGTATTTTGTGGGTGTGTGTCTATCTTCTTTAAACCAACATGTTTTTAAAATGTATTCTTGTTTTGCTTGTGGCTACAGTTGGTGCATTTATGATGCTATGTGGTAATACATTTTATATGTGTGTTACAATTCATCTGCCTATTCTAATGTTGGTGGACATCAAGTTGTCTTCTATATATTTTCAACTTTTCTACAATGAACATGTCATTACAGGTGGACTTCCTGGAACATAGTAGGTGTTCAATTAAAATTTTTGAACAAATGGCCCTGGCTGGTGTGGCTTGGTTGGTTGGAGCGTCGTCCATAAATCGAAAGGTTGTGGGTTCGATTCCTGGTCAGGGCACATGCCTGGGTTGTGCGTTTGGTCCCTGGTTGGGTGTGTATGAGGGTCAACCAATCGATGTTTCTCACATTAATGTTTCTCTTCTTCTCTCTCCCTCCTTTCCCCTCTCTAAAATCAATAAGCATGCCCTTGGGTGAGGATAAAATATTTTTTTAAACAAATGTGTGATAAATGATGTCATTTTTTTAAATTAAAAAATAGCTTCCGTGGTACTAGGCTATGAACAAAGGTAGATCAAAGGGAAAATTTTCCAGATTTTCAGATTTTCCCTGGGGCTTAGAGGAGACACATCAGGTTAAAGAAGAAGATTGGTGGATGTCGTCTCTGTTACCTAGAAAAGCCTCAAGCATATCTGAGTGTCCCATTTAAAATAAGAATAGGGCAATACTGGAAATGAAGAAAAACTCCAATAATCCTAGCTTTAGATGCATGATTAGAGAAAATTAAATTTACAGAAAGCATTGTAGTGAAGTAGGCACGGCAATTAATTAGGAATCAGAGGAGCTGAGTTTAACTCCCGACTCTTCCATCGATGAGCAGTGGGGCCTTGAAATGGCCACCCTGACATCCCTAACATTTCAGAGCCTCAGTTTGCTCATCTGCAAGGTTGGGCTGGTCAAGTGAAATGACGTAAGTGACTGCATTTTGTAAATGTCAGTATAAATGCCGGACGTTTTAAGTGAAACCACAGGACAGAAAGCAAATCTCTTAGAATGTCCATTTCCTAACATGTAACATCCGTTTCCTTCCTGCCTGCCACAGACCAGCCCCTGACTGAGACGCAGAGATACAGCAATGAGGCGCAGCCCGCCCATAAAACCGGGAGAGCAGACCAAAGTGGAATAAAAGTGGCCCCTGTTCATTATTAGGAACGTGACTTAATTGGAAAAGTTGGGAGCAGGAGTGAGAATAAGAGACTCCCTGGTCACTCCTGCTGTCTTGTTAGCACCATGAGGGAAGGGACGCTGGCCATGCCAGTCACATAGCTGGCACTCTATTTTGAATCCTCCCAAAATCCTGCAAGGCCCGGGAAGGTCTGGTTGCAACCATGCATTTGAACAGAGCCCCTGAACTTTTTATTTTTGAGGTGTTGATCTCTTCGGCAGTCTTGGGAAGCCCATAAATTTCTCCTCAAAATAATGTTTTTAAATGAAAACAATGCATATATATTTAACTGCATATGTATTTATAATGGAAATATTTTATAAGATTGCAAAGAAAATCGATTATGTTGAAATATAGTTTTCAACATTAAATGAACACATATGAAGATAGTAATAGATATATTTCTTTATTATTATATTAAATAACAAGCTCTTGAAACAGGTCTAACAACTAACACATGATTTTGAAATAGTGATGAACCTAAATGGTAGTTCGAGATACCTGCAACAGCTGTATGGGATAGGAAAACATCTGGGATTTTTATTGGTGACATGTCATAGTTCTGCTAATGTGACTGTGGTTTGCTGCTTACATTCAGAAGGGAAGAAAACGCTCCATTTCAATTATGAAATTAGTGAAAATAAAGAAAAATAGATATGCATAGTTTTCCCCATCCAAGTTTATAGACCTCCTTCTAACCATACCTCAAGTTAAAAGCCCCTGCAGGTGTTTGAAACTATTTCAGTTAAAGATAAAGTGTCCCTTACTGCACCCCTGGGTCTTTTTGGAAAAGATATCTCCTTTTACAAACACCTGAACACCCACAAAGACTCAGCATCTGTGGAGCTCAAGGTGGTGGAGGGGCGCAGGGCAGGGTAGAGTTGGGGACAGGGCAAGTCTTGTGACATAAAAGAAACCCTGAAAGGATGAATGTTTGGGTCAGATATCCCGCCACCCCCCCTCTTTGACACCAGAGCCTACAAGTCTATATCACACTATATACCGGACCACCTGACCACAGGTCTAAAACAGGACATTTTAAGACCACAAGGAGTAACTCAGCTAGTATACAGTAGTAAGTTCTGTTTTAGATATTTTGTAAATTAAAACACACACACACACAGAAAACCAATGACCTCAGCTTACTGCTTTAGGTCTCAGAAAACAGATTTCCCTCCCCCACCCCTACGCATGCACAAACCCTAAGGATAATACTAGGCAGGAAAGAAAGATAATAGCAGGAATAAACAAATTAGGAAGCACAAAAACAGTGAAATCAATAAATAAAACCAAGAGCTGATTCTTTGAGAGAGCTAATAAGAAAAGACCAACCTCTAGCAAATATAATCAAGAAAAAAGGCCCAAATAAAATCAGAAATGAAGAAGTGATTACAATGATGCATCAAAAAGATTAAAAATATTGAGGGGGGGGGCATTGTACATAATTCTTTAACAAATTTGCTTGAAACCATCAATTAAACAGACAATAGTCTAAAAATATAGAATAACCCAATTCATACAATAAACAATGTAGGTTAGATCAGCAAATGAGAAAGACTCTGAGGGAATGAGAAATTTATTAAAGAACGGCCCTCCCCGCCCCCTGAAAAGGCTGTTTGTATCCACCCTAGAGTCTCTGGAGAAATCTATCCAAATGTTACAGAACAATGCATTTCCATGTTACATAAATTATTCTTTAACATAGGAAAAATGCTTTTTTTAAAAAAACCTGCTAATTCATTTTGCAAGGCAAACGCCATCCTGATTTTAAGCCTTGATACAGAATTTTTTTTTTTTAAGGAAACAGGATCCAATATTATTTGAGAGTGCAGTTCCAGTGAACAGTGCCCAGCAGCACGTTAAAAGACAAAAACACCATGACCACAAAGGTTTCTCCAGCAATGCAAGGAAAGTTCAGCACAATACAACACACCAGATCAATAGATTACATAATGTGAACCATATGATTATCCTAATGGATACTAAAGAATGCATTTCTATAGATGTCAAAACGTTTTTAAATATAGAAATAGAATGACATTTCCTAACATAAAAATATCTATTAAAAACCAGACTGCATCCTTTATAATAGAAAAACATTAGAGATTTTCCTTTTGGAAAAAGGAACAAAATAAATGAGCTCTCTATCACCATTATTACTTAATATATATTGATATATTGCTGACGTAATAAGACATGAAAAACAAACCATAAGAATAGTTATTAGGAAGATAGAAAGCTTCATTAGCAGATGCTATGATTATGTCCTTTAAAAATCTTATGATCTCATTTAAGCTACTATTAGCAGTAATACAAAAATTCAATAACTGGCTAGATATGAATACATAATAAATATTTTAAAAAATCAGTAACTTTCTTAAATAAATGCGATAACAAGACAGGAACCAAATTTTAAAATGAGACCAGGTTCATTAACAAATATAATTAATTATATATTAAGACATTAACATGGCATACCAAAAATGTTCAAATTTTCTTAGAAAGTATAATAGAAAATTTGAATAATAAAAACATGTATGTTTCTCAACGGAAACTAAATACTTTAATATTTTGATTTAATGATTCAAGATACTCTCAAAAAATTACAAAAAGATTTCTTACAGAATTTGACAACATGCATTTTTGAAAAGAACAGTCAAAATAGCAAAGATATTCTGAAAAAGAAAAGAACAATGATAATAGATAACATTTAAGCAAGTCATCAAAGAACAATAACTGAAATGGTGTGGTAGTAGAACAGATTAGATCAATAGCTTGATTAAATCAAAGGTCCCCAAACAGACATGATGACATACAAAAAGGGTGCCACAAAATGTTTGGGAAGAGAAATGCCACGAAATAAAGGAGTTAAATGATAGTTAAGCAGAGAAATTAGTTTAGGTCTACACATTAAAATAAATAACTGATTTAGAAGGGATTAAATTTTTTTAATTATAGAAAAGCCAGTGGAAGATAAAATGGTGTATTTATCCCATTGAGGAAATTATTATAATTGGCCAAGTTTAGAAGAAATAAAAGAACTTACAAAGAGGAAGAAGAGACGGAATAAGCTATATTAAAATGCTAAATGCATGCATACACTAAAAGAAAAAGAATACACTAGGGAAAAGATTTGTATCATACGGGTCCTTAACTATTTTTAAAAATCTGATGTTCTTGAGAATCTAAAGAAAGTTAGGACTCATTCATACAGACATTCATACACACAGAGACACATAGGATTACACGTACATTCACATTAACATAAACATACACATACAGAGACACACATAAATGGTAAGTACACTTGTAGAGGGCTGGTAGACTCTCTAAGCCTCTCCTTGGTCCCAAGATTAGAATACCACACATCTAGACAGAAAAGAATACATTAAAATATGTAAGAACACCCCAAAGCCAAACAAATAAATGAGTATAAGTTATGACCAAACAATTTAAGAAATAGAAACAGTTAACATAAAGACAAATGATCAATAGGCATAAAACATGCTGCAGATTTTGTCTACTAAATAGCCAAATTGGTATGAAGATGACTTTTAAAAAGCAAACTAATGTTGATGAGGTTTCAGGAAAAATGCCACATTGCTGGTCCCTTTTGAAAAGTAACTTAAAATACCTCATAAGAGCCCCAGAACATCAATACTTCTTGATGTTTCTGACCTAATTGCCTTTTTTCTGGGAATTCATACTCATGAAATAAATCTGAGGGACAAAGATCCTCAAAGACATTCACACCATTTATGAATTATGTTAGTAGAACCCTCTAAATAGTAAAAGAAAGGGCAGGGGACAGCTAGACAATTTTGGAAATCAACCTAATGGAATGCTGTGCTGCCATTAAAATGAAAATAAAATTATATGATATGCTAAATAAAGAGTAAAATAAAATTGTATCATTTGTATTATAAAATGGTGGTGAACGATAAATTTATTTTTTAATTTCCCACAATGTTATACATCCAAAGTCATATTTTATGTTGAACATAGAGAAGACCCGATATTATAATAGAATCTGAGAAAGAGAAGAATCTTAAGGAGCTTATGGCTCTGTGACTCAAAACCAGGACTCCGGACTTAATCTAGTTGTGCATGTGAGCTATTTGAGACAAGCAGGGCCCTAGGAACTTATGTGATGAACTCTCAAGTTCCTTTTCCTTTCTTTCTCTCTTCGTTTTTTTCTTTCTTTGTTTCTTCCTCTAGTTTTTTCTTCTTTTTTTCCTTTGGAGGTGTAGGTGACTCTTATACTTCATGATCTTTATTCAAGATTACTACCACCCCAATCCCATCAAACTCATAAAGCATTCAAAATATCTGTGTCAGTGTTGGAATACAAGAATCTTTTAAAGTAAGGTGGCATAAATGAGCTCAAAATGAGATGAAAGTCCTCACATCTTGTAATGCGCCGCTCCTCTAGAATACAAGCTCTGCTTCTGTCTTCTCCCATCATTGAATCTCTAGCATATAGAACAATATTTGGCATATAATAACTGCTCAATAAATATCAGATGGTTGGCCGGAGGGATGGAGAGATGGAAAGATGAATGAGACAAAGGACCACCAAAAAAACAAAGAGAAGCAAACCTGAAAACCCTAAAATTCTAGGCAGATCATCGTTGTGGAGGTCCATACTGTGGTCAGGAAGGGCAAATCAAAAGGTATTAGTAATTGCTGCACTCAGATGTGAGAAAAAGACCATGCTCAGAGCCCTTGACAACGGCATTTGGCCCATCCTTCTCTGAGGTACACTGTAAGATGGTGCAATAAATTGAGATGGATAGTCACACCGATTAGAGAAGAGGCATGGTGTCCCCTGCTACTCAAATAATAAAAGCAAAGTAGGCTCGATTGAACCCTGAATGTCCCTGATCTGTGGGGTCTTTTATAGTTCCTGCTGGCATCTGGGCTTTAAACCTCATCCAGATGCCTAGAATCATGGGCTCGTGTTGAAAGCGAGCCAAGAGACAGTAAGAAGTGAGCTAATCTCAAGCCCGTGAATGACTCGGAGAACTGTGTCTGTCATGCTCACACAGACAGGGGCGAAAGGATATATTCTATAAAGAAGTGAGCTTCTGTGCCAAATGACTGCCTTACTAACAGATATCAACTACACGATGTGATAAACCGATGCCCTGACTCTCCAACCGAACCTTCAGAAACATAAAATTTCTCTTTTTCTCCACATCTAAGACGTAAAGAACTGAATTTGTTTCTCTTCTGACAGACTTCATTTCCAAATTCAGGCCCACCTCCAAAGAGTAGGTAAAACAAGAACAATCATCCAATTGTTATGTTCACCAGTACAAAAGAAGGAATTAATTCAGATATATAATTGAACAAATGTTCCCTAATGACATATACTTACTCCAAGAAATAGAAGGAAAAATTTTAATATCAAATATATTGTATATTTTCCATGAGACTGGAGAATATATTGAATTTATGAAAAGATAATTATCTGAGATAAGGCAGTTTTACTTTAAGATGAAAACCATGATTACAGAATTTTTAAATGTAGTAGAGGCAGTGAAGAACATATTAAACATTGAAGAAAAGTGTGTTAATAATTTAAATTGTCTGTTGAAAAAAATCTCCTAAAATTCATAGAGAAGTATAGTGAGATGAAAGAAGATGAGCAAGAACATCAGAGTAAGTTTAAAAGCAGCAATAATAGTTTGAGAGAAAAGCACTCACCAAAAGCAGGTAAAATTAATTAAAAGAGTTCACATCTAGACACAACCTGGTGAAATTTCCAAAAGTCAAACACACAGGAAAGGAGTCAAGAATTAATAGGTTTTGAATTTTTAAAATAGGATCAACCAAAATAAAAGTAAGAGAGTACATGTAACTTCTGAAAGAACAGAAAAAAAGGGAAGTAGAAAACGTAAAAAAATAGAACCAAAAATGGGGAAAGAAAACAAGATACAGTATTAAGTACAATGACAGAATTAAGAAAGAAGGTATTAATCATCACAATAAATATAAACAGATCAAACTTCTCTATCAAAGACAAAGATTAGCCCTGGCCAGTGTAGCTCAATTGGCTGGAGCATCGTCCTGTAAACTGAAAGGTTGCAGGTTCAATGTGCAGTCAGGGCACATGCCTAGGTTGCAAGTTCAGTTCCTGAATGGGGTGTGTACAGGAGGTAACTGATCGATGCTTCTCCCACAGTAATCTCTCTCTCCCTCTCTCTCTCTCCTCACCCCTTCTCTCTTCATTCCTCTAAAAAAAAAAAGACTATCATATTGAGTCTAAAAGCAAACTGTACTTAAACCAAAATAATAATGTTTAAAATAAAGGAATGGGTAAAAAATATTTTTATATATTTTAAATACATATTTTTAAATATTTTAAAAATAGTTTGCAAAAGGAATATAGGGAAAATATTAACATAAAAAGTTGAATTCAAACCAGAATTTTAAATGGCATAGACCTAAATTATTTGATGAAAGTAAAATCTTCATTTATGATGTCATGAACTGTAGGCATTAAATAACATGGCATTAAAATACACAAAGCAAACAACCATGCTGAGGAGTCTTACAAACACTATTCTATTCATACTTTCACTTCAGATCATCATGGAATAACTGGAAGCAAACTAGCCTTTCTGTTGTAAACACCTAGAAAACTGAACAGAAAATATGAAGCAACCATTTTTAGGCAAGTCTGACATCCAATAAAAAAACTACCAACCATGTAAATAAGCAGAAAAATACAACCAAAAGTGAGAAAAATCAATCATTGAAACTGATCCAGAACTGATATCAATGAGTATACAAGGACATTAAAATAGTATTACAACTGTATTTCATATGTTCAAGAAACTAGAGAAAGTAGAAAAGGTAAGTGTAAAAATGGTAGATATAAAAAAACAACTGACTCAGTCTTCTAGGGATGAACATTACAATATCTGAGATGAAATGTACAATGATTGGGTTAACAGATTTGACATTACATAAAAAAAAGATAAATGGAATTGAAGACAAAGCAATAGAAACTATCCAAAATGAAAACAGAGAATGTATCTTATGAAGTTAGTACTACTCTTCTACTAAAACCAAGAAAAACAAGTACCAAAAAAATGCAGAACAATATGTCCTCATAAGTAAAGCTTAAGTCAAGAATGAAATAAGATTGCAATTACAGGCTGGAAAATAATTATGATAACACCATGTATCAAAACTTATGAGTCTATGAGGTACTACTCAGAGGATAATTCATAATTCTTAATGTTGTTTGTTACGAAACAAAAAAAGAGACGTTTGTCAAAAACAATTAGAGGCAATTGTTTAGTTTCCTGACTTTCTGAGCCAGTGGATAGCAGTTGGAGCAAACAATAGACAAAATAAAAAAGCTTAATAGGAGAATCTGGGGAATGAGATGTGCCATTGGGACTTTGAAAGTTATGATTTTACATTCAAATTCTAGCAGGCTTTTGCAGGGAGGCAGAAAATGATAAGCCAATTCTAAAATTCACATGGAAATACAAGGGACAAAAAATAACCAAAACAACCTTGAAAAGACAGTTGGAGGACATACACGTAATTCCCAACTTCAAAACTTAGTAGTAAGTTACATAATCAAGACAGTGTGTTACTGGCATAATGAGAGATATATAGATCAATGGTATAGAACTAAGAGTCCAGAAATAAAACCGTTCATCAATGGTCAAATGATTTCCAATAAGTGTGTGAAGAAAATGAAATAGGGAAAGAGTAGTCTTTTCAACAAACAGTGCAGGAATAACATGGATAAGAATGAAGTTGGACTCTTACTTTACATCCTGTGCAATAAAATAACTAAGTTAAAGAGAAAATATGAGCTAAATTATAAAACTCTTAGAAGAAAACATGTAGATTTTGTGATTTCTTAAATAATATTTTCTTAGACCTAATACTGAAAAGCTCAAGCAAAGAAATAGAAAAATTGGACTCCATCAAAATTTAAAACTTGTATGTTTCAAAAGAGACTATCAAGAAATTGAAAAGACAACCCACAGAACAGGAGAAAATACTTGCAAATCTTATGATAATTATATATCTCTGATAACTACCTTATACCCAGAATATTTGAAGAACTTCTTTATATCTAACCCAATGGCAAAAAGACATATAACTCAATTTAAAATAACCCAGTAGGCAAATGATGTGAATAGGTATTTCCCCAAAGAAAATACTTTAGGGAAATGTCAATAAAACTACAATGAGATGCCACACCACACCCACTAGGATGACCATAATTTTAAAGATAGACAATAACAAGGATGTGGAGAAAATTGGAATACTCATACACTACTGAAAGTAATGCATAATTACTTACCTCAAAAAGTTAAACATAGTTACCAGTGATTCCACCTCTAGGTATATACCCTAGATAATTGAAAACATGTGTTCACACAAAAAAACTTGCACATGAATGTCCAGCATTATTTATAATAACCAGAAAGTGGAAACAATCCAAATTCCTATCAAGGGTGAATTAATAGAAAAGTGTGATATATCCACATAATGAAATATTATTTGGTCATGAAAAGGAATGAACTACTGATATATTCTAAAATGTACATGAATCTTGAAAATATTGTGCTAAATGAAAAAAAGACAGACACGAAAGGCCACATGTTATATGATCCCATTTCTATGAAATGTCCAGGATAGGCAAAGCCAGAGAGACAAAGTATATTAGTGGTTGCCAGGGATTGAGGGGGAGGGAACAATGGGAAGTGACAGCTTAATTGGGACCAGATTTCTTTTTGGAGTGATAAAAATATTCTGGACTTAGATAGTAGTAATGGGTGTAAAACTTGTGAATATATTAAAAACAAGCGAATGGTTCATTTAAAAGGGTGAGTTTATGGTATTTGAATTACCTCGCAATAAAAACATCTACACCATTGGGAATAGTAAAGCAGTTTTAACCAAGGATAGAGAGAAAAATATTATTTTAAGGGCATATTACAAAGAAATTACAAAATACGATGCTCTGAAAATTGAAAATTCTAATGAACTAGATTATTTTGTAAGAATATACCGTCTCAAAATAAACTAAAAAAGAAACAGAAAACCTGCATAGACTAAAAACCACAGCTGAATTTGAGATGGTTGTCAAAGAGTTGTACCAAGAAGGTACTAAATCTTATTGTTTCATTAGTAGACATTTTAAATTCAAGTTTGATAACACACACACACACACAGAAGAAAACTAATAACCAGTCATGCTTTGGGTTATGGATATAAATATCTTTAAAAAATAAAGGAATGATTGAATCCAGATGTACATTAAAAAAAATAATATACCACCACCAAAAAGGGCTCATTATGAGAATAGAAGGTCAATTCAGTATTTAAAATCCACTATTATAACTAATCATATTAATATGTCAAAGTCGGGAAGCCATATTAAATTCTTTAAGTACTTATGAGATAATACTCATACGGCCTGATTTTTTAAAAACCTACATCAAATCAAATGTCAACTTTATGCTTAATGACATTGTAATTAAAATCAGAAAGGAGCCAACAAGGCCCTTAACGATCATTGTTACTAAACTTTATTATATAAGTGCTTGCCAAGGCAATTAGCTGATAAACTGTGACAAAAGCATGGGATACATCAAAATACTTAACAAGGAGATTAGTAACATAAATTAGCATGTTCACTAAAAATGTTAAAATTTAGTCCCTTTTACTAAGGAAACGAAGCTCTGTATATTGTAAAAGTGCCTGTCAATCAATAGCAGTTATAGGTATGTTTTTTTCATCAAATCATTCTAATAATTTCCAAACCATTTGTTGATTTTTAGAAATTGTTGATGCAGTTTTTAAAACAACACACAACACTAATTAGATGGTGCTTTCTCTGAGCTATCATCTGACACGAAAGCCACACCAAATTCTTTCAACAACTTACCATTAATTGGTAGTCAGTGAGTGACTCAGTAAATCATTGTCTCTTAAGGTCCAAAATATTGCTCATAGTTCTGACTCATCTCTCAGCTTCTACTGAATTTACAGCAATTAATTTAGAGTTCTTTTAGCCTTTAAAGTATTTGGCTTTCTATAGATTGAATTTCTATTATCAAATAAGCCACAGAATTTACTATACTATTGCATTTAATTAAAGAAATCATTTATCAATCATCATGTACTTCTGCTTCATAGAGCTTCATAAACATTTGGCCAAATAAAGGCCAAAGCAACATGAATAGTTTAATAAATTAAGAAATACAATTTATTAAGGGAAAAAAAGTTAAAATTATTTTAACTTTTGTTATCAAATGACTAATGCATTTTTATAATTTATGAATTGAGTGTGTTTTCTTTTTGAATTAATACTTTATCTTATTTAAAAGGGCATATTTCTTTATTTCTATAAAATCTCTGTTTTCCTTTAGTTTTATATGTTCAAACAGTCTTAATTTGGGAGCATTAAGCTGTCCACTATAGTTTTTTTTAAATTTCTATTAAACTAAAGATACTTTTGATATTTTAAGTATTAAATTAGCTTAAAGTGAAAGCTCTTTTTCAAAAAGGGCAATTTCCCAATTGTTTGTTCCTATCACACAATTTTTGATCAATTGATAAACTTGATATAATTCTCAAACTATGACAAAGCATTATAATTTTCATTGTTTCAATTCCAAAATTCTCAGATATATTATAAATTTCTCCTGATCTTATATGATGATAAATTAGGAAAATATTTACAATCACTTAGTCACTTTAAGCATTTTATTGCGTCATCCAGGGGTAACTGAATGCAGTCACTTGGAAGGGCCAAATTAAAACATCAGAAACTTTCCTAAATTTTGGCTGAAAATGTAGACACTCTTCCTTAGTTATTCACAGGCGCTGTTGATATAAAATCTAATAAGGTTTTCATGGAAATATTTCTCGCTGAAACCATTTTTCTCATGTGTCAACAATAAATTTTGATAAATTATTTCAGATGTTGCACTTTCCTGCTTCATGAGATCAACAAAAACCATTAAATTATCTTCAAAGTCTTCAACTTCACATTTTAAATAAATTATTAAAACTATTTTATATGAAACAGTTGAGGCTTTGTCAATAATGATTGAATTTTTACTGCTTTGATTTATACATATTCCAAAAATTTATTTTCTCATTTCAGTAGATAAATATTTTGCAACAGCAAGTGCATAAATTTAGATTGCTCTAAGTGTATATTGATATTGCTCCTTTTTGAAAGTCTTTTAAATAAATAGTTTATGTTTGATAATGTTCAATTATTTTAACCATGAAGATGGCACTTTGTAGTTTTTCATTTGCTTTATCAATATTTTGATAATTTTTTCAGAAATTTTTATCATTGCCAATATTTTCTTTATGACTTATTTTAACATTTTTTATGAATTTTCTCATCAATGAGAGAAATGTTCCTATATTTAAACTACAAGTTTTAACAGAACATGTTGCCTTTCTGAGGAAATGTGGAAGTATAGCACTTTCAACTTTTAATTATACACTTTTGAGCACTCTTTGATCATCTGAGCCACATTTATACACTAACAATATAGTCACTTGTATTATTTTTATTAAAATAACCACGTTGTTTTTATTCCATTTACACAAATTATTTATGTTATTTTTCTCTTTTTCTCTTTTTTTACATAGTACCAAAATATATCCTAGGTTCTGGTTTCTACATAAAATCAGAAGCTATTCCTGGTGTAGTTCATTATTAACATTATTTCTTCTCTGTTTAAAAAGAACCTTAAGAGACTTATCCAAACTCCTCTGTATCTTTACTCTGGGTTTTACTTTTACTGTTTAATTCTAAAGCCTTAAGTTTAGAAACATCAGAACACTGCACAATTACTACTTCTGATGAATTATAGCATACTGAAAATAAACCCTAAGTAAAAACTAAACTATTTAGAAGTGGGGGCAATTACATAATTTGGACATGGTAATAAATTAAGAATTTTTCTAAAGCAGTAGATCTCAAACTGTTTGGTCTCAGAATTCTTTTACAGTGTTAAAAATAATTTAGGACAGCCTTATATCTTTATTGATGTGAATTATATCAATACTTATGATATTAGACATTCAGACTGATTACTTTTTTATTTTTGTATTTATTCAGTAAAACATAACAATAACAAACCTATAGAATGTTAACAGAAATAACATTTTTATGAAAATGACCATATTTGCCAAAATAAAACAATAGTGAAAAAAGTGTCATTGTTTAGCATTTTTGCAAATCTCTTTAATGTCTGGCTTAATAGAATTCAGCTGGATTCCGAGCTGCGCTTCTGCATTCAATCTGTTGTGATATCACGCATTATGTAGCCTCTGAAAAACTTAACGCATATGAGAATGAGGATGAAAAAGGCAAATGACATCTTAGTATCATTATTAAAAGTTTTGTCCTCTGAGACTCCTCAGAGACGCCCAGGGGTCACCCACGTACCCACAGGCTGAGAAGCACCGTCCTGAGGCACAGAGTTCTTCCTAAAGTGCAGACCATGAAGCCATTCTTCTTCCATGAAATGGCCCAAACTGCTTGCTCTAAGCACATGAGAAAAGATTTGACCCCGTAATTTTAAAATTACATAAAAATAATGAATAAAGTAAAAAGAGACCAAAATAACAAGAAAAAGTTGAACATTTCAGCATAAAAGTGAACAGCAGCATATGTATGTATAAACATGTTCCCAGAAAGCATAAGAAAAGATGCTTAACTCAGTTGTAAATTAAGAATAAGCATAAAAACAAGGTATCAGTTTCCACCTATTACACTGGTCGAGATTAAAAGGGATCATGCAATCTCTTGGTTAATGAATGCAGAAAGGAAAGTGTGAGCGGGGCCAATGGTTTGGAACGGGGGAGGGGTGGATTTGGAAGTATTTAGTGAAGTTCTTAAAACATTCATAATCTTTGATGCAGCCCTTCTGTTTTTAAGGAAATATTCAGGAAGGTTCAGAACAAGGAATGTTCAAGAAGCTCTTCACAATATTGTCTGTATCAGTAAAAATGTCAGAAAATGGTCAATAATAAGGATTTGGTACATGCATAACCCTGGCTGGTTTGGCTCAGTGGATTGAGCGTCGGCCTGCGAGCTAAGTGTCACTGGTTCGATCCTCCAGTCAGGGCACATCAGAGAAGGAAAACTCTGATTCCAAAAAACCTCCGCTGCCTTGCGGCATGCCTCTTCAGGGGAAAGGCTAAGGGAGTAAACCCCGACAGAAAATCCGGAGCCGGAGTCCCTAAGGCGGTTTGACGTTGTAGTCAATACCGGCAACTCCTGCGGCGCACCTGAAGCCAAGCTGTATTGACTCCGTCTTTCCCTTGGATCCTTCAGCTGCGAAGAGAGGGGGGGGTCTGCTGCATGGGCAACAGCAGACCCTCCATATCACCCTGCCCAGGCTCTGTAGCTTCAGCTTCACTGGAGAGGATACTCCAGCGTCATCGCAAGATGTCGATTCAACACGGGAGGAGACAGATACCGTGTCACTCCCTAGTCGGACTGCACAGCCATTCTCGGTGGTGCAGATGGACTCTTAAGAAGCTACACCATCGTCTCTCAAGACGGACGGCTGCCGACAACATGTACCATATAATAAGGATACAGCATATTCATAGGGTGAAGCATTATGCTTCCATTAAACATGATATAAATATATATTTATTAACTTGGAGACAGGCTCATGATATAATAGTAAAAGCATCATTCCAGGCAGCACAAAGAATTTGATTTCATTGTATTTAAAAGTGTATTATTCACATATCTATATTATATATAGAAAGTATATGTCAGGCTTTACAATAAAATATGAATGCTCATGAGCTTTAGAAGTTGGCTTATAGATGGGTTTACTTAATTGTTGTTTTTGCCTATCTACAATTTTTTCAACATGGATGGCTTTTACAGTAATATATATATATATATATATTTTTTTTTATTATTTTTTTATTTTTTTAATGTTGCTTAGACTACCACCCGACTAAGTTTGGTCCTTGATACTTCAGATATGAAGAAGGACTGGCTCAGGCTTTTGGAGACTGTGTTGTTGGCCAATATAAATGGTGCAAATGTACATGGAGAGAAGACTGCTGAGCTGCCTGGGTGTCTGGTGGAGAAAGAGCCCATGAGCCTCCTCCTCGGGCTGGAGGGAAAGCTCCCTTGGAAGCCGCGGACTTCAGGACAGTCAGGAGTTACCTGAGTTGCCCCATTTCATGGATCTGTGGCTCTTCTGTCATCTCTGCTGGGGCATCAGACGTTAGTCCCTGATAGTGTGGGCTCCACACTGCCCACTCAGCCCTCTGATTCCATCATCTGTTTCAATAATGACCAACCTCCATTCTCCTTCAGAACCCACAGTGCCACTGAGAAGGGCATACACAACCGTGCTCAGTTCACCCGCCAGATCTTCCATCCCCACCAGGCCCTTTGCTCAGAGCACCACCAAGAGTCATATCGCCCCACATTATGATCTGCTTACGGGCCTGTGTCTTCCATCAGACTCTGGCTTCTACCAGGCGGAAACCCATCTAGTTTGTATCTGAGGCCTCGGATGCTGTAAATCTGTACTAATCCTTGGAAATTTGGGGTAAAATTTCATTTTGCCTGCTGTTCCCCAAATTCATTCATTCATCCATTCATTCATTCAGGTATTCATTGAGGAGCATCTCTGTGCCTGATACATAACCTACTTTTCTGCCTAAATCGTGCACACCAGAAGCTGGCAAAGACCTTGGCAGTGACTAATGAGAAGCCAGAGCGACTGGATTTTGGTAGGGGCTAAGAACTGGTGCCTTCCTCCTGCTGTTCTCACCTGGCTCCCTGAGCCAAGAATTTGGACCGAGTATTCCAAAAGCACAGGACTAGGGGATCAAATAACAGCTCAACTATTTGGAAGCTGTATGACCTTGGGCAACTTCATCTCTCTGAGCCTGTTTTCCTGCCTGTAAACTTCGGGCTAATAACAGTGCATACGTCTTGGTTTTGATTATTATGTGAAATAATATATGTGAGGTTCATAGACTTGGGTTCAATAAGTGGGGTTTCAATTGTTGCTATTTTTCTCTTGGTGGTTATGTTTATTAGATGAGTCGGTTCTGGTGACACTGAAGGACTGTCTGAGACCCCACCAATAACTGCCATTCCCTAGACGTGGCTCATGGTGAGACCTGAGAACTCACATGATAGACAAAGCTACTGAGGCCCAGAGGAGATGTGACTTGCCCCAAATCACTCAGGGGCCTTATTGCTGTGGCCATCAAGACACAGGTCTGCCTCTCAGGCCACGTGTTCTCTCTGAGTAAAGAGGTGAGCCTTTTTTTTTTTTTTTTTTTAATTAAATTCCAAGAGAAGTGGAATTCCCCCATTCTCTTGCTCAGCTGCCTTTGCACGGTTAGTGAGTGGTGAAGCAGGACTGGTGTTCAAAGCACCAGCTTGCCAGCAGGCAACAATGTAACTCAAAAGGCAGGCTAGCCAGCAGGCAGCAGCTCAAGATGGCAGGTAGCAAGCCAGAGCAAAAGAGGAAAACTCCTGGTGGTCGTGATCATGAACTGCACATGCTGCTCAGAGCCCCAGCTGTTGCAGTCACTCACAGGTGTGGCCTGGATCTGCTCCTCAAAATATGATTTGGATGTTGAATCTGAGGATGCCACATATCATCAATGGGGGTAGGAGAAGCTTTATTACATAATGAAGCTTTCTGGAGAGACCAGGGAAGGTTCCCAAGCTGGTCTGTAAAATAACTCAAGAGAGCAAGAAAAGGAACTAGTTTGGGGTTTTATGGGGGTTTGGAGATGGGGCTGGGATAAGTGTTCCCAAGTGCACAGGTAGGGGCTTGTGTGGTGTGGTATTGAATTTTCCAACTATTGTTGTTGAATTGCCTGTTTTTCCTTTAAGTTCTACCATTATTTTGTTTCCCGTATTTTGAGGCTGTATTATAGGTACATGTATATTTATATAACTGATATATTTTCCTGATATATTTATCCTTATATTATTATGGAATGTCCCTATTTGTTTCTACTAATATATCTTATGTTAAACTCACCTTTAAATCTAAGGTGTGTCTTTTATAGAGAGCAGCTGGATCATGCTGCTTTTTTTTTTTTTTATCAAGTTATACAATCTCTTTTGATTGAGTAATTAGACCATTTACATTTTGATACGTAGGTTTTACATTTGCCATTTTTAATTTGCTTTCTATAGATCTCTTATCTTTTTTGCTTTCTGTTTCTCCTTTACTTTCTTATTTTTTATTAAATAAACACATTTGTGTACCATTTTAACTCATATAATTTTTAGTTACTTTCTGATTGGTCATATTGGGATTATAACATGCATGTTAATTTTTCATACTGGATTTAAGATTAATATGAACTTAGTTCTGGTCAAATATAGAAGCTTTGCTATAATATATAGCTCCATTCCCACCCTCTTTGTGTTATTATTGATGTATATATCTGTATATAAACCTAATAATACAATGCTAACATTGTTTTATACAATCATATGTGTTTTTAAAGTTTAAAGAATGAAACAATATTAACTCTCTTATTTTAACTCTTTGTTACATATTTATCATTTATGATTTGCCCTGGCTGGTTTAGCTCAGTGGATTGAGCGTCGGCCTGCGAGCTAAGTGTCGCTGGTTCAATCTTCCAGTCAGGGTACATCAGAGAAGGAAAACTCTGACTCCAAAAAACCTCCGCTGCCTTGCGGCTTACCTCTTCAGGGGAAAGGCTAAGGGAGTAAACCCCGACAGAAAATCCGGAGCCGGAGTCCCTAAGGCGGTTTGACGTTGTAGTCAACACTGGCAACTCCTGCGGCGCACCTGAAGCCAAGCTGTATTGACTCCGTCTTTCCCTTGGATCCTTCAGCTGCGAAGAGAGGGGGGGTCTGCTGCATGGGCAACAGCAGACCCTCCATATCACCCTGCCCAGGCTCTGTAGCTTCAGCGTCATCGCAAGATGTCGATTCAACACGGGAGGAGACAGATACCGTGTCACTCCCGAGTCGGACTGCACAGCCATTCTCGGCGGTGCAGATAGACTCTTAAGAAGCTACACCATCGTCTCTCGAGACGGACGGCTGCCGACGATCATTTATGATGGTTTTCATTTCTTCTTGTAGATTTAAATTACCATCTGGTGTCAACTTCTTTTGGCTTAAAGGACTTTTTATAGTATCTGGTAGGGCAGGGCAGAGCCATAAATTCTCTCAGCCTCTCTCTCTCTCTTTTTTTTAAATCTGAGAATGTCTTTATTTCGCTTTTATTTTTAAGGAGTTTCATTTAATATGGAATTCTTTGTTGACAGTTATTTTTTTCAGTAGTTTTAATATGCCCTTCTAAACACCTTTATTTTACATGGAAAGTCAGTAATTAAAGGTATTGATGCTTTTCTGTATGTGCTGAATCATTTTTCTCTTGCTGCTTTCATGAATTTCTTTGTCTTTGTCTTTCTACAGCTTGACTGTGAACTGTCTAGGTATAGATCTTTTTGTATTTGTCTTACTTGGGGTTTATTGAACCTCTGGTATGTCTAAATTAATGTTTTCCTTACGTTTGGAGTTTTCTGCTATTTTTTTTTCAAAGAAAAATTTCTCTTCTCTCTTCTTTCATTTTGGTGCTACCATTACATGTGTGCTAACAGACTTGATGCTGTCCCTCAGTTCTCTGAGACTCTACTCATTTTATTCAATCTTTTTCCTCTCTTTTCTTCAAAATGGATCATTTCTATTAGTCTGTCTTCAAGTTCACTGATTCTTTCTTTGGCCATTTTTAATCTTCTGTGAAAGCCCTCTGGGTGAATTTCTCATTTCAATTATTGTATTTTTAACTTCTGAATTTTCATTTGGTTTCTTTCAATAATTCCTATTTCTGTGGAGATTCTCTGTTTATTATTGCTATGCTTTTCTTTAATTTTTTAGACACAATTTTCTTTGGCTTAAAAAATATATATCTAAAACTACTTTGAGGTGTTTATCTGCCAAATAAAATACCTGGAGCCACTCAGAGACAGTTTCTTTTGTTTCCTCTGTTTTCTGAGTACGGGTTGCACCCCTTTGTCTTTGCTTGTTCATGTTACAGTATTTTTTGTTGTTGAAAGCTGAATATTTTAGATAATTGTAACAAGTCTGGATGCTTTCCTCTCTCCCCAAAGTTATTGTCATTAATTTTTAAATTTGTTTCTTTAGTAACCCACTTGAGCTAAAACTGTCTCCCTAGTAGTATGCAGCTACTGATGTCTCTGCACAGGTGTATTTGTTTGTTTGTTTGTTTTCTTTTTAAGCTTGGCTCCCTCAGGGTCATCCCTATGTCTGTACAACATAATAGTCAGCTAATCAGAGAGTGGCTGTGCTGGAACACCTCAAGCAAGCAAGGCTTCCATCCTCTGCTGAGATATGTGTGTGGGTAAGGGAGCAAGTTCAAAGTTCATGTCATTTTAAAGCCTGCCGAGCATTTTATTTTCTGCTGGACCCTTCCTTATACACATGTGAGCAGCCTTAGGGCCATCCAGTATTGTGGATATAGTTTGTGTCCTCTCAGGCCTCTGCTGCTTATATGTGTAGCCTCAGCCAGGAATATGGTTGGCGCAACTATGACCATAATCTCAGACCAGCAGAGCCCTTGGTCCTCCCTGTTCACCTGCCATCAGGATAACTTCTTCACCAATGCTGCTGGATGGATCTGTACAGTTCCAAATTAAATACATCCCTCCGATTTCAGTAGTGCAGCTGGCTGGCCTCATGGCCTGCTCCATCCTGGCAGAACCTCTGCACCAAGTGAGCTGAGAGGGAGGTTGAGGTTTGGAATGGCACAGGCCAGAATACCATGGTTCCATTGTCTTATACAAAGTTCAGTATATTTTCAAACATAAATGCTCCTTGGGTTGTTGTATGACTTAAGCTGCTTTCCAGAGGATTGAAAGGGCCATTTTTATCAGTTTTGTCCAACTTGTAGTTGCACTTTGGGAAGAATATTTGTTGATGGCCTTCCTTGGCCATTGCCTAAGGTCTGAATTTGAGGCTATAATTTTAAAACCAAGTTAACTGATCCCAAGCATGTGCTCTTGATACTGTACCATGTGGCTTCTATTATGTTGGTCCAGCATCTGACAAGATTTTTTTTTCATGAGTATTAACTTTATTTAGTGCCCAGGAAATCCTATAAAAAGTTTTTCTTATCCTAGTTTTAGAGCTAAAGCAAGTGAGGTATAAGGGATACTGAAGATGAATATTTACAAGTGAGAAAATTTGGATTTAGAGAGAAGAATGTTCATTGGCCAAGGATATACAGTGAATCAATGACTATGGAACTAGAACCTTGGTCTTCCATCTCCCAGCTAAGGGTCTTTGTGAATCACCCAGCTAACTTCCTTTGGGGGAGAATGGAGGATCAGAGTACTTTTCCTCCCCCACCCCTTCTTTCCCCATCCCAATGCCCATCATGGCCTTACTTGTGTTAAGCAAAAGTGCAGGTCAAAGGGCACTAGGTAATTGGCACTTCCTGCCCCTAGAGGGTGTTGCTCTTTCTAGAACATGAATGCAGGTTGCCTCGAAAGGTGACTTAAATGTTAAAGCAGTTTGGATTACAGCAATTGCATGCATTCTTTAGCTCTAGTTACAACAGGATTAATGTGTCTTTAATAGGTAACTATTAATAATTTATGTTGTTATCTTTACTAATA
Organism: Furipterus horrens; assembly: GCF_987537825.1. Classification (NCBI taxonomy): domain Eukaryota; kingdom Metazoa; phylum Chordata; class Mammalia; order Chiroptera; family Furipteridae; genus Furipterus; species Furipterus horrens. The sequence continues at coordinate 187,603,340 of NW_028327174.1, forward strand.
TAATTCTATTTAAAATGTCCACTTTCATCAATTTTCTCAGGGATTTTCCTTCAACTCCTGGGTTTTATAGTTGGAGTTAGTAGCAGTCTATGAAAGCATCCATGAGTGGGGACTTAAGGCAAATTTTAGAGAAATAATGATCTGTTTTCAATGAAAGGAGATGCCAAAAACTATAGTATTAAAGCAAATAGATATCTGTGTATCATAATTACAAATGTAAAATAAAAAGCCTTCTAAACATCTCTGAAATTCCTCCAGCCTCATAAACTTAGGCTATTGGATTCTTCTGGTGACAGATTCCTTCATTTGGCTGTGGCTTACCTTGACTAGAAAGCCTAATCTTTTGTTTAAATAAAAATATCAAGTTCAAAATGGAAAGCATGCTGAAAATTTCCTTGTTGCCTGTCAAGACCCACTCTCTCCCCTTTTCTACTTTGCTCTGTGCCAGGAGGCTGACCTCTATGGACTGTATTAACTAGCTCCCTTGTCCTCTGGCTTCTAGCAGATTTGACCAATGGGAAGAACCAGTGGGACACCCATGCAGGACAAGTGAGAGGTTGTATTCATTTCCCCAGCTCTCTCCCTGATACTGTGGTTTGGCAGTGATCATAGTCCTCTTCCTAAGATATGTTCCTCCTATTGGTGGCCTTCTCCTATGGCTACACATCTCCCAAGGCTCAGGTAAGGGCTCTTTCTCTTGCCCTTGGCCCAGGAGTGGAAATGGCCTTGTTAATCTCTGGTTCTTTGCCAGCACCTGTTGCTTTCCCCGAACACCGCCCTCACCTCTGTAAATAGCCACGTGGTTAACTCCCCTGCCTTTCATTCCTTTTGAGTGCTGAGACCTGCTGGGACTCTGACTGATGGATGGATAAGGGAAAGAAGGCCAGTTAGGGAGTCCGGAAGCTTCGTTCGTGCTCCTAGCTCAGGTTCTACTTTGACAGGTGATCTCAGGTAAATCCTTTCTACTTGCTGGTTCTCATCTGTAAAAAGATCAGTTGGACAAAATTAGAGGAATTCCTATTTTTTTGCTCATGTACCTCTAAAAGAATTCTCAGAAACCACATAACCACATATTTTAAAAAGTTACCATCACTGTTTTAAATAGTTGTAAAGGTTGTAATGCCCTGCATATTGTAAATATTAGCATTTAAAAATAAAACTGTTACAGCATTTAAAAAATATATCCAATGAAATTTAAATATCATAGTCATTTTATACCTATCATCATCCATTTTTTAAAAATACATGAACAAACTCTTAACAGCTAGAAATTTTACAGTGTTCTTCTTTCTCCTTTAAATCATTTTTCCATTCTACTTCCCCCACAGAATTTTATAGGAATGTAATATATTTTTCTGCGTGTAAGTTTCATATGGATTATTTTAGCATAGTCTCTAAATCAAAAATGTTCCTGGATGGAAATTTTAAAATGTTTGCATTTCCTCTGATCATAATGCTCTTAGGGTTGAACATTCTCCTGAACTGAATCGTCAATACAATTCTAAGATACAGTTGATCACACTTTTGATAATTGTTAAACATAGAAAGTAAAATTAATGAAAATTTGTCTTTTAATTAGGTGGATAGAAGAGGGGTTGTGGTGTCTTGGTTAGAGGAAACTCTGCTCCCTGATATTTGGAATGAGCCCTAGGTTTGGTGCCCTAACCCCCACCCCCAACCCCCAACCCAGGCTTTACCACCCCGGGCAATGCCCCACAGTAAGATTTGGATGAGTAAAATACACCTTTATTTTATCAAGTGGGAGATGGGCAGCTAGCTGAGAAAGGGAATGTGGGAAAGGAGAACCAGGTTCATGCATTCACATCAAAGTTCTTTGGCCGGTCAGTTGTAGAAAATCATCCACATGGCAGCTGAAAATCTAGAAATGGATTCTCTTAAAGCTCTCTGTGGACAATTCCCTTCACCGAAGCTTTGGGTCTCTATTTGCTCATCTGAAAACTGGGGACGCCTATAGCTCTCCCTCATGGGGAATCTTTACGAATTAATTGAAGTAATGTATATAAAGCACCCGGAACGTGACAAACAGTACATCCAGAAAGGATCAGAGGATTGTGGAGGTGTCTCCTGGCTCTGACCTACCTGCTGAGTGTGATCTGTTTCCCTCCACTGAAGCCTCCCCCCTGAAGACCATGGGAACTGTCCTGATGTCTCTGAGATGGAAAGCAGAATGCTCCACCCCTTTTAACTATTTTGGTGGGGGGAGGGGTAAGTTTTACTCTCTATATAACCTTTTCCCAATGTTTTCAAAAGGTATCAGACTATATTTATCCACAGATGGCGATATCTGCCACCTCGGGAGGCGATAATTCCAGTGTACCCTCATGGTAGAAGACAGGGGCCATGGAGGTGTAGGTTTGGAGGCCACTGTGGCTACTTAATAGAACTCCCCCACTTCTCAGAGAAAGAATTCTAATCAGACTATGTGAGCCCAGAAAAATGACCATTCCTGCTTTCCAGGAATGGGAATAAAGTGTATATCCACTTATACCCTCCTGGCAAAACTAGGGCTGCCTAGGGGTCAATTTTGAATCAAACAAGCCAATGTTTGAGCTTTCTGCCTGAGAGACAAAATGAGGCATTGATATGCTAAGAAGCTGCTAACTGAGTCAGTTGTGCTGTTGGCGGGCTCTGATGTGACACCAGGCTAACATTATTGCTCAGACACCGGGCTTAAACAATGCCCACCCTGCTGACTCCCACTTTGCCACCAGAAAGGCAGCCTCCCCAGCACATCTACACGTCGACAGACTGGCGGGTTGAGTTCTGGATCCTCAGTTTCATTTCCTACTGATACAGAGAAATGCTGCTCCTTTCCTTTACAAAGAAACTGCTTGTGCCTCTTGCCCCTGGTTTGGTTTCAACCTCTTTACCATCTCTCAGAGCACGACTTTAATTTATGGACTCCTGGGCAGCTTTATATAAATGATTCTTTTTACTTTGAAATTTAGTTTTGTTCTGACATTTTTTTGAGAAGCAAGAAAATTGGTGGTAGATGTGGTCAATTGATTGTATCAACGGCCCCAGTTCTTTATCCCTCCCTGTATTCATGCCTTGGGCCATGTAATGCAGGATTCTGACTCTGGGCCCAGTTGCGGGACTTGTTTTGGCCTGTGCATGCTTATAAATATAATTTAGGCAGAAGCTTGAAAAGTGCACACACAGTTGGGCTTGCCTGCTTTTCTCCTCCACCATTGCCAAGTGAAAGTGCTCGGCTCGCCTGCTGGAGGATGAGAAATGTGTGGACCAGACCCATGTGCCCCGAGTTGTTCCAGCCACAACCAACAGAGATCAGCTAAGAGCCAGCCAACCCCAGCCATGTGAACAAGCCCGGCCAAGACCAGAAGAACCTTGCAACTGGCCAGGGGACTCATGAACTAAATCATACTTATTACTTTAAGCTACGGAGTCTTAGGGCTATTTGTTATGTAGCAATGTATTGGTGAAAGAGAATAAACATCGTGGCAGACTTACCCTCCAGGAGCAGTATCCAAGGGATCATTGAACCCACGTGCAACATCTCCCAAAGACCCTGGAAATTGTGATAAAGGAAGGAACCTTACCAGGGAGACTGAAATGCTTCCACTATGCAGGTGGGAGATCTGTGTCAGTGAGGCTGAGGATATAGCAAAGTAAATATCAGTACAGGCTCTACATTTGGACTCCGGGATCCAAAACCCAGATGCACTTAGGAGCTCTGTATCCTTGGGCAAGTTTATTTGACCTCTTTGTGCCTCAATTTCCTTATTTGTTAACACAGGGAAGATAATAAATACTACCTGCCTCATCAAGTTGTTACAAAAATTAATGGTTTTAATGCACTTAACATAGCTTATTGTAATCCCTAGGAAAGTATTTGCTAAATAAATAAATAAATAAATAAATAAATAAAGTGAGACTTTATTTATACCCACAGGTTAGTAAGTAAAAGCAGGTCTTGAGCACAGGTCATTATCCACGATAAAGCCAAAAGGTGGAAACAGCCCAATGGATGAATGGATAAACAAAATATGGTATATACATACAATGAAATATCTTTCAGTCTTTAAAAAGGGATGCAATTCTGATACATGCTACATCGTGAATGAAGCCAGACACAGACTAACAAATATTGTATACTTCCACTTATAGGAGGTACCTAGAGTAGCTGGGAGGAGGTAACGGAGAACTGTTTAATGAGTACAGAGTTTCAGTTTGGGATGATAAGAAGTTCTGGCCATGAATAGTGGTGATCATTACACAACAATGTGAATGTACTTACCGTCACCGAACCATGCACTTAAAAATGGTTATAATGGCCCTGACTTGTGCAGCTCAGTGGATTGGGCATCGTCCTGCAAACCGTTTGATACCCCGTCAGGTCACATGCCTGGGTTGCAGACCAGGTCCCCAGTTGGGGGCATCCGATTGATGTTTCTCTTCCTCTCTTTTTCCCTCCCTTCCCCTCTCTCTAAAAATAAATAAAATCTTTTAAAAAGTGGTTATAATGGTAAACTTTATATTATATACATTTCACCACAATAAAAAAAGAGTATTTCTTCTCTTGATGCTGATATTCAAGAATTTGGTTGAGCCAAGAACCAATCAGCTAATATTTTTGTTGCCTAATCTAACATATGTAATAGGCCGGGTTGGCCACACAGAAACCATTAACTTTGTCCCTCGCCTCATGGACTTCATAGTCAAGTTGGGGAAATGGAATGTTAAAATAATCCTCATTAGCAGGACCCAGAGAGTTTATAATTACTGTATTACCGGTAATACAAGGCAAGTTGAGTGCCATGCCAGGTGATGAGCCAATGACTGCTAAGAACTTGAGAGGTGTGGGCTTGTTAACAATACAGATATTTGGGCACCTTTCCAGGCCTATTAATTCAGAATCTAGGAGTTTGGGGGTGTGTGAGTAGAGGCTGGGAAATCTTTTTCACAAGCTCCTCCCACATGATTCAGATTGAGAATCCTTCAAAACCACACACAGTGAAATCAATTTAAAAGAAAAACAGCCTGTTTGAAGAATTAGATCTTATTGATAACACCGATAATTGCAAAAACTGCAAAATATTTTTACTCAGTAGAAATAAGCAACAGAAAACAAAACTGACAAAAACTAATGCTACACACAGTATAGATTGTGACTGACTAAAAATTGATGGAAGGACCTAAATCTGCTTGGCAAAATGTAGATCACAAAATTTGCCTGAGAAAATTAGACCCGGTAGGAATAATGGTCACAAAAGAAAACTCATATTGTTAGAAAAAAATAATCAGCAAAGTTTGATGTGGACAAACCACCAATCGATGTATCAAATTTTGTTGTCAAATATACAATGAAAATGATTCATTCTGATGAAAGTACAGTAATTTCTGTGTAGGTCTTCTAGCTTTTCAAACATTTCAGATATATTACTTTTCTTAATTTTTATTTGAAATAATTTCTAAAAGTTATATAGAAGAGTTGTAAAAATAGTAGACAAAAAACTCTTGCATACCCTTTACCCGGATTCACTAATTGTTAATACACAGTCATGTATTACCACTTAATCACATATATACAATATATGTACATAAATAGGTGTATATGTAGATTTTTATATAAAACATACATAATTTTTACTCTTGAACCATTTGAGAGTTGCAGACATCATGTCCCTTTTCACCAAAAGTAAGCAAGAACATCATACAACCCCAAGATATTTATCAATTCAGAAATTTAATGCAAGTAAATACTAGTATCTAATATCCTACCATATTAGAATTTCACCAATTGTCCCCATAATGTTTTTTTATAGCAATTTTTTCTTCACTCTGAGCTAGAGTCTGGTTCCCACTTCCTCTTTGCCTTCAGTTGTCAGACTTCTTTAGTCTCCTTCAATTTGAAACAGTTCCTCAGCCTTTCTTTGTCTTTCATAATGTTGACATTTTTGAAGAATGTAAGCCAGTTGTTTGGTAGAATGTCCCCGATCTGGGTTTATCTGATGTTCCCTCCTGTTTAGATTTGGGTTATACATTTTTGGCAAGAATTCTATGTAGGCACTGTTGATTCTTCTCAGTGCCTCCCATGAAGAGGTACATCATGTCCACTTGTCCATTTACTGATGAAAGATATATTGCATTTCACCTCTGGGCCTCACTCTCTTCATCTGGTCATGGAGATCACTGAGGAGTGTAACTGAATGGTGTCATGGCCCAGACATGCTCCACCGACTGGGTAGTTGTGCCATTGATACAAGCCATTGAGATCACATCATCGTTAGTAACATGATCACTAATACCTAGGATACCTACTGTGTGCTGGCATTCATTTTCTTTTCTGACCCTCATATAAAACATGCATGCATAATGTTATTATTCCATTTAACAGTTAAGGAAACTGAGGCTGAGAGACAGTAACGTGATGTGCTCAGGCACACATGGCTGGAAAAGGACTGAGCTAGGATTTGAACCCAGCGTGGTCTGAGTCCAGAGTCTGAGCCCTGCACTGTACCGCACTGTCACCTCATCCCAGTGACAATGTACCACGTGGCAGAAAGGACAGATTAATGCACCACTTTAGGGGGCTCCAGGTGACATGAGTAGAAAACAAGATGGACAAGCTTCTGCCATCCCCCTTCCTCGTCCTTCCTTCTGCTGGCCTGGGTCCTCCTCCATTCTGAGATCCAGCAGAACTAAGGTCAGGATTGCTGCTGTACTGGGGACATAAACTGCTAGACTTGGGACAACTGCCTCCAAAGCTCAGTGTGGCTCAGCTGGTTGGGCATTGTCCCGTAAACCAAAGGGTTGTGGGTTTGATTCCTGGTCAGGCACATGCCTGGATTGCAGGTTCGGTCCCGGGTCAGAGCATAGATGAAAGGCAACCCACTGATGTTTCTCTCCCTTTCTTTCTTCCTCCCTCCCCCTCTCTCTAAAATAAAAAAATTAAAAAAAATTTAAAAAACAAGAAAGAAAATTCCAAGGCCAAAGCAAGATGACTTAGAGACTGTCAATTTTGATTCCAATCACCAGAAAGTTCCACAGGGACAGCTAGAGCACTGTGGAGAGAGAATAGCTTGAATCAGACTGAGCTGCCACTGGCTGTTTGGTCAAGGACTTGAGCCTCCAATTTCTTATCCTTAAAATGAGGGTGATCGTACCTTGCCTGCCCACCTCAGGGAAGTAGTGGATCAGAAAAAAATACTGCCATCTTGTTTGGTAAATTGCTGAGAGATTTTGTAAGGCTGGATTGTGCGGTTCTCTCCTGTTGTGCAGAGACTCAGGGAGCCCAAGTCTCCTTGGAGGGGCTGTCACAAGAGAGCGCTTCCACTCTGGTTTAGGCTTAATAAAGAAACCCAGCTTGAGGAAAAAGACACCATTTTGGTGAAGTTCCTGCCTTATTCTCTTCCACACCCTTTAGAACCTATTGTTTCACACAAAAGGCATCTTCTCCGCCAAGATCTACCCACACGATTTGAGCCAAGCCCCAGGTTTTCTTTGGGACCCAAAGGCTACTTCTGAGGCAACTCTGTCTCCTCGTTCCCCTCACCACCTGTGACATGAGCTTGATATATACTTGCCACCCTCATTCAACAAGATCTCACCATCTTCCATCCTCGGTTACCCCAGCGGCTCCAGACTCCAGCAGGAGGAAATATACCTTTTGAGCATGTCTGTGCGTCAGGACCTAAGCGTGGCACCTTTACATCCCTGACCTCAGCAAATCCTCACAGTCCTATGTGAGGTTCAATATGTGAGGGGTCTGCCCAGCCCAGCACATCTTCTCCTGGGGTGGATCTCAGAAGTCTCTGTGTATTGGGTGAGCCTGCTCCCCTTGGTCATCAATAATTGGTTCCTATGGCACCTGAGCCAAGCTTGGTCAATCACATTCTCTGTCCTGAGAATCTGAATCGGAACACAGAAACACTGGTCAGTCCGTGTTGGCACTGAAGGGACAGTGGGGTGGCCATTTGGACTGTGAGCCTAGAGAAGCAGAGAGTGCCCACCTGAGGGAGGCAGGAAGAAAGGGAGGATGAGAGGTAAGAGGCAGAGACAGAGAGAATGAATTAGGATTGAGATGTCAAGAGACCTATGGCCCACAGTGATGACGAGAGCAAGCCCAGGTCCTGATGATTTTCTAGTGCCTAGCTCCAAATCTTCCCCCGCCCCTTTTTTTAAGGTATTTTATTTATTTATTTTTAGAGCAAGAGGAAGGGAGGGAGAGAAACATGTTGTGTGGTTGCCTCTCACACACCTCCACCTAGGGACACAGTCTGCAACCCAGGCATGTGCCCTGACCAGGAATCAAACCAGCAACCGTTTGGTTCACATGCCAGTGCTCAATCCACTGAACCACTCCAGTCCGGCTGCTGGCTCCACATCTTCTTTAGGCTTTGCTTCATTTTCCCTCTTTGGGTACCACAATCTACCTCCTAATTTAATAACACTTTCCTTCTTCTTCTTCTTCATTTTTTTTTTTTTTTTAGTTCAGCATGATTTTCTTACTACTGGTTACAACGGAAAGAATGTTGGTAAGACTGGTAGGTTTTAGATCCCCATTTTACCGAGACAAACTAGGCTCAAAGATTAAGCCACAAGCCCAGGATCACACAGCTCGTCAGTGGCTGAGAAACACGTGTCTCTGTGAATCCAATTGCTGACATGCATGGAGTATGTACTTTATGCCAGGTGCTTTCTAAAAGCATTACATGTGTTATCTCATTGCATCCTCAGAGCACCCCCATGGGGGAGATGCTGTCAGCACCATTTGAAAGATGAGGAAATGGAGGCAAGGGGAGATTGAATTATTTGCTCAAGATCATTAGCATGCAAGGGCCAGAGCCAAGGTTGGAACCCAGGAAGTAGACGGGATCTTAAAAATTAAGCCAAACAGGTGTTAATGCAGCAGTGCTGGTTCTGGGGACAGCAGGTTGGGCATGGCAGGGGTCAGAAGTTTCCAGAATTTGATAAATGTAGGTGTGTTGAATTGAATTATGGATCCTTAGAGAATGGGTAAGCCCTCGGAGGTCCCTGCTGGACTGTTTCCACCTAATGAAAGTGTCTATTCCTGGCAGCTCTGGCCAATGGTCATCCCGCCCCTGTGTTATGGTACCTCGGTTCCATCACCGAGCAAGTCGGGTCTAGTCCCTTGGGCTCTCACTAAATACTTGGCTCCTCTCCCTGTCCTTCTCCCCCTAGTTAACCCTTAGTTAACTTCCCAAACAGGGATAAATCATAGCTCTGGGGGACTGCAGAGTTTCCTCTACGGTTTGAGAAATGTGTGCATTCATTTAGAAACTAGATTTTGTCAGGAAGAGAGCAGGCTCAGCCCTGGTCCCCTCAGCATAACTTTCATGGCCCAGATGGAGAGAGTGAAGAAGGGACAGACCCTCCAGGCCTGGGACCCATGTGGAGGACATGCCTGTCCATGGTGGTGGTGGTGATTGAACGCACTCTGGGCTCCCTGAGGGGACGTGCTGACTGAGAGAATGTCCAGTTCCTATGGCCCATAGGTGGAAGACAAGCAGAAAGGGCTTGCTGTGGTTCCAGAAAGAGAAGGCCAAGAGGGACCCATGAGGATGTTCCCAGCGAGAGGTGCCTGGAAGCAGGCTGCAGGTCATTTCAGTTTGGTGTAATTGACCCTCGTGAGGAAATGATGAAAGCCAGAGATTTTCTCCCCACAAAATGTACATATAGACATAAATTTGCTTAAGACACATATTGCTTAGTTCATGTGTCCCCAAACCTTTCAAGGTCTCTATTTAAAGAGCCCTGATCCAGAGAGCCCCTGCAGTCTGACTAAGTTCCCTGAGAGGTAGGGTACTTCTACCCAGCCTTCCAGCAGGATGTTAGTCCATAGGCTGAGTAGGGCCCTTCCTCTTTTTCCTTCACCTGCGCATTTCGCTGTATTGCAGTGATTTTTAAACAAATGTGGTCCTGAGACCAGCAGCTTTAGCATCACCTAGGAACTTGTTAGAAATGCAAATTCTAGGTGGGGCCCAACAACCCATCTTTGCACAGGTCATCCCAGCGATTCTGAGGATCGTTCAGGTTTAAGAAGGGCTGCTGCAAGCAATTCCGGCTCTATGGTGTGTCTGCCCTACTACCCATAAAGTGCTGGGTGCATAGTAAGTTCTCAATGAATATTAATTGCATCACGTTTTCCTGACTCCCAGCACAGGCTTTTTTCCCGTTTGATACCCTACAGCTCTGAGTCTGGTGACTGAGATGCATTGTTATTTGGGTCTAGTTTCTTTCTATTCCAGGGCCTAAGGTCAGGCTTAGCTCCACTAGGCAGAGGAAAGGGCTTGGCCTTGAGGAAGGTGCCCAGAAACCTTCGCACAGTATGGAGTCAGAGACATCAAAGCTGGTCCAGGCAACATGTCCTCAGCTACCTGGTTGACTGGTGGATGGAGCAGGTTGGGGGCAGGCAGGCAGGGGGCTGACAGGCCAGCATGTATATGCCCAGGGCTCATGGGAGCCCAACTCTGACAAACTCTGCAGGCTGCCTGCCCTTGGTGCCTGTCTTACACCAGCTTTGGCCAAAGAACATACTTGCCAGGCTGGCAGGAAGGGAAATGTACACTTTTTAAAAAATGACTCTCCAACTTTTGAGGGATAGGGAAAACAGTTAGAAGATTCCTCCTAACCTCTTGTGTTTGTGTGTGTGTGTGTGTGTGTGTGTCTATTTGGTCCTGGTAAGAGTGTGTCTCTTAATTCTATGTTTCCTATGCAGGACTACATTCCCACATTTTCATTCTTCAGAAAGAGGAAGTGTCTTCTATACAGTCCCTCTGTTTCCTGACATTTAAAAAATAATAACATTTCTGGGGAGTGCAGAAAAATAATTTCTGTAACCCCTTTTGCCTCATATCCACTCCATCTATTTAAACTTAAAAATTTTTTTCTTAAGGTGGGGGCAGTGAAAAGATACTTGTTTATTCTTAATTTCCAATGCTTTTCTTTTTAAAAGTATAGTTATATTTTTCTCTTGAGGAGGGGCAAAGAAAGATTTCTCTAATGTCATATATCAGCAGTTCTTCAAATTTTTATTATAAAAATCAGTCAATTGCGGGAGATGTAGGATGGATCCAGTAATCCCTCTTGTCTCTTTAGGGAGTAGGTCCCTCACACTTAACTTTTTTTTTTTTTTAATTGACGTTTTGGGGCAGTTGAGGACAGAAAAAAAAAAAAAAATCTCCTTTAAAACTTCCCAAGTCACAAGGTGGCAGTTCCTCAAATTTAAAAAAAATCTGATTTTTTAGGGTGTTGGATAGAATTATTCTTGTTCACCTTTTATTTCACATAGAAACAGTTTCTCAAGTTTTTCTTTTTAACATAAATTTGATTGGGGGATGTAGGAGGGGGTTAACCCCCCCTTAAACTTTAAGCTTTCTTGTCTAACATCAAGCCATTTCTTCAAACTTTTATTTTTAAAATAAATGTTCTTTGAATTTTTTTTTTTAACTGGGGTAGATAGAAATACTCTGCTCACTCTGCATTTCATATAATTATAAAGCAGCTCCTTAAATACTTATCTTTAAAACCAGTCTGATTGGGGGTCTAGAAAGAGTCCCCTTAATCCCTCTTGTCTGACATAAAGCCAGCTCTTCAAACTTTTATTTTTAAATGACATTAGATTTTTTTGGAAGGGCGGCAGAGGCAATAGGAATATCTTCATGGAGTTTTCAGATTCTTCCATAAGACCAGCTCTACAAAGTTTATTTTAAAAATCAATCTGATTTTTGGGGGTGGGTGGTGGGAGCAGAAGAGTTCCCATTAACCCCTTGTGTTCCACTGAGAGGCAGCTCCCCAAACTTTTTTTCCAACGTGCAAATGACTTTTCCGAGGGGCTGCAGAAGGGGGGGAGGGCAGAAGGGCGTTGGGGGGCGGGCCCCGGGGGCGCGCGGAGGGCAGGGCGCGGCGCGGGAAAGTTTGGGGGGCGGGTGCTCCGCGGCCCCGGGGCTGGTGGGCGGGCGGCAGAGGCGCGCCCGGGGGCCGGCCGGCTTTGTGTGCGGCGCGGAGGCCGAGGCCCGGAGCTCGCGGGCCGCGCGGCGAGGCCGGCCCGGGGGCGGGTAGGGCGGCGGGGGGCGACGGCGGCCCGGCGGGGGGCGGCTCGGCGGCGGCGGCGGCGGCGGCGGCCGGTGCGGGCCGGGGGTGGGGGCGAAGGCCGGGCGCCCCCACCGCGCGCCCCCAGCGCCCCCGCCCCCCCGGCCTGAGCGGGGCGGGCGGAGGAGGGAGCGGCAGCAGCGGCGGCGGCAGCGGCGGCGGCGGCGGCGGCATTGTGCGCGCATCAGCAGCCCGGCCCGGGAGGAGCAGGACGCGCCGGGGCCGCCTCCTCCCGCACGGACCCATGAACCAGCCGGGCGGCGCGGCGGCTCCGCAGGTACGACGCGGGGCCGGGGGCATGCACTGCGCGGGGGACCCCGGGGGGCCGGGGCCCGGGGCGCTGCGCCACTTCATTGCAAGATTTGCCAAATGCAAAGTGCTTGGGCACGTTTGCGGGCTTTTTGTGGGCGCTAACGGGAGGGTCGGGGTCTGGATAGCCCCCTTCGGGCGTCGCGGGGTCCAAGGAGGGTGGGGGAGACGATGGGGTCTTTTCGGACCCCCAACTCGGCGCCCTCTCCGGCCCCGGGCTCGGACCGGAGCCCAGAAAACAAAGCGGTGAGAGAACAGAGCAGCCATTTCAGTTTGGACAATTCACATTTTGCAAAAATGCAACCCCTTCCAGCTCTCCCCCCTCCCCTCCAAATTTGCAATTTCCCCCTGACCCTCTCAGCGCTCCGGGTTTCTCATGACCCCCCGGGAGGTTTTTCCTCTCTGGACCCCCATCTTTGCAACAATCTTTTTTTTTTAGGCCATATTTCCCTTTCTCATTTTTTTTTTCTAATTTTTCTTCAAACGGTAGTTTTTTCCCATTAAAACGACGCCACCTAGAGGATACTATTTTGTAAATAAAAAAAGAAATTAAAATTGAAAAGAAATATTTTTTATTTCTTATTTTTTCAAAAGTTTACACTATAAGGCAGTGGAGGGGAAAGGGATTCTTTTTTTTCTTTTTTTCCTTTTTGGGGTGAAAATTTTCACTTTGACCTTTCCAGGAGCATGAAGACAATTTTTATTTCTGAAGCCAAATCCAGATAATATGTAAATGAAAATTAAGCTGGTATTTGAATGAATTCAGTGTTTGAAGGGATGAAAGCAGAAAGCCTCCTAAAACCAAAGTCAATTTTGTTGCCCAACTCATTTTAGTTTGAGAAAAAAACTGACTGAAATGAGGAAAGGAGGGAAATTGTTGAGTTTAGGGAAAACTGGGAGAAATTGGCTTTATGAAGCAATTAGAAATTGTACTTCATTGTAATTTGGAACTTGTTTAGCTCAGCGGGCAAAATAGACTAATTTCACCATTTGGGAATATTTAAGTTTCTCTGTTTCCAAGAAGGAACGATCTGAAAGAGAAAATAGACCCTAAAATGTTGGCTTTGGACACACCCAGAAATTGTAGGGTTTTTTTTTTTTTTTTAAATTTTGTATTTACATTTTACTGCATTTAAAATCCAAGGTTCTAAAGAAAAACAGAACTGGAAAAGTTAGAGTGAAATCCTCTCTTTTTTCCCCAGCGTTTGTTGGGTTTTGTGTTATTTTGTTTTGTTTCGATGAAATAATTAGGACTGTTTTCTGATTTTGTTTTCTGAAAGGTCTAGGCATTTCTTTTTGTTGTTGTTTATTCAGAAAATGTCAGGAACCTTTTCTGAGCAATATTAAGTGGAAGAAATGTAAATTCATTACATTATACAAATTGAGTAGCCCACAGATTTGTAGGAGAGACCGCCATTAAAATAAGATATGCATAATTAACATTATTATGAAAAAACTAACAGTGGATTCACAGAAGCTCATTTTTTAATGACATACAACTGAATCAGTTGATAAAGACAAGGCTTGAGGAATTCTTGGAGGAAGAAAATTTTCCCTTTTCTTGTGCTTGCTCACTCTTCCAATTTGAAAAATTTATTATTTAAAAAAAAATCCAAATTGGTTTCAGGCCTCTTTGATTGTGATGTGGGCTTGGTAGTTTATTAACATTCGTATTTTTTTCCACAAATTTGATTACTTTCAATGGGGAAGAAAAATCCATTAGCCTCTATCATCTTAGGTTATTTGTGATTTTTTTTTTTTAAGCATAAATTTTACTGACTTAAGAAGGAAAGATAAAAAGGGAAGGGCAGAAAGGAGATGAAAATTCTGATTCTTATCCACCTTCTCTTTTGGAACACTTTGCTAAAAAAAAATGAGGTAAAACACCAATTCATCTGATTCTGGCATCAAAATTTAATTTTTTTTTTTTTTTGAAAGAAAAAATCAAAATACAAACAAAAGCCAAACCCAAAGGTACTTGCCTTTGGAACATGAAAGCACATATGCAAATAGCATTTGATGTATTTTTTAGCCTTAAAATGGATCATATGAACGTGAGCAAAAAAAAAAAAAAAAAAAAAAAATTTTTTTAAGAAGACAAATATTGACCGAATTAAAATTTAACAGATAGATGAAAATAAGATACCCACCCAAACTTGGAGGGTTATTTGTGATGAATTACTATCTGATTGAACTTGCTGGGGATTTTGAACCAAAAACAAAAACAAAAAAAGTTCCAATTTTTCTGTCCAAAAGGGGGGGAATATTGTCAGCATTTGTCGGGTGGGATCTTGGGTGGGGAGCTGATGATGGGTCACACAGGGCTCGAACAGGAATCCTGGTGCCCCTTTCGCCAGCCACCAGATACCTTGGAAGAAATGGTAGCCCCAGTCCATGGATTCCCAACCCCGTTTTGGAGAAATTCCTATTTCTAAGGAGCTATAAATTCTGTGAAATATATTTGACAGTGGCAGAGGTTCGACATTTCCCATCATCGCCATTGCATTTGGGAGATTTTATTTTTTTAGTAACAAAATCCTTCAGGGCTGACTGGCCACATTCTGAGATATTTGGAATGAGCTTTCTTTCTTTTTTTTTTTTTTAAGTAGCATAATTACATTTTTTTTTTTCTGTTGAATTATTTAGGCCGATGTCTAGGACAGTCAAAGAATTTATAATTTCCAAGGGCTCTGGTGGCCTCCTGAGACAGTAGGCCTGGGTTTAGCAAGAGATAGAAGAGAGCTATGCCCTGGCCTGGGGAGGGATGGGTAGGCACCCCTACCAGGCATCGGAGAAAAAGTCAGAGTTGTAGATAACAGGTTATTTCTGGTACAAGGAATAAAAATAATTGCAGCATGTCCCTTTGTGTGTCCTGACTCTCCTGACACACAACTCAGATGCCTTCATTACATTCTGCTGAAATTTTGTTGTGTTGTCTACATTTTAAAGGGAACTCCTGGCTAGAAATTGGAAATCATTTCTGTTGTGTAGACCTGTTTTACCCTTGGGGGAAAAAAATGTTTATTCTGATCATGTTTGTTGTAGAGGAAATAGAGGTGCATGATGGTACTGTTGGAGGCGGGGCCAGTTTTCTTTTGTTTCTATTGGCGTCTCTCAGGATTGAGATCTGACCTGGGCTTTGCCTCTTTCACCTCCTATTTTTAGATGGAAATGCGACCAGAAATGGATATACGAGCTAATTTTTATTAGTCCATGTCTGCTCACCACACTCTCTCAGAATATTGGGCAAAAAATCTGGCAAATTGGACTTGAGGGGTGGTAATTTGATGATGGGCTGAGTTATTTTGGTGAAAGATCATTTATACTCACTTTCACAGTAGAGACTCTTATTACTTAATGTTTTGCTTCCCTGCCTAGGAGTTTTTTTTTTTCTAATAAGGTTTGAAATTTCAAGGGCCTGCTTTATAGCTTGACTTTGGACCAAGCAAGGAAACAGGGTTTGCTTATACTTGAGTCTTGCACAGTGGTGAACTTGAACAAGGCCTCTTGCTTTTTGCAGAAGGCAAGCAACAAAGATGGCTGGTCAGTGGAAGGCTGACCTCTCCCTGGTCCTAGAAAATAAATAGGCAATGGTTTGTTTCATTTGAGAAACAGAGTGTAAAAACTCCTTCATTGTCAGATACGATTTCACCCCACCTTTGACTCCACTCTTGGAACGCAGTTTCCTCTGACCCTAGAACCCTCATGTCTTCTCCTTGGTGGGGTGATAAGAGCTTCCTTGCTGTGTTCCACTAGATGTAGAAACCTGACTTTCCATGGTCATGGAGAAATTTGAATTTTTTCTGTGTTCTTGTAGTGTTTCATGTCGATTGTGTTTCCTTCCTGCTGATATAAAGTAAGGTAGATTTGTGGGTTCCCAGGAATCCTAGCTTTCTCACAGTTTTGCTGTATGACCTTGGACAAATCACTTTTTCCTTCCGAGCCTCAGTTTTTGCATTTATAAAATGAGATCTTGGGATCAGAACAACAACAATTATAAATAGGTTTCATCGCTGATTCTGACTCCAAGCTGCCTGGATCCCTGTGTTGAGAAGGATTCTGAGGTCACGTTCCTATGCCCACATCCTGGAGACTGGGGTGCAGTGTCTGCCACAGAATGGGGAGTGCACCTCTTATTTACCATACCTAGGTAGGCTGTGTCACGACCCATTAGTGGGTTGTAAAATCAGTTTGTTGCATCACAACCAGCATAAAAAGATAGAGTAGAATACAGGGGAACACAGAACAGCAGAGGTGTAGCACGATCCTGAAGGTAAGTGTTGTCTCATGAAACTCTTCTTTTATTTATATTGGCTGATGTAGGGACATCATGAGAAATGAAATTAATTGCTGCTGTGAGTCATGGTTAAAAAGAGACTGAAGGGTGCTGGACTACGTGATCCACCATGATGTGCTGCAACTGTACCTTGCTGCTTATACTTGTATTTTTCTCATTTATTATCTTAGCTGACTTTTATGTGAACCCTGTGGGGCAGGTGTCCTGGGCCACATGTTTGTCCCCTGGTTGAGCCTGCCTTCAGGGCCACCTGTGAAGAAGTCTCAGCTGCATGGTGGTCAGGCTCACACCCCAGCTTGCCGGCCTTGGATGAGACCTGAAGGACAGGTGCTAGAGTGAAGGCAGCATCTTGGCCAGATTTTCTTGATGGAAGGGAGATTTTGAGTTATTTGGAATCCCTGTCTTGGTGGGAGGGAGAGCTGTCACAATTACTTTTATTTCTCACTCATACTTCAAATTGCCAGAGGACTCTTTCTGGAGTTCATGTTTCGTCGTCGTCGGCAGCCGTCCGTCTCGAGAGACGATGGTGTAGCTTCTTAAGAGTCTATCTGCACCGCCGAGAATGGCTGTGCAGTCCGACTCGGGAGTGACATGGTATCTGTCTCCTCCCGTGTTGAATCGACATCTTGCGATGACGCTGAAGCTACAGAGCCTGGGCAGGGTAATATGGAGGGTCTGCTGTTGCCCATGCAGCAGACCCACCCTCTCTTCGCAGCTGAAGGGTCCAAGGGAAAGACGGAGTCGATACAGCTTGGGTTCAGGTGCGCCGCAGGAGTTGCCGGTGTTGACTACAACGTCAAACCGCCTTAGGGACTCCGGCTCCGGATTTTCTGTCGGGGTTTACTCCCTTAGCCTTTCCCCAGAAGAGGTATGCCGCAAGGCAGCGGAGGTTTTTTGGAGTCAGAGTTTTCCTTCTCATGTACCCTGACTGGAAGATCGAACCAGCGACACTTAGCTCGCAGGCCGACGCTCAATCCACTGAGCTAAACCAGCCAGGGCAATGGAGTTCATGTTTATGCTGTATTTAAATTGTAATCAGACTCTGTGTGTGTGTGTGTCTATATTTCTGTGTGTATGCGTTTCCTAAACACTCCAGAACTGCTGTGTTAGTCTCCTCGTCTTTTCAATATGTCAGACCGGTGGTGTCCAATAGAAATATGTCTTGAGCCACACATGTGAGCCACATATTTAATTTTAAATTTTCTAGCAATCCTTTAAAAAACGTAAAAAGAAACAGGTGAAATTAATTTTTCTAATTAGTTTATTTTAACTCAATATATCCATAAAATTATCATTTCAGTATGTCATTAACATAAAAACTATTAATGTGATATTTTACATTCTTTCTTGGGGGCTTGTTAAGTCTTTTCTGATTAGCCACATTTCATGTGTTCAGCAGCTGCATGTGGCTAGTGACTGTATTGGTCAGCACAGGGTCAGACCAGCGTTCCATCTGTCGTTACTGGGTGGCCTCAGAGAGTTAGAGATGCATCTTTCAAAGCTCTTGGTTTTGTTGATGGGACGTCCTTCCTGAGCCCTATCTCCTTGGAGGCATTTCAGTTGATAGCGGTGATGAGTTCCATTCATTTAGCCTCTTCTGGCTGAAGTGGTCCATGCCTCCCTTTTATTTGTCCCAAAGCAGTCTTTGGCCAGGGTTAGGCCAGAATGCTGTAGTTACAAATGACAAATGATGGCTAGAAACTTCAGCATGTGTGCCATTGAGGTTGAGAAGTGCAGGAGGCAGTCGTAGGAGGCAGGTTTTAAGTGAAGCATGGCCTGAAAGGATGAAGGTAAAACGAGACAGTGGGTGGGTAAGACCAGGGTTGGGGTTTGAGAGGAGGGGGAAGAGAGGGCAAAGGTGGTTTGTCAGTGAAGTTCATTTCTGAACTGAAGGCAAAACCACCAGGAAATTCCCCCAGGATAGATAGGCCTTAGGTCAGAAGCATAGAAAATTTCTGGCATTCACCCAGTTGGTGAAATGCAAAGCTGGATTTGAGGTCAACCAGACTAGAATTTGAAATCCAACCTCATGGCACAGGTTAGCTTTGTGTTGCTTTGGGGAAGTCACTTCTGGTTTTGAAACCACAGCTTCTGCATCTGGAAAAAGGGGGATAATAATCTTGACCTTGAAGGGTTGTTTTACAGTTAAATGAAGCAGCACATGTGAAAACACCTGGCCAGTCCTTAGAAAGTGGTCTTTGGAAGGGGGTCAACACTTGTTAGTTATCTCTTGACCCGGTGGCCAGCAGGTTTCCAGTTGGGGAGATTGAGTCCCAATAACAGCGAGTCCCCAAAATAAAACTTGTTGGCTTATCTTTATTGGGCAAAGTTAGGTAATAGCAGAAAAGGTACATCTTTTTGGTTGTTCTTTAAGACAGAGCAGGATAAGACATCTCCTGGGCCTTCTGCATCCTTCTTATCAAAGGTGTTCTCAATGATTTCATTCCAGGGATGCTCTAGCTCCTCCGAATAGTTCTGGATTTGTTTCAAAGCCTGTGGCACAGTGTTTAAAAGCAATAAATCTTAATCCTGGTGAACTGTGTACCTTTGAACCTCTTCTCACGCTGGGCCTGC
The DNA here is from genome assembly GCF_987537825.1 of Furipterus horrens. NCBI lineage: Eukaryota > Metazoa > Chordata > Mammalia > Chiroptera > Furipteridae > Furipterus > Furipterus horrens. Next base: position 187,622,616 of record NW_028327174.1, read on the forward strand.
TGTCTCTAGTGCCGTTTCCCTCTTTCATCTCTGCTCCGTGAGAAACCAGACCGCCTAGAACCACCTGCACGTGCTCTTCTGTGGAGCCCTCCCAAGCCTCCCCAGGTAGAGTTCATCTCCCCCCACTTCGCGGCACTTCCCGGATGCTCTGGACTCAGATGAGAATTGGTTGGTTGCATTTCTGTTTCTCTAGCCAGCTTGTGAGTTCCTTGAGGGCAGAGATCATGGGTTATTCATTTTCGGGTGTGGCACAGAGCAGTAGCTCAGTAAATATTTGATGACTTAATCTTATTTTTGGAAATAGCTCAGATCAGTGGGATTTGAGTCTAGTGAAGAGTAAGGTGACCTCTTTGGGTTTGGTGATTTGGTCAAAACTAGTATTGGATTAGGGAGCTGTAGCACTTTTTCTTAGAGCCGGCTCTGAAGGCATGGCCCCCTGAGAATGGTAAAGCAGAGGGGGCTTGTTGGTTGTGGGAATAATACTTCTTTGACTTTTCCTGTGTCGGGAAATTCTTAAAAAGGTCCCACCCTCTTCACTCTGTTGTATAAACTATTGCGTTAAAATGGCTTGGAGGCCATCTAGGATCAGCATCCAGATGGTCGATGTGCAGGTGGGGTGAATGGGGCTCAGTGTTTCTGAGGAGGTGGGGATGGGGGAAGTTTCGAGGTGGAAGGGGTTCGACAATACCCTGTGGTGCTCTACAAGCTGGTCTTCTTGGCCATGGGCCCAGGAACTGGACACGAAGGGGCCGTTTGCAGAGTCCCCCCAGACACGTGGACCCCTGAAACTTGAAGTAGCTAACTGTGTGATTTGATGTTCAACCAGACTCCATCTTTGATTGGTGTCTGGTGTAGATGCCAAAGATGAAGGAAAATTGAGAACATTCTGTTTATTTGCTTAATCTTTTTTGGTAAGTTTTATAAAACACTGCCATTTTTAACACTTAATGTGTGGATCAGCTCAGCAAGTGAGCACAGGATCCCAGTTGGAGGTAGACCTTATTTCCTCAGTGGTGTGTTCCCATATGTTCCTGTTTCTGAAACTGGGATGTGTGTTACAATAGATGTGATCTGTTAGCACACAGTTTCTGCCTCTTATGTTTTTCTTCTCAAAAAGCTGTTACAAAATCGATGGTGTATCTTGCATCTTGGAATTGAGGAAATAAGAATGTCATGTTCCTGGTGAAGTGGATTGTGAATTTAGGGATTTCCAGTTACGCATATATATATATATATATATATATATATATATATATATATATATATACTTAATTTAACTTCACTTATCTCTTGGTTTGGCAGGACTTCACATTGGGAAGAAGCCTCTGGAACTCTGAGTTAGCATCCCTTTCCCTGTATAACTTGGCTTCTCTAAAAGGTGTTAGTAGCCAGTGGGAGGGCAGTGGTGATCCTTTGTAAACCGTGGCCCTTCTGTACAGCCACATGCATGGGCTGTCCTGCCAGTGGCAGCACATGAGTTTGACATTTCCAAAGGTGGAATGAACAGATTGAAGAGTTCAGGGGCAAGGCCTGGCTCTTCTCTCTGCTCCAGTCTTTATCATTTTGTGATCTTGGCCAGAGTGTTTATTTCCCTGCACCTGTTCTCCTTGTCTGTAAAGTTGGGGTAGTAGTGATGATGATGAAAAGTGTGGCATAGGATTCTTGTAAGAAGTTGTGAGGGATGTGAGAAAAAAAGCTTTGTAAAGGGCAAAGTGCTTTTCACCTACAGTGAGTTACTTGTACACCATGGAATCCAGGAACGGTAAATAAGTAACATACATGGCTCTGCTCCCTATTTCCATGCCTGTGGCAGACGTTGCTAATCGATCATGCCAGTCTTTCCCATTGAGTCTGGCCAGTGGCCTCAGAGTCCTCCTTAGTATGATGCTACTGCTCAGTTGGATTTAGCATGGGATGGACATAAAGTCAATTTGTCATTCTTGATCTAGTGTCTGTCTGTCTCTTTCTCAGAAGTGCGGTGGAGCTCCTTGTCCAAAATCTCAGTGAAGACGCAGAGGTGGAACTTCAAGCCTCAGATTTCTCCTCAAGCAATGCTTTCCCTACTATTTGCACATACATTGTGTCAAAAGGAATTAAAGTTAATTTGGTCCTGAGAAATAGAGGCTCCTGACTGTTATAATTAGACACCCTCGGGGTTGTCAGCAAAGCAGGGCTGGATGACCTGCTTCTCTGCCTGATCCTGGAGTGATCAGGTTTCAAAGGGGAGATACTGGTGGCAGGGCCACTGGGTTGGGCGATGTCCCTTGTTCACTCCTCTAGTGCAGATGACATGGCAGAGGGGCAAAGCAGGCCTTGGGGTCCTTGGATGGTGACCTGAGTTTGCCATAAATTTGCTGTTTACAGACCATAAGACCACAGATCAGTTGCTCAGTCTCTGAGAATCTTAATTTCTACATCTGGGAAATAGGATGGAGTAATCTTTCACAAGAATGAAATGAAATAACATATTTGAAAATACTTTTTAAACCGAAGCCCTAATATGTGTGTGTGTGTGTGTGTGTGTGTGTTTTTTAACATGTGTTCGTTTTTGTAACTAGCACGAATTATTAGTGCTCTGTTGGGTAAATTGTTTAAACCCAGAGTCATAGATGGGTGCCCACAAGGTACATTGGGTGTTGGTCTCAGGTTTAAAAAGTTTGGTAGTTTTAGACCTTGACAGGGTATGCAATCACTTCCTCCCTGCCTCCCATCGCTGTCACATAGGTGACCCGCCTCCCATCGCTGTCACATAGGTGACCTGCCTGGCGGAGGCACTGGCGTTTGGGCCCACTAACACAGCCCACTGCCGCACCTCCCCCCCCTTCCCGCAAGCATCACACAGTGGACTTAAAAGTGCTTCATAAACAGCAAAGGGCTGGAGAAACACGTTGGCGGCGACAACTCCTTTCTTCTCTTACAAGGGAAAGGAGGGAGGCCGAGGTGAGCATGGTATTGAGTTGACAGAAAAAGGATATAAATATTTTGGCTGACAAAGCAGGAGGAGGCTTCATATATAAGCTAAGGAGAATAAATGGAGTCAGGCGGCGCTCGGTTCCCCAGCCTGCCATAGAAAACACAGGAGAACCTGCTTTCTAGTGAAGTGAGCTTTGTGTCAGGGATGGAATCTTCGATTCCCAGGGGCCAGCCCTGGGCCTGTGGGGCGGGGGGCTCAGAGGGAGAAGCAAAACCTGATACCTGTCCCATGGGTGGAAATGACTCCTGCAATGAGGAGGAGGCCTAAGTGTCCCTGAGGCCTGAGTGTGGCCCCTGGCTTGCTGGTAACATTCAAAGTCAGTAGCAGTTTTGGCCACTTTACTGGATGTGTTATTGTCCAAGACAGCATGCCTGAGGGCTGAGCCATTGCCACCTCTCAGCTTTGCGTCTCTGCCAGACAAATCCCAACCAGCCCCAAGACTACTGTAGAGAATTACGGATGTGAGTTTTGATAGGGTGAAATTTTGCTGAGAATGTGCGTTTTCTTTTATTTGGGGCTCAGAGTTCTGCGAGCCAGTCAGACCTAGGCAGGGCACTTGGAATACCCAGGAAGAACAGGTGAAGACATTTTTGGATGCTGGCAATTTTTAATTTTTAATTTTTGTAATTTCATCAGTTGGGAAAAATAACTATAAAATGTACGTGTGTTTATGTGGGTGTTTCTTATAACGTATGCTGGAATAGCAGGAAGTGAAAGCAATCTGGAATAAAACAAACTGGCCTGAAATGAAGCCTCAGGGAAGAGAGACTTCCCAGGGGTGCTGCTACTGGCTTGAGGTGGAACTTGTTGTGTGGCTGGTCTCCTTTTTGGATCAGAGGAGTCTAGAGCTGGAAAGGTAAATTAGGGATCATCTGAACTTGTGCCAGCCAATGTGCATTGCTAACCGCTAGCCACTGTGTCTCTTGGACAGTTGGACTGTGGCCAGCCTGAGTTGGGATGTATTGTAAAAGTCAAGTCTACACCGTTTTTTGTAGACTTCGTGTGTGTGTGTGGGGAGATTGAAAGATCTCAGTAATAATTTTTAAAATATTGATTACAGGTTGAAATAACACTTTATGTAAAATACATTATTCATATTAATTTCACTATTTAACTTTCTTTTTAAACAGTGAAGTGACTAGAAAATTTGAAATTCCCTATGTGGTTTATATTATGTTTTTATTGGACAGTGCAGATGGAAGCCAGCCTGTTCTCCTCAGAGAGGGGGAGTGACTTCCTCAGAGACACACAGCAGCTCCACCAGGTACCTGGACGGACAGCAGGACTCAGGTTGGGATGGAGAAGGAAGGATGATGTGGTGGTGCAGACATCAGTATAACAAGGTGGTTAGAATGAAGGGGTAATGGGAATTTATGAGAGGGCCACACACAGTAAGAGAGAGGGAGGAGAGAGGGAAAGGAGAAAGAGACAGAGAGGGAGAGGGGAGGGAGGGGGAGAGAAATTGATTTTGAGAGATGGAGATTCATAATTTGAGGGGAAAATTAAACTCTTTCCCACTTTGCTTCTCCATTCCCCTAAACATTAATTAACCACTTAGGAAGGAAGAAAGTAAATCTAACAAGGCAGGCAAAAACAAATCTAAAAGATTACCCCCAACAATTTCTCTGCTTGCCAAAGAATTTCAAAATCTGTTTTTTGCAAAGTCTTTGCGTTTTAACTGGGGTTTTTCTGAAAGAGAGTACGGTGCAGGGCATAAAAACCCAGGTCACATTAGGGGTTGTGGATTTTGGGTCCTGGGGCCTGGAAGTCATTCTGTTGCAGAGTTACATCTGTTCTCTGTAATGATTTGGGAAGCAGGGCTTCTAGAAGACCCAGAGGGCATCCTGCTGTAGTGGTGGGCAGGGCAGGTAGCAACCCTGACCTCTGACCTGGTACAGAGACTGGAGCAGGGTGTCTAGCCCCAGGGGGAATAGCAAAGCTCACTTGAACCCAGGTCTCTAACTTTACAGCCCAGTTCTTCTGTTCTTAGTGTTTTGAAAGGCATTTGAGCCCTATGTCAGAAATTCAGCCCACACATTTTTGTTTTTCAATTGGGAATGCTTTCTGTCAAAAGGCTGAAGTTTAGGATTCTTATTTATTTCACTTGATTTCTTGCAAAATAGGATTTTTCTGCCTCGAACTCTAATTATTACCCATATACCAAGTATTTATTATATGCTAGGCACTGGGCTAAGTGTTTAACATCTATTATTTCATTTAATTCAATCACCCTGGAGAGTACAGTTTTGTTTGTTTGTTTTAAATAATAAGGGTATTGAGATTCAGAGGTGAATGGAATTGCACAAGATTACACAGCTAATTAGTGGCAGTTGGAGTCAAGTTCAGATAGTCGTCAAAAGCCAGGCTTACAACAGCCTGTTGAGTCTTCAAAGCCCTAGCCCCAAACATGAGAGTAAAGAAGACTTTAAGGTGACCGTTCCCGTTTTATAGTTGAGGAAGGTGAAGTATCTTGCCCAAGGTGTGGAGTTGGTGATTGGGCTGGGACTTGAACCCAGGTCCTTTAGATGCTCCGCCCATGCCCTCTTGGAAGTTGTACTGAACCGTGGTGTCTTGGGAAGTTGCCCTCCGCACACTGTAGGGCCTGGGTCTGGGCTCTCAGGCTCTCGCTCCCCAGCTCCCAGCAGCGCCTCCGCAGACCAGCGGGTTGTGTGTTTCCTGTGCATAGAGCCTTTAATACCGCGTTTGAAAACAGTTGCAGAAGGTTTGCTGTAATTAATTACATTTGACATACTTGGAATCGGGGCCTCCTGGATTCAGAATGCAAATTTATGCCCAGACAGATGTAAGGTATGCTTGCAGCCAAGCGCTCTGGCACGTCCCAGCCAGGGCCTGCGGCATCGCTCGCTGCTCTGATGGGACTGCTGTCAGGGCCGGTGGGGTGGTGCAGGCAGGACTCACACTCGGGATTCCTGGAGCCCACAGGCTGCTGGAGGAGAAGAACCCGGGTCTCCACTCGGAGCCCTGCTCCTAACTCAGCCATGGTTTGGGGTAATTTTTTTCCTTGTCTTGGGCCTTGGTTCCCGTACTATGTATACAATAAAGGCTGGGATTAGATGATATTAGAAAGCATGATGCTACTATAGTTTGTTCAGGAGCAGCAGGGCAATTAATCCGAGTTGGAGTTTGGAGGGCAGGCTTTTCGAAGTACTTTGGATAAACAGCTGAGGTGGGAAAGGCTAGAAACAGGGAGGTAAGCAGGTGGCTATTGGAACAGACAGGAGAGGCGTACAAGGTCTCGTATTAGCACAAGGTGTTGCTGACTTCCAGGGCTCCTCATAGAGGAGGCACCCGTGCAGCATCAGCGCATCCTCCTGCCCACACACACTTACCCCACCATCTACATTAGATAGTTATTGCTTCGTACCAGATCACCCCCAAACTTAGCGGCTTAAGACAACAATAATGACTTATATTGTCTTTCATGGTTTCTGTGGGTCAGGACTTTGGGAGGAGCTCCGTTGGTTGGTCTAATTTAGGGTCTCTGTGGTTGTGGTCTATCATGGCTCTGGCTGGCTCATCTTCAAGTCTTCACTACTCTCATATTTAATGCTTAAAGCTTGGAAGACTTGAAGAGCTGAAGTCCCTCGGGTATCCATCCATCCATATCTATATCCATGTGGCCTCTCCAGCATCCATGGCCTGATTTCTGTGTGGCACCTTGAGGCTCCAATGTGCACGTCCTAGGAGAGAAAGAGTGGAGCAGGACTTGGCCTTAGCAACCGTGCGGCCTGACTTCCACCTCGGTCTGTTGGTTGAGGCAATCACAAAGACGTACCTCAGTTCAAGGGAGAGATGCACGACGTTTCTCACCTTTATGGTAATCTCCTTAGCATCCTTCTCTAGAAGGCTGAGTGCTGAATCACGCTATGGTCACCTGCGGCAGGTGGTATAGACTGTATTTCTACTCGGAGATCATCAGTGCTCATTTTACACGTTGTGGCCATCACCTTGTACTGCCAGTATTCTTAATCTTTGATGTCCCAAAGGGCAAACTAATGAGATCAAACATCTGTTGGTATGTTTTTATTAGCCATTTGCATTTCTTCTTTTGTGAATCTCCTGTTTCAGCATTTTGCCCTTTTTTCTCTTGGGGGTGTTTATCTTTTCCTTTATGTTTTTTTATTCAAAGCCTTTTGAATTTTATAGATACCGACTCTTTGTTATTTAGGTTCCAAGTATTTTTCACTAGAGTTATTTTTTTTTTAACTTTGTTATTGTTACTTAGTGGTGGTTAAATAAAATGTTTACATTTTTGTGTTTTGGATTCCGTGGTTTTTTTGGTGTTAGGCTTTAAAAGACGTTCCCACATTAAGAATTTATAGTGAAAAGGCTGCCTACAGAATGGGAGAAAATATATTCAAATCATATATGTGGTAATTTTCAGAATACGTGAAAAACTCCTACAACCCAACAACAACAAAATAACCCCATTACTTAAAAAATGGGCAAAGGACTTGAATAAATATTTATCTAAAGAAGCTATGCAAATAACCAACAAGCATACGAAAATATGTTCAACATTACTAATAATTAGAGAAATTTAAAACCACAATGAGATATTATCTCATACCCATTAGGACAGTCACTATCAAAAACAAAAACAAAGTAAGTAGTATTGGCGACGATGTAGAGAGATCAGAACCCTTGTGTACTGTTTGGTATAGCTGCTATGGGAAACGGTTTCTCAAAAAATAAAGAATAGAATTACCATATGATTCAGCAATTCTGCTTCTGGGTGTATATCTAAAAGAATTCATAGCAGGATTTCATAGAGGTGTTTGTCTACCCATATTTATTGCAACATTATTCACAATGGCCAAGAGGTGGACATAACTCATACCCATTAATAAATTAATGGAGCCCTGTCTGGTGTGGCTCAGTGGATTGAGTGCTGTCCTGGGAACCGAAAGGTTGCTGGTTCGATTCCCAGTCAGGGCACATGCCTGGGTTGTGATCCAGGTCCCCACATGGGGGCATGTGAGAGACAACCAATTAATGTTTCTCTCTCTCACTTTCTCCCTCCCTCCCCCTTTCTCTAAAAATAAATAAATTAACTCTTAAAAACATGAATGGAATGGATACACAAAATGTGGTATATGCGTAAAATGGAATATTATTCAGCCTTACAAGCGAAGGAGATCCTTTTACACCTTACAGTATGGATAAAGCTTGAGGACATTGTGCTAGGTGAAATAATCCAGTCACAAAAAGACAAATACTCGTATGGGGTAGGTAAAGCAGTTTAACTCATAGAAAGAGAAAGTAGAATGAGGGTTGGCAGGGGTCAACAGAGCAATGATGAGATGTTCAGTGGGTATAAGGTTTCAGTTTTACAATGAAAGGTTTCTAGAGACATGTTGCACAACAGCACTGTGACTGTACTTAGCACTGCTGAACTGTACACTTAAAATGGCTAAGGGGATTAAAAAAGAAGTGAAACATATAACCTAACAAATCAATAGTTTGTCTTCTACAAACATAACAGTCATAGTTGTTTATTTGCAGGGGATACATTCCAAGGTCCCTAAAGAATGCCAGAAACCATGGCTAGAACCAAACCCTATATACACTGCTTTTTCCTGGACATTCATATCTTTTCCCTTAAAGGAAGCACTATATGGCTTCTCTTCGGCGTATCCAGATCGCCAGCGTTACTACCTGAACTTTGGGACTAATATTAATTAAAAGAATTGTAACTTGATTACAAGCGCTGCAGGACCACGGCAGGTGATCTAATAACCAAGGAGGCTACCAAGTGACAAATGGGTGGGTAGTATATCCAACCTGGACATATTCGCATCCTGGGTGGATGGAGCGGGACCCTCGAGATTTTGTCACACTAAGAATGGTGTGCCATTTAAAACTTATGAGTTGTTTATTTCTAGAATTTTTCATTTCATGTTTTCACCTTTGTTGACTGGGCAGCTGAGACTGTGAAAGGTGAAACCTCAGATGACGGGCACTACTGTGCACTCATGAAATCCTTGTGCCTGTATACCATGCAAGACGTGTGTTGTGAGTACTCATAATAGAATTGTTTATAACATTAAGTACCTGGGAACAAAACAAAGACCTTATAAAAATATTCATCCTTATTTCTTCTGTGATTTTGTATAGTTTTGTTTCCTTACATTTAAATGGTTTATCTAACTAGAATGTGTTTGCTTTAGAGGAGGAATGAAAGGACCGGCTCCCCCCACAGCCCCCAAATGATGAGCTACTTGCTGTGTAATTGAATGATCAGCCAATACTTGAATGATCCATCTTTAACTCCTTGAAATGCTATCTTCATCTTATATTAAATTTCCATATTCTGGACCCTCTGTTACATTCTCTGGGTGTTTTAATACAACGCTTTTTAATTTGATCGCCTTAAAATAAACTTTTAACACTAGAATCATGTCTTAAGAACAGACATAACATATAAATTGTCACCTGTGGCGCTCACCAAGTTGGGGCAGTTTTCTGGTGAGCTCCTTCACTGCAAAGACTCCTTGCTACCCAGAGTGGGCTCAGGGCCATTATAGATTCGGAAACTGAGGTTCAGTGAGGTTGGGTAACTTGCCCTTGTGGCTAATTGGTGCTCTCATTTACCGTTACCCGGGACGTGGCAGCGGGAAGTTTGGAGCTTGGGTGTGTCCAGCCTCAAAGCGTCTGGACTTCTTTTAACAACATTCTGTGCCTCATGGGTGCATGGGTATCTTTCCGTAGGAACCCTATATACCTCTGCCTCATTGTGCCTGGCATAGAGTGGTGCTAGTAGGTGCTTATGGAATTGGATGGGAAGCCACAGTCACGGCTTATTTGAAACAGGATTTAGTAAATGGATTATTCCCTGGCTGCAATTAGATATATGCTAACATTTATTTTAATAAATTAATTCTAAATAATCAATGTAAACTAATATTACAGAAGAAATCAGAAAATAAAGAAATCAAAAGATAGTGCTGAATCAATTCTAGCCCCCTTATAATCACTATTAAAATTTGGTGCATTTCCTTCTAGTCATTTTATAAGCATGTTTTTATTATTTGAATCATAATGTATTAGACGTTTTGCCTCCTGCCTTTTCTTCCGTCTTTTCTTTGTTTTCCTAATCATCATTTTTCAAAACTGCATGATATTCACAGAAGAGAATGAACATAGTTTTTTAAAATCCTCACCCAAGGATACACTTACTGATTTTAGAGAGAGAGGAGGAGGGAGGAGAGACAGGGAGGGAGAGAAAGAAGGAAAGAGAGAGAGAGAAGCGTTGATATGAGAGAGTCACATAGATTGGTTGCCTCCGCACACGCCATGACCAGAGCTCAAACCCTGAACCTGGGTGTGTGCCCCGACCTGGGATTGAACTGCAGCCTTTGATGTGTGGGACAATGCTCCAACCAACTGAGCCCCCTGGCCGGGGCTGAAAATAGTTTACCATTTAAGCTGGTTCTACTTTTTCTCTTATGAAATTACACTGTAAAGACATCTTCATATATAAAATATTCTGATATTTTAAAGCCATCCTCTTTGAACATTAGTTTAACACATTTCCAAATATGCTGTCCTTTCTGGGGATATTTATTTGTATGAGGCCCTCGCAACCTCTGTTGATTTGGAAAATAAATGTGGTAAATTCTTTTAAAAAATGTTTCATTGACTTTATTATTATGAATAGGTTCATGTTTAATGGAAAAACCCAGAATATGTACAGAAGAAAGAAAAGACTCCATAATTCTATACTTCTCTATGATGATAGCTGTTGATTTATTGTTTATCCCTATATTAGTTATTTATACAAATATTAATTTTTCAGTAACCTATTTTTAATTTTGTTAGCCAGCATTCTCTAATAACTCATTCTGCATTTATGCAGATACTCTATTTTAGAATGATATTCCTTCCTCTTTTGAGATTCTAAACACCTTCTGAATTCATCCCCCAACCATCCATTAAATATTTTTCCCAACTATGGGTGTGACCCTTGATAGATGCCCCTGAATGAAGCCAGGCCTCTGGATTCTCCTCCTAGGCCCTCCCAACTGTGAATAGAATCCAGGTCCCCTTTCCAATAGATAAAGAATAGATCAGGCATGTGCTGCCTGCCTGGCTCCCCATCCTCCTGATGAATATTGGTCTTTGTAACTTCCCGTTTGAGATGTGAGTGCATGAAGCAGGGAGTTGCAGAGCTCCTGAGTTGTTGAACTGAACTGGACCGGTTTCCTAGAAAGCTCAGGTTCCAATGAGCCTCAGAGAACAGAATCATTATTGGAGATTATCTTGGAGAGGTATAGGATTATAGGCCTTTTTTTTTCTTTCTCTTTTGCATATATAACCTAAATTGTTTTTATTGAACATGAACCTCTTTCATCATAATAAAGTGAGTCAAGAAAATTTTTTTGAGGGATTTGCTGTATTTCTTTTTCAAATCTGCAGATTTCTAAAGTTTAGTATGAATAAATGCCTGTGTAGGAATGATAAAAACGGTGTGTGTTTGTGTATGTTTGTGTGTGTATTATGGAAATTGGTTAAACTAATATTTACCCTTGATCCAGTAATTCCTCTTTGGGCATATACCCGAGAGAGGAATTAAAATATAAAAATGTTTTATATTCAGAGATGTTCGTTACAGTGTAATTTTACAAAAGCTCAGTGGGAGGCCTGGCTGGAGTGTGCAGGGTGGGACTAAGTATTGTGGTGCACGAGGTTGCTCTGGCCCCTGGAAAAAGTTACTAGGCTACTGCTTAGATAAATGATATAGCAAACTGGTGAAGGATGTGCACTTCAGAGCCAGCTTATCAGATGCAAAACCCAAGTCTGCCCTTTTCCTACCACGTGACTTCGGGCACATTACTTAACCTCTCTTGGCATCAGTCTTCTCGTCTGTAAAATGGGTAGATTGAGACCTAGATGGGTAAAGATTAAGAGCACTAGAACAGTGCCAAATTGTTATGAGGTTGAAACCACAATTATCCATACAATGAAAAGGGATTGGACGTTAGAGATGTCCCAGACCTTTTGTTATGAATTCCAGCTGTGGCTGGTTGGTATCAGTTCTGTTGATAGACCATAGTGGGAAAGAGGCTGAGGTTGATTTGTGATGTCTAATCACAGTGTGGGGGTGGTCTAGCTTACATTTTCTACTCATGGGCTGGATGGTGTCATGGGCCCCACTTCACCCATGGCTGGAGGTTCTAAGGGTTATAAAAGGATTGAGGAATTGGCTCTGTAGTCCTTTGACCAAGAGATAGATGGATTTGAGACCATGTTTTCCAAATGTTTGTATTAAAATCTCTCAAAGCTATAATAACTAGAAGAGGGTGGTACTGGCATAAGCATGGGCACACAGATAAATAAGATAGATTACAATCCAGAAACAGACCAAACAGATCCAGCTGTGTGGTAAATTGTTCTGGTAACACCCTGTTTTGGTTAATGTTGGTTTTAAATATTTTGATGTTTGGTAAACATCTCTTCCAATTATTTTCCTTTTGCAATTTTCATGAGTCTCACTTAGATTCTACTAGATGAACTTCAGAATAATTTTTTCTGAGGTAGAAATTGCCTCAGATTGTATTAATTTTATGCATTGAATTGAATAGGAAGACATTTTTGCAATACTATGTTTTTCTGCCCAGTAATGTGGTCTATTTCTTTACTCATTCCTGCTCCCTTATATAACCCACAGTAGTTTTGTAATTTTCCACATAAGTTTTGGACATTTACAAGTGTATGCCTAGATATTTGATATTTTTGACTGCAATTATAAATGGGATGCTTTTCCTCATTGTATTACATATTTTGCCTAGTTAATGCAAATACATAGAAAAGCTACTGGTTTTAATGTTGTTGCTTTGTTAGTGGATAAAGTACAATATTATCTTTTTAGTTCTACTAGTTTCTTGTGGTTTCTAAGTAAGTGATAATATCATATGCAAACAACCATTTCCCTTCTTTTACAATATTGTCTTTTTTTTTCTTCTTGTGTTATGAGTTGAGTAGAGCAATTTGAATAATGGCAGGAATAACAAGTAACAAGTATCCATGTATTGTCTTATTTCTTCTTTTTGTGGGAAAGATTGTAATGTTTTGTAATCAAGTATGAAGTTTTATTTTCGTTTCCGATATGTATTCTTTATCACTAAGTAAACATCCTTATGGGTTGCTAAGAGCTTTTTCTTTTTAATTTTAATCAAGATAGAGGTTGAATGGAATGATTTAGGAGTGATTTTCACTGTTCCATATTTGAATTTTTTTTTTTTTTTTTTTTTGCGCAGTGGGGTGTGAATCATCCCCTCCCCCACATAAAGCTCCTTAGCAATGTGAGGGAGGAAAAAGGATGATGAATTTTTAACAAATGCCTTTTCATTATGTACCCAGATGGCCATATGGTTTTCTTACTTTGATCTGCTAATATGATGAATTATATTAATAGATTTGCTAATATTTAACCATCCTAGAAGGAACCCATTTTGCTCATGGTGTTTCATTATTTTAATACACCCTGGGTCTATTTTGCAGTGCTATTAATTAGTGAGATTGTCTTGCTTTTTTTTTAGTGTGTTGTTTTTGTCACTTTTTATGGGGGTTATGCTAGTACAGTGGGTTATAAATTGGAAATCTTTCCGTCATTTTTAGTGATCTGGAACAAGGAGGACAAATACATTTCAAATCATGTACCTGTTGGTGGTGGTCACTGAGATTGCTGTGTTGAGAAGGATTCTGAGGCCCTGTCATGTGTAAACAATTTACAGAGTGTAGGAAATGAGCGTTTAAGCATGCATGCCAGATGTTTATTTGTAGTCCTTGCCAGGAATTATTTATATTGCATGGGAATTAGCTATCTTCTGAAAGTTTAAGAGGACTTGCCTTTATAACTGTCTATCTTGTTAGGCTTTTGGAGATAATTATTTTCCACTGTAATCCTTTCTTCAATACTCTTTATGCTTTTGCTTTCTTTGAAATAGTTTTAGTCATTTATAATTTCTTAGAATTGTATTTTTTTTATTTCATCAAGAATTTGAACTTTTATTGAACAGGTTTTGTTTTGTTTTTTGTTTTTGGCCTCTGTTTGGTTATATTTCCTAATCTGATTTTCTCATAGTTGTAATTGTTTCTCTTTATTTTTCGTTGAATACAGATATCTAGGCCTATTTCTTCTTTTTACACTTAACCTCTTCAAGTTTTAAAGTCATTTGTCAATTCTAACTACTTAAAACATTTCCAGATTATTATATGTTAAGTAAATCTGTCCTTCTGCTTCCTCTCTAGATTTTTATTTCTGAATTGAATATTTAGCTCTTTATTTGTATTTTGCTCTTTAAAAGTAACAGTGCTTAATCAATGAATTTGCCACTCAGTGCACTTTTGGTTCACATCCCATAAGCCTTACTCTAAAATATGGTTACTATTTTCTTCCCTAAATAGTCTATAATTTTAGTTTTGCTTTTCTCTTTAGCCTAAAGATTATTTAAAAGTATAATTTAAATTTTTGCATTGCATTAGTTTTGATTTTTATCCATTTTTAGTTTATTGTGAGAGAATGTTGCCAGTGATGATTTTGCTTTTGGTAATTTATAGAAATTTTTGGATTTCTTTTAGAATATTAGCTTGTGTATGTGTTTAATTTGCTTGCAAAAAAAGTAATTTCTGCTTTTCGGGCTCATTGTTTGCTATAAACATATTTCTCAATTTCATATATCATTGACATTATTAATTACATTTTCAGATTCCCTGTAGAGTCATAATCATTTTTTTTGTTAACTATTTCAAGAATTTGAGAATCTGTTAGTATCCTTTGATTCTACAGTGTTTCTTTTGATTTTATCTTTTGTTCTTATATTACTTTATATACTTTATTGCTATGTTATTTAACAGAAATATACCTGCCTGCTACATTTTATTTGTTACACATTTATTACCCTTAATCTGTAAAAATAGGCCCTCCCTGACCTGTTTGATGTTTTCTACTTTCAGTTATAGTTTTTCCAGTTTTATAATGCATTTTCTGCTTTCTCCTTTAATTCTAGTGATTTTTTTTCTGGTGTTGGAATTTACCTGGTATAACTTTACATATTTATTTTACTTGTAACCTTTCTATGCCCTTTAAAAAAGTAGTTACATTTCTTTCAAATAGCAAATCGTTTTTTTTATACTTAAAAACTCAGAGTTTGAGTATCTGTGTTTTTAGTATGGAATTTACTCCTATTTATATTTATTGCAATACCTAATGTGGTGGTTGTTTTTTTTTTTTTTTTTTTTACATCTTTCATCTAATTATAGTTTTTTTCCCCTAAGTATCTATGTAACTATGTAACTGAGAAGATATATTTGATTCCTTCCCATGTGAATGGCAACTTCATTTTTGGTTACATATTTTATTTCTCAGTACTTACTCTATAGATATTCTGTAGTCTTATGTTGTTCATGTTTAAGAAGACAATTCAGAGGCCACATGATATTTTACTTTTGTGATTGATACCCTTCCACCCTTCCTGAATTTCTGTATCATTCTTTTTCACTCTTGAAATTTATGGATTATTCCAGGCAATATCTAGGTTTTGGTGTCTTATAATTAGTTTGCTAGATACATGGTATGTACATTTAATCTACAGATTTAGCTCTTAATAATTGGAAAATGTTTGTTCCATATGTTCTGCTGGTCTCATCTCTTTTTGGAGTGGCAATTTATCTATGTATAGTCATCTGTCCCTATTGTTTGTTTTCCATATTCTCTCTCTCTCTCTCTTTTTTTTTTTTAATTATTTTGGTCTCTTTTTCCCTCTGAGTTTCGTAAGTGCTTCTCTGGGTTATCCTTTGCCTCAATCACTCAACTTCTGCGCTCACTGCTGCTTCTGGTGTTGGTTTTAATTCTGCAGTGGCATTACTTGCTTCCTGGCAGTCTTCTAATTTCTTGCGCTTCCTTTCCATTTACCTCTGTTCTTGTTGTCTTGAATTTTGTTGAGCGTGCGAAGGAGTGTGTCTAAAATTTATTTCAGCTTCCTATAGTAAAACTAGGTTTTATATGTTCCTTCTCTGAATCTTCAGTGGAATGCTCATCTCCTTTTTTTTTTTTGTTACACATTTTTATTTCCTTTGCCCTCCTCCTGTGCTTCATTTTTTTATCCTAAATAAGGAAAGGTATGTTCTGATATGGTGTATATCCTAAATGATTTTGGTAGCTGCTTCCTCAGATTTTGAGTTGAAAGGGGAGGGGGCAGATGTTATAACTTCCCATGACAGATGAGTGGTCCGCAGTGCAGGACTGGGGCTGTAGGTTTTCTTAGTCTGGCTTCCATGATCTGGTTTAGTGAGGCTACACTGTGAAATGCCAGGGGTCTGTGCCCAGATTCTTTCCTAGAAGGGTCAGAGTTTAGATGGAAAGGCCTAACTGGAAGGAGCTCAGCTGCCACTGGGATTTCTCTGTAGAAATTCCCTGTAGAAATCGCCCCCCACCGTCCTGCCGTGTTTGGTTTTTATTTTACGGATTCTGTGTCGGTGTCTCAAGCAGGGTGGCTGGGAGATGGTCCGTCCTGATGCTCTTTGGTTTGTCCCCACCTCCCTAACATCCAGCAGAAGTTACTCAAGTGGGTGGCATGTGTGTGAAACCCTCTTCCAGATTTCAGGCAGTCTCTCTCTCTCTCTCTCTCTCTCTCTCTCTCCCTCTCTCTCTCTCTCTCTCTCTCTCTCCCCCTCCCCCCCCCTCTTTAAAAAAAGGTTTTTAATTATGGGAGACTACATATAACATTTATCATCTTCATCATGTGTGTATTGTACAGCTTAGGAGTATTAAGTACATTCACATTACTGTGGTACTGGTCTCCAGGACTTTCTCATCTTGCAAAACTGGAACTCTACCCATTAAACAATGCCCCAGCTCCCCCTCTCCCCAGCCCCTGCCAACGACCACTCTACTTTCTGTGAATTTGACAGCTCTATGAGGGGGGGATCCAAAAAACCCCCAGAGTTTATAAAAAATTTTTATTCTTACATGTTTAAACTTCCATCACCTTCCAAGTACGGTCCATTTTGATACAATACACCTATTGAGATGTTTTATTTCCACCGCTCAAAACAGTTTCTGAACTCGTCAGTTTTGATGCCTTTTAGTGCTTCTGCTGTTTTCTGTTTCACCTGTTCCACATCAGCAAAATGTTTTCCTTTGAGAACTGTTTTCATCGGAGAAGGAAAAAAAAAAAAGTCATTCAGGGCAAGATCTGGTAACTATAGAGGGTCTCGGGATGGGGGTCATGCTGTTCTGGGTCAAAAACTGTTGAACACTTAGCGAGGTGTGGGCAGGTGTGCTCATAAGTCACCCATAATGAAATAGGCATACGTGCTGAAAGAGTCTTCAGAAAAATTCACTGAAGCCAAATGTAGCCTCTCACAACAATGACAGCTGGTACACTGATGCACATGGGTTCCTAGAACACTCACCTAGCGGAGGAAGCCTGGACTACAAGGCGCCCGCCCTCCAGGAGATAATTCCGGGCTTTTTGGGTCCCCTTGTAGGTACCTCACATAAATGTTTGTCTTTTTATAATTGGCTTATTTCACTTAGCATTATGTCTTCAAAGTTCATTCATGTTTTTGAGCATGTGAGAATTTTCTTCCTTCTTAAGGCTGAATAATATTTCACTGTATGTGTGTACCACATTTTATTTATCCATTCATCTGTTGATGAGTTACTCCTACCTTTAGGCTGTCATGAATAATGCTGCTATGAGTATAGGTATGCACATATCTCTGAGATCCTGCTTCAGAGGTGGAATTGCTAGATCATGTAATAATTCTATGTTTAATTTTTTTTTTTTGAAAAATGATCATAGTTTTCCTCCTACTTTAAAAGAAGTTATTATGGAACGTTTTAGAAATATGCCGGGTAAACAAAGTTGTACGATGTCCGCTTCAACGTGTTGCCTTTCTGTTATCATCTGTACCTATCTGCTCTTCCCTCTCCGTGATGACAGTGGTTATATTATGACAGCTGCTTCAGGACAAAGTTACATAAATAAAATGGGGCAATCATAGCTGAAGGGTTGATATGTGGTTATATCTATGTAACTCATGCTCCTATTGAAATACGGAACATTTCCAACCCAGAATGTATCTTTGTATCCTTTGTCAGTTGCTGCCTCCTCCCTCAAAGATCACCTCTGTTCTCATTTACCTGGTATAGAACTGTGTATAAACGGTGCCTCCTATTTGTGTGTTCCTGTGGTCATTCTCCCAGGGTGGGAAGAGAGGAGGAGGTGTTAGCGGGCCCTGTGCTCTGCCTCACAGGACTCTTCTCTTTCACCCTTTTGCAAGGCGAGGCCTCAATGTCAGGTTCTGCTACCACTGCCTTTGGGTTTTGTTTTTATTCTGTCCTGCCAGTATTATAAAGGAACCCAGTGAAAAAGCTCCAGCATTTCCCCAACATTTAAAACTCATTGTATTATATTCAATACCCGCCTTTTTGTTATAAAAGCAATTATTCATATATTAAATTTTTGAAATATAGAGAACTAGAGGAAAATAAATCCATCATTGTTATTTAACTGCATAATCATGATTAGCATTGCTCTGTGTTAGTTGTGTCTTTTTTCTGTGTCCTTTTTCCCTTTGTGTCATTTAACTGTCACCATAGTGTATACAACTGTATATCCTGCTTTTTCATTCAATATTGAAATGTCATTATTTTTTTAACTGGCTCTATGAATGTCATGGTGATCATTTTTTATCGGCTCCATAGTAGCAGGGGTAGGTTGTCTTTTGTGCCTTGCACTGTACTAAGTCTTATGAGCTCATTGGATCCTCACAACATACATGTGAGGTATGTATGGTTACTCCCATTTTACAGATGGAGAAATTGAGGCCAGATGCAATGTCACACATTTGGTGAGTAGGAAGTCCAAGGGCCCAACCCCCAGATAGTCTAGTTTCTGTCCTCAAGACTTATGCACAGTGTTAAATCTGTCATCCCTTTGAGTGGGCTATAGAGGGACTTTTCCCCTCCATTTTACAGATACATAAACTGAGGCACAGAGAGGAAAAGGGGTTCACGTGAGGTGAGACAGCAGAGAAGTGGCAGAGCTGAGGCTGGAACCCAGTTTCCTGTCTCCTAGCACCATCTCCTCCCTGTTTCTGGAGGTTCTTGGTTCTGTCTTGGAGAGGGGGGGGGGTCCTGCCTTGTCCCAAGTTCTTCCTCAGGGGAGAATCAAGCTTCTGGTTTTCCCTGCATTCTCATTGGCACCGTTCCAAGCAGCCCTCATGCTCCTCGCCACTCTGGGCCTCAGTTTCTTCATCTTTGAAATGGGCCTCTCCTGTCTCCCACTCCTGTCTGGGCCGCTGCCGCGTCATCCCCTCTCTTGCGGACTTGGCCAGCCCCGCGCGTTCCCAGACGCTCGCAGGGAACTGTACTTGCGGCTGAGCTAGCATCTGCTTCCCCATCTGGTCCCAACTTTTTCCTTAATTACCCACTGAATTGGCTCTAACAAAACGCTGACAACTTGAATGAGACATTAGCTGATACATCAGCGTCCCTGCCAGAGCCTCATGGGCTTTTCCAGGACGTGACGAGCCCAGGCCCCGCAAAGCTCCGTGTACCCTGGCTGGAGTCCCCATCCAAGCTGAGTGGCGGGCCCAGTCAGGGTACAGGATTTTTATGTAGCTCATAGATGCCACCTTCTAGTGGCCAAACCCTGGGCTTTCTTGTGCTTGGGGCAGGGTCACAAACCTGGAAGGAAGTTCTGTCCTCTCTCCTGCCCCTCCCTTGGTCCCTAACCCTTCAGGTTGTTTGTTCCAAGTTACTGTTCTTCAGATTATTTTTGTTTCATTTTGCTGCTGCTTCACATTTCTGACTGGTCCTGAAGCAGCCAGACTAGTGTGCTTGGCTGGGGGAGGAAGGTTCTTGGCCTCTGGTGCCTCCTGCGTGCCTTTTGGGGCGCATTTTTTGCATCCACATGAAGGGGTCCAGAGAGGTTTGCTACCATCTTTAATTCTAACTTCTGTGACCCTCAGAAGACAAGATGGAGCTTCTGTTTTCTCACTGTAAGTAGGTAGGGTCAGCGGCTACTTAGTGGGTGTGAGAAGCAGAGGCTCCGGGGCCAGCCAGTCTGGATTCCAGTCTTGCCTCTGCTCCTTCCTCCCTGTGTGACCCCGGGCAGGTTCTCCAACCTGTCCTGTCTCAGTTGCCTGTTTTTAAACTAGAGATCAGAGAACCCCATGAGTTAATTATAAAGAGTAAATGAGTCAATACATGTAAAGTACCCAGCATGTAATCACTCAAATGTTACCTGGCTTCCCCCCTCTTTTTTAAAGCGCATGTGCCGTGGGTTAAGGTAATTACCCTCACTTTAGGGTGCATGGTCGTTTTTGGCTCATTACAGTCCCCCTTCTTGGTTTGTTAGGTTATTTCTTTTTATTCTCATGCTCCCTCTGGCTCTGCCCTTCCTCATCTCCAAGCCATCTGTTCTATGTATTTACCATGCGTCTTTTTGTTTACACGTGTTCTTGCAAAATGTGTGCTGTTGTTGTGTGTGTGTGCTTATAAAAAA
This sequence comes from Furipterus horrens, assembly GCF_987537825.1. Lineage (NCBI taxonomy): Eukaryota > Metazoa > Chordata > Mammalia > Chiroptera > Furipteridae > Furipterus > Furipterus horrens. The sequence continues at coordinate 187,643,130 of NW_028327174.1, forward strand.
TTTACATCAATACCCTAGGGTCTAGATTTCATTCGGTGTCTCACTTTTGTACTCAGCTGCGAGTTTTTGAGCCCCTTCACGCTATTTCTAGCTGCTGGATGCAGCCCCCACATTTTACCCAGCTGCCTTTCAGTGATGGACAATCAGGTTGCCTTAATTTCTCCCCACCCCAAGTAGAGCTGAAGTGAGCATCCTCACACGTGCACCCACGGGGACTTCTGTGAGACCTTTGTTTTGATGTGGATGGACCCAGGGGCGGAACTGAGAATTGAGTGAAATAGAGTGTATTTGAAGGAAGGAACAGCAGTAGACATTTTCATTTCCCAATTTGAGTAAATCATAAATAGCACTTGGCCAATTAAGAAGTTGACTGTCTGTTGGGCTTTTCTTGAATCCTAGCCAAAGACCTCTTTTGTTTTTTTAAATTTTTAACTTGAAATCACATGAATACATTTTCTTCGAAAAACAATGGAGATGATAAAGAAGTAAGTAGAATAAAGAATAAAAATAGAAAGGGCCCCTTCACATCGCTCCCCATCCTCCTAAGTCCCATTTCCGGTAGGTAAGCACCAGTGACAGTGGGATTTACATGCTAAGTCATTTCTTGTACATTTATAGGCACAAATGTGAGCCATTCCTATGGTGTTATAGCTTAGCCTTTCTCACTTAATAGGATGTCATAAGGCCATTCCATGTTGGCCCCAATAGATCTGCCTCATTTTTTATCTATGTTCAGTATTTCGCTTTAAGGATCTACCGTAGCTGATGTAACTATTCTCCTTCTGATGGGTATTTTGCTTATTGCCAGTTGTCTGGCTATTATAACCAGAGAACCAGCACTTCTTGTGGTGCTGGTCTGCTGGTGATCAATTCTTCTAGCTTTTGTACTTCTTTATTTTTGAAAGATATTTTTGCTAGCTATTGAATTCCAGGTTGGCAATTTTTTTACTTTTAAGATGCTGCTTCGCTGTTTTCTGTTTTAATTGTTTCTGATGAGAAATTGGCTGTTAGTCTTATTTTTGTTCCTCTGTATGTTATGTCTTTTAACAATTTTGACTACTTTTTAGGTGGTCGCTTTCTTTCTGGTTTTAACTAATTTGATTGTGATATACCTCAGAGTAGGTTTCTTCAGCTTGGCATTCATTGAGCTTCTGGGTATACAGGGGTGGGCAAAAGTATGTTTACAGTTGTTTTGAAAAATGTGTAATACAAGAATAAATAATAATAGAATAAACTGTGTTTTGCATTTACCCACCCCTGTATAGTTTGCACCAAATTAGAAATTTTGGGCCATTATTTTTAAAAATATCTTTCCTCTCCTTACTCCCACTCCTTTTTTCCTGGACTCCAATTGCATGTGTGTTAGACCTTTGGAAGGTGTTTCAAAGCTCATCCATGCCCTGCTTATCTTTGTTCATCTTTTCTCTCTCTGTTTCATTGTTAATAATTTCTGTTACTGTGTCTTCAAGTTCATCAGTTTTTTCTTCTTTAGCATCGAATTTGTTCTACATCCCAGGCATTGTATTTTTCATCTCTAGAAGTTCGATTTGTGTCTTTCTAAATCTCCTGTGTTTCTCCTACATTCCTAACTTTACGGAGTATGTTAATGATAGCTATTTTATGTCTTTAAAGTCTATCCTCTATGGCCTTTCTGGGTCTCTTCCTATTCATCTGTTTTCCTGCTGCTTGAACGCATAGTACTTTTTGATTGGCAGACATTGTGAATTTTGCATTGTTCAGTACTGGATGTTTTTACATTCCTTGACATATTTTTGTTCCTTGTTATGTTATTGCTGGTGTATTATTTTTTTGTTGCTGCTGTAGCAAATTACCACAGACCTGTTGGCTGAAAACTTCATGAGCTTATTTTCTTATAGTTCTGGAAATTGAATGTCCCAGAGGGTCTCACTGGGCTAAAATCAAGGAGTTGGCAGGGCTGTGTTCCTTCTAGAAGCTCTAGGGGAGAATCTGTTTCCTCTTTTCAGCTTCTAGAGGATACTTGCATTCCTTGGCCTGTGGCTCCATTTCTTTATCTTGATAGACAGGAAGGTTGGGCAGAGTCCCTCTCATGCCGCCATCTCTCTCTCTCCTGCTTCCCTCTTCTGTTTAGAAGGATCTTGGCATAGGGCCTACTCAGGTAATCCAGGATAATTTCCCCGTCTCAGGGTCATCTGATCAGCAAACAGTTCCATTTATTTGCATGTATCCTGACATATTCACAGGTCTGGGGATTAGGATGTAGACTTCTCTGCCGCAGGTGAGGGGTGTGTGGGAGGCATTATTCTGTCCACCACAGCAGTTAAACTGTTGTGGGTGACCAGAGCAGTCTTCAGAATAGAGCAGGTTTGGCTCACTATAGCCCATGGGACACATCTGGTCTGCCACATCTGTTTTTATATATACAATTTTATTGATACACAGCTATGTTTATTCATTTATGTATAGTCTGTGGCTGCTCTTAGTCCAGGGTGGCCCACAAAACCTAAAATACTGGTGATCTAGCCCTTTACAGAGAAGGTATTATGGTCCCTTGTCTAGATAGAATTTTTCTCCACTCTTGAGGGCATATTTTTCTGAATGCTCTGTCTGATGCCCTTTGTCTTATGAGATTTCTCCACTTTGGCTGTTGGAAATGTGAACGACTCTTAGCCTGTGTGAGCTCTGAGCGGCATTGTGCCGGTTCCTTCTGGTGGTTCTTGTTCCTAATGTACTTGTGAGAATCCGTGCTAAAGCCGCTGAAGAATCGGAGCTCGCTCTCTCGGCACCTTCCTTTCCTCTGATTCTCTAACCTGAAAACCTAGCTTCCTTCCTTCCTTAATTCTTACCTCTGTCTCCTCAACTCAGGGAGACCCCTGAACTCTGCTCGGGTTCCCCCTCTCTGCACCGCAGCTTGGAAATCCTCCAGGCAGTCAGCTTGGGGCCATCACGGGTCCCACCTGTTTGCTTTTCCTCTCAGGGATTACTGTCCTGTCTGTCTGTTGCCCAGTGTCTAGAAATGATTATTTCACGTATTTTATCCAATTTCTTAGTTGTTTAAAGTGGGTGGTAAGTCTGGTCTCTGTTATTCTGTCATGACCAGGAGCCACCAGTATTTCTGTCAATATTATTTTGCATTTGTGAGGGTACTTTGGGAAGGCAGCATATGGGAAGGGGCGTCATGGGGTTGAAAACTCCATTTTAATGATATTACCAAACTGGCCCTGGTAAGGGCTGTGCCACTTTATACTTTTGAGAGTCTCATTCTAATAGGGGTTGTGGGTGGATGCATAATGATATGATGCTTTGAGCTCTATAAAATGCCAAGGGTTGTTGTTCTTAAGAAAGGGCTTCTCCTGGCTGTTCCTCCTTTGATTTAGGTCTCTGATAGCAATTTTGCTCTGCCCAGCTCTGCTCAGTCTGGGCATTGTAGGACTATTATTTCCATAGCAAGTGGGAGTACCGGGGGGGGGGGGGTGTGTGGATCTTTCTAAAGGATGCTACTTCCTTTCCTGATATCTGTTGAGCACTTACAGATTCTAAATAATGTCGCATGTGCTTCATGTAGTCATTGTGATATAAGTAATTCTCTACCACAATCCTGGGAGCTTGGGATGAAATGGAGAGGTTGTGTGGTTCACCCAAGGTCAAATGAGGATTCTTTCTGCCTTGAAACAAAATCTGCCAATCCATTCAGCAGACCATTCATTTTAGTCAAGACCCCCTTAGGCGGCAAGTGACAGAAACTCATACCAAACTTGCTTAAACTAAAAGGGACACGTATTGGCATACCTCCTGAAAAGTAGGTACGTAGGTCATGTTATCAGAAATGTGTTGCTGTGCATCTCTCAGCTCTTATTTCCTTGTGTTGACTTATTCACCAGACAGGTCCTCCCAGGTGGTGGCAGAAATGGCTACAGCACAGCTAGGCTTGTTTCTCACCACAGTAGAGTAGTCCCAGTGGAAAGAGAGCACCTGTTTCCCAACAGTTTCAACCAAAATCTCAAGGAAGGCTCCCCTTGGCCCAGCTTGCGTCACGGGTTCATCCCTGAGCCAATCACAGTGCTAGGGGAGTGTGTTGTTCTGATTGGGCAGATGTGGGTCATTTGATTCTCCCCCTGAGGTTGGGGACTGGAGATAGCCCTTTGAAACTGCTTAGATCGTGGGTTCCTGGAAGGATGAGATAGTCTGTTTTGAAAGAAGCGATGTTGAGTGGGTAGAAACAAAACCGTGTCCACGTCACCCCTCTGGCTTCCAACAGCAAGCCTAGCCACTCTAGCCCTGGGAGCTCCATTGTTCATGTTTCTCACAGGTCTGTTTGGTGCCTGCTTCACTGAATGGCTTGTCTCATCTGAGCTTGGTTTGACAGTTGCATTCTGCCCTTCCCAGGTTCTGGCTATTGGCTCTTCTTTCTCACCACCTGGGGCAGGTGAGGCCTCCTGGCTTTTGCTCCTTCTTGGCAGAACTGAGACTGGCACATTGACATGGAGCAGACTGGGCGAGATGTCAGCATTGGAGCCCCAGTTCCTCAGCTCCTGGGTGTAGGTGAACTGCTCCTGGGAGGTTCAATCTGGGAGAGCAAAGGAGTGTGTGTGTGTGTGTGTGTGTGTGTGTGTTGCATGGTGAGAGAGAGTCCACCGTGCTGTGCCCATGACGCTTTTGAGGCTACTGAATAAGAGGCCTGGTGGGGCCAAGTCTTACCCCACAACTGGCACCAGGAAACAAGGGCCTAGAAGGCTGGGGATGCCCCTAAACGCCCTCTTTTGTCATTAATAGGTGACTTTTCTGAGGGTGACCTGGAACCTCGTTCACTAGAGCCACCAGCAGAGGCCAATCCCATCCTCAGACCTTCCATTTCTGAGTCTTGTGAGGTGGGTGAGGTCGAGAATCCAAGCTTTTGATGAATTCCCCACACTGCTTGCTTCTACACACTGCGGGTTGAGAGCTCACTCTGGTCTTTGAGTAGGCTGAGTTTTTCTTTGAAGGATTTTTTTTTCCCCTAAGGGGACTATTTAACTAGTTTATCCAGTTTTGAGGATTTCCCTCCTTCAGATTTGAACTGCTCCTTTCAGAATAAGGAGGGTGGTCATCACTGTTTGAGCTTGGGAGCCGGTCTGAAGTGTGGGATCCATTTTTGAAGGTCAGCATTATTTTCTCCATCTAGTGCTTTCTAAGTTCAAGACATACACTGGAAATAACATGAAAAGGAAGGATGACACAGAGCGTGTCTACATTTCTAACTAACACACGCTGACCCCCAAAGCCGGTCACACATCAGGATCGCTCGGGAGAACTGGGAGGCATGGCTGTGTCAAAGGAATGGCGTCTTTGGCTTGGAAAAGCTCAGTGACTCAGACGGCATCATGTTTCATTGGTTCATGAGTTGAGACCCTAAAACTGTAGAGAAAAAAACCCGATTTTTACTCACTATGAGACTTCAAAAATTATTTTAGCCAAAGAACCCTTTCACAAATGAAATCTTAACATGGGAGCCCAGTGTATTAAATAAAAATGCTTTTGAAAATTGGGGAGGGAGGTCGAAATTATGATTTTCATGGGCCCTAGGCACTTTTTGCTTTCCTGGGCTCCTTCCTCCATAAAAATATGAAAAATTGTATTTTATGACTGCCTTGGTAGAGAGATGAGTATATTAACATTATATGTTAAACATTTTCTCTGACCTAAAAGCACAGCTTCTTTATTCTGATTTTTAAAGAAATGAAAGCGTTTTTGTGGGCCCCAGGTGACGGGGAAGTCCATTGAGGAGACAGGTCCTTACTCGTCCGACTGCCCCCTGCGTGACTCCGGAAGCAGGCAGAGGAGTGGAACCCAGTTTGAAGACCAATGCACAGACCCATTACTTAAACCTTAGTAGACACTGCTTGCCAGTCAGCATCACTGGGGAAGAATCGTGAAGTATCACAAGGGTGGAATGTCAAGTCATTCTCTTCCCCCAACTCCAACCCTGGTCTTACTCTCCAATCTTTTAAGCATCATTCCTGCCAGCTGATAATCTGTCCAGCTTCTGCTTGAACCCTTGTGGGGACAGGGACCTCATTATTGTGTTCGAGTTCTTTCTGGTCCAGCTCTGTAGGACTTTGTGGTACCCAGCAAGCCCCTGTGTCGTTCACCACTTATCCCCTAAGCCAGTGAATCTTTTAGTGCCCAAGCCACTTCTGGGTTGGGATCGGGGTCAGGGGTGTGGGGTTTGAGGTGCAGCTCTGCCACTCCACTGCTCTGTGACCCCAGCAAGGACCTCTCCCTCTCTGAGCTTGAGGTGCCCATTTGGGAAGGGAGCAGGTTGGACATGATGATCCTCTTACACATCGCTGTTGTGTGATACTAAAGGAAGACCAAGGCTTGTCCTGAGCAGCTGGTACCCGCAGCCAGGGTAATTCTGGGATGTAGAGAGCTTGTTGGCTCTTGCTTGGATGTCTGTGTCCCTGTCCCTGTGGGTCTGGGTGGGGCACAGTCATGGGTTTTGACAACAAAATTTGGGGACAAGGAAGGGGAATGGTCAGGTGGCTCGGGATGATCGCTCCGCTCTTTGTCCCCCACTCTGCTGCTGATTGACTTTTCCTGAGACTTAGGAAAGTGTGGCCCATCCCAGAGCCCAGTGGGCAGCCCTCCAGTGCCCTCCAGGAGGTTGGTGTGCTTTCCTCCCTGGGGCTTGCTGGGATGAGCCGTAGCCGAGTAGAAGTGATCCTTCCCTTTTCCCATCCCGTCCAGGCTCTCTCAGGCCTCTGGTGCTTGGAGGAGGGACGCTATGGTCCCATACCCTGCCCTCTGTACCCATGGTCCAGACTGTTTCTGTGCTCTCCCGCATGCCTCCCTTGACTCTGCCTAGATAGCTCTCTTAGACCCACCTCCTGCTGGAGCCATTGGCGTGAATGGGTTCCCAGCACGCCGAAAAGCGGGGTGCGGGGTGAGCCCCCCTCCTCCCCTCTCATCCAGCTGGTAATCCATGCCTGATGTTTGCTCACCTGGTTCCTGCTCTCCACGTTGTAATTATTGATTCCTGCACTCCCGCTTACCTTGCACCCGCTGGGCTGACCTTGCCACCGAGCACCAGCTCCAGGGGCTTAGAAGTTCCTGGAAACGTTGAATTATTACTGGCTTAATGAGTGCACCTCTGCCAGCCAGGTGTGTCCGGGAGAGGGCGTGAGTGTGTGAGGTGCTGTACAGGACACCGTCACGGCGCCGGATGAGTGTTCCTGGCTCTGGGGTCTGTCTTTTCTGGGTGGTTTTGTTTCTCACCGTTATGTTTTTACTTAAATAACTCGTCCAGTGAAATGCCGTGGGAGAAGTCGGTTTCGTAGAGTGCTTTGTCTGAAACAGCCTCCCTCCCCATCCACCTCTCTCCCTTCACACCTACTGTGCGCAGGACTGGCACCTGAGAGGGAAGCCCAGAGGCTGGGTGAAAGCCAAGTTAGTGTAGAACGCTCTGCTTTCTAAGTGGTATCTTCTCACTGAATCTTGGTTTAAAACAAAGTTTGTTTACTTTGTTATAAAGAGTAGCACACGCTCTTTATAGAAAAAGTCGGAAAACACAGAAGTCTGAGGAAGAAAGAAAACCCCCTATAGGTCCCTACCAGATGCTTATACCTTTGACGTTTTGATTGCTTTCCTTCTGGTTGTTGTTTTTATTACTATTTAACCAATAGGTGCAATAGATACAATTTTTCTCCTGCTTAAAAACAAAAACCAAAAACCAAAAAACAAACTCAACATTCTACAGTTAGCATTTCCCGGTTTTACTTGAAACCCTGTGGTTCTGGCTGTGTGGTGTTCCATGAAGGGGCTGCGCCCTGGTTTACCCAACGATACCCCATTCGGTGAGTGTTTTACTACTTCTGGTTTCCCCTATTATATATAATACTGAGAAGAATATCTTCTAAGTGAATTGGCGTGTTTGGATTGTTTCCCAGACTTTTCATCTGGAAGGAATGTTAGAGATCGCCCAGGCCCCTTCTCTAGCTTGAGTTGGACGTAGGTAACATCTGGGGGGCTCGTGAACACAGCTCTCTGGGCCTTCCCACAGAGGTTCTGATGCAGTGGCTGAGGATGATGCTTGAGGATCCGCATCCTCCCAGGCTCCCAGGTGGTGCTGATGCTGCAGATCTGTGGACCACCCAGCCTCTCCTCTGAGGCTGTGGAGATGGGACAGTGGGGGATGGGTGACCATTCCCCAGTCCAGGCCAATGGGTAGCTCCCAGGCTGGGGCACTGACCTCCGCCCCTTGCTGTCCCTGTCACCTGGGGAACCTGCAGGAGAGGGCAGCATTCATTCACACAGGGGGATCCTCTCCATCCCCATGCTGTTAGGATGGGATTTCAGCCCCTCAGGGCAGACAGCTGTCGGGTGCAGACGTGTGTTCAGCGCTGGGATGCAGGTGGGGCCGGGATAAGAGCTGGTTTAGGAAAGAAAGTGGTGAAGACCCTAATGAATTGTCTTACGTGACAGTGAGTGGCAGCATTTCTAGGACACAAGGGGTTAAACAGGCGGCTGGCACAGCCTCCCCGGAGCCAAAGGGGGAGCTCAGGAGTAAGTCATGACTGCTAATTAATTCAATTAAACTACTGTATAAGCTCCGCTGGTGTCAGTAAATTGTTAAAGTCTATTAAAAACCGGTGGAACGTGAGGAGGGTTTGGGGATGCTGCATCACCTTCCTAGAGCTCCCTCCCCGTGGTGGGGTGCACGGAACGAGGGGGTGTCAGAGGCCCTGTCTGCTGCCCCCACCCACCTGCTGCGCGTGCTGAGGCAGAGCCCACCTCTCTCCGGCCTCGGTTTTCTCGCCCCCACAGTTCAGTCATGGGCTGGCTCTGGGGCCCTCGCCCAGCCCTTCGGGGCCAGAGTTGTTAGGGTTTTCCGGTTCCTCCTGGTCAGAGGCAGCTGTCGCTACAGATGCGCTGCCCAGTGTTTGCCCTTCCTTCGCATCAGGGTCATCTGGTCAGTTTCTAGGGCGGATGCAAGGGCAGCAGACCCACAGGGGAGGTGCAGGCTCTGGAGAGCGAGGCGTGAGCAGGGTGGATTGCACCTCACACCTGTGCTGTTCCCCTGATGGGTGCTGAGTCAGGGGGCTGCTTGCAGCTTCTCGTTCTGCACCTCTTCCACGCTGGGAGCGGTATCCTCTTCCACTTTTAGGAGGAGGAGGCTGAGGCCGCCGGGGTCAAAGCAGCCTCCCTATGAGTAAGCGGTAGAGTTGAAATCTGAATCAGGGCTGCTGTACCTCAAAGCCCCCCTGGCTGACTGCTTTCTTCTGCAGATGTAGTTAAAGCTGTGTCTCCCAGCCAGACCCTACAATATTTGTATTGCAGTCACGGGGGAAAAAAAAAAACAACAACACCAGAAGGGTTCAGGCATGAGGAACCTGAAAGAGGAGCAAACATCGCTGTCCCTGGAGATATTTGGTATATAAGCAATAGTTGGCTGATTGCTTAGATACGTACACCTCTAAGAGCCAAGCTCCTGCAGTAGTGGGCCTGGCTGCTGGTCTCTACTTTTAGGGCAGTTTGTGCTCAGGGCAGCGTGGGAATCCAGGAATTGCTCCCTGGTGCTTGGACGCTGGGGTTACTGTCTGGTCTTCTGTCAGATCGCATCTTGTTCAGCCAAACAATCGGCCGGGCGGTGCTGGTGTTGAGGGAGGGTGGCTGTGGTCCTGGGTTTGAGGGTAGCCTTGATCATTAACTAATCAGCTGTGGATCTATTCTTAAACAAGCCCATTCCTCTCCCAGTTCTAGAAGCTTAAGCTTGTTCCCTTATCTCCAAAAGTTGGCGACAGACAGTATGTTCCATTTGCGGTCCATAGGGAGAGAAGAAGGGGAGAAAAAATTTAGGACTAGATAAACCCGTGAATGGACCATGCTCTGCCTTTGGACCTTTAAAGGCTCTGAAAAGTCCTGCAGTAAAGAAATGAGATTGCCCTGGTTGAGTGACTCAGTTGGTTGGAGTTTCATTCTGTACACCAAAAGTTTGCAGGTTTGATCCCCGGTAGGGGCACGTAAGGGAGGCAGCCCATCTATGTCTCTCTCTCACATTGATGTCTCTCTTTCTCTCTCTCTCTCCCCCCCACCCCCTAACCCCCTCCTCTCTATCCAAAATCAATAAACATATTCCGCAGTGAGAATTTATAAAAAGAAAAAGAAAGGAGATGAACTTTGTTTACTCAGCTACCCCCGACCCAGACACTCTTCTCCTCTTCAAGCACACCGTTTGTTTAATGACCTGCTGGCTAAGGTGAATAGACTTAAACACTTAAATTTTGCCCTAGGAGAGAGCTGCTATTTTACCTGGTTTCTCCACTTATTTTTGTCCTCAGAACACCCATTCAGTAAATTGGGTGAACCAGCACTTAACAAGGTGGTGTCTAAATCCCCTAAGTCAAGTTTTCTTAAACTAGCGTCCATGTTTGCTCTGGGATCCCAGACCCTTCAGGTGCCAGGCCCTCAAGACCTGGAATATACTCTCCTTGGGGTGCCCTTTGTGGGCATTTATGGGAGACCATGCTATTGGTAGGGGTTGGAAGTTGCCTAAACATGTGCTACAAAATCCCAATAATTCGGAGCTGCCAGTTTAAGAATTTGTGAACTGCTGCTGACCTTTTCAAAAGAAGGGTTGCCAAGGAAAATGCTAGTGTAAACAAGATCTTCAGGGGAAGGACTCTACAGTGTGTAAGGACTCAATCTATTTTTAAGCCTTCTGAAAGCTCTCATTGGAATATAAACACTGTGCTAATTATAAAACACCTTTTCTGTTCAAAACTGGTGTAAACAAGATGGGGGGCTGGGTGGAGGAGGGGAGCTGTGTTTGCTTGGCGCTGAAACCAGAGATTAAGCTCTGGCCACACTCGCTGACTTAGTTGCCTGTCTTTAAAAATCCAGATTTCCCGCTTGATTTGACAATCTGGATGCCTGGGCAGTGCTGGGCATGCATTCCCGCTGGCAACAGTCAGCAGGAATGGGCCGGATGTGGCTCTTTATCTTCCCAACTCTGGACCCCAGCTTGGTTGGCTTGGGGCAGGTACCTGCACGGCCCCTGTCCTATTGCCATTCACACCCCTGCCTTTCTAAGAATAATTCCCCCAGTGTGGAAGGGCACAGCATATAATTGCTCATTTCTTCTCCATTAACCATGGAGGAATGTCTCTGCCTTGTTCAGCAAAACTTTCAAAGATGAACAGTTCCAATAGCAACTAACCATTATTTATTGAGCACCTACTATCCATCAGGTTCCGTGCAAGAAGCTGGAACCGGCATTGAGAAAAACTGCTTCCCTGCCTCCCTGGGCTTGCTACCCACCACGGAGGCCATCATGGAGTGCACTGGAGGGTGCTTTTCAGCCTCCAGCCACATGTCACCCAGAGCTGTCCTGCCTGTCCTGTGCTGGATGGGGATTCTGAAATGATGGACGTGGTCCTTGCTCTTGACCTGCCATTGTCAGAGAGACAAGATGAAGAGTGAGGCGGACTCCTGAGAAGTCAGGCTGTTGGTTCCTTTTTTACCTTTGGGGCTGCTGAGCTGTGGTGGGGGAGAGCGGGGCCTCAGGGAGGGGCCCCTGATCAGGGACAGCTGCCGGAGGAGATGTGTGGCCTTGTGGTGTGATTAATATTGGGAAATGCAGAGAGGAAAGGAGAGGTCATCCTAGGCTCTAATGAAGAGGTAGGTTATAATGGGGAGAGACTTTATATGCAAATGGTATTTCAAGATGCTTAAAAATAGCTTCTGAGGGAGGATGCAGAGAGCAGGTGGTCTGCTTGAACAGCTATGTTTATAGTAATTGGGGAGTAGTGGGGTACCTGGGGAGTGGTGGGATGGCAGGGTGTGGGGGTGAGGAGGAGGAAGGGATGGCAGAGGTGTGGGGGTGAGGAAGAGGAAGGGAAAGAGAAGGTAAGTGGACACATGGACAGATGAACAGAAGGTACTAGGTGCCCTTGTGGAGGATCCTGAAAACAAGGTGGAGAATTGTGCTAACCACGGAAATGAGTAGGAGCAGGTATTAAGCCACATGAGGGCACAATCCGTGTCTGTCTGTTCATCACCGTCCTCAGTTCCCAGCAAAGGCCTGACATAGATGCATAGTAACTCTTTGCTGGGTGAGTGAATGAAGGTACTTATTATTTATCACATTTATATTTATGGCAGTAGTATGAGGAGATCTTATTATTCACTTTTCCCAATGAAGACGGGCTGTTGTTATGTGTCTGTGTGTCTGTATTGTAGCTTTGAAGGGAAGCAGGGGGACACCAGAAAGCGTTTTTGTAACAGCACCATGAAATATTGATCAATTTGGTTCCATTGTATGAACCTGGGACAACTTTACTAGCAGAAAATATGACCATGTTATATGGCTGTAATAAAATATCCCAGGTGGAGCCAGGCCCAGAAAACCAAGCAGCTGACCACGTGGGCAGGACTAGTCGATTCCACGTCTTTCTGCTAGAGTGAGTCTGCTGTTTATTCCTTCGTGGTATCAATGAGGAGCTCAGTTATAGACTGGAGGTAACAGGTCCCAGCAGAAAGTTTATAGAAAAAAAGCTTAACGCCGAATTCAGTTTGCTGTACTTCTACAGTATGGAAATGTCCTCTGTTGTTTAGTTGTGGGTGTGAAGTGTACCAGTCTAGTCTGAAAACTGTTCCCTGGGAAAGTTTTTTTTAATGTGTTGATTTTAGAGAGAGAGAAGAAGGGGTGGAGGGAAGAGGGAGAGAGAGAGAAAGAGAGAGAGAAACATCGATTTGTTGTTCCACTTACTTTTGCATTCACTGGTTGATTACTGTATGTTCCCTGACCAGGGATCGAACCTGCAGCCTTGGCGTATCAGGATGACGCTCTAACCAACTGAGCCACCTGGCTAGGGCCCCTGGGAAAGTTTGGAAGCAGAGGCATTATTTGATGAGTGGGTATCATGATATTGTACCAGATATGCATGTAACCATGAAGATATGCTTGTAACACATGCAGGTGGCAGGTTCCCCAACCTCCCCGCCCCCTGCCCCCACCTCAGGTAAATGACTAGGAGGTGAGAACTGCTGTTCTCAGTGTCCCTCTCAGAATGAAAGCATCTTGCTCAGCACGATGTGCATCCTATACTATACAGTCCATGAATGTGAGCCAACATCTTCATCTGGTGCCCAACCAGAGAAGCATTGCTCTGCTCCAGCTTTTCATTTTGAAAGAATTTCAGACTTAGAAGAAGTTGCAAAAATAATACAGAGTTTCCATATACCTTTCATGAAGCTTCCTCAAATGTTAGCACCTTATATAATCATAGTATAATGCTCAAATTATATTATGAAGTTAATATTAATGCAGGAAATTAATAATAATGCAATAATATAAACTAGTCTTCAGACCTTACTCAAATTTCACCAGGACCCCATATTGCATTTGGTTGTCATGTCTCCTTAGTCACTACCAGTCTGGGACAGATCCTTGGCCTTTCTTTGCATTCCATGCTCTTGACCCGTTTAACGAGTCCTGACTAGTTATTTTGCAGAATACCCCTTCGGGGTTTGTTGGATGTTTGCTGGATCACTGATTCGAGTTAATACAGTTCTGGCAGTAGGACCGCAGAGTGAGGCTGTCCCCTTCTCAGTGCATCACAGCAGGAGGTACGGGGTGTTGATATGACTTATCACTGGGGATGTGAACTTGGAACTTGGTTAAGGGGGTGCCTGTCAGCTCTCTGTAAAGCTACTCTGTTACCCTTCATATTAAGAAGTATTTTGTGGGAGGTACTTGGTGACTAGGCTGATACCTTTTTTCCTCCCCATACTTCTCTGTCCAGTCAGTTTAGCATCCATTGGTGATTCTTGCAGCAGCAGTTATCACTGTTGTGTGTTCAAATAGGGATTTCCTGATTCCATTATCCCTCCTACATTTATTTATTTGATTTCTAATATAGAAAGAGCTCTACTTTCTCTTTCATTTATTTACTTATTCACTTATTTGTATCAGTGTAGTCTCCTGGGTGTCTAAACAGACATAAACTTATGTCTGTTCTTTTATGGACTATAATGCATTACTGTCATTTTGCTGCTCACATGAGTCTCGATTGGTCCAGGGCTGCCCTTCGTGGAGGCTCCTGTGCCCTTTCGACAAGTCCCGCCATCTTTGGTCCCTTTCTCTCAGTCTCCATAGTGTCCCAGGCCCATCCTGTACGGTCCCTGCTTCAGCTCAGGAACCAACCCTTACTCCCCAAAGGAGGGCGAGCGTTTTTGTCTGTAGCCCTCATTTTGTTGTATCTCTCGCACGCACAGTGTCTGGTACATGGTAGGCTCACAGCAAATCATTTCTGGATGAAGGAGGGACTAAATGAAACCCAGAAAGGGAGGTTGAGTAGCCGGGTTACAGAGGCTGTAATACATACTTTAGTAACCCCCTCCTGGTGAGCCTGAATTCGAGAGCTGGACGGGGAGGGTCTTTTCCCCATCTCCTCTCCTTGTGCCTTAGGGTCGGGACTCACCAGTCTCGTTTTGTGCCTTTCAGCCTGTTCTCAGTGCTGCACAGTCTGAAAAGCAGCCCAGGGCATCCCCGATCTTGTAGAGCAGAAGGAGCCAAGAGCGTGGAGAGCAGCCAAGGGGAGTAGGGTGGCTGGCAGAGCCCGGACGTGCTTGCTGGTAATGACTCGGTTAAACACCGGCCACAGCGGGCAAGATGCGCCTGGGGTTGACGGCATGGGTCTGGTGCCCCCTTGGTGTGTCTGTAGCTGGGGGCCGCCGAGAGCCCCTCTGGCCTCCTGAAATACACAGGCCTCGCTTGAATATTTTATGAGTTTTTCTTTATAAAAGATTAAAACTCAGTCACATTGGCTTTGGAAAAGGCTGTGATAATCAGATTTTTATTTATGAGTTGATCGTGTGCGTGCGTGCTTCTGAAGAGGAAAACTGGCTGCTAGGCTCCCTTGTCATCCATTTTGGCAGGCCTTTATGCCAGGAGCGAACTTGGCAAGTGGTAGCCTTTTCATAGTCGAGAGGCTTGGCTGGCTCCCGGCTGCCCTGGCTGGTGTCCTTTGAGAACTGTGCTGGCCCCTTTGCAAGGGAGAACCTTCTCCAGGAGGAGCTGAGGCTACCGATACTGCCTTGGTTCAGAAGTTCAGGGTTGCAGAGTCCCTGGACATCCGCATTCTCACCGATTCTGCACGCTGGTCATGGGGAGCGGGCCAGGCAAGGATGGCTATCCCAGTTTGCAGAGGGAGAAACTGAGACCAAGAAAGAGGGAAGTGACCACCCCTTCACAGTGCCGAGGAGTCTGGAAATCATGAACATTTAAAAAAATGTCACGACGCCTGCGTGGAGCTGCAGGGGGTACCTGAACTCCAGCTGTCGGCCCCTCGTGGCTCTCCTGGGTTGGGGGCAGCAGCCTAGGTTTAATGCAGTTGAGGGAGATGTGGGAGGAGCAGGAGGAATAATTATAGTTGCTTGGAGCAGGTCACTTGGGAGGGAAAAGCAGTGTGAGCTTGCCTGGAACCTGTACTCACTGAGCACTTTCTATGGTGATCTTACTGGGGCAAGGGCAGGATGCCATTCCATCAGATATTGGAAGACCACCTGTCAGGGACAGCAAGCCTTCTGTGGCCTTCTGGGGGTGTAGCTAAGCATTCGCCCAGCCTGGTATGTTTCCAGCCCTTGCACTCAGCATATCTGTCCCCGCTCCAGCATAAGGTGGCCCAGAGTGGGAATGGGGCCCAGTCTAGCATTCTTTTTGATCATTTACTCATCATCTGAGAAGTATTTATTGAGTGCCTTCAGTATACCAGGCACTGTTCTAGGCACTGGGGTGAACCCCTGTGGGGTTCAAGATAGTGAAATGGGCAATGCAGTACAGGGTGGGGCAGAGCAGGTCTACAGTTGTTTGTATGGAGAATAAGAAAATAATTAGAAAGTAATAATACAGGAATAAACTGTGTCTCCCGTACTCACACCTGTAAACCCACTTTTGCCCCACGCTGTATGTAAGGGCTCTAGTGGTGGAAAACCAGGCTTCTCTGGGTGGCACCCTTGTCTGTATGTATTTCATCCTCAGGACAGCTCTGGGAGAGAGATGCTGTCACTATCTCCATTTAGCTGCTGAGGAAATTGAGGCTCGGAAGTTACTCTCTAACAGGCAGCAGAGCCAGGGTGGAGCCCGTGTGCCTGACTTCGCCGCCAGGGAGGGCGCTGCCTAGTGTTCCGGTTAGTCCGTGGCAGAGCTGGGCCGAGGGCTTCCGATCACCCCAGCCTCCCCACCTTGAGGCGATCTGTGTGAGGAAGGGTGCTGAGGACCTGCGGCCAGGGCCCCTTCCCATCTGGACTGGGCAGAGGCCTGGCACCTGATGGGAGCTGGGGAGCAGGTGGGGCGGTGGCTGGGCACTGGGGTCTGTGCAGCTCTGGGCCCAGAATGGAGAATTTCTGTTGGAAGAGCTCCCAGGTACCCCTGGGTCCTCTTCCTTCAGGCTTTTGTACCCCAGGTTCCCAACAGACCTGACTCAGCCAGTTGCCATGAGGATGCAGAAGTCACTTCCATGGTGTCTGAGAATTTTGCCTCAAGAGGGGACCAGAGACCTCCCAGCTGTGTGTGTGTGCACATGTGTGTATGTGTGTGTGTGGGGGGGGAGCAGGGATCCCTGCAGGGTGCAGCTCCTGCCAGACACAGTTCTCTGTAGTGCTGGGAGAGGTACTGTAAGAAGGTACTAGAGTAGATTTTGATTTTTCACTTACTTTCAGAGTCTCAATCTCCTTGCTTGTAAAATGGGGATAAGGGAGCTCACATCATAGGATGGTCATTGGCTGTTCATATCCAATGATGGATGTGAAGTGCCCAGCACAGTGCCCGGCTCATGGGAAGATCCCCGAGAACAACAGGTTGTGGTGGTATGAATGAGACTTCTTAGTGGGGCCAGTTGTCGTTTTGCTTAGCCACATACTTGCATTCCACCTGGCTGAGGGTGAGACCTCTGCCTGGGTAGACTGGTTCCCAGGCAGAAGTCAGTGTGATTCCGTTAGGAGTTGTGAGGTTATTAGGAGTGTGTGACGGGTTTCCCTTGGTAGTGTGCAGACTGCACCAGGGCAGAGACCGTGGCTCTCCCTTGGTGGCCCTGGCTCAGAACATGGCACAGATCAGGCCGTTAGTTTCTTTGCCATTTTAAAAAACTAGGTGGATGTAAAGCTTCATTGATCATTGAAGCTTTAGCATCTGTCAGACCAAGGTTGGAGTCCTGAGTTTTGTTTCTTCCAGTTAATAACTGGGTGACTGCAGGTAAATTACTTCCCTCTCTCATCTGTTTCCTCATCTGTCAAATCGGGACAGTGTTGTGCCCTTAGGTTCTGCTCTGAGGCCAGAGAGATCCAGAGAACTGTTCCTTCCTTTTGCCGATGAGGCTCAGGCTGTTCCTGTCTCCATCCATCCATTGAAGGCTCCTTCCTGGTTAGAGCAGCTGAGAATCCATATCTATTCTTCGGAGCCACCAAACACCTGCCTCTGAAGGAGAAACCCCAGAGGCGGATGGGGTCAGGAGCCAGGGTGCTCAGAACTGACAGAATTGGGAACATGCTGTGACCTCTCTTAAGGAGAGAAGAGAAAGAAACAGCACGTGGTTGGAAGGAGGGAAGAGGAGCAGCTCTTCATTCACCTTGGGGGAAACAAGACTTTCTGAATTTCACACCATCCTGAAAGTTTCCCACAAATCAAATCCTTTTTTTGGACTACTCCCTCCGTAAAATATTTTTATGACAAAGCTTCTTACAAAGCAAGAAATGCCTTCTATAAAGTGAATCATCACATCTAATGTTTCCTTTGTATAAAGCTGGTCTTTCTTATGTTGTGATATTTTGCCCTTTTCTTTCTTTCTTTCTTTCTTTCTTTTTTTTTTTTTTTGCTTCTATTATTATTTGTATTATCCAATGTGTAGTACATGTTCACTACTGAATAGTTAGGTAGTTCAGATGAGCAAAAAAGGAATAAAAAATCAAAACAATCCATAGCCTTCTCACCCAGAGATAATCGCTCTGGGTGTTGGTATTTGATGTATTTAATGTATATACTCAATAGACATATGACATGTACAGAGTTTAAAAGTTTATCATTTAGGAAGTGTTCACTGATCACTTACTATGTGCACTGTGCTAGGGAGAAATCACAGCCCAGCCAATAGATACAGTTCCTCCAAGAGGCAATTTACATAGACAAAGGGAAGGAAATATTGGAGTGGAAATGGGACTGAGGAAATGCCTAAAATTGATGCGAAAGTTGCCGTGGGCTCTGAAAATTTTGACTGGGCCCAGCAGCAGTTGGAGGCCGAGAAAGGGGCTGGAAGGGGCAGGGTGTGTTAGGAAACAAGGACATGTCTGAGAGAGTGTTGTTGTTTTTTTTAATCCTCACTCTAGGATATGTTTACTGATTTTTAAAAAGAGATTATTTATTTTTAGAGAGGGGGAAGAGAGGGGAAAAGAGAGGGAGAGAAACATTAGTATGAGAGAGAAACATCGATCAGTTGCCCCAACTGGGGACCAAACCTGCAACCCAGGTGTGTGCCCTGCACAGGAATTGAACCAGCGACCTTTTGCATTAGGGGATGACGCTCAACCAACTGAGCCACATAGGTCAGAGCTATTTATTGATTTGTTTTAGAAAGAGAGGAAAAGAGAGAGAGGGAGAAAGAGAAGGAAACATCGATGTGAGAGAAATATCGATCAGTTGCCTCCGATCCGCGCCTCCATGGAACCCACAACTTTTTTTTTTTTAATTTTATTTTTTGGTTATTCAATTACAGTTGTCCCATTTTTCCCCCATGAACCCACAACTTTTTGGTGCAGTGGGTGGGGCCGTAATCGAGCCACCCAGCCAGGGCTTTGTTGTCTGTTTTTTGTTTTTGTTTTATTTTTTTGCATGTGGATTTCCAGTTCTAGCACCATTTGTTGAAAAGACGGTCCTTTATTAATTTTCAGAGATCATTTGACTGTATTTGCGTGGGTCTTTCCCAAGCGCTCTATTCTGTTCCATTGATTGTGCGTCCTTTCTTTCACCAACAACATAGTCTTGATTATTGTAGCTTTAAAGTAAGTCTCTAACTCAGAGTGGGTAGTGCAAGTTTTCTGATTTTGTTCTTTTCCAATATTCTGCTGGCTACTGTGGGTCTTTTGTCTTTCCATGTATACTTTAGCATCAGTTCATCCATATCCATAATAAACTTGCTGAGATTTTAATTAGAGTTGTGTTGATTCTATAGATCAAATTTTTAGACTTGACATCTTAACAATATCGCGTCTTCCTTCCATGAATGTGAAATATAGCTGCATTTATTTAGATCTTTAATTTCTTTCATTGGTTTTGTAGTTTTTTTCATGTATCTTGTGCACATTTTATTAGATTTATCCTAAATAATTCTCTTCGTTGTTGATGTTAATATAAGGGGTATTGTGTTTTTAATTTCAAATTTCAATTATTCATTGTTACTCTACAAAAATTATTGACTTTTTAAATATTACTCTTGTATCCTGCAACCTTCCTATAATCACCATTAGGTCCAGTTTTTAAAAATTGATTTTTTTGGGATTTTGAACATTGACAGTCATGTTATCTGTGAATAAAGACTTCTATTGCTTCCTTCCCAATCTGTGTATTTTTAATTCCTTGTCTTGTCTTATTGCATTAGCTAGGATTTCCAGTATGATTGAATAGAGTGGTGAGGAGGGGACATCCTTGCCTTGCTCTCCATCTTAGGGGACATGCATCTAGTTGCTCACCATTATGTGTTAGTTTCTCACCACTAAGTGTGATGGTAGCTGTAGGTTTTTTGTACATGCTCTTTATCAAGTTGAGAAAGTTCCTCTCTATTCTGTTTTCTAAGGTTTGTTTTTTTTTTATTATGAATGGGTATTGGGTCTTGTCAAATGCACATCTGTTGATATATGAATGTAATTTTTCTTCTTATAAATTGATTTTCGAATGTTGAGCCAGTCTTGCATACCTAGAATAAATCGCATTCAGTTGTGGTGTGCACTTCTTCTTACACATTGTTGGATTCAATTTGTGAGTATGTTGTTGATGATTTATGCATCAGTGTTCATGAGAGATGCTGGTTTGTGGTTTCCCTTTCTTGTAATGTGTTTATCTGGTTTTGGTATTAGAGTAATGCTGGCCTCATATAACAAGTTAGCAACTGTCCCCTCTGCTTCTGTTTCCTGGAAGAGATTATAGAGAATTGGTATTATTTAAGTGCTTGTTGGAGTTTACCACTGAAACCATCTGGGCCTGGTGCAACCTTTTTTGAAAGATTATTAATTATTGACTTGGTTTCATGTACCTATATATGAATATACAAATATGCCTATATATGAATATATAAATATGTCTATATCATATACAGGAATATATATGCCTATATGTATAGGCATATTTAGATTACTTCTTTCTCCTTGTGTGAATTTTGGTAGACTATATCTATCAAGGAGACGGGCTTTTTCATCTAGATTATCAGATTTGTGGGCAAAAAGTTGTTCATAATATTTCTTTATTACCCTTGTAATGTCCATGGGATCAGTAGTGATGGCTGTTTTTTCACTTCTGAAATTAGTAATTACTTGTTTTATGTCTTTTTGTTTTGGTTAGCTTGGGGATAGGTTTATTAAATTTTATTGATTTTTTCAAATAATCAGTCTTTGGTTTCATTAATTTTCTGTGCTGATTTCCAATTTGCAGTTTCATTGATTTCTGCTCTAATTTTTATTATTTCTTTTCTGCTGATTGCTTTAAGTTTATATTGCTCTTCTTTCTCTAGCTTCCTAAGGTGGATGCATAGATTATTGATTTTAGATCTTTTTTTATATGTAATCTTATAAATTCCTTCTAAGCACTGTATTTGCTACTTACCACAAATTTTGATAATTGTATTTTCAGTTTCATTTAGTTCAAAATATTTTAAATTTCTCATGAGACTAATGCTTTGACCTGTGCCTTAATTAGAATTGTGTTGTTTAATCTCCAGATATTTTGGAATTTTCTAGCAAATATTAAAAAATTTCACTAGTTTTTTGTTATTTGTTTCTAGTTCAATCCATGTGGCCTAAGAACATATTCTGTGTGATTCCTCTTTTTTTTTCTTTCTTTCCTTAAAGCTTGTTAAGGTGTGTGTTACGGCCTAGAATGTGACCTACCCTGGTGAATATTCCATGTGAGCTTGAGAAGAATGTTTTCTGCTGTTGCTTGATGAAGTGCTCTATGAAGGTCGATTAGATCCAGTTGATTGATGGCGCTGTGCCGTTCAGTTTAACTATATCCTTACTGATGTTTTGCTTGCTAGATCTGTCAGTTACTGGTAGCCGATACTGATAGTGGGTCTGTCCATTTTTTTTCTTGCAGTTCTATCAGTTTCTGATGCACTGCTGTTAGGTGCATGCACAATAAAGATTATTATATTTTGGAGAATTAACCCCTTGTCCTAAGGTAATGACCTTCTTTATCGCTGACAGTTTTTCTTGCTCTGATTTCTACTTTGTCTGAAATTAAAATAGCAAATCTAGATTTTTAAAAAATTTTTCATTAAATTTATTGGGGTGACATTGTTTAATTAGACTTGTTTTAATTAGCATTAGCATGATATATCTTTTTCCTTATGTTTATTTTAATCCAAATGTATTCTCTGTCTTTATATTTACAGTGGAGTTTCTGTATATAATATATAGTTGGATATTGTTTTTATTTTTAATTGTATCCACTGTGAAAGTCTCTGAATTACTGTATTTAAAGCATTCCCATTATATAGTTATATTAATATCTACCATGTTTGGAACTGTTTTTTTACTTGTTGTCCTTGCTTCTTTATTTTCTTTCTTTCTTTTTGTCTTCCACTTTTTTCTTCCTTCTCTGGTTTTACTTGAACATTCTATATGACGTTGTTTCCCCCCCTCTTATAGCATCTCAGTTCTTTAAAAGAAATTTTTAAGTGTTCACCCTGGACTTGACAATATACATTTACCATTAGTCTAAGTCCATTTTCAAATAACATGGTACTGCGTCACGAGTAGTGCAGGTACCGTATAACTGAGTATTCCCAGTTGCTCCCTCCCTTCCTTTAACATTGCTGTCATTCATTTCACTTGTTTATAAGCTATAATCCAGTATATTGTTATTATTTTGAGCACAAAGTTTATATATTCAGTGAATTAAGAATAAGAAGATGAAAAGATTTTTTCTTTCATTTATTCCTTCTCTAACACTATTCCTTTCTTTATGTATATCAAGTTTTTGACCTGTGTTATTTTCATCCTCTCTGAAGAACTTAACTTTTTTTCAGGGCAGGGCAACTGGTGACACATTCCTCAATTTTGTCTTAATTTTTTTTTCACTTTTCAAGGATAATTTTACTGGCTCCAGATTTTTCTAGGTTGGTGGTTTTCTTCTTTCAGCACTTTCAATATTTCACTCCACCGCTTTCTTGCTTGCATTGTGTTTGCAGAGAAATCTGATGTAATTCTTATCCTTGTTTCTGTATGGGTAAACTGTTTTGCTTTTTTTCTCTTCTAGCTTTTTCAGGATTTATTGTTTATCTTTGCCTTTTCTGCACTTCAAATATGATATGTCTAGGTGTTGATTTTTTTTTTTTTTTTAATTCTGCTTGGTGCTCTCTGAGCTTCCTGGATCTGTGGTTTGATGTCGTCATTAATTTTGGAAAAATTTCAGTCATTATTACTTCAAATATTTCTTTGCTTCCTTTTTTCTTCTCCTTCTGATAGTCCCATTAAATGTATGTTACACCTTTTCTAATTCCCCTGCAGTTCTCCGATGGTCAGTTCTGTCTTTTCACTTTTTTTCCTCTCTCTGCATTGTCAGTTTGGAAAGTTTCATTTGTAGCACTTCCTTTTGATTCTTTGTTAAGAGTTTCCGTCTCTGCCTACACTCCCATCTGTTCTCTCATGTTGTCTACCTTTTCCATTAGAACCCTTAGCATATTAATTATAGTTATTTAAAATTATTCCTGGTTTGATCTTTTCTGAATCTGTGTCATCTCAGTCTTGCTCTGGTGCCTGCTGTATCTCTTCAGGTGGGGCTGTGTTTTTGTTTTGTTTTGTTCTTTGCCTTTTAGCCTGCCTTGTAATTTTTTGTTGTTGTTGTTGTTGAAAGCCAGAGATGATGTATCTAGTGAAGGAACTGATACAATCAGCCTTTTAGTGTGAAGTTGAAAGCCACACATGATGTACTGGGTGAAAGATAAATAGGCCTCTAGTGTAAGGTTTGTGTTTATCTGGCTAGCAGTTAGGTTGTGTTAACACTTCGCTGTAGCTGTAGGTGGCTGAGACTAAAATTTCCTTTGGTGCCCTTGTTTTTGTCTTCCCCCATTATCTCTGGGTTTCCCTAGAGACTCCCCAAGTAGGAGGAGGAGCCTCACAGGTCTTTCAACTGTAATCCTAGGGTATTATTCCGAAGCCCTAATGATGGGAAGTAAGGTGTGGGAGGAGAAGGATTTCAGAATTTTATGATTAGTTTTCAGTTTTAAAGGTTTTTTACTTATCTGTTTTTAGAGAGAGGGGAAGAGAGGGAGAGAAACGTCAATGTGTGGTTGCCTCTCTCACACCCCCACCTGGGGACCTGACCTGTGACCCAGGCATGTGCCCTGACTGGGAATCAAACCAGCAAATTTGGTCCGCAGGCTGCACTCCGTACACTGAGCCACAGCAGCCAGGGAAGTTTTCAGTGTTCAGTGGGCCTGTGCCCCTGAGCTGTGACCTTAACAAGTGCTTCGTAGGTTATTCTTGTCCTTAGGTGAGACAGGAAGTCCAGCGGGAATTGGAGTTGGGTGTTGCCTTTCCCCCATATCAGTTAGGCCCTAGGAAAACTCATTTTGGTTAGATTCTGGCAAATGTGGAATTGAACAGAATCCTCTGGGTATATTTCAGAATCCCTTCTTTTCCCCTCCCTCTGCTGGAACCGCAAGGAGATTTCTCCTCCATCTTAACCCTGAGGAATTGGTGAAGCTCCTGGAGGGAAAAACTCATGAAAAACTCCCAGGAGTTTTTCTCTCTGAAGCCAGTTCCTGCCCCATCTCCATGTGTCCCCACCAGTTACTGGCTGCAGTGGCCGCAGCAGCCATGGTAAGTGTTGATTCTTTTCATTTGCCCACCTCCCCACTTTTGGGGCCCGTGGTTTGCCCTGTGACCCCAGTTCTCTGGTGGATCTAAGAAAGGTTGTTGATTTTCAGTTTGTTCAGCTTTGTTCTTTCTTGTGAGGTACGAGAGTGATGACTTCGAGGCCGTTTCCGTGTGGAAGTGGAAACCAGAAGTCCACATCATCTCATTCTTCTTTCTCTTGGGATATTTCCTCTGGCGTGGTTTCTGTTGACCCGTCTTCCGACTCAGTGGTTCCTCAGCTGTGTCTAGTCTGCCGAGGAGCCCACCCAAAGCATTCTTCATTTCTCTTGCCATGTATGTGATACATAGCATTTCCTTTGTTTTCTTAGGGTTTTCATCTTTCTACTTATGATACCCATCTGTTCTTGCATGTTTTTAAATTTTTCCATTAGAGCTCTTAATTTATTAATCATAGTTATATTAAATTGTATTTGAAAATGTGCCCCACAGCTGAGTCTGGTTCTGATACTTACTTTGTCCCTCCAGACTGTGTCGTCCCCCCCCCCCCCCAGCTTTTAGCATGCCTTGTAATTTTTGTTAAAAGCCAGGCCTGATGTATTTTAGTAAGAGGAACTGAGATCACGAGGACTTCAGTGTGAAGCTTTAGGTTTATGCGGCCATGTTATGTTACTGGGCTGTGTATTACGTTCGCTGCAGCTGTAGGTTTCAGAGGCCTCAGTTTCTTCGTTTGTTTTTCGCCCCCTTGCCTGTTGTCTTTGGGTTTCCCTAAGAACATCTTCTTAAATAGAATCTGTGTCTTGTAGCTCTCAGTTGTCACCCACCGTTGCTATTCTCTATAACCTTTTTAAAAACTCCTTATCTAAGTATATGTTTATTGATTTTAAAGAAAGAGGAAGAGGTGGGGGAGAAGTGGAGAGAGAAAGAAACATCAACTGGTTGCCTCCTGTATGTGCCCTGATTAGGGATTGAACCTGCAACCTAGGTATGCACCCTGACTGAGAGTCGGATTTTCAGCCTTTTGGTCTGTGGGACGACACTAACCAACTGAACTGCCCGGCTAGGGCTCTAATCTTTTCGACGTAGTGGTAAGATATTAGGGAGAGGAACTGGTCTATACTCTTATGATTAAATCTCAGGTTGTTTTCGGGGGCTTAGCCCCTGGGCTGTATTTCTGAGCCTTTATAAGTGTTTCTGAGCCTTTTCTTTTTGTCCTTTTACGTGTGACAGAAAGGTTAGAGCACTGGCATGGTCCAGCTGCCCTTCCTCCAGGGCTGACAGGTCTATGATAAAGTAGTTTCTCTTGAGGACATGCTATATTCTGTTCTCAAAATTTCAAATGGTTACTCCCTACCTTTCCCACTGGAGCAGGAGCCTGTTGAGGCTACTAGGGTTAAAACCCACAAGGTGTGGTGGCTCCTCTAAGACTGGGTCCCTGGGATGTTTAAGTCTCCAGCTAGTTCACACTCAGCTTCTAGCAATTAGGCAATTACAGTGTGTGTTCCTACCAGTCACTAGCTCCACCCTCTGCTCTAGTTCCCAGTGAGCTGTATGGCTCTGCATTTGCCTCTCTCCCCAGTTTTCAGGGTCGGGGGTTGCTTTGTGACCCCAATTCTTCATTCAAAAGAAAGTTGTTGATTCACCGCTTGTTCCGTGTTTTTCTTGTCATGAGGACAGGAGTGATGACTTCCATGATTTTTCCACGTGAGAGCTGAACCTGGAAGTCCCCACCTGGTGGACTTTGATATTCTCTTGTTTCATGATTGCGCTAGAGGGCTTGGTGCCCTTAAATTTGCCTGGAGATGGAAACACAGCCAGGACCTGGGTGTGTCATAGTGCCGGCTGCTTTCCCCTTGCCCTGTGAGCCCTGCTTGGCCTGGCCGGACAGGTTAGAGTCTGTGCTTAGTTGTGCTCCTGCCTCTCATGGGGGGCATGAGCGATGGGTAAACCAAGCTGGGCTGGGCTGTTCAGGTCTGATCTGTGTTCTCTGGGCCTCAGTTTTTCCAGTGGTACAGTAGAGCGGGGGCAGAAACCCTTCCAGCTCTCGGGCTCTCATGAAACTAACACAACTCTTACTTGATGCTTCACCAGAGGTAAGGGAATGATTTTATAAGTTTGTTTTTATGGAACTGTTTTCGGGTGCCAGTTTTGTGTGTGTTGTTGCTGTTAAGCAGAGGCATACCTTGGAGATATTACCAGTTTGGTTCCAGACCAACGCAGGAAAGCAAATATAATACAGTGAGTCTCAAGACTTGGTTTCCCAGTGCATGTAAAAGCTATGTTTATGCTATGCTGTATGTGGTCCTTTAAGTGTGTAATGCCATTATGTCTAAAAAGTGTAGATACCTTAATTTAAAAATGCTTTGTTGCTCAAAAACTGCTCTCCATCATCTGAGCCTTCAGCAAGTAATCTTTTTGCTGGGGGAGGGTCATGCCTCGATATTGATGAAAATGCAGTATCTGTGAGGCGCAATAAAACGAGGTATGTCTGCAATAAAATGGCTTCCTAATAGGAGCAGTAGGGACGGTGTCACGTGAGGCTGCAGGAGGAACCAGTAACTCAGCCTGTTTATCCCAGACCTCCCTTCCTATGCTGAGTGCGTTTCTAAAGAGCATTTCCTCTGATAACAGCCCCGGCTTGTGGGGCTTCCGCATGCTGTGCGGGACCAGGGCGCTCTGAGCGTGTGATAAACCAGCGGCTCATTCACTCATCTCTGTGTGCAGCGGAGACCAGTGCCGGGCGGTCTCTGTAGGTTCTGAATCCAAAACTCGGAATCGCCTGCCTTCCGGAGCACTGAAATTTGGGGGGAAATCGCAATATATGTCCAGGTTATCTTCTGTTTATGTTCTTGATAGGGTGTCACTTAAGTCATTTAACGGCAGGAAAAGCATTTCAAGTGTTTTGCTTGCTTATAGGAAGGTTTATGCATTTAAACCTGCAGTTTGCTTACATTATTATCCTAATTCTACTACGCTGAATTTTTTTTTCTCATTTCTTAAATTTTAGACATGCATTGAACTTCATGATAGTGAATTTGTAGGTTCATGAGTCTCCTTTTTTTATAAAACCTTTTTAAAAGATGCAGGTTGGTCCTTGAATGAACAGGAAATTATTGCCATTTCAGTTTTTTTTTTTTTTTTAAAGGTGTAATTTCCATCTTGTATCCAAGCACCTGGCATGGTACCTGTGAAGGAGTATGTACTCATTAATATGTGGATTGAGTCAGTGGGGGCAGCAACATGCCTACATGTCTGTCCATGGGAACTTATAGAAGATGCCCAGAAGCAGAGAAGGCCCTGATTCTTAGCCCTCCTCGCTCAGATCGCTCACCTGTGCCTTGTGTCAGTGGCGGTGCCCCATTGGGTGACAGTGGTGGCTGCTGGTGCCTGTGGTGTTGGTGTTGAAGTGCCACTTTCCTGGGCTGAGGTTTGATGATAACTCAATAGGACCAGTTTTCACATAAAATGATTTCTCCTACCTGCATCTTAGCCTTGTTTGAGGTAAGAAAGGGAAGTCATGGCCAGATTAGTACATGCACATATTTTACATGAAAATGTGTATTCATCATTCTGCCCAAATCAGAATCCTGGTGGGGAATATGGAATTGTGCTTTCTCAGGATAAAATTTAAGGAAAATGAAGGAAGGAATAAGGGAGGTTGTGGAGTAGGAACATGACTCTGGCTCCGTTTTTATGCAGTGAGCAAGGACAGGGAGATGCTGAGGGATGGAGTGTGAAGAAGAGGGAACAGGGTGTGCCTCATTGAAGGGAGCCCTGTTCAGTCATTAATTAAACAAATAATCACAGAGCAGCTGCTGGGTGCTCAGCACAGGTGAACAAGATGGTCCCTTCCCTTGGGAGCGTGCGTGCATTCTCTCTCTCTCTCTCTCTCTCTCTCTCTCTCTCTCTCTCTCTCTCTCTCTCTTCAGGAAGGTGGGCAGTTTGGGATCACAGAAAAGGGGTACTTCCCCAGACCTTAGGATGCCAGTGAAGGCTTCCTGGGTGAAGGGGTGTTGCAGATGGAATGGGAGGTGTTCAGATGAATAGAAAACCAGCCTCTGAGGTGGACAGGACAGCGTGTGCCAAGGCTTAGAAGCAAGTGAGCAGACGGCACATTCAAAAATCTGCATGGTGGTGCGCTTGGAACAGAGGAGTGTTGGGAGATGAGGCGGGAGAGCTCAGAGGGGCAGGTCGTAAGACATTTTTCATGCCTGGTGGAGGAACTGGGGCTTTATCCTGAGAGTGGTGAGCTGTCAGGGAGGGGTTCATGAACGGACTCTTCAGGTTCCTGTTTTAGATCTGTGCCGTCTGGTACAATAGGTACTTGCCGCATATGGCTGTTGAGTCCTTGAAACATGGCGAGTCCAAATGAAGGCATGTTGTAAGTATCAGATACGTACCCTCAGGCTTCCGGGAGGGGGAAGAATGGAACAGAGAAGACTGGTTGGGAAACTCAGAGGTGGTCCAGGTGAGAGGTCATGCGGGGTTGGGTGATGGAGAGCTGGTGGTGCGCAGGGGTCAGATATGGGAGGGGCCTCGGTGTCAGAGCCAATGAGACTTACCTGTGGGTTGGATGTGGAGGGTGAGGGAAAGTGGATGACTCAAAGCTGACTCCAGCCTTGACATTTGCGGAACATGGGTAATTGGTAGTGCTGTTGCCAAATGGGGTGAGACTTGGGGAGGAGCAGGTACTGGTGGGGTGGGGGTGGGAAATGGGCACCTTTAGATACGCAGCGTTTACGATGCCTCTAAGATGAGCAGTGGTCAGCGCTGATTATGAAATCAGTGACTCATCCGCATACAGATGGCACTTGACTCAATGGGATTTGATTAAGTTACCCATGAAGTGTGGGTACAGAGGAATCCCAAAGCTGAGCTCCTGGAAGTGGAGGAGGTGAACCAGCCAATGAGGTGGGGGGAAACCAGGAGGTGAGGGTTTCTCAACAACCAAGAAAAGAGAGTTTCAGGAAGAATGGAGAGATCATCTTAGCCAAGATGAGGACTGAGGAATGTCCATGGGGTTTGGCAATGGGAGGGTGAGTTCACTGGTGACATTGGGGAGACTGATTTCATTGGTGTGCCAGGAGCACCAGGGTTGGTTACTTAGACTGGAGTGGAATTAAGAAGCATAATTGGTAGGTACAAAGTTGACAGGGGGAAGTTAAGAATAGTGCAGGAAAGGGTGAAGCCAAATAACATATACACAACCAATGGACATGAACTAAGGGGGGTGGGATTGCTGGAGGGAAGTGGGGTACTGGACAGCGGGGAGGAAAGGGAAAAGAAACTGGAATAACTGTAACAGCATAATCAATAAAATATACTTTAAAAAAAAAAAGAATGGGAGTGAGGAGGTGGAGCCATTGAGGAGTTTTGCTCTAAGTCGGGGGAGAGCTATGTGGAGGGGCATGTGGCCGTGGTGCTGATGTCATGGCCTGTTCTGTGCGTGGGATCTGGTGGAGAAGAGAAAACTGATGTTGCAGGAGAGGAGAGGAAATGGCCAGAGCAGACCTGATTTGGGGAGAGGGGCTGGGACCAGCGCCCAAGCGAGGCATTGGATTGGGTGGGAGAGGTACCTTTGGGCCAGTGCGCCCCTGGCCCGTGGTGGTAAGAGGAGTCATTTTCTTCCGATTGCTTTTCTTTTCGCAGGAATGTAGCCCTCAATGGAAAGCAGGTTGTTTGAGGTTTGAGGAGAAAGGGGAAAGTCTCAGATACTCTTGCAGGAAAGTGAATTGAGGAGGGAAATGGCTGGGTTGTACTAAGGGCCCACGTGAGAATTGTGGTCATAAATTTAAAGTAGACAGCAGGACTGGTTAGGCAAGGAGTTGACTGGGGGGTTTGCTAGGGAATAAAAGAGTATGCCGAGAGGGTTTACTGCGATGGGCCTGGGCTTAGCGGGGGAAGAATAGCAGGGGGAGGGGAGGTGGAGGGGCAGGTGGAGGGGAGATTGGCTGGGAGGGTGGAGTGAGGACTGGCAGAAGAGTCTGGGAGTCTGCAGATGTGGTGCTTGAGATTGAGATTGCTGCAGTGAGTGGTAGCATCATGGGTGCGTGAGGGTGAGGTGTAAATGCTGGGTGGGTCCTTGAGCTGGTGGAGGGGACGTGAAAGGAAGACCCCTGGAGGAAAGGAGATTAAAGAGCGGATTGGCCGGAGTCTAGGAGCTGTTCATCCTGCTGAAACTGCAGACGGGGGGTAGTGAGTGGGGCGCAGGGGAGCCTTACTCTTCAGCACATGTTGTCTATAGATGACACTGCCCCTCAGAGGGCTGGGGGGGGAGGGGTGGGCTGGCCACATGCTTCCGCGTTGTCGCCACTTCAAAGGAGGCAGAAGAAATGCTCTGGGGGGGGTGGGGGTAGCGAAGAGTAGTGAGGAGACCGATGTCACAGACCCAGCCAGTCCACCCTGGCCTGGCCTCGGCTCTGCCACCCATCTGAAGAGTGGGGATAATCCTTGAACCAGTCTCAGCCATCCAGGGTTAGGATTAAATGTACAGAATGCACAAAGTGAGCCCAAGCCGGATGCTTGGTTTCTGGAAAACGCCCCAAGTCTGGTAAGAACCGTCCTTAAGCGAAGAAGATTTGTCCTCAAACAAGAGAGAGATTGACAAATGAAGGAATAAGGAAGGTCGTGGAGAAGAAAGATGGCCGTGGCTCTGGGATTGATGGAACAGGAACGGAGCCTCCTGAGGGCCGTTTGAGGGTGATACCCGCTTCCGGTCATGTGTATTCTGGTCTGTTGGTTAAGCATCGGTCTTGAGGCACAAAGTGAGGAAACAGATAATGGTACAAGCTGGATTAAGTTAATTCCTGAGCTGTGTGTGGCTCGGGGCAGATGTGGGGTGTCGGGGAGACCTTGGGTGTGAGGATGTGCTTGGCCTTGGCCTGAGCGTGGAGAGGGAGGCCGACAGGGTATCCCATTTGTACAGCCCTTAATGCTTTATAAGCTCATTTGCTACGGCAGCTCCGTGAAGGAGCCGTGCTGGGATGAGGAGGAGAATGGGGCTCAAAAGGGTTGAGTCACGCTTTCACGCTCAGGAGCCCGGCCTGGCTCTCCCCAAGTGCAGGCCTGAGCAGCCTCAGACCCAGAGCCTGGTTTTATGAATGGCCACGTGACCAGTTGGCTGGCCAGGGTTAAAGGAAAATATGGGTGGCGTGGCTGGTGCCCCTGTGACAGGTGTGGGGCAGAGGCCAGGGTCCCCTGCCTGGTGGGAAGTGCTACCTCATGGCCCAGCCCCCAGGATGCAGACTCATCATGTCTGCTCTGATGTTTCCAGCTAGTGCCCCTATGCAAGCAGATGGACCTTTCCTCCCAGATGACACTATGGCCAGTCCGCTGCAGGTGCACTCAGGGGGGCACCTTTCCAAGGTCAAGTGTGTCGTTTTAGGAGCTAAAGGGAGAGCCGCCAGAGCTGCCAGTCCAGAAGCAGGTCCGGGAGAGGACATGACCACTGCCCTCTGGCCAACTTCCCACAAGGCTGCATTGGGATGAGAGTTATTAGCAGGGACAGAAGTGCCACCTGCTCTTTGTCTGGTCCTGGAAACCCCTAGCACTGTGCCCTGAGCATGTCTTTGTCACTTTTCCCCAGGCAAGGAGCACTGTCCCAGGGCCAGAGTTGGAAACCTTGAACTTGTCTCCCACCGGTTGGCTGCCTGACCTTTGTATAATATAAACCTGTTCTTTCTGGGCCTCAGTGTTCCTTCTGAAAAAAGAGGGGGCATGAGGGCCTCTGTGAAGCCCCCTTAACCTCTTCCCTTGATGCCCTACCCCAGTCAGTCATAATTGGTTTCATCCTTAATTGTGTCTGGATTTTTAATTGTCTGGACTGCAGGCTCTTTGAGGATGGGGTGAAGTCACTCTGATTCCCCCCTGTGTCCCCAGGACCTGGCACATGTCTCTAGAACCTGGCACATAATAGCTGCTCAGGTGTTTGCTGCCTGGATCACAGTCATGCTTACTTACTTGCAGCTCTGGGCACTCTGTCACTTAGAGGCTCAGCAGAAGCAGATTGGACCTGTCCTTTCTAACATCCCAGTGGAGGGGATGGTCTGCTTGCATCCGCAGGCTGTAATTTCTTGCTCCTCCTCCAGGGGAAGCCTCTCAAACGGAACCAGGCGCATTGAATGCTCAGTGGAAAAGGTGATGCCATGTAGTGGTCCAGGGACAGCCTCTAGAGGCAGACAGTCCTTCTGGTTCAAATCCCAGCTCTGCCTGATCTGCTGTTACCCCAAACAACTCACCCCAGAGTCTGAATCTCTGTTCCCTCTGTTTTAAAGTAGGAGTAGAAAATGTTACCTCATGACGGTGGTTTGAGGTTTAAAGAAAATAAGTAAAGTGCTTACTACAGTCACAATAAATGGAAGTAATTTAAGAAATGTGTAGTAAATACGTATTTGTTGAAAGAGTGAATGGAAATCTTCTAGAATCTGACTGCTCCTGGATTTATTTTCTTCAGTTTGTTATGGTGGAATTGCAAAAACTGGGACCTTTTGGCCATGAGTAGCAAAAAAGGATGAGAACTGGTGCAGAACTCAGAGCCTGGGAAGTGTCTTGGGCCTGTGACCAAAGTTTCTTTCTGAACCTCATCTATGTTCTGGAAATAATAGAACATATATCATTGGGTTGTTCTGAAGGATCAGTGGAGGTATAATGTGCACAAAATGCTTAGAAAAGAACTTGGCATGTTGGTATTATTTTTGTTGTTGTTTTGCTCTGTTTTCTGAAGATGCTTAGAAATCCTTTTTCCAGTATACATTTTTTAATTTAAAAATTTTTTTAGTGTTTTTCTTTCCTTTTTAGCTATTTAATCCATCTGGCATTTACTTTTATGTATTTTTCCAGCTGTCTTATGCTTACCTACTTATAAATTTTATTTATTTGTTTTTGCCACATCTGATTGAATTTAATAAAACTTTACAGAGAGTTGAAATCCCCTTCTCCAGTCTCAATTCCCTTCTTCTCCAGTGGTAACAACAATCTGGAATTTGGTGTTTATAATTCCCGGACACGTTTTATAATAATTCTTCATATGGATGAAACCACAACTCTCCCAAGGGATCTCGCAACTTACATTTTTCCTTTTAAAAAGTTACTTTGTCATACTTTCAGGCTTACAGAAAAGTTGTAAGGCTAGTATAGCTAATTCCTGTATTACTTTCACTCAAATTCCGCAAATGTTATTTCCCACATCCGTTCTCCCTCACTGTCTTCCTCTCCTCCCCTCTCTTTCCCCTTTCCCCTTAGCTCTCTCTGTATATAGCTTTTTTTTCCTAAGCCATTTGAGACAATTGCAGGCATGATAGCCGTTTACCGTTAAATACTTCAGGATGTATTTCCTAAAAGCAAGAACATTGACTTACATAACCACAGTGATCAAAATTAGAAAAGTCACACTCATGGAGAACTATTAGCAAAGTCTACAGACCTGATTCCAATTTCATCATCTGTTCGAATAACTCTTTTATAGGAAAAGAAAACCCTGGCTCACACAGGCTGTATTCACTTGTCCTGTCCTTCTTTACATCTGGATCAGTTCTTCAGTTTTTCTTTTGACTTTTGTGACCTTGACTTTTTTTTCCCTGGGCCTATTATTTTATAAAACGTCCTATAATTTGTGTGTGTCTAATGTTTCCTTATTATTAGATTCATATTAAGCAGTTTTTGCTGGAGTACCCGGAAATGATGCTCTGGCATTCTCAGTACATCGTATCAGGAGGCGTTATTACTGTTGAATGCCATTGAATGCTCTCTCCTTTGCCCCTAGATTTGAAGTGACACTTTTGCAATTCTCTAAATTCTCAAAGATACATGGCTGTGCTTCTGGACTTCTTATTCTTTTAAATTGATTCGTTTACCTAATTATGTGCCATTTTCTCAGCTCTTTTAATGATAGTACCCTCAATCTATCCTAGGTTTGCTTCTTGGTGTTTTACAACTTGTGTTACTCATGAGAATGGTATTTTTCCTCCCATTATATTCTTTAATTAATGATTGTTGATGTGTAGGAAAGCCACTGACTTGTGAATGTGTATCTTGTGTCTGGTTGCTGAATTCTAATGGAATAGTTTTTCAGTTGATTCTTTTGGATTTATTTTTTTTAATGTAGACAATTATATCTGCAAATAATGGCCAGTCCTTTTACATTGGCTGGGATTTCCAGAATGATTTTTAAAAGTTTTTAAAGATTTTATTTAAAGGGAGGAAGAAAGAGAGGGAGAGAAACATCAGTATGTGAGAGAAACATCGATCTGTTGCCTCTTGGCATGTGCCCAATGGGGGACCTGGCCCGCAACCCAGGCATGTGCTGTGACTGGGAATTGAACCTGCAACCTTATGGTTCACAGGCCAGCTCTCAACCCACTGAGCCACACCAGCCAGGGCTCCATAATAATTTTGAGTAATATGATAATGATAGTGGGCATTCGTGCTTGTTCCTGACTTTAACTAGAGTAGCTCTGGCATTATGTTAAGTGTTTGAGGAAAGTTCTAAAGAGGCAATCTTTATGTGGAGACTTTAAAAAAATTCCTAGTGAATTATATTGGTCTTCTTTTTAAATCTCAGTCTGACCTAGACAACCTACATTGAAGTTTATTTTTTAGAGTTGTCTCACTTTTGTAATTTAGTGCTATGTCTTATTTGCTAACATTTAAGGACAAATTTTGTATCTGTATTTGTGTAAGATTTGTCTATAATTTTCTCCCTTTTAAATTATCCTTGCCCAGGTTTAATAGGAATATTCTGGTTTTATAGCAAAAATTAGGCTGCTCCCCTCCCCTCAACAATTTAGAAGACACAGATATAATCTGTTTATTGAGGATTTGGTAGAATTTGCCAGTAAAATTATTTGAACGTCCCCAATAATTTTATAATTCAAATTTCTTCCCCTGATGATCGGTCTGTTCAGGTTTTCTATTTGCTCTTGAGTCAATTTTGCATAATTTTTTGTTATTTAGAAACTGATCTATTTTGTATACATTTAAAAATATATAAATATCTATTTAAAAATTTTTCTTTTTTCCTTTCTCCGTCCCTCTGTCCCCCCTTCTGATTCTTTAGTTATAGCCACCTTATCATTTCTTAATATTTTAAGTTTTATTTTCTGGGGGTGGAGGGGCATTGGCTATTTTATTGGTAATTTCAAAGAGCTTGCTGCCCATTTTATTATCAAATTTTTGTTTTCTGTTTCTTTAACTCCTGGTTATTTTTTGTTCATTTTCTACTTTCCTTTGGTTTATTATTTTTTTCCTGCACTTCTTTGCGTGACCACTTTGGAAGTATCCTGTGGCTTTGCCGGATAGTACTCTCATTGTTTGTGTGCTCTCATTGTCCTTTTTTAAAGTCTGCCATGTATTTTCATTTCTTTAAAAATAAACTTTTCTAAATAACCTTTGGGCTACATTTCCATTTTTTGTGGTTTTCTTTTTGTTTAATATTTAGTATTATTGCTTTATGGTCAGAGAGTATGGCCTGTGTGATTTCAAATTTTAAAAAATATTGAAATTTTCTTGGTAGCCTATATCCCATGATCAGTTTGTAATTATTCTAGGGTTTTTTGAGAAGATGTTTATTGTTTTGTAAGTGCATATAAAATATATGAAACTAGCAAACTGCTTTCAAGTTCTTTATTGCCTCATTTTTGTTTTTGTTTTTTTAGTCCTCTTGATCTGTCTATTTCTGGGAAGCATGTTGCGTTCTCCTCTAATAACTGATTGTTTTCCCATTTCTCCTTGTGTTTTCGACAAGTTTTGTCCCATGTAGTTTATGGATTGTAAAAGTTCATTACTGCATGTCCTTTTGGTGGTTGAATTTTATATCAATTAAAAAATCTTTCTGTTCTTTGTAATTCTTTTTCTTGTCTTTTCTTGTCATGGAGTCTGTTACCATTTCTGCTGTTTGACATATGCCTGGTGACATTTCGTTAGTTTAAAAATAAAACCTTTTTGTTTTAAAGTAGTTTAAGACTTCACAAGGAGTTGTAGAAATAATGTACCCTCTGCCCAGCTTTCTTCATGGATAGGATATAACATCATTGTAACCCTTTCTGTTGTAGCCTTTTGGGTCTTTTCTTTTAGCTGCTGACCTACCTACACCGCCCCCCCCGCACTCCCAACGGGGGCCGCCCCCCATTTGTTACACCATGGTTTTTTTACATTTTTTAATTTAAATTCTTTTCATTTAAAGTTTACATTTACTATTACTTTGTATTAGTTTCAAGTGTGCAACATAGTGGTTAGACAATCACATGCTTTACAAAGTGTCCCTGATATTTCCAGCACCCAACTGCCACTGTACATACTTATTACAAAATATTGACTATATGTCCTGTGGATTCCATGTTTCCTTAATGGGGGAATTTATATACCATTCATCTTTATTGTGATTGCTTGTCTAAGTTTCAACTAGCTTCTGCCACCTTATTTTGCTTTTGGTTTTCCATCATGTTTTCTTCTGCTTTTTGTTGGATTGCTCAAGTTTTCTTTAGTTTTCCCCTTTTCCTTTTTATTTATTTTTTCTTTCTACCACTGCTGCTTGGCATCCCCTCCCCATTGGTTTGGAAGTCATAATTCTATTTCTCATTTCTCACTTGTGGTTAAATTTTTAACAAACATACTTGAACTTGGACAACAATAAATCAATGTCTGTAATTACTCTCACCCTCCACACAAATATTTGAATTGCACTTATACTTTTCTTATCCTTTATAATCAGTTCTTGGTTAATGTGATATGGAATTTTATTTCCAGCTTTTAAAAAATCTGCATTATGTTTCTGGGAATTGTCTAAGGGTTGCTTTGAGGCTATATTTTCAGTCACTGCTGAGAGTTAACTTTGTTTTATTGGTTTTCTTTCTCTTCCTTTTAAAATTCTGTTTTTTCGTTCTTGGATTCATTTTCTTCATTGCTTTTCAGAAAAGATGTTGGGGTGGCCCCAGAATCTTTGTATATCTGAAGAGGTCATTATTTTTTTCTCACACTTGAGTGATGGGTTGGTTGGTGATTTTGTTCTAGGTCCAAAGTTCTTTTCCTCGGACCCTTGTAGCTATTACACTCCTGTCTCCTGGCCCTTGATCTTGCAGATGAGCAGTCTAATGCCAGACTGAGGCTTGTTTCTTGATGTGTTTTTTTCTTTAACCTTTATGGAAGCATTTAGAATTCTTCTTTGTTCTTGGAGTTGGGAAATTTTATCAGGGTGTGTCTGGGCGTCTTGTTTCATTTCTTCTCCTCAGTCAGCAGTTGAATTTTTTGCTCTGAAAACTGCAGCCTTTATTTGTGTTCTGTGCTCTAGAGAGGTGAGTCAATATTGGGTCAATATCAGGTCTCCAGGATAGAGAGACAGGGAGGCCCCAGAAGCTGGAGGCAGCTGGATTGCTTGGAGTGCAAGTGCTGCTGGACAGCTGGTCCAGCCTCTCCATGACTCACATTTCCCATCTGGAGAAGGCAGATGAGAACAACTCCTATCACACAGGTCATTGGGAGATGAAATAGGACCCACTAGTGAAGCATGTAGGACGGTGTCTGGCCCAGAGTTAGCTCATCTGTAGTGGGAGCTGCACTCTCTGTGGTTCTTTGGAGGTATCAGGAATGGAAGAAGAAGTGGACATTTGAGCTGGACTTCGAAGGATGGACAAGAGAAGACCTTCTCTGAGCCTTAGTCTCCTTACTCAAAATCTCAAAATGATGGGACTTGATAAATTCATTGGTATAGTTCTCCTTTTTTTAAATTTCACACAGAGGAATGGCTTGATGGGAGATAATTTCTCACTCCTGAGTATTACCTCTGGCCTCTTCTTCCCTTTTCTCCTTTCTCTTTCCCACCCCTCTGGTCCCTTTCTCCTCACCCGCCACCCCCACCCTACCCCACCCCCACCTTTGTCTCTTAAAAGGACTGAAGACTTGCCTACCTGAGCCTGGTTTGACGGAATACATGAAAAGTTAGATATCTTGTGCGTGATGTGTATCTGGCATGTCCTCTGCTGTCTCCTCTGTATCTGTTGCTACTTTATTGAGCCGTGCACTCACCTCTGTGTCCCCAGGTCTTGCCTCCAGCAGGTGCTTAGGAAGTGCTTACGGAGCAGTTGATGAATCAGGGCTCCGTGTTTACTGCATGGAGAGGTGATTGCTTCTCACTTTGCTGAGTAGGTCCCCTTGCATTTGCTGTTTTATAAAAGATTTTATTTGTGTGGAATGGCAGTCAGTTCTTTCAGGAAAACAAGAAGAACTGGTTTAGGACCATTGTGAAACTTCATTTTAATGGCAACAAGACAGGGCTCTGGCAACTTCAAAAAGGGCAATCAAGATTTTCTTGTTTGCTCAACAGAAAAAGCCATTTAGGGTGGTTACATGGGTTCAAAGTCACTGTAAATCCCATATAATTTTCAACTTCTAATGATTTTTTTAGACTCTCGGGTAATTGGTGAAAGTGTAATTTATTTAGAGGGGTGTTCTAGGTTGGTTTCGCTAAGTTGATGACTGTCCCAGGCGCATCTTGAAACATCACCAGAAGAAACTGCACTGGGGAGGAGACAAGGGGAGGGTGTGATTTCCAACACACTCTCTCTCCTGTTGGCATGGTTCACCAAGCAAATATTTTTTAGCATCTTTTCTGCCTGGCACTGATGAGACAGGAAAGAAAAGCAGGACGCCATCCTCGCCCTCTCATGGCTCAGCTTCTGGTGGAGGAAGCAGGCGGGGAATGAATGATTACAATGGAGTGTGGTAAGTGCAGACTGCACCCAGCCCAGGGGAGCTGGCGGGGCCAGGACAGCTTGAGGGTGGGGGAACAGTGTTGTGGGTGAGAGAGCGAAGGGCGTTCTGGGCAGTGGTTCCTGCACGGACAGAGGTTCTGAAGCATTTAGGATATGCCCAGCAGCTTGTGTGGGGTGAGAGGGCAGGGCACAGACCCATGTGCGCTGGATGGGGAGCCCCCCATTTTCCATCTCAGGGAGGCCATTGCCACTCAGCTACAGCTGAGCATGGCCATGTCAGAACATAGGCACAGCGTGGCCAGGTCTTCTGATTTATTTTTTTAAGAGAAGCTTTAAACCTGGAGTATTAATGTAAAATTTCCTAATTTTCAAATTATGGCAACTAATTGAAAAAAATTAAAAAAAATAATGCCCCCTTCCAACCATTCCAGGCCACATTTGCAAAACCTATTTAGGGGAAGGAGAGAAGTGAGGATGAAGAGGGGCTCGGGGGCCCTGACCTGGTCCTGACTGTGTCCCTCCCATTGGCAATGCCAGGAAAAAGAGCTTGGCCTTGAATTTGGGAATGGAGTACAGGTGATTCTGGAGAAGATCTTTTCCTGGCCTGACTTGACTGTGACTCAGAGAGTGGGAGTCAAAACGGTTTTAAAATTTTTTTTCTCACTGAATCTGGATGGGGAATGTGATGGTGGTAGTTGGGGCTGGTTTGTGTCTTTAGAACCTCCAGCCTTCTCTGCTCCCACCCGGCACGGTTCTGATACTGTGTGGAGTTTCTACCCTTTCCGCCATCGTGGAGTACAGGGTGAGGGCCAGATGAAGACACTCGTGGCCCTAAACTGGCCACAATAGCCACGAATGCTCATCTTCACTTGAAGTAGGTGAATAAATATTTTATTTAAAATGTGTATTTTTGAATACATAATACAGAGATGGCCAATAGATGTATAATGCAAGCCATATATAACTTTAAATTCTGCAGTAGCCACCTTAAAAAAGGTCAAAGAAGTGGGTGAAATGAATGTTAATAATATATTTAACCAAGCATCTCCAAAATGTTTTCACTTCAACATGCAATCTATATAAAAATTCTCAAGCTATTATACATTTTTTATTTTGTATAAAGTCTTAGAAATCGGTGTGTATTTTTCACAGACGTCACATCCCACTCTGGACTGGCCACATTTGAAATGCTCAGTAGCCACGTGTGGCTCGTGGCCACCGTATTGGGCAGTATGGATACAGCAGGTGAATAGAAGTGATCATTCCCCAGATACGAAAGAGTACAGTGTAGACCCCCTTACTGCGGTTTTGCTTTCTGTGGTTTCAGTTACCCACGTCAACCACGGTTTGAAAATATTAAACCGAAACTTCCAGAAATAAACAATTTATGAGTTTTAAATTGTGCACTGTTCCGAGTAGTGTGATTAAATCTCATGCCATCCCGCTCCGTCCCGCCTGGGATATGAATCACTCCTTTGTCCAGCGTATCCATGCTGTATGCGCAGTACAGGAAGATGTTTTGAGAGAGAGAGAGAGAGAGAGAGACCACATTCACATAATCTTAATTACAATATATTCTTATAATTGTTCCATGTTATTACTTATTCTTAATCTCTTACTGTGTCTGGTTTATAAATTAAGCTTTATCACAGGTAGGTATGTACAGGAAAGCACATAGTATATATGGGGTTCGCTACTATCTGTGGTTTCAGGCATCTGCCGGGGGCCCTGGGACGTAACCTCTGTGGATAAGGGGAGGCTGCTATACGAGGCCAGTTGCAAACCACTTATTGAGAAGGACACATCTGATCATGCTTTTCCCCTGCCTGAGCCTTGGTCAGCTCTCCATTCTCCTCAGGATGGAATTCCGCCGGCTGTGTTGCCTGTCCAGCCCCATCTCACACCCTCCCTCCCTCTGCCCCACCAGACTGACCTCTTCCTTCCTCAGACATGCCAAGCACCTTCCAGCCTCTGAGCACTCATGTTTGCTGTTCCCATGGGTCACCTCCTTCATCCCTTCCCTTTGCTTGACTTATGCCAAACCATTTCTCGGGTTAAATATGAATTGTTCAGGGAGGTCTTTACTGCTGCCCCTGTTGCCCACTGCAAACTAGATTATTTTAACGCTTGTTGCTGTCATGTGAGGGAAGAAGGGTCTCTTCTCAGCACCTACCACCATTGTAAGTATCTAGTTAGCAGTGAGGTAATGGGCTAGCATTTCTCTACCCATAAGAGGATGTGCTCCAGGAATGCAGGGACCATGAATGCTTTGTTTGCTTGTTTTATCCACAGCGGCTCATACAGTGGCTGCAGAAAATAGATGATCAATAAATATGAGTGATGTAGGGCTGAGATTCAGTCCTGTAGAGTAACCAGGGTCCATGGGAACCCCAGAGGGCTCAGACCCCTACCCGTGAGGCCAGGGGGTCAGCCCCGTGGCCCCTGCTCGAGCTCCTGCTTTCTCCTGAGCAGAGTCAGCCTCTCCCTGTTTCTCTCTTGACTGGCTTTCAGTTGCCTGTAAATTATATTTTTGGTGGCTGTTAATAAAAATATAGGGCTGAGGGGGAAAAAAAAAAGATTTCTCCTAATAGAATTTTATTAAATGGCACTAGTTTAAAAATGTCTCGTAAAAAGTTA
Organism: Furipterus horrens; assembly: GCF_987537825.1. Taxonomy (NCBI): domain Eukaryota; kingdom Metazoa; phylum Chordata; class Mammalia; order Chiroptera; family Furipteridae; genus Furipterus; species Furipterus horrens. The sequence goes on from NW_028327174.1 coordinate 187,684,502, forward strand.
ATTAATTTGGGATTTGGGGATGAAAGGCGTGATATAAATGTCAGTTATTATTATTACAATTTCAGCCTCACACTCATGCTCTTGATCCAGCCCCTGATCTGGAGTTTCTCCTCCAGCCGGGGACTGGCAGCTCCGCTGAAATGCCAGAGGCAGGTTTGAGCTTTGGGGCTCCGTCGGGACTTTGCCAAGGAAGGCTGTCCTGCCTCTTCAGCTAGGATAATGCAAGGCCTGGAGAGCTAATGCCACTGACTGGGGGCTGGGAGCTGTTCTGAGCAGCGTGGCCTTGGGCACTCTGGGGAGCTCCGGTGGAAGCAGCTGTGAACATGAAGGTCACGTGCCTTGCCTGAGTCCGGTCGCGGAATCCTGGGACGGATGGGCTCTGAGAGATCAGAACCCACTCTCATTTAACAGAGAGAGAAACTGAATTTGAAGAAGGGTGGTGGCTTGCCTAACCCAAGATCACATAGCAGGTTAATTAAATTTATGGAGAAAAAGGCAGTGAAAGCAATTAGTGAAGTAGGGGAAACCTTCCAAAAAAAAGAAAATATCCAGGCAATTTAAAGGTGACAAGTCTAGAAACTGTCTTCCAAGGAACTAGGGAGTCCTGGGACTCATGCAGGTTCACAGAGACAGACAGCCCTTCGCACCTTCAAGACATCCCACCTTCATTTCCCTGACTGCAGACCTGGCCCAGTGTGCACCGTAATTACTTTTGAGAGGTGGGATCTAGCTGGGATGTTAATCATCCCCACAGCCCCTTATGTCTCTTATACCAATTATGGGCCAAGGAGTAAGGATCTTTGTGTGTCAGTTTCCTCATCTTGGGGAAATGCCCCCTGCAGGTGGGTGGGAGAACATGTGCTTCTGTGCCATGGAAGTGGCAGTGTGCCAGCTGGGGGTCTCACGCTCTTTGACCTATCTGTACTCACTGCGCTGAAAGGGAGGCTAGCATCTGGTTGTCAGGGGAACCTTATTGGACGCTGGTCCCACTGCAGGATTCCCGGCCAGTCGCCGCTCATTTCCAATGGTAGGGCTCACCTGCTCCTTCTCTGCAGCCCATTCGTTCTGTTGTGCGTGGCTCTGGAAAGGCCTGCTTCCTCCTAACCGTCCGTGGCTCTATAATCCTGGCTGTTTTGAGGATTCATCGATAGCGTCTCTCTTCTCTCTTTCCAAGTGGAGGCCTGCTGTTTTCCTGTACTGCCCTTCCTTCATATCGTGTAGGTAGACTGCCTGGTTCCGGGTTTGTGGAATGAAGGAAAGAAGCAAGCTCTCCTGGAACATGATCTGTCCGGGGGCTTGTTGATGGGTCTGTACTCACTGGTTGGTTGGGGTTATTCAAGGAACTTGGGACTCAGATGGAGCTGGATCGGAATCTGGGCTCCTCCTCCTGCAGAAGAGACTTCATCTCAGTAATGCTGTTTCCTCATCTGGACCGTTGAGGTGTAGAATACCTACCCCATAGCTTTATGGTAGGGATTAAAACAGGGAATGTGTGTAAAGTACTTCATACAGCACTGCGCACATAGTGGACGCTCAGATGGTGCAAATGATTATCATGAGCGTGACATTGAAGTGATTTCCACAGGACACCATCTTGGCTGTCCCAGGTAGCTAGTTCTTTGAAGTGCCTTATTACTTAAATCCGCAAAGTCCAACACAGGGCTTGGCACATAATCTCCTTCGTCGGAGAAGCTTCCAATTCCCACAGCCATGTGTTTCCTCTGATTACTAGGTGACTGTTGAACTGAGCTGAATGGAATGGAGAGCTCTGGCCTGCGTTGTGAAACTCAGGGTCAGGCCCTTGGCAGACCCTGTTTGGGACCAGGCCTTCCACGTCTCCCTGGCTGCTTTTCGTAGCGGGAACTGCCCTGATGTGGAAGCTTTTGAGCAAGTACAAGGTCTCCCAGCCTTTTAGAATGTGGGAACAGCTAATACTTGTCTTGACTAGAAAACAAGCACTGTGGTCCTATTTTTATGTTTTATTGTAGATAAAACTGTTACTCTTTAGCCCCCGCCCCTTCCCCAAAGAAAACCACAGGTGCCTCGGACTTTTGAAGGCCTTTGAATGGAATCCCTGGAAGAATGGGGAGCAGTGGGAGAAGGGCAAGCCCAGGAAATCCCCTTGGTCATCATCTTGTTGCTGTAGACAAAGGATGTCTGAATGGCAGCCTGTTTTCTTCTTGGTCGATGGCAGAGCTGAGCAGATCGTGTGGAAGGAGATTCTGCTGCTGCTGTAGGAACAGAGCAGCCTCCCCCCACCCCTCGTTTTTATTGGATTTCAATGAGTCTTTCTGCTCTGGGTCATATGTGCAGTGCAACCTCGTAAATGGCGCGGTGGAATTGTTGCTTGCTTTCTACTGAGAGCTTCAAGCACGCTCCATCGCATTGTCAACCTTGAGTGGAGAAAATGCAGAAAACCCAGGAGGATGCAGTTCTCCCAGGTGGCCCTGGGATTTGGGATAGGACTGTACTTGCTGAGAGGCACAAGCTGGTCAGAAGGCGGGGGTCGGAGGGGGGAGCAGAGACTGCCTTTCCAAACTCCATGGCCCCTGAGTGGCTCTTTGCCTGGAAATTCAGACCCTCACACTTTTCTGTGGAATTTTCAGGGCCCTCCAAAAGCTTAGCAGTTGTCAGAGCAGAGGAGGGATCCCAGGAGGCGTGTGGCTGTGGGAATTGGAAGCTTCTAGAAGGAATCTGGAGGCCCTCTCTTCTGACCTTGAAGCTAATAAGATGTTTCAGACCAAAAATTACTGGCTTAAAAAAGACGCATGTCATATCATCAGACCCACCTGATAGTTGCCAGTTAAGTGCTTGCTCTGTGCCACTCATCCATCCGCATAATTTCGAGCGCCCACCGTGTGCGAGTGTTGTGCTAGGAGCCAGCTGTGCTGGGGTGAGCAGGTGGCAGCCCCTGACATCATGGCAGTTACAGGTGCCAAGACTTAAGAAGGCAGTGCCCTCCTGCAGGTGAGGTGTGTACATGGGGTCAGATCTTTCTGATGGTGTTATCTCTGCACTTACCGGCTTGGTAGGAAACTTCCTGCTTTCCTGCATTTTGGAACTGGAAGTGCTAGGATCTGTTTTCCCTCTTCAACCCAAGAAGGGAAACTAAAGGCCTGTGGGGCGGTTGATCTCTGTCTATTTTCTCATCCTCAAAGTGGCAGAGATTAAGCTTGAAGGCAGATTTTCCAGTCCCCAGTTCAGATGTGCTTATGTTAAATGGGACAATGGAGAAGAAGGCCCTGGAACAGAGCAAGGCCACTGCTTTTGACTTCTGCATTGGAGCGTCCCATTTCCCACATGGAGGTAGCTCTTGGTTACTGCATATTGCTACCCGTAACTGGAAAAAAGTAATTAGAAAAGGAGCGTTTCCTTGCTGCTGAGGTACGAGAGCTGGGTCTGCAGGGTGGAAGTCCCATAACTTAGGGGGTCAGTGACTAGAAGGCAAAGGGTCCTCTGATGTAAAAAGAGAACTTTGCTCTCCCTCACTGTCCCTGCAGGTCCCTTCGACCTCTTTCCTCTCCGTGGACTGGAGACAGGAGTTGTTTGTACATTCATTCAAAGGCATTTGCTTCTTCATCTCAGTTCCTCTGGATCCCCGCCACAAGATCACCCAGCTTGAATGCCTCTGTTGTCAAGGTGCTCATTACCTCTCAGTTGTCCTCCTGCCCTAGAGGAGAAAGTTCCTCTTCATCCTGAGCTCAGCTGCCTCCCTCTGATTATTGTCCCCAGAGCCATGTGCTCCCCCTGCGCAAGGCCACCCTCGCACAGGAAGGGGCAGGTCTCGGGCCCCACACCGTTAGCTGCCACCACGCTCGCCCCAACTTGGAAAAGACTGCCCGCCAATGTATAAGTGTGTCACTGCCAATAATAGTGCAGAGGCTCCAAATCTGAGGGCCTTTCTAGGATCCTTTCCTGATTAATTAGGTCAGCGTCTCCAAAATCAATTTCCAGTGAAGTCGCGCCGCCTGGTAGCGCCATTCCCCACCCAGCCGGGCGAGGGAGTTGGCGGGGACGCGATTCCCTGGCCTCTGGCATAGTTCAGGCCTCGTCTCTACCTGAGAAGAAAGTCACATTACACATCTCTTCTGTGATTATCCTGACTTTTTACTTTATATGCCCTCCCCCTCAAATCTTCTATTAAACCCCCGTAGATCCTGCTTCAAACAGGCAATTAAACTAACAACGTAATTATATCCCTCAACGCTAATTGTAACTGGTTTGGGGGAAAAACAAAGAGAAAGAAGCTTTAAAATCTCTGGAAACTAAAAGCAGCTGATATAATTTCCAGGTATTTCTTGCCCCAGTGCATTTCTTTGACAGCCATGGTTGCTGGTGGGCTGGTGTCTGTCCACATAGCTTTGCACTTGGCCCAGATCACGCTCAGGACGACCTTGGGCCTGTGTCCACTCTCCTGAGCATGTGCTTGTGGCACTCCTGTTCCTGTCCTTCTCTGGTTTTCTGTCCCTCACTCTCTCTGACTCTATTTCAACCACTTTTATCCTCTGAGAAAAGAATGAGCAGGTGAGGAAGTTGAAGATGTTAGAGGAAACTGCATTTCTTCCAGTTCTTGCCAACGCTCCATCCTCCCCCATAGCCATGGGCTGCTGGACCCTGGGGAGGAGTCTCCCTTGGGGAGGCTGTGGGAGGCTGGGCAGAGCTGGCCCCAGCCCCAGGGTTTGAGCCTGTGTGTCACAAGGATGCTACAGGAAGAGATCTCCTGCCACTCCACCTGTTCTCAGTGTTTCCCTGGACCCTGCCTGGGGGCTGCCCGTGGCCAGGGAAGGAGGCAGGCAGGTAGGTAGTTGAGCAGTGGGACCATTCGGAAGAGTGTACCTCAGAGGACATCCAGCTCTGCCTTGGGGGGCCAAGGGGGGGAGTGGGGTAGGGCTGAGTAGGGATGTTTAGAAGTTTTCCTGGTGGAAGTGATTCAGTCTAAGATAAGACTTGGCTGGAGAATGTGGAGGAGACTTAGCCAGGCAGTGAGAGAGCAGCAGGTGCAGGAGCCCTGGTGTGGCCAGAGCATTAGGTGTGAGGACTGTGTTGGTGGCAGCTGGGAAGGAGTGTGGGTTTTACCGTGGCAGAAAAAGGGGACTCTGTGAAGGGCTTGCACAGGTAAATGACAGAGTCAGGCTTCTATCTTAGCCCAAAGAGACTGCAGGTGGGGGAGGGGCTATTGGATTGGAGGGCTTTGAATGGAGGCTGGAAGGCCTGTCAGGAGGTTTCTGAAGGAAGCTGGGCAGTTTTTCATGAGTGCTGACTGCCAGCCTGTCTGCCAGCCGTGATGGGGATGGACTAGCTGTGTGACTTTGAGGTGGTCCCTTCTCGGAGCCTCTGTTTCCTTACCAATTAAAGTGAGGGTAGCCATGGTTACCTTTCCATGTTGTGGGGACGTGTATCAGAACTTTTCAAATCTGTAAAGGTTCTAGCTCCGTGCTTGACATAGAGTGGACATCAGAGCGGTACTTTTGAATAGGGAGCATGTACCACTATGGCCAGGGCACTTCTTCCAAAATATACATCCCTCCTATGGGCTGCAGTAGGTCCAGAGGAGGGAAACTCAGGTGCTTATACTGTGTGGACTGACTCCTCTTAGGCACCTTAGCAGGACATGGTGGCTTTTCCATTGTGTCTTATCATCTTTGGTGTCAAGTCCTGAACCTGGGCCTCAGACCTCAGAGCAAGTGTGGGTCTCTGCCATTTCCCTTGTCTCAAAAACCGGGTTCCTCAGCTTGATGGTTCAATGTGCTGACGATGTTGCCCTTAGTGTAGGTGTAACTCAGGTTGGCACCTCAGAAATCCACTTCCTTTCAGTAAAGGTTTTCAAGCTTTCATGGCACCTGGTTTGGGCCAGGTATTCTGTCCCTCCCTAGGTTTGCCATCAGTTATGCAGATGGGACATTTTCATTAAAATTGCCATTAACTGGGTTTTTGGTTTTTTTTTTAAGCCAGTGAGCAATTTATAGATTCATTAACTTTTTACTACACTTGTGAAGCCAGGAAGAGGGGAATAAAGGAAATGAAATATTTGGCCCACCACATTTCACTAAAAGATGTGGAGGATGAAAGGCTGGATAATTAGGGCTGGTCTGAAGAAGTGTGAGGAAGGTCTGGGATCTTCCAGAAGGATCTAGAACTGGAATATCCTGGTAAGGAGCACCACAGTTTTCATCCCCCTCTTCCCTTCCGTTTCCCCTTCCCCAACCATAGATGATCCATCCTTTTGCTTGTAGCCACTGATTATTTTTTCACTAGACGGCTGCCCATCCTTTAGTGACACAGCTCCCCTGGGGAGCTCACTGCCTCTAGGCACATGATGTTTTTTATAGTGGGGCGCAGTCTGACTGCATAGAACTCTCATTTCCTTTCCTTTTGGGGGAGTTAGGTATAGCACAAGGGTTGGTATTGTACATGGGCTTTGGGGCCAGACAAGCTTGAGTACTAATACTAGCGCTGTTTCTTATTTGCTCTGTGATTTTGTGCAAGTAAAGTTGACCTCTCTGAGCCTCTGTTTCTTTATCTACAAAATCACAATAGTGTTAGGAACTCTGGGATGGCTCAGAGAAACAGCAGCAGTATTCTTTACCGCACAGTTAAGTGGTGAGGATAAAGTGGGCCGCTTTACTAAAGATGCCCAACCTACATTCACATTCCAGACTGTGCCATGGGGATGGACTCCTCACCTTTGAGAATTCTCACTAGGATTCAGCTCCTGACAGTAGTAGCAAGCCACTTTGCCTCTCAGGACCTCAGGTTCCCCACTCATAAAGTAGATGAATAATTCCTAATTAATGAGGATGTTGGGTGAGTTCAAACATATTTAATGAGCCTTTTATGTCACTGGCATGTAATAGTATCTCAGTCCACTCCAGTGGTCTGTAGTGGTTGTGGTCTATTGTACTAAAAAGGCAACAGGCTTAAAGATAATCTTCCCCAAGAGCCTCTTAGAAAATCTCATTGCTTGAAGGTAGTCTCAAGGTCAGCTTGTTCTGCTCCCAGGTGGAGCTTGAATGCCCAGAGTGCTGAACTTCCCAGTGGGTGGTATGTCCCTGGGTCTAGCCACCATGTCAGGGGGCTACATTCTTGAGGACAGACTTGTGTAGAGTCACAGGTCTTCAATCTGGAGAAGGATGTCATCCCAGGAAGTCACCTTGTCCCAAGACCTGCCTATACAGATGTGCAATGTGTGTGAACTAGAGTGAGTTTTCCCTCGGAAAGTAGTAATGATAGAAAGCTAAGCAGGGAGGAGGAGAAAAGGAGTCACGTACTTTTGAGCCACCCAGGGCAGGTGCTTTTGGGGGTACTCTCTATGTGCGTGTAAAATTATATGTATATGTAGTTTTGATTCTGTTCTTGTCATTTCCCTTTAGCACTTAGGCATTTTTCAGGTGGCTCTCTACCATTCATGAGCATCCCTTCTCATGGCTTTATAAGTAGATACCTGTTGACATTGTTTTGCATCTAGGTTGTTTCCCCAGTTTTTATTGTAAATAATGCAGTGAACATCTCTGTGCATGAGTCCTTTTTCTCCCTATATGCGACATTCATAGAACTTGTTTCTCAAAGTGGATTACTAGGTCAGAGGATATGAGAGTTGGAAGGTCTGTTGTAATAGTGCCAACTTAAAATTAGAGAAAGATGGCAGTGGCTGTGATAGCAGGGGGCATGCAGCTGCTTTGGAGATTGTGGTAGAAGAACTCCATCTGGGAGAGTTGACGTCGCAGAATGCTGCCTTCTCATCCTCTGTCGCAGCTGGTCCGTAGTGGCTGACTTGTTTTGTTTGCACAAGGACTTTGGGTCAAGCAATGAGCTGGTGGCTGGAGTGTTGACTTGCATGTGCCCAGCCTAAAACATATTTAAGGCTCCTGATTACAGAGCCCCACACTGGCCCTGACAAGGGAGCTAGAAGGCTAAGGCCCATGAAAGGAACTTGGAGACTGTGTGTAAACACGAGACCTTGAACGTGCTACCTCCACACTGAGCCTTTATTTTCCCTCTGTACAACAGACTTTCTGGCTCAGAAGACAGCGTACCAATGAGAAAGTGCTGGGTTTTGTGCACTGAAGGTGTTGTCCATGAAGTCAGTCAGGAAGAGAGATCCTAGCCTAACCTTTGAGTCATGTGTTGGTGGTTGCCTGGTGCAGACAGGGAAGGTCAGTGCTTTGGATAGACTTCTGAGAATTATATAGTGTCTCCAATGTCCCTTAACTGTTACATCATTGGACTTTCTATAGTTTCCCAGTTTTAATTAAATGTAGGCATTTTCCATATTCTGCTTTGGCCGTGAAGTATGCTAACTGTTGGGGTGGTGGTAGGTTGACTTTGAAATGACTTTTACGGCAATGGAGAAGTAACAACAATAACAATGAAGACAGTGGTAGCTGTTACTTACATAGCACTTGGTCTGTGCCAGGCACTCTTGTATAAGTGCCTTACATTTATTAACTCTTTTTATCATTTAATGATTTCATTAAATCAGTTCAGTTCATGAAAGAGAAGCAAGACCTGGGGTCTTGGAAAGGGAGACTGGAGCCAGGAGCAGGAAGGTACTTAGTATTTGTCTTGGAAGAAGACCTGGGTTGGAATCTCACTCCTGCCAGTACCTAGTGGCTTTGGGCAAAGTCACTTAACCTCCACTCCCTCCTCTCTGAGATGGAAATCATGACACCTACCTTGTAAAGAACGAAATGAAGTAATGGATGTAAAAATCCCGTCAATCACTAAACAAAGGCGTGGCATTGATAGAATGTGTTATTCCTACCTCACCCCACACTCAGCTCTGGGAACGTGGGTCCTCTTCCCCTTTAAGGATGCTGTGTAGATTCTCTCTGTGTTGGACCACGTGGAGGGCACTGGGGAATCCAGAGGCATGGCCCCTCCCGGGGAAGATGTATGGTCCAGCTGGGAAGATAGGTCATAAAAAGATGACTGAGTGTACCAGCTGGTTGATCAATACCATTTGAATGGCCCAGGCAGTAAGTGCTTTAAGAAAACAGGGGAGGGAGATGGGCCATGTGGCTTGGTGAAGGGGGGAATGGAGCTTTCAATGAAGGGAAAGGGCCCGTTCTTTCTTTGCAGAATGTAGTTCGAAACCAAGCCTTCCACCACAGCCAGGACAGAGACGTTTACAGGGTTGAGGCTATCCCTTGTGGGACATGAACGCTCTTGTCTTTTATGATATGGTTCATAAAACAGTGGTGTAAAGTTCCGGTGTGAATCTGGAGTAGTGGCCCTGAAGGTGGAACCCAGCAGGTATCAAACTTCCGTACCACAGAGCCTCCACTCCTGGTCTGATGAACCTCGTGTTTTAGATGTGGTTAGGAGACACTTCTATGCCCTTGATGGTTTAGCTCAGTGGATTGAGCGTCGGCCTGCGAGCTAAGTGTCGCTGGTTCGATCTTCCAGTCAGGGCACATCAGAGAAGGAAAACTCTGACTCCAAAAAACCTCCGCTGCCTTGTGGCATACCTCTTCAGGGGAAAGGCTAAGGGAGTAAACCCCGACAGAAAATCCGGAGCCGGAGTCCCTAAGGCGGTTTGATGTTGTAGTCAACACCGGCAACTCCTGCGGCGCACCTGAACCCAAGCTGTATCGACTCTGTCTTTCCCTTGGACTCTTCAGCTGCGAAGAGAGGGGGGTTCTGCTGCATGGGCAACAGCAGACCCTCCATATTACCCTGCCCAGGCTCTGTAGCTTCAGCGTCATCGCAAGATGTCGATTCAACACGGGAGGAGACAGATACCATGTCACTCCCGAGTTGGACTGCACAGCCATTCTCGGCGGTGCAGATAGACTCTTAAGAGGCTACACCATCGTCTCTCGAGACGGACGGCTGCCGACGAAGGAGACACTTCTAGAGTACCACTGGGAGCTTGGGCCTTCTGAGTAATGGCTCAGGGACAACTAGTCTTCCATATTATGAGTTTTCTGTAAAGGCTGGAAGTAAAAATATGCTGGCAAGTCATCCAGGCATGCATGTGTTGAGACATGGGGACTGGTTGGCCAGGCTTCCATTTCTCAGCCTTTTGGGGCTCTGTAAGCCAAGCTGGGATTCTGCTGGGTGGTGTGGAAGAAGATGATAAGATGCCTGTGAGGAAGTTATTGGTTCACACGGTGAGGCTGGACTTGGTTGGATCCCTTGATGAGCTGTGCAGGACACTGCCTTCAGGTGGTTGCAGCTCTCCTGGAGTTTCCTGATTGGATCTGATCGCCTGTGGGTTTGACCTTAGCGCCATCCCTGCTTTCCCCTACTGGACTCTGTATTACAAGGAACTACATTTCCCAGGTGCCCTTGCTCTCTGGACTTTGACTAGTAGAGCTAGAAGGATACACCACAGGCCTATTGGAAGATGGGACGAAAGTAAAAGCCCAGGGCATCTCTCCCCTCTCATTCTCTGACTCTTTCACTGTCTTCTGTGTCGCTCCAGCCCCTCTGTGATCCATTCCCATATGGCAGCCCTTGCCGAACAGCCACAGCTTCTGGTAACACCATCTCCTCCTTTTCTGTCCCCAGGCCTAGAGGTGGTAGCGGCAGCTTCCTCCTATGCCAATCCTTGGTTGTCTTTCTGTCCCCTGTTTGAGTTCTCAGCCCAGTCATCACCTGCATACTCAAACCCATATATTAAATTGTCCCATTTTAAAGACTTAGAATGGCTTCTGTTTTTCTGGTCCAGATTGTGTAGGATATGCCACCCAGATCAGGCCCCATTAGAGCATTTGCCTATTCCCATCCTGAATAATTCCATGGAAGCCATTGTAAGATCAAGGCTGCCCTAATAAATTCAGGGTGCCAGATATTTTTCCCCTGCAAAGAAAACAGAATTGTAAAATAATTTCAGAATAGTCTGGCTGTCTAGATTTCTCAGCAGGTGCCCATTGGGATGTGTAGAATTACAGCCTTTCTTTTCTTCATGGGCCTTTTATTTTGTAGGAAAATGGGTGACTCCTTCCTTTCCAACTGCGAGAAGAACTATTTTGATTTTTTAAAAATTCATGCAGTCATTCTCCCCCTCCCCCCATTTGCCTGGGCTGTTGATCTTGTGATATATTTATAGAGATTGTGGTTGGCTGACCAGGAGTTATTTTGCAATAGGAATTTGTAAGATTTCTACTTTGAGCATGTGTGGCAGACTTTTCTTTTTTAAAAAAAGAAAGAAAATTCTTTCTTAGAACATCTACTTTGCCCTTATGGAATAATTTCTCTTTCAAACCAAAGTGAGCCCCATGTTTTACACATAGTTTTCTTCTGTGTGTATTTGTTTCTGGTCGTCTCTCTTCTTTGAGATCTCTTTACTCTGAATTTTTAAAAGCCACAGCTCCTCCTTCATGTAGGAATGCTTTTGCAAATGAGAGGCAGTGACCAGAAAAAGAGTGCTCTGGGGGGTCAGGGGGCCTCAGTTTCTCTGTCCGTAAAAGGAGGGTGTTGGACTCGATTAGAGGGGACAAGCATGCTACCGTCATCCCCAGCTTTACCATGCTCACTGCAGACATCAATAATCAATCACAGTGATCTTCCTAGCTGAGTTCTGATGTGGCTCCAGAATCCTTCTTAACACATTGTCCCAGGCAGCCATGACTACTTGATTAGAATTGGCACTGAAATAAAACCTGTGTGCTGTTCTCGGACTAGCTGATTTCCTAGACCCCACTTACCACCATGGTTCTCTAAGTATTGGCAGTACGGTTCCTTTATGTTTTAAACCAGTTGATCTTTATTAAGCCCCTCTCATAGGCAGTACAGCCCTGAGTGCTGTGCAGCCCCGGAGGAGCTGTTTATAAAAAGCTGGCCTTGCTCTTGACGTTGCAGTTTGATTAAGAGCAACGCTGCAGAGGGTGGTGGTGTCCCCAGGTGTGATCAGGCATGCCCTTGGACCTCTAGGAGGCTGTCCCTGTGTTCAGGGGAGACTGTCGGGATCAGGGCCTGGGATCCAGCTAGTCAGAGAGGACGGCAGTCGGCGCAGGGGGACAGCACGCGCAAAGGCAGACACAACAAAATTAGCAAGTGTATGAACTTGGAGGGTCCTCAGAGTCCATCTGGTCAACACTCCTCAGTTTAGAGCCAAGGGAACTGCAACTCAGAATAAAATAGGGACTTGCCTGAGCTTTAATAAATGACATAGCTAAAATTTAATCATTGATAATTTTTATATAGCGCTTATCATGCACCAGGCATTATTTTGAGAGCTTTACATTTATTAACTAATTTAGTCCTATGTAACCTTGTGAGGTGAGTACTATTACTACCCCCATTTGGCAGATGAGGAAACTGTCAGAGGGTTAAGTGTTACAGGGCTCATAAGCTGTGGAGTCAGGGTTTGAACCCAGGCCAGTGCCATTCCGGGTTCTGTGCCGGGAACCACCGTGCCGAGTAAATCCTGCTGGAGGGACCAGGATACCTTTGGGTTTCTCCTTTACTGTATTAATTTTAATCACCACCATCAATGTAATCATGACATCATTCAGATCTGTGGCTCATGCAGTATTTATTATTAGCACTAGCTGAGAACGTTAGAGACTTGCAACCTTTTTATCCACCCAGCAGCAGTGGTTTGGGGGGACTTTCCCCCTCAATTTTACATCAGAGGGTGGTCTGATGTGAGCCAGGTCACTGAGCTCCTACTGGCCCAGACAGAATTTGAACCCAGGTTTGCCCGAGGGGCTGTCAGTCAAGCAGCCTCGTTGGGCAGAAGGACAGATGGAGGGCCAGAGGTGGCCTCTGCCAGCAGTCAGAGGACGGGGTCTCCTGGCAGGGGGCGGGGGCTGCTGCTCTTCCCTGAGGGCTGTCTGGACCCTCCGGCATCACCTTGGCCATCTACAGGAGCCCTTTACTTTGTCCCTTGAAGAGGTTTGAGGGAGCAGCCTCTTCCCCTTACTGCCTTACTTAAAAATGCCTAAGGGGGTGACTTTTAAACACCCTGTTCCTCAATTCTGGGTTTACTAATTTGGAGCTTATAACCCTCTATAAACCTATTTATAATAGGTTTTTTTTTTTCCCCATGAAGCGAAAAAAGTTTTCCTTTTATTCTTTATACCCCCTCCCCCCCGCACTTCCTGCTGATCTGAGGCGAATATTTATCATGTATTTAATGAGTAATCTGAGTCTTGGCTTGGCGAGACTGTACCAGGACATGGTTTATGGCTGATCTGGTTTTAACTCGCTCCAGGCGGTTTTCCCTGGAGTTTTCTGTAAAATCATAAACCTGGAGAGAGAATTTTTGTGGAATTCAGTCACATGACTTGCTCTTTTGTAAATTGAGAGATTAACTGTGTGACTGTAAAGAACTGAGACATTTTCCGTTTTTCTTTTTTTCTTTTAAAGAAAACAAACAGAGCAGCATTTATGCACCCAAAAGAGCGTGTCCACTCTTGAAGACAGGGGTAGTCACTCACCAAGGTCACCTTGCTGGGCCTTGAAGGCAGCGTGGCATAGGATTTGAGAATTGGACTTGGAATCAGAGCATCTGAGCCTCTTCCCAGCGGGTCCCTGCACCCTGCGGGCCTCTAGGCTCTCTCTTGCCTGCACAGCGAGGATGGGGACCGTCCTTCCCACATAGGGTGCCTGAGCCCAGGCCTGGCCTACAGGAGGTGCTCAGTAGATGCTAGGCACTCCAGGATTGCTAATATTATACCCACCTGAAGCCTTTTGTGCTGGATTTATAGTCCAGGCTGACGCTGTGTGGATGTGAGGGCCCTGCTCTAAGCATGTGGCCGATGAGCTCTGTCCTCTCAGCAGGCTATGAGGTGGGCACTAGCATCACTCCCGTTTCACAGAGGAGGGAACTAGGGCAGTGAGACGTCAGTTTACTTGCCTGAAGTCCCACAGCAAACGTCGGGGCTTTTGCCCCTGACTCCCAGTGACTGCCATTCCCACTCTTCATGTCCTTCTGTATGGTTGAGTCTTGGCGCCTGAGGGCTTTTTGACCGCTGGTCCTGGGGAGGAAGGCCAGGTCTCAGCTGGCCCTCCCTGGACGCGGCATCAGCCCCCTGCCTGGTCTCCACGCCTCCATATAGCCCCCTCCTGCAGCCCTCTTGCAGACAGAATTCAGATTATGTTTCTCCCCTGCCTGCAGCCCTTCATGTGGGGTGAAGGGTGGAAGAAAACTCTTTGTAGTTTCTCAGCAACTCTTCTATAAATGTAAAATTATTTCAGTATAACAAGTTAAAAACAAAAGAAACCAAACCCTGACTGAGCCTGACCACAGGGATAACCTCACACTTTCTGACGCTGCCTTGGAACCTTTTGTGACCCAGCCCAGTGGGGCGTTCAGCATTTACGCACGTGATACAACCAGGAACTATCGCCGACCCTTTAGGTCCAGGTGTGGGCTGTGGGCTCCGGCTGAGATGGCATCCAGTGGGCTCCCTGGGATGAGAACAAGGCTTGTGGTGTGGGTGCTGTGTCTCGCATGGCAGCCCAGGGCAGACTGCCACCCCTCCTCCCTGAGGCCAGGACTCCCTCTTCTGCGGATCCTGAGTCCGACCCCAGGGGTGGAGTGGACTCACCTTTTACCTCTGCCCTCCCCCCAGGTGCCCAGGTCTGTGCCTGGGGGCGACCAGGCCTTCTGCACATCACAGCTGCACTAGTCAATACACTTCTTAAACCTGCCATTGACTGAGCAGCCGCTTTGTACCCCCTTCACCCTGGGTGCTTCCCATAATACTCTGTCTCAGGTGATCTTTGTCACTCCCAATAGCTGTCAGTCCTGGAGATTTCTCTTCTCCACTGCCATCTCCAAACTATCATCCATTTCTCCCTGGAAGATGACAGTGCTTTCCTGTTGGGCCCCCTGCCTCCATCCTGTAGCCAGCAGTTGCTTTCAGAGGGACTCGTGCCTTCCAGGTGGCCAGTGAGCCTGGGAATAAAGCAGAAGCTCACTAGCCTGGTTAATAGGTGCTCGGTAATTAGTAGCTGTTGACGGTAATGACAAAGACAATGATCATGGTGATAATGTCAGTATGGAAAGTCCTGCTGCAGTCTGCATGGCTGCCCACCAGAGAGAGAAGAACCTGCCTGAACCGGGAAACGTCTATGAAATAGACAAGGCCCATGCTGGTTTCGTTCCTAGGAAGCCTGATTTATTTGACAGTTGACTTCAAGAAGCAAGGGCTTAGGAAGAGGCAGGAGGCCACCGTAACCAGGAGGAGTGAGGACAGTGTTCATTTCCCATGGCTTCCCCTGGTAGTTGGAACCTTGGCCAGTCCACGATGGCATCTCTGGGGCCTCTCTTAGCCTGTGGGCTCTGGCCTGGGGTCTAGGCTGGAGCTCTCTGGTGAGCCTGGGCCTGTCAGTGGGGGGTCCCTTCCTCCAGAGGTAAAGGCCCTTAGAGAAATCTGCAGCCCTGCGGCACTCGGTGCCCCAGGAAAGGCATGATGCGCCTTTCTCCTTGCACCTTGGCACCCGGCTTGTGTTAGCTTCATTTGCATCTAGGTTTTACTTTCCCCCATTGAGCAGGAGCTCTGTGTGCCCTGTTCTACCATCTATCCCCTTAGGGAAGCCCTTCTGACCCTACAGTGTCATTGGGTCCTGTTGTCAAAGATGCTCATGACATTCAGGCTTCTCTCCAGAGTACACAGCTCAGGTGGTAATTACAAATTGATGGCATGCAGTAATTAAGCAGTCACTGCTTGCCGTCCTCATTATTCTTGTTGCTGCTATGTCCCCAGTAACTACCCTGGTGGCCAGCACATTGTAGGCACTTCAGAGGTCCTGTTTGGGTGAATGAATAAGGAACCATGTCTGATTCATCTTAGTATCAATCTCCCAAGGCTTGCTCAGTACCACACCTCTATTACAAACTATAAATATCTGTTGAAAAACGGCATCACCCACCTGAGTTTTTGTTCGTGTGTGTGTGTGTGTGTGTGTGTTTTAATGGAGAGCTTTCTCTGGCAGCTTCTACCACCCCTCAAGCTTGGAACCCAGGGTAGTCAGTGTCTCTGAGTAACCATGTTCACTTGGGAAAGCAAATATACAAAATTAAAAACCAACTACCACATGTAGAAACATATTGCTGAATGTGATCGAAGAAGCAAGGTCTAATTAGAGATTTTATAATATATTTAGTTTCTTGGGACTGGAATCCTTTTTATAACGTGCAAAGCTGTTGTTGGCACAGTCACCCTTAATAGGTGTTTTTCAGGAGCACCTGGTGATGAAGAGCAGGGACTGCTTGTGCTCGATTTGGGGCCCTGCGTTTAGATAGAAAATCAGTTCATCTGCGTTGTTTTGGGCCTGATTTGACTTCTCAGTTCAAGAGATGAGGTGTGTTTCTGTACATGTGAGCCCTGGCCAAGCCATTGACCAGCCCTGTGACCTTGCGCAAGTCACTTGGTCTCTCCGGTTAATTCTTGATCAGAGGGGCATAGTTAAACTTTAGTGTCTCTTTGGGGTTATTGGAAGGATTCAACACAGTGTAACAATCTATAAAGTGCTGGCGGTGCTGGTGATTAATATTTTCATGTACCAGAGAGATGCAGTTCCATTTTTCTTGGCGCTAAGGCACAAGATTTTTGCCATCTTTCCTGACTCTTTCTCTCCACCCCCACATCCAGGTCATGAGCAAGTCCTGTCGATTCTACTTGCCAACATAATCAGAACCCAACCATACCACACTTGCTCCCTGCCACTGCCCAGGTCCCAGCCGCCATCATCTTCTACCTGGGCTGCTGCAGTAACCTCCTCTCTGGCTTCCATCTTTGCCCATGGTCCATTCTCCAAACAGCAGCTGGAAATGATCTTTTTAAAATGAAAGTCAGATTATGTCACTTTGCCAAAACCTTCCAGTGGCTCTGCACAGCAAAAGCCAAAGCCCTGGGCTGACCTCCTGTACCTCTTCTTTGATCCTCGCTCACTCCCGCCCTTGGGTCTCCACTCCGGCCATTTCCTTTCCCAGATACCACATGGCCATGTCTTCCATTGTTTGCCCAGTGACACCTACTTTGATCACTTTATTTAAAACTGCCACCCACAGCTCCTCCCTTATCCCCAGCCTCCTGATTACCTCCTGCCCTTCTTTAGTTTTCCCCTACAGTGCTGATTACTTCCAGGCATACAGTACATATACTTTACTAATTAATTTATTATACTTAATGTTACTGTCTCTCCTACTTGAATGTAATGGCCATGCGGGCAGGGATATACCCCAACTGCCTAGAACAATGTTTGGTACATAGAAGGAGCTCAGTAAATACTTGTCCAATGAGCAAATGACTTTCTCCTGATTTGAGTCTTCTGCTCCAGTAGGAGAGAGAGAAAGTTCAAGTTAATTGGGAGATTCATTGGATATTGGAAAGGAAAGAGATAGATGAGGCTTGAGTCGTTTTGGACCCACTCGTCCTCCTGTCCTCTGGCAGATGCTTTTGCAGGTGGGGTGCCTCATGTAGGCTTCCAGGTCAAGTGACTTGGTTTCAAGCATTGCTGAGGCTGAGCCACCTTCCTACAGGGTCATTTGTACCAGTTGGTAATTTAAAACAATTTATATATTCAAACTAACATGCATATTTTATTTATGTATGAAATACACGTGTTATGGAGTAATATGCATTTCATACTTGTGAATTTAACATTCATGTGAATAAGTAAGAAAGAATTCAAGACCCAAGAGGCATTGAGCATGCAGAGGACTGCCCTTCTCCTTGGGTACATATTCACTCTTCCCTTCCAAAGCTAGAGAGAAACCCTAGAAGTAATGAACTGTCGGAGATTTGGAATGGTCCACCTGTGGATTTGAAATTGTCCACCCAAAGCTGAGCACAGTGCTTGACGCATAGTAGGCTTTCAAGGAACTATCTGTTGAATGAATAAAGAAGTGATTGATGACATAAGATCAATTGTTATATTTCATCCAAGTGTAATTGCCAGTGCATGCAGTCCATTCATCTAAGCAACCTCATTATCTGTATTTCCTGAGAAATAATAACTAATGGATTCGATCATGTTTGCTGGCTCTTTGCTCTGTGCCAGGCCTCGAGCTCAGTGCTGGATACGTGGCCCCGGTGCGATGCTGGCTTTGTCCAGGAGGAGCACAGGGCCTGGGGGGAGGCTGGCGCCTCAGGAGCCAGGGTCCCAGTCCGTTGAGTTGGTGAAAGGCGCTGGTGGTGGTGTGTTAGCATCGTTGGAGAACAGTGAACAGGGACAAATAAAATCTGGTGGGGGTGGGGGGAATCATTGGAATCTCCAGAGAGGAAGCAATTTTTGAGTTTTGGTGGGGGAGGGGAAAGGCAAAATCCTAATTAGACCACTGCAGATATGTGTCGCGCCAGGTCCTGGGCTTGACTGGCCGAGGCGCCATCTTGGGGATGGCCCCTCCAAGATGTTGGCCCCCTCAATCCCCTCAGAGCTCGGTGGACCCTGAGCCCCCACATTTGCTGTGGCACCTCAGCCTCCCCGAACCTCTAGCTTGGCGCTCTTATCGAAGAAAGGCATTTCATTCTTTGAGATCAGGCAGCCAGGACCCAAGGAGCTGTTTTCCTCCATTGTGCAAGCATGACAAATCATTAATTTTTGATTGATTTGCTTAGAATTATGGGCGCCCCAGCATTCTTTCCGCCGCTGAACAGCTGTATAACAAATGAATATATCAGTGTGCACAAAAGATTGGAGATCTGAGAGAAGCAATTACATTGGTCACCCTCCCCCACCCTCACCCCTTCCAGGGCAGTGAAGGGAGGAAATTTTTACCAGAAATTCCTCAAGTGGCTTAAAGAAAAAAAAAAAAAGCCTTTTTATAATTGAATTAAATCTTTATCTCTTCATCTTTGCAGCAGATTTCCAAACACACACCAGTTTTCCACGTGCTTGGGTTTCATCCATCCAGGAGGAATCTTTAATAATGAAATTTCAACTTGTGAATTAGAACCAAAATGGAAAAAAAAAAGCAAATTCGACCCCTCCTCTTTCTTTTCTTTTTTTCTTTTTTTTGGTCGCTGCTATTCCTTTAAGATTTTGGAACTGTACCAGTGCACTAAATGTGACCTCCATAACTTTTAAATTAAGAATTTATGCTGGCTTGAAATTTATGAAATATTTCAGCATGAAAGAAAGCCTTTTTCCCTCAGGAAAATTGAGCAATAAATCACAGCACTGTGGATTTACTGCCCTAGAGCCAGCGAGAGATAGGATTTTTTTTTTTTTTTTTTTTTTTTGCTTCATTCTGAAAAAAAAAAAAAAATGTAATCATATAAGACAGCTTAGCTGCTATCCTCCCACTCTCTAGAATTTTTAATTTCAGCTGTTTCTGCTTGGATTTATTTCCAATATTCCTGCTCGGCTTTTCAATTTCCTCAGTTATTAAATTTTAATTCAGTGCATTAGCATTTAAATTAAAAAAGGGTTTATTTTATCGAAATCGTTGGCCAGCCCCCATCCCATAGCACATGAATTGCCTGTTTCTGCCATTTGCACAAAATGTGAAATGCAGCTAATGTATTACAACTTACATTTGCACAAATTTAGAAATAAAATTTCTGGGTTTGAAATAATATTTTCTTTCCAAGAAAATCCTTAATAAGAGAATGGAAAAGAACAACTTAACATTCATTTGGGAGGGGAGAGGAGGGTCCAATGGAACCAAAAATAGCCTTGCCCAGGTCCTAAGGAGACGCTGGTGTATAAGGAATGAATGGTGCTAGGAAAGGGGGCAGATATTCTTCTGAGGAACCTCTGTAAGTCAGCAGGAGGGTCTCTCGGCCCACTGTGCCCCAGCCCGTTTCATTTGCCATACAGGTGTTTGGTTAAAGTTGGGTCAACTCCACGTAGAATGATGGAGATGGAAGTAGAGGGTGAGCGTGGAGATGATCTGGTGGAACTGACATTCCTGTCCCCATTTTTACCTATGCAGAAGCGCCGGTCCGGGGGAAGGCAAGAGCTTGCCCCAGGTTCAAACCGAGACCCAGACAGAACCAAGGCAGGAAGCTGCATGTCCTCTAGGAGCACATGGCCCAGTGGTGGCATCAGCAGGAGAGTTTCCATTACTTACGCGATCACTACACATACCTGACCTGCGCTTAGTACTTTACCTGCATTGCTGTATTCAGGGTCATGGTGACCGGCCCTTTGGACAAGATCTCAGGGCTGAGGGAGTGTCTCATGGACACTCAGGAGATGCTGACTTGCAGCGTGGGATTCAGATCAGACCCAAGACAGGCTGGGGAAGACCCCTGGTGCTGTCCTGGCTAGCTCTGCCGCTTGCTCACCTGCTGAGTAATCTTATCCAAGTCACTCGGTTTTTCTATGCTTCAGTTTCCTGGACCCAGTAAGTGGTGGTAAGTGGTGGCTTTTGTAACTGTATCTAAGGTTGTTAATGATTACTATTATTACAGCTGAACCCATGCTAAGTACTTTTACATTACTGTATTTAAGTTATCTTTTTAAGTCTCATGCCAGCCCCCTGAGGTGTGTCCTGGGATTGCTGGATTGCCATTTTGCAGATGAGGAAACTGAGGCCTTGAGAGTAGAAGTGACTTGCCTAGGAACATACAGCTAGAACATGGCAGAACCAGGACTCAAACACAGACCACCTGACTCTAAACCCTGTGCTCTTAAACTTGAGTTCAAATTGAGATCAAGTCCAATTACACTGGATAAAGATGAATTTGTGGTTTAGGTTGGATCACATGAATTTGCTGGTATTACACTGTTTGGACCTAGGAAAATGGCTGTGTCAGAGGTGCAGTTGAATTTGAGCAGTAGTGATCGATTGCTATGATGTATTGATTGGTGACGACACCCACCAAGCTGGCCTGGCACCTTAGGGATCTCTACAACAGAGAGTTGGTGCCTTGAGCACTGCAGGCTTCAGGTGGCTGTCCCCTGTCATTATGGTGGGTCTAGACTCAGCCAGACCCAGGTGCTGTGATATTGACTTGTGCTGTCATTGACATCTCTTACTGTGCCCATTGTCCCTCGGCTCCTAAAGGGACATTTCACACCCTGTCGAGGTAACCCCCCTCCTCCAGTGGCTCTGTTTCCTCATGCACCACCTTAGTCTCTGCAGAGGGATTTGTTTAGGCAACTGTTTGAAGATGTTTAGCATTTTGTCTTTATTTTATAAAAATGGGTGGAAAACAAATGAGTGTTGTTAGCAGAGATACAAAGCTCAAGTATTTATTGTAAGCATCATCAAAGGGAAACGTAGCTGGGGATGATCAGATGTGCCAAAACAGAGACTCTTCACCCCTCCCCCGTCACGTGTCCACTGTACTTGAACTGGTCAGCTCTGTGTGAAATTGTGAAGGAAGGAAAAGGACAAAAAAGACTACATTGAAATGATGTATGAAATACTAGAAATAGGTGCTCAGAGTTGAGTCTGAGAAACGAGAGGTCATTGGGCATTTTACAATTGTTTTAGGCTCTCTGGGGCAGGATTCCCACCCCCTACCACTTGTATCTCTTACGATACGGACAGGAAAACGAGGTCTTCCCGCTCACCTTACAGACAAATTTTGAGGAATGCAAGATGTTGGAGAGGGGCTGTAATTGATCCTGTTCTCTCGCCTGCAGTGAAATGATATGCAAACCATTTTCTGCTTTGTTTCTCTTACTGAAATAATACACCGGCATCCCATTAATTTCTCCCGCCCAGGCCTCACATGTCTACCTCCCTGTCTGTCCTTCATCTTTCCACTGTCCTAGTGTGGGCAACAGGAGCAGTGTGAGCTCACCCCACTTCCCGAGTGGCTCTCCTAAATGTTGGCGGGGGATAATATATTACTGAGCTGAGGAAGGTGGGCACTGGAGTGGCCCAGACCGGGGCTACTTGTAGCTGTGGGGTGTTGGGTAAATGACTTAGACAGACACTGAGCCTCACCTGTAAAGTGGGATATGTTGGGGGACCTATTGAGAGGATTAAATAAGAGGCATTTCATGTCACCCATTAGCACCTCTGGGATGTTCTTCAGGGGGAGCGAGTCTGGGTGCCCACAGGGACCAGGCTGGAGGGCCTGGGATAAGGTAAGAGGGAGGGGTAGAGACTAGAAAACCAGCTACGTCAGCTCTAGCTGACTGTGGTGTTGTGGGACTGTGCGTTGCTGGATTAACTGGTTTTTGAAGAGACGCTGAAATGGGGCCTTTTGTGGGGGAGGTGAAATCCCTTTATTTTTATATATTTACTCTTTGGATCCAAGTCCGCCATCTGGTTTTGCCAGTCTGCAACTTCCCGTAAGCACTCATCAAAAGGTAGCTGCTGCTGTGTTTATTTTAGGTCCTCAATCCTTCATCCACAGTCCTGAAAAGCTCGGCAGCAGAAAGAGTTTTTGTAACTGTTGAGGTGGCAGAGGTTGACTGAAGGGAGAAGAGGCTGACTGCCATCTCCGTTTGTCCCACGTCGGGCTGACTGCACAGGTTTCACCACAGAAATATCTGTGTGCTTGAGTCCTGGGGGCTCCTCAGACCCTGCCCGGGTGGTTTCCAAACACAGAGCACATGTGCCAACGTCGCCTTTCTAAAATTGGAAGGATTCTGAATTTGGGAACAAATGTGTGCCACAGAGTTTTGAACCTACATTATTTGAATTGTGAACACTATTATTTTAAGTGTTTTCGCGAAGCTAGGGAATGCATCTTCAACCAGGGGTGATGGAGAAACCTGGGCGTTCCCCCCATGTTAGCAACCTCCACATCGAGGTCCCCCCCAGCACTGGCCTGGGAGTCAGGAACCCCAGGTATTTGTCGTTCAGTCCTCGGGAGACTTCAGGCGGCTCCCTCCTTGCCCCGGGCCTCAGTCTCTCCATCTGAACCAGAATTTTATGATTTCTGAAAACTGCATTTGATCAGCCTATTTCCCCTCCCCTCACCCCTAAATAAAGAGATTAAGAACGGCCACTCTCTATAGCCTCCCCCTGCTCAGAGGGTTTGGGGACAGAATATTTTAACATAATAGGATTTCCCCCCTCGATTGGTAGGAATAAATCTGTGGCTACTGTTTTATTGGAAATCCCAGCTGAAAATAAAAATGGTGCAATCCAATCTCAGATTTAGCTGGTTACTTACTTTTCAGCGAGTCCCTCGGGCTCTGTGGTTACGGGGTTTGTGTTGGCAGTGGGTGCTCAGCTGGATTTAAAGGGCCAAGCAAAGTCGGGTTGGGGGTGTGCTGACTCCCTGTTGCCACTGGGGGCATATTTTTCCAGCCTTAGAGGAAGGGAGCAGGGAGGGGGTCGTGGCCAGCTCATCCCTGTGTCTGAAGGATGGCTGGTGTTGAGTGGCAGGCAGACAGTGGGTAGAGTCTGTGCCTTCCCCCTTGGCTGATGCACGTGTCTGGGTTTCTTTTGCAGGCTGACGGAGCCAGTGCGGCTGGAAGGAAAAGCACGGCGAGCAGGTACCTTCCCCGGCCCCGGCCTCACAGCTAACAGCCACCTCTCCCTGGTCCCCCTTCCGCCTGAGATGGTGCATGGGCCAGACCAGCCCCCTTTGCTGGGAAGGTCCCATACTTCCCTGGAGGATGTGCAGTTGTGGGTGGCACTGTCCAGGCCTCCTGGTATCTTTGGGCATCTGTGACTGGAACCAAGGATGACTCAACCCAGAACTGGCCTCTGGCTGCTCCTGCTCAAGTTGGGGGGAACTTCGGGGGGAACCACAAGACTAAGCAGAATGAACTAGGCTTGAATGCCACCCCAGGGGAGCCAGTCCCATCCCAGTCTGGAACCCATTGGCCTGGCTTGAGTCCTGGCTTGCTCCCTTGAACCAGTCACTCCAAAGCAGGGGAATGGAATGCCCTGCTGAGCTAGACCAGGGGCTGGCCTGTGGGGGAGGGCTGGTCCCCAAATGAAAGCTGGGCTCATTACCAGAGAAGGTGGGAAGAGATGCTAGACTAGCCCATGCAGTGGACGTCTACCCCAGTGGTACGTGTTAGTGCTGCTGCTGCTCCCTCGGGTGGATACTGGAGGCAAGAAGAAGTCAAGGGACAGACAGGAGAGATGGAACAGGCTCTAGGATCACCTACTGCAATTGGGGTCAAGCAGAGGAATTAGCCCATGGAACAGTATATTTTTTTTAATGTTAATAGATTTTTGTAGAAGAAAGGGGTTCTGTGGCCCAATAAGTTTGAAGGACAGTGGGTTGAACACACTCCACTGATCTCTTCACTGTGGACCTTGCCAGAACCTCTCTTGTGCTAATGTGTGTGCTTGAAAACACCCAAGACAGAGAGGAGAATGCCAAGTTTCTCAAACGTACGTAACCGTGGACCCGTTTTGTTGAGGTGCATCCCACAAAGCCAGTGTTCCTTGGGACAGGCCTTGGGATACCATGGGAGCTGTTCAAGTTCTTCGAGCAGAAGAGCAACATGTTTCAGAAGGATCACCCTGGCAATTGCTCATGGAGTGAAGTGGAATAGAGGCAGTGACACCAGGCTGGAGGTCATTGTGACCCACATAACCCAGCCCCAGGTGTCTCCCACCCACCTCCCCAGTGTCAGGCTCCCCCTCGCTGGTCTGTGTTGGCTTCCTGATCTTCTCTCTGTTTCTCTAACACTCTCAACCTGGGGTCAGCCAAGTTTACCTGAAAAGGGTCAGACAGCAGACCATGGTCTCTGCGAGTTTCTCGACTTTGCCCACGTAATGCAGAAGTGACATAGATTATACGTAAATACACAAAGGGCCATGGTTGGCTGGCCCCTGGCCTCAGAGCCTTGCAGCTGAGGTTCCTTTGCCTGGAGGGTTCCTTTCTCTGATTTTTCCATAATTAGGACCCTTTCATCCTTCAGGTCTGGATTCTGTCTCCCCTTCTGCATAGAAGCCTTCCCTGACCTCCTTCAAGGACCTGTGACCTGTTTATGCTCTTTAAATATTTCACTTGTGCATTTTTCTCTGCCTCTTCAGTGCCAGCCCTGTAAGCAAGGGTCATGTCTGTCTTGTCCACTGTTAGGGACTGGCCTATAGCAGGTGCTCAGTGAGTGTTTATGGGCTGGATGTGCTGAG
Source organism: Furipterus horrens (assembly GCF_987537825.1). Taxonomy (NCBI): domain Eukaryota; kingdom Metazoa; phylum Chordata; class Mammalia; order Chiroptera; family Furipteridae; genus Furipterus; species Furipterus horrens. The sequence goes on from NW_028327174.1 coordinate 187,709,412, forward strand.
TGAGATGGGAGAAGATGGGGGACATGTGCAGGGATTATGGGTGTGGGCTGGCATAGAGGGGTGGGTGGCCGAGCTTTGGCCTGTGAACACAGGTGGTGACCCATGTCATGACCAGCAACTGCCCAGCACCTTGTGTTTCTCTCTTGTGCCCTTGGAAGAGGGATTTTGCGTGAGGACAGTGTATGCAACTGTGGCCTGCGGGGCAGTGGGAGTCTTGAGATGAGTGGTACCTGGTAGTGCTTCCTGGAATATCAGGGTTGGAAGGGACCTTGGGCTTTGTCCGGCCCCTCCCTCTCATTGAACACGTTGGGAGGAGAGGCCCTGCTTAGGGTCACATGATGAGTAAGTGGCCGTGTCAGGCCTTAAAGCTGCCAAAGCCAGGTGCTTTCTATACTCAGAAGCAGTGGGCTCAAGTGAGGGTCTAGCAGGCCTCTCCCACCATCCTCCCACATTCATCAAGCACCTGCTAGGTTAGGCCCAGTGCTGTGTGCAGTGGATCAGATGGATTTGATGCTAATCTATTTATCCAACAGATATTTGAGTGTCTGTCTGCTGCGTGGCAGGCACTGTTCAAAGTGTTGGGTCTACAGCAGGAGGGAACAGACAAAGCTCCATCCGTGTCTGAGGACTCTCACGCAGATGGGGTCCTTGCTTTCATGCATGAATCTGTCCCACACCAGCGTACCTGCCTGTTGATCAGAGGACAGAGTCGGGTTTCTCTATAGTCAGAGTGGCTGCCAAAGCTCTGCATTGAGCCTTCGCAGCCCTCGGCTGCAGGGGGAGGGAGAAGAGTGCTGAGGCAGGTTAGAGATGCTGGCCCCAGTCAGTGGAGTGGGCAGGTGGCATGTGTGTCATCTGTTTGCTCCCCCTGACTAGCCTAGGCTTGAGTATACTCAGTTATGGAGCCCCAAATTATTACCAAGGTGCCAGAATATACACCAGGAAGGACCAATCCAAACCTTAGGATTGTGTGTAACTTGAAGAAGTTTCTAATAATAACTACAGTCAAGTCAACACTTACATGTCAGGCTCTGGGCTAAATGACTTACATTTATTAACTTACTATTAATTTATGTAATCTTGTTGTTCTCACTTTACAGATGAGGAAGCTGAGGCACAGAGAGGTTTACGGGGTTCAGGCTGCCCAGTTGGAAGTGAGCAGTACAGCCAGGATGTTTCCCTAGGTCTGAGTTCTCCAATGCATGTGCTTAACCACTGTGCCCTTCACTTCTTGGTATGACGTGATCCGTTAACAGGTGTACACAGGGACCATTAGGGGCCAAGGGCTGTGCTGTAGGCTGGAGGCTTGTCAAGAAGGCAGGGACTCCGAAGGAGCTATCAAGTGAGTTTATATTGATTCTGTCATTAAAGCTAATAGAGTACCTTTGAAAGACCAAAGCAGAAATGTTATATAGTGACCCAGCATTTACTCCGAGAAGTGCCTTATGCATTAAACATCTAGAGGATTTCAACGTAGGCCTTAGCTGATGTTGGTGAATTCGACCCTGGCCTCGGGTTAGATTGGCCGGGTGGGCTTTAGGCCTGTAGACACTTTGTGGAGCATTTGACTCACTTAGTCCCCCTTTCAGTTGGGGAAACAAAGGCCTAAGGCTGCCTGAAGTCAGATGGCCCTGGTCAGGAATGACCTTGAGGGACCCGCAACCCTCTGACATGGCCTTCCACACTCCGCTCCCAGGCATGCCTCCGCCCACTCTGTTATACACTGGTCTCTGCTTACGTCCCAGCGCCTACTTTTGGCCCTGAAAACCTGATTTTGTTACTTCTCCAGAAGGGCTCTGGCTAAGCCCCAAAACCAACAGCATGGGCTGCTAAGGAATTAGTGTTAAATTGAGGGGGACAAGGAGAGCTGGTGTTTCTGATCCTAAGAGACACCCGAATGTGGTTTGGTTTACTTCCCTGTAACCCAGGCTGGGTTGATTTTACAAGACCAGTGATCCCAGCACTTGAGGTTAATGCTGACCTTGTGTACAGGTTACAAATCACGGAGCCCAGCTGCAGCCAAACCTCACTTATATTCTCAGGGGGAATGGGGGCTGCGGGGACCTTGACTATGGAAAATTCTAAAGGAAATGCGGTTTTCATAATCAAGTAAATGCAACTACAAGCTTGCTATAAGGAAGAATTATGCCTTTTTTTATTTTTTTTTTTTAAGGTTTTCAGAGCTGGAAGGACTCCAGATAATCTAGTCCAATGCTCTCATTCCAAGGTAGGGAAACCAGGGATAGAAAAGGTTAAGGGATTCATTTGTTGGCTGTGTGTACCAATTGCCTAACAGGTGATCAGGATCGAGTAGACAGGGATATTGTCGGGGTGAGGAGAAAACAAAAAACTCAGCCTTAGCCATTCGTTCTACAAAGACTTAACTGAGCACCTGCTAAGTGCCAGAGTCTGACCTAGTGCTGAAAATACAGCAGCGAACAAAGCATACAGAATTATTGGCCTGTGGAGCTGATGTTCTAGTGGAAGTGGAGGAGACATAATAAGTAAATAAAATCTGTAGTATGTGATGTTGTAAAAAGTGCTATGGGGGAAAAGCAGGGAGGAGGATTAGTGAACCAGAGGGAGTATTGCATCGCCAGGAAGCTGACATTTGAACAAGAATCTGAAGGAGATGAAGGACTGAGCCAAGTATTCATGGGGGAAGCACATTCCAGACAGAACAATAGGTGCAAAGGCCCTGGGGCAGGAATGTGTACATGATGTTGGAGCAACACCAAGGAGGCAGATGTGGCTGTGCAGGCTTTGGAGGCTGTTGTCAGGACTTTGGCCTTTATCCTGCATGAGGTGGGGAATCCCTGGGGATTTTGAGCAGAAGAGTGGCATGAATTTGGTTTTAAAAGGATCATCCTGGCTGCCAGAAGAAGAATAAATGGCAGAGGCAAGATGTTATAAGAAATGTTACCGAGGGTTCAGGACAAGCAGGATCTTAGAAGGAAGTGAGTTTCTAAAATGTTATTTTTTTCAGGCCTAAGGAATCCAGTTTCACAAAGCATTGTGTGAGTCCTGCATTCCAGGTACACAGCCTGCTTGGTCCTGGGATAGCGTGGAACAGCTGTTACCCCTGTGGCTCCCACTCTCCATGCTTACTCTGTAGGCATCTGTCTTCCTTGTCTTCTCTCTAGCCCCGCTCAGGGCCAAGCAGGTTAGCACAGTGTTGAAGAGCCCAGGCTGCCTAGGTTCAGATCCTGGCACTACCCACCTCCTTGCGCTAGTCACTTGATTCAGTTTCCTCATCGGTAAAATGGGAATTATATTAGCGCCTCCTTCATAGTGTTGTCAATGATAATAATACTAGTAAGAATTTTAGTATTATTATTTTTTAAAGATTTTATTTTTTTATTTTTAGAGAGAGGGGAAGGGAGGGAGAAAGAGAGGGAGAGAAACATCAATGTGTGCTTGCCTCTCACATGCTCCCAACTGGGGACCTGGCCCGCAATCTAGGCATGTGCCCTGACTGGGAATCGAACTGGCGACCCTTTGGTTTGCAGGCTGGCACTCAGTCCACTGAGCTGTACCAGTCAGGACTTAATATTACTATTATTAAGCGAAATAACAATTTAGTAATATTATTAAGTGTAATAATAATATATATACCTTTATCACATAGTAGGCATTCAATAAATGCTTGTTTTTATCACCACATTACCACCATGCTGGATTCCATTCCAGCAGGGGGTGGCAATTGATTTCTTGTAGAGCCTAGATATTGGAGAGAGGGATGGAGGTGGGGCTGGGGGTGGGGATGGAACTCGAATTTGTTGAGGGCCTACCACGATCCACCTGCTGTATTATGCAGTATGTCCGTATCTCGTTTTATCCTCCCAGCGGGGTCCTCTGAAGCAGTGCTTGCGTCCCTCTGTGTTGGAGGGAATTGAGGAGTAGATGTGTCCCATGTCACCCAAATAGTCAAATGGCTTTGGGCCAGGTTGAGTCTTGTCATTTAAGCCCTGATTTCTTTACGGGTGCATCATTTACTGGTGTATGTGTGTGGCTGCATAATTATTTTTTGAATAATGTAGTCTTATTGTTTAGCATTTTGGATTTCAATAGTAAAATTAAAGTAGCCCTAAACACACATATACTACATTTGCACAAAGTCATAGCAACAGTAGGTCCAATGCTAGTCAGTGATCAGTATGGTATCAGCAGAATGAATTACTTAAGAACTCAGGGTGTATTTTGGTCAGGTTGTATATTCCATCTTGACTCTAGTTTTATGCTCCTCTTATTGGAGCTTACTTGATTTCCAGAAATGTGTATTCTCACCCTACCAAACTTTGGACAAAGTGGGACCACAGAAATCATAAATTACAGGCTGACTCTGAAAGTTCAATTCCAAAGTGGGAAGAGGGGTCAGTTGCTTCTCTGGTGGGCAGGTTTCACTCTCTGCTTTATTAGTTACTGTTCAACCTGGACTCTGCAGATAGGGCGAATTCCTGAAAAGTCACCCATTCTTAGGTTCACCCTGTGGAGACAGCCACAGAAATGAAGACTTACTTATGCACATCAAAATCGGTGAATCATTTTTGCCAAATGGCCCTATGGCTCTTGAGCTTGAGGTGATCCTGCAGAGTGAAGTGACAGGTGTCTAGGGGCCTTCTGTTCAGTCCGCCTACCCAGCTTGGGTCTCCCCTTGCACTCCTTGAGCAAAGCAAGAAACTTCTTGTGACGCTGCAGCTATCAGTTCAGAGTGTTCGGAAGGCTTGCCTTGTCCTGAGGAGCGCAGTCTTGAGAATGGTAACTAGAATCATCTGACCTGTTCACTTCTTGAGGCCCTAAGTGACAGAGGCCCTTGATCTGAGAAAGCAACTCGGGAAATTTCCACAACCTCATCATCTGTCTGGCTCTGCCAACAAAACAGAAGAATCCTCACCCTTGCCTTCAGCTTCCTCTGGGTTCTGTGCAGCATGTGATGGTTAAGAACGTCGGTATAAGGCACACCCACCTGGACCACTCCTGCCTTCCCCTCTGGCAGTGAACTTGGCCGCAGTGTGTGTCCGCTGCTCTCCCCTTCATCGCTGCTCCACGGACTGGGGCCATGCCCTCCACTCCTTTTGTCTTGATGGGACCTAAAAATCCCTTCTACACTCATTTATGAGTGCTCCATCTATGGCCTAACAGCTCATCTTTTCCATTGTTTCACCGAACTTTTCATATATTGTCTAGCAAGTGCTTGGTAAGGATGGGGGTAAAGAAAAACCCTAGCATTTATTGAGCCCTGCTATGTGTGGGGGGCTATGCTGGGCACCTCTGTGCAACCCTGTGCTTTAATCTTATACACAACCCTTGGTGGTCAGCGTTCACATCCCCGGCTGGCACGTGGGAGAGGGCACTGCAGGCAGCTTAGGAGCTAGGCTGTGGTCCAGGCATGTAGTTTATCATCCCGATACCTTAGGAGGACCTGGGCTGTGTAGTTAGGAGTCTCCTTGGTGTGTCGGGGCGGTGTGCCCCTGGGCAGTGAGGGCAGGGCTGGGTGCTCACCCTAGAGTGTGTGGACAGAGCTGGCTATGCCTTACAAACGTCCGTCTTCCGACAGCTGGCCTCCTGGACTAGTGGGTGGACCCCTGAGGGGAGGAGGCCAGATGTAGTGCCAGGGAGGGGCACACTGGAGGGATGGCAGCTGGACAGCTCTGGGCATCATTTGTCAGGGTGGGCGGGATGTGGGAGGGGAAGTGGTCCTCTTGGGTAGAACCTTTCATTCCAGGGAGAAAGTGGCCAGCGGAGTTGTAATGAAAAAGGGGTGGTAGCTGAGGCACAGCCTGGCAGGAAAAAACGTGGGTGGCAGGGGGAGTGTATTTATTCTCTGTTTATACATCATCTAGTGTGGGACCAGCTTAGGGACTGCCCCTCTCTTCACTGATTGAGTTACCTGCCCTCTGGGGTCTGCTTTGGACCCATGGGTGCCCTGAAAGATGCAGAACAGTGGGCATGGGCCCCTCTGTTGCCACCCCTTCCCCACCTGCCAGTAAGCGGATTCTACCTGAACAAGAATTCCTGAGTCTACAGCGTCCCGACAGTTACGTGAGGGGAAGCGTGGTGAGGCGGGTCTCCAGAGAACAGTGCACCTAGCTAATGCATCTGATTCCTGCCATGGCCAGACCCCCTGGAAGACAAAGGCTGCGCTTTTGTTTAAGATGCTGTTAATATTTCTTTTCAGTGACCTAGGCCAGCTTTCCATGTACCAGGACACCAGTGAAAGAGATTTCCAGCTTTCCCCAGAAGGCCCCACCTGCTAAAAATCAGTTTGTGTTTGACAGCATTGCTTAAGACTCCTGCTTTTCTCTATTTTGGGCTTATAATAACCAAGGAATTAACTCTTAATATTTAAATCTTCATGCTGTCTTGCTGAACTGCAGCATTACCCAGCGTTGTGGCTGACTGACACCATACATTGAAGACAATTAAATTCCTAGGAATTTTCTCAAAAACTAATGGTAAATTTATGCATTGTAGGTTATTTTGAATTTCTAGACTGTTAAGAGTTGTTTAATAGGTTAATAGTTTTAATCTATTAATCTAATCTTTTCTACTTGACTATTTATTAAAATATATCAGTGATACATGACAGAAATGGAAGTGCAGATAATTCTGAGGGTTATTAAGGCCCGGGTGATGGCTTGAAGATTTGAAACACGGGCGGAATAGTAAATATAGACGCAGGCCTCATTACCAGGGTTTGTGGAAATGGGGGTTTTGTTGTAGGTTCCCTTTTTTGGTCCTTCCAGACTAGTGGACATTGCGACATTTATCCCTGTTATGCTTTCTGTCCTTGCAGCTAAAAACAGGAACCTCTTTCTATCCAAAGGACGTGTGTGAGCACAGCAACCATTTTGCAGCACGTCAGGGAGAGTTGGAGGTCAGCTGTGAACACAGAGCCCAAGTGTTTTTCTCTGTGGTAGAGATGGAGCCCCTCATTTTAAGCCTCTAGCATGTGCTCCATTCTGCCAGGACACTAAGGATACTAGGGGAGGCAAGGGAGTTTGTTCTCCATCTTTTAGAGCTTCTGGTCATTTGATCATTTATTTGTTCATTCAACAAGTGCTTTTTATTATTTTTCTATTGCCATGAGAACAGAAAACAAATTCTCAAAATGATCAAAAGCCCAAGTTGGAATTGGACAGACCTGGTCGAATCCTGTTTTTGTCCCTTGAAAGCTGTGCAAGCATGAAAAAGTCACTCTGCTTCTCTGATCCTAGGTTTTCTTATCTGTAAACAAAACTGCCTGCCATGTAAGGCATCGTGGAAGACAGTGAGACAAGAAGTGAATATGGGAAGCACCATGCCTGGGACATCATAGCCATTCAGTACCCCTTAGCCGTCCTTGTCCATATTTGCATTATCACCGGCACCTCTCACCCTTGGGTCGTGTTCTGTTGGCATCATTCAGCGGACGTCAGCTGACATCAGCCAGGGGCCAGCCACAGGACTACAAGACATAGCGGGGTGGAGCCCTTGCTCCCGGAGGTCTCCCAGAACCGTGCGGGATTAGTGGGAAGATTGGGGGCAGGAGCCCGTTAGATGCAGAAGGAGCATTCCCAGAATCACTGGTGTGAGACTGCAGGCCCCCTGAGACCTCAGCACCCCACCCATGCCCTGAGGACCCAAGCCTGCTAACTGATGATAGAAGGGTGACCCTGCATCCTCCAGAGTTATTGTCATTTTGCAGTATCAAATGATGACACAGTACACCTTACACTTAACATGCGTTATATCAATACACCTGGAGGGGGAAAAAGGCTGGCGTCGGTATTACCCAGCTACTCTATTTCAGCATTTCAGGGAGTAGGAAGTGTGTTACGTTTTGAGGAACTTTCCATTGGAAAGGTCATAGATAAGACTTTGACCCTTCAGAAATAAGCATCACATATTTATTCAGTTGACTCCTAGAAGCATCTCCAACCCATGTTACACCAAGGGACAATGGATGGGACATTGCTGTCTTAGTTCTGAGTGTCAATTGAAGAGGTTCAACCATCGACAGTTCATGAGTGGGTGGTGTTGAAGGGCGGCACCTGGAAGGCTGTGCTGGCATTGACCCTTCCAGGGCATGTGCCTTGGATCCTTAAATGAAGGGGCACTCATCGATCACCTGCCACATGCCAGGTGCTGAAATGTGACCATGAACCAATGGACAAAGTCCCCGTCCTCTCGTAGCTCATGTTCTAGTTGGGGTGACAGTGAAGAGGATGAGAAGTAACAAAGACGTTATATAAATGTAGGGTCAGTGCTGAGCAGAACGCGTGCCGCAGGGAAGGGGCTGTGGAGTGTCGGAGGCCTTGGACCAGGCAGCCAGCACGTCTCTCCTCGCGTAGGGATGTTTGAGTCAAGACCTGAAGGAGTGGAGGACTCCAGCCATGGAGGCCGCTGGGGAAGGGGAGAAGATTCCAGGCCAAGGAAAAAGGAAGCGTAGAGGCCCACCCAGGAGCTTGCCTGTATGGCCAGTGAGGGGGAACGAGAAAGGGGTGGTGATGGTAGCAGATGAGGTCAGCGGGCACGTGGGGCACATCACCGAGAGCCCTGAGGGTCAGGTGTGGAATACAGCTTTTACTCTGGAACTCTGGGTGAGATGCAGAACCATAAATGGATTTTGAGCCCAAGAGTGACGTGACCTGGCTTATTGTCATGGGATTGCTCCGGCTGCTGTGTTGAACATCAGTTCGGGGGTGTTGGGCTAGGGTAGGAGCAGGGAGACTGCCTGTGAGGTTATTGCAAGACAGAAGGAAAGAAGGCAGCTTGGACAAGAGTAGTGGCCATGGTGGGGGGTGGGGGTGGGGTAAGGAGTGTTTATTTTCTGGACATATTTTGAAGGTGGAGTTTATAGGATTTGCTGGTAGATTCAAGACAAGGATCATTCCAGGGTCTGGGCCTGAGGAGCTGGAGGGATGGAATTGTTAGTAAAGGAAATGGAGAAGACTACAGTTACTTGCTGGTGGCGTCTTAGACTCGGGGGTTAGTGGGAAGCGCCCAGAGTAGGAGTCAAAAGAACTGTTTCTTGACTTGGCGGGAGGGGCGTGGCAGCGGCTCAGTTTGGACCTGTTACATGTGGGTGCCTGGTAGGCATCCCAGGGGACGTGTCAGGCAGGCAGTTGGTGGTGCAGGTCTGGAGTTCAGGGGGCAGGTCCAAGCTGGAGATAGAGTTTGCAGTTCGTCTTCACATAGTTAATATTTAAAAGCGTGAATCTGGATGCGGTGACTTAGGGAGTAGATGTGGATAAAAATAGAAGAGGTTCTAGAGCAGATCCATGGGGCATGTCCGTGTCTAAGGGTTAGGCTGGGAAAGAGTAATCAGCAGAAGGCGGAGAAGGGGCCAGAAGACGAGAGGCCCACCAGTGAGCCCGCGCAAAGTGGGGCAAGAGTTGGACGGAGTGGGACACAGGCTCGTCCAAGGACTGGTTCAGTGAGCACTGAGACGGGACCATAGGAATGAGGTCACGGAGGTCACGGAAGGCCTCAGGAAGGACAGCTCTGGTGGAATGAGGGAGGCAGCAACCTCACGGGACTTGGACGCATTGCCAAGGAGGGGCTCACCAACATCTCAAATATATCATCCATTTGCACGCAGGTCATTGGTAGGTGGGCAGATGGGTAGAGCTGGAGGACTTGGTCAATGGACGGCCCCTGCAGCAGGGTAAACATGGCCCCTGAAGTCGTGGCCGGATGTGCGTTAATTCATTTAACACCCCATGCATCCATGCGTTCACGGAGAATGTGCTCAGGCACAGCTTGAGGCCAGTTAACCCTCATTCCTAATGAGTGGAGTCTTTAATGAAGTTGCATCCTGGTGGGAGTTAACCGAGTCATTATTTACCAGTGTGATTAGAGATTTTTCCCCTGACATTATTTCAGGTGGCTGAAGTACCAGAGTAAATAAGCAGTAGTCTTTGGACGGGGTGCAAGGGTCCTCAGGCTCAGTCTTGGGGTCCATATAGATGCACTGATCCCCATCCTGTGCAAGGAGATAAGGGGTCTGACCTTGACAAGGGCTTTGACGTCAGAGTCTAGCTCACAAGTTGTGCAGATGAGAAAACTTGAGTCAAGCAGGGACAGAACTGAAGTGTGGCGTGCTGAGGACTTCTCACAACTACTGCAACTTCGTAGAACTTGATAGAACATCAAACATTAGCATTTTGGGTGGAATGATGTAGAAATTGTGCCCAGAAACAGTTGTCTTGACTCCTGGGCACCTGGCATCACTGGGGACTCTTCCTCCAACATGGTCAGAAATGGCCTGAGTTCTTGGGCCTCAAATGTACTGATTTGTTATCTGGTTGCATTGCCTTGGGCTGCAGGGTTTAGCTGGACCTATTCCAGGCTGGGAGTTGGAAGAATTGTTTCCAGGCCAAGCTCATCACTGGAAGCTGTGTGACCTCAGGCATGCCATTGACTCACTGTGTTGATTGAGTCCCTGCTGTGCACCAAGTCTGGTGCGCAGGCAAGATGTGGATGTGAAGGGGCCTGTTCTGTGCTTCGGTTTCCGCCTCTGGGTCACAGGGCTCTTGAGAGCGGCAGGTGTGTTGGGCTGGGCCTAAGCACTTGGAGAACCATCTGGTAAGACCCAGAGGAAGAGAGTTGTTTCTGAAACCTCACCAGGCAGGCTCTGTGGGCATGTTCAGCTGGCCCGGTGCAGTAACAGGAATGAGGAAGAACAAAATAAAAGAAAGCTGAGGGTAGTGGAGGGCAGTAGTTTGCAAACTGAGCCACTTTGGAGCTATTTCTTCCAATTTAGTCTTATGCAGTGTATGAGTTTCCGGTAGCTGCTGTAACAAAAACCGGTGGCTTAAAATAATAGAAGTTTGTTCTCACTCAGATCTGGAGGGTGGACGTCCCAAATTGAGGTGTTGGCAGGGCTGCACTTCTCGAGGCTCTGGGGAGAATGGTCTCTGCCTCTTCCAGCTTCTGGTGGCTGCAACATTCCTTGACTTACAGCCACATCACCCTCCTGTCTCTCTGCAGCCATGTTGCCGCTGCCTCCTTCTCTGTATGATCCCCTCTTCTGTCTGTCCAGTCTCCCGTGTGTCTCTTATAAGGACTTGGCATTGCCTTAGGGCCCACCCAGATAGTCCAAAATGATCTCTTCTCAAAATCCTTAAATTAGTATCTGCAAAGAGCCCTTTTTCCAAATAAAGTCTCATTCTCAGGTTCTAGGGACTAGGATGTGGGCATATATTTAGGGGGACTACCTTTTACCCCACTACAGGGAGAAAGAAGCCCAAATGTGTATTCATTAGGCCAAGCTGTGCATATTTAAGAGAGAGTAGGGGTCCTGGATGCCTAATCAATACCACCCTCCTTGTTCAGGCCTCATGGGTGCTTTGGGGTCACTGCTGTGGGACCCCTCGGCCTTTCAGGAGCGCACTTTGTGAACTACTGTGTCAGTGGAAGGAGAGGGCTCTTAGGGAATTCCTTGGGCAAGGACCCACTTTGTCTGGCTTCTCTCCCAGCACTCTGGCATGAGTAGTAGCCAGCCACCACAGACGCCATGTACTTACTGAGAAATATCCTTTTAGTGCCGACTTTAGCTTTTATGTTGAAGTGTGATTTGGGTTAAATATAAAATTCATAGCATATCTTGAGCAACTATTTTGTAGTTATCTATATATAAATCTATTTTACAGAGACACAAATAGAATAGATTGTGGAGCGTCAGCATGTAGATAGATTCCGAGTGCTTTTCACTAATATACCTAATGATTCGTGCTGAGAATATCCAAGGGCTCCACTGTACATTTAAATGGATATAATTAAAATAACGAGCTCTATTTTAAAAAATGATCTATGAAAAAAACTTTTTTACAGAAGTTAGAAGGAGCTGCACCACTAATTCAAAGTGATATAAGTACTCCTGCAATTTCATTGTTATTAGGACACCTAATTAAATGCACAGCATCTGAGAAAAGCAACATTTGGGCTTGTAAATCTAAAGCATGAAGCCAGGGAAGAGAAGTTGCCTGTGTCCTCAGCGCAGCAAGGGGTCAAGGTGCCACGTTTAAGGGCGTCTGTATTGTGTGCCATCGTGCCTGTGGGCAAGGTGGATGAGACATTCAGAGAGGGGGTCTAACTCCATCTCCAGCAAGCTGGGCAGGCTGCCTGGAGGTGGGGTGTCGTCCTCATCATGACAGCTGCCATCCATGGAAATCTCTGTGCAAGCTCCCTGGCTCATCCCCTGCCGCCTCCCTGGTGAGGATCATAGTCGCCCTTGAACAGATAAGGAAACTGAGGCTCAGAGAAGGGAGTCTTTTGACCGAGGTCACAGGGTGTGTGGGCCCCCAGCCTTTCTGACTCCCACAGCTGCTTTCTCTCACTAGGACGTCATGGTGCTAGTGAGGTCCTTGAGAGCAGGAATGGGGGACACCAAGTCTGTTCTGATGGTATAGTCAAGTGCTTTCAGCACTCAGGCTGAGCTTCAGAACATGGATAGTGAAGAAAAGGCTGAGGGTGTTCTGGGAGGGGGCCTAATCTGTCCCTTCCCCTTCCCCATGGGCAGGTTGGACAGCCATTTCGGTGGGCTTCTTTGCTGGTCCTGGAAAGCACTGTGCTTGGAGCAACCAAGGTCAGGACCAGCGACGGTCAAGCGAGGGACAGTCCTCAGTGGCCTGCTCAGCGCCCCACCCCCACCCCCAGCCCTGTGGGCTGTGTTCTTGCCAGACTGGCACTGAGGGTTGGGCAGGACCCTGCCTTCCACCTTTGTGCCTAGTGAGCCCCAGAGCAGGCAGGACTGGCTGACCATTAGCACCCATGTGGTCTCATCTAGGGATAGGAATTTCGGCCGCTTCTGTTACCAGGTTCCACCAGGATGGTCATCTCTATGAGTCTATTTAGATGAGCTGTTGGATTTCCATTTTGGCAGTTGATCCTCACAAGGCTTTTTGAGTAGGTGTGGGGATTCCTGCTTCATGGACATAGAAACAGGCTCAGAGAGGGTCAAGGGGCTTGCTCACTGTCACCAGCCAGGAAGTGATATAGTTAGGATTTGCACTCCCTCTGGTCTGTGTCCTCAGCCCCTACACTGAGATCTGTGCCAGGTAAGCGCCTTCCCCTGAATCCTGTGCATGCTCCCCTTCCCCTCCCTTTCAAGACAGTAGATACCCATGGAACATCTCCCTTGGGGCCGCTGCCCTAGGCCCCATGCAGATATTGCCCTGCTGTCTCTGCATCACAGTGCTGAGGAATAAGTAGGTGCTGTGTTTCCCCATTGTAATGGTGTGAAGGCTGAGGCTCGCGGTGGGTGTGGGTGTGTGTGAAGTCCCACTTATTCAGAAACCCACAACTTGAGCAGGGCAGTGCCGAGGTTGGCCCTGGGATGATCTGGCCTCAAACCCTGGTGCTCTTTCCCTCTCAAGTCACATTTCATCCCCGCCAGGCCATCGGCCAGCCTCTGCTCTGGTGCTTCAGTGTCAGGGAGCTCCCTACCCCTAGCCTGTCCCCTCCTGTCACTGGCAGGAATGTTTTCCCTCCCTGAAGCTAGAGCTGTCTCCTTGTAACTTCTCAGACCTGTCCTGGTTATGGTCCGGGACCTCTCCGAACTCTAAGGCTTTTTTTCTGGGATGGGATAGGCATGACTCCCTCCCAGGGGGCATTGGACCTTAGTAGGGGACTTCTAGCTCAAGATATCTTCCGGAGGCAACAGCACCCAGAAAAGCCGGGAGCCTCCAATCCTCCTTCCCACCCACTAGCACCTACTCCGTTCTAGATGCTGAAGGGCAGGAATGGGTGACATGGGGCTGACGGGGGTGCAGGAGAGCACGCTTCCCTCTGAAAGTTTCTCTCCCAGTCCAGGTGTATTTCAGCTACGAGCCAGGATGCCTGCATCAGTCTTGGCGCCACTCCTTCCTACCCATGTGACTTTGGACGTTATTTCACCTTGTGCCTCAGTTTCCTCAACTGTAAATGGAGATAATACCAGGACTTAACTCTCAGGGCTGTTACTGAGGACGAGAGGAGTCAGTGTATTAGAACAGTGCCTGGCACACAGGGAACTCTATTGAAGTGTTTCTCAAATAAATAAAGGAAATCAATGCTGAGGTGATTGGATCATCCAGTTTTATGTTTCCCACGGAGAAGGGCATATGGTCAGACAGGGTCTGGCCCTGATGGGGCAAGCACACTGGGAGGGGGCGTCACTGTGCCCACTGGGTGCCGAAGATGTTCTAACTGTTCAGTAGTAACAGTAATGGTGGTTGTGTCTTGAGAGCTGTTATAGGCCAGGCACTGTGCTAAGTGCTTCTCAGGCGTCAGTTGATTGAAATCCATGTACAAACCCTGCTAGGTCCATTTTACAGTTGTGAAAACTGAAACTCAGACGTTAGGTAGCTGGCTCAAGTCGCAGAGAGGAAGTGGCTGACTCGCTAGGCCTCACCTGCAGCTGGTGTTCTTATCCACCTACCTTTTCATCCCTGTTCCGTTCATCTGAATCCTGGCCTGTATTAGTCAGCTCAGGCTGCCATACCCAGTACCGTACACAGGGCATTTTTTCCCAGTCCTGGAGGCTGGTGTCTGGGGTCAGGGCGCCAGCATGGCTGGGTTCTGGTGAGGACCCTCTTCCTAGCTTGCAGACAGCTACCTTCTCTCTTTGTCCTCACATGGTGGGGATAGAGTCAGAGAAAGATCTCTCTTCCTCTTCTAAGGCCACAGACCTATCAGGTTAGGGCCCCACCCTTATGACCTTATTTAACCTTAATTACCATGTGAAGACCCTCTTCAGGTATAGTCCCATTGGGGATTAGGACTTCAGCATATGAGTTGGGGGGTTGAGGACATCATTCAGTCCATAATACCTCCCCAGTGGCCTTTCTCTGACCCCTTCTTTGCTGGGGCCCTTCCTCTCTCTCTCTCTTTGTTCAACTTCTTCACCCTGGGAGAGAGCTGAGAGCTGGAAGGGACAGCAGATGTGATAGAACCTACCATGCTGTCATGATAGATGGAGCTGGAGCCCAGAGAGGAGAAGGGTCTTGTCCAAAGTCACACAGCAAGTCCACTATGGATCCAGGATCAGAACCTGGGTCCCTGCCTCCCCATTGGTATGCCAGTGGGTCTTGTCTTAGCAGGCCTTGAGGCTGGGCCTTGAGGATCACCGTGCAGATGCTTCTCTGGAGCGGTGGAGAAGGCTGGACACGGCCAGGGCAGCAGCCCAGGCCTGGAATATGACTTGATTTCCCACTTTGTGCACACCTTGGCTTCCCCACCTCAGAAGCAGGAGCAATGGTAACAGTCCCCTCCCAGAAGCATGACAGGCTCTTATGATAACACGGTTGAGGAGTAGATGGCAGGGACCTGACTTCATGCCTTGACCTGCCCTGGGCAAGTCATGATCTTGGCCTCGGTGTCCACATGCCCTGCCCACCTCAGAACTGAGCTCTTACCTTGAGGGTGTTTTCTGGTATCTGAAGAGCCACCTAGAGGCCAGCGTGTTAGAGGCCAAGTGTTGGCTCCAGGACATCTCAACCAACTTAGCCTTTTTGGCTTCTAGTTTCCCCATCTGTGGAACTGGAGCCGGGAAGAGCTTGGATGAGATGTCCAGGCCTTCTGCCAGGGAGCGAAGGAACAGCACCACACACTTTGCGCACGTGAAACCACTTAAACTCTCCTGCTCCACGTGCCGGTGGAGGAGTAGCAGCACCAGCCTCAGTAGATGCTTGTTAGGAACGTGGAATCTCAAGCCAGACCCCAGACCTGCTGACCCAGAATCTGCATTTTACCAACGTTCTCAACTGGTTTAGGTGCTGCACATTGAAGCTTGAGAAGTGATTGCCACCAGCCAAAGCTGCCCTTTTCGTTCTCTTATAACTCCAGTTACAGGAGTCACTGGGCACATGCAGACCTCCTGAGACCCCAGCTTCCCCATCTGTGAAATGGGTGGGGTTGGAGCCAGGCCAGCCCAGTGTTTTCAAACTGTGCTCCTTGGAGCCGCAGGCTTTCCTGGAGGACACTCCGGGGCAGCCATGGCCTTGGGCTTCAAGGGGAAGCTCCTGTGAGAGGTGGGTCTGTAGCTACAGATTTTGTAGCCCCCTGGGCTGGTGGGCTCCCGGGTAGGCCTGGGGGTGGGCATGGGGTCCAACTGAAAAGATGCCTCTTTTCCAGGGAGCGCTTGAAGCGCAGCCAGAAGAGCACCAAGGTGGAGGGGCCAGAGCCCGGGCCGGCCGAGGCCTCGCTGAGTGCCGAGCAGGGGACGATGACGGAGGTGAAGGTGAAGACAGAGGTGCCCGATGACTACATCCAGGAGGTGATCTGGCAGGGCGAGGCCAAGGAGGAGAAGAAGGCGGTCAGCAAGGATGGGACTGGCGACGTGCCCGCCGAGATCTGCGTGGTGATCGGCGGCGTCCGCAACCAGCAGACTCTCGGTGAGTGATTGCCCATCTGAGAGGGTTTGGGCTGGGACCAGAGTCCTGGGGAGAAGAGGCCCGGGGTCTCTGCCCCTCCCTGGCTGAGAGCCTTCAGTGGCTGCCCTCTGCCCTTGGCAAGAACTGGGCTCCTTAGGCTAACCTTGGCCTGCACAGTTCTAGTCTGGAGCTTTTTTCTTTTCACCTGATGTGGCAAAACCCTACTCATTATTTGAGACTTGTTGAGTCGAATGCATGGAACTCTGCAGACTGGTAAGTCCCCCATGCTGTGGGGCGCCCATGCCCCAGGTGGGTCTAGCACAGTCCATATAGCCTGGTGTCCCACGTGCCTGTCTGTATTTCCTCCTCCTCTGCTTGACTGTAGACTCCCGAGGACAGCTCCCCATACAGGTTCTGCTCAGGGGACATGCTCATTCAGGATGCAATTGGTGACAGACTAGTACTTTCCTCTGCCTCTTCTGATCTGGGCCAGGCTCAGAGAAGCTCTATGGAAATGAGCTTCTTAGAAATCATCTTTCCTCTCACTTTTCAGCATGAGCCAGGGGATACCCCTCAGGGGCTGCTTGCATTCCTGCCAGGTTCCCCAAGGCCCAACAGATATGTTTATTTAGCATAGGAGAGATGAGCCAGGTGGCGGGGATTGTGTCCAACTGGAGCGCCCACGCCTCATGTACAGAGGGGGGTCGCTTCTCAGCTGCGGCCGACTGTAACTAGGGGAGAGACAGGCTCAGTGTGGCCAGCTCTCTAGACGTGCCACCTGCCAGAAATGAGAATTTTCATGTGAATTCTTTTGGCTTTAAATGTTGGCAATGAATTCGACTTTTGAAATATGCCAAACAAAACATGCCTGTGGGTCAGAGTCATTCCATGGGCCAGAAGTTTGCAAACCCTTGTCTATAAACTAAAGTCCACATGCCTCAGCCTGGTGTCGAGGCCTTACCTTGTCTGTTTTAGAGTGCCTTCCTACTCGTGTCCCATGTTAAGTGTGTTCTTAAAAGTGCCATCATCTCCCTCTCCTGCCTGTCCTTCCTGGACTCATTCCTGACATCTAGGCTCATGTCCCATGTGTGGTATGGAGGGCCTAGTGGGGAAGTTCCCCTCTGTTTCCCCAAGTTTGGACTCAAGTCCTATTGCCTTTTCTTTCACACCTCTGGTAGTCAGCCTCGAGATCCCTATTCTACCTGTTGTTTTGCTGGTTTTGGCCACCATCAGCCCCACCTGGGTCACTGTGGCATCCCACTAACAGCCATGCCTTTGTATCCCCTTGCCCTCACCTGCCTTCCACGCTGGCTGCCAGGGGCCTTTGCCAAAACAGAACATTGAGCATGTCACACCTTGATTATAAACTTGGCATTCCCCCACTGTGTCTAGAGTCAAGGCCATAGCATGAAGAACCTCCATAGCCTGAGCCTTTTAACCTCCTTTCTGATTTCTGATCTTCCCGGACCTTTTGTTCCAGCACAGTCTGCCCTGCTGTAGTATTTCCTGCCCTTTGCCCTTGATGTTCCCTCTCCCTGGAATTCCTTTGACCATTTCTGCATGCCCCAATCCAACCCATCCTTCAAGGCCAACTTCATTGCCACCTCCTTCCAGAGGTCTTCCTTGATCTCTTCTGGTCAGAAGTTGTGTGTTGGTACCCTGTCTCTCACTTGTGCACTTCATATTATCTACTTTAGATTAGAGGTGCCCTGTCCATGCTTGTCACTGCCACAAGATTGGAAGCTCCTGGAGACGGAAGCTCCAGGATCTATCAGATCTATGTCCTTCTGCTCTCCACCCCCAACCCACAATACCTAGCAAGGTACTGGCTTCTAGGAAGCAGTGTTGACATTGGTGCTGTAACTGTCAGGATGGGGCTACGTTATGCCACAGTAACAAAGATCCTAAAAATAAAAAGTAACCTTGGTAGCTCAGAACAATGAAACTTATTTTTTAGTCATACTACATGTCCACTGTGGGTCATTTAGGGGCTCCACTCTGCTCTGGACCCATGCTAAAAGCAGCCATTGTATGGAATGCTGCCACCATGTGACAAAGGGAAAGAAAGCTCTGAAAGTACTCACATTGGCAGTTAACCTGCTGCAACCCAGAAGTGCTAATTCCATGCAGTCATTGGCCAAAACTAGTCACGTGGCCCACCCAACCCCAGGGAGGCCATGAAATGCCACGTTAGCATGTGACGGAAGGGGGGTGAACCAGAAATACTTGGTGAAGAGTGTGAGTGACTTAGCCCAGTGCCATATGAGAGAAGACTTTCCAGGGGCCTGCGTCTGGCCTCCGTCCATCAGAATTCACTCCCTAGGGCCAAGGACTTTCAGCCACTAGATGTGCTGGTTAACTGAGAAGAGGACTTCCTTCCTCCCACTGCGGGGTGGGAGGTGTTTTAGGCCTCATTGGACCTAGTTTGTGCTTCACCAGTGGATGCACAAAAGGGTAGTTGAAGTTGAATCTTGGGATGGAGCTGGTAGTCTAGATTCAGCGGGGAAAGCCTGGAGCAGCCATGCTAGGGAAACGTGGGCACCCCTCCCTGGGCCAGCTGCCTGCACAGTGAGAGGCCCCGGGGTCATTGGCCTTATGCCAGTCACCACGCTGGTTTCCAGCTCAGCTGGTGCTCAGCAGCAGGTCCCTGGCCTCGCTGTGCCTTAGTGTCCTCTTCTGTTAAATGAGGCATGCTCCGTGTCCTGGCCACCTGTGGGGTGGGAATCAGGAGAGGCAGTGGAAGGGAACATTGTTTTGTGAGGAGAATGAACTCGGCTCCTCAGACTGAGAGTGAATCCGGGGCTCTGTGAGTTAAAGCCATTGCACATTGGGTAAAGTACTTGAACTCTCTGGGCCTCAGTTTTCCCCAGGGCAGATTCATTGGGCTGTGTGAGGATTCAGGAAACATCATGTACGTAAAGCACTCAATACTGTGCTTAGTAAGTGGTTAGCTATTGTTAGTACTAGCGCTCGTATTAATAGTATAAAATACCTCTTCAAGGAGAAAGAGTAGTAATATTTCTGTGTTTCTTTACCCCAAGTATAAGAAATAAGCCAGTGTGATATAGAGAAGAAAAAAAAAAATGGGACGGAAGAGAAATTTGGCATTGAATGAAGGGTCAGAAGACAGGGTTCTAATGGGGCCTCTCTATTCCCATCTGAGAACTGGACAGGATTGTTCCGTCCCTGGCACTCCTTCCAGTACCGCCTCCCCAGAATTCAGGAACTTGGACTATCTTGTGAAATTTCTGAGTTAGCTGCTTTTGGCACACCCTTGTAAAAAGGTGTAACAGCCACAGCGAGGAGTTAGAAGTGGACCCACCATGATGGAGGCCTCACCTAACAGGCCCAGGGCGTTCCTTGCTGATCAGGGCCACTTGTCCGGCATCCTTCCAGCTCGACCTTTCTTGAGGGTGTAGTTTCTGCCAGGGGTCAGGCTCGGAGGAATGCAGTTTGGCTGCAGCACCAGGAAAGAAAAGCATTTACAACAGCAACAAAAAAATCAATGTTAGAATTGAACCTTTTGAATTCATCGAATCGCAAGATGGCACGTAGATTTTTATCTTGTGGGCCAAGTCCCGGTAACTGCTGCTGGCTCGCAGGCGTCTGTGCTGAAACTTCTAAAGGGTGGCACGACCCATTATTGATGCCTGCTGTGGATGCGGAAGTGGGCGGTGGGGCTACACATGCCATAGATTTGACACCCCTGTCCCCTTTATTTTATAGAAGAGCAAACAAAGGCCTGCGGAGTCACACAGCAGGTCGGTGACTTTTTCTTCCACTTTGTGGAGGCCCCACTGCACCTCACAGCGCCCCCTCCCACCCACTTCCGGAAGGGAATGACTCCCAGGGATCTTGCCTGGGGTGGAATGCTGGTTAGAGCCATCCCTTTGAATGAGCTTGGGCAGCAGTATGCTTCTGTGCCCTGGTGGCCAGGCATCGAGGAGTTAACATGTTCCCAAGGCAGCTGGCAGGGGACCGTGGGGCTCTGCAGAGCCACAGGCCTCCTGAGTGCCACGCTTAGGACTCAGAGCCGGGCTCTGTTGCCGAATAGAATAGCGGTCCTGTTTGGTCACCCAGGGCTGTGCCATGGGGGAACCTCCCGTTTGCCTTTTCTCTGAGCTCCATCCCCCTCATTACACCCCTCCCCCGCCACATCCTCACTGGCCCTTTAACAACCATCAGACAAACAGTGTTCCCAGTGATACAAATATTATCCGAGGCACTTCCCATGGACAAGCTGGGGTCATGGACACGTGAATGGCATTTGGCAGCTTCACAGTCTAGAAGAGCCCGGAGGGGCATCAGTGCCCAGAACACTGGCTGCCAGGCTTGCAGTGGCTGCTGCAACCTCTTTTGCCCAGCAATCCCTTGTGCTGAGAAAGGGCCCCCCTCGCGCTTAGAAAGGACGTCACTGTCATTGGAGCCAGGGTGGCACTTAGGGGCAAGTCCTTGAGCTTCCTTATTTAGCAAGAAGAGCAGAGATAATACTGACTGTGACAACTTTGTTGGCTAAAACCGGGGGTGAGTTCACAACTGCCTGTTGCCTCCTGACAAGCTGCCTGCAGAAGTCGGCACAGCAGCAGCGCCAAGGAATGGCAGAAGCACACTTGAGGTTTTGGGAGCTCCTTGGCGAGGAATGCTAATCAACACAAGGGACTACCATTGCGACTCCCCAGTTCCATGTTCATGACGTCGCTTATTGATCACTGCATACCGTCTTCACAGTGTACCTCAGAATCCTTCTCAACACAGTATACCCAGAAGTCACTGACGGTCAGCCAGAATTGAAAAATCTGAAGCAGAGAACTGCATGCCGTTCTTGTCCTAGATGGTAAAGACAAGGCAGGCTAGGGTGACAACAATGAGTTCCTCCAGCCCCTGGAACATTTTCTGGTTCAGAGAGAGAGAAGGCCCAGGTCCCATCATGGTGGTCCGAGTGTGCTACCACACAGTAGGTGCTCTTCTCTGGGCTGGACTATTGGTCCTTAATCCAGAGAGGTTGCAGGTGAAGGAGCCCAGGGAGAGCCCCAGGTGCCTGGAGACCTGGTGGCCAGGGCCTCTCAGGTGGTGCTGAGGAGCCCATGGAGGGAGCGAGTGACCCAGCCGGACTCCTCCTCAGATGAGGGGGTGGACCGAGAGGTGATTTCCAGAGAGTTAACTAACTCAGCGTACGGAGCAACCTCATGGCAGAGCTAAGGGCTCTTTGTCCTGGGAAGGGGCTGTGGGCCTGACAGATGATAAGTATTTTGGTGGGAGGAGATGGAGCAGACGCATTTCAGATGGCCCCAGCCAATACGAGGAAGTTACCAGGAGGTGATTTCAACTCAGTAAAAGGAAGGACTTTGTCAGTATGGGAACCACAATGGGATATAGGCCTGTGAAGGAGTGAGTTCCTGTCCCAGAGATGGGTGATCAGAGAGGGACACTGGTTGGGGTGTGGGAGGGGGAGTCAGGGATCACCTGGGAGACTGGATGCTGCAAGGATGTTTCTAGGTAGTGAACTTTGAGCACCAAGGGGTGGAGGTGTTTCCATACAGGCAGGGCTGCCTGGGAAGGAGGGGGGAAGCTCAGCCATAGCTCTGGAAGGAGCAGCAAAAGAGCAGACAGCCATTCAGACAAGACCATGTGGGTTTGGTCTGTGACAAGCCTGGCAGTGAAGGTGCCAGGTCCTGCTTCATGGTGCCAGCTGATAGTTTCAATAGGTTGTTGGCAGGGCTTGGGGCCTGAGCTTGCCAGAACCGACACTCGGCGTGTGTCGCACCCACTCAGAAAGGAGGAGGTTTGGCCTCCCTCCCAGGTGCATCTTGTCTCTGATGAAGACTCTGCATCTGAAGGTCTGAGGTGGGAAGGGGATCCCAACTGGAGGGTCCCCATTGGAAAAGACCGCCGGGCTCTAAGCCAAGAAACTCAGTGTTTGCCCTGCTGTGGGACCTTGGACAGGCCCCTTAACCTCTCTGAACTGTCCTGTCGGGATCGATCAGTGGGTACAATAAAATCTGCCAGCAGGTTTGTTGGGAGCAGAGTGACGTAATAGGTAGGAAAGTGTTTTTAAAAGGGGACAAAAATGCAAAACAGAGACCAGTGGTATTAGCTGAAGCCTCAGACGTTGACCTGTTTGGGGTGACCTCTGGAATGATAAGAATCTAAAGGACCTGTGGCCTCACACTTTTGTTCAATATCCTCTAAAAGAATTTTGAGAAACTGTATTCTCTTTCACATTTTTTGAATTGACATCTTACATTTTAATTCAGCGTTTGAGTAACTACAAAGGATATCATTTCTGGAGTATGTGTAAAAAAGTGTGGCGTGTGGGAATAAAACTGTGAACCCCTTTGACAGCCCGAACCCCACTGCGGCTCGATACCTGCCATCGTCGGTTTAAGAGACATGTGACCAGGCCCAGCTTTAACAGCAGTAAATTTTACATCTTTCCTTTTCTCCTTGAACTCATATTTCCAGGCCACTTCCCTCACAGGATTTTATCCTAATGTAATATATTTTTTATGCTTGAGAGTCTTTTATTGATCACTGTTTCACACTCATCTCCCACAACAAGATGTATGTAAATTGAAATAGAAATTTCTAAAAAATTTGTTGGGATCATAAAGCTCTATATTTTAAAACATTTTTTTCCCAGGTCGAGTTATTATTAGCATGCAATTTGCCAAAAAGAACAAATTTAAAGCAATCATAAATGTACAAGTAAAAAATGATCAAAAATGCACCTTTTCACAAAATGGACAGAGCTCTATTTCCTTTTCAATTGGCTCTTGTTTCTGCGAATTAACATTTCTTATATGTTGAAAGAGACAGGATTCAGCGTTAATTTAATTCCCGTGTTTTGGTTTTCCTAAGTGTGAAGGGCTTAGAAAGCTTGATCACATAAATAAGGCTCGCTCCCGGTGCTGGTGTGTCCTGCCAGCTGCCCCTACCTCTTGTTAGCGGACTCTGAGAATCCTGTGCCGGTACCAGACATGGTTGGGGGGGGTTAATGCCCTACAGCAGTAGGGATCCCCATGACTGCAGGGGCTCCGGAGGGGACCTGGCATGGTGCCACTGGGATGGCTCTGGAGCCTGGTGGCTGCCTTTGAGTCCAGTTCCTCGCAGACCACTAGCTGAGTAGCCCCAGCCTGGGACTACCTGCCCCACTAGAACTTAGAGGCTTATTGTTGAAATGGGTGTTTAGTTGCCCCAACCCCATGAGGACTTCTGGAAAGATGGAGGACAGAAGTGAAACCTGGGCATCCTTGGTAAATGTTAATGTGAACAAGCACCATCTCTTCTTGGTGCTTTCCCAGAGGCTGATTGCGTGGTAGGTAAGCACGTTGGCTCTGGTTCTAGACGGGCCTGGGCAACCTCTGGTAGTATGCGTGATTCCCTCCTACCCTCACTTCCCTCCCCTGAACATGGGGGTAGTAATTGCCTTTAACTGCTGGGCTGATGAGGATGAACTGAGCTGATATGTGAGAAGGGCCTGAGTCTGGACCCTGCTCCCACTTGTTGGCGGGGTGAGGTGGGCAAGTTGCTGCACACCTGGCCAGCTTCTGCTTCCTCACCTGTGCATTGAGGTCAAAGACCAGGCCTGTGCAGCACCTGGCACTTAGTAGAGAGTGACAGTGACACAGGACAAAAAGGTAACTGTTGAACCTAAGAGTGAGGAAGCATGCTGGGCAGGAAGCCAGGCAGTGGGGACAGGGGCTGCCTCAGCTGAGAATCCCCCAGAGGCCCTTCAGTGGGCATCCCACTGCACCAACCTGGGGTACATGGTGGCCATGGAGTTGGGTCACTATTACTCAGTGACAGATGAGTAGAATACCATGAATTTATTGAGCCCCTGCTTTGTGCCAGTCATGGAGCTAAAGACAAAGAAATACACAATTTGTCCTCCATGAGTTTATTTTTTCCCTGTGAGACAAGACACACGAAGTCACTGGATAACAGACTGCTAGGTTCCACACTGGTGTCAGGATGACAGTGTTCCAGTGATGATGCTGCCTGTGGGTCAGCTACCTCACTTGTCATACCTCATTAATCCTGACCTTGGTGATGAGTTGTAGGAATCATAGTCCTATATGTCAGTTGAGGAAACTGAGGCACGGACCAGAAATGGCATGTGTCTGAAGTCAGCCAGCTAGCGGCTGGCAGGTCTGAGCTGAGAGTCAGCCTCCAAGCCACGTCATCCACTCACTGAGCACCTGGGCTCATGGTGGGAACACTATTCATGCTCCATCCAGTCTTCTTGCATTATCCACATTTCCCAATGGGGAAACTGAGGCCCGGCCAGAAAGTGGTGGAGCTGAGACTCCATCTGAACCCGTGATTCTCATACCTGGTTGCTGGGCATCCGAATCCCCTGGGGACCCCTTTAAAAAGGCAGATTCCTAGGCTTCTAGCTCCAGCCATGCTAGCACGTTAAGCCTGGCATGGAGCCAGGGCCTTTGTATTTACGCAGGCGCCCTGGCCATTGTGTTAGGAAGGATGGGGCCAGGGCTCAGGTGGTGTCAGGCCTGCGACCCCTGCCAGGCTGGGTCCGGTGGGCTCTGCTTGGCCTCCTGCCATGGGCCTTTACCCTCTGCTCTGCATGGTGGGCTCCTCCGCCTCTGACTTGTCTGAAATATGCCCACTGGAAACTTAGTCCTTTCAGTCCACCTACTCTGGGGAGAAGGACCCAACACAGGGCCTGGGGTTAAGTGTTTATACCATGTTGTTTCTGCATGTCTGAGGGAACAAGGCAGCTCTTTAGCAAAGGAGGGGAGTCCTGTCCTTGTCAGACACATCTGTAGTAGGTCTGTGTACTTCCTGGTGTAGTGTAGGGCCACACCTTTGAGGTAGGTACTTTTAGCCCCATTTTACAGATGAACAGACTGAGGCTTAGTATGACTAAGGGAATTACCCAGGTCCTGCTGTTGGTAACTGGCAGAACAGGGACAGGGACCCAGATGTGTCTGATCCGAAACCTGTCCTCTCAGCGTCTGTCCCACCCTGGCAAGGACAAGTAGCTAGAAATTCTTCTAATGCATTCAAGTGACGATTTCCTCACATGCTTGCAATTTATTCCTTATTGTGGAGGAGCACTTTTACATTCATCGCCTTTTTTCTCAAGGAACAAGTATGAGAGTTACCTAAAGAAGTTGCCTTCTCTGTGTGACAGGTTTGGAAACTGAGACCCAGAGATGGCAAGTGACTCTCCCGAGGTCACTCAGAGAGTTGAGGCAAACCTAGAACTAGACCCAGACCTCTTGACTTGCAGGTCAGCGATGTCTCTGCTGGCCCTTGCTGCCTCTTTTTTAAAAAAATTATTTGTTTGTTTGTTTTGTTTACTTATTTTTAGAGAGAGGGGAAAGGAGAGAGGAAGAGAAACATCACTGTGTGGTTGCCTCTCACTAGTGCCCCCAACTGGGGACCTGACGTGCAACCTAGTCATGTGCCCTGACTGGGAATCAAACCAGTGACACTTGGCTCGCAGGCCGACGCTCAATCCACTGAGCCACAGCAGCCAGGGCTCCTTGCTACCTCTTTGCTTACTGCGGACAAGACAGCCATTGGAGGAGCCCCGCCCCCTGGATGCAGAGTTAGCGATCCCTGGAGGCATCCCCGTGGGTCCCAGGGCCTTGTGGTTGCATGTATTGGGTGCTGGCTGAGCGGTCCCTTTCTTTCCTGCTTTCCAGGGTCCTATGAGTGTGGAATCTGTGGCAAGAAGTACAAGTATTACAACTGTTTCCAGACCCATGTACGCGCACACCGAGGTGAGTGGTGTGTCTCTAGGGCAGAGGTCAGGGACCGCACCTCCCTGTTCTCTGCCTGTTTTTCCACTGGGACCCCTCCTGGGTGACTCCAGAGGAGGGGACGAGTGGCCTCCTTTACCTGGGAGAGTGCGCGGGGGTCAGGGGCTGCAGGACATGCCACCAGGCTTCTGTCACCAAGGCCCCCTGCCTGCCCCACACAGACCTGCTTCCTCCCAGAGTGCTTCCATGCTGCTCAGTGCCATCTCGGGTGCTCCCCAGGACGGGCCTAGAGTGGCGGAGGGGTGGCTGTCTCCCTTCTAAAGATGAGGACACTGAAGCTGAGGGGCAGGTGGGCTGACGCCTGACCCTCCCTGAGCCTGGCACACAGGGAGGAAAGGCACTGGGGCAGGGCCTTGGCGTCCAGAGGGAGATGTGTGGAAGGGCTGAGAGGCACAGCTCTTTGCATCTTGAGTTGGAGAGAGTGTCCCTGGGCACGTGGTAGTGGGTTCACCAGTCCGGCCACGCACTCACCTCCTCCTTCATTCTCTCTCTCCCCCTCCCCTCTCCCTCTCTCCCCCTCTCTACCCGCCCCCCTCCAGACACTGAAGCCACCTCAGGGGAGGGAGCCTCCCAAGGCAGTGAGTATTTCCCCCTCCTTGTGGGTTTCGGGGAGGGGGCGAGAGAGCCAGGAGTGGAAAGAGGACTCGTCCCCCCCCCCCCCCCCACTACCCAACCAGGAGGCCCAGGTGGCCTATGGGAGACACGTTGTTACAGGCTCTGGGGCCAGAGGGTCCTCATGAAACTGTAACATGGTACCTCAGAACAGCCTTGTCCAAACTTTGTTCCATGACATACCCATTCTAGGGAAGCTAATAGGTGTTCTGTCGGTAAAGGGTTCTCTGGCCAGATAACCTGGGGAAACGTTGAGTTCTGCTGAGATGCCCATGTTTCCTGCTATAGTGTTCTCAGGCCCTTCACTGGCAAGTTGCACAGGTACCTCCCAGAGGGGCCCAGCGTATAGAGTTTCCTCTGTCCTTTTGACTCCCCACCATGCGCTGGGCTCCGTAGCCCACGTTTGAGAACTTCTACTTCGGAGAGTTTTCTCATGAGCACCCATGGGCGCCAGACCCTAGGGTGCCGAATCCTGAAGCCTGGGATTGTAGGCCTTGACGTCAGGGGACAGTGTTCTGCTTTGCTGCTCAGAGGCCCTGCTTGCCCTCCCTCCAGATCTAAATCCACGGGCCTGGTAAGCAGCCAGCCAGATGGGTGTAGGCTGGGAGGAACTGTCCCCACCCAACAACCCTGAGTTCCAGAACCCAGCAGCGCCCCTCGCTCCCAGGTGTATCCCCGCAGAACTGTGTGCTCATGTCCACCCCCAGCCGTGAACTGGGCTGTCCTGAGCAGCACTATCTGTAACATCTCCAAACCGGAGCCCGAGCGAGCGAGCACCCGAGCACCCGGCTAGTTGCAGGGACGGGTCATGGAGCGTTCACACGAGGGGCTGCAGTACAGCGATGAGAAGCAGCGGCTTAGAGCCACACACACCGACACGGATGACCCACAGACGCCCGCGGCAAAGGCAGCCCCTCGCCAGAGCCCCTCCTCTGAGATCTGCGCTCAAGAGGGGCAACAGCAGGGACGCGAAGTCGTGCTGCCAGAGTCGGAACCCCGGCTGCCTTTAAGGAAGGGGCTTCTGGGTCCTGGTGTTTGAGTGGGCACTGGGTACACCGCTGTTTCGGGTTTACGAAAATTGAACAAGCTGCACACTTAGGATGTGTACTCTCTCTACGTCAGGGGCCAGCACACTTTTGTATAGGGAACCATATACCAATCATTTTCGACTTTACAGGCCACACGTTTATTTGTCACACGTTTATCTCAGCCACGTTGCACAGGCGTGAACTCCTTCTGTTCTCCATGTTTGTTATACCACCATAAAAACATTTCTTAAAACATACATAAACATGCGCCCCCCCCAAATGCAAAACAGGTGCCTGGGACTAAAGCAGGGCCTTCACTGCACTGGGTCTTCAGCACACCTACTGGGGCACTTTCCCATTCACTCTCTCTGTGTTCTTACCCGTGTGGTGGGTAGGCAGGTGCGGCTGAGGCTGCTCTTCCATTTTCTGGAGGAGACTCCGAGGCTCAGGTTGGCCCACAGCAGCCCGAGGGCCCCCATCTGGGATGAGGCCAAGGCCTACACCTCCTCCCGAGCCCCGCCATACCCCAGCCTGGTCCCTGGCTCCTTCTTCCTCAAAAGCTCCCTTCTCTTCCAGTTCCCATGGTCTGCCTGTGGTCAGCCACCCATTTAAAGAACTTCCCCATTTATCTCTCCTTCCTTGACTATTCTGGGCCCCTCAATGATGTGTTGTGTTCCGTCTGACTTCCGTTGTTTCCGCAGGCCTGCTGGTTGTTAAGGACTCTGTAGCCAGGGCTATTTTTAGTCTTTCCATCACTTTTCCCTTCCTTCCTGTGGCATTTTCTCCCCATGGCCAGTGTGCTGTATTTTATTCCCAGTGCTGCACCCCTGCCCTGACCAGGCCAGCAGTGCCTGCTCAGAAGGACTGGCGTCCTCACACCCCAGCCTCGTGACAGGAGCCTGGCCATAGAGGCCTGGAGCCAAAGGGTCCTGTTGAGGATAGCAAGTCCCGCCTACCCATTCTGCAGGTGTGAATGCTGAGTCCTGGAGAGACGTCTTACAGCTTGTTAGGGCTAGAGGTGGGCTTAGAAACCAGGTCTCACACCTTTAGTCCAGGGATCTTTCATTTGTTAGAAAGATTGTACTCATACATAAAGACATCTACCCACTTACCCATCTCTCAACTAAGAAAATAAAAGGCTAACTTCACATCTAGTTCTCTTGCTATTGTACCCTTTTATTCTTTGTTACAACTCTGGGAAATGAATGAACTGTGGTTCCCACTTTACAGATGAGAAAACCGTAGGGTGGAGGTTAGGGAGCGTGTCCGATGTTAGTCGCCCTTGTAAGCTCTGGAGTTGGGTGTGAGCTTGGGCAGCCTGGCTCCAGAGCCTGCCTCCCAGAATGGACCTGCAGCTCTCTTGGAGTTCTGAAAATGTGGTCTCACGTCCTTTCTTTGGGGATAACTCTTGTCCTCATCCACTCCTGCCTTAGGTGCATCTGAGAATGTGTTCCCTGTCCCTTTGAGATGTACTGGCATGGTGGGTGGGCGCTTCTCAGTGGCAGAAAGTAGGGGTTCCTGCTTTACTGGCGGTGGTGGACGTGGCCTGGCTGGGAGGAGAGGCCGTGTGTGCAGAGACATGGCAAGTGGGGCAGGCAGCTGCAGAGGGTGACCAGTCACTGGCCAGTATAGGAGGGGAATCCGAGGGGGTCCTGACTTCTCCATCTTTGTTCCCCAGGTGTCTGGATTATGGTCCAGATGGGACTTGATGGGGAGGTTATTGTCTAAGCCGGATCCTTGGCCATGGACCAGGATGGAAGCCTGAGCAGGGCTTGGAATCCTGGAACCACCAGCCTGGGCGAGGCCCCAGGAATCAACTCATCTGCTACTTTCCTCTCCCCTCAAATTCGGGGGGAAGCGGGGGTGCTGCATCCCGGGGTGGGCTTGCATTCTAGCTGAGGTCAAGCAGGACCAGGCCTTTCTTCTCCCCGCTCTCCCTGGCTGGCTCAGGCCTGATGGCAGAGCTGGTATGAGGGTGGCATGCCTGGACCCTACCCGATCCCCCCATCCTCAGAATGTCTGCATGTGCCAAGGCTGTGCGCACACCTCGCATGGGGACTAGTTGGTCTCTGTGGCCCTGGCACCTGCCAAGGCACTTTCAGAGACTGCAGATGCAGTGGATGAGGTGGGGGCAGAGGTGCAGAGGTGCCTCATGTCATCTGTGCCCCAATGTTCAGCTACATAGGGGTCAGAAACCTTTACACAGGATTGCCTGGCATTGCAGCCTTGGCGTGGAGGGATCTCATCAGATCCTGTAGTTGGGTGCTGAGGAGCAGAAGCGGGGCCAAGGGGCCAGTGCCCCAGCCCAGGAGCAGAGGGTAGCTCACCTGGACAGAGGGGCCGTGCACCCTGACTCAGCTGTGGCTTAGAATTAAGTCAGTATTTGAACCCTGGCTATTTCCAACCCCGGTGTGTAGCCCAAGCAAGCTGCCCAGGCTCTTTGTGCTGAGCGTCCTCAGAAAGACGGAGCGTTGGGCCATCCCTAGATCAGCTCAAGGGATGCACACACAAGGTCTGTGCTAGCAAATGTTGGAGGATTGCTGTGTGCTGAGGACAACACTCGGTGTGAGTCCAGCCTCTGACTTTGGATAGACCTAGAGATTAAACAGACTCGGGCCCTGTGTTCGTTATCTGTTGCTGTGTAACCAAAGCAGCAAACACTGATTCTCGATGATTTCTATGGTCAGAATCTGGGTGTGGCTTCACTGGGTCCTCTGGCTCTGGGTCTCGTGTGAGTCCGCAAAGTGTCAGCCAGGGTCATGGCCTCATCTCAGCTCCACTGGAGCAGCAGCTGCTTGCACACTCACCCGTGTGGTTGTTAGCAGGATGGGTTTTTCCCAAGCTCTTGGCCTGGGGGCCTCGGTTCCCCGCTGGCTGTTCACCGAGGCGGCCACGAGGTCTCTAGGGGGCAGCTTATAGCAGGCTAGCTCGTGGGAGTGAGATGGTGTGAGCCAGATGAAAGTCATGGCCTTTTGTAACCTAATCTCAGAAGTGACATCCCATCACTTGGCCGCGTCCTCTTCATTAGAAGCAAGTCATTAGGTCCTGCCGAGACTCAAGGGGAAGGGAACTCACCGCACATGGACTCCAGGTGGTCAGGGTCCTTGGGAACCATCTCCGAGGCTGCCTGCCCAGCCCTCTTAGCTGTGGGGCGAGTTATGACCCCACCCTTAGGAGCTCAGCTCCCATAGGGTGTGATTGGGGGTTGGTTTAAAGTCACTTCAGGGTTTCCCGGTCTCCTTGTGTACAGGACCCCTGACACCCCCAGAACTGATTCTCCACAGAGTTACCAGTTGGGGCCAGTCTGAGCTAGTCCCTTCTGTGGTTCCTGAGGCCAGATGAGCTGGCCCCCAAAATCCCACGCCAGGTGACTGAAGCCCTGGTCACCACATGTTCCCCACAGACAATTTCAGGTACACGTGTGACATCTGCGGGAAGAAGTACAAATACTACAGCTGTTTCCAGGAGCACCGAGACCTGCACGCAGTGGATGGTGAGTCGGGCCCCTGATTCCTCAGGAGTGAGTCACAGAAAGAGACCCCCTGCCCCTGTCCAGGGCTGCTTATCCAGCCCCCACCCTTCGCTCAGCCCGCCGCCCCCCACCCCCCAGAGGAAGGTCATGCAGGGGCAAGACCATGAGGGGAGTGGCCAGCCCCTGAGCATCCTGGGGGAGAAAAGGCCCCCTTCACACTCCATATATACTTCTGACTAGGTTAACCCAAGTGAAATTGCAGTTTCATAGATCAAAATCAGTCGAATACCAGCAATTTCATATCAATTTATTATATGATTTCATATTGAGTATTCACATGCTCTGGTGAAATTAAACCAATTTTTTAAAATGAATGATGGTATTTTAGTGTCTTATATTATAGAGTTAGAAATTAGAACAATAAATTTAGGTAATTTGTTTTTAGAAACATAAGAATCCTAAAAAATAGGGTCTTGGACCCAGGAAGGATCTTGGGGGCTCCCTCTAGCCTCACACCCCCAGCCCATCTCACAACAAGGCTTGCTACCTGCTGGCTCCTCCTTCCTCTTGCCTCCTTTACCCACCCCCCACAACATCTCTCATTTTCTCCTGCCCTGGCCCCTCAAATGGGCACTGGTGATCCAGGAATGGCAGACAGGATAAATGTCTGCCTGCCCCGGTGGGCGGGGGCTGGGGGGTCCCTGCTATGGGAGGAAGAGCGACATGGAGACACTGGTTGGGATGCCCTGTCCTGTGGCCCCTGGTTTCTGGGGCATCCATACCAGCCAGGGCAGCTCTCCTGGGCCCCAAAGCCAGCTCACCTGGACAGGGGCTTGAAGAGGCAGGTGGAGGCAGCTGTGGGCAGGAACTAACTGGGCTCCTGTTTGTTTCTTTCCTTCTGCGGCGGCCACCTCCCACCCGGGCGCAGTGTTTAGTGTGGAAGGGGCCCCCGAGAATCGGGCAGGTAAGTACTTGGTGGCTGGCCACCTCCCTAGCCCCCAGCCTGGGCTCCCAAGACCTGTTGACCTGGGTGCTAAGGGCCGTGTGTTCTCCCACAGACCCCTTCGACCAAGGTGTCGTGGCCACTGAAGAGGTGAAGGAGGAACCACCGGAGCCATTCCAGAAAATCGGGCCAAGTATGCGGGCCTCTCCTTGGGGTGGGGGCTGACTGAGGGTGTCAAGGCGTTCTGTCGCTAGAAGAGGGTGACATTGCTCCTCCAGCTGCAACATCTCTGGCCAGCCAGCCACTGGCCTTCTTATACCTCACTTTGCCCCCGTCAGATGGGCCAGTCTGTGTTAGGATTTAGCTTTTGAGAAGCAGCAGGTCAGCACAGGGTCAAGGTCAGGGCAGTGAAGGTAGCACACACTTGGTGCCCTGGCAGTCTGTTAGCCGTCCTGAGCCTCGGCTCCTCACCTGTGTCATGAGGATGACGTTTCCCCCACAGGTTTGTTGGGGGATTAAATGAGATCATGGATATCAGTCACCTGTTAATTAGCACAGTGCCTGGTACATAATAGGTGCTCGGAAAATAACTGGTTATTGTCATCTGAAGGGGTTTATCAGCCAGCAAAGCTGTCCACGGGAATGATATGCAGATGCTCTGTCCTTATTTCACTAAAACCCCAAGGGCAGGAGCCAGGCACATGACCTGTTTCCAGCACACTTGTATTGTGGGGGACGCAGCAGTGAGCAAGACAGATGTGACCCTCCCTTTGGGTAATGCACACAGGGAGGGGGCCCGTAGGTCAGTGAGCAATAGTTACAGTGTATCCAGAAGCACAGGGGGCTGTGGGTGCCAGGAACACCTGACCTGCCTTGGGAATCCAGGAAGCTTCCATGTGGGGACCAGGCTGGGAAACAAGCCCCTGCCTCCCACTCAGAGGGAGGAGGGCAGCACTTTTTCTGGGAATTGAAAGGCAAATCGATTCTGAGTTCAAATCTTAGCCTTGAATGCCGGAGAAAGTTATTTAGACTTAATCCTGAGCTGAGCTTGTGAAGAGTTTACTAAATGGGGAAGGGACTTAATCCGATTTGCATTTTAGGAAGACTGTTTGGTGGGGGACAGGGAGGGGGCGCATCTCACAAATGAGACTCATCTGGTCTAGCTAGCCCTTCAGAAATGTACATCTGTGCTTATCCCTCTCATTACTTCCTGTGCCTATCTTACTACCTTGTGAAAGATCTTTATTGACTCTGCCTTATCACAATAAGGATTAAGGCAGTTTTTGAAAAAACACACACACACACACACACACAAAATGAAAAGATGTGGAAATCTGAGGGAAGAGAAATCAAGGGAGCTCAACAGGGAACCTGAGATGCATCTCAGGGGCTTAGCTTGGTACCAGGCCCTTGGAAGGGTCTGGCTGGGTCCCTGAATGCCTTTTTTGTTTGTTTATGCTATCACAGCTGTCCTCACTTTCCCACATTTTCCCCCTTTTCCCACCTCCACCCAGCCTGCCCCCCTCAGGCAGTCCCCACACCATTGCCCTGTCTTCAGGTCTTGCATATACTTCCTTTGGCTAATCCCTTTACCTTCTTTCATCTAGTCCCCCCTACATACACACATGCACACTCACACACAGCTGTCAGTCTGTTCCATGTATCTATGCCTCTTCCTTCTTCCTTCTTTTTGCTCTTAAAGCACTCGGGAAACTACAGATGTGATAATATCTGTAAAGTGATGAGCACATTGCTTGCGTAGTGTATGCATATAAATGTTCAGTAAACAGTAACATTAAAATAATCTGGAAGGTAAAGAAAATGATGAGATCCTCAACACAAAAACTGCTAGAAGGTAGACTATGGGAAAACCCTGATGTGACTGAGACATGCTCCATGACAGACATTTGTAGACAAGATACAGAACAGGGAGCCTCAGCACAGCACTGCCCGTCCATTTCTTACCTAGCATTGTAATTGTGAAAATCAGCTGCAGAGTCCAACAGGCTCGGATTTGAATGCTGTTATCACCAATTCACTAGCTGCTTACACTCTTGAGTGTCCTCTGACTGATCTGGAAATTGGGGACAAGAACGTCCACCTTTTCTGTAGGGTGAATGCTTCAAGTGTCTAGCCAGCACCTGGCTCATACACAGGGTGTCACAAATGAGCAGATGGTTGAGAATGAGAGCTTTAGAGCCATCCCGCATATGAATCCCAGCTCTGCACTTAATCCCTGTGCGATGTCCTGCAAATTCCATAATCTCTCTAATCCACCATTTCCTTAATTCATAAATGGTGTGATGACAATAAAACACCTCTCAGGATTGTCTTGGAGATTAGCTGAGATTATATTTATAAAGGAATTAGTCCTTGACACTGACAAGGAAGCATTAAATAAATAGTACCTGTTTAATTACCCAGAAAGGTGCAGAACAAGATGAAACTTGTTCTATATGTCAGCAACTAAGCCTTTCAGACAACCTGTGCTAGGGCCTGGGAGGATCATCACAGATGATGTGGAACAGGGAATTGTGTTGAGAACATTAAGCCTGACGCTGTGGAAGTGGGGCTGCTAAGATAGTATGAGGCTATCCCTTGTTACCACTCAGGAGCTGCCTTGGGAGATAAGAATGCTGCTTCTTAGGTTTCTGTTACTTCTTATAAGCAGGCCAATGCCACAGAACCCTAAAAATAATGTGTAGATTAAGAGGAGCCAGTAGATTCATCATACACTGTGAAGGGACTAGTCACCACAAGTAGCAATCACAGGTTGGAAAAGCAGAGGGGCGGCGGGGGAGGGGGGCTGGTAGCAGTGCATGCTGGGAAATACGCCTTCCACGTGCACATCAGCTGAGCAAATTAGAGAATTAGGGACTTGGGGAGGAAGCCAAAGGCATGAAGGAGTAGAGGAATCCTTCCAGAAGAAACTGGTCTAAGGGGTCCTGTAGGGCAGCTTGCTCTCCAGCTGCAGATCTGAGAATTATTACCATCATGGTCTACCACGGGAAGATTCAGAGCAGTTTATTCGTGTCTACTGAAACGGAATAAGTCTGGATTCCTTTATAGGTTACTTGATTTTTACATGTGGATAAGGGAGATTCACGTGAAAAATAAACAAACAAAACAAACCAAACCATGGACACGGTGAAATTCTGCATAACAAGGAAAAGAGAATTTAGGAGACTCCGACAAGAGCATATCTCTGAAAATGGTCAACCACAAAACCCAGGAGAAAATTCAGTTTGACAGTCACAATTGATTTTATGACCTTAGGCCACTTGGGCTGTCTTAACAATGGGTGGCTTAAACAACAGAAATTTATTTTCTCACAGTTCTGGAGGCTGGTAGTCCAAGGACAGGGTGCCAGTATGATTGGGTTTTGTTAAGATCACTTCCAGATACCTTCACACTGGGAGGCAGGGCATCTACACCTGAATTTATGGGGGACATGGTTCTGTCCATGGCGTGAACCCTGTGAAAAAAGAGCCTGAGGTTGTACGGTAAAAGCACAGCAGGATGAGATGAAAAGGCCAAGAGGTGTGAGATGAGGAAGGATTGCAGAGAAGCTGAAAGTCTAAGGACAGAACTAAGACTTCCATTACAGTATGCCCTCACTTATCGCGGGTGTTACATTCTAGACCCTCCCGCAGTAGGTGAAAATCCGCAAAGTAGGAACCTTACGTTTATTTTAGTATTTATATATATTTTAAGGCTTTATAAACCCTTCCCTCACACTTATAAACTGTTCCCAGTCCCTTATTAACCTTTCCCACTCCCTTACTAACCTTTTCCACACTTTTATAAACACTACTTATGTTCTTAAACATATTCTACACTCTTAAACCTACGTAACTTTAACGACACACGTACACAGTACCGCAAAATCCCGCAATATA
Source organism: Furipterus horrens (assembly GCF_987537825.1). Classification (NCBI taxonomy): domain Eukaryota; kingdom Metazoa; phylum Chordata; class Mammalia; order Chiroptera; family Furipteridae; genus Furipterus; species Furipterus horrens. The sequence continues at coordinate 187,745,491 of NW_028327174.1, forward strand.
GCAAAAAATCTGCGATAAATAACTAAATATATTACTTTTAAAAATCCCGTGATACAGTGAAGCCGCAGTAAGTGAACCGCAATTAGAGAGGGGCTGCTGTATAGGTAGTAAAGAGCAGAGTCGGTCTATAGAAATGGAATTAGTGATGTGAACGACAGATTAGAACAGATGAAATAATAAGAAATCATGATAAATATGGAGAACGGGGAAGGAGTTCCAGGTAATTGATGATGATGTACCCGTGGAACAGAAACAATACTTCATAGATATAATAGAAGAAAAATTTGCTGGGCTGAAGGAAGATCTGTGTATGCAGATTTAAGGGATCGTCATATGTCAGGTAGCGTCAAGGTAAAGAAACCCATAACTAAATAGATCTTAGTGACTTTTCAAAACTATAAATATGAAGAAACAAATTGTGTGACCATCTAGAAATAAAAAAGCAAGTTGTATCCAAGTGAATCCACAGTGGACATGCCTCAGTCTTCTCTGCAGTACTGAGTGGCAAAGGTAATGAAATAGTTTTGAAAGGAAAAGGTTGTTGTCTTAAGAATTTTATGTCTAGACAAATTGTGATTTATGTGTAAAGAAAAAAGCCACCACTCAAAAACACACTATACCTCCTCTGTCTCCACCTTCAAGAAATTTGAAGTTCTACTCCAAGGAACTGAGTGGTAGAGCCCACTTAAGAGCACAATTATGAGGAAATAATTCACAGTCTGAGAGCACTTGTGAATATCAAAGCCAGGTAAATGAGAAGTAAGTTTAAAATATTGCTGATCTGATTGTAAAATTGAGTGCAAAAGACAACGCTCATTCTAAAATATTAAAAGTGAGTTTTAAAAACAAGAAAGAAGGAATACCGAGGGATACAGTAAAGGCTGTAAAACAAGTCCTACTCACAGTGTGGTCCCCAGAGTGTCTCCTAAAAGCTTACTCACAAAGGAAATGCAGGTCCCACGCCAGACCTGTGGACTCAGAACCTCGGGACCAGGGCGCAGCAACTTGTGCTATAGCAGTCTCTAGATGATCCTTATACATGCACAAGTTTGAGAAGCACTCAGTTAAACTTCCTTTCTCAATGGTGGGAGACATGAAAATATCACTTCCTGCTTGATTGTAACATTTAGAGAAATGTACGTACTGTCTAAAACAGTGGTTCTCAACCTTCCTAATGCCACGACCCTTTAATACAGTTCCTCATGTTGTGGTGACCCCCAACAATAAAATTATTTTTGTTGCTACTTCATAACTGTAATTTTGCTACTGTTATGAATCATATGCAGTATGTATTTTCATTGTTACAAATTGAACATAATTAAAGCATAGTGATTAATCACAAAAACAATATGTAATTATGTGTTTTCCGATGGTCTTAGGTGACCCCTGTGAAAAGGTCGTTCGACCCCCCAAAGGGGTCGCGACCCCACAGGTTGAGAACCACTGGTCTAAAACAATGTATTGCAGAATAATGAAAAGGCAAAGAGAAGAGTTTATGCGTGGAACAATAGAAACTTCAAGGAAATAAACCAGAAGGGTGGAGCATAAGGGGAAAAAAACACAAAACAAGTTAAACCAAGTCAGTTACAGCAATAAAAGAAAATGGCATGATCTCTTTTATGAGAAGACAAAGATTCTCAGGTTAATTTAAAATAATCTAATTAGGGGCTTATCAGAGACATACCTAGTTAATTCATTAATTTTTCTCTTTCTGAGGAAGCTCTTTGGTGTTTCCTTAACTAAATTGAATTCCCTACTCAAACTGTCTTAGCACTGTAAATGTCTCCTTTAAGAGCACCCACATGGTTGCAGCTTTAGATTTGTATGATTATTAGATTTTTTTCTTTGTCTCCTTTTCCAGACTGTAAGCGCCTTGATGGCAGGAACCATGACTCTTTTTTGCTCAACATCTTGTGCCGGCATTTAGCACAGAACTGTTTAATGAACGAAAGTACAGGGAAATAAATGTCTTTAGGCACATGCAAGCATGTAGAAAGGAGGATCTGACACAGTAATTACCAAGAATTAATGACGTTAATGCCAGGCGAACTAATAAAACTGTATAATTAAAAGAGCAGTGGTTCTTAAACTTTCCCGTGCACGAGAATTTTCTAAGGGGTCTATTAAAACACAGCTTGCTGGATCCCATCCCTGGAGTTTTTCTTTCAATATATCTTGGTTAAGTCCTAAGAACTGGCATTTGTAACAGATTTCCGGGTGACGCTGATGCTGCTGGCCCAGGGACCTCACTCTGAGTGAGAAGCACTGTGCCAGAGAACAATAGGGTAATGTTGATAATAAAGGGATTTTCGCAGTGAAGATTTGTGTCTCCTGAGCAGACAAATAAGTCTCCTGAAATCAACAAGTAAGATTATATAGGAATATAATTAATACAGTTAACCTAACAACTTTGAAGCCTACAAATAGTAGCAAATAGATCTTTTTCAATGTTGATGAATCCGTTACAAAAATTATTTAACTAGAAAAAATTTCAAAGCTTCTATATTGAAAGAGAAAAATTATAAACAGAATTAGAAGCCAATTTGACCAAAAATACTTGTAAGTAACATACAGAACAAAATGTTGGTGTCCTTATCTACAGAGTTCTTAGCGATTTAGAAAAGGTAAGTATGCCTGTAGAAACATTGGTGGTACACAGAAAAATCATGAAAGAAAAACTGCAATTAAACAGGAGAAATAGTCAATTTCCTTGCAAGTCAAAGAGGTGGAAAATACAACCAGCAGTGCGTTCTAGCTTCCCCTATCAGTCACAGTTTAAGAAGATGATAATACTTAATGCTCACTACAGCGTATATAGGAACAGTCATTTTCACATCTTTCTGATTGAGACAAAAATTGGCCCAACCTTTTGACAAGTAGTTGGTGCTGTGGTCATCAAAAGCCTTAGAAATACATGCCCTTAATTTATCCCATGGAAATAATGTGCAAAGATTATGCACAATAATCTTTATTTTGCAATGATGTGCAAAAATAATGAGCAAATGTACAAAAATTTCTACAAGGATGTGGATAACAGCATTTTTTAATATATATATGGGAAATTATTTTGAAGCAATCTAAACGTCTCCTAGTATAAGGAGACTAGCGCAGAAAATTCTGAAATCCAGTGGGAACCATGCAGCCAATAAATGCAGTAGAGATCGAAGTTTATTGATTGAGCAAGATGTCCACAAAGTATTGTCGATTGAATGCACCAGGTTACAAAGAAGATATAGATCAGGGTTGCTAATTCAAGGCCCACAGGAGCCAGACAGGTGACGTCAGTATAATGGGAGTGAGGGGCGGGGTCTGGGGTAAGTTGCAAGGTGCACGTTTACCCAAGGGGTAGCTACTACTCTTTGTTTGGGGATTATAGATGATTGAAATTTCTTTTTATTTTTTTTAAATTTTGTATTTATCAGTATTTTATAATTTTCCCCCAGTGAACAATATTACATCAGAAATTTTTAAGAAGAAAGAAGTTAGGCAGACCCAAAAGAGAGGTAAAAATAAAGTCTGGTGGGGCCTGAGAGGAAGAAGTGACCTCTTCTGCTGGGGGGTGGGGGGTGCTTGGGGGCAGGGGAAGGTCCTGGAGATGAGGGGACCCAGATGTGGCCATTGCAGAGGGCAGGGCTTGCAAAGGGGCTTATAGAGAGGTTGGCACTGGAGGTCAGCTTGGGTCAACACACATTTCCTGAGCACCGGGGCCTAGGGGTGGAGCGATGAAGGAGAACAGCGTGTGCCAGGTACTGTTCTAAGCACTTGACATACAAATTTAATCCTCACAGCAATCCTCTAAGGTGGTCCTGTTATTATCCCTGTTTTACAGATAGGAAAACTGAGGCACAGAGAGGTTAAGAGATTTGCCCAAAGTCACACAGCTCCAGATGGCAGTGCTGGGATTTGAACTCAAGTAGTAGTTGACTTAAGTGGGCTCCCAAATCTAGTTGTTGTCCCAGAGTGAGGAGGAGTTTGAGGGGAGGGAGCACGCTGCTGCTTCTGGGTGGGAGCTAGGCACCTAGTCCCACACTTTCTTTTCCTTCTTGGACAGAAACTGGCAATTACACCTGTGAATTCTGCGGAAAGCAGTACAAGTACTACACGCCCTACCAGGAGCATGTGGCCTTACACGCCCCCATCAGTGAGTACCTTTTGTTGTTGGGGGGGGGGGGGGGTGCTGCCATAGGCTCAGCTCCAGGGTGTTGCTACGGGAGGGTCAAAGTAAACCTGAGCTTGGTCTGGGCGAGTCACTACACATCCAGTTGTGACCTGGGGCTGGAAGAGGTGGGAAAGCCCCACCCTTAAGCCAGGAAAGCCTGAAACCTCCCTCAGTGGGCTGAGAGGGTGAGCACCACTCATTCAAGTCCTCCAGTGGCCTCTGAGTCATGCTCCTGAATCCTCTTCCCCAAAGCCAGCACCCCAGGATGCAGCCTCAGTCTGAACCCATGCAGAGCCTAACCCAAGCTAGGGATGGCCCACTGGACAGGCAGGCTCCCTCTTTGCCCTTAGTGATGGGAAGGGTGAGAAGCTAGGAGTGTTAAACCAGGCCTCAAAGCCCTGAGTGTTAATCCCAATGGGGCCACTGGCTTGCATGCGACCTTGGGCAGACCCTGTCCTGCCTCTGACCCCCAATCTCTCCCTCCTCTCCTGACCCAGAAGGGAAAAGGTTCTAAGGACTCTTCCCGCAGGGACACAGTGGCTTTCCATTCTCCTGCTGCTGCTGATTTCCCAGCTCCACTTCTGGATACTGGACTGGGCTCCATCCTTCAATCTCAAGTATACAGTGAGCTAGGAGGCCCCTCAGTCCTCAACCAAAGTCCTGAAAGGCAGAGCTGAACCACCTTGGCAGGGCAGATGTTTAAGGGCAGATGGAGTATCCCGGCTTTCGTTTCTCCGGGCAGAGCTGTGCGGACCCCATTCCACACTGGATGGGGAGATTGAGGTCCAGAGACAGGGAGCGGTTATGGCAAGGTCAATAGGGGGTTAAGACCCACAGTCTGGGAGCCCCAGGACCCTTTTGAAGCCCCCAAAATAGCACAGGCAGGTGGTCCCCCAAGGGCATTCGGTGGGCAGGCAGCTTCCCCAGGAAGTTCTCCCTGCTGGGCAGAGCAGCAGAGGCTGAGAGTCATCGATGAGAGTGGTCTGAGGTCCATAACTGGGTTAGGCTTCTTGTCCTGCTCAACTACTGACTGGTGGGTGACCTTATGCCTGTCACTTCCCCTCTCTGGGCTCAGGTTTTCCATCCGTGGAAGCTCTTGAGGTCTTTCCAGCCAGGGGTCCAGATTCTAGGCATCTCCAAACCCTCTAGTTGGTGGTCCAACTAGAGGAATCCATCCTGCCACTGAGACTAGGGATGTATGGGTCATCCATTTCCCACCACATATTCAGGTCCTGTGGGGTGGAGCAGGGGGAGAGTACACAGTTTCTACTTGGTGGGCACAACCCATCCACTTGGCCCACTAATGGTGCAGGTGCTGTCATCAGGGCTGTGGCTGGGCTTGAGCTCCTTGGCCTGGACCCTCTGGGAATTCCTCTTTCCATGGGCCAGGACTGGCAGCTGTGTGTGGGCATCTGTCCTGCTGCCCAGAATGCACTTAGGTGTTAGTTACAAGGCCAACCTACAGCCATGGTTTCAGCCTTCGGAGGGTACCTTCAGTGCTGCTTCTTCTGCTCTTCTCCAAACTTCTGAAAAAGTTGAATACAGTCATGGAATTAGTAAGAGGGGGAGCTTGGCTTTGAACCTTGGAAGGCAAGCTCTAGACCCATTCTCTTAACCATGAAGCTATCCTGCATCACATGTCAGATGCTACAGCGCGAAGGGCTTCATTGCTTGCACCCTGATTTTTTCCTTAATATCTAAATGCTTTTCTCTTGAAGAGCCATCCCCTGTCTCTCTCTTCCTCATTTTCTTTCTCTCTCTGTATGGACTCTCATTCTATGTCTTTCTGCATCTCTCTGATGAATAAATCTTTCTTCTCTTTTATTCACTGAAGTCTGAGGACTCTAGGATCAGCTATGTTTAAATTATGACATGAGAGATTTAGGCTAGATCCAAAAGAGGACCGATTCTCCCAGGCTGACTAATGGCCCCTCCAGTGGCCTTTGGATCTAGAGATCTGTACATTCATGGAATTAGGGGCTGGATTTGACAGTTTCAAGTGGTACCGAGGGCCAGGCCTTGAGAGACCCTGGGTCGGGAGACTATCTGGAGGGATCTAGGCAGAAGTTCTTACAAACGGAGTCATAATATGTACTCCTTTGTGTGTGACTGCTTTCACTCAGCAAAATATTGCTGAGGTTCATATACGTTGTCATATATATCAGATATTCCTTTATTTTGACTACTGAGCCATTGTATAAAAAAAGACTGGTTTGTTTAGTCATTTGCTTGTTAATTTGAGTTGTTCCAGTTTTAAGCTGTTGTGAGTAAAACTTCTATACAAGGCTTTTTATGGACATGGGTGTTCATTTCTCTTGGATAAATACCACGGAGTGGAATTGCTAGGTCATAGGGGAGAGTTCTTACCCTCCCACCAGTCACAGATTCCATGTACCTGCCAACATTTGGTGGCAGTGGGCTATTTAATTCTAGTTATTCTTGGGAGTGTATAGTGGTATCTCATGTTAATTTGTATTTTCCTGGTGACTAATGATGCAGAGAACTTTCATTTGTTGGCCATTTGTTTATTTTACTTTGGAAACTATTTAAGTCTTTTGCCTATTTTTTGGTTGGGTTGTTTGTCTTTTTATTATTAAGTTGTACAAGTTCTTTATATATTTTAGATCCAGGTCCTTTATCAGATTCATATATTGCCTGTGGGCTTTCATACAGTATCTCATTTGATGAACACTTTTTCATGTTGATGACATCTGATTTATTATTTTTTCCTATGGTTGGTGCTTTCTGGGCCCTACCCAGGATATTCTTGTCTACCTCAAGATGATGAAGATATTCTCCTTTATTATCTTCCAGAAGCTTAATAAATGTAGCTTTTGCCTTCAGGTCTGTGAGCCACTTCAAGTTATGAGCTGATGAGAGGTATGATTTGAGAACCATTTTATTCCATGCAGATATCTGGTTGTTCCAGCACCATTAGTTGGAAAGATTATGTTTTCCTCATTGCATTGGGGCCTTTCTTGAAAATCAATTGAATGTATAAGTAAGAGAGTTTATTTCTGTCCCATTGATTTATTTGTCTGTGGTCTCACTGGAGTTTTATAGTAAGTCTTAAATCAGGCACAGTATTCTCAATTTTTCAGCATTGTCCTATTTAAAGAATATTTTGTCTATTGTAGGAACTTAGTTTTTCCTTATAAATGTTAGTCTTCCTGCATTTTCTACAAAATATATCTAACTGGGATTTTGTTTAGGATTACACTGAATCAGTAGACCAGTTTGGAGAAAATAGACAGAATAATACTGTCTTCCAGTCCATGAGCATGGTATATCTAAGTATTTATGTCTTAATTTCTATCAGCTGTAGTTTGTACTTTTCAGCATAGAGGTCTTGCATATATTTCATTATATTACTTCTAAGTATTTTATGTTTTTGACATAACTGTGACTTTTTATTTTCCAGTAGTTGTTGTGTATGTAAACACAATTGGTTTTTTTAATATTGAATTTATAACCTGCAACTTGGCTAAATTCACTTATTAGTTCTAATAGTTTTTTGTAGATTCTTTGGGTTTTCCTTGTACATACTGTTGCCATCTACTAATAAAGGCAGCTTTATTTCTTTCCAGTCTGTATTCTTATTACTTTTTCTTCCTTGCTATACTGATTAGAACCCTCCAGTGCAGTGTTGAATAGATGAAATGAGTGGATATCTCTGCCTTGTTCCCGATTATAGGGTTCAGTTTTTCATTATTAAATCATTTTCGTCATTAAGCATTGTGTTAGCTGAAGTAGGTTTTCATAGGTGCCCTTTATTAGTTGAGGAAGTTACTTTTATTCATAGTTTACTGAAAATTTTTATTACAAATTGATGTTACATGTTTTCTCTTACATCTATTGAGGTGCTTCTGTGATTCTTTTATTCTGATAATGTGAATTACATGGATTTATTTTTGTTTCTTTAATAATTCATTATACCTATACTTTATTAAAATATATTAAGACTCGGTGAAACTGAAGAGAGTTACGGTGTTGGAATATTTATTTGTCAGAAAAAATGACTTCTTTCTTTGAAGCTTCTTTTTCTTGAGTAGGTATCTAAATTACTTTAAGACCTAGGGTAGTTTGTAGACTTAATTTGCTTTCAAGAACAAGTTTTCTGATTACTTCCATCTGAAATTCCCCAGAATTTTACCTGGATTTCAATATCACTCCCAAAACAGACCCCTTAGGAACCAGAGAACTAGGATTAGCAGAGTACTTCATATCCAATTAAAAGCTTGTTAACTATGGTCATAAACAAGAAAATAAATATTTCTGGTGAAGTTTTTGAAACACTTTTATTGAAGTATATTGTTATAGAATAAAGTGCCTGTATTTAAAGTGTACAGTTTGATAAGTTTTGACCTATGTGTGTACCTATGAAACCATCATTACGATCAAGATGATGGACATATTGTCGCTCCCAGAGCTTCCCTTTGCTCTTTTATAGTTCGTTGCTCACCACTTCCCCGTCCACAGGCAAGCACCCATCTGCTTCCTATCGCTATAGATGACTTTGCATTTTCTAGAATATTACATATATGGAATCTTACAGTGTGTACTCTTTTATCGTGTGTATGGGGGTGTCTGGCTTCTTTCACGCACCACAATTGTTTTAAGATCCATCCATGTTTGCATGTATCAGTACTGCATTCCTATTCATTGGTAGGTTATAGTATTCCATTGTCTAGATACAGGAAGTCCTCCCTTGAAGTCGTCAATAGGTTCTGTGATTTTAAGTGAAACGACATATGACAAAACCAGTTTCATCATAGGCTGATGGATGCAACAAGAGTGAAGTGCCTGCAACAGCTCCTCAGTGTTATAACGAAATAATATGGAGTGAAATTACATTATTTGAGGACCTAATGTGTAGGTAGCACAGTTTCCTTTATTCATTTATGGACGGACATTTGGGTTGTTCCAGTTTGGAGTTAATACAAATAAAGCTGCTGTGAACATTTCAGTAATTATCTTTGTAGGGACAAAGGCTTTCATTTCTCTTGGGGAAATGCTTGGGAGTGGAACGGCTGGATCATATGGTAGGTATGTTTAACTTCTAAGAAACAGCCAAATTGTTTTCCGAAGCAGTTTTACATTCCAACCAGCAGGGTACTTTTCATGTGATATTCTCATCTAATTTGGTGATCAGAGTAACACTGGCCTTATAGAATGAGTTGAAAAGAGAATTCCCTGAGTGGAGTGTCAATCTGGTTACATTGATTGATAATATTGTTTGAATCTCTATACCTTCTGAGACTTAAGAAAGAAAAAAAAAAAAAGGCTTGTTCTATCAAGAACTGAGAGAGAAGAGTTAAAATCTACAACTTTAATTGCAGATATGCTGTTTCTCCCTTTAGTTCTGTCAGGTTTTGATTCGTGAATTTTGAAGCTTTTGTTTTTAAGTGCTCGCACTTGAGATCATTATGTCTTGATGAATTGATCCTTTTTAAATTGTGCAATGCCCTTTTTCTATTGGGTGATACCCATTGTCTGATATCTACATTATCTGATATTAATATAGCTACTAAAGCCTTTTTAGGGTTGATGTTTGTATGGTATATCTCTTTTTATTCTTTTCTTATGGTCTATGTGTGTTTTTACACTTGAAGTGCATCCATATAGCTGGTTCTCACTCCTTTATGCAATCTGGAAATCCCTGTGTTTTAAATATTCTTTTTTTATCTATCTATTTGTCTGCCTGTCTATCTATCTGTCTTTTAGAGAAAGGGGAGGGGAATAGAGGGAGAACAAGAGGGAGAGAAACATTGATGGGTTGCCTCTCACATGCCCCCAACCGGGTATCTGGCCCACAACCCAGGCATGTGCCCTGACCAGGAATCGAACCTCTTGCCTTTCAGTTTGCAGGATGATGCCCAACCCACGGAGCCACACCAGTCAGGATAATCCCTGCTTTTTAAATGAGGTGTTTAATCCATTTACATTTAATATATTTTTGATATGATTGGATTTAACTTTACTCTCTTGTTGTATTTGTTTGCTTTACTTCTTATTGCTCCTTTTTTTTTTTTGTCTTACCTTCGTTTAGTATTAACCAAGAATTTAAATTTTTTTCTCTATTAGCTTTCTACCTATACCTCTTTTTATTTAATGGTTACTCTGTGGTTTATAATATAATATTTATCTTTAATGTATTACAATCTGCCATGAATTTGTATCATACTACACATTATGTGAGAACCTTATATCAGTATAGTTCAATTTACTATCTTCCTGTCCTTTGTTCTATTCTTATATCATACAAATAAGTCTTATATCGTACATACATATCATACATAGACTTACACATATAAGTCCAAATAAGTTATAAACCCAGCAGTTATTTTTTTGCTTTAAGCAGTCAATTATTTGTTACAGTAATTAAGAAATGAGAAAATGCTTTTTATATTTACTCACATATTTGCTGTTTTCTGTACTTTCTTTGTATAAATCTTAATTTCCTCTATTGTCATTTTCTTTTATTCCCTGACAAACTTCCTTTAACATTTCTTACATTGTAGGTCTGTTGGTGAAAGATTTTCTTAACTGAAGATGTTTTTATTTTACCTTTTGAAGGATATCTTCTCTGGATATGAAATTCTGGGTTGAGATGTTTTTTTCAGCACCTTATGAATGTCATTCTTTTCTGTTCTGGCTTATGTTGTGTCTGATGAGAAGTCAAAGATCATTCTGATTGTTATTCTTTACTTAATATATCTTTTTTCTCTGGATAATTTGAAATATTTATATTACTGGTTTTTATAATTTGTTTATGGGCATACAGTTTTCTTTGGTTTTATCTTGTATGGGATTCATTGAGCTTCTTGGATTAGTAGTTTTATATTTTTCATCAAGGAAAATTTTCAGTCGATATTTCTGTAAATATTTTCCTTCTCCCAACTTCTCTTTCATCTCCTATTGAGACTTTTATTTACATGTATGTTAGATTATTAGATGATGCTTAAGGTCAGCTAAAGCTCCCTTCAGTGTTTCAGCCCTGTTTTCCTCTGTGTTTCAATTTGGATTATTTCAAGGTTATTGATCTTTACTTCTACAGTGTCTTAATTTTTATCATTAGAAATATCCATCAAGTGAATTTTTCATTTCAGCTGTCACCTTTTTCATTTCTGTAATTTCCACTTGGTTCCTTTTTACATTTCTTTCTTCATTATGTTCATGTTATCCTTTCAATCATTGAGCATATTCATAATAGCCGCTTTAAGGCCCTTGCCTGCAAATTCCATTATCCCTGTCATTTCATTATGTTTCTATTGACTGTTTTTTATGTCTTGAGTATTACTTACATTTTCCTGCTTCACCTGATGAATATTTGTATTTATTCTGTGCTGCACATTGTGGATGCAGTGTTGTTGAGTGTCTGGGTTTTGTTATCTTTCTTTGAAAAATGCTGACTTTTGTTCTGGCAGGCAGTTAATACAGATTTGCTTGATACTTCAGAGGCTTGTTTTTAAGCTGTGTCGGTGCAGGTCTGAGGTGTAGTAGCCCCTTCTTATGCACAGTTTAACCTTCCATGGTTTTAGTTACCCACAGTCAACCGTGGTGTGAAAAGATTAAAGGGAAGAATCCAGAAATACGTAATTAATAAGTTTTCAGTTGCGCGGTGTTCTGAGTAGCAAGACGAAATTCTGTGCCATCCAGCGGCATCCCTCCCAGAATGTGAATCTCATTCCTTTGTCCAGCTTATCCACACTGTGTGACTGCCCACCCCTTCGTGGCCGTCTCAGTTACCAGATCTGTTGTCACGTTACTGCGGTGCTTGTGTTCCAGATGAGCCTTATTTTAATAACGGCCTCAAATGCATTCACATAAATTTTATTACACTATGTTGTTATAATTCCATTTTATTATCCTTGTTGCTAATCTTTTAGTGTGCCTAATTTAAAAAGTAACATCTATCACAAATATGTGTGCATAGTAGAAAACATAGTATATCTAGTATTCAGTACTACCTGTGGTTTCAGGCATCCACTGGGGGTCTTAGAATGTATCTCCCGTGGATAAGGGGGCACTGCTGTAGTTTTTATGCTAGCGTTAGAATAATCCTTCTATGGCATGGCTCTTCTGGGTCTCAACTGACTACCCAGGTTATCAGCACCATCTTCTCTCTGGCAGGTAGGAACTCGCGCATCCTCTAACCTTGTGCAACCTCTGAATTCTGACTTAGCTCACAGCCCCCCAATAGTTGTTGGCAGCCAGAGGTGCTTTCTGTACACATCAGTTTGGCATTTAGCTAAAGACTTCAAGGGGTCCCTGTGCACATTTCTGAAGTGTTTTGTTGTTGTTGTTGTTAACTGTTTGTTTGTTTTGCCTGATCCTTTCTTCTTTGTTACTGTGCCCTGCACCTTCCGGCCATCTTAGAAGCCCTGATCTCTGACCCCCGCCTCCTCAGTTCAGGGTGATGACAGCGCCTCCTTCGGGCTTCACCTCTGCGCTGTGGTCCAGAATGTCCCCCCAGGCAGGGAGCAGGCGTGGTCATGGAGGTCACGGGAGGTCATCTCTCCTGATTCACAATCCTGCGCCTCCTTCTGTTCAGGGTCTGAAAACTGTTGTTTGCTGTCTTTTATCCAGCTTTACAGTTGAATTTGGAGGAGGGCTAGTTTTATACCAGTTGCCCCATCATGGCCAGAAGTCTCCACTTATCTTTCTGAGACTAAAATCCACGAGGAGGGGTTCCCAAATGGGACTTTTTGCCTTGCCTCCCATTCATTTCCACCAGCCTTTGAGTACACTATTCCCATTTGCTGTTGATTTCAGTCTACGCCCCCCACCCCCACACCTAGTAAAGGTTTCAGGGAGACCCCCTGCCATCTCATCTCCCTCTTGGTGGCATGGTTACTTGTTTTGAATCTCTGTGTTTTCTGAATTTTTTGCTCCAGTTAAACTTTGAACTTTCTAGAAAGGAGGAACCGCTGTGTTCTCTTATTTTTAAATATCTCTTAATGTGTAAATATTAAGAGAGATATATTATATATTTCTTATAAGAACAGTCAGCCAGTCTTTCTAAAACTTTTCCTTTCTCGGTGAAAGCCCGGATAGGAATTCCAGCCTGATAACATTCCATGTGAGCAGGTCAACAGATGGTGCAAACTATTGAGTGAAATGAGTTAGGAGCCTGGGAAATCCATCCTGGCTCAATCCGAAACTGCTCTGTGACCCTGGAGTGGTGCCTGTCCCTCTCTGAGCCTCTGCCTCTGTCTGCCTTATACCCTTGGGGCCAATGCGGGGATAACATGGGAGACAGGCTTCCCTGGAGGAGAAGCTGGGAAAGGTTTAGACTCCTGGACTTTTTCCGTGGACCGAGAAGGGGTTTCACCCTTCTAGCATGGGGGTCTATGGCGCAAGAGGCCACTTCCTCGGCCAGCCCCGAGGGCTCTTGGGGACTGAGAGCGTGACCCTCTCAGGTGCTGCCCCCGGGTGGGAGCCACCGGACGATCCAGACACGGGCTCTGAGTGTTCACATCCAGAGGTTTCCCCGTCTCCACGCTTCGTGGCTGCGAAGACCCAGACGAACCAGTCGGGGAAGAAAGCTTCGGCCTCCGTGGTCCGATGCTCCGCCCTCTTACACCGCACCCCTCCAGCCACCCAAACCCAGACGTTCCGCACTCCAAATTCAGGATCTCCGGCAAGCAAGGCAACCGCAGGTACCAGTGGCCTTCGTCACCCCACAGCTCCTCCACTCCCCACCCTTCACCCACCTGCCACAGCTCTGCCTGGGGTCCTTGTTCCTTTGCAAGGGCAAGGGTGGGGGGTCCCATAGTCCTCTGGGATGAATCTGGGTTCAAGCTCTGGCTCTGGCTGGCCCTATGACCATGACGAGCCTCCTGACCTCTCTGAGTCTAAGTTTTCTCATCCTAAATCAGAGGGCTGTATAAGATATTTTGCAAACCTTTTTTTTCTTTAAACAGGAGAATATTTTTTTCCCCAAGTTATGGCCTAAGGTGTTTTTAAAAATGTTTTTAATTATTTGCCAACATTTGAACCTTAGGAGATTTTATGTAAAGCTTGATTTCTAGCTGACATTGACAAGTCCGATCTGGCAGTTCTGGGCCAACGTTCCTGCAGGGCAACAATTGGCTTGGGGCTGAGCCACAGCTGACTCCTTCCACAGAGCATGTGCTCCAGTTTTCCACAGTCCCCACCACTCCCTCCTGCCTACCCAACACAATAGCCATGTGGCAGGTGTCATTTCTCATTGTGATCACCCTGTTGTCTGTCTCGCATCCAGCCCTATCCATCCATTTATGTCACCTGCCTGGACCCCCTGCCCCTTGGCATGAGTTTGCATCCCCCAGTCTAAAAACTCATTTCTACGAAGAGCTCTGTTCTCGTGGCCTACCTCTGCCTAGTACTGCCTGTGAAATGGCTCCATGAGCGATAACCCAGCAGGAAACCAGTGGATGCCAGCTCCAGTGTTTCCGAGTCCATTCAGAGAGTGGCTCAGACCCCAGAAGGGTGACCACACAATAATAAGTTCACAGCAGCATTTCTCCCAGGAAAACTGATAAGATGCATTGTGTGCTGAGTACCAGTTATCAGGAATCCTGATTCATGCCTTGGGCCTCATGCCTCGATGGGGGATGTAGGGTGGAGTGATGATGTAGTCCTTCTGGAACCGTGGGCTTTTCAGTTGCTTTCAAGAGGCCTACAGCTCTCCATTAAATATACACATGATCAAACTGAGTGCAGAAACCCGGTAGATTGGACTGGTGATATAGCCAAGTGACCCATTGTATCTGCCATTACTCTTTGGTTCAGGGGGATACTGTTGGACAAGGATGTGGTTCTTAAAAATGTTTGAAGATATGCTTATTATGCTTAGATGTCATAAAAGGAGAGTAAGTACTTAACTTTGAATGAAATGGATTTTCAGGGACTGTGTCAAGAAAAGCCAATAGCCGTTATATTTTCCTAGAAACAGACTGGTCATCATGAACTCACTGGTGGTAGATGTTGGCTCAACTAAATAATGGGATCATGGCTTTCAAACGTTGCTTTTTATTCCTGACCTTGTGGCTGGGAGTTTTTATATCTGTAGTTTCTGTAAGGAACTGCCTGGCAGGGGCTTTGTGGCCTATGTCAGCTCTTGGACCTCAGTGTCCCCAAGTAAGCATCCAGCAAGCTATGGGACTTGCTTCTGGCTGCCTTTATGTGACCCAGAAGACTTGGGGTTGGGGCGGGGGGGGGGGGGTGTGACACCTGGGTTCACCCGGTTGCAAGCAGGACCCTGCATGGTAGAGCTGCAGGTTGTCACCGCCTTCACCGTGCCGGCAGAGGCAGCCCTTCCTGTGCAGGTGTGTGGGCCTGTGTGCGGGACCTCCCTGCGGCATAGCCCCACTGCTTTGTGGCCAGAGGTGCCCGTGGCAGGGAGATCCGATCAAAATTTGCATTGTGAACTGAGTAGCAGGAAACTAATGATAGTCTCAGTTGTCCTAAGCTCTACAGTAAGTTCGTTAGGCTGCACGAGAACCCTCTGAAGAGGGGCCAGCCTCCCCCTGCACGCACAAGGGTCTGGATGGAGAAGGGAGTCACCTGTCAAAGAGGAAGCGTCTGCCTCGAGAACGAAGTCTCCTCATTCTGCCATCTTAGAGGGTTAGCAGCATGTTCAGCCCCAGGAACACGACAACCTCACTTTCCTCTCTTTTATTTTTTTTCCCCTGTAAAATGGAAGTGAAACATGGACCTCATAGAGCTATTGGGAGGATTAAGGGAGAACATGGGTGTAAGGCATCTGGATCAGTGCCTGGCACACAGTAGGTGCTCTGTAAATGAGCACCCCCCTCCCCAATTTCCTAGGCAAAAAAATTGAACTTCCTTTGCCAATTTAAAGGTGACACTTTGAAGAAGGCACATGTGTAGCTCTCAGCCCAGGCGTTCTGTAGACGCATTTTGAAGAGAGGGTTGTACTCATGATGGGCAGCTGCATTGGGAGACACTGTTGGGATCGCAGGGTGGAGCAGGAGCAGGGCATGTAGGAGCTGCCTCTGGCTTCCTCTCCCATCACCCCGACAATCGTCCAGAACCCCGGTCCCCACGGTCGGAGGGAGCACTTGCCCTTCTGGCTTGGGGTGGGCTGGGTGACAGTGGCATTTCCCAAAGTGGGTTCCTGAAATCACCTTTTTTTTTTTTTTTTTTTTTTTTTTTTAGGGATACTGTATTAAGGAATCTGATAATTAAAAATTGGCTTCGGTGGCTACATTCATTTGGAAGGCTGGGTTAAATAAAGCAAAACAGGTTTCTTTTTGGTTGAACTTCTCAGAGCCCTTAATAGCCTCATGCAAGTTGTTTCTCCTTAAGGAAGAGGCTGGTTTGGCTGCGCGTCCCAAAGTGACTTGTTTGCAGGAGTCTTTATCTCCTGGAGCACCCAGCATCGCAGTTGTACCAGGAGCTACTTGGCAAAGCCGAGTCACCTTCCAGTTTGGATGCTCTGTCCCAATACCTCCTGCAGGTGGGGGAGGGGCGGGCACTAAATGGGTGTTTTTCCACCAGCTGGACACTATCTCTGCCCCCCCCCCCCCATGGCTTCTAGACAGTGCCTGGGAGAGGGTGGGCCACTAAGGAGAGTGCCACCCATAAGCAGACACCCAAAAAATCACTCAGGAGCTGGTCCTTTTCCCAGGGTGAACTCTGACCCGACCTCACCTGGGCCTTGGCTTCCTGGGGTGTGGGGCTGCCCCCACTCTGTCTGGCTTGCCCTCTCTCCCGGGCACCTCCTTACCACCCAGGGACCACTTGACAGGTGGAGCTGGAGCTAGCTGTCTGGCCCACCTCCTCTGCCAGAACCGCCACCAAGAGATGGTCTGTCATCCTGCCTGCTCCGTTGCGGGGCTGAAACAGCAGAATCTGGCATAGGGACTAGTCAGGGGCAGGTCCAAATTACTTAGTGTCACAAATGTGGCTCCCCAGGGGCCAAAGATGGGCAGCCCAGGCCCGTTTTCCACCTGCTCACTTGGCTGGATTTCATCTGTGTGCTCCTAGACAGGCCTCCCACACCTCCATCCCCCCATGCCTGGACTACCACCCTCTCTGGGCCCTGTGAGGCGGCTCTCCTGGGGCCCTGACCAGGTATCAAGACAACTCAAATGAGCTTGAGGAGCTGGGGGTTCTGGTTTGGGACGTTGGGTCTCCTCACAGTGCTGATTCCCACAACATAAGAGCCCTGGACCCCAGCCTCTGAGCCGCCTCTGGCATGCCCCGGCTTTGGACCCAGTGCTGATCAATCACCACTGTTTTCTCTCGCTCTCTCCTGTCCCCACCCAGCAGAAAGCGCTTTCAGTCGGAGAGTAGAAAGCAAAGCACAAAACCACTTTGAAGAGACGAATAGCAGTTCCCAAAACTCCAGCGGTGAGTGTGCCCTGTGACAGGTGCCCTGTGCTGAGGGGCTGCTGTCTCCATCTGCTCCCACCCGCAGTGGCAGCAGCAGGCGCTCTGTGGGCTGGGGTCTCCGTGAGGCATGGGGGTGGTGCTAGGAGGATGCCAGGGCCAGGCAGAAGCCCAGGGGCCTCCTCTGGGCCTCAGGGGTGTGACAGGGACAATGGCCCCTTCCTGTCTCTTCCCCATGGAGAGAGGAACTCCCCCACCCTGTAATCTGCAACATCTGCTCACATGGCCCCAGACGGTTGGGCCTGGAAGAGCCATTTCCATGTTTTTAGGGCAAATACTGCAGCTAGTTTCGTTCCAGGAGAGGCAAAGAGGGTGCAGTAGAGAGAGCTGTGCCCCAATAGAGCCTGGCCCTGCTTTGGACCAGGGACTATCCAAAGGTTCCCTTCCAGCCCCCACCAGCCCAACGTTTGCCTGAGGTTCATGGTAGTGTGTGGGCGCCCCCTGGTGGCTGCCTCCCCAAGTCCCTGACAGCGCTGAGCGTTCCTTAGAACAGAGCGCCGCTCTCCCCAGATAGAGCTGGGTCAGGCTGGAGGGGCCATGGGTGGCCACCTCTGTCCGAGAAAGGCACAGCAAGGTGGCCTGCACAATGTCAGCCAGGACAGGAAGGGAGAAGAATTCCGACGCTGCTCATAGTAAAGTAACACACTCACTCTTTTATGCAGTTGAAATTTCATTCATCATACTCTGTTTCGGCTTGTGCCTGGCATATCCTGGTCACTGCTGGGGTGTAGTCAGATGATGGACACAGCTTGACTGTCAGTCAGGGGCTTTATGAAATAGTTGGGAGCACAGACCTGACCGTGGAAGCTTCTGCATAGGAATCTGAGTTCCAGCTTCCAGCTCAGCTCTACCACTGATGAGCTGGTGTGGGAACAGCACATGTGTCCCTGCTCTGGAGAATAATCAGCAAGTGTCCTGCATACATTACACACCCACTCATGTGGTGGGGTGTTTCTTTTTTCTTTTTTGAGTAAATCAAGTGATTTGATTAGTGCTCTGAGCAAGGGAGTTGAGGTGTGCTGTGGGAGCCCCAAGAATGTGGATGTGATCCCTTAAACCATAGAGAGCACATTGACCTTTCCCAGCTCCTTCACCCTTTGCAAAAATGTAATCCAACAGCATCTCCAGGAGGAGGGCCTAAAAGCGATGGAGTTTTGCCCAAGGCCACACAGGAATAAGCAGAGTCAGGACTGGAACTGCAGTCCCCTAGGAGCCTTTGCTCAGCCAGCCAGGCTGCATCCCCCCCCCTCCTTCCCCCAGAGCTGATACTCAGAATTGGGAACCCACAGTGTAAAGGGCAGCCACCATTTACTGAGCGCTTACTATGTGCCTGGCATGTGTTCAGAGCTGTTTGTGTCTCGCCTGTTTTCATTTTTGCCCCAACCCCGGGAGGAGGGTTGGGTCGGTGTTATCTTTACTTTTTGGATGAGGAAACTGAGGCTCAGGAGCCGTGGGTTGTGGCCCCAGGTCCCCAGCTTGTACGCGGTGGAGCCAAGACTCCATCCTGGTCCATCCGGCCCCACTCTGCCGCCTCCTGCCTCTGAGGCTCCCCTGACAACACCAGGAAGTGTGGGGAAAGTTCCAGCAGGCAGAAGCTGTCAAAGGTGCAGCCCTAGCTGTGGCTACCCTGCTGTTTGATGCCAAACACTCCCATGTGGTGCCAGGACCTAGAAGCACCTTCCTGTCCTGAAGCGGGCAGCCCCGTGTGGCCCTTTCTCACTGTACTCTATCAGCTCAGGTTTTGAGAGTTTGAGCGAGTCCTAGAGGGGTGGTCCTGGCTGATCTTGCCCTGCCCAGTGTCCCAGCCCCACCCCAGGGTGTGAGCCTGCTCAGGGGCTCCCCCTCCTCTGAGGGCCCCATCCGGCTCACTACTTATTTAAAATGGAAGGAATGACAGTCCTCTCAGAACACCAGAGCTGGAAGAGACTTAGCTAAACTGTTTCTCTTTTGCAGAAACTGCAAGTCCCCTGATTTCCAATACTTTCCCTCTCCTACAGAGTAAGTGATGGTCCCATTGGGGGGCTGGAGAGGGCGAGGCAGGGCAGGGAAGGAACTCAGTGGCCACACGCACTTAGGGCCTCCCCAGAGCATCTGACCGTGGGCCGCCCTCCCAGGCAGACAGGGCAGCTAGTGACGCAGGAGGACGGTCCAGCCCCAGGTGGGTGGAGGAGTTTGGATGGGGGTCGGGCAGAGCCCTGACGGAGCAGCCTGCCTCTGCCCCTCGGCCTGGCAGGAATACAGGCCTCCTGATGCCTGTGCACCACAGCAGCCCCAGGACACTTCTTCTGAGCCCCCTGTCGGCCATCCTCTTCCTCTCTCTACCCTTTTTTCCTTTGCACCCCTTCTTCTTCCTCCCTCATCTCTGCTGGACACTAACTCAGGTATTGGGGACAGAGACAAAGGGAAAGGCCTGCTGGCACACTTGTTCACGTTCCTGTCTGCCCTTCCCTCCTGCCCTCCCCCTCGCCTCTTCCCTTTCTGCATTTTATCCTGCTGCTTCTTGCTTTTCTGTGGCTTTCTCTGCGTCTGACCCTGTTCTCCTGTTTCTTCTTCCCCTGCCTTTCCTCTCTGTCCGTTGCCTTGTCTTTGGTCCATGCATACGTTAATCCATTCATTTACTCAGCAAACAGTGACATCCATGTGCTTCCACAGGCAGACAGATGGGCTGTGGAACCAGTAAGACATGGCCCGTGCCTGAGAGAGCTCCTGGTCCCTCCTCCAGCCCATCCCCAGTGCCCAGAACAGTGCCTGGCACACAGTAAGCACTCAATAAGTGGCTGCCTGACTGCGTTAGATGGTCTCTGTATCTGCACGTCTTCCTCTCTCCATCGATCCCTCCTCCCTCGAGCCTTCCCCTCACTAGTTAGTGACAGGAGCCGATCAGGCTGGGCCCAGAGCCCCAGTGTGTGTCGGGGTTCCCAGTTCCAAATCTGCCCGCAGCCCAGCAGGAAGGCATCCGGGGTTGTTCTGCCCCTAAAACAGCGACTTTATTTCTCCCCACAGAACCCTACACGTGTGGCGCCTGTGGAATCCAGTTCCAGTTCTACAATAATCTGCTGGAGCATATGCAGTCCCACGCAGGTAAGGGACCTGCCAGCCCATGTGGGTGCTGTAACCTGTCCCTCCCCCACCCCAGCCCTCTGAAAGGCAGAGGTGGCAGAGCCAGCCTGAGGGCCCCAGGGATGGCCACTCCTCCCCAGGGACCTGCCCCCAGGGAGCCTTGGTCAGTGAGATATAATGGGGGGTGGGGTGGGGCTGTGTGTGCCCTGGGAAGACAGCAGGCTTGGGGGGAGCACAGAGAGTGGGCACAGAGCTGAAGAAGGCTTCTAGAAGGTTATGGCTCCTGTGCTGAGTGTAAAGGCCCAATAGGAGCAGACCAGGAAGGGGACATGAAGGTGGATACAGAGCGGGTTTTGAGATCAGGGTGCACAGAGGCAGGAGACGCGAGTGGGGAGGCCTGAGCCTGGGCAGCCTGGGCCTGCACCCCATCTTGGCGCAGAGGCGCCAGTGACCGACCAGGAGGGCTGGTGAGAGCACAGGTTTCTGCGCCCCGGCCCGAGTTTTGGATTCTGTAGGTCTGGTCTGGGACTTGCGTTCCTGAGGCGTCCTCAGCCTGTGGCCCCGCTGCCAGGCCAGGGACCGCAGGGGAGAACCACTGCTGCCTGCCGTCCGGTCCGCCTTCCGGTGTGCTTTTTTGCCGTCTGTTCAGCCTGCGGCATTCACTCCCTCACTGGAGCCACCCAGCCGTCAAGCCGATACTCAGCCTTTAGGGTCTTGTCACAGTGGCACTCCATTCCTTGTCTAATTGCTGTTTTAGTCGAGGAGACACCATTTGCTGTAACAGATACGTGCCCAGTCCTCAGGGTGGAACAGCGACGCACTCCTCAGTCTCATAGTGCGGGTGGCCCAGTTGGGTGCCTTCCACGTGGTGACTCAGGGACCCAGGCCCCTTCCGAACGTGGCTCCATCCGCCCCTGGGTCTTCTGAACAATCCTTCTTTACCACTTCAGATGACAAGTGACATGTGTCACAGATGCTCAAATTACAGGGGCAGGAGAAATGCGGGAGGCAGCTAGCTGCCCCTGGCACTCCACCCCCACCCCCACTCAGTAACCCCTGGAGGCAATGGAGATGATGTGAGGCCCATACGGTGAATCAGTAATGGCAGCTGCTGCTGTTCCTACTGCTTTTATTATTATTGCTTGTATCTCTCTTAGGTTTACAAATCTCATATAACCTTCCAGGTCTGGCCTGACTAGCACAGGGTAGTACAGGACTAGACCCTCTTTTAGGCTACGTCCTGTTCTGTTAGTATAACCTCTCTCCATTCATTCATTCATTCATCCATCCATTTATGCACTCATTCGGCATAAATTTATTGGGTATCTGTCTGATGTACATTAGGCTCTAATTGACATGATTTGGGGAAGCCTATTATTTATATCTAACGGACTTGTTAAAACCAGGATGAAGTTGGATTGGCCACCAAGACACTGTTCTGTGCTCTGGTGTGCCTCCATGCCCTGTGACCATGGGCAGGAAACTTTGTCCCCCTCTCTGAGTGTCTCTGTCTCTAATACAAAGGCATGTAAGGCAGTCCTGCCCAGCTGCCCTCCTCACACCAAGCTGTCCTCTTCCTGTGTCTCACACCTCCCACTTGCCCTGCACCAGGGCAGGCCTTGAATGCCAGCTTGGGACATTTAGTCATGACCTTATGAGGCATAGTGACAGCAGTTGGGAGGCTGCTCAGGGACCACCTTCTGAGACTCCCACAACCTAGCTTCCTTGCTCCTCTCCCGTGAAACCCCAGCCCTCCACCTGCCCCTCTGCCAGCTTCTGGAAGCTGAGGCTAATTAGGGAAGGCTCTGGGAGCCTGGGCTTCGCCATCCCTCAGACAGTTGGGCAGAGGCCATTAAAATGCAAATCAAGGCTGCACCTTGTGGTGGCCCCTCCTCTCCCAAGCATCTCCACTTGTTTTCCTCGAAGAGCTTTGGGCTGCTTTGTTCTGGTCCAGTGCTAGCAGAGAATGCAGGAGGCAATCCAGCTCAAAGCCAGGCTGAATCCCAGCCAGGCTGAGTCGGGATTAAAGGATTGACTCCATACAGAGAAATTAAACGTCATGATCTGCGCAGTTCACAGCGCTGCTGATAAGGGGATCAGCCTCGTATAACACCAATCTCATTAAGAGGCTGCTGACTGGCACAGGGTAATTCCCGCTAATAAACTTCCTTTCTGGGCTATGGGAAACCCTGTCTTGCCTCTGGTAACAGTTCAGGAGCCCATTTTGGCGGTAATGATGCTAAGACAGCTAACATTTAGGGAGTGATTATTATGTGTCAGGTGTGGTTATTTCATTCGATCTCTTGAACAAGCCTGTGAGGTAGCTGACATTATCCCACTGTACAGATGAGGAAACTGAGGCTCAGAGAATGGAATCACTGGTTCAGAACAGCACCACTGCTAATGTGATTGTAGCTCTTCCTTGGTGTCAGGACTTAGTCTAAGAGCTTTACACATATTAACTCACTTAATCCTCCAACAGCCCTCTGAGTGAAGTGTCTGTATCAGTCCCACTTTACAGATAAGGAAATTGAGGCACAAAATGGCTACATAATTGCCTAAGGCTATGAAGTCACAATGTTAGGCCAGGACCCAGACCCTCTCAGCAACCACCCATTTAAGCTGGATAAACCGATAGATGAGGTGGACGGTTACCAGAGGCAAAGTCCTCTCCGAGGTCCTTCCTCCCAATCCCTTTTAAAAGTACATTGAGAAAAGAACTCATGCACCCCTATGTTCACAGCAGCGCTATTTACAATAGCCAAGGGCTGGAAACAGCCTAAGTGCCTAAGTGCCCATCAGTAGATGAGTGGATCAAAAAACTGGTACATTTACACACTGGAATACTATGCAGCAGAAAGAAAGAAGGAACGCCTGCCATTTGCAACAACATGGATGGAACTAGAGAGAATTATGCTTAGTGAAATAAGCCAGGCAACAAAAGAAAAATACCTTATGATATCACCTAATACAAGAGACTAATGAACAACACAAACAAATGGACAAAATTGAACCAGAAGCATGTAAACAAGGAACAGAGTAACAGTTATCAGGGAGGGGGGAGAGAAGGGGAGTAAGTAGGGGAAGGGTTTAGTAAAGGAACTAATATATAAATAACCCATGGACATGGACAACGGGGTGGGGATTGACGGTGGGAGAAGGGGTGAGCTGGGTCGGGGGGAGCAATGGAGTAAAAAGTGGGACAACTGTAATAGAAAAACAATAAAAATAAATTTAAAAAAGTAAATAAAAGTACATTGAGGAGGACCACAGCTAAGGAGAGGCGTGGGGACTTTCCCAGGAACCCCACCAAGAGGCATGGGGACTTCCAGGCAGCAAACAGATTGGCATTCACAGTTTTAGGATTTTGGAATGGCCACATCTGATTTCCAATCTCTCTGAAGCACTTCGCCTCTCTGAGCCTCTGTCTTCTCACCTGTAAAGTGGGCTCATCAGCACTCTCCACAGGCTGGCTGGGAGTTCTGGAGATGACACGCGACATAATCAGGGCTGTGGCACATACTAAGATAAAATCGAACAAGAGCCAGCTCTTCTTTTTCCATCCCCTTCCAGAAACTACCACTTTCTCCTTCCTGCATGGGTCCCTCCCTGGGAGACAGCCTTTATTCCAGCGTTGCATCCACACTGTGCACTAGGTTCTGCTCCTTCCCTGCATCATCTCTTGTTAGTCCTTCCAGCAATTGTGTTACATCTGTGTGATTATCTTCATTTTTCCTAATGATGAAAATGAGGCTTCCCAAATGTAAAATACCTGTGTGAGGAGGAGCCAGGATTTGGAACTAGGCCTCAGTCCCAGAGGCCATGTTTGCCTTCACCCACCACGCTCCGGTTACCGTCTGTTATTAGTTCAGTCCTCTTATCCTTTAGGGTAACATACCATCTCCCCTTTATGCCCGCAGCGGACAACGAGAACAACATCGCCTCCAACCAGTCCCGATCGCCACCTGCTGTTGTGGAAGAGAAGTGGAAACCCCAGGCCCAGAGAAACAGTGCCAACAACAGTAGGTGTCTCCCAGGCCAGAGCGCAGGGGACTCGTGGAGGTCTGCCCCACGTACCTGCAGACCCTGCTCTGGTGGTTCCTTCGGCCCCTCACTCCACCACCTGTGCCTCCCATGATGACAGAAGACCATGTATAACAGTCTCCAAAGCACTTTCACACCTAAGACCTCATTTGTGTGAATTACGACCTCATGGGATGAGCAAAGGGAGGCCCGGGGAGAGGAGGTAATCTGTTTGCGGTCAGAGAGCACAAATTAATGACAGAATCAGAACTGGAATCCACTTTCACAGTTTCTTTTGGCTTCTCTTTCCTGGCATTGTGGCCTCATGTATTTTATTCACTAGAGATCCCTTTATTAGAGACCATTGCTATACTGAGGAAGAGGTTAGACTAGTTGACTTCAAAAGTCTAGGTGAATGGCACGTGCAGCAAGTATGTTGCACACTTACCACTACGTTCTATTCCCATGCTCACGGCAGGCATTATTAATCCATCAACCATAGACTTATTTTCATGAGACTCATGCATTGAAAGACAGCTAGCAGCACCCATTTGTGTGCCATATGAAACTGGTTCATAATTGCTAATACTAGATGCTTAGACTATTAGGCTGCTGCCAGACCAAGGAGCCTCAAAGGCCAGGATTAATCACCTCTCTCCTTGTGTCCCCTGCCAGCCACAACCAGTGGTTTGACATCCAACAGCATGATCCCCGAGAAGGAGCGGCAGAACATCGCAGAGCGGCTGCTGCGGGTGATGTGTGCCGACCTGGGTGCACTGAGCGTGGTAAGCGGGAAGGAGTTCCTGAAACTGGCCCAGACGCTGGTGGATAGTGGCGCCCGCTATGGGGCCTTCTCGGTCACTGAGATCCTGGGCAACTTCAACACACTGGCGCTGAAGCACCTGCCGCGCATGTACAACCAGGTGAAGGTGAAAGTGACGTGTGCCTTGGGCAGCAATGCCTGCCTGGGCATTGGTGTCACCTGTCACTCCCAGAGTGTCGGCCCCGACTCCTGCTACATCCTCACTGCCTACCAGGCCGAGGGCAACCACATCAAGAGCTATGTGCTGGGTGTGAAGGGAGCAGATATTCGTGACAGTGGCGACCTGGTGCACCACTGGGTGCAGAACGTGTTGTCAGAGTTTGTGATGTCGGAGATCAGGACAGTGTATGTGACGGACTGCCGGGTGAGCGCGTCCGCCTTCTCCAAGGCCGGCATGTGTCTCCGCTGCTCAGCCTGCGCCTTGAACTCGGTGGTGCAGAGCGTGCTGAGCAAGCGAACACTACAGGCCCGCAGCATGCATGAGGTCATCGAGCTGCTCAACGTGTGCGAGGACCTGGCGGGCTCCACAGGCCTCGCAAAGGAGACCTTCGGGTCGCTGGAGGAGACCTCACCGCCGCCCTGCTGGAACTCAGTCACAGACTCGCTGCTGCTGGTACACGAGCGCTATGAGCAGATCTGCGAGTTCTACAGCCGGGCCAAGAAGATGAACCTCATTCAGAGCCTCAACAAGCACCTGCTCAGCAACCTAGCAGCCATCCTGACGCCCGTGAAGCAGGCGGTCATTGAGCTGAGCAACGAGAGCCAGCCCACCCTGCAGCTAGTGCTGCCCACCTACGTCAGACTGGAGAAGCTGTTCACGGCCAAGGCCAATGACGCGGGCACCGTCAGCAAGCTCTGCCACCTCTTCCTGGAAGCCCTCAAGGAGAACTTCAAGGTGCACCCAGCACATAAGGTGGCCATGATCCTGGACCCACAGCAGAAGCTGCGGCCTGTCCCGCCCTATCAGCATGAGGAAATCATTGGCAAGGTGTGTGAGCTCATCAACGAAGTGAAAGAGTCCTGGACTGAAGAGGCTGACTTTGAACCCACTGCCAAGAAGCCCCGCTCCACCACTGGTGAGAACCCCACAGCTCAGGAAGACGATCGGCTGGGGAAGAACGAAGTGTACGATTACCTGCAGGAGCCCCTCTTCCAGGCCACCCCTGATCTCTTCCAGTACTGGTCGTGCGTCACCCAAAAGCACACGAAACTCGCCAAGCTCGCCTTCTGGCTCCTCGCAGTTCCGGCCGTGGGGGCCAGGAGTGGGTGTGTAAATATGTGTGAACAGGCACTTCTAATCAAAAGGAGGCGACTGCTCAGTCCAGAAGATATGAACAAACTCATGTTTCTGAAATCCAACATGCTTTAAGACTTGACTTCTGAACAAAAGGAAAGGAAAAGAGAATGGTAGAAAAAAAAAAAAAATACACAACACTGTCGCAAACAAAGAGAAGGAATTTAAGTTCTAAACACTGTGGACCTCATTATAAATGCCCCCTGGAAACTTAAGTGCTTTTTTTAGTGTGTGTGTGCATGCGTGTGCACACCCGCACCTGTGCACACATGTTCAGGCACACGTACTGTGGATGCGGGCATGGGGCTCTTTGCTCATCCACATGGCCTCAGAAGCTTCGCACACCCATGCACACACATACTACCCTGGTGCATGTACACATTCCTGCTCATGGGTGTGTGTGCATTAAACTGGGTGTGTCAGGAAAGCTGAGTGGGAAAGAGGGAACACACTTCACCTCCTTTTCTCAGTAAGGGGCTTTTAAGACTCCGTTTTCAGGTGTGCAGATTGGTAGAACGCTGATGCTGCAAAATGTTCAGGCAGCTGAGATCTGAAGTGACTTGACGCTCTCCGTCCTTCACCCCGTGGCCCCTCCTTTTCCTTCTTGCCCCGCCCCCACGCCCTCCTGAGCCTAACGGACCCCGCCCCTCCCCTCCCTGGCTGCCCTGCTATGGATTCTCCAAACTGCATCAGATGGACAGTTTCTGCACTGGACTTTGTTCTTGTTCACCTTCAGGGCATTGAGCTGCTGCCTTCGAGACGCCTTCGGTGTCCCGGGGCCGCCGCCTTAGAAACACACCTATCTATCTCCCCAAATCAGGAAAGGAGACTTTAAGAATATAAAGCTGACTTTTGGCTTTTTAATGTAAGAGAAAAAAAGACATATTTCAGAGAAGTATTGATGCTGTCTCCACTCCTTAATATTTTTTCCTAACTTTTTAGCAGTTTTTACCTTTTTTTCCTCATTGGGTTTCTTTTTTTCCAATTTAATTGGGACTCTGCTAGGAGGCACTGAATGTCTATAACTTATATTTTGAAGGTTTTTTTTTTAATTGCCCTTTTGTTCCTCAAGTCACACTGTAAACTAGCTCATCTCAGTGGTGTATTCACTCTCCTAAGGTTTTTATTGGCCTTCCCTGTACAGTCCAGTGTTGGTGTATTTGAACAGCAAAGACCATGAACTTGTCTGTGCTGTTTGGAGACCAGGAGTGGGGTGGGAGTCACAGGTTTCACAAATGTGGGGTTTGGTGGAAGCCATAGGGAAGCGTGTGGCTTAGGGGTTCTCCTGAATGTAAGCGGAAGACCCGCCCTCCTGGCTCGCTATGTCTGGTACTGCGAATGTCTGATTTATATACCCAGAGTGCATTACACTACTCACCACATCACTGACACTTCCAGCTCAGCAGGGACTCCTGAGTTGCTCCATGTTCACGTCTGTCACACCTCAGACCCACGGCCTCCCCTCCCTGCCAGAATCCCAGGCGGTTCCCACGGTTCCATTGTCCTCGGCCCTGGGGCCTCCCCGTGAGCCTCAGCCCGCCTTCCAGGACAGTAGTTGAGCATGGTGCCTTGTGGGCCAAATGACTGATGTCTTGAGGGTAGAATGGCATTAGGCCGCATTGAACTTGATGCTGTGAAAGATATCTTTCGGCTTTTCTCGCCTTGAGCAATTTAGTTGCTATACACTTGGTCCAAAAGCTGAGGGTGGCCCCTTTCCCCCACAAAGAGGTGATTCTGTCAGGATCAGTGATCAGCCCCCCCCCCCCAACCCCACCTCTCTGTGAATAAAGTGCTGGTGGTCTCACGTCCTCTGGTGCCCGTGGCTGTGGCATAGAGATGGTTACACCAAGGGCCTCAGGCTGAGGAAGACCATCGTTCTGGGGGGCCGTTCACAAAGGCACATTTTACCATCCTGGGAGTTGACTGAGTCCACTCCATCCCTTCCTAGTAATAAAGCATTACTCAACTGCAAGATACCTCGACTAAAAAAGCACTGTACAACGGCCCTCTCCCCCAGGTCCGTGGCAGGCAGGGAAGCAACATTAGTGGGGGCCAAGCCTGCTCGCTTTGCCTCGTGAGAACTAACACTCCGAGTCCTGGACATACTGAAGTGCATTCAAGTGGGCCGTTTCCGCGTTCTCTCCAGCGAGCCATGGTCTCAGCAGCCACCCTGCCATTTCCTCTCCCGGAGAAGTTCTGTGTTTCCTCCACAGCATTTCCAGCTGGGATCACGCCATCAGAAGAGCCTCCATTCACACTGGACACCTCATGACACTTCCTAAAGTGTATCAGCAGACTTCGACTGGACCTTCAGGGGCATTCCAGACGGTGGCTACAGGATTGCTGAGGAGTGACAGATGCCTACAGCTAATGGTTCCTCCAGCTTTGCTTTGCTGCTGGGGACAGGCCCCCAGCCTGGCATTGTAAACACACCAGAAGGATCTGAGCTGCTCACTTTGTGTGGTTGGTGGAAACAGCCTTGGAGCCCATCCTCCCTCGACTTAGAGCAGAGCTGTGCTGGGATGGCCCCATTTGGGGGCCAGTTAGTTAGAAAACAGGCATTTCATTTTCTTGTAAAGCCATCAGAGACCAAGTCCAGATGTGCATTTAGAGTCTTGTTTGGAACGTGGGATGTCTGCCCTCCAGAATGAAAATTTGAGTAAGGCTCCCTTAAATTCTAGGTATCTGGTCATCTGTGTCACCTGTTCTGGTCTCCCATTCCACCTTAGTTCAGTCCTTGGGACAGGTTTGATGTGAACGCCACAGGGTACCCTGAAAGCTGTCTCTTGGGGCTGCCTCAAGCACATGTGGTAACAAGGGGGTGGGTAGCCATTTGTCTCTTGCCACCTCTGGTTCCCCGGAAACTGGTGTTGCCAGCTGGAAAGACTGTACCACACAGGCAATTTCCATAGTGCAGATCTGCTGCATGCAACCAACAGCTTAACAACCCAAAGATCTCACAGGTCCAGCCACTGGTCCCCTGATTTACAGCAATATCCACCTTGTTCCAATTCTAGTTCAGCCAAAGGACTGAGGTAGGCTCTTCCACATAATCTCCAGGCACTCAACCTGGCATTGACCTACAGAGGGGTTTTGTCTTCTGCTTCCTGGTTCCGTGACAGCTGTAGGACTTGCCACCACAGGCCCGTGGCAGCTGATAGGCCAGAAACCATTTCTGGCGTGTTCTGGGGCTCCAGGTGTTCGCCTGCTGACTTGGACACAAGTCAGTCAAGCCATGTGATTCCCAGGACAGACTGGTCTTTGTCGGTCACACACAGACCCAAGAGAAGACTGCAGGGGCTTGGCCCCACATCTGAGGTCAGTGCGCCTCACCACCAAAGCCCAGGCCAAGGACCATGCCTCGTGGGTGGTGCCTCAGACTCGGAGTAAGTAGCCCAGGGGTCATGGCTCCACCAAGAGCAGCGGTGCCATCCCAGTCCTCTGAGTGGATGCTCCTGTCCCAGCACTGTTCTCCCTTCCCTGTGCCTAGGTCAAGCAGCCAGGCCCCCCTCCGATGGGAAACACAACAGAGGGGCCACCTGCTGCTCTGGCATCCAGCCCACGTGACATCCTCGTGCTTGGCATTCAAAGAGTGGCTCTTGGCTCAGAAAAGGGTATGATGGCACCTTGGGAAGTTATGGGGCTCCAGGATTCCAGGAAGGACTTTTTTTTTTTTTTTTTACACCAGGTCTGGAGGCTGCCAGAAGTGCTCTCCTTTGGTTTGCTCCTTTCCTGCACTTTGAAGAAATGCCAGAGAAAACCTCCACATGGCACATCTTCCACTGTGAAGCCAAACTTCTGTCTTTCAGAGTCCCCTATGCCTGTAGGAGGCGCACTGCCTCCTCCTGGACTTGGACGAGGCTCCTTGGAGAACAATCAAGGATACAGCGCACCTCTCTGGGCTCCATAGGTTCACGAGAAAGGTTTGACATGAAGCTGGGATGTGGATGGAGAACAGCAGTCCCATGACCAACGGCCCAGACAGGGACAGGACCTGGATATTGTCATCACGCTGGGTGTGCTTGCAGAGACAGGAAGAGGAAGTGCACAGGGCACAGCCTCCTGCCCCCTTGAGCTGGAGTGGGTTCATAGCTATGCCCTTGCCTTGGGAACCGGTCAGCACATGTTGTACCTGAAGGAGTGCTGCTAGGCGGGCTGCTGCTTTAGACAGAACCTAGAGAATATGTACAACCGGAGACAGTAGAGGGGGGCTCCTGTCTTGGCCCCACCCCAACCTCCTGGATCCCCCCGGGCCAGTGAGAGAATTGGGAGGGCGCCTGCCTCTTTCTTCACTGTGGCTAATGTTTGCTAGGCCAGTTATGGTGAACCAATGATATGGTGTTTTCCCCTCTTACGTTTCCCTCCTGGTTTCCCCTTTTCAGGGTTTTCTGGAGGGTTTTGTGGTTTTTCTTTGGCTCTCATTTGGCTCTGAGGATTGTAGTCGATAAAGGCCTGTCTTTCCTAGAAGGGGGCCCTGTGGTTTCTGTGCAAAAAGGCACCTGCTCCCACTTGGATGAGGGTGAAGATCCTGTTTGTATATTCCTAGCCCCACTGCCACCACCACAGTGTCGCTTTAAAGATTGCACTTCTGTACCAAGAAGGATCTGCTAGGTTTGCAGCTGGGCGTCAGCATCGGGACCCGGAAGGGTCCTCCCCATCTGCGTGCCCCCCTGGGCACCTTGACTCTTCAAACCAAAGTTCCTTATAGGGGCACAGCCCAGCCTTGACTGCAATCTCTGGGGCCTGAGAGCCCCGTGGCGCTTCCTGAAGTCCAGGTTGGCCAGGGACCTTGGGGTCTTGAGGCCAGCCGGAAGAGGGCACTCCTCCCACAGCCCAGGTGCCAGCCATCCCCTGCCAGGGACCTTCCCTCCCACCCAGCCAGGGAGCAAGCTCGTGGACTGGCATGGGGCTGGGACTCACCAGCCAGGAGACAGAGCGACCTGCAGGGCCGAAGGCTCAGTCCCAGCGGGCAACACATCCCGGGCCATTCAGATCCCAAGCATCAGGAAATCATTTTGTACAACCACCTGAAGCAGAGATATTTTTTAAACCGTATAAATTATTTTCAGTTCTCTTCTGATCCTACCTTCTTTTCCCCACAACTTTACATCGGTGATTCTTTCACATCAGGTAAATCTTGAGAAAGCCTTGGTGCCCCTCCCTCCCGCGCCCCACTCAGTAACCACGTGCGTGAACCCCCATCCTTTCTCAGTAGTAAAGACGTTCTAGGCAATACCATAGGCACATCGGACTGTGTCTCGCGCTTTGAGTGCAAGAAACTCAAGTCATCTTAAAAAAATACAAAAAAAAATTACAAAAAAACAAACACAAAAAAATATCTTTTTTAGGCCAGAGTTTTCTACAGGTATTAATGAATATTTTTCTTAATCCTTATAAGTTTTATGTGTTTAATATTTCTTAATACCGGTAGCATTAATTTATACTTTTGTAGCAACACAATATTTTTATAAACAGCCAGTGCTTGGCTCAAGTCTCCACGAGGGGTTTATACAGGGCCATCTTGGGACCCTGTGTACCATGTACTGTATTTGAAAAAAAAAAAAAAAGTTACCTAGTGTCACCCTTGCTGTGTTAATTAAGAAAAGGCGTTGTTTGCGGTCTCCCGTGTCGGTGTGGGTCTGACAGCTCTGCAAGGAGTCACATTGCATGGGGGTTGAGTTGACGGTTCTTGTGTGATGTGTAAGCCCCCGAGGCCAAACTTGAGGGTTTATTTAAGGGTTTTCTGTTTGTCCTTTTGGGTTTTTTGATTTTACTTGGTTTTGGTACCGTTTCTCCATTTACAGCCAAATCCATTTCGGGATGTTTCAAACTTTTACTGATGTCAAATGGAGGAAAGGAACAGAAGAAGGAAAGATTTTTACAAAGTAATAAAATTTAAAACTGCGCTGTTTCAATGTTGCTGTTTTTAACTGTCTGTTCTTGTCCAAAAGTGGGACATTCCCAGGGAGAAGAGGAACGTTCCACTTGGTTCCTTAAATCACCAAAAGCCCCAGCCCAGAATTCAGAACGCCTCTACCCCATGAATTCTTGCAACATTCTTTCCCAGTTGGTTGATGCCAAGGCAAAATGACATCCTTTTAATGGTTAGAGAGGATCAGTTGCTTAAATGATTTCATGTCAGTGTTGTATTTATGGTTTTACAATAAAACAACCTTTAGGAAGATGGCTGTGTGTGGTGTTATTTCTTGGATCTGAGGTTGGGCCATGTCATCCAATTAGGAACATGTACTGGTGAGTAGAGATGGACCAGAAGTGTGGCACTTGGGGGTGACAGCTGGAGTCCATCCCAGGGGGGACACTGAGGTTGGGGTGGCTGACTCATCTGAGCTCATTGCTTACCTCCAGCACCAGACCGGGCTCAGCCAATGTTTGATACATAATGGCAAGACATAGCCAAAGGGAGACGTGGTCCCTGCAGGCCTGGCTTGTGGAGCATTGTCCCGTGGAAGAAAGGAGAGATGTAATCTGACTCCCACAGACCCAGTGCCTAAGAAATGCACCCAAGTTCACCTTGCCCGATGGTCATTCATATGCCTCTTGTGACTCTTGCTTTGGCCTCCCAACTGATGTGTATGACATTATGTGTTGTGTGTAACATCTGTTTCCTGGGAAAGTGTCCATGGCTTTGCCAAATTCCTGATGACATCTGTGAGCACCGTCCACGTGACCTGAGGGGACCAGCCCTGGCAGACTCGCCCCACCACAGGCCTTGCCCAGAGCCTCACACTCCAGGCATGGACACCTCAATGCTTCACTTGAATAGAGTCCAGCCGAGGGCAAGTCAGGCAGAAGACACCACTGGAAGGCGAGCTGTGGTCTGAGTGCAGAGGGAGAGGTGACAATCCCTCCACGAGCAGGCCTGCTGCTGCCAGACCATTCAAGGTGTCCAGTAGTGGGATGCCAGACCGCCCAATGCCCCACGGTATCCCTGTCTTCAACCAGGTACTGGCTGCTCTTGGAGAGAGTGCTATTCGGTCAGCTGAACAGATGCCATCAAATGACACATGTAACTGCACACCTAGGCTCAAGCTGGGCCAGTCTCCCAGCGGGCATGAGCCCTGCCCCAGGAACCAGCCTTCTGTGGGAGTTTCCTGCTGTTACGTGTACCATGTGGATGAGCAAGCAGTTGAAATTTAATCAAGGGATTCTATGTAGCCTCAAACCAAAGTCCAGAGTCCTCCTGTAGCTGACAATCCCCCTACCCCCCACCTTGGAACATCACAAATAAGGCCTGGGCCTGGCCCAGACCCTTCATGCAGCTGAAGGTCCAGCCTCTGGATTTTGAAGTTTAAGACAGAACGTCTGTTAAAACAGCCATATCTATTTTGTATCAGAAATGAGTATGACTACTTAGGGGTCAAGAGAGTCTTCAGGGAAGCCACTTGCTGAGAACAGGGTCTTGGGGCCTTCCAAGATGGGCATCATGGCTCCGGACTCGGGGTCATAAGGGTGCTTCAACCGCACTGCACCCCTGCGGGATGAAGTCAGGATCCGAAGGGATGTTTTGTTGGGAAGGTCTTGGCAAGTGTCATGGAGACAAGTGCCTCCTGGACTGGGAGGGGCTGGGAGCCAGCAGGGGCGGGGCCCTGGCTCTGGCGTGCAGGCCCAGGGCTGCCGAGACTTAACTTCTCCAGAGAATTGAGAAACCCGGGTTTGTATGTGGAAACGCGGTTTTTAAATGGTGAGCTCGGAACTACAGGCTCCATCCAGCAGCTGGCCCGCACACCTGTGGCACCCTCTGCTTTTAAGCATTTGTTCCTCAGGTCACTTCAAAATCCCCCTCTTCGGAGTGGCAGCTTCAAACTGCCATTGGTGGCTCTGCTGTGTGAGGGATGCATGGAGGGGAGCAGGGTATGGCGCCATTTGTTAGTTCCAGGCTGGAGAGCATATCTGTTACGTCCCCTTGAACCTGTGCCTGGACCCCACCCACTTCTGCCCAGATAGTCCTGGCCATGACCCCAAACATGTCCCTCAACAGTCCTCTCCCCACACTCTAGACTTCGGAGGAGACAGTGGGAGGGGGGATTGATGTGGTCTGACCAAGGGGGTTGCAAGCTTGCTATACCCAAATCCTTCTGGGTTTATGTCCTCATCAAAAGATGTGGAATTCCATCCCTTCTTCCTTCTTCATAGGTCTCTTAAGCAAATGGGCTAATGGCATGAGAAGGACCCTTGACTGGTCACCACGTGGAGAAGAGGCGCTGGCCCTGCCTGGGATTCCGCTGCCCCAGGCAGCTTTCTGCTTCAGGACACGGAGCTGGGCTTGGCCTCCCAGCAGCAGCTGCATCCAGCTGAGCTCTGGGTAGATGAAGCTAGCAAGAGATATTTATCAATTGGATGTTTGTATATTCAGATGTCTGAACTGGAGGCTCCTAGAGTCGTGTTCTTGGGCCAGGTCTGTGCCTAAACCACCTCAGATGGTCTATCAATCTGAGCGGAGGAGAAGCCAGGCCAGACTGAGGGCCGCTGGTTCTGGTCCAGGGCCCTGCTGGTCATGGGGACGTAACGTGAAGGTCAGTGAACATTCTCCTTCTGGGGCAAAGGGCAGAGTGAGGGTACCAGGAGGTGGGAACTCGAGGGCCTGGTGGGGGAACAGCCCAAGGCTTTTCAGTTTTCAGCAACGCATCTGTGGCCAAAGTAAAACATTGGAGGGGGTTCCATGGGACAAAGGATGAGAATTCTTTCAGGCACTGACCTGCCTGGTCACGCTAGGGTACAACTGTATTGTCGCTGGTGCCCTTGTCAAACCTCTCCCAGAAACAAGGACCCAGGGTTTTCCCCTCTTTTTCTAGCTTTATGGGGGAAAAAAAAATCTTTTATACTATTGTGAAGTAAATAAAACTGGGACTTATGTTTCATAACTTGCATAGCTAATTCCACATATGGAAGATAGTTCTATTACATTTCCAACATGGACATTTTTCATGAGGAAGGCTCCGCCCCAGCTTTGTCTCCCTGTCCTGCCCACGTCTCATTACACTCACGATGACAGTGAACAGTCGGGACATGGAGTTTCAGGAATCTATGATTTGGTTTTTATTTAAACCCAGGTCTCTTGGCCCAGCTTGCCCAGTGCGGGGCTCTGGGACACACACGGGCCTGCAGCTTCCCTGCCGTCCTCTGGCCTCAGACTGACCAGTCAGTTGGAGAAACGCAGCAGCTCCTCGTCTCCTGTGGACACAGAGGCTCAGGGAGTAGGTGTGGGGCTCACCTGAGGGTCCGTGGGAGGGGAAGGTCTGGGGAGCGGATACCCCACGGAGGAGGAAAGGCAGCTCAGGCTGAGAGAGGGCCCGAGCCTGAGGCCAGAAACTTCCGCTCGCTGAATGACTCGGTACCTCCAAATGCATGCCACAGACTGATCTGATTCTTTGCTCTTCTGATTTACTTTAGACGCCGTTTCCCAGTGGGGAAATAAGGCACAGTAATCTTAAATGGCTGCTATTCCCTGCAATGCTATTACAGGCACACCTTGGAGATATTGCAGGTTGCGTTCCAGGCCACTGTAATAAAGCAACTGTCACAATAAAGTGAGTTGTAAGCTTTTTGCTGGTGGAGGGTCTTGCCCTCCATTTGTAAAAAATTCGATATCTATGAAGCACCATAAAATGAGGTGTACCTGCCTGTTCTCATGGCACCGCTATCATTTTCAGCAACAGCCGCCGTTAGCACTAATTGCTAAGCACTTTGTCCCATTTTACAGAAGAGAAAACTGAGGCTAAAGCTGGCACTTGCCCGGTGTGGCCAGCCTGATTGTGGCAGCACCAGAATCAGCCCAGTTCTGCTGGGCTCCTCAGACTGCCCTGCACACTTTCTGCCTGCACCTGATACCTCGGGTACCCTCTCCCAGCTGGGGTAAGGCCTAGGGCTTGGCCCTGTTTTAAAGATGGAAGCTGAGGCCCGGAGAGTGAGTGGGGAAGGGGTTACCTGGTTCAGAGTCCAGAACTTGGCTCTTGCAGCCCCTACCTACCAGGGCTCTCCCGCCTGGACCCCAACAGTCCCTTGGCCCAGCCTGACACCCCACAGGGCCTCCTACCATCGCCAGGGATGCCACAGTACTCCTTGCACTCCTTCTCCGAGTAGAACTTGTTGCCGTTGCCTTGGCAGCCCCCATAGGTAAAGCGGACACACTTTCCCTGGATGGCATCAAACGCCCAGAGCTGGATGGAGGCTCTGCAGGGGCCATGGACTATGGGGAGATTGCAGGCCGCTGTGGGGTGGGAGACAGGCACACGGCATTAGTAATCCTCACAGTTGGCTAATCTGAGGCAAAGGACCTAAACCAGGGCACCCTGCTCACCTAGATCTCCTCATCCCTCTTTTCTATAGTGCAAAACTGGAGCCCATGAGAAGAAATAACTTGCCTAGTGTCACCCATATCAGAATGGCAATTCCTCTAACTTCAGGAAACTTGCCCTGGAATTCCACCACTGGAACATCCTCTCTTAGCTCCCTGTTCGGTTGGCAGGCGGTTTGTTGGGAGGACAGAGTGATGAGAGGCAGCATGCATAGAGGCAAAGGGCCCGAACTCACCCACAGTTCGGCAGGTCTGCAGACACTCCTTCTCAGAGACAAAGTTGTTGCCGTTGCCCAGGCAGCCGCCATATTGGAAAATCTCGCAGGCCATGGAGGAGCCATTATAGAAATACCTGTTGATCAGCCCCAGGCAAGGACCTACTGCATAGCCTAATTGGCAGGAATCTGGGGAGGGGCAGAACAGCAGCACTTAGTGCTTATTGTGTACCTGTCACCAGGCTGGACACTTAACATGCATAATCTCATTTAGTTTTTTATCTCTGCACTAAGAGGAAGGATTACCAACTAATTTTATAGATGAGGAAACTGACTCAGTGATAAAGTGACTTGCCCAGGGTCACACAGAGCTGACGTTCAAAATGTCTTTTGGACTCTAAAATCAATACTCATTCCACTCCATCACAGGGGGAGTTACCAGTGATCCACAGAGCCACTATCCTCTGTGTTGGTGGTGTTTGCCCAAAGACTCTGTAATCATAGTAGCTGTCACAGTCACCAGCACTGATGCCACGGGAGCCTGACCTCTTGACTGAGGTCCCACCCCCATGCCTTGGCTCTCCTTGATCCTGCCCCTGGAATGCATTGCTCCGTAAAACCCTACCTGGATGCCTGGACACAGCATAAATTCCCCTTCATCCATGAAGCCCTTGGTCTCCTCACCTCTCCATCCTCTGAGCCACTCCAGCCTGTTAGCTGACCCTCCCTTTGGGGTCCATCACTTTCATCCCTGACTGCCTCCACCACTTGAGCAGAAGTTCCAAAAAGACGTGCGTGGTTTGTCTCTGTGACTCTAGTGCCCAGCGCAGGGTCTGGGGTGGAACAGAGTTCAGTGTTTGTGGAGTGAGTTGGAGAGTGAGTTGTTCATAAGCGCTGTCAACTACACAAAGCATCCTCACAAGAGCTGTCTCTGGTGGTCAGCCCAGCAGGTTGTTATCCCATTGTATAGATGAGGAAACTAAAGCTAGGTGGCTACACAGTGAGGCAGACAGCGTGAGAAATGGCTTCTTATCATGGAACTGAGACCATGCCTTATCTTTTCTTCCTTCACAACCCATGGCACAGGGCAGAGTACTTGATTCTCCTTTTCTAGGCCTAGTCCTTGACTCTAGCCGAAAAGTAAGAGATTTCACAGTCATGAGGGCAGGCAGGGTGAGCCAATCATGGGTCCTTCCTCTCTGGAGTATGGCAAAAGGGGGTGAAAAGTGAGTGATCATTACCTTCTTTCTTCTTGAAATCAGTTACGAGTTGCCCAGCCCCCGATCCTTCCTCTTCCTGGGGCAGCACAGCCCGCCGGGCTCTCTGTGGGGAAGAAAGAAAAGAAGCTATTGCAAGAACCTTAGCACTCGTCGGCAGCCGTCCGTCTCGAGAGACGATGGTGTAGCTTCTTAAGAGTCTATCTGCACCGCCGAGAATGGCTGTGCAGTCCGACTCGGGAGTGACATGGTAGTATCTGTCTCCTCCCGTGTTGAATCGACATCTTGCGATGACGCTGAAGCTACAGAGCCTGGGCAGGGTGATATGGAGGGTCTGCTGTTGCCCATGCAGCAGACCCCCCCTCTCTTCGCAGCTGAAGGATCCAAGGGAAAGACGGAGTCAATACAGCTTGGCTTCAGGTGCGCCGCAGGAGTTGCCGGTGTTGACTACAACGTCAAACCGCCTTAGGGACTCCGGCTCCGGATTTTCTGTCGGGGTTTACTCCCTTAGCCTTTCCCCTGAAGAGGTATGCCGCAAGGCAGCGGAGGTTTTTTGGAGTCAGAGTTTTCCTTCTCTGATGTACCCTGACTGGAAGATCGAACCAGCGACACTCAGCTCGCAGGCCGACGCTCAATCCACTGAGCTAAACCAGCCAGGGCACAATATACAATATACAATATACAATATACAGATGATATATTATAGAACTGTACACCTGAAACATATAATTTTATTAACCAATGTCACCCCAATAAATTCAATAAGCTTTTTAAAAATTAAAAAAAAAATGCATTATGACCAAGTAAGTTCAATTTTAGGGATGTAAAAGTGGTTCAACATCAGGGACTGTATTAATATAATTCAGTATGCTAATAGATTAAAGGAAGTAAACTTTGAGAATCTCAGTAGATGTTGAAAAACTTTTGATTAAATTCAATGCCCTTAAGAACCTTAGCACTATTGCTCACCTATACCCCTGAATACATAAACCATTTGTTTTGGGAATCAGGGTGTAGACAGAAGCAGGGCTACTAGACTGGTTAATGGCCTGTTTTCCTGCAAGCATCAACCTGAATTCCAGAATGGGGATCACAAGACAGATGTCTGGTCTGAAATGAAAAATCAGAACCTCGAGGTATAAAAGTGCCTCACGTCCAACCTCCAGTTGGCATGCCAAAAGAATATAATAATGGAAAAGAAATCTGCCCCAGAGTTGGAAACCAGGGAACAACAGCACTCCCGTGCAAGAAGCTTGAAGGCATTTATACACAACAGAGTATGGGTACGACTGGTTTGCAGGAAATGCTGCTGACATTGGATGCTCCTTGCAAAGGAAAAGCTCTCTTGAGGGTGAGGAGAAAGGACCTGAGACTGAACCTAACACTCCCAGCTGTGGTGGTGTGTGGGGGGGTCTATAGAACAGGTCAAGGGGTCTCCTGAGTATAGAGGCCCCTGAGGCACGATTCCATGGCAATGTAAGAAGGGATAAATAGGAAAATTCAGGCCACAAGGCAGTCTTCCTGCCCACCAGCGAGACATGGAATGTGCAAATGTAAAACTATAGTAACCTTCAGCTGTTTCCTTCCCCTTTTAAGATGCAAGTGGAAGCTGTGATCAGGGACTCCACTGTCTACCAGACCCATCTGAAGCTGGCTGCATATAAGCCTGCCTTGGTGAGAATGAAGGAAAAGAGAAAAATCATGGAACAAATTAAATAATGCAGCTGCTCAAAAGAGTCAGATTGAGTTGGAGAAATATCTCCACCAAACACTGGATGACAGTAAGAAAAAGGAAAAAACTTACACCATCAGTGAAATTCAAGATGACATTGCATCACTATAACAGGAGCCAGCAGTTATGGAATGAATAATACAAGAGATGTAGAAGGTTATTAGAGATGGAAAAGGTTTTGTTGAATTTAACTACACGGCAAAAATAATAAACTACAGTTTAGCGATTATCAGAAATAAATTCACATAATAGGAATTCTGGAAGGAGAAGCAATCAATATAGAAATAATAGAAGAAAACTTCTCTCATTTGAAGGAAGACTTGAGTTGTCCAATTATTGGAGCTCAAAGGGAATGAGGCAAAATTAATGAAGAGCCCCACCCAGACATTTCCTAGAGACGAGAGAGAAAGAGCCCAATGGCCCTTGGAAAAGATGACATTTAATGACTGAAGCTGCAGAGTGATATCTAAGATTCTAAAGGGAAAAGGTTGTAACCCAGGGATTCTTCACTCATCCAAGAAGGTGACCATGTGACATAAACACAGAAGACATTCCCAGACATACAAGGATTGAGTAGTTTCCCACTCATGTATCTTTCTGGGAAAAATTACTTGTGGAAATATTCCCACCAATTGAGAAGGGAAAATAGAGGATGTGATAGCAAAGAAATTATGGTAAATTATAAAGCCAATAAAATATATAGGTTAAATTGTTGTTAAAATGGTCGTACAACTTACTGTGAATGTTAAAAGTAATTCTATAAACAAAAGATAGAAAATATAAACATCAATCTCAGATAATATCTACAAAAACAGGGATGTAAAACGCCTGGAAGAAAGTAATGGAAGTGTGCTACAAGTCTCTCCTTTGCAAGGGCAGTCATTAGTTAGTGTTTCATTCTTGACATTGATGAGGAAGTACAGATTCTGCTGTGATCTGGATTGAGATGGCAGATTGAAATGTTCCTCAAAATTGCCCTAATACCTGACAATTAGCAAAAAAATGAATTAAAAAATACCAGCCCCCAAATGTTCATTAACATCACTCAGACAAGGAAAGGGGCATAATTTAAAGCCAAAACTAAAATTGTTGATCAAGGAAATAATTCAGATATTCTGAGGCTGAACAGGAGGGTCAACAAGGGTCAGCTCCTAGTCCTTCTGCCCTCCAGCTCCAGGCTCTGGCAAGTCATCAAACCCCTGATAACTCTCCCTAATAGTCCCAAATCCTGAGAGAAGAGAATTGAGGGGAACCCTATCATTTTCCTCTTCTGTCAAAGGAGCACTGAAAATGACTAGTGAAAGAAAAGAAGAAAGGAGACTAGAGGCTGACTCCCTCTAAGTGAAGGTTCTGGGGCCATGCAGTCTAATGCTCCAGGGAGTGTCACCATGAGACAGATGAACATCACTGACAGCCCCAGCCAGGGGGAATGAAGCCCACCTCGGATACTCAGCAGTCCTTCAAAAGAGAAAGCCCACGAGGGTATTGCAAACAACTTGGACTTCAGAAAAGTGGATGGAACACAAAAACCCAGACCTTGCATTAATTTTGAAGGGGAGGGGACTGGGGTCAAATTTAGTGGGAAAAGAACCAAGGAGTAAATAAAACCTCACACCCCATCAAATTAGAACAAACAGAAAGTCTGGCTAAAACTGACTCAACAAGAGCAAGATAAAAAGAAATGATACAGAAATAACCCAGACCCACTTCAGAAGTTCATGAATAAACAGCCTGAACTAGAGAAAGAGCCAGGTGTCATGAACTACCTAGACCTCCCCTCAGGAGTGGAGACAGCTGGAGGAAGCCCTCTCACTCAAGGTCATGTTCCCTTCCCAGACTGTTCATCATGGAGAGAGTAAGGCCCGCCCCTCAGCACGGTCATGGAACCCCAGTTAAGAACCCTCCCAGTTCCAGAGCTCCCTATTGGGTTGGCTGAGCCACTGTAACTGCGTTGCAGTTCTGCTTGGCCCTCTGCCCAATCCTCCCTTTGTCCCTTCCCTTCCACAGGTGACACCATCTTAGAAGAGAACACAAGGAGCAGAAAGAAACTCCTTAACGACCTCAAGCTGTAGAATGACTTACTAAGAACATGCATTTATTAAAACAAGACTCAAAGATGAAATGGTAAATAACAGAATGAGCTGAAAAGAGAGAACCAGGACCAGATAAATAAATTGAGAGCCCAAACAACATAAATTCGGGGCAAGTGAATAAATTAGACATAGTAAGGAACGGAATGGGTGCTGCTAAGTGGGATGACTGTCTTAGAAGAAAGATCGGTGATAATCCCAGTGAATACAGATGAAAGAAATGAGAGGAACTACTAGATGCTGGAGACAGAGATGCTCCAGGATGAAGAACAAGTGCTCCCAAGGTAGCAAAACCCAACAAAAGGGATAGATAAGGAATCCCATGCAAGAGAGTTCCCGAAATGCAAAGCAATCTAATCTAAGCATGTCGTATTCCAGGAGATTCTAATGCGAAACTCTCGTCACAAAGACATGTTCTTGTTGCTGACTTTGTCCAGGCACCTGGGCAGAAGAAACAAAGTTTTTACAGAGAGAAGAAATGTCAGGTTGGCCTCTGGCTTCCCACGATGATCATCAATGCCTGAGAACAATGGAGCAAGGCAAATGAAGCTTTTTCTGAGGAAAAGAAAACAAACCCAA
The DNA here is from genome assembly GCF_987537825.1 of Furipterus horrens. Classification (NCBI taxonomy): domain Eukaryota; kingdom Metazoa; phylum Chordata; class Mammalia; order Chiroptera; family Furipteridae; genus Furipterus; species Furipterus horrens. The sequence continues at coordinate 187,788,399 of NW_028327174.1, forward strand.
GAATATGACACCCGGTGTCATTCAAGTATGAAGGACATGAGGAGACAATCTCAAACAGGAAAGAATTCAGGGATTAAAACACTCGTGAACCCTCCTCGAAAACACCGCTAGGTAAAGAAATGGCACTAATGACGAGATGAATAGAAATAAGTAGCTCAGGAATGGAGAAGCTGTGGTTATATTCACTAAGGGTGAGTGTAGAATCCATTAAAATACAGAACTACTACTACACAACTGGGAATTACGGTGACCGCAGTAATCTGGACAGCATAAAGAAAAAGGGGACAGGAGACGGGACAAAGTTTGAGAGTGCTAACATTTGTCTTTCAAATCATAGCGACAACAGATATCCTCTAAAAGCATGTCCAGTGATGCCTACCTCCTAAATGTTTTTTCATAACCTTGACTCTACTTAGATCCTTCTTTAAGGAAGAAATCTTTTGTGGTGAAGAAATAGCTACTTGAAGTTCAAGAAGTCCACTTCATTTTTTTTTTTAATGTAAATAAAACTACAATCAAAGCTTTTAAAAATTAGAAGTCGCCTCTGTAATATAATCCCATTTAGTAACAGTATATCTGAATCTGTGTATCTGTCTAGCCAATCTTCCTGCCATCTGTCTGCCCATATGCATGTCAAGATTCCTGGAATGATGTGAATTCTGGTAGTTTTGGGGCGGTGAAATTTTTTAAACATGTCAGTTTCGTTAATACTTTTCTGCATTGTCTTAATTCTCTGTAATGAGTATATGTTAGTTTTATGAAATCAATGGTAACTTTTCTTAAAAACGTAGAAGCAAACAAATAGTATGTTAACTTAATTCTATGCAAGATTAAGGACATTATCTTTTTTTTCTTTTCTTGTATATTTTCAATGTTCAAGAATACATTTCCAAATAAACGTTATATTTATACACACATATATAGATTTATACACACATCAGCAGAATAAGATATATAATTTTCAAATAATCAGAGGAAAAAGGAATGAACAAAGCTTAATCAATATGGCAAAAGGCAGGAAAGTAAAGAGTAAGGAAGCTCGGAAACTGAAAAGGCAGTGCGGCAGTCCCGCCCTATATCTTGAGAAGCTGCTTGCTCTCAGGTTTGCTGTTCGTTTGTTTTAATAGAAAGATCGATTACTTTTATTTTCATTTATTGAGTATTGTTATTTCATTATTAAATATTTTACTGCTTTTAGGCACCTTTTCTAACATGGCATTGAGTTCTAGCTCTTGGAAAGACTAATTACCTCATTTCGTATGCGAGAAAAGTGAAGGGGCAGCTACTAGCCTAAATGGCAGAACTGAGGTTGAGCCCAGGGGGGACTGCCTTCCTTCAACCCCTCTCAACGACCCCCTGCCTCACAGCAGGGCCTAAGCAAGGGCAGCAAAAACCAAGGGGGCTGGGAGCGGATGGAGTAGGGGAAAGAGGTACTCACTGGGGGCGAAGTGGGCTCTGGTTCCTGCTCGCCGGGGACGCACTCTCCTAGGTCAGAGGACAGGGCACACAGGTAAGGAAGAGGACCCCGCCTGGGGAGCACCCTAGAGCAGAGAGGACTTTGCTTCTTTCATATTGCTGCCCATATGCCAGCTGGGCATCGCACTGAGAACGGCCTTGTGCACTAGCCTCTTCACGAGTGGCTCCGCCCACGTGCTTGCGGAAGGTCATTCATCAGAAAAGCTACAGGCGGAGTGGTCCTCACCGTCGGTATCGTTTCCACCCCCACCCCCAGCATTTCATCAGCACCATCACAGAACAGCAGAGGCTAACATTTCTTGAGCACTTACAAGACACCATGCACAGCACTATTGCATTTAATGGCTTTCTCTTCTCACAGCAACTTATAAGAGAGACACCATTATCCCCATTTTACAGGTGAGGAAAATGAGGCTCTGGAAGATCAATCAGCCAGAAGCCAGCCACACAGCTCAATGTGAACCCAGGTGCTCTAACTCAGGAGGTCATGCCTTTCACCCTGACACTCTAGGACCTCCTTAGAGGTTCCTATGGATTCTGGGTATACCCTCACTTAGACATGTGGCAGTAGAGTGAACACTGAATTGGTTCTAGCCCAGGCTCTGCCAGGTACACGCTGTGTGACTTGGAGTAAATCCAGGGCCCCAGCTGTCTTCTCAGTAAAGAAGAAAGGGAGACTGAAGCCCAGCCTATCTCAGGGGGTTATAGGAAAGACCCGGGGGCGAGGAAGATGTTCTCTGGGGGCCACGAAAGTTGAGGAGGAGACAGAAGCGTGAGGGGGTGGGGGCGCTGTTCACCTCTGTTGGCCATGGTGAAGATGGAGTCCTCGGGGATGCCCACGCCCAGGGCAACCAGCCTGAACTCCTCCAGCAGGTTTTCCCGAAGCTGCGGCTGCCGCCCTGCGAGTGGAAAGCAGAGAAGACACCTAGTACCGTCGAGCCCAGGGCTACCAGGACCTGAGGTTATTGTGCCCAGTGATTTTCGTTTAGGGGAGGTTAGGAACTATTGGCCCAGTTCGATCACTTCAATGCATTTATGCAAAGATCAGCTCCAGAAAAGGAAGGCATGTCCCTCCCAAGCCCCCACCCATGCCTCCTGAATCCTGGGTTCCTTTAAGGGCCTGAAGGCTTTGGAATTCTAGATATCAAAAGAAGAGGATTCTGCCTAAAATGGGAGATTGACCTCTACCTCTTCCAGAGAGAGTAAGTGTTCCCACCTTTCCTATAACTGAAGTTTTATCAGAAGGAAAAGGCAAAACTCCCTGTTCCTCCCCACTCCACTTTCCCTAAATCACAGGTCTCCTCCCATCCCCAGCTCCAGTGAGCTTCTCTAGTCCCAGGCCTTTACCATAGAGCTTGGCGGTAATAGTGGGTCCATGGTGGTGGCTGACTTTCTTGGTCAGAATAATGGCATACTCGTCATAGTTGGTGTGGACCACATAGGACTCTATGGTGATGTTCCATTCTGCATGGGAGATGCAGGAAGACAAAGGGCTCCAGGGTCAGAAGGCTCCTCTGGCCTGCGATCCTTCACCTAGTCACCCACACGTCCTCTAGTCAGCCATCCTGTCTACCCATCCCTTCCATTTACTCGTTTATCTCTTCACCCATCTCCACCGTAGAGTCATCATTCATTCACCCACCATCATTCCATCCGTCTTCTCCCTATATCAATCCACGAATGTATCCATTTTCCTCCCTCCCTCCCTCCCTCCATCCTTCTTTCCCTCCTTCCTTTCTTTTTTCCTCCATCCATTAAATCACCAATTTATCTAATAGATGATTCACTCACTTATCTGCCATCCACACATACGTATATTCATTTACCAAACATTTATTTATTCTCTCACTCATTTACCCATCCATCTACCCAGATATTCGTAGGATTCAACCCCTAACACAATTATTTGATTCAATAAACATTTGCTGGATAAATGAATAAATTCAATCCAAGTTCCTCTATCACTTAGCACCATGCACATGGTAGATGCGTCACAAATTTTTATCAGTTGATTGCAGATGCCTGACACGAAGACTGATGAAATCTTGCTCTTATCCTCACTCACACCGTCCCTCTAATTCTGGATGTGCATGTACGAGAGAGAGAGAGAGAAAGAGGGAGGGGGAGGAATTTGGAGGAAGGCTAGATGATGCCCCAGAAAAACAGGTGGAAAGGTTACAGGAGGAGAGAAAGCTGAGACACAGGAAAGAGAACTTCAGACATGTAAGAACCGAGCAAAGAAGAGGACGGTGGGTGTCTCCTTTGACTCAGCTCACTCACTGGCTTTGTGGTAGAGGAACCTTCCATCCGTGTCCGTTTTCTCGTAAATCCCAGAGATCTCCTCACAGACACCTCTCCTGGAAATGAACAAAATTTTTTACAAAAGGTAATTCTGGTGTAGGCCATGGTTCTGACCGCCCCCCACCCACCCACCTTCTCCTCCCAGGTCCTTCCCAAATGTCTTTTCTTTTTTTAATTTGGAAAGTAATATTTTCAAATATCTTGTTTAACCCTGACACCAGCCCAGGGAAACACCCATTTTACATATGAGGGGACAGATCCATGGGGACTAATGGGACTAATCCATGCCATCTCTCGGCATCTCTCGGCAAATCCAGTACTAAAAATCAGCTTCCTTGACCAAATCTGTACATTATCCTGATGCACTGGGAAGTCAGAGTGACGGGTTAATGCATTCATGTATTACTGCATCTCTCTGGCCCCAGACCCCTTATCTGTGAAATGAGGGTAATGATAGATAGTTTTTACCTCACCAGTTTTTACCTGGAAGGATCACATGTAAAGAGCTCAGAGTAAGCACCATGTACATCTTAGCTCTTACTGTTATGATGGTTATTATTTATTGAGCAGCGTCTATGTGCCAGGCACTGTGCTACATGCTGGGGATATGGAGGAGGGCGAGACAGACCCTGTCCCCATAAGCAGCTTAAGATTGAGTGGGACAGGTGAGCAGGCAAGAGGCGCCCTGAGAGCACAAAAGAAGGCATGTAACCTGGACCTGGGGGGTCAAGGAGGACTTCCTGCTTCCAGGAGGAAGGGACACAAAACCTAGGTCCTGAAGGATCCGTAGGAGTTAGCCCAGGGAAGAGGGAAAAGGTGTCCCCAGTAGAAGGAACACATGGCACAAAGACCAAGGGGTACAAGAGGATGAAGGATTCCAGAAACTGAAGGAAGGACCATATGGCTGGGTCACAGAGCACAGGGAGCGAGTGGGACCGGGAATGGTGCATGCTGGGAGGAGCCTGGAAGGCCAGGTCAATTGGGTTTTATTCCTGAGGGCAATAGGGAGGTGATATGGAAAGAACGACTTGAATGGAAGGTTTGAGATTAGAGGTGGGGAGAAATGAAGAGAGGCTGTTGTAGACAACCAGGAAAGGAAGGGAAGTGGCTAGGACTGAGGTTGGTGACGGGGAAACGGGGGAGAAGTGAACAAATTGGAGGCATTTCAGAAGAGAACAGACGAGGCTTGGTGATGGGTTGAATGGTCCATGGCAGCAGAAAGAAGAATTAAGGGTACTCCTCTCTGGTTTGGGTTCCCAGATTGGGTCCCTGGCAGACTAAAGTGCCCTTACTGAGCTAAGGGACGGGCCAGGAGCAAGAGCAGATTGAAAAGCAGGCATAGTGTTGGAGGCACTGTCGCTGAGGCGCAGCCGGGAGGATTAGAAAGGAGCCTGACTCGGCAGCAGACAGCGGAGGGCTCTCCAGCTCCGAGCCCAGGGCCCGGCTGGAAGGCGAGATCTGTAACTCTGCAGGACTCGGAGGTGACTGAAGCCAGGTGGGCTGCTGGTGGGCCCTGGGCCCTCTTGCCCCTCCTCCCCCACCCCCCAAGCTCACCGCCAACGAGTGCTGGTCGTGCTGATCTGGTTCTCCGTCGCTCCCGCTCTCAGCAGCAGTGTGCTCACGGCCATCCTGTCCTTGAACCTCGCCAGCCACGGGCACGTGGAGCCTATAGCCATGTGGAACCATTTCCCATAGAACTAGGAGGCAACCACAGCGCTGAGGGTCTGGATTTGCCTCAGACCTCGAAGGAGACTTGGCAGGTGTCTGCTCCCCTCCCTCCTCTGAATGACTGCTCCTTGTAAGTGATAACATCTTACAGATAATTGTAGGCCACACAGCTTCAAGGAAGGATGGAGCCCTCAGAACGGAGCTTCAGGCACCATGGCAAGCTTAGAAAGGAGGTGTTTAGGTGGGGTCCCACCTGCCTGGCAGAAGCCTTATTATGTTGTGATCTGAGGTTTCTGTCGGGCACTTGAATGGGGTCCAAATCCTTGTGCCCTAAAGTCATCACCAACTAGTGGTCCCCAAGAACTGGAGTTGGGGACAGGGTGCTCACCACCTCGCAAGCAGCCCATGGCCCCGTTAGAAAGTATCTCCTTTCCTTGAGTTGATCCAGGACAAGCCTCACCCCTCTTTCTCCTGACTGCACATCAGAGGGTTGAGACAGCCCCCAGTTCCCTGCAGAAGTCCAGTGAGCCCGAGCCCCTCCACCACTGCCGACCACCTCCAGGCCCCGCTCCTCACCACCCCTCCATCCATGGCTCCTCCTTGTCTCTGAAAGTAAGTAAAATCTACAGGACACCACGGCAAGGGGCTGAGAGCCCCCCATACCAATGTGCAGACTGAGCCCTGGGTGGACAAGTTTCTGTTCCAGGTCACCCAGTAATTCGGGCCAAGCTGGGCCTGGAAGGAAGTCCTGGGACTCCCCACACACAGCACCCATATTCCCACCAGCCCCGATCTCCAGCCTGCTTCTCGTCTCCCCGGAACCCCATGTGCCCACCCTGGGCCACCAGGCCTGTGAAGGCCAAGAACCCAGGACGGGCTAACAGAGATGCTGGGGAATGAGGTGAGTGGTTGAAGGGTGAGAACTGGGGGGAGTGGGCAGGAAGAGTCCTGAAAAGCTAGGCGTTGTGGGGGTGGGGGTAGGGTGGCCGCGGGAGTCAGCAGTCAGCACAAAGCCTCCTGCGTGGTGAGTTCTAATCAAAGCATGGGTTCCCCTTGGAACCTGAGAGGACAGGTTTGAATATGAGGGCATTTGACTCAGGATGTCAGACAAGAGTCCCACAGGATGGCAGGTGCATTGAGTTGTCACTTCAACAAGTCCCAGAAGGTCAGAGCAGCAAAAGCCTTTAGGGATCGCCCCCCATGGAGTTCCAGATGGGGAGAATGAGACCCTGAGGCAAGCAAGACTGGCCCCACGGCAAGGCCCAGCTGCTCAGACACTGCCCTCACCCGCCGAGAGGCCAGCCTTACCCTAGCGAGGTTGAAGTTCTCCTGCACTTGGATGTCATCCGGCAGTGTGGGCACAGGGTTGGCAGTCACCGCCAGGCAGGCGGTCAGTAGCAGCAGAGCCCCGAGACCCTGCATGGCTCTGGCTCCTCTACCTAGGTGGTCCCTCGCAGGCTCAGTCTGGGGACAGAGGAGCTCTCTGCCTGAGACAGCTGCAAACTGAAGCTGGGGAGGGGTCAGTGAGTTGTAGGTGACTTTGGTGTTTGCCCTGCTCGGACAGGACCAATCAGGGCCTCAAGGCCAGGTCTGATCGATCCCTTGTAGTGCCCTGGCTGGGGTCAGTGGTCCGAAGGGGCCAGGCTGTCTGTTTCAGAGTAGGAAGGGCCCAGATGCAGCCCAGGCTGCGTTCACCCCCAGAAAGGCTTCCTCAGAGACACTCACCTGTCATGGGAGTATGTGAGGATGCAGGGCACAGATATCCCTGCCCTATCCTGCTGGGTCATTGTGCCTACATCTCACACTCTTGTGAGTCAGGAGGATAAACCCGATTGGGCTCATTTCTCACATGAGAAAACTGAGGTGGGGGGAGAGGAAGTAACTTATCAGAGACCACAGGGAAGTCTATAATATCTTGCCCCTAGTGTTCCTTTTCTCACCACTTGTTTCCCATAGCCCCAGCAAATCAGAGTAGAAATAATGATGGTGATGATTATAATAACAGCTCCTGTTTACTGAGCACCTATTATGTGCCAGCTATGTTCTAGCACTTAAACACCTACCCACAACTGCCCCATAACCTAGGAGCTAGTTTCCCCCTTACAGACAGGGAACTGGAGTCTCCAAGAGGTAAATGACTTGCCCAGCATCTCACATGTGCTAAGTGGCATTGCTGGGGAAGGCAGTGTCTGCTGTGGTTGAGAACAAGGACTCAAGAGCCAGACTGCCTTCTGCACCACTCACCAGCTGTGTAGCCTCAGCAAGTGACTTTCTCTCTCTGTGCCTTGGTTTCCTTATCTGTAAATGGGGATACTACTAGGTCCATATCATTGCTGTGAGGGCTAAAGGAGTTAACACTTATAAAGCACGAGGACAGTATCTGGCACATAGTTAGAGCTGAATATGCTGGTGGCGGGTTGCACAGTGTCCCCCAAACTCCCATGCACCCGGAACCTCAGTATGTGACCTTATTTGCAGATGTAATTCGTTAAGATGAGGCCATCCTGGATGAGGGTGGGCCCTAAGTCCACAACTGGTGTCTTTCTAAGAGAAAGAGGAGGGAGATTCAGACAGAGACACAGGGACACACAGGGAAGATGGTCAGGTGAAGACAGAGGCAGAGTCCGGGGTAGGCAGCTGTAAGCCAGGGCCAAGGGCTGCTGGCAGCCACCAGAAGCCAGGAAGGGGCAAGGAAGGATTCTTCTCTAGAACCTTCAGCAGAGACGTGGCCATGCTGACAACTTGGGGTCAGACTTCTAACCTCCAGAATAAACTTCTGTTGTTTTAAGCCACCTAAGTTGTGCTACTTTGTTAATGGCAGCCTTGAGAAACTATACAGAATTCATTACGTTAAAAAATTTGAATGAAAACATTTTAAACCTAGGTCTATTTTTCTCCAAAACTCAAACTCCTGCCAGGGGTGCTGCAGGCTCTCTGTATGATGTGCTCCTCTGGCGGTCAGGGCCGCTGTCCTCACTTCTTCCCTGCTCTTGGCATAAAACATTCCAGACACATAGCAACCTCCCTGCTATGGCTGGGAGTGACCCCTTCAGACAGGTGGTTCCATAAGCAAGACCCCTGTTCATGTGAGAATCCATACTTCCCCCCACATAGTGGCACCAACAAACGGCATGTTGGAGCCCCTTAACGCACTTGTCTTCCATCAGTATCAGGAACAGAGAGTCTCTATTCATCATAATAAGTGAGCGTGTTTCCTTTGCTCCTGCATTGACATCTTGGCTACTGATGTCACCTCCTTTTTGCTTTGGCTGCCAGGAAGCTCAAAGTCATGTTACAGGTTTAATCACAGCAATCATGTTGACGTATCGGTATATTTTGGGGACAATTATCTTCCCTCTTGTTCAAAGTCTTTTACTGTTTGGTTAATGGTGGTAGTGAGGAGGCAGTGTGATTTAAAAGGAGGACTGAGGAGGAGACCCAGAAGCCCTGGCTTCTTGTTCTGTGTGACTTTGGGATGACTCTCTCTCTGAAGCCCACTTTCCTCATCTGGAAGATAAGCCCCCACTCTGTCTGCCAAGGGGTTCAGTGAGGCCATGTGTGTAACAGTCCACTGTTTTACCTGTGTGATAGACCTGGGAGAAACCAGGTCCAGGATAAGAATGAAAAAATAACAACGGTCATTAACAGGAACAGAGTCACCTATGAAGCTTGCTTACAGCGTAGCGTGAGGGCCCCTCTGATCTTCACAGCATTATTAGGATTGTCAACCCCACTGACTCATGGGAAGCCCAAGGCCCACAGCCTGAAGAACAATCTGGGCCTCTTTGGACAGGGCTGCTCATTCAGCCCCACAGCCTCTCCTGGGGGATGGGAGAGGCCAGACCAGGATGTTGATTTCTTCTCCTGCCTCCAGGGATGTTTGCTCTCTGAGATTATTAACCAGCACAAACAGAGGGAGCAAACTCTGCCAAGACCCACTGGACTTTGAGCTGCTTTTTAAAAATTAACCCCAGGAGGGACACCAAGATGCACAGCTGGCAGTGTGGTCAGGAGGGGCTGAGCCCTCTTCCCTCTCTGGACACTGGGGTGGCAGATGGAGGGTCTGAGCGCCCTGCCCCCTAGCGGACCCACGAACCCAGGAGTCCACAGGAACTGGCCAGGCTCTGGAATGATTTACAAGGGGAAGGGAAGGGCGTGCCCCTCACAGGAGGCCTCAGAGCCTGAGAGGTGCCCTGAGCAGTGGGGAAGAGAGGCCTTATTTTCACGAGAAAACTCAGGCTCCAGGAGGGAATGGGATTTGTTCAAGGCCATCCAGCGCGTAGCCAAGCTGGGGGCCCGACCAGCCTGACTTCCAACACCCCACTTCACCCCATCACGTGTTCATTCGTCCACTCATTCATTCAGCAAATACACACTGGGTGTGTGTCGGTGAGCACAGGATGGAGAACTTGACAGGACTCTCACCTCACTCCTGGTCAAGGCGGCACGAAGGAGGCGGGAGGAGATGACTAGACCGCCTGGCGACTGCAGGGATGTGGGAAGCGGAGGCCAGCGAGGGGAGTCTAACCCGAGGAGGGGGAGTTAGCTAGACAGTAGTGCATGGGGTGCATGGGGGGGTATTCCAGACAGAAGGGGTAGCACCTGCAAAGGCTTAGAGGAGGCTCTGAGAGGGAGAGAGACAGAAAGAAGTCCATTTGGAATACAAAAACCAACCGACCAAAACCATAGTTCTGGAGCTTGGGGGACAGAGGAGCATGGCAAGACGAGGCTGTGGGTGTGGCTGAAGCCTGGCAGTTGGCCCAGTACCAGGCCAAGGGGCTTGCTCATTGTCTGGGGTGTACGAGGAGCACTGGCCAGCTTTCAGAAGTGAGGGGCCATGCAGATTTGTAAGCAGGAGGAATCAATGAGGAGGCAGTGGAAGTGGGAAGGAAGCCCAAGGAAGCCACGCCCTAGGAGCGTTCCAAGGACACGGAAGGAGCTGGTGACTGGACCAGAAGGGACATCAAGGACATTGGGCAGAACTCAGACCAAAGGTCAAGGTTCGGGCCTTCCTCTGCTAATGGTAGAAGGGGATGGCAGAGGGACCTTCTTTCCCCACTGAGGAGTGTCCGGCTGTGGGCTTTGCCCCAAGTGCCCGACTGTGCCCCACTCCCTTGGACTTGGAGCCAAAGCCTGTCCGTTCGTGGCTGAGCTGGAGGTGGGGAGCACCCAGGACTCTATGACCAGCGATGGGAGAGAAGGTGTCCTCACTGCGCCGTGATTTCTAGGCTTTGGTTCTCATTCCCCACCCTTGTCTCAAAGAGTGAGGCCATTCAGAGACTTGGGTCTCAGTTCTTGTAACTTGCTGGGTCACCGTGGGGCAGTCCTTCCCTTTCTGGCCTTGCCTTCCTCATCGAGACCTCCAAACAGGGGTAATATAGTACTAACTCACTTGACAGAGCTTAAATAAGAACCAAATGAGGGACATTTGTGACAGTGCTCCCCAAGTGTACACACTGGAGGGACCGATGTCATCACAGACACTTAGCACAGCTTGTAGTACCAGGCCAGCTCCATAGAGGCTGCAGAAAGGCATGAGCACCCGTGTCCATTAGAGGGCAGCAGAGGACTTCTCGAAAGACCACGGGTTCCCTTACAGATCCATAGAACCGACCAGGGGCCAGAGGCTAAGGCGAAGGACCGCGGAACTGGCAAGGCCCATAGAACTGTTTTGACCAGAGGACTCCGTGCCGTAGCCTACTTAAAATGGTGAGTGTCAAACATCCAGCTTCTACCTTGCTTATCCCCACCCCAGCTACAGAGCTGGATGCTCAGGTGGGGCCTCTTTAAAAAGAGATCCCTGGGAGAGCCTCCCGGTGAGCCAGAATTGGGTACTGCTGCTATAGACGAAAGGTGGCTGCAATCTGAATAATCACCTAATTAAGGTGTGATGTGCCAGACCGCATGCTGAGCACGCCTCAAGCACGTCTTACTGAATCTTTCCATTAAGGTTCTATCATTTTACTACGATGGCAGTCATATTTTGCAGATGGGGAAACTGAGGCTGAGAGAGCAGGTGATGCAGTGTCAAATGGCACCCAGTGAGTAGCTCTGCATCTGTCTCCCTACCACCCAAGTCACAATGCTGACCTCTGAGCGCCTGTTCCTGATAAACAATAGGACCTTGGGCCCTGGATTTTCAGAGACCTGGGGCAGAGGGTGGGCTCTTCCCCTTCACCAACTCCTCACAGCTGGAGTCAGGCTTATGTGGGTCTGGATGTCCCTTCCCCAGTCAAGAGCATGCTCAGTGTCTGCCACCCTGAAATCTGACCCTTCTCTTCCTCCTTGGGGCTAGCACTGTGCTGGGCACATAGTAGCTGCTCAGTGAACACAGGCTAATTGACTGACTTTGAACTGTGAGGTCAGACCCTGATAAGGACAACCCAACTAGAAGACAGCTGAGAGAGACTGGGAGGTTGACCCCTCCCCAAGTCCTTAATAATAATCAGTGACTGAGTGACTGATACAATGAATGATGCCATTGAAAAAGCAAAGAGCCCTTGCTCCATGGTGGGTTTCCTTGTGTCATCGATTTTGAATTAGTCTGTGTATCTGGGAAGATTCTCAAGGCTTCATCTCCCAGAGGGATGGTTAAGCAGCTGACTTTGCACCCAGACAGACCTGGTTTCCAGTCATGGCCATGACCCCTTCCTGCCTATTTGATTTTAATTAAGTTACTCCCTCTCTCTGAACCTGAGTATTTTCCTCTGTTAAATGGGGTTAAAACAAGCTCAAAGGGGTGCAGAAGAATGAAATTATGAGAAGCATGTCATGTTCTTGGTCTTTGGAGAAAGCCTAGCAAACAAACAGTAAATGCTACCCCTGGGTGGCGGTGCCCTTGGGTATTGTCAATTTAGCTTCCTGATTGTGAGAGTGGGTGGCTGAGCCTGGAGAAGCAAAAAGTGAGACTTTGGAGCTGTGTTCTTGAGATCTGGCTGCCCAGGGGACAGAGCTTGTGGCCCAGGGTCTCATTCCCTTTGCACCCCTGAAGAAAGGGCTCCCAAAGGAATAAACTTCCAAAGGCGTGTCTGCATCCAGGAAGAGGACGCATGCATTTCCTGTTCTCGGGTTGGTCTCATCTGTCTATTAAAGCAGTACCTCCAGGGGCCAGCCTGACTCCTGGCTGACTGAGCTGACATCACCCAGTGTCCTGGGAGGGACTAAAATAGCTCTTTTCTGAAACCACAAGGCAAGCTAGACTCTTTGGCCTTTTTTTCAATGAAGACAAATGAATGTCTCCCAATCAGCTGCCCTGGAAGGGAAGCAGAAACTCTTCCCCAGCTCTTTCATTGGGTGAGAGTCCCAAATGGGCACTTCTGTCCCTGGAAGAATCCTTGAAGGAAGAAGTCAGCAGAGCTGGATGTCAACAAGTTTATGAGTCTGTATAACTGGAGTCTAGATATGAATGCAATTCCTCTCCTGTGAGTAAAGGAATGGTAGAATGTCTGTGTTGAGTATCCATTAGTAGCATTAAAAAACAGTAATAATAAGTAGCACTTATATAGCACTGACTGCATGCCAGGCCCTGTCCTAAATAGTTTATATGGATCCACTTTTTCAATTTTCACATCATCCCCTATGAGTGCATATTAACCTCTCACAGGGTAAACCAAACTTATCCCTATTTTGCAGAGGAGGAGACAGAGGTTCAGAGACCTTAACTACCTTGCCCAAGCTCCCATAGCTATATGCTGGGCAGGCTGAGAGAGGGAGTGAGTATGCCCAAGATTCTGTAGCCTGGATTTCACCCAGATCTCCACCCAGGGCCTCATCCACCACGCAAGGGCTAGGCCGTAGGGGTTCATTTCTAATCCTCTTGTTTCCAGCACAAGCTTCCCAGAATCCTGCTTTACTGGGTAGTTTGTAAAGAATTCCTTTATCTTTGGGGTTGGTGAGGGTTCCTCTGGGGACGGAAAAGACCTTGAGAAGTCCCTTCTTCTGCTTCATCAAAGACCTCTGCAGGGCTTGGCTTTGCTGGGTTGTGCTGGGCTTGCATGGAGATTGATTTCTTCAGGGAGGCTGCTCCATGGGCTCAGAGGTTCCTGAGCTGGACAGAAACTGCTCCTCTATTTGCCCTTCCTCTGTGGTCCTACTGGGTGGCACTTGACCCTGTGGTTGAGAACATGTATTTAGGAGCCAGATGACTCCAGTATAAATCCCACTTCTGCCCTCTTCTAACTGAATAACCTTGGAAAATTCCAGAACCTCTTCTTGCCTTGGTTTCCTAGCTGCAACATGAAGATTATAGTAGTACTTACGTCACAGAGTTGTTATGATAACCTTATACATGGCAAATACTGGGAACAATGCTTGGCACCACATAAATTTGATAATTATCATTTATTCCATTGCTAGCAGTCGTCACTTTTATAGTCCTCCCCCCCCACCCCCCCCGATTGTCTGGAAGCTTGTTGGGAACTGGTCAGGCTAGTGTCCTCCATGCCTAGTCCAGCAGGCCTGGCCTTCAGGTAGGGACTTAGTAAATGCGTGGTGGGTGAGAGACGGCATGATCAGAGCCATGAACTAAGTAAAGGTTCTTATGAAAGACCCCTCTGCCCAACTTCCTTGAAGGCCAGCCCATGTAGATGGGCTAGGAGCTTGTCTAGCTCACATAGTAGGGCTATCGTAGCATGTTTAGAACCCGGGTCTCCTGACTCCAGTCCTGGTCTCCAACTACAGCACGAACCAGCCTCCAAGTTCCAGTAGCTTCTGCTCCTTATTTCATAGCAAGACCACCCCTACCTGCCCCACCTGTCCTCACCTATTGGTTTGCTTAAAATAAAGGAAGATGAGTTTTTGGAAGCTCGGTAAGAAGATGGAAATGGAAAAAATCCTTTAAAAGAACACAAAATACCCTTCAAAGCAGTTGAAATGACCCTGTTGTGTATAACATTAAATAAGTATGAATTGGGGGCAAATGTGTCACTAGACAAAGGGAAGAAAGACCCTGAGTGAGAGAAAGCCAGGCACATCTGGGTGTGCGAGAAGGCTGATGTGGCCAAAGCAGACAGAGAGACGGGAGCAGGATGTTCTTGGCAGAAGGATCTTCACAAACTTGCACATTGACTTGACCCATTGGGAGTCTATCGCGGGGCTGGTTGCCCAGATGAGACCTCATAGCCTTTTAAAAGCAAGTATCCCCAGGAGTGCCCTTCCTGAAGCTTGTGCTGCCCTACAATCCATCGTGCATTGGCTAGGAGTTGGGATCCCCAAGGGTCTGGAAAACTCAAACAGGGTTCTAGACATACAGCTTACTCACTCCGTAGACTTGTCAGCATCCTAGAAGCTACGGATGACCCTTCTGAGCTCTGGTGAACATCCCCACTCCCTGCCGAAGATCCCAGATAATCCCTCCCAACTTCTATACAATGTTTTAAATTTTCAGAGATCTTTTAGGGACTTGGGATTCTGGGAAATCCCTCAGGTATTTCAGGATTTCCAAGTGCTGCCGCCAATTCTAATGTTCTGAGGTACCAGAGACAATGTTCTAAGTTTGACTGTTCTGGAGTGCTACCTTATTTCATGGGGCCAAAGAAGTGCCCCCAAATTCCAGCATTCTGGGGAACGCCCATACCTTTCAGGGTTCCAGAAGTGTCCTCTGCAATTCACTAGTTCTCAGTAACGACCCCTGGATGTGGAGACGTGTTACAGGGTCCTAGGGAATTGCTCTGGTGCTCATGGATTCTGGACCAGCAGCAGTTCTAGAGTGAGGTTGCTGCCTGGGAGATGGACACACAGCTCGTGAGATGGGAGCTGAGACCTAGCCCCTTAAGCCCCGTGTCTGTCTCTGGGAAAGTAAGTGGGGGCTTGCTGAGGTGGAACGAAGGAACTGGAAAATTGTGGCTGGCTCCAGTGGGAGAAGGGATCATCCAAACACAAATGAACCAGCAACAGCCGGGGTCCCCCTGGGTGGTCCCTGTTCAACCTCCCAAGGCAGCGAAGGAAAGTCTCACGCTCAGAGCCAGGAGTCACCCCTGCTGGAAGCTGCAGACCTCCCAGTAAACACAGGGCCATCATGCAGTGAGTGAGATCAGGGCTCTGGCAGGGCAGGAACCCAGGCTCCAACCTGCAGCGCCACCCAAGCTGAAGTGGCCTCAAGATTACCTAGAGTAGAGAAGTGACTTTATGGCACGAATCAGGCTCACCCTCCTCCCTCCTTCAGGTCTCTGTACTGGTGTCATCTGCATGAGACCTTCCCTGTCCCCGATTTAGAACTGCACCTGCACTGGCAGATGGACCTCCCCAGTGTATTTTGCTCTGTGGAATTTATCACTATCTGACTTCCCACGTATTTTATCCACTTTCTTGCTTTTTGTCTGTCTTCCACAAGGGAAAGGATGTTTCTGCTGTCTTCAGTGCTGGCTCAAAGTGGGTTCTCAAAAAATATGTGTTGAATTTTTTTTTTTTTTAAACCCAGATTGTTGATTCCATCTAATTGTCATGTTGACTACAAGTTGCTTTTGGCAACTCATCTGCAACAGCCAAAACCTCGTGCTATTGTCTTTCCATATATCAGTGGGGTCAATCCTTGTGGCCATCCTGTGAGGGGCTATCATTGTGTCCACTCTGCTGGTAAGGCCACTCAGGCTCAGATCAGTTAAGTTACTTGCCCAGGATCACTCACAGATAAGTGATAATGCTGGTATTTGAACTTGTGTGGTCCAGCTGCCTGTGGTGTCTCCCATTGCCCCACATCCCTGGGCTCTGCCTCTGTGGACATTGGCTATCCACTGTCACCACTGTTAAACACCCTGATGCTCAGTCACAAGCCTTGCCTTTCAGCTGGGGGCTCCAACCTGGCCACCCATTTCAGGGACCTGTCCTGCAGAGAGAATCTCAGTCAGAGGCTCTGCATTGGGGAAGGCTCAGAGAGGCCAAGTAACCTTCCCCAAGTCACACAGCATGCTCAGGTTTAACTGTGATGCACCTTGTCTTTATCTGTGGGTCCTCACTCCTCTGGGGATAGGAGGGCATAATTAGGAAACATCCCCAGGGCTATTTTCTAGTGTGGCGGGTAGGAAAGCACTAGGCCTTTTCTTGCTTGGGCTTGCACTGGGCAGTGGGGTGGGAGCAACGGGACTTGATTTCCTCAGGCCAGGCCTGTGAGGAAGTCTGAGCTGTTCCAATGATGACTGCGACTCCCTCCCCATAGGCATCTCCAGGCTCCCTGCTCCTCCCAGTGCTCCCAAGCCCGTGACCGAGGGTGGCCTGCTCAGGGCAGAGCCCAGGGTCCAAGTCTCAGCAGATTCCAACCTGAGGCCTGGCTCAGGTACTTTCGGTTGAAGAACTTTATCACCTCCCCACACTGGTCATTTTACTGGTCCTCCTGCCACCAGCTCACCCTCACCCATCAGCCCACCTGCCACAGTGGCTGGTGTGAGCTAAATGCAAATCTAAGGTGGTGACTTATCAAGACCCCTCTGCAGCTCCCCTTTGCCCTCAGAACAAGCCCAAAGTCCGGATGTGGCCCACAAGGCCATGCACTTCCACCTCTGGAACCTCAAGGTGCCCGGGCCTTTGCTCCACAGCCCTCCACCTGCCTGGGCCAGCTGCTGTTCACCTTCTGAGCCTTAGTCATAGCTCTTTGTCAAACCTTCCCTTCAACAATTGCCAATTGGGGAATCTCCTCTGCAACTCTGGTACTCTGGCTTCTCCTTCAAAGCACATGTGTGAGGTTGTAAATGTCTGTTTGTGTCCCCCACCAAAGTGTGAGCTCCCTGGGCAAAGCCGGCTTGTTCCTTGCCAGTCTTTCCATCACCTTGATATGCCGTTGGTACCAGTGGCGTTTTTGAATGAGTAAATGTATGAACTAACAAGGGAATGAGCCATCTGGGACTCAAGTTTCTCTAACTACAAAATGGGAAAGTTAGGTTAGCCTTGTGGTTCTTTTTGTAATGAGAGCTTTCAAGGGCACCCCCAATTTCTCATGTCACATCTGGACTTTGCCTTAATTATAGACCGTCTGCAGCCTACTGGGCACTGTACCCGGAATCCTGAGATTCCTCACCTCCCTGATCCTCATCAGAGCTCAACGGGACAGGGAGCCATGTCCCCAATTAACTGACTGAAACCAGAAAGTGGTCTGGGGAGGGTGCCAAGGCTTGCCCAGGGTCTCGGAGCAGGTCTGTGACATCAGAACTTGGGGCTCATGCTCCTTCCAGCGCAAGGCCACATGAAGCTGGCACGGAGAAGCATGCCCCTCAGTCTACCACCTGCCCAGGTGGAGGCCAAATCAATTTTCTTTAGGTCTCCTTCCTGGAGCTGCTCAGCATTCGTTTTCCCCATGATGTCCCAGCGGCACAGAATTGTTGCTCAATTAAAATGCATGTAATACATGAAAGGAGATAGAAACCTGGAATATTCCTGATCAGAAGGGGACACACACTTCTGCCAAGAGTCCTTGCCTGCTCTTCCTCACAGTCGCCCAAGAACTCCCTCCCTCTGGGATGTCCCCATGGGAAGTGACAACTGAAGGATACGATGAAGCAGACTTGGAACTGAGGCCTCTTTATTGGTATGCATCTTTCATCACATGCTACCTGGTTTCTCCTGAACCCAGTCTCATTGCTCGTTGTCTGGGGTGGCACCCTCCCTTTGCTCCCTAAACCTGCCCTCCAGCCTTCACCTCCTGGCCCCCAGGAACTGTCCTTGCCCAGCTAGACTGTAGAATGGACCAGCAGTTGCTACCGTCATTTAATAGATGAGGAGACTGAAGCTTCAGAGCCAAGAGCCCAGCCCAAGATCACATGGTGGTCTCTGGGCTTCCATTTTGTTCTCAGCAGGGTGGGAGGACTCGGCTAGGGTTCTGTGTGCTCTCACGGGGGGGCGGCTGGCTCCGGCCACGTCGCAGGGAGCTGCTGATCTGGTCCCTGAGGGCCTCCAGTCTCCGGGCCAGGTTTGGAACTGTGGTCCCGCCTGAGGGACATGGTGAGACTTAAGGACTGCACTATCCTGGGCTCATCAGGTCCCAACATCCCCTGGGGAAGCCTCCGGTGGGACCCCTTTGCCCCTGCCTCCCACATACACCACAGGCTCTGGTATACATGTGGGCATGAAGGTGACCCTAGGAAGAGAATTCCAAGTTTGGAAACTAGAAAGGTCTTAGGAACTACTTACTCAACACCTGATTCAGAAATGGAAAGACTAAGGTCTGGAAAGAGTGGATTCTGGCCTAAGATCACAGAAAACACCAGGGGCTCCTCCCTCTTTCCCTTCTTCACCTCTCAGCACTGGCGACGTGTTCGGGGGCCCCATGGGCAGGGGCGGTGCAGAAGGTACCACCTCCTCCTCCGTAAGTATCTCTGCCAGGACTCGGGTCTGAGTCCAGTCGCTGTGACTCCTGGGCCAGGGTGAGTCAGGTGGTGGAGGTGAGCCTTCGAGTGTCCAGGCCTCCTCCTCCCCCTCCCCAGTTTTCCAGGCCTGGGCCCACCTTTCTCTTGGGCACTTGGCAGAGCCAGGGCTGCTTGGGGGTCCCCAGGGAGGGGGCCGGGCAGACAGGGTCACGCCATCTGGGGCCTTAGGGCCAAACACCTGCAGGAAAGACCAGAGCTGACATTGGATGACCTCAGTCCTCTCTGTGCCCCACTTCCCTGGGGCCCCAGGAATGTCAGATGGACATAAAGGGGCGGGGTATTGGTCACTTTTTCTGTGGGCGGCAGGTGGCCCTGGTAATGTACGCTCTGGAGACTAGGAACGCCCTGAGGGCAGGGACCTTGTCCGGTCTGTATCAAAGAGCGTAGGGGAGTCCGTGAGCGAGTGAGCGGCACATGAATGAGCAATGCACACGTGAGTAGTATCTAAGTGAGGGAATCAGTAACCAAGTGGCAGAGTGAGTTCCCAAACGAAGGCAGGGTGGGGAGGAGCAGGAGGCGAGGTAAAGAGTGATTCCAACCCTGAGCAGGAGCCCAAAGCCAACCACTTGCCCCCATGACCCAGCCTGGGACCCTGGAGGCCCTGGAGCTCTGGAGCCTCCTGAACTGACCCCCTAGATCAAGGTCTCCAGCTTGCCTCGACTTCCTCACCCCTGCTTTGGTCTTTCCTACCTGGGGCAGGTGGAGCTCCCTCCGTGGGCAGGCCCAGTGGGCCAGCGGTGCACGGCACAGAGGACAGAGGTGGCAGCAGGGGCAGGAGCACAGGGGTGGCAAGGCCTGCAAGAGGGCATGTCAGAGGCTCTCTGTTGTCCCTGCCCCTTGGCCCCCATTCAGGCTGGGTAGAGACTCACATGGCAGGAGGAAGCTGGCACCATCACACAGGAACATGGTGGGGCGGGGCTGAGGCCGGGCCGGTGGAGGTAGCAGGCAGAGAGGAGGCGCCTGGGAAGAACAGTGGAGTCTGTGCTTGTAGCCCTCAACCCCACCACCAGGCTGGCCCCCACATCCCGTTTTAACGAACACTTCTGGGGCACTGACTGCGTGCCAGGCACTGTTTGCAATGCTTTTCTCTGTGAATTCATTTGATCTGATCTTTAAAACAAGCCTGTAAGGTGAGCACTGTATCATCTCCATTTTACAGATGAGGAAACCCAGGCCGTGAGAGATTCCATGACTCACCCAAGGTCACACAGTGAGTAGGTGGCAGAGCTGGATTTGAACCCAGGTGGTCTCGACCCAGAGGTCAGACTCTTAACCATTCCATTAACGAACCCCTTCCCCACCTGCCCGCTGTCCCAACGCCTGTCTCTGGGCTGGCGGCCGTACTCACTGCTCCAGCTCGCGGACCTGCTGGGCCAGGACACGCTGTTCATCCCGGGCCAGGTCCCGGCTACTCTGCAGCTGGCTCTTTTCTCTCCTGGGAAGAACAGATTCCAGGACAGGGACGGGAAGCAGGGCTGGTGGGGGTACCAGTCAGCCCCGCATTGCCCTGTAGTATGAACCCCAGCAGGCAGATGGGGCCAGAGGAAGTCAGGGACCGGGGAGGCAGCTTGGCGGCGGCAGCCCAGCAGTGAGGGGCAGGCCCCGAGTCCGCGGCTGGGCCCTACCTGAGCCTCTCGTTCTCCAGCAGGAACTCCTGGAGCATGCCGTAGAGGTTCTGCTGCGCCCAGGCCGCTCGGGTGCCACTGAATCCGGAGACTGCAGGGAAGGGGGCGACGGCTGGATCCACAGAAGCCCAGACATCCCGCCGCACCCCCAGGGAGCTCGTACCCTTGAGGTCCATCTGGCCCAGCTGGGACCGTAGAAGACGGTTCTCCTCCTGGAGCTGCAATATCTCAGTCTCCAAACACTGGGGCTGCTTTGCCAAAGGGGACTGCAGAGAGAGGGGCCCAGCGCTGCCGTTTTTGGTTGTGCAACAAGGGCTTCCAGGAGTGAGGAGTGACGAGAGCCTCACCACCAGCCCATGCTTCACCCACCAGCCCTGCGCCCTGGCGCAGGCTACATCCACCTGGAGGGGGCACCTTGTGCTAGTTGCATCAAAGTGCCTACGGCCTCACCTCAGCTGCATGCCTGCAGGGCCCACTCCAAGCTGGACCCTGCTCCAAGTTCAACCCAAACGCAGTTCTGTTCAAACCTCAGTTCAGAGTCGGACCCCAAACAAGGCTCCACGTCAGACCCCACCTCAACTCAAACTTAATCATGATACCAGCTGGGATCCAGACAAGACCCTGAATCATATCCCAAATCAGATTCCAACCTTAGACCTGCCATGACTCTGCCCATGACCCTGACCCCACCCCATTATCAGGATTTCAGCTCTAACCCTAACTCAGACTCTATCCCAGATTTCAACCATGACACCAACTCAGGCTCCAACTACTGTCTGGCCCAACCATTGCCTCTGCTGTCCCTACCATTGCCTCTGCTGTCCCTCTGCCTGTGTCTCCCCCCATTCACCTTGGGGGCCGGTGGCCGAGTGACGACCCTCTGAGCTCGGCTGGCGTATCGCAGGGTGCTCAGAGTCTCAGGAAGGCACTGGGCAGAGGGGGACACGCAGGCCACCTGGGGAGGAGGATCCTGAGCTTTCCTCTCTGGGAGCCCCTTCCTCAGGCCCCACTCTTCCCTGCCAGCACCCCTCGGGTACCATGAGAGTGACCCCGCGCCCCCCCAATGAGTCTGCCAGCAGCTTGGTGAGCTTGCTGTCTCGAAAGGGGATGTGGCTTTGCTTCCGCCGTGGGTCCAGCAGCAGGGAGATGCAGTGACCTGGGAGAGGAGAGCAAGGCCCAGCAAGGTCACACCCCTGGCCCAAAGATACACGGCTGGTCTGTGCAGAGCAGGTTACCTCCACCCACACCCCCAATGCCCAACAAAGGGCACGGCGCTCAAGAGGGGCTCTGGAAATGTCTGACAAGTGGGCTGAATGAAGAGGAGCTCCCTGAGCATCTCCCCATGCACGGCCTCTGGGGTAGAGGTGGGAAGACAGGTCAGGCCCCTTCCCCTCACTGAGCCTCAGCCTTCCCACCTGCACAAGGGACAGGCTGATTGTCTGTGGGCTCATCCTCTGCACTTGAGTGTGTCTACCTCTGAAGTTAGAATGTAGCTTTACTCTTGTAGAATAAAGTTTATGAGATTTCTAGACTCATCAACAAGGTTCTAAGAGGGGAGGCACAAGCCAGCCGCAAGCTGAGGCCAGAAGGAGGCCTGTGGCTCCCGGCTCACAGCTCTCATGCACTACGACCCCTCTGGTCCCATTACTCTTCTTATTCTCTCCCCCCATCCCCACTTCATGGACAGCTACAGCTCAGGCAAGAGAAGGGGCTCAGGAAGCCGGACCCGGACCCCAGGCCTCACCCAGGGCCAGCAGGCTGCGGTTGATGCTGTTGGCCTCGAGCATCAGTTCCCCATGGGACCCTGTGGCCGCCACCTTCTCACTGCCAGCCAGGTCTACAAAGCACAGCTTCCCACCAACAGGGTGTTCCCCAGGATCCACAGGAGGCATCTGCTGGGACTGGGGGATCAGGGCTTGATGAGGACCTGGTTTCCACCATGACTTCCTGTGCACACCCACGTAGTTTACGCATGCAGAGGCGGACCCTGGGCCAGCTCCTTCCCCGCGGTGGGCGCTCACAGTTTGGCGGCTGATATAGAGTGTGAGCAGGGCATGGCTGCGGCTGGAAGCCTGGTTCAGGGTGTGAGCCGAGCTCCTTCGACGGCTAAGACCTGGAGGGAAAAGCGACAGGAGCTGGTGGCAAGAGCAGGCGGTCACCAGGGACGGAAAAGGGGCAGAGGCATCCTGGTGAGGGAGGGCCCAGCTGGTGCAAGGCACAGCAGAAAGAATGTGACATGGGGTCTGCCTCTCGCACCAACAAGTGTGTGGCAGGGGGAGCCAGAAAGAAATGAGCAGAAGAATGTCAGTCTGATTTACATTCGATAAACATCCCTCATAGTGCTGTCTGGAAGGAGGGAGAGGGAGCAGAGAGATCAGCTGGCATAACGCCGGGCTGGGCAAGAGCCCAGATTCTCAATATCCCCAATACCTGTCACAGGGTGGGTGCTCAATAAATATTGGATGAATTAATAAGACTGGAACAGAGGAGCCCTATAAGCTAGGCTGAGAGTGATGACCTTGGCCCTCAGGACACTGGAAAGCTCTGCAGGGTCTAGAGGGGGAAAGGGCTGTGGTTTACTGCACGGAAAAGCACAGATGGGAAGTGGGGAGCCATGAGGTGGAAAGACCTCTCTATGGAGCAAAAAAGAGGCCTGACTGAGGCAGAGGTTCTGGGCTCGAAAGAGGGGTGGGCCCAGAAAGAGTGTGGAAGGCAGAAGCAGCAGCTCTGGGGGACCATCCTGGTGCAGCGTCTGCATTGTTGTTTTGCTGGCTCTGACCTCGCACAAGCTCCAGCTAGGGTCCCGGAGTGCATTCAGTGAACAGTAGAGGGACGGGCTTCCCTGTACCCCAAAGCTCCCCTGAAGTTGGACGCACCCATTTGCAGAAGTTCCATCAGGGCCCCCAGACTCCCAAACTCCACCACCCGCAGCTGCTCCACATAGAAGCCCCGGGTCTTGTTCCAGCGAACAGGGAGAGGCCGGGGAGACCCCAGGCTCAGCAAGTCCCGGACCTGGGAGATGAGGGTGGAGGGTGAGAGAAGGGGCCCCAAGTCCACCCACGCCCAGACCTTACCGACAATAGTACCCCCATCTATGCTGCGCCTGACCCAAGCTCCTTGGGAAGGAAGGCTTCCATTGAATTGCGCGGTCTCCATTCATGCCAGTCGCCCACCTGCTCATTGTAGATCTCTAGATAGGAGGCGCGGAGAATGACAGGGGCACCCAGGTGCTGCACACGGTCTAACAGCCAGGTGAAGGTCCTCTGCATGATGCCAGCCAGGCTGGGCGGGACGGACACCCCCTCTCCCTGGGGGTGGAAGCATTGCCACAGTAATAACTACCTTTTCCAGCGCCCTTGGTTACTATGTCCCTAGAACAACGCCATGTTCCCATATAACATCTTTAATTCTCAGTCTATCACTTCCGTTTTACAGATGAGAACTAGTCAGTAAAAGGACAAGTCCCTTCACCTCGCTGGGCTTCAGACTCCCTGTCTGCAAACGCACGGGCTGAGCTACACTGTTCAAAGCCCTTCCCACCGGGCGTTGTCCGCGCCTTCGGTAGCTCCCCACTGACGTGACATTGGGGGGGCTCTTCTTGCGCTCAACCCACCTGGGGAGGAGGCCCTGTCAGGGTGTAGGTCTTCCCGGAGCCGGTCTGGCCGAAGGTGAAGACGGTGCAGGAGAAGCTGCGGGAGGCAACGGTATGCGGCTGGATCCGGGCAGCCGGAGGGGTGCGGCGCGTGGGGGAACGGGGGTGCGTCGGGGCGGTGCAGGGCTGCGGAGCACCCCCAGGGCCTCACTCACCCGCGCAACGCCAGCTCCCCGAGTCGCCGCACGCCGCACGCCCGGAACACATCCTCCTGCGTGCGCGCCCCGTCCAGCACCGCCCCGAAGCGGAACGCCACTTCGGGGCCCCCGCCCGGGGGGCTCACCTGAGGGAGGGGGCAGTGGAGCAGGGGGCGTGGCCCAAGGAGGGCGGGGCCTGAACATAGTTTCCTGGGGGTAGGGATGAGGCGCTCTCCCGTAGGTTTTAGGGGCTGGGGTGCGGGGCGGGGGTGGGAGGGGTTCCTCACCTGCAGAGTCCTGGTCCCTGTGCAGTGCAGCACGCTCTGTTCCCCTCGACGCAACTCGGCAGCGCTCATGGGACGCACCCTGGGGGTCCAACGGGACGGTGGATGGTCCATCCCGATGCCTCCATCGGTCCCTTCCTCTCTCTGGGCACATCTTAGCTAACCCACACCCACCTGAGCACCACTTGGATGGGCGTTTCCGGCCCCTCAGGCCCCTGCTCCAGGCTCCGCGCGGGGTCCCTGTGGCAGCAAGGGGAGTTAAACCATCCCTGTACCCAGCGGCTCCTCCAACCTCCCAGAATCTCTGCTTACCCATCGGGGGATCCGCGTTCCTCCATATCCTGCTTTGCTCACAGAGTTAGCTCTTCCCGAGTCTTGTTCCTTTTCTTTCCGGCTGCCCTCCCTTTTCCACCACACGGGGACTGGCTATACACTCCCTACATCCCCACGCCCATCCCCCCTTCCCAGGCAGTCATCCATCCGGAAAGGCTTGGGCCTGCCCAGGGCCCGCTAGTTAAAGATTTACCTACCCTCACCTCTCGTGGAGAAAGTCTTTCCCAAGCTCGGGACCCCTAGCTAGGGGGTTCTGGAGTCTGAAGATCCCTTGCTCTTACCCACTCCCATCAGGAGGGACCACGTAGACCAGTCTCCTCTGTGTA
The DNA here is from genome assembly GCF_987537825.1 of Furipterus horrens. Lineage (NCBI taxonomy): Eukaryota > Metazoa > Chordata > Mammalia > Chiroptera > Furipteridae > Furipterus > Furipterus horrens. The sequence continues at coordinate 187,813,553 of NW_028327174.1, forward strand.
CAGATGAGGATACTGAGGCAGGAATTGGAAGGGCAAACAGGAAGCCTGAGCAGAGCATGGACCAGGCTCTCCCTACTCCCTCCACATACTTCTCCAGTTTTGTGATCTTCCTCTCCCCTTCCCCCGTCCCTAGCAGCTCCAGCTTCTTTGAATCCCGGGGCTTTAGGGGTGGGAGGGACCAGGTCTCAGCTCTAGGAAGACAGGACTGGATTAAGTTCTTGACTGAGTTGACAGAAGGCCCCAAAGTGCCTGGTTAAACATTGGGCCACCTGTTTCTCCAATACCAAGGCTGACCCAAGGCCAGGACTATTGTTTAACTCTCTCCTGGTCTGGCTTATGAAACCCGCAAAGGTGTCGGTGAGTGTTCTGAGCGCTGGGCAGAGGAATCCTGTAGTCTTGCTAGGGAGTTAGGTAAGTACAATCTAGTGTGCAGGGGCTTTGGGGGTAGTTCAGAGGCCTGTAAGGGCAGGGAGGTGAGGGTCGCTGGTGAGTGGTTATATGGCTTTCTAGCAGGAAGGATCTAATAGGGAGGGTAAGGTTGAGCAAAGAGGGACTTGTCCCTGGCTCTGCCACTAACATACCTGAGTCCCTGGGGCAAGTCATTTCCCTTTTCTTAACCTGTTTCCTTCCTGTAAAAAGAGATTTATGATTTTGCGTAGTTGTTCTGAGTTTTCTTTTCTTTTTTTCTTTTTAAAATGTTTTATTTATTTATTTCTAGAGAGAGGGGAAGGGAAGGAGAAAGAGAGGGAAAGAAACATCAATGTATGGTTGCCTCTCACACACCCAGTTGGGGACATGCCTTGAAACCTGGGCATGTGCCCTGACTGGGAATCAAACCGGCGACCTTTTGGTTCACAGGCCGGCACTCAATCCACTGAGGCACACCTGCCAGGACTGTTCTGAAATTTCAACGAGACAAGGTACAGAAAGGCAGTCCCTGACATACAATGGTTCAGCTTAGGATTTTTTTACTTTATGATAGTGCAAAAGCAATAAGCACTCAGTAGAAACCATACTTTGAATTTTGCATTCTAATCTTTTCCCAGACTAGTGATATGCAGTAGGATTCTTTCTCATGATGTTGGGCAGCAGCAGTGAGTGGAGTTCCCAGTCAGCCAAAGGATCACAAGGGTATACAACCGATAGTCTGTGTGTAGTATTAAATAACCTGGCTGGTTTGGCTCAGTGGATTGAGCGTCGGCCTGCGAGCTAAGTGTCGCTGGTTCGATCTTCCAGTCAGGGCACATCAGAGAAGGAAAACTCTGACTCCAAAAAACCTCCGCTGCCTTGCGGCATACCTCTTCAGGGGAAAGGCTAAGGGAGTAAACCCCGACAGAAAATCCGGAGCCGGAGTCCCTAAGGCGGTTTGACGTTGTAGTCAACACCGGCAACTCCTGCGGCGCACCTGAAGCCAAGCTGTATTGACTCCGTCTTTCCCTTGGATCCTTCAGCTGCGAAGAGAGGGGGGGTCTGCTGCATGGGCAACAGCAGACCCTCCATATCACCCTGCCCAGGCTCTGTAGCTTCAGCTTCACTGGAGAGGACACTCCAGCGTCATCGTAAGATGTCGATTCAACATGGGAGGAGACAGATACCATGTCACTCCCGAGTCGGACTGCACAACCATTCTCGGCGGTGCAGATAGACTCTTAAGAAGCTACACCATCGTCTCTCGAGACGGACGGCTGCCGACGACGACGATATTTTCAACTTACTATGAGTTTATTGGGCTACAACTCTACCATAAGTCTAAGAGTTTGTACTTGAAAGTGATTCATAAATTGTAAAGATTTCTCTAAAAGCCAAAATAAAGCCCTGACCTGTGTGGTTCAGTGTGTTGGGCATCATCCCACACACCAAAAGGTTGCCGGTTTGGTTCCCGGTCAGGGCACCTGCCTGCGTTGTGGGCCAGGCCCCCAGTTACTCTAGACGGATGATTCTCTCACACATTGATGTTTCTCTCCTTCTCTTTCTCCCTCCCTTCCCCTTTCTCTAAAAATAAATAAATAATATCTTTTTTTTTTAAGGCAAAATAAAAATCCCTAGATGTTCTGCAAAATTCCTTTCACCTCTGAAGTTCCTTAATCTGTTATATATTTTTTAATCCTAGGACAAGAATTACTACTCCCGTTTTTCAGATGAAAAAAACAACAAGAAAACAGGTAGGCAGGGGAGGCTGTCTATGGAGAAAGCACCTGCGCATGGAAGAACTGAGGGGTATGAACCGGAAGTCTGAGCTCTAAGTCCTGGTGCTGTCTGCGATGACAGGCTGCCTCTTTCAGTTGTGAACGCAGTAAGCAAAGAGTTGCTACTTCAAATGCCCTTAAAAGGGTTAAGGACTATCAGGCATTCCCATCTCAGTGTGCGTTGGTTTAATCAGGTTGCTGTCCACCTCCAAGGGCACTGAGAGGAGCCACGCCAGAGGGATTTTGAGAAAAGTGTGGAGACAAGATATGTGCATGTTGGGGTGTGATGGGCTGTTTGTAGGGACTTTTGCACCAGGCTTCCAGCCTGCGTCAGAATGTGTACAATACTGGATGTTCTGAGCCTGTCCTCTATTCCAAGATTGCACCCTTTAGTCAAGAACAGCAGGTGCCCCATGGAGGGACAGAGGGAAGGGGCATTTGGGGAAACTCAGAATTTAGAAGCTGGCTGGACCCTGCAGGGCTGCATCCCCAGGCCTCGCTAGAGGGCAGCAGAGCACCGCGCCACCATGGGCTGGGGCTCATCACAAAGGAGGCTTTGTCAAGCGCAGCCACGCTCTTCCCATCCATTTTTTTCTGAGCTTGGGCACTGTGCAGGGGCTAACCAGTCTGATGTTGTGGAGAGGGATGAGCAAGCCTTCAAGTAATGCTCCTTGAGGGAGTGAATAAAAGCAACGTTGAGCAATTAGGGGACCCTCCCATACACGCTCCTGCTCCTGAGTCCAACCCCTTCAATCCGCTCCTCCCTTCAATCCAGCCATTCTCCCTGGGAAAATCCTGCCCTGACTCCCTGGGGCCTCAGAGTAAAGACCAAGCTCCCCTGCTGAGACCAAAGGTCATTTGGACTCTATCTTCTGCTGTCCCCTCTGTTTGTCCCTCTCCACAACCCACTGCCCCTTACCCCAGTATCCTCTGCTCCAGCCCCAAACCTTCCTGGTTTTCTGTTTGATTCCTCTAGACAATTGTTCCTGCTGTTCCCTCTGCCAGGAGCACTGTCTTCTACCTGGTGCGCTTGTCCTGCAAGCCTTTCCCTAGAAAGTCTTGTCTGTCACCTCCTTCCCACCAAATCAGGTTGGAGTTGTGTTTGTCCCCACAGACAGTACTGATGACCCTGGGTTAAGTACTGAACACACTAGATTGGGCTTCCTCCCTGCAGTCTCTGAGCTCCTGCACACAGTAGGAGCGCAGCGAATGTTAGCTGGAGAAGAGAAGGACCCAGGAAGGAAGAAGGGAGGCTGGTGATCTCTCCCAGGCTGCCATTTCCCCTCCCTTTCTCCTCTCAAGGCTAACCACAAACACTTGACTTCATGATGTAAGGACCCCTTCAGGGATTCATTTATCAAGGAGAGCATCAGCCCCTGCCACAAAGAGACTTTCCAATGTACCCAGAAGCTGGTGACACTTTCCCGGCCCCTGCCAAGCTCCCACATGAGTCGGGGTCTCACCCTGCCAGACAGCCCTGCATTGAACTGAGGTGGGAAAGAGATCGAGGTGGGGCGGTGGGGTGGTGGTGGGAAGGCAGTCCTCCTTTTATCACATGGCTCTCATCTTGCATTGTTCCAATTGTACCCTCTGGTAGAGAAAAAGCCAGATGGATGCAAGGCCAGTTGTGAAATTTTCCAAAGAAAGCTTGTTGTAATCATTCATTAAAATGTGAATGTAGGCCATAAGACTCATTTCACAAAATGCTCCAAAGCAGGGACCACAGGGGATCATTGAATTTACTTCTCTCGGGTCCCCTGCCCCCATTTTACAGATGGGAAGACTAAAAGGAAGGGCAGTGCAGGCTGGAGCAGCACTGGCATTCATGGTGAAGAGCAGTGATTTTAGGAAGAAGTGGAGAGAATCGCAGTTACCCCTTGGCATTCCTGGGCCACTCTTTCCCCTAAGTGCCTGGCTCCTCTCCTCTGCAGCCTCACGACGCTTCTCTGCTTCGTCTGGTGGGTACTGGCGTCATCACAGGCTTCCTGCTCCACGAGGAGCTTTCTGAAGGTAAAGATCATCTCCCAAGGTCCAGCTCAGGGCCCAGCACAAAGGCACACCCACTGACTGTCTGTATGTCTGCTGAAGGCAGAAAGGTCCCTGCAAGAGGAAATGAGACACCCTGAAGCCACGTTCATCTTTTGGTGAAGATGAGCATCTATGGCTGGTTGTGAAATCAAAGGACTCAGGGTTGTTGAAACTCCCTACTGTTGCCAGGATCTCAGCTCTTCTCCCTAAAAACATAAGCAGCCTTCCCCTGAGTCAGTCTACCCCCACTGTTCATCCCAGAATGACTTAGCTATGAGGTGGGTAGTTTTCTCTAAACACAATAATGTTAATGTGTAAGAATGTTAAGGGGCTTGAAGGGCCCTCTTGCACAATGATGTCTCATGTGTCTAGGACCTTCTGAGTCAGAAGGATGGGAATTAATAGTTATTGAATACTTGAACACTTCTTCTACTTTTTTAAAATTAACTTTTAAGGCAACCCCCTGAGACTGGCACTACTAGTGTCTCCATTTTACAGATAACAGAACTGAGGCTCAGAGATGATCAGTAACTTGCCCAAGGTCACGCACCTACTAAGTGATGTGAGAATCTGACCGTCGCCAAAACTTGTGTTCCGTCCTCCACAGTCTGCAGCCCTTTCCTGTGAGTTGTTTCTGCAAAGCCGAACTTGGGTAACTGAAGTTGGCCTTTCAAATGCACACTTGCCTTAGTTTAACCATCTCTGTTGAAACGTGCTCCCATCTCGGCTTTCACACTGCCTTGCCCTCTTCCCAGGGGAACGTTGAGTGATACTTTAAGGCAGTGGTGTTCCATCTCTGGCATCAGGATCATGGGGCTGGGGGTGGGGGGTGGGGGACTCCAGACCCTGCCTCCAGAGATTCTGATTAATTGGTTTGGGGGTGGGGCCAGGGCATCAGTGTTTTAAAGCTCCCCAGATGGATCTGTTGCACCACCAGGGTTGACAACTTCGGCTTTCCATTTTTCTTGATGATGACCAAACTCATCTGACCCAGTGTGTGACTGGGGCTGTATTCTCATAGTGATTTCTTAGATCTTGATGGGCATTTTGAGACCTTCCATCTGCTTTTTCTAGTACATCACCCTTCTGATGAACCTTCTCACTGTGATCCCCGGAGGCCCTCTGTTCATTTCTAGCTTGGGATCCACTGAGATATCACAGGTTGAAGAGGGCAGAACTGCACAGAGGCCCTGCCTGGAGGGACCATGGGATCCATTAGGAGTTTTCCAGATTTTCCTTCCCTTCTGGTTTTCCTCCACACAGGTGTCCAATGGGGAGAAGCAGTTGCGCATTCAATTAGAATGGTGATTAAGCACACCAAAGCACCCACTATGTTCTGGGTCACAAACTGGGTACTAACAATCTACTGGGTTACATCCTCTCCCAGGAGGCCCTCCTGGGTTGAGAAGGAAACCCTCCTCTGGGGAACTACACCTTCCCACACGTACCAGCCCCATGACATTAATCTATTTGGCTGAGTTGTGGTGTGGAGGCAGGAATATCTGTCTGTCTCAGAGAACTCTAAGCTCTCTGAAGGTAGTGACTAGTCAATAGATAAGGGCATTTCTGTTAAAATGAACTACTTGTAGCAGTTGAAACCAAATGCTGTGGGAGCACAGGTGAGGAAAGGAAATTCTGGCCGGAGACCAAGGGCTGGAGAATCTGGGAAGGCTTCCTGGAGAAGGTGGCATTAAGACAGGTTTTAAAAGTTGGGAAGAAATTGAGTCAGGAACAAGGGAGAAGGACATTTCAGGCAAAGGGAACAGCATAAGCAAAGGCCCAGAGGTGGGACAAGTTGAAAAGCAAACTGTTGCTTGGTGGGATAGAATGCCAGGAACACTGGTGCTATCATACCCCAAACTGCCCAAATCCAGAAGCTTCCACAAAGGCCTGGGGAATGATCCTGTGTAGGAACTTGTCTTTACTCACTCTTCTGGAGGAGCAGAGTCTTGGATGCCCCGGACCCCCCTCCTGAGATTATTCTGATTCCTCTGAGGAAAACCCACCTACCTCATCGGCAACGAGGAGACTGAGTCCCTGGGGCCTGGGTGGGGTCCAGGCCCCACTGCTGACTCGCCCCTCAGGCAGCTAAGGGCCTGGAACACAGGGCTGGGACTTCCACAGCAGCCCACACCCTCTGAGCTGGTCCCCAGAGAACAGCGGGAAGCACGTCTGCCAGCTGTTACCCAGTGGAGACCACCTCGCATCCACCCACACCTGGAACCTCAGTGTTCCCAAATGTGAATGAGGAGGATGGGGGCCAGAGGCGCCTAAGACCCTGCCTACTCCAGATTTCTGGGATTTCTGGGATAAAACCTTGTCCCTGTCTCCCTGGGAGAAATTGAGAGGGAGACACAGCCCCACAACCCCAGGACTCTGTCCCTAAGAGAGTTATTTCTCTCACCAAGCCCACAAGGATTTGATTAGCACCCATTTCTAGGGCTCTGCACCCTTCATTTCAACCCCATCTATCTGGACCTGTCTCCTTTCCAATTTCCATCAGCTGGGCCCTTGTGTCCTCTCCCCAGAACTAAAAGGGGCTGGATTTTCTCAGCCTTACCTCTCCCCACTGCTATTGCCACTATCATACTAGTACGTCTGCTACTATTACTATAGCTACTGATAGGGGAACTCAAGAGTTAAAGATTTTAGCTTCGGTTATAGCTGATAGGTTCAAGCGATTCAACAAGCAATTCAACCTTTGTGCCCCAATGGGTCTGTAAGCCATTGAGATAGTATTGGAGCCATTGTGTTCCAGAGAGGGAAGTCTATGACTGAGATAGAGAATTATTGATCAGCAGATAAAGAAATAAACAGTGGTACCTCGTACTCCCAGTACTCCTCGTTAAACAAGCGACGGATGATGAAGCATTCTCCCTTGCAGGGCGTCCTCGTGACTCATACATACAAGTTCTAGCAGGCGGGACGAGTCCCGAGCAAGCGCTGAGTGCTCAAACATTTTTTCTCATCAAAATGTGACAAGTATAGTTCTGGTTGTTTACTTAGTTTGTTTTTTAGATTCAGTTGTTGATAGTTGTGAATTGGAGGGTTATCAGCTGGGAGGGGGAAGGGGTAGAATGGGGGAAAAGTTTCTGGGATTAAGAAGCATAACTGGTAGGTATGAAATAGGGGGCTGTTAAGAATAGTACAGGAAATGGAGAAGCCAAAGAACTTATATGAATGACCCATGGACATGAACTAAGTGGGGAATTGCTGGAGGGAGTGGGGGTACTGGGCAGAGAGAGGCAAAGGGGGAAAAATTGGGACAACTGTAATAGCATAATCAATAAAATATATTTTTAACAATGTGACAAATGCAGGGTTTGATAAGTTCTGAAGCTGATGAGTACCAGGAAAGTTGCTGCTGGACTGCAACTCTTATCTGATTAACCTCTTCCAAACCCCTTACCTAACTTTTCCTTCTCCCTATGAAAAGGTTAGCCTGAGATGAGATGTTAAGATGGATTTTAGGGTCCATAACCCACCCTCTTCTCAGATCACTGACATCTGAATAAAACGGCCATAAAGATTCCATCCTTGTCTCTACTTACTGGTTCTGGTAGTGACAGGCAGCACAAACGCAGACTTTTCTAGCTTCACCACCACTGTTTATTGTTACAACTAGTACTTGTACTATGACTACCACCAGTACCCTACCATTCCATTACTACTAGTACTTCTTACTATGACTACCACCACCAGTGCTTTGAGTAGTACCTCTATTACTATTACTAATGTAACTTAGACTACTAATACCCTTACCATTACTATTACTACTAGTTATTATACTACTAGCCTTTTACCACTGATACCACTACAATGATGAACTACTTATTTACTGCTACTACTCGTAGCAGCACACATCATCAGTTATAGTAGGTTGGCCAAAAAGTCCTTTTAGTTTTTGCTGTAAAATAAAGACACATTTTTCATTTTCACCAATAACTTTATTGATTTGATATTTTGAGTATGTCAGCTACCCCCTGCTATTTACCTCTAGTGGGCAGAGGCCAGGGGTGCTGCTAAACATCTCCCAATGCATAAAACAGCCCCACAGCAAAGAATTATTTGGCCACAATGTCAATAGTACCAAGAAACTTTGCAAATCACTTCTGACACATTCAATCAGTCACAGCACCTTCTCCAGACACTGCACAAAACATTTTTCTGTTTCACTTGCCCTTCTACCTTTCTTGAAGTAATAAAGCATAATATGCCCAAAATGTTGCATATCTTCTTCCATCTTTAATATTTAAATGGCTACACAAAAATTCACCAATTTTGATAATTTTTTAAAAAATGCACACTGATATGACAGCTGTCATAATACAATCTAACAAAATTGTTTCAAATGAAGTTAGAGACAACTAAGCGCTACCAGAGCCATTTTACAGAAAAAAAAAACAAATGAACTTTTTGGCCAACCCAATACATAATGGGCCAGGGACTGAGCTAAGCACTATCAACTGATGTAATTTAATCATGGCAGCAGTCTTCTGTGGTATTAGTATTCTCCCTACTTTATGGGTGGGGACATTGAGGCTTCCAGGAGGTAAGTAACTTGCCTAAAGCCACAAGGATTGTAAGAGACTGAAGCAGGATCTCAAGCAGCAATGTGACTAATGGGGGCCAGGTCTGAGATCTAGAATCCTACCCCGCCTCTATCCTTTGTCTGGTTTCCTGAATACGTACATCCTTGGCTTATCTTGAGTCTTCAGAAAAGGGCTTCCTGAAATTGAAGAAGGAAAGGAGATCTACCTTTTGCAGGATTTCTAGAGTGTCATGAGCACTTCTATATAGAAGGTGCTCAATACATATGTGGCTTAGATTAATTGGATTCTAATAACAACCCTCTGAGGTAGGTTGAAGGATACAGACGTTACAGCTGGGGAAACTGAGACTCTCAGAAGTGCTGTGATCTACCCAGAGATAGAGTTGGGACTGTATGCCAGAACTGTCTTTTCATGACCTTGAATACAACATGAAATGTTCACCCCCAGCACAAACTCTTCCGTGTGCCTTGCACTTTACAGTTTACAAAGCTCACACATTTGTCATGTAATTTCATTTTCGCGATAACCCTTAGAGGGAGTGATCAACTCCGTTGCATAGATAAAGAAATTGAGCTTAAGTTGTTAAAGCAGCTTTTGAAGGTCTCCTGGGGAATCAGTGGCAAGTCCATGGTTTAAACCAACCCATCCTACTCCCTGAAGCCTGAAAGTAGGAGCCTCCCCTCTGGAAGAATCCAAGAGGCCTCTCCTGGGACAGCCCTCCTGCCCTGCTCTGCCCAGCCACCTCAGCCCCTGTGGTGGGCAAGCCCTCAGCCCCAAGGGGCGGAGACAGCTGGTTATTTCCAGCCCAGTACTTAAGGGCTGGCCAGGGAGTGGGGTGTGGGCCGGTCCGAGGGCTCTGTGCTCCTGAGAGGGTCTGGCCTTTGGCTGCTGAGACCTAGGCAGGGGGTCAGGGATTTCTGTCCAAGCCCTGTAGGCTAGCCAAAGCTGGGCAGGTTTCCCAGGAGAGGGCAGGCCACCCCCTCCCCAAAAAGGTAAGATATAGGTAGCCAAGATGCACACAGGCAGCTCATTCAGCCCCCTCCAGCTCAGCTGACCCTGTGCTGGGCTGCCGCCCAAGCCGAGGCACTGCCCCCGCTGCTCTGAGAGATGGAAAGAGCAGACAGCGGTCCTGATAGGGGCTTAGCACAGCCACAACGGCCTGCAGAGCAGTTAAGAGCAAACACATTATACTCTAAGCACTTCCCTTGTGCAGTCCTCCCTCCCAGCGGGTCTGCAAGGCAGAAATCACCACCCCTCTCCCCCTGAGAAATGCTGTTGCCACACTGACCCTTTCAAAGCATCGAGCATTTCCTGCCTCATGACCTTTGCACATGCTGTTCCCACTGCCTGGGATGCCCTTCCTTTGGCTCCTCTCATGGCTGCCTCCTCTGTCTTCAGGCTTGAATTTAAAAAGCCACCTTTCAGGGATGTCTTTCTGAAAGCCCCTGATGAATGGGTTTCCCCCATCCCTATACACACAACCTTGTCCGTCACCCTCCTCTGCCTCCTCCCCAGCGTTTGTATCGGTATTTTTAGTTCTTTTTTTCATTGTTGTTGTTGTTGACTCTCCCTCTCCCCTGAGACAGCAAGGACAAAGTCTATTTTATTGACCATTATGTCCCCACGGTCCAGCAGAGGGCCTGGCACCTAGAACAAACATTTATCACGCGCACAAGGAAGGAAAGGGAAGGCATTTGCCCACATCCTCGCTGTTAAGAGGGCATCGTCAGCGTTCTAACTTGGCTCTGCCTCTTTCCAAAGGCGCCACCATGCCCGTGGGCATGCTCGGTGTTGATGTGTTCACGGTCGGTCCGCACTGTTTCTGTCCCGGCCCAGAGGCACACATGGGGCTCGGTGCTTTCTTTAACTCCTCTCACAGGTCCCCCAGCTCCTGCCTGCATATCTCCAAAGCACAGGTTGCTCACCCCCTCATCCACTGCCATATTGGAACCTTCCTCCTGATGCCACGTGACCTTCTGAACGGCAGGATAGGCTGTTCTTCACAACTCTCATACGCTGAAAAGGAAGAATTTCTATCATCAGCACAAGGCTTTTGACTTTGACAATGCACTTTTCTGTTCGCTTATTTCCTGAGCCCCAACCACGGGCCAGGCCTGTGGTCACAAAGCAGAGGGCCAAACAGCCGCAGTGTGTGCCTTCTCGATGATGTTGAAGCTCTGTGATGGCCTTTGAGCCACAGAAAGCCCTGGCGTTGGTGGAAGGGCACGTGCTGTAGATCTGAGGCCTCTGAAACCGTTCCATGCGCACACACCACCCAAGATCTTAAGGCAAAGATTCAGGTGCCACAAATCAGGTGCCCCCAGGCAATGCTGCTGCTGCTCGTGCATGGATGACACTTTGGCGCACACACCACCCAAGATCTTAAGGCAAAGATTCAGGTGCCACAAATCAGGTGCCCCCAGGCAATGCTGCTGCTGCTGCTCGTGCATGGATGACCCTTTGAGGAGCAAGAGATAGACCCAATTGAGGACAGCGAGGCCCAGAATGAGTCAGGGACTTGTCCAGGGTCGCTGAGAAGGGCCCGCCTGACTCCAGCAGCCAGGACTCTGGCATTCACAGCGCGGGCCGGGCTCAGTGAGCCTTTGTGAGGCGGCGTACCCGGACTCACCCGGGCCGCCCGCCCCTGCCCGTGAATAGCGGGCCTCTTTCCTTCCTGCGCCAGGCGGGGCGGGCGTGCGCCCACGGCCACCCCTCCCCTGCGCACACACACACACACACCCCGCCGGCCCGGCTGCTCTCCCTGTTTGGGGAAAGTCAACAAGAACGTTTGAAAAGTCTTTCTGTGTGGAGAATCTGTTTGTATAGGGGGAGGAAACGGAGAGCCGGCCAATAGGTAGAAATATTAATGAAGCTTGTTATAAAGGGCCCATTCACGGCTCTCCGAGTAAATAGGGCTCTTGTCGGGCTGCCACGTTATCTGCCAAGTTCAAGAATGTGGTTTGAAAAAAAATAGAATTTAAAGGGCTGAGGTGGAGCCTTAAATGGCCGGCCTGCCGGCCCTGGAGCCAACCACAGGCGGAGCCTCCGCTGAGGGGCTGGGGCTGGGGGCACTGGGTACTGGGTCTTAGGATGAGGGTCTGCCCTGGGACAAGGGCTGGGGGAGGAGCCCCCTCAGAGGGGTCTCAGGGAATCCTGCGCACGGACGGACGTGGAAGGCCTGGTGCCATCCCTCCCTCCCCTTGGCGTCTGGCCCATGGCTTGCAGCTCCGCTCTGCAGCCCCCCACCCGGGGGTGCAGGTCAGGAGTGGGACAAGGCTGCAGGGGTGGTTCAGCCCTTGCGTACCTGAACTCCTCCATGAATCTTGCCCCTCGGGGTGTAGGTAATGGGGGCACTAGGTGGCAGGACAAGGACCTCTTAGTAACTCTCAGCCGTGATGTGCTGCTGCTACTCCACAAACCTCAGCCATCTTCCCTCACCCCGTGTTCTACTTTACAAATTGTTACCCAAACGAGACATAAGAAAGAGCAGGAAAGACTGAGACATTCAACCCGCTCACTTCACAGATGGCAAATTCTGGGATTGTAGAAGGGGAATAACCAGCTCAAGGTCACCCAGCAAGCCTTTAGCAGGCTTGGGACTTGCTTCCAACATTTTCTTGTTGGGTTGGTTCCTCAGGACTGAGGATAGTGCCTGACACAGAGGAGGTGCTCTGTCATTTCACATGCACGATGTCTTATTTTTAGCCCTGGACTTAAAGCAACTTATAAGCAAGAGTCCTGTCTTATCTCCAGTTTGCCCCTGGCCAGCTCCGTGGCCTTGTATAGGTGACTTTGCCTCTCTGCACCTCAACTCTCCTTTCCATCATAAAATGGGGTCATCAAGACCTGCCCCTCCCATTTAGAAGACTCAGTGAGAAGATGCTGGTGGGGTGCCCAGCGCTGTGCCAGGCTCTCGGTGGGTGGCCCAGCAACAGTGGCTGTGGGCACTTCTTTTTCTGTCTCAGCCTGTGGCACAGGGTAGTGTCTCCAGGAAGCCTGTTCGCTGGGCTCTAAGATTCAAAGAGTGGTTTCCCCTTGGGTCCTAGAAGGCTGCCTTGTGCTGAGGGTCACAGGAAGCTGCTAATCGGGAGTCAGGGGCTTCTGCCACAGAGGACATTAGGCAGAGCAGCCACACCGGTGTGTGAACTATCACAAAGGTCCACCAAAAGGCCCTGCAGGAAGCTGTGGCAAAGGTCTGACCTGCCATCTCCTCCCCCAATAGCTGCTCAGAATCCGCCTGTCAGACAAGGGTTAAGCTGTGTGTGGGGAGAACATTTATATTGGCTTTTCTTCGCAAATAAAAGGGGGGAAATTCCTATAAAGCAAAAAGGAAATAATCAATGCAAAAACTAAATGGAAACACTTTTTAAAAGGTTCTGCCAGGAGCTTGCTGTGTAACCTTGAACAGCGGAGACTTAAGGAGGTTTGGAAAGCAGGCAGTCAGCAGCCTCCCTTTAAGGGGAGGTGGTATCGGGGGTTGTCACCACCACAGGCTTTGGAGCTCACAGACCAGGGTTCAGTGGGGCTCTGCTCCTCCTTGGCTGTGTGACCTTGGGCAATAGTTGGACCTCTCTGGGCTGCTGTTGTTTGATCTGTACAAGAAAAGAGAAGAGAGGGTTAAAGTGTGTGAAGGTCCTGGCACATCGTGGATGCTCATTAAATGTCAATTTCCTTTCCTTCTGGGCCTCTTGGCAGACCGAGGGGAAGTGTCTGACAGGTCGCACCAGCCAGACCTGAGAGAGACACAGCTCTGCAGGCCCCGGCGCCTACACAGCAGCTCGGCAGCCCCATGCCGCCTATGTCTTCACAGCCCTTTACAGTTTGCAAAGCATTTGCCTTCTCACCACCAGTACCTCCCAAGAAACCTGTGAGGTGAGCTGGGCAGTGTTTACTACCCAACGCCCCGAGATGAGGAGAGGATAAGGGACCCAGATGCAGAGCTGTTGGACAGGGCCCAAATCTATCTCCACTGTTTCATTCTTCAGCAAATATTGGTTCAGGGCTTGCTATGTGGCAGGCACTATGTTGAAGATGGGGGACACAACAGTGAGTAAAACCAGACACAGATGGATGACGGATAGATGGATGGATGGATGATGGATGGGTGATTGATAGATGATAGACGATGAATGGGTGGATGGTTGATGAATGGATGATGGATGGATGGGTGGATGAAAGATGAATGAATGGATGAGTGAATGAAGAAAGAATAACAAGTTTCTTGAGGGCAGCCTCCTTGTCTTTTCTTTCCACCACCGAGCCCCCAGTACTGAGGATGGTGCCTGGCACAGAGGAGATACTAACACTTGCCACACAAAGGTTATGGACTCAAACACCAGGCTGCCTTGCTACACAATTTTCTAGTTGTGTGATTGAGGGGAAATTACTTAACCTCAGAGTGGCTCTGTTTCCTCATCTATAAAACAAGGATGGCAATATTTTATAGGTTGTTGTGAGGATGAAATGAGTTAATACATGAAAAGCCCTTAGAACAGATCTGTGCCTGGTGCATAATATTAAGTAGCAAGTCAGCATCGGTCATTATTATTTTTCTGATTTCATGTCTCAACTCCTTCCTGCCTCCTAAAGAGAATAATAAACCCTCTGAATGCAGGGCTCTGGGTGCTCTACTGGGGGTGCTGCCTAGTAAAAGTATCTGCGATGCTGTGGTCGCAGAGATGTGACGGTCTTGAGTCAAAATGAGAGTCAAAGAATTAGGGTGCATGTTCCAATCTGGCCTAAGGCAGAGCTGGCCCCTGGTTGAGGGAGGCAGGATGGCAAAAGGGTCAGCGCTTTGGGCTGGGAAGTAAAAGGTCACATTTCTATTCTAGCCCTGCTACAGCCCTCCCCACAGAGCCCAGCCTTCTCTGAGGCTGGGTCTCCCCAGGTAGACATCAGGGGAGATAGTCTTCTGTGAGCCAGTCAAGCCACAGACTAAGGCCACAGAAGTCAAGCAATCTTTGGCTCCTCATCCTCAATTTTTCCTTCTTTGAACGAATTTTTCCAGATTGGAAAAACTGAGCCTTTGCTAGCCTTGGAACTCTCTCTCTCTTCTCTCTCTCTCCCTCTCTCTCCATCTCTCTCCCTCTTTCTGTCCATCTCTCTCCCTTTCTCTCTCTGAAATGCTGCGTCAGCGTCAGCATTGGCTAGTGGTTGAGGATGGCACCAGATGGCGTGCTCATTAACGCCCCCGGGGGAGCGGCCCAGGGTCCCCCCGGGTCACCTTCCCAGAGCACACAGGCTGCACTTTCTCCCCAAGGGCCACTGACTGTCACACCTTGTCCTAGCCCTGCGATTTATAGGAGCCAGTGGTTGACAGAGTTCCTGCCCGGCGTGGGCTTGTGGGCCCGTGGGCTCCATCAGAGGCCAACAGCCACAGAGACAGCTCCCGCCCGCCTGCCCCTCACTCTGTAAGTGAGTCACTGGGGTTTGGAGTGGGCCACCGTAGGGGTGGCTCCTTGTTGGAATAAGACAGTCACCCTCAAACAGAGCAGGCAAAGATGGCATGCCAAACCCTTAGCTTGGCAAAGTTTCTGCCCAGAGAGCACCAAGACATCTCCCTTCAGCCAAGGAATTGCAGGCACTTGGTTGGCATCGCCCTCCTGGAGGCAGGAGCTCAGCTCTGCAGGTTGAGAGGGGGAGGGAGAGACACAGCCAGAGGGGGCAGTTGATAAGGTCCCAGTCACCCGGCAGGTCAATGGCAGAGCTAGAACCCTAGAGACCAAGTTTCTGATGCTCTCTTGTGGTTCTTCTACTAATGAAAAGGGAGCAGCTGAGGGCGCCCCTGGCTGCTAAAGCTGACTCTTAGCTGGTCTTCTGGGAGCCCAGTGGGTACCTGAACGTCTGGATTTGGGTACAGATTTCTGTGTCTCCCAAGCTTCTGGGCAGGCCCTTTTGAACGACAGGCAGAGAAAGGGATGTGGTATAGAGAAAGGCCGGGACTTTGCAACTGGATCCACGTGGGCCCTAATCTTGGCTCTGTCAGGTACTAACAGGGCGACCACTGGTCAGGTAGTTAACCCTTCTGAGCCTCAGCTTCCTCATCTATATCGTGGGGTAACATCACCACCTGCATGGTGGGTCACTAGGAGGATTGCATGATATCAGGGACCAGCAGACGCAGCAAGCCCTTAATAAATGGTAACTGCTCCACAACAGTGCGTTCTGTTCCAACCGGCCACGGCGGCCTGAGCGGAAGGTGTGATTGGGACGGGACCCAGGCGTTTTTGGGGAGACAGCGATGTGTAGGAGCTGGAAGACCGTTCTTTAGGCACAGGCAGAAGAGCCCGGGGGCTGAGAGCCTGGTGGCCTGCCTGAGTCACCACGTGCTGCAGAACCACAGGGAAGGTCTCACCACCCTCCAGGACCCCGGTATGATGGCACTGAGCCCGAGGACTGTGGCTCCTGCAGCAGACCCCAGGCTGGCCCCGCTCTCGGGGTGAGGGCAGCCCCCACACTGGGCTGTTCTTGCCTAAAGGACATGGTCTGAGGAGGCAGACGCTTGGCACAGAGCATACAGGACAGGAGGTGGGTGAGTGGGTGGGTAGGAAGGAGGAGTTAGCCTGGGTTGCAGCTGTCAGGGCGAGGCTGCTGTCTCAGGCCTCCAGGCTGACCCACAAGGCTGTGAAGGCCCAGTCCTCTCAGGCCAGGCGCAGGCACTCAGGACCAACAAGCATCCTTCACAGCATCTAGAAGAGGGCCTCTGCCCCTCCTTCTGAGCCTGGTGTCCTGGGCTGCAGTCACTCCCCTGCATTCCTGGAGCCTTGCAGGGTCTCTAGGAAGCAGGGACACTGAGAGGCCCTGGGTCTGGTGGGCCAGGCTGCTAGAGGCCTGTCTGCCGAGCAATGGAGGCCATGCCTCTTCAGATTCACCTTCCCAAAGTGCAGCTCCAAGTCTGCCATCTCCTCAGCTCAAAAAGCCTCTATGGCTCATGAAAGAACTTTAGAGGGTCCCAGAAGCTTTGGCGGGGGTGCCAGACATTGGGGATATACATTTGTCAGGGAAGAATTCTGAGTTTCATCACGTTCACATAAAAAGCACTGCACCATAGACTGAAGTCCAGGCTCTTGGTCGGCATTCAAGGCTTTTCCCATGTTGGTCTCATCCTAGACTTTAGTTCTCAGCATCTGCCCCTTCTTGCCCCACTCGGTCCACCCCTCCCCATCAGACCTGTGGTTCAGACTGGTCCCCTGGATGTGCTCATGCTGAGGTTCCTTCCTCCTCTTTCTCCTGGATGTTTTCCCAACTGCCAGCCCTTCTTCCAAGCCTGGAGCATCATCAGGGATGTCTTTCTGGCAGCTGCCCCTCCTCTCCACCTCGTAGGCTTCATGGGGCCCAGAACTTGCCATCTCCTCCCTGGACCTTTGCAGTGGCCTCTGGTCCTCTGCCCTGCACTCCCCTCCTCCAGGCCTCTTGGCCGACCTCCCAACCCTGCTGTATCTCTCTCCTCCCACAGATCTGTTATCTCCTTCCAGGTGAGTGGGATACCTAATAGGACAGAGGGGAGACAGAGTAGGAGGCAGAGTATGGGGAGGAGGGGAAGCAGAAACAAGGGAGAAACAGGGAGGGAAAGAGAGGCGTGGACAGGCAGAAATGCCAAGTCAGAGCGAAAGAAACAGAAAGAATACACAGAGTAAGACTGACAAGAAAATAAAGGGTGGGAGGAAACAGGGAGACCAGAATATAGAGACAAAGGGAACTATACAGAGAAGAAAACAGAAGGAGACAGGGAGAGGCAGAGAAAGAGGGACCACAAGACAGAGGAAGCCAGAGAGAAGCAAGGCACCCAGAGAAAAGGAGATGAGACCAGGAGAGCCCTCGGCCTGTGCTAGAGGAATGGCTTTCCAATGCCTTCCATGCCTGGCATGCTGGCCTTCTTCCCCTCCTCCAAGCAACTGATCCTCCGCAGGGAGCCAAGGAGCGGGGACTGGTACCCGATCCTGCTGCCAGAGGCTCACCGCGCCCCTGCCGCTGGAGGCTCTGGCCTGGCTCTCTGTCCAAGACTCATGTGAAAAGCTCCAAGGACCCTCATCATTGCTCCCTATTCCCTGAGAAGTGACCTTGGGCTGAGTTTTATTCAGAGTTTTATCATTAAGGACTTCCAGGATCAGAACATCCAACTGGCTTTCAGATAAGCTGTGTGATAGTGGCCCGGAACCTTAACCTCTCTGCGCCTCTGGGGGAGTCCAAGGGCAGATTCAGTGTTGTCTGGGAGGGACATTGAGAGAGTTGTGTTACACGCACTCAACCTGCCCGCTCCCAACAGCCTCCCCACCCCAGCCCCACTTGAGGCTGATCTTGTTTCGCCATATCTATGACCACTGCTCTGGGAGGCGGGCGAAGAAAAGAACTGGGGTGAAAGCTTTGGCCATTCGGCTTGGGAGCACGCGGCCCAGGGCCGATCTCGAATTCCGTCTTCACCTCTGCGTTGGCCTCCACCTCTGCATCTGAGATGGGAGTTAAGTTACCTGTCACTAGAAAGAGCCTGGTTAACTGTTCTTTGTCCGGAAAGGTGGCTGGGTCCCCGTAAAGCCAGTCTTATGGGGAAGCCTGGCTGGAGTACAGAAGAACCATAAAAATTGTAATGATGATAATGATGGCGAACAGTCATTGAGCTCTCACCTACTCCTCTGCTCAGCATTGTGCAACCTGATCTCAGTCACAAGACCATGTGACATGGGCACTCTCATTGTTCCCTATGACAGGCAGGGAAACTGAGGCTCAGGGCCAGTAAATGGATTCAACTCCAGGCAGCCTGACCTCAGAGCACCCTTATGCCATTAGAGGACATGACAAGAGGGACACTTTTGTTGGGTCACACCCATCCAGTCAACGGTCCTAGGGGCCCAGTCCAGTGCTAGAACCCAGCGGCAGGAGACAGAAGCCCCTACCCTTGAGGTGCTCTCCACCCAATGTGCAGAGAACTTGCCCTTTAAATGAGCTCCTACTATGTGCCAGGCTCTACGCTTGAGTGCAAGCTTGGCACCACATTGCCTGGGCTTGAATTCTAAGACTCATCAACTGTGTGATCTTCGGCAAGTTCCTTAACCTCTCTGTGCCTCAGTTTCCTTGAGTTGTTGAGAGGATAAAAAAACACCAATTTTTAGAGTTGTCTCAGAACTGTGCCTGGCATGTGCTACAGGTTTAGACATGTTATCCATCATCATCATCATCATCACCATCATCATCATTATCATCTTCATTGGCCCCTTTTGGAGACCATCCTGTTTCATTGACTCAGTAATTCTATGAGGCTGGTATGATTATCCCCTTTTATAGATGAGGAAATGCCCTGGCTGGTTTGGCTCAGTGGATTGAGCGTCGGCCTGCGAGCTAAGTGTCGCTGGTTCGATCTTCCAGTCAGGGCACATCAGAGAAGGAAAACTCTGACTCCAAAAAACCTCCGCTGCCTTGCGGCATACCTCTTCAGGGGAAAGGCTAAGGGAGTAAACCCCGACAGAAAATCCGGAGCCGGAGTCCCTAAGGCGGTTTGACGTTGTAGTCAACACCGGCAACTCCTGCGGCGCACCTGAAGCCAAGCTGTATTGACTCCGTCTTTCCCTTGGATCCCTCAGCTGCGAAGAGAGGGGGGGTCTGCTGCATGGGCAACAGCAGACCCTCCATATCACCCTGCCCAGGCTCTGTAGCTTCAGCTTCACTGGAGAGGACACTCCAGCGTCATCGCAAGATGTCGATTCAACACGGGAGGAGACAGATACCGTGTCACTCCCGAGTCGGACTGCACAACCATTCTCGGCGGTGCAGATAGACTCTTAAGAAGCTACACCATCGTCTCTCGAGACGGACGGCTGCCGCCGCCGCCGACGATAGATGAGGAAACGGAGGCTCGGAAAGGTGAAATGACTCGCAGTAAATTAGTAAAAGGCTGAACAAAGATTTGAACCCAAGACTGTAGATTCGTAAACCTGTGTTTTTAATCATCTTTGTTGTGTGCCAGAGGGGGGAAAAAAACCCTACTTCCTTTCTTCCTTACTTCCTTTCTTTCTTTCTCGCTTCCTCTCTCCCTCCCTTCCTTTCCCTCCAGCTTCTGCTCTTTCCATCTCCTCTCTCTCTCTCTCCTTTATGCCAGGAATATTTATTGAGCATCTTCTACATGCCAAGTCCTGTGCTAGGGCTGGAATCCAGGAATCCCTGTGCTGACCCCAGGAGCCAGAGGAAGGTTTTTCCCTGCTTTCTCCTGGGGCCTCCTCCCACTTCTCCAGCTGCATCTGCAGAGGGAAGACAGCTTTGATTGGGCCCAGAAAGGTGGGTGCTGGGCAGGCCTGGAGGGTACCTGGCTCTGGCTTCAGAGTCCAGTGCCCAGCACCCTGCACACACACTGTCTCCCTCTGTTCCCACTGGGTCTCTTTACCTTAATGAGAGAGTACAGTTGTCAGCCCTCAGTTAATTAGATAAGACTTTATCTTGTGAAGCCTGTGAAGGGATGTTGACCAGAAAAGGGCGGGCCACAGGGGTCACAAAAAGAAAGCTGACCGGAAGCCCAGAAAGCAGTGACCTTAACCAAGGTCTGCTCAGGTCTGTGGGGGCCAGGGGATGGGGAGGGGGGTTCCAGGCCCCAGTGGGGCCAGAGTGAGAAGTGCATGGACCAGTCCTCATTCCTCCGAGGGGTGGGGAGTAAATGAGAGGGGTTGCCACGTTCTCCAATGTGGGCCATCTCGGCTCCAATCATTAGCCCTCTGCTCACTCATCCCTTCCTTCTGGAACCTTCTCAGGCTGGGTTCAGGGTTCTCAGCTGGGTTCCCACAGCCCTTTGAGCCTCTGTGGATCACTGGTCACATAGACTGGAATTGCTTGGTTAGCTGCCTGCCTCATTTTCACCTCTGGTTTTTGTGCTTCTGTTCTCTCTCCCTGGAACTCTGTTCTAACTGCTTCCTCACCTCACCTGGGGTCTCTTTAAGTGTTATCTGCTCAGAAGGGCCTTCCCTGATTGCCCTGTGTAAACTAGCCTTGGGGCCATTCAGTAACAAAGCTGCCAATTTTCTGATCCTCCTTCGGGCAGGAGGTGGGGTCTCTGTCACTCCCTTTGAATCTGGGTGGGTTTGTGATGCTCTGGGCAATAGTGTACCATGGGACTTCTGGGGCTGGGTTTTAAAAAGGCCGTGAAGTTTCTGCCGTTTCTGCTGGAATACTAGTTCGGCAGCCCTGAACCGCCAGCCATGGGAAGTCTGACTCCTCTTGGGCCCCCTCGCTCTGAGAAGCTCCAGCCACATGATTAGGTCATACAGGGGTGCTCTGGTCAGCTGTCCTGGCTGAGCCCAGGTTTCAGTTACCTCAGCCAAGGCACGAGGCATGGTGTACAAGCTTCCTGAGGCTTCGTAACAAAGTACCACAGACCCAGTGGCTGAAAACATGATGATTTTATTCGCTTGCGTTTCTGGAGGTCAAGTCCACAATGCATCAAATGGGCTAAAATCAAGGTGCAGGCTGGCTTGCCTTTCTCCGGGAGGCTCTTGGGGGAAAATCCATTTCCGTCCCTTTTCCAACTGCTAGAGCCTGCCTGCATTCCTTGGCTCCTGGCCCCTTTTTCCATCTTCAAAGTCAGCAGAGCGGCATCTTCCAATCCTTCTCTGATTGTAACCCCTGATTCCATCATCACGTCTCTTTCTCTGACTTCCCTACCTCCCTCTTTCTTTATAAAGACTCTCAAGAATACATTGGCCCCATCTAGATAGTCCAGGATAATAGCCCCACTTCAAAATCTTTAATCACATCAGAAAATCCTTTTTACCATGTAAAACAGGATACTCACAGGTTCTGGGGATTAAAACGTGGACATCGGGGGGCGGTATTCTATCTACCACATGTAAGTGAAGATACTTCCAGATGATTCCAGCCCCTTGCTGTTTGCGTCACCCACAGCCATTTAATTCTTCCAGGCTGAGGCCCCAGACCTCACAGGGCTGAGATATGCCCTCCTTGCCGCAGTCTGCCTGAAGTTCTGACCCACAGAACTCATGAGCATAAAAAAACATGGCTGTGTTGTGCCACTAAGCTTGCTATAGATTTTAAGCAGCAGTTGATCACTTTTACGTCTTTCTCATCATATTCAGACCCCTCAGTGGCTTTTTTTTTTCTTTATGATACTTATAAAATTATATCATATATTCATGGGCTTCCTTGTTTATTTTCTGTCTCCCCCAACGGGGACATAAGGTCAGAGGAATCAGTGCCTGCCTACCAGATATTTGCTCACCAAGTCAATTCATGTCTCCCTCACTGGACTGTAAACTTCTTGAGGTTAAAAACAGGTCTGTCTTGACCATCATGGGGTCTCCAGGCCCCAGCTGGGCCCCAGCACAGAGCAGGGCCAGGTACCTGTTGAACAAGTGACCCTCTTCTTTTCATCTAAGTTTCTGAGAGTCCCAGAGTCAGAGGAGGCTTGAAAGTTACCTCTGAGTTTATCTTCCTGGAGTCAAAAACGTGAATGACCACAGGGGCCAGCTGGGAAGACATGTACACATGGGGCCAGTTGAACTGCAAGGCAGTTGGAGGTGCTGAGACTATGGCCAGGTGGAAGTGGCATGCCTTACCACCCAAGGCATTTCTTTTTTAAAGGTGGACATATTTGGACAACCAATCACAACACACCTTCTCTTATTCTTCTCCGCTTCTCGGATCCCCCCATCTACTCTCTGCCTTTCCTTGTCTGTACCCCAGGAGGCTCACCTCTCCAGGCCAGAGAGCTTCACCCTGGCTTTCTTGCTCCCTCACTTCTGAACGGGTTTGGTCTGCGGAAGGCACCAGCTCACTGGAGGGCAGGAGGGGAGAGAGGCTGGCATTTTTGCTCCCTCTCTGCCCGGCCCTGCCCTAGCTCTGGTGATGTGTGTTTTCCTAAGACGGCAGCTCCTGCCTGGCTCCACCAACTCATTCCCTCCCCTTGTCCCTTCAAGCTGGGATGACAAGGGCTTTTCATGGCTGCCAGCCCCAGAGCGCTTCACCTGCCCGGCTGCTTCCCATAACCGAGCCCACTTGCCTATGGGATGCCTTGTTTTGAATATTTCCACTGAGAACTTCCATTCCAAGCTTTTTTTTTTTTTAAATCATTATCAGTAGCAGTGGTATCACTATTTATAAGCTATTTGGTCTTTTTGCCTGGAGCATAAATCATCTCTCAGTTGACCTCTTTGGCGTGTGCTGCCTCATGCCAGGATTCTGAGTGTGACAACATCTGTAGACCTCATTCAGCCCTGGATTCTGATCCAGTCCACTGACTGGGCCAGAAGTTTCCCCCCAGGCCTCTGCCAAGGAGTCACTGATTCTGCTTGCTCTGCCCTGTCCCTGGCCCTGTCCCCTGTCCCAGGTCTTGTTATTAACCACCTCCCGTTCTCACCTGGTCCATGGTTTGAACCTCAACAAGTTTTCGGCACGGGCTGAACGGTCCCTCTGGAGCTTCCCTGTCAGGCCACCAGACCACACGGACTGTCTAACACAGGACAGCCCTTCAGCGGCTATCTTCCCACGGAGATGACTCTGCTTCAGGTCGTGCTCCCTGTACTCTGTCTGGGCCTCAGAGGACCACCTATCTCTCCCTGCACCAGCATCCCACCTAGATGCACACTGGTTTGTCACATCCGTTGATTTTGTTCCTGGACATGGAGGACAAGGAGGGGGATGAGACCTTTCCCCGCTCGGGCTGGATTGGATTTTTTGTAACAGTAACTGAGCTATGTTTCCATTAACAGACAGGTTTAATGAGCTTTAGAGACAACTTTCTCCTATACTTGGCTTTGACGAATGGTGATCAGTGAGTTCCCTATACCTCGATCTTATCTACATATTCCAAGATCAAGGGCGAAGCTGGCAGAATCCTACCATTGTCCATACTGCTCTGCCATGGCCCAGACCCAACGGGCGGGTACAGCTCTGGCTTGGGTACCCTTTCTGGGTACCCAAGAGTCTTGTCCCTCTCTGGGACTGTTCTTCTTCTTTTGAAATGAGGCATTTAGATTGGGTGGTTAAAAAAAAAAAAGATAAAGCCAAAGTCTACTCTTGTCTGAGTCTGGGCCTCCTTTTCCATAGCACTTTGTCCTGGTGGTGAATGTTCTTCACGTGTGCAATGATCTAACAGCCATCTCCTTGCTAGACACTGGGCTCCCCCAGGGCAGAAACCTTGGTCTCCTCTCTGTGTGGTGTATCATCTGACAATGGGAGGTACTCAGTAAATGTTGGTTAAATAAATGACTGCCTGATTGAATTTTAAAATACTGTCCCCAGCTCAGCTCTGCAGATCACCTGGGAACTCTGTGCTGGCCCCCAGACTAAAATGATACATTCAAGAGCTTCCTTAAAATTTTTTAAAGAAAATAAAGAATATTCTTTCCTCCTCATGGCCCGCTTGGCTGCCAGGTCCCTTTAAATGCCTCAGGCCTGTTCCTCAGAGGCTGCTCTGGTAGGACAGCCCAGGACTCTGTGAGGAGCTGCATTGGGCTGCCTTTTTTTCCTGCTGCCTCCTAATATTAACCTGGCGCTGGGCCCCTGGCCCCCACGCAGTGATGGGAGGCCCTGGATGGAGCCAGCAAACAGATCCATCTGGAAATAGAAAAATAATCCCAACACTAGCGGTTTTGTCTGGCCTCCCCAGTGGGGTGTGGAGCAGGCCCATGAAAGGGGCTTTGAGGGCCAGTGGGTGAGGGCCGTGGAAGGGAAAGCCTCTGCACCTAGCACCCAGCTGGGTACCTGTGCCCGGGTCCCCGGAGCAAAGGGCAAACCTGCAGGGACCGAAGGTGAGTCACAGCTGACTCTGTGAGCAGCCAGGACTCCGCAGCCTGCCAGCCTGAACTTGAATCTCTGTGACCCTGAGTGAGCTGCTCAGCCTCTTTAGGCTACATTGCCTCTATACTTAAAAGGAGGTAACAGACCTACACCTAGGAATTGACCCCAAGACCAGAGCCCCAAGCATGGTGCCTGGGATAGAGAAAGGGCTGACCAAGGAGTAGCTATCGCAGTGACTGCTATTTCTGTCTTCAGAAGATATGATGAAGAAGACACCGAGCCACTCCACGGGTGACGTTAGACAAGCCCACTGTGCCTCCAACTTCCTGTCTGGGCAATGGGGAGTGGCCCAGTGCTCTCCAGTCCTGGATCCCTGGAGGCGAAGTTCAGCAGGACAGAGGGAGGTGCCTGCCTCCTACCAGGGCACCTAGCTGGATGTCCAGGGCCTGGGCAGATTACTGGAAAGTGGCCGGAAGCTCCCCACACCCTGTTGCCAGCTTCCTAGGAGAGCCCCTGAGTGTCCTTGGGCCTCTGCTAGTGCCGCCCATTATTTCCGTAATTCGGGGACTGGATGTTGGCAGGAAGGTGCTGCTCCCAGAGACTCGAAGGGCCTGGGATGGGGGCAGACACTACTGCGGGCTGGCCCACAGCAGCTCCTGCTGCCTGCTCTCCCTATGGGAGACTGTGAGAGAAGAGCCCCACACCTGGCTTTGCTTTTATCATGCTCGGTGTGTTCTTAGACAAGTTATGTCCGTCATCGTTGACACTACCCATTCATTCATTCATTCATTCATTCATTCAGCAAACATGTATTGGGCATCACCACTACTCCAGGCTCTGTCAACAAACGCCAAAAAATGTATCATCCTTAGGAGTGGCAGGTGGGAGGGGAGCGCAGTAGGGGGAACAAGCTGGGGTACAGAGAGAGAAACATCGATTGGCTGCCTCTTGTATGCGCCCCAATGTGGGACCAAAACCTGAAACTGAGGCATGTGCCCTGACCGGTAATCAAGCCGGTAACCTTTCGCTTTGTGGGCTGATGCCCAACGCATTGAGCCACACCGATCATGGCTGGACAGGTGGAGTTCGAGGTGTTCATGGGACACTTGGGGAGGACCTACAGGGAGTTGGAGAGTGGGCCCAAAGCTTGTGGGAGACAACTGTACTAGAGACAAGTACACTGAAGAGAAGAAGGATCTGCATGGTCTCTGTCTCCCTACTTCCCCACTCCCCTCCATGGTGGTGATGACAGTGATGATGGTGGTACCCATGGTGGTGGTGGTGATGATGATGATGATGGTGGTGATCATAATCATGGTGGTGATGATGGTGATGATGATCATAATCATGGTGGTGATGGTGATGGTGATAGTAACCATGATGATCATGGTGATGATGGTGATGGTGATGATAGTGAAGACAAGAATCACCCATCTGTGCTGGCAGGCCCTCTATCAAGTGATTTGCATGTCATGTTTCATTTAATTCTCAGGGCAGCCCTGAGGAGTAAGTCTGATGATCCCTTTTTTTCAGAAAGAGTTGAAGCTGACAGGTGAGTGTCTTTGGCCAGGTTCCCTAGAAACAAGCTTGAGAGAAAGAGATTCACATGTGTGGTTTATTCACAAAACCTGGAATAAAGTGAGGGCAGCTGCGGGGAGCAGGATAGGGGAGTGGAAGGAAGGCGTGAGGATGCAGCGTACATCAAACAGCAGCTGCAGGCAGGCCCCTGTCCCTGCTTATCAGACCCTGGCTTCCCAGGACAACCCACTAGAGAGGCCCCCAGACTGACACTCCTTTGCGATGGGCTCACAGCAGGGACAGAGGAACAGCAGCCTAATGAGGTGATCCGGGCTAACTGGGCTCTGCAGCATCTGGGGACTTCCCAGGGGCCCTGGCGGTCACTGAAGCTCTGGTTCGGTGTGAAGGGCCCTCCTGGCCAGAGGTCCCAGTGTCTTCCAGCTCCTCTGCTGGCCTGTTCTTGATTTGTGTGACTGTACGTGAGACTGTATGGTGTCTGTGTTTCACTGTGACTGTGTGTGCACGTGCGCGTGTGCATGTGACCCTGTGTATGACTGTGTGTATGTGTATGTGTGTGTGTTCTCCCCTCTCTCCTTGGCCCATGTCTTTTGCCATTTCTCCTTTAGCCTCTCTACCTGAATCTCGGTATCTCTGACCCCCACTTGCTCTCCTCTTGTGATCCCTTCAAAACATACGAGTATCTCTATCTCCAAGCCTCTGTTCTGTTCTTTTCCTCTCTTCCTCCATCTGTCCCTCACTTGTGGGTGACTCGTCTTCTCTCTGGCTTCGCTGTCTCCACCTCTCTTTATGTTTCCGGTTTTCCTTCTGTTTGTCTCTCTCGAACTCCATCTCTGTCTTTTTCTACCTCCACCTCTCAGTCTCTCTGCCTTTCTTGCCTGTCACTGCCCACAGTGGGACCTGATCCCACGGGGTTGGGTCACTTGGGGTGCAGGCAGGGACTAGAGATAGGGCTGCAGAGGGATGATAGTCAGGACTGCCGGGGTCTTGCTGCCTGCGGGCTCCCAGGCTCTGCTGTGTTGTCCCCTCAGCCGATCTCTGTGCCGGGCGGCTCTCATTCTCCTCTAGGAGGCCAGACTTCGTGTGCATGTGTGTGTGCATGTGTGTGTGGGGGTGGGGGCTGTGCTGCCAGCCTGGCCCCTGCAGTTGGGAAGAAAGGAGCCAGGAGGTGCAGTCGCTTTTTCTTTTCTTTTTCTCCTATCTTTATTGAAATGTAAGTGATATAGAACATTGCGTAAGTTTTAGGTATAAAAAATAATGATTTAATATAGGTATATAATGAGAAATGGTGACCACCATAAATTTAGTTAACACATCTATCACCTCACACAGTTACAGTATTTTTGTGTGTGTGATGAGAACTTTTAAGATGCATTCTCTTTGCAACTTGCAAATATACCATATGTACTATTCCCTACAGTCACCCTGTTGTACATTACCTTCCTAAAATTTATTTATCTTATAACTAGAAGTTTGTACCTTTTGACCACCTTCATCCATTTTCCCCACTCCCTACCCCCCGTCTCTAGCAACCACCAATCTGTTTTCTGTTCCTATGAGTTCTTTTGTTTTTGTTTTTAGATTCCACATTTCAGTAAGGTCATACAGTGTTTGGTTTTCTCTGTCTGACTTACTTCACTTAGCATAATACCCTCAAGGTTAAGTCATATCATCACAAATGGCAAGATTTTCTTCCTTTTCATGGCC
Source organism: Furipterus horrens (assembly GCF_987537825.1). Lineage (NCBI taxonomy): Eukaryota > Metazoa > Chordata > Mammalia > Chiroptera > Furipteridae > Furipterus > Furipterus horrens. The sequence goes on from NW_028327174.1 coordinate 187,841,295, forward strand.
AAGTAATATTCCATTGCATACTGAGAAGCAACCACATCTGATGGGCTTGTGCTCACCCACAGCCCCAGCCATCCTTCAGCTGTGATTCCAGACCAGCTTCACCTTAGATAGCAGCCCTCAGCCAGCTTGATTCAAGATGCAGGAGGGGCTCAATGGAGACCAAATGCAAGCACGATGCTAGACCCCCAGGCAATGCGGACCCGGCCCTCCAGAAGGGGAAGCCCATGGAGAACCAAGGCCTGGGGATGGGGAACAGGGGAATGGAGTTGTTCAAGGTGTCATAGTGAGTTCTGGCAGGTCCAGGCCCAGAAGTCAGGGCTCCAGACTCCAAGTTCAGTCCTTTTTGCATGGGTGCTGGGTGCCTCCTCATAAGGTATGGCTGTTCTCTCTCCTTAGCAGTTCTCAGGACCCTTCCCAGGGCCACAGGCAGGGCCATGGGGACACTGAGGTGATCAGGCCCCCCGAAATGGCCATCTCCTCCCCAACACTGTCACCCCCAGCTCTACTTCCCCAGAGGACTCCCGTGCTCAGCGCTCCCCTCCCTGCGGACCCCACAAACCAGACCTATGTTGTGCCCCAGTCCCCCATGGTTCTACTCTTGTCTTTGGTATCGAGGAGCCAGCCAGCTGCTCCAATACATCTTCCAAGATCACATGTGAATAAATGTGTGGGGCGATGACCTGGTGAGGTATAAATTTGCATTAAGCTCCCTGTACTTCTTTGTTTGCCCCTCAAGATGTTCTGGTCATTGGGGATTTGGAAGAACTGAAAGCTGAAGCTGTTTGATGTTAAGTCTTATGCGATCTCAGTGAGAAGATGAGGCTCTGGGTCCCAGAGAGAAAGGGAAGAGGTGCGTGCCTTTGAAGGCAAGGAGGGGGTGAAAGTTGGTGTTGACAGGTCCTCAGGTTGGTGGGAAACTGATAAAGCCCCCAAAGGGAAGTTCCAAGGTGCATATAAAGAGGCTGGACCCAACACACTGGTACCCCAGCTTCCTTTGTCCAAAGTATGCTACTGAGTCAACAGCCATCCGGCATAGAAAATGATGGCCAAGTGGCCAAAGGCGGAAGGATGACAGAAAGACCTCCCAGAGTTTGTTATTCTACATAAGACCCCAGGGCCTTTGCATGGCCAGAACCAGGGTAGAGGGATGTAAGAAAGGCTCAGTAATGACCAGCACTGAGTTTCCTGCCAGCATAGAAATACATGAACTGGATGCTGGGTTTTAGTTTATTCCAAGAAAATAAAGGAAGGTCACATTTCTTGTGCTGTGAGTTATGGACCGAAATTCAGTTTTTGTGCGGGTTGAATAATAAGTGGGACAAGAAATAAGAATGAAGGGTCCCCTTTTCCCTCCAGCTAACATAGCCATTCCAGAGACTTTCATGTAAAGGAGCATCTCCTACAGGTGGGATTTCCACAGGGTCTGGCATGGGAGAATATATTTTGAGGCTGAGGGGACCTCTCAGGTATGGCCATTCTGGTGCTGGTCAGGTAAGCCAGGAGGAAACAAATTAGGCCTAGGTCCCGGAACAAAACTTATCTTCTCTGGTTTTTCCAATTCTGAGTCCTTGGAGGACATAGTCCCTGAGGAAACATATTTACTGCCTCCCTTTCTCTCTGCCCTATGGGAGTGGATGCTGTGTGTATGGAGTGGGCTAGGGGGGCTTGGAGCCAGCTGCTGCAGCACCCTTGCCCATACCTGGTGATGTGGGTGGGGAGGGGCAGGGCGGGATTAAATGGGTACCAAGCAAGGGTGTGGTCAGGAAAAGGTCAGAAGGCCAGTTGGGCTCAGGGAGCCTCTGGGCCACGGAACACGGCCCATCACAGATGGAGGAGTGGTCAGCCAGCCCCGCTGGGCTCCTCTGCACGTAATCCCTGCTGGGGATGAATGTCCCCTTGTGCGAGGTCCTTGTCTGCCCTGAAGTAGGTTACAGGGTGGAAGGATCACAGAAATCAGCCTCAGAAGCATAGAATCATAGAAGCTGAAAGTCAGTGCCAGGTAGGATTCCAGGATTCCAGGATTTTAGTCTTAGTCTTGGCATCGAAAGGTATTAGAAGTCTAACACTTCGGGCATAAATTTTTATGGCTTAAGTGATCTAGGAACGACAGCATGATAGAACCTTGCACTTAGATGCCCCTTCGAGGGTCTCATGTCTGATATATATCTCGCTGCAGTGTTCCCTTCTAAAAAGTTCCAGCAAGTGGCCATTTTCTTCAGGTAGGCAAGGAGGTTACAGCAAAGAAGAACAGGACACAGGAGGTTTCTCTGAGGGATGATTTTAGGAGTCCTGAAATTCCTGGCCCCAATGCCATTTTCAGTAGTGATCACGGAGTCTGAAATTTCCCCATTAGCTGTTTTATCCCTTGGATCTTGAAAATCCTTTGCCCTCCAAGCATCTGCTTTGCCGTAAACCACATCCGGGTCAGTAACGTTCTCAGGCTTCTTCTACATGAGCCGTGATAAGCAAGGCAACTCAAGATCTAGATGGTGACCTTGGGCCTCTCTCTGCCCCAGCCCTGGGCCCTCTCCCGACATCAGACGCCATCTCTGGGTCCTCCCTCCCTTTGCCTTGACCACCCAGCTCCCGGCAGGAAACCAGCTGGCTGGAGACTCGATTCCAACAGCCCTGAGGCCAGCCATGGTGTGCAGTGTGGTTCCGCCTCTAATGCCACCACCTCCCGGGGGCAGGCGGCATGGACAGCAGCCTGTAATTTGGGGGTGGGAGATGGGACGCCCAGGTCAGCTTTGACCAACTGGTCCCCAGAGGAAGGGAGTCGTCTGGGGGCTTGGAGAATCAAAGCCTTCCTCTCAGCTGCCTTGGTGACCATGAAGATAAAAATATTTATGGACAATTTTCCTCACTCTGGGGATGGCTGGGCACAGAACAGGGCTGTTTTTTCCCTTGGCTATGGCTGACCCTCCTCATAGAGAGAGCTGGGACAAACACAGGTTGTTTATGAGGTCCACAGCAGCCCTAGAGAGACATGGCCACATACACTTTCCCCTCTTTCAGCAGGGACGTGAGCTTCTGGAAAGTTGCCCAAAGGAACAGCGTGGGTTTCTGTCCTCTGTTAGCTTAGTTCTTGGTGGGGTTGAAGAGATTTTTTTCCCTGAGAGATGAGGCGAGTGTGTTATGGTGAATAACATGTTTCCCATAATTTGCCTTTTGAAAACACAAGGAAATTTGCGTATGTGGCTGAAACAGCCTGGGCAGAGAGCCTTCTGGAGAAGCCGGTCCTATTTCCCCACCATGTCAGGCAGCTCGAACTCAATAAACACTTGTTGACTGAATGAATGGGTCATAGAAATGGCAAGCCGAGGCTGGAAGGAAGGCCCCATGGAGATTGGCTGGGCCAAGCAGCTTAGGTTTCAGGCAGGGAAACTGAGGCCCAGAGAGGGGGAAGGGATGGAGGCTGCATAAAATAATAGATTTCATAGCTTACAATGATGACAGTGATAATGATAACAATGAGGATGATGATAATAATAATAAGTCATCTTTTCTGAGCATGGGTGTTTTTCCAGTTTTCCAAAAGCCTTCCCACTGGCCATCTTCCCAGCAAATCCACAGAGGAGGTGGAAAAATAATAGAATTCCCTGTAACATGTTGAGCAACTTGCCCACTCATCCAGAAAGGGGTGAGGTGGGGTCAGTAACAAATTTGGGCTGGTTTCTGTCACTCAGCAGATACCCCACATGCAAGATCTACCCCTGCTCAGAAAGGAGGGACCTGCCTCAACCTAGGTTTAAACCCCAGCTCTACCACAAACAAACTGAAATAGCTCGCTGCACCCAACTGAGCCTCAGCTACCCAGCCGATTATTTGGAGCTTGCACTCCCCGTTGATTATGCTGGCTTCCCAAACTCCTACGAGAATGGCATCAGAGAATGGATACGAAGCTGCCTTGGAGGTTGTCAGCAGGAGGGAGGTCCTGATGCTGGAATTCTGATGTATCAGTGCATCCTTCCATCCATCCTCAGGAGACAGTCTTCTGATTCCAGCTATTGAGATAAAAATAGCTGTGAGGGGAGGGGGGCAGCTCCCCAGGATATCTGGGTAGGATAAAAATAACCCTCAAGAACAGTGGGCTCCTCTTCTCCACTTTGGTATTCACCCAGTCTTCTGATCTTTTATTTGGTTTCCCAAGTCGACCTACCATCCAGGCAAACAATTCTCCTTGTTCTGGGGCCAGGTGGTGGCAAATTTATTCTGGGCTCTGAGAGTAGAGGCTTTGGAAGCGAGAAATATGGGTCTCATCCCAGTTCTGTTTACAACTCACTGTGTGGCTCCAAGCAAGTCCCCCTCAGAGTCCCCATCCTTCCTCTCTACAGTGCTGTCCAATAGGACTTTCTTCGAGAATGGAAATGTTCTACTTTTGCATTGTCCATTACAGCCACCACTAGCTGCATATGGCTACTGAACCCTTGACCTGTAGCTAATGTGGCTGAGAAACTGAATTTTTAATTTAAAAAAAAAATGTTAAGGAATTTTAATTTAAATAGCCACAGGCGGCTAGAGGCTACCATATAGGATGATGCAGACCTTTAAAATGCAGATGGGAAAAGCACCTGCTTCTCGTCCTGGGGTGAGAAGGATGGATAATGTCCATGTAGAACCTGGCACGTGGGAGACACCCGCTGTTTGTTCACGCCCCCCGCACTCCTGCCCTTTCCAAATGTGGATTTACAAGTGTCTTCGAGCTGAAGAATCCCCTTTAGGGAACACGCAACCCCCCTTTGGAGACTGGTGAAAAGGGGGCTGTGGTAGTGCGTGCAAAGGGGCCATGGGGGCTTCTGTGGTGACTGCGCTGGGAGAACAAGGAGCACATCTGAGGCAAATGACAAGACCAGGTCAGAAGAAAGACAAAAATAGCTATATTTGCTCATTCCCACCCCCATTTTTTGACTTTCACAGGCACTAGAGTTCAAAGGGGGGGGGGGGGTGTCTAAGAAATTCCCTTCTGTTGCCTAGTGTGGTTAAGATCATAGACCCTTTGAATTAGGTGGTTGGCTCTAGGTTAGGATTTCAGTTTTACCAATTACCAACTATGTAATTTTGGGCAAGTTGTCAAACTCTCTGATTCCCATCTGTAAAATGGGTAGTTAACTGAGGGTTTCGTGGGTAACCAATGAACTAATGTGTGTAAAGCTCTTTGCAATGGTCACAGCATACAGCACATGCTTAAAAATGGGAGCCATGGCCAATCTTATAGACATAGAACACTCTAACCGCCGCCCCCCCACCCCCACAACTGGAGTCTGGTCAGATGTCAGTGAAGCCAATGGGGCGGGGGGGCATCTCCAGAAGACATCTTTTTTGGTGGTGTTCAGGGTGAGAAAGGGATCAGGCATGGGAACAAGTTTTGGTGCCCTCAGATGGCAGATGACCCATCAAATTGTCAAGCTGGAAGTCATCCTGAAGTATTTATAGCTTGTATCTCCTTTCCATTGACCCTGCCAAATGACATTCTCCTGGGACCCATCCAGAGAAAAGGGGCCTGCTTCTCTGTGACTTCGCACCCTTGGTCCTAGTACAGTCTCCACTTTCTAGATTCAACTTCCTTCCATCATGCCCCCAGGCTGGAGGTGTCTGCAGATTGGTCCCGGTGAAAATGCCCAGGGTAGGCACTGGCTCACCCCGGTCAAGGGCAGGGTTAATCTTGTTGAGTTGGAAGAGCTGAAATTCAAATTCTGCCTTTAGTCAAGAGCAGAAGATATATTTCATCAGCATGTCATTTTATTGGCAAAGGATCTGAGCCAAGGTCCATCCAGCTATTCATCCATTCTCTCACTGGACAGTAGTTATTGTGCGCCTACTGTATGCCAAGTCCTAGGAACACAGAAGTGAATTTCTGTCCCCAAGATTCACAGCCTTGTAAAGGAGACAGTTATGCCAATGCTAATTATTACAGTGTGATGTGGGCTATTATATCAGGGCCAGGACCTGGGTGAGGTGAGTGAGGCACTTATCTCAGGAACAAAATTTAATGTGGTGCTAAATTCCAGTATCAAGGTAAATAATTTATTGTAATATTTTAAAAATCAAAATTAATGCAAAAAAAACCCCCAACAACAACAATAAAGGATGAACAGCAGATAAAACTTTTCCATGAAGACATGGTCAATATTACAGATTTTTCCTTTGCCTCTGGTTGCAATATGGCTTTCATTACACTGTATTATTGGGGGCTGCTATGGGACAGAGAAGGCTGGCATCTGATCCAGCCCATGGTGGCTGGAATTGACTTCCATCGGCTTGCCCATCTCTTCCCAACTTCACACTCAGGGGTAGCATGTTGGTAGATTGAAATTGGTCATGATGAGAATATTTACACCATGGACACTTACCAGATGCTAAAAATCAAGGCGTTTCCTCCCTTTTTTAGAGCACTGGTTGTTAAATACTTAGCAGCACACCATTGTATCCAGACTGCACTTGGGGAAGAAGGGAATCCAAGAAAGATTTCCCAGAGAAGAAGATACCTTCTGAATTTTGCAGAGTAAGAATCTAGAAAAGGAGAGAAAGAACATCCCTCCAAAGACAGAACTCAATGTGCAAAGCAGCAGAGGAAGGGGAAAAAGTGTACAGGAAGTCCTCGAATAATATTTCATTCAACATCTTTCTTTATAATGTTGCCATAGGAGCTGAACCCCTGTTTATTTATATGAATTAGCCCATGGTAAAATTGGTTTGGTTATACGTCATTTCACTTAACGTCACAAAACCCACTGATGACATTAAGTGAGGACTTAGGATATTGCTTTTAGGGAAGTGCAAGGAGCTGACTGCAGCTCGAATGTGTGATGTTGCAGAAGAAGGAAATTTTAAGAAGGCAGAGAAGGTTACGGTGCCAACTGATGCCCTGAAATCGAGCACAATCTGGGTCTCTGCTCTAGGACAAAACTGCAGAACTCTACTGGCTCAGGTAAGATAGGACAAAACTGCAGAACTCTGCTGGCTCAGGTAAGAGATGGCAGTTGTGCACCATAGGGGGCATGTTAGTTTCCCCAAGTACACAGAGGAAGAAAGAGGCCCAGAAGGGTAAACAGAGTCCCCAGGGTCCTACAGTGGGGCTGTGCCATGAGCTCAGGGGTGTCAACTTGGCCACACCTTGTAGCCAACCTCAGGTACTGGAAAAGTTTGGGGTTCATATAAAATTACAGCCATTCCCAGATAGCTAGAGAATCTGGTTTAAAAACTGCAGAAAATATGGGGCAGGGGGGAATCCTTCAGTGAATAAATTGTCCATCCCCAGGAGAGTGGATGGTGACTGCCCATCTCTGGTGACCTGTTAGAACCGTTGTGACCATCTCCTATTCCCCTGTGCCCATGGTATAGTCCCACGCAAATGACAGGGTTCAGTTGCTCAGGAAGACTCACGAGAGTCCACACGACAGTGCTGACAGATCTATAGTTCTTTGCAGGGAAATGGTGCAAGACAGGAACTTCATTAAGGTGAGAATATCCTTGTCAGCCAAAGGCTGCCTCAAAGCAATAGGTCCGAAGAGGCCAGGCATGAACTCCAGTTGTCCTCCCTTGAAAGGGCCACACCAGGGTGCATGTTCTCTCTCAGATCAGAAGCTACCAACTTGTACACAGATCACGTCAAAACCAGCGAACTCAAAGCGAAGTCTCACCTGGGGTTTCCCATCCCCACCTGGTCACATAAGCACACTCTTGCTAGGAAACCAGCTCCCCTGGCAGAGCCTTCCAGAGGTCTCACCAAGACCAGGCACAAGTTGTCAAACTCACTATTGTCAATAAACAATGCTGACATATTAGTGTTAACCATGGTGAAATGCCTCAGACAGACCCACAGGTACACAGCAACACTAGTCATCAGTATGGTCATTAGTATGACAACTGGTGAGGGTCCTATAGTCACAGGTCCTTCAGCAAAGATGAGATGGGCATATTTAACAAGCAACAAATCTGAGAAACTGGAAGGATGGACCATACTTAACAAGGGCGTCACTCAAGGGGACAGAACCTTACTGCCCCAGAAGAAGCACATGAGATCACCTTAGGGGTTCCGGGTGGTTATCGGCTTAGTGTGATAACCCAAAAAACTAATATGCACTCAGGTTGTATTAACAAGAGCATAGAATATATATTGGGGCAGGTGATCATCCTGCTCAGTTCTGTGCGGCTCAGATGCCACCTGAACCCTTGAGCTTTGCTGTGGTCCCTTGGCAGCAGTTGGCTGCTGAAAAGCCGCAATGGCTTTGGAGGAGACAATGCTGGAAAGCAGGAAAGGAATGCCAAGTGAGTAGTGGTTAGAAGAAAGGAGAAGAAGGCCTGGAGGCAGGATGATTTGGGGAGGGAGTGAGGTTGTTACTTTCAGAGCAATTACAGACATAGGGTCAGGCTTCAGCTGATTTGGGGGATGCTGTTCTTACTAGCTGTTGTAAAAGGTCTTTGGCATGGTGATTCCTGAAGATTTATCTGAAGAGCTGTTTGCAGAACTGGTTTCTTACTCTCTCTCACAATTTTGTTTATTGATTTTTAGAGAAGGGGAGGGGAGGGAGAAAAAGAGGGAGAGAAACATTGATGTGTGGATCAGCTGCCTCTCAAATAGACCACGACCAGGGACCTGACCCACAACCCAGGCATGTGCCCTGACTGGGAATCAAACCAGTGACCTTTCGGTTTGCAGGACGATGCCCAACCCACTGAGCAACGCTGGTCAGGGCAGAGCTGGATTCTTGGACTGAGAGGCACAGTGGTATGTGTGTGTGTGGCTCCTCTGTCCTCTCTTTGTGACAAGCAGAAGCATCTAAAAGCATTTGCATTATCCAACTTGTCCTGGACTCCCCCAAGCAGGATGTATCACATCGTGCGGTTTGGGCATAGAGAAATGAGGCAGCCATGATCTTGGAGTGCTAATTTCAGCTGGTGGAGAGGAAATGATGTCTTGAAGGACTTCCAAGTGCAGCTGTTTCTCCAGTGAGGGGTTTGCTGAGGACATCGTGGAACTGGGCACTGGACTGGACAAATTTTCAACTCTTTGAAATTCGCTTGGAGGTCCCCTCACCAGCTGGCTCTGACTGACTATTCTTTGGGTTGTTAAGGGACCCCGTTGCTCTGACCCTGCCACCCATATGAGGCTATATTGAAAGGAGCACTTGGGACCATAGTTTTAGCCCCAGTTCTATCACCTTGCTGCTTGGTGAACTTGGGCAACACCCTACTATGGGCTACCACTGACCAGGTCCCAGGATACAGCCATGACTTTGAGGAGCTCTAGTTGAGTATATACACAAGGCAAATATATATCCTGATTAAAATGATGTGCTAAGTACCAGGCAGGCTGGGGTTGGGTGTGGTACAACTGTGGGAATCTGAGGGGAGATCCAGTGAAGAAGAACATTCCAGAAAGAGGTGGTCATAAGAGTGAAGGCCTGAGATGCTCCCAGGTCATCAACTGCTTTGTCTCCACCCTCAGCTGTGGGGGTGGCCCAGAACTCATCATTAATGGCCTGTTTGGTATAGTCAATGATTGCAGACTCATCATCAGAGAGAGTCCAGAGACCTTAATGTGCCACATTAAGGGTCTAATTCTTCCAAGGCTGGAGGAATGAATTGAAGGACGAGGAGACAGGTTTGACTCTCTACAGTAACATTTCAACCTGGGAGGCCGAGCTTCTCAGGCCTAGTCCCTGCACTGACTCTGTGTGACCTTGAGAAAAACCACACACCCTCTCTCTGAGCCTCAGTTTTCCCACCTGCAAAATGAGGATATCGGGCCAGGTGGCTCTAGGAGTCTTCCAGGCCTGAATTTCTTATAGGAGCCCATATTTGGGTCAGAATCAACCCCCACAAAGTGGGCTTTTGAGATCTCACAGCCCTCAATCTCCTGACCCAGCCCTGAAGAAATAACGCCAGACTGGAGATGAGGGAGGAGATGCTGGGGAGATGAGCTACGTGCCCACACCACAGGATCATGTGTCCAGAGGACATGCCCTCCTGGATAAGTGGCCCCGGAGCTACCCTGGCCTACCCCCTCACTCCTCTTTGTGGAATGGTTGTTTGGAGGGGGAGAGGTTCTTCGTAGCTGCCAGAGTGACATGACCCCACAAGCAGAGCCCAAGCTCTGGGAGACAGGCAGGTCATGACAACAGCCAGCACTGCCTCCAGCCACCTCCCTTGGAGAAAGGTACTGGATTGGCATTGCCTGGACTTCAGTTCAATTCACTTTAGTGAAATGCTTTACCCCAGGTGCTGGGAACACAGCAGGGAGTGGAGCAGAGCATGGTTAAGGTATCTGTAGCACCTAAAATCAAGCCTGCAGGTGCCCAACAAATGTGTTCGTGGGTAAGGGTTGTGATATAGGAGAAGGAGCAGGTGGCAGGGAGAGCCAACCTGTTCTAATCTGGCAAACTTGACTCTCATTCATGCAGTCAACCCTTCATTCATTTATTTTGTCTTTCACTCAGCATGTATGGAGTGCTTCCATGTGCCAGGCACCAGTGCCAGATATCTACATGGCTCACAGCAGGGACTACAACTTATACTTGCCTGTGACCAGTGCTCAGCTCAGGGTCTAATGCACAGCAGCATCTCCCCAAGTGACCAGTGGATGAATGACTCTACCATTAGACATGTATTGTGTATATATATCCTATGCTCCATGTCACGCCGGGCCCAATGTGAAATAAAGATCTATTTTGGTGTGCCCAGTAGAACAGAGCATTGGAAGATTGGGGACTAATCTGAGACTAAATCTAAGATTGCAAAGACTAAGATTGGGAACCTGAGTTCTCACCCCTATTTTTCTGCACCAAATAAACGAGCATGATCTGAGGCAGGACCCCCTGACCTGCAGTATCTGTCTGTTTCCTTGCTAGCCTCCTGCAGCCAACCATAGCACTTGGAGAGCAGAAAGCACAACCCGCTGCACAGTGCATTTTCAGAAAAATCTTGGTGGATGTACCAATGGGGATTGATACCTGGGCCGTGTGCAATCCTCTGTTCTGCAGGCTGAGACTTCACCAGTGATTCGTTTATAAACATTTATTGAGCATCTGCTGTGTGTCCACCATTCAGGCTATTGAGATGAACAGTTTTCTGAAGACAGATGTATCTCAGAGAGCAGTGGGTGCATGACTGATCTGCTTGGGCAGGGAATAAACCAGGCTAGGAACTCCTATCCAGAACTGTCTGTGCCCAGTCACTGATGCTGTGCCAGGAACCTCGTTGGCAGAAAGACAGAGTGTAAAGAGGCGGCAGAGGCAAGAAACAAGGTTCCTTCCCAAGAAATCTTATCAGTGTCCATGTTTCCTTTTCCTAGTTGACCATGAGCTCCTGGAAGAACATAAGTCATGTTTTCTTCACAATCTAGCAAAATGCAGCTAGCTCTCAATAATTACCCGCTGAATTAGATTCATTGTTAAACAACAGTCTCATCTTCCTGAGTTCAAAGAGCCCATGCAGATTATCATGTTTGAGGTACCTATTTTATAGATGGAGGGAGCAAGGCTCTTGAAAGGAACACCATCAATATTTATGGGCTCTGGGGGTTTCCCATGAATCTTTTGGGCTATCCATAGTGGAACAGGGCTCCCGGGGGCTCCCCATTGCATACTCAGATTTGGGAGTGAGATTTGGGAAGGTCTTGGTACTCAGCCACTGACCTACCGCCTGATCATTGAGGAAATGCATCCTCTTGCCTGGAAATGGCTTTGTGGCCAGTGAGTCACAGGACATCATCCACACTGTACAGAGAAGAGAATTGGATTGCTTCTCCACTGGGCTCACCTCACTCCTCTTGCAAAACCTGCCTGAAATTTGCTCCTACCCTTCTGGCCTTTGTGTGACTCTACTACTTGAGCTGTCTTCCTCCATGGCTGCATGTGTTCCCAAAATTTCCAACATATCCTTTAGGAGCCAAAGGCTACCTCCTCCTGGGAGCCCTCCTCGGTTTCTCTCAATCCCTTGGTCTCCTTGACAATTCCATTCATCTGTATCTTTCTGATAACATCTATCACATTCCCCTAGTGTTATCTTTATGCAATTGCAGGAGGTTGTCTGTGACATATCTGTGCCTGATGTCTCCCATATAGGCTCTCTTCCCTGGCCCAAGTTGCTGTGCATGTCTTCTGTCCACATTATAAATATGTGTGTGCTCAAAAAGCAGAATCATGTGTAAATTTCTTTGTCTTCATTCCCACAATGATAGGCCCTCTTCCCTCAACTTTGTACAGGGGTCTACACACTATGAGGGTTGAAAGACAATTATTGAAATTATTAATGGTTTAAACCTCTCTGGTGTCCCAGGCGCCATGCTAGGTGTGGGAATCTGACAATGACAACATGTGTGATGTGTGCTACAATATGGGCGTGAGGCAGGACTTGGAGCTGCACCTCAAAAGGCTGAGAGACTGTGAACAGTCAGAAAAGGGGGATGGGTAGGAGGGAGAACCTGGGAGAAAACTGAACTGACAAGGCCTTGAAGCATCCCAGCTTGTCCAGAGCCTACATCGAGGCATCAGAGAGGGTGAAGCTCAGAGCAGGACATGAAGCTGGGGAAGCTGGCAAGAATCTTCCCAGAACCCCTTAAAGGTTAAGATTTGGATCTTCATGCTTAGCTGCAGAAGACAGGAATCAGACTACCTCAGTTAACATTCCATCTCCACCTATCAGTTCATGATCTCAGGAAAGTGACCTAACCTTTCAGAATCTCGGCTTTCTTATCTGTAAATGGTGATAACAGGCCTCCCATAGACAGTGACACTTAGCTCAGGGCTGTGCCTGGCTAGGGTGTGGTTGGTGAGGATGCAAAATACTCGGTAATACCGAAAAACCTCCTCAGTGTACAATGGAGTTTTACTTCTAAGGGGGTGCCAAAAAAACAAAAATACAAAATCTAGGTAATCAACATACACAACATTTTAATGCAATACTTTAAACATGTCAAAATTAGTGCAAAAAGTGTACGATGAACAAAAAGACCACCCCCAAATGCAAATAGGGGCAGAATCCACCTAGCACAAAGCATGCCGCTCAGAAAAACGTCAACTCCGATTGGGCTGGGAGTTCTCAACCTTCCAGAGCCGAGGGCTTCCGAAAACCTGAGGAATACCCGTGGCCCCTCTCATCTGTAAGAATGCTCAAACATGCACAATTTGTGAAGTTTTGGGGTGTTCCCGCACTCCCTGGGGCTCGGTCCATGTGGAGGTTAAGAACTCTGGTTCAAGATGGGGGTGGTTCCACGTGCCATCCAGCCGATTGTGGGTTCCCCAGCTCCACCCTGGGCCTCCCTTCTGGCAGCCGAGTGTGCTCTGCCCCCTGCAGGAAGCAGAGCACAACTCTGCGGCTTTTTTTTTTTTTTTTGCTTGCTTGCTTGGCTTACCCTCGCCCCCCCCCCCCCCCCCCCCCCGCTTGGGACTTTTCCTAAAGTTTGTTGAAACCAGACACCTTGCTCTAGCGAGCCCGCGTGCAGCCATGGTTTAAAAGGCCGCCTTCAGCGCACCCTCCCCGCCCCCAGCGGAGACTTCAAAAGGCCCGGCGGGCGCCGCGGCACCAGCACCTATGAGCCGCCCCCCGCGCCCAGAGCCTGCAAAGGAGTCGGAGGACGCAGAGCGGCCAAAGTTTCGGCGCAGGCGGACCGGGCAGGCGGTTCAGCTCCGTGCGCCCATGCCCCTCCCGGTGTCGCTGCGCTGCGAGCGCCTGCGCCCAGTTTAGGGAAGGGGACCCGGCACCCCCGCCCCCGCGCCCGGGGCTGCGGGGACCCATGAATACAAATGCCGTTAGGCTCACGAGGAAGGACCGACCGTCCAGCCTCGCACCTAGGGACCCAGTAAGTGCCCCGGGGCTCTTAGAGTGCTGGGGGTACCTGTGTGTAAAGGTGTGCGAATGTGGGGAGGGGGGGTGCACATTGGGGAAATGAGTGCGTTTGTGTCCGCAGACTAGCGGAAAACTGTAAGTGGGAGTGTGCCTGTGTATGTGCACTTGGGGGTGTGTACATGGGGTGTGCGTGTGCGTGAGCGTGTGCATGAGAAATGTGCGCGCGGGCGTGTACGTTGGAGGATCTGGCTAGGCTAATGTGCATTTGTGTGCGTGTAAGCACGGGTGTGCATGCATCTGCGTGTATGGAGTCTGGTGTGCGTCCTAGTCCAGACACCCAGGGTGTGTTTGTGTGAGCCTAGGAAGGTTACATGGCTGTGCTTGCATGTGAATGACTGGGAGCTTGTGTTTGAGTGTGGGGTAAGTGAGGATGTGTGTGGGAGTGCGCGTATGCAGCAGTGAACAGGTCGTGGAGGGGGAGGCGGAGGCAGTTGGGGCTTCTGATGCCAGGGCTCCGACTGGCGTTGTGGGTTTGCGAATTTGCCAGGTGTTTGCCACGAGGTCAACGTGTGCAGTTTTGTGCTCCAGTGAGGGGTCTCAGGGAGCCTCTTTAATAGATTGGGTGGGGGATTGCATGTTAAGCTCCCATTTCTTACCGAATGGAGAGGGAAGAATGAAGGGAGTGACCAACATTTAACAAGCCCACCCACTACGGGTCCAGCAGTCTGTTCTCCAGGGAGTTCTGAATCTTTGTAGGAAAAGGGATGTGTGTGTGTGTGTGTGTGTGTGTGTGTGTGTGTGTGTGTGTTTATGTATGGAAGGACACTGGTGATGTTGTGGGAGTCTGGACACTTAGTCCCGGTCCCACATCTGTCCTTGGAACTCCGGGTTCCTTTCAGCAGTAGTATCTGCCCCCTTTCTCTCTATCTCCGGCTCCAAACTTGGGACCTCACAAACCAAAGTCCCGAATGTCTGTACTGTGATCATCCCGCTGTGCAGCCCTGGCAAATCATTCCCCTCTATCTCAGTTTCCCCATTTTTACAAGGGGTGAGGGGTGTCTCAGCCTGGCTGTAGTGGGCCGGTCCAGGGTGTGTCCCCGGCTGCGGCCGGCAGGGGGCAGCAGGGGGCAGCAGAGGGCGGCCCGGCGCGGGGAGGAGAGAAGGTGGAGAGCTACCGCGGGCCGAGACTTTAAATCGCCTTCATTTCCCCCAAATCCTTCCTTTTCCTCTCCTCCCCCAGGCCGGCGGGGAGGCAGCTTCCACCGCCCTCTGCGCGCCCTCGCCCGGCCTTGCTCTGTCTCCGGGGACCGCCAGCAGCCCGCCTCCAAAAGTTTAATCATCTCTCTCTCTCTCTCTTTTTTTTCTGCTTCTTTTTGGTGGAAGCAGAAAAAGAGTGAGGTAGGGGCGAGCGCGGCGCCGGACTCCTGGGACCATGGGCCTGGCGCTGGCGCTCGAGGGGCCCCGGCCGCGCTGCCTGGCTGCTCCAGCGCCCCTAGGCGCGGGGCTGCGCTGCTTGCGCGGGGGCCGCGCGCTCTGAGCCGGCCTGGCGCGGCGGGGCAGGGGGCTGGCGGCCCCATGGGGCGCGCCCACACTTGCCCCCCGGGTTCGGGAGCATGAAGTAGGGGCCCGCCATGGGAGTGGGATCGGCGCAGGGGGCCCGAGGCACAGCGGCGGCAGCGGTGGCTCGCTGGGGGTGAGTATGAGCTTGGGGACACCCCCCTCCCCAGCTATCTGCTGTTCTAGTCTAGGGGAGAGCTGGGGTTCCCTGCGGCGCCGGACGGTTCCAGCTGAACGTCAGCTTCCTGCCCCTTCCTGCGCCCCTGCGAGGCCAGGGGCCAAGAGTTAACGCGTGCTGCGCCCCTGGCCCCGGGTTGGCAAGCGCTACCCTGCCTGGTGGGGCCAGGGAGGGTCCACGAGGAGTTAGCCCGGGTTCAGAATTGAAGGTGGGTGGTGGTGCCTGTAGGGGCCGGCAGGCGGTGTAGTGGTAAGGGAGGGAGTTTTGGGATGCTTGCGTGAGAAGGGGTCTCCGATTCTGCTGTCTTGGTGTGCTGCTCCGGTGTCGGTATCCACAGGTCCCGAGCCTGTAAGTCTCCTTTTCTGGCTATTCTTGTGAAACTGTCCCCAAATCTCTAGGTTTCCAGGTCTCGGCTTCTGCTGCTGTTTCTGTGTGTTTTTGCACGACCCTGGTTTCTGGAAATCGTGTGTGTGTGTGTGTGTGTGTGTGTGTGTATCTAACTGGGTTTGTGTTTCAGTGTTTCCCTGCTTCTCTGGGGTGGGGGGTGGGGTCTTCATTCCTGTTGCTTTCCCGAGTGTGAGAGAATGTGAGAACCAGAATGTCAGAGCAAGTAAGAGGCCTGGGAGATCACCCAGTGGAGCCCCTCATTGTACATACAGTTGCTGAGAGGGAGAACGGAGGGGCAGGGAATTCCAAGGAGGGAGCTAGATGGAGCTGGGAGGCAGAGGCTCCCAGTCCCGGCCTGCAGAGTAGGAGTTGTAAGAGAGTGAACGTATTCCAGAGCCAGGCACTCCCTGTGGGGATGTGTGGGAGGGACCTAGAGAGGATGGGAGCAACCCCTGGGGGCTTTATGGACTGGCTCCTGCTCCCTGCCCAGGGAAGCACAGAACTTGCTGGCTCTCTGTCCTGCCCCCAGGACCAGAGGACACTCCCAAGAGGCTGGCCTAGGCTGTAGCTCCACCCCACCCTCTATGCCCTGCCCCTCTGAGCTGGAATGGGGGATGATGGCCCCCCTTCTTTCCCATGTCTTGGAAAAAGAAGGCTGGATGAGATCCCCCACCCCCCACCACAGTACACACACACAGGACCAGTAAGCACATTGCTGACTCATTTTCTCCAGAAGACCCTGTGCCAGGACAGATGCCCGTGGTTGTGTCAAAAAGTGGTGCCAGGCGTGCACCCCATAGTGGGGCCCAAGCTTTGGGCAAGTGGACAGTCATGCTGCTTGGAAGTCTAGCCTCTGCTTTCTCCTGCCTTGCTGCCTCCCTCACTGCTGCAGGGCCCCAGATCCTGTGTCCTCTGGACCCAGTATGCCTTCAGCTTTGCTCCTTCACACCTCTCCCCAACCTACTGAAGTGCCATATCAGTTGGTGGCAGAGGACACACCCACAGAAGTCATGTTGCAGGGCAGAGAAGGCACTGCCTTCAGATAGTGTGAATCCTGACTCTGCCCTGTGAACCTGGGCAAGCCTCTCTGCTTCTTGTTTTTCTCATCTGCGGTATGGGCATCTTAATTCCCAGCTAGCAACGGGGTTTTGTGAGGATTAATGGGACCGTGCTTGTGAAGGGCTTAGGACAATGCCTGGCTTGTAATAAGTGCTTAGTAAACGGCAGCTGTTATTTGTATTATTATTCACTTCATCTTGAATGGATGTGTGAGTCAACTGGAAACTTCTGGGCTGCATCCTGTCCAGACAGATGACCTGTCTGTGTTCCCATGGAAGAGGTATAAGGTGTGAAGGAGGGAGCCTGGGTGCGACCTTTTGGCTACACGGATCCTGGTCTGTTCATGGAAGCAGGAGAAACGGGTCCATTCCCCTTTGCTGTTCTCTGTACTTGGGGCAGTTTTCTTCCCAGGTTACCCCTTAGGAGCACTGCCAAGCCCCAAGGCCTAAGGGCCCCATTCTTTGTGTGTTTCAGGGTTTCAGCACCCTGAGTCTCAGCTCTGAGCTCTCAGTGGATGTTCAAGCTGGTATGGGTCTCCAAGATCTTGTGTGTTGCCAGGTAACGAGGATAGAGGAAGAACCATGCTACCCAGCCACAGGTTCTGGCAGCCCAGTTGTCCAAGGGTAGCCACACTTGGTGCCCTAGCCTTTTTTTTTTAAGATATTTTTTTTTTTTTGACAGAGGGGAAGGGAGGGAGAAAGAGAGGGAGAGAAACATCGGTGTGTGGTTGCCTCTTGCATGTCCCCAACTGGGAACCTGGCCTGCAGCTCAAGCATGTGCCCTGACTGGGAATCAAACCGGCAACCCTTTGGTTCACAGGCCAATGTTCAATCCACTGAGTCCCACCAGCCAGGGTACAGAGGGCCTTTTTCAGGGAACATGAATGCCTTCCTGGAGGACTGTGTGGCTAGGCTGTGTCTCCACGGTCAGGCACCTAACGCGTGGCTGCAGTTTCGGCTGCCTCCTGCCCTCTCCGGCCCCTGTGCTCCATTCTTCCCGACATTCTGGAGCCCAGGGCTCATTGAGCCAAAGCCCACAAGTAGTGGTGAAAACAGAAGTCTAGAAGAACAAAGCCCTGAGCCAGTGCCGGCATGAAACGTTATTAGCAGTAGCCTAAACAGGATTGGAACAGGAGCAAAAGGATCTGCAAGGCCTCCCTCTGGGAGCCAACTTTCCAGGCTTGGAGCTCACTTAGATGGCTTGTTGGCTCCCTGGGCTGCATCTCTGTTCCTGTTGGTGAAGGCTGGGACTCTGGTCTCTGGCAAGTAGGAAGTCCCCGTAAGTCTCTGGTTTCTTCTCCATGGGAGGCAAGTCCCGAGAAAAGGACTGTGTGTTAGGCAGTGGAGTCAGATGATATGGGTCACTGATGTGCTGTGTAGCTTGGGCATGGCACTTCCCCTCTCTGGGCCCCAGGTGCCCATCTCTACAATAAGGGGATGGGACCAGAATCTGGCCTCTAGATGAACTCAAAGGGCCGTCTCCCACTCTATACTCCCGTACTATACTTTGGAAATTTATGGATCAAGTGCACACAGAATCCAGGTCAGTGGCATTTTTCAGGGTGAGTGAATGGGGGACAAATACAGGCCTTCAGGGCTGAAATTCTCAAGTTAGAACCATGGTGTTAAGAAGCTTAATTGAAGAGAAGATTCTGACCCCATCTCCCCTGTGTCTTCTTTCTCCTGATCTTTGGAGATTAAAAATATTTCCCCCTAATTTACCCTCTTATTCTCTGCAGAGTAGTCACCTTGGCATAACCCAGCAGGAAGAACTGACTGAACATGCGTGGTTGTTGCCCCTTCTCCTCCTCTCCACCTGGCCTCTCTTTAGCAGCTTGGGAAACATTCAAATACGGGTGGATATGGCATCGCACAGTGAGACTGGAGGAGTGAGGGCTGGTGCCTGGAAGAGCTGGGAAGAGAGGAGGCTGGAAGGAAATGGACCAGAAACTAGTGAGGTTGCAGGAACCCTGGAAAGTGAGGGGCAGCGTCTTCTGAGGGGGCATTCTCAGAAAAAAAAAAAAAAAAAAATGAGTCCCCTGGTCCTCTAAGTTCAGGGACTGCTGAATGACAAAAAGTGACATCAAGTGATTTCAGGACTTCTCAGAGCCTTGGGGTGCAGCTGGGCTCTGGGAACTGCCAAGACTGGGATCCAGGAGGCAGTCCTTCCCCAGCTTACCTGGCCACAGTTTCCTGTAGTGTCAACCTGGTGGATGGAGGAACTAGTACTGAAGAATTATGACCTCAGAGCCTGCCCAGGGTGACCTTAAGGAAGTACCTGTCCTCCCTAAGCCTCAGTTTTTGTCCAGCAAATCTGTGTATTATTTATTTGAAGGGCTGATGGGGCTGCCCTTTGATTCAAGTGGGCAGGTCATGCCAGAAGGTCGGCCTGGGCATGACCTTCTCTCCAGACAACTCCAGGGCAGCTAGGCACTCGGACCTTTAGTTACTTTTGGTGCTGATGATTGGTGGATGCTGGGCCTGTGCGTCCCAGCCTCAGCCCTCCCCACCCTCCCGTCACAGCTCTCTTGGCCTGCATCCTGGCCAGCCATCTCTGGCCACGTGCCGCCCTCCCCTTTGCCTGCTCAAGGATCAGATGCCCCAGGTAGCTTCGGGTATCACCAGTGGCTGCTCCCACAGGAAGGTGAAATCGGATCACTGCCTCTGCCCATCTTGGCAGGAGTCACTGAGCAGAGCATTAACCCTCCGGTCCCCAGAGTGCAAGAGCAGCGGGGATAGTCTGTGGAGCACTTGCATGGCTGGTGGCAGGCCGAGCCCTTAACATGCATGAGCTTATTTAATCCTCATGCCTGACCTGCAAGAGAGGGAGTACCAGCCATGTTTCAGAGGAGGAGACAGGCTCAGGGAGGCTGAGTGGCTCATTCAGGGCCACACAGCTGGTAAGTCATGGGGCTGGGTTTGCACCTGAGTCTGCCTGGCTCCCCACCATCTCCTCTATTTTCTCCTCCCATTTTCCATCAGCATAAAGCCAGGCAGCTTCCTTAACTTTAACTGGTCCTGGGTAAGGGATATTCTCCGGCTCCCTGTCTTGTGCCTGGAGAGTGAGTTTTCATCTCTCCTGCCCTTTGAGGATATTGGTCATCCAAGCAGATAGAGACTGGTCTCCCTGCTGACCTTGCAGCCCTGGCCATTGTATGATGGAGAGACTGATGCCCAGAGAGGAAGAGGAGCAGGGGCTGGCTCCTTGTTGCCTAGTGAGTTGGTGGCAGTTTTTGAGCTGGACCTTGGATTTCCTGATACCCAGGGCAGGGCTTCCTGTTCACTGTTTCCTGCTCTATGGCCTTGGTTTATCGTTCTGTTAAAAGCAAGGTTGTATTTGTACCATGTATGCAGTTCCTGCCTTAGAGGCTGTGCCTGGAGACCCATGGGTGGACTATTCTGATGGGGTCCTAGGGCCTGCACCTCGCCTCCCACACCCCATGGGTGACATTGGGATAGGACCGGGCTGGGTGATCCACTCCGACTCTCCAGCCGGATCCGGGCCGAGGGGTGGAAGCTGATGCTGCCTCTGCTTGTGTCTCCTGTTCTCTAGGGGGTTTCTCTTCACCTGGATCGTAGTCTCTTTTGCCTGTCACCTGGCCTCCACCCAAGGAGCTCCTGAAGGTAATGCTCTCTTCCCTTTGTCCAGCGGGACATGGGAGAACGGAAGGGATTAGAGAATGCAAGGCTAGGAGACATCCATGCACCTAATGGGAGCTCAGTGCCGCGGTTTTCTCATCAGTTCTAGAATGGAGCTGATCATTGGTGAATTATCTCCAGCGTGAAAGAATCACGTTTGATGTTTTGTAAGGGATAGAAAGAAGGGCTCAGTGCAGATGTGTAGAGGGGTGATCCTTTCATTCCTCTTGGGGGCCCCATTTGAGTAGGTCACTTTGGGCCATTGTCTCGCTCATCCCTATTTGTCCTGGGACAACTGAGGAGAGGAGGCACAAAGGCCACAACTATCATTGCCCAAGGCTGTGACCCACCCTCCCCCGTGAGATCCTGCTCTTCCCAACTCTCCCTGAGGAGCTATCCAGGGGGCCAGGGCGGCCTCGGGCTGGCTACACAGCTGCCCCTTGAAACTGAAACCTCTCCCACATCTGTTTGTCAACCAGCCACAGGGCCTCTTAAAATAGCAGCCCTTCCCCCTTCTCCACACCCGCTGTGTGCGAGGGGCAGGCAGCCGGGCACTCCCAGAGCCCCTGTGGCCTGACCTGCCTGTGGGCAGGGATTGGGCCCCTGGGAGGGGAGGGCCGTGCCTGGAAGAGACTCCTGCTGCCCGGCAACATTTTGTGCAAATGTCATATTTTCCGAACTTGCTGTTTCCCCCACAAAGTAGGTGAACAGCTGTCCAGAGTCCTGAGTCAGGCCCTGGGGGTGGGGGAGAGGCCCGAGCTGTGTGGAGCCAGGTTTATGTAATAAAGGGATCTTGCTGCGGCCAGCTGGCTGGGCCCTTCCGCCTTGGCGTTGGGCTGCGTTCATTCTCCTGTCCCCTAGCTCCTCACCCCTGATGGGATTCTCTGGATGTGCCTCCACCCTGCGTTCCAACCTGTCTGAGGAACTCCAGCACAGGATAGTGTAATGGCTAAGAACAAAGACCCTGGAGCCAAGCCGTCAGGGTTCCAACCCCAGCTGTGCCTTTTATTATAAGCTGCCTGACTTTGGGCAGGTTATGGCTAATGTTTCTGACCCTTATCTATACAGCGGGGACAGCGAACACTAGTTGCTTCATAGATGATGGAGAGAATCAGGCAAGATAATGCATGTTAAGCACTTGGTACATAGTAAGTGCTCAATAAATATTAGTTATTATTGTTAATTCTGTTCCTGACCTGAAAAGTTTGGGCAACAACAGCCCACGGCGACCAGGCGCTTTGGAAGCACAGTGAGGACCACCTCCGCTCCAGTTGTAAGAGATCGGAGCTCTGCCTGGGAGCTGCGGGCAGTCTGTGGGGGAGGCTTGGCTGGTGTCAGGTTTGATATCCGCTTGGAGAGGACAGTTGTCATTTTCCCGGGGTGAGTGCAAGGGGCTATAAGTTGCAGTATTCAGGGAGAGATGGTGCAGGCCTGGGGGCCTGCCTGGGGCTGCGGAGGTGGGACAAGGGAGCAGACAGATGGCTTCCTGTCCTTTACTTCTTCCCCAGCAAGTGGCTCCTCCGTTCTCAGGGGTTTATCGTGAGTAGCGCTTCGAGATAATCAAGAGGTTTCTTTCAGTGATTAAAACATAAAATATACTATTACTCAGAGAATCCTGAAGGGGCGGTTTCGTTTAGCTTAGGACCTGGGGGCAGACAGAGGTGGGGAAAAGGAGGACTTTGAAGTGAAATGAAGGCCCTCAGGTCCTAGGAGGGAAGAAGGTTCTTCAATCCAATGACTGAAGGAGCAGCCTGCAGCTCATGGAGTTCTTTGAAGAGAATGGTGCTAGCGCTTTGTGGCCGTCTGCAGGTCTCTTACAGGCAGGGAAACCAAGGCCTGGGAGTCAGGAGGAGACTTGGCCAGAGCTTCCTGGAGCAGGCCAAGTAGGAGGAGATGAGGAAGACCATTTCATCTCCCAGCAACCCTCTGATGGAGGCCCCATTTTACAGCAGAGGGAACAGACTCTGTCCAGATTGGCGGGTGGTCTTATCTGGCTCTAAAGTCTGGCCGTCTGACTCCAGAGCCTGCTATGGAGCCATCATGCTGCCGTGTTGCCGGCATCCCTGTTCTCAGTGTCTCCAGCCTATCCAGCTGCCCGTCACCTCTGTTGTCAATTGAGGGCCTACTAAGTGCTAAGTGCTGCATGCAGCCCAATGTACACCTCTTGCACCAGTAGGGAGGGAAAGAGCATTCTACACTCAGGGGCTAGGGTGCTAAGCTCAGGGAAGGGGCCCTGAGGACCTGACCCAGACCCCAATTATGAAGGCAACCTCTCCTTGCCTGCCAAGATGGCTAGCTCAGAGCCAGCTTCTGCAGACCCTGGCAACTCAGCTCACCGAAAGCGGTTGAATGGCTCATGAGAGGCCGGGTTAGGCCACTTTTCCATAAACACCCTGGAAGCCCTCCTCCTGCTCTGGCTAGCCCCGCCACCGTAAGTACTGGACGGATGTGACCTGGCCAGACCATGTGCTGCCAGAGGACAGAGGTTGCAGGGATGCCTTGATGACTTCCTTTGCTTTCTCCAAGGCCACACAGGGAGGGCGGGGTCACTGGAACTGTCCTCTCCCTTCTGTGCAGATAGAAGCTCCTCCAAGCCTGCTCCAGCCAGACTGAGACCTTGGGGTTGGGAAGGGGACTCGGTAGGTTCCTAAAGGCGGACATCCTTACCCAGCTCCAGTGACATGTACCTTCCTATCATCCTGCTTCCTTGCTTATGGGACTGCTTCTTAGAGGAGATGGCTTTTGAGGCAGAGAGAGGGGAAGCGGGTTACATTGGACAGCCTCTAATATTCTTAGCACTAGCCTTTGGTGACAGTCATCATTTTTAACATTAATGGCTATTGTTTGTAAATGCGTATTTTGTGCTAGGCACTTTTTTCCAAGTGTATTAGCTTATTCAATCCTCACAGCATCTTTCTTAGTTTGGCACTCCTATAATCCCATTTAATAAATGGGAAAACAAAGGCATTAAAGTCACAAGGCTAGTAAGTGATAAAGCTGGGATTCGAACTCAGGAAGTTTGGCTCCAGCGTCTGTGTTTTTTTTTAACCACTATGTGCAAGATCGTGCAACCAGACAAGGCACTGGTTCCTGCTCTGCACTCTAAGCAACAGCCATGGGCAGCGGGTAGCAGTAGGTGGGCTGTCCTCACTGCCTTGCCTGTGCACCTGGAGGGGTCTGGGGCTGGAGCAGACCCTGGCCATGACCTCTACCCCTGTGCCCTCCCTCCTCAGATGTGGATGTCCTCCAGCGGCTGGGCCTCAGCTGGACCAAGGCAGTGGGTGGCCGGAGCCCCCCACCCCCGGGGGTCATCCCGTTCCAGTCAGGCTTCATCGTTACGCAGCGGGCCCGGCTCCAGGCCCCCACGACCACCATCATCCCAGCCGCCCTGGGCACAGAGCTGGCGCTGGTGCTGAGCCTCTGCTCCCATCGGGTGAACCATGCCTTCCTCTTCGCCGTCCGCAGCCGGAAGCACAAGCTGCAGCTGGGCCTGCAGTTCCTTCCCGGCAAGACGGTTGTCCACCTGGGGCCCCGGCGCTCTGTGGCCTTCGACCTCGACGTGCACGATGGACGCTGGCACCACCTAGCTCTGGAGCTGCGTGGCCGCACAGTCACCCTTGTGACGGCCTGTGGGCAGCGCCGGGTGCCCGTCTCGCTGGCTTTCCAGAGGGACCCAGCGCTTGACCCTGAGGGCTCCTTCCTCTTCGGAAAGATGAGCCCGCACGCAGTCCAGTTTGAAGGTGCTCTGTGCCAGTTCAGTATCTACCCTGTGACGCAGGTCGCTCACAATTACTGTACCCACCTGAGAAAGCAGTGTGGCCAGGTTGACATGTACCGGCCCCAGCTGGGACCCCTTCTCCCCCGAGACCCTGGTTCAGCTCTCGCCTTCCAGACCGACCTTGCCCTGCTAGGCCTGGACAACCTGACCACTGCCCTTCCAGCCCTGGGGTCACAGCCCGCGGGCAGGGCGACTGTGGTGCCTGCCACACCTGCCAAGCCCCTAAGGACTAGCACCACGGACCCTCACAAGGCTGTCTCAGTAGGGGACCGAGCCCGGACTCCACTGCCACCTGCCAAGCTGTCAGCAAGTGAAGTGCTTCCTCTGGTGCCCCGAGCCTCTCCTGCCAGCTCCACCACGCCTGTCCAGCCGTTACAAAAGAGCACAGCCACCAAAATCCCCAAAAGTCACCCAACCAAGCCTTCAACCCCTTCTCCTTCAATTGCTCCTGCCAAAAGCCCCCGCCCCACCCAGAAGGCAGTTCCACCTTCCTTCACAAAATCAGTCCCTCCCATCAAGAAGCCAGTGCCACCGACTTTCCACCCAGTTCCTGCCAAAGTGTCCCGTCCTACAGTGAAGCCAATCCAGAGGAGCCCTGTCACGCCCAGACCGCCACCACCCAGTGCCCGGCCCCTACCCCCTGCCGCTGGTGCCCCTCAAAAGCCCTTCCCCTCAGTGGTCCAGATGGAGGGCAAGATGAGCAGTCGTGTCCGTGAGCCGGCTCCGGCCCGCACCAGCACACATAGACCTCCCCAACCCACTGTTTTGCCCCTATCACCTGCCCCCCATCCTGGCTCTACTACCACTCGGCCGCTAGCCACAGTGATGTCTCCTACCCTCACTCCTGGTTCAGTCCCCACTGGAAGCAAGAAACCCACAGGATCAGAAGACACAAAGAAAGCCAGACCCAAGAGCAGCCCCCGGAAGCCCTTCCCCCTCAGACCTGGGAAGGCAGCCAGGGGTGTCCCAGTCAATGATTTGACAACACAGCCCAGCCCCAGACAGCCCCGGCCCAGCCGGCAGAGCACCCCGGCCCCGGTGTTGGTCCCAGCGCGATTCCTGTCCTCCAGCCCCTGGCCCACAAGCAGTGGCTATTCATTCTTTCACCTGGTGGGACCCACGCCTTTCCCGCTGCTGATGGGACCTCCAGGGCCCAAGGGAGACTGTGGTTTGCCGGTAAGACTGGGTGAGGTGTGTGTGTTGCTTGGAGCTATAATGGGTAACAGCACGTAGGTCAAGTGGTTGTTTCTGGTAAGGGCAGAGGAAGGGGGAAGGTGATTCAAGCAGGGAGCTGGCGATGAGCAGAGTCTTGATTGCGCACCCGGGTCCCCCACTCCTCCGCCTCTGCTGCCTTCAGGGTTGTAAGTCCTGCTCTGGATTCGTGATTGCCTGAGCCAGACTGGGGTCAGGTAAAGAGCACCCTTGGGCTTCAGTTGGCCCAGGCCCCAGGTCATTCTTGGCTACTCCAGCTGTAAAGGTCAAGTGGCTTAGGGGAAACCGTGAACTGGCTGGCCCCGGGTCACGCAGCCTCTAAGGTCCAACGCCTGTCTCCTGGAGCAGAGCCCCTCAGGCCCACCAGCTTGCCTGGGAGTTTCAGACGAAGGTCCCACATGGGTAGTCCTGGATATGTTTTGTTTGGGACATGCAATGTCGTCTAAAACTAATAAGTTAATTAACATTTTTAAAATAGGATCTCTTATAAAATACGATTTCTTATAAAAGAAATCTCGGAAGTGGTAGGAGGCAGTGGCCTGTGGGCTGTGGCCAGGTCTGTGCTGCCCCTTTAGACAGGACAGGCCTGCTCTTGCCTGTACCAGTCCCATTTCTCCCAACTGGGTCTTCCATCCCTGGTGCTTTCACCCATTTATGTTACTTGTCTGGATTCTGTAGACATTTGATTTGTGGCCCCTGGAAGAGGAGTTTAGGGTAAGGATGGTCAGCATGGACCTGAGCAGTCAAGGAAAGGAGAAAGAATGTTCCAAGTGCAGGAGACATTCTCAGGGTCAATGCCTCCAGCCTGCCTGGGACTGTCTCCAGGGGCAACGACCTTCTGCAGCTGAAGGCCAGTTCCTACAGGCAGAGAATGATGGGATGGAGTGTCCAGGAAGCTTGGGCCTCAGCTCTCTTCTCCTGCCTTGGTGATGATCATCACGTGGTTTCCTCTTTCTGGGCTCTGTTTGATGTTGGGCTCCCTGGAGTGTGGAGACGGTGGCAGCTGCTGGGAATTCCTGGGCCTTACAAACACACTTAATGAGTTTTAATAATCATTAGGAATAATATTTATTCAGCCTGTCTCCCAGGGGACTGAGGGCCTGTTTTTATTATAACCATATTGTAGAACTTATGGAAATTGTATGCATTGCTTTGCAATTATGTCAACATTCTACTCAAGTCCCCACGTTCTGCAATTGGCAGGGTACAGAGGTAGGAGCCAAGGAAAGGAGGGACCCTCCAGGCTTCCCAGACAACTCAGGCACTGGGTGCCTGGCACCCTGATGGTTCAGCTTCCCAAACTGCATGGGTGCTGGCTCACTGGCTGTGAGGTTGAAAGGGGGTGATTGTCTCCCTCTGACAGAGGGCAGTGAGATTCAGGGTCTCCACTCTGCCTAGTAGAGGAAGCCAACCCTGGCTCCCAAGCTGTGTGTTGTGTGGAGAGAGGGCGGCCATGTCCAAGCCAACAGAACTGCAGCAAGAGTGGACCCTTAGGGTGTAGACTCTGCCTTTGGGCCTGGCAGATGCCTGAGTCACCAAGTTCCCCCCTGGGTTTGGTGATATGTGTCAGCAGGAGGTGAAGCCTCCTTCTAGATCTCTTCCTTGAGCTTCCCCATGATAGAAGGTGCTGGAGTTGTCCTGTGCAGTGGATGGGTCTTAGGCATCATTCAGTTCAACCCTCCTCAGTGGGCTGGGGCAGAGCTTGGAGACTGTGTCCAGAGAGGGCCAGGACTTACCCAAGAGCATACAGCACATGGGAGACAGAGCTGAAGTTTATGCCCCAGCTCCAGACTCCAGGACATTACATTTCACTCCCATGAATGTCCACTCTTAAGACCCTAGGATCCAGACCTGGGAGGCTGGGGGTTTCAGAGATGTGTTAGATCTCAAAGGAAGAACTCAACATCTAGAACCTTCTGTTCCTATCCCCATCGTGTTTATGCATTACTTCCACATGTGTGGCATTTCCCTTTAGGGCCTCACAGGAACTGGCTCAGGAGGGGCAGGATGTGTGTGTTAATACCTACTCTATAGAGGAGGACACAAGGGTTAGAGGGACAAAAGACTTGGCCAAGGACACCCAGCATGTCCTTGCAGGGGCTGGGATGCAACTCCAGGTCCCTGGCTTACAACAAGGGCCATGGCTTTTCCTACTCCTCCAGCCCTAAGCAGATGAAGGCAAGAGGGAAGACAGCTGTCTACCCAGGCGGCATCCTGCCTCCTACCTCACGCTGTCCCCTAATTCCACCCTTCCTCAGCTTGGAAGCTAGCCTCACTCCAGTAGGAACCGAGAAGCTTCCAGAAGCTTTGTTCAGTCCTCTGTGTGGCAGGGGGCAAACTGGTCATTTATATTTCACCAGATACCAGATGTTATGAAATCAAAGTAGCATCTTTGAGTGGTGACAAGAACTCATGTTCCTTCTGTCCTCTCTTGTCTGCCCCAAGTCCCCATATACATTCAGAATCTAATCCCAGCAGAGCAGAAGTTGTATTGCTCAGGGCATGGGGCTCAACTGTCTCCAGGCTAGGAACATGCAGGCCTGGGTTCAAATCCTGGCCCCACGACTTCCTAGCTGTGTTGCCCTGACTCACTCTCAGCCTCATTTTCTGCAGAATGTAAGATAACAGCTCGCAGCTCCTGTGAGGAAGCAAGTTGGATGATATCCAAGGCTGCCTTGGAGATCTAGTTTGCTGGGTGACTTGGGGAACTTCTCTCCTCTCCCTGGGGTTGTCTCCCCTCGTGACCCAGCATTGGAAGAGCTCCCTCCTTGTAAATGGCTGTGGGACCTTTCAGAGCCCAAGAGGGGTGCCATGGCCGTCGCTGACCGGCTCTGCATGGATCTCAGGGGTATGGGACAGACTGGCAGAGGCTGAGACAGAGCTCTGGGCCTGGGCCTGCCAGGAGTTGTAGCCACGGAGTGGGGAAGCTCTGTGGGAGCCTCAGGAGCAGGGGGAGCATGGAAAAGCTGAGCTGGGCCTGGGCTGGGGAGGGGCAGGGAGGCTGTGGTTCACAGAGGCTGCACAGAAGCCACACAGAAGCCCCACGCCTGGGAGGAGGCGAGTCAAGGCCTTATTTATTCACGATCAGGCCGCTGGCTTTTGCACGCGCATGCACTTCTTGCAGGCGTCACCTCGGGGAGACCCGGTTGAAGGCCTGGCCCACAGCAGACGCTCCATGACTATCTATGAATGAAGGAATTTGATCCTTACAAAAAAACAGGTTGTCCTGACTTCGCAGGCGGGGTTCCTTGAGGTCACACAGATCTCTGCTGCTGGCGGGAGGAGACCATGGGGAATGTAAATGACCCACAGACTTTAGGTTTGGAATGTCCTGGGTTTGAACCATTCCCTTGTCCGGCCATCCTTTCCTTCTTTCAGCAAACATTGATTGAGTACCTTCTAGGTGTCCAGTGCTATGTGACCTTTGGCAAGTCACTTAACCTCTCTGAGCTTCAGTTTCTGCCTCTGTAAAATGGGGACATGGTACCACCTACCTTCCCAGGGTTGTTGTGCTGATGGAGTGAGACGAGGCACGTTAAGCACCCAGCACTAGAATCTGAGTCCCAGCGGATTGTTGTGGTTGATGTGCTGTTGGTGGAGGTGGGGGTGTTGCTGCACTGAGAGAACCAGAACGGTTTGGACCCCGGAGGACCTTCATACTGTTGTGTTAGGAATTGGGACTAGATCTTGAGAAATTCACTCCTTATATCAGTATCACCTAGAACCCAGGGGAGTGGAGGGGTGTTTTACTCTCTGCCACAGTGCTTTTGAGCTCCTGCTGTGTGCCAGGTTCTGTGCAAGCAGTTTGCATGCTGTATCCTGTGACTCCAAGTGCAGGGCAAGGTAACTGAGGGGAGTTTAAAGAAGGGACTATTTACAGAGCTGCGGGCAGCATCAAAGGAACCAACAGGGTCTGGCTTTGCACGGGGGGCCAACCAGAAGGTAGAAGGGGAGGGGCAG
Organism: Furipterus horrens; assembly: GCF_987537825.1. Lineage (NCBI taxonomy): Eukaryota > Metazoa > Chordata > Mammalia > Chiroptera > Furipteridae > Furipterus > Furipterus horrens. Next base: position 187,870,852 of record NW_028327174.1, read on the forward strand.
GTGTTACCAGAACCCAGGAGAGTTAAAACATGATCAGGGTTCTGTGACAGGAGCTGGGGCCAAACTATAGCACAGCAGGGAGGGAGCAGGGAGAGAAATAGTCTTACTCTCTCTTTCTGCAGTGGCCTCCCCTTGGCCAAACCCAGCCAGAGGCAGAGAGCAAGGAAGCCTGGGCACACAGTCTATAGAGGCCAGCTTCCCAGGGCGCAGAGTGGATCTTGGGAGCAAATGGAGAATAGCCAGCACATACTCATTATCTTGGAAGATGAGTATTACAGCCCCACTTTACAGCTGAACGGACTGAGGCCTGGAGGCACAAGGAGATGAAGTAACATGCTCAAGGCCACACGGAGAAGCCCTGTCCCAGTAGGCCCCTCCCTTGGACAGAGACTGGAGAAGACTCTGCACCCTGAGGGCCATTCTTGGAAAAATCGTGAGCTCTGACGAGATTGGAGGGCCCTTTGAGATCCCCTGCCTTCCCACCATCAGGCTACAGGCACTGAGCAGAGGTCCAGAGGCTGAAAGCCCAAACTGTGCAGTCACCCGGCAGTTAGCAGCACACTCAGGATTGGACTCGGGTCTCCCAGATCCCAGGCCTGTGAAACCTCTCCTTGCTTGCTGCCAGGGCCTGTGCCAGCCAGGACTTACTCCTTTCTGCAAGGCTTGGCAGGCAGACTCTTGCAGCTGGACACAAGGGTGGACTTGTTCCGTGGGATGGGGTTCCCCTAGGTCTGGCTGCCGGAGGCCAGGACCCTTGGGGAAAGCCCAGGGTGGGGGCTTGGTTGTTTCCATGGCTCTGTTTTCATGAGCCCTGAATCCAGGCCTCTTCCACCTCCCCCAGATAAGCTTGCGGCCCCCGTGCCCCTCCCCCAGCCCTGGGCCCTCTCAGAGGCCCCGTTGTTTGCAGCGTGGAGTGGAAAATCCCACCCCAGCCTTGTGAATCATCCCAGAGTCACCCGCTCAGGCTTTGGGCCCTGGAAAGAAATGGCAACATTTTTCCATTGCATGGAGAAAAGGCAGGGTCTTGGATGAGGGGCGACGGGGTGCCTGCTCCCACTTGCCCACTAACAAAGTGGTCGCAGACTGGGGAAGGGCCAGGCCTGTGGCTGGAGCTGGGTGCTCGGCCACCCCAGCCCCGGCTGGTAGAGGAGGGCTTGCTGGGCCTGCAGCTGTGGGGCTGGGCTGCCATGCCAAGGAGTCGGGCTGCGGACTGACATCACCAGGCTGGGCCGTGGCTCCCAACTGGCACTTAGAGTCTGCTCTGCAGATGTGGATGAGGTCAGATTTCAGCTTGGATGCCCCCATTTCTGGGGCAGAAGAAATGCCAAGAGGGTGTGTCCAAGCTCTCTGCAGTGGCAGCCCTACCGGGGTCACGAGGGAACTCCAGCCACAGGAGCCCTGCACAAGCCCTTCACCCCTCTGGGCCTCAGCCTTCTTCTCTGTGAGATGGGCATGATCTCACTTTTCTTCTTCCACCTGATAACCTAAAGGAGGAAATCACTGCCACCCTGCAAATCAGGAAGTGCTGATGTTTGGGATGCTTCCAGAATGTTCATTTTACAGTTGCCCACAGAAGGGAAGGGAATTACCCAAGTTTGCACAGCTAGTCAGAGTACAGCTGGCCCAGATTTTCTGTGTGTAAGTTGCCCAGGGTAGGAGAACATGTCAAATGGTTTGGGGTTGAATCCGGGCCCTGCCTGTTAGCTGTGCAGCCTTGGGCAAGTCACTTTGCCTCTCTGAGCCTCTCTTTGGTTTCTCATCTGTTAAAGGAGCATGATGATGATCACAACACTTACAGTAATGGTTAGCCTTAAGGCCCCTGCATTTCCCTTTAATTCTGGGCCACATGAAAGAATAGGGCCAAGGAAGGCCTTCTAGGAAGGAAATATTCTGTTCTTCCTGAAAAACAGATGTTGAGGAGGGAGGGCAGCTTAAAATTTCATGCTGGGGAGGTTCCAGCAGCTTGCTTAACAGAAACAACAGCTAACTTTCTGGGCATTCACTGTGTGCCAGGCACCAGGATTAGCACCTTTTGTAGATTATCTGTCAGCTAGATGCCATTATATCCTATTTTATAGTTCAAGAATGAAGCCTTGGAGACTGGAAGTGGCTTGCCTACAGCCACACCGCTGGGAAGTAGGGCTGCCCAGTGTTAGCCCCGGCCCCTAGTCTTGCACCCTGACACTACACTCGACTGCTCCCTGGGGACAGCAGAGAGCAGACTGGCCCTGGATCCCAAACCTGCAGAACAGGACACAGAACTAGAGACCGTCTCCCCAGCCCCCTGGTGTCTGCATGGAGGACGGCTGCCAATTTGGCTAGCTGGATCGGAGCCTCAGAGGTGGCCAAAACTTGCCTGAGGTCACATAAGAGTCCCACTCCCCGCCCTACCCGTGGCTCTTTTCAGTGACCCTGAGGCCTTGGTACCCATATCTGCCTGTCTGGATCTCTCTTCTGATTTTTATTCATGGATGAGCAAGCACGTGGTGTTCACAGTCCAGAACTGTGAACCGAGGCTGCCCAGCGTGAGGTCTGGATTAATTACCAGCCAAACCGTACTGGGTTTTCAACACTGATTTTAACTCTGGGCAGGAAACCTGGAATCTCTGCTGTTGATGGTTATTTGAAACAAATGAATTCCCCAGGCCTCACACATCCTCGAAAGCCTGGCTTCCTCCGAAGGCTCTGTGTTCAGTTGTTCAGATCAGGCACTTGGTGCCTCCTCCTTTACTCCTTCGGGATAGACGGGATAGTTACTATTGAACCCATTGTAAAGGGGAGCAGTGGAGAACAGGCGGGCTGAAAGGTTCGAACAAAGTCTCCAGCTCCCAAGTGGCAAAACCTGGATTTGAACAAAGGCCAGCACCTGGTTTAGTCAGTCGGCTCGGCTGCCTCCCTTCCTGTGTGAAGGAAAGGGAGGTGAAGCCAGACAGGGGCTCCCTGAATGCCATGTTGCAGGATTAGGCCATTCTCTTATTTGGAAATGGGAAGCCGTTAAAAGCTGTTGATCAGGGGAGTGCCTTGGGAAGGTGAATCAGGCTTTGTGGAGGCCGGGAGAGGGGAGAGGGTAGAGGCAGGGAGACAAATGAAGGGGCTGTTGCAGGTTCCCAAGGAGCAGTGGTGAAAGGCTGGGCCAGGCTGTGACCACTGAAATAGATGAGACATTTGCGTGACAATTTACCAAGCACTGTGTTACACATTTACTGTCTCACAGTGAGGAGGGTATTGTTTTATAGGCACTTGCCTAAACCTAGCTGGTAAATGGCAGCACTGGGATTTGAACCCAGGCCTGTCTGATGCTTATGCCCTTTGTGCTATACTACCTCTCTGTGGTGCAAAGATGTTTGGTGTGACCTTGGACAAGTCCCTTCTCGGCTCTGGCCCTGCAGAGAACTTGGCTGAACTCGGAGATCTGTTGCTGTTTTATTTTATCAAACATTTGCCTGAGCCCTGGGGACAGAGAAATGACATATCCTGTTAGTTCCTTTGAGGAGACTATAGTCTGGTGGGAGAGACAGGCTTCTAAGCAGACAATTCCATGAATAATACAGTGGTCTTTATAGTAGAGAGGAAGAGGAAAACGTGGCCCAAATTGGGAGAGTGATCAGAGAAGGTTTCCTGGAGGAGGTGACACCCTAAGTTAGCTGAGTAATAAAAGATGAGAGCTTCAAAGACGGAGCAATAGCAGCCGCAAAGTCCTGGAATGCCCAAAGCACAGGAGTTCCTCAGGCAGGGACCTGGGGGAGCCCCTCTTCTCAGCCACGGCAGAGCTCTTGCATAGTTCTGTTGAATGAATGCTTGAATCCGTTCTCTCATACCATTTGGCACTGATGCTGTCTTGCTTTCCTTTCAGGGTCCCCCTGGGCTGCCTGGGCTCCCTGGACCCCCCGGTGCACGGGGGCCTCGGGTAAGTGATCACACACCATCCTTGGAGCTCTGGTTGGCTTTCTGGCCTGCATGCCCCTGAAGTCCCAGCTTTGTTGTGTGCCCTAAAGGTGCCCCTCTCTGGCACTCATTTTCCACTTGGTCCAGTGGAGTGGACTTAGGGTTCTTAGGGGCAATGCTGTGGTCAGACAGGGCATGGGACAGTGATGAGCTCTTTTAGGGTGTCAGTTGCCCATTGTAGGTATGACTCTTGCAGCCTGGGATGGAGGGGGCGTTTCTGCAGACCACATCCCCTAAGCTGATGGGCTTTGGGGCTGGTCCAGGAAAAAGGCTGACTTGGAAGAATATGACCCTTGCATTCACCTTCCCATATCTGCAGGACCACCCTGGGGTAGGGACCCTGACTGAGGCGACTGGATGGGCCAGGCCAGGGAATAGGTGAGCTCTCAGTGCTGAGAGGTCCAACCAGAGACTGGAGGATGGCTTGTCAGGGCTGAGGGGGCTGACAGGAGCTAGCCTGAGCCTCTGAGTGAAAAACAGCTCCTTATGTGCCTGGCATGTCACTCACTGCCACCTTATTCGATGCCCTCTTCCCCAGAACCCCATGGGTCAGTATGATCATTCTCATTTTAGGGATGGAGAGACAAAGCATCTCATAAATGGAAGAGCTAGGACTGGAACCCATGGTCTTAACCACATGCTGCGACCCCTCCCTCTTAGAGGGAAATCTGCCCCCTTCCCAAGAGGACTCAGACCCATGGCACCTGGCATCTGTGCCTAAGCTGAATCAGCCTTTCCCACGCTGGGTGCCTGGTGAGGGCCTGGCAGAGATAGCTGCCTGGGGCGTATTTTTAGCTCTGAGCCCCGTGGATGGTTCTGGTTATGCAATTACTCAAGCCCTAGTTCTGTGTAGACCTGGCCCCGTGCTCCTGGGCCCAGGGTTCTGGAATCTGCTGTCAGCAGCAGCGCTTCCTCCTGGATTTGGAGTCTCCATGGAGCACATGCCCAGAGTTTAGGACCACAGAGATGTCATGGACACTGCTGGCCTTGACCAGGATGAGGCCCTGTGGCCTAACATTCTAGGCTCAGACTGTCTGTCCCTGCACCCCCCTCCTCCCCGCCCCATTCCTGAGCCCTCCAGCCTCTGAACCATTGCTCAGGCTGTCCCGTCGGCCTGGCACACCCTCTTCTGTAAACTCATTCTCCGTCCATGGCTCAGAACAAATGCCAACTCCTTTTCTGATGCCCATCCCTTCTTGGAGCTCCCGCTGCACTGTATCTGGCCCTCTGGATGGCACAGATCACTTTCTAAAACTCATATCAACTGCTGAACTGCATATGCGTGATCTCACTCCATCTTCCCTGCCACCCTGGGAAATAAGTTCCAATAGTATCCACGTTTTACAGGTGAGGAAACTGAGGCTCACAAAGGTTCGGTTACTTCGGATAGAGTCAAACATAATGTAAATGCCAGAGCCGGGATTTAACCCAGACAGTCTGATTCCAGAGCTTATAGTCTTAACCATGTACGTGCTAATTTTCTATCTATTCAGCTGAGCCGCTCTGGGCCAGAGACAGGCTCTGCTTGTTTTCTTACACGATACTTTGCAGAGGGCCCTGCATGCAGCAGGTGCTGGGCAAATGATTGCTGATGAGTTCTAGTCTGAGTGTCAAGAACCTTTACACAGAGAAGTCATGTGATTTTCGCCAAGTCCTTTCCCTTCTCTGGGCCTTAGTTTCCCCATCTGTAAAACCAGGGCTCACAGTAGGGCGTTCCTAAGGTTCCTCCCAGCTCTGAAATTCCACAAGTGAGTTGAATGACTCTCCTGACATCCTTCTATCTCTCTGTTTGCTGCAGCCTGCACCCCTCCCCCCGCCATCCTGTTGCTAGACTGGAAATTCCATAGATCACAAAATTCCAAAGATAATAGAATGCTGGGATTAAGCAATCCCAGCCCCTCTGCACAGATGGTGGCTCTGGGGCTTAGGGAGGGGTGCGGCCTCATCTGAGGTCACTGGCATGCCCCTTCTCACCTTCACATACTCCTGTAGCCCATCAGCCTATCAAGGGAGGGACACTGGGAAATCCCTGGGCCCTGCCCCCACCCGCCTTACTGAGCTGCAGCATTTATAGAATCGGTTTGCTTGGCTACCACTCAACTATGTGCTTCATTTCACTGCAAGGCAGTGGTTGGAGAGGGGTGGGGAGGTGGGGGCAGGGAAGCAGGGAGCCCCCACCTTCATGAGCTGCAGATGGGGTAGTTGAGTGCTCCAGCCCACCATCTTTGGAGGTGCTAGGGGCACGACCATGGAGAAGTGACCACCCTTGACCTTGCATAGCCCACGCTGGGTTCAGTCATTGATAGGACAGACGGGAGACGGAGGCTGGGGGTGGGAAGGCTCAGGAGTGGCTTCAGGTCTTGACACTTCCCAGTTATAGCCCTGTGCCAGCAGACAGTGTTGGGTGGGATGCTGGGAGGGTCTGGAGGGCTGACGGTTTTAGTGGGAGGGTCACTCGTAATACTGTTATAAATACTCCAGGCTTGGTGAGCTTCTGAACACTGTACTTTCTAGATGTTTTCAGAGAAGGGGAGGGTTCCAGTTCAGGCATCGAGGAAGAAGGAAGTGCCTTGGCTGGAATGTGACAGGCTACAGCTGGGAAGTTGGCCTCGGAGAGGGAGGAAGGCAGCAAGTTCATACACTGCCCGCCAGATGGGTCAAGAGGGGCCAGGGACAAGAGCAGCGTAGCTGGAGGCTGGTGTGGTGGGGACACCGTGAGAACTTTTGAAGTGCTTCTCCCTACCCCAATGTCCCAGATTATGCCTACTGGACAAGGACTCTCAGGAATTACCCAACTCTTGGGGCTTTATTATTGGGCTGCAAGGCTGTAGTCCAGGGCCCTTGCTGGAGAAAGTGGACATAATAGGGCCCAGCTGTTGTAGCAAATTTGGGTATGGCCTGGGAAAATCCAGTACTGTGAATAAGCCCTGGACTTGAAGCCAACAGGCCTGATTCCGGCCCTCGCTTGGTCGTATTTTCCTGTGTGGTGTTGGCCAAGACTCTGTGACTCTCTGGGCCATGATTTCCCAGCTGTCCCATGGACCCTGGAGGACACTGTAAGCTTGGAGCCTGTAGAAATCCAGTGGAACCCTCTGACTATGTGTAGTGGCCACAGGAGGGCTGTGTCTTCTGTCCAGAGAGGCCAAGCATCCCCTTCATTGAACACTCAACTCCGAAGGCTCATACAGCAGTCCAGCTGGAGTCTGAATGGTGGAAGATTTCCCAGAGGAGGTGGCATTTGAGCCAGGTCTTGAAGGATGGGTTGGGTTTCAGCTGGAGGGGATGGATGGGATAGGCATGCCAGATGATCAGAACAGCATGGCAAAGGCAGTGAGTCGAGAAAGTACCGGGGCGGAATGGGGACGCAAACAGCTGAGTGTGCTTTGAGCCCGAGGAAGTCAGCTGGGAAGGGCTGATGTGGCCAGCTGGAAAGAGTGTAAAATGGTGGTCAGTTCAGCTGTTAGGGCCTTGCACTCTGGAGTCATATCTGAAGTTGAGATGTAGCTCTGCCTCTGAGCAGCTGGGTGACCTGATAAAGTTATAAACCTCTGAGCACCAACTTTCTCATCTTCAAAACAGGCAGAGTGATAGCACCTATCTCATGGGTTAATGGATAAAATGAAGTAATGAGTGGAAAGTGCTTAGCACAGGGTCAGCCATCCGGGGGTTCCTCCCTAAAAAGAGGGCCACCATCACAACATTGCTCAGGCTTGGCGAAGGGTGAAGACCCAGCGGGCAGAAAGAACCTGCTGCACTCGGTAGGAAGTGGAATGGCCCCTATTTTCTCTCACTTCCGTGTTTCTTTTTCCTTTCAGGGGTCTCCCGGGCCTCATGGAAATCCAGGCCTACCGGGCCCTCCTGGAGCCAAAGTGAGTATTTTCTGTGGGATCTGGAGATTGGGCCATGGAGTGGGTGCTGAAATTAGGGCCGCATCTAGGGTGCTTTCTAGGGGTTCCTGGTGGGAGGTCCTTAGGGTCATTGCAGAGAATGCATACCAGGCCACAGGTACTCTCAGAGAACCTCCTGAGAGCCAGGCCTTGTGCCAGATTTGGCACACAGTGGGGAGTTAGGAATTTACTTCTGGTTGGGAGAGACTAGGGAGGAAGGACAGCGAGCCCTCAAAGGGAGTAGGAGGAAAGGTCATTCGGTGCTGGAGAGGGAGGGCCTTGAATGTCTGGTAGTGATGTGAGGCCCTAAGATGTACCCTGGGGATGCACGTCCACTTTTGAGCTATGGAGGGGTGTTTTGTCTCCTTTTCCTCAAAGCTTAGTAGTCTTATTTATTTTTCCTGCTTTATTGCATTGGTCAGAACTTCTAAACACATGAAATAGTACGGTAGTAGTGATTGTAAGAAGGCCTGTGACTTTTCAGAGGATGTTTCAGGGCTGGGGCCAGATCTTTTCACCCTTCAGCCCTACCTGTGAGACAGGATCTCAACGTAGTTCTCATTTCCACTATGTGTGTAGCATTTGTGGTTTACAATATACCTTCCCATCCATCTTCTAGTTGTACAAGGCTTCGTTAACTAGTCCAAACAGCCTACTGTTCCCTATGCAGAAAGGAAAAGTGCTTTGCCCAAGATCTCACAGGCTCATGGGCTGGAGAGCTGGGTTTGGCAACCAGGTTCTTGGCCTCAGCAGGGTGTAAACAATTAATTAAAGTTTATATAGTCCTTATATCTCTTACTGGGGGATTTGCAGGACTATGACTGGGGAGCTAAGTAGCCTTTTCCATCTCAGAAGTCACACTTTCACCTGACCAAGTTGCCTAGAGCGTTTCCTGAGCTTTAACTTCATTGGCTCCCCTCCTTGTCTTCCTCCAGCCTTGCTTAGCTGTAACTCTTATTAGGGATTTACCCACAGTTCTCCTCAACTTTCTCCTGGACTCTACTTGTTATCTGCAGTACATTGAAATGTAAAGAGCTTGGGCTCTGAAACCCGACAGCCTGAGTATAAATCCGTTTACTAATTGTATGGCCTTAGACAAGTTACTTATCTTCTCTGTGCCTTAGTTTCCTCACATGTGAAATGGGGGTAGTGATAGTTGCTAGCTCATAGATTTCTTTGTCAAGAGCTTAGACACACACCCAGTAAATGCTAGGCTTACTATTATCATTACTCGTCTTTCTGGATTCCCACTCAAGAGCTTCCCGTGGGCAAGCCCTGTATTATGTCCTATAGGCTCACCAGAGTTGGCTCATAGTAGGTGGTCCCTAAGGGTCTGTACTTGTGGATGTTACCCTCAGGCCAGGGTTACAGCTCAAGCACTGTGCTGCTGCTGAGAATGCAGAGAGAATCCTGTAAATAACTAAAATGCCCAGGTAAGAACCCCAGGCAGGAGAGCAAGCTCATCATCTCTTTGGGGCTCAGTTTCCCATTTTATAAAATGACAGAATAGGATATGTAGAGGCCCACGCCAGAGATTTTTAAGCCCTGCTCCTTTACCCGCTGTAGACTGAGGTGGGCAAGGGCAGGGCGGGGAGAGCTGCTGTCCTTTTTTGGCCATTGGAATCCTGGGTAGGCCTTGCACCATGGACATAAAAGGCAGTGGAGCTGGGCTCATGAACAGCAGAGGGTGGGAGAGTGTTGGGGGTGGGGTGGGGGTGGGGAGCAGCCGTAGTGTGAGATCCCAGAGAGAGGGTACTGCAGAAGTGACTGGAGGGGCCCAGGTGAACAGAGAGTTGGGGTCCCAGCAGGGAAAGGGCTGCCCTTCAGCCTGGGGCAGCTGGAGGGTGTGAGACAAGTACCTGGCTTCCCATTTGTAAGCAAGAGTTGTAAACTCAGACAGATGCGGAACGAGTCAGACCTGGGAAGACCTTGCCTCTTACCTGCATGTCACCCCAGGCTGTGACTCAGCCTCTCTGCACCCTGGGTTTGGCGCTGAGTTGCATCAAGTGGGTATTAAGGAGACTAACAGAATAGCAGCATAGAGGGGACCTGGCACAGTACTGAGCATGAAGTGAGGGGACAGTGGAAGGCTGCTTCCTTCCCTCTGTAAAGCCCTGTCCAGTTCAGAATGCATTGCTTTCTTGTGAAGAGTGACTGAGTCAGGATTTGGAAGGTTTGGGTTCTGATGAAATAAAGAACCAAATGGGAATTAATTGAAGTTGGCCAAACCACCCCTCCCATGTGTTACATTCATTATTTCACTGGCTCCTTACCAAGAAACCTGGAAAGCTGGTGTGTGTGTGTGCCTATGTACAAGTCCTTGCATGTGTGTGCACCTGTGTGCATGTGTATGTGCAGGAACATATGTGGATGTGTGATCCTTGTGCCTGTGCCTGTGTGTATGTGTATATATACCCATGTGCATGCGCCTGTTCATGAGTATGCAAGTGCCATGTCCTGTGTGCATGCACATATGTGCATGTGTGAGCATGTGCGTGCACATGTGCACATGCCTGTATACAGCCGTGCGCATGCATATGCATGCGTGTATGTGCCCATGTGCGTGTGCACACCCATGTGTGTGCATGCCTATGTGTGTGTGCTGCACAGCCCCCACTTTAAAGATGAGGAAACAGGGCCCAGAGAAGTGAAATGCTTGCCTAAGGTCCGATTGTGAGTCCCTGGCTTCACCCCAGGACTTCTGACTCAGGGTTCAGCTAGGAGAGGGAGCGTGGGAGTGAGATTGAGGAACAAGGAGCAGGGGCTCTTGGAAGGTGACATCAGGGTGGATCGACTTTCCAAAAGGCTTTTTCCTGAGTAATTGAACCAGGTTGGGCCAAACGAGCAGGCCCACAGCCAGGGACACGCTTTCCAGCCCTGCAGGAGATGCAGCTGGTGCCTGTCTGTGGGCCCTTTCTCTGAGCCCCATGCTCCTAGGAGCTAGAACCTTTGCAGTGGGGACACTCCCAAATGCTAGGCACAAAAGGTGCTTGTTGCTCACTGAGGACCCACTACTTGTCGGTTTTCCTTGATTTTAATGCCTGTTCTAACTCATCTTCAGGTTCTAGTCTCAGCTCTGCCAATGCCTCATCCTAGGGCCTTGGAGAGTCTTTTCTCTTCTCTCCTGGCCTCAGTTTTCCCTCATATGTTACGGGAGTAATAACACTTCTCCTGCCCATGTCACTGGGTTATTGTTAGACTCGAGTGAGGTGAGGAATTTTGCAAACTCTTGAGTGGCTATTCACAGACTCAAGTGGGTGTTACTGCACTGATCCTGCATAAGTAGAATGAGGAGGTGAGCATACTGGGAATTGAAAAGAACTGGGTGCACCTCTTGTATGTGTCTCTTAGAAGCTCTCTGAGAGCCCCTGGAGGCAGTCCTAGCAGGTTGCATCACCTGTATGTGGGCCCAGACAGGGGAGGACACATTCCAGCTGCATCCTGAACGTTTATGATTTGGCTAATGATGACTGCAGAATGGTTTTCTAGATTGGAGTGATGGACGGCCTGAGCAAGGTCCTGGCAGCTGGGACGTGCAGAGCATGGCTGAGCAATGAGCTGACTCTGGAAGGGTCAGAGGGGACCCTGTCTGTGTGTTTGGCTGGCACAAGGAAAGTCAAGCCTGGGCAGGATGGCTGGGACCAGATGACCAAAGATGTGGGACACCAAAGGAGGGGTTTGGACTTAGTCATCATGCAATCAGTGGGGAGCTATGGAAGGTATTAGAGCCTGGAGTAAGGGAGCTATGTGAGTGGGGATGAATGGGAGGGTACTGAAGTGTGGGACAGGGCTTAGAGCAGTTGGTGGGGAGACCTCCTCTCTAGAGGACTCAGCAGCCAAAGCGGAATTGTTTTTGTTTCAGGGACAGAAAGGGGACCCGGGGCTCTCACCAGGAAAGGCCCATGATGGGACAAAGGTAGGTTTCCAGGGACCCCAAAGCTCAGGAAAACAGGGGAGGGGACAGTAGGGAAACGCTCTTGGGGAGCCCTCTTGGGTTGCTGCTTGCCAAAGGCAGGGAAGTGAAAAGGCTGGGAAGATGAGCGCTGGTTTGTTTTTTTTTCCTTGAAGTCCTTCTGCCTTTCCCACAGCAAACCCAAAGCCATTTCCTGCTGTCTTCTGGGTTGCAACCAATAAAACCCACAGAAGATTTTGTCTAAGGACAGTCTTGGTGAATGTCCTTTTGCCTAATGCTCTGCATGGCTTTCTGTAGGTCCTGCTCTATGACCCTTGGCCTCCAGAAGCTTCTTGGTAGCACATGCCCAGGAAGCTTCCAAAAAACATTCGAAGTCCCCTCTGAGGTTTACATGTATGTAAATTTCTAGGGGGTGGGAAGGGAATGGGCCAGAGGTTCAAGGCTCTCTAACTCTGAAGGGCTATGAGATCAGTTTCTCCCATGGAAGGGAAAGCACTTAGTCCGGAGGATTGCGTTCTTCCCTGAAGCGTCCACCCCGTAAACTAATCAAGGGGTCTGGAAGGAGTGTCGAACATTTGGGAACAGGAGAACCAAGAACTCCAAGTAACATGCCCCAGCATCTCAGACCTCCATGTCCTGGAAGGAATGCTTCAGTCTGTCTGGCTTCCTCTGGACTCAGCTTAAGAGTCCACCTGACTGGCAGACCACTGCTTCTCAACCCAGTCTCCTAGACACAGACAGGTCATTCCTTTACATCCTTACCAATAAGTTTTTTCACTCATTACCTTGGGTGTAAATGTTCATATACACTCCTCATAAACCAGGGCAGATGAGCCTAGATTGCAGATGAGGAAACAGAGGCCCCAGAGCTGGGTGGTTTGCTAGAGATCACACAGCTGGCCAACTGCAGAGCAGGATTGGTACCCGGCTTCTAATGGAATCCAGGGGCCCAGGCTTTTCTCTTGCTCCTGGGTTGTCTGTTCTCAGGTCTCATGGTGGTAGCAGAAATGCCTCCTACTGGTGACCATCATGCCCAGCAAGGATGAAGAACGCAGAGAGAGAGCTGATTGGAATGGAACAGATGAATTATTGTACATGCCCCTGGAGCAGTGGTTTTCAAACAATGGTTCTCAAATAGTTAGCAGCAGGACCCATTTCCCAAATGATATCCTATACCGAAGTCCAATATAGAAAATAGATCAAAAGGGGAGACTGGGTTAAGTGGGGAGAGACTGGGTACCCTCCCCACTCAGCTGCCCTCATCCCGCCCAGAGGCCCTATCTCCTCTGAGGCCTCTGGGCCTCCATGAATCCTTCCCCCAGCTCACCCCCTTGTCTCTGTTTTGCAGGGCGACATGGGCTTGCCTGGACTCCCTGGGAATTCAGGACCTCTTGGACGAAAGGTACACCTCGGTTTTGAAGCTTTGCCCTGTTCAGGTGGCTTCTTAGCAAGCGGGGTCATCTGGCAAGAGCTCTGTAAGCCGCTACCCCCCCACCCCTGTCCGCCTCTCCCTCGCCCCAGCCCAGCTCCCTTGGGCACAGGGAACATTGGCAGGAGGTGAGAGAGGTATGTGAGGGTCTCTGCTCACCTGGGGTGGGCAGTACCATGGCTTGGAATAGGTCCCCCCAACCATGGTTAACAGGGTATGACAGGAAGTGACCCTGGCTCGCTGTCCTTCCTTTAGGGGTCCCGCTGCTCCTGGGAGGCCTTCCTGAGGAGTACATGGGTGGTGGAAGGAATGTTGGCAGGGCCAGACGGGCCTGCGTTAGCCTGGCTCCACCTCCAGCCCGCCGAGTAGAGTTGGGCCTGCGTATTTCGTCCCACAGCCTCAGCTTCCTCCCACCTGGGATGGAGACAATAACCCCCTTCCCTTGACCCACTACTGCCTGGGGCTGCCAGCCCACAGCAGAGAAATTGGGAGAGTGGGCTCTGGGTTCAGTCAGACCTAGGTTCTACCCCCAGCTCCACCGTTCCCTAGCTGTGTGACCTTGGGCAAGTCTAGACCCTCTCTGAGTCTAACACCTGTCCCTCCCTGGTATGCTGCAGGGGACAGAAAATGCCCTGTAAAGGCACTAAGTTCTCTGTACCTTCTGAGCTATTGTCTTGCCGCCCCCACCCCCATCCCCACTTCAGCCAAGTTTCGGGGTGGGGTTACTTCTTTAAAGGCCCTCGGGGGGAAAGTCTGTCTTTTTCCTAGGTGGTGGGTCTCTGGATTACTGTTCCCCTGGATTTCTCCCCAGCTTCCCAGCCAGGGTCCCTCATCCTTCCGACTCACCTTTAGTTGTGCCCACTTCAGGAAGCCCCCCTGGAACTGCAGCCTTTAGACCCGAAGCCTCCACTCTGTTCAAGGACCCGTAGCCCATCCTAGCCTAGTTATTTTACCCTGCGTCCAGCTCACCAACCAGGCTGTGCAAATGCGGTCTGTCACCTTCCCTACTGAGCCTAGCACAGGGCCTGCACGTAGCAGGTGGCCAGGAAACAGGGGGAGGACAATGCAGGCTAAGACTCAACTGCTTCTCACAGGGAAATCTCCCATTGCTGATGGGTTTTCCAGTAGATGCATCCACGTAGGTCTCCATGTCTTAAGCTTCTACCCTGGCTCCCAGCTGTGGCCACAGCTTCTGTCTCTCTGGGCCATCTGGTTCTCATCTGGACAGCTGTGGAGACTCTTGGCTCCACCTTGACCTTGCTCTGAGGGTCCCCATGGCACAGGGACTTGGAGCATTGGGTCCCCCTCCTCCCCTTCTCTACACCGGAGCCTGTGGCTGGCTGTGAGCTGGGGAAACAGGGAATTTTCTGGCTCAGAGAACACCCAGGGACTCCCTCTCCCCACTCACTTCCCCTCTGGGCTCCAGCACTTTCTGATGGATGAGGTGTGAGTGGAAAGTCTCCTTCCAGTCCTGGCTCATAAAGCAGCTGGTGGTGGTCTCACTCTGCATGGTGGTGGGCGTCTAGCAGAGGTGGCGGGAGATGGGAAAACAGACTGGACCGGCTCCTGCCTGGGTTCCAGGGCTCCCTGCTTATGGCCGATGTCCAGGGAGGCCAACCAGGATGGACCAGCTCACTTGAGCAGCGAGGGCTGTCTTTTGTAAATTAAGGAAGAGCCTCCGTGTGGCTGGAAGCCGATTTGGCAAAGCCGTTTACACCTTCCGGTACCCCCTCAGGCTGGCCCTGTTAAACGTGAGGAACTTGGTCTGTGGCAACCCGGCGTCACCTGCTCACGGAGAGCAGTGGGCAGGGTGTGGGGAAGCTCCGGTCCCTGATGGTGGGGAAGCAGGACCGACAGGGTGGGCAGCTGCCTGTAATCATCATTGTTTGTAAGCAAGCATTTTTGGTGGCAGCAGTGGCTGCTTCGCCCTGGTCCTGTTGGGTGGCCTTTCTGCCTCATCTCAGGTGGGACACCTTGGGACAAAGGGGACAGCAGTAGGTGAAAGGTGACGTTGGCATAATCCTAGTCACTCCGTTACTCAACAGAATGGACAGAACGTCTGCTAGGTGCCAGGCACTGCGCCGAATCAATAGGCAGAATTCCTGTCTCTCCCCCGAGACCTTTTATTCTTGTGGGGGCAGACAGACAATAGGAAGAAAAACAGCAAAAAGGTGAGACGCGTGAGGAGATGGAAGGGGCTATGGGCCAAAACAGGCAGAGAAAGGAGTTTGGGGGTCGGGGGCAGAGCTCCCCCATTGAATAGTGTCGCAAGTTAGAGGCGGCCTAAGGAGTTCCTGTTCCTCATCACACTGCTTCCTCCCAATAGCTTCCTGGAGGCAGGGCAGTCTTGTGGCACTTTACAACGGAGAAAGTCAAGGCCCCAGTAGGTCTCATTCGTGTACTCATTCATTCATTCTGCCAGTTAGTCATTCAGCAGACATGTACCTGAGTCCCAGGTCCTGTGCCAGCAATGGTGTTAAATGCAGCTGAGATCACTGAGGGGCATGGAGGAGGGTGCGGTCTCAGGTGCCCGGCCCCACACGGCTTTAGAACCAGCTGGGGAGCTTGCCCCCCCCCACCCCCCCCCACCCCCCGCAGGGATCCTAGTTCCATTGGTCTGAGTGGGACCCTGGCACAAGATTCTCATGTGCATCCAAGACTCAGAGCCGGTGGTTTAACAGAAATGCCTTTCAGGGTCCCTAAGTGGCAGAGCTGGGATTTAAACCTAGGTCTCTGTCCCTCAGGCTCTTTTTCTCTCCACTATGCCGAATGATACCGCTTCTCAAATAAGAGCAGGCCCATCAAGTGAAAAAGAGGCTCCCCACCTGAGGCTTGTTCCTCTGCATCCACCTGCAATGCTCGCTGAGGAGCTTCGCTGAGCCGATTCCCTGAGGGCTCGATAGGTGCAGAGATGAGGCCAGACGGACCTGGATGGAAGCCAGCTCTGCTTCACAGAGTGCTTGGGAGGGTTCAGTGAGCTATTACGTCCCCAGGACCTAACACAGGGTGGGCGCATGGGAGGCACTACATATATATTTGGTCAAGGAATGAATGAATGATCATGGTGATCTTAAAGGAGAAGTGCTGAAGGCCTTGCCTGCCTGCCCATCAGTCATCTTGCTTAGTTACCGGTTCACCACGCTCCACTGGCCAGGAAGTTCATCATCTGCACCTTGGGAGGGCAGAGTCCTATGCTGTCCCTAGTCTGACCCTCCTCCTTTCTCTCTTGTAGATCAGTGCTTCTCAACCGGGGTGATTCGGTGCCGCAGGGAATAGTCAGCCATGTCTGAGAGGTTTTTGGTTGTCACAATGGGGAGGGAGTTGCTAGTAGCTTCTAAGAGTAGAAGTCCAAGATGCTGTTTCTGTCCTCCAGTGCAGAGGACTGCTGTCCCCACCCCAAAGCTATCCAGTCCACAGGGCGGCAGTGCTAAGGCTGAGCAACTGCGATGCAGAAATCCTCACTCCACCCAACCCTACAGGCCCTTCGCTCCTCGTTCCTCCTGCGCCTTCCTGCAACCCTCACGCTTCCCAGAGCCCTGCCCGTGACCCCTGAGTTGGCCACCATCTGTGAGAAGCTGTAATAAAATGGGAGGGCAGAGAGGGCCACCTGGGATTGTTTGGGGGAGCATGCCGGAGGCTGCCTGAAGCGGTCTCTTACCTTGCTGCAGCACGACCTGCTGCACCTGGGTATAGCACCCCCAGTTCCTTGCAGAGCCCCTTTGGAGAACCTTCCCCAGGCTCCCCTGCTGTGGAGCTGCTCCAGGCTGCTGGGGCCCATGCCCACTGCCATTTCTGAGGCCCAGTTCCCTTCTGCTCTCCAAGCTGGCTCCTCCTTCAAACCTCAGTTTACAATGCCGCCTGCTCCTATGGGGCTGTCTACACTGTCCGAGCACTCAGGGCTTCTTCGTTGTTCCACTTAGTACATTCTTAATACCCATAACCGCTTCTACAAGATGCGGAGTGAGTTTGTTCTGTTCTCCAGTGTATCCCTAGTGCCTAACACGGGGTCTGGCTGATTTTGTGGCTCAGCAAACCTTTGTTGAATGAATGAGCCACACAGAAATTGTACCTTCCTGCGCTGATGTCCCGAGTACTTGCTGAGCAGAGTTTGGTGTCGGATACCTGGCTGCGCTGTGAGGGACTCTGCTTTTGGAAAAGGCACACATTCAGAATTCTGTTATTTCTGTGCCAATAGGATGCTTTGAGAGACCGGCTGGGGAAATGAAGGTCTAGGAGGGGAAAGACTTGCCCAGTATCATGTAATGGGTCACGCTGCCTTTTGGCATGTTTCTTCCTTGCTGATCCTTTCTGTTAAGTGGGGCTCTCTGGCCTGTTGACTGTCCTGTGTGGCGTGTGTGCTGCAAAGTGGTAGGGACGTCTCATGGAGCACTAAGCAAGTACGGTGAGTTCCATTTTACTGCAAGAGAAGCCATGGCCTCCTACAGGCTGAGGTGGAGCCTGGGTGAACATGTTGGTCCCCAGGACCCCTGGGCAAGGACAGGACCTCCCTTCTTTCTCTGCCCAAAGCCCAAATAGCATCCCAGCCGGCAGGGAGACTGTCTGCAGCAACAGTGAGGTGATGTCTGGTTTCTCCTTGTGCATTGTAAGCAATGATTAATCTGGCTCCCAAACCAAAATATAGACTGAGCTCTATTATAAACACGGGTCCTGTGAAGACCCGCCTGCTGGGCAGCTGGAAGCTCCTTGCAAACTCCATGGTCCCTGGAGCTGTGCTGAAGCATCTGCTCTTTCCTGGTGCCAGTCAGACACTGATCACACATGGAGAAATCAGCGCCCGTGGGCCCACCTTGTGGTCAGTGCCTGCCCCATAATTGCTGGGGATCTGGAGAAGATAATGGTTTAGATTTTGTTGCAGGTCCTGGGGCCCTGTCATTTGAAGCTCTTTGGCTGGCCTCTGCTTGGTAAACACTGTTAAGGTACTTCCAGGAAGCAGAGAAACCTCCCACCCACCCCACCTCCACACCATGGCTATGCTCTGTCTGCTGCTCCTGTCCAGCTAGGAGAAAGGAGTATTCATGGTGATGTTCAAGGTCCTTCAGGATCCACTGATTGGGACAGACCTAGGAATCGTGGCCTTCTGAACAAAGCACAGCACAGCCGGTCTAGAGTCTGGGGAATGGTCCAGGCTTCGCTATAACTTGCTAAGTAATTTTAGGCAAGCCTCAGTCTCAATCTGTCCAATGAGAAAGGAAGTTGTCAAGCTGATGGCTTAGGTCCCTTACAACTCCAGAATTCTGTCACCAACCTCTGCCCCTATAACGCTGCAGTGATCTGCATGCTCTGTCTTGGGGAGGTGGGTCTATAAGGAATCTTTCTCTGGGTGACCCTGTGGCTCTTCTAAGTGGGCATCAGGCCTCTGTATGTATGTAGGGATTAGGGCCACAGCCTAGCACTGTCTTTAGGAAGCTGTGTAGCCTCAGGAAAGTCACTTTACCTCTCTGAGCCTTAGTTTCCTCATCTGGCAAGTGTGCCCAGTAATTCCTACCTCCAGGAATGATGACAGGGAATTAATGAGCTGATGTATTTAATTAAGGCTTTGGTGCTGAGCCAGGCCTAGGGCAGGCCATGGTTCATACTCCTGATGTTCATTGGTTTCCTTAAGCTGCGTCCTGAGTAAAGGGTTTACTTGAAATCTCCTGGGATTTCACTGGTCCCAGTTCTCTGCTAAAGCACTGGTTTCCAGAAGGTTTCTCTGTGCCTGCTGAGGAAGTCCAAGGAGCCAGTGACACTCAGGCTCCCTAGTCACCTTTCACGCTTCTCTTGGGATCCCTGCCCTGTTATTGCATTGGGTCTTTGCAGCAACCCCTCAAGACAGGCAGAGAATGGAAGAGTGAAGCTCAGAGAGGGCCGTCGCGTGCGCCAAGTCACACAGCCTAGAGCTCAAGGCTTGATTCAAAGTCTTTGCTTTCTCTTCCTTTTCTGCAAGCTCCAAGAGGAGAAAGATGATAATAATGGTGATTATATGATCATATCATTACACCTCCCTGCTCAAAAGCCTGCATGGTTTCCCACCATATTACCAGCCCACATGGGCTGGCTTCCTGCTTCTTCCTCGGCCACCGCCACCCCTCCACCTTTCACCCTTCACCGTTCTGCTCCAGTCACAGGGACCGCATTCTTTCTTGAACTCACCCGAGAGTGATCTTGCCTCAGGGCTTTTGCACCTGCTGTTCCCGCTGCCAGGAATGCCTTTCCCCAGAGAACCAGCCCCATGTCCAACCCTCTCACCCCACTCATCTCCTCAGAGTGGGCTTCCCTGCCTGCCCACCTGCAGCCACGCCCTCCCAGCTCTGTCACTCTCTGTCCGCTAGCTCTGCTCTCTTTTCTTTTCTTTTTTAAAATTTATTTATTGTTTTTCTATTACAGTGGTCCCACTTTTTCCCCCATTGCTCCCCCTCCATCTCACCCACTGCTTCTCCCACAGCCAATCCTCACCCCGTTGTCCATGTCCATGGGTCATTTATACTAGTTCCTCTGCTCACTTTTCTTCAAGGCACTGGTCACTATCCCACATTCTCTCTTTTTAAAGTTTATTTTCCATTATGGCCTAAAAACCCCATGAAAGTCACCATCATAACCATGTTTAAGTGTAATTTCAGTTGTGTTAACTATATTCACAGTGTTGTGCAGTGATCTCCAGAACTCTTGCAAACCAGAAACTCGACACCCACAAAAACAACCACTCCCCATTCTTTCTTCCCCTAGACATTAGCCTTTATATTTACTTGTTTTTATATTTCCTTAATTGGACTGTAAACTCCACTGAGGTAAAGGATTTTGTCTTCCTGTTCATCCCATGTGCAGAATGGTGCTGGCGCATAAAAGTTCAGTCAATGCTGAATGAATGAATGAAACATAGGAAGATCATGATGATGACAGCAGCCAGTCTTCACAGGGCCCTAGAATTTAATGCTAGACACTGCCAAGTGCTTGACACACATTATACCATGCAACCCATGAGCCAGCCACCTGCCATATCCCCAGTTTCCAGAAGTGGAAACCAGGGCTCAGAGAGGTGACATCGGTGGCCCCAGGTCACGCAGCCAGTCCACAGGGAAGCAGGAGAGGAACCCAGAGCAATCTAAACCAAGGGATCTTAACCATGCTGCATGCCCACCACTGGCTATGGTCTGTGCCTCAGTTTGCCCACTGGGGAAAAGAGAGCACGCCCATGTCTTAGAATCTCACCCAGCCATGTTGAATCCATCTCATGGTCCCCGACTGAGATGCAATCATATTGTTGTATAGTCTGAGGCATGAGTAGGTGCAGAAGGAATGCTTGTAAACTCCTCAAACTTCCTGGGTCAAACTGACTCTGCTGTTTATAATTAAGAGTCCTACCTCTTGGGGGTTTGTGGGGGTGCTCTGTACATGTCTGGGATGTCTGCAGGGTTCTCCATGTGGCCTCAGGTGTCAGACGGACACTGTGGGGAGTATGAACCTGCTGGTCCTTAGCAGTGCAACTCGGGGTGAGTGGCTTCAGTTCTCTGAGGCTCAGAGATGATAATCCCTACTCACCCCTCGTCTGGCTGTTGTAGGGGCTAGAGGAAGTCATGCAGGTGTCCCGAGGAAACAACCATGAGGGGTCTGCCAGCATCGTATGTGTGCGCGTGCACTCTAGCGTCTTGTGTAGCACCTCTAGATCTTAAATGCAGGAGCTGAAGAGGATGCAGAGTTCAAACTCACTCATGTGAGGCCCAGAGAAAGAAGGGTGGTAACCACTCAGAGTGGCCCAGTAAGTCAGGGAGCCCATGGCTCCCTGTGTGAGGGGCTCCAATGGAGATCAGTGCTACCATCCTTTCTGACATGGAAACCCCCTGCGCGGTCTTAGTTCACAACAGCGCTAAGCTGATGGAAGCCTGGTATCTGGGGTTTCCTTTCAGAGAGCTCCCAACTCTTCTAAAATGACTGAGGGGGTCACCCCAGTGTCATCTGAAAACACACACTCATTTTGATCCTCTTGACTTAGAGGCCTCGCCTTGAACCGTGGTAGTTGGACCATGGGGCCAGAGAGTCAGGGTTGGAGCTGGGATGTTGCCGGATTCCTTCTCCATTGGGCATTTGGGCGGCCTCTGTCCCATTGGAATAGTTGCTGGGGCCAGTGAGAGGAAGGCAGGCAGCTATTTTGTGAATATATTTGGCCAGTATGCGTGAGATCTTTTCCAGGAGGGGGTTCCTGAGAAGGAGCAGGTCCTGACAGAAGGTTCCAGAATCACAGGGTGGTTGGGCATATCCTAGACCTTGAAGTCCAAATCAGTCCACCCACCCATTGAGAACGTCCTCTACCCTGACTTCTGATAGTCTCACCCTCTTTCTGGACTTGGGAAGAATAGTTAGGGCACAACATCAGTCTGTCCCAGTTGCTGTATGTCAGTTAAGCTCACAAACTGTGCCTGAGGAGTAAACAGTCCCTCTGAGGCTTCTGGGCCAGAACCATTCGTAGGAGAGAGGAAACCATAGGCACCGGCTCACCCTGATGTGCACGTACCCATTCGGCAAGTATTTATTAAACATGTTCTACATCCTTACTGTGGTGCATACGGTGCTGAAAAGGCAGGCAGGGAGGCTGGGCCTCTGTGCTCCATGGGCCCACATGTATCTGGCTGACCTGATGTGATTTCTTCCCTGACAGGGATTCAAGGGCTATCCTGGACCGGCGGGGCACCCCGGAGAACAGGTGAGGACCACGACCTCAGCCCCCCCACCCCCCTGCTTGCTCTCCTGCATTCCAGCCCCTGCCTGTCCTTGGCCTCCTCCCCGGGCCCTGCTCCATGAGCGAGCCTAGAGCCAGGCGGCTGTGCCTCCCATCCTGCTGGGGCCCCCACCCCACCCCACCTCTCCCCCAGCCAGATCTGCCCGAAAAAGCTGGAGTCCACGCCGGCCTGGCATTGGCATGAGCTGCTCCACTCCAGTGAGAGCCATGAATAGCTGGCCTGTCCCGGGCAATGTTAGGGGATATTATACACACCGCCACGGGGTTTGCAGGAATTTTGGCTGCCCTGGCCCAAATCAAACAGCAGCGGCTGCCAGCGTGGGAGAGCCGGCCAGGTCTCCGCAGTGCGCAGTGCGTTCTTGTTCCTGGGCTGCCAGCACAGGCAGTTTTGTCCCCCTGAGCTGGTCTGACCGGTTTCACAGAGGGGTGGGCTTGGGGGCCCAGCAGGCCGGTGGCTTCCCCTTCCTCCCATTTCATCTCACATTCCGGCCCTTCTCTTTGTCCATTGTGAGCCCCAGCCCCCCACTGCCCCACAGACCTGGGGCTGGGCAGGGTCTCTTCTCGCCTCATGTTTCTCTCTGTTCCTTTGCAGGGACAGCTGGGACCTGAGGGCAGCCCAGGGGCCAAAGGTTACCCTGGCAGGCAGGTGCAGTATATGGCTTCTGGAAGCTCTGTGGCCATGGTGGTGTGGAGATGGCCACGGTGCCCCCAGGCAGAGGGAGGTGGTGGGCTGGGGGCCAAGGGGCTGCACCTGCTGGGTGGGCCCAGAAGAAAGGGATGTTCAGGGGGGTGGAACCAGGCAGCGGGGCAAGGATGCTCAGTACGAGAACAGAAGAAAGGAGTCATGGTGTGGGGGGTGGGGCTCCAGAGGATCCTCCCCCCAGTCTCTCCTTGACCCACCTCCCTGAGATTCTGGGGTGGCTGGGTCTCTGTGTGAAGACTGTGAGTCTAACTCATTCCCACTCTACAGAGGGAGGAGCTGAGGCCCAAAGGAGACAGGAGTCGCCCTGGGTTGTTGGCAACAAGTAGAACGTCTCCATATGTCCTTGCCCCTGTCTTTTATGTTTCAGGGGTTACCTGGACCAATAGGAGACCCTGGCCCCAAAGGCAGCCGGGTAAGTGGGCCTTGGCAAGTGCCATACAGGTGGGGCCCTGAGGGGCATTACCTGTCCTTCCAGGGTGCCTGAGAGAGATCAGGGCTGGAAGGCCTCCACCCATTGTCTTTTGGGGGGCTGGGGTTGTGACCCTCCCACTTGAGTGCTTCTTGGAGAACAGAGGGACAGCAGGAAGGCCTGGTGATGGGGGAGTCTTGAGCCAAGGCCGGGAAGACAGGGCAGCAAAGGGTCTGCTGGGGGCTCAGCCACAGTCCAGCTGCTACAGTCAGGCATTTGCCAGCCTTGTCCCCCAGCACAACCAAGGTGATGGGAACCAAAGCCAAGCCACTTTGTGTGTCATTGGAGTCCTCAGAGGCCTCTCTCCTGCTCTTGATTGAGGGCATGGGACCACCCTTTTGGGAAGCCAAGGTGTCTGATGGCTGAATGCTGCCTAGGCCTAGAGCCTGATAAAACATCAGCTGTCCCCCTCTTTCAAGGGTGAGCCAACCTTGAGTAGCCAGCTGCCTCAGTTGGCCTATCTTTATACTATAATGGGAGTGGTGTCCATCCTACCTATAGCGTGGTTATGGAGATACCAGGTATTTGGAACAAGTAATGCTGAGGAGGGACCACCAGGTGGGGGCTCCCAGGTGAGCTCTGGGGCAGTAGAGAAGGTTCTGGGGAATTGAATGGAAGTACGATAAACGGGGTTTGGAAGGCTATGAGTTGATCTGGTGGAATCCTTTCCAAGAAACCAGGCTTGCGGTGGAGACCCAATGGCCCTAGTTTGCACTGCACAGCTACGATGGAGCTAAGATGAGGACTCAGGGGTCCTGAGAATTGGGCTTGCTGCCTCTCAAAGAACACTCAGCAAATGGGGCTCACAGTTTGCCGTCAGGCTAGGTCTATGTGACATGCCATCGACTCCTGAGCCAAAGCTATTTATGGCCACAGTCTTGGCCCTAATCCCAGGAACTAGCAGGCAGCTGTTAGGAGAGCATCTGGAAGGTAGGCAAGGGGGTGGGTGGGCAAGTTCCCCAGGCCATCATGGTGATGATGATGATGGTGGTGGTGAAGGAGGTGATATGCAGGGGCCGAGGAGGCTCCTGTCCTAAGATGTTGTGCCTCCCTTAATCTAGCTGTTCCCAGAAGCTGTGACCCCAGAGGGTCCTTCTGAACCAGGGAGGTCTTCGCAGTTCTGCCACAGGGTCCCTGATCTGCCCGGGGCACAGGAGGAATGACAGGCTACGGGGGCTGCTTGATGTTTGCCATGCTGGAGGCATCTTGAGGCCGCATGTGGATTGAGAGGTGGCCTGGCCCAGCTCACCCCTCTCTAGGGTCATAGGGCCCTGAGAAGCCGGGGTGACCAGGGCCATTCCAGCTGTCCTCCCAACCTTGCCATCACTGGCTTCATATTTATGAAGTGGGTAGAGTGCACACTTCGGGCTCAGGGCGACTGGCTTTGAGACCTGCTCTGCCATTAACCATCTGTGGGATCTTAGGCAAGTTACTGGACCTCTCTGAGCCCATTTTCTTACCTGTACATCTGGGTTTATTATAAGCTTCGCTTGGAAGGATCACCAACTGTCCCTTGTTAAGATGCTGGATATTGTCATGCTGGGTGCTAAGAGGCAGGCTTTGTGACCCCTTGACCTTTTAGGGGAGGACAGATGGTTGTAAGCCTGCGTCGTTGCCTGTTTGTGGGAGACAGTGAAGTGGAGTGGTTAGGAACCTGGCCCGGGACTCCAATGACTTGAATCCAAATGACAGTTCTACCACATTCTAGCTATATGACCCTGGGTGAGTCACTTCACCTCTCTGGCCCTAAATGTTCCCACCTCTATGGCGGGGCTGACAAATAATACCTACTTCCTGGGCATGTAGTGAGGACACAGTAAGTACACTAATGCGTGCAAAGTACTGAGAACTGGGCTTGGCACTTAGACTGCACTCAGTAAATGTTAGCTTTTGTTACAGTTCTTCTTAAGTATTCCACCAACATCTAGAAAGTGCAGGTAGTGATGGGAGCCATGGACTAGGTCATAGGTTTTGAGAAGTTGCCAGGCTAATGAGGACATGAAACGTGGATATAGATCATGAAGATGCAGTGGAGAGAGTGGTAAATCCTATGAACTGAGGTGCAAAGATGGTGCTGGGGCGGAGGGAGGAGATTGCCTCTGGCTTCAGGGGCATCCGGGTTGCTTGCCAGAAGAGAAAGCATTAGAGCTGAGCTTGGAAGGAGTTGCTCTGCCATGTTGGGGGTGGGAGGCATGTGCCTGGTGGGGGGCACAGTGTGAATAAAGGCTGGGAGGCAGAAACTCACGTGCATTCTAGGGTGGTGGACTCTGCCCCTGGCCAGTTATATCCCTTTATCTGCACAGCTTTAGTCTGTCCAGTGAGGGGATGACGGCCAGTCTGCAGGGTCCTTGGGAAGGATGAATGCGGGGGTGCACATGTGCCTGGCAGGATGCCAGCAGTCTGGGCTGGCAGCTGCTGCTGCTACTGCCGGCATTCAGGTGCCCAGGGGTGGGTGTGAGCCTCGAGGCCAGAGGTGAATGGGAGCCCTGAGAAGCCATGGGTGCCTCCCAGCGTCCCCGGGGTGTGGGAGGGACCTGGTGCCACTCTAGCATCTAACCCAGTTGAGAGCTTCCTTCCTGCAGGTCCTGGAGCCCCGGCTCGGGGCGGGCCTCCCGCTGAGAGTGCCCGTGCCCTTCCCTGGTGTGAGGGTATGTGCCTTTGGACTACATCGTGGGAGCCAGCACCATGCAGTCCATGGGCATATACACTTGCCTCAAGGCCTGTCTCGTCGAGGAGCTGCCGGAGCCACCACTGCCACCAACGAGGAAGAGGAGCCGGAGTGTGGGAGGGCAGCGAGGGGGCTGGGGTGGGTCGGGCCAGCCACACCCCGCCACGTGGCCCCTCTGACCCCCCACCTGCTCTTTCCTAGGGCTACATTGGACTCCCAGGGCTCTTCGGCCTGCCAGGGTCCGATGGAGAGCGAGTGAGTATGCTTTTTCTGTTTACCTCTTACCCATTGCACCCACCCCCACTGCCGGGTGCAGTCCCTCCTAGATGCCTGCCCTGGAGTTAAATAGGAGCCCACTAAGGGGACAAGCCGTGTCAGATGCCTGCAGACACAGGGAACAGGGTGCAAAGTCAGGAACGTAGGATACCGTGGCAGGTTTAACCATCAATATAGCCCAAAGACTGAGTGTGAGGCGGAAAGTCAGGGAGATGAGGCTGGAGGGAGAGCCTGGGCCCAATTCTATGCTACTCAGAGGCCGAGGTCAGGGAGGGGACTCTGTTCTGAGAGCACGAGGTGCTTCCGAAGGGCTTTCAGCAAATGAGAAATGGGACCATTTTATATTTCAGATCAAGAAACTGTAAACTGTGGCCTGTGGGTCAGATCCTGCCAGTTGTCTGGTTTTGTAAAGTTTTATTGAACACAGCCGTGCCCGTTTGATTATGCATCATCTACAGTTGCTTTTGCTCTCAGTACAGAGTTGAGTAATTATGACAGCGGCTGTATGGCCCATGGGCCTCTGGACTTTCCTCTCTGTCCCCTCCCTGCCGGAGCCCATATTTGGGAGCTCAAAAGTAACCTCATCACCAAGCTAGGTATAGAGAATCTTAGGAAAGCAGAAGGACTTATTGAGCACCAGATGAATACCAGGAACACTGGGTACTTTGGGCGGCATCTCCCCAGTTCAGGTCCATGCAGATCCTGCCTCTATGGAGTATAAGGACCATCCATCCATCTGCTGTGCACATAACTGGCACCTACTGTGCATGTGGCCTGGAGGCTAGGCCCTCTGCGATGTCCTCCTCTTATGGGTGCTCTGGGGCTGGTTGGCCCCTATTGGAATCCTCTCCTGACTTCTTCCCTGTCTCTTCCTCTACAGGGCCTGCCTGGTGTTCCTGGCAAGAGGGGCAAGATGGGTAGGCCGGTAAAGATTTTCCGTGTCTATTACGCAGACTCTATGGGGGAACTTGACCTCCCACTAGCCACACTGCCCTGTCTACCTGTGACCTGGGCATCCTCTGCTTGCTTCTCTGCTCCACCATCGCTCTGCTTTGAGTGTGTGGGCCATCACGTGGGGCTGTCTGGGCCTCTTGTCCTGCTTCCTGGCTGGGGCTGGGGTTCCGATGGGCTCTGCGCTGGAGCCCGTCTGTGTCTGTGCACCCATTGCTCTGCCATGCAGCTCTGTGTTGGGGCTGGGGGTTCTGCTGTCTGGGTCATTAATGTCTGTGCTGGGGACCTGCACAGACTGGGGGATCTTGCCTAGGCCAGGTGTTGGTGCTCCTAACTCAAAGAACAGCTAGTCTTTGTGTTGTTTCAGTGCCACCAGTTTCACCTGTGCATGCACAAAGACAGAGGGCACTGGGGTAATGGGCAGGCCCACAGCAGGCTCAGCAGTAGCACCCACTCTGCCAGCTTTGCCCATGACTCTCCATTGTGGTAGGAAATTGTCTTTCTTCTTGTCTCGGCATCTGTGGGGCAGGAAGGAAAAGCCAAGGCCTAGAGAGATTAAGTCATTTGCCCGAGGTTTCACACTGAGTCAACAGTAGATCTAAAACTCTAATTTGGTTTGTCCCCAGGGCATC
This sequence comes from Furipterus horrens, assembly GCF_987537825.1. NCBI lineage: Eukaryota > Metazoa > Chordata > Mammalia > Chiroptera > Furipteridae > Furipterus > Furipterus horrens. The sequence goes on from NW_028327174.1 coordinate 187,898,459, forward strand.
TGATCTCAGTGATGGTTCAGGTTCACTGGTCAGAGATAATATTGTAAAAGTGGATTTCCTAGGATTTTTTTTCAAGGAAAAGTCATTTATTCCAATGCTTTCACATTCACTCGGGGAAACCGAGGCTCCGAGAGGAAGGGTGGTCTGTCCAGGGTCCCACTGCCAGGCTGAGGAAGATGCAGGACTATAACTGAGGCATTGTCCTTCCAGGCCCTGTCCCCGTTGGTGCCTTAAAGCTCCCTGCCTCTGCCCTGCAGGTTTGCGCCAGGACTCGGAGCCACCCTCAGCTCTGGGTCTGGGCCTCCCTTTGCTTGTGGTTGAAGGACAAGGGACTGTGGGGACTTAGAACTTGAGAATAAGCTGGGAGGGAACCAGGAGCATTCACAAGCGTCCAGAAAGTAGTTGTCTGTGATTCTGGGGCTGACTGCATGTTCACAGGCACCCACATTGCCTCTTGCTGTATATAGACCTGGGCCCTCTGGGGAAACAAAGAAAAGCAAGATCCAGGTCCTGGCTGCAAGGAACTGACAGAGGAGGCACCTCACTCTCAGACCTAGACCCCTCTGTGCCCTGCAATCTAACATCTGACACCTGGATCTGGGCAAGGAGCAGCTCCTGCTGCTTCTGGCTTCAGGCAAGGACCTGGAGTCTACAAGGGCTGGCATTTGGATCTTTTCCTCAAGCCAGGTGACCTCGGGCCAGGAGACTAATTCATTATTCTTTCATTCATTCATTCGTTTGTTCATTTGTTTGTTCCTTCAATGAATATTGATTTATCACTATGGGCCAGACACTGTGTGTGGTGCTGAGCAGTGAACAAGACAGTTCCCATTCTCATGGGCAGGCGGACAGACAGACAGAATGGTTGTATGAGGGAATGAAGAAGGCATGACTGATTGCCAGACGGTGCTGTGTATTAAGATGGAGTAGGGCGGGGGATGGTGAGGACTTGGGGTACGGGCTGTTGAATAAGTTGGTTCGGGAAGTCCTCCTCACTTTTTTGAGAAGCCTGAGTGAGGGGAGAATGGGAAGCCCCGTGACTCTCTAGGGAAGAGCATTCCAGGTCAAGGCCATCTCCAGAGCCACCCATGAGGGGATTTGCTCCGACTCCATCCTGGGAGCCTCACAGAGGGCCAGGCATTGCCAGTTTACAGATGAGGAGATAGATCAGTGAAGGACATGGCCCAGCTCTTGTGGCTCCTGAAGGTCAGGGCTAGGTTAGAAGGCAGCTGCCAGAGTGTCCCTCTCGTCCCGGAGTGCAGCCGTTTAGAACATGGGTTGTGGCATCTCCGGAGCAAGGAGGAAGCAGGACTTGTGAAAGCCGGGCACGCCATGGCTTCTTCACTGGCCGCCTCCAGGAGCATCAGCAGGGCCAGGTTTCAGCTGTCCTCTCCCACCCCTCCTCTACAGCTTCCCCACCTCCCCTTTGCTACGTCCAGCGCCCCCTTCATCTGCCTACTCCCTGAACTTGTTTTCTTCCTGGAGCTGAAAGCCTCCTGCTCACAGCCGGCAAGGCAACGCTAGGTCTGAGGTGCTCAGCGCCGTGTTCCCACCTGGGAGGGAGATGAGGCCACTCGTTCATTTCTCAGCCAACAAGTTTAGTGAGCACCTACCATGTGCTGGGTACTAGGGATAGCACTATAGCCAAAAGAGACCAACACCACCCCCCCCCGGCCCCGTCCACCAATGCAACATTTACTGAGGCCTTACCTGCATGGTATTTGAACTACACGTGGTTCTCCCACTGATTCTTTGAGGTGAGATTGATGTTTCGATGAGGAAACAGAGGCTCCAACAGCCAAAGCCATTTGCTCAGAGACCTCCAAGGCCTTGCCAACTTGAACCCCTGTAACTGTCAACTTCCTTGCTCCATGCCATTAACTTCCCAAACTCCATGCTCCTCAGTGCACAGCGGGGCTGTTCCCTGGCACTGGGTTATGAGGTGTGGTTGGGAGGAAACCCCTTCCCTTCAGCCCAATAGCCCTATGGTTGCACAATACCCCTGAGGGCTATGAATGCCCCCTTGATTCTAGTCCAGCTGCCATGGCCAGAAAATGAGCAGGGTCTGCACTGGATATGATAGAATATGTATGGGATCGCACTTCATATCACCCGGTCTTTTAGGGTTTGTCTCTGCCTCTGCCGGGCCTCCAGCCCACTGTGCTCTCAGCCCACACACTGCTGAGTGGTCTTTAGGGCCATCCCCTGTGGCCAGGGCTCCCCAGCCCTTGATCTGGCTGGTGGGGTTGGGGGCCTCTTCTGTGAATGGGTTTGCCACTCATCCAAGCTATGGGCCAGGCGATTTCCAGGCACTTATTAACAAGAGGAAATGTCAAGAGAATGAGCTGAGTTCCCTTGCGCCAGATCACAGCTGGCCTCATTTCTGGCTGGCCCGGCGATGACTTTGCCGTAGTCCATCTCTCTCCGGCAAGCCAAACGTCAGCCCCATGCATGTGGCCTCCTTGGTGTTGCTTTTGGAAGGAGAATGTGAAAAAGTCCTGCTAATGGGATCTGGGAAAGAGACAGTGGAGGTCAGAGCACATCAGAGCTATAGGAGCCTTGGTGAGGAGCTGGCCCAACCTCTTTGTCAGACAGATAAGCATAGCTCAGAGAGGTCAGTGATTTGCCCAAGGTCACACAGTAAGTTGGTGACAGAGTCGAGATTTGAACCCAGGACTCTTGCTTGCTAGTAAGAGTGCTCTCCACACCATGTCTCTTCTCTCTGTGCTCACATCTTCATCCTCCAAAGGAAAACTTAGTCTGTAGCTCTCCCGTCCTCCTCACATCACCTGCTAGAAGGAGAAATGCATTGTGGTTTCCTGAGGAGGGGTCCAGATATAAGATATTACAAATTTGACTGGAGCTGTCAGCTCCAGGGCATTTCTCCTGGGCTGTCCTGGTTTGTTCAGGGCACGGCACAGTGACACTCATGGCTGGGGTCCGAGCCATGCCTCCCAGTCAAGGGTCTCTCACTGGGGCTAGAAAGATGATATTCGCTCTCAAGCTGCTGGAAGGCCAGGCTGGGCCAGCCACCACCCACAGCTTCTCCTGTGGCCTCTGGCCAGGCCTGTCAAGGCGGGTCTTGTGTAGTGAGACCCTAGAGCTTAGAGCTGGAAAGGCCCAGCCCTGGCTGGCACTCCCGAGGTGTGTGTGGCTTGGGGACAGCTGAGATTTGCCCCAGGCTACATGCCTGTCCAGGGCAGGGCAGAGCTTCTAACGTGGTGCATTTTGGCTTCAAGCTTGGGCCTTTTTCCAGTTCTCTGACTGTGGGTAGAAGGGAGCAAAATGACAGCGATCTCATGTTTCCAAGTGGGGAAACTGAGGCCAAAACATTGGAAAGTTTGTAGCTGTGGTCATGCTGTGGGCTAGGGATGTGGTCCCCAGTGTTTCCAGTGTACACTAGAGCTGTCCCAGAGCTACTGGTGACTCTGGAATCCTGGTGAGAACTCCACCTGTCTATCTCCTCCGTATTCCCAGAGGTGACTCTTGGGCGGCTCCCCTCGTGGATTTCAAAAGGGCAGGGTGAAAACATGCTCAGCACATGAGGGGTCTTCGCACGTCAGCATACCTGGAGTGCGCACATCTAGAAAAGAATATGGGCTGTTGGAAAGGTGCAGGTTAGACTTAGATGGGAACTTTCTGACTTTGGAGAATTTAAACATTTCTAAGAGGTCCCCAAGATCCTTCTGCAGGCTCTTCCTAGAGGTTACTAAGTATTCCCACTGTTGGCACAGACTCTAACCAGTGAGTGATAATGGCACATTCGAGTTTGCCAGGGGCTGCATTACAGGCATCTCACCTCTTCTTCAGCCCAACTCTGCCAGGTGACTTGGGCAGGCCTGACCATTTTTCAGGCCAGGGATCTGAGCCTTGGAGACTTTAGCAGGACTGCTGATCCTCAAGGCTGCATGTTCCCCCTGCTTGGGTAGACACTACCTGGAAGCAGGGGAGTGGATGGCTGGCCCTGAGCATCCTGCCATGGATGAGGTGGTGAGACTGTTCCCGTCTTCCTGTCTGTTGTCTCTTCCCAGAGCCTGGTTCTATCTTCTCTCGGGCCTTGTTCTGCTCAAAGTATGAAGCGTTCAGGCTCCCAGGGAGGCTTTACCTGGGGGAAGTGGAGAAACCATGTGGCTAGGGCCCCGGCAGGATGCCAAGCTCATTGCTTGGGCCTCAGGCCTGCCTGTTGCAGACAGAAGCTCAGGCCTGTGGAGGAGGATCCTGCTGCTGGCCAGGCTGGGAGCGCACGCCATGCACAGGCAGACGCACTCAGACAGAGGGTAGCAGGCACGGTGGAAGTGGGGCCACATGTCCAGCTGGGCAGCCACCTCTCTGAGATGCAGAGGGGCCAAGCATCGGGGGCCCTGGGCCGAGTGTCGGAAATGGGATGTGTAGCTCAGCAGTGGAGGGATGTGTCAAGCTAGTTGGGTGCTGGGGTCTTGAGCATGTGCTGGGCCTCGGTCTCCACAAAGAGGCAGTGATGTGCTGAATGTCAGGAACTGCTAGGGTCTTTGTGTCTCAGGCCATCTATGATTGTTCCAATCAAAGATTTGTTCCAGCACTTTGAAAGCTCCTATCTTTACCCCCAACCACTATGCCCTTAATTACAAACTCTCAATTCCTGGAGGTCATCTGCTAGCCTCCTCTAAGGGACAGATACTGATGGAGCTGGGTATTGAGGCCACCAAGCATGTACAAGCAGAACAAATCCTCAGCATAGTCATGCCATACCGTCTTGTGCATTAGTCCAGGGTTCTCCTGAGCCCTTTGAGAGACCCCAGTTTTGCGGTAGTCCTTTCTGTGTATTCAGTGTCCAGGCATAGCTAAGAGAAAGGGCACTGGAGTCAGACTCCCTGGATTCAGATCCCAGCCCTGCTATTCCATAGCTGTGTGACTTTGAACAAGTTACCTAACCTCTCTGGACCTCAGTTTCCTCATCTCTAAAATGGGCCAATAATAGGACCTAACTCATTGGGCTATTGGAGTTTGCCATCATCGCCCACTGGCTATACTCAGGCTGCATTCTGTCTGCAGAAGTGTCGCCCTTTGGGATTTGCCGATACTCATAATTCTCAGCAAATTGGCAGCTGCCTTGCTTATGCCTCAGAGATGTGCCCTCACGTTGCTGCTGCCTCCATGGGCCAGCAAGGGCTTGCCTTCAACGTGCCATCTCAGCTTATCTCCTCGATACTCATTGCATATCAGAGAATTTCGAGGCTTATAGAGGCCTATGGCTGGTGGGAGCAGGCCTGGCATCGGGTTGCTCTGGTTGCAAAGCCTCACCAGGTCAGCTGGCATGGCAGCTAGGGCTGAGAGGAGTCCTTGAGCCAACCTGGAGAGGCCTCTGAATTCAGAGCCATGGGTTTGGGACCTTCCTGGTGCCTGCTGGGTGTGAATAGATTGGGCACCGCCTCCAGGATCCGTGCCTGGGGAATGCTGTCAAGGTCTCCATCTTGCTCCAGGCTCTTTCCTTCCAGGCCTTGTCTAGGGGTTGGGCCAAGTTCAAGGGTTCTTAGAAACCACACAGACCAGCCTGAGCACGACAGAGGGTCTGTCCAAGGTTACACAGCCAGCCTGGAGGCAAGCCAGGGTGAGCCTCCGGGCTGTCTCCAGATGCTGGGCTTGGAGAACAGAGCATGGGCTTTCCAAGTCCTACCCCTAGTCAGCCATGTGGGGTCGCCCGGGTGCCCAGCTAGGCATCATCCTCTTGTACCTGAAGAATTGTCTTCCTCTCCTGCCAGGCCCCCAGTCCCAACCTCCAAAGCCAGAGGCAGGAACTTAATACCTTCAGGAGGCTCCCTTGACCACAACCCACCCAGGCTGGTGTCTCCTGTCCCAGGAGGTTAGAGGGGCTGGATTGGGGGAAGGCTGGAATTTGCCAAGGGAGACCCCGAGGATATGTGGAGAAGAATCTTAGATAAGGTCAGATGTATCCCTACAAAGACCTGATCTGGAGATGGGCCTGTATGTGCACACACACACACACACAGACACACCGCACACACACCTCTGCCACTGTGAAACCAGTGGGGCACATATTCAAGCATGCCAGGATTTGTTCATACACAGCTCATAGGAACATGGCAGAGTCCAGAGAGGTGGGACCTGGGCTCGGCTCTGCCACAGACTTGCTCTTTGGTCCTGGCCAAGGGACATTACTTCTTGAGCCTCAATTGATGATCTTCCCCTCAAGGGTGAATGTCAAAGGCAAGGAAAGTGTTATGTGCAAAGTGACTGGCTTGGTCCAAATCTCTTTACTGTGTCCTCATTTCCTCCCTTGGGTGTCTGAATGAAGCCACACCGCCTATAGGTCAATGTCATTCCTTGCCCTTTTGATCTAAGAGGGCTTCCTGACAGAGGAAGGATTTGAGGGGAGTAGGGTTGCTGGGCAGGGCAAGACAAAGGTCTCTGCCCAGCCAGTATAGACTTTGTGATTGATTTGGGGTTTTGTTTTTAGGTTTAATATACTCACTCAATTCACCAGTAGCCTTAGAAACCAGAAACAAATTATCCTCCATAAAAAATCGTTACTGTTTGAGCAGTTCAGGTATCCATCCACTTGGTTGGAAAAACATGAAATTTCCCTGAAGAAACAATGATTTGAATTCAAAGAGGGGGAGAACAGGTTTCCCTAAATTCCAGGCTCGAGGACTTTCTTTTCCTTTTGAAATAGAATGGAGTTGTCCCCCTGCCACCCCAGGTGCATCCCCATAGCTGATGTCCTTCCAGCTGCCAGTCTCTCCAGAGAACATGGGGCAGGGGCAGGGAGGGGGCGAGAGAACAGCCCTGCTTTGGCCTGGCGACCTGACCTCTCTGATCTGCCGAAACACACCTATGGCAACTGCACTGATGTTCACCACTGGTATAACCTTGTGTGACCTTGAGTGGTAGCCTTTCAAAGTCTCTTTATCTGTAAAATAGGGATCATGACTCCACAGGGTGGCTTTTGAAGAGCATGTTACAATCATAGGTCTGAGCTGGAAAATGCTTCACGGGCATTCCTTCTTTGACCAGTGGGGAAACTGAGGCCCACAGGGGCAAGAGATGCTCATAATTCTCAGCAAATTGGGAGCTGGTCTCTAGGCCTAGACCCAGGTTCCCGACTCTTATCAGGACTAGGTCTCAGATTGGGGGGTTGGCATTTCCATGCTGGGGAGCTGGGTCCCGGTTTCTTTTCTGAGACTCTGAGGGCATAAGAAGAGAGTTCTCAGTCCATGGGTCCCTCAACACTCTACCTGGAGTGTTGAGGGCACAGGGTGATCCGGGACCCCACTGCTTGCCCAGGCCCCAGAACCAAGGAGCAAGACTACACGGACATGTCCTTGTGTACCCTGCCCCCACCGCGGGCTGGATCAAAGCCACCCAGAGGTATAAACACTAATCTCTAGATGTTTGTTTTCTCTTGTTCCCTCAGGGGTTTCCTGGAGACTTTGGGGAAAGAGGCCCACCAGGACTGGATGGAAACCCTGTAAGTATTTCAAGTTTTTGGGAACAGGAGAGAGATTCAGAGGGGACATGCAGAAGGTTTTAGGAACCCAAGCTTTGGGGTCAGACAGACTGGGTCAAATCTCAGCCCTGTCACCTACTAGCTAGGTGCTCTTGGACGAATTGTGTGACTTCTCAGAACCCAGGCTCCTGTCTACAATGGAGGTACTGTGCCCCCACCCCTAGCCTGTGCCCCATCGTCAAGAATTTAGGAAGGTTCATGGCTACTACCATCTTACAAAGTGCCAGAAATGTTTATGAGATAGCAGCAGCCTCGGGGAGCAGACAGTTTGCAGGCCCTGAACGAAGAGGAGAGCCGAGTTCTAGAGAAATCTCCAGCACAGGCATGTTTATAGAGTTTGTAAATAATCAGAGACCCGTTGAGGAGCCAGGTCAGCTTGCCCTGGAGAGCCGAGCCCGCCTTTCCCTTCCTGTCCCAGGCCTAGGCTTGGGGAGAGAGGAAGCCTGGAGGTGCAGACCATGTCCAGAGCTCTTTGGGACACCTGCCATGTCCCCCACCTCTCCTCGGGGCTTCCCCCCTGAGCAGCTGTACCAGCTGTGCTTCCTGAGGTGGCCGCTGGATCTGTGATCAGCACCTGATGACATTCTCATTTCATTTCCCCCAAAACCTTCTTGGGGCTGACCCTTGGGCTCCTTTGGGGGGTGAATCCCTGGCCTCAGAGCCAGGTGGGCCCGGGTTTGAATTCTGCTGCTCCACTTGCCAGGCGTGGCCCTTGGACAAACCAGCTCACCTCTCTGGACCTCACTTTCCTTCTTTGTAAATCAGGGGCATCAGGATGCCGGCCTCCAAGGGCTGTTGGGAGAATGAAATGAGAGAGGGGAAGGGGTTTGGCTCATGACCACTGTTGACTGGAGGGAGCCATTATGAATAGTAGGGTGTGTAATAACAGGGCATAGTTCCTGCCCTCATGCTCAGGGCTGTCTCCCCAGTTATCCTACAAGACAGAATAGCAGATGGGCGGGATCAGGGCGGTCCCAGGTGCTGTGAAGGAGGGAGAGGAGTAGGGAAGGCTCTTGGGGAAGGTGATATTACAATTGGGTTGAGGGAAGAGGCGAGGAGACATTCCAGGTGGAGGAAAGAACACCAGCAAAGGCACAGAGTGGAGAAACCGGGGCCTTTCCTTCATAGGACTGACCATTATAATAGGTGATGTCATCCTGGAAGGCCCCCGAGGAGGGCCGGGAATGACCTTATACTCATGGCCGAGAGGAGCGAAAAGAGGACCTTGTGTGGCCCCAGCTCTGCCACACAGTTGTTGCCTGGCTTTAGACAAGTCACTTCCCTTCCCTGAGCCTCGGTTCCCTCATTTTAAAGCAAAGGCTGCTTCTCACCTCCTCTTCCTCTTTTGGCGGCTGAAGGAATGACCTCTGCCTGAGCATCCCTGGGATGGTGCAGACGAGGCAGACCAACCCCTGGATGGTGTTGGTGGTTCTCACTGATAATCACCACTTCTAGAGCCCTTATTTTTATTCACATTGTTGCATTTTGAACTCGATCCAAACCCCTCTACCATCTCTTCTGGTGCAAGCAACTGAAGATCCATTTATAGAGACGAGGAAAGAGAAGCGAGCCCACCGCTGTTCCCAGCCACGTCTCCTGACTCCCGGGCAAGAGCCCTCCCAGTATCCCGGAGTCCATGGGAGGCAGAGACCCGTGACCCTGTGGAGGTTCTCCAAGGGCCCTGTCGCCTCCTGGCTGAGAGGTGGGCGGCTAGCCTGGTGGCTCTCAGCCTGGAGCCCTCAGCACTGTGGGATTTTCTTGCACTTGACCTTGGACAAATCACTTAACTCTCAAGCCTCAGTTTTGCCTGAGTGAGGACGAAATGAGATCTGGGTCAAGCACCCTGCACATCCTTATTACCATGGTCAGGATTCCACCCATTCCTTCACACTTACAATTTGGAAGTCCAGCCTCCCCATTTTACAGATGTGGAAAGCTGACAGCAGAGGGGACAAAGGTCAGGAGAGCCACCCATCCAGAGCAAGGAATGTTTTACTTGGAGGACTCCACCGGGCACCCACGTGCAGGATGGTGTGGAGGGGGTGGCTCCAGAGGGCGACAGGACAACTAACCACGTTGGTCTCTCTATTTGCAGGGAGAACTGGGCCTTCCAGGGCCCCCAGGAGTCCCCGGCCTCATTGTAAGTACACAGATACCTGGGAGGGAGAGGGCCAGCAGGCAAGGTGTGGGGAACAAGGGACAAGTCCTGCTGAGGAGTCCCCTCTCTCCTCAAACCCCTGGAGGAGCTGGAGTAACAGGACAGACCAGTCTGGGCAGGGGGCTGAGGGAAGAAGGCTCTACTGTGTGGTCTCAGGTGCATTGCCTACCTTCGCTGAATCCCTTCCTTCACTGGTTAAATGGGGAGGGCGCCTAGAGCATGACACTGGACGTACTGTCACACCCGCTACCTGTCCATCTCTCTGCAAGGAGATGTAGACATGCCCATTTGACAGGTGAGGAGCTTCAGGTCCAGAGGACCTGACTTTGGAGGCAGACCACCTGAGTTCAAATCACAGCTCTGCCACATCCGGGCTTTGTGCGCAGGGCCAAGTTACTTACCTTCTCTGAGCTTCAGGTCCTCATTTTAAAATAAGGGTGATAGTAGCATCCTCTTGGGGTGGTTGTGAGGATTAAATGAGGTATCATATTCACAGTCCTTGGATGAGGTCTACCACTCAGTAAATGTGCTATTAGTGGGAAATATTGTTATATTAATTACTGTTATTACCTCTTGATGTGCTGGCACTGAGAGAGGCCTGTACACAGGGAAGCAGAAGGCAGTCTGACCTCTGACTCCATCCAGGTTGGGGCAGGTCCTATGAAATGAGTGGTTCTATTAGCCAAAACCGAGGCCCCCTCCTGGGCCTTTAGAGGGTGCACCTTGACCCTTGGGCCTGGCCCCAAGGGCCAATGAGAGGCCTGAGTCTGGGAAATGACTCTAGGAACTTCCCCAGGGTTTGATGTCTCCTCTGTTCTGTCCTCTGGCTCATTCCTCTTGGGGTTTCAGTCTGAGGGGCCATGGGGGTCACAAGCAGACTGTTCTCTGGTGCTTTGGCCACTCCAACTACTGTGCCAAGAAATTCTGTTAAGAGGGAGGCTGGAGAAGACCCCAGGGGTCGGGGGCGGGTTGTGGAGACCCATTGTTCTGGGGAGGCCAGCTCTGGAAGAGGGCCTGGAGGTCCCCAGTGGCAATGTGCTTCCATCACATGAGTGGGGTGGGGGTGGAGGGTCAGATCAACTTGTGTCCAAATTCTGGCCTCCGCTCCTCCTGGCTCTGTTGTCTTGCTTCCTGGAACCTCACTGTGCCCACTGTTGTTAGGACCACAGATACATAAATCTAGTCTGGTCCCATGGCTAAGAAGGAGCCAGATTGCTTTAGGTTCAAATCCTAGCTCTACTATTCATTTAATTGTAATGCAGAGTAAATTCCTTCACCTCCCTGTGCCTTAACTTCTACATCTGTAAAATAGGGATGATATTAGTACCTAGCTTAGAGGACTGTTGCAAGGATTTAAAGAAACTAGTACATATAAAGTGCCTAGCACATAGTAAGCACTCAATGTACTAATTATAATAATACTAGGTGATGATGATATATGTATTACGATATTTTGTGCCTGGTAGCAGCTGTCTAGATTGCTACATTGAGAAAGATTTAAAAGGCACATTGGAACTTAATGGGAGAGGATGCTGCGATTGATTAGTGATGCCTGCCTTGGCCTGGGATGAGGACATGTCAACACATGAGTCATACATTTGTCATCCCCGATGTCCTCTGCTGAGCACCTTGTTTGGCACAAGGTACTGACCTAGATGCTTTGGAAAAATATATCTGTGCACTGAGAGTTAGAGAACCTGGCTTCCTGGGGACTTTCCAAGTGTCCTAGTCTAACCTTCCCTAAGCTCAGCAGAGGTCTCTTCTGGAGCATCTTGATCACATGGTCATTAACGTCCAGTGTGAACAACCTGGTGTTAGATGCTCCCTCCTGTGGGAGCCTGGTCCATTTCCACAGAGCTCTCTTTGTACAAATGTTCCTGTGGACTGAGCCCAAGTCACTGTCCTGCCTCAGGAGAGGCTGCCAGAGATGTAAAGATGATCATGTCTGTTCTTCCCAAGGCTCCTTCCTCAGGCTGTATGATCCCAGCCCCAGCCCCTCACGCTTTTCTGAAGGCATGTTTATGTATCTTGGCTGTCATCCTTGGCACGTATTCCTATTTGTCATTGTCCCCGCATTCACCGGATTGGCTCCTCAGAGGGGCAGGAGTATTGCTTGCCTGAATTCTGGAGATGGAGCCTCTGCCATCACAGCCTTGGGACCTCCTGACTCCATAAAACCCCTGCCCACCTGTGCTCCCCTTTCTCCCTACAGTTTGTGTTGCCAGTTAAAACAGAACATGCCCAGAGAAATCTGAATGTCTGCTGCAATATTTAGAACATATTTATACTACAATATCACTCACTGTCTATCTGACATTCCAATTTAACTGGGCAGTCTATATTTTTATTTGCTCTGTCTGGCAACCCTATTCGCAGCATTTCTTAGCAGGATCCCATTTGGCAGGTGGGAAAACTGAGGCTCTTTGCCAAGGTCACACACGAGGCAGGAGAGGACAGAGGCATCATTGGAGGTCTTATCTCCTGACTCCTAATCCAGGACCCGCCTCTCACTGCTCTCCTCTGAGGCGTGTTAGGTGGGGGTGAGCCCTGGGTGGCCCAGCATTGCTCAGATGATGCACCCTCTCATGATACCACTTTTCACAGAGCTGATGAGTTTGCTCCTCTGGACCTCTCTTAGCGCTTTTAAATCCCCTTTGCTGCCAAGGTGACAGTCCCTTTCTCCTTGTGCCTTGGAGGGTCATAGAACTGGACTTGAGACCACCAAGTCTCTGCTGCCCCGCCCCCCACCCCTCATCAGGCAAGAGTCCTCTAACCCAAGTCACCCACCACTCCTGCCCAGGATTTTTGGGAACTGTGGCTGCTGTGACTGGAGGAAAAGTTGCCTCCCCAAAGAGTGGGAAATTTTTTTTTCTAACCAGGAGTCAAAGGGGGAGATGGACTGTGAGTCACATTTGGTTTCCCAGAGGATGTGGGTTTTTAGCTGAGCAAATGAGAATTCCCCGAATTGATAATCATTTTAATGGAGATTCGTATGTATTTAATGCCTTCTGTCTAGTCAGCTGAAGCAATTTGCATGCAGACTGAAGCTGAAACCTCCCCTCTCACCTGGGTCTTTGCAGCCCGCAGAGAACATTCACGGAGTGTCTGTCTGCTCTGTGTGTGCTTGACATGTGTTAGGCTGAGGGAACCTTGAGATACTTAAGGTGGGCTGGGGCAGCCTGGTCATCCAGATGGGGAGGCTGGGGCCTGAGGTCACCAGCGATAGGGGCTTGCAGCCCAGACTCGTGTGCCCCCCGCCTACCCCCGCGCCTGCAGTCTCTGAGCTAAGACGGCTGTGAAACAGCCTCCTTTGAGTAATTGAAACCCTTTGGCTGGCTCTCAAGAAAAGTGTGCCTGATTCCAGAATCTGCTCAACGAAAAAGATTTCTGTTTTTTACTCTGAGTGAGACAGAAGGAATTTTGGCTCCTCTGTTTAATGAGACCCAGAGAATATGTGACCTGGCCCAGACCCAGCCTGCAGGACATAGTGGGCATGTCCACCATAACTGATCACCTAGCTTGGTTTCCTTGTCTGTAGAGTAAGGCCAGGAATCCCACTAACTGATATTTGCCAAACCCTGTGCTAAGTGCTTCATTATCACAGCAAGTCTCTGAGGGTAGGGAGTGGGATCACCATTGCACAGTTAAGGAAACCAAGGCTCAGAGAGACTAGTACACCTGCCCAAGGTCACACAGCCGATAAGCTGGACCTGGGCCTGAGTGCCCAGCTCAGGCTCTTCACCGTTACACTCTGCAACCAGCTCTGCAAGACTTCTGTGCTGAAGGGAGACAGCAGAGCCATGAGAACATGGGCCGGCAGTGCCAGGGGCCGCTCTGTGTGAGAGGTGGTGCTTATTACCATCACACGGGAGCCAGGACTAGCCGCAACCCCCCGGGTCCCTGTCCCCAAGCTGGGAGCCCTCTATCAGAGTTTCTGGAAAGCGGCCTTGTTGCCTTCAAAGGCAATTCCAGGGAATGCTGTGGCAAGATTTTTGCCTAGAGGTTTGGTAAATGAGAGTTTGCAGGGTTTTTTGTTTTTTTTTCACCCATTCATTAGGCTCCTTTTTGTGGCTGCTTTAGGGCATGGGGGAGGCCGTGGCCACATAGGCACACACATGAGCAGTCATCAGCATGGAATGGGCTAGGAGTGAAAGCCATGTCAGGTTCTGAGACCTGGCAGCAAGAGCCTGACCTGGCCTGTGGAGCCTGGTCACCCAGAAGGATAAACAGATGTTAACAATGTGAGCACACGAGTACAGGAAACAGTGGCCAAGGCTGTCTCTGCTGCAGAGAGACAGCAGAGCAGGAAGGTGAGATACGTGAGGGAAGGAGCCTTGGCCAGCACCTCTGCCATGAAGGGTGGGCACCAGAAGCACCCTGAGTTTTCTTTCAGGAATCCTTAGCAAACCCCATGGCGTACTTCAGCGAGCAGAATTTATGTCTATTTCTGCATTGGAAGCCTGTCTTCAGGTCTTGTGACTTATGAGTAATATCAATGAGAAAAGGCATCCTTGGCTCCATAATTAGAGTGAACAGAGTCAACCAGGGCTGATGAGCATGGACCATGAGGCCAGACAGACAGATAGACAGACAGAGCTGGGTTCTGGTCCTGCCTATGCCCTCTGCCCCTCACTTAGCCTTGGGCGGGTTGCTTCACCTCTCTTGAGCCTTGGCCAGTGGACTGGGACTGAGGATGGTGCTGATGTCACAGGGTTACTGTGAGCAGCTGGTGAGTGCCAGGGCGGCAAACACCGTGGTTCTTGGCACAGCATAAGCTCTTGCTAAAGAGGATCTGATGAGCCTTGAAGTGCCGAGTGTGGTGTCTGGCACACAGTAGGAGCTCTATAAATGGTTGCAGATGTGGTTCGCTGTGTTCTTGGGGGGGGGGCAGAGAGATGAGGGCAAAGCGTGTAGAGCCGTGTCTGGGAGCTAAGGCAAAAGTGGAAACAGGATCCAGATTAAGGGTATTACTCATTGTTCTTCCTTGCGGAGACATGATATTCTGTGTGTGACTTGGCTAAGCTTCCCACGAGGGTGTCTAGGGCAGAGAAGACTGGTGTTCTTCAGGCTGTACTGGAAGGAGAGTGGCCTGGAGTTTTCTCTGTTTCTTCCTCCAAATGTGGTGATATCCCAGTGCAGGGGGCCCGTTGACATGAGGAAGACTTGCCCTAAGCGAGCGCCACCTTCTTTCTCCCCATGTCCCCTGAAGCCAGAGTCCCTTTTCCATGATTCCTTGTCCCTTAGGGGTAGATCCCTCCACTGGACCCTGCCCCACCACACACAGACCCCCTTGGAGAGGCCTGCAGGGGCCGTGAGTGGGCGGCGCTGCTGCAGCTCCCCATGGCTCCACACGGGTGTCACTCAGGCCTGTGCTGAATCCAGTCCCCGCACAGCAAGCCGCCTTCAGCCTGGAGCGGGGAAGAAGGAGCCTGTGTTCCTGGAGCCGCTGCTGGCCCTGTGCCCGCGCCAGGCCGAGCTGGAGCCAGTGTGCCAGCAGAGCCGGCCTTGTTCACTTGAGCACTATGGGGAGCTCGGGGCTGGCCACCCCCGGCTCCCTGCAGCTAGGAAAAGAGAGAGAGAAGTTGCCAAGGTCCCCTGCTGAAGGGCACTTCTCTGAAGAGCTGGCTTTCCCTCTGAGTCCAGCCTCTCCCTGGACAGTGATCCTGGCTTCTTCATTCCCTCTTCCCCAAAGATTACTTCAGAATTGCCTAGAAGCTCTGGAGATGGACTGCCTGGTGTAAATCTCAGCTCAGCGAAGCTCTGATTTGCTCAAGCCCTAACCTCTCAGGGCCTCCATTTCCAGATCTGTAAGATGGGGACAGTAGAACAGATCTTTAAGGGCTGGTGCGAGGAATAATTGAGTTGAGGCAGGTAAGGTGCTTAGCGCAGGGCCTGGCAACCAGCGTCGTTTGTATGACTATGAGCACCTGATAAACTGAGACCTTGCTTTCTCAGTGACATTTATAGATGGGAAATGAAAGCAGGTTTTCTCAGCAAAGGCTCACTAGAAGGTTTGGTTTGACTCAATCAGGTGAGGATCCCTGAGGTCCAGAGAGGGTGAGTGTTTTGCCCAAGATCACATAATAGACCACAGTCAGACTCCAGCATCTGCCTCAGCTAATTTAAGTCTTTCAGGGTGCAGTGGGGTGGGGTGGGGTGAAGGGATGAGAATCAGCATTGCCTCTGCCAGGCCATGGGGAGCTGTGAGCTCAGCACCTTCCTCCTCCTAGGGGCATTCCACCCCACAGGCCCCAGGGCCATTCTGCAGGAGTCAGGTCGGAATGTGATTTTTCATTCTCTGCCCGGCTTCCTTTCAGGCAGCTCTGATAGGGGAACCTATTCTCCAGCCTGGCCACCTGGGGCAGCCTTTGTTCCTCCAATGTTTCAGAGCACTTGCCAGGGGCCTCCATGGAGCCTGATCAAAGGAACGGGGGAAACTGAGGCCCAGAGAGGTCAAACACATTGACTGACTTGCATAGCAGCCAGATATTTAGATCTGCTGTGCAGGACATAAAAGGGAAAGAAGAGAATGTTTTTAGGGGCTCTCTTTCTCTGGCATGGGCTTAAATATTATGGCTGTGGCTGGGGGCAGTAGTGAGGGTGGCTGGGAAGGGAGGAGATTTGAGAGAAAGAAGGTGGGCCTGTTTAGAGAAAATACACTCACTGTACTCCATAAGCCACGGTTTCTTACCTTGGCACTGCTGACTCTTGGAGCCAGGTAATTCTCTGTTGTGGAAACCTGGCCTGTACGTTGTTCAATATTTAGCAGCATCCCTGGCCTCTGGCCACTAGTTGCTAATAGCACCTCTTCAGTTGTGACAACCAAAAATGCCACCAGATATCTAAGTCTGTAACTCATCAAAAAAACTCCAGGAGCTACCTATTCCTATTTGTTAGATGAGGAAACTGAGGCACAGAAAAGCTAGCCCTCCCGCCTCCCACAAATCAATGAGTGAGCAGCAGAGGAGAGATGAGACCCTGTGGTCTGGCTCTGACTGACGCTGGAACGTGCCTCCCAGCTCTCCAGGCTCTAGGAACTTAGCCGTTCCCACCTGGGACAGTCTCATCTGAGTGGAAGCTGGGTCTCCAACTTGTGGTCCAGGATCTTATGGTTCTACTGGGTCCGTCTCCAACTCTGGGTGTCTGTGATTGACAGCCCTACTCCTTCCATGCTGCCCTCCCAAGGAGATGGCCCTGCAGCGAGATTCTGGGAAGCAGAAAGTGCCTCCCCCTCACTGAGCTGGAGGAAATATGCCCCTGTTTGCTTATTTAACCCTTACAGCAGCTTGCTCAGGGAGAAGGACCATTGTCCCTATTTTATAAATATTTATATAAGGGCTCCCAAAGAAATCAGATGAAAAGTCCTGAGTCCCTTACTTACCTAGTAAGGGATGTAAAGGATCTAATATGGGATAAAAGATCTCATATCGAATATGAAATGGAAAGAAGTGGTGGGGGAGGGTCAGCAATCAAGAAATGACCTTGGGGAAGGACCTATGTGAAATTTATTTCAGCACTTCAATTAAGAATGTTCTTAATTCCAAGAGCAATTCAGTGGTGTTGGTTCCTGGGAAACCCATCCCCAGGGACTGTGGGATTCCAGGCCACCCTCCGGAGGGCCAGCTCTCACTGCATCCTCTTCTCTTTCTGTTCCCAGGGCGACATGGGAGCACTGGGTCCGATTGGCTATCCAGGACCTAAGGGCATGAAGGTAAACAGGGCCATACCCTCTTCCAGGCCCCCTCCCAGCTGGGCACCCCCTGACCCATTTCAGCCCAGAAGGAAGGGCATCCAGACATGATGTTGGGGGAGGGGAGGACGTGGCTTGGAGGGATGCTCAGACCAGTGCTGGGGTGGAAGTAGGCAGGTCAGGATCTCAGTCCTCCCCAGGCCTGAGAGCCAATTATCTGTTTGTCATTCGTGCCAGACATCTTTACTAGACAGCAGTCCTCAAGCTGAGCATGAGTCTGATGTGGTTCCAGACTTCAGGACTCTGAAAGTCCAGAGGGGAAATCACCAGGGGCATAGACACTGCAGTGGCAGCCACTGAACTCCATGCATCCCTGAGGGGGATGAGCTTGCAGGAGAAAGATGGGCCCAAACCGCTAGGGCCGTGTTCCAGAGACGACCTTGTTGGCCGGCTCATGAAGCCCATCTGTCCCCATCATCACACTTTCCCCTTGGATTTCTCCAGGGCTCTGGCTCATGAGTCCTCCGCCCCTTCTTATGCGCCTTCTCAGTCCACTGCGCTAGGCGCTGGGGTCAGCGTCCCTTTTACAGATGAGAACACTGAGCACGAGGGGCTCACAGCAAGCCAATGGGTGTCAGCCAGGGCTCCTGATGTCTGTGGCTTTGAGCCACTCTCACAGCTGGACCCCCGCCTTTGTTTTGCAGGGACTGATGGGAAACGTGGGGGAGCCCGGACTGAAAGGTGATAAGGTGATCTGAATACTCCCTTGTTGCACTGTGTTTTATCTGCATGTGCTGCCCGCCCTCCCCCCACCCCCCCCACCTCAGCGCTGCTGCTGACTTCTCACCTGGTCCACCCCTCTGCACTACTCCTGTCACCCCCGCCAGGCTCCTATAAATCTCTGCTCCCTGGCTTCTCCCTTGTATCTCTGTGGGGGCTCAGACAGGTGGTTCTGGGGGCATGCAGACTTGGCAAATAAAGCCTGGGGGACTGTTAAGGCACAGCCGGGAGTAAAACAAGGCAGGTGTCTGAATTTAGAGAGCCAAGCTCAGGTGAGGGTCTGGCTTTGAGGCCAAAGCCACAGAATAAAGAGGGCAGGCGTGGGGGATGAAGGTCGGGGGTGTTGCTGAGATGATGGGCCTCAGAGACCTCTCCAGGCACAGGAGGAAACAAATTTGTATAAACTGTCCAGTTGGGACTGGGAACCATCACAGACAGATGGGAAAATGCGACAGAAAAGCCTGGACGGGCCCCTGAGCCCCTGCCCCACTTTCTTCCCAGTTGCCACGGGGAGGCCACCCTTGCCATGTGTCCTTTGCCCAGCCTTGCAGCTGATCTCTCACGGTTTCACCCTGTGCCAAAGCAGAGCTGGAAGTGGGTAGGCAGGTCTCCCGGTCCCGAATGGGCAGTACCTGGCCTGGATCGTGCAGCACCTGAGTGACAGGGACAATGGGGGCTGTTCATGCTCCGCCCTGCCCACTTCCCTCAGTCCCTTGACAAACTTGGCACTCCAAAGGGAGTGTCGGAGGGCTTTTGGGCAGCATACATGTTCCTACAAGCCTGAGTGCAGGAGAGAGGCCAGGTTCCTACTGTACCCATCTTCAGATATCTCCTCCTTGCCCTGAGAAACAGGAAGAGGTACCAGTGCTGGGTAGCACCTAGCTGCTCTGTGGGGATTAACCCATCCCTCCTCCACCTGCTGGGAGATAGGAAGCTTGCCTGAGGCCATACAGCTGGTAAGTAATGTCAGGTTTCAAACCCAGGCACCGGCCTCCAGACACCCCAACCAGAAGCATGACTGAGGTCTGCAGGGCACAGCTAATGTGGCCCTCAGAAGCCACCTCCTCCAGAGCCTGCCTCTTGCAGTTGGGGCAGCAGACCCAAAGAGAAGGGGTTTGTCAAAGGACCCACGATGATCTCTTGGGCCCCTGGACTCTTAGAAAATTGAAAGTGCTTGGCTGTCATGGGTTCACCCAGATTATCTTCCCAGACCCCCCCCCCCATAGGTCACCAGGGGTGTGATGCTAACCCCAGTCCTTTCTCCATCTGTTTCCACCCCCTCTGTCCCCCACTGTCATGCCCAAGCCTCCAGCTGCAGCCCCTGCCCCACCCCCCAGGTCTGCCCTCTGGTGCTGCCCTGCTGGCTGCTGAGCCCTGCTTCACGGCCCTCCCACTCGAGATGGAGGGCTTTGTATTGGAGACAGGGGCTTCCCACAGCTACCTGTTTACCCTGAGGTTGGAGACATCAGTGCTCTGGAAATGTTGAAGTCATGCAGGAGGGAGAAAGGAAGTGGGGAAATGGGAATGTAGGCCGTGAGCTTTTTATAGACTCCTGTGCAGAACTGGACCTCAGCTCACTGTTTCTTCAGGAACATGGAAATACGTGTGCAACATAGAACCTGCTGACCGGGGGTGCCTGGGACATTTAAAGATGTGAAAGCTCCGGGCGTAAAAAAGAGGAGGAAGAAGTTATTTTCCTGCCCATCAAATAAGTCTTTAGGGTTAAAAAGAAGAAGAAAAGAAGAAGAAGTCTCTTTTCCACCCCTTTGGCTGGGAGAACCGGGGTTATGGTCAGCCCCTCTCCCTCTCCCTGCCCCCATCCGCCACCCTGGCCCTTCCCAGGGACGAGGGAGCCATCACTTCATGTTCTGTGGTCGTCCTGCCTGGAGTATTAGATTTTCCATGACCCAGCCTGGCCTCTGTCCTGCTTACAACCGCTTGGCTCCCTCTCCCTGCAGGGAGGCAATTTCTGGAACCAAGATTTCTGCTCCAGGTTCAGCTTTCTCCAAATCCATTGTCCTGATTCCTTAGGCATCTTTTAAAATATTCTTTTTATCCCCTTACTCCTCCTTTGGACATTTAGAGAAAATATTCCTTGGTTGCTAAAACTCTTCAACCTTGTACAGAATTTTCCAAACTGGAAAAACCTAAGTTAAGTTTTAAAAAAAGTTTTTTTTTAAAAAAAATCCTGGCTTTTGTTCTGCCAAGGAAGTTCTTCTGCTGGGCCATGGCCTTAGCCGCATGACACGGGTCCTCTAAGAGTCCCCGTTCTTCCAACTGTTCCGGGGTCGCGAGTATGTTCTGAGTCCTGGGGTCAAGGTATCATTGGTAATGACCACCACAGAAAGCTAGAAAGGAGGGCTGTGCGCGCTGGCTCCAGCTCTAAGGAGAGACGCGATCTGGTTCTGCAACAGCTCCTTTACCAGGACGAGGCGAACAAGGAGAAGAGGCCTCCAAGAGCCAGAACCCCTGTCAGTCAGCATGCCTGTGCGATACGTCATCCTAGAAGAGAAACACACAGACCTGACTCGAGACCAGCTGACTCTGTTTACATACTGTCTTCACAAGCCAGCCTCTCTGGTTCCTCAGGCTATAAGCTGGCTGGAAGCAGCTCCTTCGGAGGAGACTGAAGCTGATTCCTGGCAGAGAAACTCCCGCAGAAGGAAGAAGCGGCGGCTTGCAGCCTGGTGGTGAGAAATGCGGAGCAACAGATGAAAGCGTTCAGAGACCACAGCCGCGGGGGACCGTGGCACAGGCTGCCCTCGGTCCTGTGTGACATCCGTTGATGATGAAGAGGTTCAAGGGTCGAGAAACTGTTCCTTGGCCATGCAGGGGTCAGCCAGTTCTGCTGGAAAGGCCAGGGGACATCGGGCAGTTGAGCTTCTGTTAATAGTTTTCAGCCATCTGAGCAATCCCAGGCAAATCTGTACATAGGCTGGCTCGGTGGCCCCAGGGCCTGCCTTCCCTGCCCAGGGTCCCCCCAGGGGCGCCTGCCCTTTTCTCTAACAAGGCTGCTGCTGGTCAGATCGATTTTGGGAACGATCTCGGCAAAGCTGTACCTTGCCAGTGGGTCTGCAGGTGGGGGAGGCTTCCAGAACCCACTGTGGTCTCCATTGTAACCTTCTTTGCTGGTGTGTATTTAGGGTGAACAAGGGGTTCCAGGTGTGTCAGGAGATCCCGGATTCCAAGGAGACAAGGTAAATGCGGCAGATCCCTCCCGTCCTGCTCGCCTCTGGCCCTGGCTTCGTCCCCAGGGCCCATCAGAGGCCAGGACCTAGCTGCGAGGTAGCTTCCTTTCACACAGTCCTGTCTTCTCTATCCTCAGTCCATCTTCTTCCTGCACTTGACAGGCGTCCTGAATTATTTCCAGGCCCCCCCAACCCCCCTGCCTCTTCCCTCCCAGCCTGTCTGCCTCACTGCCATAAACATTTTCCCCCTGAGGGCACAGCTCTGCTCTGTGCTCACAAACTCACCACAGCTCCCTAGTGCTCCCAGAATGAAGGCCTGGCTCCTGATCCTGGCACCCAGGGCCTCGGCGGGGGTGCTGTCTGCTAGGCTCTTTGTTCTCCATCCTTACAGTCCCGCTGAACTGCTCACTGCCTCTCTAGGCTTCGCGCGCACACTGCTGCCTTGCCTGGTACACCCTCTGCCCAGCCCTGCCCTGTTTCTTAGGACCTGCTCCAATGCCATTTTCTCCATCTGCTCGGGGTGTGGCCATTCCATGTTCTCAGTGGCCTGAGCAGCCGGTCTGTCCCTAACCTGTGGTAGCACCTTTGCCCCTGGTAGATGGGGACTTGTGCTCAGCCCCCTGGCAGATGGTATCTTCCCCAGGCTGCCCTGGTGCAGCTGCGCTCAGGGTCCTGCACAGAAGAGTGAACATTTAGGGCATGTTTGAGTGAGTGAGTGGGTAACTGGCCTTACCGGCTGATGAACCGAGGCAGCCTGACAAGGCCAGCTCCTCTCTGTCTGTGTCCGGCACCATGTGGCCACATCTGGACCTCACCCCATCAGTCGATGGGGCCCAGATATGGCCAGCTCTCATCCCTCTTCCCCTTTCTGTCCCCTGGCTGGCCTGTCCTGACCCAGCCTCAGTGTCTCTGGGTTACCAGATATGCAGGCCTGGTTGCTTCTCCTGCTGGGCTCCAGTCTTCAGACGTCCCCAGGCATAAAGGGTGCTGCAGGGAATGCTGGAGCCCCAGAGTCCCAGGTTTCAGGACAACCTGCAAGCAGGGAAGTGAAGGGGGAACCCATCCTTTCCAAAAGCGGGAGTTCTCTGGGCCTCAGGCTGGCAAGCATGACCCAGCAGCTGTTCATCTGGCTATTTCTGTTCTTCACTAACCCCAGCCTGCTCTGGGTCTTTTCCAGGGGAGCCAGGGATTGCCAGGGTTGCCAGGTGCACGGGGGAAGCCAGGGCCTGTGGTAAGTACCTCCCATTCTGAGACCCCCAAACCTCACACTCCAAAAGGTCACTCAGGACCTTACTTCCTCCTGCAGCAGCTCTGAGTGGCAAGCAGGGCAGGGCAGGGCAGGAATGGAGATTCACCCATTTCAGAGATGAGGACACTGAGGCCCAGAGGGGCAGGAACTTACCCAGCATCATAGATAGGCCTCCATCGCTAGCAAGAATCTTGTGCTCCCCATACCTTGTAAACAACAGTAACGTAATTAATAATAACAGTGGGTATCATTTACTTATTGAATATTACTGTGTCTCAGATCCTTTCAACATCCCCAGGGGTTAGAGAATTATTATTGCTCCCATTTTACAGGCGGGTAAACTGGGGTTCCACAAGGTGAAGCGACTTGCCTGGGATCTTATAGCTGGTATGTGTAGGAGGCAGGGTTTGAATAGCAGTAGCTCTTCTAGTTGTCTAGACAGATTTCATTTGCATACTCCTGAGCTTTTCCAGCTGCTCGTAGGCAGGGGGATAACACAAGGGGTCAGTGAAAGGTGAGCCCTCCCTTACCCCTGCCTCGCCTGTAATCTCCTCTCTTCCACAGGGCAAAGTTGGAGACAAAGGATCCCTTGGGTTTCCTGGGCCTCCTGGGCCCGAGGTATGTGATGCCCCATTTCTCTTTGTCTGGCTGCAATTAGGACTGGGTGTTGTCCTTGGGAAACCAGAACTCAGAGACAGGGAGATATTTGTCTGAGATCACACAGCCAATGACAGATGGGGCTGAGAATAGAAATTCCAGCATCGGCCATCTTCTCTGCCTCTGCCCCATTCTGGCTGTGACAGTAGAGCCCTGCGAGTTTCTGACCCGGGTGAGGATTGGCTAGACATTCCTCATGACATGGAGTGAGGCAGCTGGCTCAGCTCTCTTTGCCCCACCCCCCACCCCCCCTCTAATCTGGGGACTTGCTCCTGAGAGCCGAGTGAGCAGAGCCAGGTCGTTGTCTGTCCAGGATCATCAGCACCCAGATCCTCTGGGGGTCCCCACCAAGCCCAGCCAGAGTCCCACCCACCCTCTGCTCCCTGGCCTGGGGCTGGCTCCTCTCTGAGGTCTCAGAGACAAAAGTCTGGCTCTACCAGGTTCTTCAGACCCTTCCAAAGATCACTCCTGGCAATGCCTGGATGGATGAGGGAGTGTTTCCTGAAAGCTACAAGGTCTGCTTTTCCACTGTTTTGACTTTGGCTGTGTGACACGGGCCTATCTTTAGACAAATGGGGTTGGCCTCTTCCGTGGGCCTGATTCCTTCCCCTGGTCGCTGTGGAAAAAGACTTTTCTGCGACTCTGGCTTTTCCCAGCAGCCTGGCCAGTGAGGCTGGAAAGCGCTCTCCCTCGCAGTGAGTAGGCCCCACCTCGTGCCAGGAGGCTGTGCAGCATCTCTAGGGTGAGAACTTGTTGAGTAGCTGCCACAGCATGCAGGAGGTGTTGATGCCACCAAGCACACATGGGGAAAGTGAGTCATAGTGCAGGCAAGTGACTTCCTCAGTGTCCCTGCTACTTGTAGCAAGTAAGGTCTCCTTTGGCTCCCTCCTGGGTCACTGGAAGCCACCGGGGGCTGCCTGTCCCAGCTTTGTGTTCTGTTTGGATTGGCTGACTCAGAAGATGGCTCTGCTCAGCTGAAGACAGAAGCTGATGAGCTTGTCAGCACCTCCCCGGGCTTTTGCCTCCTTTCCCAGAGACCATGGGTGGGAGCTTCAGCTCTCCAGCTCCTGTGTGAATGATTTTTACTTGTTAGCTGGCCCGATCCATGTGAGCACCAGAATTTGATCAGTGTCTCAATTGCCAAGTTCTTTCTCTCTGGAGATGGATCTGCCCCAGAAAGACTTGTTTTCCTAGGACGTAAGACCCAAAATTGTTTTGGGTCTTTTTTTTTTTCCTTTCAGTCGTCGCCTGAGAATACATTTATTGAGTTTAAAGAGAGAGGAAGGGGGAGAGAGAGAGAGAACATTGATGTGAGAGAGAAACATCAATGGTTGCCTGACTGGGACTCAAACCTTCCACCCCTTTTGTGCATGGGACAGCGCTCCAACCAACTGAGCCACACAGCCAGGGCCCAACATCCTTTTGGATGCAGACTTTTATTGAGCACTTACTAGGCACCAGATGCTGAGCTAAGTGCTTTGCTTACATTATTCCCTTTGAGCCTCAGGATAGCCCTGTAAGGTGAATGTTAGTGGTCACCATTCACAGATGGAGAATCTGAGGCCCAGAGAGGCTCAGCAACTTGCCTGGGGTCACACAGTGAGTTGGTGGCAAAATAGGATTTTGAGCCCCTCATTTTGAAGAAAAGGACATGGGTTTTGGTTACCTGTGTTAGCTCCAAATTCAGGACCATTCTCACCTTTGCCAGTGACAAGGGTGATAGGATGTTTGAGCTGCAATTTCACAGGAATTACCCAAAGGTCAAAAGGAGGAAAAGGAAAGCCACTTTATGAAGGAAGATGGAAGGGGGTATTTTGGTTTGGGGGAGTCATATACAAAAAGCTTTGGTTTTTAGCTGGCAGGAAAGTGAGGGAGTAGTGAGGCTTCCCCTGAAGTGAATGGGGTTCTGAGCTGAATTAACAGAGGTATTACACCTAACACAAGGGAGAGGATGTTCCCACACTTGCCTTTGCTGGTCCGTTCACATCCACAGAAGCACAGGTGCCTGGTGATGACTGGTTGGAGCCAGCCAGGGCAAGGGACTCGAGCCCCTGACTAGAAGCTGTTGAAGGGACAGAGAAGGACAAGCCTCTGGGGATGGAGTAACTGGTCTTCAAATTGTTCAAAGACCACTGGGGGAAGAGGGACCCTCTGTGCTTTGTGGAGCTGAGGTTGTGCAGGGGGAAGGAAAGGGATTCTGCTCCACATCACTCATCCATCTGGAAGGACTGGTCTGGGGTGAGCCAGCCCCCATGGGGGTATGGGGCAGAATCCAACATGCCTGGCCAGGACATAGTGGGGATTTCAGCTTCAAATAGGAGGAGCTGAGAGCCATTAGATCAGTGCTTCTCCAGCCTTTCAAAGTCACAGCAAACCCAGAAGGTACCCCTACCTGCAGGATCTCTGCAATCGAGGATGACCCCTCTCAGAGCAGGAGGTGGCTGGCTCTGGGCCCTGGCTGGTACAGGCCCAGGACTCGAGAAATTCTGGGTTAGACGACCTTGTATGTGCTTGTGTCTGTGCTAAACACATGCCTATATTTTCATTTAATTTTCTCAGCAGCTGTCGGGGCGTAGGGCTGGTACCACCCTCCCTGTTTTAGAATCACTAAATCCCTGTTTGAGTTCACTGCCCAGCCCAGGGTAATACCCTTCTCAGGATGGGATGGGAGCCCAGCTCGGCGCCCCCTCCAAGACCAGTGCTCTTAGCACTTCCCTTCACAGTCCCTATGGGTGACCCTGCTCTCTGCCTCCCTTCAGGGATTCCCCGGAGACATCGGCCCCCCTGGGGACAACGGCCCAGAAGGTGTGAAGGTGAGTCCCTGCCATGAGCAGCTCCAGCTGAGGAAGCTGGCACGTCTGTGGAAACCACAGGCCTCCTGGGCTGGCTCCCTGGAGGGGGAGTCCCGCCAGCCTGACTGGATGAGATGGAGATGGAGGTGCGGCCTCTGTGACCCCTTTTTGTTCCCTTCTCACTAGGGTAAGCCTGGAGCCCGAGGCCTGCCGGGACCCCCGGGGCAGCTGGGGCCCGAGGTAAGACCCTGTGGCCCTACCCCTGCCCATCCTCCCCCAGTCCCCAGCCTGCTCTGTCCTGGGTCCTGGGTCCTGGGCTGGGGGTGGGGGGGGCCTCAGCCAGGACACAGCCCAGGGCGGCCTTCGGCTTCCCCTCCAGCTCATCCCTGACAGCCTGGCTCTGTGACCTTCCTAGGGCTTTCTCTGCCCTGGCCTAGCAGGTGGGGCCCTCCTTCCCTCTCTGCTGCGCCCCACTGTACCCCACTTCCCTGAGGCTTCATTCTTGGAGCCACTACCACTGCTCCTGCTCCAGGCGGCACAGGTTATTGGGGCATTGGGATGAGAGGGTAGGACTTGTCAGCTCCGTCTTACAAGTGAGGCCCTGAGACTCACAGGAGTGAAGAGACTGCGTCCAGTCCCATGGTTCGTGGCAGGCAGGGCCAAGATTCCAACGCCGTCTGCTCGAGCCCAAAGCACAGGGACACCATGACACAGACCCTGTGCTATGGACTGCCATGCTCCCGGGAGCTGCCTGTGGCGCCCTCAGAGAAGCACATGCCTCGTACAGCCAGAGCCAGTACGTGGCCGAGAGCTCTCTTATTTACTCCCACATGATGAAAGGGATTGACAAGGTCCCTGCTGGCCTGCTGGAGCCCCAGCCGGAGGGCTGTGGGGCACTTCCCAGGCAGGCCCCGATTTTGCCCACGCACGTGTCCCTCCACCACCCACCTTGGCTCGGACCCCGGGACCTCGAGACACACCGCCCTGGCTGAGGGTGCAGGAGGTCCAGACGCAATACAACCGCAGGCAGGCACCCAGCTGGTTCTAGGTCTGGCAGGGTCCCAGTGCTGGCTTCGGGAGCCACCACAGGAGGCTGCTTTCCTGGAAGCTGGGGCAGGGGGGTGGCTCTGATGATGGCTCCTTGGTCAGGCCTGGCATGCCAGAGGGACCCGTTTGGAGGCTGCCTGTGGCTGTGGAAAGGCCTGGAGAGTCTCTGCGGGCCAGAAGTGGGAAGGGGTGGGGGGCGGAAGGAGAAGAGAAAAATGGCTCCTGCCACGTGCTTTCTTCTACACTCCCATGGCCACTCCCGAAAGCCCTCAGTGTGCCCGCCACTTGCTCACATCTTCACTCATGTGCTCATCCACTCACATGTTCACTCACATCTCCATTCCTGGCCTCTCATGCCCTCCTCCCACTCCACTCACATCCATTAGACACTGTGCACTCACCCACCTTAAGTGATGTTTGGGGGTGGCTTCAAAAATGCATTAAGAGTTCATCGCTGTCCTCCAGGAACACAACTTAAGCCCATTATTATCCTTTAAGATGATCCTCGGCACTCTTTTATAGAAGGGTAAACTGAGGCACAGTGAGCCTGAGGTCTGTCAGCAAGTCCATGGCAGAGCTCAGAATAGAACCCGTATCTCTGAGCTGCTGCCTGCGGCTCTGTTTCCACAGCACACGATGGGGTTTGACTTTCCTGCCCAGCACTGCCATGCACCCAGGCTGATCACATTCAGATGACACTGGGGACCCTACTAGAGGCTCCTGTGTGGGCTGGCCCTGAGGCCATGTCTGATGGTGCCTCTGCCCTGGGTGGGGCCAGGCGGGACACCCAGGTGCCATTTCTCTTGGTCCAGGAGGGCTCTCTTCTGTCCACCCCTTTCTCTTCTTATAGGACAAGTTTTCCAAGAGTCACGCTGAATTAACGTTCTCCTTTTTCCCTCTCTTGTGTCTCCTGACTCTAGGGAGAAGAGGGACCCATGGGGCCACCTGGGGCCCCTGGCTTGGAGGTGAGTGTTGCTGGCCTGGGGATGTGTTGGAGTTGACCCACCTGTGCCTCACAGGGCAACACTGGGTGCTGCTGTGACAGAAGTCGTCAGCGGAGCCTCAGGCCAGCCTGAGAGGGTCCTCGGCTCTTAAAGGACAGAGACAGGAGGCAGGAAGCTGGCCTCCAGCCTTGCCCACCTACTGTGTGCTGTGACTTTGGGGCCATTGTCTCATTTGAGTCTCGCATGAGAGAGGCATGGAGGCCAGTGAGGCTCAAAGAGTGAGGAGTAGCTGACGGTCTCACGGCCAGGAAGCCGGGCTGCCCTGCCTGGACCCTAACCCCGCGTCCTACCCCCCCCACCCTCTGAGCGGCCTTCCAGGAGGTGCTGGTCCCGCCCCCACCTCCATCCCTGCGGTTGCATCCATTAACAGTGCATAAGTATTTTGCTCTTGGACGTCTTGACACTCTTAAAAATAACTGAGGACCCAAAATGCTTTTCTTTGTGTGGGTTACACCTAACAGGATGAGTCATGAAAACTGAAAAATTTGAAATGTATTTATTAATCCATGGAAAATTAATCATGAACCCATTTCACATTATCAAAAAATACTAGTTAATGAAAAATAGCTCTATTTTTCCCAATCAAAATAATCTAATGAAAAGAGTGGCACCGTTTTACTCTTTTAGCATTTAATCAGTTGACCGTACCACATGTCACGTAGCCTCTGGAAATCTCGCTGACACTCGGGGGCGCGAGAGTGACACAGGCAACTGACATTTTAGTATTACTGTGAAAGCGGTTTTGACCCCATAAATCTGTTGAAAGGGTCTCAGGGACCCATAGGAGTCTCCAGACCACACTTTCAGGACCGCTGGCATTAACTCTCCACTCCCCTGTGCCCTTCATCTTCCGTTCCACCTGTTCCATTTCCTCACTCCTGGAAGCAGGTGTAACCCCCCATTTATAAATGAGGTCAGCTGGGGAAGAGAGACTTGCCCAGGGCCACACAGCGGCAGACCTTCCCTGCACCCCCAGGACAGCCTGTTGGCATGGGGCTCTGCGTCCCTGCCCGCACCCCGGGCATTGGGGCCCTCCCCCTGTGCCAGGTCCTGGGACCCCCGCCACGCTGCCCTGTCAGGCTCCTCTCACTCACGTCCTTCTGTTGCAGGGTCAGCCTGGCAGGAAAGGTTTTCCTGGGAGGCCCGGTCCTGATGGCTTGAAGGTGAGGGGACTTGGAAGTGACCAGGCTGAGGAAGAGGAAGGGGAATGCCTGGGGAGGAGAGGAGAGAGAGGGAGCCAACCTATGAAGACCCAGGATGCACCCCAAGCTCCATGGCCAGCTGTGGCATGGAGTTGGGAGAATAGTCTGTTTTCTACCAAGTAGTATTGGTAACACAAGAGAAAATGAACATAACTTGACGGTCCCACAGCAGGATTGTATTCGAGTAATAGGATACAGCGCGGCCACCGAAATGGTGCGGTAAGAGGTTTTACAAGATGTCCAAGTGCCTGCGGTGTGGCAGTGGTAGGGAGCAGGCTGTAAAACGGAGCGTTGCAGTACGTACGTGCCTGGAGCGGGCTAGTTGCTCTCCGTTGCTCCGCGTTCCATGTGCTCAGAGCAGAGGCTGCGATGTGGCCAGGGTTATCCCTGGGTGCTGGGATTCTAGATTTCCACTGTCCTCTCTGAGCCTCTGTATGTCCCCGTTATGTACAATAAATATGCATATGTGTTAACAGTTTTTGTTTTTGTTTTTAAGTTTGGGGAAAGGACTGGCCTGGGTAGGGCAGTGGTGACCTTGAGCTCAGGGATAGCGTCACTGCACAGCTTTCCAGGGATCCCTCCCTCGCCCCCCCCGTTCCCCTTGAGGGGCTGGATTTACCCTGCTGTCCTGGATAGCAATTATTGGGCCACGTTTATAGCTGGGCAAGTTTACAGAGGGTTAGGGCAGAGCCCGTGGGAAGCGGGGGCAGTTGTCCTGTTCCCTCCACTTGGGGGAGATGGCTCATGTGTCTGTATGGCCCTTCTGGGTTTGAGAGCAGAAGTCTGAGGAAGAAGCTAGGGGAGGGGGAGGCTGGCACTGGGGTTGCAACGGGCCACATCCATTTGTGAGCCAAAGTCCTAGCTAGTATGAGGCCCTGTCCTGCCCTCTGAGGTTGCGGCCTTTCTCCCTTTGACACCAGTTGGGTTTCTGCAGTGGGAGAGGTGATAGAACCCGGGTGGATTTATCCCACGGTTCTACGTGCCTCTACCCAGCTCACGCTGTAGGGTGACCCGGGTGGCTGTGGATGCCTAAGGAGCAGGAGCCACCCCAGCCTGGGGTAAAGCTGACAGATGAGGACAGGTGAGACCACCAAGCTTGAGAGCTAGAAATAGCCTTGGAGACAAATGAGCCTGATCTCCCTTGCTTATAGCTGAGGAGGCTGAGCCCAGAGCAGAGACAAGAATTACCAGTCACCTGGGATCTGGTGGCAGAGCTCTGGTGGGGGCTGCAGTCCAGGACCCAGGGGCCCTGACTCCCCAGTCCATACTTATACTGCAGTGAGGTGGCTTGGTGCCGTAGGAATGGGGATTTTGGTCAGTCGGGCAGACTAAAGTTCCACTTCTAGCCCTACCTGCAGCTGGCTGTGTGACCTCAAGCAGGTCACTTCTCTGAGCTGTTTCCACCTCCACAAGATGCAGAGGGTTGATGAAGAACCCACATGCAATGTAGGCATCAAGGTGCCGAGTAACCTGCCAAGGGCCGCTCAGAGGGCATGGGTGACTCAGGTCATCTCTAGGGCCAGAGGGTCTGTCCCAGTGTCCTTTTGTCCCTGCCATTTGGAGTCTCCAAGGCCACACTTTAGCGATGAGGTTCCTTGTCCATCCCCAGCAGTAGGGACTAAGGCCAGTCAAGGGGGTGCTCTCGAGGAGGCCTAGACTCCTGTCACTCATCCCAAGTGATCCCCTCTGTTTCTTTGCAGGGGGAGCCAGGCAACCCTGGACGGCCAGGACCTGTGGGTGAGCAGGTAAGTCAACACCAGTCTCTGGGTATAACGGCTCTCTTTACTGAGCACTTACTCTGGGCCAAGCCCTTTAGTAAGCAGTCCACGTGCACCCCCCATTCATTCCCATCCCGTCTCCCTCTTTCATTGATATGGACACTGTGTGTGCCTCAGGGTGGTGAAGTCTCTGAATGAGAGAGCTGTCAGTCGTGGTCATTCCCTACGACCTGATTCTGCAGATGTTTCTGGGGCCTTTGCCCAAAGAGGTGACATGACTTTGCTCCCAGAGCGTTAAAACTGGAAGAGCCCTCGACCCATCCACATCTGCGCTCGACTTACAGATGGGAAGCTGATGGCCAGAGAGGCAGAGCCACTTGCCAGGGGCTCTCAGTCAGGCATCCCTAAATTTTAAAGACAATGAAATTCAGACCAATGGCCCTGGCGAGTTACGAAACCAGGCGAAGTCTAAAGATGGCGG
Organism: Furipterus horrens; assembly: GCF_987537825.1. NCBI lineage: Eukaryota > Metazoa > Chordata > Mammalia > Chiroptera > Furipteridae > Furipterus > Furipterus horrens. Next base: position 187,929,929 of record NW_028327174.1, read on the forward strand.
AGGTTGCAAGCATTTGTGAAAAGGGAGTTTGAGGATCACAACCTTCATTCACATGGTCTACGGCCGTGGCGCTGGGGAGAAGCAGTTCTACATGCTGTGTGGGTGACAGGCAGGAAGGTAGCGGTCTCCTCCATGCCTTTAAAGAAGGACCCCATCCCTCAAACCCTGCAAGGGGCTGCCTCAGTCCAGAAGGAGGAATGATGCCGGAGAAGAATTTGTCTCCATTGAGAGCCATCAATGGCGTGAGAGTCGCACACGATGGGCTTCCTCACCAGGCCGGCAACATCTGTTGGGGGGAAGAAAGGAATTAAAGCCGCGGGGGGGAGGACTGGATTTTTTGAGACATTTCCCGTGTCATTTGAGCGCATTCTGTGGGAAGCCCAGGAGTTTGGAAGAGCTGCTGTGGTCTGGATATATTTCCTGATTGGAAAACAAAAAGGCAATACGATCAGCAAATTTAATTTTATAGTTATGCTGATGGTAGGGCCCTCGGGAAATAGAGACTCGGAATCCTAGAACATCAGAACACGGAAGGCCCTTGGAAACTACTATATTCCAAAACCCTAATGTTTTTTGTGCCTTAGACCCCGTTAGCAGGCTAGTGAAGCTTGTGAGCCCCTTCTCAGCATAAAGTGCTTGCATGCAGAAAATACAAAACAAAGGATTACAAGGAAAATCAATTATATAGAAATACAGTTATGAAAACATGTTTCAGATGTGACTACTCCTAGATATGCTTCTTTATTGTGCAGTAGATAATGAGATCTAGCAGCAGGTCTAACAACCTCAATTTTGAAGTGGTGACAGACCTTATTGATACATTTTGAAGCTTCTGCTGTCCTGTGACATGTCAATATCTGTGACAGTTACAGCCTCCCTTTCATCACAGTATGGGCTATATTAATTGGGCCCTCGTTAGGTACGCGGCTCCAGGCCAAGCACTTTCTACACCATCACCTGCAATGGCCCCCAGCAGCCCTGTGTTGGTAGGTATTATCACCCCATTTCACACTTGAGGAAACCAGGCCCTGAGAAGGAACTGGCCCAAGGCCTCCCAGGCAGTAACATAACAGGGTTGACACTCAGGTCTGCAGGATTCCCAAGACCTGCTGAGAAGGACTAGAAACTCCTTTGACCTCTTGCTTTTGCATAGCTCCTTAGAGTGCAGCGGGCTTGCCAGGTCCTGTCCCTGTCCCTGGTGCTAGGGACACGCAGCCGATGACAAGCCTAGGGCCTTGCTTTTAAGAAGCTCTGTCAGGGGGAAGCCAGGCGTGGAAACACCTAAGGCTGCATTGTCTGGTGCAGCAGAAGACCCGCAACGGTCTTATTTCCAGGTGCCTGCCCAGCGCCTAGCAGAATGTCATGTGGGAGAAGGGAGGGAGGGAGAAAAACTCCTGGAGCAGACAGTGGCCTTTTATCTGTAGACACGGAGGACCAGCCCAGCCTCCTCCTCTAAATCAGGGTCTCCGATCCTGTCCATGCAGTGCCCACTGTAGGTGACAATACTGCCCTCTCCCCCGTGCTCTCTTGCAGGCTGGAGAGGGGCCAGTGTGCCTGCGGCTGTCAGAGCTGCTTTGCCACCCGACCCACCAGGTGGAAGCCCCAGGCCACTGGCGCTGGCCTCCTCGGCCAGCCTCAGCTCCGCCCGCAGGACAGGCCTGCCAGGAGTTCCAGGACAGTGCCCCAGGATGGGGTGGGGGGAGGTGTCCCAGAGTTGGGGGGCAGGGGGATGGGGCACTTGCTGTATGGCCCTTATTCATTAGGATCCTGTTTGGCTTCTTGTTGGAGGTTTATGACCCGCCAGCCTTCCAGGACCCAGCAACCCATAAATTTAAAGTAGCTATGAAATTTGTTTCCCTGGGCCAGTTGGGCAGGAGCCTCTTAACAGAGCAGCTTTTCTTTGCTCCACTCAGCATCCTCTAAATGTCTGACTGCTCCCTTGTGGGGAGTTCAGGGCTCTGTCTTAATCCCGTGCCCTTTTAAAATAAATTAGAATGGGATGGGAGGGAAGTAACATTTATTGGGTGCCTGCGTGCGCCACGTATTATCTCCAGTGCTCAGTATGGCCCCGGGGACGTAGGCAGGAACCTTGACCTAAAGTCCTCCGTTCTTCCGATGAGACTCAGAGAGGTTCTGTGATTTGCCGGGAGGTGGAGGGGCTGGGGTGTCCACAAGCCTGAAGATTCAACAGCGATGATGTAGGTGAGGTGCCAGGTGCCAGCCCTTGTTACCAATATTGCTGTCACTTGAAAATGCTCTAATTTATGTTTCTTAAAGGAAGTTGTTGCCAAAGTGAAATACTCAGTTATCTTCTGTGACTTGTTAGCCAGGACCTCGTACCTTGGACCTCTCACTCTCTCACCTCACACTTCAACCCCAAAGGGTCTCTGAGCCCCGAGAACCAGGACGCTCCATGGGTAGTGACGGTGCCGAGGGAGGAGGCAGATCTGTGGCCTGCTCACAGCCACAGGCTTTGGAGGCCCCGATGGGAGCACAGGTGCCTGGAACTTCACAGCCCCAGGCTACAGCAGCAAGGCACACATGGTCCTGGCCAGAGGTGCCGCTCTGAAACCAGCCCTGAGACCCCCGCAGCTAACCCCTTGGAACTGCCTGTCGTTCTATTCCTTTAGTTGGCTGACAGGTTAGAGCTTCACTGGCTGAGGGCACAACGTCTGATCTATTTCTGATCCGGTTCAAGGTCTCCTTTCTGAAAACAGTTGGAAGACAGGGAGCAGACATTCTGGGACCAACCCACTCATCTCTCAGTCTTTGCTAATTCTTCCCGAAAGTCTTGGCTGCAGACCTGGGTTCTTCCAAAAGCGTTTTGTTTCCCCTGAACCACACAAGAGCCTCCGTCGCTTGGATTTTCCTTAGCAGAGAAGAGTGTGGGGTCTGGCCAGGGAATTGTCTGCCTTCCTGGGTGGCTCCGCTAGGCTCCTCACCCTGGTTGTGCCCGTGTTTGCCTGCTCAGGGCAATAGCGAGGCTTGCAGCCACCTAGACAGACCCCTGGAAGGCAGAGGCAAGTTATCACCCAGTGGAGTTAAAAAGAGCAACAGGAACCACAGTGTATATATGTGTGTGTGGGTGGGTGTGTGTGCACCCACGTCCTTTTAGAAAGCAGAGGAAGCCTTTCACAAGACAGTGAAAAGGCCTCACTTCCCAGATTTCAATCAGGGCTTTTGGCAGAGGCTGGTAGGGTATTTCTATTCTGGCCAGCGAGTTTGTTTGTCTCTTTGAAACATCCCCAGAGTCCCAAAAGATGGGGACAGATTTCTCACATACAGGCCTCTGCCCAGCACAGCTTACAGGCCTCCCCACCGCCACGGCTCTCCAAACGTGGCTGTCTCCCAGCCGGATTCTGGCGCGGGAAGGCTGTGTGGCGCTCCCGGGGATGCTGGCAGCGGCCCCACCGCTTGGCTCCAAAATGAGAACCATCTGGTGGAGTGAGGGAAGTCAGGACAGTGCCGGGAGAGAGGCAGCTCTCTCTGTGGCAGCCCCGTGCGGCAGTATTACCAGGGGGGATGAGCCCCAGAGGAAGGAAGTTGCAGGGAAGTTGCCTTTGAGACTCAGCACACCCCTGAATTCCCATTCCGTCCTCCTTTCTCTTGATTTCATAAATGTTTCTTACAGGGACTTCTGGGATTTATTGGTCTGGTCGGGGAGCCAGGAATCGTGGGAGAAAAGGTAAGGTGTGTTGATGGGAACATATAAATAAACAGAGCTTGTATTTTGCAATTTTAAAAAGATGAAGGGGCCAGTTGACCTGGGGGGTTCGGACCTCTTTCTCTTGGCCTCTCCTCATTGTCCTGGCATCTGGACCCTCAAAGAACCCTTGTCCCTTTTGTAACTGAGGCTTAAAGAAGGGAGGGGACTTGCTCAAGGTCACCCAGTCAGGAAGTGGCAGAGCTGGGATTTGAACCAGGTTCAGTATCCAAGGCCACACTTTGCCTACTAAGCCACACTGCCTTCTGTTGGCACCCAGCTCACCAATAGCCTATGGCTTCCCGCTACCCACCGTGGGCCCTGGCGGGCACCTGCTTTCCTCTGTGCAGGCTTATCTCATCCCCAGGCGGGCCCTCGGGGGGAGCCAGGGTTATTCCTAGTGGATGGATGGAGAAACTGAGGTCCAGAGAGAGGAAGCATCTGCCCTCATCGGATCCCACCTGCCTTGCCAGGCTTACCCTGAGTCTCCCTCCTCACCACTCCCTGTATCCTACATCCTCTAGCCACCACATTTTTCTCCTCCATCTTCCCCTCGTTCTCCTCGCCCTCTTTTTTTTTAATTTAACTTTTTATTTTGAAATAATTAGATTCACAAGAAGTTGCAAAAAAAAAAAAAAAAAAAGTACAGAAAGATCCAGTGTGCCCTTTACCCTGTTGCCTTCAGTGGTAACATCTTGCATAACAATAGTGTGATAGCAAAGCCAACTCTGCCTTCTCTTGTTGTCAAATGTTCCATGTTCCTCCTCATCCACAGACCATGCTGTTCCTGTGGCCAGAAAATACCCTTCCCACTCCTGCCCCCTCCACCTTCTTTGCCTAAAGGACTCTGAGTTACCCATTAGCTCTCAGGTCAAGCCATACTTCCTCAGGGATTCCTTCCCCACCACGCTCCTGCAGCCACATGGGTCAAATCCCCTGTTGAAAGCCTTGGCACTGAGAGCCACTCCATCACTGCAGTACCCTAATTTATATCTGTTTTGGGGATTTGTGCCCATCCCCTCCTGACACTCTGAGTCTCCCTCCATGTGAACAGAATCTGTCTATTTCTACTCACCACTTTGTCTTCTGGGTCCAGCATATCGTGCTGGGCACATAGTAGATGCTCAGTAAATGTTTAGCTGGGTGGGTGAATATAAGAAATAGGGTCTCACAAGAACAGCCAGGATTCGAACCCAGAGCCCCTGCCTTCCAGCCATATCTCTGTTGGCCGTCCTCACCATCTGCCAGTCTGCCAGGACGGGTTGAGAGGGAAAGAAGTACAGCTCTCATTCTAGGTTTGGGCAGGGGGTGGGAGAGTGAAAGGAATGCCTTGCCTTGGCATCTCCACCTCAGCAGGCCCAGCCAGGGGATGCCAGTCCTAATGAGGACCACATGACGTGGGCCTAGATCAAACAGGACATGCAGTTAGCACCTCCTTAGCCAGGAGCATCCTTGCCTGAGGGGAGTCAACTGTATGGTACTCTGTAGTACAGTTGAGGCCTCCTAGGACTTGCCAGGGGTCTTGGCTTCTGCTGAGTGAAATCCCAGACCCCTGCCCTTTCCCTGTCACCACCCAGGGTGATGTGTCCATGAGCTGGACAGGGACTCTCTATAGGCCTTGGGCAAGTCCCTACCCCTATTTGGCCTCTGGAAGGCCCTCAGCACGGTCCTCTGTACCTGCCCCCCACAGAGCCACCCCATAGCTGTGACCTCCCTGAATTGTCTCCATCACAGGGTGACCGGGGCATGATGGGACCCCCAGGAGCGCCTGGACCCAAGGGGTCAATGGTAAGGAGTCATTCTGCAGCCCTTTGCCCTCTCCTGTCATGGCCATGGGGCCCTCTTCGTGGCCTGCTGCTGCCTACCCCTGGTGCTCCTCACCCCCACCCCCCCACCCCCGGAGGCCTGGCTGCTGCCCTGTGCCCCAGGGCTGTGGCTGAGCCAGCCCAGTGGGACTGAAAGAGGAAGAGGCACCTTCTGTCGCTGAGTCCTTCCTTTTCTTCTCTCTGCTTAGGGTCATCCTGGAATGCCAGGTGGTGTTGGGACCCCCGGAGAGCCTGGACCCCCGGTAAGCAAAGCCCTCGCGTTCCCTGTGCTCAAATCCACTATCAGGCAAAGGTGAGGAGTCCAGGCCTCAAAGTCAGACAGACCTGGGTTCAAGTCCCAGCTCCACTACTCTCTGGCTATATGGGCAGGGTAGATCGTTGAACTCTGAGCCTAAATTCCGTTCAGCTGAAAAATAGAGAAAATAATCGTGGTCATGACAGTGTGATTGCACAAGGTAAATGAAACCATGCAGCTAATGGTCATTACATCGGAGCATCTTGGTCACTGCCACCATCATGGCTTTGTTCATTTACATGGGAAATGCTGTGTAATATGTGTCTGAGGCCTGGCCAGGCGCTGGGGATGCAGCCATCCACAAGGCGGAAAGTTGTCCCTGTCTGTCCTTTAGAAACTTATATTCTGGCTTGGGGGAGAGAGAGGACCCAATAAATGAGAAATGCCTATTATGGGTAAAGGAGGGAAGAAATTCTGAGGATAAATAGCTGAGGGTCCTGGGCTTCATGTGACCACTGAGGAACCTGGGATTTTTCTGAGGATCCCAAGACCTGGAGGGGTAGGAGAGGCAGGAGGGCTGGGGGACCGGTGTGGTAGGCGCACCCACATTCACGGCCCCTTCTACTCCCCCAAGGGTGATGTGGGGGTAGGGAAAGCTGGTTTTGTTGGAGCACAGAGAGCTCTGGCCCTCTGCCTCTGCTGATGGAGGCTGTGGAGAAAGGCAAGGGCACTCACTGCAGCTAAGGCCAGGGCTCAGGGCTGGGAGCCCCCTTGGGAGGAGGAGGGGTGGGCTTCAGGCAGGTGGAAAGGGTGTGGGGGAGAGGCCCAGCCTAGTCAGGATCCCCAGGCAGGGCTGGGGGATTATAACTTCAGGCCGCCCAGGTCCCTGCAAAGGCCAGATTGAGGGGCTCCCTAGAGTTTGAGGAAGGAGGGCACAGGAGCCTTTGAAGATATGAACCCCAAGGAAGTGGGCACACACCAGTTCTCTGTTACCAGTTAGGGAAGCAAGGCCAATTTTTGCATGCACCTACTACGTGCGGGGCCTGTGCTCGGCTCCAGAGGCGCAAAAATGGTAAGAAATAGATCTGGTCTTAGGAGTCTTACTCTCTAGTGGGAATGCCAAGTATAAACATCCTCTCGCTCATTAACAGACTTTTACTGAGCGCCTACTCTGTGTCAGTGCCAGGCAAGTAACCATCATCCAAACACAGAGGTGCCAGGCCACAGGGGGCTCTGTCTGCCCCTGCAATCCTTTTGATGAAGTAGAAAAGGCTCAGAGCGCAGAGGTGGGATCAGAAGCCAGCACTCTGGGCCCCCAATGGACTGTTTTTTCGTGGTTCATGAGGAGGAGAAAAGCCACATCTAGCCTGGGGCTGGAGAGGCTGGTTGCAGGCTGAGGTCCCCTGCTTGGAATCCAAGGGTCCTAGCCACCCAACCCAAAAGCTACTCTCCTCCCTCCCTTCCCAGTGCTCACAAGACATGAATACCAGGGCCCAGGAGACACTCCTAGAAATAGAGTGATTAGAACCCTTCAGCCTGGGAGGTGCCCAGGGTCAAAGCCCAAGTACCAGGATTCTAGGGACCATTATCAAATTCTAGCTCCCGCGCCCCTGAACTTTGGCTCCCCTGGGCCTCAGTGTCTCTATCTGTCCAGTGGGAAGAAGAAAGCCTAGAAAGGAGTTACTGGGACAAAATGGAAGGCCAGTGGGAGGTGGGCAAACAGTGGGAACATCCAGGGCAGCGTGGAGAAAGAAGGTGCTGGCCTCTGAATGCCCTGCCTCCGTGGCCCCAGTGACCTTCTCCCGCCCATTTCCTCTGTGCTTCCATCTGTTCAATCGGCTGGCTTAGACTGAGTGAAATCAGACCCCAAGGTGGCCACTGACCCCTCGCTGCTGCAGTATGGGGCTGGTCCCTTGGATCTCCTGGGGCTCCCGCCAGCCAGCCGGCTTCCCCTAGTGCCGCTGGGGACACAGGAGAGCACAGAGGTCCAGAAACCCACCTGCAGAATCGGACACATGCAAGTCAAATGCTGGCTCCCCCACCTACTGGCCGTGACTGTTGGCAACCTTCGTAGCTTCCCTGAGCCTCGGTTTCCCCATCTGTAAGCCAGCATAATATTACCTTCGTTATGAGATTGTTGAGACAAATGACACAGCTCATGACATCGTTGCTTAGCAAACTACCTGCATATACTAAGTGCTCAATGAGTGGTGTTAGTAATAATACTTACTACCTGCTAGCTACACTAATTACCATTATTATTGATAAGACTACTACTAGTAAAGCGATAGTTCTGAGGCTGCTCTTCACATCTGAAAAGCATTTCCCCACTTTTCCATTACTTTGACGTCCATGTTTTTCTACAGCTCCTGAGATCAGCCAAGATTATTATCTCCGTGATTCAGGAAGGGGACACAGTCAAGTCCTGAGCTCTCCAGTTTCTGATCTCCTCCTTTAAGAGAGATCATAGCTACCCTTTACTGGGGATCTTCCAGGTCACTTTGTCTTCTCAACAGGGACTCTTGGAGGCAGGGACTCTTCTTATCCCCATTTTTTAGTTGATGAAACTGAGGCCCAAAGAGTTTAAGTCACTTGCCAAAAGTCACAGAATTAGTAAGTGGCAGAGCTGGGATTTGAACCCTGGTGTCTAAGCAGTTGGCTCATTTAAGTGCTCCACTCTACTGCCTCTAAGTCAAGGCTTGGCTCCTGAAATTTCCCAGTGACACATTGCGTGCCTTCTGCAGTCAGAGGTTCCTCCCTAAAATGATCCCTTCTCACCCAGCCCCTGTGTTCACCACCATCCAGGAGTCAGGTCTGCCTGCTTATTGGGCCATGCCTGAGCCCCCACCCTGCTGGCTCTGCTGACAAGAGGTCAGGTCAGGGCCCAGCCCCTCACATCAGCAGCAGTGCTCAGAGGGTCCACGCCCCTCGAGGCCATAGGGAGAGAGAGAGAGAGTTGGGGTGAGCTGGAGGAGTTTTTCCTGAGGCTACAAACGGAGCTGGGCCTCTCCCTGGTATTCGGAGGGGGCTGAGGCCGACTCTTGTAAGAGGGGCACACCCTGTCTGGGACCAGCTGCTGAGCCTGGAGGCTCCTGCAGCTGTCGAAGGGGTCCTGGCCGGCCGTAGGGTGCAGTTGCTGCTTGATGTGTGCAGCTGGGGCTGGAACCTGGGGAGAGGAACTAGGCAGTGAGACCACCCGCTTCCTGTCTTTACCTTCTTTCTCTCCCTTCCAACCTTCTTCTGCCCTGTCATAGGGCAGTGCTGGACCAGGTGCTCAGAATTCAAGGAACAAAGCCAGCCCTGTTTTCTGTCCCTCCCTCCCTGTCTCTTCCTATGCCTCTTGTGATTCCGACATCAAACCGAGAGAACTCGGCATCCTCCTAGGGCCAGGCCTGTTCCCTTCTCTTAGCCTCCCCATCCCCCAACCTCCACTTCTCTGCTCAGCCTCTCCCACCCAGCCTTGACCCTCCCTTTCCTTTCTTCAGGGCTGGGGTCTGATTCTTCCCCCTCTGACCCCAGGACCCAGGTGATATTTTGGGTCAGGGTCAGGGACAGAACTTGGGTTGCCACATTCTCCTTGCTGATGGGGATGGCGAAAAGAGGAAATAGGAATTTGAGGAGACGTGTTTTCAGAAATGCCATGCAGCCCCTGATTGTGGATTTTGAGATAAAGAAGGACGCGGGTCATCCGGGGAGGCCTGTCCCCACTAAGGATTCGTAGGAAGGGCGGAGGCCCCGTCGAACCCAGGGCAGATTCCTGCTCAAGGTTGCAGCTTATCCTCTGCTTCTCCTAGTGGGACAGACTGTCCATGTCCCACTGGGCCAAATCCCTTAATATGGAAGCTGCTGAGCTAGGGCACGGGGCTGCTCCTGAGGCCAAGCTTTGCCCCCTCGCTCCTAGCCCTGAGTTGCACTTACTCCCTAAAAAGGGCTCCTTCAAACACTCTCTCCTCCCCACAGGGCCCTCCAGGATCTCGAGGCCCACCAGGCATGAGGGGAGCAAAGGGACGCCGGGTAAGTGGGTCCCAGTCCCCAGGGTCTGACTGGGCACCTGCTGGAGAGAGCACCTCCTGTACCTTGCCCCCTGCTCAGTCCTGAGATCTTAGATTTTCCCAGCACCAGGCAGGGTTCCGGGCTCACTGTGGGACCCCACCCATCTTTTCCAGTCCGTGTCTGAGTACCAGGCCTTGCCATCTAGTGGGCACAAATGGGCTCTTGTTCATTCATTCATTCAACCACCTTTTATTTACACCTATTCTGTGCGGGCCACTGTTGGAGGCTCTGTCGCTACCACAGAGACTAGGACAGGCATGACGTCTGCCTGCTCTTCTGACTCAATCAAGGTGGTCAAACAGACAGTTTAGGGTCATGAGCATGTTGGTGGAAGCATAGGGCAGCTTGGGAGCCTGGGAAAGGCACTGCACCTGGATTGGGTACCAGGGAAGGCTTCAGGGATAGGGCAGTGCTTAAGTGATGCCAGATTCCAGGCAGAGGGAAAGCCCTGAGGCAAGAGAAACTGTGGTATATTTAGGGATCCCCATTGGTTCAACAGAGGGACAGGGGAGAAGGATGAGACCAAGAATTGGCAGGGGCCAAGCCAAGCAGGGACTCAAACACCAGAGCTAGGCTTATGGGCTATGCTCCAAGGGTATGGGGAGCCATAGGGAGCTTTAAGCAGGAACTGGCCTGAGCACTGTAGCAAGAGGTAATCGCTAGTACTTACTTTGTGCCAGGTACCATCTTATCACATGCATTACCTCATTTAATCTTCAGTGCTACCCTGTAAAGTAGGTGCTATTCTTATTTCTATTTTACAGACAAGGAAACTAAAGCACAGAGAGGTCAAGTCACTTGCCTCACGTTGCAGAGCTAGAAAGTGCAGGGAGGGCTGATGGGGTGCTTTCCTGCACCCAACCGGTGTACAGGTGCTGGGCTGTGCAGCCCTGTAAAAAGGAAACGAGATGGTAGTGCAGGCAGCCCAGGCCAGCTCTCCAAGCGCCATACAGGGGATCTGAGCTGGTTATGCTCATTTTGGCTGAATTTCAAGTGGCTTTAACTTTTCCCCTGAACCAGATGGCCTGAGCAGTCGGTCTGGGAAAGTGGGGATTAAGAGCATTCCTCTGGCCCAGCAGGGCTCCTCCCAGCATGTCCTGGGTCTGTGAAAGTGGACCAAGGCCTGTTGACAGCCAGGTCCCACCTTGACCTTGTGCACATTTCCTCCCGGAGGGCACATTAGATGGAGGGTGAGCTAGCTGGAGGGTGAGCTCCATTGGCCCAGGCCCTGCCCTCTCCCTCCAGATGGAAGGCTCAGGCCCCCATCAGCACCCCTTCCCAGCAGTGGCTGGAAGAATATATCTCTTGCTTGAGGAAACCCAGGCTCCCAACCACATCAAAGTCTAAGGTTGGGAGGGGAGCTTCAGGAACACAAGCCCCTCCCTCCTGCTGGGTTTGGCAGGAATGCAAAAATCTGCGGTACCTCACAAGATTCAAAGTAAAACAATTTAAACGTACATCTAAAGGTTGATATAATTCTAATGTAGGTAAAGTGCCACCTGTAGTATGTGTGAAATATAATAATTACTCATTTATTTAAAATAACTAAGAGCAAATATAAGGTGCTTTTTAACAGTGAGCTATTAAATCCTCACATATTATGTATTTTTAACCTAAATTCTCATTTTCTCACGGATGTCTGAAGCCCCTCTTCTGAGGAACGTTTTATAAAAATAATTTTAAAAAACCTGTGTGATCTGCCCTCTGGGTCCCCTGCCTAACAGGCCACCGTTGGTGCCTGCACAGATGGGGTAACTGAGGGTGGTGGGGGACTTAGAAGGGTACCCACTGTGCTGCTAAAACACTCAGTTCTGGGCAGACTACATCCCCCAGCCCCTGAAGCTCCTGGCTAGGCCTTAGCTAGAACTTGCTGCTCTCCAGGCCTCAGTTTCCCCATATGTGCCATGGACAATGGACTTGGAACTCTGTCTGCCAGGCCCTGCCTGCTTCCCTGCCCATGCACAGATGGGCCCTGCTGTCCCTCACCCCCAAGTCCCCCACCCTCCTGCCCAGGGAATCATGAGCGCTAAGGGGTGGAGGCCAAAGGCAGGATGGGGCCCCAGACCCTCTGCACTTGGTAGAATTGTGGACAGAGCCTGGGTCCATGGGCTCTGGGGTCAGACAGGTATAAGGGCAAGTCTCGGTGTTCCCAGTTATCAGCTCTAGGCCCTCAGTCCAGTGTCTTAACCTCTCTAAAGCTTGGTAGGTGCTGTTAGGAGAGGTTGTAAGGAGCCAGAATTCGAACTCAAGTCAGCTGGAGGCCCACTTCTATTCACCACCACCAGTGACTATTTACCGGTGTGGAAGTGGGCTCCCCGGCACAAGAAGTGTGCAGGTCTGAGCCTTTACAAGAGGCTGCCAGGAAGGCTGCGTGCTGTGGCAGGTGATGGAAGCTCCACTCTCCTTCCACTTACCTGCTTTGAAGGGGGTGGGGGGACCCTGAGGTGCAGGTGCTGACACTGGATTCTGCTCCTGTGAATGGGGCTTAGAGAGCAGCCAACCTGGCCCTGCATCCTGATTTGGCTCTGTGAGCCTGCACTGTGGCCTCTGTCACGTGGGTCAGCAACAGAACCGCCCTTACCGGACAGCCGTGGGGCATGCATCCCTTCATCAGCACCTCGCCCAGGTCAGCTCCTGAGTGGCGGCGGTGTGAAGGGTGCACTTGGCCTGTATTCATTCCTCCTCTATCATCCATCTCTTCTTCATGAGAGCTGCGATTGGCCAGATTTTCTGTCCCCGGCAGGAGCTCCTCCCACCCAGCCCCAGCTGTGACTTCAGACACCTTCCTGGGCAGTGGCTACGAGAGAAACCCAGGCGGCAGCTGTGTGCATTTGGGGAGGGAAGGAGGACCTGCAGGACCCAGGACAAGCTGCAGAGTGGCCGCAGCAAGGGGCTGGGTGTGTGGCTGCCTTCGCTCCTCTCCCTGCACAGTGGAGCTGGGGAGGGAGGGTGGCCGAGGCCCTTGCCCCCTTCTCCCTCCTTCTCCCTCCAGACAGGAAGCTTGGTCCTCTTTCTCCTGAGCCAGCCTGAGCTTCCGGAGCTCTCTGGTGCTCCCAGGGGATAGCAGAGTCCCCTAGGTAACCGGGATTTTAGCCTGCCCCAGCGCAGAGCCTTTCTGGCAGGCTCTCCTAGGCCCTGACTTGCACACCTGCTGTGATGGGGAGCTCATTCTCACACTGATAAACAGTGACAGGTAGGGATGGGGAACCATCTGGCTTACTTGGGTTCAAATGCTGGCTCCTCTCCTTACTAGTGGTGTGACCATCAGCTGTCTCCTTATTTGTAAGTTGAGGGCAACAACTTTCACTCTTATTGCTACTACTTCTATTGTTGGTACTGTTATTATAGATCATATCATCTTTCTCCAGAAAGGCTTTGATTCCTAGGATAAACAGGGTGCTGTGTGATTTGGGTCAAGCCCTGGATGCTTCTAGGCTTCTGCTCCACTCCCAGAGCTCGTCCTTTCCCAGGAGGTTTATGCCTCTGTTGGAGACAGAGGCCAGTGGTCAGAAGACATCTCTCAGAAAGGCCCAGAGGCCCACCCTTCTGCTCAGCCTCTGTTCTGGCTCCCATGGCCCAGGATGCCCCACCTCAATCTGACTCTATCTCCACCAGGCCCTTATCAGTGAGTTGGGGTGTAGGTAGGGGGTAAGTCTAACACATGGTCTGACAGTGTCCACCTAACACTGAGGCCCAGAGAGGGGAAGGGTTTTTCCCGGGGTCACCCAGCAAGCTGGCAGCAAAACCAGAACTTGTACCCACACAACCTGTAATCAGACCTCGTCTTGAACCTGAGGCAACTCAGCCGCTTCTACACAGCATGATACAAGTTGCCAATTCTGAGGAAGGGACTGAATCCAGAGTCACTTGAGCCATTCCTCCATGTCCCTGACCCTCAGGAGCCTGCAGCCTCCTCTGGCAGAGCCAGGTTTTAATGAGCACTTACTTTATAGGCCAGAGGCTAAGCTGTCCATGGGCATTATAAAGATTTCTCATTCCCATTTCTGAGCAAAAGCAATCCCTTCTCCCTAAGAGATAGCCACAGTGCCTAGCACTGGCCACCCGCTCTCAGCTTGGGGACCCTGGGGACAAAGGCTCCCAGCTGAACCACCAAACCACCCTGCTGCAGCCCCTGCCACCTGTGGCCTCCCATCCCAGCTGGTTTAGTCAGCGGGGCGCTATTTAAGGCTGTGGTGTGGCCTTGAAGCATCCAGAGCCCCAGGCAGCTGATAAGAGCAACTCACTTTTTCCAGCTCAATTATTAATTGAAAATTTCCTTGTTTGGTTTGTAAGTAATTTCTTGTTCTGTTTTCTCATCCCCCATCCTCCCCTCCATCCAGGCACTTCCCCAGCCTCCTTTTGTGGCCGGTCAACAAGCTCCCAGGCTGGGTGGGCCGGCCTCTTTCATACTTTCATAGGACCCTCTTTGTCTCCCCAACACAGCCTCTCTGACCCCTAACAGAACAGATATCAGTGTTCTATGGGGCCTTTCCCAGGGCACCATATCCCATCTGTGTCCCATCCCATGGAGGGGACACACTGGAAGGGATACCAGCTGCTGATGTGCTAAGGGACCTTAGACCATTCACATCCCTTGGCCTCAGTGTTCCCATCTGTGCAGTGGGGGCAAAGGGAGATCCCACCCGCCCTGGAGGCCTCCTAGCTCTCAAAATACCAAGAATTTTGTCTTGGGGCTCAGACCTGAATCCAGAACTCCAGGGAACAGCTGCCTGACTCCTGCCCTGTTCCTCATGTGAGCTAGATCAGATTGGCTTGGACAGCTGCCCGGAGAGGGAGCTGTGGCCACAGGCAGACCCTCCCCAGGCCCTTCTCCATCAGTTTCCCCAAGGGCTGTGGTTCCTATACCTGTTTAGGCCCAAGTGTGCTCTGGGAAAAGCGTGCAACAGCAGCATCTGAAGACCTGGCCGTGGGGACGTGGCCACATGTCTCTTGGCTTGGAACCTCTGTCTCCATGTTTGTGAAATGGGTTGACGGGCCAACTGCCCAAGGTCTCTTGAAACAGGGCTTAAAGGTACCACCGACCCCGTGTGGGACGGTAAAAGGCCTCCAGCTGAGTACACCCAGGCGAGCCCCCCACAGAGCCATCCCAGCAGACACACTGCACAGGGGTGGCCCAACTCCGGGCGAGACTGAGCGGGGGGAGGGGGCGGGGCAAGGAGAACGGGATGAGCCTCAGGCTCAGCAGGGAGAAGCTCAAAGGCTCTGGGCAGCCCCACCTCCTGGTTCCCGGCCCGAGGGAGACCCCTGCTGTCCGCTGTGCTAGTCCCTTTTCCCTGTTTCAGGGCCCCCGAGGACCGGACGGACCAGCTGGGGAGCAGGGGCCCCGGGGGCTGAAGGTATGGACCCCCACCGCCTGCTCTTCCTCTCACCTCCCATGCTCAGTCAAGAATCCAGGAAACGGGGCTCACCCCTCCTCAGCACCAGGCCCCTTGGGGGCAGCCTCTGAGAGGCTGTACAGTAGTTCCTGAGAGCTCATCTGGCCACGCCCCCAGCCCCCCCCCCCCCCAGCAACCACTAAGCAGTGAGCATGGGGGCAGCGAAAGGGAGCAGGAGCTTTGAGACAGCG
The DNA here is from genome assembly GCF_987537825.1 of Furipterus horrens. Lineage (NCBI taxonomy): Eukaryota > Metazoa > Chordata > Mammalia > Chiroptera > Furipteridae > Furipterus > Furipterus horrens. Next base: position 187,945,333 of record NW_028327174.1, read on the forward strand.
AAACACAGAAAGCATGTGCATGAGAGAGAGAGAGAGCAGGGCAGTGTGAAATGAGGAAGAAATCACACATGGCCTCTGGCCCCACCCCCTGGACCCCCAAACCCTTCCAGGGCCCCTGAGAGGCGAGGCTGCTTCTAGCCCCTTCAGGAACACTCGGGCCTCAGTTCTTGACCCAGAGCACCTAAGGCGAGCCACTCCCCTTGTTGGGCCTTAGTTTCCCCACCTGCGCACTGGGGAGAGGGGTGGATCCCATGGTTCCTTCTACCTCCTGTGGGAGTGTGGGCCCCTCCTCTGTCAAGGGGCCTCCCAAGTCCCCTCTCCACCATCCAATGCTTTGCTTTCTGCAGGGCCCGTCAGGACCACAGGGCAGACGGGGCCAGCCTGGGCAGCAGGTACGTCAGGCCGCGGCTGCCAGCCCCCCGCCCCGCTCCCTGCTTTGTGCCATGTGCTTCTAATGAACCAAATGTGCTTCCAGGGTGCACCTGGCGAGCGAGGGCACGTGGGCTCACGAGGCTTTCCCGTAAGTATCACTGGTTCCTGAAATTCTGTGGGCTGTGTGGAAAGGCCATGACCCCTTCAGCCAAGTTCCCATCCTGCTGCGGGAACTCCAAAGCTTCTAGCTGCCCACTCCCTGTACTGAAGACCCTCCAGCATGCCTCTTCCCTGGGACTCAGTGACCCCATCGTCACCCAGCAGAGGGCTGGGGAGTAGGACCTCATAAGCTGTGATGGCTTGACTGAGGCCAAGGGATGGGCAGGGCGGAGAAGACCCTGGAGGGACTCAAGTCCCCTTTGTTTGTCTCTGCAGGGCATCCCAGGTCCCTCGGGCCCGCCAGGCACCAAGGGCCTCCCAGGAGAACCGGTAAGTGCCCTTTCCCTTCCTCTGCATCTTTGCCCGGGCAGCTGGTGTGGGCTGGGGGGACACACAAGGAGAGAACTTGGAGAGGGACAGTGTGCTGAGGCTGATGTCACAGCCTTGGATGGGGCAGGGGGAGCACTGGCTGGGGAGCTCAGGAGCTCTGGGTTGAGTCTAAGCCTCCAGCCTCAGTTTTCTTGCTAGTAACGTGGGAATAATGGTCTGGTACTGTCATCCTGTCGTAGAGATGAAATGAGAAAATGTGTAGAGAGTGCTTAGCACAGTGAAAAGGGAAGGGAAGGGTGAGAATAAACTAACAAGCTGACTGGCAACTGCAGAGACCAGTGTGGCTGGAGGGGTGAGAGCCAGACATGGTTGAGTTGGGGGGCAACCCAAGTATCAGGGCGCCCTGCAGGGAGGCTGTGAAGCGGTGCTGCTGAGGATGGAGAGGAGAAAACAGGGTCTCCAGGGGCTCAGGAGGAAGAGTCCCCAGTGGGGCTCCTGTCCCCTAGGCCGCACTGCAGTCCCATATCTTGAGACCCAAGCAGATGCCCCTTTGAACAGTGGCTTGACCAGGGCCTGTGTTGGAGGTTTCCAGAAGTGCATCTGAGGTGGAAGGGCATCCAGGCAGAGGGAACAGAGTGAGCAAGACTTCAGAACTGGAAGGTTTCTGAGCAGGGAAGGCCCCACTGGTTTTTAGGTAGATGAATAGAACAATGTGCAGATGGATTGATGAAGATCCGCTGGAGACACCAGGACCCTTAGCGTGGCCTGGGGGTGGGGGGGGTGGGGGCTGCAGGGTCCCAGGTTTTGTGGATACTCACCATCACCCATTCCTCCAGACTGCATTATTAATCCTCAGACCCCAAAGAGGGCCCAGGCTGGCTTCTCCCAACTGTCTATGTATCTGTCTGTCTGTCTTCTAGGGCCCACAGGGACCCCAGGGACCAGTAGGGCCTCCAGGAGAGATGGGACCCAAGGTGAGTGCTGAGGGTCCCTAGTTTGTCCCATGATGCTGCTAAGGAGGTGTCAGCGCCTCCCAGCCTGCCTCCGTAGGGGTCTCTGTCCTGGCCTGTGTGCTGCAGAGATGAGAGCAGGCGCCCTGGCCGAGAGGGTAGAGACACTCTAATGGCAGAGTGTGAGAGCTGGGTGCCCAATCCAGGGGCAATGCGTGGGATGCACACTGCCAAGACCCTTGTTGGGGGGTAGGGGGTAGGGGGATGGCAGTGCCTTCTTTCTGGCAACAGGGAAAGCAGCAATGCACTGCCCCCACCCAGCTGGGACTTCAACCCAGCCTAGGTTTGATTGCAGAATCAGCGCTCTTAAGGTCATGCAGTAAGGAGCTTGGAAGGAGCCTCAGATACCCCTGCCTTATCCAGAGGAGAAAACTGAGCCCCAGGTGTATGCAGCCATGCCAGTGGTGATAACTCAGGACTACTTCCTGCCTTTGTCTTCCTGGCCCGGCTGCAGAGAGCAAGGCTGGAATCACTCAGCAGTTGCTGGCTTCCTCCCCTGGCCTTATGTGAATCATGAAATTTTCCCCCTTGTGCTTGCCAAGGGGCTCCTAATGTGGTAAACCACACTCTTGGGGAGGGAGAGGGCTCCAGCAGCTTCTGGGTAGCCCTGAGGCTCAGCAGCCGGAGCCTGTCACCTCCCTTCCCCTAGTCACATCTCCAAGCTCCGAGACCCCTCTGTGTCTGTCACGCTCTGTGACTTCGGGCACATCCCCTGCCCTCTCTGAGCCTACCTCAGTTATCTCCTCCCTTACAACGAGCTTGCTCTAGAAGGGACCAATGGCATTTTCTTGCAGGGGCCGCCAGGTGCGGTGGGAGAACCGGGCCTTCCTGGGGAAGCCGGGATGAAGGTGAGGACGGGTGAAAGAAGAGCAGAATGACTTGCTGAAACCAGCTCCCCGCCGGCAGCCACGTGCTCCCCGCCGAAGAGAAACGGGCCTTTCTTGTGCCCGCGATGATGGGTTCCCTGTGCACCTGGCTGGGGAGTGGGTCCCGGCCGTGGCCGCAGCAGAGGGCCCAGCTGGCCCAGTGCCCCCGCCCCAGCCACCTGCCCAGCGATGTTCTCTCTGGCACCTGCCCTTTCCCCAATGCCGGGGTGGCCCTCCCTCCTGGCCTCCCGATACCGTCTCCATTTCAGGACCAATGCCCCTCATTACGTGCTGGGAAATAGGCGCCCATTGATACCTGGGCTCTGAGGGGAGCCTCCTTCCTGCTCCATTGTCGGCAGAGGACACTGCTCCCTAAGCGGGCTCCAAAGCTGAAGAGCGAGCTTGGTGGCCGGCCAGAGGGCATTGTTGAGGCAGGGGCTGTGGGACTTGAGGCAGACCAGCCCACATCTGTGCCTGAGTCTCCCAGCCATTCAGCGGGAGCTGGACCAGCCTGGGACTGTCAGTCAGGGCTTCCAGAATCCTTTGCTCGAACAATGCAGAAAACCAGCCCTTCAATCAAACTGATGGAAGTGAGGACAGTTCAGGTTGGGGAGGGGCTGAGGGATCAGAGCTGTGCGTCCTCCTTGTGCCCCGGATGCCAGCAGGGAGGGAGTGTAGCTTACAAATCATCGCAGGAGAAAGGCCCTTTGGGGGTCTCTTGGGGAGGTGGTGACATTGATTCTGGTTTATTGGGGGGCCTCTTCCTTGTTGGGTTTCTCTTCAAGGCTCTCAGGGAGATTAGAAGAGGTGGCCAGCCGGAGTTGCCACCTCTGTATCTGATCCTCTCTGCAGCCAAGCTACCTGTGTTTGGATCCTGAACCTGTTACTTATTAGCCATGAACTTGGGCCTGTTACTTAACCCTGTGGCCCCTCAGTGTCTTCCTTTATAAAAAGGAAATAACCTTTGCTGATAGGGCTGTTACGAGAATTAAATGTGTGAAATAAAAACGTGCAGTTGACCCTTGAACAACGCAGGTTTGAACTGTGTGTGTTCACTTACATGAGGATTTTTTTCAGTTGGCCCCTGCAGTGCAAACCTGCGTTATTCAAGGGTCAAACCCGAGATTGGGAATCGGCATATGTGGGGTGACTAATTATGTGCAGAGTTTCGACTGTGGCCCTAATGCCGGCATTGTTAAAGGGTGGATTGCACTTAGAACAATGCTATATATGTGTGAGCTGTGATGGTGGTGGTGGGGGCCTGGGCTGACTGGGACAGGGGTTCTGGTTGGTGTTTTACAGCTTCTCTTTGGTTCTTGGGAAGAGAGGGCTGACCCCCACCCCCAATCAGAGCTTGTGAGGACTGGGACTGGCCCTACCTGCCCCCATGGACTCGTGTTTGTTTTCTCCTAGGGTGACCTTGGGCCTCTGGGCACCCCTGGGGAGCAGGGCCTCATTGGGCAGCGCGTAAGTTGAAGCAAATTTATTCTCCCTGGAAAGCCACCCCAGAGTGTTTGGGTGGGAGAGGGCTTTACTCAGTATCCCTGAGTCTGTTTCCTCACTTGCAGAAATAGACCATGACTCTCTAGAGCAGCAGTTCTCAACCTGTGGGTCGTGACCCCTTTCGGGGTCGAACGACCCTTTCACAGGGGTCGCCTAAGACCATCGGAAAACACATATATAATTGCATATTGTCTTTGTGATTAATCACTATGCTTTAATTATGTTCAACTTGTAACAATGAAAATACATCCTGCATATCAGATATTTACATTATGATTCATAACAGTAGCAAAATTACAGTTATGAAGTAGCAACGAAAATAATTTTATCGTTGGGGGTCACCACAACATGAGGAACTGTATTAAAGGGTCATGGCATTAGGAAGGTTGAGAACCACTGCTCTGGAGCCTTGTTCAGTCTCTTGGTGGGTCAGCATTTCCAGAGCGTAGAGGCGCTCTTCAAAGAAAAGCATTCTGGGGTCAAAATGTTTGGGACTCACTGCGTGCTCATTTTCCCCTCTTACACCTTAGCAGTAGCATTTTCAAGGCTCTGAGAAGGCCTGCAACCAGGAAATCAGTTTCTTTTGGATTAATCCAGGTCCGGGTATCATACTCAAACTTGCTGGCAAGAAAGTCAGAGGGCTGGCCTTCCTCCTCAGAGAAATGGGATTCCGCCAAGGAGTTCCATGAGGGCTTACTCTGATCCCAGGAGTAGTATCTCCAGTGGCTACCATTTGTGGGTGCTTATACTGTGCCTTGAAGGAGCCCTTAAGGGAAGTGGGATCAGCCCCATTTTTAGATGAGAAAACAGGTGCCTATGGGGGCCGAATAGTTTGCTTGTAGTCAAACTGCCAGAGATTGGGAAGCCCAGAGGGGCCTAAGCCTTCCTCACCCACTAGGCTGCACTGCCTCCTGGTCTCACCAACCAACCAACCAACCAGGATGGCTCTGTGGTCAGCAATTTCTAACTTGAGACCTCATGCAGCCCCTGCCCCAGCCTACCCTGCAGACAGCAGGCTGTGCTTGGAGTCTGCCTCTTCTTTCTGGGTACTGAGCGGGTGCTTCAACCCTCCTATTCATTCCCAGTTCAGCCACCCATTGTGTGTGTGTCCCAGGGCCCCACTGCCTAGAGGTCAGAGATTGGGGGTCCTGCCTCGAGGAATAAGAGGAAGCAAAAACACATGGGGCCCCCTCCCCAGTAATGCCTCCTTGTCTTTTCCCACCACGCTTTCCAGGGAGAGCCGGGCCTCGAGGGTGACAGTGGCCCTGCAGGGCCTGACGGGCTGAAGGTGAGTGTCCGTCTGGTGCAAGGTTTGGGGAAGAGAAGGTGTTCTGGAACTGGCCTCTACCTGTCCCCCCACTGCATCCCATCCAAGACCTAAGTTCTCCCCCAGAAGCATTAGGTTCCCAGAGAGCTGTGAGAGCAAAACTCCGGCTGGCTCCCATGGAGAGTGGGTGATGGGTGAGCCCTGTCCCACGCCCGCCCCCCACCCTGCCCACTGTCCCCACCCTGCTCAGGTGGTTTTGAGAACCAACCCCACTCTCCACTCCTCCCCACTCCCCTTCTCCTCAAAACTGCAGCTTCTCTTGGCTAAGGGTGGTACCTGAGTGCCGGCTCTATGCCGGGCCCAGAGCCAACAGCTTTGTTGTTGATTATCTTCCAAACGTCCTAAAAGATCAGAAAAATAATAATTACCACCCATGACCTGTAAGCTACTACTTATGGAGGACTAGTCATGCATGTACCAGGGACTACACTAAGTCCTTGAAATGGATCACCTTGACCCGTACTACAGGGTTAACTTCTGTCTTTGGATAAATGGAGACTCAGGGAGGTTGAGCAATTTGCCCAAGGACACACAGCTAATAATTAGCACAGCCAAGACCCAAGCCTTGGCTTGCCCTCTATACCACATACCCATTCTGAAGGTGAAGCATCCGAGGCTCAGAGAGAGGTAGAAGTGTATTCATCCAGTGCCTATAGGGTCCAAAATTCAAACCCAGGGCTCACTGGTATCAAAGCCTGTGGGCCTAACTCAGACTTGCCACATAGATTCATCTGTCAGCCACAGATGCCAGAATGTCAAGGGGGTGCTAGAGCTCCCCTTACCCCAGGGTAGGTGAGCGCTCCTCTCCGACACCAATCTTACCTCCAGCTTAGGCCTGTCCGTGGCTTCCATCTCTGACCCAGCAGTGGGCTGTCCCCAGAGCTGACCTGTAACGCTACGTGAGTCAGTTCCCCAGCCCAGGGTCCCAAGTGCCATGTCCCAGGATTCCCTGTGTCATCCAGTTACTCTCCGTGTGACCTCAGATAAGCATGCCTCTTCTCTGGGCCTGAATGCCCCCCATCCCTAGACCTCTACCCCTACTGTCCTGTCCCCTCTGTTGCTCAGGGTCCAGGGCTTCCCCTTCTCCCAGGATGCCTCCGTGACCGCCCCTGGCTGGCTCCCGTCTGCCATATGTTTTTCTTGCAAGGACAAGTGCGCCCCCGCCTGCCTCTCTCCCTTCCCACCCTGCTGCATCCTAGGGTGTAACCAGGGCGTCCTCAAAGCCCCTCCACACCCTTTGCAAAGTGCCTGCTCACTGTTAGGCGATGTTGAAGAACATTCTGGCTAAAGTGCTTTGTGTACTCACTGTGGGCTTGTACCACCTGCCTGAAGAGCTTTACATGAATTAACACATTTAATCCTCCCAGCAACCCTGTGAGCTAGATGCGTTGTGATCCCTCCTCGGCAGATGAGAAAACAGGCGCTATGCTGAGGCCTGCTCCCCTTCTGGGCCTGCTTCTGCTCAGAGTCGTGGCTGAGGTGGGAGGGGAGGGGTCTGCAGGCCTGGTGCCTCACGCAGCCTTTCCTGCTCCCCTATCATGGCCCCTCAGCCTGGCTGCTTCCTCTTTCACTCCCTCCAAAGCCGGCTCTCCCCAGCCCCTGGGCCAGAGGCATCAGGCAGATGTGCGCTGTCTTCTCTGGTCCTCAAGTGAGTTCCAGGAGAGAACCTATTTTCTCTGTGGTGTTTGTTGAATCGCCTTCATGGTGAAAACAACCTCTGCTAGGTGCACAGCACTTTATAGTTTAGAGTGCTTTTATGCCGATCCTCTCTTCTGAGTGTGCTGATAGCCAGCCCGTCGCTTGAGGACAGTGGCCGTGACTCTTAGCACATGGGCCAGAGGCTGTGCTAAACTATTTATTTACATGGAGTACCTCTTTCAACCCTCATAGTAACACTTTGGTGCTTGTTGTACAAATGAGGGAATTTGCACAGGATCGCATAGCTATTGAGAAGTGATAGCAAGGTTTGAACTTAGCATAGCCCCAGAGGTGAGGGAGGTATTGTCCCCTGAGCACAGAACCTTAGCATGGAAGGAACCAGAACCCTGGGCCCTCACCATGCTTTGCCACTGATGTACATGTGGCATTGGGACGTCTCTACCTCTCTCTGGGCCTTGGTGTCCTCACCCGTAAATTGAGAGAGTTGAACTAGTCACCTTGTAAGGCTCTTCTGAGTGTTGGCAGATGTCCTAGAACTCTGGGATTCTCTAGAACCCCCAGAGCCCTGTCTGCATGGGATCCACAAAGACTCCCACCCCAGCTGTGTGAGAGCCCAGGCTGTGGGAGTCTGGGAAGCCCCTGGAGCCTGAGATCCTGCAGGACCTGGGCCAGTGCTCCTTGCTGCAAACCAGCTCAGCCACTTGAGCAGCTGGCTGCCTGCCTCTGAGAGCTAGGACAGCAGGTGGCCAGGGATGATGAGCCGGAAGGGGAATCCTGGGACCAGGGGTATCTGCAAGAGGGTCATTGGGTCCAGCCCCCTGTCTCCAGGTCAGGCCATGCTCGGAATCAGCGAATCTCAATGGGAAGAGACCTCTGGAAGCAACCTGTCCGGCCCTTTTCTGGTGCCCAGATCTGCTCTGTGCTGGCCCACACAGTAACTTGGAGTCTCTCTCCCTCAGCTGTGTCCTCTCTGGACCGCTCTCCACTGGCTGAGCTAGGAACTGCCCCAACCATCCCCCACATAGGCCCCATGCACCCAGAGCCCAGACTCCAGCAGGACCGGCCTGCAGCACATGCACTCGGTGATCCTGTTCCCATGTTCACGCCCACTGAGCCCGCTCTTTCTCCTGGATGCACACCAGTTTACCTGTGTCCCTCGTATGGTGTGGCGCTGGGAAACAAGAGACACTTTGCTTCTCCAAGCCTACTCCCCCACCCACCCCTTCCTCGTACCCATGAGTTCATATGGCTCCCGAGGGCCTCTCCGACAATCACAGTTGGGCCACCTTCAGACTGGCCATAGGTCCCACCAGGCCTACCAACCCTGATAGAGGCAACCTTCTGATGGGCCCTGCCCTGTCCCTCTGTGGCCACTGCCTACGCTGCTCCCCTTGCACCGGCTCTGCCCATGGGCCAAGGGCAAGAGCCCATGCCCCCTTCTGGCTCAGCCTGCCTGCCAGACATGGCTGGGACAGGGCCAGTGCTTTAGTGCTAACTGCCACCCACTCGCCAGCGGGCGTGCTCTACAGCCAGTGAGATGGAGAACCCCGCAGAGCAGCAGCAATGAGAAAATATGCTCATCGAAGAGAAGAACATGAACGAAAGGATTGCGGGACTATACAGTCTGATTGGGTCATGCCTTTAAAGTTTAGTGCGTTGCTAACGGGCTGTGCAGCCTTGGAACCCTTGTCTTACTGCTCTGAGACTAGTAACACAGCAATCAGAATCATTACCTCGTGTTAATGTAAACTCCTGGCATGTGAGCCAAGGTCGAAAATACAACTCAGAAAAAAAGGAAAAAGTTCTAAGAAGCAGAGTTGGGTGAATTTTTTCCTTGATAAAAATTTACTTCAGCTTATTACAATTCTTGTCTTCCCTGTGTCTCTACATTGGAGAGAGAAAGCCCTAGTCTCCCAAACCTGGCCCTTTCCTATAAGCTTCATGGGATGGGTGTGATCAGGGTCCTCCCTTCCCCAAGCCAGCTTCTCCCGGGCCCAGGCACGGACACCAGCAATCGCCATGTCAGGATGTTCCCTGCGCCAGCAGGGCCTGCCAGCCCAACCCTTTTGGCAGCTCAGGGAACCGTCGGGGAATCCAGAAGCTGGTCGGCTGTGGACATGTGAATGTGCCCTGAGGTTTGGGCTTGGGCCCTCTGCTGAGCTTGGTGACTAATTATTCTCTCTCTCTCTCTCTCTCTCTTTTCCTCATGACCTTCCCACCCAGGGCGACAGGGGTGACCCAGGGCCTGACGGTGAGCGTGGTGAGAAGGGCCTTGAGGGACTGATGGGCGAGGACGGGCCCCCCGGCGCCCCCGGCATCACCGGCGTCCGGGTGAGTGTGCCTGGCTGCGTGCCAGCATGTAGGGCTCCTAACAGCAAATAACACTCATGCCTACTTCAGGCAATTGAGTGGGAGGCCTTTTGGCAGGAGCTCCCTAAGAGTCTTCTGCTGCAGTCCTTCCTCCCCTGCCTGAATCCCCTAGGGCTCCCCAGTACCTTAAGAGTAATAGCACTCTCCTTAGCTGGTTGCTATACCCTACACAAACCTGGCCCCTGATGACCATGTCCTGCCCAATGCCCACATTCAGCCACACTGAACTTAGCAGGGTGAACTCAGCAGGAGAGGTGCTGGCCCCATCCTCCATCAATTACTTGCTGTATGACCTTGCTCTTGCCCTTGCCCTCATCAGGTCCCACCCTTGGTATGATGAAAATTTGGAAGGAATGTGTGTTGAGATCACTTTGAGTCCCAACATTCCAGGGGCTCTTTTTTAGTGAGCTTTTGACTATCACAACTATGGAATGGGCAAAAACATGGCAGCAATAGTGCTGGAGCCAAAGTCCAAAAGTTGAGGTCTAGCTCAAGCACCCACTGTCTGTATGACCTTCAACAAAGCATTGCCTCCCTCTGAACCTTGGTTTTCTCATTTATAAAGTGTCAGTGAAACTTTGTATAGGGAAGCACTTTATGAAATGCACCAGAAATATAAGATTGTCTTTATGAATTTGGAAGAGGAAATGACTGGAAGCTGGTAGTGCTGATGGTGGTGAAGGTGATTATGAGGGTGAGGATGGTGATGGTGGTGGTAGAGGTGGTGATGATGGTTGTATCTGTCATGGTGGTAACAGTGGATGTGTTGATGCAGGTGGTTTTAGTGGTGGTGGTGGTGGTGATGTTGATGATGGAGTTAGTGATAGTAGTGATAGATGCTGATGATGGTGGTGATGGAGTAGTGATGGTGGTGGTGGTGATGATTGAGTTAGTGATGGTGGTGATGATGATGGTGGTGATGATGGAGTCAGTGATGGTGGTGATGGTGGTGATGATGGAGTTAGTGATAGTAGTGATAGATGATGATGGTGGTGGTGATGGTGGTGGTGGTGATGATGGTGATGATGGTGGTGGTGGTGGTGATGATGGAGTTAGTGATGGTGGTGATGGTGCTGATGATGGAGTTAGTGATGGTGGTGATGATGGAGTTAGTGATGGTGGTGGTGGTGATGGAAGCAGTGACGGTGGTACTGATGGCAGTGATGATAATGGTGGTAGTGTTGGTGATACTGATTGCAGCGGCAGTGATGGTGGCAGTGGACATGGTGATGCAGCTGTTTTCAGTGGTAGTAGTGGTGGTAGCAGTGTTATGTTCATATTTTGCTGCCACTCCCAATGCTCACATACTAGAACTGTAAAGAGGTTCACTGGGGCCAGACTGAGTGTGTGTTGGGTGATGGAGGTGGTGAGAACCCTGTATTTGAGTCTCTTTTGCAACAGAACTGCCAGACAAATATCTCCCACTCTGTGGCCTGAAAACAGTTGAGTATTTAAAAATAGAACTTTATGAGCCATCAGGGCCTTCCCAGAAATACATCCAAATGGATAGGGGCCCAGTACAAGTCTTCATTCTGGCCCCAGAGCCTCACCCCACTGGATGTGCCAGCACTTAACTCAGGGTTTCCCGCACCATGGGGGAAGCTCCCAGCTGCAGAGGGCCCGTCAGAACAAGTGGCCAGCTGCCTGCCCTGTCCTGGGGGAGACTCTGTCTTCATGGCCCTGTACTGAACACTTTGGTGCTGACTCAGTTCTCCTTCTGACAAGGGATCAGCCATTGCAATCACCTCAGTCCCCCAGCAAATTCCATCCGCCCCTGAATCCTGATTTCACAGCTCCCCAACCGGGACCAGTCTGGGCCAAGGGGTACCTAGAAACTGAGGTTTCATGTCTCTTTTCTAACCTGGCTGGGGGACCTGCAGACCATGCCTTCATCTCACTGAGCCTCAGTTTCTTTAGCTCTAAAATGGGATAAATCATCCCTTCCTCCCAGTCCTATGGTGAGAATTGAATGAGATGCAAGATAGAGTGTAGACACAGTGCCTCGCCGTGATTGAGGCTGTGATGACTGTCATTATTTTATTACTGGAGGAGCAAGAGACCTTGAAATTGTCAAGCCCATGGCTCTCTTATAGAAACAGATACAAGCCATGTGTATGATTTAAAGTTTTCTAATAGTCACATATTTTAAAAGGTAAATAGAAACAGATTAAATTAATTGTAGTAACATTTTCTTTAGCCCAGTATATCAAAAATATAAACATTTCAACATTTAATCAATATAAAAATTATCATCAGGGTGTTTTGCATTTTTACACTAAGTCTTTGAAGTCCAATGTGTAGTTTACACTTACAGCTCCTCTCAATTCAGATGCCAAATTTTCATTGAAAAAACTTGATCAGTGTTTAGATTTTATAAAACATACAGTTGAAAATGTAGATTTATATCCCAAGTTGTTCCTAACATACTTAAACATTTTCTAGTAATTCAGTTGTCCATTTTTAAGTTTAATTTTAAGTTAATTAAAGTCTAATCAGATTAAGAATTCAGTCCTTCAGTCACAGTAGCCACATTTCAGGTGCTCAGTAGCCATATGTGGCTAAGGGCCACCGTACGGGGCAATGCAAGGCTAGCTCAAGACCTTCATGTCAAAGGTGGGGAAAACAGGCACAGGGAAGGGAAGGGACATGTCCAGGGTCACATGAGGACTCAAGCACCAGGATATGGCACAGCCTGTGCATGGTCCTTCCAGGGCCACTACGTCTAACTTCTTCAGGGCCCTAGGATGGTGTGACTGCCATTTCCCTTTGGGACAGAGTCATCTTCTCCAATACACCTTTACCATTTTGTGTCTTTTGAGCAGACATGTCTCCTTTATGCTAAATTAATGCCACCACCACCCCACCCCCCACCTCCGTAAGTTTCATCCACTGGCCACCCTTAGGGCAGCTGTTGAAATCTGCCGACAGGAATTATGTCCCTCTGGTTTAGCCCAGGTCTTACCTTGTTCCCCTAGGATCCCCTCTTCCTACCCCTTCCCATCACCATCAGTCAGTGCTCCCCTTAGAGTGCAACTCCTATTCTGAGATGGGACCTTCACCTCCCTCATCCTATAGCATGTGCCTTTGTTAATGCAGCCAAAGGGATCGAGTCAAACCAGCCCTTTGGTGCCTGCCAAGAATGTAGATATTCTTCCCAGCTCCCTTTGAGGTTTGAGCCTTCCAGGGACTTTTCTCTGGGGAAAGTTGGGATGTCCTTTCCAAGCCAGAAATGTTGCCTGCCCTATCCCAACCCAGTGTGGCCCAGGTCAGGACTCTCTTCTCCCTATCTTGCTTTCTTACCTCACACCCATGCACACCACACATGCTCACTCAACCACTACTGAACTGAGTTTCCTTGATAACTATGGAGACAAAGCCAGATTGCCCCCCCCCCTCCAAGGCAGGGCAGGGGAGAGCAGCATTTGGGGATGCCTTGGAGGGAGGGGCAGCATGGCCTGATAGAGGGAGTGTCCTGGGTCTCTCAGTGGGAGAGTGGGGGAGGGCAGCTGATTTTCCTGGGATAATGCCCTAGGTCCCGAGACAGAGAGGGACCCTATTAGTGGAATGTGACCTCAGGGATTATCAGAAGTGACACCCAGCCTCTCAGAGATGAGGGAGGACCTAGAACACATCTCCTGCCTGCCTGGTGTCACCAGCAGGCACCCTGAGCCACCCTGAGCCCTGGATAGGGACTCAGATCGGCAATGGAATCAAGGCCCTGACCTGCATCAGCAGGGGCCCAGGGCAGGTCTCTTTACTTTGGGGCACTTCAGCTGTCACCATCAATGGGAGGGAGTCTGAATCGGGTCTCAGGGTCACTAGCAAGATGACACACTTCACGGCACATGGAGAGAGCTCAGTGTAGGGAGCTGTTCTCATTGGGACAGCCTGGGCGCCTAACAGTAACCATGACAACAGCCATTTATCCAGCACTAACTATGGACCAGGCACCTTGTAAGCATGATACTGTATCATTAGGTTGACTCCTCAGCTCTGTGGGGCAAATGCCACTGTCACTGCTTTGCAGACAAATACGCCAATCATAGGAAGTGCGGTCATGCTGAAGGTCATGTGGATGTTGAGTGCAGAATCAATTGTGAACCCAGGCAGTTGGCCTCCAGAGCTAGTGCTGTGACCCTGCCTAGACCTGTGTCAATTGTCCCTCATTTCTCATCTTTCTCTCTCTTTCCCTTAGGGTCCTGAAGGAAAATCAGGGAAGCAAGGCGAAAAGGGCCGGGCCGGAGCCAAGGTCAGATCACCCCACCTCCTCCTGCCATGATCCACCCATGGCCCCCTCCCTCTCCCCCACCTCCCCCCAGAGGCCTGGTGACAGCCTGTCTCCTCTCACTACAGGGTGCCAAGGGCTATGAAGGACAGCTGGGTGAGATGGGGGCCCCTGGAGACCCCGGACCCCCTGGCACCCCAGGCCCTAAAGGGTCCCGGGGCAGCCTGGGACCAACGGTGAGCACTCTCAGGGTGGGGTGGGGTGGGGTGGGTCCTGGAGCAGAGGGGCCCAGGGCAGAAAAGGGGGTATCCCCACTCCAGTGTCAGCTGAACGCCTGTTGTCCCAACCACTTCTTTTGAATCACAGATTTCTTTGGGAGCCTGCAGAAGCTGCAGCCCTTCTTCTGGAAAAGCTCACACAGCACAAAGTGTTTTTTGCCATTTGACAGGGTCTGTGGCTCTCCTGAAGACCCAGATTCACAAGCCCTGCTTAATCTCACTCTTAATGAAACCAGCCCCTTGGGTGTGTTTTTATTGAACAGGAAATAGATTGATGAGGATTGGGGAGAAGCTGCTGCAGCTCCCTGGGTGTCTCTGGTGGGACCCAGGTCATTGCTGGCCTAAGGGGTGTGGCAGGCACAGGGGGGAGGAGACCCTAGGCAGAAGCAAGGGAGGGGCAGACAAGGGGGACACAGCATCTAGGAGCTGCCACTGGGCTGGCCTGCGGCACTTGCCCGTTTCCATGGTAGAAATGCTGCCACCAGGCCTGATTACAAGCTGCCAACGTTATGCGAGGTGGGGGGCGGGGGTGGGGGGTGATGCGCGCAAGTGCTCAGTGACCTCGTGCTTCCGCCGCACAGATGCAACAGATGTCGTAACCTCCTAAGCATAGGTAACAGTCAAATGGGAAAGAATTAGGAAGGAGTGTCTTTTGAATATTTGTTGTCTGTTTTTGATAGCGTTGAACCGTGAGTTCATATAACTTAATTTTTCATAACCATTCTGCTCACAAAATTGGGGAAAATTGAGCCATTGGCTCTCAGGAGCCACTGGAGCTAGGGGGAGGAGGGGGCGCTCTGGGACAGAAGGGACAATGACACTTGCTCTTCATCTTGACCTTTGCTGGCCTGGGTTCTAAGCAAAGCAGACATGCCAGGCTGCTGGGCTGAACTGGGCTGGAGCCTGGGGGACAGACTGGGCCTGAGTCCCTGCTGTGAGGGCCAGACTCTGTACCAACGCGGGTCTCCTCCTCTCGTAGGGTGCTCCAGGACGGATGGGGCCCCAAGGAGAACCAGGACTGGCTGGTTATGACGTAAGGAAATCTCCCCTCACCCTCTCTCTGGAACTGTGTTCTGCAAGCCTGGGTCCTTTGCCCCCTCCCCCTCCCACTTGGGGGCCAGCCCTTGGGTTCTTGGGAGATTCAGTCTCTGGGAGCACCTGGGCCCATAGACCAAAGTGGGGGTGGCCAGGCCGGGTGGTGTGGACAGAGAGATCCTCCCTCTGCGCCCTCTCTGTCCTTCCTCTGATCGTGGGTGCCCGACGTACCTCATCTCTGAGCTGCACACTGCGCTCATGCGGAAGGAAAGGGCCTTAGACCAGTTTTGCATTCAAGCTGGCCCTCCCTAGAGGTGGCTGAGCCAAACCGACATTGCACATCTGGGAGGCCAGGCCTCAGGGAGGTGTAGGACTTGCTCAGAAAGCGAAACCGAGGCTCAGGGAGGTTAAAGGTGTGTGCAAGGCCTGACAGCTTGTTTAGTAGTGGAACCCAGTGTCTAAAAGAGATCCAGCAGGGAGGGAAAGAGGGGAGTGGAGAACAGAAGAGAGAGGGCAAAGGAGATTGAAATTGGAAGAGAGGGTGCCAGGAGCCCACAGAGGAATCTATAGGTGCAGGTTTGGCCACGGCTGGGGAAGACCGCTGGGACGAGCATTCTGCCCCTGCCCCAAAAGACACGACTGGCTCTCCCGATATCTTGTCCCAGGTCTGCTCCAGAGCAGGGCAGGGCGGGCAGAGTCCTCAACCATCCAAGCAGATCCACCCTAGACGTGTATTTGGGACCCACATGGCATGTCTTGGAAGCCAGGGCCCAGAGAGGCACAGCGCCTGCTTGAAGTCACACAGCAAGTTGGGGCAGAGCCAGGACAAAGTCGCACAGCCCAGTGTCTCCATCTCCAAGTTCCTGTCCTTTGTCACATGTCCCTCCCAAGTCCTCGCACCTCTATCCTCTCACCTCCTGCCTTGTCCTCTTGTTTCCTGCAGGGACACAAAGGCATCGTGGGACCCCTGGGGCCTCCCGGACCAAAGGGCGAAAAGGTGGGTGTTGGGCCATGGAAAGCAGCTGCTCCCTGATATCTGGGCCAGCAGGAGCAAGCCCTTGGGGCACTGTGGCTGTGGCAGTGCAGGACGTTCACAGCAGACTCACCCCTGCTCATGCCACAGGCTGCCAGCAGGCAGGCGCCTTTAGACCTACGTATGAGGCTGAGGTATTGGGTATCGTTTCTGTGCCTGGCACTGGAACAAAAACAGACACAGCTCCTGCCCTCCTGGGGCTTTCAGTCCAGGAAGGGAAATGGAGATCAGTGATGTCATGACTCAAAAAATGCAATTCCATCACCCGTATGAACGTGGGAACTGAAGCTTTGCTGGTGAATGAGATCATCCAGCAAGAGCCGGTAAAGGGATTAGGAAGGAGTCTGAGGAACACCCGCGTTTCATGACGAGGAAGGAATGAACGAGGCAAAGGGGAAGCATGTCCATTTCCAACCCCTTGACTCCAGATTTGGTAGAAGAGAGGAGCTGCTAGGAGGACCCTCGCTGATGGTTGTGTCCTGCCCCGCTGTGCAGGTGGGGGCGTGGCAGGCCAGAGGTCCAAGGCATCGGGCCTGGGTCGCATCCCAAGGCAGTGCTGAGCTGGCCCTGGGACCCATTTCTGAGTCCTACATGAATGGCTCTGAGTTCCTCCTTCCTTTCGTCCCTCCTCTCCTGATGGCTCAGCTGGAAGGTCTCCTAGCAGGCGGTGGCCGCTGTCTCCTTGACCCGCGGCCTCCTTAGCCCTCCTTCCTTCTGCCGAGTCAGCTCCCCACTAACTATATCCCGCTGTGGGTGAATCACCCGGGCCTGGCTTGCTGTCCAGCTGGCCCATTCCTCCTGCTTGGCGAAGAACGGATCTGCCATCAGCACAAGCCACAGGCTCTGACATCGCACAGGAAGCCGCAGAAAGTGTCTCTTGGTTCCCAGAGTCCCTCCTCGGCCCTCTCAGTCTGCCAAGGCTGGTTCAGGATGGGTTAACACAGACCCTAAAAAGGGGGGGCCCTCTGCTGTGGGTCATCTGCAGCCCCAGAAGTAGTCCTTGTGGCTGCTGAGAGTGGAACCCAAGCCCCAGATCTAACATAAGTCTGCTGGGGCCTTGGGTGGGGCCCCTGGATTCCCTGAGCCTTGATTGCCTCATCGGGTAAGTGGGTGGGTACCTTGCGAAGGCTAAGCAGTGTCTGCCAGATGCCTTTTCTGATTTACATGGCATCGCTAGTTTGGTCATGCGTCCAGCTGTGCAACAGGTATTTGTGGATTTATAATGATTTACTTAGTGTGGGGGCTGTGGAATAATGCCCTGAAGAGCTCAAAAATAAAAACAGTAACATGATGGTCAGCCACAAGCTGGGAGGGAAGAGAGAGTAACTTCCTAGGGAGACCCCCTCACTCTGAAGCATAAAGGCCGTGTGCAAGCTCTTTCCCCAAGATGTCTCCCTGATCCTCGCCAGGGCCCCCACCAGGAGGCATCAGTGTCCCACATGAGAGGTGGAGAAACTCAGTCTCCACAATGCTCAGGGACTAGCGTAGGATCAGTGGGAGGCTGGCAGGACCAGGATTCGACTCGGTCTGAGGCCAGACCCTGCTTGCTTCTCTAGCCAGACACAGATGTTTCAATGAGCCAATAGGCCATTCAGGCTGGAAATGCCCTGTGGGGCAAAGGCAGTGGCCAGATGGATTGGGGCGATGGGATGAGGCTCTAGGAACAGGAAGAAGGGAGGCTCCACCAGCTCCCCGGTGCTAAAAATGAATTGCCAAACTACAGCCACAACGTGGGGGGAGAGGGAAAGATCTCTACAGCTGGCTTTTGGCCCAGACCACCTTGATTTCTGTGTGGCCCTGGCTAAGACCCTTCCTTTCCTGGGCCTCTGTTTCGCCATCTGTAAAATGGGGTAGTAGTCCCAGCAGCACAGAGGTGCTGTATGGATTCTGTGAAACAATGTATGAGATGTACCTCATGAAATGCCCGACAGTAGACCCTAGGTAAACTCACCCCTCCTCCAAGCCCCCGGTCCAGCTGCTTCCCTCCCCAGCGGAGCTGAGCCCTAGGACAGAGAGCCATAGAGAGTGGGCAGGGCGGAGAGGGAATCCCCACTCCCTGGGCCAACCCCCGGTACAACGGCTTCTAGGCCTGGGGCCAAACCCCTCCCGCCATCAGTCTCTGCCCACAGGAGCCGCAGAGGCCCGGGGCCAACGTGCTGCTACAGCCGCCGGCCCTGGGGACCGATTCGTGCCTGGGACAGACTCCAGCCCAGGCGCAGCTCCCCTCGCTCCTGCCTCTGAAGCCTCTCCTTCAAATCCCTGCTAACCGCAAGGGGGCTCAGAGGTGCCCTGACTTGAGTCCCCTGCCCAGAATGCACCCCATGGGAGGTGCCATCAGTATTGGCTGGGGCTGGAACAGTCTGCGCCCTGAGGCTCTGCCGCTTGCTCTTCTGCGTACACCTTCCATGCAGCTGGCACAAGGCGTCCAGCCACGTGTCCTGCAGGTGGTCAGGGCCCAGGGTGGTCTGCCATGGCCGAAGGGCCTCCACCCTGAACCCTATCTGTGCCACACGCCATCCCTGCTGTTGTTATTATTGACACCAGCCATGTTCACAGCCACCTACGGAGCCCCTGCTATGTGCGCGGCAGTGCGCTGCTAGCTGAATGAGCCTCTCCCTGGATCCTCAGAGCATCGTGCCAGGCATCACAGTCCCATCCTGCAGACAGGAAATTGTCTTATGAGCAAAATCCCCAAATTGGTCCTCTACTGAGTGCAACCTCAGAGGCGGGAGGTTCGTCCTAAAGCTGGTTCTTGGCCGCTTTCTCCCAACAAAGGTTACAGAAAGGGCCTCTTTCACTGAGGGCTGAATAACTGAGCAGCTCACATCACCTCTCTGTGCCTTAGTGTCCTCGTCTGTAGAGTGGGGATAATAGTGCCTGCTTCACAGGGTTCTTGGGAGGACTCAGTGAGTGTCCATGTCTGGCCTATGGCAGTGCCCATGCGTGCCAGCTGTTGGCATTATTATCACCCCCTGCTGAGTGCCACGCAGAGACTTCTGTATGATTTCACAAAATCCCACCCCCGATGGGTATTGAACGCCACAGTCCTGTACAAAGCAGGGTGTGACCACAGCCCAGGGTGTGGCCACAGCCCCGGCTGTGAGGGTGCTCACAGCCTGAAGGCATTGGTTTGGGGGTGCAAGACAGGGGGCAGGATCACGGGCACTGTTCTGTGTTCATAACCCTGGTTCCACACCCAGTGCTGGTTTTGACCCCATGTCTGCCCCTTCCCTCTCTGGCCTCAGTCTCCCCATCTGTAACCCTAAGTAAGCTGGACTCCTCGGATGAAGGCCCTTTTGGCCTCAGTGTGGAGTGTCTGGAATCCCCCACATTCACCAAGAACAAGTGATTTGTCCTAAAGCTGCTTCTGTGTTCCCAGGGGGAGCAGGGCGAGGACAGCAAGGCTGAGGGCCCCCCTGGACCTCCTGGAGATCCGGTAAGCACCCCCTTCCCCAGCTTCCATCTCCTGGACCAAGGTCAAGGTGGAGTCTGGCCTCCTGCTGTGTGTGTGTGGGGGGGAGCTGAGCAGGGGTGAGGCTGCTTCAGCTCCACAGAGGGTTTGACCAATGGGGCCCTGGTCAGGCAGCCCCTGCCCCTGGCGGCTGGCCCATATTTGCTGCTGTCCTTGTCATTCAGGGCCCCGTGGGTGATCGAGGAGACCGCGGGGAGCCAGGGGACCCTGGATACCCTGTAAGTATCAGAGCTCCTCTCTGCTGTCTGTGCTGTAAGGGGGCATCCCTCAGCCACAAGCCCCTGCCCCATGCCACCTGGGATCAGAACAGCCTTCACCAGGGCACAAGCCCTTTCTCCCACCACTAGTGCCCAGGCTTGAAGCACAGCCCCTGAAACATGGCTCAGGGCATGATTGATGCTGAGAGGGGAAGGGTCTCGACTGAGACCTTTCTGATTGTGAGAGGTGGGGGCGGGGACGGGGAGTGGGGAGAGAGGGGAGGGGAGGCGGGGAGATGGGGAGGCAGAGGAGAGGCAGGAACAGGTGGGGGAAAGGAGGACAGGTGGGAGTGAGGGGGGGAAGGGGGAGAGAGGGAGGGTGGGGGAGAGAGATGTGCAGGTAGAGGAGAGAGGCCCCTCGCTTTGGAGGGCCCCTGTCTCCCCGTCTGTGGCCGGGAATGGCCCTCTCAGCAGAAGCAGTGGACAGAAGCAGAGGACAAGCCACTGCATGAGCACCAGCTCCCCCCCCGCCCCCCCGCAGCAAGCTCTTTACCTCCCCTCCATCCTAGCAGATGAGGGAGCTGAGGCTCAGGGGGACAATGACCCAAGGCCAGGAACAGCAAGGGCTTCCAGGGGCTCCTCCAGGTTGAAAGTTGCCCCCTCCAACAATGGCCCCCTCACCTGTCTCTCCTTGGCTTCCAGGGACAGGAGGGCGTCCAAGGCCCCTGTGGAAATCCAGGCCACCAGGGCCTCCCCGTGAGTGGTGCTTCCAGTCCTGTTCCCTCCTGCCCTGGGGGGGTGGAGCAGCTGTGGGGGACATGAAAGAATGGGCCCTTTAAAGAGTAAAGGGACCCTCCCTGCAGGAGGGCCTGGGGCTGCCCATTCTGGTTTCTCCTGCCCTGACCCTGGGGCACCCCCAGAGCCTGCACCCCCAAACCCCTCCCCACCACTCCCCCTCCAGGCGGAGACTGGCCACCCTCCCCGGGAGAGAATCCTGGGGCTGCCTTGCGTCATCTCACCTTGGTTTGCAGGGGCATCCGGGACCCCGGGGACGGCCGGGACCCAAAGGATCCAAAGGGGAAGAGGTAAGAGAGCTGGGTGTCCACAGAGGAAACCGGGGCCCTGGGACCGGGAAATACAGGCCCAAGCACACAGCAAGGGGCAGGCGATAGGAAAGGGGGGGGGGCCACAGGTAGGATCCAATGGACAGCCCGTGGTGGGCTCGGGCTCCCACCAGGACACCGTCAGTGCCCAGAGCCTCTGCAGCTGGGGCCCGTGAGAGACCAGCCCAGAGCAGGCTCAGTGACAACACCGGCAGGCTCCAAGGCCAGCTGCGCCCCTGGGCTTCCTGGCCAGGCATTCAGGCCCATTTGCAGATTCAGCTGCCCCAGTCCGAGAGGTAGTGGGCCCAGCCACGCAGGGGCCCATGACCTTGTCGCTGCCCTGCTTCTAGAGCTCCTGGGCTCCACACCTCCCCACACAGCCTCCCTCGTGTGCCCCTTGGCTTTTCAGGGACCAAAGGGAAAGCAAGGCAAGGCTGGGGCACCTGGACGGAGGGGGATCCAGGTGAGTGACCCACAGTTGCTCCTCTCCTGCCCGCCCCCCTGCCCTCCCAGAAGCCTCACCAGCTTCTGTGTCCTTGTAGGGCCTGCAGGGGCTGCCAGGGCCCCGGGGCGTGGTGGGGAGACAGGGCCCCGAAGGTGTCGCTGGACCAGATGGGCTTCCTGGCAGGGATGGTGCACCGGGGCCGCAGGTGAGCCGGACTTGGGCATCTGCATTTGAAATGAGGTGTATTGGGGGAGCGGGGGGTGATTTGGAAACTCAGATGGAGCAGAACCAACAGACCCAGAAGTTCCCTGTGTGGGCAGTGGCCTCATTGCTTGGGTCCTGGGAGCGTGGCCCTTCTGACTGTCTCTCCTCCGTGCCAGCACCCAGAAGGTCATCCCCTGGCCAGTGGAGGAGCTTCTGGTTTCTAAGTTCCCTCCCTTCCCTACTTGAAAGTTCACAGCTCCTCTCTCTCACTGGTCCAGCCTTACTCACACACAGGCGGTGTGACCCCTACCCTGGAGTCTGACCTCCCTGTGCCCAACTCCACTTAGCGTCCACCCAGGCTTTGAGCCATCCTGTCTCCTTGGTTGCATCTCCTGAAACATGAGAGATCTTCCTTGCCCTCTTTCTTTACAGGGGGAACAAGGAGACGATGGGGCCCTTGGCCCCATGGGCCCTGCTGGGAAGAGAGGAAATCCAGGTGTGGCTGGCTTGCCCGGAGCACAGGGACCCCCAGGATTGAAGGTCAGACACGTATTAATCCACTTACCAACCCCCCACTTTCTGCCGTGGTACTAACTATAACGATATTGACTATAATACTGACGTGGGCATTCATATCCCAGGGTCCACATTGCTGACCTTTCTCAGGGGTTGCTGTCCAAGCTTGAACCTAACTTAAAGGATAGTTTGTTCAGGTAGCTATAAAACTGCCCTCTACCAGGCCCTGTTCCCTCGACTGCTTGTTGAGCTGTCCCTGAGCGTCCTCTTGTGGTCCTTTGTGGAACAGCAGATGTTGCTGGCTGCAGGGACCCTCTTCCAAGGCATGGTTGTGGAAACCTTCCTTGAGCTATTTGGTGGGGGAGGCAGCTCTGAGTCAGGAGGAGCCCAGGGATAAATGCTGAAGGAAGAATGAGATGCATGAATCAGACGTGGCTCTTGCCCTTTCTGAGCCCTAGGTTAAGTTAGGGTAGTTAGAAGCTCTTTCAGGAGAACAAACGGGCTGGGGGAGAGGTGGCCCTGGCCAAGGGAGGATTTAAATGAGGAGAGGGGAGGTAGTTTTCTAGCAGGAGGAACAGCATGAGCAGAGGCAGGGAGGTGGGAACTTCATGTTCTGTTGGGGAGGAAGAATGAAGAGGAGAGGCAGAGCAGAGAGTAGCGGGAAAGTGGGGCCTTGAATGCCAGAGTTAAGAAAAAGAGTTAACTTCCTCTTCCGGAGGCTGAAGTGTTGAGGCCCCACCAGGCCTATATCTGAGCCCCAGCATTCTGAGATCTCAAATGACCCTGTGGGATCTCTGTTCTGTCTCTGCTAGGTTCCTCTTCCCCTTTCCCAGGACCATTTCTCCCTTTGGTCATTTTGGTCTGTTTCTTAAAGGGTGAAAGTGGATTACCTGGGCAGCTGGGTCCCCCCGGTAAGCGAGGGACAGAGGGCGGAACGGGGCTTCCTGGGAGCCAGGGGGAGCCTGGATCCAAAGGCCAGCCGGTGAGTGATCCACAGGAAATACACATGTTCACTTGCGCACATGCATACACAGATACTCGTGTTCCTGCCTGCGCACACACAGACCTAGAAGCCACCTGCCTGCTCTGTGACAAGATAGAGCAACACTCTCTCTGGGTGCCGGATACCATTCTGCCTCCCTGGAGTGGAGTGGGTGGGAGGTGGCTGAGAATGAGGGGAGGGAGGATCACAACCACATAAACAGCCTTACACCCATGAAAGAAATCAAATCTGTAACTTAAAAACTTCCCACCAAGAAAACCCTGGGCTCAGATCACTTCCCTGGTGAGTTCTAGTAAACACTTATGGACGAAATAATACCAAGCCTGCATAAACCCTTCCCAAAAAGTGAAGAGAAGCGAATACTTCCCAACACATTCTATGAGGCTAACATGACCCTGATGTCAAAGTCAGAGAAGACATTACAAGAAAAGCAAACTATAGACCAACAAACCCCATAAATAGACACAAAAATTCTCAATACAGTTTTAGAGAAGCTGATCTAAGAATATATTAAAAAGGATAATACATTAAAATCAAGCTAGCAAAAATAAAAAATAAAATAAATTTAAAAAAAACAGATCAAGTGAAGCGTATCCCAAGAATGCAAGGATGGTATAACATTGGAAAATAAAGTCAGGTCCCCAGTTGTGGGCGCAAGTGAGAGGCAACCACACACACACACACACAAAAAAAAAAAAGGAAAATAAAGCAATATAATTCACCATATTAACAAACCAGAAGAGAAAACCCATTGATCATCTCAGTAGATGCAGGAAAAGGATTTGACAAAACCCAGTTGCGTTTCTGATAAAAACTCTAGACAAACTTGTTATAGAAAAGAACTTCCTCAGCTGATAAAGGGCATCCATGAAAAACCTACAGTTAACGTCATACTTAATCATGACTGGCTGAACCTTTTTTCCCAGTGCTAGTGCATGAAGACTCAGGAAAATTCCTGGGACTGAAAATCTGCCTCTATAAGCAGAGGGCAGGGAAAGACCAAAGAAAGAGGCTGGTCACTCCTGTCTGGTGATTAATAAAGTTTATTAAGGGCCAACATCCAAGGCATGTCTTGGGCACCTGAAAGGTGAAATGGATCACCAGGCCACTTGGCAGGTGCCAACGAATTATATAGGGTAAACAGGGGAATGAGTCACAGGTACTATTAGTACGTGAATGCTACCAGGTAAGAGAAACTACTTGATATGCTTGACCAGGTCAGGACAACAGCCTATTCCAGGGACCAGCATGTAGTGGGAGGCACAGGAGGGGTGCTGATTTATGTCAGCATGAATACCGATTACTATCAGACCGTCGCTAAGGGGGTATGTGGTAAGCAGTATCCCCCTTCTAGCGCAGGTCCGACTTGTGAGTCTGGCAGCGGTCATGTCATGGAATAGTCTCTCCTCCACACTTCAAGAGCTAAAACAGATCAAAGATATCTGTTCTCATCAATTCTATTCAACACTGTGCTGGCAGTTCTAGCCAATGCAGTAAGGCAAGAAGATTAAATAAAAAGCATTCACCTCAAAAAGGAAGAACTGAAACTTTTCATTTGTAGATAAAATGACTGTGTAGAAAACCAATGGAATCTATAATAAAGCTACTAGAGTGTGGATTTTGCAAGATGGCAGGACACCAGGTCCACATGCACAGAAGAATTCTATTTCTGTATACTAGCAACGAGCAATCAGAATTTGAAATCTAAAAAGCAACAGTGTAATAGCATAGAAATATGAAATACTTAGGGATACGTCCGACATTAGGTGTATAAGACATATATACTGAAAACTACAAAGCATTACTAAAATAAATTGAGGAAGACCTAAATAAATAGAGATATACAGCAGTCCCTCTCTATAGCATGGTTCACTTATCGCGGCCTCACTGTATCGTGAGATTTTTAAAAGTATTACATTTAATTATTTATCGCGGGTTTTTCACTATATCACAGGATTTTGCAGTACTGCGTACATATGTTTTTAAAGTTACGGAAGTTTAAGAGTGCAGAATATGTTTAAGAACATAAGTAGTGTTTATAAAAGTGTGGGAAAGGTTAATAAGGGACTGGGAACAGTTTATAAGTGTATGGGAAGGGTTTATAAAGCCTTAAAATATATATAAATAGTAAAGTAAATGTAAGGTTCCTACTTCGCGGATTTTCACCTATCGCAGGAGGGGTCTAGAACGTAATACCCGCAATAAGTGAGGGAATACTGTATTACTGTGTTCATTGGTCAAAAGACTCAATATTGTTGTGTGTCTGGATTCAACACAATCCTAGTCAAAATCCCATTTTGGCTTTTCTTGAAGAAGGTAGCAAGCAGATTCTAAAGTTCATTTGGAAAAAGTGACCTAGAGTTACCAAAACAACTTGGAAAAAGAAGAGCAAAGTTGAGGTACTAACAGCAGTTGATGTCAAGACTTACAAAGTTATGGTAATCAACAAAGCATTGGGGAGGGCCAAAAATATAGTAGTAGATCAAAGGAACAGAACAGAAAGTCCAGAAGTGTATTCATATATTTTATATATATGGACAACTGATTTTTGACAAAGGCACAAAAGCAATTCAGAGGGTCCAGAACAGTCTTCTTCAACAAATGGTGCCTGAACAATTGAATACCTCATACCATGTACAAAAATGAACGTGGATCATACACCAAGTATAAGACCCAAAATGCTAAAACTTCTAAAAGAAAGCATAGGAGAAAATGTGTAATACCTTGGGTTATACAAAGATTTCTTAGATATGACACCAAAAGCATGATCCATAAAAGAAAATTTGATCAATTGGACTTCATCAAAATTTACAACTTTTGCCCCTCAATGGAGACTGTTAAGAGAATAAGCAGACAAGCCACATACTAGGAGGAAGCGCAAATCACATATCTGATAAAGGATTTATAACGAGAATATAAAAAGAACTCTCAAAACTCAATAATAAGCCCTGGCCAAGTGGCTCAGTTGGTTGGAGCATTGTCTGTACACCAAACGCTTGTGGGTTTGATCCCTGGGCAGAGCACATACTTAGGTTGTGGGTTCGATCTCTGGCCAGGATGCGTGTGGGAGGCAACAGGTGCATGTTTCTCTATCACATAGATGTTTCTTTCTCCCTTCCTCTCTAAAATCAATAAACATATACTTGAGTGATGAATTTTTTAAAAACCTCAATAATAAGAAAAGAATTTAAAAATTGGGCAAAAGATTTGAATAGACACTTCAAAAAAGATATACACATGGCGAGTAAGTACATGAAAGGGAGATCAATATCATTAGTTATTAGGCAAATGCTCATTAAAACCACAATAAGATGCTAGTGCACACATATTAGGATGGCGAAAAATTTTAAAGACTGACCATACCAAGTGTTGACAAGAATGGGGATCAACTGGAACTCTCCTACTCCACTAACAGGAATGGAAAACAGTTGGAAAACAGTTGGGTAGTGTCTTTAAAAGTGAAGCATATACCTATCCTATAGTCCGGGCCTCTGGAATTTTTCCCACCTAATCTGAATCTAGCGTACTCCCCAACATAATGGCTGTGTGACTTTGAGCAAGTTCTTGCCCTCTCTGAGCCTCAAGTTTCTCAGCTGTGAACAGGGCATATTGTGCTTCCCCAGGCCGATATGGGGCATGTGTGTGTGATGGTGCATGTGAAGTGCCTCGCACATAGCAGGCCCTCAGCTAATGGGGTTACTTTTAGGGGATCATTCCTTAACAGTGCTTTTGAGATGGGTTGGGAAGTCCTAGAAGACCTGGGACAGGAGATCCTGAGTATTCTAGAGTTCTCATGAAATATCTGAGCTGGCCTCTGCTTTCTCATCTGACAGAGGGCACAGGCTCTTGCCCCCCGGGAACCCAGGCTGACCTGGTCTCTTGTTTGTGAACTGTTCATGATAGAGTGGCTGATGTCCCTGGGAGAAGGCAGGCCCAGGGGTTCAGGGTGACTGGCTAGGCACCCTTGTCCTGGCCCCACTCACACTATCTCATCCTGTCCTCTCCACAGGGTGACTCTGGTGAGATGGGCTTCCCAGGAATGGCTGGTCTCTTCGGACCCAAGGTACGGATGCCCACGCCACACTGTTCCTGTTGGGGCCCCATCCATCTGCCTACCCGTCCCTTTATTCATTCAGTAAATGTTTCTCCAGTACTTACACAGTGGGCTGGCACCCAACCAAAACCAAGCACGCGCCTCTTTTACCCAGTGCTCGCATCGCAGCCAGCCTGGGTTCTAAGCCCAGCTCCACCATTATTTCCCTGCGGTGTACCTTGGGCGATTCACTTGGTCTCTCCAGGCCTCAGTTTCCTCATCTAAAACATGGGCATAACAACAGTAGAGGGTAACCATTAAGACCAGACGGACCCCACATAGCACTGAGCCTGCACACTGGTACCTGCTTCATAACTGTGGACATTTGTTACTATTTCTGGAGCCTCTCAGGCAAGGCCTGTCTTGACAAGGAAGTCAAAGGTTGGCCAGATCCCAGGGGTTGGGGGAAGCTGCTGGGGTCTCTGCCAGTGGCCACCGGACACAGACAGCCTTCCTCTGTCTCCCACAGGGCCCCCCTGGAGACGTCGGCTTCAAAGGCATCCAGGGCCCTCGGGGGCATCCTGGCTTGATGGTGAGTCCACTCCCGCTCTGTCCCAGTGGGGACAGTGGTCTGGGTCTAAAGCCGGCCAGCTGTCAGCTAGGTGGACGCATGTCCTCCTCCTGCTGCTTCAGTTTTGAGCCCGCCTCTGCCCAGTCTCCCCTCCCACTTCCACACCTCGGCCTCTGCCGTTCCTGCCAACTGGCCTGCCATCCTTCCGCCCTTCACCTGCTCCCTCCCTCCACTCTTATAACCCACCCCAAGGAACATAGGAGGGGCTCAGGGGGTGCCTGGCCTGGCCCCTTCTTAAAGAGGTCTGCATTCTGTTCCCTTGGGACACTCTCTGTCCCTGTGACTATTCCCCTGGGACAAGAGCACACAAGCCTTTTTCTCTCCTTTAGGGAAAAGAAGGCATCATTGGGCCCCTCGGGATCTTGGGACCTTCAGGACGCCCGGTATGTGCAGGAGTTGACCAGAGCCTCCTCATTCCCCTTGCCTTTCGGGTTCCAGATCGTCTCTGTGACCTGGGGCAAGCTTGAGCCTCAGTTTTCCCATCTGGGAAATGGGGCTTCCCCCTGAGCCCTCTCTCACTGGGCTGTGGTTTATTGCAGGGTCCGAAGGGTGGCAAAGGCAGCCAGGGGAA
Organism: Furipterus horrens; assembly: GCF_987537825.1. Classification (NCBI taxonomy): domain Eukaryota; kingdom Metazoa; phylum Chordata; class Mammalia; order Chiroptera; family Furipteridae; genus Furipterus; species Furipterus horrens. The sequence continues at coordinate 187,973,675 of NW_028327174.1, forward strand.
CTTGGTGAGTGGATGGGCTGGTGGGCCGTGCTACAGAGGGTCGGGGAGCGTGGATTTCGTGGGACATGAGCACAGCTCAGCCTGGATCTCCTAACTCTCTCTCCCCTGCTTCTGTCTCCATCCAGGGATTGCAAGGTCCGAGGGTGAGTGGGCTGGGGTGTGAGGGCTGCCGGGTGGGGGAGTGGGACTGGGCAGGCACTCTGCATTCCTGGACCTCAGTTGTCCCCTCTGTACCCATCGATGCCAGCATCACCCGTGTCCCTGGGTCTTAGGTCTGCTCCAGGAGACCCGGGGTGGGGGAAGATGGAAAGTGTCTGACCACGGCCTCACTGTTCTCCTCTTCCTCCAGGGTCCTCCCGGCCCCAGAGGGCGACCTGGCCCACCGGTAAGTAACTGCATGCTCAGTGCACGTTGAACTCTGGAGCAGCAGGTGGGGCTCCTTTGAATGAGACCCAAGGGTTTGTCGGCAAGCACTTGTCTTGGCCATGACCTTACAGACTCTCAAGCTTCTTGTACTGCTCAAACTTTTAGGACAGTGTAGACCACCTTGGTGGGGCCAGGCCTCTGGGAAAGCAAACGTCAGCTCGGTGGGTCCTCTCATGCCCTGATAGCCCCTCCAATCTCTTGACAGTCTCTGAAGTCTAGTAGCCAGTCCCCATCAAATACTGACCCCGCCTCTTCTTTTGTAGGGTCCTCCAGGGAGCCCGATCCTCTTTGTGAGTTGGAGAACTTTCTCTTTTGTCTACTTGGGTAAGGCCTGGGGAGGGGGTAGTTTGGTAGCTGACCCCTCTCTGGCCACGGTGGCTAGAACCCTAAGCTGGGCCTGGGTTGCCTATATCCTTTTGTCACTCCATATTGGGCCCTGGACCCTGGATACTGAAGCAGCAGAAAGAGCTGTGGACCAGGAGGCAGGAAACCAGATTTTAGCTGGGATGTACCCCTGACTGTGAACCCAGGAAGGCACTCCAACCACCAGGCTCCCGGTTCCTCTTGGTCCTACACTCACGCAGATCAGCTGATTGCTGAGGATTATTTCCTATCAGATTCTGAGTCCAAAGAGGAAGCAGGTTGGGGGCCGCTGTGTTCCTCCCTGCTGGGGACCGTGGCCCTGTCTGAAAGCCCCTGCCCCCCGCCCGCTGCCCTGCCAAGCCCTCTGATGCATCTGTCCTCATGTTGCCACTGTGCTGATTGTTAGAATCAGGCCTTGACAGTGGCCCAGGAAGTGGCCCAGGGGAAAGAGCGGGACCCCTTGGGTCATGAGCCACTTGGAATCTGATCTTTCTCACCTCGGCTTTTCACCGGCCCTCCTGAGTCACCCACAACAATGGAATGACAGCCGGGCCTCACCCTCGACACTTCCCCTAATTTTTCTCATCGATAATGAAGCCAGCGAAGGGAAAGGGATGAGATCCAGGAAAAACCCTTTCCTTCTAAACAATGCAAAATTGGAGGATTTCGAGTTTTTTACTACTAATCACAATTGGGTGCTTGTTGTATACCAGACACCATTCAAAGTGCTTTTCATGTATTAACTCACTTATTCCTCTCAACAGTTCACTGTTAGTTCCAAGAAGAGAGAACTGAGGCAGAGAGGGTAAACAACATGACCTAGGTTACGCAGTTAATAAGTAGCAAGACTGGGATTTGAACTTGAGAAGTACCACCTCCAGAGTCCCAGCTCTAGACCCCAATCCTGGGCTTCACTCTGTCAGATTCTGCCCCTCGCTGTTTTCACTGCAAGACCGCAGCTGTGCTTCTGGCAAGCCTGGTGTGCGGGCTGGAGATCCAAGTGTATGTTAGACAATTACAGTGTAAGCCAAAGGAGACACCAGGGCCTGGACTATGGAGAAGGTGCTGTACCCAGCTGGGGGGCAGAAGCATCAGGGAAGAGTTCCCACTGCAACTGACATCTGTAGGATGAGTGTAGGGCAGGACTGCTGACATTGGGGACTAGATGATTCTTTGCTGGGAGTGACTGTCCTGTACACTGTAGGAAGTTTAGCAGCATCCCTGGTTTCTACCCACTAGATGTCAGTAACACCCCCTCCTCCAGTTGTGACAGCCGAAACTGTCTCTGGGTATTATCAGATGTCCACTAGGGGGCAACATTGCCCCTGGCTAAGAACCACTGGCACAGCAGTTAGCCAGACGGAGCATTGGGGAGAGAGTTCCAGGGATTAGCAGCAGCGTATGCAAAGGCCCTGTGGCTAGCAGAGCTTGGTTTTTAGGAACTTAGAAGTATGGTAGTGTGTTGTGCACAGACTAGATGTGGGAGAGAGGTGAGATGAGGGTCAGAGACCACAGGACTCAAACCGAATCTTGTACCCATGCTGGAGTTTAGACTTAATCCTGAGGGCCATGGAGAGCTATTGAAGTACCTGCAGGAAGGGAGTGGAAGGGCCAGCTCTGAGTTGGTTTGCAAGGGAAGGAAGGACAGAGTTCCACAGAGGGCATGTGACTCGACCAGGATTTGGCTGGGGAAGCTGGGGTGGGAGAGCGCATACTTAGATCCTGGGGCTCCTGCTTGGTGGGTTAGGGGTCCAGAATGCACACCCTGTCTTCTCCCTGCACAGCAACAAGATGACCTTGGGGCAGCTTTCCAGACGTGGATGGACACTAATGGAGCACTGAGAGCAGAGGTAGCGCCAGAAGCTCTGCCCGCGTGGGACCCTTTCCTGGGGGAAACAGAAATAATGGCCCCCATGTGGCTGGTGCCCCCATCCACGTGGCCTGTACCGAGTGTTTCCAAGCCCTCGATGGCATTTCACAACCAAAGATGGGGGAGGGTTGTTGCTGAGGCTCAGACTAGATGGCTACCCATCCAAGGTCACACAGCCAGGCCCTCCCAGAGTGTCGGTGTTCTCACCAGCCTGAGTCAGGAAGAGATGCTTGCCTGGCCCGGAGCCTGCAGCAGCTCCCCGCGGGTCAGTCCCACCATCACCAGAAGCAAGAGGCTCATGGTGACCCCACAGGGCCCTGGCTTGTGGTCACCTCAACACCAAGACTCCAGGCTGAGAAGGCTCTTGGTGCCCTGTAGTCACAGTCAAACCCCAGTCAAGAATGCCTTTGGCTGCCTTGTCTCCTTCCCAAGATGGGGAACTCACCCCCACCCCCTCCCCAGTTCGGACGTCCTACACACATTTCCGTTTGTTCCCTGAGTTGGATGCCAGGAAAGTTGATGCCCGGCCTGCTCTCTCAGGGCTCACAATCCAGGGGAAAGGGCAGCACGGATGCCCTTCCATGGGGGTAGGGGTCAGTGGAAAGACCTCCAGCAACCCCCTCGTTCCCTAGCGCTCTGCAAACTTGTCTGCCTTGCTCACGGAGGTCTGCCCATCTTGCACCTGAGACCAGGCTGCCCTCTGCTCCTCCCAAGCCTCTAGGCCCTTGTGGCAGCAGCACCCTCCTGGCCATCCCTGGACCCCAGTTTCTTTAAGTAGAGTAGACCCAACCATGCCCCTGGGGACTTGGAGATGTCCCCCAAGTATAGAGAACTTGGGGCTGTGAAGACTCAGACTTCAAGGGGCCGATGGCCGCCCTCTCTCCTCACGACAGGTTTACAGCCATCCGGAGCGGCTGGTGCTGGACCAGGGAGGGGAGATCTTTAAAACCTTACACTACCTCAGCAACCTCATCCAGAGCATTAAGACTCCCCTGGGCACCAAAGAGAACCCCGCCCGGGTCTGTCGGGACCTCATGGACTGTGAGCAGAAAATGGCAGATGGTAGGAGAGCCTGTGGGTCTGAGGAAAGGACTTCCTGCCCCAGGGGTGGGGTGGGACAGGGACAGAGGGGTTTCAGGAGGAGCTTGGGGAGATGGAGCCTTGGCTCATCCAGGCCACGTTCCTGTCCTCGCAGAGATAAGCGCATGGTCAGTTAATTATTCACTAACCAATAGTCACTGAGCCCCAATATGCCTTGTGCTCCCTGGGGGTGGGGCATCGTGGGAGACCCCAGAAGTGGTTCCACCCCTCCGGAGCCCACAGGTCACCAAGCTGGGGACAGCTATCTCAGTGCAAGGAGACAAGAGCTTTGGCAGAAAAAGCCCCGAGGGCCGGAAGAAGATGGAACGGGAGGGGACTTCACACCTCCTCCAACTCTCTTCTTTGTCTGTGAGCTAATGTGGTCCCTGGAAGGACCACAGCTCTGGAGGCAGACAGACCCGAGATCAAATGTCAGCCCTGTGACCTGGGCAAGCCACTGCACCATCCTCAGCCACTTGCACGGGAAGGTGGTCTGGTGGCCTTGGAAGCCCAATGGGGCAACCAGATGCCTGCAGAGGGGGTGGCAGCCCCGACTGCCACCCCTCCTCGGCCAGCCCTGGGAGGGTCACTAGCCTAAGGGGAGAAACCATTCCACGCAGTCATCCCTAAATCCCTTGGGCACGTGGCCCAGCCTCTCAACCTCAGTTGTCCCCTGTGTAAAGTTGGCATTTGCCAACAACCACACATCAACTGCTTGGCCGTGTGATGCTCTGGGGGCTCTGCCGGGTGTGAGATCTGCTCAGAGTTCTGTGGCTCACAGAATCCCTTTCCTCCTCCCCTCTCCCTGACTTCATATCCAGCTGGGATTCCGGAGTCACGAGGTGGGGGGCCTACCTGCAGAACCAAGCGCTGGGCTCCTTCCCGCACTTGTACACCACCACCCTGTTGCTTCCTGCAGGTACGTACTGGGTGGATCCAAACCTTGGCTGCTCGTCCGACACCATCGAAGTCTCCTGCAACTTCACGCATGGTGGACAGACATGTCTCAAGCCCATCACAGCCTCCAAGGTACCCGTCTGCTGCTCGTTCCCCACTGGCTGGCCCTCTCTGCCCCCACTCTGCCCTGGGTCACAACCCATGCAGGGTTTGGTCTAGCTGCATGGCCTTGGGGAAATCATCTCCTATTTCTGAACCTCAGTTTCTTCATCTATAAATTGGGGATGAATTGCTCTAAATCCAAACCCTTTTGACTTGTATGATGCAAATGGTTCTTTCTTCAAATAGAGGATTTTCTGCCTGATACCTAAAACAGCGTAGTTGGCCAACCTGGCTTGGAGAACCGTGAGCCATCAGCACAAAATAATTCAGCATGCTGCTCCCCTGGGACACGCCACCACAATTGTGTGTGCCAACATTAAGTGAATGTTCCCTGCCCACTTACCAGGTGCCCGTCTCTGGGCTGAGAATTTTAGGTGGCTCAGGGCACCTCAACAAGAAGCCAAGGCAGGCGGTGGCAGTGAGACAGGACCACTCCCCCACCAAGGGCACCCGCAGTGCACTGTGGGTCTGCACTTACAGCAAGTCCTGCACATGGCATGATTCGTGCCACGGTGGGAAGAGCAGCACTGGCTGCTGGGGAGGCGGGGACCCAGCGCACCTTGCATCCCTTCCCAGCAGCCTCCCTGGGGAGGCTCTAGGAGGTGCCTTGTGCTGACCATCTCAGCCCCAGAGTCTGAGAATCTCTAGGCAAGCCAGCTGGTCAACACATTGAGTTCCTACCATGTGCCAGGTGCTGGCATTCAACACAAAACAGCAGCCCTGCCACTGTCCCCGCAGCCAGAGCTGGCGGTCCAGCAGGCCCTTTCCCCTCTGACTCTGAGGTTTGAGGGCCACGTGGCAAACCCACCCGGCAGAGCAGTGAGGCAGAGTCGGCAGTGTGAGTGCCCCTCTGAGCCACCATCCCCTTCGGGAATAAAGAGTCAGTCTCAGTCTGTCAATGACCAGGGTCGTGGTTGCACCAGCCCGCGTGGTTTTTATTACGATTGCAAGATGCCCTTTGGCAATAATTTATCAGGAAACTTTGGAAAAAATAAACATTTATTACAAGATTAGAAATCACATAGCACTCCTGGGGCCACACTAGGGGATCCCAGGAGCCTGGGGTACTGTGGGCTTTTGCTCTTGGTGAATTTAAAACATAACAGCGGGAGGGTCGCTGGTTTGATTCCCACTCAGGGCACAGGCCTGGGTTACAGGCCAAGTCCCTGGTTGGGGGCATGCAGGAGGCAGCCACATATTGATGTTTCTGTCCCTCTATTTCTCCCTCCCTTTCCTTCTCTCTAAAAATAAATAAGATCTCAAAAAACAAAACATATCAGTGGGAATTTAAAGCACAGGAAGAGAAAGGACAAGTGGCCCAAAGGGTCAGTTATTGAAAGCAACCAAGACCTCTGCAACAAAGGAGGCTCAGTGAGGGAAGGAGGTCTGGTTCTTTACCTGGCTCTGTGGCTGGCACTGTGTTTATCAGAGACGGCCATCTTTGACATGGATTGGATCAAAGTGTTAAGGCGGGTACTCGGATTACAAGACCAGAGAAACCCCCACTGTCAGGGCTCACACTAGAACTACTGAAGCCGTAAGTCCAGTCCTTTTGTACATTGTCAGGTCTGGCCTTTCTACCCAACCCCACCCCACCCCACAGGGATGTTCGGACTTAGAAAGGACAGGCAGACGCTTCTCATTTCCTCTGCACTTCGAGAGCCTCTCAGGGCCTCTGGGTCCCAGGTCAGCCCCACTGACCCAGCCCCCTACAATGGCGGTGATGTGTGGATAAGATTGCTTCAGGGCCCTTGCCCTCTGACCCTGGAGTCAGGCGGGCCTTGATTTTTTCCCTTGTTGCTCCTTGGCTGTGGCCCAGCTCATGCAGACCTCAGTTTCCCTATGCAGGAGCATGGCTGGGAAAGGCTCCCAGGAAGGATCCTGTCCCCGCACCCGCCAAGAGCTGTGCACGGCCGCACCAGACCCGACCCTGCTGCTGTGTCTCCTCCACAGGTCGAGTTTGCCGTCAGCCGGGTGCAGATGAATTTTCTGCACCTGCTTAGCTCTGAGGTGACACAGCATATCACCATCCACTGCCTTAACATGACCGTGTGGCAGGAGGGCACCGGGCAGACCCCGGCCAAGCAGGCTGTTCGCTTTCGGGCCTGGAACGGGCAGATCTTTGAAGCTGGGGGTCAGTTCAGGCCAGAAGTGTCAATGGATGGCTGCAAGGTAACCCCTCACAGGCCCCTCATGCACGCACAAGGGGAAAAATGTGTTTTTATTATAAAATGGCCTATAACAGTTTTATGCTCTAATCTGTTAGTATGATGCATATAATTTTTACATTTATGTAATAATTACACAGCTTTATAAAATTGCTTTTATTCACTCCTCCCTCTGGGACCCTGCTGAGGGAAGAGCTGGGCTGGTAAAAATTTTACAGGCTGGTAGATAAATAGTACTTATTTGCAAGGCTGCTTATCAGAAGATGTGCTTCTACTTTCTGCCCCCACCCTGGCCAGGCTAATTTCTTCTCCTAACATTTTTGCTTATTTTCAAATGCCTAAAACAGAGTGGGTTGTTGGGAAAGAGAGACATAGAAAGTTAAAAAAAAAAAACAAAAAACAGTTTCACAAGATTAAACAAAACTGGTAATACACAACGTTAGTGAGGATGTGGGGAAACCAACCTGCTCACACAAAGCTCTTTCGAAAACTGTCTCCAAAGCCTTAGAACTGTACCTGTCCTTTGATCCAGCAAATCTACGTCAGGAATTTGTTCTATAAAAATAATTAAGGATGTGCACTAAAGTTTAGTACAACGATAGTCATCACAGCATTACTCATAAGAATAAAAATAGTAGAAGCAATTGAAGTGGACACATCCGGTGGCTGTGATGGTGAAATGCTGTCACTGGATGGGGATGGGCCTGGCGCAGGTCATGCAGGAGAGGTTTCACAACATGAGTCCAGGTGATTTTGTAAGTGGGTTTATTACAGCTGGGGACAGTGAAACAAAGGAAGGGCTTAGGACAGAAAAAGCAACAGGAGAGAGCCTAGGCAGGGCTGCTTTGGCTCATTGAGAAACAAAAGCCACTGTAAAAGCAGTGAGCCAGGGCAGGGCTGCTGTTAGCTCCCTGGAAAGTCAGAGAGAAAGGGGGCTTGGAGACAGGTGCAGGGGGTAAGCCCGGGATGAGTCACTGCTGCCCGCTGCTCCCCTGGTTGCAAGTCTTGCAGGCACCCTTAGGGTTTGGGAGAAAGAGCAGAAATAACATGCTCTAGGGAGAGCGTGCCATGGGCCCTTTGTCTTGGGGCTTTTTATTTTTCTTGAGCAGGGGAGGGTCTTAACAGAGTATTCATTAGCTCTTCAGGTGTATCCTTAGATATGCTGATTCATCAAAATGTGTGTATAGAGGGGTCAGGTTTGTTTTCTGGTTATTTTTATTTTATTTTAAATTTTTTATTGTTTACACTATTACAGATGTCCCCAATTTTCTCCGCCTTTTACTTATTCATGGGTTAATCTCTTCCAGTCCCTCCCACCCCCCTTCATCTGAGATCTGTCCGTCTATTCCATGCCTCTGGTTTTATTTTGTTTGTCAGTTCATTTTGTTTATTAAATTCCACATATGAGTGAGATTAAATAATAGGAATAAATTTAACCAAGGAGGTATTTTTTAAAGAACTTCATTGAAGAGGGACTGGGATCAAGGCCTGCCTGTGTCGGGATGGCCTGGAATGTATAAGCCATTTTCTCCTAAGTGTCCTTGGTTAGGGAAGATAAAACCATGTGGTTCATTAGCTAGCTGAAAATTGCTCAAATTGTTTGGTCTTGCTTAGTTCTTTTGTCTCGGTTTCCCTTATTTACTTGCCAAGGAATTTCCCTAGCTTCTTACTCTCCTGCCCCATTGGAAACTGTGAGAACAGATGCCAGGGACATGCACATAATATATGACGAGGACCAGGATGGATCAACGTGGCCCCTTTTCTTCTACTTTCAGATCCAGGATGGCCGCTGGCACCAGACGCTCTTTACCTTCCGGACCCAGGACCCCCAGCAGCTGCCCATTGTCAGCGTGGACAATCTCCCGCCTGCCTCATCAGGGAAGAAGTACCGCCTGGAAGTTGGACCTGCGTGCTTCCTCTGACCTCTGACCTCCTGACTCCTCTAGGTCTTGCGGGGGAGGGAAGAAGAGGAAGAGGAGGCAAAAGGAGGATGCTGAGAAGCAGCTGGGCCCAGCAGAGGCAGCTTGCCTGCCCGAGGATCCTAGGGCAGGCCTCAGATGTTGTCTGCCCCGTAGAAGCGGCGGGAAGGTGGCAGGGAACGGGGTGACCCCAGCACAGCTCCAAAGACCAACCCAAGAGCCGGCCAGAGCAAGCTGGGCCTGCATCCCACCTGAGCCCCGTAACCTGTCTCCCTGCCCTGTGGCCACCCCCTTCCCTCCCCAGCTTCCTGCCCAAGCAAGAGCCCCACGGCCCAGCCAGCTTGAGGGAAGGGGGCAGCTGGTCCCTGCCAGGGAGCTTTGATGTGCAATATTAGAGAGGAGACATGAAAAAAGGAGAAAAGGAAAGAAAGAACTATATATATTTTTTATTTAAACAAACACAAAGAAGGTGCGTTACTATTTTTTTCACCTGGGAAAGAGGTGAGAGGGTGAGGGAAGAGCAGCCGGGGGCTGGGAGCAAAGGAAGCCGAGGGAGAGGGGCCCTCGGGCGGGAGCGCCCACGTTTGCTACCTCCCACTGTGAAATCGCTGGTGCTCACAATTGTCTTAGTGTATGTGATTTTTTTTAAGGAAAAAAAAGAATACCCTATTTAAGATTCTGAAGGTGCTACCATTTTTGCCGCAGACTTTGAAGAAATATTTTGATGTGGTTTCTCCTCCACGGTTTCCTCTCTCCTCCAAATGACAAAGTTTGGAGAATTTAAAATTTTCCTAGCATCACCCTTGTGCTGATCAGGTAATCTGCTAAGAAGGCGGGGGAGGAGGGGGAGGAAAAAGTGAAAAAAAAAAAAAAAAGCAAAGCGGAAAAAAAAAAAAAAAAAAAGCCTGCCAGAAACAGAAGTAGTAAGATTTACCTTTTAACTTATGGACTTCGAAATGTTTGTCCTCTTAAGGCAGGGGAGGCCTGAGCATGAAGGATTTTGACTTGGCCCTTCACGGTCCTGGAGGGGAGTTAGGCTTGTCTTGGAGGGTACGATCTAGATTGAGAGTCCTGGGAGAAGCCTTGATCTTGAAGAAACCAGATACAAGAGCAGCAATGGGTCAGGGCTGACCTTGGAGGTGGAATATAAATATGGAACCATCTCATGAAGCCACATGCCATCCACTAAGGTCCTTCCTTCCAGGAGCTTGTCCTTTCAAGACACAGTCCTCACTCTTGCTATTTTATTGTCATTAAATTCTATAACAACACAGCGTCATTAGCTCTGAGTGTAAATGTGGGCTGAGGAGAAAGAGTAATTATGGGAACCTTGAAGGTCAGCATGATAGGGATAGTCAGTATCACCTGAATTATCCTATATCAGTGAACCACCAGTCAGCACCTACGCTGGATTTTGAGGTCATCTTAACGAAGGAATTATTTTTATAGAAGGGGAACTTTTATGTGAAAGTCTGTCTTTTCTTTCCCTGAAGTTGTGTCTCTTTGGGAATTGGATTTTATTTTCATTATTTAATACCTCACTGGCCCACCCTCCCGACCAAACACATCCTGTGTCCCTGGCCCTCCGGCCCCAGCCTAGGTGCTCCCCGTTGGAAGGGCATTTCCGCAGCAGCGCAGACCTCTGCGCAGCGCTCGGTTTCCCCACGCTGCCCGTCCCCACCTGGCCTCTGTCTCGTGCTTGGGGTTTCTTGCAGTCCTTGTTTATGTCTCTGTCCACATGTCAGTGTTTGAAAACCCCAGTGGGTTCTGTCTCTCCTTTTCCCTTCTGGATTTTAAATAAATATTTAAAACTGAGGCAATGGAATGACAGACCTGTGGCCTTGCGCTTCTTTGGAAGGCCCAGAGGGAGGTACCCGGTAGGGCTGGAGGGTGGGGGGCTGGTGCTTAGGGGCTGCCTTGCTTCTGTTGCTCCCCCCATGGGGAGGGAGGTCGGGGAGCAAGAGATCCAGCACCTCAGTTGGGATACGTGGAGCTAAAAATGGGAGTCTTGGTTTCTTACTGCTGCCCTAACGGTAACCCCAACCTGGTAGCTTAAAACAACAGAAACACATTCTCTCCCAGTTCTACAAGCTAGAAGTTTGAAATTAAAGAATTGGCAGGGCTACCATCCCTCTGTCGTCTCTGGGGGAGGTTCCTTACCTGTCCAGCATCCAGGGGCCCCAGGCATTCCTTGGCTTGCAGGTCAGCACCTCAATTCCCGACCTGCAGTTACATGACAGTCTCCCTGTGTGTCTCTGTCATCACAGCTTTTTATAAGGACAACAGTCCTTTTGGATGAGGGCTCAGTCTAATAACCGCTTTTTAACTTGATTACTCCTGCAAAGATCCTATTTCCAAGTGAGGCCACATTCACAGGCAATGCAGTTAGGACTTCAACATGTCTTTGGGAGACACAGTTCACCCCGTAACATAGCAACCCCCCAACCTTTTTGGCACCAGGGACCAGTTTCATGGAAGACAATTTTTCCACGGATCGGGGGCTGGGGAGTGGTTTTGGGATGATTTCCAGAAGCGGATTTAACAGCAGATGCACCAGGCACGCGCCCTGGGCCCCGACTTCTGAAGGGCCCCCCAAGTTTACAACTTGTATATAATTAAAATTGCACATATGAAACCAAACTTGGTGTCATTAGAAAAAAGTGTAAAGTTGGGGTTTTGCGGGGCCCTTCAGAAGTCGGGGCCCAGGGCGCGTGCCGTTAAATCCACCTCTGATTAAATACATTACATTGGTTGTGCACTTTATTCCTATTATTATTACTTTGTGGTATATAATGAAATAATGATACAACTCACCATAATGTAGAATCCATGGGAGCTCTGAGCTTGTTTTCCTGCAACTAGATGGTCCCATCCAGGGGTTATGGGAGACACTGACGCCCGAAGTGTGTTGCTTACGTCCAGTCTACTCCGTAATCTCATTTTGGTCGCTGTCACTGCAGAAAACCCTGCTTCACGAAGACAGGACGTTGGAAATGGAAGCAGGCATTTTAGTGCTTCTGTGGCAATCTCAGGATATTCCGCCTTGACTTTAATCCAGAACATATGGAGACTTGAAGTTGTCACAAACACACTTTTAATGCCGTCACTTGCAGTTGATCCTCTTCTAGCAAGGACAAAGTCGATTCAGCTGGCTTATTCACAAATGGGTCACGGATCCATTCCTTCCAAGTTTGGGGGTCTTGTGGTTGGGAAGTACTGCTCAAACTGTTGAAAGCTGGTCATGCACCAGCTGGGAGAAAGAAGGCCCTGCCTCAGTCTCTTTCCAAATCCCTGCTAATGTTTGAAACATATCAAAAATCCCACTGGTCACTCGTTGCCCCCTTAATTCCAGTTTGGCTTTCAATGCAGCCGCTTTATCTGCTGACTTGAACACGGTTGTTGTTCTCCCCTGAAGTGACAGATGGAGTTCATTGAGCAGGTTGAATATGTCACACAAGTAAGCAAGTTTTGCGAACCCTTCTGTATCACTGAAATGTGCTGCCAGTGGTGACTGTTTTTCTAAAAGAAATCTCTGGAGTGGCTCTCGTAACTCAAACTCTGGCCAGTACCTACCCTTAGAAAGCCATCTCACTTCTGTGTGTAAGAGAAGAGGTGTGTGCCCTGCGTCCATCTCCTCAGAGCTGCATGAACAGACGTGAGTTAAGGGCATACACTTTGATGTAGTTGATTATTTTAATCACATTCTGCAAAATGTTAGGTGCAGGTGACATTTTTCATCTAGCCTGCATTTCTCTATGGATGACATAGTGCGTAGACTCACATTCAGAAGCGACCTCTTTGACCCAAGTAGTGATACCATAAAGCCATCCAGTCATGGCAGCCGCTCCGTCTGTGCATATACCGACACAAAATGACCGATTCAGTTTTCCTGATATGTAATCATTCAAAGACGTGAATAGTTCTGCAGCTGGGGTGTTGGTTGGCAACAAAAGTGCACGTAACATGTCTTAATGCTCATCCTCCTGAAAAATATATCGCACAGAAACAAGCATTGTTGCCTTGTGTTCAACATCAGTAGACTCCTCAACCTGGATTGCATATCACAGAGTCTCATTAATCCTCTCTAACAATTGTGCCTCAATATCTTCTGCTATTTCATCAGTTTGTCTAGTTATGGTGCTAGCTGAAAGAGGGACACATGCCACCTTTTGAAAGTTCATGACAAATGTCCTTAGCAGCAGGCAGGATCAACCCTTCACCAATAGTAAAGGGCTCCTTAGCTTTAACAATATGCTTAGCCACTAAGAATGATGCTCTCAGTACAGACACATTTGACGAAGTGGCGGCCTTCGGTAAGTGCTTCTGTTCTTCGTGGTCACATTTTTCTTTTGAAAAACTCCACAAAGGCTTGTCTTTTGATGCAGGGCGCTTGGTCTCCACGTGGTGAAGCAGCTTTGAAGGTTTCATGGCTTCGTTGCATAGCTGGTTGACACATATTACACAAAGCAGGCTTGGAGATTGTGAATCACCTGTTGCAACGAACCCATAATTTAAGGAGGGCTCTTGGTGTTTTCTTTGAAATGCAGCTTTCTTTTTGTTGTCAGTCATAAGAGGTTTCTGTTGTCTCATCATTGGGTCTTTCCCCCTTTTTAAAGAAGCTTTCCAGCAACATCCATTTTTTACCCATTTTGGCGAAGGTGAGCATGTGGACTTACCAAAACTGTGACTGAGACAAGTACACAGTGCTGGAAAGAGGCACAGACAAGTGGTAAACGAAATAAGTGTCGGATTCTGACTTCAAGCCTGCCACCAGATCCAGCTGTACAATTGAAGTGCCTTAACTTGCTTGCCCCTGTAAAGCCTGCCATTCACTGATAGGGCTTTGCTAGGAGTCCACAGGCAGTTGATTTATTATGGTCTCTGTGCAGTCAAACCCCCGTGCTAATGATAATCTGTACTGGCAGCCGCTCCCCAGCGCTAGCATCCCCGCCTCGGTTCCACCTCAGAGCAGCAGGCAGAGCTCAGGTGGTAGGTAAGTGATGAGGACAGACTGTACAGAGGAAGCTTCACTTGCTTACTGCTCAGCTCCTGCTGTGTGGCCCGGTTCCTAACAGGCCACAGATTACTACCCCTCCGTGGCCCAGGGGCTGGGGACCCCTGCTGTAACATACAGGGAGGGGATATATTGAGTTTAACACGAGCAATTCCTTTTCTTATTTCTAGTGTGGTAAAGTTACACATAACGTAAAACTCACCATTAATGATATTTAGTACATTCACAATGTTGTACAACCGTCACCACTACTTAGTTCCAGAACATTTTTATCACCCCAAAAAGAAACTCCATACCCCTAAAGCAGTCACTCCCCATTCTCCCTTGACCAATGCCCTGGAAAACCACTAATCTGTCTATGGTCTTGCCCACATAAACATTTCATATAAATGGAATCATACAATATATGACCTTTGGAGCTTGACTTCTTTCATTTAGCATGAATGAGTACTTCATTCCGTTTTACAGTTCAATAATATTCCATTGTATGGATAGACCACATATTGTTCATTCATTCACCCATTGATGGACATTGGGCTGTTTCCATGTTTTGACAATTGTGCATAATGCTTCACTATGAGCAGTTCTTATCTGTGAGGTTCTTGGGAGAGGCCACAACACCTGCCTTAGAAGAGGTGAGCGGGAATCTGGGAGACAGAGTTAGCCAGATTTAGCAAATAAAAATATAGGATACCCAGATAGGTTTAAATTTCAGGTAAACAATAAGTACATTTTTAGCATAAGTATGTCCCCTTTAATATTTGGTACCTACTATACCTGCTGGGCCTGGACACCGGATCTCCTGACCCTTGGTTCAGAGTTCTGTTCCTGAGCCTGTTTCTCCTTCTCAGGGACCTGGGATGAATCAGAACTTTTCTGCCCTTTTCTAGGAGAAAGAACAAATCACAACCAGTTGAGTTCATATCTGGGATTTTATGCTTATTTTATTTTTTTATTTTTAAGTATATTTTATTATGTCGTTACAGTAGTCCCACTTTTTTCCCCTTTGCACTTCTCTGTCCAGTACCCCCCTCCCCTCAGCAATCTCACCCCCCTTAGTTCAGGTCCATGAGTCATGCATATAAGTTCTTTGGCTTCACCCTTTCCTATGTTATTCTCAACTTACCCCTATTTTTTCCCAACCAATTACGCTTCTTAACCCCTACACCATTTCCCCATTTCTCCCCTTTCCCCCTCCCAGCTGATAACTCTCCAAATGATCCCCATACCTATGATTCTGTTCCTATTCTGGTTTGCTTAGTTGGATTTTTTTATTTTTTAGATTTAGCTGTTGATAGTTGTGAGTTTGCTGTCATTTTAGTGTTCATAGTTTTAATCTTTTTCTTAAACAAGTCCCTTTAACATCTCAGATAACAGTGTTTTGGATCTGATGAACTCCTTCTGTTTTACTTTGCCCTGGAAACATTTTCTCTGCCCTTCTATTCTGAATGGCAGCTTCACTGGATAGAGTAATCTTGGTTGTAGGTCCTTGTTTTTCATCACTTCGAATACTTCTTGCCAGTCCCTTCTTGCCTGCAAAGTTTCTTTTGAGAAATCAGCTGAAAGTCTTATAGGCACCCCTTTGTAGGCAACTCTCTGCTTTTCTCTTGCTGCTTTTAAGATTCTCTATCTTTCACCTTTGGCATTTTAATTATGTTGTGTCTTGCTGTGTTCTTCTTTGAGTCTAGCTTGTTTGGGACTCTCTGTGCTTCCTGGACTTGTATGTCTATTTCCTTCGCCAAATTTGGGAAGTTTTCCTTCATTATTTTTTCACATAAGTTTTCAATTTCTTGCTCTTCCTCTTCTCCTTCTGGCATTCCTATGATTCAGGTGTTGGCATGTTTAAAGTTGTCCCAGAGGTTCCTAAGCCTCTCCTCATTTTTTTCTATTCTTGTTTACTCATTCTGTACTGGCTGTTTTTTTCTTCCTCATGTTCCAAATCATTGATTTGAATCCTAGTTTCCTTCCCTTCACCATTGGTTTTGTGTGGATTTTCCTTTGTTTCATTTAGCACAGCCTTCACTTCTTCCCTTATGCATTTGCCATACTCAAGCATGTCTGTCAGCCTGTGAACATCCTTATCACCAGTGTTTTGAATTCTGCTTCTGTTAGATTGGCTATCTCCTCATCACTTAGTTCTCCCATTGGAACCTTGATCCATTCCCCCTTTTGGGCAATACTTCTCTGTCTCCTCATCTTGACAGGCTCCTGTGTTTGTTTGCCTCTGTGTCTTAGGTAGAGCTGTCACACCCATTACATTGTAAGGGGTGAAGCCTTAGATATTCATCAGTACAGGTGACCCATTTCACCACATTGTGGTACCGTATGTGGGGAAGGGGTCTGAGAGGGAACAATGCTGCTTGTTCAGCACTTGCCCCTTTTCCAGGCACTTCTCCCACTTTCATATGGGACTGGAGCCTCTCTAGCTGTTTCCCTGACCATTTTTCCCAGAATGGGTGGGTCTGCAGACATTCTAGAACCATGGGGGCCCTTTAAACAAGTGGACTTTGCACAGTCAGAAGCAATGAGGCTTGATTTTCCTTGGGGCTAGGACTGCAAGCTGTGTGGTCTGGTCAGGATCTGGGAACACTCCCCAGGTGTTCCTCCCCTCTTTTTAAATGTGTGACTGCGCTTTCTACTAGCCTGCTGCTGCCGCCACTACACCACATCCTCTCTGCCCCTCCTACCTGTCTGGATGAGTATTTCTTCTTTATATCTTTGTTTGTTGGACTTCCATGCAGTTTGATTTTCTGGAACTTCTGGTTGTCTCTAGTTTTGTGGTAGTTGTATTCCTTCTTAGTTGTGGAGGGAGACCCTGCGTGTCTGTCTAAGCCTCCATCTTGGCCAGAAGTCCTGGGATTTTACATTTTAAAATAGCTGTAAGTTTCCAGGTCCTCTTACCCTCCCCATCTCTGGCACCTACCCCAGGCACTGAGCACTGGCAGCAGCTGCCATCTGTGGCTCCAAGAGTCCCACCCATGAAGCCCAGGAATCGTGGTCTAGAAGTGTTCCGAACAGCAAGTTGGGGTCCCGCTGCCCACCGCCACCCTCTAGGCAAAATTCCAGAGGCAAAGGTTTGGTGAAAAAGGAAAAGAGTCTTTATTCAAAAGCAGTCACTTAAGTCTATCAAGTCACAGCTTTAATCACTTAAGCCTATCAATTAAGGCTAAACTCTAATACCTGGGTTCTCCTGTCTTTTCCCCTGTTAGCTTCTATAGGGTTAGTTTACAAACTAAAAACAATATAATATGCAAAAACTACACAATTCCGGAAGAATGGCAGGCTTCTGCCTCAGAGCCTGTTCCCTCCAGAACACTCAAAGAATAAGCCTGCACCCTCTGCCAGGCCAGCCCGATCTTAAGCTGTGCCCGGAGTTCCTTCCTGCCCAAAACACCGTCCATTGGGAAATGCAGACAGCTGCAGCACAATCATCCGGGCATCCTCAAGGAAAAAGAGCATGAGAGCCAGAGCCTGAGCCTGAACCAGCTCAGGAGCCAGAAAAGCACCTGAGCCAAAGAGCCAGCCCTCTTTTTGTTTCCATTGGCTGTGGAGGCACTCAGCTTCTCAGTCAATCCCGTCCTAGACTACCTTCCATTGCTGGGCAAACTCCCCCTATAGCCCCTCCTACTTCTCCCCAGTGATCTTAATCAGATCTCTCTGTATCAGAAGGGCTTGGAGACTCCCATGTCTCAGACACACCCTCCTGAACCTGAGGAAGTGCCTGAAATCACCTGGTGAAGTCAAGGCAATGCTGCTATTCAAACTCAAGACTGTCAATGGGGCTGTTATGTGCATTCTTAGATTAATGGTTCTCAGGTTGGCAGAACCAGCAGCACCTGGGAGCTGGTTATAAATGCATATCCTCAGCACCTTCCCAAACCTAAATAATCACAAACCCTGAAGGTGGGGCCAGCCATCTGAAAGCCTCCCTAGAGATTCGGGTGCCTGCTCAAGTCCCAAACATCACAGCCCTGCCTTCATTCCTAAATCAAGAAACAAATTGGAAAGGAGATAAGAATGCTCTTTCCAAATAAATAAATTTGACTGACAACTAATCAGAAATAAAATGGAATGGCCCATTTCCTATGGCCTGTCACCCTCAAGGAGTTTGCCAAGATGTTCATCACACTTCTCATTTTGCAGAGGGAATGTTCAGTCCGTTTAATGTCTGTTTTTCCCATAGAGAGCTCTACGAGGTCAGAGTATGTACCTTGTTCTCTGCTGCAGCCACAGAGGACAGCAGGTTGAAGGCACTCAGACTAGTTAAATGACTGCTCCTGTCTTGTTTCCTCCACGCCCATTCATCCAGCAGCACCGTCCCTGTGTTGAGCTGCGTGTGGGCCCTGGATCAGGCCGTGAGTCTGAGGGGCTCTGAATCTGGTGGAGGTGGATAGAGGGGTTGGAACTTGTGTGATTAAGGGTTAGAAGGCCAGGTGTGTGGGAGCAGAGGGAGCAAAAGCGGGGCACGGTTGATGCAACCTCAACGGGGGGAGGATAGTCAGGAGGTGACACAATTGATCAGGGTCTCCAGGGAAACACCAGTTCTGTGTGTGTGTGTGTGTGTGTATGTAAGAAATTTAGTATAAGGAACTGGGTCACGTGAGTATGATTGTTGCAAGTCTCAAGGTCTGCTGAGTTGGCAGGCTTGAGACCCAGAGCACACCATGTTTCAGTTCATGTCTGAAGGCAAAAAACGGCTGACATTTAACTTAAGCAGTTTAATTAAATATCTGGGTAGATATTGTGGGGCGAGGGAACACACTTGACAAAGCCTGGTAGTAAACGTATCATTGCATATTTGAGGACCAGGAAGTAGTTCAAACAGGCCTACAGGGTATAGGAAGGCCTGGGGTACTGGGCTGGAAATAGTACAAGCCACAGTCTTGCACAGGAGAGCAGAGTTTGGGTTAGCTGAGCTGGGTTTGGGTTGCAAAGGGGCCCTGGAGCGGAGCTGTCCAGGAGGCAGCTGGCTGTGCTGAGAGGACAGGAAAGAGGTCTGAGCCACTGCCAGAGCTCTAAACCTGCAGTAGCATCTGTGTGGCTCTGAAGACCTGGGAGGGCAAAAGAGAGCCCAGAAGAAAGGGCCAGAGAGAAAAGAGGGGAGGGACTGTGTTAAAACTGTGACACGCCACTCTCAGCTGACCCGAACCCCAGGAGGGCCTCCCACGACCTAGCCACTGAGTGCCAGCTCATTCCCAGCAGGGGCAGGGAGGAGGTTGTGGGGAACAGAGGGCAGCTCTTCCTGGGTGGGCAACACCTGCAATTTCCAAACGCCCATTGCACAATCTAGTGTCCGGAAAGAGTCAGGGTGGACTTCCCAGGCCCAGTCAACTCCAAGGGAAAGCGCAGGCCAGGCTATGTTTGCTCTGTCCACAATGAATGAAGCCCCAGCCACAGGCAGTCACATCCCACAAGGCCCAACAGCCTTTGCTGGGAAAGCAAAGGAGGCGCAGGCTGCAAGGGAAGAGCCTGGCAGGCGACTCCAGTGCCAGCTTACTGACTGAACATGGCCTTGGGCAGGTCGTTCCCTATCTCCGAGCCTCAGTTCCTCCCACTCCACAATGGGGATAATATGCCCTTCCCTGCTTGCCGATCACAGACAGGACTTTTGTTTCACAATAGTAGGGTGAATTGTGTAACATGAAGTGATAGTCCACTGCTTTCTGACCTGTGAAATCCACAGTGTCATATGGTTCAACCCAATGACAGCACCATTCAAAATAACAGCAGGTACGTTTCTTGCACACTGACTGTGAGCCTGGAGCTGTGCCCGTTTGATAGGCTCGGGGCCCATGCATAACCCTCTGGGACCCTGGCTCTTCAGATGAGAGAGCTGAAGTCCGAAGAGGTTACCTGAGTTTCCCAAAACCACAAAACAGAATTTGAACTTAGGCAAATCTCCTTTTCAGGTATTTCCTCAATCAAACACCAAGTTCCTTATTAGGACTGTTTGCCCTGCCAATGTATTCTTCGTGGCTGCTCAGGCGGGAGGCCACAAACTAGTCATGGGCTCCGGGTTCAGCCCCGGCCTGATGAAGAAGGATGGATAAAGTACCTTTCTCAGCAAAGGAATCCTCGAAAATGGGTGCATTTTCCTGACAATCTAAACCTCACCTTTTCAAAGTGTCATCTTACCTCGCTGAGCCATCTCTTTCCTCACCCATCTAATGGGGAAAAAAATCCCATTTTCTTGCTCCTATTATAGATGTATTTTTGCATTCTGATATCTTTAGAAGTGAGATGCAAATACTGAAGTAGTTATGGAATGCAGGAATCTGTCTTTCTTTCTTTTCCATCCCAGCTTGTCATTAAACTGATGGCGATAATTATTATAAATAGGCAGGCTCTTAGAAGCAAATTTGTTTCATTTAACAAGCATTTTACAAATGCGAACTGATTTAATCCTCCTAAAAATCCAGTAAAGTAGGTACTATTGTTATCCCCATTTTACAGGTAGGAACATTGAGGCACAGAGAAGTTCAATAACTTACCCAAGGTCACACAGCTAGCGAGTGACATAGCCAGGAGAACACTTCACCGCCATCCTACACGGCTGGCTTTTCTCTTTCTTTCACACCATCCTACTCTTGACATTGTGCCAGGGCCAGGTGAAGGGGCAGACTAGGTAGGGCTGCCCAGAACCTCAGTCCATAGAGTTACTAAAGCATCCTTGAAATTATAGAAGATGGAGAAAGTGTACTGCGTCAGGGTGAGTGCTGGGGAGCCTCTTGGGAGGAAAGTGAGGCCCCCAAGAGGTAGCCTGACAAGTGAGGATGGTGAGGACCACTCAGTCCTTCCGAGGAGAGGCATTTCGTTTACTCACTGTTAAGGGAAAAACCTTCTTTCTCTCTCCTCATGATGCTCTGGCCGCCAAATGTGTGGGTGTTTTCCCACACCAAGCAATTCAACTCTCCAGATATCAGGTGGGTGCTCTACAATTCAATGCAGTTCTGACCCAAACTGGAGTTGAAATCAGATCCCACAGGTTAGAAAGGGCTCAGTCTCAGAAGATTGTCTCCACTCAAAGCCAATCACAAATGCAGGTTGTCACCTGTGCTTTTCATCAACCCCGTCTTTGAGTTTGGCAATTTGCAAGAACAGCTAACAGAACTCAGGAAAAATAGTTTACTTACTAGATAACCAGTTTATTATAAAAGGTTATAACACAGGAACAGTCAGATAGAGGAGACGCATAGAGCAAGCCTCCACATATGCCCCAACCTGGAAGCTCTCTGATCCCTGTCCGTTAGCATTTATATGAAAGCTTCCATCTGTAGGCAGGACTGACTAGATGATTGGCCATTCATTAGAGATCAAGTCAATCTCCAGCCCCAGATCCCTCCCCAGAGGTCAGGGGTGGGGCTGAAAGTTCAACCCTCTAATAACTGGTTGGTTCCCCTAGTAACCAGCCCCCATCCTGAGGCTATCTAGGAGCCCCCAAACACCTGTCATGTCGTTAGCATACAGAAAGACACTTATCAAGGTGAAGATTTAAAGGGTTTTAAAAGCCTGCCTGGAAATGGAGGTAGAGACCGTATCTTTATTTCTTATTATATCACCCTTACTGCCTGTGGTTTTGCTTCAAGAGGCACATAGGTCAGGCCAGAGCTGAATTACTCTGGACAAAAGAAAGACCCAACCCCGCTCTTGGCTTGGGTCTCCACTTCACCTTTAGACAATTATAGTTATCTAGGGTGATAGCTCCCTTCCTGGAGCAGGTCCTCAATCTTAAATTCTTGTAGGCAATGAGGGGGGAGGTCAAAAGTCTCGCCCTGCCTTCTGGGCCTTGATTGTTTTCAGCTCAAAATCATCTCCTGAAGAGCACATTTTGGGGAGGCTCATTCAGAACCCCTACAGAACATACAGCATATGCTTTGCCAAGTCCGGCTTTTTTTTCTTTTTTTTTGAATCAGTGTAATGTTTATGAGATTCATTCATATTGTTACATGTATCAGCAGTTCCTTTCTTTGAATTGCTAAGTAATATGCCATTGTGTGAAAAGGCAAGGATTTGTTTTTCCATCTTTCTACTGACAGACATTTGAATGGCTTCTAGTTTAGTGTCATTTTAAATAACACTAGTCTTACACATGACACATGCTTTTCTTTCTCTGGAACGGTATGGCAATTTTAGCAAACAATTCGGTCACTTCCTGATACCTATCATCAGAGGAAAAAAATCACAACATAAAATGCTATGCACAATTATATCTCATTGAAGCTGGAAAAAATAAATGCAGTAGGTATAAAGAGAGGACATGATTTAGTAAATTATAATCTAGGAAGTGAATGAAAGGGTACTTATGCTTTCAAATTACAACTATCAATTACAGTGAAATAGGAAAAATTATTCAAAATATATAAAATGAAGAAGAATATGAAATTGTAAGCATGCCATAATACTTTGTGTACGTGTTATTTGTAAGGATAAAGCTTTGGTCCATGGTACTTCCTGAGCGCTGTGCTGGGCACTGATGCAGGCTGGGGAACATACTGGTGAGAGAGGCAAGCTCCCTGTGTACATGGCAGGGGTGAGGACAGCACAGAAACCATTTCCTGTTTTCCATGTTGGAGATGAGTCAGGTAATACGTTTACTGAAAACAGACTTTTGTTGTTGCTGTTGTTGTTTTCTGTTTTTAAAGATTTTATTTATTTTTAGAGAGGGGAAGGGAGGGAGAAAAAGAAGGAAAGAAACATCGATGTGCAAGAAAAACATCAGTTGAGCCAACTAGGGACCTGGCCCGCAACCCAAGTGTGTGCCTTGACCGGGAATCAAATTGGCGACCGTTCAGTTTTCAGGACGGCGTTCAACTAACTCATTGAGCCACACCAGTCATGGCCATAGTCTTTTATTTGGATTATATTTTTTCAAAGTTACAAATTCATATCTTTTATTTTTTATTTTTTTCCATTTTTTTGTTGCTCTGTGACAGTTGTCCCATCTTTCCCCCATTACTCTCCCCTGCCCTGCCCCCCTCCCGCCTCCCCCACAGTCAATCCCCACCCCATTGTCCATGTCCATGGGTCATTTACATTAGTTCCTTGACTAGACCCTTCCCCTTCTTTCCCTCCTTCTCCCCCTCCTCGCTGGTCACTGTCAGTCTGTTCCTTGTTTCCATGTCTCTGGTCTTATTTTGCTCATTTGTTTGTTTTGTTTATTAGGTTCCTGTATTAGGTGAGATCATATGGTATTTGTCTTTCGCCACCTATTTCACTAAGCATAATACTCTCCAGTTCCATCCCTGTTGTCCCAAAAGGCAAGAGTTCCTTCTTTCGTTCTGCTGCATAGTATTCCATTGTGTAAATGTACCACGGTTTTTGATCCACTCAACTACAGATGGGCACTTAGGCTGTTTCCAGCCCTTGGCTGTTGTAAATAGTGCTGCTATTGTTACCAAGTGAAAGGGGGTTCTTTCCCGTGGTGCCTTGGTGTAAAACCCAACTAGTGTTGAGGAAAACAGGTCTTTATTTACAACATTCCAACCTGGGGAGGACAGTGAGCACTTCAGCTCAGAGCCCTGTTCTCCCACGGGACCCAGCACTTACTTTGCTCCCCAAAAACCTAGAAGCCAAAAACATGCCCATAAGTTCCCCAGCCCTTATCTGTCAGCTGTCTCCTTCAGGATCTGGGGTACGATGTCATCAGCCTCCATATGACAGTCCAGGAAGACATGTGCCGTGTTGCACTGGATCACGCATGGTTCTCTCCTCTGCTCTTTCCCTTCCAAGCTGGGTGGTTCTCCTTCCTTCTAAAATCTCATGGTGCTCTCTTTGCAAATGGCTGCCGCCTTATTTTTAAATCCTTGACCAAGGCCTGGGACACAGTGGGCAGGGTAAGGAGTTCTGATCATTCACAGAACCTTGCACAGGCCCTGTATGCTCTTCCCTCACTGTTCTATGGTCAAAACCCCTCCCATCTCCTTGGGGCCTGGGAAGAACCAAATCATTTGCATAACTCAGACACTAGCCACCAGCCATAGATATGCAAAGGCATTTTGAAACCTGTCCCCTTCCCCCATCCCCTAACCTCAGGCTCTGAGGACTTTTGGGGACCCCACTCTGTAATACTATGAACATAGGGGTGCATAGGTTCTTCTGAATTAGTGTTTCAGGATTCTTTGGGTATAATCCTAGCAGTGGAATTGCTGGATCAAAAGGGAGTTTTATTTTTAGTTTTTTTAGAAAATTCCATACTGTTTTCCACAGTGGCTGCACCGGTCTGCATTCCCACCAACAGTGCACTAGGGTTCTCTTTTCTCCACATCCTCGCCAGCACTTGTTTGTTGATTTATTAATGATGGCCATTCTGACAGGTGTGAGGTGGTATCTCATTGTGGTTTTAATTTGCATCTCCATGATGGCTAGTGATGTTGAGCATTCTTCCATATGCCTGTGGGACCTCTGAAAACAGATTTTGCCTTAATGCCTCCCTCTTTTGGAATTGTCCCTGCCTCCAGGACTGGGTTGGGGCCCTTTTGGACTTTTGTTCTTTCACCTTGTTACCACACTCAATTGGAACTGAATCCATATTAGCCCTACCCACATCCCTATACCCCTCCCCCACCCAGGGCTAGCCTGAGAACACTCTAAATTGCCTTCAGCATTTGATTTATATGGGTACCTCAGATAAAGAGAGGAAGAGGGAGAGGGAGAGACATCCATGTGAGAGAGAAAGATGGTTAGGTTGCCTCTCTCACTTGCCCCAACTGGGGACCCAGCCTGCAACCCAGGCATGTGCCCTGACCAGGAATCCAACTGGTGACCTTTTGCTGCGGGATGATGCCCAACCCACTGAACTAAGCTGGCCAGGCCAACCACCTTGGCCTTGAACAGCCAGGAGGGAACATACAGTGTATGGCATTTCCCAAGAGCTTCCTGATTATGTCACAGGGAGTCCCCAGGGCTCCACCCATAGCTCACTATAAAGGTCCCTGCACTCTCAGCCAGCAGTGCCACCTGACGCTTGGAGTATCCTTGTCTCAGCATGGCACTGCCTTGGGCCCTCGCAGTCTTGAGCCTCCTTCCTCTTCTGGATGCCCAGAGCCCCACGTGTACCAATTACACGGTGCCTATCACCAATGCCACCCTGGACCAGGTGGGTGCCTGGGCCCCTGAACACCGTGGGCAGCTGTCTCCCTCTCTGGGCTTCCCTTTCCACTGCTGGCTTGTGGTCAGCCTCCTCTCCTGATTCTGCCCTTTTCTCTCCTGGGTCCTGGGGTGAAAAATCTGGCCAGCCCCCAGACGCATTCCTCTGCTTCCAAACTTGGAAGCCTCATTGCAAAGTTCCTCAGAGGGGGCGTCAGAGGAGGGGGTGATGCCTGATTCTTTGAGTGGGCTCCTGCATGCCCACTCCTTTCTGGAGCCCTCAGTCTCCCGATTTGCAAAATGGAGAGATCTGCCCTAATCTCCTCCCAGCCTACATCGCCTGCTCCTGGTTTCTCCCCAGATCTCTGGCAAGTGGTATTATATCGCTTCGGCTTACCGTTACCCTGAGTATAAGGAGTCGGCTAGCAAAATCAAGGCAGCTTTCTTTTACTTTGCCCCCAACCACACGGAGGACAAGATCCAGCTCAGAGAGTACACAACCATGTAAGAGCCACACATGCCAACCGAGCCCCAGGCCCAGCCCCAGCTTCTGCTCCTAGCTGCCCAGAGACCTGGAGCAAGCCCTTCCCTCCTCCTGGCCTCAGCCTTCTCTCATCCATGGAATGGGTGCAGGGGTCTAATTCTAATTGCCACTTGCCCCTTGCCCCTCAATGACTGAGACTGTCTACTTCTCCTTGACTCTCTTACTGTTTGTCTCCCCTCTTCTGTCTGGCTTTAGTGGGGACCAGTGCATCTATAACTTCACTTATGTGATGTTCTATCGGGAAAATGGGACCTTGTATAAATACGGTGAGTTCTCAGGGGAAGGGCTGCTGTGTGGAATGGGGAGATGGTGGGTGGAGCAGCCTAAGGGAGGAAACCCGGGGCCTTTGGGCAAAGAGAACCTGGGAGAGGCCCACTCCTTACATCTCCATGGGCCCAGTGCCTGCACACTGAAATAATCAGGAATAACTGCCAACATTTCTGTGGTCTTTCTATGTGCTGGGCACTGTTTGAGGTGTTTTAAGTGAATGAACCCACTTAATACTCATAAGCAGCCCTGGGGGGACATTACAGTGATCAGATGAGGAAATGGAGAAACAAGTGTCGATTAGTTTCTCTGAGGCTGCGCAGCTTGCAATGAGCACTAGGATTCAAGCCCCAGGGCCGCTCCACGGCTGCCTCCCTTCCAACCACTCGTACCCTCTGGGAGCTAACAGCTGCCTGTTTGTTGGACAGGCAGTGACTTCACCCCTGTCTCCACCATCACTGTAGTGAGGGTACGTAGTAAGGACACACAAATGCCGATGGAATTGAACCAGCACCACCCAGGGGTCCCGAGGCTCTGCTCTGAACCTCATTTTCCTCATCTGTAAAATGGGCAGAAAAGCCCTGACAGCCGCAGTTCACACGAGGCTCCTCTGGTTCCACATATGTAGGTGTTCAGTGCAGGGTCTGGTGCATGGTTGGAGCAAGGGACACTTGGCCCAGGTAAACCCCTGGCACTCACAGATCCACTCTGTGGTCCTGGGCACACTCGGGTTTCCTCGCCTGTGAGGAGGGAAACATCGTCTCACGCAGAGGCTTCCTCTTCCAGAGAACGGCACAAAGCACTCTGTCTCCCTGATGCTCCCCAAGAACAGCAGGACCTTCATGCTTGCTGCTTTCCCAGAAGACCCACAGAACATTGGGATATCCTTCTATAGTAAGCATTCCCCAAACTCCCACCCAAGCTTCCTCCGGGACCCCCAGCTGTCCCTGGCCTGTCACCAGGCCCCCCAACATCCTCACCAGTCCCCTTGTACTCTCCTGCAGCTGACAAGCCGGAGGCGACCCCAGAGCAAATGGAACAGTTCTATGAGGACCTCAAGTGCAGAGGCATGAACAAGTCGGAAGTCGTGTACACCAATGATAAAAATGTGAGTGCAGGGAGGACTGGCGGGTGCTCATCTGAGGCACCTGGGCTCATCTTGGGCAGCCCCAGAGGCCCAGAGAGGGAGAGCTGCCAGCCAGGGCTGCACAGTGAGAGCGGAGATTCTGCTTTTAAGGGTCCACCTCACTTCAGGGACAGCTGAGCTTCAGAGGCCCAGGGGGTGGGGGGTGGATGAGAGCCCAGGAGGGATCTCACTGGGAAATCAGGGAGGATGCAAGGAGCCAGTGGGGAGCATTGGGAAGGCCAACAGGAGGGGAACCGAATGGCCAAGGTGTGGTGGTGGGGACTCGGGAAAGCGACACATGGGGAATTATCAGTCACAACTGCCTGCCACATCCCGGCTTCTCAACTGCGCGATGTGGGGGCAGACATTGTGGTTCCCAGTGTCATCTGAACTGCAGACAGCACGTCTGGGACCATGGCCCCAATTCTTGCTTTAACTGACAATGACCTGAGTAACACTGTCAGTACTTTCGTTTAAACCTGTATTAAGCGGAAGGCTTTACCTGGTCGTTTTACATGACCATATTTGAAATCAGAGCTGATGAGCTGTTTACACTGTTTTGGGAATATGTGGCATACTTTCATGATTATTCAAACAAAAGTGTCCCCCTCTGCTTGCCACCCGAAATCATCTCCTGTGACCACCAGTGGCACAGATTGTCCCCTTGCTCCTGAGAACCCCAGATAAGGGCTTATGAACATAGGCACTGGAGCCAGTTCCCTGGCGTATAGCCTGCCACCCCCATCTACTGTCTGGTGGACCTCAAACAGGCCACAGGGCCACCAGGAGCCTGTCACATCATCTGCAAAATGGTGGTGAGAAATCCTGATCAACATAAGGGCTTAACAGATCATAAGTGCTCCATAAATTCCAGTTCTTAAGGGTTCAAGCCCCCATTCTAGAGGTGAATAAACAGGCTCAGAGAGGGAAATGACTTGGCCAAGGTCACCCAGCTTAAATTGGCAGAGACCAGGCTGAAGCCATGGTTGTTCTGGTGCCACAGTCCAGAGTGGGTCCCCCTCGTCCCCCCAGGAGCCCCCTGCCTTCCTCCATGTTTTCTTTGCCCACTGCCCTGTAGGATCTGTGTAAGCCGCTGGAGAAAAAACACGATGAGGAAAGGAAAAAGGAAAACGAGAGGACCTAGAAAGACAGCACTGGATTAGGACCTCAGGGATTTGGGAGTCTGTCCTGAGCCGCCCACCTACCCTTCATATCTCAGTTCTTTCCCTCAATGGCGTCAATAAAGTATTTGGAATAGACAGGTTGTCATCTGCGCTAATTCATTCATTCATTCACCCCCTCATTCATTCATGTTGAGACCTGCCCTGAGTTGAGACCTGGGTGACCACTGGACAAGAGCCTGCCTGCCCCTGGTTGGAAAAGCCTCGGCTGTAGATGCCAGCACACATGCCAGGATGGACCATGATATGTTGCGTGGGACACCAGCACGAGAAGGTTCCTTCTGCAGTGGGGACATCGGGGAGGGTGTCCTGGGAGCGGCATCTGAACCAACCTAGGAAGATCAGGAGCTTGAGAACACCTGCTGTTCTTGCTTTGAGCTGAGGATCGGAGAGGGTACATTTGAGGGACATCAAAGCAGAGGACCCAGAGGAGGAGCTCAGGAGGATGGGGGCAGTGAGGACACGGGCATATAGTGCCAGGCATGAAGGATCTTACTGCAGACAGCACCTGGCATCTGGGGAGGTGCTTTGGGAGGCACCAGACTGGAGGCAGGAAGACTGGCCTTAAGGCTGCTACACCCTGGCAAGAGGTGGGGACCTGGGCCAGCGTGTAGAGAGAATAGGGGGGCCCAAGGGGCCTAGATCAGAGGGGCTGAGTGTTTCCATGAAGTGTCCTCATGGCAGCCTCTTGGCACCCAACACCCATAAGGAGGATACGACACCTAGGAGCAAGGTTGGCCCTCAGCAACCAGCTATCTTACAAATGTGTTTTGAATCCCAGAGATGGGCCTGTTGGTGGAAGGCCCACGTAGTGGCATAAAGAGAACCGAGCCCTTGAGGCCAGGGGTCAAGCAGGAAAAACCCGGCAGTCTCCCCTTCTACCCCACCCAACTGGTTTTAGAAACCACGAGTCAGTGAGACACACCAGGGACACAGGCAATTTGGGGAATGTTTTCAGGTTTTGTTTTTTTGTTGTTTTTGTTTTGGCTTTTTCTATTTTTTAAGATCAATATTCATTCTTCTTCATTTCCCTTCATAACGAAAATAGAATTTTTGAATGCCTCAAATATACAAATATCACTGATGCACACACATTCTAGAAAAGCTGAGGTACGTGCTGCTATGGGGTGGGGGAGCAGGAGACGGCCTGTCCGTGGGGCCACAGCCACAGGCCAAATTCCACAGGGATCTTCAGGATGGTGGGGGTCTGGAGATGAGGTACTGAGAGGGGCCATGATGGATGGCTTCCTGGGCGTCTCCATCCCAGCAGGCCCACAGGAAAGGCTGACCCAGCCACAGAGAAACTGGGAGTGAGGTATCCTGGGGGCCGGCATCTAAGATACCCCAATGACCCCAAAGTGTCCCACCATCAGCCCCCAGTGGAAAGGTCCCCAGCCACATCTTTCCAGAGATGCCTAGTCCTAAGTGGCTGGTCACAGGCATGTAGACAGGTTTGTGCCAGAGACCCTAGCCCCATCCCTTCTTATCTGACTCCCTAAGGAGGATCCAAGGCCAGGAAAATTCCTGGCTTAAAAACTACCTGTCCATCCATATATAAAATACATATTATTATCTGGAGGTGGACAAGTGCAGGAGACTCCCAGAGACTGCACCTGGACAGAAGGTGGCCTTGGTCCCAGCACCTCCTACGGGGGCCGGTGCCCTGGGAAGTCACTTCCCTTGATGACCAGGGTCGTCTGTATTGAACACACCGAGACTGAGCAGGCAGGGCTTGTGCTGGAGGGAGAACTCCTCATGAGGGGTCTACAAGGCCTCGGGGGGAGACAGCAATGGGCTGGCTACCTGCCCACGTCTCCGCTGTTTGTTCCTGAGCCCTGAATGCCGTCAGAAGAGGCAGGAGCCCCGCAGGTTCTGGGCCTGACGCAGGTCGGCCGATAGGGAGCGGCTCATGTGCTTGGCGGTGGAGCGGACGCTCTCGGCCGCCTGGACGGCTCGGCTCAGGGCCTTGTTGAGCTCCTCCAGGTCCTCCAGATCCAGCTGGATGGAGCGCCGGTGTCCGCCAGTTGGCCGAGAGGAGGCTGTGGGGGGCCACTCAGCGGCTGGTCTGGCTGAGGGGGCTGAGGTAGGTCCTCCTGGAGGCACATAGAACCTGAGGAGACAGGTAAGTGTATTGTTAACCCTGAAGAGGGCTGGGTGCAGCCAAGGAGTCCTGGGTCTGAGCCCCAGCTAGGCCCCTCGCCCCTATTCTGTGGGTCTCAGTTTCTTCACTTCTGTAATGAGAATAATAAACACCTACTTTGAGGATAAAGGAGTGCCTGACCCAGAACAGGCGCTCAAAAATGTTTGGTTCAATCTACCCATTCATTTCACAAATATTTCTTGACCACATGCACGTGCCGGCCCGTGTGCCAGGCCCTGGGGTTACAGTGGTGAGTGAACAACACAGACCCTGTCGCCTTCTTGGAGCTTCAAATCTGAGAGCCAGATCTGGCAGCGACCAGGATCACCCCAGGCTCTGTAGCAAACCCCATTGTTTGGAGAGGTAATACAGGGGAGTCCCAGTGCCAGTGCAGAACGCTGGAGAAACATGAGCATGACCATTAGGATTCTGCAGCAGGGGGAGGGGCTGGCTTTACTCATCCAGGACAGCAGCTGGAACGGTGTCCTCCCCAACCTGGTTCGGCAGGAGTGTGGGGTGTCTGACAAGCCATGAGGTGAAGTGCGATTTCTCCAAGAAGCGACCGCCTTCAGCTAAGGCCACTGAATTTAGCATTCAAAGAAACCAGCCTGGGGCAACAGGAAGAAACTATGTTGTGGAAATAAGTGTGTGGGAGAGAGAGGGATAAAGAAGCATTTTGAGAGACTTCCGGCCAAGATGGAGGCGTAGGTAGACACACTGTCTCCCTTCACAACTAAGAAGGAATACAACTACCTCAAAACTACAAAAGACAACCAGAAGCTCCAGAAAACCATACTGAAGGGAAGTTCAACAAGGAAGTAAAAAAGAAACACTCATCCAAACAGGTAGGAGGGGCAGAGCCAGGGTGGGGAGGACGCAGGGTGGTGACACGGGCAGCAGCGATGGCACCAGCGATGGCACCAGCAGTGGTGGCAGCGCAGTGATGAGGGCCAGGTGGTGGAAAGCACAGTCACACATGATAAAAGTCCAGAAAGCAACCTGGGAAACTATCCCAGCCCCAGACCAGACCACACAGCTCACAGCTCAAGCGCTGGAGGTGGGGGAATAAAGCCTCATTGCTTCTGACCATGAAAACCAGTGGGAGTTGGGGCAGAGGAAGAAACTGCCGCTCTCTCAGGTCTCTCTGCAGAGTCCCTTTGTTTAGAGGAAAAGGGGCGAATGCTAAGCAAGCAGCATTGTTCCCTCTCAGACCCCTCCCCTACCCCACAGCACCACAACGTGGTGAAACAGGTCGCCCTGCACTCAAGAATACCTAAGGCTCCACCCCTTACAACATAACAGGTGCTACAGCTCTACCTAAGACACGGGGGCAAACACAGGAGGCTGTCAAGTTGAGGAGGCAGAGAAGTATGGCCCAAAGAAGGGAGCAGGTCAAGGCTCCAGAGGGAGAACTGACAAGGAGAGAGCCAGCCTAACAGATGCACAGTTCAAAGTACTGGTGATAAAGATGCTCACAACCTGACAGACAAGATTAAGTACAACATGGAAGAAGTGAAGGCTATGCTAAGTGAAATGAAGGAAAATCCACATGAAACCAGTGGTGAAAGGAAGGAAACCAGGGTTCAGATCAATAACTTGGAACATAAGGAAGAAATAGGCAGTCAACCAGTACAGAATGAGGAAACAAGAAAGAAATGAGGAGAAGCTTAGGAACCTCTGGGACAACTTTAAACTTGCCAACAACTGAATCACTGGGGTGCCAGAAGGAGAAGAGGAAGAGCAAGAAATTAAAAACTTACGTGAAAAAATAATGAAGGAAAATTTCCCTAATTTGGTGAAGGAAATAGACATATAAGTCCAGGAAGCACAGAGAGTTCCAAACAAGCTAGACTCAAAGAGGACCACACCAAGACGCATCATATTAAAATGCCAAAGGTGAAAGATAAAGAGAATTTTAAAAGCAGCAAGAAAAAAGCAGAGTTGCCTACAAAGCAGTTCCCATAAGACTGTCAGCTGATTTCTCAAAAGAAACTTTGCAGGCAAGAAGGGGCTGGCTAGAAGTATTCAAAGTGATGAAAAGCAAGAGTACTCTATCCAGCAGAGCTATCATTTAGAATGGAAGGGCAGATGAAGTGCTTCCCAGACAAGGTAAAGCTAAAGGAGTTCATCATCACCAAGCAATTATTATATGAAACATTAAATGGACTTATTTAGGAAAAGGATTAAAACTATGAATGTTCAAACGACAACAAACTTACAATTATCAACAATAGAATCTAGAAAATAAAAACAGAAACAAACTAAGCAAACAACCAGAATAGGAACAGAAATACTGTATAGGTATGGGGATCATGTGTAGGGTTGTCAGCTGGGAAGGGGAAGGGGGAGAACAGGGAAAATGGTGCAGGGATTAAGAAGCATAATTGGTAGGCTCAAAATAGACAGAGGATGATAAGAATAGTACAGGAAAGGGTGAAGCCAAAGAACTTATAAGCACAACCCATGAACATGAACTAAGGGGGGGTGGGATTGCTGGAGGGTAGAGTGGTAACAGTGGAGGGGAGCAAAGGAAAAAGAAATTAGGACAACTGTAACAGCATAATCAATAAAATATACTTAAAAAACACACAAAAAATGAAATTAAAGAAAAAAAAGCAGCATTTCACCTAAATAAAGCAGGAAGGAGTTTAGGGGGACTTGGCCTGAGTCATTTGCTGGCACACTGTCCACTCTAGTCTTATTCCTGATCCTCCGCTTTCTAACTTGCATTATTGCACAGTGAACAAAGAAGGGTTTTGCTGGGATCTGAATAGACGTCTCACTAATGATACACAGATGGCCAACAAGCACCTGAAAAGATGCTCGACATCATTAGCCATCAGGGAGATGCAAATTGCAACCACATGAGATGCCGCTTCGTCTAGTTCACATCCGTGGGGACGGCTAAAGTCAAAAGGACAGTAAGGAGTGTTGGCGAGGATGTGGAGAGACTGGAACTCGCCCTTTGGAAACAGTCTGGCTGCCCTCCAGACAGTAACACAGAGTGCCCTGCCAGGGCCGGGATCCTCATCCTCGGAACCATGTGCCGGGCTCTGTGGTAGGCGCTTGGCCAGCACCATCTCATTTATTTGGTCCGTTCCATTGCTTATTTCACCAACGAGCAAAGTGAAGCTCAGGGAAGCGAGGTGATGCAGGAGGCTGCCGAAATCTTGGTCATTCCGCTTGTCCAGCCACGAAACCCTGGCCAGGCCCCTCCACCTTTTAAAGGATTTATTTCCTCACTTTGTACCACCTCCCACAGTAGATCCAACAGGAAAATTCAGGTGAAAACCTCTGTAAACTGCCTGGACGTTAAGTGCAGGGTCAGAGAGCTAGAAAGGGCCAGGGCTGAAGTCACATTCAGAGCTAATTAGCACCTAGGAGATGCTGATAGGTATCACCTGAACCTAATGAACAATAACCAATTGTGCTCTTTCCGGACTATCTGATGTAATTACTGGGCTCCCACACACCCCAGCCTTCTGATAATTTGATGACCAGTTTGGCTGAGAGTTACCCAAAACTTCCCCTAGGGCAGAAGCTACAAAAGCAAAACCCAACCAACCTTCCAGGCGAGAAAGCCTCTGGTGGTGCGGGGACTATAAAGCAGCCGACCACCAGGTGGCAGCGCAGGCCCGTGCAGCTTTCTAAAGGCTGCTCAGGCCTCAGTCTCTGAGCATGCCCAGTCCCGCAGCTGGAGGAATTTTAGGGCATCATCAATCAGCCCGGGTTAGCAGCATTAGAAGCACTGGGGTTACTGGCCACCCTGTGTAGTATGAACTGTCCATACTTGAGTTAATTTAATCCTCGTCACAATCCTTTTCACAGAGGAACACAGTAACCTGGCCAGGATTGCGTTGCTACTGCTGGCCAGGTCTGTGGGGCACTAAAGTCCAGGGCCTTTCCACTCGCACATGGCCCATCCAAGCCTGGGGACAGCAGCCTGATGAGTTCCGTCCACAGGTCTGAGCCTGCAAGGATACGGGACGGCCACAGAAATAGAGACCCCATGGCTACAGAGGGCGCTCTGAGCTGATCCGAGGCCACCAAATTCCAGGTGAAACCTTTCCTGCCTACTGAGGCAGAGCAGACAGGCATCTCCACCACCTCTGCTGGAGACCTGAGCATGTAGTGCGGTACACATAGCGCATTTGGGGTCTGCAGAGGGGCTCCATAAGGGTCCGACTCGTTCTGCACACTGTACACGGGAGAGCAAACACGGGAGTTCACGATGCCAGGGTTATTGGCTGCCTGAGACAGGTCAGAATGCTCACTACTAAGCACTTCAGACAAAGAGGCTGGGAGGGGTTGGAACAGAAGGCTCTTACACAGTGGCTGATGGGTAAGGCATGACGGGGACCGAGGAGATGTAGGCAAAAGCAGGAGGGGCTGGAACTGAAGGCGCAGTGGCCAGATACCACAGTCCAGGGGGCGGCCGAGGCGGTGACCCCGTCTGTTTGCTCCTCTGCTTGGGGCTGGATGTTGAAGGTGCATTTCTCCTTGTGGTGGACTTTTCTGCCCCTGTCATGGAAGGACACCAGAGACAGTCTGACCACCTGGGAAGATCAGGCAGAGAACAGAGGGTCCACCCAAGCCCGGTCCTGGTAGAGCTGCACACTGGGCTGGCCATGCTGGGAGTGCCCAGATTTGGGAAGCCATGCCTCTGCCCAGCGTGCTCTGGTCCCGACTGGCAGGAGCAGCCACCCTGCTAACCCAACCAGGGGAGCTGAGGGAAGAGACTGAGCATCTGTCCCTACCAGAGGTGGCTGAGTCTAGGCCATCCCCCTCGGAGGAGGACGCAGCTCCACCACACAGGGGACATCGCAGCGCATCACTGGGAGATGGTCCTAGTGTGTCCCTGGTGGAAGCACCTGGAGGATCAGAAAGACGTGAGGAGAGGATTATATCTGAAACATCAGGCCTGGAGTCTCCCAAGCAGACCTCCTGAAGCACTCCCCCTGGGTGACAACAATACTGATGGCAACCATGACAGTGAGAGTCCACATTTCATGAGCCAGGTCCCCTGCTCA
Source organism: Furipterus horrens (assembly GCF_987537825.1). Classification (NCBI taxonomy): domain Eukaryota; kingdom Metazoa; phylum Chordata; class Mammalia; order Chiroptera; family Furipteridae; genus Furipterus; species Furipterus horrens. The sequence goes on from NW_028327174.1 coordinate 188,008,947, forward strand.
GGGCCTTCCTGCATTACCTTATCAAATCCCACAAGCCACTGGCTGGCTACTACCATCACTCCCCCACGTCACGGATGAGAAGCTGAGGCCCCAAGAGGCTGAATAATTTGCCAAGGTCTCGAGGCTGGGAAGAGGTGGCCCTCTCTCTGATCCCAAGCCCAGCTCTCCTGACTGAAGCCTTGTGCCTGTGGTCCTTCCTCCACAGTGAGACAGGCCTGTTCTCCATGTGGGGGTCTCCCACAATGATCCCGGGTACCCCAGGGGTCAGGGGAGGCCTAAACTTGCCCGGTTAGCAGGACAGTAGGCAGCCTCGTTCTCTCCCACCCAAATCCTCTGGGTAAGTTCCAGGGCCAGTCCACTTGGCCTTCAGGCCTCAGCTTAGCCATTGCTCCCTCTGGGAGAGCCCCACACACACCAGGCTGAGTTACATGCTCCCCAGCCCACTCTGTGCTCCCCTGTCCCAGCTCTGACCACTCCACTGCATCACTGTCTGCTTATCTGAGTTTCATGGGGAAAGGGCTCAGGGCCCAGTATGAGAAGGTGGTGAATGAATGAATGAAGGAAGGAAGGAAGGAAGGAATGGAAAGGACTATTGGAATTCCAGCAAAGGCAAAGGTACATACTGAAGTGCCAGGGCTCTGAAGTCACGAAGACCTGGGTTCAAATTCTGGCTCAACCATTTGTGAGCTGTATGCCCTTGGGTGAGTTATTGGACCTCTTTGAGACTAGCTTCCTCACTCATAAAATGGGCATCACAATAAAAGCAGAAAAATCTATTTCCTAGAATTGCGTGGGTTAATGTTTGTAAAACCCTTAGCATGATGCCCTGTATACAGCAGGGGCTTAATAAATGAGTTTCATCAGTACCTTCATCATTGGTTGAAAGGGCTCCAGAGCCCATCTTCAACCCTTTCATTATGGATGTGGAGCCTGAGACTCAGAGAAGTTAAGGAACTTGCCTAAGGTCACACAGCAAGTCAGTGGCAGAACTGGGACTAGAAACAGCTGTCTCTATTCTCAGGCCTCTGCTCTGCCCACTACTCTTCCCTGTTGGGTTTGACAGAAAGGATGAAGAACGGAGGGAGGATGGAGGGGAGAGAAGGTGTAATCTTTGCTGCCAGCCCCTCTGCTGCCCGGCACCCTCCTAGAAGGACCCTGTGGGAACTTCTTGAATTGTGTCCATGGTTTCTGCATGCCAAGGAGGGTGGCTTTAGGCAGCAGCACCTGGGGTAACAGGTGTGAGGTCAGGACACCTTGGGAGGCCTGAGAATCCCAGAAAAGTCTAGTTCCCTTGTCTGTGCCTTTGGCCTGCCTCCAAGCTCAGGGCAGGCCCACGTCTGGCCCGACCGTTCTCTACCTGGAGAGAAGACACTACAGCTTCGCTGCCCTGGCTGTTTCCATCCCTTACCTGTGTCCTGGGTCCTAACAGGCTGGCAGTGGGGACAGGAGACTCTGCTACTGCCTCTCGGGACAATCTTGGGGGTCAGAACATGGTACTCCTGGCCTGGGGACAAACACAGAACATGCCGTGTCAGCTCTCTACATGGCTGCAGAACTCTGGGGGATTTAGTATCATGACCTTTCACCTCTCCCTCCAAATGGTTTTAATAGTCACGCTCTCCTTTTTCTATTGTGCGCTCACACACACGATATATGTACATAAATGTGTACATATAAATATATGTGTGTATGTACATATACACATGTACATAAAGATACATGAATCTTCCTGTTTATGGTAAGCTCTCTCAGACTCCGATTTCATCTCGGATCCTATTTAGGTACAATCTGCTTGGTTCTTCACCTACAGAGGCAATCACCCAATCCAGGCCGTTAGGATTTGAAAGCAAGCCAGGAAGACATCATAACCAGGGACAAAGAGCATTGCCACTTGGCCCAGACCCGACTGGCCGGCTGGGAGGGGGATGGCTTGTGCATGGGCGCCATGCAGCTCAGGGAGCAGGTGTATCTAATTCCAGAGCCACCCCACAGTAATAACAGCTCGTGAACGGTTGTGGGGAGAACTGAATGGGGCCGCACCCATGAGGGGGCTGCCCTGCGCCTGGCAGATATAAAGTGCTCAGTGTTATTAGAAAGTTGGTCAGACTCTCCGAGCCTCACCCTGTTTCCTGCTTGTGCTTCCCTGAGTCTTCAATAACGTCTTCTGCATGTTGCCTGATTACTGACCATTTTTCTCTCTGCCATGTGGGGTTCCCATTTCATACTGTGTGTGGGGCCCTGGGTGCCCTGGCCTGACTGTGGCTTTCACGTCTAACTCCTTGGCCTCGCTCCACCCCACTGGGGCAGGGGAAGTGTCTCTTGTTTCCTGCCTTGTCCCCAGTGCTCGGCCGTGGGGATCTGGGCTTAACCACTCTCCTCCCCAGTGAGGTGTGGGTGAGAGCCATGTCTATAATTTACTGACTATAATACTTTACACACTTCCTGTAAGTGCTGATTTGTTATTGTCTCCTCCTCTAGAGCGTCAGATTCATGGAAGCAGGAGTCCCATCCATATGTGTTTTGATGTTAAGCACTTCAAAATCCTACTAAGGGTCATCTCCAGCTTTACTAGGTTCATCGGAACTGAATGTCGGCCAGGAGTAAAGGACTCAGTGGCTGCCCTGCAGCCCAGGTTCTGCAAACAGCAGGTCCCTCATAAACCTCGCTATGACCGACCAGCTGCATGGGCTTCCCCAGAACCAGGCACGGACCCTGGCAAAGGGGAGGAATCAGAAACTATTTGCTGGACAAATGAACAGAAGCACAGAGATTCACAGAGGCCATGCTCCCTGAAGTTTCCGTATCATAGAACTCAGAGAAATGATAACATTCGAATGGCTAAATGGAAAGGGCTTCTCATGACAGAGGAGACCGCCCTAGGGATGGTGCCCACCCCGGCTCTCCCTTCTGACCCACCTGTATATTGGCCCCTGAAGGTGACCCTGTCTGGCTGTCCGGTACTGTGTATTCCTCTCGTTTTGTCCCGAGCTGCCTGTGGGCTGTCCCTGGTGGTCCTGTCCTTCTCAGAGGACAGCTGGGGGGAGGTGGGCTCACATTGGGAACCTAGGGTGGAAAGAGAGGGGCATCAGAGCGGCGGGCAGGTGGGCGGGTCATGCAGGTTAGGGAGTACAGGTATCTAATCCCAGATCCACCCCTTAGTAAAAAAGCCCACACATCCGGACCCCCACTTTTGTGCTCAGCACTGCTCTAGACACCTTGCGTGCACTGTGCCCTGCACCCCACAGCGATCCCAGGAGGCAGATGCTATCTTTCCTGCACTGTTAATCATCCTTTTAACCGCATGGGACAGGTAAACCACCTGGCCCCTGATTCCAGAGCTGTATTACTTTAGGCAAGTCCCCTGCACTTCTGGGCCAGGGTGTCCTTATATCTGCAGAACATGGATGACATGACCCCTTTTGCAGTGAAGATTAAGTGAGGTGATACATGTATATCTTACAGATGCAGTAGCTATTATTGGAAGTGCACGGTGCTCTGGGGCACCACATTGCTGAAAACAGATACACAAAAGCCTTCAAGTTTTTCCTAAGCCTGTTTCTGCAGTCCCTCACCACTGAACCAACATGCTCAGACTGTGGCCTCCAGAGATCAGTTTTGGCCGCTGGTCACTTACTCAAGGACAGCCGGGGCACCCCCCGAGGCACAGAGGAGGACCGGACTCGCCGCCTTCCTGTGGGGACAGCTTGCTCCGTACCTCCGGGCTCACTGGACAATCTCTCTGTGGATTTACTAGCAAAAGAGTGAGAGCAGATGTCACTGGATGAGGTTTTATGCAGCCTTAATTTTCATTTTTTAAAATATGTTTACTGACTTGAGGGGCGGAGGCAGAGAAACATCGATGTGAGAGAAACACATTTATTGGTTGCCTCCCATATGCGCCCTGACCAGGGACTGCACCCCAAACCTGGGTATGTGCTGTACATGCCCTAACTGGGGGTAGAACACACAACCTCGGCAACTGCCCTGACTGGGTATCAAACCCCCAACCTTTTGATGTACAGAATGACGCTCCAACCAACTGAGCCATACCAGCCAGGGCAGGTTTTATTGCAGCCTTTAAAGATGATTAGTGAGGAGGCCGACCCAGAGAAATAGTTAGAATGGGAGGAGGGAGAGCAAGGAAGTCCAGACTGAAGACCCTGGAGTCAGAATCATAGAAAATGGCCCTGGGGCTCTTTGACCCTCAGATTGCCCATCTGTCTAATGGGGATCATGAGAGCAACGACTTCAGAGGGCTGTTGGATCAGGGAGACAATGTCCCTAAAAGCCTTCACCTAGTGCCCTCCCAGACCCATTCAAAGTTAGCTGATTTTATGTCAGCCTCATGAAGGAAGAGCTGAGCCAGTGGGTGAGTGGGTGCGAGTCCTGGAAATATTCTAGCTCTGCAGTTGGGTGGTGAGTTCAGGGGTATTCACATTATTAACACATGTTTGTTATATTTTTATGTCCAAATGTAACCCAGTAAAAAAAATGAGAGTGAATGAATGATGAAGTGAATGAGTGAGGGAGGGAGGGGTGTGGCTGCAAGGAGCCAGAGGCCGGCCACGTCTGCCTTCTGTGGCTGCCACCAGGGCACAAGGGTGGGAGCCCTGGGGTCACCCACCTGCCATAGTGAGAGCCCCAGGCAGTCAGGGAATCTGCTGGTCGGGCCCGGGCCCGGGCAGGATGGTCGAAGGTGGGCGCTGGTGGTGCAGGGCTGTCCTGGGGTGGCTGGTGCAGGCTGTCCTCCAGCCGGAGCTGCAGCCGGGACACCTCCTCTTGCAGCTCGCGGATGGCCTGGCTGGGGTGGGGCGAAGATGGCGACAAAGGACAGATGCGCGTGAACAGAGCTGCAGCCACCGGGAGTGCCCCCCGATGGCGCGGCCTGTGTCCCTGCCTAGGAGGCATTGGGCCAACGCCACGGTATTTAATGCCAGACCTTCTCTGTGTGTCCGCTTTCCTTGCTACGCGTCTTGAACCTCTCTGGGCCCGCGTCCCTGCACGTTCAGTGAACGAAGTATAACTTTCTCTGAGGCTCACGCGTCTTAACACGCGGGGCCTCTGAGCTGCTGTTCTGAAGCCCCAGTGACCAATTCTCAAGGCAGAGACAAGGATACAGAACACAGAGGGTGTGGGCTAAAGTTTCCCTTTAAAATCTGAAATCTGCCCTGCCCTGGCCCCTGGGCGGCCGTCCTTTTTTTACCTCTGTCTATAGAAATCTTAACTATCTTTCCAGGCCAGGCCCCTTCCCACCCCGAAAGCCCTTCCCTGCTGGGTTCCACCTAATGCCCCCTATGCTGCTCAAGCCCCTCTCCCCAGAAGATGCTAATCTACCTGCGTCCCCAGCCAGACAATGAGCCATCAGCAGGCGAGGAGCAGGTCTCCCAGCTCATGACCCCTGAGACCCTTACACCTCCAGATGCTCTGGGAACATGACTGAACAGGACTCCAGGCTACAAGAGGCAGCAGAGCAAATGGGTGCTGGAATCCCTGGGAACCCCAAACACAGCATAGCCTCTTATTGGAAGGCATCTCAGCGAGCTTCTAGCACCTAGGGAGTGGATGCTGTTTGCACTTCTCTCCAACCAGTCCCTGACTCTGGTCTCATTCTGAAGGGATCACTGGCTGTGGCAGACAATCCCACTCAGATATCCCACATACAACCCCCACCCTGACCCCCACAGAGAGTCAGGGTCTGGCTCGGCATGGCTGTCCTCTGAGATGGCGCAGGCTCTCCATCTGCTGTTTGGGACCGGCTTCCAGAGTGGGGGCTCCCCTCAGGGTAAGCTCTTGCCTGGTGGCCCCTGGACTCGTCAGTGAGTGTCCCCGGGCATCACCTCCGGCAATCATCAGCGCTCGGATGAGTGTGCCAGGGGCATCGGAGGCCTCTCTCTAGCGGTGTCCCAGTGCAGTGAGTGTCCAAGGGCAGCCGGTTCCCCTGGCAATCCCCAAGGAGACGTTTGTTGGGGTTTCCAAGGGAAACCGTGAGGGTGCTGGCGGCAGGAGGGCCGGAGCTCTGCCACCAGTTAACCCCTGGAGGGCAGGGCTGAGGCTGTGTGATGTGTGCAGGACCAGCACAGCTCTGGTGTCCTGTCCCAGGCCAAAGGCCACTATTTGAGGGCCTGGGACTTGGAACTCCCACTTGGGTGTCACTCTCTCTGGCTTCTTCTTTTTTTTAAATTTTTAAAATCAGGATCTTAATTTCCCTGACTTAATTCTTTAGGGACTGCGCTGGCACTTAAACTCCATCTTTCCCTGCAAACTGACTCCCCCTGCTGGGCGCCCCCATCCCTGTATCAGCATCTAACTGTCGGGCCAGCCCCAAATTGAGGTCACTCGAGATCCTTCTCCTTCCCTGAACACCCCTGAAGTTAACCCACTGCCAAGTCCTGTGGGCCCAGCGCCTACATTCGTCTTCTGAGAGGCATGCCCCGCCCCCCCTCCCCTGCCCCATCGTCTCTCTCCTGGGCCAGGCAGCCTTCTTAGCGTCTCCTGGCCTCTATTCTCAACCCTTGGCCACGCAGCTCCCCCACTTCAAATCCCCCTCACTGTCTCTGGTGAGGCTTTTTTTTTCCCCCTCACTTTATGACATTCTTATTGATTTTAGAGAGAGAGAAAAGAAGGGGGAGAGAGAGGGAGAGAAACATCAATCAGCTGCCACTTGTGCTTGTCCATGTCGGGACCAGGGATCGGATACAGTACTATTTGGTTTATGGGATGACACCCAACTAATGGAGCCACCCCGGCCAGGGCTCAGGTGAGTCTTTATGCCGAGCCACCATCCAAACCTCTAGCTATGACACTGGGGCCCTCCGAGGTCTCCCCCAGGTCTCCCCATCGAACTCTCTGCTTTTATTGCTCGACATGCGTCCTCTCGCGCTCAAGAACCTGGCTAGAATGAACATTTGACTCCTCCAAGGTGATGGCACCCTCACCTCGAGTCCCCGGCACTTGCTGTTCCCTCTGCTGGTGCTACTGTTTCATGTCTCTTCCTCTGGTCTCAGCTGAGATGCCACTTCCCCCAGGAAGCTCTCCCTGAAGCCTCTGACTGAGCGAAATGCCCCTTCTGTGTTTCAACAGTCCTTTGAGCCTCTGCCATCACTGCACTCATCACACTTAGGGTGTGACCACCTATTTCTTTGTCTCCCTTACAAGATGGGGAGCCGTATGAGGCTAAGGACAGTGTCTTGTCCACTATGGTATTCCCAAGGCCTGGCATATCGTAGGCAAATAAGCCCCTAATTCCTATGCTAATGTCAGGGAGACAGCAGAGTACACTTATTAAACGCAGCCCTGGAAGCCAAACAGCAGCAGCTAGACCTGACTTTACACACAGACAGCATGACCGACGGCCCCAGGACTGCATGGCCGCGGGGGCTGCAGACAGTTACTGCAAAGCAGGCTCCCAGTGCACCCTGGGATTCTGCAGGAGGAGGGGTTTCAGCGCCAGAAAGGTGACCCTCTAGGTCATTTCCCACCGGCTGGAGACGTGTCTTCAAAGTCTGGATCAATGGTGTCCCATAGAAACAGCCTGAAGGGCAGGCACCTGAGTCCGCCTGGCCCCAGCATCGCCACCCTGGATGGGAAGGCTGAGCATGCCCCTCCCTCCCCTGAGCACCCCTCTCGTCTCTATGATGACCAAGCATCGGACTTACTCTCGCTCTGTCCTGGTGAGGAGGGCTGGGGTGGTCTCTGTCGGCCGACGGGGCAGAGTGGCAGTTGCAGGGGCCGGGGTGGAGGGGGGGCTGACTCCCGTGCCGGGGTGGAGCTGTTCAGAAATCTGCATTCGCCCCTCCAACCGCAAGCCAGGGACAGCTAGAGATGCAGAATGAGACCAAAGTGAGTTTACGTGGAGAAGACCCTCAATGTGCGCATTTGTGTGGGTGGAAGAATGAGGAGAGGGTGGTGAAGAGGTCACAAATGAAGCTCCTGGTGAGGTCCGTGGCCCACAGACCTCAAAACCAGAGGATGTGGTTCTTGCTGGGAGTTTGGGGTGTTGTGCTAGGCCTGCTGAGCTCTTCCAACTAGAATGCCCGCCACAGGCCACTGTTCTGGCATCAGATCCAAGTCTCCAGGCCCCTCCCCCTGCAAAGAGCTCATTGTTCCTCATGTGGGTCCCCCAGACTCTGTCATGCATGTCACCACGCTGTCTTGGAATTGGCTTTGGAGCCTCTCCCTCTCTCTGAAATTAGTCACATCTTTGCCCGAGAGCATGTTTTGGGGGGAAAGCATTCATAACTTTCGCTTCCCAAAGGGAGGGGCAATCAGAGCACTAACCTGGCCTGTGCATTAAAAACACCAAGCCCTTGGAATACTACTGAGCAACAGGTAAAGAAACAAACCACAAAGACATGGAACAATCAGATAAATCTCCGGAGAGTTATGCCGAGTGAAAAAGCCAGTTCCAAAAGGTTATATGTTATATGATTTCATTTATATAAATGACATTCTAGAAATGACAAAATTATAGACGTGGAGAACAGACTAGTGGTTTCCGGAAGCTAAGGGCAGGATGGAGGCAGGAGGGCAGTGGGTGTGTCTATAACGGGGCAACGAGAGGGGCCCTGCCATGTGCTGGGATCCCATGTTGGCACCTGGTAGGCGGTTGGCACCGCACTGCGGTTTTGCCAGATGTTATCACAGCACATGAGACTTCAGCGTATTATTTCTTACAACTGCCTGTGAATCTATCATTAATTAATAAAACTTTCACTGAAGTTGAATTTAAAACATTTTAAACGATGAACCTTAAAAGGAGGCAAAGGTAATCTGGGGAGTTAGAAGTCAGAGCAGTGGTTGCCTCTGGGAGGGGCAGGAGCGTCTACAAGGGGCGTGAGCAGGTTTGGGGGCTCTGATCATGTTGAGTTTCATGGTCTATGCTCACTTTAAGAAAATTCATCAATTTATGTTCTTTCCTGTATGTTTTATTTCAATAAAGAGCTCACATGTATTTTTAAAAGTAAAAAAATAAGTTACAGATAGTTTTTATAGACATGGAATGTGTTCATGATATAATGTTTAGTGAAAGAAAGGTTATCAAACAGTAATGTATCATATGATCTTACTTCCGTTTTAAGTATATGTAAATAAATACACACACATACACATACACACACTGGCACAGAAAACCTCTGGCAGGTTCTACACCAAAATGTCAGCAGTGACAGTTTGAGCATATTTTTCCTTTTGTTCCCTTTTGCCTGCCCTAGCTGTAAATTCAAATTTTCCTACAATGGTATTTTTTTTTTTTTAAACAGAAATGATTATATTTCAATACACAAGTTCTTACAACCAAAAATAAAACAGCACAGTAAAATAACAAAAACATGGTATTTCATTTGTAATGCATGAGAAATGGTTAACGTTTTAGTCATATGAGCTCTTAAGAAACCAGTTACAAAAATACTAATAATCCAAGGAACTGGAAAAAAAGAAAATGAAATAATACAAATGGCAATTAAGAACCTACAATGGTATTTTGTATCCTAAAGGGTAATGCAAGTCTTTTGTTGGTTGGATGTTATAATCCAAGCAATCCGGCCACTGCCAGGTCCTGGCCAACCCAGGCGCATCCACTCACCCACACTGGCTGCCATCACCGGCTCCAGGTGGTGGCTGAGTGCTCTCTGCCGGAGAGGACTGTCCCGGGTGGAGGGTTGCCTCTGGGTTCGGCTCCTGGGTGTTCTTGGCTCAGTGGCTCTTCTGGGAAATGGAAGACCCCTGGTCTGGGGATGGGAGGCTGCATCCCGGGGCGGAGAAGCCATGAAGGGCTGGGCGAACGTCCCTGGGCTACTGGTGGATCACGGAGGGAGCGACATGCTGAGGTCACACAGAGACAGGCCATGGCCTCCCAGCCCCTCCACACCCTAAACCAGTGACCTCCCAACTGTAGGACTGTGCACCCTGGAAAGGAGTATTTCTGAGGATGCACCCCCATTATATATATGCATTTCTTTGTAAGCTACAGTTTCACATCTGTCCACCAACATATGCAAAATCATAAAGCCCAATCTTGTTCTTAGAAAATGTACAGAGAAATAGAATTTCTAATCCTTTCTTCCCATGCAGCCCTGGGTTGCCATATGGGCCTCCTGAAGGGTCTGCACCTGGCCTTGAAGACCATCAAAGTCTTCAGGGTGGCTCCATCACTCACCCTTCACCCAAGTCCTCTCCATCCTCTTCTCCCCTTGGTTCCAGTCACCTCTTCCCCAAGTGGCCACCCTGACTGCCTTTTGTCTTTGCCTTTTGCTCACCTCATGCCACCCTCCCAGTTTTTATTCATTCACCATTCACCAGGACATTTGCTCAACAAATATTTATTTTCTGGTCTGTCTCAAATGGGCTGAGTGATGTGGGGCCAGTCACTTTCCCTCTCTGAGCCTCAGTTCCCCTCTATTAATAAGATGTGGGCAGGGAACCATTGTTGGGGGGATGATGAGGTCTGGGAGAATACCCAACTGTCAACCCCTGTTCTGGGCTCATAAGCCACTTTGATTCCCAGGCTATCCCACATGTGTGGCACTGAGGGGACAAGGGTGGGGGTCCCTGGGGTACCTGATGTGGGATAGCCGATGCTCTGGGGTCTGGGTGAGGGGTGACACCCTGCTGGTTTCTGAGTCCACAAAGCCACTGTCAGTCTCAGGTGATGCCATCCAGGACTCCTGCAAGAGGCAGTAGTGTCCCTTTAAGTCTGAGGAATGTGCCAGAGGCAGACTGGGAAGACCTTTCCAAATTCTGGCCTGGGCCTCACATTCCAGAAGCTCACAGCCTGGACTAGGGAGGCTGGTTCAGCTCCCCACGGCCAGGCCTAAGCCCTTAGCACCCAGCACGAGCACCAGGCCAAGGACAGAGACTCCATACCCTGAGGGGACCCTGAGCGAGACCCCCTTCCCTGAGGAGTGGGAGCCAGATGTCCTGAGCTGGTGAATGGAAAGAGGAGAAGGCAGACCCATCATAGGATGGGGATGCTCGTTTCCACATGTCTTCTGGCCTGGGCCTGCAATGCCATGGTCCTATGTGACTGCAGAGATGCCCAGTCAATCAGGAAAATGAAATCCATCCAACTACCTGCACACCAGGCCTCACAAGCAAGGCACAGAGAACACAGAGTCACCCAGGTGCCTGCCCTCAGTGAGCTCATGGTCTCATGCAGATTCCTTACTGTGGGCTCGTTAGGACTACAGGTGGGTGTGTGCATGTGTGTATGTGTGAACATGCTTGTATATGTGTCCTTCTGTGGGAATAAGTCATGCTCTATAGCATAAGTCACATTCCTTAGTGATCTGGGATCTGGGTCTAAAAATCACTGCTTTAATGGAGTCAAGAACGTGCCCCCCAGCTGTGTTAAGCAGGCTCAGAGGGCTCCAAGCTCCCAGAGGAGCCACAAGAGCCACTGGCAGAGGGATGGGGGTGGGCAAAGCTAAGACAAGAGGTGGTATTGGAGATAAGCCCTGTGTGCTGGGCAGGACTGTGACTGGCAGCAATGGCAGCAGGCATTCTGAGGAGCAAAGGCCCAGAGGCAGAAAGCTCCCCGAGGCTCTAAGCCAGTGCCCCTTGCCAACACCTACCTCCAGATGGGGACCACCAGCTTGGCGCAGACACTTCTGTGGAAGGCGCTCAGAGATGCCGCTTCCCTCTAGGCTGGTCAGACTGCTCTGGTGGGACGCTGCGGGCTTGGTGCCCTGAGAGTGGGGTGGCCTACCAGGGCCCGGAGGAGCTGCCTTGGCCTTGTCCAGGCCCAGCAGGTGCCCGTCTCTGGCCATGGGTGCATGGAAGCCTGCTGGTTTCCTGGACACCATTTGCTCCACAGTCTCCCTTGCAAAGAAGGAGAGGACGTCAGACCCTGGCCTGAGCCGGGTAGCCCTGGCCTGGGGGTCGAGCAGTCTAGGACGCAAGCTCTGATCAGACACCCCTGGGTCCCCACCCTGGTTCTGCCATCTTCTGGCTGTGTGACCTTGGGCAAGGCACTTTGCCTCTCTGAACCTCACTTTTCTCAACCATAAAATGCGGTTCCAATAAAACCCACCCTGTACACCACAGGAGAAATAATGTGGAAACAAATGAGTGAAAGCATCATTTCCCAGGCTCCAGGAACTTGTGTACCATCCTCTGTATTTCAGACATTTCCATAAACTTCAGTCTACTCAGAAAGACTTTATGTCACTATTATAAATGGAAGACCAGTATTTTGTGCCACAAATAGAAACGAACATTGAAAATAAACACCAAAACAATATTATCATAGTCTTGATAGATCCTGTTGCCTGCTAAAGGCTCTGGGCCTGAGGCCTGTTCTCTTCTCTCTCTCTTTTTAAAGGAAGACCAAGAAAGACATAACAGCACTGAGACTCTCTCCTTGATGTACTTACATGGCCTGCGACTGACAAGGGGAATACTGCTATTTAATGCTGCTTCTCTCCTCCTGAAAATCACATCCCACACAACCCAAAGTCATTTCAAGTGCTATCAGTGGCATACATTCCACATTCTGGAGAGATGCTGAGCTACGGGTCAGGAAAGCCATGTCTAAATTGTGAAGTGCTGTCTTGCTCACAAAGACAATCACTACCCCTGACATTCCAGTGTTGGCATGAGACAAGTGGCGGAGGCTCACGGACATACTCGAGGGGCATGCTGTGACTTCTCCCAGCTTGCACCGGGCGTTGCCTTGAGGAAAGCCTGCTGGTCGGTGCTGTTCCTGGAGCTGGAGCTGACCCATCAACTGCCAGGGTTCTGCCCTGCTCCTCCTCCTCCTCCACCGTCATGGCTTCTGGGAGGGACTTTACACTGAGATACCTGCAGAGGACACACAGAGGGGGCATGACCCTTGCTCAGCAGGAATAGCCAAGATCTAGCCACTGGGCCAGATGCCTGGCTCCCTCCCGGTGGGCACTCACCGATCCAGGAGCCCATGAAAGTCTTGCTCCACCTGCAGCTCCTTGTGCCTGAGTGGGGCAGGGAGCCCCAGTGGCCTGTCTTCCACCTCACTGCCAGTGGGGCTCACCTCCATGTTCACATGCAATGCGCAGGGGTCAACGCTGGTAGTGTCAGGCTGGGGGCCAGAAAGGAGGAGGAGCAGAGATTCAGCAGATAAATAAACATCACTTTTTAAGGACCTGCCTCCAGGCTCATGCTGGGTGCTGAAAAGTAAAAAGTAGGTTAGAGTCCTGCCTTGACCAGTGTGGCTCAGTAGATTGAGTGCCGGTATATGAACTGAAAGGTGGCTGGTTTGATTCCTGGTCAGGGCACATGCCTTGGTTACGGGCCATGCCCCAATTGGGGCCGTGTGAGAGGCAGCTTGCGAGAGGACAACTGATTATTTCTCTCATACATTGATCTATGTTTCTCTGCTTCTCTTTCTCCCTCCCTTCCCCTCTTTTTAAAAATAAATAAATAAAGTATATTTTTAAAAAGTGGGTTAGACTCACCAACCCCACCAATCTTTTTATGTGCATGCAAAATGTAGGGACTGGATCATAAGATTCTCAATACTAACTACCATTAATTGAGCACCTACAACATGCCAGGCACTGTACTTCACAACAATCCTACCAATACATACGGTTACTATGACCCATTTCACAGACATGTAACTGAGTGCAAATGATTTGCACGAAGTCACACAGAAGCGAGGGACAGGGCTAAGATTTTACCCTAGATTTCCTGCCAGAAGCACCTCTCCTGACCCCTCTCCATTCCAGTATAGACATCCAGCCCCCCAAAACACCATCACTGATAGAGCCTAGAAGCCCCTCGTGCCCTTGGGGTTTTACCAGTTAGTACATGAGATAGCACCTGGCAGACTTTTCCCACCTTCTGGGGCAGAGCACACTGTGAGAGAATTGCCCCTACATCACTGGGCCCCAAGAGTCAGCTACCATGGATACCTGACCAGAACCCAGTTCTCCACCTGCCCCAGCCCACCTAGCATGCAGCCCCTTCTCCTGCTCTGACTCCCAACAGATAAGTCTTTGCAGCACAGGTGGCAAGGAGCACAGGCAATAAGGCAGAGACGCCACCTCAGTCACCTGTGTGACCACTGCAAAACAGATCATGATCGTCTCTCACGGGCTGTGATGCGGACTGGAGAAAATTCTACAAAGCCCCTTCCATGTATGCCCTTGATCCAGGTCTTCCATCTTGGTGAACAATTCCCAAATCCATCCAGTGCCAAAAGCTAGAAGCCTGGGGGTCATCCTTAGTTCTCTGCCCTCTCACCACCATTTCAAGTGCAGTCAATGTGCCTCCTAAACCTCTCTCGAGCCCATGTTCATCTCTCCATCTGCCCTGCCACCTCCCCATCTCTGACTAGCTTACCTGCATATCCACTCATGACATGCCCTGTTGAAAACCTAGCAGTTTAAGACCAACTGCTTGATGTGCCCCATTAGCCCCTACATCATGGGTCCCTGCCTGTCTCTCCAGCCACATCTTTCAGACAACTGCCCCTTAACTTTTCATACTCTAGCCACAGGCCCTTTGCACAGGCCGTTTCCCCTACTGGATACACTGGATAGCTTCTTCTGCCCCTGGTATTTCCTACTCACTCTCAGATCTCACTTAAACATTACTTCCTCAAGGAAAGATTATCTCCTTCATAGCACTGATCAAAATTATAAATAACTGTAATTAGCTCAATTAGAAAACTCCACGAGGGTAGAAGCCATCTGTATTTTTTGTTTCCCGTTGAATTCCCACCATGTGTCATGGGTCCTGGCATATGGTACACACTTCATAAATATGCAGTAAAGAAGCCAATTAATAAAGAAATGAAGGAAGGAACAGACCAACATGATGGGGCAAAAAGATACCTCTGAGCTGATGGTCTGGATGGCCAGTGTGTGGGTTTGTCTCAAGGGAGAGGGCAGGCATGTTGGCCCATCGGGGAAGGGCATGGCTGGGAGGCTATCCGGAGGTGAGTATGACCCAGCTTGCTCGGGCTCCTGCTGCCTCTGTTCCATTTGGTCCTTCAACTCTTCCAGGCGAATTCCCAGCTGGAATATCTCCGCCTCCAGCTCCCTAAAATGGGGAAATACCAGTACAGGGAACTGAGGACGGTGGCCGCACTGGCATGTCTGGGAGACGGGCTTCAGAGCAGACCCCAGTGCCCATGGAGAATCTATTCCAAAGGGAGTCAGGAGGCCTCAGCCCGACTCCCCCTGTGCCACTGACAAGCTGTGGGACCTTGAGTAGGTCCCTTGCCCCACGGCCTCAATTACCCCATTCTCCAACAAGGGGTTTCAGCTCCATCTCCAAGGTCACATTTCATTGCACTGAGTCCAGAAGGACACAAATCTCAGCCTTCGGTATTCATTCACTTGGATATATGGCTAATTAGGGGAGGGTTTCTACCTGTTCCCCTAGTGTATAAATTATGAGGATGAAGCATACACCTCCTGGTGACCGAGGTAACTCGCTGGGCAGGCACGATCCCTCCTCCCTGGCCTCCCTCCCCAGCAGGTACCTGCCAGGATCAAATTTCTCAGGCATCCCCTTGGAGCCAGCAGGCTGCTGGGCCAGGTGCTGCTCCCTGCAGGCCTTCAGGTATTCTTCCTCCAGGGCTGAGTGGGCAGCCTTTAGCTGCTGGAAGCCCTGAAACCAGACCAGGTGAGGAAGATCTGAGTGCCCAGCCTCTGTACACTCTGTCCCTGCAAACAGAGTGGACAAGACAGCCCATGGAAGGGCCATGGCACTCAGCCTGGGCCTGTGGAGGCCTCTGGGCTTCTGAGTCCATGGGAAGCTGGAGTTGGGACCCTCCAGAGCCTGCCTGCCCTGGTTGAGCTCTCTGCTATCAGACTGGCATGGCATAGAGTCTCGGCACCAGCTCCAGAGGGTACCAATCCTTCCTAGGTGGAACTACAAGAACCCCAATGTTCCATGACAGTTGCAGTGTCAAATATGCCATCACAATGTCTCCATAAGGATCTAGTACTAGACAGACCATGGTTTTCACTTTTTTTTTCATCCTCACATTTATTGATTTTTGAGAGTGAGGAAGTGTGTGTGGGGGGACATTGAGAAACATCAGATGATTGCCTCCTGTATGTGCCCTGACCGGGGATCAAACCCGCAACCTAGGTGTGTGCCCTGACTGGGGACTGAATCCACAGCCTTTGGTGTATAGGACAATGCCCCAACCAACCGAGCCACGAGGTCAGGGTGGCCTTCATTCTTAATTCGCAGCACTGTGGGTTTTGGAACTTTAGTCACCTTTTCCCAAATCTGCATAGACTATCATGACAGATGATGTCATCGCTGTCATACTGCTGATAAAGATAAGTAACATCACTGAGCTTTGAGGCTCTGGACTAAAGCACTTTCCATTATTCATTTAACTTTAAACATAAGCCTAATAAGATGGATATATTATCATCTTCATTTAAAGAGGAGGAAGCCCTGGCTGCTGTGGCTCAGTGGATTGAGCATCGGCCTTCGAGCCAAGTGTTGCTGGTTCGAATCCCAGTCAGGTCACATGACTAGGTTGCACGTCAAGTCCCCAGTTGGGGGAGCAAGTGAGAGACAACCACACAATGATGTTTCTCTCCCTCTCTTTCTCCTTTCCCCTCTCTAAAAATAAATAAACAAACAAATAAATTATTTAAAAAATAAATAAATAAAAACTAAAGAGGAGGAAGCAGGTGCAAAGTTGGTGATGGTCACACAGTGAGTGAGCAGGTTATAGAGCAGAATTTGGACCTTGGGCCTCTGGCTCCAGAGCTCTTGGACCTAACAATTACACTTGGCCCGCACAGTAAATGTGATAATAGCTAACACATGGCTAAAACTACAGGAGGTGGGATCATTATCCCTGGCTCGGTATCATCCCATCCCACTCTATGCTGATGACACATGAGGCCAAGGACAATCTAGCCCCAGTCAAGCTTGATCGTCCAACAGCTCCCAACCTCCCTGTATATGAAGGAATTATGGTAGAGGGGAAGGAAATGAATGGTTTTTTAATTTTTAAGGTCCTTGATCATCCACTCAATGAGATAATATTGTATCACACGTCTGTAATTGGAAAATGCATGTAACGTCTATACAATCACAGAGGGAAATACTTGTACCATAATATTTTCTACAAACCGAGTGTGTTGCATCTGTCCCTCTCGGCCCTCTCTCTCCCCGCCCTGTTCTGTGCCTCAAGCATCAACTGGGCTTCCTAACTGCTGGCTTCCCATGGGGTCTGTCCAGTGGGAGGCACCTGTGAGAGGTCACAGGGCAAGAGGAGAGAGACCTGGGAAGAAACGGCTCCAGGCTGGGTGTCCCTGTTCCTTGTCAGGCCCCTGAGGCTGCCACACCCTGCAAACTGCCCCTTCATTGACCCCCACACTCCCAGCTTTGAGACTTCCATCTGCTCCTTTGGGGCCCTGGCTGATGCACCAGAAACCTAAATTTCTCATAGGATGAGGGTTACCTAGAAATACCCATGTCCAAAAGGAAGTAAGCCAATAATGGTTAGATCAGGGGTCTTCCCCATGCCCCCCACCCAGTTTTTAATTTTTTGGCAATTACTATTATACTGAAGAAAATAAAAAAGAAAAGGCCTCTTTCTGGTTGCCGAGAGCAGGATAATTGGTGGGAAGCCATGCAGGGCAGTGATTATGACCCTGGACTTGGGAATCAGACCGACCTGGGTCCAGGCTCTGCAGCCTATTCACTGTGTGGCCTTTGAGTCACCTCTCTGGGATTCAGTTCCATCCCAGTTAAATGCGGGTGATGACTGTAACTGCCTTGCTGGGTTGTTATGATGATAAAATGAAATAATGTACTCAAAGAGCTTGCCACGGAGCCTGGCATACCACCATCATTGCATAGTAAGTGGTAACTATTGTGATATAATGATCATTATCATTGGAAAGCTAAGCAGAGGCTGTTTCTTCTAAAAGGAGACACTGTGTCTGGGACTCTCTGGCATGTCTTGCAGCAAGTGAAGCTTCAGAGGTTCCGCGACAGGAGACAGAGCGGTTATCTGGCAGCTCTAAGGGCTTCTGAAGTGGGCGGTACCTTGAGTTGATCCTGGGGCGCCAGCCGTCCTGCCTGCATCAGGCCCACAAAGGACTCCACCTGAATGTTGGGAAAAGGAAAGAGTCCATGAACCCAGACCCTGGAAGGTGAGTCCTGTGGACTTCCGCCCTCGGCCACATCCACTCTTTGGCACGGGGAGCTGGTCCTGCCTCGGGATGCGGGTTTTCTGCCAAGCACAGAGAGGTGTGTGCCAGAAATTGACTTCATCATTGACCTCGGCCATGGCAGCCCTGGGATAATTAAAGGGGAACCTCCAGGAATTTATCAACAGCAACGTGCACTCATTCATGTGCATGAAGACCTTTAAGGCAGAATATTTACTGCAGCATGGTGGGGATGGGGTGGGGTAGGGGAAGGTGGGAGTCGGGGGAACAGTTTAAATGCCTATCTGGGGAACAGTATGCAGACGGCAAGAAGAGACAGGCACACGTATATGTTCCGATGTATAAATGCCTCTAAGACCTACTTTTAAGCATCAGATAAAGGTACAGGACAGCGTTTCTAGTATGCTACCAACTGTATAAAATATATGGAGAACAAAAAAGGCAAAATATAAATACAATTGCTTGTGTACAACAAACTGTCTCTAGGAAGATGCAAAAAACTAAAACATTGTTTCTGGGGAGAACTGGGTGGCAGAAGGATAGGGCTGTCCCTCAAACTTTTAATAAAATGAATTTATTGCCTACCTAGAAATAAATATTCAAATTAGGAACATTAAAGAAATCAAGGTACTGTCTACTTATGTGACCATTTCTATAAATACATGTGGCTCCTTTATGAGACAGTGCAGCTCTGGCTCATTAGGGGTCACCTGGTGCCCCAGCTCCTGCTCGGTGTGATGACCTTGGCTTTGCTTCACTTTACAACACACAGGAGAAGGAGAACTGTCTCTCCAGTTACAGGACCCAGAGTGGTGGTGTCATTCATGCTATTACAACAGGGATGAGTCTGAACACATTATGCTAAGTGAAAGAAGCCAGACACAAAAGGACAAGTATTATATGAGATATCCAAGACAGGTAAACCTGACAGACAGAGAGCAGATGAGCAACCACCAGGGGATGGAGGAAGGGGAATGGGAGTGACTGCTTAATAGATATGGAGCTTCTTATTGGATGATGAAAATATTATAAAATTGATTGTGGTGGTCGTGCATGACTGTGAATATAGTAAAATGACTGAAGCATTAATTTTAAATGAGTGAATTATATCTCAATAAAGCTGTTACCAAAAAAAGAGAAGAAGGAAGGAAGGAAGGAAGGAAGGAAGGAAGGAAAGAAGAAAGATAACAAAAAAAGAAAGGAATGCTGGTGTTTCTCTGAAGGAATTTAGTTTTCTGAACATGGTAATGTATGTAACTACTCCATTTCCCTTTTTGCATTGACAACTAGGAAGCTCAAAGCCAAACATGAATCTGGTAGTGTTTAGGGTCCAACAGAATACTTTGTTTACTCACTTCACCCTAAGTTCATTTTATTTTATTTTTCTACCCTTACTTCCTCTCTGCCCAAGTTTGCTCGCTTCCGTTTGTGTAATGTGGTTATAATGCACGTATTTTCTAAGCCACTTTTGGACTAAGGCCAAGTGTGTAGTTATAAACAGATCTACAAAACAATTCAACATTATTTGGACTGTTCGATGAAAATATAAAGGCCCTTTGAGAGGTGACTGAGAGTTGGTTTCTGTAATGAAATGAACTAAGAAAGTGGGGTGATTTATCCTGAAGAGGAAAGGTCAAGTGGAGGCTCCATTACCCTTCCAGAACCCTGAGAGCTGAGAGTATCCTCCGGAGGAAAAACAGGAGACAGTTTCAAGCACAACAGGAGAGAGTTTGATGAGATGCAATGCCACAAAGGCAGTTAAACCTACCTCTGGGTGACAAAGAGGAGGCTGGAGCCACGTGGGCTCTAAAACCAGGGACAGGATCACGTTTTTGACACGATCGAGTGAACAGGCAGAGACTCTGCTTCCCCCAGGTGTATGTCCCACCTGGCAAAGCTGGAGTTCCACTCACCTGGGCCAGGAACTGACTAGCCTGAGAAGCCAGCATCTGGGTCCGCTCTGCTGAGGGCTGGTCCTGGGCGAGGCCTGGGTTCTCCGGAAGCCACCCGTGGGTGGGTGCACTGGAGGGTGAGGAGGGGCTCGGGTCTCCTTGCACTGACGACCACCCTGGAATACGCAACCACTGAACACTGGGGCCAAGAACAGTCCTCCCTGCGGCTGAGAGACCAATGCAGCCCCCATCATCAAGTTACAGCTCCATCATCTCACGGTCACGCCACCTTCACATAGGCTGTAGAAGTGGCTGGGCAGTGCTGTCCCCATTTACAGGAGAGAACAAGGTCTGGATCTGCCCTGCACCACACAGCTGGAGCCCAGTCAGGCCTCGGGGCTTGCAGGCAACACTGTGGACTCAAACTCCGAAAGACGCACGTTCCAATCCCAACCCTCCCCCATGTGCTCACCTCTCCGGGCCTTGGTCTCTTTAACTGTCATGGGGTAACACCAGCATGCACCCAGCCATGGGGGATTAACTGGGATCATGTGAGGCCAGGCTGGGCCCAGGGCCTGGCCCCCATATGGGCTCCACAGTGGCAATGCTCTTTGTCATGCAACTTGTCCAAGATCACCCAGTTGCTAAGTGGCAGAGACAAAGCGGGACACTTTCCCCATCTCCATCTGACTTCTTCAAGTCAAAGAGCCCAGAGAGGGCCCTCACATCTCTCTCTCCCCCGGCCTGAAGCCAGTGCCAGCCCAGGGTAAACCAAGTGCCCCTGGAACAGAATCATAGGCAGAAGGACCCTCCTGCCATGTCTTCTCAAGCAGACTCACCTGCGGCCTTGGAGGCCTGTGGGGCCTCGGTGGGCCCTGGCCACCGGTCCACAGAATGGGGTTGTGGGATGGTGAAGGACAAGACCTTGGTCCCCTGGGACACCGTCCCTGTGCGGATGCTGTGGCTGGCCTGGGGTGGGTCCGAGTACAGGTTCACCTGTCAGGGAGAGAGGCCAGGAAGAGCCAAGTCAGGGCTGGAGCCGACCCACCCAAAAGGCCTCACCTTCATTCGCTCTGTCCCCCATGCACCCAACAAGCAGGCCTGGGATAATAAATGCTACCTTCTGTGGAGCCCGTGGGTAGAGAAGCCAAAGACTGGGCAAAGGTTATGTTTCATTCTCTCTTTATGGAAGTCCCCAAAGGGAGGCAGGGCAGGGACCATCAGTCCCATTCTATAGGAGAGAAAACTGGGACTCAAGAGAGGTTAAAATCACTAACTCAAAATCCCCAGCTGATAAACCCATGGGCTGGGATAATAACCTGGCTTTGACCACAAAGTTTATGTTTCTTTTTATGTTAATAATTTTAAAATAATATTTGTTATAGTAATTTATAACCATAATAATACAATAATTAATATAATACTTAACATCAAGCAAGTATTATTATAATGATATGTTTATTAATAAAAGCTTTCTAATAATAATATGGTACTGATAATATCAGCAATTAAGGCTGTTTGAGTGAATGAGAAAACCAACCACTAAAGGAACTGCTCTCTCAGCTGTAGCTGATCACCACCATCGAGGATGGATTTGACGTAGGAAGTAGCCCGGTGTGTGAGAGAGAAGTCTGGAGTCAGGCAGCCAGCCAAGGGAAATCATCAGAAGCTCAAAATTCGAGGAGACCCATGTACCGTACGGTGGTTTAGAGCAGGGTTGGCAAACTGGGGTCTGTTTTGTGAATAAGGTTTCAGTGAACACAGACAGGCTCGTTTGTTGAAGTGTTGTGTACGATTGCCTTCATGCTACAACTGCAAAGTTGAGTTGTTACCATAGAGACAGTGTGATCCACAAAGACAAAAATATTCACTCTCTGGCCTTTGGCAGAGAAAAGTTTGCTGACCCCTAAGCTTAGCGTGGGAGCTCTGCAGAGCCTGGATTCACGTCCACCTTTGAGTCCTACAGCAGCTGACGTAACTAGCCTCTCTGTGCACAAACTGAGTGCTCAGGAAACTGCAGCCACACTTTCATCACCATCATCCCCACTGTTACCAATGTCACCACCATGACCTTCATCCCCACCATCATCAACATTATCACATTCATCATCATCATCACCACTGATCACCCCATCCCCGCAGGCAGACCCCTGGAAAAGCTGCTCCCCTGTGGTGTCTCAGTGCTCCCTGCTCCTCAAGGCATCAGGCAGCTTCTCCTACTGCCTGGTGCTTCCCCAAGGTCAGGAGTGGGCAGTTCAGGGTGGACCTGGTGCAGGGAGCTCCCTGGCCCCGAGGCAGGTCGCCTCTCCCTGCTTAAGTGGCTCTTCACGTCCTGCCTGTGGCAGAAAAATCTGCTCTGAAGTGAGGGACAATGGTCCTGCATTGCCTGGGCACGCTCCCCTCCCCCCCACCCCACACCCCCCACCCCTGCCCCAACCCCACACCCCCGCCCTGCCTCCAGCTGCCTCCTCCTCTTTCAGGCCCAGCCTCTGATGAGAACAAAGCTGGATTTTAATAATCCCCTCGGCCATCTGCTCAGACCCAAGTATGGGGCCCTGCCCACCAGCACCCCTCTTCTCCCAGGGTGATCCAAATCTGGGTGAAGCCCAGCCTTGCATGTCACTCCCTGTCCCACCTGTCCCTCCCTTGGCCTCAGACCGGGCTCATAGGAACAAGCAGCTTTCAGCACGAGGACCCATTGTTTTAGGGACCAGAGAGCTGGAAGCAGAGGGGCCCATAGGCCTGTGCAGATGCCCTGGATCGGGGAGCTGAAGGTGGCTGTGGGCAGCTACTGAGCTGTCTCCCAGAATACAGCTGGGACCCACCCCTGGGCTCCTGGGCGCCCCTTTTAAGCCAGGGTGTCCCATGGTGCTTCCAGAAACTGGACTGGCTCCCTCCGGGGGGGTTAATCAGTGAAGGGGCGAATCAGTGAGTGCAGGAAACACTGGGTTAAATAACTGACTATACTCTGCACAGATGGGTTTCTCACAGCCTTTAAAATGCTAATGGGCTTTATGAATGGGGTGAGGAGGGGGAAGGAGTGGAGGGAACAGGAAATTTCCCAACCCCTCTGAACACAGAAACCTCTCTTGCCCCCCAGCCCTACCACATCCCACCTCCACCAGGGGCTTCTGGACCAGCGAGGGGCCATCCCAACACACACTTTTAGGGAAGGCAGTTTTATGTCATCCCTGGGGTAATTTCTGGTCTCCTCAGCCTCCCAGACGCCCCGGCAGCTGAGAGGCAGCTGAGATGGGGAACAGAGGCTGCAGGGACTAGCAACCAGGCACCGAATGTGTGAGATGACTGTGAACCCTGGCCCTAAGCTTTCCCTACACCGACTCATTTGCTTAATGAGTCAAGAAGGAACACAAGGGAAGGAGGGAGGGAGGAGAGGCCTTGAGCCCCTGCCTCTCCTGGGGTCCCAGTTCTCTGATGTGTAAGACAGGGAGCTGTGGGTTTGGACCTAAGGACCAGTTCCTTTCCCCTAGGACCTTCTAGGGATCTGCAGTCATGAGACCGTGGTTTCTCGGGGGCAGAATGCCTCACCCAGCCGCTCTGCAGTCCTCCCAACACCCCCGTCCCTTCCGCCCCTGAATCTGGCTCAGTAGTTCAGAGCTGTAAGGAGGCTTAAGATCGGGTAGAGCGCACTGGCTTCCAGAAGGAAGGCTTGATCAACCCCCTTTTACACATGTGACAAGGAAGCTAGGGTAGGAAGGGACCTGCCCATGTGTGAGGCCGGTGTGGGGGTCACAGAGCAGGGCTGCTAGGACAGGGCCCCTTTGCCATCATGACTGCCTCCATGTGCACTTCAGAGGGGCACTTCTAGATGGCCGAGAGCAGCACTGTGGCAGGGGGAGGGGTCCTGGACTGTGACAGGGGCCGGCGCACATGGGAGGCCTGAGGGGGGAGGCCAGGGAGAAGGAGAGTCTGCATCTCTGCGCCTCAGCTCCCCCCCCCCACCTCCGCTGCTACCTGATGGGGCAAGACGGGGGAGGGGGGAGGCAGGAAGCCACAGGGGCCACCACAGGTCTCACTTCCTGCCTCACCCCAGAAAAGGGGAAGGTCTCACAGCTTCCTCCCAAGATGGGGTGGGGGCTGGGCAGGATGGCAGCCAGCTCTCTTTGGGTGGGTGGATTTCTCCCCCCATGCTCCCCCTGCCTCACAGCTGGCACTCACTCAGCATTCAGTCAGGGGATGAGGGGACAGGCTGTGGTCAATGGTGGGGAAGAAGAAAGGCAAAGTTGTGCTCCGGAAGGATCAGGCTGAGGAAACAAACACCAGGGGGCTAAGAAGAAATTCTGTGCTGCTTCCTTGAGGCTCAGAGATCCCAAGTAACTGCCTTAAGGTCACACAGCTGATCTGTCATGGATTCAGGAATCAAGCCCAGGTGATCTTCACCTAGAGCTCATCTAGAAGCAGAAGGCTTCTGGGGCCATCCCTGGGGAGCCTGGATTCTAGGATTCAAGGACGTCAAAGCTCATCAACAATAAAGGAGACTGAGCCTGAAGACCACTGGCCAAGGTCACAAAGCGAGTGACCTTGTGGTAGAGCAGGAAGGACTGGGTTCCACCATCCCTACAAGGCAGGTCTCAGGAGACAAGCGGCAGGGGCCCTCTCATAGATATTGAAGAAGTGTCATCTCCAGGGCCCACACCTGACCCCACCCCTCTGGGTACCTTGGCTGCCAGGCGCAGCTGGTCGATGGTGTTCTCAGCCTCAGCATACTTGGTGAGGAGCTTGTGGTAGTCCTCCTGCAGGAAGGAGACAGCAAAGTGACCACATGCCCAGGCTCCTCGCGGTGAGGCCCCTCACAGGGAACCCGCCCCCCAACAGGGGCTTCTGGGTCCCTCAAAGTGGAAACGCTCAGTGTTGGGACCTGAGAGACCCTTCCAGGCTCATGTGTAATGCAGACTCCCTATGGCCAAATTCTGGAGCATCGGAGGCAGCAGGACAACTCACCCAACAGCCCTTCCACCATCCTGACAACGAGTCGGGGGGCAGGGCCTTGGGGCTGCTTGACCCCCATGCACAACCCCGTCACAGAGGACCGCAGCTGCTTGCATCCAGGTTCCTGCTCATCTGTGGGCTCCGTGCGTTAAGGCCCACATCTGGCTTCCCCACCGCCCTACTTGTGGCTTAAGTAGTATGTGCTTAATAAGTATATTTTAATGGATGAATGAATGATTGAGGGTCCCCTTGGTACAAAAATAGAAGACTTGAAAACGACAGTTGTGTCTGCTCAGAGTCACTACTTAGCTTAAACCAAACTGAAGCGCTTCATTAAAACAAGTCACTACAGGGAGGAAAGCAAGAACAAACATCACCAGCTGCCTCTGAAGGATGCTGGGGAAGTGATGCATATTTTGAAAACTGGTCATTAGAGGGATAGAATCAAGCATCACTCCTGTCTTGTCCCTGTGAACAAGACCTTGGTAACCAAACAGTTGATGAGGGAAAAGTTTTACTTTATAGAAAATGTCCATCAAATAACCACAGAAGGAACGCTAGCCTGGGGATACATACTATGATTGGTCGCCCCCAGTGAAGGACTGGGTCAAGGCGGTGGCCGTCAGCAGTTGCTCACCTCACAGCCGAGGCCAGCAGGCACCCCTGCCTCCTGAGGGGACCCCCATGATGTGCTCTTGCCCCAGACTCCCTACCGGTGAGGTGCTCAGGGTCTGGAGGCGAAATAACACAGGTGATAACAACACGAAAAAACCTCTAGCTCTAAACTGACAATAGGCAGGACCAAGGACCATAGGAAGAGACACTGGAGGTGCATGAGCTGGTCCAGACTGTGGAAGACTCTACAGGACAGGAATGGTTCCTTAACAAGTAAGTTACAAGGAAGAAGGAAATGTGGAAGGAAGGAAGGAAGGAAGGAAGGAAGGAGAGAAGGAAGGAAGGAAGGAGGGAGGGAAGGAAGGAAGGAAGGAGGGAGGGAAGTAAGGAAGGAAGGAAGGAGGGAGGGAAGGAAGGAAGAAAGGAAGGAATGAAGGGAGGGAAGGAGGGAAGGAAGGAAGGAAGGTGGGAAGGAAGGAAGGGAGGGAAGGAGGGAAAGAAAGAAAAGAGAAAAAGAAAAAAGGAAAATAGGGCGGGGCTCCAAAGACACACTGGCCAAATGCAATATAAGATCTGTGTTTGGATCCTCACTCGAACCCACGAAAACAAACAAGCCATTTACGAGACACACAGGGAGATCTGAACACAGACCGGATGTTGGATAATATTAAGGAACTGGTCTTAATTTGAGGTGTGATAACGGTAGTGTGGTTATGTTTAAGGTAGAATCCTTACTTTTTGATGTGCACACTAAAATATTTTGGAATCAAATGATCTGACGCCTGAAATGTGCTTCAAAATACTGCAGTAGGGTGAGCGGGGGCAGGGGGAAGCCATGGACGAAAAAGGCAGCCAGGGTGTGGGTGATGGGGACATGGGGGGAAGCTGGGTGATGGTGAGGAGGGCTCATGATACTATTTTCTCTCTTGTATATGTTTCAGACGTTTTCACAGCAGAAGTTAAACAAACATGGAGTATCCCTGCAGCATGGGTACACTCACTTCTCTTTCTGAGCAAAGGGCTTGGGACTATCTTCATGGTGGGGGAGTGGGCGGGCTGGGTACAACCCTCTGTCCACCAGCAGAGGGCTCCTGGCCCAGCCTGAGGCCCCCATCCCTACCAGCCTCCAACCCTCCCAGGCTGGCATGTGCCTTGGTAACATGCCTATAGAAATGAGTCTGGCTTACCTGGAGCTGATGGACCAGTTTGGTGGCTTGTTCAGGCGTCTGAAATTCTTGGGGTACCCTGGTGATAGAGTGGGTAGGAGGTGGGTCCTTTCCCAAGCAGGCTTCTTCACTGCTCAGCAGCACTTCCTGCACAATCTCGGCGGGTGACTTGAAGATGAGTGGTCTGCTAGGGTCCTGAGGCTGCTTGCTGTGGCTCCTGGCCTTGGGGGGCTGGTAACTCTCATCTTTGGGGAACCTCACCCGGGGTCCCACCTTGGAGAAATCAGGAAGTGGGTGGTTCAGCCGCCCCCGGCCGTACTTGGGGGCATCAGAAGATGAATGGCCAGCCACAGTGGCTCCGTGCCTGGGCGGCGGCCTGTCCTGCTGGGCGGGCCTAGGCAGGGGCTGCGGGGGGCTGACAGAGCCGGTGAATCGGGAAGGGAGCGCCTTAGGTGATGTCCGCGTCCGCTTCCAGGCTTGGTCCCTCGGCCGAGGGCAGAAGAGGCTGGTAGTCTCTTTCCTCCATCTGTCTTCAGGACATTGTTGGCTCTGGGCTGGGGGTGCTGAGGAGTCCTGGAATTCCGTGGGGGTTGCCAGGGCAATGCTTCCTCCAGTTCTGCTCTCTGAGTTTAGGAGGTGGTGACTGGGGCTCTGTGGTAGAGCTTCTGCTAGGGCAGTGGGATGGGGGACATCGGTCTCTCCTTCCCAGGTAGAATCAAGGCTGTCACTAGGATGGCCAAGGCTCACAGTCCCACTGCTCCAGGACCTTGCAGAGCTGAGGTCAACAGTTGGGTTGACCTCAGAATGTTCTGGAAGTTTGTCTCCACTGGCTTGTTTGCCAGAGGCCACCCAGCCTGTGGCCTGACCCCACCCCAGAGGCGTGGGGCTGGTGTTTCCGTGGTCCGTGGAGCAGAGACCAGTCTCAGACCCCACCCTTGGGGAGTTCTCTCCAGTTTCTTCAGCCTCATGATCTCCGAGGGCCTCATCTGGGTCCTCTTCAGTCATGTCCGGTGGAGGACCCTGCTGGGGGAGCCAGCTGAGAGGCAACTTGGAACTTTCTGGGCTGCCCACATCCTCTGCTTCAAACTCTGTGAAAACAGTTAATTCAGTTACTTGTTTAGCATATGTTGGGTCTGGACTCACTGTGGAACGTTGCCTAAGTCATTTCACCCCTCTGGGCTCTCATTTCCTCATCGTGCGCTGATAAGATTCCCAGTAAGGCCCAGCCCATATGGTCATGTACTTCCCTAACCTCCTCTGGTTGTCACAAAGGTCCTCCAAACCCAAGCCCCAAACCTGGTTATCCCCCTGCCCTGTGTTTCCCGTCCCAGCAAAGGGCAGTACCATCCCATCTGGCTGCACAAGGCAGAAACCGGGAGGCATCTTTGCCATCTGTCTCCCCCTCGCCCCAGAATCCCATCTGTCCCCATCACCTCCTACAGAGCTCTCAAACCCACCTACTGTTCTGAAGTCCAGCACCACCACCTTTGCCCAAGACAACATCCTCTCTCACCTGCGAGCACAGTAGTAGCCACCTGATCATCTCCTCAATCCTCACCCTCACCCCCCACCTGAAAACTCATCAGTATTTTCCAGTTGTTTCTAGGATAGAGCTGAACCTTTAGTATGATCCTGAGGTCCCTGCCTCCAGCCCCATTAGCTATCCTGATCCATCTCTTTCCAGGGTCCCCCTCAGTCTCTCCCTGCTCTGGTCATGCCACATCCTCTCCCACCACAGGGCCTCTGCACAGGCTGGTCCCTCTGCCAGGGTCCTTTTTACCTCCTATGTGTCCTTCAGACACTAGCTCAGCCTTGACAAGGATGTCTTCTCACATCTCCCTCTCTAGGTCAAATTCTCCCTTAATATGTTTTCAGAAGACTGAGTACCTTTACTTTGAATACTTATCACAACAGCAGTTTTCCACTTATTTATGTGATTGTATCATTAATACCACCCCCAACACCGCCACACTATAAGTTCCGTGAGCATAAGAACACCCTCTGTCTTTATTTACTATTGTATTTGCAGAGGAGGTGCTCAATACTTGTTAACTGAATGGGAAGAAGAAAAGAAAGGAAGGGAGGGAGGACAATAAGGTATACAAAACTCCCAGAAAATGGATAGTCGTTGTAATTATTACATAGTAGGTGCTCAAGAAATGTTCACCCAGCCACTCACCCATTCACCACCCACTCATCCATTCATCCACCCAGACACTCACCCATCCACTACCCACCCATCCATTCATCCATTCATCTACGCATCATCCCACATAGTCAATGTTTATTGAGCACTTACTCTGTCCTAGATCCTGTGTAAGTCTTCGGGATAGACCCAAAGCTTCATGAGACGCAGTCTACATACTGCCAAGCGCAGACTCTCTGCTCTGGCCAGATGCACCTTGGTCATTAACCTTGTATCACCATCTGCTTCCTTAAGCTCTTTCCCCTACCCTTGGAATCTATACCCTTCAACTCCTTCAAACATCCTTTAGCAAGTCTCTCTTGTTTACAGCAGCATAGTTGAACTCCACAGAGGCTAAGCATCTTGGCCAAAGATCACACAGTGGTTCACAGCAGGCCTGGACCTAAAACTCAGGTCCCAGCCATGCAGACAAGTTGGTTTCTGCCACTGGGGTTCACACGGCGAGATGAAGAGAGTGGACTTTGGAGCCAGGGAGCCCTGAGTTCTTTCCTGGCCCCTCTGATCCCTCACTGGGGGCCGTGGGCAAATAGCTGACCTCTCTGGCAGTCCTCACTGAGACTAGAGGCTAGTCCCTCCTACCTGGCAGAGAGTGTTAACGGGGGAAGGAGACAAGTCCCAGGCTCTGCCTAGCCCTGCACCGGACACACAGTAAGGGCATAGGACATGGCAGCAGCTGTTACATCATAGCACGGGGATACCATGTGACCTCAGAGAGAGATGCCCCTGCCCTTTTCTCCCAGTGCACCCCAATCACCATTCCCTGAGGGAGAGCTCAATGTGGCTCCTGATAGCTCTGGGCAGATGCGGCATGAAGAACTTTGAGTCATGGCACAGAAAATTCACTACAGCCTGATGGCTTCTCTACACCCCCATGTGGGCCTGCCTGATTTGCAGAACCCTAAAACAGGGGTGTTTCCTTCATCTCTAAGTGCACATGCATCAAGTTCTTACTATTCCTATTGGCATTCTGACTCCCATTTCACAGATGGGAAGACCAAGGTTCAGAGAGAAGGCACTTGCCAAGCCAAACTAGCAAGTTAATCTAAGCTGGTCTCAGTGCAAAGGGAACAGTTATTTTAGAAAACAAGGGATGCTGACATTCCCACTGCTAAATGGGATTTTACAAAGTGTTGAAAATGGGCATAACCCCTGGAGCAGTCAGTTTCAATGACCAAGGTTATTATCAAACCAAGTGTGCACAGATGTGCTAATGACTTCCATCTCCATGTTATTTATAATAACAAAAACTAGAAACTACCTAAATGCCCAGCAGTAAGAAATTGGCCCAGCAAATTTCAGAATATCCACACCATGGAATTCCTAGTCAGGCATTAAAAATGACTTGCGGAAGAATATTTGACAAGCAGGGAAAACGTTCACATCTATTAAGTAACAAAAAAGCAGGTTACAAAATACTTTACAAAATACTGTCCCATATAGTCACATTACATTTGTCTATATACAAAAGGAAAAGTTATCTGGATATGTCATTTTTAGTTTTTCCTCTGTCTGCTCATGTTGCACTATTTCTGCAATAAACAGTATTACATATATGGTTTAAATTATTGAAGGATTTTAAATTATAGACTTCATAGACTTCAACTGAAAAATTCTCTGAAACCCCCTTCCACTCCCTGCCTCTGGCCAGAAGGCAGGGTATTTGGGGGACACCAGTGTGACGTTGGGAGAGTGAGTCTGACCTTCTTCCGCAGACTCTCCCGATTCGGGTTCCTGGTGCCCGTCAGGCTGCGGCTCCCAGTTCCACTCCAGTGGCCGCAGGTGCCGCTGGGCCAGGCCAAAGTCTTCAAGGAGCTTGGGGCTGGTGGTGGCGGGAAGGGGCCCCTCCTTTCCCCAGCTGTGTGGCACACTCCCAACAGCATCCTCTTCCTCCTCGGTCCAGGCCCAGCGCCGCCGCCGGGGCCCCTTCCCCAGGCCTGGCTGGACCCAGTGGACCTCTGTCCCTGAGCTGGCCATGGGGCCTGGGCTGAGCTTCATCTGGGCCATTCCATTGTCAGGAGATGGAGCTGCTGCCACTAAGGGCATCCGTCACTGCCAGCTCCTCTCAGCAGCAGCCATCCTGTCTGAAACCTGTTGGGGACACAATCGGGGGCACAATCAAGGGGCAGCACTAGTCCTCAGGTAGCCCTGGTTCAGCTCCTGGCTCCATCCCCTTGAAGCTGTGTGGCCATGGGAAAACTGGGATAGTGATTCCTCTCTCCCTCCACAGAGTTGTGTAAAATTACCTGAGATACAGGATAAGGGGCCCAGCGGCCGGCACACTGGCGGGCGTGGGATGTGTTAGCTATTGTTAGCGGGTACCAGGCTCCGTGCCTGGGCGCTGGGCACAGCCCAGACCCTGGAGGGCGGGGAGGAGGGCAGGGGCCAGTGCAGGCCCAGGAAGTCGGGGAAGGTCCCGTTTAGAAGCTATTTCCCCTGGAAACCTTTCCTGCCCCCCTTTCCCCCCTCTGGTAAGAATTCAAACCGGGAGAAGGGGGATGGTGAAAAGAGCATTCCAGGACCCAAAATAATTGAAAACAGGTACTCAAACAAATACATGTACAGGCACGTTCGTGGCAGCTCCACTCATAATACAGCCCAGAGGTAGAAGCAGCCCAAACGTGCATCAACGATGATTACAAACAATTTGTGGTACAAATATACGTTTAATGTTATATTAATCAACCATAGAAAGGAATGAAGCGCTGACATATACTACAACATGGATGAATCTGAAAACATCCTGCTGTGCAAGAGAAGCCAGACTCAGAGGTCACATGCAGTATGAGGGCACTGGCATGGAAGGTCCAGAATAGGTCAATGCATGAGAGGAAGCAGACAGGTGGTTATCAGGGGCTGGGGACAGGGGGCTGGGGAGTGACTTAATGGGCACAGGTTTTTTGGGGGGGGGTGATGAAAATGTTTTGGAACTAGAGAGGTGGTAGTTGTACAACCTTGTGAATATCCCATAAACCCCTGAACTGTTCACTTTAAAATGGTTAATTTTATGTATGTATCACCTCAATTTTTAAAAAAGCATTCCAGGCACGGGGGCCAGCCAGTACAAAGGCCTAGAGGCAGGAGGGGTGACTGGTAGTGGCTTCTGGAAGGCTGTGGTATTGGGGGTCGGGCAGCAGAGAGTGTGGGCAAGGAGAGGTGCTACCAGACTCAGGAGGGCCTTTCTGGTCCTGCTCAGGCCTTTGAAGAGCATCCCAGACCCAGGAGAGCACACGGAGGTGTGGCTTAGAAGTTCCTCTCCGGCTGCTCAGGGAGAACGAACTAGAAGAGGGGAGCCTGGCTGCAGAGGGACCTGTGGCGGTGGAAGAAGGGCTCCTCTTTGCCTGCTTTCTTTCCCTTCTCCTTCTTTCCTTCTTCCTTCTCTCCCTCTCATCTCCTTTTGATTCCTTCTCCTGCCCTCCTGGTAAGGCCAACACTCCCCAGGTGCCTCCTCTGTGCCAAGCAGCACATAGAATCCTGGAAACACAGGGCTGAGCCCTGGCCAGGTAGCTCAGTTGGTAAGAGCATCGTCCTGATACGATATGCCAAGATTGCTGGTTTGATCCCTGGTCAGGGTACATAGAAGAATCAACCAATGGATGCATAAGTAAGTGGAACAACCAATAAAAATGTAAAAAAAGGAAAAAGAAAAAAAAGAAACACAGAGTTGACAGCAGTAGGCATGGTCCCGCCTAAGGCACTTGGCAGGGCCTCCAGGCCTCACTCGACAAGTGGGCAAACTGAGGCCCAGCCACACATCAGCCAGGGCAAGGCTGGGATGGAAGGTCACCTTGCAGTGGAGACAACTGAGTATAAATAACTCCAAGCCTCCCAGGACAAACAGGTCAGTGTTTGTCCCTGCAGCCTCGTGAACACTTGGGTCTTGGTCAGAGTCTGATCTGTACTGTTGAGAAGAGTCAGCAGACAACTATTTCTGGATAGAAAGCTTCCCCGGGGAACATGCAGCCCGAGATAGGCTGCCGCCTTCTCCAGGGCTGGGGTCGGGACAGAGAATAACATCCTCCCTCTATGACTGCAACCGGTGCTCCTTGGACGGGGGCTCAGGGGCCTCGTTGTCCTTCCACCTCCATCTTCCTCTGTCCCCCAGGACATCCTCCAGATCACCCTGTGAATGTCTCCATGATCCCACTATGGACGCTATACCCTCTCTTGCCAGCCTGGGCTAGAAGCTTTACCTATGTGTTCTCAAACAGGTGAGTGGGTCCCAGAAAACCTATTTTTCAGATGAGAAAACTGAAGCTCAACATGGTAGAGGGACTGGGCCAAGATCACCCAGCTGCTTAGTGACAGAACAAGACTTGGAACTGTCTGTTTTGGCCCAGTGGTCTCCCGGCCAAGTTTTTAAAAATCACACAGTGTATCAGTAAAGACATAAATTTGCTTGCATACCCAGTATACAGGGTGTGTCAAAAGTAGGTTTACAGTTTTGAGTACACAAAAGTTTATTCTTGTGTTGTTTTCCATATGAACAACTGTAAACCTACTTTTGCCCCACTCTGTATATTTCTTATAACTTTATACACTCTCATGCTAATACACATGTATTAGAAAAAATATCTCAAAAATAAGTTTTAAAAAAGATGCAGTAGCAAGCAAATATTTTAAAGGGACATTCTAATCTTTTTTCTCATACCTCCTGGGGGGCCGGTACCCCTCTTGGAAATCCCTGCCAGCGGGCCTTAAATTTGAGTGCCCTTAAGGATCTGCTAAGAATGCAGGCTCCTAGGTTGATCCAAAGAGAGTCGAACTTGGGATAGGGCCCAGAAATCTGCATTGGAACCAGCACCCCAAGCAAGGCCAGCCCTTTAGGCTGATGAGAGCCCCCCACTGCTAATACTATGGCAGGTGTAACAGGTGCTAAGAGCTGTTGCTCTTCTCTTTCTCAAACCTCTGCCCAAGAAAAAGGACTGGGGAGGCGTGTGGTTTTTTTGACTTTTTATAGGGCTTTTTTCTAGCCATGCCACAGAGCAGTCCACCCAATCACAGAGGCTTCTGGGGCACAAAGAGGAACATCCTGTCTCCCGGGATGACTCAGTCCGCTCAGAAATCTCACTGTGATGAGGGGAGGCTGCACGTCAGAGGCAGCTGTGGTCACTGGCTGAGCTTCACGCAGGTGCCCCAGGCCCCGAGACCTGTGAGCGTCTCCCAAGCTAGGACTCCGTCTTCCATGCCAGTCCCGGTTCTTGGTGTCATGGAGCTCAGGACCGGCCGGCTAGGTAGCTGGTCAGTCATCAGCAACACACATAAGTACCGACCACATGTCAACCTCAGGCTGGACGAGGACGCGGGCCGCTGTGAGAGAAGCAGGCCAGGCCCTCGGGGACCAGGTTCTGGGTCGAGGGCTGCTGCTCCATGGTGACCTGCTGGGCTGGCTTTCCTCGCTGTACGGGGGACAAAGTGCCACCTGCTCCTGCTATGGCCACATGGTATCTCCCTGTGAGAGCGGGCTGGGAGGTAGCTAAATACACTTTAGGGTTCCTGGTTGTCATTGGTTTCAGAGGGCAGCAGCCTCAGAACTGCCAGCCCCCCTTCTAGAACCCCATTTCATAGTAACAAAGACATAGATTGAGCAAATTAACTTTTAAAAAATACCTATGACCTCTCACTGTCTGCCAAGCACTACACTAGACACAGGAATACAGAAATGAGTAAAAGTATTGCAAATGAAGGCAGGGTGGGGTGAGAGGACAATACAGAAGAGTAAATGAAGAAGTATTAAGTTGACAGAGAGGATGTCAGGGGAGAAGAAGAGGAAAGGGCATTCCAGGCAGCGGGAACAGCATAGGCAAAGGCACGGAGGTCTGAAAGTACAAACAGAAGTTGATGGAGAGCTATGGGCAGGGTCCTTGAATGGTAGCCAAAGGCAGGGTTGTTCCAGTCAGCCTCCACGAGCTGGGGACTGAATCCAGGAAAGTCCCGTTAGCATAAAGTCCCCTCGAGGGCTGAACTCTTGGGCTCAGGGTCCCTGCCAGCCCTGGAGAAACTAACCCCACAGGGAAGCACCACCACTATCCCCTCCTCCTTTTTGTATATCTCCTCCCCTCCATCCCTGCCACGTCCTCTCAAGGGTCTGAGACCCTTGTGGTTCTCTCCAGTTCCCGAGTGGGTCAGCTACCTCTTCTCAGAGGATTCTCTGTCCCCTCAGCCGCTCCAACCTTAGGACCCTTCCCTTTATGTCTCCGTCTCCCTGGTTCTCCTCTGCCACCTGCAGCCACACAGCCCACCTCCACCTTCCATGCCTTCGGAAGCCCTTCCCACCCAGCCAGGGCTGTCCAGCATGCCGCCACAGCCCCCACCCTGACTCTGCCATCTCCCAAATGCAAAACAGAGCAAAAGAGAGGTGGCAGGCTCACAAGACAGCCAGGAAGTGCAGCCCAGGGATTCAAACCCAGGGCCTGAGACTCTGAAACCAAATCCATCACACTTGGGGGGTAGAGGAGCAGGAGGAAGGGGAAAGGAGACCCCTTATATCAAGTGGCTGGGATCCTCCAAAAAGGCTGGGCTGTTGGGGTCAGAGCCCCACACTTGACCTCCCTCTCTGACCAGCGGGCAGGGCACAGGCCTGCTGTTCTCAAGGGGTTCCAGCCAGCTGTGTAGAAACTACACCCGTGGGGAAGCACCAGCCACTCACCACTCCAGATATACCCCCTCCAGCCCCCCGCTCTGCCCAGGAGCAGCAAGGCCCTGGAGAAAGAGGAAAGGCATTCTGGCTGATGAGGACTCCAGTCCTCCCAGGCTGAAGAGCTGGGCTGGATCTGTGGGGCCATCCCTGGCCTTACTTGGCAGAAGGGGCCACTCTTTCGAAGGGACCCTCTGTTGCCTCCTGGCCTGCTCCTCATTCGTGCATTGTGCCTGAGGCCCCTTAGCAGCCCGTGGGGCTAACTCTCCATGTGCTGAAGAGGACGCACCAGGCACAGAGAAGGACCCGCGCTTGTCCAAGTTCACAGAGATCAGAATCAGAGCTCTGATTGGAATCGAGCATCTCGAGGCTTGAGGAAATCCCCCCCAAATCCACCCTTGCCCGGGTGTGGGGGCCAGTCTCCCCTCAGCCAAGAGGGAGAAGTCATACAGCTGTCGCAGCTGCTGCAACTTCCTGGCTGGGCTGGTCCAGCCTCCCTGGACTGTCCCAGAGAGGCTGTGACTGGCCCGTCCGGAGGGAAGGCCGCCTCCCCTGCCCTCCTCCACTCCCTTACCTCTCTCGGGTTTCACCGTGCTGCCGCCCCGGCTCAGAGGACCTGCATGTGAGGCCTTTGTTCCAAACCTGGGGAGCCCCCTGCCTCCGTGAGCCCTGGCCCGCCTCCAGGCCGCTCTGCCAGCCCAAGCTGCCGCTCACAGACAAGCATCGCTCCCCACCTCTCCCCGCCCCTGCTGCGGCTGAGGCCGCCTTGCCTAGGCAGGAAGCGCCCAGCCTGATTTCCTACAAGTGTTTGTCAGAAGGAGGGGGATTGTCTGAGTGCAGCATGAGCGTGAGCCGGAGGAGCTTAACCCCTTGCAGGCCCTCTGCGGGTCTGTTCTGCCCAGGAAAGGACTCACAGAAATCCCCCCCACCCCCCTATGTCACGACTTGGGACCATCACAGCCAAAATACAGATTGAGGAGTCGAAAGCTCAGAGAAGGTCAGAGGCTTGGCCAAGGTCACTCAGCATGCAGAGCCTGGAAGGAGGTCTCCAGCAGCTTCAACCCTCTAGGAGCTTTTTCCATAGCTCCAAGGCTCCCTCTCTCACGAGGCCTCGGTGCCCATCTATACAATGGAAGCTCAGACTGGGTGCTTGCGTGGCACCCTTCCAGCTCTGACTCTCCATCCTGTCAATGCGCAACGCAACATCCCAGCGAGGCTGCAGCGACTCCTGCCATCCCACCCACTGTCCTTGCCTCCAGCAGGGCCTACAGCTATAGTAGGATTTTCTAGGCAGTGCCGATCAGGTGAATTTCCCCTGTTGTTCCCAGGGCTTATCAGAGGGCAAGCTGCTTTTCCCCAAGCCCACCTCCTTCCACTCATTCATTTGACAGGTACTTACTGGGTGTATATTGTGTGCTGGGTGCTTTTCAAGGTGCTGGAAATATGTCAGGGCACAGGACAGGCCACACCCTGCCTCCACTCTAGTAGAGACACAGACAACAAACAGAGGGAGAGAGAGAGAGAGATGAACAAGATGACAAGATGGAGAGGACAGGGTGGAGCAGTAATCCATATCCCAGGCCGCTTTTGGTAATACTGATGCCTATGGCTCAGCCAGAACAACAGAATCAGTTTCTGGGCATCAGACTTAAAAGTGTCTCGGGTGACCGGGATGTGTGCCCTGGTAGAGAATCCATGGGTCAGAGAGCAACAGGTTGGGGAGATAGGTATGGAGATGGCCCGAAAGGTCTTGTGAGAAGGTGACATTCGGTCAAGGGACTGAAAGGAAGGAAGGGGGCAGGAGTAAGCCACAAGAATGGCTGGCAGCAGAGTATTCTGGAAGGGCCAGTGCAGTGGGTAAGGTGAGAACCAAATGGGCTTTCCCTGAAGACGGCAAGGCTGTGTACCCAGAACAGAGAGAACCAAGGGGGAGAGAGGCAGGAGCCAGGGTGGAGGGGCCGGCTCAGCATCCAGGCCCCACGTGTATGTGGTCCCAGCTCTGGTCTTGCTCAGGAAATAAAAAGGAGAAAAAATTTGGTCCTGGTAATGTCCAAAAAAAACTCTCCAGGTAATCCTGATGAGCAGCCAGGTTTGGGAACCACCAGTGTGGAGAGAAAAATGAATCTTAAGAGTCATTGCAGACCTGGGTTCATATCTCTTACTAGCTCTGTCACCTTTGAGCCTTCATTTCTCTAGGTTTCAGTTTCTTATCTGTAAAACAAGGGTAAGGAGAGGAGCCACCCTACAGGGCGGCTGCCAAGATCCAACGAGGTAATACCTGCAAAGTGCAGAGCCAGGGGCCTGGACTGTGAATGGATGAGTGAATGAATAAATGAACTTTCCCAAGGTCAGCATTATCTGGCAAAGCCAGGCTAGAACCAGGTGCACTCATCCCAGTTACCACCCCACTCCCGTCCCTTCCCTGCCTTTTACCCACATCTGGGTGGTGTAGCTCTAACCACAGCCCCCAGCCTAACATGGAGCACAGCCAACCCTAATGAGGTCCCCTCCTTGCCAGCTCTGGTGACCACGTGGGCCATTGTGCAAGGGGCGGGCTCCCCTGACACTCTGTCACTCACTCACTCTCCCTCCCTGGTCATTAACCCAGGCAGCACTGCTATCAATGCCAGGTGGCTACCATGGCGAGGCACACCGCATAGCCTGGCCACTGGTCCTGCCTTTTCTCCCTCCATCCTCTCTCTCCCCTCCCTCAGTGGCTCCTGCCACATGGGATTCCTTGCTCTTCCTGGGACAAATGCACTGTGCTTTCATTCAATACACAACTCCATTTCTTCTCCCTGTTAATTTCCAGGCAACCTGTAGATCTCAGCCCCATGTGCCCGCCTTGGGGACTCAACCTTTGGAATTAGAAGTTAAGTCTGGCCCTGACTGGCATGGCTCAGTGGGTTGAGCATCATCCCACAAACCAAAAGGTCGTCGGTTCGATTCCCAGTCAAGGCACATGCCTGGGTTGCGGGCCAGGTCCCCGGTTGGGGGTATGTGACAGACAATCAAAATGACCGATGTTTCTCTTGCACATCTTCTCTCACACATTGATGTTTCTCTCTCTCTCTTTCTCCTTCCCTTCCCCTCTGTTTAAAAATAAAAATAAAATAAAATTTTTAATAAAAAAGAGAGGTAAAGTCTGTCTCCGACAATGAGGAGATCTGTGACACACTCACCATGACATCCCTGAGTGCCCAGCCATAGCACCACAGAGATACAGGCTGGATGAGCTACCAAGTCTAGCCAGTGGCCCAATCCTGGCTTGTAACTGTCACGACAACCCACTGAGGCAGGTGTGACATCCTCATTTTACAGGAGGGTAAACAGAGGCCAGGAGAGTCCAAGCCATTTGCCCATGGCACAAAGCTGGTGAGTGCCAGTAGATTCAAACACAGAGACCCAACTCTGAATGACTATATGTGGTTCTCACATTGTTGCAGCCTCTGGAAATAATTAACACGTTAAGCGCCATGTCAGTCACTGGTGACCTACACTATACCTTCCGTTTGGACCGCGTCAGTCACTGATGACTGACGAGATACACCAGCATATCGGTGAAATCGGATATTGCGGGCTGAACGAAAAGGAAGACAAAACAGGCTTGGTGCTTAACGTGTTAATAACCTGGGCACAATAAAATCAGGAGTGAAGCTTGTTATTAACTAATTACAATTCACTGAGCCCATGCTCTGACTTCAGAATGAGGCTTTGGTT
This sequence comes from Furipterus horrens, assembly GCF_987537825.1. NCBI lineage: Eukaryota > Metazoa > Chordata > Mammalia > Chiroptera > Furipteridae > Furipterus > Furipterus horrens. The sequence continues at coordinate 188,048,261 of NW_028327174.1, forward strand.
CTATCAGTCCTCACCACAGGAGCCCGCAAGCCTTTGGCCATTTGTCCCCTCCATCCCTGGGGTCATGATGCTCTAACACCTCAGCAGCCATTTCTCACCCATTCAAGCCATCTCCTCCCACCCTTGATCATTCTTGAGCCCCACCTAAGTGCCTCACTTTAGCCTGACTGGAAGGTGAGTCTGTGGTTCTTCAAGCCTTCTGGTGCAGCCCAGGACACAGCATGGGACTGGAATGGGCGTTACTTGCTGATGTGATGAACCCTGGACAGTCAGTTATTCCATCATTCCATGTCCTGAGGCCCAGGGGGTACAGTGGGGTCTCAACCATTCTGGGGGAAACCAGGGGCTGGCAACTTCAGGAGCCCTGGGAGCTGAAGGCTGTGTTATTTCATTCTTGACTCCTCCTTGAACTCCCAACATTTCCCATTTTCCTGAGAAAGAAATGAAAGCCCACCCTAAGGTCACCCACTGCTTCCTGCCCAGGCTGCTGAGATTATCCCTATAGTTAAAATCCACAGGGAGTCTGGGGCTGAGAGGAGGCAGGCGAGGATTTCCGGAGAGAACCAAGAAAAACTGATGTAAGCCTAGCTTAGAAAATAGAAACCCAAGTTCAAGACTGAGTGAGAGTGGACAAGTGTCTTCCCCTCTCTTTGCTTTGGGCCTCAGGGCTTAACGAGATGATCAGAAATGACCTCCCAGCACTAAATCTCCTGGGTTCTTTGATTCCACTTGCCCACATAGGCAGAAATGCCATGTATATGGGAGACTGCTGGGCACAAGAGTTGGGGTACATGGGCTTTTGGGGCAGCCAGAGAGCTCTAGGTTCTCTCTTGAAAGCTGTGTGGCCTTAGGCAAACTGCTTAACCTCTCTGCACTCCAGATTCCTTATCTGTAAAGTGGGGATAAGAGTGACTTTATAGCCTCCTTGGGATGATAAATGAGACCGTGTGCCTAAGGTCCTGGCCCAGGGCCCAGCTGGCACAGAGCTCACACATAAATGAGTTTGGCCATATCCGTGAAACGCCCAGATGGCCTGCTCCCTGCAGGACCAAGTTTAATTTTCTTGGCTCTGGAGCTTCCCCCAGTATCAGCCACAGCTTGAATTCTGGGTCCTATACACAAAAAGGGAGAGCCAGTCCTCCCAGGTGGAGAGAAATGCTGCTATCCCACTGTGACCCTCTCCCTGTGGTCCCCAAACCACTTCTGGGGGTCACTGACCAGGCTAGACACTGTCTCCACCCTGAATACTTAAGGAGAGGAGGAAACGGGCCACTCTCAGCCAACTGAAACATGGGCTCTGAGGAGGGTGTGGCATATTGAGAAAAGACACACCATGAGCACACTCCCCAATTCATGCTTCGTGAAGTCAAACGGAGAAAAAAAAGCATGCATGTGCCAGAAAAGCACTGTTAATAGCAAAACTTTCCCGAGCACCTATTATGTAAAGGCCTTTCCATGGATTAGGACCTCATTCTTTAATCCTCATATCAGTCCAAGGAGGTGGGAATTATGATGCCCGTTTCATGGGAGAGGATCTGGGCTTGAACCAAGCTCTCTGAATCCAGACAGTAAATCACGATCACGTTGCAACTGAACCTTGCAGGAGGCGCAATGGATGGAAACAACCACAGTGTCCAAAATAAGGGATCATTAGAGTAAATTACATTTCCACTCAAAGGGATATTATGCAACTATTACAGTCATAATGAAGAAGAATACGAAATGATGTCAAAGTAATGTGATATGTTAAGTGAACAAGCCAGTTATAAAATAATATATATATTGAGTCCATTAACGCAGAAGACAGTAAAGTGTGGAAGAAGGGAAGGGAAGGAGGAAAGGAAGGAGGAAGGAAAAGCAGGGAAAAGGGAAAAAAAGAGAGAGGTGTGTAGCATTTCATTCCAAGGAGACCTTGGGCACGCCCTCCTTGGTCTCTCTGCCTCTGCAAACTGGGCAGAGTGGCGGTACTCTGAGGCCCTTTGCAGCTCTGACATTTTGTACCTCCCATCCCATACCTTCTCTCTTCCTCTTTTTAAACTCTGATACTATGTGTTCTTTCCTGCACACAACATGTAAAAATACGTGAAAAATCATGAAAAGAAAAGGAAGCAATCCCAGCCGTAGCCAGTCAACGTTGTAGGGCATGGCAGGCATTGTCTGATCGGAAGCTCATAACCAGGCATTTCACAGATGAGGAAAGGCACAGAGAGGTTACAAAACTTGCCTCAAATCACACAGCATGTTAGGGGCAGAGTTGCATCTGCACCCACAAGTAAGTGTTACCCTCCAAATGAATCCCTGATGTTGAGGGGCTGAGTGCTTCCTCCTGGACACTGATGTCCTTCCTGGCCCTTGGCCCTTGGCTGTGTGGTCCCAAGATTCCAAAAGGCTGACAGCTGGGCATCCCACTCTGGCCTTAATCATGGCCTCCGCCCCAGGATAGGTTCAGCCTCAGGGTAGGGTCAGGGGGAGGTAGAATGCTGGCTAGGATCTAGAGACCAGTGCTGGACCACCCCTGGGAGCAGGGGGTCTCTCCACAACCTTGGTGGAGTCTGGCTGGCACTTGGAAAGGAAGACCAGAGCCAAAATGGGACTATCGGTGAAAACGGAGGGACCGAGACATTAAAACTGTAAAACTGTAAAAGGTTTGGGGGCAGGAAGGCCTGGGCCCAGATCTTGTAGCTCTGACTAGATATATTTCTGAACCTCCCTGATATCTTTATCTATAGACTGAAGGAAACACTTTCCTCAGGGGCATGTGTGTAGAGTGACAGCACAATGCGTTCGCACAGCTCAGCACACAGTGAGTGCTCAGAAAACACAGGAGGGTGGTCGTTAGCCTTCTCCTTGCTCCCCTGGTCAACGAGAGCCTCTTCCCAGTCACCCTGCCTGGACTCGCCCTCCAATCCCTTGGGCACATGCTGCTGGATAAATCCTCTTAGAGCATTATTCTGCTCATGCCTTTCCCTTCTTAAAGACCACTGATGGTGCTATCACTTTCAGATTAAAGGCCAGACATTTTGGCCTGGAATTCAGGCCTATACAGACCTGTCCCCAAGTCAGAGGGCTGCTACACTGCACAACTCACAGCATAGACTAGGTGCCACATCCATAAAGGTTTCTTTCCCAAATCCCACCCTTCAAGGGACCTGCAGGGTGGGGTGGGCATTCTGGCCTGGTGCCCCTGGGGCTTCCTGAATAGTCAGAGACCCTCAGCTCCTGGCTGCCATGCAGAGCAAGGCTGCATCCATCCCCAGCACCCTTCACAGGCAACTTCTTATCTTTTTAAAGAAACTATTTTTTAAAAAAAAGCAAAGCAAAGAAAAAGCCCTGATTTGTGACAATTACTGATTTTCATAGTGTAAATATCCATATTATGGCCAATTTCAAGTTACCAATATGATATCACTAAGCACAGCAGTGGGAAGAGATGTGCACAAACAGATCTCACCAGATGACACACCCCTGCAACATCCCAAAGTAAGGATGTGTGACCCCAAAGAAGAGCTCTGTGACCTCAGGTGAGTAACTTAACTTCTCTGAACCTCAGGCTTCTCATTTGTAAAATGAGGACAACAATCACACCCACCTCATGGCAACAATGTGAACATTAAGTGATATAATCTAGGTGATCAACCATGTGTTAAACACCTACTATGTGTAGGGTTCTATACGGGGCAACAGGAGGGTGACTAGGGACAAGACAGACAAGGGCTTCTGCCTTCCCAGACCCCACTCCTTGCAGTAAAACGCTTGGTACCATGGCTAGAATACAGCACTCAATAACCATTAGTTATTATTACCAATGGTATTAATGCTGTTATTCCTTCCTTTCTCTGGCCTTCAGTTTCCTCATCTCCAGACTCAGAGTGTGGGTTACACAAAACTCTCTATGATGCCACCTCACTTGAGCCTTAAAGTGGCCCTGAAGTGGGCATTACCATTCTCATTTTACAGATGGGAAAACTGAGATGCTCAGAACCGAAGCCAGGCTGAGAATATGAACCAAGTTCTTCTAACTCCCAGTCTCCAGATCTATCACACCTCCCAGGACTGAGGAAGCATAAAAAGGATGTGGAATTCAGCTAGTGATTCAGCTGGATGCTTTAAAAATACTTTCTTCACCCCCCTCATGGGGGTAAATTGAAATGTCCTTGGCATGTACCAGTTTTCAAAATACCATCTCAGCGCGACAGCCTCCGTGCCTGAACCATTCCCAGGCTCTCTGGAAACCCCAACCCTGGCGCCGGCCCCTGGCGCCCTGTGCAGGCTGGTGGGAGCTGATGAAATTTCCTTGCAATAAACAGCCCAGATCACATGATTCAAGTGCAAACCGCTGGACTTTGGGAGTCAAAGGCCCCACATGTGCACCTCTTCCTCCTGCTTAAGAACTGAGAGGGTTCCTGGGAATAAACCTAAAACAGTCCCCCAAAGACCATGGGGTCCATCTGGCCACAGGTAAGTAAGCCAGACTTAGGACCGCTCAAAGATGGGCAGAAATTGTTTTCTTGATAAAACAATACAAGTGGCCAATAAACAAAATCCACCAACTCTAGAGGAGGCATGTGGAATATTCTCTTGGGAGGTCCCTGTATGTATCTAACCTCAGTCCTTCATGCTTCAGTTTTAGCCATTTCTTTTTCTTCTGTTCTACAGGACAGGAACAATGTTTCTTTTCACTGCAGCAGGTCTCAGCTTCTCTTCTTAGCTCCAAAATAGCCCCGATTTGTTATCAGCAACTTTCCTTTCCAACTTTCTCACTCAGAAGCAGAAGCTTTTGAAACCTAGGTAATGATCTGCTCCAATCTGTGACTTCTTTCAACAAAAGCCAAGCAAAGGAGTCTTATCCGGGTCGCACAAAAAGCTGGCTCTGGCTCTGCCTGTGCCAGCCCCATCACACTGAGAGGCCAGCTCTGCACCTGCCTCGCTGTGCGCCTTTGAGAAAGCCATGCCCCCTTTCTGAGTCTCAGTCTCCCCATCTGTGCACCAAGAGGGGCTGGTCTTATTTCTACAGTCCATTCCAGTTCCTACCACTGTCAGAGCTAACCACCCCCATACTGGCCCTAGCTCTACCTCTCCCCCACTGCCAAAAAGAGGAAAAGAAACTTGCGTTAGGCATCGGCGGATGGCGCGCGGCTCCGAGTTGTCAGGGTGTGCATTGTTGCCGGGTGAGCGAACCTCACACAAACTCTAGGACAGAGAAGTCCCACCTCCCCGTAACCACAGCTACCCGACCACACCTCTAACCCAAACACAGCCCGAGGCCCCGCCAAGGACCACCTCCAAATTCCCTCGGGACCTCTCCACTCATTGCGATCTGCCCAGCCAGAGACAGCGAGAAAAAGCCAACGCCCCCAATGTGCGGAGGTGGAGACTGAGGCCGGAAGGTGCAGACCGTGGAAAGCCGCAGCCGGCAGGGTTTGAACTGGGGTCCGATCGCCTGTTCAGGACTCCCTCCCATTCCCAGAGCGGTGACTGGTCTCCTTCCCGCGAACGCGGTATTTCCACGTGGGAAAGACCGAGAGCATACCATCTCTGTGGATCAGGGCCCACCCGCACTGTCTTCCTTCCCTCCCCATTCCCCAACCTGAGAAACAGATCCCCTGAGGGGCCAGAACCCTCCCCGGACCCCACCGCGAGTCCCAGCCTCACCTGCTGGCAGCCACAGCGTGGGGTGGTTTCCTGGAGTTGAGCGGCAAACAAAGGCCTCCAATCCGGGCGCGGGGCGGGGCGGCGACTTTTTGCAAAATCTCCGAGGAGGCCGGCCTCTGACGGGCAGGGTGCGGCCCCAGGAGGCGGGGTCTCGAGAGCTCCACCAATAACAGAGAGGTGGCCGCCTACGGCCCGCCCCCAGGGACTCGTATGCGGCTCCACTACCAAAAATTTCAAATCCCGGAGGTTGCGGGTACCTTCCGGAACCCGTCAGACTGCAGATGCGAGGCTGAAGCTCGGAGTTTAGACATTTGTGCAAGGTCGCAGTGAGAAAGAGATTAAACTTTCCTAGTAGAAACGATCTGCTTCGTAACAGTAATAGTAATACTGTAATAACTTTTCTTGAGCACTTACTTTGTGTCAGGCACTATTGAAAATGCTATGACCGATCCTCTCCAGTTAGTTAGGGTGGTATTATCATTAGTATATTGTAGTTCAAACCAACCTTAGGCAAGCGGGGAAACCCAGTCCTGAAGAGGAACAAGAACTTGCCCAAGGTCCCGCAATAAATACAGGACAGAAACAATCCACTGTCCCCCGAAAGCACACTTTGAAGGATGTCTGTGTAAGGTGTCAAACTGGGCTAGGCTCTTGCTCCAGCGCTGCCACTGAGCTTCAGGTAAATGAGATTCATAACCCCTGCCTCACGGGGCTGCTGAAGGAGTAAATAAGTAAACATGGCACCAGGCCTATAAGAAATAAAACAATGGAACTAATTTAAAGAGTTCCTTGAAGCATCCCATTTCACAGGGTAGACAAATAAGCCTGGGGACTTTCTCAAGGTCCTGCAACCAGCTGTGCTGCAGCCCAGTTCTTCCCGGTCCCGGCAGGTTGCCAGTGACTCTCTACACACATATCTAATGGTAATTATAGTAGCAGCTTCTATTCACTAGAGGCCTGTCTCAGAGGCAAGATTTTTAGCTAACCCTTACAATAACTCATGAGTTAGGTTAGTACTATGCTCCCTATTTAAAGATGAGAAAACTGGGGTTAAGTGACTTGTCCAGGATTGCACAAGCAGGAAGTGGTGGAGGTGGAATGTAATGCCAGGCTTTAGGCACTAAGGTATGGACTCTTTGAGCTCCGTCTTGTTCTCTGTCCTGTACTCCCCACACTGGGCTACTGCACCCCGCGCCCTGCTTTCTCCCAACACGAGGGCTCCAGGTGATTTGAAAGCCAACTTGGCACTTGCTTGGGCATGCCCCAGCGCAAGCCAAAAACTCACCTTCCTTCCATCTTCTTCTAGCAACACACTCGGAGATTCTCTAGCCATACCTCCCACCTCCAGCCCTGGTGTTATGAGTAAAGATGTCAGGGCCACAGGTGAACCTCTGGCTCCCCCCTCCCACAATATTCAGGGCTGCCTTAGCCCATGGTATTCGGTCCTTTCAAAAGACAATGGGACATGTGCTTGACCTGGGGCTTCATTTTGTTGACTCCAGGCAGCCATCGGTCTAAGTTTGTCCTCTACCACTCATTAGCAATGCAACTTTAAGCAAGCAATTTGACCTTTCTAAGCCCACTTACAAAGGAATTTTTTAGGTTTAAAATTCCACAACCCTAGAGTCAGTCCTAGCAACTACAGAAGCAACAGTTCCAGAAACTTACTCGTTTTCCTTTTTTCAGAATACAAACTTTAGGCCATGGGCAGCTGCTGCTGGGGCCCTTCCATCCCCCGGGCCTGGAAAGGTTGTGGCATTTGCATTTATAAGATCGGAAGGCCCCTTTCTTCATTCACCATTATCCTGACTGCAGTGATCTCCCTGGGGCTGACTCTGAGCCTGGTGCTATGGTCCACACACACAGCATCCCAACCTCCATCAGAGACAAGTAGCAGTATCCCCACGTATTAGTTTCGTGTGGCTGCTATAACAAATTATCACCAGTTCGTGGCTTAAAACACACTAGCTTGTTCTCTTACAAAGAGAGGTCAGAAGTCCAATATCAGTTTCACTGGGCTAAAGTCAAGGTGCTAGCAGGGCAGGTCCCTCCTGCAGCCTCTGGGGGAGAATCCATGTCCTTGCCTTTTTCAGCTGCTAGTGGCCACCTGTATTCCTGGGCTCCTGGTCCCTTCCTCCATCTTCAAAGCGCACCACTCCAACACCTGCTTCTATCACCACAACATCTTTCCCTCTCGGTTGAATCTCCCTCTGCCTCCCTTTTACAAAGACCTTTGGTGATCAGACTGGACCCGCCCAGAAATACAGGATAACCTTCCCATCTCAATACCTGAATCACATCTGCAAAGTCTCTCTGCCATATAAGGTAACATTCACATGTTCCAGGAATCTGAATACCTTTGGGGCCATTATTCAGCCTACCACACCCATTTCCCAGATGGAGAACTTCGACTCAGAAGGGTGAAATCACTTGCCCTTGACCACACAGGACTTTGATGCCAGGCGATCTGGGGCCTGACAAAGCTCTCCAGTAGCCAGGTAAGGTTCTTCCCTGCAGGGGTATCAGGACTGGGGAGGGGCTAGGACCTTCAGACACAGGCTGCTCTGGTCTCGGTGACCTCCTTGGCCTGGGGAGAGAACAAGGGCAGCTAAGGGCAGAATCTGGTGGAATCAACTGCCCCTAACGCATTCAGGTAGACCGCTGGACACAGGGCTGGACAAAGCAGGACTTCTCAAACTCTTCTTGCCTGGGGGGAACGCTGGGGATGAAGGCAATGGGCACTGGGTGCTGGGGAGCAAGCCATTTCTTGTCACCTTCCCCTCCCTGCCCTCCATGTAATTTTACTTCTAACACCCACTGCCCTTGGCTCCTTGAACAGCCTGTGTTCTGCAGAGGCAGAGGACCAGAAGTGATTGGGAATTTACTCTCTCTCCCCTCTCCCCCAGGCCTTATCCAAGGACTGAAAGCATGAAAGCACTGTCCCCTGGCTCTGAGTAGGGACAACTCTAGGCTTAATTTACACTATGGTGTCCCCTGTGGGATCAGGCTGCAGCCACCCTCCCAGGACAACACTGGAAATCCCACCCTGCTTGGCTTCCTCCTCTTCTCCTCCTGACCCCCGACTCCTTTACTGCTTCTCCCTTGCATACATTTCCTCATCTCAGAGCCCTAAGGTGGACCACCTCTCTGTATTTTAAAACATCCACACACATTGTGAATATATTCTGCCCCATGACATACCTGTACCTTTTAATCTAAAAGTATTATCTGTAAATAACCTTCAGGCAGGGTGTTCCATGATGCGGTGTTTAAGTGCCCCTGTACTTCTGATGTGGGGGACAAGGTGAGGGGGTAATGATGCCTGCTGCTCTGGGTACCTCCAGCTGTTCTATCCCCCCACCCCTAACATTAAGCAATCAAGACCTCAACCCCAAAGGCAGGCCACACAGCACACTGGACCCTCCTAAGTTCCTTGTTCAGATCTCTTTATTGAAAAATTAAAGTCATAAGCTCTGTATATAAATACAATGATGTCGCTGGTCACCTGCAAGGCCTCTGGGATAGGCTGGGGGTGCAGTGGGAAGCTGGGGTCAAGAGTCCCCAGGGGTGTGGAGAGGGAAATAAATAATAAATACCATGGGGGACAAGGAGCTAAGGGGAATGGGGGCGTACATGGGAGGGGGGTGCTTGATGCTTATTTGTGGCACTAAAGGCCCTGCAAGATGCCCCCTGGGCTGGGGGCTGTGTCCATGAATTCTCATGTGACCTCACTCCAGGCAAAGGCTGAGGCATCTGGGGATGTGCCAGGTCAAACCTGGACAGGGACGCAGTGTCCCCCAGTCAACCCAGAGTTGCAGGCCCTGGCAGACCTCAGGTGGACATGCCAAGACAAGAGTGTTCTGCCCTCCCCTTCGTTTCTCCCCTCCCTGAAACCCACACTTGTAGTGCGTGCCTACTGTGCACTGGCTGTGGCACCAGATCCTGACCTGACCCTCTGTTCACTTTGCCTGGCTCTCTTCTCCCGGTTTTGGTCCAGTGGGCCAGGAAGGAGTGGGGGTTGTCTTCTTGCTACCCTGGCCATGAAGCCCTGGCCCCTCAAGGAACTTAACAGTGCCAGGAGGAAGGAGGGAGCAGGGCCAGGGGCCGGGCAGTGGTGGGAGGCCCTCAGACCTTGGCTCCTAGAGCATCACATTGAACTCGGTGACCAGAAAGTCGATGTAGTCACACTCCTTGGTCTTGAAGGCCTCTGCGATGATGCGCGCGGCTTCCCGGTGCTCCTTGCCCCGAAGCGTCAGCCCATTCACTTCCAGGATCACGTGGCCCACCTTGAGCTGCCCACAGTTGTGGGCCGAGCCGCCTCGCTGCAGGGGCAACAGATAGGGCGGAAGCATGTTGGACGCCTAAGGCTAGGTTGGCCTGGCTTTGACCGCCCACCGGATCAGGCCTGACATTGTCAACCAGGCAGCTAGGATCTGGGTGTCCACTGCCCTGATTAGGAAACTGAGGCTCAGGGAGAGCAAAGGTCTTAGGAGCCTGGGTCTGCCATTGGGTTGTTGGATCACCTCTAGGAGTGGCACACCCCTAGGATGCTAAGAAAAAACTTCCGGGGTAGGAAGAGATAGTTAAGCGGGGTCCCCGGGGAAGTACCTGAATTGTGACGATCCTGGGCAGGGGCTGGCGGGTGTTGGCGCCACCCTCGATGGCGATGCCCAGGGTGGCCGCACTTTTCTTCACTCGGACCAGGGTGGATGTGGGCTCCAGGAGCCCGGGCTGCGGGTATGAAGGAGACCAGTGACAAAGGCCTCCATGGCCAGGCCTGGCCATGACACACTTTTAGGTGAGCAGGGCTCAGTCTCCAGCTCCGTGCTGGGAGCCTACAGGGTGCTGGGCACTAAGTTAAGCTATTGGTGTTCTCAACTCTTAATTGCTACAAAAATCCCCAAGGCTTGGGAAGTTAAGGGGTACAGTCCAAGGCTGCCTGGTGGTGGCACTAGGACATGAATCCAGGCCGGACTGCCTCAGCCATCACACTATGTCAGAACTGAGCTTTAAGATTCTCAAGACCAACCTTTAGCGCTCAGCTTGTCAGTGTCACCACAAAGGCAGGACTTACACAGGGCCTCTAGCCGAATACAGTGTTCTTTCGAGTCCCCACACCTCCCCAGTAAGGGGCTCTCTTCACTGCTGGTGGTCACTTATCAAGCTGAATCTTGGTCAGCGACTTCCTGTACTTCACCTGGGGCCTGCCTTCCTCTCACCCTCTGTGACCCTCTCTTCCTCACTTACCGGTTTGGTGGCCCTCTCTGCGCTCCTCTCGTTCCGAGGTGGCTCCTTGCTACTCCTGCTCTTGGTGGATGCCATCTGTCTGCCTCGGCCAGGGGCGCTGGCCTCTACTTCGCCAGCATCCACACCACTGTCCTCGCTCAGAGTCTGCCCACTGTCCGAGAGCTGTGACAGTGTGGAGGCTGCTGGGAGGGGGAGACAGAAGGAGAGTGGTGATTTATACAGCTGGAGTCAGGGAGGGCTTCTTGGAGGAGGTGATGAAGCTACAGACTGTATGGCTGGGGGGATTCCCTGCTCAAAGACTGAGGGGGCGAGGGGAAGATGGAGGGCAGGGAGACTTTCCACCACCCTTCCACCTACTGAGGCCTGCCCTTCCAACTGGGCCTGGCCCTAAAGCCACCGCTTCCAGGATGTTTGCCTTGACTGCTCCTAGTGTAATAATTAAAACAGAGTTTGGAAAGCAAACCTAGCCCATAGATGTGTCTTTCTTAAAAAAACATATACAATGCTGTCAATTTCTAACAGTGGACTAACATTCATATTAGGCGCTTTCACATAAAATTTAAATTTCTAGCTTCTTGAGAAAAAAAAGAGAAAGTTCTTCCATGCCTGGTCTGTATGCCTGCTTGACCCCAGCTGGCCTGAGCTGAGTATGGACACATGCCCCTTTGGTTCACCAGTCAACCCAAGCAGCCTTACTATGTGTGTAATGGCCTACTCCCCGAGTTTGAGACCCTATGTTAAGAACACACAGTCTGGAGTCTAGCTGGTTGGATTTGAATTCCCTCTGACCAGCTGTACAGCCCTAAGAGAGTTACACAACCTCTCTGAGCCTCCATGTTCTTGTTCTAATCAGGAGCAATGATGCCTATCCAATGGGGTTACCATAAAGATTAATAGATATGATGTATAGAGTGAAGCAATCAAAAGAACAGACTTGTGCTAGACTGTCTGGCTCCACAGTTATTTTCTGTGCCTCTTCATCTATAAAATAGGAGTAATAATAGTACCAGCCTCTCAGGACTCCTGGTGGGGAATGAGGATTAATGAGTTGCTAATATAGGCAAACTCTGTAGAACAGTGTCCAGCACAGAGGCAGTTCTGTGTAACGGTTAGCTCTTGTGTGTGTCCAGCTCAGTGCCAGGTCTAGAAGCAGCAAAAGAAACAGTGATCCATCCACGAGAGCTCAGGTTTCTCACCGCATCCTGCCTGCTCTCCCTCAGCTGCCTTCCCTCACCAAGCCCCCTGAGCGCAGGGACCCTGCATTCTTCATGGCATATAGCAAACACTCCCCTTTCCTGGCCACAGCAGGACACCGCATATCGCTTTAGCCACAAGATGGCAGCAGAACCCAACAAAATGCACCCACCTCAGCAAGAAGAGACCCAGAGCTTGCAGAGGGCTCAGGCTTTTGGAGTGAAAAGCAGGTTCTACCATCCCCGCCACCTCCTCAGCTGGACTCCTCAGGGGCTGCAGACCTGGGCTGGCTTCCGGGGTTCCTGATAGGTCTACCCTGCACTCTGACCCTGAAGCCCCAGGGGCCACCCTTCCTCCAGCACCTTCACGGTGCCAGGCCCTGGGGAACAGAGATCATAGAAGCCACCCCTGCCCTCAACAAGCTCAGTCTTATGGAGAAGACTGATAAATGACTGCAGGGGCACTGGGTGGGGGAGGGCTGGGGGCTCAGGAGGAGGAGCCCAACCCCCACAGCAGCCTGGCAGGGCTGTCATTGTCACCTCCACTCTAGGATACACAAGCAACTCAGAGGCACAACAGCTAGTACATGGCAGAGTCAGGAGTCGCACTCATGTCTCTGATTCCAAAGCCCTTCAGTGTGGGCTCAGGACCCCGGTCCCCAGCCACCCTGACCCTGAGGGAGGAACACCAGGGCTAGAAGGCCCCTTGCTGGGTAAGTACCTGGGTCCACCTTCACTGTGTTGATGGGCAAATCAACCCAGAGGGACAGGCTCCCCCAAGATCACACAGTGGGCACCAGAGCCCGGCCCCCCGCATCTGTCCATACTCACTGCGTGTCTGGGGCAGTGCCCTCACTTCGTTCACGTCAGGCTCGCTGTCCGGGCGGTGCACCTCCACCATGACAAAGTGCTGGTTTGTGCCTGTCTGCTCTGGGCGGCCCGAGGGTGAAGGTGGGGGGAGGCAGCCCCCAGCCACTGTGGCCTCTGCAGGGGGACTTTTCAGGTGCGGGGGTGACTGGACCCGTGGGAAGGGGCCAATGGGGTGCTGGTTGACCAGGGCCAGATGGGCATCCAGCGGCCTCTTGGCTCCAGGGTTGGCAGGGGAGACGGAGGCGTAGATGGGGGAGGAGGGCGAGTCATGTGCTGAGGGGCCCTCTGGGGCTGGTGTGGTGCCCGCCGGCGGGCTGCGGTTCCGCGGAGCTGAGAAGACGATGCCCGAGTGGGAGGACACAGAGGAAAGTGGCTTCTGGTCCTGGCTTCCCTGCTTTCTCGGCTGGGCCAGAGGCGGTGGGGGAGGGGGTGGCTTGTAGCTGGGCAGCCCCTCGGCCGTGGGTTTGACATCATCCTGCCAAAAGACCCAACAGGAATAGAAGGAGTCAGAGCCCATCGTGGCTGGACGAGGGGAGATCTGACAGTCAAGTGGGCCAGGCCAGGCTGGAATTCTGTCCCAGCTCTGTCGGCTGTAGGCCGCACTGCCCTGAATAATGCAACACTGAGTGGAAAACTTTCCCAGCATCTCGGCAGCTGATAAGCATCGGGATCCTGGCTGCATCTCTGGGGACGGCACCGTTACCTTTGGGAATTGAAGTTCTTGGCATCAGCCAGGGCTTGTCACAGGGAACAAGACTTAATTAGAGCTGGGATGCAGAAAATGGAAAAACAATAAAGGCACTTCTTTGGCTTTTCTTTTTAGGGGATTATCCTAGCTACTAGGCAGGAAGTGTGACTGGACTAGAGATAGGGTGTGTGGACAGAAGGAAGACAGACACACGGGCTGGGGTGCCATGTGGCCCTGGGCAAAGCACAGCACCTCTCTGAGGGCACCCATGGGCAATGGGAAAACCGCACTTACCAGAAGAGTTGTGGGATGTGAGGAGCAGGGCGCATAATGGGTTAGCAAGGCACCTCCGACCCAGCAGGCACTGAGTGAGTGGCAGCTATGGATACTGTCATTACTATTCGCCCGCAGCCTGTGCCAATATCCAACACCTGCATAGCTCTGACGGGAGCACAGGAACTGTTCCAAATGCTTCACTTAAATTAACTAATTTACCCCTTGTGGCAAGCTGATGGGTTAGGTACACTCCTCACACTCTTCTTATCTCCATTTTACGGGTAGGAAAACTGAGGCACAGAGAGGTTAAGAAACTTGCCTGTAGTCACAGAGCCAGTGGCAGACGTGGTATTTGAACCCAGGTAGTCTGGCTCCAGAGCCCAAGCCATTCAAGTTATTTGGGTCAGAATCACAAAGTAATACTGCCTGGGCTGCTGCTGTGTGCACACAGGCATAAGGGCATGTTTAACTTCTATTTCCAGCCCAGTACTATTACCTCTTTAAGGAGTTCTCTCCAGGCGCTCCATGTTTCAGTATTTGCAATAACGTTCAGATAACTTATCAAAAGGAACACTAACTGGACAAACAAAGAGCCTGACAGCCCCACCTAAAATCCAAGAAGGAGCAATCCTGGCCCCCGACTGGAGACAACAGAGGGCCACACTGTGCACAGGCCCAGGGCTGCCTCTGAGAGCTCACAGCCAGGTCCTCTGTCCCCTCTCAGTGGCTCTCGCCATGGAGCCAGTCCCCAGGGCTTCAAACAGGCCTTGGATGGCAAAACCCAAAGAAGGGCCAGAGAGCCTCTTACCAGAGAAACGTCTGGGAGGGCGTTCATATTGCTCTGGACAGCCTCGCCAGTTTCCTCCACGTCCAGGGTGTTCTAGAAATGGAGAAGAAAACAATGTGAGCAAATATAAATCAAGAAGAAAAAACAAGACTCCCAAATCTATGGACCCTATGACACCTTCACGTGGTTTCTGTGACTCCTGACACGGCCCCACTTCCTTGGAATTTATTTTATGCATTAAAATTAATGTCCATTTCCTTGCCGGTCATTTTTTTTTAATGTTTGTTTGTTTATTTATTTATTTAGAGATGGGAAAAGGGAGAGAGAGAGAGGAACATCAATGTGTGGTTGCCTCTTGCACCCCCAACTGGGGACCTGGCCCGAACCCAGGCATGTACCCCGACTGGGAACCAAACCAGCAACCCTTTGGTCTGCAGGGCAGAGCTCAGCCCACTGAGCCACAACAGCCAGGGCTCCTTGCTGGTCATTTTCAATTCATTTTTTGAGACTTGCTGATTATGTCCAGGCCTTCCCGGAACTACAAAGAGATGCTGCGGGGTGGCTCTGGCCTTGACCGGGAACTCCTGAAGTTCGATGCTGCTCAACACACCCCACAACTCCAAACCCCAAGGCTTCTCTCTCCACTGCTTGCTCACAGAGTCCCAGAAAGGTGTGCAAATGGCAAGATGCAAATGAGAGGTGGGTGGGGAAAGTCTCTCTCTCCCCCCCCCTTCTAATTTTAATGGTTTTAATAGTGTGAAGGGGGGTGGTTAAGGTTTAAATGGACCTTACTTTGCAAAAGTGCCCATTTCCTCCTTCCTTCTCTAACTCACCAGAAGAAGCCTAATGCTCTCTCAAGGGACACTTAGCTGCTGAAAGGCCTCCTTTCCTGGGAGGCTGAGCAGTGCTCCTCTCTAAACTGGCTCTCCTGAGGGCTTGGGGGAGCCATTTCTCCAGCCCACAGAGCCTAGGGCAGCAGAGCCTAGGGTGGTAGAGCCTCCATCACCAACACCTAGCTCTAGTCTCAGGTGCAGATATCAATACTGACTGAACAGTCTCATTGCTCTAGACTGAAAGGGCCTGGAACACACAGATGGAAAGATGTGACCCTGGCCTGAAGTAGTTTAAAGACAGCGGGGTTGATACAAACAAGCACAGAGGACACTGCACAGAGTGAGAAAATATAGGCATATAATGCAGCTGGGGTAAGTTATCAAGGAAGGCTTCCTGGAGGAGGGAGCACAGCTGAAAGCTAAGTCTTGTGGGCAAGCAGGGCAAAGGAGGGAAAGGTGGTTGTTTCAGAGGAAAGGGCATCCATAAAGCAGAAAGGATAGAGGATGTTTGAGACTCTTCCAGAGGTTCCACAAGAGTCATGCAAGAAGCTACTTGAACCTGAGGGTAATAGGTTGCCATGGAGACATGGTCAAGTTTGCCTTCTGTGAATTTCCCCTTTGCTCACTTCCTCTGAAGCCACACTAGAACAATGCAGGTAAGTCAGGGCCTCCACACAAGCTGTTCCGTCTGTCTGGAACATTCTTCCCCTCAGCTATCCACATAGCATGCTCCACTCCATCACATCCAAGACCTTACTCGAACACCACCTCCTTGAGGCCTACCTTGACAACCCACCTAACATCACAATCCCCAGTTCCTGCCCTGTTTCATTTCCCTCCTTTGCACTGATCACTGTTCTTCACCCAGCGGCCAAGATGTAATCCTCGAGACACAAGGCAGACAGTGTCCCTCTCCAGCTCATAACCCCTCAGGGCCTTTTCTTCTGACTTGAGGAAATCCCAAATTCTGCACTCATTATGCTACTCCTCCAACCAACTGGATAGAACAGTCCTGCCTTGGAGCCTCTGCACTCACTGCTCCCTCTGCCCACAGGACTCCTGGCTCCCTCCCTTACTTCATTTAGTTCTGACTCAGCAAGGCCTTCCTGGACCAGCCCTGTCTAAACTAGCCTCCGTCCCAACATACACATGTACACACCCCACTCTAACCGCTGACCCTGCTTCATTTTTCTATATAAGACTTGTTACCACCTGATGTTATACCATTAATTTGCTTATTGTTTGTTAGTAAGATAAAAACGCCTAAGAGGCAGGACTTGTAACTACCTGGTCCCTACTCTGTCCTCAGTGTTCAAGACAGTGCTTGATAAATATTTATTAAGCAAATTAATTAATCCACACAAATGAGCCGATGAGTAAATGAAATCAATCCATCCCTCCGGCTGCCATGGGGAGGAGGCCTGAGCAGGCAGAGAACCCAGTGAGGTGGCTACTGCTGTCATTGTGTAGAGCATTCATGGTGGCTTGAATGAGGGTGAGGGCAGCGGGTGGGGACACAGGTGCCCCAGCTCCACACCTCCTAGAGCAGATGCCACCTGGTCATCCACACGGATCCCATCTCCTGGGATGCTCCCAAAGCCTGGAGCATTCTGGGTGGACAAAGGGCACATGATCACGAAGACCTGTCATAGGGACCCACCAATGCTTCTGAGATTCTCCTTCCCAGGGCTCTTCATTGGGTCCCACGATGTCTCTAGGTCAAAGTCAGGCTGGGACAACTGCTTCATTCATCAACAAAGCTGAGGCTCACATGCAAACCTCAGCTTCCTGACAGGCTCCTGCCCCCTCCAGCTCTGTCTCCTGCACATTGCCTCAGAGGAAGCTGCTGCTGACACCCTGGGTGATGCAAGGACAGCTGGGGACCCTCGCGGAGGTGTAGTGATGGGGTTGCTCTCTCACCCACTGACTAGTGAGTGGCACTGGTTCTGGCTTCTTTGAGATCATGCTCAGCTCTGCCATTTACAGCTGACTGATGGTGGACAAATCACTTAACGGCTCTGTGACTCCATTTCCTCATCTGTACAATGGGGTAACAGCAGTCCCTCCCTCACGGGGTTGATGCATTAACACCAAAAAAATGCTCAGAACAGAGCCTGGCACAATACACGAGGGGAAGCAACCGTTAACCCACACCAGAAGTCTGAGACCTTGCAAGTGTGCTTCAGCAACCAAATAGCTGCAAAGTGTGCCCGGGCCCCGTGTGAACACCTCCAAGGAAAGGAAACGGCAGCCTCCCCTACAACCCCCTCCAAATTCCAAAACCATAACATGTCCAGTGCTCCTTGGACTACACAGACCATCTACAGTTAAGGTGAACAGCGAGGCGGAGCTGGTTCTGCGCAATGACTTCCCAAGAGTTGGCAGTCACAGTCCTGATCTCAGCAGGAGACTTGAAGAGGGTCAGAAGCCTGGGAAGTGCCTACAGCAAAGACAAAGGCCTCCACACAGCCCGATATAGCAGTCACCTGCTCCCAGAACTCAACCTGCAGGCACCCTCAGGACTCAGATGACAGAGCACAGTGGGACCAAAGGCACGGGATTCTGTCTCGTTCTAATACATTCGGAGTTTCCAGCATTTATTCAGTCACTCAGAAAGCATTGATCAGGCAGCCTTGACTTATGAGGGAAGCTCATGGGGATAAAAGATGAGTGGGCCACTGTGTCCCCAACACCAAGCCGAGGTCCATGCACACAGTAGCTGCCCCAGAACTCTTGTTCAGGATCACTGATGGGTCTGGCAGTGGTGAAAGGGCCCAGGAGATGGGGAGAGGATGTATCTGCTGAGCACACAGGGAGAGTATGGCTGTGTTAGAAGGTAGGAGACCAGAGAACTACAAACTGGAGGACCCACTGTGTGCCAGGCCCTCTCCTGGGCATTTCACTTTCATAATCTCATTTGATTCTCACTGTGAGACACGCACTATCATTCTCCCTGGCTCACATCTTTTATACATAAGCTCAGAGGGGGAAGTGACTTGCCCACAGTCACACAGCCGTTTTACAGCAGATCATGTTTCTAACCCAGGTCAGGATGATCCCAAAGTCCACGCAGCCCTTACCGGACCCCAGAATCGGACAGGACACAGACACTGTAGGAACTAGAGGGCCCCAGGAGTGATTCTCTCTGGGCCAAGGGAGAACACAGCCATCACTGGCCCCTGGCCTCAGCCATTCTCTGCTATTAGTGGCAGCCTGGAGCCAAGAGGGAAGCAGGGATGGAAGGGGGGAAGCGGCAGGAGGAGCAGGACAAACGGCCAGCCCTGGGAGAGAGGCCTGAAGTGGAGCAAATGGCAGACGGGTCGGAGTCCAGCCCTGCCAGACTCCATCTGCTAAATCCAGACGCTCAGGAGCCCCGAGTCCCCGAGCCATGTTCCTTATGCATCGGAAATAGCTGCAGACAGCAGGCTAAGAACCCGGGGGATGCATCAGCAGAAATGCTCGTGGAACAGGCTTCGAGGAGGATCAAGGTCAGAGCTCACACAGGAGCCAGCCTGTGCATCCTGGCCACCCCACACCCTAGCTTCTCAGAGCCCCTTTTCTCTGACACCCACTGAGGCCAGAGCCCAGCTGAAGAGTTAGACCTGGTAGGATCCTTTACCCATTCCACAGCTGAGGTGGTTGAGGTTCAGAGAGGGACGGAGACCTGCCCAAGGTCACACAGCAAGGAGGGGGCAGATAGCTGAACCTTATTTAAGGTCTGACTGTTATCCAGACTGCTTTCCACAAGGGCCAGGATGCCCTTGGCACCTGCTGTCCCATCTCTTTCATCCTCCAATCTGTGGGAGTTCAGAAAATTCCCTTCCTTTTGGAGAAAAAAAACCTCCTTTGTGTCTGAGTTGGCCCAGTCAGGGCCCAGATATCCCGGGAGTCTGATTTGAAGAAACTGTGGGGACAAAATGAAATGAAGTGATGAGGAGCAGTCACCTGTGCTGATCTCTGCCAGGTAGTCTCCTGATCCTGGAAATGCAGGTGTGCATGGCCCAGGTGCCACCTCAGCAAAATGAGGCCTCTCTCTTCCTCCCCCACCCCGCTCCCTCCAGCCCAATTCTCTGGTTTCTAGGCCTCCTTCCCCTCATTTCAATGGGAGGGCTCTTACATAAAGGTGCTATTTTCAGCCCTTTGTTCTTCTTGCTGCTTTTTACTCTGATGTCAGGACAACAGGCTGCCCCTTCAACTCCCCCAAAACGCACAAAGAGAGGCCTGAGGCTGGGTGGTGTCCCTGCTTCTGTATATGGAAAAACTGAGGCACTGAGTTACAATGTTCTTCTGGAAGGTCACGGGACACAGGGAGGGACAAGGAGGGAAACCAGAGAGGGAGAAGTGAGAATAAAAGAAAACAGATGAGGATTTGGGAGAAAAGGCCTCAAAGGGGGAGCAAAGGGAAGGAGAAAGGGGAGGAAAGAGAAAAGCAGGGCATGGTGGCACAGTCAGAGCCGAGGCTGGGGAAGAAAAGCTGGTCACCCCGGGAAGGACAGAGTGGTGGGACAGGCAGGACAGCAATGTGAGCCAGGAACAGCCAGACCGTACGGATGTTTCTGGGGGGCAGTGAGTCTGCCCAGAGTGCAGGGGACAGGTCTGAGTGTCCTGAAAGGTCATGCGGCCAGAGGCTGGGGTGATGGCAATGCTGGGGGCGACAGGACATCCTGCTCCTAACCTCTCCAGGCACAGGGTGGGGTGGAAGTCTGGAGCTGGTGGGGAAGGCCAGAGGAGTGGACTGGGAGGGAAATGATCCCAGAGCATGGGACTGGAACCCATGCTCGAAGGGTGGCCGAGACCACAGGAACTGCCCCGACACCAGGCTGGCCCTGGGCCCTGTTGCCCTTCCCTGCTGTCACGTTTGACTACCAAGCCACAGAAGCAGAAAAGTCCCTGGGAAGCCTGTGCATGAACCCCTCCCAGATGAGGAGTCACTACCTTGACCCAAGGGAGCCTATTTGATGTAGGCAGACAGTGGTTCCTTCTGCCCCATTTCATCTCTGCCCGCCTCCACCACCACGCGCCACAGTGGTCTTTGGAAAAGGATATCACTCAACAGACAGAGAGTGTGACCCAGAATCTCAGGCAGGGCCGGAAGAGCCCTTAGGACACTGTTGGAAACCAGGGCTCCAGACTGGAACGCAGGGGCCTATGACCCTGGCTGGGTGAAAACACGGCACCTTGACCTTCATTAACCTCTAACTGAAATGTAGAATTTCCCTACGTTACGGATGGAGGCAACACAGCCCAGCAGTTCAGCAGCCCCTGTGACACTTTCACTGACCAAAGTCACAGATCTTTCATATCACATTCCGGCTGCTGCCAATGCCACAAAAGCCCATTTATGCTCATCACGGCTTCCAATTACAGCCCTTACCGACTGGCCGGTTATTAGGCATGCTAAATAGGAAGCACAATTTTTACAATTGGTTTGGGTATTTTGAAAACGACATTTCCTTAGGATTTGTTTTCTTCGTGATTCTACGTACGTGTTTTATTTTTTAGTATTTAAAACTATTATTCTGAGAAGGGGTCACAGGTCTTGGCCAGCCTGCCGGAGGGGTCCGTGGCACAGAAAAGGTAAAGAGCCTCCGTCCTGAGTCAATGCTCAGTCCATCTGCACCTTTACAGCTGGGAGAACAGGGGTTTCCAGTGGGGCAGGGCCGGTCCACGTTCCAACAGGCTCTGACCTCGCAGACTTGGTCCTGTTTGGAGGAAAGAGCTTCCAGCACCCCCAAGTGCCCACCCAGGGGTGCAGATGCGCTGTAAAGGACTGGCTGGGAGGAATGTTCCTTGTTTCAGACACCAGCTGAAGCAAAGCTATAGCCACCCTGAGGGTTACTCATGCCTACGGAGAATTGATGGTTCTGGGGGCTCAGGCTGAGGCTTCTCAGGAGGGAATGGGCTATTCTCCTCAAGGGGGAAATCGCACGCCAGTCTTGCTGTGCCCTCATCTGGGCACTGAGCAGCTTCCTGGGATGGGGCTGCAAGAGCTATTCTACCTGACAATATAGCTGCATACCTGGTCCACACCTGACTATGTTATCTGTACACCTGGAAAGCACCTGACAACGTACCTGCATGTCTGAACAGCACCTTAAAACTATACCTGAACACCCAGACACAACCTGACAATGTTCCTGCACACCTAAACAGCACCCAAAAACTCTGCCCGCACACCTGGACAGCACCCAACAATGTACCTGCACACCCAGACCGCACATGAACTATACCTGCACACCCGGACAGCACCTGACAATGTGTACCTGCACACCTAGACAGGGTCACCCTCATCCAGCTGCCCCTCTGAGCTCTCTCCACACACAGAAGACGCATTTTAAAAGCTGCCACCAGGATCACGTCACTTCGTTACTGAGGACTTGATGGTTTTAAAATTAAACTTAAGTCCCTGGAGGCTGCTGCTGAACCTCACCCCTCTCCCCTGCAGTCCCAGCTCTCTGCCCCCAAACCGGACCTCCTGCAGTTCAGGGCCCTCATCCCACCCCCCTGCTACCTGGCTGATGCCAACGACCTCCGATCTCAGCTCAGTTACCTCTCCCCTAGTGCCCCAATCCCATGCTCTCGCACCAGCCTTGGACCACTCATCAGAGTGTGGATTACACAGATGATATGATCTGAGACTGTTCCCCCGAACGGACATGCTAGGGTTCAGGAGGGCAGGCACCACTGTCTCTTGCTCACAGCTACCAGAGTCTGGCACGTCGAAGGCACTCACGAAAGCTTGCTGAGTGAAAGAGTGAGTAAGCAGATGGGTTCCTTCCGTTGCCCACAGGGTCAGACACAGGCCTGGGCTTCCCCACCCTCCTTCTGGCCTGGATGAGGAGGGGGCATGGATGCAGCAAAGGGCTGGCAGCCACCCCACTACCACCACCCCAGACGCCCTTCTCACCCTCCTGCAGGGGGAGAGGGCAGTAGGGCCTGTAGAGGCAGGGGCCCCACCGCCACATCCTTAGGCAGGCCCAGGGAGCCCCTTCCAGGCCCAGGAGAGGCCTGGAGTGCAAAATCTCTCAAATTCAGGTAGAAAAGGGCTGTGGTTAAGGCTGGGGCAAGTCCCTGTCACCACCCCCAACGTCAATGGCATCAGCTCTGTGGGTACAAAGCTGACTTTGACCTGTACAATGCCTTTTCCTCTGCAATGCCCTTTGCCAGCCTTTAGAGTATCAACAGATTTGACTCCCATGGATGCCACACCTTCAAGTCCACTCTTGCTTTCACTGGAGCTTCAGGACAACCCACAGATAGCTGGTCTTATCAGCTCAATAGACAGAAGCAAAAACCGAGGCTCCGAAGCTTACGTCACCTGCCCAAGGTGACACAGCTACTAGTCGGGAGATCACGTGTGAGGTTCCCAAGCCCATGCCCTGAAGCCACTCTGCCACGGGCCTACTTGGATGAGGTGAAGAATTCAATAACTGCCAGGCAAGGCCTTCCTTCTTGGGCTCAGCTCTCCTGACCGACTTCTTTATGGCAGGAGAATGATACTGTTTGGAGGCAGCAAAAAATTCCCAGGACCTAGTCTTCTCCTAGACACATGGGAAATAAACACAATTTGTTGATGGGGGAGGGCTGCACCTGATTTCCATTGATCGGCTGCCCCTGGTTTGAGGGAAAACGGCTGCAGGAGGAGCCACGCTTGACCTGGCATTGATAAGCGTGGAGCATGACCCAGGGCATTCGGGCAAAATGGAAACTGGTTCCATTTGGGGCAACTGTCTGGGGCATCTGGGTCACTGATAGCCAGCTGCCTGCCACCTTGCCTGTCCGAGTGCCAGGCAAGGGACATTTTCCTATGACAAGGGGGGCAAATGTTTAGAAGGCCAGAACGTTAGAAGAGAATCCTGAGTGGCTGGGAGTGTGGTTTCATTGGTTTCCGCTCCACGTTTCCTGAGCCCCCACTCTGTTCCAGGCCCTGGGCCGGCACCGCAGACACAAACAAGAGGAAGATTTCATCGCTGCCTGTACCCCACTCTCCCTATTTACTGGGGAAGACAGACTCTGGGAGAGGTTAGAACAGTGACAGGCATTTTATTTATTCTTCTGTTTGTTTGTTATGGGACAGGTATTTTAATGGAGGTATGAAGAGCACATGAGCTCCATGAGGTCAGGGATATGGGCCATAAGAAATGCTTTAGGTTGCTGTCCATCCAGATTTTGGGGTTGTTTGTTACTCAGCATCGCTGCAGCCAGAGCTCACTAACACATGGTGTTGTTGCAGACCAGAAATTGGCACTTATCTAGTGGTGAATACATATTAGTCATACCTCAGTACTCGTCAGCTTCAGAACTCGTCAAACCCTGTACTTGTCGCATTTTGATGAAAAAAAAAAAAGTTTCAGCACTTGGCACTTGCTCAGAACTCATAGCACTTGCTAGAACTTATGAGAGTCACGACACCACCCAGCAAGAGGAAATGATTCATCGTTTGGTACTCGTCAGTTTCGGCAATCCTCACAAGTTCCAGAACAAATTAACGACAAGTACCAAGGTATCGCTGTATTTTGCGGGCTCAGTCTCTGGAGTAATGCTGCAGCCCTTATCCAGACACACAGAGGAGTAGTGGGAATTAAGAATTTCCTTGCCTTCCCTCAAGTATTTCCCAGAAGCTCCCAACAGAGAGGAATCTGAGTTAGAGGAGTCTTGTTGGGGGGGTTGTCTCCCTTGGTCATATAGATGGGGAGACTGAGGCCAGCAGTGGATGAAGGGCTTTCCTGAAGGAACACTGCATGGTCGGAACAGGGCAGAGGAAGACTATGGGGCTCCCGATGCTCAGGATGGGGCCTGGTGCCCTGTTCTCCTGCAGGAAGGACTTCCGGGAGGAGGCGTTTCTCTCCCGTGGCTCCACACAGGGGCAGCACGAGGTGTCCAGTCTGAGCCCTGCTGTGTGTGTGGAAGGGGGTGGTTCCCGGGGGACACCAAGGCCGGGCAGCAGAAGAGGTGGTGCCCACGGTGCTCGTCCTCACATCTCTTAGCAGCTCAGGCTGCACGACCTCCCCAGGACTTTCCTGGGCTCAGCATGGTCTCGGTGCACACCCACCCTTGTCTGTTCTCAACCGTCAGAGGCATCCTGTTCAAACTAAGCCAGACCACGTCAGCCCTGGCTCCAACCTGCCAATGGCTCCCATCTCACTCAGTCCAAGTCTTCAGCACCCAGTCTACCACTGCCCTCCCCAGCACGGACCCAGCTCCAGCCTCACGACCTCTGGACTTTGCCCGGACACTCCAGGCTCGCTCCTGCCTCAGGGAACACTTGCTGTCCCCTCTGAAGCGCTCTTCCCCAGCGGTGGGCATGGACAGCTCCCACCTCTCCCCTGTCTATACTCAGGTGTCACTTCCTGACCACCCCAACCCTGCCTGCTTATTTTTCTCCTTAGCACTTTTTACCACTTATACTGTGTATTTCAGTTATTTATCTCACATCCCGTCATGACCCTAAATTCCATAAAGGAAAGGATTTCTCTGCTGTTCACTACTGTACGCCCGCACCCAGAACTGCATACAGCACATAGCAAACACTGAGTCAGCAGTGTTAATGGAACAGAAGGAAGAGGAGGAGGGAAGCAGGAGGTAGACAGACAGGCAGATAGACAGATAGTGTTAATAAGCAGCTGGTGGTCTCCTTCAGGAGGGCATCGCAGGGGTTAACAGGAGCAGCGCAGAAGCCAGCAGGCCTGGGGTGAATCCTGACGCTACTGCTCACGGCTGAGCAGCCTGGAGCAAGTGGCTTCTCCTCTCTGTGCTTCAGTTTTCTTCTCTGTAAAATGGGGACTGTATCCGTGCTTGGCACTCCTAGTTACTGGGAGGCTCAAAGATGTGAGTGGAAAGCACTGTCCCAGTGCCATGGTCTCGACAAATGCCAGCTACTATTATTAAGAGAGGCCCCAAGTATGGGCCAGGCTCTGTGCTGAGCACTGGGGATTTAGTGGTCGCTCCAGACACAGTTGCTGCCTTCAAGCAGCCCGTGGTCAAAGTGGGTACCTGGCTGGGCTGGTACAGATTATTAGAATGTAATGAGACAAGAGCCATGACAAAGGGAAGCCCAGGAGGCTGGAGAAATCAGAGGTTAAAAGTCACCCCCCCCCGAGAAAATTAGGGAAGTCTACGTGGAAGAGGTGGCATGTGAGCTGAGGGCCAAAGCACACATAGGAGAAAGTCAGGCCATGTAAAGTGGAAAGGAGAACATCCAGACAGAGTGTCTGACATATGAAAGGCCAAGAGGCCTCTCAATAGCTGCACAGCACAAAAATTACCGTCCTTATTATTCAGATGCTAAACCTGAGCTCAGAGAGGTGAAGCCTCTTCCTGAGGTTACACAGTAAGGAAGTGTCAGGATTGGAATTTGAACGGAGGGCATTCTCATTACAGAGCCTGAGAAAACCTGGGGAGAGAGAGTGAACACCAAGAAGAACCCTGGATGCCCTTTGGGACTGAATTCAGACCTAAGGGGGTGGTGGGTGGGAAGGGTCGCAGCCCCCTACCTCTGCCCCAACTAAGGGACTCCCAAAGCCCCACCCAGCCAAATGGACGGTACCTCCATCAGGTCTATAAGCCACAGCAGACGTTCCTAGGGAGAAAAGGCGGGCAAAAGGCAAAAAGAAAAATATATCAAATAAATATTAGGGATGGGGTGGGCACAGCAAAACCCCCAAACACATGCATGCACACACACGCACACACGCGCACACACATGCACACACCCATGCAGAGGCAAAATAAACACGATTCTCTCTTCTCTTTACTTCGAATGCTTTGGGAAGATATAAGAAAGGGAAGGGTGAAAAAGACTCTGTTGCTACAACCAGCACTGCTTCATTCTAACTGCTTCCTCAAAGGAAACCAGGGGTCCTCGCTGCTCTGCAGAAGTGACACTTGTCCTAGAGAAGGGCCTTCAGGAGATGGTCATTCACCTGGGGGCAACCCTGGGACTTTCCAGCAGGTGGAGCTGGAGTCATTATTCCCATCTGGCAGATGTAAAAATGGAGGCTCGAGAAGAGAAGTGACTCGTCCAAGGTCACACCTACTAATGCAGGGCAGAGCCTGGAGAAGGAGGAAGGACCCTGTTCAGAAGACTGGGTCAGAGAAGACCTGGGTCTCTGGGAGGCCCACGTGCCGTGGTAGCAGAAAAGCTCAGAGTCTGAGAAATGGAGCCCTGGCTATGCATGTGGAGGGCACCTGGCGTAGGATGAAGATTGACGGTGGGGGGAGGTGCGGTACGGCAGCCCTCAGCCCAGTGCTTTCCAGAAGCCTCCAAGTGTCTGCGAGACCCTGCATCCAAAGCCTCAGGACAGTTTTCCCAGTGAGCCTGGGAAAAGGACAGAAAGAACAGAAGCCTCACCTCCCCTCAGGCTGTGGGCAGCATCTCTGGGGCGCTGGCATGAGAAGGAAGATACTCATCATGTAATCCTCCCAAGCAGTTGGCAAGAGGGGAGACTGAGGCAGAGGGGTGAAGTGACCTTTCTGCATTGCCTCTTCTGCCTGTGCAGCTTTCTCTTAGACTCCAACTCTGAGCGCTCACCCTGGTCTCAGTTAGTCCTGATCTGACATGCTTTTGCTATCTGGTGACTCCCAGACTCCCACAGCTACTCACATCTCAGAAGCTTGGGGATTCCTTCTGTCTGTCCCCCAAAACTCCCTGCTCAAAGTCATCCCATGGCCTTATGAAGTCTGCCTTCCCCAGGGTGTCCCAACGTGCAGAGTCTCTCTGGCAGGGCAGAGTCAACTGCCGTGCCTGTGGCCTAGACTGGTGGGGGCAGCTCTGCTCAGGGAAAGGAGAGACTCCTGAGCTAGGACAAGGTCACTGCAGGCCAGTGCTGAACTGGGGCTGGGATCCCTGCCCAGAACCCTCCCAGGCCCAAGAGTCACCTTGGCTTCTCCTAGTCCTGCAGCCTAATGTGCCCTCAGGGACTCGGGCTGCTGTGACCAGGGCCAGCCAGGACCTCGGGCCATCTTACCCGTGGGAGACTGAGGCCCAGAGAAGCCGAGGTTAAACCTAAATCTTCTGCCTCCCACGCTAGAACACACCCCATCCCACCCACTGGATCTCTGATTCCTGATTCCAAAGGGACCATCCCAGAATTAGAGCCTGTAATCCCTGCCCTGCCCCCCACCCTCCCACCTCCTGTTTTAGAGCAGTAATCTATGGCTCCTGAAGCCTCGTGTGCACATCAAGAAGGCACATCAGAGAGTGTACACAGAGCCCAGCTGCAGCCCCAGGTAGGGGGACAGCCTCCTTTCTGCCCCAGAAGGGATCTGCTCATCCCAAAGTGTGACATTGCCTTCCAGGCAGCCATATCCAGAGCCGGCAGGAATGCAAAGCAGCTTCCGGGCCACACCCCCAAAGGGACAAGGACTCCTGGGGACAAAGGTGACTGAGAATGGTATAGGTAGGGGGCAGAGGAGTAGAAAGTTCTCCCAGAAACTCAAATCCCCAGAGCTAAAAAAAAAAGCCACCTGGGAGCTGGGGTCTGTAGAGGAAAGCTATGCCCACGACAGGGCCATTTCCTGGTGGCTGCAAGCTCCTCTGTGCCCACTAACCATCCATATCTGCAACCCTGCATGTCACTGCACCCAGAGCTCCTGCTCCTCCAACAGGACAACTAAACTGTCCCAGGTCTAACTGAGACCTGTGAGAGCTCCCATTTCAAAGTTTGGGAGCAAGAGGGCTTGAGAAACGCAACTATCCCCTCCCTTTCCATGGAGAGTAGAGGAATCATCCAGACAGGAAAGGATAGTGGAGTCCAGTCAGATCTCCTGACCTCCCCCCTGGCCCCCACCAAGCAATAGCCCAACGCCCGCCAACATGGAGGGTAATAGCTGTCATTTCCTCTGCTCCTTCCTTGCAAGACCTCCTGAGATTAATTTGCCTCTGAGCATCCTGGGGGCAGAACCACGCCCTGAGATGGACCAGGTGCTTTTCGGGGGGTCTGCAGAGCATAGGAGACAATCAGGCTGCGCGTGGGGCTCCAGGACAAGAGAGCGTGCTTTGGGGAAGACCCAAATCACTCCTACCTCCGCTATGAATGGACTGCTCAGTTTCTCATGGAAGCCTCCCACGGATTATCATGATTTTTTCTATTTGTCTCGTTATCTGTGATTTTAACCTTTTCCCCCTAACCTGAACCCACAGACTGTGAGCCCCACCAGCCAGGGTCACATCTGTTTTCTCCGAGAGCTCATGCCTGGTACGCAGCAGACACTCAACTATTACGAGGTTTTACAGGTGAAGAAACCGAGGCTCAGAAAGGCAGGCACAGAGTGGGTAAGTGCTAGGATTTGAACCCGGATGGGCCTCACTCCAAAGCCGGTACAGTCACCCCTCGGTATCCATGGGGGACAGGTTTCAGCACCCCACATGGACACCAAAATGCTCGGACACTCAGGTCCCTTACATGGAAGGGTACAGTATTTGCATGTAATCTGCATTTGCACATAGGCTACAACAGAGAACACCTACATGACACTTCATTTGCATGAATTCAGCGTAGTGCTCAACGCATGGCAGATGCAAGTTCTGCTTGTTGGAGCTTCTGGGATTTATTTTTGCTAATTATCTTCCATCCATGGGTGGTGGAATCCATGGATGTGAAACCCGTAGATATGAAGGGCTGACTGTACCTTTACTTCCCCGCTGACCGCTGTGCCAGGGACAGGGCAGGGACACTCACCCTGGCCGAGCTGACAGTGGTGGAGGTGCCGTGGCTGCCTGTGGACGAGCCTGTGTCACTGTAGGAGACCATGGAGTAGGTGTCACCCGTCCCAGGGCCAGGGGGCTGCCGCGCCTTCATGGACTCAATCTCCCGCTTCAGCACCAGGTGATCAAAGCGGCCCAGGTCTTGAGGGGAAATGGTGCTTCTCACTTCAGAGAGGAGAGAGAACTGGAGGCAGGGACAAGTGGGACACTCAGCAGGGAGCCCGACCAGTAGCTCGGACAGCCCTCTTCTACCCCAAATGACCTGCATGCAAACTTGACCACTGGCCTCCCCTCCTTAACCCTCAGTGGTTCCCCACCGCCCTCAGGAGAAAGTCCAAACACCTTGGCCTGGATGCTGGGGCCAGCATCGCCTGACTCCTCCTCCCTGGCATCTTGGCGTGAATGACTGCAACCGCCCGAACACCCTGGAAGCCCCTTTCCCCTACTTCTCTCCACACTGCACTTCCTCTGTGAAGTTTTCCCAAATGTAACCACTCCCAGTAGGTTTCATTACTTCTTCTTTCATGTGGGGCAGCATGGCAGCCGCCTGGGGGCTTGTAAAAACTGTAGGTGGTCTATGCCCACCCACAGATGTGCGGAGTCAACCGGCCAGCGTGGGCCCCAGGCAGTGCTTCTTAAGAGCAATCCAGATGATCTGAAATGTGCACTCAGCGTTGAAAGCCACTGTGTTAGTTAGGGCCCCAATTATAGGAGATTGCAACTGGCTGTCTCCCCAGGAGTCTGTGGGCTTCCCCAGGGCAGAGGGCTGCCTGGGTCATCAGTCTCTGGTCAGGGTTCAGTTTAGACCCGACTCCTCGTGGATTCTTAGTAAAGAAGTGGAGGACCGAGGGAAGCAAGGAGGCATGCAGAGCCCTTGAGAGCTGCAGCCGGGCCCCACCAGCCCCCTGCCAGCCTGTCCCTTGCCCAAGGAGGGGTGCAGGTCACCTTGGCGTGGGTGTTGAGAAGTTCGAACAGGGCCATGACGAGGGCCTCCACGGAGACGCTGCCGCCGCGGTACTCCTCCAGGTAGTAGGCCATGGTGGCACGCTCTTGCTCGTTCAGCAGGTGCCGCGCCTGCTCCTCCAGCAGCACGCGGGTCTGGTTCCCCAGGCTGCTCAGAGTCACCTGGGAGCCGGCCGGCCCCTTGTAAAATCCCAGCTGAAAGACAGGAAGACAGAGCTGCTCTGAAGCCAAGTGGCCAGGCCACGCCAGTGACCACACTGCTGAGGGATGAGATCACTGCTGGGGTCGTGGCCCTCCCGACAAACCCGCGGGACACGTTCCCGATACGTTCTGTGCGTATGTGGCCTCGTGTAATTGCAGAGTGTTTTACGACTTACGTGGAACTTTTACATTTGTTATTTCATCAGATCCTCCTGACCATTCAGAGGAGCAATGTTATTAGGATTCCTGTTTTATTCTCTAGGTTTTAAAATCTCCCTTGGTAAGCAGGGGATAATGGTAACTTTATTTCCAAAATATAGCTTAGATGGGCACACACACATTCCACTCCCTCCCGCCACTGTCTCTGCTGCCATTGGCTCTGTCTCAGATGCCATCGGTCTCCCCTCTGCCTCTCCCTGGCCCCTACACACAGCTGCTGAAATGATGTCGGGAAAACACTGATCTCATTTTGCTCCCTGCTGAAGCCCTTCCATGGCATCCCATCATTGTCGGTAAGAAACCAAGCCTCTTACATGGCCCGCAAAACCCTGTGTGATCTGGCCACCCGACCCGTAATCACCCTGGTCCCAAGTTCCCGTTGTTCACTGCACTCCCTCCGACTCTCCCTTCTGCCACCAAGCCCAGCCCTCTGCCCGCCTCCAGGCCCTGGCACAGCCCCCTCCCGCTCCCACTCCAGCACCAGGCTTCATCGCACTAACTTCTGTCTAAGATTCAGTTCACCGCCCAAATACCACGTCACTACTTCAGACAGCCTTTGCCCTCTCTAAATGAGGCGTCTCGTCTGTTACTCTCTCGTAACACCGAGCACTGTCTTGATGGCAGTGAACATCTTTTGTCATTAGATATGTGTGCAATTTGTTTTGTTTTTATGTGCGTCTCCTTCATTGCCGGGGCGGGGGGGGGGGGGTGCTCCTGAGCTGTTCTGTTCATTGCCGTTAACCCCAGGGTCCGGGATGGTGGCTGAGCGGGGCCCAGACC
Organism: Furipterus horrens; assembly: GCF_987537825.1. Lineage (NCBI taxonomy): Eukaryota > Metazoa > Chordata > Mammalia > Chiroptera > Furipteridae > Furipterus > Furipterus horrens. The sequence goes on from NW_028327174.1 coordinate 188,079,675, forward strand.
TGGCTGCACTCATAGACATGTGTGGGATGAGGGATGGACAGACGGTCAACAGGCTGCCCAAATGAATATGATCATGTATGTGAGTCATTCACACACATTCGCACACAGGCCGGGTCCAGTGCATGGCAGCTCAGAAGAAGCCAACATTGCTTGCAGACGGAGAGCACCTACCTTGTCTGTCCCTTCTGTGGTGAGATCCCCAGGAAACCTATTAAGAAAGACAAGCATGTTCAGCTGTACGTCTGAGCAGTTCAGATGGGCACAGGCGGGGAAAGGGCTGATACTCAGCAGGAGGAGCAAAGCTTTGATCGTGGCCTCCACTCGCTGGGGCTACTTAAGGGAATGTGAACCCTTGCACAGATGAGTGGCTTCTGGCCTCTTAGTCAACCCACATGGACAGCAATTCTAAAACAAGGCAAGGCAGGCTCCTGAGGTTTTTCCAAGCCCACAGGATCAGGCAGGTAACGCAAGGAGAGGAGAGAATACAGGGCAACCCGTGGCCTCGGAGTCAGGCTAGTCCTAGGATGGGGGGACAGGGTGAACTGGAGCACCGGAAATGCAACTCTCAGGCTTTCTGGGCACAAGGTGCCAGAATTCCTGATTTTTCAGAAGCAGCAAGAAATCCAGTGTTTTACTTTTAAATGGGAAACCTGGGATCTTTTAAAATGTTGGCAACTAGTTTAAAACATTTATAATACTGTGCAGGTTAAAAAGGAGAGAGAAATGCTCTGGAGTGTATTTGACCTGTGAAGGGCACCGCCCAGCCTGAGACTTCTGATGGAAATCCAAAGGCGAGCCCTGGCCGGGTGGCTCCATTGGTTGAAGCATCACCCTGTACACCAAAAAATTGCAGGTTTGATCCCTGTTCGGGGCACAGACCAAAGTTGCCAGTTGCATCCCTTATCGGGTGCCTACGGAGGCAACCAAATCATGTTTCTGTCTCTCTCTCTCTCCCTTCCTCTTGCTCTAAAACAGTAAATATATCCTTGGGTGAGGATTTTTTTTTTAAAAAAGGAATCCAAAGGTGATACATTACAATATTAGCAACTATTCAGCCATGTAGCAACTAAGTCTCATCTTGAGACTTCCACAACCCTTCCATCTAGGTAATTTACGAGGTTCTCATTCGCAGATTGGGGAGAGAGGCAGGGTTTATGACTTGCTTTTCAGACAAAGCAATTTAGGGCCCAAAAATAAGTTAAACGACTTGCCGGAGGAAAATAAAGAACAAGAACGCTGGACCATGCAATTCAGTTTTCCATGGGAAACGGGGGCCCGGAGAGGAGAAGGGATGTGCCCAAGGTCATGCACAGAAGTGAAAGGGACCCTGGTGTAGGGACCCAGGCTCTGAGAACTGGTGCAATCTTTCCAGGTCAGAGCATGGTGAAGGGATGGGAGGGGGACATAAGTGGCTTTCACAAGTGGCCCTGGGGTCCTGAGGCTCAGAGTAAGCAGTGTGACCTGACCCTGCTGAGTTCGAGGCAGTGTCCCCAATCCGGGAACTGGCAATCCACTTGGTCTCATCCACGGTAGTGCGGGCATGGGGCAGCCTCCCGACGTCCTTCACGGTCAGTATGAGGTGCTGGGATGACTTGAGCAGCTTGACCGCCTCGTCGTGCAGGATGCTGAGAAAGCTCCGCCCATTCACCTCCAGAATCTGGTCCCCAACCTGCCAAGACCACAACACAGCAACAGTCAGCTGGGCCGTTTGCAGGACACTGACTCATGCCAGGGACGTCAGAGGCCTGATCCTAATTCTCCTGGCCAGCCTGCTGAGGAGATCACCGAGGCTCAGAGAGGTGACACAGGTGCCTGAAGGATACTCAGCAAGTTAAGGGCAGAGACAACCTTCCGGTTCTGATCCTGAGCCCATGCTCCCGTCACGAGAAAGGGCCACCTCCTCTTGACCCAAACATGGTTTGAGAGGTGGGTCTATAACCAGGTTCCTAAGGGTCCCCTTTTCCAGAAAACAAGCCATCCCAGAGGCCAGAGGTAAGGGTGGGAGGGGAACTGGGGTAAAAAGAAAAGCGAAAAGTGTGAAGGTGTATTTCCATTATTTCCTTCTACCCGTCTCTATTGTTGAGATTTTTACCTCCAGCATGCATTCTTACATTACCTTAAGATGTAAACACCATTTTAATTTACTCAAGAAAACAAGCAGTAAATGAGAAAACCAGCCTCCCGTTAAGCAATAACATACTGCTTGAATTCTTACAACAAGCAGGAAGTTTTATTTTGTAATGTAAAAACACATTTTTATAATGAAAGGATAAAAACATGAAAAAAAAAAAAAAACCTTTAGCCTTCCAATAAAAATAAACATATGACAAATATAGGAGAGGTTGCTGGGAAGATGCTGTAGTGTGAGATGCACATGTATGAGACTTGCGGCTGGTTTAAACTCGGAGGGTCTGGGTGTCCCTTCCTGTCCCGGGTGAGGGTGCTGCGGTACATGCCAGCGAGGGGCTGCCCAGGGTCACCCCCACTGCGGACTGGAGGGGGCAGCCTTAGAATGCTTTTCCTCCTCCCCAGCTCCCCAGACTGCGTGATCAACCCCAGGCAGGATTTCCAGCATTTTTCCATGCAAGCTTTAGAAGAGGTGAGCCAAAGGGGAATTTGGAAGGAAAGAAGAGAGAAGATGTGATGAGGGGGTTGAGAACTGCAACCCTGATCTCTGGTTCCCGGTCTTTCTGTAACACCTCTGCTGCAGCTGGGGAGTTCCCATTAGGGAGTGATTACAAATTCAGACTTTCTGTGTCTCCATCAGCTGCTCCACACTGTATCCCCAGGGCCCATCTCGCAGTGGGGATTCAATGAAAATTCATCAAATGAATGAAAAATCAGACAGCCATTCCCCTCCACTCTTAGCTCTGGGACCATGTCTGCCGCAGCCCAGGGGAACCAGCACATTGCACCAGCCTGGAGCCCCCCAGTTTCAAACTGCTATTTACCAGAGGCTGTGAACCAGACTCCTCCTCTGTCCCGTTATATATTTCCCCTTGTTTATTATCCTCAACATCCTGAAGAGCAGGCATCATTGCTCTCCGTCTCCCAGAGGGAAAACGGAGGCTCAGAGAGGTTAAGTAAACAGTGTGTGGTCACAGAGCTAGTGAAGAGAACAGCGAGGACCAGACCCAGGCCAGGCTGGCCCCAAGGCCCTAACCTTCTCCTCCTGGGCTGCTGTCAGGAGTGCTGCCTCCCTTCAAATCCAGCATGTCCAAAGCCACCGCCCTGCCAGCACTCCCGAGCCCTGCCCACAGCACCCGGATCTGAAAACCCACCTCCATCACCCACTCGGCCTTTATTCCCCCGAGGAGATCCTTCAGGAAGTCCCACCCAATCTTCACCTTCCTCCACCCTTCTGTCTCCCGAACTAGGGTCCCCTTCTCCTCACCCCTGGCTTCCCGAGCCAGCATCCCTCCTCCAGCCATTTACATCCAAACTGGCCTCAGACCTCGCACCAGGTTCACTTTTCCTCGGCTTTTTACTTTCACACCATCCCTGTTTGCTTAAAAACCTCCAACCAACCGCCACAATCCAGGAGGCAGCAAAGCATTATGGTTGAGGTTTCAAAGGCCATCAGACCGGGGTTCAAATCCTGACGCCACTACTTCCACGCCGTGTGAGCTCAAGCGAATTCCCCAGTAGCTTTTGTGCCTGAGTTTCCTTGGGTGTAAAATGGGGGTGCCAGCCCAGGACTGTCCTCCTATTCTCTACAGCCATCGGCATCTGCTGCCCCTGCCACCAGCAATGTCACTATTCTCTCTATTTCTGCCTCACGGAGCTCCCCAGTTGAGAATCCCTGGTCCCTGAGAACTTATGCGGCTTCCATGGGGCTCCTAGGAAAAGGCTTGGCACACAGCAAGTGCTCAGTAAGTGCTTATGCACGGAGGGATGAGTTTTGCCACTCCCTGCCTTGCCACGGCAACCCCCTCCCAGCCTCTCACTCCGCTGGCTTTCCCCATGCCGATGCCGATGCCAAGAAACAGAGCTGCGGTGAATGACAGCATTGACCGTGGAGGGGACCCATGCTCCACGGGGCCCACCTGTGCTCAGGTCATTACCACCTGCTGCGCCTTCCCTCCTCCCTGAGCAGCAGAGGCTCCACCTGCCCCCCAGACCCTCCCACCATCCAGCTGCTCCCCACCTCCCAAGCCCAGGCCACCCTCTTCCTCTGCAGAAGTGCTCTGTTTTCCTAAGCATTCCTCTCGATACCTCTGGCTTTTGTGAAGCAAAGGGCATCAACTGTAATCTCCCCCACAAGGGTGAATTCATCCCAGACTTAAATGAAAGGAAGTAGCACCTGAGAGACGGGTAGGTGGGCAGGTGTGGGCCGTCTTTTGTGTGTGAGCCTCACCCTGCAGGTCCAGGCCCCGGAAGAGGGGTCGGATGGTGGAACAAAGGAAAGGATGAGTCAATTCCAAAAGCATCTACCTGGCCCTCCACAGCGAGGCTGGAAGAAGAGTGGGGGGAGTGTCCCAAATACTTCATGGGACACATGCATGCTACAAAAAGTATCTGGTGTTTATCTGGAACTCAAATTTAAATGGTCATCTTGCCTTTTTGAGTTAAATCTGGCCACGCTGGGGTGGAGGTGTTGGTAACCACTGGGCCAACGGCTCTGGGGGTAGCGGCTGATTTCATGCTATGGTTACCGTACTTCAGTTACTGTCCCTCACCCTGAGCCTGGCACCTTGTCCTGCAGGCAGTCCCGTGAATGCCCAGCATACCTAAGCATTCGTGTCTGAGAAATCACAGCTTTGCTGTGCTAGTGACATTTCTCCCTCGTGCCTATTACATAACTACAGACTTGGGAGAGGCAGCGTGAGGGTCATGTGTGACCCACCTGGGGAACAGGCATGAAATAGGAGTCGTACTCGGGAAACCCCAACTGAATTGGGGGTACATAAGCCCATCTTCTCCATCTCTTTCCAGTTAGTCTCCTGCCTGTCTTCTCCCTCCAGGGCCTGTTTTAAAACTTAAGTTCTAGTCGGGGCTGGCCTCGGGGTCCCCACGTGGCCCTCTGCAGCACCTGGGTTGGCCTGAGTTACTCCCGTTTGTCCGTGTCCAGTCCTCTCTCATAGTCTCTACCTGCTGGGAAGCTGGCTGAGGTCTGGGAGCCTTGTCAGAACAGGTGTCTGCATGCTCCGTGTCGCTTCGAGTCCACAAACCAGTTCCAAATGAATCCAGTGCCCCCTGTTGCTCGCAGCAGCCCCATGGAGCCAGGGGCTATGAAGTCTCATCCCTACGGTGCAACAGGAAGATGCCCCAAGCTCTGAAACCAGGCAACCAAACATAGTAGCCACGGGGTCCTGCTCTGCCCTCAAGTACAGCCTGGGTCTCATCTTCCCATCCGTCAAGTGGGCGTGACACTCCCAGCCATTTTAGGTGGCTGTGAGACTCACACGGGACCACGCGGTACAGAGCCTGACACCACCGGAAAGGCTTTCGATAGCTTTTTTTTTATAAGGATTTTATTTATTTATTTTTAGAGAGAGGGGCAGGGAGGGAGAAAGAAAGGGAGAGAAACATCAATGTGTGATTGTATTGATTGGTTGCCTCTCGCACATCCCTAGTTGGGGATCTGGCCCACAACCCAGGCATGTGCCCTGACTGGGAATCTACCGGTGACCTTTTGGATCGAAGGCTGGCACTCAGTCCACTGAGCCACACCAACCAAGGCTCAATAGCTTTTCAATAGCAATTCCCTTCCCTTCCAAACAGAGGGGACGGTTTGAGATATCAACTGACTTGCTCAAGGTCACTCGTCACACAGGAAGTGAACAATGAGCTGGAATCTGAGCCCAGCTTTCTACATTCCTCCTACCGCTCTGTGCCACCCTTAACCCAGCACGTGCCTGGCACGCAGAAGGCATCTGGTAACTGGTGAAGGGACAGGAGAGAGATCGTCCTTCCTCCTCTCCAGTCTCACTTCCATTCGCGACCCCTCTTCCTTTGGTTTGTGCGATGTGAACTTGGCTGTGCGTTTAAAGATCTTAACCTCCCACCCCACCCCCAAGAGCTCTATGCATGGATTCACTGAAATGTTACCTTTTCTTACACACCCAAGTCAGCTTTGAGTTAGACAATGTGGGTCAACGAGGCAAAAAGAGACAAAGATGCTGCAACTGCCAGGCCTGCAGGTGGGGAAACCGAGGCCTCAGAAAGCACAGGGATGTGTCTGGGGCCAAAGCCCAGACCCTCAGGCTAATTAGCCAGGAAAACACTCGTGCCACCCAGAATGCATCGGGACATGACCCCCTGGAGAAGGGAGAGACAGGTGCAAAGAGTGATCGAGTGTCCAATATTGCTCAGCCTGCCATCGGGCGCCAATGGGGAGGACACAGAAGGATAAACGAATCAAGGTGGCTTTATTTTTTTTGTCACTGGGCACCCTATTTATCACCAGTGATGGAGGAATGGAGGGCAGACCATGGGAATGCCCTTCATTTCCAGACAGAGGAAAGACTCCTCCATCATCCACAGCCCATCGAGTGACAGGCTCAGATTTGGGACGCTCTGAGGAGAACGTGTTGGGACTTCAGCAAGGACAGGACACTGATTTCCCCTGAAACTGGCTCAGCACAAGGAGCAGGAATCCACTTCCTCGGGGTCCGTGGTGGCACGGGAGCAGTGAGGAGGCCTGTGGAGCTGCGGAAAGTGCTCAGCAGGCTTGGGAGTGGGCCCACCCTGAGACCCAGGGAAAATAACGTTACCGCTCTAAGCCTTCTTTCTCTCAAAACAGGGGAATGAGACCACCAACACTTATGCAGGTAAGTGAATGGCCATGTGGGGTGTGGCTGTGAGCACAAACCGAGAGTCCGCCCTCTGAGTCTAAACCCAGACTTTGCCACTTACTAGCTGTGTGACCTTGGGTAATTTCCTTAACCTCTCTGTGCCCTCAGTTACCTTCTCTGGAATATGGGAATAGCATCAGTTCCTGTCTCATGGGTCTCAGGGTTAGATGAGTTAAACTCTGCACTGCATCCCCAGTCCCTAAAACTGCATCTGGCACCAGTAGGTACTCAATTAATATTTATTGATGGGGCCACCTATAAAGCAGGTAAAACAGCAGCTAGTGTACCATAAGCACTCAATAAACATTAGTGGTTTTTGAAACACCATGCTTGCCCCTAAAGTGACCCCTCAGTTACTCACCAACCAAACCTTGCGATTCTGCCTCCTGAGTCTCTTAAAGACACCCCGCCCCACTTTCCACCTGCCTTCTCCCTGGGCCCTGCCTTCAGGACCAACAGATCTACACATGTTGACCACACCCATTTTACAGATGAGGACACTGAGGCAGGAGGTGAAGTGATAAGTGCTGGGATTTGGCCTTCATTCTGCCATCCCGCAAAGCCCCTGCTCAGACCAGTATCAACGCCTCTCTGAAGAAAAACCTGCCTATCTTTCTTACACAGCTTCTCAGCTCCCAGCTTCCTGCTGTGCACACAGTAGGTGCTCTATTTATGTCTGGTGAAGAGAACTGAAATGAGCCGAAAGAACCTGCAGCAGGATAGCAGGAGCTTAAGCTCCCTGGCCAGAGGGGCCCGAGGAGAAACCTACTGACAATGCCACTGTGTACTGAGCGGGCGACAGGAACTGTCCTCTTAGGACATGCACCAGGGCCAGGGCACGGGGCCTGCATGGAGCAGGGTTAGGGACAGCGCGCTGGGTTGGGCCTGCATGGAGCAGGTTCAGAGCCATCCCCGCCACCTCCCCAAGGCTTGATTGAAACGAACTTTCTGGCTTCAAATCAGGACCCCGCTGACTGTAGCATTAACACAGTGGAAATCCAAATATTGTTAAAGGGTTTTATTTCAATTACAAATCTTAGCTAGTTTTCCACATCAGATATGAAACTTTAAGGGGCTTTCTTTTTTTTTTTTTTTGGCAGGGGGTGGGGGTACAAGTGAGCAATGCAGTTTTAACGAGATATTAGTTTTTCCCGACAGTTTGGAAGTTAGTAAATCTTGCCCATATTTTTTTTCAAGGATTCAGGTAAAAGCTAAGAAGGTTCCCGAAAAAGCTAGGGGTAACAGCAGGGTTTGGGTGAGCCCTTCACACAACCCTCTGTGGTTTAGTGCCCTCACCTGGCAGAATCCAATCAGAAAGCCACGGACGGCGACAGCCAGGCTGACACATGCCGGCCTCCACTATGACTCCTGATGCTTTCTGGTTCCTTCTGACGTCAGCACACCGGTCATCGGTACTTGCTTACTCTCTATTCATGACATGGGCAGCCCTCAGTGAAGGCCTGCACCAACCCCTATGTCATCAATGGAAAAGCTGAGGCCCAGAGAGTAAAAGGACTTGTTCAAGGTCAAGCCAAGGTGAGAGCTAGGGCAGAGAAGCCGCTCCTAAGTTCTTCCCATGGGAGGTTCCAGCTTCCAAGTAAACACATCAGAGCAATTACGAAGGTCAAACCCGGGAGGAATAACAGCTGTCCACACCCCTGAGTGCCTCCCAAGGTCAGCTACCCCATGACAATTTCACTTTAAACTTAATAAGCACCACACATGGCATGGAATGGTGTCCTCTTTTATAGGTGAGGGTAGAGAAGCTCAGAGAGGTGAAGTCACTTGTCCAAGGACATCCAGCAAGTAAGTAGCAAAGTAGGATCTGAATCCAGCCCAACTGCTCTTCTGAGCCCCAGACTTAAAATTGCCCAAGCAGATGACTCAATGTCACTCCAAATCAGCTCTGTCAAAAGAACTTGCTGTCGTAACAGAAATGTTCTATGTCTGTGTTATCCGATACAGCACCCCTGCTATTTGAATTTAATTTAAATTAAAGAAACATAAAAATTCATTTCCACAGTCCCATTAGCTCCGCTTCAATAGCCACATGAGACTGGTTGCTGCCTTACTGAGCTGCTGCCTCAGACCAGAGGCCTGACCTCCTTCCGTCCCTCCTCCAAACTCTGCTCTTCCAGGGCTCCTGACCTCAGTGTTCAAGACCCAGATTTGCAAATCTACTGGGTCCACCATCAAGCCCACCAAATTCATTCACTCCCCTCGGTCTCCACTAATCCACTCTGACCCCGGCCACCACGGCCTCTCACCTGGACCACTGTCACGGCCTCCTTGCTTCCACCCTTGCCACCCCTCCAGCACTTTCCTCTGATGGTTGATTTTTTTGTGTCAACTCGACTGGGCTCAGGGATGCCCACATAACTGGGAAATCATTAGTTCTGGATGCACCTTGGAGGGTGTCTCTGGAAGACATTAGCATTTAGATTGGGAGGCTGAATGAAGCAGGTCGCCCTCAGCAATGTGGGCGGGCATTGTCCTGTCCTCTGGGGGCCTGAACTGAACAAAAGGCAGAGGGAGGGAGAATTCACTCTGCTTGAGCTGAGACATTCTTCTTCATCTGCCCCTGGACTCAGCACTCCTGGTTCTCAGGCCATAGGACTCTAAGATTTACACCACTGGTCCCTGATATTGGGCCCTTGGACTTGAACTTTCGTAATTGGCTCCCCTGGTTCTGAGGCTTTTGGACTTGGACTGAATTACACCATAGCTTTGCTGGTTCTCCAGCTTGCAGATGGCAGATAGTATGATTTCTCAGTGTCCACAATCGCATAAATCAACTCCTATCATAAATTTCTTATCTCTATCCTGTTTCTCTGGAGAACCCCTAATTACCCTCCCTATGCAGCAAGGGGACCGGTTTGATTGATTTCACTACAAATCTGACCTTGTCATACCTTCCTAAAACTCCCCACCAGCTTCTAAGCTCGTTACCTAGCCTAAGAGGGGACTTGCCATGCTCATCCATCTCACAGTTCTCTCCCCCAGCTTTTCCCAATCTATCCACATCTGTCATCTCTCAGTTCTACGCATAGATGAAGGCCCTTCTAACCTCAGGGTCTTTGCATATGCGGTACCTGTGCCCCAAAGACTTTTCCTTTCATTCCTTACCTGGATAACCCCTATTCAACCTTCAGATCTCAGCACAAATGACATCTCCTCCAAAAGGTCTTCTCTGACCAAACTTTCCAAGGCGGGTATCCCCAGTCCCCACCCTAGAGCACCCGGAAGCATACTCCACAGCCCTCATCATGGCTTAAGATCATGCTGAGCTGTAAGCATTGATTTTAGGGCCCATATGCTGCATCCTCTTTGCATGGTACATGGGAGGCACCCAAGAAATGCCTGACAGAATCAGTGAACGAGTGAATGAATGGTTAAATGGACAATGAGTACGCACACACACAAGCAAGCTAGTCCCCTTGTCCCTTCCGGTTTCTGCAGACAAGCAGGAGGCATTTTCATGTATGTACAGGTTTAGTTTCACAAGTCCAGGGCATGTGGGGAGCTGGGTACCTGTAGCCCAGCTCTGTGCACTGCAGCAGGAAAAGAACACCCAACATTTTCAATCAAATGGAAGGCAAAGAGGTAAAAACACAAATCACAATTTTGTTTTGGCTGGAATTACTCTGGAAAATGGTGCACATTTATCCAGCCCCTCTTTTGGAAGGAAAAAAAAAAAAACAGGGGTAAGGGGTAGCAGGGAGATGTCATGGCCCTAGGCCTTTCAGTCCATCGGGGCAAAGCTGGCCTGGAACCCAACCCTGTCACCTGCTCCACACAACTGCAAGAATCAGTGTTCTCACGTTCAAGCCCACAGCTGTCCCATACACAGTGACCAGTCTGAAGACATGATGGAAGGGACAACAGAAGCAATAGTGATGAACTCAAGAAATGTGCAGCGCCTATGTGATACAAACTTTAAATGCTCAAAATGGTCACAAGTAGAAAAACAACAACCACAACAAAAAACCTTGTTCTTGGAAAGGATTCAGAGTTCTCTCTCAGTTGAATATTTAACGTTACCCCAATAAAAACACCAACAAGCTTTTGTTAAATAAACTGATATAAAAGTTCATGTGAGAAAATAAAACCACACACAAAGGAGTCTGAAGAGCTCCTTGCTCGGTGAAAGGAGCCAGCTGCAGAGGCTACACAGTGTGTGATGCCAGCTCTCTGACATTCTGGAAAAGGCTAAGCTACAGAGTCAGTAAAAAGACCTGGCGGTTGCCAGGGTTCAGGGAGGAGGGAGGGATGAGCTGGCGGAGCACAGGGGATGTTCAGGGCAGTGAAGCTATGCCGTACAATAATGCAACGGTGGATACGTGACATTATGCATTTGTCAAAACCCATGGGAATGTACAACATTAGAGAACCCTAATGTAGACTATGGACTTTGTTAATAATAACGTACCAATACTGGCTTGTCATTGTAACCAATATACCCCGTTAATGCAAGATGTTAATGTAGGGTACACTGAGTGTGGGAAGGGTGGTGGCAGAGGAGGTACATGGGAACTCTGTACTTTCTGCTCAGTCTTCCCGTTAACTGAAAATTGCTCTGAAAATGAAACTATTAATTATTTTAAATAATAATTTTTTTATCATGTTTGAAGGGTTTTTTTGTTGTTGTTTTTTATTTATTTATTTTTAGAGAGAGGGAAGGGAGAAAGAGAGGGAGAGAAACATCAATGTGTGGTTGCCTCTCATGCGCCCCCAACTGGGGACCTGGTCTGCGACTCAGGCATGTGCCCTGTAAATTAGAATTTTTTATTTAAAAGAATCAAAATGTCAGAATGGCTATGAAAACCCAGATAGGGAAGAGCTGTGAGAGGAGGTACCAGATGCTAAAATCTGCTCTAAAATTTCTGAAATTCTACAGTGTGGCACAGACTCCTGAGCAGACGGACAGACAGGGAAACAGACTAGAAACAGACCCAAGAACAGATACAAGGAAGGGGCATCACTAATCACTGCAGCAAAGATGGCCTTTTTAATACGCCGCACTGGGATAACTACGTAGCCATTTGGAAGGAGATAAAATTGGATCTGTATCTCATATTCTACACAAGAATCAGTGGTAAAGAAATCAGAGATCTAAAGGGGAAAACGTGTATTTACAAGAATTAAGAGAAAAAAATTCTCTCTATCCTGGGCATCGGAAAAAGTTTTTCAAGAATTCAGATTCATCAAAAGAAAGGACTGATAATTAAACTAGACGACAATTTAAAAAAATTCACATTTAAAAACCACCTCTATAAGTAAAAGAAAATGACAATGGAAGAGAAAACATTTGTAATTTATAATCACAGATAAGGGGCTAATTAGCCCTAATAGATAAAGAATTCTTAAATTTGGGGGGGAAATCCAAGATTTTAATAGCAAAAGGATAATGAACAAGACATGAATAAGTTACAAAGACATAAAGAACAGTCCTTAAACGTAAGAAAAGATGTTTGACTTCACGCACAATAAGCAAATTGCAAAATAAAGCTATGTGGAGACACTCCTTCTCACCTATCAGACTGAAACCCTGGCACAGCTGCTGGGAGGTCAGGATGGAACAGCACTCACGGAGTCAAGCGGGGCAATACTGAGCAAACTATGTATGTATTTACCTTTGGACCCAAAAACCTCACCTCTAGAAATTCACCCTGAAGATATACATCCACCATTAAGACAATACATAGGCATGCAGTTACTCGTGGCAGTCTGGTTTGTTGACTGTAAAATGCGGAAAACTACCTAAATGCCCACAGAGGAGAGTGGCTGAATAAAGTGAGGTAGAGCCACACAGTGGAGCACTTCGTAGCTGTTAAAAAAAGAGTATAGTATTTCCTCACTTATCGCGGGTATTACGTTCTAGACCCCCTGTCCCCCCGCGATAGGTGAAAATCCATGAAGTAGGAACCTTACATTTATTTTAGTATTTAAATATATTTTAAGGCTTTATAAACCCTTCCCACAGACATTGAAAAATTAATCCCTGCCTTTTGTCATCTAGTAGTTATGGACTGAATGATGTCTTTTAACCCTTTTGCCAAATCTGTTGCCCCCAGAATACAACAAGGATGCCAGCCTGTTAAACCAAGCACACCGTTGTCCGGGGACAGCCAACTGACCTGGAGTCTGCACGATCCTTCCCTATGTGGGAAGGCCACCCTCCCCTCCACACCCCCACTCTTATTAGGGATTTCTGGACCCAAGGGGAAGTAGGACGACGACCATGTCCAGCTTGAAGCAGCTAGAAGAGCACAAGACCTTCGCCCATTGTCCTTTATAAGATTACAAAGGGTCTTAATATCTGAGAGGGAGGGATTGTTATTTTTTATTATTAAAATAATTAATCATTTATTTATTTAAAAAAAAGAAGAAGAATATATAAAAGGGTGAAGCGGGAGAGCTTGTATGTACGAACCATGGGCATGGATTTGGGGGGGGGTTGCTGGGGGAGGGGGGAAAAATTGGAACTATTGTAACAATATAATCAATAAAATATACTTAAAAAAACAAAATAAATAAAAAATAAACCCTTCCCACACACTTATAAACCATTTCCAGTCCCTTATTAACCTTTCCCACTCCCTTATTAACTTTTTCCACACTTTTATAAACACTACTTATGTTCTTAAACATATTCTACACTCTTAAACCTACGTAACTTTAACAACATACGTATACAGTACCGCAAAATCCCGCAATATAGCGAAAAATCCGCGATAAATAATTAAATATAATATTTTTTTAAATCCCGTGATACAGTAAGGCCGCGATAAGTGAACCGCGATACAGAGAGGGAGTGCTGTAAAGGTCTCTGTGTACTGACATGAAGTGATAGCCAGGATATTAAATTTTAAAAATTAAAGTGCAAACTAATATCTATAGCATACTTACTGCCTTTTGTATGAGAAAGGGGAAAGTATACATGTACCTGCTTCTTTTTCCAAAAAGAACAGAAATAAACAAAAATAGTTTGTTTAGTTACCTGCAAGGAGTGGGTAGGAGTGAATAGAAGGGGTGTGGGGGAGAAGTGGTACTCTGAGTTTCCTTTTTCTTTTGTACAATTTTGATGTTTTAGTCAAACAGTAAAATTAAACCAATAAAGAGAAGGGAAGCCCTACTGAATGCCAGCAGAAACAAGTAGACCTGTTTCCAATGAATAACAGAACTAGCTGAAGAGGAAAAAAAAAATAACGAGCCCAAGTAACACAATATTTTGACCCTAAACCATCAGTTTAAAAACAAAATGAATTGCAAACCAATCAAAAACGCAACTTAACAGGTTTGTTGTTCACAGTGGTATGCATGAGGCAATTCTCAAACTACCTTTGACCCCTAAGACTAGGCAAGTCAGTAAATACATTGGACTCTCTAGATGAGAGCTGTGCACTTCCAAAGGGCCAGCACTATGCCTGGTGTTGGGGACACAGCAGGTACTGTATTAGTTTCCTATAGCCGCTGTGACAAGTTACCACAAACTTAATGGCTTCAAAGAACACACACTTGTTTTCCTACAGTTCTGGAGTATCAGATGTCCAACATGCGTCTCTCTGGGCTGAGATCTAGATGTCAGTGGGGTCGAGTTCCTTGCGGGGGCTCCAGGGTACAGTGCGTTTCCTTGCTTTCTAGTGCCCACACACATTTCTTGGCTGGTGGACACATTCCTCCACCATCAGAGCCACTACCTTCGGGCCAGGTCCTTCTCCCAGGGCCCTCTCCCTAGTTTTCTCTTCTAATTCACTCCCCCCCACACACACTTTTAAGAACCCTGTGATCACATTGGGCCTTCCTGGGTAATCCAGGATCATTCCCCCATCTCAAGTTCAGCTGATTAGCAACCTGAATTCCATCTGTAATCTTAATTCTCCTTTGTCATACAATGTAACATATTCGTAGGTTCTGGGGGTTAGGATGTAGACATCTCTGAGGCTCATTATTTTGCTACCACATGGTTGGTGCTCAAATATGGTGAATACATATGGTTAACCAAAGAGAAATGAACACCCAAAGGCCTCCCACTTCCCCCGATCTGGGTGAAGAAGGGTTAACGGGGCATCTGGCACTTTGCCAACTGGTGCGCAATTTGGCTCAAACTTGCTAAAAACTATTTGACAAAATGGTGCAAACACCTTCACAACTTCTAGGAATTAACCCAAGAAGATCATCATGATTATGCAAAACAAGAAGTTACAAAAATAATTTGGACCCCCTGCTAAATATCTAGGAATTGGTAAGTCAAACATTGTATGGTAGATCCACATAGGGATACCGTCAAGCCATAAAAAATAATGTTGCGGAATATTTAATGACATATAATGACTTTCTCCAATTAAACCTTTTAAAAATATCAAAACCAATGTAAGCACATAGTAGAAACAGTCAAACAATAAAAAGGGTATAGATAATTGTAAAAATATTGCCTCCCTAAAGCCCCCTACCCTTGAAAACACATCTCCAGACCACCTGAAGTCTCAGGCCCCCAGACTGGAGACTAAGAAATAACCGTCATTAACAGTTTCGCGGGCAGTCTCCCAGGAACTCCCTTCACATGCATAAATATGTACCTATGAATGTATTTCCCATCTCAAAAAAAAAAAAAAATGAGATCACAGAACACCACTCTGTACCTTCAGATTTTGCAAAGGTTTTCTAACTTGGAAGGATCTTGGTTCAGCTTTGTCAGTGGAGGGCGGAGGAAAGCAAAGAGTTTGATCCCAGTTTTGCTAAAGTGGTCTTTCCACGTGCGCATACCTCTCCGGAAGGACACACACCGAACCTGTCGCACCAGTTTTTCTTTAAGTGTAGGACTTGCTACATCCTCTACAATGAACAGCTTTTACTTTTGAATTCAGGTTTTTAAAAATATTATCTTGAAATTGCCCACCTAATGTGGCCCTTAATTCCCTTAAAGGGAACTGGGAAGGAAGGTGCCACAATGTTCACCGGAGTTGCCTCTAAGCAGTGAATTCCAGGCAATTTGAATTTCAAGCTTTTATTCATTTTCTGTGCTCTCCAGATTGTATATGACAACCATGTTGTTGAGAACAAAAAGAAAAACAAATCTTCAAAAACAAAGGTAAAAATGTGTGGGGGCAGGAGGGTCACGACACGAAACATTTCCCTCCATGTTGGGGTCTGCAGTGCCACCTGGAAAGGCACCTCTGTACGCCACCCAGTCCAGTCTGTGTCTCTTAGCAATTTGGGATGTCACTCCTGTCCCCACTGGGCTCAGCCACCTGCCAGGACAGATTGGCTTGGAGGCGGTTTAACCTCTAATGGAAGGATCCTCTGAGGTTTCTCTAGTTTTTTCCTCCTTTTAAAACCTTATTTCAATTGGAATAGAACTAAACACCTGATTGCAAGGGAACAGTTAGGTAAATTATAACTCAGCCACAAGATGAAATGGTATCATGCAGCTATCACAAATTGTACTTATGAGCAGTTTTTTAATTACATGGGGGAAAATGCAAGTGAGAAATGTGGGATGCAAAATAGCATGTAGCATATAATACCAATCAAGGAAAAATGTACAGAGAAAGGAAGGAAAGGAGCTACATGCAGGTGCTAACATACAAACAACCCAAATGTCCGTCAGCTCGTGGGCAGATAAACAAAATGTGGAACAGTCATACAACGGATATTATTCAGTGATAACAGGGAACTTCCTGAATATGCTACAACAGTGTGCAAAGTGAAAGGAGCCAGACACAAAGGACACATCTCCTATGATTCGCTGAAATGGAATGTCCCAAATAGGCAACTCTATAGAGATAAATGGAAAGTGACTACTTAAGTGTGTACAAAAATCTTTTTTGGGGGGGTGGGGGGTGATAAAATGTTCTGAAAGTAGATAGTGGTGATGGTTGTATAACCTTGTGAATATCATAAAAACCACTGCTTTGTACAATTTAAAAGGGTGAATTAAATGATATGTGAATTATATCTAAAAAAAGATGCCAAAGAGGTTGACTTCAGGAGGTAGGATAGTCTGGGTCCTTTTACTTTCTGTATGTGTGTGTCTGATGTATTGAACCTATGACTTTAGTAACTGGAGGGGAAAGTAAAGCTAAAAAGAAACCAAGTTCTCCAAAGGGTCTGGGTTAATACTTCTAGTGCACAGTCCCTCCCAGGTCGCTGGACACCCCACCGTCTGAAAGCTGCTGACCAAAAGAACGCCCTTATAAAATGGGGGAACAGGCTGACCTCAGAGCAAACCACACACATCCTCGATGTTTCGGCATTGGCCTTGGCATGGCCACATGTGGAGCCAGAAAAGCATATGATGGATGACCCGCCCGTGCTGACCAGCCGGCACTCAGCAACTCCAGGCCCCTCACTCAGCTACTTGGGAAGGAGGGAGGGGAAGAAAGCCCACAGACAGCCCCTTCCGACCACCTCCCTCAGGTGGAGAGTGCAGTTCACAGGGGCCCTGGGCACCTGAATGAATGCTCTCACCTTTTCCGGTGACCAGGGCAAGCCGCAGCTGGGCTCCTCCTCTAATGCACCTTCCCATAGAAACTAAGTGATTCTCTTTGGGGCAGTAGCCTGTGTGTGGGCCCTTTAAAAGCCGGGCAGCAGAACTAAGCAACTGGAACTTTGGCAATTTATTAAGCACACACTCAGAGGCCAGTTCACAAATCCAGCTAAGAGGGTATCCTAGGAAGGATGGAGAATGTGGCACAGCCAGGGGAGAGAGGTTAAAACAGTCACCCAGCATATGTGCCAGGTTCCTTAGGAAAGAAATCACCTTCCAGCTCCTTGGAAAAGCTATTCATTCTCAGTGTGGACTCACCAGCTACCTGAGACTTCCGGGTGCCTTTACCGGCCACTCTTACCCACCAGCACCCACACTTGGATGGCTAACAAAATTGTGTGAGTGACTCACACAATTAGAGCTGCCATTTTGGAGAGCGCTTATCATATGCCAGGCACTGGATTTTACATGCATAGTTCATTGTGTCCTGACATTATTATTAATCATTATTATTATTATTATATCCTCACCTGAGAATATTTTTTCCATTGCCTTTAGAGAGAGAGGAAGGGAGGGAGAGAAACATTGATGTGTGCGAGAAACACCCATTGCTCTTGTACGCACCTGGACGGAAAATCAAACCTGCAATCTAGGCTCATGCTCTGACTGGGAATCATAACCATGACCTTTCAGTTATGGGACGATGTTCCAACCAACTGAGCCACATGGGCCAGGGCTGTCCTGACATTAATAATAATAATATATTACAATTATTATTATAATATAATATTGTTGTTGTTGTTGTTATTATTATTATTGCAGAGCCTGGAATCTACCTGCAGCACAGCTCCTCCACAGTCCCTGGGAAGGGAAGCAAGATGCCAACTCTGAGGTTCAGGGTCCGTGGACCCCTCCCCAAGAGTGCAAGGTGGCCACTGCACCTCCGGAAGAGGCAGCCCCAAGGAAAAGCTCTAGATGGGAAGCAAGTCCACCCTCTAAGCTGGAGCTCAACGATCACATGAAAGGCATTCTCTCACCTCCTGCTTAAAGAGCCAGGGGACTTCCAAGTCCCCAGAGCAGGGCTGCTTCACCACGATTCCTCCCACACGGGCTCTGTGGGACAGGGCTGGCGTGCCAGCGAGGAACTGAAAGGAACAGCCTTGAGTTTATTCCATCCCAGGGGACAACACGAGGCTGCCCTTTCCCCCGGGAGGCAGGCTTCATAGTGGAAACTACTCAACTGGGTGTTAGAAGACAGAGCCAGGCTGGCGACCCTGGCCAGCTCCTTTTTGCCATGTGACCTTGGGCAAAATCCCTCCCATTTTTCTAATCCACAAAGACAACTAATGCTAGTACCTTACAGTTACACTGAAAACCAGAAATAAAAGTTTCAAGCCAGTGTATCTGAAACTCTTTGACCTGTGTTAAGCGCTTTATAAAGATTTGCTGGCTATGTCCTCATAACGTTCCTAGAGGGATTATTACCCCAGCTTTACAGGTGAGGAAACTGAGGCCAGGAGATAAAGTGACCCAGCCAGGAACTCTGACTCCAACGTGTCTCTGCATTTAACCACCACGTGAGGCTTCCTAACAATGACGGCACATTGCCTGGCACACAGCGGACATGAGAAATGGTTGCTAATATTAGTTTCCCTCAAAATAACACTTTCCTGCTAAAGTAAAGCTTTAGTCAGACATTCCTATTTAAATAATCTGAAAAGTTGAGCGAGGCCAATGAGCTCGCCTCGAGATGGCACACACGCAGCCATCATGGCCCCAGGTCCCCCTTCCTGCCCCCAGCAGACACAGCTGAGCGATCCTTAGCTTTAGCATTCTTTCCTGCAGGGCCACGTGCAACCACACAGTACAAACAATTCTGCAGCCACATTAATTAAACAGTGCTGGCACCAAGATGTACATTATTTGCTGTCCTTGGGAACAGAAAGAGCACTGGCTTTGGAGGCAGAGAAACATGGACAAAGTCCTTTTCAATGTACACTGAAAACCTCCTCACCACCTCGAAGCACTCTGGCTTCTGTGCTCAGCTGTCCCTGTGTGCAGAGGTGAGCACGTGGCTTTGGAGAGCCCTGCATTCAAATCACAGACTCTCTGCTAAGAACATGCTTTGGGGCAAGTTGCTTAATCTCACAGAGTCTCAGGTTCTTCATCCATAAAATGAGGATGGTGACAATCAGATTCTCCTCATGGGGCTATGATGGGCACAGAACAAGATGACTCAGCTGGCACCCTGACGGGACTGGGCCAGCCGTGAGTGGTCAGTAATCGTTTTTGTGCCATTGTTATTTTGTAGGCTTCAGGAATATTACTCTGTCCTGGGTTCCTCCCTTAGTTTGCTCGAGAACCACTTTGCAAGGGGACACTGCCTGCAAGTTCTCTAAGAGACACTGGGACTGGCCAGAGGAGAGGGTGTGAGGGAAGAGGTGGGAATAGGACTTCTGTGACTAAATCCTGGACACGCCCAAGTTCCAATCCCAGCTGCTCCACCAACTAGCTGTGTGACCTTTGACATGCTACTTCACCTCTCTGGGCCTCAGCAGCCCACCTCTAAAAATAGGGATGATACTAGTGTCTCCTCACTGGGAGGACGACGTGGCTCAGCGCAGGCACCGCATTCACTAACCATGCAGGTGGCACAGACGGAACACTCTCCAAATGCTGGTGATCACTATTATTGTCACTGTCCCTGAGATAACTGGAAGGTTGCTCTGTCCTAACTTCCTTCCCTCTACTGTCATTATCACTACCCTCCTGCCGTACCTCCCGCCATCTTCACCATGCTTTCATTGAAACACATTCTGAATGGCCAGGAGACTCCTTCAGATTCCAAATCCAAAAGCAGTGTGTGTGGAAACACTGGGCAGGTGTCACCACCGTGACAACAGCCGCAGCGCAGAGGGATGAGTGCCCAACTGCCAAGGGTCGTCGATGTCAGCCTTTTTTATTTTTCCCATCAGGGTTATAGGGTCTAGTGACTCACCAGAGGTTCTGGGCCTTATTCCCACCCCCGCTCCACCATGTCCTTGTTGTGTGACCTTGAACAAATAACAACCTCTCTGAGCCTTAGTGCGGTCATCTTTCAATCAAGTGTGGTACAGCATCTAACTCAGGGAATGTCTAGGGATTCATTAAGGTGGAACATAAATAGCACCTAACAAATATCCTAGCCGAGGGGCTCAGTTGGTTGAAGCGTCATCCCATACACCAAAAGGCTGCAGGTTTGATTCCTGGTCAGGGCACATACCTAGGTGGTGGGTTCGATCCCTGGTCAGGGTGCAAATGAAAGGCAACCTTAATCAATGTTTCTCTCTCACACGGATGTTTCTTGCTCTCTCTCTCTCACACTCCCTCTCTCTAAAAATAAAAATCAATAAAAAATACATAATCCTGGGTGAGGATTTTTTTAAAAAAAACTGCTTAGCAGGGCACCCAGCCCGAGTAATCGCTCAGTGAATGCTTGCTGTCACCATTTTTCTCACCAGTGCTCAGCTGGTACATCACCTGGGCACCAGCGATCTCCCCTGCCTCTGTCTCCCACTCTCATCCTCCCGTTCAATACTATTTCCATGCAGGGCACACGGAGGACCACAAATCCAGGTGCAGGGTCGCACACACCTGGCTCTGTTCCCCGATGACCAGCACCTGCCACCCACCCAACTGACCACTGGCAGAAACGAAATGGGCATCCCATCCTAGGATGACCTCAGATGTGGAAGTCGTGGGGCCAGGCAGGATCTGGGATGAAGACTGGGCTTCAGAAACTTGGGGACTTCTAAGATGAAATGTCCTTCATTTCCCCTCTCTGCATTCTTTTGATGCTTGGTCAAATCAGGGTACTAAGGAGGGGACAGAACAAAGCACGTGGCCTTTGGGGGGTTTGAAGGGCTAGGGTCCTAGGCCCTGAGCAAGGTACTGTACCTCTCTGAGCCTAAGCTACTCATCTATTCAAGGGCACTATGAATGCCCACCCCAGGGATATGGGGAGGAATGAATAAGAGTGAGTGTATCTAAAGCGTTTAGCACAGCACTTGATCCATAATAGCTCGTTAACATAGAGCAACTGCTATCATCATCATTATTTTTAAATGCTAGGCAATCTTGGCTGCCCTTAAAGGAACAAGGTTTTATGGTCCGTTCTTTGGTGGAGTTTGAAGCTGCAGGGTGCACAGGAATAAGAGAGCCCTAAAGATAAGTGCTGAAGGGGGAGTCAGCCCCTACTAGGAGGGAGGGAGAGTTCCAAGTTCCACCCGGCTGCTCCCAGGGCAAATGCCTGACCCGCTCTGGGGAGCTTTTCTTCCTAGCAGTTGACTTGCCCCTGCCCTGGACCCACACCGGGGCCCTCTGGGGCTAAGTGAGCGCTGGAAGCCAGGCAGAAGGCAATACTTTCTCCCTAGGGAAGCTCTGCACAGCAGCAAGGAGCCCTATTTACAAATAAAGCCTGTTCTTGGCTCCAACACCCACACAGCCAAGCCCCTTTATTCTACTTCAATATGTCTAATTCTACTGAAAATGCATTGGCAATAAACGGAGTTAATCAGTCCTACATGCCCAAGTGAGTGTAGGCAGGTGTTTGCATATCCCAGGTACCTTGGAGGGGAAAGTAAAATACTGGCAGGGAAGATAAAGTGCTTGACTGTGGTGGGCACTGAAGACGGAATGGACCTGACCGAAGGCCCGAAGGTGGGCATTTTATGAGCAAGTAAAGCCTCCGGTGACCTGCAACAGAGAAGCAACTGAAGTGGCTGGACAACATCTATGGAATAGTTTTCCTCCACCTTGTTTCACAATGGCCATCCCTTAATTGTCGCTGTTTCCATGATTATAAAAGTAATACTCCATTCAGACACTGCAAAAGCACATACAGAAGGGTGAAAACCACATCAAGACGACCGCTGTTGATATTTTGGTATAGGTCAGTTTGGATGTTTCTCTGAGCACACTTTTACGCACATGCACCCCACGGGTGAGATCCTGCTAGGTGATTTTGCAGCCTGTGCTTCCCACTCAGTAACAGACCACGGACGTCTTTGCTGTAGGCACAGACCTCTCGGGCCAGAACCTAGCACGTCCTCTCTCTTGCACACCCGCTCCCCCCTTTTTCTTAACATGGATTCAATCAGAATGTATGTATGCATCACCCATAAAGTTTGGAACCCATCCCTGCTTCTCCTGTCACTGCAGATGTCCTCACACAACAGCCTCTCTAGGAGGGACCAGAGGAAAACTGCCCTCGGGCCCCAGGAAGAGGAGTAATCAGGCTTCGCAAGCACAGTTGGTTTGTTTTCGCCTTACGAATCTCTCTCTGCTGCTCCCCTCTTACTGCTGGCTGCCAGGGGGCTTGGAGCCCAACCTGTGTCCTGCCTGTGCCGCTGGGTTTGCAGTCCACATAGCAAGCGTTCAGGAAAGATTCTCACCCCAGCTTTCTCTCTTTTCCTCGGCCCGCATTTTTCATGCTCCTAATTTTCTCATTCATTAAAAAAGGAAGAAGGGGCCCTGGCTGCTGTGGCTCAGTGGATTGAGCGTCGGCCTGCGAACCAAGTGTCGCTAGTTTGATTCCCAGTCAGGGCACATGCCTAGGTTGCACATCAGGTCCCCAGTTGGGGGCGCGAGTCAGAGGCAACCACACAGTGATGTTTCTCTCCCTCTCTTTCTCCTTCCCCCTCTCTCTAAAAATAAATAACAACCAAAAAAAAAAAAAAAAAAGGAAGAAGAATCTTTGCGTTTTGAAACTAACTTTAATCATTTTTTTTTTTTTTTTTTTGTAATTTGGGGGTGGGGGGATAAATGGAATTAAAACTGCATACAGGCTAAATGCAATGTGGTGTGCTGGGCTGGACTGCATCCTAGAACAGAAAAAGGGCATTAGCGGGAAAACTGAGGACTCTGAATGAAGTCCGGACGTGGTTTAGCATATTATGTCGGCTTCTTAGTCTTGACAAATGCATCCTGCTTATATAAGATGTTAATATTAGGGGGCGCTAGATGAGGGAGAAAAGGGAACTGTCTTTGCAACGTTTCAGTAAATCTAAAATGATTACAAAACAACACAGTTTTTAAACACAATCTGCATACAGAATACTAGGAGATGGTTTTCTCCTGGAGTCCCAGCAAGGTATTACCTTAACCAGCTGAGACCATAGCAAGTGCCCAGACCCAGGTCATTTCAGAACCAACTAGGCCCAGCCAACCCCTGTGGAGTACCTGCTACCCACCCGGCTGGCCTGGTAACGAGCACAGTTCTAGAACCAGAGTGGGAATCCCAGCTTTCCCTCTTACTGGTTCTGCAACTCCCTGTGTCTCAGACACTGTGCTGATGAAATGGGCAGACAAAAGAAGGTGCTTCACAGGGCTGTTGGGAGGCTTAAAGAGCTCGGGGATGGTCTCAGTCCGTGCCAGCTGCATAACAAAGGAACTGACCGGCTAATAAGCAGGAAATATGTACTTCTCTCTGTTCTGAAGGCTGGAAGTGCAAGATTAGGGTGTGAGCACGGTCAGCTTCTGGGGAGGACTCTCTCCCAGATTGCAGACTGCCACCTTCTTGTGTCTTCACATAGTGGAAAGAGAGCTCAAGAGCTCTCTGGGGTCCCTTTCACAAGGGCACTAATCCCATTCGTGAGGCTCCACCCTCATGACCTCAGCACCTCCCAAAGGCCCTACCTCCTAACACCATCACCCTGGGGGTTAGAGTTGACACATATGAATTGAGGGGGAGGGGCTGGGGGCAGGACACAAACATTCAGTCTATAACTTAGACACTCAATAAATTTAACCTTTATTATTGTTATTGTTAGTTCATTCCTCCTTTCATTTTTTCAGTAACCCTGAGAAAGACATGTTATTTTTTATGATTCCCTGGGAAAAGGAAGAGAAGCTCAGAGGTGAAGGGATTCTCCAACATCACACAGCTATTAAAGCAAAAGCAGCAAGCTGGGATTTGAACCCAATCTTCCTGGCTCCCACCCGAGAGCTCTTCCCACTATACCACATTTGCCAAGAACCTAACTGCCCTGTCTCTCCATCCGTCCAGCTGAGCACCACATGGCTTGGGAGGACGCCCTGGACACCACACTGACCTGCCGTGGCCTTTTCTTCTCGCCTGTGCGGATAATCAGGTTCCCCCACATTAGTGGGGCATACAGGCCCTTTGTTACGAAGACACAGTCTTGTCGCATGCCGTGTTCCATGGCCTCACGTGTGCAATTAAGACCACTTAGGCTCAAATCCTGCTCTGCATCCCAATCACCATGTGACCTTGGTAAGTCTGCTTAACCTCTCTATGCCTCAGTTTCCCCAGCTGGGAAGTGTGGGTAATAATGACCTACCCCACAGGATAGCACACAGGTTCAATGAGATGATACATATGAAGTCAATTACAAATGCTGGAAACACGGCGCTCTTTAAGACGTGACTTAATGTTGTTCCAATAACTGACCCAGTACAACCCCAGCCCAGCCTGCGGCTTTCTCTCCTCTTCTCTCCCTAAAGTATGTAATAAACCCTGAAGTCAGGGCCAATGCAGTCCAACAGCAGTGTTTGCAAAACAGCAGCCATGAAGAGCCTGGGCTGGCCCGCTGCCCGGCACCACGTGGGCGGCCACCCTGCGCTGAGGACAACTGGGAGAACTCGGGGCATGAGAGATGGGGGCGCGGCTCCTGCTGCTCACTCTGAGCTGTGAATCAGAGGCCTGCAGGGAGGGACGGGCTCCCCGCTGAGACTAGTCCTTAAGGTGGGTGCTGACTGATCTGCTGGAAGTCTGAAATCAGCCTCAAAGAGCTCCACGCACAGACGGGTCCCTCCCTCACCCCACACGAGCAGCCCAGCGCCCCAGCCCCTCCCCCGGGAGTGAGGGGCCTTTCACCTTGAGCCCGCTGCTTTCTGCTTCAGAGCCCTGGTCCACGCCAGTGATGTAAATGCCGAGGCCGTACTCTGCTCCCCCGCGGATCGTGAGGCCCAGGGACCGGCCGTCCCCCAGCACCAGGTTCACCTGCAGGAAGGATAGGAGACCGCGTTGCAGGGCCTGAAGGGTGCCATGAACTTCAGGGAGCAGCAAGCCGCACACTCCCAAACCCTGCAAGGCGCACTGAGTCAGGTCTGCAAGATCCCCTGGAATATTCTGGTTTCTGCCCGAGATCTGCCTCCGACTTGCTGAGTGATACAGGGGGAGGTCCCTCTCCTTTCCTGGGCAGCAGTTACAAGAGCAGTAAAAGAAAGTCACTGAAGGAGATGACCTCTAGGGACGCCCTGATGCTCATCATAGAATTCCTCAACACTTCAGGTACCACATGGCCTTCACACCATGGGGGCGTGGACCCTCTCTGTCTCCAATGGCCACCCTTGACCATACTCCTCAGTCAGGAAGTGCCTGCTCAGGCCCTGGGGTCTCCACCCGGACTTTCTTGTCTTCCAGACTCCCTCCTTAGGATCAAGGCTGAGCCATAACCCGCCACCCCAGGGGTCTCCTGCATTCCCAGCATCCTTCCTCCTCTGCCACCCATCTTGACATACCAAAGCAGTGTGGCTTCAGTAGCCCTTAATCCTACAAACACAGGGAGCACCCAGACCCAGTGCTGGGCCAGGGGACCCAGAGATGACCCAGACACAACCTGCTCATGAGGGTCTTAGTCTAGAGGGACAGTGAGACCAGTAAACAGTGTGATGAGAGCATGGTGGGGTGGCTCAGGGACTGTGTGGATGCAGAGAAGGGCAATGGTCCTGACACAAGATGTGGGGTGGTCAAGGTGGCTTCCTGGAGAATGTGATGTCTCTGATGAGAGTGAAGGTGAGCAGGAGTCACAAGGGAGGGGCAGGGGCAGGGGCAGCGGCAGGAGGGGCTGTGCAGGGACACAGGATGGCATGTGTCACTGCTCAGCACTAGGGGAGCCTGCTTTGCCCAGGACAGTGGTGAGTGGACATGAATCACTGTAGGCAGAGCAGGGAGTGCTGGGGGCAAGCCAGGGAACAGAGAGGACAGGCAGGGGACACTGGGGCCAGGTTGAAACCCTGCAGGAATGTTCAGGTCAAGTGTGCCTTGTATTTGAGAGGGGAATTTATAGAGAAGGAGGGGGGCTTTAACAACTGAAACCTACCCCACAAGGGCAGATAACATCCTACAACAAGTTAAGATCCAGTGACATTAAGGGACCCAAAGAGAGCCCAGTGTGGCTGTCCACAGGAGGGACGGTTGCCCATGGGCATCCGGGGAGGGCAAATGTCACAGAATTAGGGAAGGTGTCCCCAACCGCCTTCCTATGTCCGAAAAGTCATTCACCTAAGAGTTCCCCAGGGCTCCGTACGAGCCACTGGGAGAAGCCTTGTACGTACATTATCTCACTTCATTCTTTGACCAGCCTGGAGGTCAGGAGGGAGGTGGTCAAGTCCAAAACGCCGGGTGTGGGGCCCAGCTGTGCAACCTTGGGCATGTTACTTAACTAGCCTCTCTGTGCCTCAGCCTCCTTGCCTAGAAAGTGAGGATGAAAATAGCACCTGCCTTATAAGGGTGCTATGGAGAGGATCAAATTAAGAGACAAATGTAGGCTAGTCTCTGGCCCACAGTAAATCTCAATACGTGTTAGCCATTCTTGGTTCCATACTGCACACGACAAAACCAGACAAGGTGACGCAGCCACAGACCGGCAGGCAGAACGTTGTTAGGAGACAGCCCGATAGACGGTGACTCTACGGGGTTCATCTCTGAGGTGGCAGGCTCTGTGGCACGTCAGGGAGGCCCCTCCCCAGTGGGACAGGGCCAGCGGGGGCTGCCAACAGAGCGGCCCCAGCCCCGAAAGTCCAGAAGTGTCTGAGAGACAGATGTTCTCCTGGAAGCAGCAGGCCCTGTGGACACTTGAGGTCGGACTTGGGAACAACTGCCCAGCCCCCGTGATCTGCCCTTCCTGCCCCAGTATAGTGCCAGCTCCAGGGCTGCAATAGCGCTGAGGTGACCCGGGTTCAAGGCCTCCTCCCGGTCCCGCATCACATGCAGGTCTGTGTATCTGGGAGGGGACAGTGTGGCGGTTACATGGGCATGCTCTGAAGCCAGACCATCGAAGTTCAGTCCTAGCAGTAATACATCACCTCTCTGGGCCTCAGTTTTTCACAGGGAAAACAGTCACACCCACGTTCTGAGGGGTGAACAGGTCCATATATTTGGGACTTAGAATCGTGCCTGGCACAGCAGAGGCACTCAGAAAACGCTGGCTATTGTCATCTTCCAAATGGCCCTCTCGGCCTAGCCATTGGGCTAAGCGTGCACAAGTATGACCTGGAAGGAAAGAGGCTTTCCTTGCAGAGATAATGAACCTGGGATGGGACACGCAGGTGGGAGGAGTCGCTGGGATTCCATCCAAATGCTAACCAAGCCCGTGTGTGTGTCCAGCCTTGCGCTGGGCCCAGGTTCAGAGGAGACGCTAACCAGGTCCCTGGCCTCGGAGGAGCCCCAAGGCTGGATTATTGGCTGCTTGCTGATGGCTCACAGCAGAGTCCCTCCTGCCCCCTGAGGTCAAACCCTCCCCAGAGCAGCTCCCATCCAATGACTCAGTGAGGGGAGAAAGCCTGACCCCGCCTGAGTCCAGGACAACTTGGTAAGGCGCCCCCCCACCCCCAGCTCCAGAGCGCCGGTGAGACTGCCGAGGCCTCCGCAGCAAGGGCATTGCCCCCCACTCCGCCCTCTGCCCAGTCCTGCACCCCTCACACCTTCACCAGCACGATCCCAGGACAGTACAGTGCCACTGTGATACATGACAAAGCATGTGGGGGCTTCAACCAACACAGATTTATTATCTTCCAGTTCCGGAGGTCCGAAGTCTGGAGCGGGTTGGCAGGACTGCATTTCTTCTAGAGGCTCTTGGGAGGAACCAAGGCCGCCTGCTTTCTTTGGCTCAGGGGCCCTTCCTTCCTCCAGCTCCACAGCCAGTGTAGCCTATTCCGATCTGTCTGTTCCCAGCATCACATCGCCTTTTTCTGACTCAGATACTTCTGCCTTCTTCTTCTAATGATCACATTGGGCCCACCTGATAATCCAGGATAATCTCCTCACCTAAAGATCCTCGACGCAATCACATCCACCAAGTCCCTTTTGCTGTGGAAGGTGACACCTTCACAGGCTCCAGGAATTAGGAGTAATTATTTTAACAAAGGCACCTTTCTGTAAACCTCTTCCAGGGAAATCTTAGTCCCCATGTCTGTTTCTGGGAATCTGACTGCAGTCTCCTGGAACTATGACCTTAGAATCCTGAGGGTGGTGGGGGTCAGTCAGGGCAAGGGGAGGGCAAAAGCTCAGAACCTGGGCAGCACACAGACCCCCGGGGCCGCCGCAGGGTTCTGTTTGCATGGAGCGCAGCTGGGAAGGAGAGGAAGAGACAAGGTGAGCCCACGTGGGGGACTGTGAGCCAGGCCAAGAAGCCTGGGCTTTAAACGGGAAAGAGAGGCTCAGAGTGGGGTTTTAGAAAGACTACCAGCGGCAGAGGGACAGCACAGAGGGCCACGTTCTGGAGTCCTTTAGGAGAGGGTGTGCACCTAAAGTCAGCGGCAGGGTGACTGAGGCAGGACTCAGAGCAGCGAGACAGGCTGAGGACAGAGCAAGCAGTTCCCCCCTGGAACCCCCACCCTTCCAGGCAGAACAAACCGCCTCCTCCATACCGTGCCTTCAGAGCCTGGAACAAGCCGAACTGCAGCCCTGCTCACAGGCAACCTGGGGTCGGTTCTCCCACCCCCACCCTGGCCCCATCCCCACCTGGTCCCTCCAGCTCCTGGACACAAAGATGCTGCAGGGAGAGATCTCAGAGGAGCCCAGGAACACAGAGATGACAGCAGCCATCTGCGGCAGCCCCTCTGCATACCAAGGAGGGAACAAACCTCCTGCCTCCCCACCACCTCCCGGTAAGTCCTTTACATGGGAATAAAACAGTCTTTATCACAGAACTGTAACGACAGTCCCATCAACCACAGGGTAATCTGTCTCAATCACTTGCTGCAAATTCAACTGGCATTTGGTAAAAAACAAGATGCACCGATGGGAAAGGACACTAAGGAGAGGCCGCCTGGCACCGTGCAAACAATACCACTCCCACCAACAACAAGGACGTAGTAATAACAACTCACTAAGTTAATTGGTCGCTAAATGTGTTTCCTAAACCCAGGCACTGTGCTCAGCACTTCACATGCATTAATTACCTTATTTAAGCCTCTCTCCTTCTCTGATGGTTTTTTTCTTAACTACCCCCATTTTCTGGATGAGAAAACTGAGGCTGGAGGGATGAAAGGATGTGGCCAAGGTGACACGGCCAACAGCTAGCAGAGGCCAGGCATTTAAGTAGGCACCACACTGACTCCTGAG
Organism: Furipterus horrens; assembly: GCF_987537825.1. Lineage (NCBI taxonomy): Eukaryota > Metazoa > Chordata > Mammalia > Chiroptera > Furipteridae > Furipterus > Furipterus horrens. Next base: position 188,109,310 of record NW_028327174.1, read on the forward strand.
GTCCGAGTTCAAATCCTGATTCTGCCCTGTACTCCTAGGCAACCATGCGGCAAAGCCCATCACTTCTCTAACCTTCAGTTTGCCCATCAGTGAAATTCTCACAAAAAACCTACAAGAAGCAGGCATGGCCCTCCCTCCTCCTGCCTTGCCCTAGAGCCCCAATCCTGCCTGGAAAGCAATATGATCAACCCCAGGAGGTGACGTCGATCGGCATTTTGGGACAAAAAAGGTATGAAAGGTACCTAGCACCCAGTTGGCATTCGATAAATGATGGTTGCCACTGGACTTAATTACTATGTCCCAGGCACTGTGCTCCGTGCTTACACGTGATTATTAATCCTTGAAACAGCCCCACGTGGTTGCTGTGACCATACCCAAATCAAGGAAAGGGAAGCTTATGTGTCTCACACAAGGTTAAGTGACTCTCTCAAGGTCACACGGTCAGAAAGTTCTAAAACCGGGTGTGATACTGTGATTTGTAACCAGAAATATGTATATTTGGTCTTCATCCCCATTCCTAGCACTGAGCTCCTGAGACCGTTATGAATTCCTAACAGATAAGAGCAGTAGGAGCAGCTTGTTCTAATGAGGTGACCCTGCCGGAGCTCCTGCGTGGAGGGTGGTCACCAAAAGGATCAAGCTGTGATTAGAAGCTTGGAATTTACAACCCACCCATTCTCCAGAGGGGAGAGGGGCTGGAAGTGGAGTTAGAGATTGATCAGCCTACATGAGGAATCCTCCATAAAAGTCCCAATGGTGTGGGGTTCAGAGAGCTTCTGGGCCGGTGAGCATGCAAAGGTCAAGGGGGAGAGGCTCACCTGAAGAGGGCGTGGAAGTTTGTGCCCCTCCCCACACACCTTGCCCTATGCATCTCTTCCACCTGGAGGTTCATCTGTATCCTTTATAACACACTGGTAAACAGGAAGCAAACTGAGTTCTGTGAGTTGTTTAGCAAATTAACTGAACCCAAGGGGGGATGGGCCTGAGAACCTCCGAGTTATAGCCTCTGTAACTCTGCGAAGAACAGTATGTACAAGTCTTATCAAGCAGGACTTAGATTCAAACCCAGCAAATGTTTGTTGAGCCTCTACAATGTACTGGCTGGTTGGCAAGGTGTTTTCATTTTAATTAATTAATTCAATCTATACTTATTGAGCACCATGCGGTGCCAGGCACTGATCTAGGCGCTATGGGTACACCAGAGCACAGAACCAAGATCCTTACCGCCATGCAGGTTACACAGTGGTGGGGAGAGTTGGCCCTGTCATCAACTCCATTTTACAGAAGATGAGATCGAAGCTCAGAGAGGTTATATTACCATACAAGGTCACACAGCTGGCAAGTGGCGGAGCAAGGATTTGAACCCAGGCAGCCTGACTCCAGTGTCTTACCCTGCCTGCCACACTGACCCTACCCCATTTAACACCCCCCCCCCACCCTAGCAATGCTGTTTGGTTTTATTACAGCTATAGAGGCTGGGGGTTAGCACAGAATTGGACGCTGGAACAATGAACCACTCTGCACCCTGCCCCATTTCTCCTCTGAGAGTGTGACAGCGTCTTGAGAGCAGACAGGTCTGACTTGCAGAGAGCTCCCTGTTCTTCCCTTCCTTCTGTGCCTTCCTTCAGCCTCACGGACAGCAGCAAAACCAGAACCAACTTCGGAGCGCAGCTGAGGGGGTTTTCAAGGGGAATTTCATCACATGTGTGATTTTTATGTCACTGTTGCCCTGAGAACTCATTTCCCTAGGAGGGGTGTCCCCACTGGGGCCGTGTTAGGATTTTTGAAGTCTGGCATGGGAAGTCCATCCGGGAGTCTGGTCACAGCTATTGGGAATATTAGAAGATGAGACCAGTCCACTGCACAGAAGAGAATCAGGCCCAGGGGGCCAGAGTGAGGGCTCCATGGCCCTTCTCAGCAGGGAAGTGGGGGTTTCCATGTTGTATCAGCAAGAGGAGGAGCAGGGTGAAATGGGGAGGGCAGAAGCTTCATTCTGGAGCTGTGAGATCTGTAAGGCCTCCCTGGTGTGGTCTAGGGCATTTCCTGCCTTGTGAAGTAGGTCGCTCCCCCCGAGAGCATGGTTCTCTCCCCCTCTGCCCTCTGTGTTCCTACATCAGTCACTCCAAGACTCCCAGAGGTCACCTTATCTCCTCCCAACCCTGGCATCCACTCAATCCCAGGGACAGGGTCCTTCTCTCTCAGCCTTGAAGAGGCCATGTCTGTTCCCACCTCAGGGCCTTTGCACATGCTGTCCTTGCCGCCTGGGCTTTTCAGCTCCCGGGTGGCACTTTGTGGCTTTTTCTTCCTCTTTAGGTTTCGGCTCAGAAGCCATCTCCTCGGAGAGACCCTCCCTGGCCACCTCATCTGAAGCAGTGCCTTCCTCCACATCGCTCTCTCCTCTCCTGACTGCACTTCTCTCCTGTCAGTCTACACCACTTGAATGACCTTGCCCACTTATGCTCACTTTGGGGTTATTGTCTCACTCCTCCCATGCCCTCCAAACTCAATGGAAGTTGCCCCAGAGCGGGGCCTCCTCTTTTTTGTCCATATCTCTATTCCCACCTCCCATAATAGCATCAGGCACTCTAGGAGCTCACTAAGTCCTCATTGCCGAGTGCTCGCTGCGTCTCGGATCCATCGTGAGTAAAATGTGGATAAGAACACCTACCTGCAGGGCGGCCATGAGGATTCAGGCAGACGCTGTGAGCACCGAGCCCAGCACCTGGCCAGCTCTCCACCAGCAATATAATTACTACTCTGAGACCATGCCCTACACGAGGGAAAACATAAAGCAAGTTCTCTGCCCAGCCCTGGAAGGCCAGCCTTGAAAATGAGGGAATGCCGCAGGCACTGCTGCTTTCTCAGGATTGCCAGAGGGCAAGGGCTCCTGGCTGGGCGAGGGGCCTGAGGCCCCACCAGCCCTGCCTACCCTGAAGGAGCCCCCCCGGCTGCCCCTCGCCTGGACAGAAGCTGCCTCCATCTCTGCCTCGACCTGCATATTGACATTTGAGCACAAAGACCACAAAACACATTAAATAAATGTTACGGTCTTATCGACAGGAAAGGAAAGCTGAGAGTCTCCAAAGGGAAGGCGCTTGGCCCGGAGTTTCCAGCTGTGTGCCCTCCAGGCTGTCAGGGTCTAGATCCTAGAAGACCAGACAGCTGTTTGCAGGAATGACATTCTTGGTCCCAGTTGCGGCCAAGGGGCGCCGTGCAAACAGCCCCCAGGGTGAAGTCTGAAACATCAGGAGGACCATCTCTCAGTCGTTTCACGATATTTTAAGAAACAGTCTTGTCTGTGGGGAGGATGGCTCTGTAGGGGGCAGCAACTCCCTCTTCTTCAGGTTACAAAATCCCATGGTGCTTTGGACGACAACCCCTCCCCCATCAGCTACAGTCTTGGTGGTTCTGTCAATCAAAGTGCCCAGCCCTCCCCGCCAGCCAATCAGGTGCACCTCCCTGGGATCTGACTCTTGCAGGGAAGGATGCAGAGGACTGAGAGACAGGAGATCCCTGGACGCTGCACCCCGAGTTTCTCAGCTTCAATTCCAGGACTGCCCACACCCTGCTAATCAATTCTTACTTTGTGGAGGTGGCCAGGACTGGTTTCTCTTCCTTACGACCCGAGACCAGCACTGCAAAGGTTCCCTACAGAGCACGATGTCCTGGCAGCCGAGTGTGGCTCAGGGCCTGGGTCCAGACTGCTGAGAAGTTCAATCATTTCTAGTTTAAAGAGAAGCTCTGAGCTTTCTCTCTTCCCCTTTCCACTCTAGGGTCCAGATGAGGTCCTAGAGTGGCCCAGCATCAGCCATCAAGAAGGAGCAATTTCCTAGAGGATGGTAGTGGAGGCAATCCGGATCCCAGAATAAGGTGCGAAACAGAGCTGCCCACCAGTCTACCCTGTCCTCCCCGCCCCATTCTGCTATGACAGGCAGATAATCGATCTTATTTAAATCACAGTCTTCGGGCTCTTTTGCTGTAACACCTCAGCCTGCATTCTGTGCAGCTCAAAAAGAAAGAACAGGGTCCCTACAGAACCAAGCCTCTTCTTCCAGCCTCTAAGAAGCATCCCTGTTCTGGGTTTGGCAGGAAGAATGGGGTCTCAGGGACCAGACTCCCTCGCCAGCCCCCCTCCGCCTCAGGTCGTCCCGCCGAGGCCAAAGCTGGGCAGCTCACCTTTTTCTCATCCCCGCCTTGCAGAAGGTGCAGGGTGCTCCTCCGGTCACCCTCTCGCTGCCTCAGGGCACTGCCATGGGGCTGGGGCAGGCCCGAGGGCGGGGAGATGCTGCGGCCCTGCGGGTCCACCCAGGTGTAGATGTGGTTGGTGACGTAGCCCCCAGGGACGCGTCCCGCCGAGTACACGGACAGCACCAGCTTCTTGGAACCCTTGAGAGCCTAGAGAGAGAAGGACACAGAGTTAGCAGGAAGGGGGGCAGTGAGGGACCTCCTCCCATGACCCCAAACTTGCTTCCTCTCAGGACCTATTCACAGAAGAGAAGGCCAGTCCCTAAACCCCTTTTCCTTTCTAGCCCTCAGTTTTGTCCTATGGAAATGAGGACATCTGTCCCACCCTTGTCTTGAAGTGGTCCAAACACAAGAAATATGGTCTCTTAGCATATCTGTGCAGAAAAGAGCGAATGGCAGACCTGAGTTGCATCCTTAGGAAGGTCTGCTTGGCTGGCATCTCGGAATTTGCATTCAGAGTGTTCCCACCGTTCCCTCACTGAGAGCGGCTCACTGTGTCCCGGCTATTTGGAGATCTAGAATGTGGGGACAGGCAGAAGGTTCCTATGTGACCAGCCCCCAATAAAAGCCCATGGCGCTGGGTCTCTAATGCGGATCCCTGGTCGACAGCGATTCCATGTGCTGGGGGCATGGAGCTCATCCGTTGTGACGGCACCGGGAGAGGACTCGAAGCTCGTGCCTGGTCTCCGGCAGCCTCTGCCCACGCACCTGTTCCCCGCGCTCATTCTGCTGCACATCCTTCCATCGTAATAAATCTTAGTCACGAGTATAAGTATATGCTGATCGTGGTGGTCTTGGTAACCCCAATAAAATACCAGACAATAGAGTCAAGAGATAAAAATACTGATGATAACGACAGCTTAACATTTACGAATGGCCCGTGTGTGTCAGACCTTCTGCCCCTGGTCTGCTTTATCGCCTGAAGTCCTCATGGAATCCAATCTTGTGGGGAAGGAAATCTCATTATTCAGATGAAGAAATGGAGGGAAATTGCCTTTTCACGCAGCTAGTAAGGAGCTCCCTTCCCATAGCAACTAATGTTGAAGGTAGATATCATCTTTATTCTATATTTTCTAATCTGGAGACAGACCAACTACAAGGAAAGGTAAGCCCAGACCGTATGCCCAGTGGAAGCGGAGACTGGCCGTATTGCTTTCTTATGCACCTGTAACTGAAATAAAGCATTTTTCCCCCCTGGAGAAAGTCATTTAGCACCAGGGTTAACAGCAAACATGTCCCCCAACTGGGGACCATTTGAGTAAATGATAGTCCCTACACACATGAAAGTTTATGCTGCCGTTAAAACCACATTTTAAAATCATTACAAAGAGTTGGTAATGCCAAGGAGATGTGATGTATTTTAATGTTAAGTGAGGTCAAAAGGATATAAATCATGTCTTACAGTGTGATCTCAGTTATGGTAAAAGAAAAATCACACAGGGGAAAAAAACCACAAAACAAAACCGAGGAGCAGTGTGCCAAGCGGTCTACAGTGCTTCTCTTGAGTGGCGGGACTATGGGTGATTATTATTTTGTTCTTCTTTTTTCTCAATATTTTCCAAATGTTCCAGAATGAGAGTATATTGCTTCCAGAAAAGGAGGAGGGAAATACTTAGCTCCCTGGTCCCTCCCTGCTTGCCAGAATCCACAGCATCCTTTATTCTACTGACTCCGCAAGCCTCTTGACAGACAATGGGGCCAAGGGCGGAGATTTCAAGGACAGTGGGGAGCCCTTGCTGGCCCTGAGAAGGACACTCTGTCATCGGTACCTCTCCTGGAGGAGGAAGAGTGAGCAGGGAGGTGACGGGCCCCTCGATGCCACAGCTAAATGCTAGTCCCCTGCAGAGGGATAATGAGAGGATGGCAGCTCTCCAAAATCCTGCTTTTAAAAAAGCTTTCTGAGAAGATGAGCAGGGGAAGATTTACAGTGTTCTTTTAGCATTCCCTGGGACTCCACGGATAGAACAGCTGGGAAAATAAGAAAAATCTCTGTTAAAGTTTGAGAGATGGGAGGGAGGAAGCTGGAGACCAAGCGGGCTTCTGCTGGAGCAAAGTGGGAAGTGGGTCTCAGGACACAAGGAGCATCAGCAGAAGCCTCCGAGGTCACTGAGTTCCGGAACAGCAGGCCTCTTCTCTGCTTCTCAGGGGACAGTGAGTCTGAGTCCCATCAGTTTTTCGATGAGGGCTGACTGAGGGCCTACTGTGTGCCAGGCCTGCAGAGAAAAAAGTGGGCATATCCTCATGGCACTTACAGCCTGGAGAGACACAAGGCTTCCCCTGGCACACAGGAGGTCCTCAGAAAAGGCTGGTGGAGCCGATTGGGTGAGAAAGTAAATGTGTGACCCAAAAAGAAACCCCAACATGCACAGGCATCACCGTGCAGCCCCCTTATGCAGCTGATCGGGAAGGCTGCGCTAGGACTAGGGACAGGGGCCTGCAAGGGGAAAGAACGAAGATTGTGGATTCAGGCAGAACTGGATGTAAGTCAGTCGCTTCTGTCACTGGGTGAGTGCAGAGTCCTTGGGCCAGCCGCTCCCTCTTTCAAAGCAGCACATGCGAAAGTAGAACAATACCCACTTCTCAAGGTTGTATGGATTAAACAAGACCATGTGAGAGAGGACCAGAGCCTGTGTCCACAGTAGGAGCTCAGCAAGTGGCAGAGCCCTCTCCCCTCGCTTCCCTGCTGTGTCCAAATTGAGAAGGGAAACCAGGTGTAGGAAGGCTATGTCCAAGGAGTTAAAAAAAGAGAATGAAACCAAGGTGTGGAGCGTGATTTGTATTTGGTATTGCTGGCAAAAGTGGAATTCTCTCGGTCAGTTCTATAAATAGGCAGACAACAACCTTGAGAACAAGAGGAGGTTAATTCCTTTGATGAGAACGCTACAGAGGACTGGCGCCGGAGAGAGCCTGCGGGTCACCGAGTCACCCATGCGCTGCCTGGCCCCAGTATTTTATAGAAAAGGACCCTGGAAACCTGAAATAGGAAGGACAGAGAGGGTACAGCTACGAGAGGCACAGCCAAGGACACAGGAGGCCAGCCCTGGGCCAGTCCCTTCCCCTCCGCACCTCAGTTTCCCCATCATGAGCCTAGGGGGCTGGAAAATCTGATAGTCACTCAAACTTCGACCATTCCAGAACCTCGGATACTGACTTTTGGAGGGAGCATTAATGTGGGCTTTCAGTGGGTGTTGAAGGAATATCATCATCCACTGCTGTCTTCGTTTTTCTGGTAAAACAAGAAAAACAAGATTCCTGAGACAGGCTCTCAGAATAGGGTCTTGGCGCAGTGGGCTCCATCCCTCTGAAACATGTGTCCTAAGGGGAAGGCAAGGAGGTGGGGGATGGCCTAAGGTGGTGGTTTATACCTTCTGATCACCGTGTCTCCATATTTACAAACAACGGCTTACTTGTTTTAAAGGATGTCAGTCAATGGAGGAGGTCATTCCTAAAGTGAGCTGGCTAATGCATTCTCCCCAGATAACCCTTCCACCAGGTTTCCACATCCATTCTCATGGCCGCCTTGATCCCTGAGGCTCAGGCCATCAGGGACCATGTGGTCCTTGCTCACGGTTAGAGGTGCACCTTTCTCTGAAGGACTAGCAGCTTCTCTCACCAGAGCGAGCCTCCCCAGCAAGCGGCCTCAGGCAGTAGGGCAGCCAGGAAGAGCTCTGGCTGAGAGACAGCCAATCAGGCTTGTCTCCCTTGTGCCATTGGCTTGCTAGGTGACCTAAGGCTACAGCCTCCTCTCACTGGGCCTCGGTTTTGCCAACTGACAATGAGCAGGTTGGACTCACTGATTGCTGAGGTCCTGCCCCAAGTCAAACTCTAGCATCTTCTGGTTTGTGGCTGCATTTAGGAGCAAGGGCTTTATCAACCCATGTGGTGGTCATGGGTCATGGTAGCAAAGAGATAAAGGCCACTGGCATGTTCAGGGATAGACTCCAGGCAGGCCTGAGGGCTGCATGTAGGAGGCCAACCTGAGTTTCCCCCATTTAAGGAGTGAGCACTCAGAACTGTGCTGGCTGGGTTGCTACAAGGTCTTTCAAACAAATGTTGAACCCGGGGCTCTGAGGTTCCATATATGTTGGGAGGGACTAAGAGGGTATAAAAAAACACCAGAAGGACAGATGGAGCACGTCAGGTGTGGCAGGATGCACACCCCAGCTCGGCACCATTATTGGCAGTGGACGACCCTTTTAAGGACCTGAGGGCTGGGGAGACGCCCTTCCAATGGGTCTATGCGAGGAGCCCTGCTCTATGTAGGCAGCTGCCTATGGGGGTTTGGGCGGGGGGCGGGGTAAACCACCCACCCTACAGCAACCTGCATGCTCCACCTGTGCATGTTAGTGACTTTCTGCCACCCACACTCCTCTCCTGCTGTGGCAACCTGCAGAATCAGCCAGTCTTCTGAATTCGCTGCTTATTAGCTGTGCCACCTCATGCAAGTTACTGAACCTTTCTGTTTCTTGCCTGTAAAATGAAGATCATAATTCCACTCCTTCTTTAGGTAGGAGAGCCCTTTTAGCACAGTGCCTCTCAGCTTACGAATTCAATGAGCTGTGGCTAAAAAGAAAAAAACATAAGCTCTCGAAAAAACCCACTGCAGGCAGAGCGGCCATCAGAGCGCTATGCTCTTGTGCCTTCAATCATGTGTTTACTGGTGAAACTCGACCTAGGGACTTACGGGCATTCCACCAAGTCAGATCAGAGAAATCTCCATCTGACCCAGCAGATGGCATGGCTAAGATACTATCCATCACCAGTGGCTATTCAGGCAGCGTGTTATGATTACACAAACGTAAATTATATGTGTATGTTTTCAAACTTAACAACTTGCTACTTGGATTAATGCTCTCAGGAGGCAAATCTGCCTCACTCAGCTCTTCAGAGCTGACACTGAAAATCAAAGACCAGGCTACCATGATTCTCTGCTTAGCAGAGGACTGAGAAACAGACTGGAGAGGGCCACAGTGTGAGGGGACTAGTGGGTATGCGTTAACACTCAGATGGGCATGTGCTCCTGTGTTCAAAAACACACACCCAAGGGCAAGCGCGGAGTGGACCGCAAGGTTGCAAGGTTACCAAACTATTGTCCTGAGGGGCATGTGCACAAGAAATGCTCTGGAAAAATCTTGAGTAAAAACACTAAATGGTGAGTCATCCAGCTTATTTCAGGGTACAGACCTAGGGCAGCAAGTTTTTCTCTTCTTGGAAACAGATGTTTCCAACATCTGGAAGGAGAGCTGTTCTGAGACCCAGGCTGATGATAGGGAAGGGAGGAAAGGATGATGCCCGCCTGCTCTTCCTGACCTCCCCTTGTCTCCCTGGGGCTTTGGGTCCAGACACCCTGGGCACCAATTTTGACTTTGATGCTTACTTGCTGTGTGACACAGAGCAGATTACTCAACCTCTCTATGCCTATTTCTGCAATTAAAATGCAACTGCTGTGCATTATTTACAATAGTCAGGATATGGAAGCAACCTAGGTGTCCATCTATAGTTGAATGGATAAAGTGGCCACACACACACACACACACACACACACACACACACACACACACACACACAGTGGAATATTACTCAGCCCTAAAAAATGAAATCTTGCTGTTTGCGACAACATGGATGGTCCTAAAGGGTATTATGCTAAGTGAAATATATCAGACAGAGAAAAACAAATACCATATGATTTCACTTATATGTGGAATCTTTAAAAAATAAACAAAAAGCAATACAGAAAAAACTCATAGAAACAGAGAACAAACTGATGGTTGCGAGATGGGAGGGGGTTATACAAATGGGTGAAAAAGGGATTGAAAAGTACAAACTGCCAGTTATAAAAATGGTCACAGGGTTGTAAAGTATAGCATAGGGAATATAGTCAATAATATTGTAATAACATGTGTGGTGCCAATGGATATAGACTTATAGTGATACAACATCTGATTGCTGTTATATACCTGAAACTAATATAATATTGTATGTCAACTATAACTGAAAAAAAAAATTAATGCAACTGCTATGAGGATAATTAAGATAACATAAACTGTCTATATACTACCTGGCACACAGTAGGTACTAAATGCATATGAATTCCTTTCCTGAGTCTGCCAGCTCCTTCTCCCAAAGCATAAGCTCTAGAGATTCTCTAAACCTCTAATTCACGTAGACACAGGTAATACATGGACAGCTCTAGCTTCTCTCCCAACTTTCCTCATCTTCATAAATGCCCTTCTTCTCTTTAATCCACACTTCCTCATATCTGCCCAACCTCACAGTCATCCTCTCTCCCACCACCTCCAGGAAGCCTTACTAGATTGTGACTGACTCTCCTCCAAGAGCGCCCAGCACACTTCTATATCTTTGTTGCCATCTACACCATAGGCTCTGCAGCACTTTTGTGCATCCTGTCTCTAAGACTTCAAGTTCCTTGAGGCACATTGCATATTGTTTTCTATATAACTCCCCCTGCTCTTTCTCACCCATTCATTCATTTCTTCACTAATTCATTCAACAAGATATTTACTGACCTTTCTATATGCCAGGAAGCATCCAGCAATCTATTCAAATGAAGTTACAGAAAGAGCAGACCAGGGCCCAGGCAGCCCTAGGCCAACACCCCATGCTTCCCCATGCTCATGTGAACATACACACCTCAGGCACGCATGGAATTTGGAGATAAAGTGGAAGAGGGAGTGGTTAAGAGAGACAGCTCTGGAGCCAGGCTGCAGGGATTTCTGTCCCAGCTCTGCCACCTGCCACCTGTACCCTTAGGCAAATTACTTAACCAGGCCATGCTTCAGTTTCTCAGTTTAATATTTTCATCGCCCTATTTTTTTCCAGCTAAAAAAATGTATTTTGAGGACCTTTCCTCGCCAGCTCAATGACATTAAGCTCATTTCTTTCTGTATGATGTTACAATTCCTGGCAGAGATGAGCCACCACTGAATTCCCACTCCCCTACTGCTGGACATTTAGATTGTTCCTTGTTGTTTTTGTTTGTGTTTGTTTTGTTTTGTTTTTGCGCCAGCACAAACAATGCTGCGATAACATACTACTATTACCTGCATCTTGGAGCACATGCGCATCTAATTCTCTAGATCAGAGCCAGGTGGAATTCCTGAGGCAGGGCAGTGCGAGTTTTTTAAGTAACCGTGTTGCTCCATGTTGTGGTTTCCACAACCACGTGCAGGGGGCAGCACGGTGCCGTCCAGGCCGAGAGAAGGCCTCAATTCCTACATCTACAGAAACTGTGGATGGCACAGGGTGGGGCTTTCCAATAATCTCTTCCCAAAGCGAAGCCACTCTGGTGCAGGGATCCACCCCCATGTGCTTTCTTCCACAGGCTCCAGAAATAGTCCCAGCTTAGGCAAGCCTTGGCTCTATCATCTGATTTTATCTGGGTACTACAGTGCAGCAAAGCGCCAAAATGTAAAGGTGTTGTAGGGCGAGGACCCCCTAAGAGCTTTTCAGTGAAAGGTCTACTCACTAGAAAGCTATTCCAAACAAAGCTCCCCCTCTTCCCAGCTATGAGACTTTCGACAAGTTACTTAGGTCATGGGGGCCCTCAGCTCTCTCACCTGTTAAATGGTGCTACTGATGCTTACACTTATAAGGGGGTTGGCATGCAGACAAAATAAGAAGGACCGATTCAATAATGTACATAGAGCATCTTGCACTGGGTTTGGCGCATAGTAGGTACCCAGTAAATGACGGTTAACATTATTGGTAAGAGCAACATTACAGTGAGGACCACACGATTTCTTCTTCCCATTGCACAGATAAGGACAGAGATTCTAGGTGCGGAGTGTCTTATGTGAGGTCACAAAGAGAATCAGCAGCAGGGCTTGGATTTGAATCTTGGACTCTCCAAACTCTCCTTCCTCACCAGGGGATCAAGGGGGTTCAGATGACACAAGGCCAACCCTAAGTCTTGCACTCACAAGGACAAGGAGAGGGACTGGAGAGGGGAGCGTGGGGCTATACACAAACGAGAGCCTATGGACTCTTGAACCCTGAGCTGGTGCCAGGTGTAGCTCCTGAGCTAGAAAAACCCTCCCCATGCAGCCCCACTTGGAGAGAAGACAGAAACTGGTGACGTGGACTCTCTGCCCCAGTGGCGTATTATAATGTCATGGGAAAGTAAAGCCCTAATTAGCCCTCTGTCTGCAGAGCTCCTTCCCTTCGCACCATATTTTTATCTGTGTTAATTACCTTTTAGAGGGACCACGAACTAAAACAGCTTCCCAACCTCCAAAATCAGTCTCTGCGGGGCAGCCAAAGTGTCCTTTTAAAATGCAAGTGGACCCTGTCCCTTTCCTGCCCCGAAGTCTCCCATTGCTACTGATAGGGGCGTATGCAGCTGGCCCTGCTGCCTGGCCAGCCTCATCTCATGCCCATCACCAGCCTTTCTTACAGTATCAAGTGCTCCAAGTTATTTGCACGTGCTTCTCGTGTTCCTGAAAGAACACATCTCAATATACTTATACAAGTGATTATTTTATTTATATCTTTCTTGATGGACAGAGAAGGCAGGTCATTCTTTTGATTTGGTCACAGATGTATCAAAAAATATGAAAGATAAGAGATCATGGATGACTCCACATAAAATGAGAGACAATGAAGAAATGCAATTGAAATAGCCTTCCTCCTGAAATTCACTGCCTTCCACTGGATGCCAATGAGGAATTTTACCGCTCCTGAAGTACCAATGAGTTCTATAGTAGCATCTAAAAATGTATTAATTTCTCTTTTTGCCTGGGTTGCTAGGAAGCTCACAGTCCCATTTAAATATAAATTAATTATAAGTATATTAACAATAGGTAAATAGAGTACATTCAGTTTTAAAAGGGTGTTAAATCACACCAATCACAAAAGAGATGCCCAATAAAACAGCTGCCAAGTGGACGAATGAATGGAGTTGGAGGCAGAGATCCTTCTCACAGCCACCTGGGCAACAACTCTGCTTTCTCATTCCGCCTCTCACCCTCCCCTCCCCAGAAATCTTTTGCTGCTGCTAACTTTGGTCTGAGAACACATCATTTATAAACATCCTATGAAACAAAAGTCTACAAATTGCTAGTCTCTATATTCTTCTGGAATGCTGACATAAGCGGGTAGCGGTGTGGGGTAAGATAGGTATACCCCAAAGTACAGCCTACTGTGGCCACCTCACCTCCCTGAGCTGCCAGACCCCGGGGAATATCAGCTGGACTGCAGAGCAGCTGTGTGAGCCCATCCAAGGCCCCTTCCCTGAAACGCAGCTCAACAGAGGATCACGAAACACCACAACAGCATAAGCACGGAAGCAGGTGAGGAGCCCACTGAGGGAATGTGAATGCATAGGGTTAAGTGAAGGCCACGGGAGATGGCAGAGAAATGACGACTGGTTGGGCAGGTGGGAATATCGGTATCTTCTTTTCCCCTTTTCAGTTTTGTTTAAAGCTGTTTAAAGTTGCCTTCCTTTGGGGCCTGATAAGTAGATTTTTTAAAAATCAAAAGTTCATTCCTTCCACTCTCTTTTCTTTATGAGTTTGACCTTTCCCAAAGGCTCAGTGTGAACACACGGAAGGAAACGTTTGCTCCACAGCTGGCAGGGCCAGGATCCCAGAGGCCGGAACAGGGACCTCACATGGTAAAGCCTCTGCTCCCCAGGATCTTTACTCCTAAGTGTCTCTGTGAGCCAAAGCTGTGCTAACAGGAAAAACACGAAGGATCAACAAGAGGAAACAATGTTGACCTTGGAGATAAGGCCAGAGGAATTTGCACGACAGTGACGGAGGACCATCCTTCTGCAAAGCAACTCTCAGCAACCCGCAGATGAGGACAAAGCAAATTCCAGAAAGATATTGATTCCTTTGTAACGCAATTCTTCAATTACCCACTAAGCTTGCCTTTCAGTCTCTTATAATTTAAGTAAATTCCTTTACAAATGTTCTTTTAAATTTCCTCTCTTTATTCTTTTCTGTCTTTCTTTGGGGAAAAACTAACACGATTCTAGGAGCCATAAACATAATCATTCAAGATGAGCCGCAATGGGTTTGCAATGGAGTGTTGGCTAGAATCAGTGTCTACAGCACAAACATCCATCAGGAAAATCTGTTCATATCAATACCATTTTCTTGTCCATGAGTGGATACTTGGACGGGGGGCTTCTCCTCACTGACTCCAGTCCTGTCCCTCGTCACGTCCTGTGCATTCTCAGTTAACAAGGGGATAGACAGGTTTCCCATTTAACTCACCCTCAGCCTGAAGAACCCAAATTCAAGGTGGATGAATCAACCACCTCTTGAAAGACTGATAGATCCGATGACATGGAAACGTAAAACTCTTGTGATTAAATGAGCACAGGACAGCAATAAGTTATATAACAAAAATAAATGTTATAGATATTACATACATTATTATACATGTTATAATGATGTTATAACATACAATGATGTTACACAGCTTATACAGTATGTGTATGTATATACAGCTACACAAGCAAGAAACATTCGAAGGAGTGCTACTTCCCTATTTAAATTATGCAAATTAAAATAGGATACTTTTTTGTCTATCAGATTGGCAAAAATGAAAAAGAAACATAATATCTAGTGCCACCAAGGCGGGGGAAAACGAGGGTGACTGTAAAAAAGCAAAACTCTTCCGCAAGAGCAGTTTGGCTCTGCTTAGCAAAGCCTTAAAAACCCACCTGTCCCCTGAGCCATTGCCACTGGTAGAAAGACAGCCTAAGGCGTGATGAGAGAGACATGCTTCAAGATTTATGTGCAAAGATGTTAAAAGCAGCTATATGGATAATGTTAAAAACAAACAGTTCAAGAAGAAGAAATTAAATAAATTGTGTAGCTCTTTGCGATATTACAGTCATTAAAAATCACGTTCTGGAATCGTTTATTAAGGCGGGAAGACAGTCGTGATACACTGTTTGGTGAAAGGAGCAGGCTCTGTATCGAGGTTCAGAATGGCAGAGAAGACTCCCACCACAAATTCACATACACAGGCACACAGGGGACTTTAAAGACAGGAATCAGATTGTCTAATTGTGATTATTTCTGGGTGGAAGGAGATAATCAATGATTGTTTTTCTTCCTTTGTGTTTTTCTGAGGTTTCTAAGTTTTCTAACGTGAGCTCATATATCTTAGTCATTAACACACACACACACACACACACACACACACACACACACTTTATTTTAAAAGTCCAGGTTGACTCCACTGCTCCTCATGGTTCCTACGAACCAGACAAAATGGCCCTATATTGTCCAGTCTGTGGTGGGTTGATGACCACCAGCCTTTCCCATGAGGCCCCGGACAACCCGTTTTCATCCTGTGCACAGGTGTGGACAGATTCAGAGGCTCCACCATTCAATGACATGATTTCATAAGCATGAGTCCATCCTAATGGGAGTTGAGTTGAGGTCACAGTTATCTATTTAGCGAATTTCCACAGACAACATGCAAAATAACATTCTGACAAAGGTCAGGGCATGATGAGAGAAATAAAAGAGGAAAAGCAGCTGGGGGGTGGTGGAGGTGGTGGGGGAGCAAAGAAAGCTGCCCAGTGCCACCTGTGCTCCTAAAGCCTAGTCAATAAAATGCAAAGAGCTTGCCTGGGAAAGGGCAGGGCAGCTGTGGCCTGGATTGCCTGCTTCCTTGTACCTCTTCTCATCAAATGGCTTCAAAACCATTTCCATAAGGAAAAAAAATCAGAGAAGACACATACATCTACTGAACTCTGGCTCTGGCCAGCACTTTGCTGGGCTGTACATCCAGCTTCTCGGTGAAAGCTGTAGAGAACAGCGGCAATGAGCACACGCTTCGGAGGCAGGAAGGCCTGGGTTCAAATCTGATCGTGCCACCTCCCACCTGTGTGCTGGTGGCTGGTCACCGTCCCGTCCCTATGCTCGGTTTCCTCTTTTTTTCCCAGGGGTTGTGGAGGACTCACGAGAAGCCCTAGCAGAGCTCCCAGCGGCACACGAAAGACCTTCCCTGGTGGCCACATATACTAGTGTGCTCAGCAGCACAAGCTTGTAAGCATCGTGTGTGGTAAGCATTTTACAGCAGGAAGAGCACCATCCAGCAGGAAAACAGACAGCAACACAGTGTTCTGAATACAGTGGTAGTCACCCAATGTCAGGTTAAGACACATGCCCAGCGCGTTAACACATGACTCCTGTGGCCATCAGTACCCCATTTTAGAGAGAGAGAAATGAAGTAACTAGCTTCTCATTCGACTGTTACTCTCTTTACAATTTTATGGAAAAGGAATCTGAGAATCAGAGATGTGCAGAAGGTTGCTCGAGGCCCCACAGGTGCAAAGCGGCAGAGCGGGGCTTCGAACCCAGATGGTTTGGCTCTAGGGCAGGTCACCTCACATTCCCTCAAGTCAACAAAACCTCTGCCACTTCCCATTTTTGTGCCAACAGACAAGTGACAAACTCCTTGCAATTTTGCAACATGAAGTGATAAAGAGGTACCTACCTCAAACCCACTAGGGCTGTGGCATGGTTTAAATGAGAGAGTACTGGAAACAGTGTCTGGCTCACTGCAAGCTCTCAATACAAAGGTTATCATCATCCAAGGAGCAACCCAAGAAAATACGAGGACATAGGTATTATCTGTGTCGTGACAGGAGTGCACAGGCCACCACACCAAGGGAGCTGAGGGGAAGCAGAGAAGGCTGCCGGCAGCCCCCATCTGTGGGTATGAGGGGAAGGTCTGCTGGGAGGACGCACTGGGGGCAGACCCCACTGGGCTGTAGGTATCTACAGGTAGAGAAAAATAAAGCCTTGTTTCAGAGGAGGGTGTGTTGCTTGTCTGGCCAAGTGAAGTTAAGGGGCTCAGCCTCTGCCCTGCAGGCCCCCAGCTCCAGAGCAAGGCACTAGGCAGAGCCTGGTTTGATCAGATACAGATTTAGAAGGTTAAGCCCTGCCTCCAGGGTGCTGAACGGACTGGTGGGCAGACGAGCTAGACAGGAGGCAGACAGTGAGGAGGGCGCTATAGTTCGCAGTGGTGATGGTGGAGAGGAGGGAAGTGTGGTCTGAGTTGTGCTGGGGAGAGGTCCAGCCTGAAGGGTCTAACCTCACCAAATGCCCCATAGAGGCCATGGAGACGAGGAGCAGGTCAAGGTCACTGACTTGGGAAGTGTCCACACTGGAGGTCCAGAGGGTCAGCCAGGAGCCAGGACCTCCAGGGCACATGAAGATTGTTCCTAATCCTTAACAAGAGTTGAAAATAGAAATAGAAAAAAATAAAGACACCAAAGGGAAGCACAGATCCTTTTCAGAGATAATATGGCTAGAAGGTGGGTAAGGATACAGACCCTGGGGTGAGAAAATTTAGGGACCCTCTGAACTTTTTGACCTTCCCAGGAGAGGATTGGAAGGACTCTTGGAAGCAGGAGAGGGTTAGGGAGAGTGGGGAGAAATCTGGGTAGGGTTTGGGGGCCTCTGAGAAGAAACAGTAGGGAGGCAAAAGGAGAGAGTCAGGGAAACAAATAAAGGTCACACTGGGTCCAGACACAACAAAGGACACAACACCCTCCATCCGGGGCCAGGAGGGTAGAAATGCAGAAGAAAAACGCTTCCTCCCCAGGGACTTAAGGGAGAAGATTCCCTACCTACACCGGAGGGTAATTTCTGAAAACCAGACCACTTTTCTTAATCAGAAACCTCTTAATGAAGCCTAGCACACCATGTCAGATACGGTTCTAATAAATTACATGGTTTTTTTTCAAATGCAGATGTCCATGTTGTCAAATCACCACCACCACCTGCATTCATTGCTTTGATGGGTCCTAGAAACAGCCTCCTTCTCTCTTTCCTCATCAGGGCCCCTGGGGAGCCCATCAAGGAAGGATGCTGGAAAACAAGGTTTGGGATGCAGCCAATCCAGGACAGCGCTGTCACACACCGGCCTCTGGGACATGGGTCTGTCTTGCCTCCTCACATTTTTAAGGGCGGTCGGGAAACACAATTCCATCCCACCGCTGGGCTTGCTCACCGCTGTAAAATGAAAATGCAGACACTAAAATCCAGACAGGAGACATTTTTAAAGGAACTTTGTCTACATGAGAATATCAACTACATTTGGTAAATGACTCTGCAATTCAAACCGCTATGACGGATCATGAGGGCTCTGAGTCCCAGTGTTTTCTTCCAATGGCACTTTTATATTCAACTCAGCAGACACAACGGAAGACTTTTAAAGCCAAGCAAATGCGGTCGGTAACATTGTTCGTTACAGTGCTTGCAGGGACCTCCGTGGCCTTAGTTTTCAACCTTTGGATGTGCAATGGCAACAAGCGTTTGTGAAGACCACAGACAGGGCAAGTTCAAGGATGGAGAGTCTGAGTCACAGAGAGGCAAAAGGAGCTGCTCAAGGTCAGAGCCAAGTACACCGTCAGATGAACCTGGGTCCATCTCCAAAAGCCATCTCTAACCTCTTGAGTACAAACCTCCCTTCTCTTCCTTGGATTTCCCAATATATTAGCTGACCCTGCCCATCTGGACTCGTGCTCTGAAACAGCTACGGACGAGGACAGGGTGGGTCTGCTCCTACAGTCAAGTCTATGTGGATACAAGGGGTAAGCGGAGTGGATCCTAAAGGAAGGCAGTGCTTCCCAGACCTCAGTGTGGTTAAGACTTGCCTCGGATCTTATTCTCAGTTAAGCTGAATTTCTGAATCACTACTTCAAAGGCCCCAACACCTAGGTCTTTGGAAATAACCCTTTTGATGTCACTTCACTATGTGCCTCCCTGCAGCCTGCGGCTTCGGAATCGGGCAGAGAGAACAATTTGGGGCTCATTTATGGAGGCTGGTCCGTTTCCCTTGCGTTCAAAGTGGGGAGGATGCTGAAAATTCAGGTAGAGAGAAAACATAACTATGAGACCGGCTGCCAGCGGAAGCAAACCATGGCCAAGTTAGCACGTGGAACATAAAGTCTCAAAGGAGGCAAGAGGGCTGGCCCTGGAAAAGAAGGGAAAAAAACCCATGTGTGTATTCTCGGGGGAGAATAAAGCAGCTTTTGAAGATGTGAATGATGAGCAGGAACTTAGCCTTCCCCTGAAAAATGCTGGGGTTTCTTGAAACCTGAACAGTGCTGTTGTTGCTGCTTTTAAAAACAAAAAGCCAGAAGATATACCTTGCCTGAAATTGGTTCATTGATTGCTTCAGACTGCATAAATGATTCTATTTTGGAATCACAGGCACAGTCTGGCTTCATAAATAACCCACTTCTAGAAATGCGCTTTTAAAATTAAGAGCAAAGTGACAAATGAAATAACCAAAGGGGTCTTGCGGGGTGGCACTGGGCTGCAGAAGATGAAAAAGGCGGTTGCCCACTGGGGCACAGACCACAGTTTTTAAAAGGCCTTTCACTAAAATACAGTTGACTGCTGAACAACGTGGGGGTTAGGGGCACTGATGCCCACGCAGCCAAAAGTCCAAGCGTAACTTAAGTTGGCCCTCTGCATACTGGGATTCCCAGCCACCAGGTGACTCTTCAACAATGAGGGTTTGAACCGTGTGGGTCAACTGAAAAAAATCCACGTATAAATGGACCGGTGTAATTCAAACCACACTGTTCAAGGGTCAACCATAATAGCTGAGGGTTTCCTATTTATCGCATTTTTTTACAGCTATTACATCATTTGATCACGATAGCCGTCCTGAGAAGGAGGCAGGAGGGGGGCGGCTATGCCCATTTCACAGTTTCAAAGACTTTAGTTTAGAGATGTCATGTGATGTGCCCACAGCCACACAGCCAGCTTCGTGGTAAAGCCTGGAATAGATCCCATGGCTTTCCTCGATTTTCCTATCCAGCACCCACTACGTTGCAGCACACAGACTTTCTTCAGATGTCACACTCAAGGACCAAGGCATCCTGAACTCACCAGCAGTGACTGGGAGCAAGACCATTCCGTTCAGCTGACAAATATTTATTTAGTTATCAAAGCACCTACTATGTGCCAGGCACTGTGGAGGTACGGGGGGATGTCAGTGAGCAATGCAGATCAGATCTCTGTTCTCAGAGCTTAGTTGTCGTGGGGGAAGCCGATGATAAACACAGTGAACTGCCCTAGACAGGTGCACTGAAGGAAACTGAAGCATAATAAGGGGGCGGGGGATGGAGGGGTGGTAGAGGGTGGGAGTGAGGGGTGCTGCTTTGATGAGGGAGACAAGGCTATGGAAGCATGTAGGCATCATAGCACTCCTGTCCTGTGGCCAGGAGTGGGTCCAAATTTCCTCCACCACCCACATGGCTCCCCTAGGTCGGGGGTCTGTACCATGAAGCTCCCACTTCCAGACTGAGGCCTGGCTGTGATAAGTGCGGCTCAGAACATGAATGGTTCTGCATGACAACTAGCCGGGCAAACACATGCCACTTTCCCTTCATGTGTGAGCATCAGACTCCCCACTTAGTAAAATGAAGCCTTGAAAAGGGCCCTTTTTAAGGGTTCTTAAAAGGCCCAGAAATGTCAGGCACAAATAGTGACCCCTGCCTGCCTTCCAGCAGGGGGCCGTCATTGTTTCCCGGGAGGCTGGCTAAAGAACCCTAGGGCTGGGCTCCCACAGGGAGGTAAGGCAGAAGAACTACCCACTTCCTAATCCCAATGGTGAACTAGGCTAGTCAATTTCACCTCCTTGAGCATGACTGCCCTCACCTCCATGCCTCCCCTGGCGGGGAGAAAGCACCTGGCACACAGTAGGCCCTCACTATCATCAGCCTCCTCTCTTCCCAATAGTCCCAGTAAGAAAAGTTCAAACACGAGTGCGCTGGCCTCATGGTGCTGACTCCTGCAGCTGGCACCAGGGGTGCATGGGAAACAAATGGGGAGTCTGACCCCTGCTCCTTGCACCCTTTCCACCTGCCGTGCTATCAAAGTAAAATGGAACCGTCTGCAGCACAGGAATCTAAAACACAGCCCCAACCCTGGAGCACAAATTAGAAGTCTGTGTGGGCTCAGTGTTAATATCAGCTTCTTGCTTGGGGGGTAAAAAAGGAAGAAAATGGATCAGTTTTGAAAGATCCATATTTCAGCCTCCAGCCACCTCTAGCCATTAAATGCCATCCCTTCTAATCAGAGTGTCCGGTCCTTACTGGGCACCAGTCTGGGGTCCCTGAGCAGCGAACCTTCAGGTCACCAAAGAACCTTGCTGGAAAGCCAGTTGGAGTGGAATCCCCACGGACGCCTGCTTCAGTGCAAAGCCCTTTGCAGGTCAGAGCGGAGTATTATGACTCAGAGGAGATGCGCATGTGCCGTAAGCATGAACAAACAGGCACGCGAGGGGCTGCGTGCACTTGACAGGTGCATACAGGCTCTGTGCTGTGTGGCTGAAGGCAGGCGGAGGTGGGAGGCAACAATACACACAAAACCCAATTGGTCAGGGGTGAAAGGATCGTACTTATCTTCGCAGCTCCATCCAAACGATGACTCCATGGCAGATAATAAACAACACTGGGTTTGTCGGAAGGGGGGCAGGGGGTGACAGAAAAACCAGAAGCCAGCACTGGAGGGATTCGATATCCCTTTCATGACCACCTTAAATTCAGAGGCAGGAATCTCCTACTATAAAAATATCAATTCTTAAAAAAAAATAAAGGCTTTCTCTCCCACCTTAATAAAATGCTTCTTTGACTTGAATAGTAAATAACCAACAGAAAGGATTTTTGTCCTGCATAGATAGGCACCAGCATTTTCTAAAACCTTGAGGATCAACGTGAGCCAAACAGGCCAGACTAAGTTAAAGAGATGGACCCTCTCCATGTATTGTGTCACGCTCGGGGTCCAGCACCCAACACCTATTCAACAAAGGGCTTATTAATAGTGCGCTTTCAACCTGTCACTGCTGGCAGGACCCAGAGGACTCAAGACAGAGTGCAGAGCCAGAGCAAAACCCATGCGTCCCCATGAGCATGTTACCCACGGTTTCCAAATCGGAATACAGGAACGGCTCTGGGGGGAGAAACCCACGCTGCAGGTACAAGGTTGGAACTGCTTAATAATCTATAATGGCTTCGGCTAACCATGTACAATGGGAAAATGACAAATGTGTCATTTAGAACATGCCGGACCAACTAGAAGGACAGATTAATATGGACAGATTCCCCCCCCCGGTTATTATGCAAAAGAAGGGAGGATTTGATAACTCTAAGTGAAAGGGCTGGCTATTGTTTTTAACTTCTGGAACGTTTCTAATTCTAATATGCTCCTTGGATGTACCCAGAGGGATGCAGAGACTGTAATAAAGCTGTTTAATTTTTATCGAGGTGAAACATTCAAACGTACATACATCCCAGCAGTACCTGGATACCCTCTGTTCTGCTACCTGCTACCTGCAGAATCAGGGACTCAGAATGCAAGCAGGTAAGTGAATTTGAATTTGAGTGCTCCCGGGACAGTGTATGTCATAACCCCATTGTCATTTTCTCTGGAATGGCACCAGGGTTGGTGTTATTGGGTCGAGGGACAGCAGTCAAGTTCTCATCAGTACAGTGTGTAACCCATCAATTTCCTGATTTAGTAGGAGGCTATATAGAGTGCCAAGAGTCTCATCTCCCAAGCTTTAGCCAACCTTCTTTACTCTGCCTTGGACATAGGCAATTCCAAAAGAACAAGAAAACATTGCATTAGACATTCTAAATGTCATCTGTGTAGCACTTATGGAGCAAATCACCAATGTCTGAGCTGAAAGGGGCCTTGGACAGCCCCTGGCCCACCCACCCAAGGCCACAGAGAGGGCCTGTGACTGGTCCAAGGTCACACAGTAAGTTGGCAGCAGAGCCCAATGAAGCATCTCTGGTCCCTGGACTCCTTGGCCAATTTATCAAGCATTCTTGGCTGAAAACCTTTGAAAGTTCTCCTTTTTTATTATTATTAGTTTGGCTTCTGTTCATTCAAGATAGATTTCTTTTTTCAAAAATCAAACATTTCAACATAATTGCAAATAGTAACTAGCTTGCCTTATCTGGACTTGTCACTGCTGATTTAGCAAACAGGCTTCAAGAGAGGGATGGGAGCCCCACCAGATACAGGATAAAATCCTCATTGAACTGCTGGTAACAATGGATGCTTGCCTTGTCAGAGAAGAAATGGAAAACATTTTGTTCAATATCTCTGTTCAGTGGGAAGAGGTGACCCTCTCTGACTCATAAACTCTTAAGTAACTTGAATCCTAAAATTTAATTTTCTTTTTATTACACATACACAATTAATCTCTCCTTTGGGAAGCTCAGAGGATCTTCCCCTGCCCCTTTCTACAAGCAGAAGAAAACTAAGATTTTAAGATAAAAAACACATTTCCTTAATAGCTAAAACATGGAAACAACATAAGTGTCTATTGACAGATGAATGAAGAAGGTAACTGTGGGTGTGTGGGTGTGTATGTGTGTGCATGCACACACAATCATGCACACACAATGAAATATTATTCAGCCATAAAAAGAGGGAAATTCTATATTTTTGTGACAACATAGATGGGCCTGGAGGACATTATGTTAAGTTAAATAAGCCACATACAGAAAAATAAATATTGTATAATCTCACTTATATGTAGAACCTAAAAAAGTCAAGTCACGGAAGCAGAGAATAGAATAGTGGTTGTCAGTGGCTAGGGAGTGGGGGAAATGGGGAGATATTGGCCAAAGGGTACAAACTTTCAGTTATAAGTTCCAAAGCACAGTTAATTAATGACAGTAGTTAATAATTCTATATTGTATACTTGGAAATTTGCTAAGAGTACAACTTAAGTGTTCTTAGCACAAAAATAAAATAACTGTGTAAAGTGATGGATATGTTAAATAGCTTGATTATGGTAATCATTTTATATGTACAGGTATATCAAATCATCACATTGTACACCTTAAATATACACAATTTTTAAAATAAAGCTGGAGGAGGAAGCAAAATAAGTAAACAAACAAGCAGTCAGTCAGTTCTCTGTATCCTCAGATACAGAAGCCAAAGGTAAGAAAACACACTCGTCGAAATAGAGGCCAAAGGGATGGTTACCAGGGGGGTGGGGTGGGGAGTGGATGAAAAAGGTGAGGGGGAACATAGGCAATAACACTGCAGTAAGTTTGCTATGTGAGTACTAGAATTAGTGGGGTGATCACACTGTAAGGTTATAAAAATATCGAATCACTATATTGTACAAATGAAAACTAATATAATATTTTATGCCAACTATATTTAAATTTTAAAAAATTTGTTTTAAGATAAACTAAGGGACTTGGGCATCCTCAGATTTTGGTACCTGCAGGGAGGTTCTAGAACCAATCCCCCATGGATACAGGACAGCTATAAATAAACAGAATAAAATTGAAGAAGAAGAAAACACATCTTCTACTAAATGCCACGGGGTGCCCTGGAACATAAAAAAGATACACGCACAAAAACTGGTGATATTTGAATGAAGTCTGAAGTTCAGTTCATAGGACTGTACTGTCACCCTAAAACCCCTGACGCGGTGCTCTCCAGCACTGTAGCTTACAAAGGGGGGCTGGGCGTGGACATCCTGGTTAAGGGTACCTAGCAGAGAAGCCAGGCTTCTTCTGGCTTTCCAGTAGGGGACTGAATACCCTTAATTTTGTGGAAATGTGTCAACAGCTCCAGGTGTTCTTCTAAACGGTCCCTGAAACTGCCGGCCCAACCTGCAACCCAGAGACAGCGGAGGCGCTGGAGGAGGCCACAGAGACAGGTCCCGCCTCCTCCGTTTTAAATTCCACCCATGGAAAGTCTGTCCCCCTTTCTCCCTGGCGTTAAGGTGACACAAAACACTACTCATTTTGCTTGTTGCTTCTGGAGGGTCCAAATGGGTACACTGCAGACAGGTGACGTGTCTGCACTAGCAGGGAGAGGGGCACGCCTGAGACAGAAGCTCAGTCTACCTTGGCAGGCGCCTCTGTAGGAAAAGTGACAGGGACGGAGGGGCTGTTCACACACGCTCCCACCCAAAGTCGGTGCTGCTCCTATCAACCTCTCCGTCTGGCAAGGATTAGTTCTGGGGCTTCAAAAACTATGCTGTGGAGAGTTTAGGTTTTACCCTGGAAGCAACAAGAGTAAGTAAACCAGGTAAGGCCTGGCGCTGCTGGGAGTCAGAGCAACAGCACCTTGGGAGGTTCAGACAGAAGGTGCACCGTGTAATCGCTGACATGCAGGAGGGCGGACCTGAAACTCTCAGCCAAGCAGCTCCAGCCTTATAGGCATGTCTGAGCCTGGGTGTGAATTAAAGGGAGAGTCTGTGTTTTTAAAGTCCAGGTTACCTGAGGCCTTCCCAAAGTCTATCACCTTGTGATGATTAAGTTACCCAGGTCTTTGTTTTTAATTGCCACTAAAATTGAATCCACGTTTATAAATGACCGTTTGAGCCAAGTATCTTTCAAGTATAAATTTATCATCTGGGAACTCCAGACCTGTTAGGGCCAAAGGCTAATGGATTATTTCTTTACACATATATGGTATGTCAGCTAAAGAAAAAGATTAACGTGGGCAGAGGAGACTGAGAGGAGGCCAGGTGCATAGAAATCTACAAAAAGCTTTGTCCACTTCACCCACACCCCCAACAATATAAACCATTAGCCTTTTGCCAGAAGCAACAAATAAATAAGTTTCCAAAATCCTCAGGGGCCTCCCTTAGGGGCAGAAGGGTTGGGGAGCAAATAAGGGAAGCTAAGGTCAGAGATGAGATGGTCATGTCCCAGGTGAACAGTCAGGAAGTGGCTGCCTAAGCATTTCCCAGCAGCCAGCAGGCCCTGGGTTGGAGCTCAAAACACCTGCATTGAGGAGGACCAGTGGCAGGGTCAAGGGGCAGGGTGGTGAGAAGCTGGGTCACAGGCCAGCCCAAACCCCGAGGAAGCATTTTCCCTGCAGAAGCAGAGCATGTCCCTGTTCCTACCCCCCACCCTGCCCAACTCTTCACTTCTAGCACACAAAGAGGGAATGTGTGTGTGTGTGTGTGTGTGTGTGTGTGTGTGAATGACTGCAGGGAATCCTTGAATCCACACATAGCACAACACTATCCATCTCATACTCTAACTAGTTTTCAAAAGCCCTTGGCATGAGGTTAGCAAACACACACAATCCTTTAAACAGCGTGATTAAATCCCTAGGAGCCTGTTATCATAAGGTTATCTTTCTCAATTAACAGACACAAAAAGCACAACTACCCTCATGGGAGTGGGGTATTTGTTTTTGACATTCCAGCAGGGGCCTCCTTTCCAACAAGGTTAGGTAATCTAATCTGGTCCTGGTGCCCCATTTCCCAAGTGGAGAACTCGAGGTTCCCAGAGGACAAATGACTTGCCCTGGGATACACAGCCTGGTCCATAAACAGCAGGGTTAGGCTGGAGCTCTGCAGATCAGCACAATGGCCTCCTTGGGCCAGGTGGAGCTAATTAAACTTTCTTACAGGGGCAAAAGCATACAGAATGAGAATAACAGCAGAAGCAGAAGGCACCTACTGATTGCTAACCATATGCCAGTGGAGACCTTATCTTTTTTAATGCTCATGAAAATCCACAACCTTTTTTACACTTTGTGAGCACACATTTGCCTAAGTATTGATAAGGTCTGTCTGCCACACACAAGCCTTATGCCCAAGGAAGGTAGGGTCCAGATCTACTTTGCCTCCACTATATCCCCAGAGCCTGGCATCTATTTCCTCAATAGACTAGACGTTCCTCTTTTAAAGAAACATTTTTAAGACAAATGGAGCCCGGAAAGGTAAGTGATGTGCCTAAGGATACACAGCATGAGCTACTGCCACCATGAGTTGCTGCACCACTCCGCCCTGAACTCATCCCCCAAACCAGATCCTACCTTGACGGCTTCAGCGTGGGTCACCCGGGACAAGGATTTGTCGTTGACACGCAGAATCTGGTCCCCGACTCGCAGCCCTTCCTTCTCAGCCAGAGAACCTGGCTCCACCAGAGATACATAGATGCCCACGCCATGCTCAGAGCCCCCGCGGATGCTGAAGCCCAAGCCCTCGTGTGCCTTGGCGCGCCTCAGGCTCACCAGGCGCACCTCCCCCGGCCCCAAGCGGTCGGGGCCGCCCCAGGCGGGTTGCCTGTAGGGGGCGGTGGCGGGCAGGTAGAGGCCCTCAGCGGTGTACTGGTCGAAGAGCAGCTGGTCCGAGCGCGGGATGACCAGACGCAGCATGGGCAGCAGGCGCCGCTTGATCGGGCTGTCCAGCAGCACGCGCAGGGTGCTCACCAGGTCGAAGACGTTGCGGCGCGCGTGGTACGCGTTCAGGCAGTGAGTGAACTGCTCCCGCTCCGCTTCGCTCAGCAGCGCGGTCAGCGCTTGGTGCAGCTGGCGCACGTTTGCAGACAGTAGTCGCAGCCCCGTGTTCCCTCCACCGCCCGCCCCGGCCGCCGAACCCAGAGAGCCGGTGGAGGACGAGCTCACCGACAGGCCGTCCAGCTGCGCGTTCATCTCCCCGCCGAGGCCCGGGTGGACTTGGGGTGCGCGGTGGGGCACCTGCCGCACCAGCGGGCACCGGCACTACAGCTGGATCCGCGGAGCGCGGAGATCGTGGCTGGAGTCTGGGTTTGGGGGCGGGGCGGGGCGGGGCGGGGCGGGGGGCACGAAGTCGGCGGCTGGAGTTTGGGTTTGGGGTTGAGGAAACAGTGTCTGAATCTTGTGGGGATCGCAGAGAGTCCTGGACGCGCCAAGACTGAGAGGGTCGCGAAACTGGAGTCCGCTGGGCGCAGAGACGGCGGCTTCAGTCCGGGCAAGGCAGAGACAGAGACGGGATCCCGGGTGACAAGGAGTTGGCGGCTGGAGCCGGGAGGTCGAGGAGACTGCGGCTGGAGCCGGGAGGTCTTGGAGAGAGCAGTTACATTCTGCAGGGCACAGAGACGACGGGTGGCTGGAGTAGGGGGCGCAGCAAAGCTGACCGCCCCGTCACACCATGCCCGGGGCTCCCCCAGCCAGACCGCCCGTTCCTCTAGGGCTGGGGGACCCCAAAATCATAAGTTGAGATGGGGGCGCTCTAGTCCCAGAGCCCCCAGAGTCGCAGCCGGTGGAGCAGCGCGGGCGTCCAGCAGGGGGTGCGGGGCATGTCCAGGACAGCCCCGGGATGCAGCAGACCGGATACTCCAGCGCCCCTGCACCTCCTGGGCACAGATGTAGCCTTGCTGCCTCGAGCCCACACTTTGCGAACTGTTGAGCCTCCCGGGGCCGATCTTCCAGCGAGTTCCGACGCCGTCGCCGTCGCCTATCCAAACCTTGGCCCCGCCCCCGGCCCCGCCCCCTTTGCCCCCCTCCCGGCGGGCTTTTCAGGAAATGACGTCCCACCTCGCGCCTGGCGGTTGCCTGGAGACGGGGTGAAACAGTCCAGCCCCAGGGAAAAAGGGGTGAAAGTGGGGGTAGGGGTGGGAGGAGTTCCGGGGGCACTGTGAGCCCCCTTCACTTCTCCAGCTGAGAGTGAACCTCAAAAACTGCTCTTCCGCGACCTGTGCATCAGGATCGCTTTGGAGCAATCAACAATTGTGGTGGAAAATAGTCAACTTTTTGCCTCTAAAATACCTAATGTTTCAGGCTCAGTTTTCTACCTTAAAACGTTGTGCCCCCCTCTTGCACGCATTGACATACAAGTTCAAGTATTTATGTGGACGGTTGTTGGACACCTACTGTGTTCAAAAGATACATACAAGTATGTACTGGTGCCTGTGGGAGCCAACTCCTCTGCAAGGATACATCTGACTGGACCCCTGCCCAGTCTGGTAGGCAAGAAAGCTGTTTTCAGAAATACAAAGTGTGCACAACACACGTGCATACACACATATGCAAATGCATGCTTATAAAACTGATGAAATCTGAACAAAGTGGGAGGATTGTATCAATGTCAATGTTCAGGTTGGTTGTCATTAACACTGGGGGAAACTGAGTGAAGGGTAACGAAGTGTCTTATGTGTATTATTTCTTACAATACATAAATCTACAATTATGTCCAACATTATTTTTTAATATATACAAAATGAGTTGGAGAAAATATTCTATGCCTTCCCATCCCAAGACAAAATGAGAAGATACTCCGAGGTGGGGCATATAGCGTCTCACCTCCCATCTCACTCCCCTGAATACAATATAAGTGAAAGCTTGTGCTTTACTGAAAGGTAACTTCCCAAGGAGCCAATGGTCCCGCACCCCAACACACACACACACACACTTCACACACATCTCCAACCCAAAGTGCCTCTCTTAAACTATTTTCCTATAGAAAGCTATATTTTCCCTAAAAATATTCTGGAATTGTCATTGCAGAACCACCTGACTTCTATCTGGGGAAGGGAGAGATGAGGTGTCCCTGGAAGAAGTTAGTTAGAACTAGATCCAGAAGGATGCAGCAATCATTCTTTCATTCATTCATTTACTCGTTTGATTCCTCTTCATTCAACATTTTCCAAGTGGGGAGCTTGTGTACTGGGTCACATGCTCTGTGCTGGAGACCCCAATTAAAAAGACATAATCTCTGACTTCAAGGAGGTCACAGTGAGCAAAGGAGAAAAAACACATAAATGAAGTTACAAACCAGTATGATAAGTATTATAATGCCTGAGAGAGCCCAGGTTTAGGGGAGGAGAAATGGTAAGGACTTTATCAAGCAAAGGGGAAAGGACTTTCTTTTAACCCAATGGGAGATGATGGAAGAATTTTCAACAGTGTTAGCTCATGCTTTCCCAAAACTGAGACTAAGAATTGAAGGTATATTATTCTTCCAAAATTCTCCATTCTCTTCTTCACTTCCCTAAAACAGGCCTAGGTTAAATTAATGCCCAATGAACATATTTGGCAAGGTGTGTTAAATAGCCAATTAAGCTCTTTGGACATCTGTCTTATAGCCCTAAGTTTAGCAGTGAATAATGTGTATTCTTCTTCCTCCTTCTTAACTGCTGCTGAAGCCGTTGGTACAACCAGCAAAAGATATTTGAGAAAAAAATCAATCTGCCCACCCCCAAAATATATTAATGGCATACCTCAAAATGTCACCCAGCAGGGCTTAATTGTATGCAGTTCAGGTTTACTGCAAATGTATTTCATGCTTAGCTTTCACTTTGTTTGTGTTCTGATTATAATTACTGTGATTGGCTTGATAAATGCATCTGTGGAGCTAATATCCCCATGCCCAACATTTTATTTCTGTGCAAAAAATAATGTTTGCAAGAAGGTATTTTGTTTTAGGCAATAGAAACTACCTTGCACACAGGTCTTAGTAGAAAAAGAAACACTTTCCTCTGCAAATATCAGAGACCATCTAGGATGCCTTGCTATAGTTTAATTTCATAGAGGCTAATTTGGTAGGGTAGACAAGTTCAAGAGTATGGCAAAATAACTCTTTGGGGTCTCTTCCATGCATCTTGCATAACCATCTTTGTATCAGTTTGCAGTGTGTCCCCTCGATGAGAGGCAACGTGTAACGGTGCTCAAACCTCAAGAATCCTATTTCATGTCTGAAGATGTGCTTGTCGTTCAGAAATAAGCTCTTGGAAATCCATGATGCCTGGGCTCCTGGGGGCTGCGCTGCCTTCATCAGACCCAGAAGACAGGAAGGAACAGAATGGGCCTTGGTTGCATACTGCCCTCTTCAGAAGGAAAAGATTATTCTCCCGTGGAAGCTGCAGGCTTTCCTTTGCTGTCTTCACCAAAGCCACTTTTAATAGTTCATTTTCGTTCCCCATCTCTGGCAAATCAATGTGCTTCTCCGATGGATGTTCCTGAAAAAACTTGAACACCCGGGAACAGTTGAAAAGACAGAAAGAAGAGGAGTGCATTGTACTCAACTCAAAAGTGCTCTGTGTTGAGCCGGCTTTTTGGTTGTTGTTTGCTTATTATGTGTTTGTTTTAATCAAGAGACAGCGTATCCAGTTGCACCCTGGATAGCGTGCAGAACACCAGTAATCCACTCTCAGAATGTCCCTTACCCAGTTAAATGACCCACACCAAATGGTTTCCCTTCTCAGCTGTAAAATGGATTTTCTAAACCTCCCACCTTCCAGAGGAAGCTAAGCACCACATCCTGTGTGGTAAAGTCAATTATTTCCTTTTATTTTTTATGGCAATAAAAAGCTTCTTAAAAAAAAAAAAAAAAGCTTTTGTAAAAGGCTTTTTCCATTCCATAGTCATTTGGAGCTTCGCCGCCTCCCTCTTATCCACTGGACTATAATCTTAGAAGGCAATAGAAATTAGTTTAATTTGAGACATATTTCCCATGGGACATACAAAAAGGTATAGTTATTGTTAATTGAGTGCCGGACACTGTTTTTAAAAACATGTATTTTAACTCACCCAATCCTATGTGAGGAGAAATACTGCTATTCTGTGAAGAGAAATACCACCAACCTCCATCATCATCACGATCATCATCATCTTGGAAAAATAGCCAGGAAACTGAGACATGGGGACATAACTAGCCCCAAGGTTACAGAGATAGTTAACCAAAGAGTTGGGATTTGAACCCCGGCAGTCTGGCTCCAGCGTCCTTACTCAGTCATGTGCTGTGCAGTCTCCCAAATGTTTGGTTCACTGATGCTGAGAGGTCCCAGAGAGAGTGGTATGAAGACCATATTTTCTCGAAAGCTGGGCTGGGAATGTGTGAGGTTAAAAAGTAGCCACCCACTAATGATTCCTGGTTGGGAAGCTGACTTTTTTTTGGGGGGGGGGTGAGCAGGGGTGTGATAAAGGAGGAGGAGGAGGCTCCAAGATCTCTGATGTAGGTGTTGTGGGGAGCCTTTCCCAGCTCCGAGGCCCCTAGAGACAGGGTGTCAGCAACTGGAGTTATCACTTCTACTACAGGACCACAGCTTGTCTCTTCCCTGCAGTGTCAGCGGGGATGGTATCAGCAGAGAAAATGGAAATGTTTGCCTCTATGATTGGTAGATAATACAGAGAATATTGATGCAAGTGCAGGGAGATAAGAGACAGGTGAGAAAAGAGAAAGCACAAAAACATCAGAAGCGGGGAGATCCGGGTGTTTACCTTGGGCTCGATGTAATCTCGAATCTGTCTCTGGTCATGGAGAATCGTATGATGTTTGTGCCAGAAGGGTGTTTGAGCGCAGAGTTGATCTCCAGGTTCAAATTCCATCTTTGGTATTTACTACCTGTGTGACCTTGGGCAAGTCACAAAGAGCTTTTGCGCCAGAGTGCCCCTACCTATAACATGGGAACAGCGGTGTTATCAAGAGCATTATTATGAATATTGATTGATCTCATGTATGTAAAGTGCTTATCGCTCAGCCTGGCGTGTACCAGGCATTCCATGATGCTTGGCATCATGGTTAAAGCCCTTCCCACATGGGAGGCCCTCAAGAACAGGGCCAGAGCCAGAGCTCCTTTATCTTTGTGG
This sequence comes from Furipterus horrens, assembly GCF_987537825.1. NCBI lineage: Eukaryota > Metazoa > Chordata > Mammalia > Chiroptera > Furipteridae > Furipterus > Furipterus horrens. The sequence continues at coordinate 188,141,907 of NW_028327174.1, forward strand.
CTGGTGCTCAGCCCAGGAAGACTACGTACTTAGAGTGTATCCAGTAAGTATTTGTTGAATGAATCCTTAGTCTCCTCCCTCTCCCACTGTATAATAATAGGACAATCAAGGGCCAGTGAAGGTCACTGTCCTGTCCACAGTCCCGCCAGGAGCCAGTGGTGCCTGTTCCAGTCTCTCTCATTTACAGCATAAAGGAAAATTTATGGAGTGCTTGCAGAGAGCTAAGCGCTTTATAGGCATCAACTATTTTAATCCTCACAACCGTCCTGTGAAACTGATATTATTATTACTCCCACTTTACACATGAGGAACCAGTGTCTGAGCTATGACGTGGTTCCCCCACAGTCTGTACTGTTAGTCACCCACAGCGCTGACCCACTACAGACCCTCATGGCATCTTGTATGGACACAGTTGGGACAGAAGCTGATGTCTCTCACACAGCTTTGGGGGAAATGGCAAACTCTAACGATTGCAATAATAAATATCAGGGAGCCCATGGGTGGACTGGAAAGAGGCAGAGCAGTGGAAGAGACCTTATCAGGGCTGCTGTGTTGTAATCTGATTGTTAGGAAATCCAGAAGAGCTTCTTTAATCGGGGGATTATACATGGGTTACACTGGGACACTCCTGCCCCGTGCACATCAGCTTGGTTCGGGTTAGAGAAGCCTCCCCTCCCAGCAAAAAGAAGCTTGTGCACACATCAGCACAGTTAACTGTTACTGGGGCGTCATCCGTCCATGCGTTCACTCCGTTCGCTCATTCATCATTCAAACTTGACTCAGCTTCTCCTTCGTTCTGCAGGCGATGGTGTGGGGATTCAGCAGGAACAGCCACGACAGTTCCTGCCCTCCTAGAGCCGACAGTCAGGGGCTGTGGTGTTGTGTGCATTAAACGTGCTAACGGGTGGCTGGATGGGAGTGGCCTGCGTTCTGACGTGAGGGTCCCAGGCAAGGCTCCCCAGCTGGCATCTCCTTCTCTGAGCCTCACTCCCCACTTCTTTGGGCATCTCAGCAGCATGGTCTATACCGCAGAGAGACTTGGTTAAGCGCTTCCTGGTTATGTAACCTTGGAGGAATCATGTCACCTCTCTAAGCCTCAGTTTCTTCATTCATAAAAATAAAGAGAGAGAGAGCTATAAAAAAGGTTATAAAAAAGGAATGGTTGGGAGGCTAGTGTAGGTAATGCATCTAAATCACATAGCACAGTGCCTGGGACCAAGGCCACTCTTGGCTGATGTAAGAACTGTTTTGAGAAAATAACTCCTTAGCTTTGCTTATCTGTATAGACTCTGCAAAATGTTCTGTTTTAATAGTGAGGTGCTCGCATTTCTGGTTAATTGCTTCATTTCCTCACTGATCCTCAAGGCAGCTTTGCGTTTTGTTTGTTTTGTTTTTATTTTTAACTTTCGTCTTCAGGGGATTCTGAAAAACAATGCTGTTCCCAGGACTGGCTGTATCTGCTGGCCAGGTCCTTTCTCTGGAGACTCGGTCTTCTCGCCTGTGCAATGGGGGCTTTGGAGACAGTGATCTGCAGGTTTTTTGGCTCTAAGAATTATGTGTTTGTTTCTATGGCGGAGGAGGAGGGAGGGGAGGGGAAAAGGAGGAGAAGGGAAGGGAGGGGAACGTGAGGAGGAGGGGAGAAGCATGAAGTATTTTCTGGGGGTTCTGGGAAAATTTAGATTTAGAATTCTGTCCCTGGCTCCGTGGTTGACTGATGACCCTTCCTCTGACTGCTGTGAGGCTCTTAATGTCTCTTTGCCTCCAGGTTTCAAATAGCAGCTCATAGTCCTAGCTGCCTTTCAGCAGGTTTGGGGAGTTTTGCCTTTGACTTTGACCATTTTCAAAGACACCCAGAAAACATTCTTATTACATTTACAGAGACCAGTGTGCCCAACTGCTTGGCAAATTGGGTCAAAGAATCTCTAATTGTTACAGAAGAGTGCTTGCTCTCTGCATTCTTTTTTGTGCCTTGGAAATTTAATATCCTCATTGACCTTCCATGAAGGTAACAGTAATGGAGTTTCAACATCCTAGAATTAGAGTGTTTTTTAAAAAAGCCAGGTGGAACCTTAAAGTCAATATTTATTTATTCATTCAACAAACATGTATCAGGTGCCTACTATGTGCCAGGTACTGTGTAGGGGCTGATAGAGCTGGACTCTAGTCCTTGTTCTCATGGATCCTCTCTATTTGGGCATATCATATGAAGAATAATACTGGCTATGTGTTGTAACAGAGTGTATTAGTTATCTATTGCTGTGTAACAAATTATTACAAACCTGATGGCTTAAACAACATATATTTATTATCTCAGTTTTGGTCTTGGTTTAGCTGGTTCCTCGGCTCAATATCTCACAAGGTGTTAGCAGGGTTGCATTTTCATTTGAAGACTTGACTAGAGAAGAATCTATTTCCAAGTTCATTTATTTGGTGGCGGAGTTCATCTTTTGTGACACAATGACTGAAGGCCCCGAGCTTTTTCTTATTCTAGAAGGTGCTCACAGTTTTATGGCATGTGGCCCACACATGACAGCTGGCTTCTTCAAAGCCAGCACTGGAGTCTCTCTCTGCAGCCTTTTTGAACAGAGCCTTATAACAAAGTGCAGTCTTAGGAGTGCCATCCCATCCATCATTTTAACTATATAAGGAAACCTAATCAAGGGAGTGTCCGTCTGCCACCTTTGCCATGAACTTTTGGTTAGAAGGAGTGGGGGAGTGATTATACAAGGATATAACTCATTGCAGGGTCACCTTAGGTGTATCTGTCACACAGAAGATGGAGAAAGTATAACAAGTTCCCATAGGAGGAAGGCCCTGATTCTTTCAGGTGAGGTCAAAAAAGCTTCCTGAAGGAGGGGACATTTAAAGGGGTGACAGCTGAAGGATGAGTGAGGGGTCAACCAGGTGGACAAGGTGGGAAGGGCAGTCTAGGCAGAAGGAAGAGCACGAACAAAGATGTGGAGGCAAGAAAGAGAGCAAGCCGTTCAGGGAACAGCAAAAAATGTCTGCGTTGTTGGATTCGGCAGGTATGTGGCCAGAGACTTAGCTGGAGAGGGGGCGGGCCAGGGCAAATCCTGACAGACATGGAACGCTGAGCTAAGCAATTTGGACAGTATCCTAAAAGCAACAGAGCTGTCAGTGTGCACGTGCAGATCCCGATTCTTCCTGGAGGAGCATCAGGCATCCTCTCTAACGGCTCTTAAAGATTTATAGAAGTCTTTGTACTCCATAAACAATCCTCAGTGGAGGTGGCACTCTTTCAAGAGTATGATAGACACTGGAACTTGCTAACAATATATCTGAGCCTCCACCGTGTACCAAACCCTAGACTGTTCACGGTGGAAGGGATTTTCAAAATTCATGCAGACCAATGGCTGCCTTGTCTCCTCTTCTCAATTTTGATGCAGCTTGGCAATGTGGGGCAGGCATCAGAGTCAGAGGGACCTGGGTTCAAATCCTGATTTTGCCACTTGCCAGCCAGTAAGACCTTGAGTAAGTGACTACAGTGAGGATCAAATGCAATCATATATGCCAAACAATGGTCTGGCATACAGTGTGTGTATCAGTTTGCTCAGGCTGCCGTAACAGAGCACCACAGAATGGGTGGCTTAAACAACAGAAATTTATTTTCTCACAGTTCTGAAAGCTGGAAGTCTGAGATCAAGGATTCATTCAGCAGGATTGATTTCTTTTGAGGCCTCTCTACTTTGCTTGTAGATGGCCATCTTCTCCCTGTGTCTTCACATGTGTTTTTTTCTCCTATCTCTGTATGCATATCTGTATACAATTTAACTTTTCTTTGAGGACGCAAGTCATAGTGGATTAAGGCACACCCTAAAGGTCTTAGGTTAATGACTGCTTTCCAGACCTTATCTCCCAATAGGGTTAAATTCTGACTTACTGGAGTTAAGAATTCAATATATGAATTTTGGGAGAACACAATTGCGCCCATAAGAGTAGAGTCTCAACTAATGTTCAATACATCTTCTTTCACCTCTGATTGCTGAGTGTCCTATGTCACAATTCCAGGCATGATTTCTCAGCTTCTCCTATTCTGGCTATTCCGTGAGAACTAGTTAGTCCCATCAATAACCTCCCGGAAGGACGTGCATTCACTCCTCACTCTGTAAATAACAATAATGGTGACTGTGGTCATGATGCTGTCCCAGCACCACTGAAATATGCCTAACCAATCTGTTGAATGGCCCTTCTTTAATTTAATCAGATGTTAGTAATTTTCTGGAACACACCATTACAAGGGAGCAGTATGATCTCCAGGGCTGCTGGATGCCTAATTAAAAGTCACTGTACCAAGAAGGGTATTGCAGTTACATCCCAGAATCCCATGGTTCTGATGTTGGAGCTGGAGGAAACCAGGAGTTTTTAATGAACCGTGAGGAGGTTGGACAGAGTGGCCCGAGAAGACTGTGGGGGCCTCTGCTGGTCACATGGAGAAGGCACTGTGCCACTGCTCTTGCTTGTTAGACAAAGTCAAGGTCATTCCTCCTTCCTCATGGATGATGAGCCAGAAAGGCCTGACCGTGGCCAAGATGGTCATTGGCCAGAGAATTCCAGGGATAAATGATCCATTTTCATATTAATTTATTCAGCAGTATCTTCTTTCTTTTTTAAAAATTTATTATTCTTATTTAAGATTTTATTTATTTATTTTTAGAGAGAGGAAGGGAGGGAGAAAGAGAGGGAGAGAAACACCAATGTGTGGTTGCCTCTCCCACATCCCGACTGGGGACCTGGCCCACAACCCAGGCATGTGCCCTGACTGGGAATCGAACTGGCAACCCTTTGGTTCATGGGCCAGCACCCAATCCACTGAGCCACACCAGCAAGGGCAGCAGTATCTTCTTATTGAGCATTTAGTAGGTGCTGCTGATGGTAGTCATAATAATAAAAAAGAGGTGGCATTTATAAATATCTCTGAAGTATGGGTTCCTAACTTAAGGCTCTTGCTTCAGCAATTGGCGAAGTCCCTGGAATTGTGCACAATATTTTGTACATGTAGGTGTTTTGGTTTTAGTTTTAGTTCTCTAAATTCTGTGGTCCATGGCCCCAAAAGACTGACTTCCCTATTCTCAATAATAATAACTTGCTTCTGTGTACTGAGAGCTTACTGTGTATCAAGTACATTATGTTCCCTTCCTCATTTAACACTCATGTCAACTTTTCCAGGTCTCTGTACCCTCCCATTAATAGATAAGAAAACTGAGGCTGTGAGGTGAAGCCTATAAGAGGCAAAGCCTGGATTTAATTTATCCATATAACAAATATTTATTAAATTGAATACACAATAAATGCCACACATTCTTCTAAGAAGTGGAAAACAAAACAGAAAAAGTCTCTGTTCTTGTGGGACTTTCATTCTAGGTAGATTGGAATTACTCTATTGAGGTTACAACCACTAGATTAAAACATGCTATTACACTATTTTACTTTTATTAATAGGATAATGTGTAATAGTTATCAATTGCCATAAGGATGCTGCATAACAAACCATGAAATTTCAGAGGCACACAATGATAAACACTTACTGGTTTCTGCTGATCTGAGCCTGTTGGCTGATCTTGGCTAGGCTCACACCATACCTGTGGTCAGCAGGCAAATTGGCTGGAGGATGACTGGCCATTCTGGTCTCAGCTGGGGTGCCTCTCCTTTGCTCCATGTGGTTGCTCATCCTTTTGTAGGCTGACCTGGCCTGCCACTATGGTGGAGGAAGTGGTCCAGGAGAGAGAGAGTAGAACCACTCTTGACACCTAAATCAGAACTGAAACTCCTATCATTCTCCCGCATTCTATTGGGAGAACAAGTCAGATTCAAGGGGAAGGAGAGGAGTGTAGACTTTACTTCTTGATGGGAAGAACTACAAAGTCACATTGCAAGGGGCATGGGTACAGGGAAGGGAACAATTGGGTCTATTTTGTAATCAATCTATACATAACATGCCCTAGTGGGTTGAATAGTGCCTCTCTCCCCTCCCCACAAAAAGATCATGTCTACCCAGAACTTCAGAATGTGACCTTATTTTGAATAAGGGTCTTTGCAGATGTAATTAAGTTGAAGATCCTGAGCCGAGAGCAACCTGAATTTAGGGTGGCCCCTAAAGCCAATGACTAGTGTCCTTATAAAAGACAGAAGAGGGAGATTTGGCACAGAGAGACATGTGGAAGAAGGCCTTGTGGAAACAGAGGCAGAGATTGGAGTTAAGCAGCCAACAGCCACCAGAGCTGGGAGAGAGACACATGGTAGATTCTCTCTCAGGTTGTCCAGAAGGAACCAACCCTGCCAATGCCTTGATTTTGAACTCTGCCTCCAAGACTGAGAAAATAAAATTCTGTTGTTTTAAGCCACTGTGTTATGGCAGCTGTAGGAAACTAATATATACAGCTAATTATACTTAATTAAAGTTACTGTGTTTTAAGTGTTATATTATTTGACTCACCCCATATTATAGGTGGGAAGAAAGTTAAAAGAGGTATGATGGAAGCACAACTCCGATTCAGGCTCCCTGGTGTAAGTGGCACTTCCCACACTTAGATGCACGTGGAAATTGTCTGGGCACCTGTTGAAACGTAGATCTCAGCTGCAGACTTGAGATGGCTCCCAGGTGCCTCCAATGCCGTGGTCCATGGACCCTCACCTGAGCAGCAAAGGGGTAGTGGCTGACCTGCTCCTTGCACTAAAGAGTCAGATTCAGGATTCGGGTCCTGAGAGCCGTGTGACCTGAGAACAAGTGGGTTACTCTCTTCCCCTGACATCGTATGAGTAAACTAAACATGGTAATTCCTTACCAACCTCAGGTTAAATGAGATGAGAAAGGGAAAGAGCAGTGCGGTGCCCGTGGAAGATTTTCAGGGACGATTTTCCTTTCTCTGGGGTTCAGTCTCATATTCGCAGATGCGGTATGGCCCCATGATTAAGAACAAAACACAGGCCCTGGCTGGTGTGACTCAGTGGGTTGGGCATCATCCCGCAAAGCGAAAGGTCGCTGGTTTGATTCCCAGTCAGGGCACCTGCCCGCGTTGCGGTTTGCGAGAGGCAAGCGATTGATGTGTTTTTCTCTCTCTTTCTACCTCCCTTCCCCTCTCTCTAAAAATAAATAAATAAATGAATCTGAAAAGAAAAGAAAAGAACAAAACACAGGTCTTAGAGTTAGACTGACCTTGCATTAAATCCCATCTTAGCCACCTCCAAAGCATCTGTGTCCACATCTACTAAATGAACTTGTCTGCCTATGGGGCTGTCTTGAGGATTCAGTGAGATAATGCAGGCAACGTGCTAAGTGCGTGCCCCTCACGTGGTTATTCCTCTATAAATGCCATGTAACTGTAATGTTGATTAATCTAGTTATTGATATCTTTATTAGTATTATTGCTAAATCAAAGTGAGATCTTGAACTTGGAAGCACTCTACAAACCCTAAAGACAGCAAACCAACGTGAAGAGATACATGGTGCCAGAGAAGAGAAGCGGACTGTATTTGCCCTTCGGATTCCTTCTCTCAGAAAGCTGCTCTGGAAGGAGGGTCAAGAAAGGGGTCACCCGGAGCCCAGCACTGAGCTGAGTGGCTGGGTCCTAGAATGGGGAGGGGAGGCCCGGCACTGTTCCCTGTCCCCCTCGTCGCTGCTCTAGAAGGGAGGTTAGACCATTACAATGCAATGAGGAGGGTGCTCAGGCTGAGGGAGGTGAATGGGGCAGAGGGGCACCTAGCCTAACATGGGGGTTGGAGATCAGGAAAGGCTGGCTGGAGGACTTAGTGCCTGAGCTGATTCTTAAAGGAGAAGGCAGGTGACAGGAGCTGGAATTAAAGCCTAACCTCTTCCCGAACCTTCAGGAATGAGTGGGAGCCGGCCTCATCAAGAAGGTGGAGAAATGCAAGCCTGACCAAGGTCGTTGTTTTTTTGTTTGTTTGTTTGTTTGTTTTGCAGAAACCCCATTCAACCAACCAACTTCAGAAAATATATTCTACCTGATTTGTGATTAGGGAATTGCAGATTAAATCAACGAGATACCGTTTCGCACCTACCAGATAGGCAAAAATGAAAACATCTGACATTATGGAGTATTGGCAAGATTGCGATGCAGAAGGAACCTGCCTACAGGGCCAGAGGGAGTGTAAATTGGCAGAACCACTGCAGAAAACTACTTGGCAATATCTACTAGACTTACAGACATGCCAGAGCTATAACCCAGCATTTCCATAGCTTAAAATATTCCCTGGAGGAACCATGACACATTTATACCAAAAGAGTGTCAATTAGCTTCTGCTGCATAACAAACCGCCCCAAAACTCAGTGCCTTCAACAATCATTCACTTAGCTCGCACTTCTGCGGGTCAGCTAGGCAGCTCTTCTGGTTTGGCCCAGTCTGACTGATCTCTGCTGGTCTCATTTACGTAGGAACATTCAGCTGGAGGGTTGGCTGGCAGCTGGATCATCTGGGATAGTTTCACTCACATGTCTGCTGGTTCTCTGGCTGTTGGCTGGGCTGAAAGGACATGTCTCTTGTCCTCCAGCTCCTTGCCACGGTTAACACCCTGTGTTGGTACCGGGATGTCCCTCGTAAATGGGAGCTATCTTCACGCTTGCCTGCAGGATGGGTTAGGAAAATCCTATCTTAGAGGCTTTATTCTTTTTCAGTTTTGTACAGCTTTATTGAAGTGTTATTCATCTACCGTACAATTCACTTAAAGTTAGCAGTTCAATCGTTTTAAATATATTCACAGAACTGTGAAATCATCACTACAATCAATTTTAGAATATATTTAATCACCCCCAAAAGAAACTCCATACCCTTTAATCATCAACCCTCCAATCCTCCATCCCCCGGAGCGCCAGGCAACTACCAATCTACTTTCATTCTCTAGAGAGCTGCTTATTTTGGACAACTCGCATAAATAAAATAACACAATGTTTGGCCTTTTGTGACTGCCTTCTTTCCTTTAGCATTATGTTTTCAGGTTTCCTCCATGTTATATATTAGTAGTCTATTGCTTTTTATAGCTAAATAATATTCCACTGTATGGATGTACTAATTTGTTTATCCATGTACCAACTGATTTATATTTGGATTGGCTCTACCTTTTGGCAATTATGAATAATGCTGCTTTGAACACTCCTGTACAGGTTTTTATGTGGACACATGCTTTCATTTTTCTTAGGAGCAGAACTCCTGAATAATGGAGTAACTCTATGTTTAACCTTTTGAAGGCTACTGGATTGCTTTCCAAAGTGGCTGCACTAAACCTTAGAGTTCTAGAGCCCTCAAGAATTCCTTCTCTGCTTTTGTCGTTTGCTTTGCTTCTTTGTTGCTTTTTACCAGCCAGGATTGAGATATGATGTATCTTCAGGCCCAGTTAAGCTAACAGTGTTTGGACAACTCTGACTGTGCCTCCTACTGGCTCGAGGCCCCAACAGGATTTAGGACCAGGGGCTCCCTCACCTACATGCTTTCACTGGGCTGCTGGAGAGCCTTCCATACTCCCCCCACACACACCAGGCCAGTGGGGAAGGGCCTGAAGGTCACCCCCAGGATGAGAGGTGGGGGTTGAGGAGCCCCCGATCAAAAAATAAATTGATGGCAGAATTGAAACAGAAACATAAGTATTTTTTTCTTTCTTTTTAAATTATTACATATGTAATGCATGCTTATTGTATACAAATCAGAAAATAGATATAATTCAAAAACAATTAAAACACATGTTTCTAAAAGCTCACCCACAATTTCACTACCTATAGAAAAGTAATGTTAACATTTTGGTTTATAACTTTTATTAATTTAATTTTCCATTAATTTATTTGGTAAATGTTTAATTGGGTATCTACCAATTTCCAAGTACTTTATCAAACCCTGGAGACATTTTTCTGTGCATATGTATGTGTGTAAATATCTTTATCTTTCCCTACAACAGACAGGGTAATTCTCCATATGTACATAACCATTGGAATATCTCTGTCATTCTATAGCAATGGACATAAGTCTACATTATCATTCTTAATGACTGCATAGAATATGTCATGATTTACTTAAGCAACCCCTTATTATTGTGCACAGATTATTTTTAACTTTCCCTATGATCAGAAAAAGAAACCATAGAAATATAGCTGCTGAAACAAAAGGTATATTCATTTTTTAAGGCTGCTATTGATACATTTTGCCAATTCTCCCAACAAACAAACTGTACAAGTATGGTTTTCCATCAGCAGTGGATGAGTGTCTATGACCGATCCCTCATGAACATTCTACTAAACCCTGGGGAGTTTATTCCTTTTATTCTTTTCCAATGTGAGAAGTAAAAAATGTTTTTATTAGTTTCCTAGGGCTATTCTTCCAAAACCCACAAACTGTGCAGCCAAAAATAATGGAAATGTTTTTGTCTCACAGTTCCTGGAGGCAAACGTCCCAAATCAAGGTGTTAGCAGGATCACACTCCCTCTGAAATATGTAGGGAAATCCTTCCTGTACTTCCTCGCTTCTGATGATTTGCTGGCAATTGTTGGCATTACTTGGCTTGTACTGCTTACCTCCAATCTCTGCCCTCATCACCACATGGCCATCTTATTATAAGGATACCAGTCATATTGGATTAGGGACCCATTCTACTCTAGTATGATGTCATCTTAAGTTACTGTACCTGTAATGACCCCATTTTCAAATAAAATCACATTCAGAAGTACTGGAGACTAGGATTTCAACATACCCTCTTTTCTGTAGTGTGTACAGGGGCATACAATTCAACTCATAACAATGGTATTATATACTTTAATTTTTTTGTTTTTTTTGATAACTGGTAAAATTGAGCACTTTTCCATATGTACCTTAGGCCGTTTCTCCGCAGGGGTGTTTGTCTTTTCCTTGTTTATTTATAAAACTTCATATAATAGATAAAAATAAAACCCTACGCTTTTCTCTTTTACTCAACTTCAAACCAGCAAGGTCTGCCCAGACTTTGGGGCGTTGGTAAAGTTGCTGGAGCATATAGGCTGCTCTGAGTGTGGCTCTCTGCCCACTGGCACGGTGAGAGAATCTTCTCCTCATAGCTTAGCTGGAGGACAATGTGATGTTCGTGGCTCCTTCAATAGTCAGGAGAGGCTAAACTGTGCAACATGAAAGAGTGATCAGGGAAGTCTTGGCAACTCACAGCACAAAGGTTTATTTCTTGCTTAGACCACGTGTCCAAAGCCGGTTGGCCAAGACTCTGCCCACCTCATCAGTCCAGGGTCCAGGCTACCAGGGGAGCTCCCATCGGGGACATCAGAGTCAGGAAAATGGAAACCATTCTGTTGCGTTTTAACAGAGAGACTTTAATACAGGAAAATGTTTTAATGAGTCCTAGAGGACTGACAGATCAAAGAGAGCAGTGAGGTAATGCAGAGTCCAGAGGGAGCAAAGACCACCCCTCTGTTTGGGGGAGCAAAAGGAAGGGGTGGGGGTTGTCAGAGCCCAGCTGCTTGGGTGGAGGGGGTGGGGGCCACTCAGAGCCGGTGGCCTGGCTTCTAGGGAGTGGCTGCTGCTGCCTGGCTCGGGCAAGGGGTGGGGGTGGGGAGGACTAGAACACCTCGACATTGGAACCAGGTTGTTAGTGCAGGACGTAGGGCTGTTGCTCTGGCAACAGGAGTGAGACAGGCCCTTCTCCACTCCTCCAACCTTGCAACTTCCCCCAGTGCCCACTAACAGTGTCCTCGTTTGGGCTGCTATAACAGAACACCATGGACCGGGTGGCTTAAGCCAGACATGGATTTCTCACACCTCTGGAGGCTGGAGTCTGAGATGGGGGGGCAGGGGGATCTGCAGAATCAGGTTCCTGGTGACGGTCGCCTTCCTGCTGTATCCTCCCAAGGCAGGGAGAGCCAGATCTTGACTCTTCCTCTTTTTAAAAGGAGGCGTCACCCTCACGGCCTAATCTAACCCTAATTACCTCCCAAAGGTTCCACCTCCAAATAGCACCACCTTGGGGGTGAGGGCGGAAACACTGAATCCAGAGAAAGTGGCAAAAGCAAAGGAAACGACTCGCACGCTGCCCCAGCTTTACAGAGTAGAAGAGAGAGGGTGGTTTGGGGGCCAATAACAGCACAGTCGGCCTTGTGGCAGAGTGAAAAGGGTGCCCGGGCCGGAACGGAAGCCTTTGCCAGCAGTCACACCACCCTTAGCCGCCCCCCCACCCCCCGCCCCTGTGCAGAGTCCGGAGCGAGTCACGGAGCAGGAGGAGAATAACATCCTCCTCCACGAAGAGCCGTCCAATACTGTGGACAGACAGTACACGCGAAACAGTCAGCCACAGCTTCAGTCCAGCTCCCAGATTCTAGCAGCTGTCGCCCGGTGAGCACCCCATCAGCTTTGACTGGATCGTCCTCCTGTGCCCAGCACCTAATTCTAAGACAGTCTCAAGCCTTGTTTTCCAAGATGTGAATGTGGGGGGATTCCTGGGACTTACTCCAAGACTGAAATCCCCTCTGTTGGCTTCGAGGTTCCTGCATATGGGTATTTCTGAGCACTCTGGCCTCGTGCCCTAACTCTTCACAGAGACATTGCGATGACCAGGGGCACGTCCCCCTGCAGCTGGGCTTGCACAAAACCGCAAACCGAAACACCGTAAAATAAGTTAATTCAGAACAAATCTCTTAGCCTTGACAGTATGCAAATCCATGAATGTCTGCAGCAGTTGACTATACACCGCCAAGTATTTTAAAAGTGCTTTAAGTTTCCCATGTGCTGTGACTCCTCCAAGCAGCAGCCTTGGGGGGCTTTGAGTAACAAGGCAGTTAAGACCAGTCATATGAGTGTGCAGGTAAGCTTCTCCCTTTCTCTGGGCCACCCCCAGAGGTGGCAGGGCATTTGCAAACAGAGAGCCCAGAACCGTGTGGGTTCCACCAGCGTGAGCTCTCAGAGGCCAGAGACCATTTCTTTTCTTTTTTAATTTATTAATTTTATTTGTTTCTTTGTTTATTTTTAGAGAGTGGGGAAAGGAGAAAGAGAGGTGAAAGAAAACATCACCGTGTGGTTGCCTCTCACCCGCGCCCCCAACCGGGGACCTGACGTGTAACCTAGTCATGTGCCCTGACTGGGAATCGAACCAGCGACACTTGGTTCGCAGGCCGACACTCAATCCACTGAGCCACAGCAGCCAGGCAGAGACCACTTATTATTCCTTGTTTTGCACACAGACCAGTTTCCAGCACACAGTGCGTACTCAGCTGACACTCGTCAGGTTTCCCGTGGGGAAGAGGAGGGCCAGGGCTGGGGAGGGGACGCCCAGCCTGCAAATCGTGCAGAGGTTCATGCAGGACACTGAGAGTCTGTGTCCCCTTAAATTCTGCTCCCCAGTTGCTTCACTTGCTTCTCCCCAGTCCCAGCCCTCTGGGCAAAGATATCACTTCAGACAAAATCCACCAGGAGCAGCTTCAGCCTGATCCTACTGGGGACTCTGGAGTTTATGTTGCACCTCAAAGTTTTCCTAATAAGAAGCCAGGGGTCTGGAGCTTTCTGACTCCTGCTTTCCGAAGTCATTGGTTACAGGTACCCTGTGGGTGGAAAGGATGCAAATTCCCAAGGCCAGCCCTGAAAGAGCCATGGATATGGTGTCGGAAGGAAGATGCACCAAAGGAGGGGTGAGGGGCACAGAAACAAAAAGAACCTGGGCAGGGCATGAATAATCGGCCTCACCCATGTTTGCTGAGTGAATGAAAGAAGGAAGAGATTTATGAGTAAATTAACAATTGAACAGGAAGCATTTATCTCAATCATTTGAGATCTTACTTCCAGGAGTATCCTCTGTTTAGCTCAAATAACTTAGTAAAAATTCTCTCTCAAAAAAAACCCACAGCTGAACAATTTGAATCAATGTTCACAAAAACCCCATGCTTCAACCCACTTCGAGCTCCCACTCCACTCTCCCTGTGGACTTCGTGGAGCTAAGGTTTACTTAATGCTGAGAAGCAAGTGCAAAGGGAATGTTCTTGGAGAGAAGTCCATCTCTCCCTCACCAGGGAACTTCCATCACTGGTGAATACACAGAATGCCCACTGACACCATCCAAACGCTGGTGGATAGAGCAGCCAAGAAGAGAGCTGGGCAGAGGGTCCTCCCTTTCCTGGAAGCGTCCCCTGACCCCTGAGAGAGAAAGGAAAGGAAGAAGACTGAGGAACAGGGTCACTGGCTTATTAGTGCCCTGGCGGAGGGGCTCTTAGCTCCCAATCCCTCCATCCTGCCCATTACCTGGGACCCCAAAAGCAGCCCAGCATATTGTATCATTGTTTAAATCCCATCCCATCTCCCTGCTGACTCTCATTCTAAAATATTCATTTGATGGCTCAGAATAATTGCCTCGTCCCCAGTCTCCAAGACTGGCGTACCTGGCTCTCCCGCTGCCATTCACTCGTGGGGGGGGGGCAGCATGAGACACACAAGCATGCAGCCAGTATAGCCCCTTCCACCCTGAACCACTTTTCCTGTTCTATGCTCATTTTCTGCCAGGGGCGTCTTCATTGTCCAGGTGACCCAGGCTTAAGACTCAGGGTCACCTATTAACTCATTCAAATACTTACTGAGCAACTACTTAGGGCCAAGCTTCGTGCTAAGCCTTGATCCTGCCTTTTAGCTCTATGGTGGACAACTATACCTAAGTACCTGTATAGTGCCAAGCATAGAAAAAGCTCTTAAAAAATGCTTGTTAGATGGGCAAATGGATGGGTAAAAGGATGGATGGGTGGGTGGGTGGATGGGAGGGAGGGAGCAAAGGAGAGAGGGAGGGTTGGGATGGTGAAAGCTGTCAGTTATGTCTCTTCACTATCCTGTACACATTCCCTGTGATTAGGTGGGGCTGAACTTGACCCCTCACATTCTCCACCCTTGCCATGTGTCCCCAGCCTAGCTAATCAGACTATTCCAAACTTCTGGCCTCAGAAATTGCTTTCAGGCAAGGACATGTAACACCAGCCACATCAGAGCAGTAGACAACCTCTCTTCCTGGGTTGCTAAGCTGCTAGGATGTTTATTTAAGGCTGCCGGAGGCTCTTCTATTTGCCTCCAGGAGATAGCCTGACTGAAGGATGTGAAGATGAGAGGCAGAAGAAGGGAAAAAGGAAAAGAGAGCAATAGGAAGAGGAAAGAAGAAGGAAAGGAGAAGGAAGACAGACACTTGGGGATTTACTTTAAGCCCCCAGTGTAGGAAGTCAATAGGATTCTTGGGCTTTCCAGGCACACAGGCCAATGAATTTTGTTTCTCTAACTTCAAACAGCTTGTGTTGTGTTTCTTTAACTTGTACCCAAGAGAATCTTGTCAGTGCAGAAGGAGGAAGTGAATAAATGGGTAAATGCATGGCTGAGTGAACGAATGAGTCCCATAAATATCAAACTCATCCATGTTTTCTCCTCCCTTGAGAGCTAGACCTACAAATATTGTATAAGATTTAATTAGATGTTTCTGGTTTCTACTAGGGCCTATCTGATTGCTGGTATTTTGCCCAGTGTTGATTTTAACTCTTGAAGTGTAACTGAAAAGTGGAAAGGAGAAAAGAGCCCACTAAAATGAATGAATATCTAAGGAAGGCATTTAATCCTGGCTGCAGATTTCAGTTTTCAGGAGGTATTTTAAAGGGAGAGCTGAGATAAAATTAATAACATTTGAAATTATCCCAAAGGCTTCTTCCCACCTCCCAGCTCCACATAAGCCAAAGTAATGGGCTTCAAGTAGGTATGCAAATGTGACCGTCCATACATAGCCTTCCACCTCCCCTGCCCCACCTTCCAGAATTTTCTCTCCATCCAGATCTTTTTAAGAGCACCTCAAGGACTGACAACCAGCACAGCCTGAGGGTTCACGAAAGCCTTCCCAGGTGAGGTGATACCTGAGCTGTATCTTGTGGACTGTGAAGCATCCAGGCCCAGAAAGGTTGGAAGGGCTTCTTAGACATGGAAATAGTACAAGTCAAGTCCTTGAATGATTAATTCTAGGCAGTGGGCATGGACAGAGTTGAGGCTGGAGAAGGTGCAGAGGCCAGTTTATAAAATTCTTTATAAATGCAGAATTTGTTTGTTTCCTTAATTGTCTAAGTGTAATTTCCAGAATTTGATGTTTTTCTAATTCTTCTACGTGGAACACCTGTAAAGGGAGCTCCTGGAGTAATTTTATTTCTTTTTTGTAATTTTAATTTTTTTTTCTTGGGGTAGTTTTAAATAATACCAGTCACAGGCCCACACTGCACATCCACCTAAGGAGAGAATCTTTTGAGGTGGCATCTCCACTCTGAATTTGTATCAAGTGTCCCGTGTTTTGGATGCTCACTGATGTTTGCAAACTGCTCCTCTAGCTGATGGGAGAGTATTATCTGTTAAGACTGACTCTGACTTCAGTAACAGAAGTTGAGATGGAATTAATTAACCAAATAAAGATGTATTTTCATCATATAACAAGAAATCTGGAGCTAGATGGTCCTGGGTAACTGTGGCTGGTCCAGGAAGTCATCAAGGAAACTGGTTCTTCTAGCTTCCAGCTCTACCACCTTAATGTATGGCTTTCATCTTCCTGGTGTCAAGGTGGTTGCTCTTCCCAGGCATCAATCTGTGGGTCAGACAGAAAAGGGGAAGAGAGAGAGGTGCTTTGTACCAGTTGACTCCATCCCTTTTCAGCAGGAAAACCATGGTTTCCCTGAAAGCTCCACATCGTAGACTTCTGCTTACCTCTCCTTGATCAGAACGTGGTCACAAAGCTTCAGGGGAGTCTTGGCACCCCAAGTAAAATTGGGATCTATTAGACAAGAAGAAGGGGAGGTTAGACATGAGGTTAGCAGGAAGGACTTTTCAGGAGGGTAGATCCATTGGGAGATGTCAATCATCCTCATGCAGAGTAGAGGATGGGTTGACAGTGGACAAGGCAGAAGCGGAGGGACCAGCGGAAGGCTGCTGCAGCCCATTGCGTGAAAGATGACCATCATCTGCACAGGGCTATGGCTGTGTGGATAGATTCAGGAAGCAGCAGATAAAAGTCACAAGACTTGATGGATTGTATGGGGTCGGAATGGGGGAGGGGCAAGGTGGCAGATGATATGGGGTAAAGAAAAATAGAAAAAGGAGGCATCAGGGTGTCAGTAAGGTATCTGACCTTAATCCCTGGGAGGATGAGGTTATCCAGAAGTGAACTTGCAGCCACAGAGAAGGGAACACTTAGTTTGGGACAAGTCGCTTTGTCTAGAAAAAAGAAATCTTAGCATCTCAAGTAGGAGATCAAATTCCAGGGGTGAATGTGATTGTCAAGAGCATAGGGCAAGAAAAGCAGTGGACACGGAGCTTATGTACCCCACATGGAGGCTGCGCAGGCATCCAAATGGAACTAGAACCATTTTGAATTTTCTTTGAAACCTGTAGCCTGCAAGTAGTAGAAGCAAAATGCTCCCCCTTCCAAAGCCCTGTCCTCTTTCTGGTTCAGGGAGTCACCAAAAGGCTGCCACCCCATCTGGGAAACCATCTAAGATTTGTCCTCGTCTGGATGGAAAAAACAATGAATAATAATAACTAACAGTGACTGAGTGCTGAATTGAAACGGTATACTCAGTATTTTACATATTTCATTTTGTTTAATTCATACACCTGTCCTCTCATCTCCATGTTACGAAAAGAGAAAACCAGTGGGAAAAAAAATGAGTTTCCCAAGGACATGCGGTTAGTCAAGGTCAAAACCAGTAGCTGAACCCAGGTCTGACTCCAAAGTTCTAAACCTTAACCCTACGCGATACAACTTTCTAGCCCTAAGCATTTCTTAACATGAGTTCCAGTGAGTTATTGTCTTGTTTTACATGCCCCATTGAACTGCAGCCCTCTGAGGACAGGTTATCTTAGAACTTTTCTTAATAACTATAGAATAAAAGGACCAATGCAGGCCCCAAATTAGGGCCCTAGGTTTAAGTGCAGACATGCTGCCTGAACATCATGGCTCCTTTTACACCCCATCAGCCCTCATAAACCCTTGAGGACCAGACTTAGTTCTTTTTAGTGTATTAGTATTTATGAAAAGTCTGCTTGTGATTATCTTGCTTTCAGAGATAAAAAAAAAATAGGCAAATGCCACTTTGCTAATGGAACTACAAGTGCCATTATGAGAAACCAGTGTACTAGGTGGTCACTGCTGATTGGAGCATAAGAATTTTAGTTCTTAATGACAATAAAATGACTTTTATTAAACAGGAGAAAGCAAGACAACTGGGCTTCTGCTTCTTAAGAGAGTGTTAAGGTCATTAATAAGCCCCTTAGTCATAAGTCTCTGCACCACGTGGGCAGGATGAAAGTAGGGAGCAGACCCTACTTCTGATGACTGAAGCCGGTGGAAGGGAGGGGTCTCAGAAGAAGACTGAAAGGTGGACTTTGTCTGAGGCTGCCACGGAGCACACCCTACTGGTCATGTGACCTACTATGACCTGTCTCAAACAGTTGGCTCTCCCCAGGCCTCCAGGAAGACCCCATCAGATGTCTGGTCCATGAAGAGTGAGGAACATCGCACCTGGTGCCAGTCACGTCATCAATGAGGAAAGGTGTCTGAAGGCCAGCAGTTGGCGGAAAAGGACTTAAGGCCACTATTTCCTTTGTTTCAGTTGCGTATCCCAAATATATGTCTTTCCTGTTTTCAAAGACCTAAGTTCTCTATCACATTTGCCCTGATAGTTAGCCTGGGAAGGGTTGGAATAAGCTCTTTCATGCTCGCCTTGAATTCCTCTAGCTAACTCTGAGACCAACCTCCAGACTCATATGGATTAGACTCTGGTTTGCTCTTCAGAATACCCTTGTTACATTAATTTAGGGAGCATAATAAATCAAGATTGAAATATGTTTGCTGCAAATGCTAATTTGCTCAATGAGAATATCAATCAGATCACTGAGGCATAGAAATTATGGCTGTTAAAGATCTCAAAGGTCATTCTTAACTTGCACTGAAGCAGGAGGATGAGTGGTTATCTACAGGGAGGGTCTTGGATAGGCTAGTGAAGGCCCAAATATTAAATACCAGTGAAGTGTCAGGTACTGTGCTTGGGACTGAAAATTCAGGAGCTTCACAGATCCAGAAACCCATCCATAGACCCGGATGATAATTATAATAATGATTAACAACCACAAAACAGCAATAGCTTCTACATACTGAGCAATTACTGCGGCTTAGATGCAAGTATTAATGCATTTAATCCTTGCAACAGCTCTATGACATTAGTACTATTACTCAAGGTGAGAAAATTGAGTTGTAGAGAATTTGAATAACTTTCCTGGCTTCTACTTCTGGCCAAACTGGAGAAACAGGGATCAGATGTACTCTCCTTGCTGAAACAAAGGAGAAAACCAAACAGCAGCTCCCAAGATATAAGATATCAGTCAGCAAAGGTCAGCGATCCCTGAGAGGTGGGGAACAAATGAACTGAGTCTCAGACATGCTCCAGCCTACCGCCTGGAGAAAGCTTTCAGTCCACAGGGCACATGTGGAAGCCAGGCAGAGCCCAGCACACTCCTTGAGCTGAGGGTGCAGAACTGGGAATCCAAGGCAGTCAAGGTCGCTCCAGTTTGTAGGACAGAGGACCAGAGAGAGCACTCCGGAGCTCTGCTGAGGGTCACTCACAAGTGTTCGGTTCACTGACAGGTGCACATATCTGCGGAAACTCCCAAGAGCAGGGGAAAACACCGCCCGAGAGAATTGGAGGGAACAGTGCTGAATTCACACAGGACAGGGAATGAAAGGTGCGTGTTCTCAACAGCCAGAGTGGAAAACTTTCATCATGCGTGGTGCATGGTTTAAAGGGCCAAGAAGGTATTGCCTCATTAGTGGAGAAAATTAACACTCGACTAAATGCTGCTCTGATCATGCCTAACAAAACTTTTTAAAAGCTTCCAAGTAACTGAACCGCATCCCAGAAAAACAGCTTAAAAATATATTTTAAAAATATTTAACTGTGATCTAGCCAGATAAAATGCTTAAATGGGTGGACTAAGTATGTAAAAAGTTTAAAAGATATATGTTTTATTATTTCTGGTTATAAGAGTACAACGGTTTCTTTTCAACTTTATTTGTTTGTTTAATACAACAACATCCAGCACACAAGATAGAATTTACAATGTCTGGCATCCAATAAAAAATGAGTAGGCATGCAAAAGCAGGAAAAGGAAAGAGGAAAGTAATTCAAACCTGATCCAGCAATGATCTAGATGATAGAATTACTAGATAAGGACATTAAAACAGTCTTTATAATTTTATTCTTTGTGTTCTAGAAGGTAGAGGAAAAATAGACATGTTTAAACAGATACAAGGAGGATATTTTTTAAAAACAAAACACCCACATGTAAGTTGTAGGGATGAAAACTACAATGCCAGAGATTTTAAAAAGTCCATCAGATGAGATCCACGGCATGTTAGACATCAGAAAATGTTAATAAACTTGAGGGCACCTTGTTACAAACTATCCAAAACTGAACAAAGAAAACACAAACAAATCTGGTATGACAGAAAGCAGATCAGGGTATTCCTGGGGATGAGGAAAACTGGGAGGGGGGAGAGAGTGGGAGGGAGGAGGAGGGAGGGGGAGGGAGGAGGAGGGAGGGGAGGGAGGGGGAGGGAAGGAGGATATTTTGGAGGCGTTGGTTGTGCTCATTACCTTGGTTGTGGTTTCACACATGTTTACATATGTCAAAACTTACACAATTGTACACTTTAAACATGTGTACTTTACATTATGTCAATTATTCCTCCATATATCTGTTCCAAAACAAGTTTCCAAAGGTCATACAGCTAATACGTAAATCCCAATC
The DNA here is from genome assembly GCF_987537825.1 of Furipterus horrens. Taxonomy (NCBI): domain Eukaryota; kingdom Metazoa; phylum Chordata; class Mammalia; order Chiroptera; family Furipteridae; genus Furipterus; species Furipterus horrens. The sequence continues at coordinate 188,162,693 of NW_028327174.1, forward strand.
TGGCTCCAGTCGCTATACTCCTAAGCACTCCTTTCTACTGCAAAGCAGAAGTCGTTATTCCCATTTTATAGATGAAAGAGTTAAAGAGATGAACGTGACTTCTCCAAGGTCACCACAGCTGGTACATGGCAGAGCTGGAATTGACACCCAGGTCTGTTTGACTCCAAATCAGATGCTCTCCCTGCCCCCGCCCCCAAGTATTTGCTGTTTATTTGGAGTCTGTAGACACCATGCACACGGCGTCTGCTCTCCCATGGGATTCTGAGTCATCTCCTCATTCCACACCTCTCCCTCCAGATAGAAAACCCACCCTGGACTCCCGGTCTGCACCCATGGATCGTTACTCAGCTGCTTATCTCCTATAGGTAGAAATGTGGGAACAAATCAATTTGTAAATGCCAGGGACAGCTCAGGGCTCTGAGTAATTGCCAATGCATCTTTGTGACAGTGAGAGCTTGCTAGGCACGCGGACGGCAGCCCCTGCCTGTTTTAAAGAAATAGGCACTCTGAATCAGGCGAACAGACCAAGCCTGCATGCCTGTAGCACTTAGCATCTGGAGAGCCCTTTCTCCTCTCTCCGGTCTTCACAACAACTCATTAAGCTATCTTCTCCTGTTTTTAGATGAGGCAACTGATGCTGAAATTGGTTATGAAGCATAACCCAAAACACAGCTAAGCCAGCATTCAAATTTGTCCTTGTGGGAGGAGGGAGGTCTCTGAGTTCTAGATCCCATTTAGGTCACAGCAGAGTGAACAACTGACCACCCTTTTCAATATAAGCTTGAACTTTATAGAGTCAGAGCTATAAAAACAAAATAAGCAAACAAACAAACAAAAAATCCCACCAGCCATCAGGGTTCTTGGAGTGGGAGGGGGCTTTCTCTTACAAAGGAAAAGGTCAGGAGAGGCCAGATGGCTGCTCTCAAGAATTAAGCAAAGGAGCTCTGGCTGATGTGGCTCAGTGGATTGAGTGCTAGCCTGCAAACCTAAAGGTTGCCGGTTCAATTCCCAGTTCAGGGCACATGGCTGGGTTGCAGCCCAGGTCCCCAGTTGATGGGATGGATGCAAGAACACATTGATGTTTCTGTCCCTCTCTTTGTCCCTTCCCCTCTCTGAAAATAAATAAAATCTAAAAAAAAAAAAAAAGCATTAGGCAAAGGAGACCCTTGCATGGGGTGGGGGGTGGGGGTGGGGGTGGGGGTCAGCCCCCACAACTTCTAAGGCCCCTTCCTGATCTGGTGGTCACTGAAGAACAAGGGTACTAAGCTCATGCTTTAGAGCAGTGGTGCTGTTATATGTGAGGTTAGGGGTGAAGAAGGTGAAGAAGGATCTCTGTGCTGTCCCCTGTCCTGATGAATCCAGCGCTTCTCAACCACTGGACCATCTCTGCATGAAGAGCAAAGCTTTAATCACTATGTAAATGCGTTTTGTCAGGACTGAGAAAAGATGCCGCTGCAGATTGTGGGATGGAACACGGAGCAGTCATGCAATGCAGGACAGAGCAGGTCACACCTCTTTCTGCACTCACTTCATGGAAATCTGAATTTTGTGAACTACAAGTGTTGTGATACAACATATTGATTAAGCTTTCATTCTGTGTGCAAAAATCTGAAATAATGCAGATTCTCCTAAATTGAAAAAAAAAAGCATCATGAAAAACTAGAATGGGGCTGGAATGAATTATAGCCTGGGTTTACACTATCGATTTGTGACTAGGCCTCTTAAGCAGGTATAAAAAGTACCCATTTTACTTGGTCAGGATCTGTCTTGAATCATGCAAGCTCTGTTACAAGGTAAGATGCAAAAGGCAACATCAGGTGCTGAGTATTTTCTGGGATATGGGAGAACTCGGTTTCCAGAGCAGCTTGGTCCAATAGAAACATAATGTAAATGACATATGTAATTTAAAATTTTGTGGCCATACTAAAATCTGTGGAAAGAAACAAGTGAAATAAAGCTGAATAATATATTTTATGTCATCCAATGTAGCCACAACGTTATTTCAACATGTAACCAATGGAAAAGAAGATTTTTGAGATATTTTACATTCTTTTTTTCATACTAAATTTTCAAAATTCTGTGTGTATTTTATAATTACAGCACATCTCAGTTCTGAATGGCCACATTTCAAGTGCTCGAGAACCACATGTGGCCAGTGGCTACTGTACTGGGCAGCTCAGGGCTGGGATACCTGAGGGGCGTGGTCAGAGCACGACAGAAGCTTACTTGGTGGGGGCAGAGTTGTAGGGGATGGTTCACTCCAGGAAATAGTTTGTGTGATAACTGCCTCCTTTCATGATGCTCTAAGATGTTCTCCCACTCTGGCAGCCTTCTGCCATAATTACTAACTTCCTGTATCTTATCATTTGAAGTCTTTTAATCCTTCCAAGTGGCCTGTCCCAAACTCCAGTATTCAAAGGCATCTTCTCACACAAGGCTGAGAGCCACTGAATAAATATTGAAACAACCACAAGTCAGGTAATCATTTTTAAAGATGAACTCCCAATCTGTACCATGGTGTTAGGCAGGGATACCAAGAGGGTAAAATGAGACAGCTGATTTAGTGGTATAATTTGATTTTTCTTATGAATGGTTAAAATCATATCCCTCGGCTATGTTGCTGTGTGTATGTCTATGCATAATTTTATATTTCTCCCACCTTCAAAGCAGGTATTTGAACTTAAAGCAAGCAAAAACAAACCTAAACAGACAGAATCCAAATGAACTTCATGTATTCGTTGACCCTGCAACAAACCAAATCCAAACATTTTTTTTTAAGTATAACTGAAAATGAAACCAGTTCCCCCAAAACAACAACAACAATAAAACAAAGACCCAGTGAGTCATTTCTCACTAGTTTGATATTTTGGGGGTCCCTCCTCTTTGCTGCTTGACCCCAGCCACACGTCGCAGTCCAATTTCTCTACATACATCACGGGGCTCCACTAAGGCATGAAAATCTGATGCACGTGGCTCTGGGGGAGGCATGGAGGCATCGGGCAAGTAATCATTATTTTCTTCTGACATAAATGCAAATGTGTTGAAACTTGTGTTTATTTTACCGAATGTGCAAAAAGGCATTGTTTCAGAAGAACTTCCAAGCTGCCAGAACAGGGCAGTCTGTCCGCAATCAATTATCATGTGCAAAAAGGCATTGTTTCAGAAGAACTTCCAAGCTGCCAGAACAGGGCAGTCTGTCCGCAATCAATTATCACAACGTGTGCATGCAGGTACCCTGATTGAAAATTTGCTTACAGGAAATTGCACTGAGTGAGAATCCATTCAGTAGCCAGTTTCACTCTGTCCTGCTCAGAATCAGATTATTTTCCTCTCATCTGAACGATGGGTTATTATTTTGTACCTGGGGGAAGATGTGATGCTACTGAACGTGGGTGTTGTATAATTACTTCACCCAATGCAATTCAGTGAAGAGCAACCAGAATAGCTTTGCTCAATCAGTCTCCTTTGCTTCAACATCAATGGCATGTCCAAGTGTTAAGTTCCCAAAGCATAGTCTGGTGTGTTCCACTGATCATTTTCATGGGCTTTGGAGTGAGGTATGCCTGGTTCACATCCTAGTTTTCCTCATTACGCTGAATCTTAGTTTTTCCATCAGTTATAGTCATGGCTGCCCAACGAGAGATAAAATGAGGTCATATCAGTAACTTTTTGGCACACAGAAGATGTTTAATAAATACTTTCCTTTTCCAGCTGCCAAGTCAGAATTCCCTTCCCAAGTTGATCTTTCTAGTAATTGCTGGGCATTTTTCAATTGGCACAACAGATGATAAATCTGTTGACCCTGTTCAAATCATGACCAACTTTATCACAGTAACCCTAGAAAGGATTTCCATAGGCTGGTAACCAACAATCAGACCACCTTCAGACTAGAGGACTTTCTGCTCTTGTCCTGAAATTAATGGTAATATACCATCAGCTCCTATAACTGTAATGTCAGTCTGTTCTTCAAGGTAGGGCAAAAAAAAAAGGAAAATAGTGAGGAATTAGTGGGAGCTGTATGTGAAGATGTGTGTGTATTACTGATTGACTGTTTGGAATAAGATTCTAAAAGTAGAATAGTTGGTTAGCAGAGCCTGCACATTTAAAAGACTCTTAGAAAATATTGTAAAAATGAGCTCTACAGTGGATGGAGTGCCTCTTTCCTTACAGCCTCCTTAAAACCAAGTATTGCCATTTTTTTTATGTTCACTGATATGATATATGAAATGGTATAATGTGTAATTTGTAAGTCTTTGTTGGACAATTTTTCCATCTATCTATTGGCTATTTGTGTTTATTCTTTCTTGTTGATGTTTTTAGCCCAATATTTTTTGAAGGTTAAGATTTTCTTCATTAGTTTCTAAATAATGTTTGTAATATAGATATATTAACTCTTAATCTCATATATATATGTGTATATATATATACATATATATACATACTCACATATATACACAACTGTTGGGTTTTCTCCCCTAGTATGTTATTTGACTTTTCAGGTTTATTATTCTGCTTTTCAAAATTATCTAAAAAGTAATTAACAACCATTTATCCATCCAATAAACATTTTCTGCATACCAACTGCTTGCCAGGCTCTGTGCCAGGGTTTAGCATTAGAAGAGGGAAAAAAGCCCAAATCTCTACCCTCTAAGAGATCACATAGTTTAGTGGAGAGCAGACATTCAAAACACAAAAAGTGTCATCAACACAGTGTAATAATTGCTATGGCCAAGGAAAGTACTGAGAGCCGTGAGAGCAGAGTGGGTGCATCCTAAACCACTAGGAAAAGACGTTGCGGATGAAGGAAGGCTTCACGGAGGTGGTGACATTAAAACCTACTTTCAATTAGACAGAGCGAGGAGGGCATTCTAGGAAGAGGCAAGAGTACAGGCAAAGATCCCAAGACATCGAAGAGGTTCAACTTTTCAGAGATTCCAAATAATTCAGAGTGACTAAAGTACATGATATAATGCAGTAAGGGAAGGCTCATTCAAGGAGAGAGATTTCACAGAACAGAGCTGGACAAGCAGGCAAGGGCCAGATCATACAGGTTCCTGGATTTCAGGATAAAGAGCTGAAATGTCATCCTGGGGACCATGGGTTGCCATTAAAGAGTTCTGGGCTGGGAAGGGAGCAGGTCAGAGTTAGGTCTGAATGTTAAGGCACAGAGTAGAAGCAAGAATTCAGTTAGCTGGGAAAATAAACTAAGTCAAGAAGGAAACTTGGTTTCTAATAGTGCAGACAACTCTTCAGTCTTCTCTGAGGGTTCTGGAATAAACAAGAGCAGGCCCTCTTTGTGTGCATAATCCTTTCCTGGAAAGATTTGCTGCTTTTGCTGAAAGCCGGCAGTCAGATTCAAGAGACACAAGAGGAAAGCTCATCCTCTCTGTCTCCCAGTTCAGCTTTGGTCAGCCAGGGATGTTTTAGCGCTAGGATTTCCTGTACTGGGAGGGCCTGGCCAAGACTGAAGGCCGCATAGAGGAAAGCAGAACCGGAGGTTGGAGAAAGAATTCTTATGACATTGAATCAGACAAAACTCTTGACTCTTCCGTCACACTAGTAAATTTCCTTTTTTCTTAAATAACCACTTAAGACTCTGTCATTATAACTAAACAATTCCAGCCAACATCTTTTTTTTCTTCTTCTAGGGAACTACCACCCAGCCACTTCAGAGCCCTTCCCTCCAGCACACCTGATCTCAGCTGCCAGCTCTCTGCATGCACGTCCTCCATCAAGGAATGCAAATTTCAGAAACCAATAGTGCCAAAGGCAAGTCTGAGAGGACAGAGCCAAGTCTGATAATGGATTCCTGCTCACTGTGTAAGCCATTCCACAGTTATTCAAAAACCCATTCAATGTTTTCCTCCAGTGATAATAAGTACACAGTTCTTGGTATTGTGTCTGTCACCAGCTAAATGACAGTGATATTTTCCACTCTGGATCTTGTTAGATCTGTGGCTCTGGAAACAATGCCTCTCAGAGGACACTGAAGCACAGATGTGTATGAGCTGAATGTTTGCAAAGCAGCTGGAAACCACCTATCTGCTGCTCTTGAGGACCTGCTGAGGTCCGGACCCCATTACTTTCAGAGATTCCTGGCTTCAGAAGGCTTTTCTCTCCCTTTGAGGGGGAGACAGGAATGAACATGTGCCATGTGGGTAGTGGGGCTGCTGGGAAAAGAGCGGTGAGCAGCATACTGGGGCCGCTCAGATCTTGGATCTCTAATACCTGCTGCTTCAGAATTTCTGGGAGAAATTTCTACAAGTCCAGGTCCCTGTGCCCATGCCTTGCAAGATTCTGAGTCAGCAGGCCTAGGGTACACAGTCCTGATATTCACAAAGCTCTCTGATTCTAAAGGGCAGGCATGTTGGAGGATCATAGGTATGAGGAATCCAGACGCTGGAGTCCCTCTCCTTCCTCCTCCTGGGGGCCTCCCTTTACTCCCCCAACGCGCTTCTCCTCCTGGCCTCTAAGGCCCCTCACTGGAACCGTCTGCCTCCGCAGACTTCCCAGAGTTAGCTTTGTGCGATAAGAGGCTGTTCACAGCAACAAGAAAAACCACTGGGGTTGTGCAACCAAGAACCAGAGAGGCCACGTGGGTTTCCCAAGGTCATACAGCAAGTCCAGGGCTTAGCCAGGGTGCAAACCAGGGAGACTGAACCATGAACATTCTCCTGGTCCTGGTCTTGTACCCTCTGAATTATGGGAGTGGGGATCCTATCCTCCATCTATCTCACTCAGCCTCCCAAGGCAGACCCTCTCCACCCTGGTAGTGGGGAAGGACTGCCCACTGAGGGAGAACAGGGGCTTCTCTGTTTCCCTATGTACAAGCTTTCAGCTATGGATAGGCAGCTTGGAATTTAACAGGTAGCTTACCAGGCTCCAGCATCTATAAATAAACTACCTTTCCCACTCCCAGGATGGAGTGCCCATGGATGGCTGGGTACCTACCCAATCACCTCCACCCAGCTCCCTCCTCTGCCCTTGCCCCCAGCATTCCATATACTCACACAACCACTCACTCAGGCCAGCATGCCAGCAGCAGTGAGTGATGGAGCCCACAGACCATTGTTCAGGGAAGGATGGGGCTGAGTCACTTTGGGAGACTCTTTCTAGGCTATGCTGGGAGACAGAATAATAACACCTTTTGGACTGGCCTCTTAAAAACAGAACATATGGCATCTACACTCATGTGAGGAAAAGTCCTGGCAATAAGGTGTCCTGGGTGCTTCACCCAGTGAGGTTATGATTTACTGTAGGATGCTGACTTTCAGGGATAATTGGAGGGTGTTGTCCCAGGTCATTTTATATGAGGTTTCCTAGTCTTTTGGCATTTGCAGAACCTTTCAGGATTTGATATAAACCAAGAAGACATCCTACCCAAAATTTATATACACATTTATAAAAAATGTTTCAGGGGTTCCTGGAACCCCTGATGCTAATGCCATGGGTTCCTGGCAAACAATTCTTGATCCATGGGTTCTATTTGTTCATTAAGTCTATGAAGCGCATTTTTTCCAAATTCTCTCCCCTCCCCATACCCTCCATAATACAAAGATGTTTTTTGAAAGGGGCATTGTCATTTACTCATGAAACATTTAGTGAGTGCTGTCCAGCTCCTTGTGGGAAGTGCAGCGCTCCTGAGAGAGGGAGGAGATGTCTGCAAGAAGACCGTGGGCATTGGAGACACAGATGCACCAAGGAACTGCCTGGCAGCTCAAGGATGGCTGGCTTCAGAGTCCAGCAGTCTTTCTCCGCCCTCTTCCCTTCCTTGCTGGGATGTATAAAGGCAGAGATCCCTCCCTCAGCCCCAGGATGAGTCACCATATGTCTAAGGCAGCCCTGGTCATACCATCCCTCTTTGGGAGTGTGCTGGCCCCAGTTCTGGCCAAGGAGACCTGCTTGGGGCCCTTGATCCCTAGAAAAAAGACAGCCTCAGAACAAGAAAGATTTTTGTGCATGTCCCTTCTTTCTTCTTTGGGAAATTGCTATGAGGATTCATGTCTGACTGCCATGGCCATCTTGTGATGTTGAAATGACACATGTGAAAATGACAAAACTAACACTATAGGAAGGAGGAACAAAAAAGTAGGAAGAGACTGGGTTCCTGAGTGATCTCATTGGGTCTCTGACTGGCCCTTGGTCCTTGGGGTCCTAGTCTTCTTATCAAGTGAGAAAATTATCTGTTTTATTTAAGCCACTGCTGGATGGGTTTTCTGTCACTTGTAGCCCAAATCATTCCTAAGGGATGTAAGCGAACAGTCTCAGATTTCCAATAAGGATACGGACATGGTACACCACCATGGCTCAGTGAAGTGATCTACTCCAGGTGGGGGTGAAGGAAAGGATCGAGAAAAGCTTGAAGTAGGTGGTGGCCTTTGGTCAGGTGAAAAAGGTAGCTTCTTCTTTCCCTTTTACTGGATTAGACTGAAATTACCAGCATCTGACACCAGGGAAATGCTCAATAAATATTTATTGAATGAACACACAAATACATATATGAATGAATGGTATTTCAGTGTTTAATGTAAGACCCCAGAGCCCAGTGAAGTCCCACCTAGTGTTTCTAAGAAACTTCTTGGCAGCAGGGTGTGTGTGAGTGTGTGTGTGTCACATGTGCTTATGAACAGAGGACTGGTTAGCCTCAGAGTCAGCCCTCCTCCCTCTAAGCAGCGGGACCCTGTGGCAGATGTGTTAATCAAATCACTTGCTCTGCTAGTGAATGCATGTCCCTACAAGTCTTGAGAAAAGATGAAGTTGATCCACATCATCCCCAAGAGATATAAGAAAAGAATTGAGCCCTGGCTGGGTAGCTCAGGTGGTTAGAGCAGTGTCCCTATACACTAAGGTTGTGGGTTCAATGCCCGGGCAGGGCACATACAATAGTCAGACAGTGAATGAGTACATGGGTGGAAAAACAAATCAATGTTTCTCTCTCTCCAAAAAAAAAAAAAAATTAAAAAAAATTTTTAAAGGGGACTGAGAGAGATGGAGGTGGCTGGCCTTGTGAATAGTGTACTATTCAGGCAGTTAGGTCCCCTTGTTCCCTCCTTCAGGCTCTAATTGGGGTGTCTGCAGGAAGAACGCTGGCATTTTGTTTGCACAGTTGGACATCTGTTGAGCCAGCTGGTTTGCTAAACTGGTTTACTACCTGAGCGGGGGAAAAGAAAATCATTATGAGATGGCACAGTGAGGTGTGATCAGTAGAGAGAAGTGCCATGAATGTGAACTTGAGTTTCCGCTTTCTAGGGGTTAAAGATGAGGGAGTCCACACCTCCACACAGAGAACACTGTGAATGAGGCCCAAGGAGGTATGCCATGTGGCAGCCCTGATGCCTCTCAGGGGAGGAAGCAGGAGGCTGTGGCATAGGACGCCACCTGTATTATGAAGGGGAAAGGGCTATACTCAGTCTGGCGTCTGCTACTCAAATCTGTCCCAAACCATTTGTTTGGGTGTTCAGGACTTCCAGAGTGGGCCATAATTGGAACTTGAAAGGAATGAACTGCATCTGAATCTCTGACACCAACCTGATGTCCATCATTTCAATCTTATTCTGACACTAACTAGACTGAGCTAGACACCATAGGGCTCCAGGGCTCAGTCACACAAGATTGCCTTTACTTTAGATGCCAGTCACAAGTCCCGGGTCCCCAACTACCCTTACTTACTTTTGTCTGACTTCTTATTCCCTAGAAGGACTCACAGACTTGAAGAAAATGCTATACTTACAACTCTTGTTTATTATAAAGGATTCAGATAAACGGCCAGGTGAAGCGGTATGGAAGTGAGAAACTGAAGGGTTCAGAGTGAAGGGGCCTGTGTCCCCAGGCAGATGGATATAGCCGCCCTCTTTGCACATAAATACCTTTGTCAATGCAGGAGCTCCCAAACTCCCATGTTTGGAGGTTTTCATGTTGATTGCACGGCCATTGGTGATTGAACGCAATCTCCAGCCCCTCTCCTCTCCCCAGAGGTGGGGTAAGGCTGAACATTCCAACCCATAATCCCATGGTTGGTTCCTCGGGGGACCAGTCCTCATCCTGAAGCTACCTACGGGCCCACCAACAGTCACCTTATGAGCATAAACTCAGGTATGGTTGAAAAGGGTTCATCCTGGATCACAAAAGCTACTGTTAAGAGCCCCTGGGCTGCTCCAATTGAAAACAAACCCACGGGGTCTTTAATTAGGGGTCCGATTGCCCGCCGCCAAAATTACAACTCTGAACATTATATTCAAGTGAAAAGAAAAATTGTTTATTTAACAGTTACACATATCCTTGCCCCCCCTCTACCAAACCTAACCAGTTTTAGGAGGGTCAGAAACACCGTTTCCCTACTTCCTAGGCACAGTTCAGCTTTACCAGCAGCTGCCAATCACTCAATTCTGATTGGGGAGGTCCTTTCTGTGCTGTGGTGCCCTCCAGCTCTCAATGGAGGACCACTTGGATTCTCAGCCTCCTTGCGAACTGTCTTCTTTCTTCTTTCTGTAAACCGCGTGGATCTCCTCTCCTTCTCCAGAGCACCTCTGCGAACACTCACCAGCGAGGGAGATAGCCCCAGAGCGTGCCCCGAGCGTGCCCCCCCTAAAGTGTTCGCAGCTGCCTATATATCCCTGACTGCGTCCTCTGATGGTGGGTGTTGCCAATAGTTCTGACCATTGGCAGAACCCCACGAAGGCTCTGTGTGCTTTCCATACCATCACCTGGTTCAAGACTCCTCCCATCCACCTGAGGCTTTGGATGCATTAAAGCAATTTACATAATGAAAGACACCGGCCATCAGCCTCAGGCATGTGGAGGCATTCTGAAAGCTGCTTCCTTCTCCCCATCCCCCAGCCACAAACTCCGGGGATTTTTGGACTCCCCTGTTTCTGTAACACTACTCCTGTCACTTCAGAAATGTCAAGGGTTTTAAGATCTCCGTGCTAAAAGTCAGGAACAAAGACTAAATATATATATTTCTTACTCTACCACAGGCTATTGCACCAAATATGTATAAAGTGGTCTCAGCTTTTTGGAATATAAAGAGGGTGAGCAGGACCCTTTTCTGAAAAAAAGATGGCACACACATTATCCAGGACTGTCTTGGGCACATTGGAATGTGAGGTCACCTTATTACAGAAGAGTTTTGTTTCTTTCAGTGGGTGCTTCAGTGGGCATATATCTTCCTCCTACCCTCAACTTTCCCACTGAGTAGTGACCCCACGATACCATTTTGGTGAGATTCTTTCCTTTTACATTCACTCTAGTTCAACCTGTGCATGGCACCCTGGACTCTGACATCTTAGAGCAGCCTGGGTGGGACCTGGGGCTATCAGAGCTCCTGGCTGATTGCCTTGAGCCATGAAGTTTCAATAGTATCTTTTTCTATGAGGTTTGGAAGCTCTGCTTTAGATTGTTAGTAAAGTCTCATTTTGGTGTTTAAGGTACAATGCACTTCATTTGATTAACTCACTCCAATTCCAAGTACAATTAAAACTCCTTTTCTCCTCCTTGGTGTGTCAGTTAAGAACAGGAGCTGCCACAGGGCAGACAGTTCCTTGCGCTGGGTGAGCAGAGTGGTATTGGACCTCGGCCCTGCTCCCCACCTCTGCGGGGGACCCCTGTGCTGGACACAAAACCTTCACGGCCCTGTGGAGTGTGACGCCTTGGAAAACGTGCCCCAAAGAAGGCAGCAAAACCAGTGTCCCTGGACGTGAGCCCCACAGCCAGTATAATCAGTTCTGCTATAGCATGACATACGTGCTCCTGAAAATCACTGTGCTGTGTAAAACTGTGTAATTAAAAAACCACAGGGCTTGTGGGAAAATGGGCTTAGGGCACAGCACTCAAAAATTTCATCGGTGACACAGTAAAAGCAAACAAACGCACAAACACATGAAAAAGGAATCTAATAAAAATAGTAGCACAGTCTTACATGGTTAAGAAATTCATAAATACCACAATAAATATGGCACCTTATCTTGAGAAAAACATGACATTGACTTGTGGAAGTGGGGCAAGAGTTACAGCTTATGAAGTGGGGAAGTGGTGGGAGGAGGCTTACATGAGGTCAGAGAGACAGCTGTCACACCAGGTGTGGTAGGTGTGGCTCACAGCATGAGGAGAACTGCTGATGCCTGAAGCGTATGCATGTGTGCGTTCTGCACATTCCTACCGACAGTGTGGGCTTTAACCGGGGTCCCTGATCCTGAAAAACAGTATTCCTTTTTATGTTCCAGAAACAGCTTACTTCCCATGGGACTTAGCTACGACTTGGGATGACCCCCTTGTTAACTATGACAAAGCCAGATCCTTCCAATTCCCATTCTTTGCATCACGAATGAGTATCTGAATTGTTTTGTCCCACTGATCAATCGGAACAAACAAAATTCTTGTCTAGGAAACTTTGGTTTAAGATTCTCTCCTTTCCTCCAGGCCATTGAGCTTTGGCCCAACCTCAAGCTGAGGCTGCATATAGTCCCTCCTTAGGGTCCCCCTGAGAGCTGGCTGACAATCTCTGAGTTGCTCCTGTCATACCGATCTTTTACCCTTTCACACCTGGTTCTTTCCGGCCTTGGTTACTTCCTCCTCTCCATGAAAGTAAAGCCCATGTGCCTGATCCTAGAAGGGCTTGTAGCCCTCATGGTGTGAGCACGCTCCCTATAGCAGTTTTCCCTCCCTGTCCTCCTTGTACCCTCCTTGCAGTAAACCTTTGAGATAGAGTCTCTGCTTGCCTCCGTCCAGATTTGTTTTTTGTTTAACATTATGCAGTCAGTTCAGGTAGGTACGGATTTCTGCTTTCACTTAGTGTTTCTTGCAGATGAAATAAAAATTAGTATTGTGCTCAAATTGTTCTCCAGTATATCAGTGGCATTGGAACAAATCGCATTTTCAAAACAAGCCTTAAAGCATAGCTGCCTGTAGACATTTGGGTGGGCTAGACATTTTGAATCCCTGTGGTGGACACAGCTTCTTCACATGTCAGGTGCCCGCTTACATGTTAGTTCTTTTAAACACGTAGAAAGACAGACCGGGTTAGTATTTTGGTAATACATTGGATTCTTTACAAAAAAAACCTTGATTTTTTTAAAAAAATTACCCTGTGATGACATCTCATTTTCTTTTTAAATTCTTATTTATTGATTTTAGAGAAAGAAGAAGGGAGAGAGAGAAACAGCGATTTGTTGTTCCTCTTATTTGTGCATTAATTGGTTGGTTTTCGTATGGGCCCTGACTGGGGATGGAACCTGCAACCTTGGCGTACTGGGACTATGGTCCAACCAACTGAGCTACCCAGCCAGGGCAAAACCTTGATGTTTTGATCATCTCTTGCCCTTTATCTTTAAGTAAAGCCTCTCTCCACAGGCCTTCCTTCTTGAATTGACCTAACATTTATAATTATCATAGAACCTCCAGATGAGAAGGGACTTAAAGTCACTCAATCCCATGCCTTCATCTTACAAAGATGGAAACTAATGGTGATGATGGTGAGCTCCTCAGAGCAGGTCCTGGGCCAGATTTGTGTCTGAGACCCTCAAGCTTAGCTCAGGACCTGGCATGATCAGGGACTCAGGAGGAATCAAAGTGAGCTACAAACCTGAAGAGAAGGTGGAGTGAAAGGCAGCAAGCCAGGCAGCTTGCGTGGTGGTCAACTTTCTTGAAATTACAACAACTGGCAGAAGGTTATTCTTCCTGCCAAAGCCAACAAATGATCATTCTCATTCCCACCCTCTAGATGTTCCCTCAACCACCAAAACTGTAGACGCGTCTTTGGGCTAAGGGAAGACTGAATTGAACCTTTTTCACTCTTCCTATTTGATTGTTTTTACCCACATCACAGTAGATGATGTGAATTATAAATGGTCAGACTACATACTCTAAAATGTGACTCCTGTGGGAATTTTTAATCTATCTAAGACACAGACAAGCACAGCAGGGGAAAGTGAAATATCTCAGTCTCATTAGAGAAAATTTATGAGCTTACCTAGGGTCGTCATGGTGACCAAAAGACAAGAACTATTTGTACATGCCAGTACCTGTAGGAGATCTCAGGTAAGGGACAGAGCTATGCTTATTAACAATAAACCATGTGCCAGGTTTGCTTGGCACAAACACCTGTGAGATGGCTGGTGTTATCCCAGTTAGAGGTGAGGGGACCAAGTCTCAGAGGTGCTAAGCCATTTGCTGAAGACTACATAGAACTGTCTGAACTCGCATCTGTCTGACGTGGAAGCCTCTGTGAGTTGGACTTTTTAAGATTGCGATGACCGTCATGCTTAGATTGACTGAGGTGATGGACATTGTTATAAAACTGCACAGAGACAAACACATGCCCAGGAAGGCACATCAGCGGGGGTGGCAGAGCCATGACCAGCCTCCCTCAGGATGCCACAGGATGCCGGTCCCAACATCTAGCTCATCTTTTGCTGTTTTCTTTGTCTTTAGTTCCTTCCTTCTTTGCTCCCTGAGAAGAAGAATTAGGTAGCTTTGCATAATCATAGTCACGTACAAATTAGAGTTCTGGCCAGCCATGGATGCTGCCTTGGATCAAGGCTCCATCCTTGTCTGATCAGTTGGGCCTGGGGGCTAGTATGGTTCTCCAGGAGGCGGACCCTGAAGGAAGGATTTAAGTGCAAGTTTTTATTTGGCAGGTGCTGGGAAGACTGGTAGGGAAGTGCAAAGTGACCCCAAGGAAGGAGAGGTGCATTATTAAGCCAGCTACCACCGTGGAAGAGTAGAGTTAAACCCCAGGGGAAAACCCAGCACAAAACATATGCCTCCGTTCTAGAACAATTGCGTAGGATCAGATGTTTGGTTAGAGGAAACCCATGGAGGGCCCTTGGCGCTGCTGGCTGTTTTTCTGTAAACTTTGGGGCATGAAGAAGAGAATCTCTGTTGGGTTACTAATTACTTAGAAACATGTATAGCAAAATTGTCATCTAAAAGAAAGAGAGTTTATACTGGAGCAGGTAAATGTAAGAATTATTAGGGCTTTGTAGAGCATCTGGCAAATCCTGAAGAGGTAAAAGAAGAAAAGAAGCATCAGCCGTAACTTGAATTCTTTTAATTTGAATTCTTAGTGTGGTCATATCTACCTATTTGTGGTGTATCTGAGTAGTATTGTGTCCTTTATTTACATAAGATTATATCCTGAGCATTTTGTCATTTAATCTTTGAAAGCATGATTTTAAAAATTAATTTTGGTAAGCTACAATTTACCACAATAAAAAAACATTCTGTTGCTCATCCCTTCCCCTAAAACAACATATGCCCCAGAATTATCCCACTCAAAGGTCGAGAGAAAAGAGGTATTTATACACCAACTATCCAATGTCATTGATTAATGGCTGCTCCTTCAGGATGTTAGTTCCCAGGCACATTCAGTACCTGGGAAGAGTTGCCTTCCTCAATTCTGAGAAACAGAGATCCTGGCAGCTGTAAACGGGCTGGAGCCCACTAAAAGGTCACAGGGAATTAGGTGGCAGCAATGACTTCTGCTACACCAGGGTTGCAGGATCACAGGAGCAAAAGCATGACCACCTGTGTGCAAGGATCTGCCTCTGGCCACTTGGTCATAAGTGAGACTCAAGGCGGGCAGACATTGAGTGTGATTAGGATCTTCTTGTAGACAATGACCTCTCATTCCTTCCAGAGACCAGACTGCTTCTTCAATATAGTTCCTAATAACAACAGGCTACCATTTCATACATTGTCTCATTGACTCCTTCCAACATCCATTCCTGTATGGTAGGCACTGTTATTTTCATTTTACAGAAGAGAAAACCCAGGCTAAGATAACAGAGACAATACTGCCTATCAGGGGATATCTTTTTCAAAAGGTTGTTGTAAGTGCTCAGTGAAAGCTGTGAAGATAACAACTTAATAGGTAATAATATTCCTGGCAGGTTTATTCATCCCACAATCTAGT
This sequence comes from Furipterus horrens, assembly GCF_987537825.1. Taxonomy (NCBI): domain Eukaryota; kingdom Metazoa; phylum Chordata; class Mammalia; order Chiroptera; family Furipteridae; genus Furipterus; species Furipterus horrens. The sequence goes on from NW_028327174.1 coordinate 188,178,603, forward strand.
GCCTCAAAAAGTGCTTTGCACATGGAAGATGCTCATTAAATGGTGCATTCTCCTGGATTGCTTTCATCCTTCCTGCCTTGCACAGAAGCACCAAGGTCATTGTTTCCAAACCAAGAAGCTCTGGTTTAGGAATATATTTATCTGAAAGATTCTGTCATAGTCAAAATGCACAGAGAAAATTAAGGAGATGGTTTTGTTCAGGCTGTTGCAATAGGGAGAGGCATCCAGATGTGAAGATCGAAGTGTCTGGTGGAGTGTGGCTTTACCTTAGACTTTTATAGGGAGGAGTAGACAAGTTACCAGGTCGGGAGATGTAGAGATGGAATTGTTTTGCCACCAGAGGAAGTCTCAGCCAGCTGAATAAGAAGTGTTTCTCTTTGTGTCTGGCTCATTTCAGGGGGACAAACAATTCTTAACCACTCATTAGACAAAGAATGGGAAGTTGTCACAGGTAAACAAGGGAGTCATCTGCAAATCTGTGATATTCATGACAACGAGAAGAGATGGGGCATGGAGTCTTATCTGAATTACAAGGGGAAGAAGGATTTTTTTCAGGTAAGTCATTTCTAGGAACAGAAAAGTTTGGGGGATTTTGGACAACAAAGGTTAGGGGGATTTCTGAACTGTTGCTGTTTTCAAGGGCACAGGACATAATCTTATGAAAAAAGTATAAAAGTTAAACTACACTTTACTACATATTAAACTTAATTTCTTTGAAAAAACAAAAACAACTCATACTCATACATACAGATGGAGCAGGAACAATCTTTTCAAAAGATACATGCATCTCTATCATTCCTCTGCTGGCACCCCATTGTTTTTAAGATAAAAATTGAAGTCCTTAGCAAGGCCTGCAGGCTGCTCCTGATATGGTCCCTCTGCCCCTCTGACCTCACCTCAGAGCCCAAGTCATTTCCTCTGTATCAAAGAGCTCTCCATCCCTCCTGAGCTCAACTCCTCTGCAGTAAAGACACCTTAAGCTTGACTGGTTTCTTTGTTCTGGCTGGATCAGTTACCTTTGTTAAGATATATTACCCCTGTGTTTATTGCAGCATTATTTCAAATAGCCAAGACATGGACACATAAGTGTCAATCGATAGACAAATGGATAAAAAAAGATGTGGTACATAAATGCAATGGAATATTACTCAGCCATAAAAAAGAACAAAATCTTACCATTTGTGACAGTATGGATGGACCTAGAAGGTATTATGCTAAGTCAAATAAGTCAGACACAGAAAGACATATACCATATGATTTCATTTATATGTGGAATCTAAAAACCAAAATTAAAAAGCAAAACAGAAACAAAGACATAGCTACGGAGAACAAATTGATAGTCACCCAATTGGAAGGTGGGTTTCAAGGGGTGGGTGAAGAAGATAAAAGAAATTAAGAAGTATAGATTGCCAGTTATAAAAATAGTCATGGGGACAAAGTACAGCACAGGGAATATAGTCAATATTATTGCAGTACATTTGTATGGTGCCAGGTGGGTACTAGACTTAATGGGGTGATATCTTCATAAGGTATATAAATGTCTAATCACTATGTTAAAACACCTGGAACTGACGTAATACCCTACTGTCAACTGTAAGTAAAAAATAACATTTAAAAAATCCTTGCAGATCCCTCAGGCACTAGAAATGTATCCACCAGTTTGAAGCTGCTTATCTTCATTTGAAAGTCTTCTAGAATATGTAAAAGGTGGTAAACAAATGTATCTTCCATGCTACCTGTACAATAAGAGCTTCTATAATTTATATATACCTTTGATGCATTTCCCCCTCAAGATGAGCAACTGTTGACAAGTAGCTATTAAATAAACAGTTGAAATTTTGGGTTATAAGCATCATATAATAGAAATTGTTTCACAAATACAATGTGTAAAACAGTATTAAAACTTGCGCAAAAAAGTTTTCTGTATCTACTTTAATATGGTTATTCTTTTTTTGCCAAAAATAAAGTCCTCAGAGGTTAAAATTATTTTCCTTGAAAGCTACACTAATAGAAATAAAATGCGAGCCACATATGTAATATTAAAATTTCCTATTGACATATTCTTAAAAGTAAAAAAAATAAAGGTGAAATTAATTATTTTTCTATTCTGTATTTTTAATTGTGGTAAAATACACATAACATTTATCATTCTAATCATTTTTAAGTGTGTGAGAAATGCTCACAACAAAACACCAGGACACAGGACTTGGGCAGTAACCGAGGCGGTTGTTTATTCACTGATCTGCAGCTCTGGGTGCAGCCTGAAAGCCAAATCAAGGTGCGTGTCGAAAAGGTGGAGCCGACTGTTTTTATCCTAACACAAGCACCCCCTCTTTCCCTCTCCCCCTCCTTCTCCTTCTCCGTTTTTCCATGATGGATACTCTGGAGTTACAATCAAACGTGATTAACTAAATTAACTGAGGGTGATAATTAACTCTGGGTGACCTGGTTATAGGTCTGTCTCTCGCTCTTTTTTGAAATTTCCCTGTCTTGTTTGCTGGGCTGTCTGGCTACATTTTCCCATTTCCCAGAGTTGGGTGGTGAATCTCTCTCCCACGCACCCCCACCCCTTTGATCTCAGATATTCTTTGTCCTCAGAAGCTTTTGTGCTGAGCTCCGGAATGCCCCTTTTCTGATTTGTAAATATGCTAATACTGTTAACTCTGTCTCAGAGACCCTTAATTACATTTGCTCTTTGCTGCTAATTATTTTCTACTGGTTTGGGAGTCACCAGTTTCCTTGCTCTGACAAGTGTACAATTTATTAGTGTTAAGTACATTCACACTGCTGTGTAACCCATCTCCAGAACGTTTTCATTTTACAAAACAGAAACTCTCTACCCATTAAACAACTCCCCATTCCCTTTTCCCCTCAGCCTCTGGAACCACCATTCTGTCTGTACGACTTTGACTACCAAGTACCTCATGCGAGTGGAGTCATACAGCATTTGTCTTTTCATACAGACTTATTTCATTTGATAATGTCCTCAAGGTTCATCCATGTTGTAGCATGTATCATAATTCCATTCCTTTGTAAGGCTAAATAACATTCCATTGCATGGTTTGTTTATCCATTCATGGACACTGGGTGGCTTCCACCTTACAGCTATTGTAAATAGTGTTGCTGTGAACATGAATGTACAAATATTTCTTCAAAACCCTGCTTTCAATTCTTTTGGGAAATATACCCAGAAATGGAATTGCTGTGTCATACTATTACAGTTGGTGTTTACCTAGATATTGAGAAAGGGAGCAAAAGGGAACCAGACTTTGAGCTTAATAAACTGGGAAAGCATAAACTGCTGGTTTAGCTTGGAAGCTACAGCTTCACATCCCAGGGGATTACAGCATTTCTCAGCCAAGGGGATTAATAGTCATCCCACCCACCTCTGGCATTAGCCTGTCCTCTAACTAGGGGTTGTAAACCCATCCAAGGCCTTGGGATACTGGGGAAACTGATTGGTCATTCTGAAAAGGCACTTGGTCCATCCCAAACCCAAGCTAATGTAATCCCAGGGGAACAAAGAAGCCAAAGTGACCCAAACTCGCTCTGCGCATCCATGCACCGTCTCTTCATGGCCATGTGGCCATGGCATCCACATGGCCCACGGCCGTGCAACTCCACAAACAGACTCCAGGAGGGAGCCTGAAATGAAATGAACTGCAGCTGGAAACACACACTAAGCAGGCCTGATGCTGGACTGGACCGTACTTTCATATGGCACAGAATCTCTGGACACTGACTCTATTTCTGGTCCAGATTTTCCATAAATGGAGAGAGATGGGACATTGGAAACCCAAGGGGCAGCTTCTATTTCCACACAAACAAACCATCTTGCCACCCCACAATCTCCTGTGCATGGGTCCTTGGAATGCTTTCCTTGTGATCATGTTAAGAACCTAATTTCCATCTACAACAATATCAATAATTCTATTTTTAAAAATTGAGACACCACCATACTGTTTTCCATATGGCTGCCTCATTTTACATTCCCACCAATAATGCACAGGGGTTCCAGCTTCTCATTTTCACCAACACTTGTTATTTTGTTTGTTTTTTACAGTGACCATCCAAAAGGGGATGAGGTGATGAAATAATTTTAATAAAATATTTCACTTAGCCCAATATTATCAAGTCTCCTTATAATAAAAAAGTTATTAATGAGTTATTTTACTGTTTTTTTGGGGGGGGGTACAAGGTCTTTGAAATTTGATGTATTTTCTACTCAGAGCACATTTTAATTAGGACTAGCCACGTTTTAACTTCTCAATAGCCACCTGTGGCTAGTGTTTCCATAGTAGACAGTCCAACTGCAGACCAGTTATCTCAGTTTGACTTGATGGGAATTTCTGTTGGCTCTCTTCCTCATTCACGCCTAGCTCCAGGAGGACAAGGAATGTCACATAACAGCAGCTGACTGAAGGTTGGCACATACCTGGTTGTGGGGTCGTGCTGGACATGGCTCTTCTAAATCCCATAATGGAAGGCTAGCCAGAGGGCTCCTGGCCAGAAGGAATGTGCATTGCTTTGGAAATGATTGTAATGCCCTCCTTATCTCCTTTTGGGAGCAGCTTCTTGTCCTGTGTGACTGCTTCTTGACCTTTTCCCTCTGCATGTATGCATTGAGGTAAGGTAGTTTAGACTCACGTGCAAGACATGTGCCCCCTTTGTTTGGGACCCCTTAAAACAAGTCTTGGACTCAGGGAGGTGTGGTCCTGTTTCATCGATCTGGTGCCATTGGAACTCCCTATAATGTGAGTAATAACAGAGGTTATGTCTGTTCCGTTCAGTCCTCAGGTTTTTTTCGATTTATTGAAAGAGCAGCTGAGTTCCCCAGGCTCAACTTCCTGTGTTACACAGGTGCTCAATAAATGTTTTTAAATCAATGAATAAATTATGGACAAGGGTTAATGTTAATATCTCTGCTCATGACTTTGTTCAGATTCATTTGTAGTTAATTTCTATGAATAATTTGCAATGCTTTGTTTTCTTGATCAGCTTTCCAGATATGCTCCTTAGCTCCTGAGAAAGCAGAGAAATAAATGTTACTCAGGCAGATCCTGGCTCGGTATCTGTGAAGAGATTGAAATAGCAAGTAAATGCTATTGAAGGGGAAGAAAAATATCTTTCCTTTATCCAGCTTAGGTTCTTGGCTGGGTTTCTGTAAGAAAAGACCACTTAATAAGAAAGAAACATCCAAATTTATTTTGGGTAAGTTCTATGCGACATGGACGCTTTCATAAGAAAATGAACACCCAAAGAACTGGTTAAACCCAAGTGTTTTTTTTTTTTCCCCCCACAATAACCAAAATGGTTTATTTAAAACTCAGCTACTAAAAGTAAAAATAAAAATTCACAGTATTATAAATTTTCTAAGATTTTCTAGGAAGGCCTCGTTTCATACAGGGTTTTACTCAAATGTGCACAGGCATTATCATTATAAATCTACATATAAGTCTTTATCCTAAAGCCACCTTTGGCAACCCTGAAATAGATAAATTAAGAAATTTCAGAATGGAATTATATACTTGAAAGTTGTGGCCTCTAAATATTGACAGGACAAAGGAAAAAGTCACCAATCTGAAGAAGTCAAGATGACAGAAAGAATTATGATTTATGACAGTGCAAAGATCAATAACCACCGCCCTCCCCCCAAACTGGACATAAATGGTCTTGAGCTATACAACGGGGAAACAATGCATCTTGGAGGATTCAAAGATCTGATGCTTTTGTGTTCTAATTGCTAAGTTCTAAAGCTAAAAAGTCAGATAAGAAAACACTAGTCAGAAGTCATCAGGCTTGCTCCACTCTCCCACTGGATTTACAGCGGGAGGTGGCTGAAAAGGTAAGACTCGTATTCACCGTTGTGGTCGTGTTACAGAACCCCTGGGCTGCTCCAATTGGAAACAAACCCACGGGGTCTTTAATTAGGGGTCCGATTGCCCGCCGCCAAAATTACGACTCTGAATATTATATTTGAGTGAAAAGAAAAATTATTTAACAGTTACACATATTCTTGCCTCCCCTCTACCAAACCTAACCAGTTTTGAGGGGGGGGGGGTCAGAAACACCGTTTCCCTACTTCCTAGGCACAGTTCAGCTTTACCAGCAGCTGCCAATCACTCAATCTGATTGGGGAGGTCCTTTCTGTGCTGTGGTGCCCTCCAGCTCTCAATGCAGGACCACTTGGATTCTCAGCCTCCTTGCGAACTGTCTTCTTTCTGTAAACCGCGTGGATCTCCTCTCCTTCTCCAGAGCACCTCTGCGAACACTCACCAGCGAGGGAGATAGCCCCAGAGCGTGCCCCCGAGCGTGCCCCCCCTAAAGTGTTCGCAGCTGCCTATATATCCCTGACTGCGTCCTCTGACGGTGGGTGTTGCCAATAGTTCTGACCATTGGCAGAACCCCACGAAGGCTCTGTGTGCTTTCCATACCATCACCTGGTTCAAGACTCCTCCCATCCACCTGAGGCTTTGGATGCATTAAAGCAATTTACATAATGAAAGACACCGGCCATCAGCCTCAGGCATGTGGAGGCATTCTGAAAGCTGCTTCCTTCTCCCCATCCCCCAGCCACAAACTCCGGGGATTTCTGGACTCCCCTGTTTCTGTAACAGTCGGGTGCAACACCTTGGCCAAGATCATTGAAATGTCAATAACCTGGATCTTGGAGCAGTGAATCATTTTGTCCTCTTGCAGAATTGTGTGACAACAACAGCCTCAAAGGAGGCACTGTTTATTCTGGAAATAGCCAGCCCAGAGAAGATCCCATTGGTAAGGACAGCATAAACTTTGGTGGCTATGGCCGAGAGCAGCTTGTCTGCAGCATGGCAGATTGTGCCATACGTGTTGGCCATGTCATCCATGATGATGGTCACGTGGTCCTTCACGTTGCCCACCTTCTTCGTCTCTTTGTGAATCAAGGCAAACTCCATGTTCAATCTGTCTGCCATTGATATGACCCTTTTGGCTCTACCCTCATTGGGGAAATGATAGTTCCTCCAATCCATGATGTTCTCCCAAATCCACTGCAGGACGGTGGGCTCTGCGTACAAATTACCCACAGGAATGTTGAAGAAGCCCTGGATCTGAGAAGCATGAAGGTCCATGGTGATGATGTGATTCGCCCTAGCAACCGAGAGCATATTGGCCTCAAGTTCTGCAAAAACTGGAGCATGACTCTTGTACTTTTCATCTTGGTGGGCATATGGAAAACACGGGATCACTGTGGGCACCCTGAGATGGAGGGAGCAGAGGCCCTCCAGGCTGCAGCACTGCAGGAGCAGGAAAGCGCGGCTGTCCCGGGTGTTCATATGCTAGGTTTGATGAAGAGTGGGAAGTCATGGAAAAACGTGATAGGACAAGAGGGCTATGAGCTAAGTGGAGTAAATGGGGGGAGCTTAGTAAGGTCGTTTGTTCAGGTTCATCTTGGCGTTTCTTGTTCTTGGAGATAAGTATACTCCTTTCCTCTGGGAATAGGAAGGGCACATCTCACATGAGAGTCTTATGACCAGCTTCAGGGGAAGGTCGTGGCATTTTCACTGTATGAGGTAGTATAAGTACTCTAGAGATGATTTAAAGCGTATCAGTGGATGTACATAAGCTACGTACAAATACTATGCCACTTAATATAAACGACTTCAGTATCCTTAGGTTTTGGTATCTAGCAGGGAAGGGAGGTCTTGGAACCAATTCCACACGGATGAGGGGGGACTATATATGGATTAACTAATTTAATCCTCACAATAACCTTTTTATCCTAACTCCATTTTTAACATAAGGAGCCTGAGGCTTATAAAGAGTAAGTAATTTGCTCAAGGTCACCCAGCAATGACAGGTTGTCTAGTTTCCTTAGCCAAGGCAGGGGGAGACCCCACTCCCCTTAGTCACTGTTGACCTGGGGCCTTGAAGTTAGCGCTTGCTCCTTCTTCTTGAATTCCAGCTTGTTTCTGAACAGCCATACCTCAGAGTGCACCCATTATTTTCTTAGCCTTGCTAATACCTTTCTGTATCAGGGGAACAAGGGATCCACTCTGTACCCTTCAGATGGCTTTGCAAATCTTCACTTTGGCCGGCTGGCTGAAGACTTCAAGCCTTCCCTGGGAGGGCAACTGCTTCCCCCTCATTCCCTGCTTATTGTGGGACCTCTCCCCAGTGTACCCAAGTTCTGACAACAAACACCCACTCTGATAATTACAAAATCCAAACCAGTCTGGAAATTTCTGAGAACAAATTGCCTAATGTTTCTCTCTCTACACAATAAACCTTTGAAATGCTGTGAGGAAAAAAAAAAAATCTGGAATTTGAAGATATTTGGATGCTTTGAGGGAGCTGGCTGTTAGAGGAACCCTGATGTGAAGGCTTTTGTTAAGTGGAGGACCAGATTTGTAAATCAAACAATTACCCCCTAGCCAGCTAAAAAAAAACAGCTTCCATTTCCTGGCACTTAACCACAGACTAGAAACTGCAAGGGTTTCACATCCATTCTCTCTCTTTTTTCTTAACAGCTTTATGGTGATATAATTCATATACGGTATCATTCTCCCTTTAAAGCATACAATTTGGTATTTTAAGTATATTCTTAAGGTTGTGCAACGATCACCAATTCTGGAACATTTCCCTGATCCCAAAAAGAAACCCCATCCCAGTGAGCAGCCACTCCTCATTCTCTCTTCTGCAGCCCCTGGTTAGCCAATAATCTGCTTTGTATCTCTAAAGATTTGTCTATTCTGGACAGTTCATATAAATGGAACGGTACAATATATGGTCTTCTGTGTCTTGCTTTCTTCACCTAGCATGTTACCGAGGTCCCTCCACATTGCAGCATGTATGAGTACCTTATTCCTTTTTACAACCAAAAAATGTTCTATTGCATGGATATGCCACATTTTATTTATCCACTTACCAGTTGATGGGCATTTGCGGTGTTTCTTCTTCCTGGTTATCATTATTTCTTTTTTTTTTTCCTTCTGTGTACTACAATATTAGTGATATTTCCTTTTGTGTGGTTTTTATTTTTCAATTAGTTTGCTTTCAGTATTATTTTATATTGGTTCCAGATGTACAGCACAGTGGCCAGTCATGTACTTTACAAAGTGTTATCCCTCATTATTTCCAGGACCGGCCTGACACTATACCTACTTATGACAATATTATTGACTGTATTCCCTATGCTGTAATTTACATCCCTGTGACTATTTTCTAAGTGCCAATCTGTACTTCTTTTAATCCTTTCATTTCTTTCACCCAGTCCCCCAAAACCCCCTCCCCTCTGGCAACCACCAGTCTTTTGTGTCTATGAGTCTGTTCCAATTTTGTCTGTTCATTTATTTTGTTCTTTAGATTCCACATATAAGTGAAATCATATGCCATTATCTCTTTTAATCCTCATATCATCCTTAGAAGTGTATATTACTCTCCATTGATTGATTTAGTAAATTATGTTTTCTTAGAACATCAAAAATGACAAATCATTCCAAGAATTCATTGAGTAGACTTAAAAATCCCAGAGACCAATCAGAAGCAGATTCTTTTATTAGGAGAGTGTAACCAAGAAGAAACTTCATTTCTTTAATATGACCTTTTCTCCTTTCTTTCCTTTTGATTCAAACTGACCTCATCTAGCACCTTGACTCACCAGCCTCTTTCTCCCCAGCATACAATGAGGTTCTGATCAATAGCAAATAATCTTAGGAACAAAGCCTTGAGTCTACTAACCACAGAGACAGTGTTTTGGTCAAACTATATAGAACATCTAGGCCTAGAAAAGTGGCGATGAAGTGACGTCTTGGCTGACGTCAGGACCAGATACACTGATCAACTACCCCCCCCACCTTAGCACCAACCAATCAGTAGAGACCAAAAAGACCCTGATCTCGACCCTAACTTCCTTAGTTACCATGATTAATGATATCCCCCCATATAATCCATCCCCTGGAAACCATTCAGAAACCAAGTCTTTGAGCATTAGCTCACCTGTGACTCCACGTAAGGGACACTTTCTAAAAATAAACCCTTACTTTCTTTGCTGCAAGCTCCTGTTCACGTATTTTTTGGGCTTTGATGCACACAGACAAATGGAGCCCTTTACCCTGATAACAAGAGTTCTACTAAATTTTAAGTCTCCTTTCCAACCCTATCCCTAACCTCCATCAATTGAAAATATCCTGAACCATAAATCCAGCTCCTCCTCGAGTGCAGAGATATTTTTCCATGAAGAAAAGTTGTGGCATTATCTCATGTTGCCAGCAGTTGAAAGACTTGAAGAGTTCATCTGGTCCTTTCCACAGCCCACAAGATTCTAGAACAGCGCAATGGGTCAGGTGTTCCACCTCGCAGCCCTGGCGAGATGCTTATATTCTGACAGTTAATAGGGGTCTACCATTAGGCAAGTTACTTAACCTCTCTGAGTTCAGTTTGGTCACCACTAAGATTAATAACACTACTTCGAAGCTGCTGTCAAAAGTAAGTTAAGTGTTTAGGACAGTGCCTGCCATGTTTTATATCATTGGCTTCCTCTGTCTCTATTCCTGGTAGGGGCTGGCTCTGTGCCCAGCTGCCACCCCCCAATCCACGCATGCTGGGCCCTGTCTCCCAAATCATCACAGGTTTCCCCCTCCTACCCCCACTGCCATCCAGCCCTATTCTTTCCTGGTTAACTTCTCAGTTTTTTGATTCCACTTTAAATGCCACTTCCTTGGGAGGGCCTTCGTAGACAGGGCCACATCCCCCTCTCCTTATTCTTTCTCGAGGCATCCAGCATTTTCCCTTTATTATCCATCACAATTTGTAATTTCAGCCTGTTTTTTTGCCCACCTTGGCTTGCTCTCTGCTGTATCCTCCACACCTATCAACAGTGCTCTAGGATCACAGCAGGCATTCATGAAATATTATACTTACGGATATAGTTCAATCCTTCCCAGAACTCGGGCTCAGAAAAGGAAAATGCCCTCCCCCAAACCATTCCGATTAGTGGCCCACTTGAGCCCAAGTCTCCCACCCCATTACCAATCCAGACACCTCCCAAAGCCTGGCAAGAATTTTCCCAATCTGCCTCCTACTATATTTGAGTTCCAAGGAAAGTTCCAGAAAGAGGGGAGACTAAAGCAATATGCAGAGAAGGGTAAAGTGACTTGGCTTGGCCCCCTCCTCACTGGACCTTAATGTGAGCATACTGTAAAGTGAAGATCGATGGCAACAATGACGTGGCGGGGCCGCGACAAGGACAGATGCAGCGCAGCGATCGCACAGCCTGGGCAGGGACACCGGAAGACGTGAAGACAAATCCTGCGCCGGCGCAGCCGAGACGCGCCGCTCTTCCCTCCTTTGCCCCGCCCCTTTCCGCTAGTCACGGGACACCAAGGGCAATCAGCTGACCGCGCGCTGCGGCGGTCACGTGGCAACAAGCGTTGGGCGCAGGCGCAGATCTTGGGCAGTTGGGCCCGCTGACCGTGGGGCGGAGGAGGGGATTTAGGCCGCGCACCGAGGCTTTCGGGCCACCGCCGTCATGGCCAGCCAGTCGCAGGGCATCCAGCGGCTGCTCCAGGCCGAGAAGCGGGCCGCTGAGAAGGTGTCCGAGGCCCGCAAGCGTGAGTTTTCGGGCGAGGTGGCCGGGCGGGGAACAAGGCCCGGTAACAAGGCCTCGCCTCGGGAGGTGGTGGATGGATGAGGCCCGAAACCCTGCGGGGCGGAGGGGTGGTTGCACTCTGGATCTGAGGCTCTGGAAGGCTTGCTTCTAGGCCGACTGGAAGTTGCGGGATAATGGCTCGGGCGTGGAGACAGCAACGGGTGGGCGTCTTTCTCGGTGTCTGGGAGGCGTGTGAAGTGGGTTATCCAGAAGGAATTCATGGTGTTTCCCCCTCCGCCTTGCTCCTTTGGGTGCTCCGTCTCAGTGAAGGGAGCCGCCCTCTACCCAGCTGCTCAGCCTAGAAACACAGAGCCCTCTTGGCCACGTCTTCGTCGTTCACCACCTCTAGTCAGCCGTCAGGGTTTATATAGCTGTTCATTTGTACGCCGTTCATACCGCCAGCATCTTACTCCAGGTCATCAAGTTCTCCGAGGCTCTTAGAGGAAGCTAATTCGTTGCGTCCCGAAATGTTTTTTAAAAATGGCGGATAGGTGCCAAGCGGGATGCGCGATGTGTCTGTGGCCTCCATCCTCATGGTATTTAGAATCCCAGTGGAGGAAGCAGGATGGGTAGGTTAATTGCAGGTGAGGCGAGAGCTAGAGTTGAGAAAGGCGAGGTTGCTCAAGAATGGAACAGGTAGATCTAATCTCGATGGATGAGTGGAAGAAGTGTCCACTCTGCCAGTGCATTCTCACTGCAGTTACTCATCCTTCTGAAATGTAAATATGACCTTCCCACCCTCTTTACAGCCAACAAACGTTTAGTGCCTGCGGAATAAAGCCCAAATTCCTTACAAGGGCTGTGGAGTCATTTCTGGGTTTCCTGCTTTCTTCCCTGGCGCCACAGATCCTCTACTCCAGGTTGTTGAATCACTCTGATTCCTGCATCCTTTTGTTTGCTCCGATCCCAAGAGGTTTTTCTGTTTCCTCTGTTGGTTCTCTAACCCTTACTCTTCCTTCAGACCTCGAAATTGACGCAGCAGTTCTTCTAGGAAGCCTTTCGGGACTTGACCTTCTCCCCTCATACTAGGCTAGGAGTCCTTCGCAGGTGCTTGTTGCTGTCATTGCAGTGCAGTGATCTGTGTCACTCAACTACACTTCTGGAGATCAGAGACAGTGTCTAATTTCTGTATTCAGTTTACCATCTGGTGAGACCGATATTTCTCTCCCTCTTTTACAGATGGGAAAAATGGGGCGCAGAGAGAAATGAGTTGACCATATCTTGGGAAGCAGCATAACTAAGGTTTAGAGGCCTCCTTTCTTGTGCCAGGTTAAAATACTAAGAAATACTCGTCTTAGTAATTCCCTGGTGTTTCTCTTAAAGACTCACACGCTTACACCCAAGCACATGGCTCTTGTACTTTGAGTTAGGGGTTGTGAGACACTGTATTTCATAGGAAATGCTTTCTTCGAGGGAGCTGGTGGTAGGAACAAGCCTTTTAGTCTTGCTCTGGTGACTGGAAAGTTTTGTGTTCTTCACAGAATAGTTCTGATTGTGCCCTTGATGCAGTATTTCCAGAGTGACTTCTCATAGTCCTGTGATGGCTCGTCAGTAACAAGTTGTGTCTGTTGGGAAGCATGTGAGAATATTGGGGGGAAGTGGAGGAACACAATCTTGGAATATGGTAAGAATAATTCTGAGTGCCTTGGAGAAATGGGTCCTATTTTACACCTTTCTTTATCCCATCAAACCTGGTGCAGGCGCTGGTTTATTTCAAAAGCTACATCTTTACTGAATTAATTTGTTTTAGAGAAGTTTGTGGCTAACATACAGCTCAGAATTTGCAATAACTAGGAATAGAAGTATTGCGCAGAACTACAGCTTGAAAAAATTACTGCCTTTCTTGATCTGTAGTTAAAATTGACTCGCCCAGTTAGGAATTGGGAAGAGGCAATACATGATGTGGTAAAATGCTTCAGCCCAAATTTTTCATGAAAATTTTGCTTTGAACCATAATTCTTTTTAAAAAATTGTGTTACAGTTTATTTTATTGGAGTGAAAACGAACTGGTTCCCATATGTAAGGCCCATGAAAAACAAGATTGAAAAGAAATGTAATTTCCTGTTCAAATATTTATTTTAAAGATTTTATTTATTTCTTTTTAGAAAGAGGGGAAGAGAGGGAGAAAGGGAGAGAAACATCACTGTGTGGTTGCCTCTCACATGTTCCCAAACTGGGGACCTGGCCTGCAACCCAGGCATGTGCCCTGACTGGGAATTGGACCAGCGACCCTTTGGTTCGCAGGCTGGTGCTCAATCCACTGAGCCACACCAGCCAGGGCCAAATATTTATTTTTAGTTTTCAGAGAAGGCTATCAAAACTGAACATTGAATATGTTTGCTGAGAGGCAGAGAATGTATTAACTTAAGGGATTAATCCAGGGAACCATGGGAGTTGGGAGTGATCAGGAGAGTGGCAGTATTGTGAAATTATGTGGAGCTATAAATGGGCCATAAATGTTATTTGTACATTGTTTGTTTGGGAAAGATCTTCGGCTGTGAATATAGCTGATGAGGAAGGGAGCATGTAGAGCACTGGGGCACAGGTTGTTTTGTGCGTAGGCCCCAAGTAGTACTAAAGTAAGTGCATACTAGCAGAAATAGTCTTTGGGTGCTTAGAGCTCTCCTTTTGATTGTTTTGGACTTGCCTCATGGAGTGTTGATGTCCTGAGGTCATTGGGGTCCAAGGTTCTTTTTTAATCAGGAGACAGAAGGTTAAATTTAATTTATTTCATCCACAGGGGTTGAGTGGGATTTGGACAATTGATATACAGTGATGTATAATAAAGCTTAGTTTCAGATGCAGGATGTTTTTTGCTATGGATTAAAGAAATGCTCAGATTGATTGCCCAGAACATTCTTTTTGGGTATCTGAAAAGTTTGATCAGTGGTCAGAGAATTATATCTGTTGGTTGGTCATAGGGTCTGTTTTTATACAGGGTCTGGCAGAATCTAGAGCATTTTTCCAGCTGTGTATTAAACTTGTCTTTTCTTGAAATCAGACCACCTGTGTCTCCTCGCCTCTTAGACGCTTGTGCAGTCTTATTGTCCACCGCTGTCCATTCAGGATTCCTTCCCAATACCACTTTAGTTACTTAGCCCTTTAGTTTCCAGTATTACATCATCTGTGTCATTACTTAAGAGGTTAGGCTGATGTCCCCTGGGAGCATATTAGTCTCCTTGCTAAGCTTCTAAGCAGAACTCCAGTTGTAATCAACATAATTAGGTGTTTACTTCTTGGGAAGAGGACGCGTTCCTTAGATGGATAATGTTACCCTTTTGATGTTGGTTCTTAGTGGTTGAGATTGCGTGAATATTCTGACATATTCCAAAATTATTTTCCATCGTTTTTACAGTCTGTAGTTACATAAGGCAGTCCTTTTTAACTGGTCACTTTATAGTTAAATGAAGCTTGTAAGAGGCAGGAACCTGTAATATTAGTTAGCTCTGAATTCCCTCTCTTCCATGCATGTCTGTTGGGACTGTATCTTAAAACTTTTAAAAAGATTTATTTTAGAATTTACCATCTTAGTCTCTGCTTCCTTTTCTTGTCTTTTAACCACTTCCTGATGTAGCTTTCTTTTGAAAACAGGAAAGAACCGGAGGCTGAAGCAGGCCAAAGAAGAGGCGCAAGCTGAAATTGAGCAGTACCGCCTGCAGAGGGAGAAGGAGTTCAAAGCCAAGGAAGCTGCGGTGGGCCCCCTTTATTTTCATTATGGCTTTAGTTTCTTGAGGCTTTCCTCTATCTTCTCTTCCCTCCAGGCCCTCAAAATACCCAGCATAGCTTGGTAATTCTTACTCTGGTTGAATTTTAAACTTTTGGTTATTGTATGTTTTATTGGATACTCAGGCCAAATCTCTTCTGGTGATCAATTTTTAACAAACATTGAGTCCTAGTCTTCAGGTATTCAGTCGTTTAACAAATATCTGTTGAACAGTTAACATGTGCCAGGTCATGAGCCCGATGCTAGGGGGTGAGCTGTAAACAGAAATAGACACGATCCTTGCCCGCGTGGAGCTTAGTTTACAGACTGGTGGCCAAGGAGACTCAGTAATGAAATGTAAGATGTGTAAATCCACGACTGTGAAAAGTGGGGCAGAGATACACAGATCACACAGAGCCCCACTTTAGTTTAGATAAAGACACATACCAAGAGTATAGGCTAGATGGCCATTCATAAGATGCATACTGTAATAGTATAAAAACACATAATAGAGGGTACAAAGGAAGCAAGGAGAATTCTCGACAGAGGAAAGGCTGGAGAAGAACTTTTATCAGGACTCTGGATATAAGTAACAGAAAAGCAATTTATACTGGTTTAAACAAAATGGAGTTAATTAAAAACCCAGGTGAAAGGCTAACTTGATTTTGATCCAGAAGCTTTAATAATAATGTGAGGATGCTGTTTTCACCTCTCAACTCTGCCTTTGGCTTTGTGGGCTTCGTTCCCAAGTCTACATTATGGCCTCTGCTAGTTCCAGGGTCACATGCCTCTTAGCAGTAGGTAGCAGAAGCTTCACTCATCTTTGCATTGGGTGGTGACGGTGTTATTAAAACTTAAAATGTTTCTCTGACTCTTACACTGTGGCAGAGTGGTGCTGTGAGTCGTCAGGCTACCCGTAGAAGTGGGTAGAGGTACTCCGTCGGGGCAGCCATCTTCTCTTATTTCCCATCTCTGCTGCTGTTGCTCACAGAGGCAGGGTCAGCATCGTGCTGTGAGCTCGCACTCTTGGTTATTCTAGCAGTGTTCCATGTAACTTCTTTTGTTCTGGGTGCTGAGGCTTGGCGTATCGTTTATGTTCATAGACTAGACCTGGTGGGGTATCCCCCTCCTGAGTAGGGGTTATGGACTTTTAAAAAGTATGACTTAGCCACTGAGCTAACTATTATGAAATGCCTCAGGGTATTCCTCTAAAATGAACAGCGATAGTATAGGGTAAAGAGCCCTAGGTTTGAATCTGGATGTGCTCACTCTGACCTCTTTGAGTCTTGGTTTCCTCGTCTGTGGAAAGGGCGGTGATAGCTTCCATAGGTTATGCGGGAATAGGTGACATGTGAGAGATGCTTTGTAAACTGTCGTGTTATGCAAGTAGAAAGGGATTTAGTTGTTAACATATATAGTGAGGTAAGAACAGGTTAGGTGATATAAAGGGTCGGACACAAAAAAGTTATGTCTTCAAGAACCTGATAGGTCATGTTCTAATAATGTAGGTACAGCAGTTAACAAAAAGCCAGCCATGCCCCAGCTGGTCTCAGTTGGTTGGAGTGTTGACCCACAAACGGAAAGGTTTCTGGTTCGATTCCCAGTTAGGGCACATGCCTTGGTTGTGGGTTCAGTCCCATCTCTCCAAAATCAATTAGAAAAAGTCTTAGGGTGAGGTTTAAAAAGAAAAAAAAGAAAAAAAAAAAATTAGCCATACTGTGACGGCAGTAGAAGGTAAAAGCAACTGTAGCGATCAATGTTTGTTAAATGCGAATGGAGACTGAAGGAGTAAGATAGTAAAACATTTAAGCAATTAAATGGGGAAATGATGAGAAGTTAGTTTCTCTCCCACCCAGACCTGTAGTTCTCAGAGACAGTCACTGTTAATCGTGTCTTATGTATTCTAGAATATTAATATTTGAAAGAACAGATGTTATGTAATCATAATACCAGCGAATCTGCTGCTGAACTTAATAGCCAAAACATTAACCAGCAATGGTGAAACTGTATATCCCTCCTGAATTGCATCCCTCGTGCCTTTGTTAAACACACAAAAATAATAAACTTATTTTAAGAGCTTATTTAAAAACCACACAAGGAAACTCATACACAAACCACACTGATAACCACTCTGTATCCTGCTTTTTTTCCCGTAAGTTGTGTATTTTACAGTTCATTTCGGATCACTATACACATGTACCTTATTCCTCTAAATGGCTAAAGTGTGCTCTGTAGCGTAGGTGCACCATCATCAGCTGAACCAGTCTTCGGTCCTTGGGCCTTCAGCTTTCTTCCAGTCTTTGGTTAAGGCTATACATTAGAGTCTAGAGAGATGTGAATGTGTTGCTCTCTGGGATAATTTCCTAGCAATATAGATGCTGTGCAGTTTAAGGTTGGCCACCCAGTGTGACTACATCAATTTTTGCTCCCATTAACTCTGGGAATGCCAACTTCCCACATGCTCTACAGTCATGAGGCTCCATTGCCTACTGCTGATTGTTTGTATTGGTTGATGAGACTGGGTTTCTCCAGAAGTACGAAAGTTGCTTACTGAGTGTTGTTCCTGGCTAACCAGAGTATCATCCTGACGTATCCTGTGTGTCATTACTCCCCGACTTCAGGCTCTGGGGTCCCACGGCAGTTGCAGCACCGAAGTGGAGAAGGACACCCAGGAGAAGATGACTGTTCTCCAGACCTACTTCCAGCAGAACAGGGATGAAGTCCTGGACAACCTCTTGACCCTTGTCTGCAACATCCGGCCAGAAATCCATGAGAACTACCGCATAAATGGATAGGAGAAGAAGAAGGAGCACCTGTTCCGTGGATTGGCATTTTAGATGCCTTCATGGAACATGAAGCTTTTCCCAAGCTTGAGTTATATTATTGTGGAAAGGCATTAAATTATTTCTGTGTATTACATAGTAGGTCCTTTTTACTTTTTGAGAACCAGAAAATCTAGTTTCTTTGTGTAAAGTTAGAGCTTATCCAGAGATTTCATCTTTTTACCTCCTATTTCTTAGAAATTTAATGGGTATCCATTGTCTTTTTTTTCTATGCCTTTTGCTCAAGCAACATACATGTATATGATGATATTAATTTTTTCTTTCTTAGATATAATAACACTTTTTTTTTTTTCTTAAAGAAAGAAAGGGATTAAATTTTTTTTCCCTAAAACTTTCTTGAAGGTCAGGGGCTTTATCTATGAAAAAGTAGTAAATAGTTGTTTGTAACCTGTGTAAAGCAGCAACCAGCCTTAAAATAGTCCTTTCTGGCTAAGGTCAGAACAATGAATACTAGTATGATTATTGGAGCTGCTTTTAGAGTCTCTTAATCAATTACTAGCTGATAGAATTTAAGAACTGTTACATGTTATTACTTGCTGTACTGATAATCATTTAAAAGTAAAGACTCTTTGTCATGCATTTTTCCCCTCTGGTTCATTCTTTTTGGAAATGCAAAATGTACTTTGACCCAGATGTTTTGCACAGTTTCCCTGAGGAAATTAAGTTAGCATGTGTATTACACACACATTCCTGTACATACTTAGAAAACATTCTTGGTCTGCATCTTAGCAAGAGGGAAAGAATCACTTGTCATTTCACCCCACAATTGTTTTGAAAAGCAGCAAGCAACTAGTAAATCAGCAGTTTGCCTTTCTCTCGAGCACCCTGTGCTGAGGCAGCCTTTGACAAGTTATCAAGAGTATTTCTTTCCTGGTTGTATAAATGGTATGTGTAATACCTATAGGAACTTCACCCTAGCACTTAGGAGTTGAATGCCCTGTAACCTTCTTTTAGTTGAAAATCTAGGGCTGCAGAATAATTTTTGGTAGGTAGGAACAGTTGAAAGAGAACATCGTGCAATTTCCTTGTTCTGAAACAGTTCATGAGAATTAGATGGCCTTTTAAAAAAATATATTTTATATTAACTCAGGATTGGTTGATCTCAGGTCACTTCTGTCTCTAGTTGCTGTTCTTTTTTTAGGAGAATTCCTCGAAAGAGTTTTCTGTATGAGCTTTTCCTTTGTTTCACTATCAAGGCTCTAATCAGCGCTTGTCCTCCATTAAAACTGCTTGTCAAGGTCAGCAATAATAACCAGGTTCAGAGGCCAACCCCCTTTCTGCTTGATCTTCAGTGCTGTTTGATGGGACGAACTCAACTAGTCCCTTTTGAACCACTTCCTTAGCTTCTGCAGCAGTGTCTTACCTTGCGTCTCGGTGATTCCTTCCCTTTTCCCAAGGGTTTGTTCTTGGCCTTCTCCACACTAATTTCCTTGCTGAGAGACCATCCACATTTTCTGGCTTTAAATACCATCTATATTGAAGACTCAAATTTCTTCAACTTACCTTTCCTAAACTCATTAGAGTTCTCAAGTCGCTTATTTGATATTTTGATTTAGATATTTAATAAGCGTCTATCTTAACGTGTCCCAAACCATACCCAGGTTTGTTAGCAACTCCAAGCCTTGGCCTACTGCAGCTACAGATTTCTTAAACTCGAGGATCACAAAGAAGCAACACCTGCATTCGCTGGCTTTGACCCAGTATCTTTAACCTGGTTGCCACCAGTATTTGCATCATGGATAGAAAGAGTTGGACTTAGAGAACTGGTTGACTCAGCCAACCAGCCTAACGCTGCTGGTCACAGAATCGGACAGGGAGAGTTATTTCAAAAGTGGTGTGATCTTGTGTCAGTTGAGAGGACAGTATAAGATCCAAAAAGCAAAGAGCTTGGTGACTGGGAAGAGAAGAACCCAGATGGTTTGTAAAGTGAGTGGGGAAACACTTGGCTGTGAAGAAAGAGGGGGAAGAGAGGCAGGAGTGGTTGATGGAGGAGGTGGTTTGAGAGGTGAGAACATGTTGGGAGTGCTGGTGGGGAAGGAAATTAAGAGGGAGACTGGAGAAGGTGTTCTGGGTGGAGTGAGATCCAGGGCACAGTTGATGGGATTAGTTACATAGTTGTCAACATTGAGTGTACCCAGGGGAAAGGTCAGGTGCTCAGGCCCCTCCCAGGCCAGCTGAATCAATCTCAGAATGGGGCCAAGACTAATATTTCAAAAGCTTCCTGGAGGAGCGGCTTCCATTGTGGTCTGAGGAGGCATTAGCAACTATTAGTTTGTTTGACCACTAAGACAGGTAGGCATGCTGGTTCTGGTAGGGAATGAATCCCAAGATGCACATGCAGAATACATCTGGAGGACAAACTGGGGATGGTCTGGGCTACAATGGGAGGGTGCACGTCTATCTACAGGGATGCTCAGCAGGATCCCTGCCCTCTACACACTAGATGCCAGAAGTACCCCTTCAGTTGTGACAACTGAAAAAATGTCTCGATATTGTCATGTCTCGTGGAGCCCCAAACCACCCCCAGTTGAGAACCACTATTCTACAGCAACAACAGTTGTTAAAAATAAGTTACCACCCATAATTCCTGGAACGTTCCCAGTGCTCAGCAAATGTTTCCTAATTTTCTAAAATTTGCTTGTGTTTTTCTCAGTCTAATCATCCTCAATTTCAAGTGTCTGAGTTTTCAATGATAGCTCTGTTATTGGTCAGGATAGGATAGGCTCTGAAATCTCAGTAGCCAAATACAACAGATTTATTTCTTAATAACGTTTGATACAAGTTGGGTGACTCAGTGATTCAGATTACTTGCACTTAGTGGCTCTGCCATCAGAGCACATGGGTTTCCACAATTGCAGAGGCAGGAGGAGAAAAAGTTGTCAGACTTGTGCCAGCCCCTCTGTGCTCCGTTCCTGAAATGATGCACAGAACTCATTCTCCGCCTGTTGACCAGCACGGGTCACATAATCCGACCTAACTCTTAGGAGGCAGAGAAATCGGAAAGGTGAGTGAAAAGTATCTGCTACAATTGCTAACAGTAGCTTTCTCCGCGCATGCTGGTGTTCTGAGAACTTTTGCATTTATATTAACTGATTGTCATAGCATCTTTACGTTCTGGAACACGAGTCAGATGTACTGTGCGAGAGCCAAGATTTGGACTGGCAGTCAGACTTAGTGACACCTTTCATCCCCCCAGTGACTAAGCTGAGGGCTCCTCTTGACACTTTCCCGTCCTATGAACTTGTTGTCCAGAAAGATGTCCCTGATATTGCTCATTACAGGCACAGAAGCTGACTATTCCATTTCGTGCCACTGCTTAGACCTACTCAGGTTCTTGAAAGAAGCATAAACAAGTCTGACCCTGTGTGTAACATCTTACACAAGTTCCCTGAAGATTTACCACTTCCACATTCTGGGTGGGGAAAAAAATAAACCTCGAGGTTCTGAGAGGGGAAGCAACTTGTCGGGCTGTGCGGCGAATCTCTGCATGCTTCTAGCGCGGGAGGCCTATCGCGTACGTGCCAGGCACTATGGAAATCTCCACTCGCCCTGCAGCGTGATTCCCCTTCCACAGACGGGAAGGCTGAGGCCCAGGGGGCTTTTAGAATGCTCCATGTCTCGGAGCAAGGAAGTGACAGCTGGAATTGAGTCCATCAGAGCCGCGGGAGGACTGCAAGGGTAAATCCACCAAGCTTTTCCCGCAGACTTCGGTGGGCGGGGCACTGAGGGATGGTTCCGGAAGTCAAGGAAAGCTGTTCGGTGGAAAGGACCTGTTCTGATGAGTCTGGCACGCCCCACATTTTTTACCCTTTAAAACTGTTTTCTTTCCTTCAGGCACAATCTGGCAGATCTCAGGAGTGTTTTTCTCCTGTCACCTGATCTCACATAGTTTTCAGTAGCTCCGGAATGATGGAAAAAGCTTCTGCACAGGCAGGCAGTTCAAGTCTTGCAACCCAACTCCCACCCCTTCCCCTACAAGTAAGCAGGTCTTTAGAGGCAGTAGAGGCACATTCTTTATTGAAAGATTTGGCCAGTGGATGGGGAGAGGAAGCTGCCAGAGCATGTCAACATCTATCTTCTCTGACTTTTAAACATTTGAAATGACAGTGACTAGCTTCTGGGTCAAGTGTGAATTCAAGGCCATAGTTCACAGTGGTTGGGTGGATGATGGAGATAGGTGAGTTTGGAGGGTCAGGGAACAGACAATGCTCCCCCACCCCCACCCCTTTTCTACTAGAAAATAACTCGCAGCATTCTAGAACAGATGGCAGCAGTTGAAGATAAGATAAGGAAAGAAGCTAGGCTGGTTGTTCTGAAAGCATGACAGGGTCGTCTACTATGGTCTTACAGGTTTTTTAAAGATAAAAGGACTGGAGGGTCCAGCTCTCTGGTTAAAAGCCCGATTCCCTTTTAATTGCCCTTCCCTCCTCTCCCAACCAGATGTCATGTGCTGCTTAGTGACAGGGATACACTCTGAGAAATGTGTCATTAGGTGATTTTGTTATGTGAGCACTGTAGTGTGCATCTTCACAAACTTAGATGATATAGTCTATTACACACCTAGCCTCCATTATAATCTTTTGGGACCACCCTTATATATGGGTGAATGACTATTTGAATTTATCTGTAGTTGAGGCCCTGATGATTTCATTCATTGGTATTTATTCACTCATTCAAATGCATGTAACAAATACTGAGGGCAGGGTGCCGGGGGACAGCTGTGAGCATGGGTAGAAACAGGCATGTGCCCCACAGGTATATTCTCTTTTTGGGAAATGGGACATTGAGCAATGACAATACCATGTGCTAGGTGTGGCCATAGGTTAAGCAAGGGTAACAATGAGAACGGGGAACTGACATGGACCCAGGACAGGAAATGGCTCCCAGAAGAAGGGTCCTTTCAGCTGAGACCTAAGAATGTCAGTCAGGTTATGAGGTGGGGATGGAGTCTGGGGTTATCTTCCAGATGGCAAGGGATGGCAACCACCGAGAACAGGAAGTGAAAGAGAGCATGGGGTGGGGGAAGAAATGGGAGGTATTCTGTGGTCTTGGAGCTTAGGGCTTTTAGGTGTTGGCAAACAGTGTGTAAAGATTAGTACAGAGTAGACTGGACCTGAGGAGGGGCTTGGGCCCACCACATACAGCCCTGTGAATCCATGGAAATAGCTTTCCAGGGACTTCACTAGGTATTTCCTTTTACTGGATTTTATTTCCCTTTCTCCATTCCACATGGAACCCACACTCTCTCATTCTGTAGTGCCGGGCCTTGCCATGTTTTATAACTCAGAGGAGCAAGCAGTATGACCCCTCGCTACCCGAGAGGAGCAGGTCACTTTTACTGAGCACTTGCTGGTAAACACCCCTCATCATCTCATTCAGTTCTTCCAGTCTCTCGGTGTAGGAGGTCTTCTTTTCCTTCTCTTACAAATGAAGAAACCGAAGCTCAGAGAGGTGAACCAATCTGTGCAAGTTCATGTGCCAGTAAATGACTAAGCCCAGTCAGCCGGTTCCAAAGGCCTATGTCTTCCGGGCCTGCCTAGCAAAGGAGACTGATGTGTCAACATGTAAGCAAGCCAACGCTGGCAGGACAAGCAATGAGAATGCAGAGTGAAGTTAGTCTGGCAGAAAGAACAGGAGAATATCAGGCTTCATGGAGGAGGTCGGTCTTGCTGGAGAGGCAGGATTTGGACAGATGGTGACAGGGCCACAGGTATCAAAGGATCCCTTTCAATATCCTCTCAGCAGTTTTAGTAAAGCTCTGATATCTTGTGGGTCTCTTGCTTCCACGCACCCCCCCAGTTTACCCTTACCATAATTGCATTTTGGGAAAATAGGCAAAATAAATAGAGATCTGTTGTCTTGCTCAGTGCTGCCCCAGTACAATGCCTGGCGCTTAGCAGGCATTTGCCTTGTGACTGAGGGCACCTGGGCAGTATCTGTTGCTTAGTTCCTCAGTCACTGCTCACTGCCCTGAAGCACTCTGCTGGTGCCTCTGGCAGAGCATGCGGCCCACTAAGTCCTGTGGTCTCAGAGGCCCCAGAAATTTGGCAGTTATCTGTTGAGATAAAAAATGCATCCCTATTTTGACTCCGCTGTAGGAATGCAGGCTGTGGCATGTACGTGGCACTGTGGCTAGGACCATCACTGCAAGGACTGTGAGCTAGAGTGGTGGCCCCTTACATGTCCCCTGGGGGCAGGGCAAAGGAAACAGAGAGCTTTTCTACAATCCATAGAGGTCTATCGCCCCTTAAAAAAGGAAGGGAGGCAGAGTTGGGTGTTCTAGCATAAGGTGAATACCAAAGAACTTTGTTGAATGAACAAGTAGGGTGTCCAGCAGATCAGAATAGGCTCCCTTTTGTATGAACTCATGTGTGTGCATCTGTCCATATGTGCTCTGTGGAAAGATACACAAGGTTAGTGCTTTCCCTGGGGAGGGGGCACTTTTCAGTGTAGACCCCTCTGAAATCCTGAGTGATGGTTGTGGGGGTGGCAGCCTAAGTCTGCTGAGCAGGTAGCTATTACTGTCTGGCAGCCATCAGCACACAGATTCTCTCTCTCTAAAGCTTTGTATACAATTCCATGAAGTAGTATAATCTGTTTATTTTACTTTATTTTTTTAAATACAGGAAACAAAGGCACAGAGGCGTTAAATAGTTGACCGAAAATGATATAAAAAGCAGAGACCTGGCTTAGAGCTCAGGTGGCCTGGCCCCCAAACGTTTGATCTTAATAATGTAGTGCACGTTATTTTTATATAAAAAACAAGTTCCTGAGAAATTTCTGATCCTCAGTATTGCCTCATCCACAGGGTCCCGTGAAGCGTGGGCCGGACTTCAGGGGTGAGCCGTTGGTCTGATGTGGGCAGACTGAGGCTCAGAGAGGGGCCGGAACTCGCCCCAGAGGGCCACCCACCCCCAACCCCAAGAGCCCCAGAAGCGATGCACGTGGTTGGTGAGCGCAGAGGCGCTTCCTGGCGTCTGGGGAGAGTCCTGCTGATGAAAGGCCGCTCCCAGCTCGGCCTCACGGCACTGGGGTAAGGCTTCACTGTTGGCCCCGAGGCGAACTGGGCGGGTGGCTCCTACGGGTAGGGTGACCGCGTGGGACAGCCCCAGGGCGGGACCCTTGAGGACGGGCGCGCGCGCTGCCAGCGGGCGGGGCGCGTGAGTTGGTGTCGGAGGCGGAGGCTTCGGAGGTGGTGGCGCGGCGGGGCGGTGGTGCCCCTGACCTCCCGCGTCCCTGGGAGATGGCGACGAGGGCGGCGGCGCGGGTGGGTGAGTGTGCGCGAGCCCGGGCGCGCTCCTGTGTCTGTGCCGCGAGTCCAGATTTGAGCCGCGCGGGCCCGGTGCGGCCCGACAGCCTGGGTGCCCCTTTCTGGCCCGGGGTCAGATCCGTGGGGCACATCCAGCTTCTTCCGGACGCATCTGGGCCCCTTGGTGTCTCGTGCGTGGGAACTGCTCCCAGGCGGTTCCTGGGAGCCGGTGGCCTGTGGGGCTGATCCTTGGGGCGAGGGAGACCCAGAGACAGCAGACCCAGTGCAGGACTTGAGGGCAGTGACTGTGGCAAGACACAGCTGCCCAAGGCCAAGGCCAGGTGAAGTGGGTCATCCTGATCTTGGTGAACCCCTGTTCCGTTCTGGCCTCTACCACGATTGGCTCCTTGACCTTGGATAGTTCACTTTCATTTCTGGGTCTTAATTTTCTCATCTGTAAAATGGAGAGGTTTGACACGTTGTTTCTCAAGACTTTTTTTTACTCCAAAATGTATGTGACAGCCCGCCCTTAGGGGTTCTTGTTGGGACTTTCCAGCTTAACGAAAACAAAACCTGACCAGTGAAAACTGGGATTTATCTTTCTCTCCCACCCCCCTAATCCCCCAACAGCTCCCCAACCTCTCTTCCCCAAATCTCAGTGAAGTGTCTGGTTCCTGGGGAGGCGCGGCACCCAGTGTTTGCAGAAATGGAGACCTTTGTTCAGCAGTACTTAAGGACATCTGCCTTTGTAGGGACTTGCCACCTAGCTAAAAAAGATGGATAACTGGAAGTTCTGGTTAAATGCAGAGTCAGCAAAGGCCCCTGAGGAAGTTTGGAGAAGTTGGGGAATGGATGACCAGTTAGTGGCAGGAGCCCCAGGGCTATGCTCACTCCCTGGCTCTGCCTCTGCCTTGATAATTGGCCTCTTCCTCCCATGTTCCCCATAGGACTGGTGCATTCCTGGACGGGATCCTGAGCTCAGGACACACTGCTAGGTAATGGGACAGTGTTTGCCCTTGCTCAGTCTTGCCAACACCCCTCCTGCCCTCTGTAGCCTCTGGGTGGACAAGGGGCTGTAAACTGAGTACGGCGGCCACCCTGATTAGGTCCATCCTGGCTTCTAATCTGTACCCGTCCCCTTCTTGGTGGTCCTTCTCTCACCACCACCTTTGCCAAGCCTTTCCATTGCCCCAAGGTGCTGCCCACTCCCCCTGGCTGCCTTGCTTGGTCATTGTCTGTTTCCTCCTTCTCTTTCTTTGAGTTGATCTTTTCCATCAGATGGTGATCCCCACCAGGGAGGTCTGAAGAGGGACTTAAGATTTTATTTCTGATTTTATAGTGGAGGAAGCACAGTGCCTCGCATTGTAAGTGTCTTTGGGAATAGCTCTGAGTAAAAATCCTCCAGTGATTCTTATTTGCCCAGCCTCGCTTTGAGTAATTTACCTGGACGAACTCTTTAAGCCTCACAACAACCGAGTTACCATTATTATCTCTATTCACTTGTAAAGAAGAGGCAGAGGGAAATTCAGTGACTTGCTCCATCCAAGTCACTAGCTGGGAAGTGCAGGACTGTGCTGGTTACTTTTAGCCATTGCACTCAACAGCCAGCCTTCAGTGGAAAATGGATCTAAGGACTGTATTTTCCTGATGGGCCTAGGAGGTGATCAGGTGAGGCAGGAAAGAGCTTCAGTGATTGCCAAGTGTAGGGCAGACATCCTTGGGTGGTTGTTGCTTTCATGCTTCTTGGGGGTACAAGATAAGAGGAAGGAAGGAAGGTGATACGACTGACTGGTATTTACAATGTTTGGGAGCACCTGCTGTGGGCCCGGCCTTGGGCTAGGTGAGGGCACTGTGGTCCCTGCCCTCCCAGAGCAAGTCTCAGGTACAGACTTGAATTTGTTGCTAGATCACACTTGGGAAATGCAGTCTCCCTGGACTGACTCCATTGATGTATCTATCTATCATCTTTCTATTTAAGTGGGGTAGGGAACAGGCTAAGAGCCACCCAGACCTGTGTCCGGAGGCTCAGGGGCATGGGAGTTAATGGCTTGGACTTGGGAGCCAGATGGCCTGGGCTTACCTGCTGGCATCACAGTGTCTAGCCACCCTCCCCCAGGCAGGTCTTTTTACATCTTTGATCCTCAATTTTTTCTCCTGCAAAATGAGAAAAACCTGTAAGGAAAGGGGCTCCATTGGTGAGCAGGGTGCTGGGTGTCGTCCTTTGTTTTCCTTCTGTTATTCCCCACGGCAGGTATGCCAGGTAGGCCTCCCTGAACCCATTTTACAGATGAGGGCAGCAAGGCTCAGGGAGTGAAGTACCTTGACAGTGAATATCACAGAGCATGGGAGTGGCTGAATGGGGATTCACGTCCAGCCTCTTTGGCACTGAAGTCCTCACTCTTTTCCTGTCATTTTGCTGCTCTGTCCTCTCAGACCCTGATACCGGGAAGGTGTGTGATGCCTGCTACTGAAAGGCTCATCTCTGCATATTCTTGGTTGGTGGAGGGGGCTTCTGTGTGGTCTTCTGGAGCTTAAAGTTGGGGTTGGATCAAGGGCATGTAGTCGGCTCAGTCATACAGCACCCCCCGTGTAGTAAGGTCCCCCACTTGGTTTAAGGCTCTGCTGTCACCATCTTGAACTTTCTCATCATTTTTGAACAAGGGGCCCCACATTTTCATTTTGCACTGGGCCTCACAATTATGCAGCTGGTGCTTTTAAAAGAACTGAGAAAAATGGAAGGTGGTGAGGGAGTGGGATCAGGGTCTCCTTTTTAGAGGAACTGAGCAGTGTTGGCCAACCCTTGGACAAGCTTGGAACCAAGCAGATGTGTGCTGACCGGACACTTCCTGTCTTCACCAGTGTTGAGAACTACGACAGCAAGAGATGATTCTAGACTTCTTTTTTTTTTTTTTTTAGCAGGGCTGGTGTGTCATCCCAGGGACTTAGGCATGATTTTCCTTGGTGAGGGGTGAATCTCAGACCCTAGGTGAACACATCACAGACAAGGTGTGCAGGTTCTGCCCAGGGTGTATGGCTCTAGACTTCACCTTGGCATCAAGGCAATACCCACTAAGGGCATTTCTGCTTTTGTTGACCACGTGGCTAAGGGTCACGCCTGATGGACTATCCCTGATCTGGCTCCTGAGGCTATGGAAACACTTTCAAGGTCTTTCAGAGCTAAGTGCCAAGAGCATGCATTGCTCCCTCACTCTTGGCTTTTTTTCCTCCTCTCCTTATCTATTCAGCAGGAACGACTTAACTGACAGCATTTTCATTTTCTCTTTGACCTCCTGGAAGTTCAACACCAACTTCTTGGATCAGGCATGGCAACTGTGTCAAACCTCAAAACAGCAACCACCAGAGATAGTATTTATGGCACGTGACCTTTGTTCCACATGCAGTTGTCTGTCCTTTATAGGTATTATCCCATTGATTCTTTGCAGCAACCCTGTGGGAAAGGTACCACTATTTAAACATAGGGAAGCTGAAGCTCTCTGAGGTTAAACCATTTGCCCAAGTTTATATAACCTGTAGGTTGTAGAACTAATGTTTAAACTGGTTAGTCTGAGCCTGGAGTCCATCTTCTTCCACACACGCCTCTACCACCTCTGCAAGGGACTCTGATTGCCGGAATATCTGGGTGTTTTTACTCTTCGTGGCTATCACTTTTTAAAAAAACATTTTCTTTCCCGCCTTCCTGATTTTCTTTATCATATGTATTTTGCAGTGTCTTCTGGGGAACTATTTGAGATCCTTTGTATAAAGAAGCCTCCCCATGATGAATGGACCTGTCCTGCCCTTAGTAAGGGAATGGAAATCCCACATGCCTGGGAGTAGGGCCCCTTCAGCTCCTGGGTTCCCTCTGGGTCCCTGGATGTGTCTGAGCTGGAGAAGACCCAAGGCCAGGCAGGAGGTTCTCAGTCAAGGTCTGGGAGGGCTTTAGTTCTTCCTCACTCCTTCTGAGAATGTTCCTCTGCTTGGCCGCAAAGACCAGAGTCAGTGGAAAGACTCTAGTTGGCTCTACCAGGCCTGAAGTTATTTCTTCACTGTTTTCTGAAGGCAAACGAAGCTGAACTAGCTGTTCCAGAATGAACCATAACCCTGAGAAGGGAAAGTAGACACCCAGCGGGTTTTCTGCTATGGCCTGTGAACCACAGATGGACCCCGGCAGGGCAGCCGGCCCCTTGCCCAACTCCTCCCCCGGCTGGAGTGCCCTGCCTGTAGGGAGCCCTTCTGGCTGGGGGCAAGGTAAGGTCATGACCTTGAATTCCTTTCCCTGCTACTTTTCCCATGATCCTGGGCTGGACGCACACAGTGTGGAGGGAGGGGAATGGAAGGGCACAGACGTGCCTCTAGATGAGGGTGGGCATTTTGGGATTTGTTTCCAGGCCAGTGTCTGTCATTTGTACCCATTTCCTCTGTCACCACCTCCTTAGATCAAGCCACCATCACCCTCTGCTCACATTCCTGATCTCTTCTAGCCATTCTCTACATGGCATCCAAAGAGGTCTCATTTATTTATTTTTAAGGTTTTTTTTTTTTATTATGCCACGAGATACTTGATCGTATATTTTCCAAAGTACTTTTCCAGCCGCATCTCCCAATCCTTCCAAAAGATTTCACCTGTCTTTCCAGTGCAATAAAAGATGCAGGATTCTGGTTCTGTCCACCTTCCCTCTCTCTCTCTCTCTCTCTCTCTCTTTTAATAGTTGAAAACTTTGGTTTAATACTTTGTGATAGGGTCACCTTCTCTTTTTGAAAGCAGTATAATCCTAATGACTTTAATGGTTATGGATTCTTATCTCACGAGGAAAAAACATGTACAAATACCAGAAACCCAGTTTTGGAACATTTGCATTAATTTTGAATTGAATCAGGCAGTTTACGGGTTCTAAAAAAGGCATCAGTTTGAACTCACGACTTGGTGACAAACATGTTTCTGCTGTAGGAAGGGAGGGAGAGTGAAGGCTGCGTTTCTCCATTGGCCCCAAAGCGCTAGGTTCACAAAGGGATCCATCAAAAGCAAACATGCAATGGTGGCTTTAAAACTTTTACTGCAGTGTAACAAGGAAGTAAACAGTAATTAGACACCTACCAAAACAAACCAAAAAAAAAAAAAAATGTACACAGGAAAATATAAAGCAAAATAAACCAAAAAAATGTAAACAGGAAATAACTCTGTCTTTACTTGTAGAGCTTTTCACATTATGTTAGAAGGGTCTCACATTCACTGACCAAGAGATTTTAAAATAGCAGTAATTATTTTCACGTTAAGAAAAGTTTCCCCTCTTTCATCTCCATCCTATGTATTTAACATGAAAGAATGAGTTTTCTTGACATTAATTTTATACTTATTTGAAGCAGCAACAATAACCATCAATAATTTGGCATTTCTGTTTATACTTATTCCAAATTTTTTTTTTCAATTTCATAAAGCCATTATACAGTGTTGCCATAAAATAGAGACTGTAGATTCTAGGTAGCAGAGATTCTTTCTGAAACCAATGTTAAGGCAAAGAAATATTAAGGAGGAATATATATATAACACGTCCTTCAGGAAGTCCTAATGCCTTGAACTAGGTCTTGTCCAGATTAAAGCTGTGCTGGCTGAACTAAAAGGTAGATAGGGCACGATTCAACTATATGCTTCTATAAGACACACACCTTATTTTATATCCTCACCCATTGGTCTTAGAACGAGAGGAAGGGAGAGAGAGAAACACTGATATGAGGGAGAAACATCGATTGGTTGCCTCCCTGTATGCACCTGGACCGGGGATCATACCCTTCCAGACTGGGGGTCACACATGCCCGTGCCTGGACTGGGGATAAAACCTGCAACCTTTTAGTTACGGGACAACACTCTGCCAACTGAGCCACACCAGCCAGGGCAAGACACACACTTTAGAGTCAAAGACACAAATATGCCTTTCTGTAGCTGCTTTTTCCTGAGGTGTTGAATGTAGTTCATACAACTATCTCCAGCTTCTGCAATTCCTTCCCTCCGACCTCCACTCGCTCCTCCTTGACCACCAGCTTCTTGAACTGGTTCACCTAACACCTGAGTAAAAGGCTCCTGGTTGTTGGCTGATTTGCTGCAGTAACTTTCTTGACCTATTGGCTGTAGCAATGCTGGAAGCAGGAAAGATTCTGTTGAATAATTTGTCTCATCTGTTGAAACGGAGGCTGATTCCATAAAAGTTCAAGGGGGTGTCCTCCAGAACTTGTTCTTGTAGTCATTGCTGTCCTGGTTGCTGCAGTTACAGCCACTGAAGACTGAGGAGCCGCAGAACTGACTGCTGGGGAGGGGTCAACCCCAGCCTGATTGGCTCTGTCTCTGGAGATTCCATTAAAAGATACCCAGCTGCTCTGTCAGGGTTGTTGAAACTGGCTCTCAGGGCTGCAATGACCTGCTCTGGTTCATAGCCCAGTGACAGGATCACAGTGACCATATTCTCATTAGACAGACCTGTCACAAGCACACTTGTTGCATCTTCAAATAGGTGTGACAAGGATCTCCTGATGTTCTGTCTGTTGATGTCGGGCTAGTAGCCACTGGTGTTTCTGCTCGCTTTTCTGCAGGGTTCTCCTCTTCTGTTGCACTAGCAGGTGCAGGTTTAGAAGATGCTGTCGTTGATGCTCAAGTGAGAGATGCAGGTGTGGGAGTGGGAGCCAAAGCGGGGGCGGGGGTTGGGGCCTGAGCCACTACCACAGTTGGCCCAGAGTAGATGCTTAATAGAAATGTGGCTGGTTACTTACATGATTTGAAACCTGACTACTTAAAAACAAGGGTTCCTTTTTTTTATTATTATTGTGATTAGGAAAGCAATACACACACACACACACACACACACAGAATGAAACAGAATGAAATAATTTTCCTTCAGAACTTTGAACACATCAGGCCACTGGTTTTTGGCAAGCCAGTTCTTATGGCTTTGTAGAAAATTGCTTCCCCTTAAACACACACACACACTTGGGTGGGTAGCTTTTCAGATCTTTTCCCCTAATCTAGGTGTAAAAACAAGTATTTCTAAGTAGAGGATTTGCTATTCTCACTTTAAGGAACAGACGAAAGAGATTATTGCCAAGAAGCCAGGAACTCATGGTTCAGAAGGCAAACAAAGAAACCGTGGAGAGTTTTTGCATTGCTCGGGCAAATACTCAGTGTGCAAAGAGCTGGCTGGGGAGCGGTTCCCATCCTCCTTGAGTGGAGTCCAAACCTACGTAGACTTGCCATTTGATGCTGTGAGGTGGAGAGCTAGTCTGGCCCCATCCAGTATGAGTGCCTGCAATATGTATATACCTTTTCTTATTCTCTCTCTTTAAAAAAAAAATTATTAATTTATTCACTTATTTTTAGAGAGAGGGAAAAGGAGG
Organism: Furipterus horrens; assembly: GCF_987537825.1. NCBI lineage: Eukaryota > Metazoa > Chordata > Mammalia > Chiroptera > Furipteridae > Furipterus > Furipterus horrens. The sequence continues at coordinate 188,211,404 of NW_028327174.1, forward strand.
AAGAGATAGAGGGAGAGAAACATCAATTTGAGAGAGAAACCTTGATCGGGGGCCTCTCGTATGCACCCCAACTGATGACTAAACCCACAGTCTGGCATGTGCCCTGATGGGGAATCAAACTGGCAATGTTTCTCTTTGTGGGATGACACCCAACCCACTGAGCTACATATGAGTCAGGGCACTTCTTCCCTTTCTTGTGCTTCTTCCTTTTCTTACTTTCATCTCCCCTGATGACATTGGTCACGTTCCTTTGTTCATCTTTTGGAGGCTCTGTGTTTTCTTTTCCGTGATAATGGTATCCATCTAATTTTATCCTTCCAAATTTTAGTTTTATGGAGTGACCTTAAACCCTTTCTGGTGCGGGAGAGTAAAAACAAAGACAGTTGACCCTTGAACAACACGCATTTGAACTGTGTGAACCCAATTAACATGCTGATTTTTCTCAGTAGCTCCCTGTACTGTTTACAGTCTGTGGCTGGGAGGTTACAGCTGTGGAGGGCTGACTGTGTGCACTGATCCATGCCATTTTATAGAAGGGACTTGAGCATCTGTGGATTTGGTATTTGTAAGGGGCCCTGGAACCAATTCCCCATGGATACTGAGGGACAGCTTAAATTTTTTTTGGGGGGGTGGTCAAAAGTTATACTTGGATTTTCAACTGTATAGGGTGGGGAAGGAGCGAGGTAGGTGCTCCTAACCCCGGGTTGTTTAAGGATTGGTCAACTGTACAACCAAGTCGGTGTGGCTTTGTTGTAACTTGTGAGTTCTGGCGTGCTTGCTTTTAAGTTAGGACGACGATAGTGACCAGTTACTTGGCGCCCGTTTTGAGCCAGGTGCTTTCTTTCCATCATTTTCATTATTGGAAAAGTCTTCTGCAGGGGGTATGATCATCCTTATTAAGTGGACGGCCAGGGATGTAGTTGCTTCTCCAAGATGACCCTGTTAGCAAGAGGTGGAGTTATGGGGCAGACCCCAGACAAGATAGCTTATGTTTCTGTCCAGTCTCTCTACTCACATCTGAAGGAAGGTTTGGCTTTCTTCTGCCGCTGCTCCTCCCTGGGCCAGAGGGAATTCCCGCCCAGAGCGTTCAGTCCAATTGGCCTCAGCCTCAGCTTGTCTTCATCGCAGCCCTGTAGGGCAAGAGTTTCGATAGCTGTTGTGAGCAGCCTGGGCTGACGGGGTGTGTATTTTTTTGAGCTCGCACTTTGTGCTTTTGAAATGTTGAATGAGTTGCAGATACACTGGGAGGGGTTACAGTAAGTCAGTGTATGAGTTTCCTGTCATTGCTACAACAAATGACCACTGACACAGCGGCTTGCAAACCACACACTTATCCTCTCCGAGTTCTGTAGGTTAGAAGTTGTCAGCAGGGCTGTGCTCCTTCAGGAGGCTCAGGGGAGACGGGTTCCTTTCCTTTTCCAGCTTCTAAAGGCTGCACACACTCCTTGGCTCATGAACCCTTCCTCCATCATCAAAGCCAGCAGTGATCCATCTCTCTGTGCCTTTCTACTATGGCCATGTGCCTCCTCAGGCTTTTGTCTCCCACTTAAAAAAAAATTTGTTTGTTTGTTTGTTTATTTATTTTTTAGAGAGAGGGGAAAGGAGAAAGTGAGGGAGAGAAACATCACTGTGTGGTTGTGCTTCACTCGTGCCCGCAACTGGGGACCTGATGTGCAAGCTAGTCATGTGCCCTGACTGGGAATCGAACCAGCGACATTGTCTCCCATTTTTAAGCATCCTTGTAGTTACATTGCCCCCCCCCCCCCCGATGATCCAGGATAATCTTCCTATTTATAGTGAGCTTATTAGCAATGTTAAGTCCTTCTGCAACCTTAATTCTCCTCTGCCATGTACTATAACATAGGCACAGGTTCTGGGGAGTGGGGCGCAGTATGTTTGGGGGTCCATTGTTCTGCCTATCACAGTCAGTGATCTTACTTAGACTCTGTGTCCACTGGGAATGCAAGAGTTGCTTGGTTGAGCAGTGCTTAAATAAATGTCTGCCACGTCATCTCCTCGATGTAGTTTATTGTCTGTTTAAATGTCCCTTGTGCTGGGGAGCTAACTACCTCCCATCTGTGTATGGACAGCTCTCATTTTGGGGAAGTTCTTCCTTATGTGGTCTCACGTTGTGTCTTAATGGCCTCCACACTCTGGCCTCAGTTCTGCCTCCTTGGGGCTTTCCTGTCAACGCCAGTTCTTCTTCTGTAGGGATCTGAGGACAGCCACGTATCTCTCCTTGCCGTGAGAGGGTGATGTCTCACCCAAAGTAGTAGTTACCCCTCAGCCAGATGAAGCTTCTGTCTACTTTCAGAGCTCCGCAATGGCCAGGTCCTTACTGTTCTCCGGATCGATAATACCTGCACACCGATCTCCTTTGACCTGGGAGCCGCAGAAGAGCAGCTGCAGACCTGGGGCATTCAGGTGAGTGCTGATTTTATTTAGTCCTTACCGTTTTCCATCTGTCCACCCATCTGTCTATCCATTTTTCCTTTCACCTAGTTGTTCACAAAATATTTACTCAACACTATATGCTTGATATGATAAGAGAGGGAGAAGGAAGATGTATTAGAACTGTCCTCCTTCCCATTATTTCACTTAACAGATGTGCATTTCGGTTGCCCACTCTGTGCCAGGCGCTTAGCCAGGCACTAACCCCTGCAGGGGCGAATAGGCCCCAGTGCCTGTGCTCCCACGGCTCCTGTGCCCAGTGGGGGAGACGCATGTATATCGGATGAATCAGACGGTGTGATATAAATGCTGCAGTAGAGGACTGTGTAAGGCACTGAAGGCCTTCACTGAGAAAACGGTTCACCTGCCCAGGATGTGGGCATTGGTTATGATCGCTTCCCAGAGGAGCAGATACTTGATCTGGGATCTTGAGGAAAAGTAGGAGTTCGCTGTGTAGGCAGGAGGAAGGGCATTTCAGGAGAGGAGTGGTTATGTGGATTCATTGGCTGATGATGCAGTATCTTCAGGCACAGGGATGCGAGGTGCAAGCCGCACAAATTCCTAGACCTGGATGCAGATCTAGCTCTTCTACTGCCTGTGGGACTTGAGGCAGGTGGCTTAACCTCTCTGAGCCACAGTTTCGTCATCTTGAGGGCAATATTAATGCCATTACTTAGGGTTTTTGTGAAGGTTAAGTGAACTAATGCCAGAGGAACACTTGCATTGTCTTTGGCACATAGTATATGTTCAATAAATTGTAGCTATTGCTGTTGTCACTGAGCACCCACAGCTGCAGTTTCCTTCCTCCTGCACGGATGGGGGAGACACACTGCTCACTTTACACTGCAGGTTTGAGGGTTTACTTCTTTAAGCTGAATTGCATTATTGTTTAAAACATTTTATCACCATTGAAGGGAAACTTTCCAAATTGATAGTCCTAAGCCCACATCAGCACAACATTTTTTTAAAAACAGTTATCTTTAGATGGGGTTTTGTTAGCCCATGAACCGTTTACATACTTTCTGCTGTTCATCTTTCACGGTCGAATTCTGATTTCTTAGGCAGTCCACTCTTGTCAGGCCTTTTTGCACTATGGCATTTTTGTTTGGGCAGGAAGAGGCGAGTTTTCAGTACTTTGGACTGTATTAATGCTTAACTGATATTGCAGTATTGATAACAGCACTTGTGTATCAAGTGTTCACTAGGGATCTGGCGCAGGGCCAGTATACACATGTACTTAGATACACATATCTATCCAAGTAAGACATCACCTACTGCAGAAGGCAGCACAAAGGCCCCCAAAGATGTCCAGGTAATCTGTATGTACATATTATACATATACTTACTCTATAATGCATGTGTAAATATTGTATATGTATTATTTTATTAAATGCACACCACCCCTCCAAGGTGGGTACTCTTAGTATCCTCGTTTTACAGAGGAGGAGTGGGAGGCTCCGAGAAGGGGAGTTGTTTTCTGCAGGTCACACATCACATGAGTGGCAGGGCCAAGGTTTGCACCCAGGGCTGGCTGATTCCTGGGCCTCTGCCTTAACCATTAAGGCTCTCCTGGGCCTGCCTTGAGGTACTGAACCTTGGGCTGCAGGGATCTCTCTGCGGGATGTCATCCTCTCGAGCTGTCCCACCTCCCCTGTGATGCCTGGCCTTCCCTGAGCTTGGAGCTGCGCCCTGTGATCGCTATTGTCCTCTGAGCTCCTCATTCTGCCTTTTGGTCCAGCCCAGAGAGTGCTGGATTCCCCCTTCCACATGATAGTCATGTGAATAAGAAATTATATGCTTTGCTGGCGGGAAGAAGGTGGGGATGGGTTCCCTGTGCCTGATTGGTCTCTTCCCCTTGGGTGGCCAAGCAGGTCCCAGCTGACCAGTACAGGAGCTTGGCTGAGAGCGCCCTCTTGGAGCCCCAAGTGAGAAGATACATCATCTACAACTCCAGGCCCATGCGGCTGGCCTTTGCTGTGGTAAGGAGGGAGGTGGCCCCACGCCAACCTCCTGCAGCCCCTGTGGCAACGCTGAATTCAGCCTGCTGTGCTGAAGCCTGTTGCTGAGGGGAAGGGGCTTGGGGGCTGGTGGCCCAGCTGCCTGGGAGAGGGCAGCACACGTGGACCTGCATTTGGTGTCAGGGGAAATTTATGGCAGAGAGTTGGAGCGAGGTCCCCATGTAAAGGATGGGAGGTGGCGTTTACTAAGGGCAGGACCTGGGACTGGGGATTTGCAGACCCATCACTAGGGCGCTGGACTCAGTGTCTGGCTTTGGTCAAGACTTCTCCTATCGGGGACTTGGATTCCCCATTTGTTCCTTGACTGGAGCTGCTTTGCTTGAGTACTGGCATTCCTGACCTTGCTCTTGGACCGGCTTCTTACAGGTTTTCTACATGGTGGTGTGGGCCAATATCTACTCCACCAGCCAGATGTTTGCCCTGGGGAACCACTGGGTGGGTGTGCTGCTCGTGACCCTGGCCGCCGTGAGCCTGACCCTGACCCTCATGCTCATCTTTGAGAGACACCAGAGGAAGGTAAGATGTCCAGAGACCCTAGCCATGCCCTGTGCAGAAGGACTCTGCAGGCAGGAGGATCCCAAGTCAGAATTTTCTCTTTTTACCAGCTTCAGCAAATTGCTCTAACCTTGAAAATTCACACTGGCCCATGTGCCCAGTGACTGAAAGAAATTAAATCACATGTGTGATTAAATCCTCTCTGTCTTTCCTATCTAATGCCTGTGGGCTGTTTTTCTGGAAGTAAGCTATGTTTTGAGAGAGGTGGGAGGAAGGCACTGAAGGCCAGTATGTGTATGGCACTTAGTGATTGCTGAGTCCTTACACACACACACACACACACACACACACACACACACATGAAAAGCTGGAAAGGCCAGTATGTGTATGGCACTTAGCGATTGCTGAGTCCTTACACACACACACACACACACACACACACACACACACACACGTTACTCCAGAGAGCTCTGAGTGAGGAGGGGTTACTGAGGCAAGGTGCCTGGGGCTGAGGGGTGAGGGAAGCGGGTGGACACTGGCTTTGGGCTCTGTTGACAGACCTGTCTCATTTAACCCCAGCAGTGACTTCTGAGGCAGTGAGTTGGTAAGTGACTTGGCGTGATCCCACTGTGAGTGGCAGAACAGAGGTTCAGAGCCAGAGCCTTCTGATTCCTGATCTTATTCACAAAGGAGATTGATACCTCCCCACCTGTGTGTGGCTCCCCCACATAGTCTGCTTCTTTAACATCAGTCTTGTTACTTATTGAGTGCTTTATACGTGGTTGATCGTCTGTTAAGTGCTTTATGCATGTTAACTCTTTAAACAGGTCCAATAAATCGCTGGGTAGCCTTTCACTCTCGTTTTACAGATGAGGAGCCCGAGGCTCTAAAAGGCTCAAGGAATAGCCCAAGGTCATGCTGGTAATAAAGGGCAGAGGTGGAATTCAAGGTCAGGACTCTTAGATTCCAAGCTATGTTCTCAGTTAGTATCCGGCTCTCTTGGTATTTCATGGGTACTGTGGCAGACCACCATAAACGTAGTAACTTAAAACAACACCAGTTAATTATCTTACAGCCTGCAGTTTCCACGTTTGACACAGCAGGACTGCATCCTCTCAGGAGCCCTTGTCTTTTGCTGGAGGCCACCTGCATTCCTTGGCTCGTGTTCCCTTCCTCCATCTTCAGAGCCACCAGTGGCAGATCGAGTCCTTCTCATACCTTTGACTCTGAGTTTTCTGCCTCCCTCTTTCCCTTTTAAGGCCCGTCGTGATTACACTGGACTGCCTGGACAATCTGGGACAATCTCCCTCTGTTAGCGCCAGCAAATTAACAACAATTCCATCTACAGTCTTTATTCCTCTTTGACATGTAATGTAACCTATTCACAGGTCCTGGGGAGCAGGACTTAGGATCTTGAGAGAGGGGATGCATTATTCTGCCTCCCACACCTCTGCCATCTTTCCAGTGCTTAGGAAGCTCCCCAGCACCTGGCACAGAGCTGGACTTAGAGGTCTTTAGCAAACACTCTGCTCTTGCCTGACCCAGGAGCAGAGGGTGGGGTGTTGGGAAAGGTGGCTGGGGTTTGGGGGATGAATTCCATTTAGTGCCTGTGCACACAGGGACAAATAGGAACTTTATGGCTTGATCATTCTGGAAAGATCTTTGTTTGGCTTTGCAACCAAGCTGACAAAATAATGCTGCCTTGGATTCTGTTGAAGCTTTCATGGCCTTGTGCTTGGTCTATAAAAAAATTAATTGAACTGGCTTTTCCTGCAGCAAGAAGCTTCTCTTGGGGCAGGGGAAAAGTATTTTCTGCTTTATCAGGAGCAGGCAAAATAGGTGGCACCTGGCAAGTGCATCAGGGATGCAAATGTAATTAATGCAGTTGAGGGAACACCTGTGGCTGGCTGCCTCCTTTTCCCCCTTCTGTCCTTGTTCAACTGGTGTCTCTGAAGCCCCTCCAAGTACCAGGTAATGTGCCAGGCACAGGGCACAGAGATGAACAAGACCGTGTGTCTTTACCCATCAGTGCAGTGTGGAGGTCCCAGGCATGTGGTGGCCCTCCTGTCATCACTGTGTGCTCATTCAGGGAACTCCTCCAAGGTCCTTTCCTTCCTAGTAATGACTGCTGCTTAATGAGCACCTGCTCTCTGCTCTGTCTTTGGAACCTGACCTATGCCCAACAACTGCCTGACAAGGAGGCAGGATACCTCTGCCATTTGCTAGCTCTGCAACCTGGGGTGAGTTAGTACTTTACCTCTCAGAGCCTTAGTTTTCTCACCTGTAAAATGGGATAATAATTGTAGTGTCCCCCCCCGCCCCAGGTTGTTTGGCGAATGAAATGACTTATACATGCAAAGTACCTGGTATAAGGTAAATGCTCAATAAGTGTTCCTCTTATGATTATTGACTGTTGGCCAGTGAAGAAAAATGCTCAGAGAGATTAAGTAACCAGTCTGTGATCACACAGCTTCCTCAGGTCTTGCTTCAGCTCAAGGACTTCTTCCTTGGATCCCTTGTCAGTCAGGACCATGTCTATCCCCCTTCCTGACCATTGCCACTCTTACTGTTAGTGTCCAGCCTGCGTCATGAAGCATCCTTCAGAGCCTTCACACTTTGCATACACTGCCTTGTTTTCCCCTTGTTTGGGGCAGTAGTAGCCTTTCTCAAAATGGGACCGTTTGTGAAGGTAGGCAAGCCTCTCTCTTACATCCTCTACAGAGTAAAGCACATTGCTAAGGCATGTGGGGAGTTCCTGAAGATATTTGTTTGTGGCCAGTATGGTACAGTGGCAAACGCCGAGTTTTCAATTTTCAATTCAATATCATCGTTGTAATGATGTCATTACCTGACAGGTATTCTCCAAGTGTTCTATGTGGATGAACTCATTTCATACTTATTATAACACTCATTCCAAGGGGGTGTTAGAATCTCCAATTTGGAGATGAGGAGATGGGAGGCAGAGAGGTAGTGAGTAATTTGCCCAAAATTATACAGGTAGTGAGAGACAGAGTCAGGATTTGAACTCTTGGTGATGCAGGTTTCTCAAAGGGTGAACAGCCCTTGCAAGCGTTTTAGGCAAAACAAAATAAAATCATTTCTTGATTTTTATAGTAGTGGCATTCCTGGAAAATTCACTGTGTTTTAAATCTGTTTATAAAGAAACACACTTCAGGTTTACATGTAAAATGGAGTTAGGTTGGCCAGTGGAGAATTATAAGTAGGTTTTTCACCTGCATGCTCACCCAGTGGACATTTTTAGTCCAGGTTGGCCAGGAGACAGTCCTTCTGTGTGTGGGATTGTTTCCTATGGGACATGGCCTTCGCTAAAAGGTGCGCCTTTAGTTTTAGCATCCCTGGTTCTTGTCTTTAGGTGCGAGCTTTGCCCATTCCATCCCTATGACAATCGAAAGGGTTTTCCTACATTTCCAAAAGCTCCCTACCGGGGTGCTGATCTTTTGGAAACCATTGTCCTTGAGTGAGCCACCTTCTAATTGCATCTGAAAGCCCTGGGTTGGGGTGGGGGTAGGGGGGTGGGAGTGGGGTATCAGTCACTCTTACCAACAGCATCACTTTGGGCCCTGACACCCTTTTCTCCCTTCTCCCTGGCCTGCTTTAGGTGGGAAAAGGAGGAGACAGAGTTGCAAAACGTAACCCCTCCCCCGATCTGCTGAGGGGCCTGGCACCATGCTAGGATCTTTGGAAAGTAGGTGCCTTATAGACAGAGTAGGTGTTTTACTTACACAATAATGCTCACCCACTGCCCATCTTTCTCCATCTCCCCTCCATCCCCCACCATCCCCCCTCTTCCCGCATATACCTATGGCAGTGGACTGTGTTCCAGGCATTGACTTGAATGCTTCACACACACAAACTCAGTTAACCCTCCTCACATTCCTAGGAGGCAGAGACTCTCTTTGTCCTTATTGTACAACCGAAGACAGCAAGACTGAGGGAAGGAGCAGAGCCTGTCCATGGCCGCGCAGCCGGGAAGTAGCAGAGATGGGCTTCAACTCAGGGCTGTGTGACACGATTGAATGTATTGTCTCAACAATGCCACAGCCCCATTTCATAGGGAAGGAAATGCGTGTGTCTTGAAGAAGAGGATTGTCCCATGGTGTCTAGTGGGGGTGGGTGGGTGGTGGCGTGTGGTTCTTTCTGGGGCCCCCGAGCTCCCTGGCAGCATGGAGGTCTGGCCACAGGGCTGGCGTTTGTCTTCCAGGCCAACATCAACACGGACCTAAGGCTGACGGCTGCCAACGAAGCCCTGCTGCAGCACCGGGTGCTGTTGGGGGTGACAGACGCGGTGGAAGGCTGCCAGAGCGTGATTCAGGTGCGGTGTCTCACAGTGACCTCTCCTTGAGGGCCCACTTTTGGGCAGGGCTGATGGGGAGTGGGGACCCCACGTTTGCCCAGTCTGCCCAGTGTCTCTCAGAGTCTGCTGATAAGATGGTGTGGGCAGCCCTTCTCTCCCTCCTTGCTCCAGTGTTCCTTCCTGGAGACTTCTCTGGGTGGTAACCAGCAGCCTAGCACCCCTGGGGCAGGGTGGGAAGGGAAGCTCCAAGACTGTCCAAGCCTCTCTCCTCATCCAGCGTTTACTCAGCAAACAGATGGGGCCGCCTCTGTGCCAAGCACCGAGAGGCTCATGCAGGGCGCATGCAAGGCTCTGGGAGAGGCAGGTCAGATCCTGGTGGCATTGTCTGCCTGGCTTGATTGATTTCTTTACCCCAAAGATAGTGGGGAGATCTAACGTGAGGTCACACAGTGGGTCTGGCACACAGCTGGGCTAGATGAGCCCCAGGTCTCCTGGTCCTGGCTGGGCTGCCCAGGTAGGATTGCTGAATCTTCTCAGCATTGCACCTGCCTTCTCACCTGTCATTGCTCCTTGCCCAGTGGATGTACAGGGGTGGGCGGGTGGCTGTGGCCTGGGAAGGAATTTCTTGTGCACATCTCAAGTTCATCCCACACCTATTTACTGAGAGCCTAGGATGTGCCAGGCATTGTTCTAGGTACTGCGGCTGCAGCAGAGAACAGACACGTAGAGCTCTGTGTTTATGGAGCCTCGCACATCTGAGATGGTGGACAGTGTAAAGGGAGCTTGACTGGTAGCAGGAGGTGAACTTGATGGCATCATAAGATGCCTGGCAGTTCAAGCGTGGCAGAGAGACTGAGTTCCTTGAATCTGGGGGTCTTTTCAGCCTCATTTGTCTCTGAATCCTCTTTACGGATTGGCACATAGGGGTGATGTGGCAAGTATGTGACTCGTGAATGGACACATACTTTAAAATAATTGGGTTCTTTCAGTTTCAAAGTAGTATTTTTGGGATGAGGTAATACAATATCTTGGGTTTTCTTTAAAACCATTGGGATGGAGGTGTCTGGGGTGAGTAATGGGGATGGATAGAAGTGAAACAAGAGGAGTCATGAAGTGGTAACTGTTGGACCAAGAAGATAGGTAGCTGGAGGTTAATGACATCATTTGTTTGGAAACTTTCATAATGAAAAGTAAAAAAAGAAGAAGTTTCCTTGGAGATGAGACAGTGGGAGAGATTAGTTGGCAAGAGGGATGTGACCTCGGGTCTCATGGGTCAGTCACTGGGAGGAGGGGGGTCTGGGATCCAGAGGAAGTAGCCCGTGATTGGAGGTGTGAGACATGGGCTCCCAGTTTCTTGCAGAACTTGGTTGACATGTGGCAGGTATGAACCTGACGAGGTGATTAATGTGTGAACATAGAGGATTTTGGTCTGGCTACATTTAATCTGTCTTCCTGGGGGCTGTTGAGGTTGTGGAGGAAGGGGAGGCAATGGTGAGGTGAGGACTTCTCCCCCTGCTCCCCTCCCAGCAAAGCACCCCGGTAGATGACCTCTGACTTGGCCGGGGCCAGTGGGGAGGACGGCTCTGAAGGATTCACTCATTTGCATGTTGGGTTCTAGACAGAAGGGCTCCTGGTCCCTGAAGATGAAGGTGGTAACCCTGGATAGATCCATGATTTCCAGGATGGTTTGGAGTTTATCACATGCTTAGCAACATGTGGGAGGTGGGGCTGCAGCCATTTCGAACAGGTTTGCCCTCAGAGTCATCTTTCTGTCAGCTATACAGAGGGGACTTCTTCATGCATGGGGACCCTGGGAGAGAGCAGAATGTCATGTTTCCGCTAGAGACCAGGGTAAATCCAGTGGTTCTCAGAAGGGCGGGCCTTTGGCAAGGAGGCAGGACTTAGAAGATCATCTCAGGGACTGAGAATTCAAGGTTGGTCTGGCTTTGAGCCTCAGGGGTCATAGCTTCTTCTCTCCCCAGCTCTGGTTTGTCTACTTTGACCTGGAGAACTGTGCACAGTTTTTGTCTGAACATGTTCGAGAAATGAAGACTAGCCAAGAGGTAAGAAACCTTAAATGAAAAACAAGCAAACAAAATAAACTAGGAGACCAAACTGTATAGATTGCATTACCACCATGTTGGGAAATATCTAAGGAAAGGTAACTTAGAAGGAAGACCACCTCTGTCAAATCAGTGGTTGTTTTGCTTAGGGAATTAAGTCCTTTTAACTAACTGCCTTTTAAGTAATCTCCTTTCTAACAATTGACATTTTTCACTTTTCCTATAGTGAGCATATATTTATTTATAATATAATAATAATTAATAGTTATAATAATAAAGATCCTGGTAGAGGAAAGTACCGCGTATTTAGGCGACTTTCACTTGTTCAAAATGCCTGCCTACCATTTATGCAGAAGATCATGGAACTCTTGCTCTGATTCAACAGATGAGGGAACTGAGGCTCTGGGAAGTCCTGTCACCACCTCAGGGGGTCAGAGCTGGTTTGTGATGCCCGGTTTGGGCCCAGCCCTGCTGTTCCCGAGCCCTGAGCTCCTTCTCTGGGATCTGCCTTTTCCTGGGCCTTGTGGTCAGTGTTGCTGTCAGAATTGTGGTTTAGCCCTGATCCTGGCCCATTAGCTTCTGTATGGCTTGGGGCAAGACCTTTGATCTTCAGTTTGCTCATCTGCAAAGGACAGATAAAGATATCCATGTCCCAGGCTGCTTTGAGGAGCCAATGAGAGCTTGAAGGGAAAAATGCTTTAGAAGCTATTAAGGGGCTGTACCTGATCTCTCAATGTGTCTCCCAAGGTCAACGTCTGAGTCTGTTAAAGGTTCATCTATTCTCTGTGGGTCTGCAACTAAGACAGCGATTTGGCCTCCTACATGCTACCCAACTTAGGACACCACCGTTGCTCCCTATCTGTTTCGTTTGCAGTCCTTGCTGAGAAGCAGATTGAGCCAGCTCTCTGTTGTCATGGAGACAGGGGTGAGCCCCATGACGCCAGCGGAGGGGCCTGAAAACCTGCTGGAGGATGCTCCTCTCCTGCCCAACAGTCCTCATCCCACAGACAGGCCACTCATGCAGACGGAGCTTCACCAGCTTGTTCCTGAGGCGGAGCCGGAGGTAATGGCACCCGGGCCAGTCTGGGCCACCTTCTCTCATGGGGTATTTTCCTAGGGCCCGACTGGGGGCCTCAAGGTATAAATTCCAGGGGGCATGGCTTTACTGAGTTGGTGGAAACCTTATACATCTAGCCTACTAGTTTCCAATATTTTTCTTCTCACCCCAGCACTTAATTTTATTTTTTCTAAAAATTTTATTTATTTATTTTTAGAGAGAGGGGAAGGGAGTGACATAGAGAGGGAGAGAAACATCGATCTGCCAGAGAGACATTGATCAGTTGGTTGCCTCTCACACGCTCCCAACTGGGGACCTGGCCCGCAACCCAGGCGTGTGCCCTGACTGGGAATCGAACCGGTGACCTTTAGGTTTGCAGGCCAGCACTGAATCCACTGAGCCACACCAGCAAGGGCTTATCTCAGCACTTTAAAAAATAGTTTATAGGAGTCTTTTCCAATCACTTGGCTCCCCATTCCCTCTTAAAAAAAATATCTTGGATATTCGTTTTGGTAATTTCACTGGATGTGTAGTTGTGTGTTGATGGATCATAGCCTGCCTACCTAACCATGAACATGTTAATGAATATTTGGATCATTAAAAAATCTTTTTATCAATTCATCTATCTACTTGAATTGCAGTTAGATATTTAAATATTATATGCATTTTACTGAATTCCAGTTCCTCCAGTCCCAGAGTTCTGTTGATCCCACTAAGCTATCTGTTGGGTTTTACCAAGTGCTGGTAGACCAGAAAGCTGATGTGTTTGCAGCTTGTGCTACCTTCTCATTAGGAGGACAGACCCACTGTCTGGGAGACACGTAGCAAGGGTGACCTCTGGCACGGTTTAGTGCAGGAGAGCACTTGCATTTTCTTTTAAGCCAACAGATTTGGGGATTAAATGTCCAAACCAGCCCAGATTTTTCCTTTTGTGCTGGTGGGGAGTGGGAGGGGAGGCTGCAAATACAACTATTACAAGAGAAAATGATAAATATATTAATCTCTTTACTTGAATCGCACTGGCTTTTTTTTTTAAGAGCACAGAAGATTGATCAAATCTTGTGCTTTATTGTGGCATGCACGTCTGGGTTTATTCGAAATAGCCTATTAAATATGATGGGTCTTTTAAATTATTTTTTCAAATTCATTCAAATCAATAGTAATACAATTTCCTGCCATGAATATCAAATCTCAGTGTGTGTGCACATGTTTTTAAAGTAGCTGCCCTTATAACTTAGCAAGGAAAAAATATAATCAATGCCCAAGTCTCAGCATGGGCCAGACCATCGTATTTCAGTAGGAAACCAGTGCCTGTGAGAAATGGAGAAATAGTTATAATGACCTCTCATATTTTAACAGCTTCTTTTTGGTCATGCATACAGTTCTTTAGCATATGTTCTGAGGAGTGGATTATTTCTTCTTTGATGAATGAAATAGCTTCTAAGAAGTCAACTGACTCGTCGAAGTTCACAGAGCAAGGGAAAATGTGGCAAAGCCAAGGGCAGAAGCCAACCCACTAATTCTAAGTAGGCCAGTTTTTTTGGTCACCGTTTTTTACTTCTTAGGTTATTGATTTTAGGGTAAATGGGCAAGGAGCCCAATCTGAGTTAGTAAGTAGTAGGCTTGTTGAAGTTTTCAGTATTTTCTAGCACATAGGAAACACAGACGCTACAGAGCTAGGTGGGAGTTTCTGCCTTTTTAAATAATGACCATGGTAATGATATTGATGTCATTTATTGAGTGCTAGGCACTAGGCTTTCTACCCTTTAGTTCCTTTAATCCCCATCCAAGCCCAGCCAGACAGATGCTATGATTTCCCCTCTTTTACTGAGGAAGAAATGGGCTCAGCAAGAGGAAGTGACTTGCTGAGCATCTGTCACAGTGTGGCTGAGCTGAAGATTCCACTTGGCCTTTTGATTTGAAAGCCTGTTCTTAATCACTGACTCTGCCGACAGAAACAGCCTGCTGCAAACCACACCCTCCTTTATTACATTCACACTGGACACAAGTACATGTTACGAAAGGCCTTCAATGCCACATGTGAGGAAGCAGCTTCCCTAGAATTCCAACAGCCAGACTCAGTGAACAGAACTTCAGAGACCAATGTGTTAGCAAGAACTTGTGTAATTCCAATTTTTAAAATTCCTTTTGACTGTTTCAATTTTTTTCATTGCAGTGAAATAAACATAATACAAAATTACCACCATAACCATTTTTAAGTGAACGATTCAGTGGCATTAAGTACATTCACCTTGTTGTGCAACATCACCACCATTTCCAGAACTTTCCCGTCTTCCCAAACTGAAACTCCATACCCATTAAACACCCACTCCCCCTCCCTTCTCCCCCATCCTCTGGAAAACACTGTTTTTTTTTCTGTCTCTATGAATTTATTGCTCTAGCTGTCTCATATAAGTGGAATCATACTGTATTTGTCTTTTTGAGATAAATCCAGGTTTTTATAAGCCAACTCTTAATATGGTAGGAGCTCTTGTCTAAAGCAATCCAGCAGGTACCTAGTGAGAACTGAAAAGTCATGTCATGGTAGGGTATTTGATTCCCACACGCCCCCAATAATTAGTGATTTTCTTCAAGGGCGTTTTCTTGACCTTGTGGGTTTTACAGGCTCACAGACATTGGAAACTGGAAACTGTGTGTGTGTGTATGTGTGTGTGTGGGCACGTGTGTGCACGTGATTGGGTGGGATAAATCAATGCGAAATTCTCTAGCACTTTGAGGCTCCATAGTTTTTTTGTGTATATCATTTTCGTCTATCAGCAGTTAGGTTACCCACATGGGAGATGAGGAAACTGAGGCTGCAGAAGCCTCACAGTGTCGGTTGCAGAGCTGAGGCTCCAGACCAGAGCAGGCATCTTCCAAGGGCTCCAGACAGAGGCCTGGCCATGTTCTTCCTAGTGAGCATTGCTGCTGGCCTGGGGGCATGGGGGCAGCTTGGCTTCCCCATGTGCATTAGCTGCTGTTTGTGGGCCTTACTCTGCTTCCCTCCCTCTTCCAGGAGATGGCCCAACAGCTGCTGGCAGTGTTTGGTGGCTACTACATCCGGCTCCTGGTGACCTCCCAGCTTCCCCAGGCCACGGGGACACGACACACAGACTCTCCAAGGGTCCCATGCCCCTGCCAACTCATAGAAGCCTACATCTTGGGTACAGGATGCTGCCCGTTCCTGGCCAGGTGACCTAGGGACACAGGTACTCATCTTCCTCCAGGACTGAAGGTGAGAAGTCAAGGAGGCCTCAGGGGCCCTCGGTGGCTGATGGTGAGCCCAAGGTGGCTGATGGCAACCCTAGCTGAGAAGAGAAGCATCTGGGGGCACTCTGAAGGGTGTCAGTCATGCCAGCTCACTCCAGGACCCTGCACAAAAATGGCTATTGACATCTCATGATGACCCCAGTCCTGTTCTGAAGCCATGGTTGCCAAGCTGGTCCCAGCAACAAACTGCTCTCCATGTTTCCTGGAGCTGTGGGCCTGGATGGAAGGACCGCTCTGCCACCGCTTCTTCTATTGAACAGCCCAGCAAATGTGAAGGTGACCACACAGGCCAGACATGTCCCCAGTCTGGTCCCAGATGATGCCCCTGTCTCCCACGCCTCGTGTCAGACAGGGAAACGGAGGCCCTGGGAGGCCGCTGCTCTGTGTGGCATTGCCTTGGGCCTCTAAAATGACAAGCCTGCCTCTTCCCAGTCTGAAAAAATGAAGTAAATCCTCAGACTGTTCTCCTTTTTACAGTTTTCTTCTCCTATATTTAAGGAAAAACACTGGTACCTCTGCTTGTTGTCTGCTTGTACCAAGGCTTCCAGGGTACAGAAGAAAGAAGCCAACGACACATGCCTGTTAATGGGACTCTTCGGAGAAGACGCATCTTGTCTGCGTCAAGGACTTTTGTTCAGAGGCATGCGTGCTTGTGGTTGCGGTTTTATGCTGCACAGGTGGAGTGACAGTCCTGTTTTCTGACACTATCACTGTCCCGGAGGGAAGCAGCATCTGTGTGGAATTCCATGGAAAGCTCAGAGGCTTCTAGGTTCTCTGCTCCTGAATAAGTTTGCCGACCCATGATTCCATAGGCCCAAATCCAAAAGCTCTAGCCTGGCATTGAAAGGCTCCCCAGTACCCAACATGTGGCCTTCATCTGCAATTTGGCTTCATCTCCCACAAAATAAAAAGTTTCATAAGTTGAAACCTTTTACTGGACTGACATACCTATTCTCTTCTGTGTTTTGGGCTCCTGTGCAGGCGTCAAAGCCCAGCTTTACTTGTCCCAATCTGAGGAAGCTTTCCAACACAGTCAGTTCTGCTGCTGTCTTCCTCCTTTAAATTCTTAATGTAACTGCTGCCTCTACCGGTGCTTCATTTTATTGATTCTGTCTTCCTGTGCACGTGCCTGTTTTTCTAGCTAGACTATAAACTCCTCAAGGAAAAGGACTACACCTTATGTTTTGTGCAGGGCCTGGTCCTGCTAAAGAGTAACTGCTTTGTCATCCCCATAGTAGCTTTTGAAAATTGCTCACTAAACTCAGTTGCATGATGAGGTCAGCACACACCTGGGTTCTGGTCCTAGACTGTCACTTCTAGCTGTGTAACTTTTGGCTGGTTCTCAGTTTAACCATCTATATAAAAGGTAGATTGGACGACTTAATGGCCCTTCCAAAGCCAAAGTTATGGGAATTTCCAGTTTTTTTCTGCTCCATCATAGCCCTTAGCCTGTCTGCCTTTTATGCCTTTATGTACATGTAGAAAGGTTCTAGAGCCCCGCATGGCTGAGGTGTCTCAGACCTGACGTATCCTTGGACAGGTTCGTGGCCTAGCTAGCAGGAGACCTGGATTCTCATCCCAGATCTGCTGCTTCCCTGCAGCGTGACCTTGGCTAGGTCACTTAACCTCTCTGAATGTCAGTTCATTCCTTTATAAATGGGTTCAGTGAACATGAAATGTGGTAATGTGGGTGACTTCCCATATAAAAGATGAGTCTGACTATCGCTTTCTCTGGGCCAGAGAAGAGAAGTCGTTTGTGGACCAGCCCTTGGAAATGGCTGTCGTAGGCATTTTTCTTTAGCCAACTCTTAGGGCAGCTTTGCTCAATGAGAATTATTCACGAAGGTGACGACCTTCTTTGTCCCGGGCCACACAGGCAGTGTGGGCTGTGAATGTGATCAGTAGAAGCGCATAGTTATCATCCAACTGTAAAGTCCTGGTAAGTGTGATAACAGAATAAAAATGCGTGTGTTAAATGACTAAAGAGCAGCTTTCCCACTTTAGGGCTTAAAGGGCCCGTGTGTGTTTTTTCCTGCCTTTCCTCTCTCCAGTTTCTGATGACCTCACCTGCTGGGTGAGGCATTCAGCTGTGCCCACCAGGTGCACGCCCCAGGTCTCTCATTTAGAAAAGTCTGCCATCTCTCTTGCCTACTTCCCAGGGTTGCCGTGAAGCTCAGATTCAGCAAGCAAGCATGCACCCTAAGTTTGAGGGCTGTGTTCATGACAGCATGGTGATGGGTGCAGTGACCCCAAGTGGGTGCTTGGTTCTAGAATCACATTGATTCCAATGCAAGCTCTGCCTCTTAGGAGCAGCGTCCTTCCCACCCTCAGGTCTTGCTCCTCCTGCGCTGAATGGGGATTAGAGTACCCACCCGGCAGGTTATTGTGGCAATAAAATGCTATCAAAAATGTAAAGTGCTTGCAGCTTTGAGTTGCAAGCTTGCGTTAGAGCTCCATAAGTTGTTGATGCTTTTCTTAAATCTCTTCACTACGTGTTATATACCATAGGTGCCTGATGTATGTTTTTGTTGATGTAGTAGGTCATTAAGCGTTTATGTTTATTCAGTCTGCAGCAGACCTCAGTTACTCTGGCATCATGGGGTGTATTTATGTAAATTAAGATTCTAGTAAAATCTTTCTTAAAATCAGTACTGGGAGACAGTCAGCAGAGCAGGGAGATTAAGAGCGAGCAGGTGACTTGGGCCGGATACCTCCCCTCTCTGTCCCTCTTAGACCTCCATTTCCTCACCTGTTAAGGGGTGTGTGATAATAGGTGGGTTAACTGAGGTGATGTGTGTGGAGCACAGTGAGGGCTCCATCGATGACGGTTTTTCTCCTGCAGCTGCCGCGTGCTGTCTTCACCTGTGTCTGTGAGTGCACGCTTTGGCCTGCCTTGTGCAGGTCTGTGTCCTTACTGATGTTGGTTTGCTTGCTCTGTTGGCGACAAAGCTCAGGTGATCTCCAACTATGAGTATAGGTTTTGTTTCTTCTTTTACTTCTGACAATTTCTTAAAATTACATAGTTAAAAAAATCATGATTAATATACCATAAAATTCACCATTTTAAAGTATCAAATTCAGTAGTTTTTAGTATACTCATAAGATTCCACAGCCATTGCCACTATTTAATTCTAGAACATTTTTGTCACCTGCCCTTGCCCCCCATTCCTCCCTCTCCCCACCCCATCACAGCCACTAATCTATTTGCTCTCTTTATAGATTTCCCTATTCTGGACATTTCATATACATGGAATCATATAGTGTGTAGTATGTAGCTTTCTGTATCTGTTTTCTTTTTCACACAATATAATGTTTTCAAGATTCATCCATATCGTAGCATGTATTAGTACTTTATTCCTTTTTAGTGGTTGGATAGTATTCCATTGCCTTGTACCACATTTTGTGTATCCATTCATCAGTTGGGTTGTTTCTACTTTTTGGCTGTTATGAACAATGCTGCTATGAATAATGCGCATCTGACAGGTTTTGCTTTGTTTTTACATATATACAAATTTAGAAATCTGATAGGTTGACCCTTTTAGCTTTATGAAATAGCCCTCTTTATCTATATTAGATTTTTTGCCTTAAAATTTACTTAGACACATTAGCTTTCTTTTGAATAGTCATCACATAGTATACCTTTGTTCATCCTTTTACTTTCTTTTTTTTTTTTTTCTTTTTTCTGTGTGGTTGCCTGTCACTCATGCCCTCAACTGGGGACCTGATGTGCAACCTAGTAATATGCCCTGACTGGGATTCGAACCAGCGACACTTGGCTCGCAGGCCGACGCTCAGTCCAGTGAGCCACAGCAGCCAGGGCTCCATCCTTTTACTTTCAACTTACCTGTGTCCTTATATTTAAGGTACCCCTCTTGTGGGTATATATGGCCTTTAAAAAATTCGGTCTTTCTTTAACTGGAGTATTTACTATGCTGTATCTAATGTACTACTGATACGTTAGATAGATTTTGGCTTATATATATCATTTTACCGTTTACTTTCTATTGATCCTTTTTGGCTGTGTTCTTTTTTTCTGTCCTTTTTGCCGCCTTTTGCATTGTTTTTGTAATATCTTTTATTAGCCTGAGGTATGTATTATATGTATTCTTTCCTTCTAGTGGTTACCCTGCATACAACATGCATCCTAGACTTTCTGTTCTGAGTCCTTGCACCACTTTCTGGACAATCCAGAGACTTCAGAACTCACCTTGCTGCCTGTTGTAATATTGTTATTGATTTCAATTCTTTCCACGTTTTAAGCCACAACAGACATTATCATTTGATGTAGTCAGTATTCATTTAGATTAAGTCATGTGTTTACTTTGTGTTACTTTATATTACTTTTTCATTGCTCTTTACTCTTCCTTGCATTTTCACACATTTGTCTGGGATCATTCTCCTCCTGGAACTACCTTTGGAATTTTTCTTTAGTATAGCATAGTATTTAGTCTTATTTAGAAATACCTTTAGCATTTTCCTTCCAATACAGATATTCTGGTGACAGATGGAGTTTTTGTTTGCTGAAAAGTCTCCAATTTGTTTTTACTTTTGAATGATATTTTTTGGTAAGTCAAGGATTCTAGGGCCCTACGGTTACTTTCTTTCAACTTTTGGGGAGCTGTCATTGGCTCTCATTGTTTCTCTGGTGAAGTCAGCTCTGAATCTCATTGCTCTTCTTAAAATTTTCTCCTTGTTTTGGGTTTCAGCAATTGTTTTGATGTGCCTAGATATGGATTTGTTTGTATTTATCCTGCCTGGGGTTCATAGCACATCTTGAATCTGTGACACAATATCTTTCATCAAAGCTTCTACCCCCATTTCTCTCACCTCCTGGGACTCTGATAAGAGGTGTATTAAGACCTTTTCACTGTATCTTTAAGGCTCTGTGTTTTCCATTCTTTTGGTTCCTCATGATTCAGTCTGAATATTTTCTGTTGACTTACATTCTAGTCCGTTACTTTTGCCCTCATTTGTGTTTAATTGATTGTTCATCTTTTCACTTGAGTTATTAATTTCAGCTATCATAGTATTGAATCCTATAAATTTTAGTTAACTTTTAAAGATAGTTGACAGTTCTCAATGAATCATCCATCTTCATCTGTTTTCTTCACTATTTTCAAGTTCATGTCTGCTGACCCCAGAATCTGGCTCTTCTGTAGATCTGTTTCTTTTGCGTTTTGGTCAGTTGCTTTTATCCCTGGTATTCCTGGCAACTTTGGATTGAATGCTAGACATGTATTTTTTAATGAAGAAATATTCAAGACTCTGGATATGCCTTCAGAAAGCATTTACTTCTGCTTCTGAGAAAAGTGGAATTGGGATAGATTTGACTCTGGTTTTAGACCTGTGAGACCTGGTCTGTTTCTAGTTAGCCCTGACTTGCAGATTATAACCCGTCAGGGAGTTTAACTGAAAACCTGTTTTAAAACCCATTTAATAATCAGGACTCCTTCTTCAAGGTGAGCCCTCAACCTCCAGTTTTTGTTACTCTGGGCTGTGAGTCTGCCAAAAGCTCTACCCAGTTTTTCAGCCTCTTAGACCTACTTAGGAATTGGCAGGTGCCTTGACAGGACCAGAAGATGATGATGTCTGTTTCATCTCTCTGCGCCTCCTTTCTCTCCAGGATCTTGGCCTCTTGAATCCTTACTGCTTTGGTAGATCTCTGGTGCGTTTGAAGAGATTTAAGAAAACCCCTCAAAATTAGAGCTTTGGAAACTGCTCTCATAGGAGGGTTGGTCTGATGATAGCTTGCCACGGTCAGAGTAAAATCTAGCTGTGGCTTCCATTATTATTTTTATTGTAATTATTTGAAAATCCTTCAAAAATGATGTTATTCTGAGGCTGGGAGCCCTTTGACAAATTCACAGGAATGTGAGTCTCTTACCATCCCATCTGTGAAGAGGCTCCTAAATGTTTAAAGCAGGAAGTGACATTTAAGGAGCATCTTTTATGTGCAAAGCACCTGCAACATCTATGCAGGAACTAGTTCCAAGACATAAGGAACATAGGTTTTTCTGGGGAAGGGAAGTGGGACCTCGATATGGGAGGTGGTGAGGAATGCATGGAATGGGTAAGAAGAATGGAGGTGAGAGAGATGGTCCAGGGAATGCAGTGTGAGAACAGGAAGTAGAAGAGGACCCTGGACTTCAAGCACCAGGGAAGTGGACGTCTCTTCATCCAGCTGATGCTGTTGGGGATTCTTTCCCTGTGGGGAACAGGCGTGTCAGCCTAGGGAACTGGTAATCCAGACACAATTAGTAAACCTGTTTGTTTCCTTCCAGCCTGGTTCTTTTATCTAATCCTGCAACCTATTTTCAACTTTCTTCTGGATGTGGCTACCTGGATGTCCCATAGGCTCCTCCAGGTTAAAAATAGCCCAAGATGAAGGATCTGTGTGTTGTCAACTTAGCCTCATTACTAACCTCTAATCAGTTTTCTGCAACACAAAAGAATCCTAGAACCTCATTTCCCAGAACCTTCTTCCCCTGTGTGGTTCCAAGAATCGGCCAGCTTTCCCTGAGAACTATATTGTAACCTGGGGCTCTCCTTCCCCAGGCTCCTGTCCTCGTTCATCCCTGTGTTGCTGTCTCCTTTGGTTGGCTAGGCAGCTTCTTGGATGTCTGTATCTAAGGGTCCAATCAGAAGACTGAAACTACATAGTAATAGGAGTATGGAAAGTTTATTATAAACAATTAACTATAACAGGAACTGGAATAGTGCGTTGGTTAGTAGAAGTAAATAAAGAGCACTCTGAAGACTATGGGAATAGCGGATGCAGAAGCAGCCACCAATCCCGGGACTGAGATAGAGGTCCTGAAGGCAAAGCACCCCACACCCCCGCCCCGGCTGAGAGCTGGACCTTGTTGGGTAGGACATGGCTGTGGCAGAGAAGCCCCAGAGATGACGTGTTGACAGAATGTTATAGATATCTGCCCTCTAGGCTGATGGGAAGCTATCATGGAGAGATGGAGACACTCCCCTCATTTGCTTTGGGTAGTAGAAGCAGCTGCTGGCTGCTAAGTGCTACGGATGACCGTGTACTGCAGGATCTGGGGGCAGGAAAGTTGTCTACACTTCAGAAACCCGTTGCTGGAGAAGCTGGCCGTACTGCAGGAGCCGGATGCTCGAGAAGCGGCGTGTGCAGCAGAAGCTAGACACTGGAGAAGCTGCGTTATGCATGAACGAGCCTGCTACCATGAGCATGCCAGCGCCGAAGGAAAGCGTTTACTCTTTCATAGTCTCTAGCACCCCCTATAGACAAAGCAAAACGTTGCATCAGCTGCCGAAGGAAAAAGATTTAAAGGTCCCAGCTCCATTTTCAAAGAGCAGGCAATGAACGATCCATTTCGAGCCCAGAGAGCAACAGAATGTCATTCTATCATCATTGTGAACTGGTTGGTTAAGAGCGTGGACTCTGAGGTCAGGCTTCCTGGGTTCAAGTCTCAGCTCTGTCATTTATTATTATTGTAACCTTAAGAGACTCACTAAGTTCTTTGTCCCAGGTTCCTCATTTGTAAAATCAGGGTAATAATAGTTCTGACCTTGTTGGGTTGTTAGGCTAAGTGAGTTGATATTTATAAAGCACTTAAAAGAGTAAGCAATGTACTAGATTTTATACATTGCTATTACCATGATTGCTCACACTCCTTCCTTCAAATTGCAGTCAGGACGGGCTATCCTTTGTAGGTATCAGTTTTAGTCTATAGAACTATAACATAAAACATCATCTTTTTTTATTCCTCTCTTTTCTGAGGTGGGGGCAGGAACAGGGGGTGCTAATACGATAAGTTGTTAGCTCACCATGTGCATATTGTAAAAATCAGAAACCTGGCAATGCTATTTTGTTGCTTAGAACTCATCTGTGGCTCCCCAGTTCCTTCAGGATAGAGGCTAACTCCCTTCCCCTGCTCTGGCCCCTCACCTCCCACCACACTCTGGTCCAGTGATTCCAAACATTGAAGCTCACTATTCTCATACCCCCACTAGGCTGTGCCTCTATTTCCCAACTTTGTTTATTTTGTACCCCCACCCCCACCCCATGGAATAGCATTCCCCTCCTCTTTTCTTGGTCAAACCCTTTGCAACCTTCAGAAAACGGAAGCCCCATCTCTTCCAGAAAGGCTTCCCTGAATCCCCAAGTTGGTTGCAAAATGCTTCTCTTTTTGATCCCAAAGTTGTTCTGTTATGGTGACGTGATCTTCTGTGCCTGTCTTCCTGGCTGGAGTGGAAGGCACGTGGGGTCTCCTGCGTATTACTCACGTTTGCATGCTGTGCATTCTAGCAAACAGCTCTGTGTATCTGCACTGTGCATTGTCTGCTGATACAATGTGCATCACTGTAAGGCTGCTGGAGGGAGAGTTTTTGCACAACCTGCCCCCTGTTCACTGTGGTCCTGAGCACCAAATGGAGTCACGCAGTAGGTGAGCAGAGTTGTGCCCTCAAAATGTAGACATTTATTACAGCATCCTTTTATAGCTTCCCATTACGCTAACCGGCCTCTCCTAGACACTTTCTTGTTAGGTTGATTAGGAGTGACTGAAATATTTTAGAATAATAAAACCACAGTTCTTTTTAAGCTACTAGGTTCTAATTGCTCCACATCCAAGGGAATCTCAGAAGTAAGGTTGGGGGAGGGGAAAAGAGGGACACAGTCCTGTGATGCAACCAAGGACTTTAATTGGAGGGAGCTCCTCCCTCAGTGGCTTTCTTGGGGGCTGAAGTGAGTCCTGCTGGCGGCACAGGGATGGCTCAGACGTCTCCTCCTCCTCAGGGAGTTTCTGAATCAGTCTTCATGGCCTCGGCTCACTGCCCTCTTCCTCCTGGAGTTGCTCCAGCAACTGTGCGGCCTCAGAGACCTGCACAGTGCTGCTTGCTGCCTAGAAGAACCTTCAGGGTCTCTCCAGAGCACATGCCGTCATCACCCCGTGGGTGGAGGAGGAGTGGAGGTGTCTCCTTTGCCTACTATTTTTGCGAGCATCTGTGTTTAGGTCTGAAAGAGTGAAGGACAAGGCTTCAGATTACACATGAGTAAACAGTCTTGGTCGTATGCCATTTGAGGATTGCTCATATCATGGCTTACTAGAGGTCTGCTCGTGAAAGAAAGAAGGCACTTCTACCTTTTGGGACAGCGTGGATGGAACTGGAGAGTATGAGCTAAGTGAAATAAGCCAGGTGGTGAAAGACAAATACCATATGCTCTCACCTAATACAGGAACCTAATGAACAAAAACAGATGAGCAAAACAGAACCAGAGGCATGGAAACAAGGAACAGACTGACAGTGACCAGGGGGGAGGGGGAGGGGGAGAAAGGGGGGAAAGTAGGAGAGGAAGAAGGGGAAGGGTCTAGTTAAGGAACTAGTATAAATGACCCATGGACATGGACAACAGGACAGGGACTGACTGTGGGTGGGGGTGGGGGGCTGTGGAGAGCAACGGGAAAACTTGGGACAACTATACTAGAACAACAATAAAGATAAAAGAAATTGAAAAAAAAAGTCTGCTCGCTTGAGTTAAGAATAACCCCAGACTGGATTAAGCAGTTGAAGTCTTAGAGTTTACTTGTCATGACAGCATAGCCTAGCTGGTCCTGACTAGTACAAATACAGTTTCCATCTGCTGAGTGCCTTCTTCATGTGGGGTCATATTCTAGGCACTTATGTATGCGGCCTCATTTTATTCTCCCAACAGTCTGGAAAGTAGGTAGTGTATTTTATCATAATCTTCATTTGCAGAGGAGGATGCTGAAGCTTAGGGAGAGTGATCCGGTGACCAGCGCCTGCTCAGTAAGAAGCAGAATCCAACCAGGTATATTGCACTAAAGCTTGAGATGTTTAATATCTAATAAATGTAGTCTTCAGCTGTGTTGCTACAGGTTTGGGTAATTTGTCGTCGGCAGCCGTCCGTCTCGAGAGACGATGGTGTAGCTTCTTAAGAGTCTATCTGCACCGCCGAGAATGGCTGTGCAGTCCGACTCGGAAGTGACATGGTATCTGTCTCCTCCCGTGTTGAATCGACATCTTGCGATGATGCTGGAGTGTCCTCTCCAGTGAAGCTGAAGCTACAGAGCCTGGGCAGGGTGATATGGAGGGTCTGCTGTTGCCCATGCAGCAGACCCCCCCTCTCTTCGCAGCTGAAGGGTCCAAGGGAAAGACGGAGTCAATACAGCTTGGCTTCAGGTGCGCCGCAGGAGTTGCCGGTGTTGACTACAACGTCAAACTGCCTTAGGGACTCCGGCTCCGGATTTTCTGTCGGGGTTTACTCCCTTAGCCTTTCCCCTGAAGAGGTATGCCGCAAGGCAGCGGAGGTTTTTTGGAGTCAGAGTTTTCCTTCTCTGATGTGCCCTGACTGGAAGATCGAACCAGCAACACTTAGCTCGCAGGCCGACGCTCAATCCACTGAGCCAAACCAGCCAGGGTTTGGGTAATTACTCCCCTTCTATACCCCGCAAAAGCTGAAAGAAATCTGAGGGTGTCCCAGCAGAAGGGCAAGTACCACACAGCCATACCTGGAACCTACCGAAGGTCCGTGGATGATGCTCTTGGGACATTCTTGGGCTGCAGGAGTTAACATCGGTAGAAGGCCCCTCACTGGCTGGGCAACAGCAACAGAAGATCTTTGAGGCCATGTTTTGATGGACTGTGGGGAGAGGAGAGGGCACTGTGGGGCAGCCCCAGTCTCAGAAGCCCACTGTTATTTAAGCAGTGGGTCATACTGGGCCAGTCTCTCCCCAGGTATCCCCTCTCCCCTCTCCCATACCTCCTGCAGCTCCCTGTGGCCAGAAGACCCAGACTCACCTGTGTGTGTCTACCGCTGCCCAGTCCTTCTTCTTCTGTCCACTGTTCCCTAACTCAAGAAAAGGCTTTGAGTCGTTACTCTGATGGTCTACCTGCAGAAGTGTTTTTGTTCAATCAGCAGACCTGGGGGTCTGGCACAGTTCTCTGGGCAGGGCTGTTTCCTAAATGAATGGAAGACTGACTGGAAAATACTTTTCTTTGCTGGGTCCTGTGGCAGCAGAGCCCAGCCCATGCATGCAAGAGTGCCCCTAGATAAGCCTGTGTTTAGAAGTGAGGTTTATCTTCTGTGTTTTAGGTGTCTGCTCATAGGCTGATTCTGTAAACCCGTTGAGCCTCACTTTCCTATCTGGAATATGGGAGTAGTGGTACCCACCTCAGAGGAACCACTGCTTAACTGCACTGTGATGGCAGGTGCACAGAGGTGCTGGCTCCGGGCTCGTTCTCCTTCTCTTTCCATTCCTTCATGTAGCTTGCTGGCTCTCAGCTATTCCAGCCGGGCCCGGTCCCATGGGAGCATGATGCTGCAGCTCAGCCTTGCTGGTTCAAATCCTGGTTCTGCACTAATGTGCTATGTGGCTTTGGGTTAGTCCATGCCTGTCTCTGGGCCTAGGCTCCCATCTGTTACAGGTGGTGGTTGGACTGCATCATCTCTCCAAGGATCCTTCCATCTCTGATGATCCAAGGTTCCAAGGTTGTATGTCCTTGCCTTATTCCCAGCCTCCCTTCTCTCTTCCAGGCCCCTGGCCACCTCCTGCTCTCATGCCCCTTTCCTGTGGCCAAATTCATAATCTAATACTACCTTCCTGCTGTCTCCTCCCATCCTCCCCTCCTCTCCCCTGCATTCTAGCTGCCTTTGAATGGGCCCTACCTTTGGCCTGGGGTGCTGCTCCCCAGAGGTCCAAGAGCCTCATGCCCTCACCTCCTTCAAACCTTGCTTAATGGTCACCTTTTCTAGAGAGGCCTTCTGGCCTAATCACCCTGGTAAGTTAATCCTTCCCTCCCCTGGAACACCCTCTTCCCTTCCCCACCTCACTCTTCTCCATAGCCTTGATCATGTTTGAGAATAAGACAATTTGTTCAGCGTATCTTTACCGGGGACCTACTGGTTCGAGGCACCATGTGAGGGACATGACCGTGAATATGGACAAGAAATTCTCGCTTTCAAGGAAGCAGGGATGGGTTCAGTTCACCCCTGGGCCCCGGCACTGGGCACAGTGCTTTGCACAGAGTAGGTGCTCTCTCAATATCATGTGAATAAACACATGAACCTTCTCTGGCTGTGAGACAACAATATGCCTGAAATTGTCCCCATTCTCCCTTCTACTAACAGGGGTTTTACTCCCTGGTCATAGACATGGATAGAAACATCTTCATTCTGGACTGACCTTATTTTCCTGGAGACTTCAATCTTGGAAGATAAGCAAGGAACGAGAAACAGCCAAGGTGTCAAGGGCCCTGGCATTTGTCGAACATCTTAGGTCCTTTGACATCTATCGGCTCACTTAACTTCCAGCTTCACTCTGCAAGGCAGGACTTTGTCCCATTTTCAGGTGACAGAACTGAGCTTTCCCAGGTCTCATAGCCAAGAGTAGCAGTGGGGATTTTAACATATTTTTGTCAGGTGCTGTCTACAGCCTCACCCTACAGGCAGCTCCAGAGGAAGAGAACCTCCTTATCCTCTGAGAGTTCATGGCAGCTGGTTTTCAGATGGAAAGGCTGCCCCCAAAGCTTCGTGGAGCCGCAGAGCAATTAAGAGCATACATTTTTTACTTAGGTGGGGGCGGGATGTAATTCTTGCTGGACCTGCCTCTGTAATTTAGAGCAATTGAACCTCCTCCAAGCTCAGTCTTCCTAACCATAAAATGGAGACGGTAAAACCTATCTCAGAATGTTTTGGTGAGGATTGGGTGACATAGAGATGTGGTGTCTGACACCCAGTCAGGGCTCAATAATGCGAATGATGCTGGCTGGGGCGGGGTGTGTGTGGCGGTTCTTGCACTTCCAGTGCCCTCCTCTAGATGGAAGCAGGAGCCAAGGAAAAGGGCCCTGGGTTGTCCTGAGGGCTCTGAACTTCAGGTCTCCAGTGACTCTGCTGCCCTTGGACCAGAGCAAGAAAGATCAACAAGGTCAAACAGGAAGTTTTCTTCTAGAGCTGGAGGAGCCTTTAGGGGTCATTTAACACAGGTGGCGAGACTGGGACCCAGAGAGAGAAACAATGGGGTCAAGGTAAATGAGAGGCGATGTCTGCTTCATGTACCAAAGCAAAAAGGTGTCCAGGAGCAATGGAGACAGTGTCTCCCTTCATATAGAACATATACCCACCTGCTCTCAGATCTGACCTTTGAGCCTCACTCACCTGCAGCTGGTGGAGCAGAGAGAGGCTGTCTGATGTCACAGAGCCCAGGAACTGGCAACTGATGCACAGAATGTTTATTAGGTGTCTTGGTCAAGGTGACACAGCTGATGATTGGCAGAAAGAAGATGGATCAGAGGCTGGGGCATTTTAAAGGTTCAGGGTTGATATAGTCAAATTGTTTTACGAATGGATTGTACTAGTTTAGTTCCTTCTCCGCTGGGGAGGAAATGCTGGTGTACAGTGTTCCCTCATTTATTTCAGGTATTACATCCTAGACCCACCCCGTGATAGGTGAAAATCTGTGAAGTAGGAACCTTACATTTATTTTAGTATTTATATATATTTAAGGCCTTATAAACCCTTCCCACACACTTATAAACCATTCCCAGTCCCTTATTAACCTTTCCCACTCCCTTATTAACCTTTTCCACACTTTTATAAACACTACTTATGTTCTTAAACGTATTCTACACTCTTAAACCTACATAACTTTAACAACATACTTATACAGTACCGCAAAATCCCGTGATATAGCAAAAAATCTGCGGTAAGTAATTAAATATAATATTTTTAAAAATCCCGTGGTACAGTGAGGCTGCGATAAGTGAACCGCGATATAGAGAGGGACTGCTGTATTACCTGCTGCTGCAACGTTCCCTCCTTCTGTCCTGACCTCTGTGCTATGGTGACAGAAATGGGCCCCAGAGCTGGGTTACAGATTCTCCCATGTGATTAGAAGGGGCTCACTTTCCCCATCTCAGGCAGCTGACTAGCACCCTTAACTGCATCCTTAATCCCTTTGGTAAGGTAAGGCAACATATTCACAGGTTCTGAGAAATAGGACAAGGACATTTGGCACGGGGCATTATTCTGTCTACCTCAGTTCTTAAATACTTGTATTAAGAAAGTAAATAAAATAAATTCCAAATTCAAAAATCTAGAAAAAGAACATCAAAATAATCAAAAGAATATCCAAGCTAATTAAGTACCAAAGATTAAAAACTGAAATTACTTCGAGTATAAAAAATGGTGGATCTAATTGATAAAATATTTACAAAGAATAAACAAAATAGAATACTGTGTTACTTAATCAGGAAAGTGGGAGAGAACGTGAATATATAAAATTAGAAAGGTTATGGGAAAAGTAATCATTGAGATAAAAGCAATTTTTAAAATCTTGAGAGTACTTTATATATCTTTATGCAAATACATTTGAAAATTAGACGTAGATAATTTCCTAGGGAAATACAGTTTATCAAAATGATTGTATCAGAGACAGAAAACTCCATCAATTTCTATAGAAGAAATAGAGAAATTCATCAAGAAACTACCCTCCCCACCAAAAACAAGAGGCTCAGATGGTTTCACGCAATTCTACCAAACTTTCAAAGACCAGATAGTTCCAATGCTACATTAATTGTTTAGAGTATATAAAACAAAAGAAAGCTTCCAAGTTCTTTATATGAAATTTTTAATGAAGCAAGCATAGAACATAACTTTCTGATAAAGACAATGCAGAAAAGGGAATTATAGCGATATCACCTATTAATACAAAACTATTAAATATTAGTGAACTGACTCAAATTTCATATTATGAAAATAATACATTATGAGCAGGTGGAATTTATTTGTGGAATGGGAAGTTGGTTAAATAAATACGAGGAGAGGTTTTTTCCCCTATAGATGCTGAAAAAAAAGGAGAAAAGGAAATTGATGGATATTTTCTTAATACGATATCTCCATCTCTATCTCAGTCTCTTTGTCTTAAAATGAGCTTCTTTCTTAATGGGCAAACACTAGAGGTATTTCTCTTAAAGAAGAAGCACAGATATCCACTACTTAACGTTGCACTGGTGGTATTATTTTTAAGTATATTTTATTGATTATGCTATTACAGTTTCCCCAATTTTTCCCCCTTTGCCACCCTCCACCCAGTACCTTCCTTCCCTCCAGCAATTGCTTCCCCCCTTAGTTCATGTCCATGAGTAATGTGTGTAAGTTCTTTGGCTTCTCTATTTTCTATATTATTCTTAACATCCCCGCCTATTTTGTTTCTACCAATTATGTTTCTTAATCCCTGCACCATTTCTCGAGTTTTCCCCCTTCCCCCTCCCAGCTGATAACCATACTTATGATCTCCATACCTATGATTCTGTTCCTGTTCTAGTTGTTTGCTTAGTTTGATTTTTTTGGGAGGAGGGTTCAATTGTTGATAGTTGTGGATGTGTTGCCTTTTTAATGTTCATAGTTTTGATCTTCTTCTTTCTCTTAACTATGTCCCTTTAACACTTCATGTAATAATGGCTTGGTGATGATGAACACCTTTAGCTTTACCTTGTCTGGGAAGCACTTTATCTGCCCTTCCATTCTAAATGATAGCTTTGCTAGATGGAGTAATCTTGGTTGTAGGTCCTTGCTTTTCATCCTTTTGAACACTTCTTGCCAGTTCCTTCTTGCCTGCAAAGTTTCTTTTGAGGAATCAGCTGATAGTCTTATGGGAATTCCTTTGTAGGTAACTCTCTGCTTTTCTCTTGCTGCTTTTAAGATTCTCTCTTTAGCTTGAACCTTTGGCATTTTAATTGTGATGTATCTTGGTATGTTCTTCTTTGGGTCCAACTTGTTTGGGACTCTCTATGCTTCCTGGACTTGTATGTTTATTTCTTTCACCAAATTAGGGAATTTTTCATTATTTTTTCAGATAAGTTTTCAGTTTCTTGCTATTCCTCTTCTCCTTCTGGTATCCCTATGATTTGGATGTTGGCATGTTTGGAGATGTCCCAGAAGCTTCTTACATTAATCTCGTTTTTAAAAAATTATTCTTTCTTCTTTCTGTTCTGGTTGAATGTTTATTTGTTCCTTTTGTTCCAGATAGTTGATTTGAATCTCAGCTTCCTTCCCTTCACTGTTAATTCCCTGTATATTTTTATTTATTTCACTCAATGTAACCATTACTTCTACCTTTATGTTTTTGCCACACTCAATGAGTTTTTTGAACATTCTGATCGCTAGTTTTTTGAACTCTTCATCTGATAGGTTGGCTATCTCCGTTTTGTTTAGTTCTTTTTCTGGGGTTCTGTTCTGTTCTTTCCTTTGGGCCATATTTCTTTGTCTCCTCAATTTGGCAGCCTCCTTGTGTTTGTTTCTGTGTATTAGGTAGAGCTGGTTTGACTTCCTCTCTCTCTCTCCTTTTTTATTTTTAAATTTATTTTTTATTGTTTTTCTATTACAGTTATCTCATTTTTCCCCCCATTGGATTACCTCTCTCAGTAGCATGGCCTATGTAGAAAGGTACCATAAATTGTGTGGGGTGGAGCCTTAGGTAATTGTAAGGGCGAGGCAACCCGCTTCACCACTTTGTGGCTCTGTGTGTGGGGAGAGTTCAGAGAGGGGACAGTGTTGTTGTCTGGCTTCTGGAAGTCTTCCCTGCACTTTCCTCATTTCCAGTCACTTCACACACTTCCCATGTGACTGGCACCCTTCTAGTTGCTGCCCTTGTGGTGAAACCCAGAGTGTGTG
The DNA here is from genome assembly GCF_987537825.1 of Furipterus horrens. NCBI lineage: Eukaryota > Metazoa > Chordata > Mammalia > Chiroptera > Furipteridae > Furipterus > Furipterus horrens. The sequence continues at coordinate 188,243,739 of NW_028327174.1, forward strand.
GGTTTGTGTATGTTCTAAGACCATGTGGACCCTCTAAGTGGCAAAAACCTGGCAGTTTCTTCTGCCACCCCAACTCCCACTGGTTTTTACAGCCAGAGGTAATAGGCATTTATCTTCCCAGTGCTGAAACTCTGGACTTTGTGATCTGGCCTGGGGCTGGGATTGCTTACTCCCAAGGTATCCCTCCTGATTTTTATCAACCATATGTGAATATGGGAGTGTCTGCCACCATCACTGCTGCTGTTGCTGCCACTGCTGCCTCTCTGTGCCATGCCGCCTCTCTGTCTGTCTCCGTGACTCCACCCTCCTACCCAGCTGGATGAATGTGGCTTTTTAAATCCTTGGTTGTCAGACTTCCATACAGCTCAATTTTCTGATGGTTCTTGTTGTTATTTGTTTTGAAATTTGGTTGCAATTCTTTCTATGGTTCCGCAAGAAGGCAAAATTGTAATTAGATGAGATAAACCAGAGATATAAGATTTAGAAGAGGAAGAAGCTAAAGTATTTCAACTTGCAGACGGTATAGTAACATTCCTGGTAAGCCATAAGGGAATTAATGACAAAACTAGCTCAAAAAATAACATAATTCAGAAGGGAAGTAAGATATAAAATAACAGTTAAGTCAACAGTATTATTATACTCAAGCAAAAACTGGTTATAGCATAAATGACAGAGGAAAAACCCCATATACAAGGGCAACAGAAAAGATACTTAGAAATAAATTTAATAAGAAATTTGCAAAATTTGTATGAAGAACATTAAATAATAGCCATGAGAGACGGAAGAGTAAGTTTGAACAAATGAAAATCCATTTGTAGGTAGGAGGAATCAACACCATAGAGGTGCCAGGTTAAAGAAAATAAAGAAACATGACTCTTACATGCAGTTGATGGTCTTGGATTAGATCCTGAACAGGGCAAAAAAGGAGCTGTAAGACATTTGTGTGACAACTGATGAAATTTGAATAGTATTGTATCAGTGTTGAATTTCTTGCTTTTGATAATTGTACTGTAGTAGTGTAAGAGACTATCCATGTTCTTAGGAAATACTGAAGAATTTTTTAGGAAAAGGGACATGCTATGCATAACTTACCATCAAATAGTTTAGAAAAAAGTTACAGGGAGAGCCCCGGCTGGTGTAGCTCAGTGGATTGAGTGCTGGCCTGTGAATCAAAGGGTTGCTGGTTCAATTCCCAGTCAGAGCACATGCCTGGGTTGTGGGCCAGGTCCCTGATTGGGGGCATGTGAGAGGCAGTGCGAGAGGCAGCTAAGTGATGTGTCTCTTGCACATCGATGTTTCTTTCCTTCTATTTCTCCCTCCCTTCCCCTCTCTCTAAAAACAAATAAATGAAATATTTTATAAACAGTTGTAGGGAGAGAGAGAAATGAAATGGGGAAACATAAACAATGGGCACATCCAAGTAAACAGTAATAGGAGTTCTTTGTACCATTTTTGGAACTTTTCTGTAAGTTTGAAGTTATGGTTATCTCAAAATTAAAGACAAAGCTATCAAAAAGTTAAAAAAATAATTTCAGGTCAGTTAGATGTTAGGTTAGCATATTTAAAAACAGTGAAAACAGTGAGACATTTTGGAAAAGACATTTCCAGGTAAGATGGAGGGAAAAGAGAAGGGACACGATCCTGTGATGTGACCATGGACTTTAATTGGAGGCAGCTCCTCCCTCAGTGGCTTTCTCAGGAGCTGAAGTGCGTCTTGCTGGTGACACAGGGATGACTCAGACGTCTTCTCCTCCTTGGGGGAGTCTCTGAATCAGTCTTCATGGCCCCTGCTCACCTCCCTCTTCCTCCTGGAGACACTCCAGTAGCTCAGCAGCTGTGTGGCCTTGGAGACCTCCATGGGTCCCCAACTAGAATCTTCAGGGTCTCCCAATGAAGCATGGCTGGAATGGTCAGTGATTCTGGGAGTAGCGGTCTAGGTTTCTCTTGTAAAAACCTCTTTGGGGACCATCTGTATCCATATAAGAAAGAGTAAACAAAAACAATATGGGAGAAGCCTTTGCGTTGGGCCTGATCCTTGTTTGATTCTGGAATACTGTGTGAGCCATGTAGACTGCAGCCAGGCACTCAAAAGCCATTTGTGACAGGGACAAGGCCCACTGCCCCAGGCGTTCTGGGTCAGTGTTAGGACCCTGACCATCTGCAGTAGGTTGTGCATTGTATTCCGTGTGTGCATTCAGTGGCGGTAGGGGGTCTTGCCAAGTGAAGTGTCCTGGAAAGTGGGAGAATTAGGCCCATCCTGGTTCTGACAATGATGTCACTCCCTGGAGGACTCTCGGAAAGTTCCTTCCGCCATGGACCTCAGCCTTCCTTATACAATGAGATGTGGGTTTTTAAATTGGGTTTCAAGGAGCCCTTTGGGGAATGCAGAGGGCAGAAGGAAGGGTAGGTCTAGCTAGTGGTGCTCCCTCCATTCAAGTAAAGCAGGACCCCTTTGATCTCATATAGAAATTGGACTTTGTGTGAGATTTTGACTGCAAGGAAGGTTTAGCTCTTGGAAGAATTTTGGAATGACTGGGCTGATTGATCCTTAGCGCAACAGCCAGCCTCAGGGAGTCACCCATGAGAGGTCACCCAGGGACAGTGTTGGTGCCCAGCTACGTGGCTGTGTTTCTTCTTCCTGGACTGTGCCCACTGTCCAGGACTCGGCTTTTGCCCTTCCATGACCCAGAGACATTTCACCCCCATTGAGCTTTCTGACTATGCTCAGTCCATGAACACCTTCTGATATTGTTCACTTGCCACACGCCTGGCTGCATTTGGGGGAACAACACTGATATGGTCCCTGTCCTCCTGGAACTTACTTCTGGTGCCCAGAGCAGACATTAAGCAAATAGTCACACAAAATACATATAGGACAATGTCACGGGACTTAGAAGGGAAATGTGGATGTGTGTTCTTTCCTCTTGAGTCCTGCTCCTTATGAAATTCCTAGCTCAGAAGATCATGCAGGGAGGTCTTATGACCTTGACCCTTCTCCAGCATGTTCTAGCATATGACCACACCTTCCTGAGGGGAGTGATCCATCTCTCCCATCACCCCACTTCACTTAGCTCACCTATCAATGGGGTTTGGTCATCAAGACAAGGCTCCCTCTCCAGGGGTTCCTGGTCAGTGTTGGATCCCAGTTTGGGACTCACCTTCAAAATCACTGCTGCTGGTCGAGGAGTCTTTTTCTGGATGGCTCAGGGGTTGTCTCAAAGGCAAGTAGGAGGCACCATTAGTGTACTTAGGATTTTGTGTGTCAAGTTCACTCTTTCTCAAACCTGGCAAAGATAATTCCATGTGGTCACGTGGGGAGGTCCCAAGGAGAGCAGAGGTGCAGGAGTTTTGCCCACTCTGAGACCACACACACAGGCCGTTGCTGCTTATTCATGGGACGGGGAGTACCTGAATCTACCTCTAGTCTTCTGGATTCAAAATACCTATTCTTTTTAAAAATATAACATTTACTTTTTCCTGTTCATAAACGTAATGCATATCCATCATAGAAAAGCTAGAAAATATTGAAGACTATGAAGTAGGAAAAAAAATGCTCCAAATACCCCTCCCGTCAGATATTATCACAGTTCTACTCTTTTTCTATGTGTCTTTTTACATAGTCTATCACATTTATAAATTAGTAATGCATTTTACTTGATACCTTCCATCATAAATATTTTTTTCGATGTCACTAAATCTCAAGAAGTAATGGTAGTATAATAGTCTATTTTATGAGTAATTCAAGGTTATTTAACCAATGTTCTATTGTTGGTTGTTTAGACTTTTCAAATTTCACTACTGTAACGATGAACATTGTTGTATACATGGCTTTGCTATTCTATACTTCTAGATTCCTAGAAGTGTGACATGGAATTTTGTCAACAGACTGAGCTGTGTTCTGTGATAGAATAAATCTGTCATTTTTTAGCTGCACACCATGAGTAAATTGCTTCACTTTCCAGTGCCATTTTTTCAGATCTGCAGAATGATACATCCACTTTGGATAATCAAGTCCGCTTCTTAGAGTTACTGTAGGGATTTAATAATAGCGCTTTCCTAGTGTGCACGCTCTGAAACAGTGGAGGATCCATTTGATCACAGCTGGGATCCTGGTGCCTAGACAGTGCCATGAATATAACAGAGGCTCATTAATGATCATTATTATTATCTTGGAAAATGTGACCGATATTTTCAAGTTTCTTGGTTTTTATTGTGAAACCTACTTACAGGAGAAGTACATTAAAGACCCCTGGTATGGATTTCTGGGAAATATGCCATGAGGATTTTTTCCTGCCATTGAACTGTCCCTTCTCTTAGCGGGAATGTGCCAGATGCCTGACCTAGCCTTGCCCCCATCCTCCTACCAAGCCTGTCAATTCCAGCTTTGCCTGAGCTTGACAAGAAAGCTGCTTTTTTTTCCTGTCTGACATTGTTGATTTTGACCCCCCAGTCTTTTCCACAATGATCTTTCTCTTAGATCATCAAGAAGATTGTAATTGCAAACTTTTTCTTGCTCTCTTCCCTTGTACATGGCTGCTGTGTGTTTCAGAAACCCTGGCTAAGGACTTTACATAAACAAGAAATGCACTTTCATTTTCTAAACATTGAGATTTTAAGACTTATTTGTTAACAGCAGAGTCTATCCTGTCCTGGCCAGTACTCATTTAGAGTTTCCATTTGTTGACATTTGTTTGACTGGCTATTCTGTGCAGTCCCTTTGCTAGGTGCTTAATCATTTAATCTCCCAATGATACTGGAAAGTAATAATACATTATGACTATGCTCATTTGACAGGTGAGGACACTGAAGCTCAGAGTGAAAGGTTAAGTGACTTGCCCTTCTGTGGTGGAGCTGATTAGAACTATTCAGAGCCCTAAAGGCAAGGATCTTAACCAATATTTAATCTTTAAGAAAGTGCTTCTAAAACTATAATGTACATCCAGATGAACCTGAAGGTCATATTCAAATGCATGTTCTGATTCAGTAAGTCTGGAGTGGGGTCTGAAAGTACAGTTCTAACAAGTTCCCAGGTGATGTCAATATTGCTGGTCCACAGAGCACACTTTTTAAGTATCAAGATTTTAAGCTCTATTGTTACAGGACTGGAAACATGGCCACCGAATCCCCACCTTATTTTAGGTAGGAATTATCCCTCAGAAGCTGAAGGAAATCTAAGAATATATCAGCAGGAGACAGATGAGCAAAATGAGGTATAGAGAGGCCAGGCACCTTGTCTGGTACCTACCAGGCTGCTGCTCTTGGGTTTGACTGGAGGTTATGGAGTCATCTGTGGAATGGGGATCTTCACAGCATCTGCAGCATAAACAGAAGATCTTTGGGGCCAGTTTTTGGTGGGCTGCTGTAGGAGGAAAAGAAATGAGGGCCATGGGGTTGGGGTCTACATTCCAGATGTCCCCTGGAAATTTAGTGATGGGGGTTCTATTGGGTCAGCCTCTCCCAAAGTATAATAGCCTTCCCCTCTCCCAAATCTTCTGTTGTTCCCCATGGCTAGCAAGTCCAGACCTTTCTGCCTAGGTTGCCCTCTCTTAAGGCACTTTCCCAATTCTTACATAATTTTCTTACCCATGGAGAGGAGTCGAAGCCTCTGCTGTGCTAGCTTTGTCTGCGGGACTGCCTTGCTGAATCAGCCGATCTTGAATTTGAGCCCAGTTCTCTGGACAGGGCTGTTTCCTAAATAAACATAATGCTGTGGCTGAAGAATGCCAGTCCTTTACCTGTGCTTACAGCCCAGGTAGGACCCCCATACAGCAAAATCCCAGCTCATGCAGACATGCACATAAGCGTGCTCAGCTTTCAGGTCGGTCTGTGTTCTACCCCATTTCTAAGTGTCTGTTCTTGGGTAAATGCCTTAATCTTCTTGAGCCTCATTTTTATCATGGTGCCTGCTTTGCAGAATTAAAGGCTTAAATATGTATATTAAAAGTGACTGCCGTGGAGGCAGGCTTACAATAAGTGCCAGTCAGTGGTCATCTCATTTCCCTTCATGTGGCTCCCTGGTTCCAAGTGATTCCAGCTGGTCTAGATCCCATGAGCACGTGGAGAGAAGCACAGTCTTGTAGGTTTAGGTCCTGGTTCTGCCACTAACTTGCTATATGGCTTTGGGTAAGTCCATGCTTGTCTCTGTCTCAGACTCCTCATCACTAATAAGAAGTTAGGCTAGATGATCTTTTCAAGGATCTTTCTAGTTCTGATGGTCCAGAATTATAAGCCTGCTTTTCATCCCAAACTCCATTCTCCATGTACCCTTCTCTGTACCAGACTCCTTTCTTTGTCTCTGGACTTCCTGTTGTCACTCCCCTTTCTGTGCAAACCCCACTTTTAGAAAGTTATCATGATATTGGTTAGTGTCCCTCACAATACCCAATTCCCAGTGTGAGTTATCTCATTCACGGGCACCTGCTTATCACTTTCTCTACTGCTCCGTGTAACCTGGTCCAAGCCACCACCATCTCTTGCCGAACTTATGGCAATAACTTCCTAATTGATTTCCCTGTTTCTTTTACCCTTGACCTCTTAATAATTGATGCAAAATCTTAACTTCCTAAACATAAGCTATTCGATATAGCACAACTTATATATTGGGCTAAATATATCCAGCCGACTAGATCCATACAGATGTTCCCATTGTGTGGGATCCTGGGTCCATTGAGCCCCAACCTCCAAGAAGCTCTTTGGATCTATCGCCAAGTGAGTTTTTCAACACGATTAGAGCTCTGACATCCTTCATTGAGCTCTCTTTAATGAATTTCTTTTCTTTTCTTAGGATTTTAAAACAAACAGTAATTTATATAAGGCAATTAGATCTTTTGTTTTGGAGATGCACCATTTAGCAAATATGTTGCCATTAATAGGCTTATTCTCTGTTGCTTGCTTTAGTTTCCATTTTCTTCATCTGCTTATATAAACTCTTACCTCCTGGGGGTTTGCTCTGTTTCAGATTGGCTCGAGTATGTTGAATACGGAAGGAAGTGCTATTTCATAAGGAAGGAATGGAACAGGCTCCCCACACAAGTCAGCCCTGAGAACTAATGGTTGGAAGTTGGTTGGGCAGGCGATTAATTTGTATAAACAAAGTATTGCTAAAACTTGGCCTTGAATCCCTCAAAACCTTCATGAGCACAGTTTCTGTCTTGTTAAATTAATGAAAGAAGCTTCCTTTAGTCAGCTTATCTTCTGGAGTCAGTGACTTCCAGGTTGCTGATCATATAGCTTCTTTTTAGGCTCTCCCTGACCAAGGAATTCAAGACAGTGTGCATAAGCACAGACTTTGGTCAACCATAGTGTATTCTTTCCTGTTTCTCGTGGTCTTATTTACACTCAAGTTGCTGCCTCTTCCTGGAAAAACTTCTGCTTCATAGATAAACTCTCACTATACATAGTCTCGGGCTTATTTTAAATGACGAACTTTCACTAGATGACTTAGAACTACAATGGCCATTGTGGCAAACTTCCAGTGTCAAAAATAAGAGATTTAAGAGGATTTCTAGAGAAGAGAGAAGACAAAAAGACCAAATATGCAATGGAAGGCTCTTTTTGATTGGTAGACTCTGGTCTCAAAAAGAAAGAAGAAAAAACAATCTCACTCCTACTCAAACCTTCTGAAACCTACTTTCTTTGCATCTCTCTTTTTTTCTCCACCTAGTTTTATCTCTACTACCCACTCACACTCCTCTTGTTCCTTTCCCTAACTGCCTAAATACACTTTCTTCATGGGCCATTTGTCTAGAAAAGAAAATCAACATTGCACAGTATTTCCTTAAAACCCCTGTAACCAGAGGGCGAATCCAGAGAGGCTGAATTTAAACTCTGGGTGAGAGTTTAGTTGAGTTCAGGGAAAATTTAAGATAATCTCAAATTTCAGAAAGATAGAAAGTTGCTGTATGATTCAGGATTCTGTTAGTTACTCTGTTACTTATTGTCCTGAACTATCGTATTTGTGCCTAATAGTTCACCTAACTTGTTGATCTTTAACAGGGGGGAAAATGTTTAAAAGCAGCAGGGTGGAAAAGACCAGAAGATTTAAGTAATGCACTGATGCATAAATTTTAAAAAGCAGACTTGAGAAGGTAAGAAAACAGGAAACACACCACTTAAAATGATTTCAAAAGGCTTTCTCTTAAGGGGAGATTGGGCAAAGATTCAAAATTGCAAACAAAATCAAGATGAATCAATAGGAGATTCAACAGATTTGAAGACATTTTCAAAGAACATTCTAGGGCAGACCAACAGTTTAAGGGAGCCTTTTCTTCTCTTTTTGCAATGACTCACACCTGAAAAAGGGGATTTAAATAAAATTAATTGGAATGGGATTATTTTCAAAGAGTCCTAAATAATTAACTGGAAACCAAAATAACCTTGGATATAACAATTGGCTTCTGAAATAAAAACAGGACCAAAAGTTCCTTTGTTCTTAAAGAATATGGAGTGTGTAGATAAGGACACTTGTGTTTACCATTAGCAGAAACACTGTTGGAAGAACTCATGTTCCATGTGGCAGATAGACAGCTGTCCAGATCTGTCCAGTGATGCAACTCTGAGGAGACCTTAGCACTCAACACTTTTCTGTCCTCTCTCTAAACTCCCAGGGGGAACTGTCAGTAAATATAGATGGACAATGATACTGATTGCTTGTTGACGCGGTTTGTTTCTTATGTGGAAATCAGACTGACTCTTCACTGCCAACTAGGACTAAGACAGATTGTTCTGTGTGATCAATACTCAGACCACTCCAAGTGCATGACTCCCCAGCACCCTCAGTGGACTACGTCTTCTTACACAGCATCAGGAGATCAGAAGAAGTAAACCCTTCCAGGGGCTACCCCTAACCCAAGTGGACCCTACTTCTGGGGACAGGGGGTCTCCATAGGAGCTGGACAACTCAGGGTGTTCATTGTCCCTCTTCTTGGTTAACACAATAAATAATCCATCCATGTCCTAGGGCACAGCTGACCAAGTGACAATCCTTAGCTCAAGTATCTATGGATATTACAGTATCTTTGAATTTGTATTTTGGCTAATCAGGAGGAGCATGCACTATTGCCAGTACTTCATGTTGTTCCTGGATTATTTCCACAGCTGAACTTAATGTGTATCTAAGCCCTAAGAAAAAGTACCCTGGCTATCTAAAGTAGACCCGGGGAATCATCTGACCTTTCAGTTTGCAGGCCAGCGCTAATCCACTGAGCCACACCAGCCAGGGCCCAGGGAATCATTTAAAATTTGATTATTGTTTGTCTCATAGTCATTCAGTGGCTGTTGTCCAGGGAGTCAAATACTTTTATGTATCCAATGGCCCAGCATGTGATTCCACAGATGACTCAAAGACAAAAACAAGAAGACAACAGGCTAGCTGATACTGAAACCGAAAAGATCTCTGTAGTGGACAAATGGTACTTCAAGCAAAGTTGGGGACAGTGGTGAAGATCTGGACAATCCCTGTGGGTGTCTCCTGCAGCTTCGGTTGAAAGAAGAATAAAAGGGGGGGACTGAGAATAAAAACGTTTCCACACTCCTAAGTAAAGACAATTGCTCTGTAATCATGGTAACAGGGAGTCACCAGATCCTGTTTTAAACCCATTTAATCCATTAATGAAACTTTGCCTCAGTCACCATTTTCTTGAAAGTAATAGGCACATGACAGTAGTAACAATTTCATAGCTGATAGTCTCCCTTCCTAAGCACACCTGCCTATGAAGTCCCACTTGTTCATGAGCTCAACACCTCTCCAAGCCCCTTATGTATCCATTATTAGCTTTGTTCAGAGACTTGCCCACAGAAGCATAGTTCTCATAGTTTTTGTTTCACATATTGGATGGAGGTCTATTTCTTTAAAGCAGCTTATGGATACACAATTGTCTTGGAGATCATTCCATATTATCAGTGCAGCTATTTTAAATGTAGCTTTGTCTGAATCCAGTGCTGATGCTTTCCAAAATATTTTTATTCCACCCTGAAGTTTCATGAGAAAAAGAGGGGAGCAGATCACTTTCTTCTCTGAGTGTTTATAGCAAAGACGTTTGAACCTTCTTCAGAAATGCAAAGGCTCTTAGGGAGAGCAGTGTAGTACTTACAAACACATTCTTTGGGTTATAAGTCCTAAAGATCTACTACATATTAGCTATGAGATTTAGAATTGACTTCCATGACCTCAGTTTTATGATTCAAAAAATGGGAATGGTAATAATAGCATTTACCCTAGAAGGTGGTTGTGAGGATTAACTAATGACAGAAAGTGCTTAGCACAGCTTTCTGGCACATTGGAAAGGCTCAATAAAGATAAGTGCCCCTGTTGATGAAAATGTAGAGTTGATGCTGGCTAGGGAAGGTGTGATGGTTCTTGCACTTCCAGTGCCCTCCTTTAGATGGAAGCAGGAGCCAAGGAAAGGGGCCCTGGCTTGCCCCCCACCCCTACCCCCGGGGGCTCTGAATTTCAGGTCTCCGGTGACTCCACTGCACTTGGACCAGAAAAGGGAAACTCAACAAAGTCAAACAGAAAGTCTTCTTCAGGAGCTGGAGGAGCTCTTAGGGGTCTTTCCGCATAGGTAGGGAACTTGGACCCAGAGAGAAAAAACAGTAGGGTCAAGGTAAGTTAGAACGAACTTACTTGGAGCAAAGTGAAAAGGTGTCCAGGAGTGATGGAGACAGTGTCCCTTTAGTACAGGACAAATACTCCCTCCTGCTCTCAGGTATAACCTTTGAGCCTCACTCATGCAGGCAGAGCACCGAGGAGGCTGTCTGTGATGTCACAAGTAGAGGGACCAGGGAATGTTGGGGGCAGGGGAGTTTGACTGGGCTGCAAAGGCAGGGAGAAGGGAGGAGGTCTGTTGACCCCCTCTCCAGCAGTCTTTCCCTCTGTTCATGACCCTGTGCTCTCCATCACTGGGACACTGGAATAGGGTGTTCTTTGGTCCCTCTTCTGAAAACATCTTTAGGATGGCTGGGCTAGAAGTGGGCAGTAGAGCACCAGACACAGAAGACCTAGGTTTGAATTCTGTCTCCTACACCAACTATGAAGTAACCTTAGGCAAATGGACTCTGCAGCTGGGTTTCTTTAAAATGGGAATGATTATAACAATTACATGTCCTCTGTATATCTTTAGGATTAAGTGAGATCAGGCAAACATGTATCATGACACCTAGCTGTAGTAAACATTTAAAAAAAAAAAGGTTGTTGCCTGGCTGCTGTGGTTCAGTGGATTGAGCTTTGGCCTGCGAACCAAGTGTTGCTGGTTTGATTCCCAGTCAGGGCACATGACTAGGTTGCACGCCAGGTTCCCAGTTGGGGGCGCATGAGAGGCAACCACACAGTGACGTTTCTCTCCCTCTCTTTCTCCTTTCCCCTCTCTCTAAAAACAAACAAATAAACTAAAATGAAATATAAACCAGGAGGAAATGAAAAATACAATTTCTAAAAAAAAAAAAGGTTGTTAATAATATGTGAAAAAATGAAGTGGCATTCTCTTCCCAATCTATCTTTAAGAAAAAGGGGAATTGTTTTTTATTTGAGTCTTCACAAAATCTCTCACCATCTGAGACACTTTTTTCAATTCCTTTATTTAGGACAACCAAGTACTATTTGAGGAAGCCAAATTAGGTTAAAATGTTCTCAGTCAGTGCTGTTTTTGGATGCTCATAGATACAAAAGAAACAGAAGAAAGCACAGGTGCAGCAGTTTTGGAAGTCATGGGGATGGGAGGTAGAGGTCGAGGTGGGAGATGGATGTGATCCAGCCATTATATGTAGCTGATAGTTGGTGAATCAGGTTTTTCAACCTCCTTGTAAAGCAATATGCTTAAGTGGTAACATGGAAGGCTCTCCATTCTGGCTGCAAGTGAGATTCATCAGAGGTATTTTAAAACCAAAGAACACCCTGGGGCCTAATTTCAAATAAATTAGAACCTTGGGAAGGGCAGGGCGGAGCTTGGGCGTCAGTATTTTTACAAAGCTTTCTGTAGTTTTATACAGCAGTCCCTCCTCACGTGCCGTTTTGCTTTCTGAGGTTTCAGTTATCCCCCATCAGCCATGGCCTAGAAATACTAAAATTTCAGGACACAAACAAACAATTTGTAAGTTTAAACCACGTGCGGTGCTGGGGAGTGTGATGAAATCTCGCGCGATTTCCCCGCTGCAGACGCTCCCGCCTGTGAGTCAAGGAGCAGCCATCTTGGTTTTCGGTTGGTGGTAGCGCTGCTGTTCTGGGGTTCAAGTCACCCTTATTTTCCTTCACAGTGGCCCCGAACTGCAAGAGCAGTGAGGCTGGCCGTTCGGCTATGTGAAAGAGAAGCCATGAAGTGCTTCCTGTACGTGAAAAGGGGAAACATTCTTGACTTTTATTAGAAAAAAAAAAGTCATATGCTGAGGTGGCTAAGATCTACGCTAAGAATGAATCTTTTACTCATGAAATTGTGAAGAAGGAAAAAGACGTTTGTGCTAGTTTTGCCGTTGTACCTCAGACTGCAGAAGCTGTAGCCACAGTGCGTGGTTAAGTGCTTAGTTAAGCTAGAAAAGGCCTTACCTTTGTGGGTGGAAGACAGGAGCAGAAAACATGCTCTGATGGACGGCAACGTGTTGCCTCAGACAGCCCCGAGCCTCCGTGGGCGCTCCAGCCGGGGGTCCCCTGAAAGGAGTGACGCCGCGCTGTTGGCTGCAAGGGGGGGATGGCCACGCAGGCCCGGGAACAGGTTTGCATTTCATCATCTCACACCATCGTCGTAGGAAGGGTGAGTACAGCACCGTGAGCTATTGAGAGAGAGAGGGACCACATTCACACAACCTTTATTATTACAGTAGATGGTTATCATTGTTCTCTTTTAGGATTAGCTGTTTATCTTTTCATACGCCTCATTTATAAATTAAACTTTATCCTGAGCAGGTATATATGGGAAAAACGTGGTGTGTGTAACGTTTGGTACTCTCTGTGGTTTCAGGCATCCCTTGGACTGTATCCCCGGTGGATACAGGGGGGCTGGCGCAGGTAATCAAGACCGTGAAATGCTCAGTCAGATTGTGGAAATCTCTAATTATACCCTAAAGCAGTGGTTCTCAGCTCCCGCTGCACTTAGAATTACCTGAGGAAGTTAAAAAACTGCCACACCCAATGCCCACTCCAGGTCGGTAAAATGACTGTTTCAGGGCATTGGTAGTTTTTAAAGCTCCCAGGTGATTGTTTCCCTTTAAAAAAACTGAGATATAAGTTACATATAATGTTGTATAAGTTTGAGGTGTGCAACCTGTTGGTTTTATACACTTATGCATTGCAATATGATTACAATGGTGGTGTTGGCTAGCACCTTGTTCATGTCACAAAATTATCATTTTTTTTTCCGTTGAGAATAATTAAGGTCTAGTCTCTTAGTAACTTCTAATACAGCATGATTTTGATTTGCAGCCAATGTTGAGAACCACTGACCTACAGAGCAAATTTAAAAAACCTGTAACTTTTCTTGGTGTTATAGCAATGGATCTTTTAGCTTTTCAGGGACAGCATAATATATGGATTCAAAAGGACAAACTTTCAAATAATTTAGAAATGAAGATAATATACTCTGGAAACCTGTGTTAGATAAAACCTGTGAAGATGCTGGTGTTAAATATTTGTGTGAAATGTTTGAATGAAATTATTTCAGAAAGTAGGAGCGTGAGGATAGCAATATTTCCTGATCGGTGTATTTTACATAACATACCATTGTAAATACTTGTCACATGTTGAATCCTTGTAAATAGATGCTTGGTTATTTCATCCATAGCACTAAACACATATATTCAAGTTGACCAAAATACTTAATTTTTTTTTGCGTGGGGAAACTGGGACATTGTTTTTGTTTGGAGTGGTTTACCATTCAAGCATATATGCTTCGGCATACCGTTCAAGCATTGTTTCCTTCCCTTTGGGTCTGTGCTAGGAGACTAGTCAGCAGGTTCCTGTGCTAATTCCTGGCCCAGGTAGAGAATAATGAAATCTTGAACTAAGCCACTGGCCTAAAATGAGAAGGTGGATTTTGAATCTGGTTATTCCACAGCATACGGGTTCGGGGTCAGACTGCCTCTGTCAGAAGAGCATCTTTCTTTAATCCTCAGTTACCTTATCTCTAAAATGGGAATAATAATTGTGTGGATATGAGGAATAAATTAAATGAGCTGTAGAATGCTATAAGTGTAGTGCCTGGGAGAAGAAGCACTCAATACATGTCCCCCGCCCCCCTTTTTTCATTCTTTTTCTTGCTGTCCTCCTCCGCCTCCTTCTCTGATGTTGAGAGTGTAGGATAAAGAGGAGTCGGGGCTGAAGTCTACATGTCTAGCTTTCAGATCTATGGATGTGAAATTAGAGAATTCAGAAAGAAGCAAATTTTGGATAAGGATAAATTTATTTTTTTAAAAAAAACTTTATTCTGAAATAACTACAAATTCACTGGAAGTTACAAAGAAATGTGCAGAGAGGGTCCATGAACTCTTCACCCAGAGTTCCCTATGTTAACATCTTACAACACTAACAATATCAAAACCAGAAAATAAACATTGGTATAATCCACGGAGTTTATTCAGAGTTCACCAGTTATACATGTACTCATTTGTGTATGTGTGTGTGTTGCTGTATGCAGTTTTATCACATGTGTGGCTTCATGTAACTGCCACCACAATCCAGACACTTAACTACACTGCAAGGCTCTTTGTGTTTTACAGCCACACCCACCTCCCTCTCCCCACCATCTCTAACCCCTTGAAACTACTCATCTGTTCTCCATTTCTATAATTATGTCATTTCATGAATGTTACATAAGTGGAAACATGCAGTATGTATCATTATGAGGGTTTATCTTTCACTCAGCATAATTTCCTTGAGGTTCATGGAAGTTATACATAGAGTGTTTCAATAGTTCATTTCTTTTTGTTGCTGACCCATGGCATGGATATTTAACCTTTCACCCATTGAAAGATACTTGAATGGTTTCCAGTTTAGGGCTGTTACAAATAAAGCTGCTATGAACATTCATGTACTGGTTTCCATGTGGAAATACTTTTCATTTCTGAAGGATAAGAATGAAATTTCTAGATTGAGTAGTAAATCCATTTTTAGTTTTAAAAGTAAGTGTCAAATTATTTTCCAGAGTGACTGTGCCATTTTAGCTTCCCACCAGCCATGTATGAATCATTTAATTTCTCTCCATTCTCTCCATTCTAACAGGTGTGTTCTGGTATCTCAAAGTGATTTTCATGTGCGTGTCCCAAATGGCTAATGAAGCGCAACGTTTTTTCATGTGCTTGTATTAGTCACCCATACATCCTCTTTGGTTAAATAGTCTCTTGATGTCTTTTTCTATTTTCTAATTGAATTGTTTTTAAAATTCAGTTTTTTTTTACAGTGACAGCTTTATTAAGATATCTTTCATATAGCATACATTTACACTTTAAAGTGTACAATTCAGTAGTTTTTATTATATTCATAGTTGTACCACTGTCACCACTCTCTAATTCTGAATATTTTTTATCACCCCATAAAGGAACTCTACACCCATTAGCAGTCACTTTGTATTCTCTCTTCCTTCTAGCTCCTGGAAACCACTAATCTACTTTCTGTCTATGGATATGCTTATTCTGGACATTTCCTGTAAATTGAATCTTACAATATATATAGCCTGGTTTGTGTCTGGTTTGTCTCACGTACCATAATCTTTTCAAGTTCATCTGTGTTGTAGTGTGTATGAATTCCTCATTTTTTATTGACAAATAATATTCTACTGCATGGATATACCATGTTTTGTTTATTCATCTGTTGATGAACCTTTATCAATATTTTCCCTTTTTTTTTGCTTCCATGAATAATGCTGCACTATTCTACAATGCTTCCAGCCAGGTGTGAGGATTTCAATCTCTGCACATCCTTGTCTGTTTTTAACATTTTAGTTATCCTAGTGGGTTTGAAGTATTGTATCTTGTGGTTTTGGTTTGTGTTTTCCTAATGATTAATGATGTGGAGCATCTTTTCATGTATTTATTGGCCATTTATATATCTTGTTTAGAGAGATGTCTATTAAAATCCTTTCCCCATTTTAAAAGTGGGTTATTTTTCTTTCTTTTGTTGAGTTTTAAGTGTTCCTTATATATTGTAGTACTAGACCATTATCAGATATATGGTTTGCAAATATTTCTTTCATTCTTTAGATTATCTTTTCATTTTCTTGATGATCTTCTCTGAAGCACAAAATGTTTTAATTTTGATGTTCAACTTAACTTTTATTTTTTGCTTATGTTTTTGACATCATATTTAACAAACCAGTGGCCTAACTTTAAGTCACAAAGATCTACTATATTTTCTTCTAAAAGTTTTTAGTTTCACATCTTATCTGCAGGTCTGTCATCCACTTTGAGGTCCACTTCATGGTTTTGCATGTGGATAACCAGTGGGCACAGCACTATTTGTTGAAAAGACTATTCCTTTCACATTAGATGATCTTGGCATTTTTGTCAAGAATCCATTGACCATAAATGTAAGAACTTAAATTTACTTCTGAGTGTGGTATGTTGGATGTTGTAAATGAAAGTCAAATGAAGGTTTCCAGGAAGATCAAATGTGATACAGAATCTGGTAATGGCATTGTTGGTCCCAGTTCCTTACCCCTGCCTATGGTCATACCTTGTCCATAGCATCATCATGGACAGAGTACATTTTCCCACTTTCGATTTCGGATTTGACTAAGTGACTTGCTGTGGTCAACAGTCTCTGGGCAAGAGAAACAGTATTAGAGTTTCGAGCTTAGGCCTTAAAATGCCTTGCATGTTGCCACTTTATGCTCTTGTCCTTCTGTCACTGCCATGAGAGAATATGCCTCCCATAGCCTATTAGCCCCAGAAAGGGGGATGAGAGATATAGATCAGAACCACTCCAGACAGGCAAACCAGCTAAGCCCAGCTGAGATCTGCCAAACCCGATGCAACCCACAGACTAAGGAATGATAACATGACTATTGCCACTGAGTTTAGGGATGATTTGTTACACAGCGGCGAGTAAGTGAGACACGGGGCATGAGGTTTCTTTATACACATGAAGTACCATCCACATAGAGGAAAAACTGGGAATGCTCACTCCACTTTCTTGCAAACCAATCCTGTTTGAGCAAGAGCCCTAATCAATTAGAGACTGGAATTTTTGCTAGGTATAGGCATTAATACAGTGTTTTCCCAAAGTTGGGGACACAATCCCCTGATGGGGGGGGGTGAGATGATTTAAGGTCAGAAATGGCCATGACACTATATAGCATTGAATTTCAGAATGAGAGAGTGACTCCCTTTCTAGTCCTTTCAATTACTTCAAGGGAGAAGCCCCAGAGAAGTCCTCACCCACTCTGTGATATCTATAAACGGTTGCCAATCTCCCTTTATAACAAAAAGAACACAGTCTTAGGCTCAGATTCTTTGGCAAGTGACAGCATAAGATCAGAATTTAAGCACATTATTTTGTTTTTTACTAAACTTATTTTTGTGTTGATCTTTTCCATTTGTGATTGTGATATGTACATTTTATAGATTTCATTTATTTATTTTTAGAAAAGGGGAAGGGAGGGAAAAAGAGAGGCAGAGGAACTTCAATGTGAGAGAGAAACAGTGATCAGTTGCTTTTTGTATGTGCCCTGTCCGGAGACAGAACCCACAACCCAGGCGTGAGCTCAGGCTGGGAATCAAACCAGCAATCTTTTGCTTTGTGGGATGACACTCAACCAACTGAGCCACACTGGTTTGGGATGTACATTTCAGCGTAATGGGGGAAAGAAGGGGAAGGGACTAGGTAAAGAACATGCGTGAATGACCCCCGGACGTGAACAACAGCGTGGGAACTGACTGTGGGAGCGGGGGGGTGGGCGGGGCAGAGGAGGGCAGAGAACACAAAAGGGAGTGAGGTGGCTTTGAACATATTCAGGAAAGTACAGTAGAGATTAGAGGCGGGGTCACAATGGTGTGTCAATAAATGGAGTTTAGGAAATACTGGTTTGATGTACAACATATTATGGAATGAATTTGTTTCCTTTCTAAGAAGCTTGTGGAAGGGCATCATTTTAGATGTAAACATCTCTTCCTATACTTTTTGAGCTGGAAATTAGATTTATTCTTTCAAAGGATTTCAGAGTCTCAATTTCCAGGAATCCTAACCACTGGACTCCCTTCAAAGTCTAACAAATAAAACCTTTCTGTGGCTCTTACATAAATAATAAATACCTAAGAACCTTTTGGAAAAATCCTCCTCTGTAATCTCACATTCTAAAATAGGCTTGACTTTTGGATTGTTTCTAAATAAAAACACATTTTTCGATTACGCTTGGAGAGAAAGAAAAAAATTTCCAGTATCACTTTGAGACTTGTGGGAAAATGGAGAGAATAAAAGTTTCACTGTTCTCGGTGAAGGTTTTGGTATTAAAATTTTGTCACATTGGCTGACTTCTGAGTGTTGTGGGGATGGGGAAAGAGGAAGGGTAACTACTATCACCAGTCATTTAGTGTGTCACTTATTACTCAGATCTGACACTAAATGCAAAGGTTGCAGCCAGAAGACCAAGCTCGCATCACTGTGCACATGGTAGTCCAGGAGAACATCTCTGAAATGCCTGGTTTCTCTGAGTAATCACTGAATCATCTGTTTGTTACAATGAAACTTCACAGAGACATTGTTTGCTGTGAGACGGAGCCAGAGAGCTTCCTTCGGGGCCTTCTTGGTAGCAGCTGGAAGGGGTTGGATTCCAAAGAGGCTCCTTTCAAAGTCTCTCTCACGAGAGAGGGGACCACAGAACAATGAATGTTACAGAGCAGGTCATTTCTCAGGAACTCCTGATGGGAAGTCCCTCTCGGTGCTGGATTTTGTTCATACTCCCTCCTCATTGAGAGAGATGGTAGAGAAAAAGGGAGAAGCCGCAGGCACTGCAGGGTAGCATGTCATCCAGAGCCCAAATGTGGGCTTCCCCCGTTCTTCCTAAGCATGTTTTCCTCTTATCACCAAGTCATCTAGTACCTCCAAGGCCCAAACGATTATTCAGCCTTAGGTGGATTCAGACTTTTGCCTTTCCCACCCAGGGCAAATCCTTTCCCTTCTTTGAGTCTCATTTGCCCACCTCTGAAATGAGACCCACAATTCCTGCCTTGCCCAGGGCAAGAAGGACGGGTGCGTATGATGTGGCTGGATGGAACTGCACTGTGTGGGAGGATATCGGTACCTTCCACGATGTCACACCTGGCTCCTTCATGCAGCCAGCCACCTCTCTGTGCTCCCTTTGGAAGCTTTTGTGCTCATGAAGCTCCATCATATTACCTGACCCAGATGGGAAAGGTTCACTTGACTGAATGATTACTGGGCACAAGCTGGATGTTCTGCCCTTTATTTTACTTTTCTGGTTTTTTCCCCCTCTCTTAACAGCAATTATGAACTGTTTGTTATGTCTCCTTATACTACCCACAAGTCTCAGCACAGTGCCGTATATACATGGAGAATGGTGTGACAAATACTCTAATTGGATTTGAGCAAGAATTTATCTTTGTTCTTGCCTTGCTGCTTGGAAAAAGTCAACAGAGGCTATATAAGAAAACATACTCTGATATAGTGTCAAGCTTTAGGGGGATAGAAAAGAAGTGTATAACCAGGCAAAGGACAGAGTTTTACAGTGAAAACAAAAGGCAGTTGGGAAAGAGATTCAAGGTTTCTAAATCAGTAGACTCACCAACTGGTGTATCCACATCCCTTCTTCCAATATTTTCTGTCTGCTGATGGGCAGAGAAGCACCATTAGATGTGACAGTGCATCCATCCATAGGTAACATACACCAGCTTTGCCACCTCTAACGCCTGACACCTCCATGTTGGTCATCAGTGGTCTCCTCTGCTGGACAAATTAGAAGCTGCTCCTTGCAAAGAAAGATTGGAGACTAGCAATCGGAGACTCCGCACTTTCCGTGATGACTCTTAGCCTTACATCCAATTTCAAGACAGTTTGCTAATTCCCTAGGGCTATGAAAGATATTATTTCTTTTTTTCTGTTTTTAAAATTTTATTGTTTTTCAATTACAGTTGTCCCCAGAAAGAGATTATTTCTTAAGACTGCTCTGATGAAACCCTAAAAAGTGAAACCCAAAATGCTCAGAAACCAATAAAATAAGACAAATTCTCTGGCTTTGGCAGGAATGCTGGAACTCTGCAGGAGAACTTCTGGACTCCTTCCGTGGAGGGGAGTCCCTAGGCTCCTGTCACCCAAATATAGGCAGGAATCATTTTATGGTGAGTCAGCATAATAACATTTATGAGTATTGTCTATGTGCCTCATACTAAGTGCTTGTTTTGGAGATATGGCCTAGGATGAAGTCCCAGCTCAGCTGTGCATCAGCTGTGTGACTTGAACATGTTATGTGGCTTCTCTGAGCGTCAGTGTCTATATCTGTAGATGAGATGATATGTCCTAACTTTCAAGGTTTTTAAAAGTTTCTTTGAGACATTGAACTCAAAATTCTAAGTATAGAACATTCAATACCTAATGTCACTGTTGTTGTTATTCACACATTTCATATAAAATTCAGGGCTGTTGTGAATTTTGTGGCAGATGGAGCATTCTGTTGGCCCTGAAGTACAGTGTCATTAAGAATTATTTCCTCCATGGAGAGAGATGTATACTTGAATTTTAAAGTAAGGATTTCTAAGTTGTGAATTAAATGAGTGTGATTTATTAAAGTAGAATAATTTGACCACAAATTCAATAACAATGATTTCAAAGTAGATCAAAGTCATAGATCTAGGGTTATTTTGGAAGATGTTCATATATACTAGATGACTGAGATTTTAAATCTACGGTATTTGAAAGTCTTATGATATTGTCCCAACCTATAAGGGAGTAGTTAATTTCTTTCATCACAGAACTATAAGGCTTTATGGACTTGTAGAAGGCCTTAATTAGACTTTTGGCAAAGGTTCTTCCCACTATAAAGTGAACATATGGGCTCTATAATTTGATGGTGGTCAGTTAAAATGTATTTGTTCTCTCTTCTCACTCCAAACAAGTCCACATAAATGTTGCCTGGCTGGATTTTGAATATATTACTACTCCCTTCTTCAAATCTTTTTGGTTCCCTTGGTTTCCTGGTACTGAATCCAGGGTAGGAACAGAGGAACTTAATTACATCTTTGCTCTCTGACCACTACTAGGTGCCTGAGGGTTATGGCTGAGGCCAGCCTTAGAAGCTCTTAGGCCCTCAAAGGCAACCACTTCTATGGAACTTGAGAAGCAGGAATGAGGGAGCTGAGGTGGATTCCTCTCTTTATCTGACACAGGTTTGTGCTTGCTGTTTGCATTTTTATTCACTAAATGCTTTCAGGCTGAAGGGGGGAATGTCACCTGGGTGTATAAATAGGTGTATTGGTGCCAGCCTCTGATGGAAAGCCAACCCCTTCAGAATCTTCACTCTATGATTTTGGAAAGCAAAGAGCCAGAAGGAGCTAAGGGACCATGAAGACCAACCCTCTCCCTTGTTCCCATTGTGTAGGTAGGCCCAAAGAAGGGAAGAATTTCCCCAAGTTTACAAGTTGAGCCCCTTAGTTGAGTTGTGATATAGATTGAGGTCTGTTTGACCCAAAACTATTGGTACTTATAGCAGAAACTACTAATTATTTTCCAATTTATATACTCAATACCTAATGTCCCCCTTAATAATAGAAACTCCAGTTTGTGGATGGGCATATAACTGTCTGGAATAAAGACATTTTCCTGTCTGCAGTAGAGGTGGCTATGAGAGTAAGTTCTGGCCAGCGACAAATAAATGGTTGTGTCCTGTATAACTTTTGGAAACATTTCTTTTGTCCTTCTTCTATGCTGCTGGCTGGAATGTGTAGGTGACAGCTGGAGCTGGAGCATCTATCTCGGATTATGATGTGGAAGCTCTGTGTTGAGAATGGTGGAGCCTCCAGGTAGCTGGATCCTGGGTACCAAATAACCATGGAAACTCAGTGGCATGTGATAATGCCTGTGTATTACTCAGGTATCTGGGGTGGTCAGCTAGGTAGCTCTGCTGACATTGGCTGGACCTGGTCATATGTTTGGGGAGTTGGCTGGCTATTGGATGATCTAGAGTGGTCATGGCTGGGACAACTGGGGTGTCCTGACTCTGCTTCCCATGCCTCTCACGTCCTGGCAGTCTAGTGTAATAGACCACAGGTAATGTGTGGAAACACCTAGGTTTTTCTTGCCTCTGCTGTGTCATGTCTGTGAACATCCCATTGGCCAAAGTAATCCCCGTGGCTAGACCCAGAGGAGTGGGAGGGCAGCTCACTCTCATATGGCAAAGGAATGGGTATAGGACAGGGTGAGAATTGGGGTCTTAATGGATCAAGTCTACTACAAATGTATGACTGAACGAATGGAGGCATGGATGGAAAGAGAGAAAAAGGCAGGGGGAGAAAGTTCTATTTTTCTGTGTTGTCTGACTGAAGGGGAACAGAGGTTCTCAAGGGCAGTTTCCTAAGTGTCTAATGCTCTCTGGAGTTAGCCACTCTGGGACCATCTTGGCTAGGGGACTGCACACTGTGGCCCAGAGCTTTGGTGCAGGCCCAGGCTGTGGGGTGTTTATATTATGACATTCTTCTGTGCTGGGGAATCTTTCCTTCTGAGTGAGTCATCCTGAAAGACTTCACAAGCTTTATCTAGTGGTTGAGAAGAATCTATTTTGGAGATGAAGTGTCTTTTCAGAGAGAACTCTGAAATTCATAACATGAAGACAGTTGTGTTATGGCCTGAGAACTGACCCAGGAAGCAAGGGACCTAGGTTTTAGTCCCAAGTCAGGAAAAAGACAACAACAAAAAAACCACTCCAGAAAGAAGAGCTTCTCTTGGGCAATTTCTAAGTACTGTATTACTTGTGGACAAGAGAGAAGGGAAAAGAAGCTTTCTTTAAAAAAAAATTTATTCCTCTACCCCTGCCCCTTTGTCAACCATCAGCTTTTTCTCTATATCTAATGGGTCTGTTTTTGTTTTGTTTACTCATATTTTTCTTTTTAAGATTTCACATACAAATGAAATCATATGGTATTTGTCTTTCTCTGCCTAGCTTATTTCACTTAGTGTAATACCCTCTAGGTCCAACCAAGATATCGCAAATGGCAAGATTTTTTTTTGTTGCTGAATACAATGAAATATTACATATATATATATATGCACATACATATATGCATATATATGTGCATATATATATCATGTCTTTTATGCATTCATTTATTAATGAAAATCTAGGTTACTTTCATATCTTAGCTATTATTATTAGTAATGCTGCAATAAACATAGGGGTGCTTATATCTTTTCAAATTACTGTTTTGTTTTCTTTGTATAAATACCCAGAAATGAAATTGCTTTAAAAGAAGTTTTATAGAATTAATTTTTCTCCCAGTCTTCATGATTCTTTGAACTTCTGATCATATATATATATATATGAAGATGAAAACTCCTCTAGTGCTAATAAATTTGACAATTTAGTTTTCTGTTATATATATGCATATATATGTATGTACTGAAGATCTTTTATCATTAGTTGCTTCAAATGCTTTCAAGATAACACTTAACTATTTATGTAAGTCATAAAGTGATGGTTCATATAAATATTAAAGTCATAAAATGATGGTTAGTGTGGAAATTAAGAGTAAAAATGGTCAATGTAAAAATTACTGATTCTAAATTTCATAATAGTTGATGTGAGAGGGAGATAAAATAATGAGTGTAACCAAGTTTTCCTCAGATTAAAAAAAATCCTTAATTTGTTTTGATGGTGTTAAGATTAACAACTCACTTGGTCATTTTCCTTCTGTTATAGAAATAGAAGTGATTCTGGCAATTTTCCTGACTCTTCAAAACAAAGATAATGTTTGCTTACTTGGATTAAAGGCAAATTAGATCCAGTTCCTAACATCTGCAGATCCTACTGATTTTGCAGGGTCAAGGTCAAAGGCACCCAAACAGACCAATTTCTGAGGAACTGAATTCTGGAAGCCTGAGATGGGTCTTTCTGGTCCTCTTTCTGATTCTCCCCCATCTTTAAATTCTGGAAACTACTGAGGCCTGGAAGTGGAGAGAGATTTACCTACATGAGTCTCATGGGGCCCCCAGGAAAACTAGATCCTCATGCTGGTTCTCTGTGCATTGCATGGGATGACCTCCTTCCATCCTACACAGGTCATGTCCCTTGAAGTGGTGACTTTCCATTTAAATATGCAAAACATATTTCTATATCTGCTTTCAGAAGAGAGAAAAAGATGTTATATAATGTTTCCCTGGGGGAAATGGAGTAGTAACTATTTTATTTCCTCATCACTTAAGTGCACTCAGCCTAACTTCCATAAGTTTGTTAAATAGAACCAGGGTTCACCTCATTTTGTCTCAAGCCTTCTATCCCCTTCCTCAATGGCTTGCAATGAAATATCGAAGAGTTGCCTTCTTTGTCCTGGTGCATGGTGTGTGATTTCACTTTATTATGAATTCAGGATGGGCAAGAGATTGAAGGTGTCAGCACGAGGCACTGACAGCTGTGAGATGGAAGGGCTTCTGGGAGAGCCTCAAATCTCCTTTGATCAGAGGCCAAATAGATCTTGGGAAGAGGGTGGCCCAGGGATTCTGGTCTTGTCACTTTGATTCGTATGAGCAATGATGCCTCTGGGAAGGATGATGGCTTCTAATAGAGGAGATGATTTTGAGATTCTTTGAGTCAAAACCTTGCAGCTGGGGTCTTCTTTAGAGAGAAACAACGGTCCATGCCTCACTTGCTGATAGTGGCCAGGACTCCACGTGCTTCTCGTATCAAGATTCACAACTACTAATTTATCTGTGTTTTGTTTTCTTCCAAATAGGATGAAAATACCTACCCCCAGATTATTTGCTTCTGGGGTTTTGGAGTTTAAAGAGTCTTCAGAGACCCTAAAATCCCATGGCTTTCTTACTGGAGTCTGTAGAATTAGCTTCCTTTCTCTGACCCCTGTCAAGGGAAGGCTGAACAGAAAGGGCTCTGGCCTCCTGCACAGGCTTCAAGCAGAGCAGCTCCATTTTTACCAATTTTGTAAATTGAGACGACATGGAAGTTTGCGCTCAAGCAAAGTGTTCTGCTTTTGCAATACAGCTTGAACCCCTTTTCATCCCTTTTACAAACAGCCCATGCTTGATATTCAAGAGCTTCTTTCCTTAAATGCTCCCAGGGACATGTGAGGGGGTAGTCAGAAAGCATAATTCCCCAAACTTTTCATTGTCCATAATGTCTCAATGGTGAGTGGACTTTTTGCAGTATTTTGCAATATTGTTCTTCCATATGTGAGTTTTTACTTTATATCTCTGTTTATTGGCCTTGGTTTGAACCCCTGAATATCCCCTGAGTAATGATTAGTCTTAAGAATAGATTCATTTTACCCACGTTTATAAGAGACTGATGTATGACTAGATGCCATTGTGTCAACGTACAAGCTATATAAATAAAAAACTATCCATTTGTCTGTTATTACATGTAATATAATACTGACTGAATTTAGAGATTGTTCTGGATGGAATAATCTAAGTAACAATCTCTGTGTCTGTCTTAATCAGTTTTTTGCTTGATAATGTTACATAACAAATTCCTTCACTCCCAAGTATCTGTGGCTAATGGCTTATAACATATGTTTTTCTTACAGATTTGTAGGTTAGTTCACATGGCCCTGTTGGGCTTAACTTGGATAAGCAGGGCTTGGCTCTAGGCTGACAGTCACTTCGCATCTGCTTCTCATGTCTTCATAATAGGAGCTAAACTGAAGGGGCAGAAACTACTCAGCAGAAGCTCTTATCATGAAAAATAGCAGAAGTATAAGAGACACGAGCAGAAACATGTGATGCCTCTTAAGGCCCTTGTCTAGAACTGGTTCTCTGTAACGTACATTGGCTAGAACAAGTCTGATGGCCAAGTGTTAAGGGGCTTGGATATATATATATATATACTTTATCTCTCCTACCCAGAGGTAGTGTGAAGTCATAGGCAAAAAGGATATGCAGTCCTAATAATAATTATAGGGCAGAGAAGAATTGGGAATAATAATCCAGTCTGCCATGGAGATGTATGTTAAATTCACTTGGTGGGAGGCCCTGGAGAGCAACCCGGGTAGATTGCCATTCATTTTCAAAGCAGCTGAAAATGCATTACAGTGAGGGCCCATATTCTCCTGCACCTCAGAGTTATTTCACATAAGACCACAAGCGGTGGTTTCAAATAGGAGCTTTCAAATCAAAAATCATAATGATGCACACTTCAAAAATGTAGGTATTGATTTTCAGGTGAGCTGTTCCCCACCTAGCACCTCTATTTACTGTACTCAAAGCCTGGTAGCCCCAAGCCGCGCTTGACTCCACACTCAAGCTATGAACTTTGGTTTTTCTGTAAAAGATCAAAATTCCTCTAAAGATGTCAGATCTCATGAGTTACAGGTTCGTTTGTCTTAATTTCATTCTCAGGTAGTAGGCTGAGCTCTAGATTTGACTGTTTCTATCACCTTCATGTTCTGCTTACAATAATGCTGCTCAACGTAGGAGAAAAAGGAGTGAGAATAGAATCCAGACAAGGACACGAAATTGAGAGTGAAAAGTCTCCCTACAATACCCATGGCAGACACAGCTACACCAGTGTTCTCTCTCCGGCGGAGTTCACACACACTCACAGTTTTCTCAAGAAAGAGCTCCTTGCAGTCATTGCCATCTTTCCCTAAAAGGAAATGTCCCTGCTGCCACAGATCAGAGTGTCTGTCTGTCCTGAGAGATCTCCAAGGAGAGAGACAAGGTGGTGGAATGAGAAGAGCTTTGACTTGGGAAGGATGTGGGTTCCAATCCCAGCCCTGTTGGGGATCTTACGCAAGCTGCTTTTCTTTCTCTGACCTCAGTTTCCCTATTGGTACAACTGATACCTGTGATGAAAGACACGGGTTTTCGCCCATGTGTTAACGCATCTGGGCTTTCAGAATGTTATTTTTCTTACCTGGTAAAATGGGGTCAAAGTTTTTCCAATGACTGGGACAAGAAAGTGATCTGGAAACTCTGAAGTGTCAGAGAAATGTGAAGGGCCTTCATCCGAGGTCTTCTGAGCAGTCCTAGAAGAGCCAGGAGTCTACCCTCAGAGGGGTTTCCAGTTGACCTGGTAGAAACAGAGCCTTTGGGGGTCCTTTCCTCCCTGACTCTGATGCTTTTGCAAACTGCCCTCCTAGAGGAGGGGGAAGGCCCCGTTGCATGTTGGTGTGAGTGTGCATGTTGCAAAACAAAACAAAACAAAACACAGCCCCACCACTTTCTAGCTTGGGGCCTCTTCTGAAATCAGGGATGCCCCGAAATTGAGAATGTGGCAGAAAACTGAGACCGAGTTGCTCACAACACGTTTATGTGACGGATGCTCAGTCATATCAGGACCCAGAAGACGCACAGAGCCCTGCCCTGTGGGCTGTTTGAAGGTCACACCAACGCACCCTGCTGGGAAACGAACTCAGTGTCTCTGTTTGTGGGTTCCCTGTGCTGAGGGTTCGGTTCACTGGTTCACTGGGGCTCTGGGTCCCCTATTCCCACTGCTGCCTGGCCATCTCTACCACCCACGCTCTGACCCCTGTCCCAGAGCCCCTCTTGCTGGGGGTGACTTTTAGATTTGTTTTTTTTCTTTGTACTCTCCATTTTCTCAGTGTTTTCCTCAAAATTTGTCATGATGGGGCTGACTTGGCACAGGAAATGCGGCAGCGTGCTGAGGCCAGTCCCATCTAATTGAATCTGGGCCAGAAAGTAGTCTGTGATTCATCTTGGGCAAGAAGCTGCGGTCTTTATGTGTTGTTGCAACCTCTTAGCGGAGTGAAAGTGGAATGACCCCTGTCACTGCCCTGGGGTTACAGGGCCACTCAGGAGGGTGAAGGGAAATGATTTCTACAGAGCACCTGCTGTAGATTTTATTTACATTGCACCATTTAAACCTCACAATGCACAGCACAGGGAGGGAGGTATTACTACTACCCGTTTTCCTGATGTGGCTCAAGGAGGGAAAGAACACATGTCGGTGGGGAGGACCCCAGCAGTCACTCCACTTAGGCTGGGGGGAATGAGTAGCCCCTTGGTACCTCCTTTTTTCAGTGCCTCTGGTTTAAGAGGTGTGTGCAGTAGAGGTTAAAGTGTCATTTCCATTCCGCTTGGTGTCTTTAGGAAAATCCTTTTTCCTCTCCGGGCCTCAGTTTCTGCTTTTGTAAAATAAAGTCCTTGTTATTATGTCTCTTTGAGCTCGAGAATTCTATATTCCACGCCCTCTTAGTGCTTACATCAGTTCTCTCAGCTCTAGAACAGGCTGTGTAGCTTTCTGGAATGTCGGCACCCATTTCAAGGGGGTGATCCCATGGACAACCATGGATCTAGTAGATAAGGTGATGGAGGTTTGACTTTGATGTTATAAAAAGATGGTGACTGACTTTGACATAAGCTGAAAAGATTACTGGGTGTTTTTAATGGAAAACAAGGCATTTCTATGAGAACTCTGTGCCCTTCATTGCCTTGGAGCAATTTCAGAGCTCAGTGAATTGTAGATAAGCGGGAGTGATGCAAATCACTCTTGTCCATAGTTATACAAATGATTTTTTTCCAGTGGAAATATAGTTGGTCTACCCCATGCCCTGTGGTATAAACCAGTTGTATATCTATTTGTAAATTCATTTCAGTATTTCTTTGTGTCTGTGTGTGTCTGCATGTGTATATGTGATTCTTTGAACCAGTTGTGATACCTTATTGGGTCCCTTGCAAATTAATGAGCTAAGTAAAATCCTTGACACATGTTTCTTTTATATTTCTATGAGGGTCATGGTTATGCCCCTTTTAAATAGAAATGATCCTTTAATAGTATATAGTTAACTTATAAAACAAGTCTGTTTGGCATTGTTGGTGGGTAAGGATTAATGGTGGGGGTATATAAACCTTTGTGTATACTTCTGGATTAGAAACTGTTTCCTAAAAACATTCTGTCCCGCCACCAGCCTGCCTCAAGTTTCTCTCTTGGAAGGGAACCCATTCTTCCCCGCTTCTCACTTCTAAGCCACCCTCAAAGCCTTTCTAACCTACTACCTACTTCTGTGTTCAGATTTGACCCACCATGATTGAGGGGTCATAAATACCTCCCATGGGGCAATGATGGGGATTCAGGTAGGCTGTGCATGCATGAGGTCATTGCAGGTACCAACTGAGATGATCACTCAAAGGATGGATGCTTTGTGCTTGTTCCATATTTGTTTATAAGAATTGTGCTTCCCTGGCCCCAGGCCACTCTTCTCCCCTCATCTGGCCCTTGGCAAGGCCAATGGAGATGCAAATAAAATGGGATTGGTTCTTGAATATCATCCCATGGGCAGTTGGAACCCTGTGGCTCTCCCAGTCTCTCTCCTGGGTCCTATCAGGAAGAATGCATTTGGCTGCAGGTGCCAGAAAAACTCAATTTACTCTGACCTAAAAATTAAGGAGTGATTTTTCTTCTCTAACAAGGAGTTGGGGGTAGGTGTCTCAACACGAGGGTCAGAGATCCTATGATTCTCTAACTCTAGCTGTCCAATAAGGTAGCCACTAGTCAGTGTGGCTATTTAAATTTAGGTGAATCAAAATGAAATAAAAAATAAAAAGAATGCAGTTCCTCAGTCACCCTAGCAGCATTTCAATGCAATGCTGGCTATTGCATTGCATCAGTACAGGTACAGAACACTTCCGTCACCGTGGAAAGCTCTATGGGACAGCACTAGTGGGATGGCTT
Source organism: Furipterus horrens (assembly GCF_987537825.1). NCBI lineage: Eukaryota > Metazoa > Chordata > Mammalia > Chiroptera > Furipteridae > Furipterus > Furipterus horrens. The sequence continues at coordinate 188,273,525 of NW_028327174.1, forward strand.
CTACAGTCTAGGTGTATTGTGTGTGCTCAAAGGGAGAGAAGGAAGATAGAGCATGATGGTGCTGGCTATGTTTGTTTCTTTTTTATCAAGATGGAAACACTTGTTCAGAATTCCTACAAGACTTCTGCCTAGACTTACTGACTAGAACTATGTCACATGGCCCCTCCTTGCTGCCAGGAAAACTAGGAAAGTGAGGATCTTGAGTAGGGTTGGGCACTTTGTGGCCCTGAAGGGAATTGGGGTTCTGGTAGCAAGAAGAGGGGGAAATAATATTGGGCAGGTAAGTCTGCAGCAGGGAGAGTCGGCTCAATTTGTTAATTCTGTCCCTGGGTTGTCTCTGTGGGTGCTCACCTCATCTGCCCCACTTTCCCTAGCAGCTCCTCTTCAGTTTGCTCAACAACAACAACAAAAACAACCCAAAAATGCTCACACAAGGCTTCTGTGTGCAGCACACTCTAGGAGAGATTTGAGGGATACAAAAGGGCTTAGATCCTATGAATGCAAATAACTACATTCTGACATCAGATACTGCTGATCTTACCGTTCTGTCTGTACCACACTGTCATGTCTCTCTGCCATCCTGTTCCTCCTCTAACTATCTGTTCATTTCCATTATTAGGACAGCACACCTGTTGGGCTCCCCAATCCCCCTCCTTTAATTAAGTAGAACAGTTTAGGCTGACACTAGAGGCTATATGGTCTGGGAGGGGTGGGGTCTCCATTGCACACTCACAGACTGCAGAACAATGGCTGTCTTCAACACCCCCTGCCTTTTCTCTAGTGTGAGAGAACCAGAGGTGGGCTCTGAAATGTCAGTCTCTTCCTTTCTCTCTCCTGACCCGCTCTGCCAGGCAAGGGAGAGCTACACCGATTTATCTTCCCTCTGATAGAAATGATTTCACCTTTCTTTGGAAGGCAGAAACAACCACAGCTTGCTTTGCTTTTAAATAACATTTTTCCTTCTGTTGCATTGAATGAAATGCAGTTAATTAAATAATTTGGCTAAGAACCAAGGGTTAACAGATTTTTGAAGAAATAGAGTACAGTATTTTTAATTCTGGAGGCAGAATGGCCTAGGAGTCAGATCTGAGTATGAGTGACAGTCCTGATCACTGAGTAACCTTGGACAAATGGACCTAAACTCTTGGGACATCAGCTTTTCCATCTGTGCAATGAGAGGGCTGGATAAATCAGGGATTCACAGACCAGGGCTTTGGGCCAAATTCTACCACAGGCCTGTTGTGTATGGCCCCTGTGCTAAGAATAGTTTTTACGACCTTAAAGCGCTTTGAAAAAAAATAAAGAAGGTGTGACAGAGACTGGACAGGACCCACTACACCAAACATATACATATATATTATTGGGACTTTTATAGAAAAGGTTTGCTCATTCCTAAGTAAGATGGCTTCTGAGGGTTTTTACAATTCTCAGGGTCTAGAAGTCTGGGATCTCGATAGTCTAGATGTACAGGGCTCATGGAGTTCAAATGATGATGGTGGTTTCCTTCATTTCTGGGGTCTTTCCATTGCCATGTCACAAGGGACATGGGAGGGGTCATGACTGACTAATTGGGGGCTGAGGCTGGAAGCTAGGAGATGACTTTAAAATAGACCTGCTGACGTGGCCATGGAGATTTCCCTCCACAGGTGAGCAGCAGTGTGTACGTCAGATCCTGGAAACTGTGCAGCAGAACATGCTGGCTTTCCAGCCACAGTCGGGCCTGCCTACCGGAATAGGTGTCAGCAGCTCTGATTGCGGTCAGATCAGCTGAGCAGCTCTGACACGAGGCCCTGGCATGTGTGTGTGTGTGTGTGTGTGTGTGTGTGTGTGTGTGTGTGTGTGCGCGTGTGTGTTGGGGTATTTGCTTCCCATGAGCATACGGAGGTCTTGAATTCTGCCCTGGGTAGGGGACTTTGTATGGGGATTGGCACCCTTGGCCTCCTTCCTTCTGAGGCTGGTAAAACCAGCCCCTTAGTGCAGGGCTTGGAAGGGACCTGTCTTCACTTCTATTCATTCCTGCTGTGACTGGTGGCAAGTTACTTCGTTTCTCCCAGACTCGGTTTTTTCAACAGTAAGATGGCACTAATGAATTCTAATCTATAGCTCTTCTTGGGTTGTTGAGAGAGTAAGAAAAGATGAAAAATCAGTTACAAAAGTTAAAGTACAGTAAGGCCTCAGAGGTTCAAGTGGAGCTTACTGTTTGAACTACCACTTATTTGACACTTGGGTAAGCCCTTTACACAGTTTTATTTACTTAACCCTCACAATAATTTTCTGAGACATGGATTATTTCCCCCACTTATGGATCAGGTAACTCTGGGTCATGTGCATCTTAAACTGCAGCACAGGGATTCGAATCCAGGTCTGTGTGACATAATTTCTTGCTCTTCACCACTTTTGCAGACCTAGGAAGTCAGTAAACTTCTGAAATTATGCTTTTAAGAGGCTCTGAGGATTTCCCATTGCATTCCTGGCAATGACCAGTATTGCTTTCAAGTGGTCGCATGTTTGTCTCATAGAATTTTATTTTGGCTCCTGACAAATTACTTGTATGGCTGTTCCTATTAAAGCTTTTAACTGAAGAATTTATATTGCTTAGTAACATTAGAGAAAAGAAAAAAAGACAAATGTTCTTAGGAAATAAACTCCATAAAAATCTGAATCCAAAATAAAATAATAATAGCAACAAAAAATAGTTAGGTTGAAATTTTGATGTTTGACTTCAAGTGGACTTTGTATCATTAGAGGCTTCAAAATCCTTTGACCTCATCTACCTCTCCCACTGCTAATTTTCATCGCTTGTCTGCCCACATTCTGGGTAATTATGGGCTGAAAGCATTTTAGAAGCATTACAGATGTCCAATCACATCTGAATAATAATAACCTTTTTTAGAGTCATGCTATAGTTTTCTAAACACCTTTATTACTGCTATCATTTTTAAAAGATTTTTATTTATTTTTAGAGGTGAGGAGGGGAGGAAAAAAGAGAGGGAGAGAAACATCAATGTGTGGGAGAAATATCAGTTGCCTGCCTCCTGTATACCTCCAACTGGGGCCAGACTCACAACCCAGGCATGTGTCCTGACTGGGACTAGAACTGGTGACCTTTCAGTTTGTAGGACAACAGCCAACCCACTGAGTTACACCAGTCAGAGCTCATACCATTATCTTGGTTGAATTTTACAGAAGCCTTTTGGGGCCGGGAAAGCATTATATCCATTGCCCATAAGAAGAAATGGAAGTCCAGGGAGTTAAGTGACTTGCTTTGCTTAGGATCACACAATTACTACACCGCAGAGGCAGAGTTTCTAAGACCACATGGAGCCACCTCCCCCGGGGATGCAGTCTACCTTGATTCCACAGTGTATGACATTACCACAGACACTGGTTGACTGTATTTTAATCACTTATCTGGTAAACTTCACCATAACCCTGCAAAATATTTATTATCTTTGCTGTTTTACAAACAAGAAAACCAAGACTCAGAGAGCTGGGCACTTTGCCCAAGTGCACGTGGCCAAAGAGGCAGAGGCAGGCTTTGAACCCAGCTCTGCTTGGCTCCAGAATCCACCCTCCTCTTGCCCACTGTCTTATATGCTGTCATTGACACAACCAGGGAAGATTTAAATGAAGGGGAAGGGAAGGTATAAGATATCTTGGTTTTAAAACTCATTGGGATTTATTTTATCTGGCCCATTGGAGAGCCAAGGAGTGAGTGTGGTGGGTGACCTTAACGCAAGTGTGTCTTGAATCTCTGTCATCAGCAGATGGGTAGTATTATGGCAGTGAAAAGATGGTCTAAAAACAGCCTCAAGTCTTGTCAGTTGGGGCAGGTGATGCGTGCGTGCATGCATGGGTGTCTTCTCCCTTTCTCTTTTTAGCTCAGGATTTGGGAGTTAATTGCATTTATTAAGCCCCTCTTAAATACCTTGAGCTCACTACAAGATATATATTTATGACTATTTAAAAAATTTTGATTTATTTATTGTCTTTCTATTACAGTTGTCCCACTTTTTCCCCCATTGCTCTCCCCTCCCCCCACCAAGCCCACTCTTTCTCCCACAGTCAATCCCCACCTCATTGTCCATTTTCATGGATTATTTACACTAGTTCCCTTACTAAACCCTTCCCCTACTTACCCCCCTTCTCTCCCTCCTCCCCTCCCTCTTGGTAACTGTTAGTCTGGTCCTTGTTTACATGCCTCTGGTTCAATTTGCTCATTTGTTTTTGACTGTTTTTAAGAGGAGGAAGTGGAGGCTGAGCGATGTGCTGTGACTTGCCCGAGATCACACAGCTGGAGGGAGCCCAGCTGGGATTTGCACCCAGGTCTCTCCGGTGTTGAGCCAGGCCGCCTGCAGCCTTTTCACTCAGTCCATGACACCTTTTTTTTCAAGAATTTCTAGTCTTATTTCTAATCTGATTTGTCCCCAGGCCCAGTTTCTGGGGCAGTCCATGCCTGGCCCAGACATGAGAAAACTCAGTTCCCAGATACCTGGATATTGCTCCCTTGTATGTGCTCTATTGCGTCTGTGAGCTCCTGTCCTAGCAACTGATGTGACCTGAGCAGGTTGTCCCCAAGGGGATCAAAGGAAACAATAGCTAACAGGTGCACAGCTCTTCCTGCTCACATTCAACTCTCCATCTGAACTTGGAAGGCTCACATACTTCATGGGTGTTTCTCTTTCCACGTGTGTTCCTGGGTTCTAGTCTATGCTCTGCCAACAATCTTTGCATGACCTTGTCTTCACACCTTCTCCTTTCTGAACCTCAGATCCTTAGAGAGCTTCTAAGGGATGAAGCTGAAACCTCTGTCTTGTGGGTAAAATTCTGTCTTCCTTTGTCCTTTAAGTTTTGATCTACGTTAAGAGACTTTATTTAATAGTACAGAAACACCAAAGAGCAACTCTTTCAATCCTTTTTTGGTGGGGGGAGGGCATTTTTCTTATTATAGTGTAACCTGTGCCCAAATATAATTGATTATTCTTCTCTACTCTATCCCTGAGCCACAGGGAAGAGGAATTTAGCTTTGAGATAACTACTCCTCATCAAGCAGAAAGGCTCCATTGCTATGGTCATGAGCTAAGCTCCTAACAGCAGATTGGAATCAAGACACATTTTCCACCCTGGGGACTGTATCTATTTCTGTTGCCAACATCATCCCTCTCCTTCTTAATGAGTGCTCAATTGTTGGACAAGTTTTGAGAACTTGTTTTAGGGAAAAGCCCATTTTCCATCTGACAGCAGAGCTTTCTCTTTGAATCAGCTTTCAAAACTATAGCCCAGGGAAAAAGATTGCTTCCTGTGCTTTACCAAATGCATTATCTTTTCCCTTTATGATTATTTATTGCACAAGCATCCCCTTTCCCATCCCTACCCAGCAGTCCCCCTGTGCTAACTGGAAGCATGGCTCTAAGATGGTAAGTGGGGCATCAAATCTGGGATAATTCTTACCAGGCTGCAACAGGAGCTGAAGGTTAGGGGTCCTGGCTCCATTCTTGGCCATTCTGTCCCTTATAGCTGTACAGCATCTCCCAGCCAGGATGGGGATGTTTTCCTCATCTCTGAAGCATCATAAATCAGTGGTCCCTTCCCTATCCTTAGCTGACCTTTGGAGGTTTACAGCCTGAAGGTCTTCTTTTTGTACTCAGGTGGTGTCCCCTTGAGCAAGTAGATTTGATTGGAAAAAGTGCAGTTGTCCAAGGATGGTCTGTTGAGGCTGCCCTGAAATTACTAATGAGCTGCCTGCCCCACCCACGAAGTCTGGGGCTGCAGGCTCTTCCGGGTTTGTGCTAACCACTTAGGGCTTTGCACATCAAAAATAAATCTAGCTGTTTGGTCTTAGGAGGCCACAGGATAGCCTTGTAAAATACCACTTTCATAGTGTTCCTGCTTGGTTCAAGAATACTCAGTGGTCCCTCATGATAGTTTTCTGTTTCTGAGTAACAAATTACCCCCAAACTAAGTGGGTCAGGATTTGGGGAGCAGCTTAGTTGGGTGGCTCTGGCCTCAAGAGTGTATATTCATACACCTCAGCAGGGAAGACAGATTCATTAGCAAATATGATAGTGATAACTTGTGTTACCAGCTTTGGGTATAAAAAAGGTCAAAGAGTTACTAGGAAATATATTTTAAAGGCAAAAAAAGGCCTAAAGAATAATGTGAGATTGGGTGTACCTAATCTATCCTAGAGAGAAAATATTTCTAGTACTGTGGAAACCTTTTCCTGTTGCATCTTCCCTACCACATCTTCCTCCAACAGGTAACCAGTTTTTTGAATGAGGTCTTTATCAGTCCCAATCATTTCTCTTATGCTTTTACTATACCATTATGTGTCGTCGTCGTCGGCAGCCGTCCGTCTTGAGAGACGATGGTGTAGCTTCTTAAGAGTCTATCTGCACCGCCGAGAATGGCTGTGCAGTCCGACTCGGGAGTGACACAGTATCTGTCTCCTCCCGTGTTGAATCGACATCTTGCGATGTCGCTGGAGTGTCCTCTCCAGTGAAGCTGAAGCTACAGAGCCTGGGCAGGGTGATATGGAGGGTCTGCTGTTGCCCATGCAGCAGACCCCCCCTCTCTTCGCAGCTGAAGGGTCCAAGGGAAAGACGGAGTCAATACAGCTTGGCTTCAGGTGCGCCGCAGGAGTTGCCGGTGTTGACTACAACGTCAAACCGCCTTAGGGACTCCGGCTCCGGATTTTCTGTCGGGGTTTACTCCCGTAGCCTTTCCCCTGAAGAGGTATGCCGCAAGGCAGCGGAGGTTTTTTGGAATCAGAGTTTTCCTTCTCTGATGACCATTATGTGTATATCCTAACAAATGGATAGCACTGCTTTGCAGGCTTTTAAACTACATTCAGTTATGTCATACTGCATTCATTTTTCTGTAATTTGCTTTTTTTCACCTAAAATGATATTTTATACACGATTACCCTTGTCCACTCATTTTTCACTGTTGTATGGTATTACATTGTATGGATATACCATCATTTATTCATTTTCTTGTTGATGAATACTTGGATTGTTTATAATTTCTTTCAAATTAATTGAAGGAGCTCTCCTTGACATGATTAGCAGGAAGTTCTCTATCTCCCACCTTGAGGCTCTAGGCTGCCCTCCAAAATGGCTAAGAATCTCAGTGACTTTCTTAGTAATAAGGGATGAGTTCTGCTCAAGAGTTTAGTCAGTTGTGGCTACTCTTTCTTCTGTGATAGTTCCATGGTGTCACTGCACAAAACTTGTTCTCGGTGGCCCTTTGGGTGCTTATTTCTTGGTATGGTGGCAGAAGAACAGCTGAGATGGTATGAATTAGAGCTGTGACCTGGAGTGTGAGCCTGGGCCCTTGCTGATTGCAAGCAGAGGCCCAGTCATCAAGGCTGTCACTGAAGCAGGGCACAGGGGCAAAGACTCCTTGACCAGAGTCCCACCAGCCCAGAAAAATACTGATCCTGATAAATGGATCATAACCATGGCTATAGCCATCTTGTAGGTTGGAATGCTGTTTCTGAGGCCTCTAGAAGCACAGCCCATTGTGGGTCAGCATTAACGAAGGTAAACCCTCATGTTTCAACAGCATCTTAGCCTCTGTATTTGTTTTCTCAACTGTAAGGAGTGAGTTATCCCCACATGATGAAAAAAATCATAGTCACTGATTGCTTAGCTGGATTCAACCTCATGTGGGAGGGGTCCCTATTCCCCATCAGCCTTCCTTCTTCCCTAAGGCAATAATTCTCACCTGGGCTTCCCTGTTAGGCAGCTTCTCAGCCTGGAAAGGATTTCCCTAATGGAAGGTATGGCCAAACAGAACCTCTGTGGTGGAAGGTGTGGCTGGACAGAACCTCTATGATGTGAGGCATGGCCAAAATACCGCTCTTGGAATGAGAAGACCTGGCTCAGGTGCCATTCCTTCCATATTCTAGTGTATGATCTTCTTCATACCCCTCAACCTCTCTGAACCTCAGGTTCCTCCTCTATAAACACAGGGAAAATTCTCTTTCTCTGCATAGAACTGCTGTGAGGATAAAATGAGACAATGAACTTGAAAGGACTCAAGAAGTCTGAACCTGTTGCGTGTGAGTCTCCTTAACTTTGTAGGCAGCACTTTCTGTTGCTGGACAGCTCTGACTCTGCAAGTGTCTCAGGCAGGGCCTGCTTCCCCACGGCAGACTCTGGACAGCTTTTCATGAATTCAGATACTCCCAGCATGTTCAGCCTCCACCCCCAAGTCTTTTCTTCTCCAGAAAACCTTCCTGAGTTCCTTCAAAAATGATATTATGGCTCACAGTTCCATAAAACAAAAGAAAGTTATGAAATATAAACTTCTTGCAAAAGTATACAATGCCATCCACACCCCAACTCTTAATAGGGATTTCTGGACCCAAGGGTAGGTAGGAAGATGACCATGTCCAGCTTGAAGCAGCTAGAGGAGCTCGAGACCTTTGCCCATTGTCCTTTATAATATTATAAAGGGTCTTAAGTCTGAGAGGGAGGGATTGTCATTTTTTATTGTTAAAAATTAATTAATTAATTAATTAATTGTTTAATTATTTTTTTAAAAAAAGAATAATATAGGAAAGGGTGAAGCCGGAGAGTTTGTATGTACAACCCATGGGCATGGAACGGGGGCAGGGGGTGGTGGTGGTGGCTGTGGATTGCTAGGGGAGGGATGGTGCTGGGCGGAGGGGAGCAAGGGGGAAAAGATTGGAACTATTGTAACAATATAATCAATAAAATATACTTTAAAAAGTTACAACTGGAAAAAAAGTATACAATGCCAGTATAGTTCTAAGGTGACATTATAGCTAATGACCATTTATTGTTATCACAATGGTGAGAATGACAACGTCCCCTACTGGGAGCAGAGGCCACCAAGACTTCTGTGTCCCTAAGTTCTGGAACACCTTTTAGTCCTCACCTGATTTAATTTCTCAACTAGTAAGACCAGCTCTTAAATATTGTGATCCTCAGGAATATGTCCTAGGCCCTCTGTTCTCCCTTCTCACACCATCCTGGGAAGTTAATCTGTGCCCATCTATGGCAATGGCTTGGATTACCATTCATGTGCTGATGACTTCCAAGGTCATCCAGTCCATATTTCTTTCCTGAATACTAATGCTATAGCTCCATCTGCCTGTTTGGATGATGGGCATGTCTTGTGGGAATGTCATTTTTCCATTAGTCCTTCTCCCCATCCCAAACCTTCTCTTGCTCCTGTGGCCGGTATCGTCTCAGTGAAAGCTACTGCCATGTACCTAGTTACCCAAGCCAGCAACCTAGGGTTCATCCTCGATGTCTTTCTTGCCTTCTCTTCCAAGTCCTGTAACACCATCAGTTTCTCCATTCCCATTGCTACTACCTCTGTCTAGGAATCATTTATTGCAATAGCCCCTTATCTAGTCTGTCAGTCTCCAGTATTGCCACTTCTAATTCAATATCTATACTGCAGCCAAAGATATCTTTCTAAAGCAATCCGATCATGGGAATTTCTGGCTGGATTGTTCACTCCATGCCTCCCTGGAGCCATACACCCCACCCCCGGCCGCTAGCCCCGCCACCAAAACCTGAACTCTGGAGATATTATGGAAGGAGAGGGAGGCATGGAGGTGCTGAAAAACTAGAATAAAATCAGATGCGAAAACCCTGGGAGGACATCCTGTTCCACATACGGAGGGAACATGAGCCAGGGGCACAGGGGGACAGGGAGCCTCACTGAGTGACTGGTTTGAGTCCTGCTCTTTCCTCTTTTCCACTCCTTGCCTCAGGTCATCAGTGCCTTCCTGGCATAGCTGTAAGACAGGAAAGTATGGGCAAACTTTGGTTTATCACTGAAGTTGAAGCCAGAAGCAAGCAATGAGGGACTGTATCCCCCAAATTTATATTTCAAGCCCGAGCACCTGAAACCTCAGATTGTGACTGTGTTTGGAGATAAAGTCATTAAAACAATAAGTTAAAATGTGGTTATTAGGATGGATCCAAATCCAGTATGACTGGTGTCCTTCTAAGAAGAGGAAATTTGGACACAGATAGGTACAGAGGGAAGAGGTAGTGAAGACACAGGAAAAAGATGGCCATCTATAAGCCAAAAAAAGATGCCTCAGGAAAAAAAAAGGAAAAAAAAAAAAAAGAGAGGCCTCAGAAAAAAAGCAATGCTAATGATAACTTGATCTCAGACTTCTAGCCTTTAAAATTATGAGAAAATAAATAACTAGCATTTCCTGATACTTCCTGAACTTTTCTATTTGGATCTGCTGCTGTAAGAGCTGGGCATCCTTTCCTCTCTCACAGACCAGAAAACTCATGTCCCCCTCCTAAGTTCCCTGTTTACAACCTTGGCACCCCTACCTTCTCCCCGACATGGTCCCACTGCCTTGGAATAAATTTCCCAGTCACCTTGGCCTTCTACTCCCTCCTCTGGGCCAGAGTGTGGGTGTGAGTGCAGCCTTAGGAGTGGTTAGCAAAAAACACAGCTCCTCTAGCCACAGGATTTGAATACCCAGCAGGAATGGCCACTGTGAGTCATGACAGATGAAACCACAAGGCCCCTACCTCTTGTGTTTTTCTTGGAATCGGGTGTGTGGGTGTGAGCGCCCTCTCACTAAGGCCTCTGAAGTGTTGCATCCTGAAAGGAGGCTGACAGCTGACCTGTAGAGAGAGCTCTAGAGTTTACACAGCAGTTTTGCACATCTTTACTCATTTCCACTTTATGACAGTCGGTGAGGTCATGATGGTTATTCCCAGCCACTGAGAGTCTGAGAGTGGCTTGTCCAAGGTCAGTACCAATAAGAGACTGGAATCCTGGCCTTCCTGCTCACAGGTGGAGGAAAGAGCATCCACTGGCCCCCTCTCCCTGCCGGGCCCTTGTCAGGTGTTACCTTGATACACAGGGGAAGTTGAGGCTTAAGTAAGTGTGATGATTTGTGCAGGTTCTCTAGCTGGTGAGTACAGCTTACCATGGCCAAGACCTTGTCACAGACAGCTAGCTGTGGCATGACAGGAGGACACATCTGTGAACTCGTTGGGGGCAGGCTATGAGTCCTATAGGACCAGGGAACGAGAGTGTTCAGGTTCAGTTTCTCCAGCTGCCTCTTGCTAGATCAAGTCTTACCTGAGGATAGTTACTTAATACCTTGAAGCATCACTTTCCTTGTCAATAAAATGGGGATAATGGCAATTTTTGCCTCCCTCAGGTGGTATGAAGACAAATGACATGCTGCCTGCCTGCGTGTGCCTGACCCAGAGTAGATCCTCACAGTTCTGGCTATTATTGTTTTCCCTATGTTTTTAAATCCCAAACTCTGGGCTCAGTAAATGGGTAGAGTCCAAAGTTGGTAAATGAATTTTAGTTGGAATGAGGCTTAAAGGGGTTTAAGAATTAGGCAGGTGGACATTCGTGTTAAAATTGCAGAGAATTCAGTTGGGATGAATATGAAGAAGAGAACCCTTGCATTAGCCTTTGCTAAGTTATTCTACAATGACAAGCAACATCAACATCTCTGAGGCTTATGACAATAGAAGTTTGTTTTGCTCATTTTGTAGGTCCTTGTGACCTAGCTGTGGTTCTGCTCCATGAGTTTTCTTCATTCTGGGGTCCAGGCAGAGGATAGAGGCAGGAGATAGACCACAAAGCTCCCACTCACAACCCGAGGCCACACCAATCACGTGGCCAAGCCTGACGTGTGGGATGGAGCAGGGGCAGAGACTACCTCCTCCAGGGATACATTGCAGGTCCACAGAGCCATAAACTGGGAACAATAATACACTGATCACCCTCTTGTCTTAGAGCTTTAGTTATTTTGGGGGGCATGGTCCGATATATCCCTTCAGCTCACTCCCTTCGATTCTCCACACACTAACCAGAACCATCACCCGAGGAGATTTGGGGTGATCTGTGAGGATCTCTTGTTCTTCACATTTGGTCCACAGACCTCAATGTTTGAAACTTCCATCATGGCAGTGTTATTTATGGTAGTGGGAAACTGAGAACAACCTAAATATCCAGCAGTAGGGGAATGGCAAAGACCAGTGGTTTGTTCGTTCAATGGGATTCCATATAATCATTAAAATAACTAAACCACAGCTAAGTATTAAATTGGAGGACTCTCCAAAACAAAATGGTATGTGGGAAAAACAGATGTGGGATGATACCAATATAGAAACATGCAGCTTCGGAAACAGGCAGTTCCTCAAAATGTTTTATATAGTTATGATCTAGCAATTCTATTCTCAGTATAAACCCAAGAGAACTGAAAACATTTATTCATACAAAAACATATATGAATATTCATAGCTGCATTTTCCTAATAGCCAAAAGGGGGGAGCATCTGAAGCGTCCATCAACAGATGAATGGATAAACAAATGCAATATATTCATAAAATGCGTGGCCATAAAAATTAATGAAAAACCGTTATGTGGTATAACAACAACATGGATAAACTCCCAAAACATCATGCTAAATGGAAGAAAACAGACACACAAAAAACATGTATGATTCTGTTTATAAGAAATGTCTAGAATAGGCCAATCTGTAGAGGTATAAATAAGATTAGTTGTTGCTAGGGGCTGGGAGAGGGTGGAGTGATTGTTTAAGGGTACAGGGTTTCCTTTGGGGGTGATAAAATGTTCTGGAACTGGATAGTTGTTGACATTGTGAATGTACTAAATGACACTGGATTTTATACTTTGAACTGGTTAAAATTTATTATATGTGTTTTATTACCAAAAGAAAAAAATCATCCAGAACAACATATTTATATATAGTGTGTATAAAAACTTACACAGAACAGTATATATCAATATCATGATGGTGATTATCTTGGGAAGGAGAAAGAATAGAAGTAGTGAAAGAGTTTTAATTGTATCTATAACATTATTATCTTAAAATGCCCAAAGTGTATATGTTATAATAAAATGTCAACATTTATTAAATCTGGGTTAGTGTATGAATATTTATGGTATGGCCTTCTGCATTTTTCTGTGTTTGAAATATAATTAAAAGAAAAGAAAGCCTAGCAATTGTAAAAACTGATTCTGGGCAGAAAAGTGTTGGTGTGTCTTCTACCCCATTGCACTCTGGGAGCCGGTGACTTAGGGAACAGGGAACATTAGATTTCATTGTATTTTTGCTTGGCTGCCTCCCATTATTTTAGATTTTATTGAAATTAATGATGCAGGGACCTTAGTTTTTTCCACCCAAACCTGGAACTTTGACTCTGATCAATGATTTCCATCTTCTGGAGGCACAGTGATGGGCTGGGGGTTTTATCTCAGATAATTGCTTTTTTTCCTTTGTCTGGCAGAAGACAGAGTTTTCCTTTCAGGCTAAAACTATTCACAGATAAGACAGTCAACTTGTTTTCTCAGTCTGTGAGTTTTTAAATGAGTTATTCCATCATCATTATAAGCAATTCTTCAATCTGCAGAAGCTCTCAGAGATGATGAAGTGGGAGAGGGAAGAAGCTTGGGTGCTAATTTTAGATGTTACTGATTATGTCATGAAGCAAACAAATTCAGAGAGCATCTCTGGGGACGAGGCAGGAGCTGGTCGGGGGATGTTTTGCCTCAAAATATTTAATACCTCTCTGAGTCCTCTTCTTTTTCTCTATAACATAAAGTGATGGTCCTCATCATTTCAGAAGCACCTATCCAATAAAGTTAACTATAATATAAATAATATTCACCTAAAATCATATATCCAGCAACAAACACAATGCCCCTGGGGTTGCCATTGTTCAAACCTTTTTTGAAGGTCCCTTTGAGGATATGTTGTCCAACAAACTCATTTTACAGATGAGAACACTGAAGCCCAGTTTGGCAACAAGCCTTGCCCAACACCCCAGTGTGTTTTTCTGTTTGAAGGTTTAATTTCTATGTGGTCTTCTCACAAATCCACTTTACTTGCCCATCTTGACTTCAGATGTCTATTGTGTATTTCTAAAAGGGAAACTTTTCCTTCCAAGGACAGATTCTCCAGTAAAATAAGGTTTTCTTAAGGACAATTGTGCTGTGAAAAAGAAACCCTGCACATTAGAGTCAGAAAACCTGGTTTAAATCCCTGCTTTGCCTGAGAATCAGTGTGATTTTGGGCCAGTTTCCTACCCTACAAATTGGGCTAAGTATCCCCAAATCCAAGGGTTGCTGCAACACAGCAGATTCTCCCTTGGTTTGAAAAACTTGAAATCAAAGAAAGAGTTCAAGTTGGTAGGATCTAGGCGTAAACATGACTTCAGATGGCAACACAGACTCTGTCTGCACCTACTGACACATTAGCAATGAAAGCTGGCTTCTCTGGGGCCTTTACAATGTGCTGCACGTTATGCTTGTCAGTGTGTGGGTTTTCTTCTTTGATCCTCATACTGATGGGAAAATAAAGCACAGATCGGCTAAGCAACTTGCTAACAGTCACGCAGCCATTGAGGAGGAGCCAGAATTCACAACCGGGCCTGCTGGCTCCAGTGTTTTTGCGTGTAACCACAGAGCGGCCATTCCTCTCTGCTTGCATTTGCAGATCAGCTTGATGTCTTTAGCAGGTGAACCCCAGAACCTTCTTGTCTCAGTTATAAGACGCTTTGGAACATATTCATGGGTTATGAAGAAACGATGGGGAAAGATACAACAGAAAGTAGTCCCTAGATGATGTCAGCCAAGCCCCAAAGTTTTCCTTCTTTACAGGAATAGCCTTGCTGTTTAATTTCTGGCTGTTAGCAGGATGATTTTTTAACAAAAGAGCATGTGCCAGTACCATACCATTTAAAAAAATGTTTTTTAAATTGAATTTATTGGGGTGACATTTGTTAATAAAATTATATATGTTTCAGGTATACAATTCTATAATACATCATTTGTATATTGTATTGCATCTTCATCACTCCAAGTCAAGTCTATACTTTTTCAATCACTAGTTTTATAATAGATTTTAAAATCAGGAAGTGCGATGTTCATAGCTTTGTTCTTCTTTTTCAAAATTGCTTGGCTTTTCAGTATTTTTGATCCTGTATGAGTTTTCTGATTATTTCTTCTATCTGCTGTAAAAATGCCATTGACATTTTGACATAAATAGCACTGAATGTATAGATCACCTTGAGTAGTATGGACAACTTAACAAGATTGAGTCTTTCAATCCATGAATATGGGATATCATTCATTTACTTGTGTAAAGACAGATACATAGACCAATGGAACTGATTGATTTTTGACACTCAAAGGGGAACAGGTAATCTCTTCAACAGACAGTTTTGAGAAAACTGGATATTTTCCTGTAAAAGAATAAAATTGGACCTTTATCTTACCCATGCACAAAAATCAACTTGAAATGGATTAAATACTTAACAGTTAGACCTGGAATTGTAAAATTCCTAAAAGAAAACATAGTGGAAGATTTTCTTAACCTTGTTTTTGGGTTTCTTGGATATGACATCAAAAGCACAGGCAACAAAAGCAAAAATAGACGAGCAGGACTACATCAAACTAAAAAGCTGCACAGCAAAGGAAACAACACATTGAAAAGGCAACCTATGGAAGGGGAGGAACTATTTGCAAACTTTATATCCGTTAAGGGATTAATATCCAGAATGTATAAAGAACTCCTACAACTCAACAGCAAGAAACAAAGAACTTGAATAGACATTTCTCCAAAGAAAACATACAAATAACCAAAGTGGATGTGAAATGGTGCTCAATATCACTAACCCATCAGGAAAGTGTAAGTCAACCACAATGAGATATCACCTTACCCCTCTTAGAATGGCTATTACCAAAAAGCAAAAAATAGGTGTTGGCAAGGATGTGGAAAAACAGAACCTTTCTATATTGTTGGTGGGAATGTAAAATGGCACAGCTGGTACGGAAAACATTACGGAAGTTACTCAAAAATTTAAACTAGAACTATGGTATGATTCATCAGTCTCACTTCTGGTGTAGATCCAAAATAATTGAAGTCAGGATTTGAAAGAGTTATCTGCACTTCTCTGTTCATCGCAATATTATTCACAATCGTCCAGTTATGGAAACAATCTAAATGTCCATTGGCAGATGAATGGGTAAAGAAAATGTGGTATATATATATATATATATACAATGGACTATTACTCAGACTTAAAAAAGTAGGAAATCTTGCTCTGTGTGACAACATGGATGGAAGGCATTATGCTAATGGAAGTAAGCTAGTCATAGAAGGACAAATACTGCATGATTCTACTTATATGAAATATCTAAAATCATCAAACATACTACAACAGAGAAGAATGTTGGTTTCCAGGGACTGGGGGAAGGATTAACAAGTATACAATGTTAGTTATGCAAGAGGAATACGTTCTAGAATCTGCTGTACAGCATCGTGCCTATAATTAACAATACTGCATTGTGCACCTAAATTTTTGTTAAGATGGTAGATCTCAAGTTGTGTTCTTACCACAATAATAGAAATAAAAGCTTGTGGAATTTCACTTTCTTAAGATAAAGAGAGGCTGAAGAGGGAGATTGGTCATGTATGCTGAAAGAATGTTTTGAAAAGGTGACCCAGGATGAATGCCTTGCCCTCCAAATTCCAGGTCAGAGCAACTTTCTCTGGATCACCCACTTCCACGTGCTCTGCCTGCCCCAGAAAAAATATCAGATCAGCGATTCACCCAACAGGACTTCTGATGTTGTCCCCTGTGGACAGAATTCCTGGTGTTGCACTGAACCACTGAGAATGTATTTGAGCTCTGATGAGAACAATTTTTGATGTTCCCACTAATAATTGCATGGGGTTTGCAATACACTACTGCTGAATAGGATCCCGGTACTCAGCCCCTGTTTCCCCACCTTAGGGGACCCTGGGTTAGAAGGACAATAAAGAAGGAAGCAGTTTTGATGGCCCTGCTGTCTCTTGCCTACCTTCTCTGGCTCTCCCTGTGCTGTCCTCACTTGCTTTTGCTTTCAACCATGTGCTTACAGCCTCATGGACTGAAACTCTGTCCCATGGCCCCGTTCATGTCCCCATCCATGTTAGCATGTATTTTACCAGTTGGTGAAGCACATTCCATTGGCTCCTTTATTTGTTTTCCTAAATAAGTTCTCCAGTATCACCAGGTAGTGAGGGTCCATCTTCTCAACAGCCTAAATGTCTTCATTGTGCTCTTGTTGATAGTTCAGGTCCTCCTCCCTTCCCTGAAGTTCTGAAATCTATGGTGTTCTGTAAACCAGAAGTTCTTCAGCTGGGAAAGTTCTTTTTCCTAATGTCACCTGAACTGATATGAGGCGTTTTGTACACTTTATTTATTCCAATTAGGATGACTATGCATCTGTTTTTGCTGCAGGTGTTAGTACGTTTGAGTAGGGATGCTGCCCCATGCTCTGCTGGGACTGATACACAATAGAATAGAGTCAAGGTATAGCTTTTCTAAAATTGAAAGTATTTTTACTTTCAAAATATATCAGGCCATAAGGGTTTGGATAAGAGAGTGTGCACCTGTATAATGTACCACGTGTGCTGTTTGGCTGTTTGCTAATTGCTGTGTTTATGATGTTTTTAACTCTACAATATCTGGCAAAGTGTCACTCAAAACCAACTCCTCCTCCCTTTGGGATTATTTCTTTGGGAACACACTCCAGAGTGGAATTATTTTATAGGAGGACAGAAGTTTTATAGCTCTTTGGGCTGGTGCCAGGTTGGGTTCCCTAAAGTGTTAGGTTTGTGACTTTTACCCATACATGGTCACCATCTTCACACTCCGGGGTTGGGGTGGGAGGACTTGCACGAAGATCCTGTCTTATTCAGATGAGGCTGTGAGGGTGAGCAAGGAGAAGGATTTACACAAATAACCAGTTACCTCGGCTTTTTGGACTTTGGGGGAGCAATGCAGTCTCCTCAATTCTGTTGGTGGGATGAGGTCCGAGCTATTGGCTGACTTTCTAGAGGGCCGAATATGAAAGTGTAGGGATGGAGGTCTCCGCTGCTTCATAGGACTTCAAGCATGGCAGAGGCCTTTGACAATGTGGTTCTCAGGAAGAGAGGGAGAAATACTCATCCATCCATCCATCATCCATCCATCATCCATCCTTCATGAAATACTGAGGATCTAACCCTGGTATAGGAACTGGGAAGAAAGCAGTGAGCCAGACAGACAAGGTTCTTGTTCTCATGGAGCTCTCAGTATAGTGTGGGTGGTGACTGGGAAATGGGCAAAAAATAACAACTCAGTAAAAAAGATGATATCAGATAGTGTGACGTTTCATGACTGAAAAACAACAACAACTAGGCAACAGGATTGGAAGAGGCGCCTAGTTTGGATAGGGCAGTCAAGGAAGATGATGTTTGACTTGAGGCCTCTGGGCAAGAAGGGAGCCTTCATGCAAAGGTCTACAGCAAGAGTAAAAGGCCCTGAGATGGTAAGAGCTGTAGTTCTCCAGGAAGACTTGGAGCCTGCCAGTTATTATCAAAGGAAAGTGGGGCAAATGTGTGGAACTAATGCTATGAGGATGTCAGAAAAGACTGAGAGTGAAGAAAGGAAAAGAATAGATAAACCTGCCAAGAGGATTCTCAGATTTCTGTAGGACCCTGGGCCAAATGCTCTTCCTCCCTGTTGCACAGAGCTCCTCTGGGCAGTGGTGGGTCACCTGGATGGTCTCTAAAAGGCTCTGTTCTGATGTCCTCATTTTTTCCAGCCTGTCAGGATTATCTTTGATGTATATCTTCTTCTGTATGCATGCTTGGCCTAATCCTGAAGTCCAGAATGGTAGCCACTAGCCACTGGTGGCAATTAAAATTAATATCGGTTAAAATTTATTAAAACAAAAAATTCAGCACATTTCAAGTGCTTAATAGCCTTTCTGGAGATTGCAGCTAGAAAACATTTCCATTACTATGCAAAATTCTCTTGCACAGCACTGGCTGTATTTTATTGATTTTCAAAAAACCCATGGGGACCGTTATGGTTTGAATTGTGTCCTCCCCAATTCATTTGTTGAAGTCTTAACTCACTACCTCAGGATGTGATTGTATTTGGAGATAGGGTTTTTAAAGAGGTGATTAAGGTTAAATTAGGTCATTGAAGCGGGTCCTGTTCCAATATGACTAGTTTCCTTTTAGGAAAAAGAGATTAGGACACAGATGCAAACAGAGGGAAGACTATGTAAGGACACCTGGTGAGGACACCTGGTGAGCACACCTGGTGAGGACACATGGTGAAGATGGCCACCTGCAAGCTAAGGAGAGAGGCCTTCAGAAGAAACAACTCTGCTACCACCTTGAATTTGGACTAGTACTCTCCAGAATTGTGAGAAAATAAATTTCCGTTTTTAAGTCACCTTGTCTGTGGTACTTTTACTTTTTTAAATTTATTTTTATTTTTATTTTTTTGATGGCAGCCCGAGCAAATGAATTCAATGATTTTGTTTCATCTGTTCATGACACAGAAGAGTGCGTTGAACTATTTGGGACTTCAATTCTGTGCAGCTTGGGCCTGTGGAAATTAACTAGTCCTGGCATAGATTTTAACTCAGACTTTCTCTCCAAGTATTGATACACAGTGTCATTACCCTCTCCCTGATGCACAGCGTCATTACCCTCTCCACCCTCTGTCACTTGACCTTCGAGGCGTGCATACTGAGTTATCTTTGTGGATTGCCTTCTTCCTGTGATTAAGTTTATAGCCTTACTCTTCGGTCCTTAGTACACATATTTTTAAGTCCTTAGCTGGGTTGTACAATCTACTCACAGTGTAAGAAAAGGTCAGGAGTAAGGAAACCAGATTTCTCACCCAACATTGAATAGCATGGGTTTTAACAGTATTGTTATGTAATATTTTATGTAATACTATCTGTTTGCATATGTGTATCTGTAAGTACAGATATAAGTACAATAAATTCTTAAGAATCAAATTCAAATGAGTGAACCTACCACCCAGCAGGGAACTTTACCAATGCTGCTGAGCTGATCTGTGTGCTGCTCTCTAGTCCTGTCCTTCCATCTCTCCCCCAGCAGTTGTCCTACCCTGGAATTAAAAAAATAATAATTCCTTTGTTTTTCTAAAATACGGCTTCACTACTTCTCTATGTACCCCTAAACATGATCTAATTTAGGGTTGCTTGTCTTTGAATTTTAGAAAAGTGGCATCATGCTTACACATAGTGTTCCATGAATTTGTTCTTTTCATTCAATGTTATGCTTCTAGCATTCATCCATGTCACTTATGGCTATAATTTCATTTTTCTGCTGTGTAGTATTCCATTGTATAAATACTGTTGGCAGACACTTGAATCTTTTCTTTCTTCTTTTTTTAAGATTTTATTTTTTTATTTTTAGAGCGAGGGAGAGGGAGGGAAACAGAGGGAGAGAAACATAATTGTGTGAGAGATCAGTTGCCTCTCTCATGCCCTCAACTGAGGGCCTGGCCTGCAACCCAGGCATGTGCCCTGGCTGGGACTCAAACCGGTAACCTTTCGGTTCATAGGTTGGTGCTCAATCCACTGACCCTCACCAACCAGGGTTTGAATCCTTTACAGTTTTATTTTGTGTTACAAACAATAGTGTTTGAATATTCTTGTGCAAGTCTCCTATTGTATATTGCAAGAGTTTTTCTTGGTTATGTATATATGAAGCTTTTATAATTAAAAAAGATTAAAGAATGTGTAGAAATATAAAATATACTTAAAAATAGTTCTCCATTTGATGAAAATTAAACAAATGAATTTTTTTTTCTGTCCAAAACAATCTAGGAATCTTAACTATAGCATCCCAGTCTTAGGACATTCAAGAAAGCTGATATTTATTGTATTATTGGCATTTCCTATAATTATCTCATTTCTTAACACAAATAAACATAGTTCAGAATCTTTAACTCAGTAGCTTAGATTACTGATGTATCTTTAAAAATTCTGGAAATGCTCCAATCTTCCTTTTATTTTTGTCTATGCCCTGGTTTCCTGACTGGAGGGTAAGTAACATGAGTATATATAATATATAAAGAAGATATATTTCCTCTGTTTATGAGGAAGGAAACTGAGACTCAACCAAATTAAGCAATTTCCTCCAAATCACGCAATTGGGAATCTGTCCAAAGCCCATATACTTCTCATTACATCATGGTGAAGGTCACAGGCATTTGTTCCTTCCTCCCCCGATGTCCACTGTTACCCTTTGCTCCTGAGGTTGGTATAGGACAGTAAGTATCTGTATTTGGCAGGTTGTCTGTTAATTGCCATCATTTCTTGAATACTGACTGTGTGCTAGATACTCATAGATGGATCTGAAAGAATTCTCACAACAGCACAATGCTGATATTACCCACATTTGCCAAGATGAGGAGAATGAGTCCCAGGGTGAATAAATACCCAAGGTTAAACAGGTAGCAGATATGGCAGAGCTGGGTCTCAAATCCAGGTCTTACTCCAAGTCCTCTATTCTTTCTAAAAATGTCCCGAGTCTTCAGAAGGAGGAAACACCACATGTGCTCCCAACACGGTGTCACTTTCTATCTGACTGATGACACATATAGACACCTATGTTGCTAGAAGGAAGCAGAGTGACTAAAAATGCTTAAAATGAGCATGAAAATTCAATTTAGAGGTGCCTTTGGGAGGATGCTGTGTTCAAATCAAAACACACCATTTTGTGGTTTTGACCTTCAATCCCTGATTGACATCCAACTCCCTACTGGGATTTAGTTAAGGAATGCTAAAGAACTTGGTCTGTATCTGCATAGATAAGTTTCAGAGTGGAGCATGTTTAAGAGTATGGACTCTGAAATCAGTTGGACTTGCCTTCAAATGCTGACTCTTCCTCTTACGAGCTGTTTGATCGTGGGTGGATTGCTTAACTTCTCTGATCCTGTTTTTTCATCTGTAAAATGGGGATAATTATTAGTACTTTCTTCATAGACTTATGGTCAGAATTGAGATAACTCATGCAAACCTCTTAGAATATTGCTACTGTAAACACTCAATATTAAATATTGTTATTGTAGAGTAATAATAAAAATAGAGAACTGAATCAGGCTAAGCTTTAAGGTTTTGTCAGAAAATGAGAGGAAAACTCAGGTTATTTCATGATGGAGGATTAACATTCTGCGCATTTGCAATGTTTGAGATGAAATCCACTAGACCCTCTCAGTAACACTTGCAAGGCCAGCAGGACCTGCTAGATGGCACCCTGCTACCTGTGAACTAGGGTGGGGGGACAGAAGTGACTCACTCAGGATCCCACCTGCTCTGTCTGAGGACAGAGCACAGGTGGCTTATTTAAGCTCTATGTTGGCAAAGCCTTCTCTGTCCCTTTTCAGTTTGGAAAGGGATTTAAGACTAAACAAAGATTTCTAAGAATCCCCTTAAGTAGGACATTTCCTCTCCATTGCAAAGACACAATCCAACCTACTTCTTTTGACATTTATTAAGATGGATAATTGGGCATCATCAGAATATGGGGTCTTATGTAAGTCATGCTAGGTTGGCAACTGTGTTGATGTGAAGGTGATTTGCTTTTAATCCTCTGGAATATTCTATCTTTATAGACAACCATCTGTGGAAGAGACTGGTGTCTGAAATCAAGGGTTTCTCCAGTTCATGGAGAAACCAGGCCTTCCATGGTTGCTTCAGAATTACCCAGTGTTTTCTTTCTAAATTTCCAGGAAGCTGCCTTAGTTATAGCTGTTTGTTTCTATTAAAATCAGCATATGAACATGGCATATTTTAAAAGAGAAGTAGTAATTTTTGACACTAGAACTGGGTGGGGAAATTACCCAGCCTTGAGATGAAGTGCTACTTGCTGACAGCATGGCTTAGTTGAGCTGAGGGTTTAGGGATGTGTGGATGCTGACCACAGACAACGCGGGCTTCTGTGTTTCATGTCAGAATGACCTGGGCCATGGATGGGCGTGAGGGACTGGGGTCTGGCCCAGGCTCTGACATTTGTTCTTGGTATGACCTCAGGCAAGTCACTCTCCCTCTTGGCCTTTGTCATTGTCTCATCTATAAATGAGGATGTTAGAGCCCATGGTCTCAAAAATCCCTTTCACTTCTGGAATTCCAGGGTGCTGTGAGTAGCTTTGTAGCCCATTTGAAAACCACACCCTTTCCTCTTAAATCCACCAGAGGGCGATATGACCAATGATTTGGTCCTGCCCCTGGCAGGAGAGACTTGATATCTTTGGTAACTTCGGTGAAAGGGGAAAAGAGAAAGACATGACCCAGTCCCTGCCTTCCATGGAAGGTATGGGAAGAAAGGCACTATTGAACTTGTCCCTTAGGTCTGGAATTGGCAAGGGGTCTTCAGGTCTATTGTTTTTGATTTCACATCAGTTCCCTGGGCCAGATACGATCTTCCCATTTCACAGGCCTGGGAACTGAGGTCCAGAGTACTAAAAGGACTTGCTTGGGGCTGTGTGGGTTTCCAGTGGTGGGATTAGGACTTTATCACCTCATCCCCACTCATTCCTCTGGCCCTTTCCCATTGGACTTCAACTGGCTGCCTCTGTTTCTAAGGGGCTTCTGTTGAGCTGAGAAGCCAATTTACATACAAGTTGATTAGGGCAATGCTTGATCCCATATTAGATAATGGAGTCAAGGGTAGGAACTGAGCTGCCTGGGCAAACTAAAACTTCTTTCCAATGAAGTTCTTCTCTGGGGACTTAGATGAAATGATCCATAAAATGTGGGGGCCAACAGAAGGTACAATGGTGCAGGTTCTAAGTTGCAGACCATAGAGTCTGCTCTGGTTCATTTAAGTAGCAAAGGAATTTTTGAAAGGGCATTAGGAAACCCTCAGAATCTCCAGAAGGGTTAGAGAGTGAGAATCTAAAATTATGTATCCAGAAACTATGACCAATTCCACTGCAGGGGCTTTTCTAGGAAAAAAACCACTGTCACTGTTGTTTGACACTTATGATGTTTGGGACTGGGTACCACCATTGAACACCACTATTACTTGAGCCCCTTTTATGTGCTGGACATATATCTTACCTCAATTGATTCCGTGGGATGGGGATCATTATCCTTCATTTACTGTTATTTGCTTAGTTAAGCCTAGGCCTCTTTGACTTCAAAGTCTGGACTCCAACAGAACAAAAGGTTATGGTTGTTGGGCCAGAGATAAGGTCTAACCCAGTCCTCAGAGGGCACTTTCAGATCAGGGGCTTTTCTTCGTGTTTCCTACTGGTGTTGTAACCTTTTTGTTTTTTAGAAATGAGGAAAGAGAAGAACAAAAATGATTAGATTTGGCTGTGCATAACAGAAAAACCAAAATAGCGGTGACCTAAATGTATAAATTAATTTTTCTTGACTTAGAAGAAACTTGGACGTAGGCAGTTTGGGATTGGCACAGAGAAGGACAAAGTTATCTGAAACCCACGTCTCTTCTGGTTTTTATCACGGCCATTCTTAGTGCATGGTCAAAAGTGGTTGCTGGAGCTCCAGCCATTGTGTTCACATTCCATGTGGAAGAGAGAAACCGCAAAAGTGACCCAGAACTTGTATTTGCAAAGAGACTTGGAAGAGTAGGTTTTCAGCTGGGCACATTGCCTGCAGTCCTGTTATAAAGAATAAAAGGGTGTTGGCTGGGCCAATCATTTTCAAACATTTTTGAAAAATTAGCAACCACCTTCCACATTTTTATGTTATCCCTGAAAAAATATATATTTTAATGACAGGTGTATATGGATGCAAACAGAGAAGGAAAACTCTGACTCCAAAAAACCTCCGCTGCCTTGCGGCATACCTCTTCAGGGGAAAGGCTAAGGGAGTAAACCCCGACAGAAAATCCGGAGCCGGAGTCCTAAGGCGGTTTGACGTTGTAGTCAACACCGGCAACTCCTGCGGCGCACCTGAACCCAAGCTGTATCGACTCCGTCTTTCCCTTGGACCCTTCAGCTGCGAAGAGAGGGGGGTCTGCTGCATGGGCAACAGCAGACCCTCCATATTACCCTGCCCAGGCTCTGTAGCTTCAGCGTCATTGCAAGATGTCGATTCAACACGGGAGGAGACAGATACCATGTCACTCCCGAGTCGGACTGCACAGCCATTCTTGGCGGTGCAGGTAGACTCTTAAGAAGCTACACCATCGTCTCTCGAGACGGATGGCTGCCGACGACGACGACGACGATATGGATGCAAAGGACACAATTTCTGGCACATTGTAAATATTGATAAAAAAGCTATAAAATGATTGTAGCACCTTTTAAAATATATCCAATACTATGTAAATGCTGCTGTGATATGATAGCACCATCCTCCATCTAAAAAATAAACAAACAAGCTCTTAAACAGTTGGAAATTTTCTATCACTCCTTTTTTCTCAGTCTACTTCTTCAGTCTACAGATTTTTTCTAATATATATATTTTGCTTTTTAATTCATTATTATTTTTACCATATGAACAAGTTTAATGTAGCATGAAATGCAAAACATTAGAGCTGTTAATAACATATCTAATATGTGCTCAACTTAAAAAAATAAATTAAATAAAATCAAAACAAGATAGTGGCCAGAATAATTGTGTCATTATAATCACATTAAATAGAAAAGCTTCCATCAACATTTTAAGAATGTAACAAATACAGTATGATTCATTTAGAAAATATTCCTCTCGATATTATAATCTATTTTTTCATAAAAATGTTTCTTGGAAGAGAGGCTTCAGACACTCGTGAAAAGATGAGAATTCAGATTTAAAATATATAATACAGGTGGGGCAAAAGTAGGTTCACAGTTGTGAGCACGCAAAACACAGTTTCTTCTATTATTATTTATTTGCTAATTCACTGTTAAAAAGCACCTTATGTTTACTCTTAGTTATTTTATTTTATTTTTTCTTTTCTTTTCCTTTCCTTTTTTATCTCTGTTGTTCATTTTGCTCTTAGATGTTTTAAGCAAACGAGTAATTATTTTATTTTACACATAAGAAAGGTGGTACTTTACCTACATTAGAATTATATAAACCTTTAGGTGCGTAGTGCTTTTAAATTGTTTTACTTTGAATTTTGTCACATTTTTATAATTTAATTTTTATTTCTACTTTAAAAGGGTGACCAGGTTATTTACAAATACAGTATTAAGATCAACATGGACTGTACTACATTTAGTTATAATATATCTAACTTACCTAATTTCAAGTAATAGATAGGAAATGTTACACTTTAATTTGTATTTAGATATGTTTCTTTGAAACAAAATATTAATTTTTTTAGTGTGATAAGAAACAGCCTTATTCATTCTATGCTTTTTTAAAAATGAGCAGTACAGACAGCAAATACAGAAGTCCTGTACTCTGCCTAACAGGAAATAAAGCCAAACTTCAGAAAAAGATTCTAGTTAAAAATATATTCCTTTGGTTAAGAATCATACTCGTTATAATACTCATTTGTAATCTAAACTCACAGTATGTCCCAGCAGCTCAAAGTAGTCTTCTAAATGTTGTTATATTTGGTGTATCATAATGTTTTCTAATCCAGTATTTGTGGAAGTCACCGGGTTGCAGCAAACTATTCTAACTCTAGGAAGGGTATTGTAGCCTTGTTGCATTAGCTCCTTTGGCGAATGTCTTTCTTAAAAGATTTTTCAAAGTCACTTTGTAGTTTCTTCAGATACCATATACCCAAACTTTTGATAGAAATCAACATTTTGTGATAGACATTTAAATGTAATCTTGTAACAGTTCAATTTCTTGTTTAGCAAAGTAAGGGTTAATAACCTTAGTACAGGAATGGATGAAATTGTGTTCTATTATCAGAGTTGCCATAGCAACAATCTGTCTGGAAGTGGCATCTTTCACAACAGTAACATCATAATCCCCAGATTTCTTCATGTGCTCAAAAGGTTTCATCAGCTATTCTAATTGACAACGTCAGTCTTTGTCAGTTGACCTAGCACCTTAAAAAAGCCTCGGCAGTACAAAGAGGCCTCAAAACGAAACCTTTTCCAGGATGTGTGGGGGAAATGGCTGGAGAAAATGCAGCTGTATTTTGGCTCCAGTTCCCTTCTTGGATTAGACTTGGGTCAAACATAGGAGAGTCGTCAGGTTTCATCTTGGCAGTTAAGGTCTGTAGAGGCTCCGCAGTCGGTGTGCCTCTCTGGACCGGCGGACTCCTCACCCACCGGTGTGCAGCACCCATCCTGAGCTTCTTAAATGTCACTTTATCATATCTCTCAGCTAGAACAATATGTATAGAAATGAAAATTTTAACTTCATGTGGCTATAAAACTACTACATTTTTGAATTATTATTATAATTATTGCTACCGTACAATTGATGAAAATAATCTATGCAATATAAAATGTATCTTAATGAGAGGAATGAGGCTTAAAATCTGAATTTACATATCTGTGGATGACTATTAGTGCTGGGAAGGGTGGCATAACCATCAATTATATTCCTAATTATACTTTTATAGTCAAACATTGACAAACCTTGTTCCATAAATAAATACGTGGACATGGAAGAAATTACTTCAGAGCAATGTCACTCAATTCCCTGAACTCCTTTGAGGTGCAGTGTGAAAAATTACACAGTGGTCTACATCAAACATTATTTTTAATTGGTTGTAAGTTGATGGTTCACTTCCTCCATTTTGCTGAAAACAAGAAATGGAAACCACCTGACTTGCAAAGGAATTTTTTAGCCCGGGTGGATTCTTTGCCATTATACCAGATAACCAAATGACTTAGCTGCACTGATTATCTCAACATCGGCACCAACACTTTGAATCATCCCTTTTGACAACCTGCATAATAATAATAACAACAATATTTAGGTTTGATGAAAAGTGTGTCTTTCTATTATACAGAAGGAAAAAATGACTTTGAAAAAGACAGTGGGAATCTAGGAGGTGAGCCCAAAGCTTTGCCTTGACCAAAGATGAAGGTCAAGTTTACAAAAAATATCAAAATGGATGTAGATGATCCAGTCATTGATTTTCTTAAGACTATTTCTGCCCAAGCACTCTTTGGAATAATCCTTAATGAGGCAACTAGCAATTTCTGCCACTTCTATACAAGATTATAAAATACCACTGTATTATACAAGGTCATTGTGTCCTGTAGGTATGGTGTTATTGAAGGGCATATTGTTACTATGTCTACATACATAGTAACAATGACTACAATATGAAAATGACTACAATATGAGCAGTATTATCCTATTTCTGTTATGTATGTGTCTGGAGGGTTAAAACAAGTGATTTCTCTAAGTGAAGGAATTAGACACAATTTTAATCTTCCTTGTAATACAAATCTCCTAGGCTTCAAAAACATTTATATTCCCTCCCTTTCTCACATCTCTTTCTTTTTATTCCTTTCTACCACAATTTAATATATATTTTGAATTGATTTTCATATTAAAAATTATCAATATTTTAAATTTATTTATAACACATATTGGGTCTATATGTTTAATTCGTATCTTAAGTGTACCATTCATTCAATTTTAATGGCTGTGCATGAAGGCAGCAAACATTTCCATCAACCCAGAAAATCCCCTCAATGTCTTTTCCCAGTCAATCCTCCCCTTATTGGTATTCCCCAAATAACCACTGATTTGACATCTATCACCATAGGCTATTTTTGTCTATTCTAGAATGCCATATAGATGGAATCACGCAGTCTGTACTTTTTTGTAATTGGTTTCTTTCACTCAGTACAGTAGCCTTAAGACACATCCATGTTGTAGCATCCATTAGTGTTTGGTTCCTTTTTACTCTTGAATAGTATTCCATCACGGAACAGCTTGTTTCTTCTCCTGTTCATGCACATAAATTCAATTAAAAAGAGAAACTATTTGTTTCAGAATAGTTGTAGATTTACAGAGAAGTTGCAAAGATAGTACAGTTTCCCCTGTTGTTAACCTTTTACATTGCTACGGGACATTTGTCACAACTAATGAAGCAATATTGATACACTATTAAGGTAAGCCAATAATGTATTCAAATTACTTAGCTTTTCCCTATTGTTAAATTGTTTTGTTGTTCTAGGATCCCACATTACATTTAGTATTTTTCCTTTGTCCTTTTTGTTTTGTTTTGATTTTAGGCTGCTCTGGGCTGTGACAATTTTTAGACTTTCCTTGTTTTTGATGACCTAGCTAGTTTTGAGTTCAAGTATTTTATAGAATGTTCTTCACTTGGGGTTTGTCTGATGCTCTTCCTATGAGTAGACTGGGCTTGTGGGTTTTGGGGAGAAAGATGATATTTTCATCACTTCATGTTAAGGGTATGTGCTATCAACATGACTTACCACTGGTGATGGAGAGCTTGCTCACCTGGCTGAGATAATGTTTGTCAGATTTCTCTACTATGAAACTATCCACCCTCCTTTTCCATACTTTGCTCTCTGGAAGGAAGTCAGTGCGCAGCCCATGCCTAAAGGGTGGTGGAGTATGCTTCACTTCCTAGAGGGCAGGCTTTCTACACACATTTTTGGGAATTCTTTGACATGGGAAATTTATTTGTCTGTTTCCCCTCATTGTTTTACTTACTCATTTATTTATATCATTATGGAACCATAGATATTTACTTTATACTTTTTGAGTAAAATCCAATATTTATTTTGTTGCTCTAATTGTTCTGACTTTAGACATTGGGAGCTCTTTCAGTTGGCTCCTATATTCCTTCATCCTTTTGTTTTCTGAGCATTTTCTCACTTTTGAGCACTACAAGATGCTCCAGGTTCATCTTTTACATTTTCTGCCCCAGCCCTAGAATCAGCCATTTCTCCAAGGAGTCCTGGTTCTTTTTAATGAAGAATAGTGCTGCAAACCAATGCCTGGGTACTAGGTCATGCATTTCGTTTTTATACATAACTTTTTGTCTTTCCTAGCTCAGCTCTGAGAGGCCATTTATGATCATCCAATTTAAAATAACATCCCATTCCCAGTCAATAATTAAAAAAAATTTTTTTAGAGGATTTACCATGACTTAGTATACAGGGTGGGGCAAAAATAGGTTTACAGTTATTTGTTTGGAAAATAATACAAAAATTAATAAATAATAATACAAGAATTAACTTTCACATATTCACAACTATAAGCCTACTTTCACCCCCACCCTGTTTTTATCATTACATATATGTATGTACACACACACACATGCACACACACACATGCACACACACACTTGAAATCAAACTATGCAGTGTGTTCTGCAGATTGCTTTCCACAATTTAACAATTTCATAATGTTGTTATGGATATTTTTTCCAGATCAATAGATATGATGCTGTCTTATTTGAAAAAATAACTATTTGGTATTCTTTCTCTCTCTCCATCTCTGTGCACACATATGTAGTCATTTTTACATTGATGGAACATTAGAGAATTTCAAATTTTCTACTTAGTACTGTGTTTGGTATAAAGAATGTGTGTACCTTTGTGAATTCCTAAGTGCTTAGCAGCAGTGAATGTTTGAAAAAGAATGCATTAAGAGCTTTTACATGTGTTAAATCATTTAACCCTTGAACAAATTTATGAGACAGCTGCCACTATCATTCTCATTTTATGAAGGAGAAAGGCTAAAATAGGGTAGACAACTTATTTAATTTCACACACTTGATGGGTGGCAGGGTCTGGATTTGAGTTTCAAATATGTCTGAATCCAGCACCTAAGAGTCAAATATTAAGAGATTTTTGTATACAAAAGGAACTTGAGGGGAAAATGGTACGTACATTCTTAACACTCCCAATATATTATCCAAACTGCCTCCCTTCGAAAGGCTCTATGCAGTCTTTCAGTCTATAATTCTGCTCTATGTCTGGCAAAAATAAACATTTCTGCTTTTGAGAAGTATTAGATAGTTAACTGTCTAATTATAATATTTCCCAAAGGAACATATGTTTCTATACTTTGATAGCCAGGACCTTCCCATTTTGACCTTATAGTAGCCATTAGTGCTGCTTATCAAATATTTCCAGATCTTTCCTTTCTGGGTAAATGGTAGACTTGTATTTCCACCAACCTTGAGTTTAAAAATGAAGTGATGTTATTTTCTTTGACCCAAGAAATATAACCAGAGGTGATGTGTGTCAAACTCCTGGGGACCCTCACTGGAATGTAGTAGGAGCCAGAAATACACTCTGCTTGTGTTAAGCCACTGAGATTTAGTTTCTGTTGCTTAATGCAATGTAGCTTGTCCCATTTTATCTCCATTTACATTTCTAATTTTTTCTCTTGTAATTCTCTAGTGTAGAATTTTTACTCCACTCAGATTCCTTAAGAATACTTTATATTCTCCTTTCTCTGACCCTTTTTACTGCCACACTTCTTTCTGTCTTTTTAAATCTTCCTTATTTGCTATAACCATAATAAAGTTATACCTCATCCAGGAACCCTCCTTAAACCTAAACTTGAATCTGTTCTCTGCCACTAACTAGTTGGTTGACTTTGGGCAGGTGATGTCTCTGAAGCATGTTGTACTTATGAATGAATGTTAGCTACAGCAATGTATAAACTCCTAAAACATTGGTGGCTTATTACAATAGAATTTTATTTCTCAAAGTCCAGTGAAGGGGCATTCTGATCTCTGCAGTCATTCAGGAAATTAGACCAAAGAGTATCTGTCATCTTCAACATTTGACTTCTAGGATTTTCCTGGATGTGACATAGAGAAGATAGAAAATGAAGGAGCGCACAGAACTTTTATGGGCCAGGTCTGGAGGTGGCACACACAACTTCTATTGGTAAGGACTCATACCCATAGCCATACCTGCAAGGGAGCTGAATTTATTCAATGTTTGCCAGACTCCATCACATTGAGCTTCTTCTCCCACTGTATATCAAATGTGGGAAATGATTTTCATCTCATGGCTTATTGTGAGGATTGAACAAAATACCATATGGAAAGCATTAATACAGAACTGGCATATAGTAGATACTCAAAAATGTTTAGTTTCTCCATCGTTTGAATTTGTGACTTTAATTGGGGTCTTACACATAAAACTCCCCTGACTTACAATGAGTCTTCTTCATCACTGAGCTTTCCACTGTGCCAAGCACAATGGAGTAGGTGTTTGATGCAAATCTGGCGGTTGATATTTGCACTTGTTGAGAAGGCGGGAAGATTGAGGCCTGCATACTCCAAAAGTCCAGAAGTTACAGACGTCAGATAGCCTGGATTGAATTAGGCCCAGCTCTGAGCAGAGAGAAGTGGTTTAATAATTGTGGTGGCATGTTACTTCCTTTTGCATGATTGTTTAAAGAAGCAAGTGGAGTGGACATTGCTCTAACTCCAGACCACAGTGGCCAAGGAACCATGGATGTGCAAGGTGAGGCTAGGGAGTAGGTGGGGACACTTCTTTCGTAAGAGGAAATGCTGCTCTTTGCCTCCCTATGTACAGAGACCATTTTGACCATGGGTGAAAATCTTGCAAATTGTGTGGTGGGGATAAAGGAAGTCCAGGCCCCAACTCTGTCTAGTGGGGAATTGAGATGGACAGAAATGACTATAGGTGATAACTCTTGAATTTTCTCCCTTCGTTCTCCTAAAAAGGAAGTGTGAGCTTCCAGGGCAAGGTTAATGATGATCAGCCCCAAGTTGTTCTTTGGAATTTGGCCTTTTGGGCTTCCCTTGTCCTGAGGGACCCTTGGGCTATCCCAGCTCCATTTCTTTCTGACTTTATGACCTTTCACTTCATAGACTGAAAGTTTCTCCATTTATGAGATGGCAAAAGTGTTATTTATCTTGCAGGGTTGTTGCAAGTGGTATATAAATAATATATGGTATTAAAGATATCACCTTCCTATCCCTGAGCAAAAACTGTTTCCCTCCTAGGGTCATTTAGCATTGAGAGTATTATTATCATGCACTCAATTGCTCAAGCCAGAATCCTAGGCATCCTACTACACTTCCTTCTCTTTCCACCATTACATCCTACCAGTTGTCACAGGGTATTGAATATGCCTTCTCAGTATCTCTGGTCTCCATTCCCCTCTCCACCTCTCTGACAATGCTTTAGTCCAGGCCACAGTCACATCTTCCCTGGATGATAATCAACAGCCTCCCAATAGCTCTTCTGACTCCAATCTTGTTCCTGACCAATTCTTTCTACTGAGTGCCACCAGAATAATCTTTCCAAATTGGAAACCATATCAAGTTCTTCCCCTGTTTCAGGTTTGTTCATGGATCCCCAGGACCCTCTGGGGAAACTCCAAAATCATTAACATGGCTTACAGTGCATCTCATTCCTGGCTCTATCCACCTCTTCAGTCTCATCTCAATTTGTGCTGCTTGGTCTCCCCTCTCACCTCCAGTGTTCTTCTCTCAGATTGAATCCCCTCCGCGTCCCAACGCACCGGCCTTCCTGGTACCTCCAGGGCTTAGCCTGGGCTCTCTGCTCTACTTAACACTCCACCATTCTGAGCACACTTTTTCAGCCCGAGGGGAATAGTTGTTTGTCCCTTCTGCTGGGCAACTTGCCTGTGATGTCCTCTTCACTGTTTCCTGACATCATGTGGTTCCTTGTTACTTCCAGCACTGGACATCAGCATTTTGAGATAATGCTAGCAATGTATCTAGGGCACACGACAGATAATTGTCAGATTGAATTGAAGTGAATTTGACAACATATAATCTCTTTTCTGAAAGAGGCCCCAGTTAAGACAGACTGGTGTTAAATGCTGCACGCCAACACTATGCAACATTCTTCTTTTCTCTCTCCGAATGAAACAAATGGACCCAAACAGCATGTTTTCATGTTACTAGAGGTTACCAAGTAGTATTGGATTTGTAGTAGAGATAGCACCCTGTTGAGTGACTAGATTCTTCCAAATCTAGTTTAAAGAAAGTCTCGTTCCTGGTAAAAGACTTCCCGTGTGCCTCCAAGTGCCAAAGGTTGAACAAGTTAAATGGCCTTTATCAGTGAGAGTGAAAAAGTGGGGCAGAAGAACTAGGAGAAGTACTGAGAGGGAGGTGAGTGTTGTGGGGGGGTTGCAGAATACTGGTTTTGTAGACTGTCCACTCTTCTTCCTCTTTGCCTCCTCATGGAGGGGTCTTTGACTTGTCCCCTTGCCTCCTAAAATCTGGAAAAGGCCAACATCTGTTCACTCACTTCCCCACAAAGCTGGGGAGGGATGATTATTTCACTTCTGAAATGTTTTGAACAACTGAACCTGCAGAGCATTTAATACTGTAAGGCTGACGGTGCTGGTTGCGGTGAAAGGGGTAAGTGAGAGCCAGTGGATTTGAGAGAGGAAGTGTGGGCGACTGTGTTTCCACTGAAATGATAGGGGAGTCTCCCTTGGGTGGAGTGGACCCCATGCAGGTGCCTGGGGCTTAAGCCTTCTTGCTGATTCCTCTAAGTGGACCCCAGTGGAGAATGGAGCCTCTCTAGGCAGGGGTTGTAGGATGAACTACCAAGGGCTGAGAAGACTGAGAGAAGAGGATGTCAAACCTCAGCTGGACCTGCCTTACCAGGGGGCTGGTTAGGGAAGTCCCCAGAAAGCCCTCCAAAGAACCACAAAGTGGCCATACAAAGGATCTGGTATTTGAACATTAGCCATCTAGAGAGAAACAGCCAGCCCTTCATCAGGTAGACTGAGAATCAGAGACCCCTGACCTGAAGGGGATGCACTTTCATCTGGACAAATCTCCCTGGGCTTGCTCACATAGTTATGAGCAATGAAGAAGAGACAGGGGTAAAACTAGGAGAGTGAGATTGACCTCTCACTCTCCTAGTTCAAGAAGGGTGCTACTGGGTGGTCACACAAGGTAAGACCCAAGACGTGACCATTGGATTTGATGACATGAAGGTCATTGGTACCCTTGATAAGAGTATCTCAGTATGGTGGCTGGGATCTGTTACAGTTATTTGTCACTGAGTAACAGATCACCAAGTACTTAACACCTGAAAAGAACAGTTTATTCTCTCATCATTTTGTGGGTTGACTGGCTGGCAGCTCCTCTGCTCTGTGTGGTGTTGAGTGCAATGGTTATAGCCATCTGGAATCAAGCAGGCTGGACTATCCAACATGATGCACTCCATAGCTGGAATTAAAAAATATATATATATATTTTCTATTGTTAGATTTTATTATTATTATTTCTTAGATTTTATTTATTTACTTTCAGAATGAGGGGAAGGGAGGGAGAAAGAGAGGGAAATATCAATGTGTGGTAGCCTCTCACGTGCACCCAACTGGGGACCTAGCATGCAACCCAGGTATGTGCCCTGACTGGGAATTGAACCAGTGACACTTGGCTCACAGGCCAACATTCAATCCACTGAGCCACAGCAGCCAGGGCTTTCATAGCTGGAATTTTATGGTCACCGTCAGTGGCTAGTTCCATAGATTCTCTAGGTGACCTCATTCAGCCCCATGACATTAAAAATATCTTTGTGCAGATGGCTCTCAAACCTATTGCCTAGTGTTGACTTGTTCCTGGGACTGTAGATTCATACTGTATATTGCTTATCTCACCTCCCCACCTGGCTGTTCAGTAGACATTCCAAAATTTACATAGTGAAAGTTATAACTCTAGATTCTCCCCATATCCAAGACCATTCTTCCACCTGTTTACTTCATTTAGTAAATGGCAACAATAGCCATGAAGATGCTAAATCCTAGAAAGCTAGGTGTTAACCATGACTTCTCTCATCTCTTTTACCCCATGTCCAATCCAGTATTAAGTCATGCGGGCTCTATTTGAAAAACATAATCCAAAATAATCCACTTCTCTTGAATCTGCATCTATAGACTGTAGCCTCATTTTCTTTTACCTTAGATCATCCACTCTCTTACTGGTGTCTTTTCCCCTCACTCTTGTAGCTATACAATCTTTTCTCTAAACTGCAGACACATTGCTTTTTGAAAATATCACTCAGATTATGTCCCTATCTTGCTTATTGATAATGAATTCCGACTGCCTGTAGATTAAAGCTCAACTCTTTCTCATTATACAGAACCCCACATGGTCTGGCTCCTATATTCCTCTCTGACCTCATCTCCCACCATGTTGCCTCCCCATCCCACCTCTTTTTGGGACACACTGGCTTTCTGTTGGTTCCTTGAACACTTCAAGCTCATCACACTTTGAAGCCTTTGCACCAGTTATTCTCTGTGCCTGGAATTGTCTCTCTTTTGATTATTACAGTTGATTCCTTTCTGTTCCCCAGTCACTCCTGATTGCATCACCATATTTTAGTTCTCCATTTAGTGGTTAATTTGTGACCAGTTTCATCCACTTGAATATTATCTCTTTGAGAGCACAGATGTTGTTTGCTTTGTGCACTATGGTGTCTCCAGCAATAATGTCCTGACGTTATTATTTAATTATTTAGTGTTGAGACATTATTATATTTAATTATTAGACATTCCAATAATGTCTAGCACACAGTAGACACTTGATAAATGTTAATTAAAATGAATATTCATTAACTTTTATTTCCTCATTCTGTTCTTCTTCCTTTGAGCTAGATAGAAATTAAATGCTGTTGAAAGCGGAAAGCAAGAGTACGCCACCAGTACGTCACCAGAGCGGACTAGAAGAAAGGGGTCTCCCAGCAGGATCAGTGACTCATAACTCACAACAAAGCCCAATTCAGGGGCCCCCACCAAGCTCCACCTGCCTCTTGTTTTATCCGCCATCGCTGCTCCATGTCACTCTCTCCCCCCCAGTAAACTCATCTTCTTCCCTAAATATCCAGTTCCTCTCCCTGTTCCTGTATTTTTTACATTATTCCCACAACTAAAATGCCTGTATTTTTTGCCTCAACCCATTCGTCATCTCTCCCCAGCTTTTTGGTGAAGTGAGTGAACAGATGTTGGGGTTTTTCAGTTTTTAGGAGTCAAAGAGGAAGAAGAGTTGACAGTCTACAAAATCAGTATTCTGCAACCACCTTCAGCCCCACCTCAACAGATTGACACACCTTCACTGAGCTCTTACTACAGGTCAGGCCTGTTTAGTCACGTGATCTTAGGGAGCCGTCACAGTGGCAGCTACTACACCTTACACACATTTTACGGATGGCCTGTGGTCTCAGTCGCTAGACAGGGGGAGAGATCAGGGGAGACTGCCTTGGGGAGGGGGCAGGTCTTAGAATTTCTTTCACATGACTTCATCAGAGCACCTCTGCTTTATCTGTTTTTCTACAGTGAATTACCACCCTAACCAGGGTGAGATTTAAAAGCTAGACTTTGCAGACCCTTCAAAAGGCGGCTCTCAACATGTGCGGCACAGCCAATTTTGTGTCTTAATGGGGCTGCTGTACCTCTAGTTGAGCAACATGCATGATACTGGGCATATTGTAAGGACAACCTTTAAATGATGGAGCCACCTTCAGCTTACACTCTTAAAGGAGGCATAGTTGAGACCCTCCAGGGTCCAGCAGCATCATACCTGTTCATGTGGTGGAATGCCCAGCAGAATCCCACTCTATCTAATTTGCTGAGTTTGTGTTTGCAGGCAGTTAGTAACCATGGTAATTAGGGGTTTCCCCCACTGACTGCCTCATTTTTAAAGCCTCTTACATTTTAGTTCAATAAAGAGCAGACTGGGCAGAGGAAGGGCAAAGGGGGAAAAGTTGGGACGACTGTAACAGCATAAACAATAATAAAAAACCTTAATCTTAAAAAAAGAGCGCTGCTATTAACATATTGAAATCACAGCTCTCTACCTGTTGTCTTCTGTACTTCATCAAATTGCTGAATTTGCATGATGCAATATGCATATGCAGTATATCTTGGAGAGTATCTGAGGCCCACAGTGTAATTATGACTTTGAAGTTTTAGGAGCAGGAAATTTATCACCTGTGCCATAAAATACAGTCATGAGAGGTGTGGATCCATAGGATTAAATCAAGCTGTTTTGGCTAAAAAGAATGTTACTGAGGTGCTTTTTTTCCCTTTTTATTCTAACCTTTTGTAGTTTAAGGCTATTCAATTAGCAAGGTCTAGAGAATAAACTGAAAGCAGCTTCATTAAGCGTTGTGTGAACTAAGTAATTAGGATTTCTAATCCCTTGTTAAAATAGCCCAGTGAATTTCAAGAGGAGAACTTTCCTGCAATTCATAGCATAACAACAGAAAGGACTTGTGGGCCTGATGTCACTTTAGGAGGCCAGTACATTTATTACATCCATTCAGTCAATATTTGCTGAGTGCTTACCTTGTGGCAGGCAGTGTCCCATGTGCACTGGGCCATCACCAGTAACACTATAGACAGGGTCTCTGCTTTTAAGGAGCTTACATTCTAGTGGAAGTGGAGGCAGACAGACAATAAGCATCATTTTGGATAGTGCTATGTGTTATGTATGGACAATAAGAAAAATGGAGAGAGTGATGGGAACAGGAGTTGGGGGTCCGTCTTACGAGGGTTGGAGAAGGCCTCTCCAAGAAGGTGACATTTGAACTGACACGAACTGATGGGAAGGAGGGACGCACACAAAATCTTGGGAGGAACATCATGAGCAGGAGACCAGCCAGTGCAAAGTATTGGGAATTCCTGGAGGAGGATTGGAGCAATAGTGGTCACAGCAGGTGGGGTCCTGTTATATAGGACCTGGTAGACCACAGTCAGCAAATCCACACAGTGGAGAGTTCATTCTAATTGCAATGGGAAGACATTGGAGGATTTTATGCACTATTTATACTTTATAAGAAGTGTGTGAAAGAGCAGATAAAGTCCAAGGTGGGAAGGACAGAAAATGTTTGGCTGAGCTTTCAGGCGAAAAGAGAATTGTTGTAGAAATGGGGCACCAGATAGGACTGATGGATGGTTCCTTATTCTTACATGGAGGCTCCATTATTTTCCCATTGCCTCTTGAATTTAAGATCTATCTCACACATTTATTAGCATGTCTCAAATAGAAGGAGAGCCTTTTTTTTCCTTCTTCTTTTTACATGGTCCGAATTGATGTTGGTGCATGGTTTTAGAATTTCCAAGCCCTATGCCTTATAGATTTCATTTCCAGAGCTGAGATGCTTTCATCACCTCTAAGGGAAATTAGTGTATTCATGCAAAAGTCCTTTAAAAGTTTTAGCTTCTGCAATGCTCTTGGTCATGCCTTTAACCTTTTCAATGGGGGAAGTAGAGTGACTGAACTTGAAAGCCACACCAGGACATGAAATAGAGCTTGACTCTTCCTCCTGAGTCTGCCCAGGTAAAGAGCATTCTCCCCTTGCTTCTTAAAACTATCGTTGCTAACTGTGAGCTCAATAAGCAAACGTTTTAAAACCATTTGTCAAAGCATGCTTTCCTTGGTTTTTAAATCGTGCCCCTTTTAGAGCCTCAATTTTATTCCAGTTTACCTGGAAAATTCTCACCTATTCCACCAGGCTGGGCTTCTTACTCCTTTAAGGTCTTTCAAAGATCTGGCCCATCAGGCTCATCTGCTCCAAACTCCTTGCCCTGGCCTGTGAGGCCCCTGCCTGTTTCTTCCTCCTTCTCCACTGTTCTCTCCTCCTCACCCTCTCCACCTCCAGGTTCAACTATGCTGTCCTCACTGTTCCTGAAAAATGTTAAGCTTCTTCCTCCCATAGGGCATCCACACCTTTTGTTCCCTCTGCTCAGAATGCTCTTCCCTCAGATCTTTAACATGGCTGGCTTTTTCCTTTCACTGGGGTCCCAGCTCAAATGTCACCTTCTCAAGAAGACCTTTCCTGACCACCCAATCCAAATGATATCCTCATCGAAGGTGACTGAACAATGATGCACCATTTCCTCTATCACATTATTTTAATATTTTTCCTTCTATTTCCTGGACATATCATTATCTGAAAATTATTTTGGTCACTTCTTAATTGTATATCTTCCTACTCAAAAACATAAACTTTATGAGGGCTGGGATTTTGTCCTCATCTCCCCAGTGCCTAGAGCAGTGCTGGGCTCAGTAAACATTTATTGAACGAAAGAATATAAAATAATTATTTTTCGTGTATTCCCCACCCCTCCTCCACCCCTGTAGGAGTATAACCGTGGTCTGTAGCAAATATTAGAATGTCAAAATATAAAGCAAGTCAAAGTGAGGTCCCCAGCTGAGGCAGTAGGAGGGCACCCCATATCTGATTAGTGCTGTGTCTTCTTCGGCTCCATAGCGGCTAAGAAAGTGCTCTGTGGCCAGCCAGGGCTCCATGGAACTCAGTCTGCGAATCCGTGTTCTACTCCAACCCTTTAATTATGCAGAAAGGCAGGCTAACACAGGTAGGGGATGAGACTTGCTCAGGTTCAAACAGTGAACTCATGACCCACAGAAAACCAGAATCCAGAATTCCTAATTCTGGTCAGGGCTTTCTTTAGTGTTTTTCACTTCCTGGCAGTGTCGTTCACTTAATTCATTTATCTAATCATTAGACAACTACATATTAAGTACATTTTAGGTAGCAGGCATCAAAAATGGGTTTAATTACAGTAGTCCCTCACTATATCGCAGTTCACTTATTGTGGCCTCACTGTATCGCGGGATTTTAAAAAATATTATATTTAATTAGCGCGGATTTTTCGCTCTATCGTAGGACTTTGCGGTACTGTATACATATGTTGTTAAAGTTACGTAGGTTTAAGAGTGTAGAATAAATGTAAGGTGCCTACTTTGCGGGGGGGTGGGGGGTGGTGGTGTCTGGAATGTAATACCCGCGATAAGCAAGGGAATACTGTACTTAAGATTTAACCCAAAGGGATGTCTTTGGACAATGCCACTTAATGTTTGTAGTTCTGAGATCTTCATGTTTTTCAGCACAACAAAACACATCAGAAAGTGGCCATGCACCAGTAACTTCTATTTACCTCTAGGAATAACAAGATGCACATTCCAAAATGTGCAGTGGCTTCCTGCCACGTGACAGACATTGGTACACAAAGATGAAGCAAGCACAGTTCCTGCCTTCACAGCTCACAGTCCAGTGAAAGAAGACACTCCAAATGAGATAACAGACTGCGTAAGTGCTGCAAGTAGAGTCAGGAAGGGCTTCCTGGAAGAGGAGGCAGTTCATCTGAATCCCAAACCATGAATAGAAATGAGCCAGAGGAGGCTGCAGAAGGGATGGGGTTGAAGATGGAAAAAGGCTTTCCAGACCTTTGGAGCATCCTGTGTTGCTTGGAGCACTGAGTTGTTGAAGAGCTTTTGAGGGAGCTTCAAGTGGCTCAGCACGATCAGTTGTTTGGGAATGAAGTACAAAGAACTCTGTGGGAAGAAGCATTGTGCACTTCCATTCCAACTCTTGATTCTATTATGTCAGAATTCATGTGGCTGAGGACAAAGATCTTTAATCCAACTTTCAAATTAGTTTTTTTCTTCCCTTTGATTAACACCACCCCATAGTATCCTTATGAACTCCCAAAGCAAGGGCAAAAGCAGCAAGACTGGCAGGATGGGATCTTTTTGCTCCTTCTGAAAATGTATTGGACAGTGAGACCTGTGGTTTGTGGATTGGTCCCCTGTGAGGAAGAGCAAAATGATATCTTCAGTCTCTGTGTGTTTGTGTGGTGTGTGTGAAGTTGGAATGGAACTAGGGGGAGGGCTGGGAGCCAACACAATAAAGCAACCATAAATACTTTTTCTGAGGCCCTGCTTTGTTACAGAAGCTGAAGGGTTAACTCTGATTTCATAAAGCCAGTATTTTTTGGCTGGAGAAGTACCTGGCAGCTTATCTCACTCTCCAGGATTCTTGTTTCACCCTTGTACTAACATTTAAATTAAGTTGCTTTGATGGTCTCCACTCCTCATGGCAGGTTACACAAGATAGAATTGTGCTCACATTAGCAGAAAAGAAAAAAAAAATAATGCAGGCTTGCATATAAAAGCTGACTCAAACCATTTGTGAACTGATATATCCCCCAAGAGAATTTTGACTTTCCTTCTTGAATATTTTGCACAAATG
This sequence comes from Furipterus horrens, assembly GCF_987537825.1. Taxonomy (NCBI): domain Eukaryota; kingdom Metazoa; phylum Chordata; class Mammalia; order Chiroptera; family Furipteridae; genus Furipterus; species Furipterus horrens. The sequence goes on from NW_028327174.1 coordinate 188,315,278, forward strand.
AGGAGATGGGGCATGCAAACAATAGACAGTGTTCAGCTCACGAAAACAGAATTCTGACATAAAGGTAACAGTAATAGATGACATTCCTGGAGAAAGCAGAGAAGATGCTAAGCAGTTTATACATGGGTCTCATTTAATGCTCCTGGTAATTGAACGAGGGGGCATAATTGTGCTCATGCTCATTTTGCTAATGAAGAGGCCTGGCTCTGAGCCCCGCGTCATGCACCTCCTGGAACTAAAAGATCCCGAGTTGCTTGCCCGCAGTGACTCAGCAAGCGACAAGCAGAGAGGAGAGCAGAACCCCAGCAATTTAACCCCAGACCCCCAGACCGTAAACCCTTAACCGTGGTGAACGCGACCTCCTAGCGTTTTTTCCTTGTTGAACTTTTTCTAAGGTTTACGATCACAGTGGGCCTTCGTTGGAAAGATGCTCACTTCTCCACTTTTTAAATGGACTGGAAAAAGAAAAACTTCGTGGAAAAATCCTTAAGGACCCACATTTTTCGGAGATCTTGGTTCTGGAATGGTGTTGGAAATCAAGTACTGAGAATGGTTCTGAAATTCAACTAATGCTGATCTATGGTCAGGTAGGAGACCATGAAAACATTAAAAGCAGAAGGAGCAATGTGCAAAGTGAGAGATAAGTAACTCAGGTGGACTCTGAGACAGAGAGTTTGCGAGGGGAGAGTGGTGGTGGTGGGGGGAGGCACAGGCAGGCATGAGCTAGGTCACAGAGGACCATGCCCGCGAGGAGATGGAATTTATCCTAAGGTCAACGGTGAGTGGAACTGGAACATTTCTATTTCAGGCCAATCACTGAATGAGGTGCAGGGATTCCTTAGAGAACTCAGACTGTGGACTGAGTGTCTGGGTAGAAGGTGATTGCAGTGGTGGAGCCTTGACTAGCGTGGAGAAGTGAGGTTGTAGTTGAAGCAGATGGAATGGAGAGATGACGGGGGGATTCCTTTATGTTCTGAAAGAATTTACAGTATAGAGTGTGAACCTCTTAAGACAATGGCAAGGTATTTTTGTTTTCAGTTCAAGTGTAATTTACATACAGTGAAATGCACAATTCTTTTTTAATTTATACTTTATTGATTATGCTTTTACAGTTGTTCCAGTTTTTCCCCCTTTGCCTCCCTCCACCCGGTATCTCCCTTCCCTCCAGCAATGCTCCCTCTTAATTCAAGTTCATGGGTTGTGCATATAAGGTCTTTGGCTCCTCCATTTCCTGTATTATTCTTAACATCCCTTGTCTATTTTGTATTTTCCAATTATGCTTCTTAATCTCTGTATCTTTCCCTCCTGCCCTGTTTTCCCCCTTCCCCCTCCCAGCTGATAACCCTCCAAGTGATCTTTATACCTATGATTCTGTTCCTGTTCTGGTTGTTTGCTTAGTTTGTTTTTGTTTTTTAGTTTTAATTATTGATAGTTGTGAGTTTGTTGTCATTTTAATGTTTATAGTTTTGACCTTCTTGTTTTCCTTAAGTCCTTTTAACATTTCATGTAATAATGGGTTGGTGACGATGAACTCCTTTAGCTTTACCTTGCCTGGGAAGCACTTTATCTGCTCTTCCATTCTAAATAATAGCTTTGCTGGATAGAGTAGTCTTGGTTGTAAGTTCTTGCTTTTCATCACTTTGAATACTTCTTACCAGCCCCTTTTTGACTGCAAAGTTTCTTTTTTAAAAATAAATAATTAATTAATTTGTTTATTTTTAGAGAGAGGGGAAAGGAGAAAGAGAAGGAGAGAAACACCACTGTGTGGTTGTCTCTCACACCCCCAACTGGGGACCTGGTATGCAACCTAGTCATGTGCCCTGACTGGGAATCGAACCAGCGACAGTTGGCTCGCAGGCCGACGCTCAATCCACTGAGCCACAGCAGCCAGGGCCTGCAAAGTTTCTTTTGAGAAATCAGCTGATAGTCTTATGGGAACTCCTTTGTAGTCAACTCTGCTTTTCTCTTGCTGCTTTTAAGATTCTCTCTTTATCTTTAACCTGTGGCATTTTAATTATGATGTGTCTTGGTGTGTTCCTCTTTGGGTCCAACATGTTTCGGACTCTCTGTGCTTCCTGAACTTGTATGTCTATTTCCTTTGCCACATTATGGAAGTTTTCCTTCATTATTTTTTCACATAAATTTTCAATTTCTTGCTCTTCCTCTTCTCCTTCTGGCACCCTTATGATTTGATGTTGGTACATTTAAAGTTGTCCCAAAGGTTCCTAATCCTCTCCTCATTTTTTTGACTTCTTGTTTCTTCTTTCTGTTTTGGTTGATTGTTATTTCTTCCCTCTGTTCCAAATCATTGGTTGGAATCCTGTCTTCCTTCTTTTCACTGTTGGTTTCCTGTGTATTTTTCTTTATTTTATTTAGTGTAAGCTTCATTTCTTTCTTTATGTTGTAGCCACACTCAATGAGTTCTCTGAGAAACCTGATTACCAGTGTTTTGAACTCTGCATCTGATAGGTTGGCTATCTCCGTTTTGTTTAGTTCTTTTTCTGGGTTTTTTTCTGCTCTTTCATTGGGGCCATATTTCTTTGCCTTCTCAATTTGGCAGCCTCCCTGTGTTTGTTTCTGTGTAATAGGTAGAGCTGCTTTGACTCCCTGTCTTAGTAGCTTGGCCTATGTAGAAAAGGCACCTGTAACTTGTATGGGGCGAAGCCTTAGGTAGTTTCCGGGGCAGGGCTATCTGCTTTACTGCTTTGTGGCTCTGTGTATGTGTGTACGGTGGGGGCTTGGGGAGGGGACAGTGCTGCTGCCCAGCTTCTGAAGACCTGCTTGGCACTTACCCCACTTCTAGTCACCTCACCCACCTCCCCTATGTGATTGTCACTCTTCCAGCTGCTGCTGTGGGGTTGCATATGTTCTAAGCCTGTGTAGGCCCTTTAAGTGACAAAAATCTGGAAGTTTCTTCCATTGCCCCATCCCCCAGTGGTTTTTACAGTCAGAGGTAATGGGGGTTGTATTTCTGGTGCTGGAACCCTGGGCTGTGTGGTCTGGTCTGGGATCATTCACTCCCAAGGTATCCCTCCCGATTTTTACCCACTGCATGTGAATGTGGGATCCTCCATCCATCACTGCTGCCTTCTCTGTGCCACACCGTCTTTCTGCCCCCTCTCCACAACTCTGCCCCTCCTAACCATCTGGATGAATGTGGCTTCTTTAAATCCTTGGTTGTTGGACTTTCATACAGCTCAATTTTCTGACAGTCATAGGTGTTATTTGTTTTTGAGATTCCCTGACTGGGCATCGAACCAGCAACACTTGGTTTGCAGGCCGACACTCAATCCACTGAGCTACAGCAGCCAGAAAAATGCACAATTCTTAAGTGTACAGTTTCATGAGTTTTGACAAATACACATTCCTATCAAGATAGAAAACATTTACATCATTCCAGAAAGTTCCTTATTATCTCCTTTTAGTCAATTCATGGCCTTCCCCTGCCTAGGGGAAACTATTTTTCTGATTTCTATCACTGTAGATTATTTAGGACTGCTCTACAACTTCATATAAATGGGATCATACAGTGTGGACTCTTTTGTGTCTTGCTTTTTTACTTGACATAAGGTTTTTGAAATTCATGTATGTGGTCACATGCTAAATAGTATCCTATTATATTACACTGCAGTTTGTTTATCTAGTCTCTTGTTGATGGACATTTGGGTTGTTTCCAGTTTCTGGCTATTATGACTGTCTTTTCAATACATTTTTTTGAATATATATTTTAGTTGCTCTTGAAAATACCTAAGAGTGAAATTACTGGGTCATACATAAGTAGATATATGAGGTAACGACATAGAAAATGCCATCAGGTTTCCAATGTGGTTGTACCATTTTCCACTCTCTCCCCGAATGTGTGAGGGTTACAATTAGTTCATATCTTTGACAATCCTTGGTGTTGTCAGCGTTTTTTAATATTTACCATTCTAGTAAGTGTGCTATGGTTTTCCATTGTGCTTTTATTTGTATCATGTTAATGACTAATGCTCTTAAGCACCTTTTCACATGTTTATTGGTCAAGCTTTTGACACATGTTCAAGTTTTAGCCTACATTTGTATTGGCTTTTCTGACTTATTTTTTTAAATCCTCACCTGAGGATATGTTTTTATTGACTTGAGAGAGAGAGGAAGCAGGGTGGAGAGAGAGAATATACATATATGAGAGAAACATCGATCATTTACCTCCCATACTTGCCCTGATTGGGAATTGAACCTGAAACCTAGGTATGTGCTCTAACCAGGAATCAAACCCATAGCTTGTTGGTGTATGGGATGACTCTCCAACAAACTGAGCCATCTGGCCAGGGCCTGACTTATTTTTATTGAGTTGTAGGAGTTCTTTATATATTCTGAAGTCTAACATTATTTCTTCTTTCATGGTTAGTATTTCCTGTGTCCTGTCTAAAAAATATTTGCCTGCACAAGGTTGGGAAAATATACCTTTGTACATTTAGTTTTTATATTTAGACTTATGAATCACATCAAATTAATTTTTGATGCATGAAGTGAATTATTATTTTTCATGTACATATCTAGTTGTTCCTACATCATTTATAGAAAAAGCTTCCCTTTTCCCTTTGAATTATTCGGCCCTTTAGAAAAAATCAATAGGAAGTATAAATGTGGGAATATTTTAAATTTCTATTCCATGGATCTATTTATCTATTCTTGTGTCAGTGTTTCAATGACCATAGATTTATTATAAGTATTGAAATCAGGTAGAATAAATTCTTCATCTGTGTTCTTTGACAAGATTGTATTGGATACTCTAAATCTCTTATAATTCCTCATGCATTAGACCTATCGATTTCTATTAAAAATATGATATTTTGATTGGAATTATATAGGATTTATCAATCAATGAATAGGGAGAAATGACATCTTAACAATATCTAGTTTTCTGATACAAAAAGTGGTCGATTTCTCCATTTTTTAAGGTCTTCAAGTTCTCTAAATATTGTTTAGCCCTTTTCAGCATACAGCAGGAGTTGACAAAATTTTTGGTGAAAAGCCAGATTTTAAATATTTTATACTTTGTAGGCCAAGACGCAAAATCAGATAGTTAGGTTCTCATATAACAAGAGAGAAAACAAATTTCCACAACTTTTATTTACAAAATTCAAAATATCGATTTATAATACAGATCTAATGAGAAGAACAGCATTCTTTTCTCAAGGGATAACATTTTGCTTAAATGAAGTTCAGAGTTAGTTTTCTCTGTCATAAACTTCAATTGCAAATGTTTATCTGTAAACGGTGATCTATAATGAGAGTTTCTGTATTTTAGCTTTGAAAAAAAATACACCCCCCCCCCCCCCCCCCCCCGTGAACAGGTACTTGAAATTCTGATACCAAATACCAAACTGTCATGGGAGAAACTCCCAGAAACTTGGTTCTCCTTGCCAGCTCAGTAAAGAATTACAGATCAGCAAGCCTATTAGAGTGCAAGCAAAGTTTATTAGCACTAAGTTCTAATGGGGAAGTAAAAGCAATGGTGGCAAAAGCAGGGTGGCAAGAATAAGGTGGCCAGAGGCTGCATGGCCTGAGGCCAGGTGGCCAGATGCCAGGTGGCCAAGGACCTGGTGTCCAGGGTCCCTCTGTCCAGAGGCCAGCTGGCCAGGGCCCCCTCTCCCCCCATGTTATGATAGAGCACAGAAAGAGGAGGGGGAGGAGGGGGAGAGAGAGACCTTTGTTCTGAGGACTTACATAGTTGGTGGGATGGGGGAGAGGGAGTTATATATTGATTGACAGGTTGAGATGGTGCCAGCTTCCCCTGGAGAGACCTGACTACCCAAATATAGGTGCGTATGGGGGTCTGTTAGCCAGAGTCCTCATCTTGCTCTAGACTCTGTTTGTTCTGCATATGTGATGGAAGGCAGGCAGTTAAGGAAAGTTGTTTTATGCGCTTTTTCTTTGGACACTGTAGACTTCCTCCTCTTCCCCCTTCCAGGCCTTGGGATGAATATGTAGTCTCAAGGTTTTTCTTTTCGCAACGAGTGGAGATGAGGGCTCCCCCTGCCCACCCTGCACTATCATAGTTTTGCTTGTTGTTGGAAATGCCTGGCAGCCTTATTGAACCAGGTTCAGGACTACTGGGTCAATGGGTGAGACGTGTCTTCCTTTTAGCCTCCTGTATTAAGTTCTTTGTTAGATTGCAATGGTGAGGACCCTGCCTTTATTTCTCTCTGGTCGCTCATTCCTACTGTTATGTAACAAAACCATGAACATTTGTCTGTAATTGAGCATATTCATTACCCAGAAGGCATTTTAAAATCTGTTGGATTCTTTTTTCTCTTGGTATTTTCCTTTTAGTATATCATTACAATGCAGATAAACCAGTTACAACTGAAAATGAAGTGGAAGCTCCTCAACTGCCCAGTTGGATGGATTTTGAAATGTGGACATTTCCTTTGTACTTACATCGAGGTTTGGAAAAACACTTCTGGAAACTGGAGTTTGAGCTTAGAAAACACATATGCTGCAAATTTGTGTGGGAATGAAGATTTTGCTTCTTGTTTTAACTTTTGATAGCATGGTTAGGGTATAAAGCAGCTTGATGTTATTTGTGATTCCGACATTGTTAGTTGTAGTCAAATGACTTTACTGCAGTATACATTTCTCAAAGACAGGCTGTGTTGCCTTGTAATTTCAAGTTGATTCTGCAGCAAAAGCTAATTTCTAAAGCCATTTAGTGCTTGATAATACTGGCACGTTCTTCAGAAAAATTTCAATCTTATTGATGAGCTTAAAAAATTTGTAATAAATGTTTACTACTGCTAAACCATCAAACTGCTCTATGGTGGGGCAAGTCAAGATATTTACTTTTATTTCTGACAAAAATTCATGGACTGACATAAAACTTCTTTCCCATAGGAGTGAATACATTTCATTATTGATGCTATTAATTTAATAACATATGATAGATATAAATCTTTTCTGCAGACTACCTACTGATGAATAATTTAGTGAATAAACCATTGACCTCAAACACAGTTCATTTTCACAAACTTTCTAAATTTGTCCAACTAAGAGTTCTGTTCCACACACATTTTTACTGCCATCAGTTGTAACATGTCTTTGCAGATTTCACTTCAGATAGTACTAGTGTTTTATCAACCTCTTTGATAATATTCTTACCTGTTGTTCCACAGTGTCGCTGGTTCGATCTTCCAGTCAAGGCACATCAGAGAAGGAAAACTCTGATTCCAAAAAACCTCCGCTGCCTTGCGGCATACCTCTTCAGGGGAAAGGCTAAGGGAGTAAACCCCGACAGAAAATCCGGAGCCGGAGTCCCTAAGGCGGTTTGACGTTGTAGTCAACACCGGCAACTCCTGCGGCGCACCTGAAGCCAAGCTGTATTGACTCTGTCTTTCCCTTGGACCCTTCAGCTGCGAAGAGAGGGGGGGTCTGCTGCATGGGCAACAGCTAGCCCTTCATATCACCCTGCCCAGGCTTTGTAGCTTCACTGGAGAGGACACTCCAGCGTCATCGCAAGATGTCGACTCAACACGGGAGGAGACTGATACCGGTTATAAGCTCATCCGATTGGCGTAGGAAACGAGTGCCAGGGGTCTCCTCTGACGGTGGGAGAGGTCATCGCACCTCACTGGACAGCTACCGCCCGCCTCAAGCTGGGCAGCCCCCAGCCAATTAGGTGCTGTCTCACCATGGCTCTCCTGCCCCACTGGGTGCGTGGGGATCAGAGAGGCGTCTCTTGAAAAGTGGGCCACAAAACACTCGCACCAGGCAATTCCAAGCAAAAAACAAGAAAGAAGCCTCCAGCTCTTCGCCTCGCTAGCTGGAACATCAGGACCATGTGCCCCGGACTTACTGCAGACCTTCTGTGGATCAATGATGCCAGGAAAGCCGCCGTCATCGACAGGGAAGTGGCACGACTAAACATCGACATTGCGGCTCTACAGGAGACCCGGTAGGCCGACAACGGAACTATCAGAGAAACCAACTACACCTTCTACTGGCAAGGGAAGTCTCCGGACCAACCAAGACAGCACGGTGTTGGGTTCGCTGTGAAGAACACGCTTGTTAACTCCATAGAGCCACCCACAGGAGGCACAGAGAGATTACTTACCCTCCGATTGTCAACAACTTTCGGCCCAGTCAGCATTCTTAGCGCGTACACCCCAACCCTCTGCGCCACCACCGAAGAGAAAGAACAGTTCTACCATGCACTGGACGAAGCGTTATCCAAGATCCCCAGAAGTAACGCTCTTTATCTCCTCGGAGACTTCAACGCAAGAGTATGAGCCGACCACATGGCCTGACCCACCTGCCTCGGAAACTTTGGGAGAGGAAAGATCAATGAGAATGGTCAGCGACTGCTTGAGCTTTCGTGTCACCACGGCCTGTGCGTGACAAACACATTCTTCAAGTGCAAAGAGATCCACCAGGTGTCATGGAGGCACCCCCGCTCCCGCCACTGGCACCAGCTTGACCTCGTCATCACCAGAAGAACGGATATTGGCAGCACCCTCCTCACCCGCAGCTACCACAGTGCAGACTGCGACACGGACCATGCCCTCGTGGTAAGCAAGGTGCGCATAACGCCGAAGAGGTTGCACCACTCCAAGATGAAGGGTCGCCCACGCATCAACACCAGTTGTGCCAGCAACCCAGTTAAGACCCAGCAATTCATCAACAGGATGGAAGATGCACTCGGCGAGGGAATGGCGGCAGATGACATTATCGAATCCAATTGGTCACGTCTCCGCGACGCCATATACAACTCCGCCATTATTGCTTACGGGAAGAAAGAGCGGAAGAACGCTGACTGGTACGAGGCTCACTGGGAAGAAATGGAACCCGTGATCGAGGCTAAGAGGAAGGCCCTACTGGCTTACAAGGCCACGCCCACTCCCAGTACACTTCAAGCTCTACGGGCTGCCAGGAACAAAGTCCAGAAGACCGCCCGCCACTGTGCCAACACCTATTGGCTAAACCTGTGCAGAAGCATCCAGGAAGCCGCCGATATAGGCAATGCACGAGGAATGTATGAGGGTATCAAGAAGGCAACAGGCCCAATCCCCTTCAAGATCACCCCCCTTAAGTCCAAGACAGGTGAGGTCATCACTGACCAGGAACAGCAAATGCGGCGGTGGACCGAGCACTACCTCGAGCTGTACGCAACGAGGAACACCGTAACAGACACTGCTCTTAACGCCATCCCAGACCTACCAGTCATGGAGGAGCTAGACACCCCACCTACTGCGGCAGAGCTCGGCAAAGCCATCGACCGCCTCGCTTCCGGGAAAGCACCAGGAAGCGACGGAATCCCTCCAGAAATCCTAAAGAGCGGGAAACCAGTCCTGCTACAGCTGCTCCACCATCTACTCTGTCTCTGCTGGAAGGAGGGTTACATCCCCCAGGATATGAGAGACGCCAACATTATCACCATGTACAAGAACAAAGGAGACCGCAGCGACTGCAACAACTACCGGGGCATCTCTCTCCTCAGCGTCGTCGGCAAAGTATTCGCCCGGGTCTCTCTTGCCCGCCTGCAGACCCTTGCTTCCCGCGTCTACCCAGAGTCCCAGTGTGGCTTCAGAGCTGGCCGATCAACAGTGGACATGATCTTCTCCCTACGCCAGCTGCAGGAGAAGTGCCACGAGCAGCATAAACCACTCTACCTCGCCTTTATCGACCTCACGAAGGCGTTTGATCTGGTCAGTCGAAGCGGACTCTTCAGCTTGCTACGGAAGATTGGCTGTCCACCACATCTGCTTGCTGTGGTCATGGCCTTTCACGACAACATGCACAGCACGGTGTCCTACAACGGCGCAACCTCTGAGGCCTTCCCAGTCAGCAGCGGAGTAAAGCAGGGCTGCGTCCTCGCGCCTACGCTGTTCGGAATCTTCTTCTCCATGCTCCTCCAATACACCTTTAAGGACTGCAGCGAGGGTGTCTTCATTCACACCAGATCCGATGGCAAGCTCTACAACCTGGCCCGTCTACGAGCCAAGACCAAAGTCAAAGAGGTGCTCATCCGTGAGATGCTCTTCGCCGACGACGCAGCTTTGACATCACACTCCGAAGAGGGACTCCAGCAGCTAGTCACTTGCCTTTCCCACGCATGCAAGGAGTTCGGACTAGCCATCAGCCTGACGAAGACGAACGTTATGGCTCAAGGCACGGGGACTCCCCCATGCATCACCATCGACGGATACACCCTGGAGGTTGTCAACGATTTCACTTACCTCAGGTCCACCATCTCGAGTTCTCTGTCAGTCGACTTGGAGGTCAATCGGAGAATCGCCAGGGCAGCCACAGTTATGGCCAAACTGAACCGGCGAGCGTGGAACAATTCCAGCCTCACTGAGAAAACCAGACTGCGCATCTACCAAGCCTGCGTACTCAGTACTCTCCTCTATGGCAGCAAGACGTGGACCACCTACGCAAGGCACGAAAGGAAACTCAACAGCTTCCACATGAGGTGCCTGCGACGCGTCCTGCATGTCGCCTGGCAGGATAAGGTCCCCAACACCAAGGTGCTGAAGCGAGCCAACATTAGCAGTCTGCATGCAGTTCTTAGTGAGAGACGCCTCAGGTGGCTCGACCATGTCAAAAGAATGGATGCAGGCCGTATTCCCAAAGACCTCCTCTACGGCGAGCTAGCAGAAGGCCAGAGGATGACAGGGCGCCCAAAACTGCGGTTCAAAGACATCTGCAAAAAGGACATGGCACAAGGCTCCATCAATCTCAACACATGGGAAGTTCAAGCAGACGACCGCCTAGCCTGGAGGCTTGCGGTCAGGCAAGGTACGTCATGCGCAGAGGCTGCGCGCAACGAGGAGGCGGCCCAGAAAAGATCGAGGCGGAAGCAGCGTCAACAGCAGCAACAACAGCCATCTGCCTTCACCTGTAACAAGTGCGGCAGGGATTGTCACTCCCGAGTCGGACTGCACAGCCATTCTCGGCGGTGCAGATAGACTCTCAAGAAGCTACGCCATCGTCTCTCGAGACGGACGGCTGCCGACGACGACAATGTTGTTCCACAAAGTCTATTCATGGAGGCCAACTGTTCTGTCATTTCAAATTTGGCACTGACTTCTTGAATAAACAACTGAGCAGTATTGTTAACATCTGCCAACTCATCAGTAGCCAGAAAAAAATCATTTGCCTTGTTTTTTAATTGACTACTGATGTCATCAACTCTCCAAGCAACTGTTCTTGCCAAAAGGTAAATAGTCTCAAGCAAGTTTATTTTCTGTGCTGCGAACACATTTCTTTAGATGTTGCAAACATGATTTAATTAACTCACCATTGGTAAATGGTTCTCCTTCCTTGGGTAACAAATGAGCCACTTGGAAACTTATTTTGATTCCAGTATCATTTCTGTTATGTACATACTTTTGTGAAGAAACTATGCTGATGAGGAGATATTTTATTTTCAATTTCTAGATATTTTGACCTCTGCCATCCCATGGATTGGACACTTTGTGACAAGTGCTTATGCGGGTAGTGTTGGACATATTGCATCCTTTTAGCTCAGCTATAGTGCCATGGCATAATAAACACTCTGTGTTACCATCTACTTGATAACAAAATAATTCACGCACCACTTTGCCTTAATGTGAGATATTTTCTCTTTTGTGAAAAAGTGCACTTTTCTTTTCCTTTGTTTTAACATTATGGATTTACAGCGGTAATAATGAAAAGTTATGAGACTCAAAATGCTGTTGAGTTATAACTGCCTCATTGTGATCTGTAGTACCCCGCACCGCAGAGGTGATTATGGTTTCTGCTGTAGCCACTCAGCTCTGCTCTTGTGCAAAAGCAGCCCCAGGTGCTACCAAGGCCAGTGAGCATGCGTCCTGATGAACAATTTTTGTGGACACCAGAATTCGAATTTCATATAGTTTCCCATGGGTTGTGGTAAATTCTTATTATATTATGTTTCTTGTCATTTGTTTTCAATCATTCAACATTAAAAAATGTGAAAGTCATTTGTACCTTGTAGACTATACAAATACAGGCGGCAAGCCAGATTTGGCCTGCTGCCTGCCAACCTCCGCTTTAAATAGTCAATTTTATTTTAAAAGATTAACAAATTAAGTACGATTTCTCTTCTAGGCCTTCTCAAATTTGTCATTTCTGGTGTTTACATTCCCTTGTGTAGATCTTTGCTGTGGCATCATTTCTCCTAAACCTGAAGAAATTCCTTTGACATTTCTTTCAGTACGGCTCTCCTGTTGATGAATTCCCTTAGTTTTTGTTTATTTTAAATGATTTATTTTGCCTTCGTTATTCCATTTCAAGCACTTTATGTTTACAAACACAAAAGAACAAAGGCAGTACACCAAATAAAGACATTATTAATAATGTCTTTAAGAAAATTAGAAGTACTGACAGGCATTATGTAATTACATGTTTATATTCTGTCTTGCCCATCAGAATATCCAGTGCTGTGAATTTCCAGTGAGCATTCAAATGATTGTTTATGAGGAACCTTTCCAATCTCCCTCCCTCAATTCCCAGATGATGCTTGTAAATTTGTTTATATGATAATGATATCTCAAGAGGCACTCATCTAAGTATATATGTGTTTGTGTGTGCTGAGTGCATGATTTGGTCCTCTGTCCAAACTTTTACAAATGTCAAGAAAATCTGGAGTTCCTCTTTCCCGGGGCTTCTTCTCTGTTACACCCTCTCAGTTCTCTGCATCTTCACCAAGGCTTTGTTCAAGTTAAGGTTCACTTTCATTCCGAAACGTTATATTCCTTGGCTCTCAATTTAACTGTTTTTTACAACTATCACTCAACTGTAGTTATTCAGCTCGATAGAAGTTAAACTTCTTAAGGTTACCAAAATAAAATTCACGTGTACTTAAAATTCAGCATACAGGGAACTCTATTAAAAAGGAGAAAGAATAAATATATTCTGTTTCTTAGACTTTTTTATGTTGAAGTGTAAGCTAAAATATTTTCATGTTTCTTAGTTTTTGTATACCTATCTCAGGAATAGATTTAACATCCTTTGTAGAATGTTTATATTATTAAACTTTGATTTCAACTTAAAATTTCAAGTCTTACAGGCTCACTACAAATAAAAACTATAAAGCTACTCAATGCACATATTTAAAGATATTTAATATCTGAATTTCTTCCTTTCAGTAAGCTATTTTTTTGGTTGAGTAGTCCCTGATTCAACACATTTTTATTATGTACCCACTGTATTCAGGGAACTGTACTAGGTGCTGGGATTCAGCAGGGAAAAGGCAGATGTTTTGCCTTATAAACACATAAAAATAAACTACGCAAGGCACTATGAAGGAAACAGAAGAGATCTAGGGCTGTATGTACAGTGATCAGGGAAAGTTCCACTAAGCAGGGAATCAGTGAATTGAATTACTTTGAAAAATTGCTGATAAAAACATGGATGAGAGGGATCATCTCAGTGAGCCATTTGAGATAATGGTAGACTCATTCCAGGTGGTTGTGGCAGTGGGCGTTAGTCCTTTCATTTGGTCTTTATGAGTTCCTATATGTGTCTGCTGAACTGGAGCTACTGCTCATTGCTGCAGTTGAACTTATTAACTGATGAATTGTTAGAGAATTTGTCCCGAGAAAGAGCTGCTGCTGAGAATTGTGCTCAGAAGCCCATGGTAGCTTCTGAAGCGTCCACGGGTACTCGAACACCAAGACTGTCCAACTCTAAAGAATCCACACTAACTTGTTTTAGGCGTCCAGATTCTGAGTTTCCGGATTTAAAAAATTTTCAGCTAGTGTTCTACTAGCTGTAAAATCAGGAAGAGGCCCCAATCCATCTGCAGGAGTAGTACTGGGCCTTAGATGCTCAACTACTTCATTTGGGGATATTTTTTTCCATTTCAAAAATAATTGTTGTCCTGGTACTTCCTTTGGGGATATTTGATGACTTCTAGCAGTACAATTAAAATCTTTGCAATCAATATCCATTCCACTTAATGTATTTTTAAAGTTTATTTTAAAATCATCATTGTCATCTCCTTGTTTAAGATCTCTGTCCCTAACCCCCCCACCCTCTTCATTGCTCCTGTTGTTCATACATAGCATGTGCACTACCCAAAATCATGTTTTAAAACAGTTTCCATTCACACCCCACTAGCATTTAAGCTTTTTGAGAGTGGAGTCCCTGCCTATGTTGTTAATGACATACAGGTTTACAGTTGTGAGTACGGGAAACAGAGTTCCAGGGGCTGGTTAGGATGAGACTAATGCCTACCAATGTTTAGCCTATTCATTAACATGGTCTTTCTAGGGTCTCAGCTGAATGCCTGGGCTTACTTACAGTCATCTGTCTCTACTCTGGCTGGCCAGAATTCCATCTTTTCCCCTGTAACTCTTTTCTGTGATGCTACTGAATTTGTAGTTTAATATTCAACCAAAGGGATTTGCACGAAGATTTCTTTGGCTTCTCTGCACAGCATCCTCCATTCCTGTATTCTTCCTTACATATTCTTGTGGCCTCAAAAGTCCCCAAACCTGATACATATCTCTTCTACTTCATAAGATTGTTGCTTTCCCTTTGGGCTCCATTTTCCTGGACATCTGTTTGGAAACGGCATAGACAGAAAGCTAGAATTGTTGTGAGGTGAACACGGAGGGCATCTCATATACTTCCCTTCTCTCAAAGATCACAGTCCTATGTTGTCTGTTGTCCAATGCCTCAAAGCATCTGCATCATATATTTTGTCCAGTTTGACAGCTGTTAGGACAGGAAGTGAAGTCCTTTAGTCATTGTTCCGCACAGCGACAAGTGGAAGTCCCAGTGCCTTCTTTATCTTTGTTTTCTTGGAGCTTAGAGGAGTGCTGAGAACGAGGTGCTGATGTTAGTTGATTGAGTGCACAGTAACTTTGTTGTGTGACCTGCTTAAGGGCTCATGGTAGAGCAATACATAGATCCTACGTCTCTGGTCTCTTGATCTGGGCCTTTGTAATTTGTAATTCACAGACTTCATTTTATTTTTTCTGTCTGTGGTTCTGAATGGGGCCACAGAGTTCACTCAACACGCCTTTGAGGAAAGAAGGCTTAAGTTCCCCAATTAATGACTTCTTCTTCCCTCCTTTACGAAAGTGACACCCACACTTGCGATGAAACCACATTAACCTTTTGGGATTCACTTTGGGGGACTATGGGGGAAGCACAGGGAAATGTCCAGTGTTTTTCAGTACTCTCTTCTTAGCTTCCTTCTTCATTTACCAAAGCCCTAGAACATTCCTTTGAGTATCTGTCTGATGCAATCAGGGATTACTCTCCTGTCTTCTTGAATAATCCTAATGATTAGCCTGGTCCTTCTGGAACAACTGTTCATTGATTTACATTCTTTCAAGTTGATGCTGAGATATTGATTTCCACTTAAGCCATAGTTCCTAGGAGTGGCTGCAGGGGAAAGTGGTTAGAATATTGTGTCAGGTCAGAAATATGAACCATGGAATGAAGAAGGTCTCTAACAGTTGAATTCCATTGAATTAATGGTCAGTTTCTTTAAACTCTCTAAGCCTCAGTTTCTTCACAAACCTATCTGCTAGGTCAGATTAAATGAGTTAACAAGGGAAAATATTTCTCCCCTCCCCTCCTTCCCCCTCCCCTCCCCTCCTCCCCCTCCCCTCCCCTCCCCCTCTTCTTCCCTCCCCTCCTCCCCCCCCTCTTCTTCCCTCCCCTCCTCCCCGTCCCCTCCCCTCCCCCTCTTCTCCCCTCCTCCTCCCCTCCCCTTCCCTCCCCTTCCCTTCCCTTCTTTCTGTCTTTCTGCTTGCCTCTTTTTCCTTCTTTCTTCTTTTTTTACAGAGGAGAAAGGAACAATTATACATTTTTTAAGTGGTTAAGAGAACTTAAGAAGAAGACCACTTTATTGAGGTATGATTGACTTACAAAAACTGTAGAGGAGTATGGTTTCTACAATCAGCTAGACCTTAGTTCAAGTCTAGACTCCCCAGCTCATGACCTTTGGGACTTGGAAGAGTCACAGCACTTCTTTAAGCCTCAGTTTATTCAGCTGTGAAATGGAGTAATGAGTCCTGAATGATAAGATTATTGTGAGAATTGAATAAAAATTGAGTAAATGAAAAGTGGCTACCTGAGTCTGTTTTGTGGCAGGGTGTTGGTTCTCTCTGCCGGTCAGTTCTGGATCAACCTCAAAACAAGCTCTGGGGTTAGCTGTTTGGTTGGTCAGGCTTCTTTCCACATTCTGACTTTCTTTCCTTTCTTCTTGCTAGGGAGAGTTGGTTGGCAGTGGGGATGTGGGGGACCTCTGAACTTATATTTCTACAAAAACATTAATGTTATAAACCTATTTTGCAGATTTTGGTTGAAACGTTCCCTTTTCACTTTCTTCAACCTGCTTCCAGCCCCCGTTTAAAGCTTGTCTTAGTTCTGGTCAGGATCCTTGCGGGTAGATTGGATTGAATAAATCTTATAATTAATTTCCCATCAGAAGTAATTAACAAACATAGTCTTCAATTGAAAATTGGGAGACAGATGCTAACTGGAAGGGACTCTTGGAACTGTGTTTAGTAGTTTGCTCCACAAACGTGTATTAGCATCCACTTGATTCTAGCTCCCAAGAGTGAATAAGGCATCATCTAATGGAGGGAAGGCAGACAAGCAGACAATGAACCTGAGGTGGGGGCTAGGGTGGTGGTGTCTGTGGGAATCCCTGGATGGGTCATTCAGGGAAGGCTCCACAGAGGAAGAGACATTTGAACTGAGTCTTGACCAACAAATAGGAGTTCACCACGAAGTAGGGAGAGGGCAGGTACTCTCCCTAGAGTGAAAAGTAAACCAAAAAATGAAAAAGTAGTGCCCTGGCCAATGGTGCAGATGCCAGTATATATCAACTCTCAGGAGCTGAATGTTAACTTTTCAGGAATTTTGTGAGCCAGTCATGGAACATGACCATGATTAAACATTAAATTATATAAACTTAATTTTAATAAATTATATTAAAACAAAGGTAATAGATACTCAAAATTTACCACCTCCTAATTATCACGACATTTTACTTTTATCTATTCTCTTGAGGTTATTTCTATTGTATCTCTGGTGTGCTACTAGATATCTCCTCCCAACTCCCCATTCAGTGCCAACACATTGGCTGCTTGAAATTGGTCATGGTGGAAATAGTCACATCATAGACACTGGCAAATGGTATAAATCAGAACTTTATTTTGGAGACTTGGCTTTTAAACATTTACCAGCACATCCCTGCCTATAAATAGAGGAGGAGACACCTGTTGAAGCAGAGAGACTGAAAGAGGATGAATCAGGAAGGGTCTTGGACACCAAGGTCAGGAGCTTGGATTTCCCCTTGGAGGGGATAGGAAGCTAGTAGAGCATTTTAAAGCAGAACTACAGGGTATAGTAGAAGTAGGTTTACAGTTGTTTGTAGAGAAAATAATACAATACTTAATAAATAATAATACAAGAATAAACTGTATTTTCCATACTCAGAACTATAAACCTACTCTTTCCCCACCCTGTTTGTTATATAAGATCCACTCAGACTGCTGTGCAGTGGATGGGCTGGGGTGGGCTTCACTTGGGGCAGGAAACCCATTGAGGAGGCTGTCGTAATAAAAAAGATGGGGTCAGCCTTAGTGAGTGATTAAATGTTGGGGATGATGGAGAGTGAGTGGTTTAAGATGGCCTTCGGTTCTGCCTTTGGACACTTGGTAGAAGATGGTGAAGTCTCTGAAGTGCTAGTACCCATGAATACATGAACAGGGAGAGTGTTCTAAAGACATGAGGAGGTCACAATGCATTTGGGCCTTACTCCTCTGTTCCTGCCTGCATTAAATCCACAAGTGCTTAGGACTTAGTTTTGCTGTGTAGCCTCCCAGTAGGGTATCTCTGATCCTTTTGTCCGTGGACTATACCCTCTTGGGAGGCATCGTGGATCTGAGAACAAAGTACTGGAATTGATCAGACATGGCCCTTTTTATTCACACAAATCCTTAGGCGTGATGGTTTTCTCTCTGAGTCTCAGTTTACTTCTCTGTAAAATGGGCATTGTCCTCCAGACCCTCTTCTCCTCATGGAACTCTTAGGAGAAGGGATACAGGCCACTACTTTTTTCTGTGGTTTCAGATTGTGTTTCCCAGTGAAAGGGCAAAAATAGGGAGAGCTCCCTAGCACAGAAGGAAACAAAGTCTAGTTGGGTGTCATTCCTGAAAAACAGCAGGCAGTGCCAAAAGGGATTCTGGATCCCGATGCAGTGGCTGTGGGGGTAATGCTTCCCATCTGAGAGTGTGGAGTGGAGACCTAGGGATTGGTGAGGTGGCTGTCACCAGCTATGCCAGAGGAGTCCAAGGTGCAACTCATTTGATTTGGCTCAGGGTCAACTGGCAGCTGGCCAGCACTCAGCCATCTTGTTCTTTGCCCCAGAAGGTCCTAGTTGTGAGCAGTACCCACTGAGTGAGTCACACTTGCTATCAGTCAGTAATTGTGTTGTGGAGTCGTAAGTCCAAATGGTAAAGAAATCAAACCACTGAATAACCCATAGAATATAGGAGTCCCCCTGGATATTCTTATCTTTACACCCTGCTTGTTTCCTTCAGGTTGCTTATTACAATGTGTTTTTGTTTATTACTTTTTTATTGTGTACCTCTCACTATTTTACCTCAAGAGTGCAGAAGCTTGGTGAGCCCAGCAGCCACGTCTACTTCACTCACAGCACCCAGCAGGAGCCTAGCCCATTGAGGGTGCTTATTAGATCTCAGTTGAGTGAGTGCTGCCCCTGGTTACATGGAATGGTGAGTGAACTGCCAAGCCCAGCGGAAGCCAAGCCGCAGTGGCTGGGTGAGCAGTAGTGAGGAGAGCTGTCAAAAGGGAACAGGATTCACGAACCCTGCAGTTTACATCCTGATTCCAGTTACCTTTCTATTTCCTGCACTGTTGGGGTGAAAAGTCCCTGTGTGCCAACCAGAGAGCTGTGCAGCAGAAGGTAGGGAGGGAGGGAGTTTTGCTTTCTCTTGGAGAAACCCTCTTCTCTCCCCACCCCGCCCCCTACATACCTGAGAAAGGGAAACTCATTTGAAAGTCAAGTATAGAATTATGGAGAGCTCTTTCTAAATTGTAAATGGAAGGAGCTTTACCTCACTTCATTCACCTCTGCTCCTGATTCTCAGAGGAGGAAATTGAGATCTATAGACGTGAAGTGCTTGGCCCAGGGCTCAGAATTTGCCAGCTGGTGGGCCTAGGCCTGGAACACAGGTCCACTGACTCCAAGTCCTCTGTGTTTTCTACAGTTTTATCCTGGAGCATTATTATTATTGATGATGATGATGACTGTTATTATTATTATTTTGAGGTGAGTGTGAGAGTGGGGGCAATGTAAACAAGCATGGTAGTCAAAATATCTCACAACCGGTGTGCCTTATGCATCAACCAATCAGGATCATGTCTAACAAATCAGAACAGACACCACTCCTGGACATCTGGACTGAATGTTGGCTGGGCGCTGACTGGACACGGGATATTCACTATGGACAACTTGATAAACATCAGGAGATACAGTTGGTTAGTTTTGTTTTCTTGCTGCAGAGTTCCTAAGGATAGAGAGAGTCCTTTTGAGAACTGACTGAAAAAGTTGTTTTTGGTGAGCCAGATTAGATGAAGAATAACTTTCACCTGGAGAAATGGCCTCGTGACTTTCGTCTATAATGGGTTTTTATTACACTTAGGGCAAATAATTCATTTCTCTCCATAAATATAAAAAAATATTTTGTTCATCTAGCTCCTAGGGGTGGGTGGATACAAGCTAAATGTGAGAACTGAATTTAGGAAGGACACCAATACGTTCTCAGGTGTCCCATTGGGAGGGAAATATTTGAGACTGATGTTTTGGAGGAGAGCCTTACCCTTTTTTATTTTAATCTATGTCTGATTTTACCCACAACTATTAGATGGAAACAAATGAAATTCTACGTGACCATTTTTGACCCAAAGAAATGACAATTTAATATGGTCCCGATCTCATATTGCTTGAGCATCAATGGTGACTCCAGCTACTGTTCTGGATAGGTTCACCCCCTTGAATCCCGCCGACTACTGTTTTCATGAGACATGGCGGGGTGCAGTGCCAGAGAGACTTGGGTCTAAATTCTGGCTCCATCAGGTACTAACTTAGCTTCCTCTGGTCTCTCTCTTTGTGCTACGTATGAGTTTAGGCCACTTAACTACAGAGTCTCCTAACTTATACAGGAACTCAGTAGATTCTCTTTCCTTCATCTGGCCAGTGGCACAATCCGTGGGGTTTCTCAGGCAATTATTTTTTTTTTTCAGAGAAATGCAATTTATTTATTTATTTGTTTTAAATTTTAGTTTTTGATTTTTCAACTACAGTTGTCCCATTTTCCCCCCATTACTCCCCCCCACCCAGCCCACCCCTTCTCCCACAATCATATCCCTCCCCGTTGTCCATATGTTATAAAATCTATTATAATCTGTCAAAATCAGTTGTAGTCAAGTATCTGGAGAACTAGATGCATTTTTAAAAATAATTTGTTTATTTATTTTTAGAGAGAGGGGAAAAGAGAAAGAGAGGGAGAGAAACATCACTGTGTGGTTGCCTCTCACTTGCGCCCACAACTGGGGTCCTGACGTGCAACCTAGTCATGTGCCCTGACTGGAAATCGAACCAGTAGATGCATTTTTAAAACACCAACAAGTTACCTAGAAATCTTAACTGAGAAAGAAATATAAATAGATTAACAAAATATTGACTCAATTATTAAAATCCAGTGGCTTTTAATGCCAATTTATTAAGTTACATTTATTAAATACATCCACACATATAACATTTCATTCATAGAGATTGGAATTGACACAGTAGTGCCCCAAAACACGGGCTGCACATCAGTGAAGTATGTATACAACAACATACAATATGCCATTTACTTGGGGTTTGTGATGTTTTAACATAAAACATAAAATCAATAAAAGCACATAGGGCTTAACACTAAAACCTCATAAACACTTACATTTGTTTAATCTTTACACCCCTGAAACAAAAGAGGGGGAAGTTATATATTTTAATGACTTTAAGAATAAAATCATTTGATTAAGTTCAGTTACTTTATTTACTTGAAACTCTGTGTCCCCTTCCTCCTGAATATATGGACCACAAGAGAGGGACTTGCCTGTCATGTTCCCTCTTGTCTGGGCTCTCTGCTTCTAGGTAAGTGCTGCCATATGACTGATGTTCAAAAAAGAACTGATTCATGGATGAAATGGAAAGACTGCTGGGCTGGTTGTCAGGAGATATGAATTCTAGTCTCAACACTGCTGCTAGCTACTGTCTGGCATTGGGCTATTTGTATCATCTTCCTGAGCCAGGGTTTTGTCATCCTTAAAGTGATGTAACTTTGAGCAGATAAACTCTACAGATTGTATCAGCTCTAAAATTCCATGACATTCTCTATTGGCCAAGATCTCAGAGTTACTCTGTGCTGAATACTCTCTGAACAAGTGGGAAATGGCATCTGCTTCTAGGCTGGATGTCACTGAACTCTCAGTGAGGCCTCCCGGGTTCTTAGTGATCAAAAAGAACACACAGAATTTAATTAAACAATGGCATAATGATAGATTTAGAGAAGGCCCCAGATACCATTTGACTCCATCCTTCCTCCCACCTCACTGAAGAAATGGCTCCTACAAAACCCGTGAGATAACCCTTCACGTGAATATCTCCAGGGACTGAGAAATCACTATCTTGGGATATTCTGATTTAGGGTAGAAAATTCCTTTGGTTATCAAGCCAGAAATGGAGACTGTGTAACTGCAACTCATTAGCCTTTGCTCCTTTCTCCAGGGATGCATGGAAGAAATCTCTTCTTTCCTTCTACATCATCCCATAGTATTTGATAAAACTTTTTATATCTCTTTTCAATTTCCCCTCCAGTTATTAAAATGAATACTGTTTGCTAAGAGAAGAGGGTAAGTGGATGTGCCTAGTATTATGATTCAGGAAGATAGTATCCTATCTCTAGATCTGCCGTTAACTCCTTGCGTGGCCCTGATAAGTAACTTCTGTCTGGGCTGATATGGTATTTTCTTCTTGAAATGGGATGATGTAAGGGGTTAGAGGGCAAAAGTATCTCAGAGCTCTGTCGGAGTGCGGCAGGGCATTCTCCATAGGCCTGGCTGCCAGTATGATGTAATAGCTGTTAATATCCAGGATAGTGATGCACATTAAAAAAAATTCTGCTCGAGTGACAAAATATTTCCAGAACTCTGGGCCATATGAGAGCAAGAAATCTTAGGGCAAGAGAGTTCTGCATATGTTTTGCCAAGGTGTGGAATATAAACCATTCTGTCTTGAAGAATTAATCCCCAGTGTCACACTCATGGAAACATGACTGGGAAAGGACTTGGAAAATACCTTGCAAGAGAATGTTGGCAGTGAACATGCTTCATGCACAGTAAGCTAGTTGAACTTTATAACCCAGAGGAGTTATTGACAGACACAGAGGTGGAATTTCCTCTTGGGTGATGTAGCTTAGATTGAAATGGAGCCAAGGGCTTTGGCGCCATGAAAATGAACTGAACCAGACACTTTTCAGAATGTGAAAAGTGTACCTTTTCACATTTTACTGTAGCTTAGTGAAAAAATTTAGAAATTTTAGTAGCTTAAGCAATTCTGTTCTATCAAATAGATCCAAACCATGCTAGGGTCAAAATGCTACTGACTCCATGCATTTTGATCATGGTTCCTGTATTTGCTGAGGGGCATAGGCTCTTCAATGCACCTCTGGGTCATCCACAAACTTCTAATATTTTCAAGGGTGTTGCTGGCCAAACTTGAGTCCAGTAGGTAATAACCTCTCTCCACACTTGGCTTAATAATGGATTCTACCATAGAATCCATTCTACCATCTTTATTTTCTTCCTTTTTATTTATGGGAAACTGTCCTTGGGTAGTTATTTTTAAAAAATCACTTATACTAAACACATATCATTTTGTTAATGATCATCCTTCATCAAATGGCACCCATTATCATAATGAAAAAATGTCCATGTGCCTAAAGTTAGCTAAGCTAATTAATTAGTGAATACAAGCAAAATAAATTAAAGACTCTGTAGACAATGGAGGTGCTGAGCAGTTAGAATTAACACATCTGAGACTAAAATAATTTATCTTTGTGTCTCCAGGATGAGCAAGTACTCAGTAAATGTTTGTGCAATTGACTTGAATTTAGTCTTTTGAGAGACAATGAACCAGCAAAGCACTTTCCTCCTAAATTAACTATTTTCCAAAGCATGTAAGCATGTTCCTTCTTCCCTTCTGAACTTTTGAATGCATTTCCCTTACTCCTTTTAGGAGACCACCACATGGTCTTAAAAAGCATTCTCCCACTTCATTTTAAAAACTATGTCCCAAATATTTACCATAGAAATAATGCCTAGGACTTGAGTCCTACTAGGACAGTAATAGATCTATCATAAAGCATTTAATAAATTTAGCCATGAAACCTTAAGCACAATACATTCTTCAATCAATAAGCTTATGATGGGAGCAAAATAAATATGTGGTAGGATCTTTTCCAACCTCAAGTCTTACGATAGTAGGGAATTCCATCTTCTTGAATAAACTTCCAAATCTACCAGATGCGCTAGGGAACAGTGGGCAGGTTTGAAGACCCTGGGCACAAAGGTTCCTTTTAGTGAAGAAGATGAGTGGGCTACCCTGGCCTCTTCCGTGTAAATCCTTCCCACACCCCAAGTTGCTTGATGCTGTCATGCAAATGCAGACAGAGCATTTTATTTTCTTAATGGGGGTGTTAATTCTGATCATGGAGCCAGTCTAGAGTCATTGATAAAACGTTCGTGATCTGCCATTAAATATTGTTCTAGGAGCTGGTTGAGAAGACATTCTCTTATCAAGCTTGTTTTATAGTTACTGAGAAACCTTTCCTTTCTGCTTTAAGAAAAGGGTAATTCCTCCATCTGAGAGGCCCTTTCCCCAAGGCCATCTGTTGTCCGCCCACCTTCTTTCAGAACTCACTTCCTCTGAGAAGACTCTTCTGAACCAGGTGGAGGTGACCACACCCTTCTCTGTGCTTCCACTGAGCCCAGTGATGACTCTTGAGAAGCTGAAGGCTTTAGAGCCTTAACCTCCCAACTGAGAAACTGGAAGTTAGTTTTTATTTAATTATAACTCAATAAGCATTGATCAAGTCCTGCCACACCAATCATTGTGCTCAGAAGCCCTATCCCACACCTCTGTGCCTCTGTAGTGTCCTGGCAACAAGGGGAAGAGTGATTTTGGTACCAGGTTTGCTTCCAGACCCATCGTGAGGTCTCCCACGATAGGGAGAATTTATAACAGAGTTTGAAGTGCTGAAGGCCACTCCCATGTCACACTGACACGCTCTCAGACTTCACAAAATGCTTAAAGTTAACAGGTTTCATCACCATGTTTGATCCTGGGAAACAAATTGGTGGATTCTTGCCTTACAGACAAGTCAACAGAGGCTAAAAGAGCAGAAATGTCCCTCCCACCCTTGACATATTCATGCAGGAAAATGATATACCTTAGAGAATAGGAACCCATTGATGTGCAAGAGGGACCTCCTCAATGTCCAGCCTCTCCTCCAAGGAAGAAGCCTTGGCTGAGCTGAGTAGCTAATCCCATATTTAAATCCCTTTGAATATTGTAAGAGAAAAATAGCCATATAACACTCTGCATATAAAATTGTGCATCAAAATTTGAAGCCAATCTAGGTTAACTTCTCCAGATTTGGTGATTGACTACCCCTTCCCTCACCCCCCCAGAATAAGTCCATTGCCTCTGGGCGTCAGTCAGATTTGTTGTACAGTTGGTCTAGTTAGCTCGAAATCCATGTTCAGGTTTCTTGAATGACCTGATCAGTTGGATGTCTTACATAGTCAGGAGTGCTTCAGATATCTTATGTAACACTGTCAGGTAATATATATATATATATATATATTTTTAGGACTTAGAGTTAGTCCTTGGAGCATATTGACACACATTTGACCAGGAGCCATCTAGTTATGTTCACATAACTTTTAAGTAGAGTCTGTTTTGTTCTTCAGAGTTTCTTCTGGGTAAAAGTAATGCCCAGAACATAATAGATGCTCAAGAAAACTGGTGAGTAAATGCTATTGTTGTATTTTTGACATTCATGTGCAACTCATAGTTACTTGTTTTGATGCCTGTGTACACAATAAAGGGAAAGGTAGTTTTTCTCATTTGCCACAGAGAGCATCAAGAAAAACAATTTTTTTAAAGAATATTCATGAAAAACACCAGCTTTTTTCATTTTTTAAGGCAAGGCACGAAAGTGTGTATTTTGGGGAATCTGATTAAAGATTTCTCCTTTGAAAGTTTTATACTGTTTTCTAGGGCTTTGGATTTTATTAAGGCTACTGAACTGAAGCAAATGCTTCATACTCAAATTGAACAACAACTGAGTCCATCGGTGACAAATGCATAGTAAGAAGGTGTGGAAATGCTTCGAGTAGGCCATCCATTCATTTGGTGACCAGTGTTCTAATGTTTCAAAACTCATCACTCTTCTAAGCAACCATGATAATATGTTGGCTTTCTTCTGCTTTTTTCCAATTAGTATTCTCATCAGTAAGGCATATAAAGTGTGAATTTTGGGCCGTTAATTCTATAGCTAAACTACTGTCTCTGTGGAATGTGCCAAGAAAACCATAGTGACATATGAATGAAGGAAATTAGGAACTAGGAGAAGAGGGCCCTTCTACAATGTCTGCCTTGCCCCTATAACAAGAAGGCTCCGAAGAAGGTTTTATCTTCTTCTGTGTAATCCACCAAAGAGATGTCACTGACGTTCACTGTCAGCTTGTCTCCTTCTTGCAAGGAGAACATTGCCCCTAGATAAATGGGTTGGAACCAGTAGCTGCCTATTTCACACATGGTCTTGGTCCCCATGAGGAGCTGGGTGGGCTCGGAGTGGCTGCCTGTTACCTTGGTGATGATGACAACGATGATATCTGGTGTGTTCAGTTGGCTCCCTCGGCTGACTTCACACTTGGATGTGGTACCTCGAAATGTGATCTGGGAGTAAACAAAGTAGTCTCCCGACTCGGGGATTACCAGGAATTTATTGGTGTAGTTCATCCGGTTCTTGGTGAAGGCCAGGCCAAGTTTGTGTTCCCAATCCAGAGCTGGGAACTGATTTTTCAAGACCTTTGTGGACGTTTGTTTCACAACTGCAAAGACAAGAAAGAGGATTAAGTTGCTTTTGTTAGAACCTGTGAACTTTGCAAAAAGTGTCTCATATTATTTTTAAAAAGTAAAGTGGTTGAATAAATCCAACAGCTAACAAGCTGCTTGAAGAGGACTGAGTGGCGGATATGTTCATGGATATTTGTTCACAGAGTAGCATCTTAGGCTGGTGACCTGGGGCAAATCACTTTGCCTGTCTGAGCCTGTGATTTCTTATCTGACAGTTTAAAATTTTACCTGATTCCTGTAGTCCTGGAAAAGAGTGAGGGTTAAAGAGTATTGTGTTTAGTGAAATAAGCCGGGTGGTGAAGACAAATACTGTGTGATCTCACCTAATATGGGAACCTAATGAACAAAACAAACAAACTAGCAAAATAGAACCAGAGGCATGGAAACAAGGAACAGAGTGACAGTGACCAGAGGAGAAGGGGGAGGGGGAGAAGGGGGAAAGAAGGGGAAGGGTCTAGTCAAGCAACAGGTATAAATGACCCATGGACATGGACAGCAGGGTGGGGACTGACTGTGGGAGAGGGGAGGGTGGGGCCGTGGAGAGCTGTGGTGGAAATATTGGGACAACTGTAATAGAACAATAATTAAAAAAGACATTTAAAAAAAAGAGTGAAGGTTAAGAAATTTCCCGACTCCTTTGGTCTGGGAAAGCAGCTTCCTGAGAAAAACCACTCTTCCTAAATGACTTTAGATTGATGAATGCCCCCCCCCCCCACGCCCCATTTATCTATGACAAGGCCAGACAAAAGACCTTCCAAGTTCCTATTTTTGGTCTCTCAAATAATTAGCTGAATTGTTTTATTCCCCACTGATTCAATGGAACAAAATGCTTGTTAACTGAACTTTGATTAACTTCTCTCCTTCCTCCAGGTCCCCAAACTTGGGCCCACCCTTAGCCTGAGCCAGTATACAGTTCCGCTCCTATCATGACAACCTTTCTCCCCCCTCACCTTCACCTGTTTTTTCTAACTTTGTTTACTCCTCTCTGGGCAAGAAAAACCCCTTTAGTCTAACTCTGGAGACACCTGCAGACGTCATGGTCAGTGGGTTTCCCTATTGCAATAGGACCTTCCCTCGGCCACATTCCCACCTGCAGCGATCCTTTTGCGGAAAGTTTCTTTCCTTACAAAGTCAGGATTTGTTTTTTATTTGGCATCCCTTTCCTTAAAAAAAAAAGGAGAGATAATAATGCCTGTGGAAAGGATGAGAAGAGATGGTGTATATAATTCCCTAGCTATTAGGAATATTTTCTATAAACGACATTCACTTTTATTATCCTTATTGTTTCACACATGCTGTGCTGCAAAGAGAGGACATTTGAGGTAGCCCACTGTTTCCTGTCACCCCCTTTTAACACTGTGGCCCAAAGCCACATGAAACACAGGCAGTAATGAATTTTTAAAAATCCACATGCAGAGATCCAGGACATTTTGGAAATGCTTTTCTGATGTCAACAGGGTCAAAATATAAGCCAATGTAATTGACTTGTGGTGTGGAAGGGACCAGGGCTGTGGGTCGCTTGGGCCCCATTCCAATCCTGACTCTGCAGCTCTAGGTTATTAATCAACCATGTAGGTTCCTTCTCCTCTCTGAGTCTTAATTTTCTGTTTGTGAACTGGAGTTAAAGCTCCCTCCTAGTCTTGTTCTGAAGACTAAATGAGTAAAAGAAGCATGGAAATTTTCACCACAATGGCTAGATACAGCATTACTCAATATGTACTTTTTTTTTTGGCCAAAATAAACTAGCATCTTTCATTCTGACAGATTAAAAAATAAGCCTATTTCATTACATATATTTTCATATGTTTCTACGTTTGCATTATTTACATGTATACATTATGTAGAACCTATGAATGAAAGCTTTCATGAAGTGTATCTATAGCAAAAACATTAGTAGAATCAAACCATATTTCAAATAAAATAATCTACAATAAAGTTATACTTTTCAGGGAAAATAAAACATTTTAATTTCCTACAACTACTTTTGAAGTCCATGGTAATCACCATTATGTACTGTCAGCCACAATTTTGGGACTGGTTATGTTTAAAACATTTAGCAATCTTCACTCCTGGTGGTTGACTAGAAACCTGGTTCCTGGATTTATTCTAAAGCATGTTTCCCATTGCTGACTAGACTATGGTTTCTTTTGCAACTATGATACATATTCAGAATGTGTATGTTCTCTCCCGGCCCCTGCACTAAATGGTCTTTGGCGAGCTCTGTTGGTTCTTTGCAAAAATATATGAAAGATATTTTTATGAGTCACCTATGATAGTCTCTATTCTTTCTTTGTTGGTGATGTAGTAGATTAGAAAAGAAAAAATTCCCCCCAGATAATACAAAAGCAAAATTTATTTACTCTCTAAATAAAGCAAGTTCTGTTAAATTGGTATGCAATTAGCTCTGTTGACATAGCAGCAAGTAGGAGTTTGGGTAGGAAGTATGTTGTAATGGAAACAGCATAGTTCTGAGAGTCAAGCTCAGCTCTCAGCTCTTCTTAGTCATGTCACTTGGGATAAGTGCATTTAGCTGTCCCTATCTCACTGGACTAAAATACAGATTAAATAAAGCATAGATATCCACAGTGTCTGACACATATGAGGATTTCAATAGAGCCTAGATTCCCTCATCAATTTCAACTCCCTCCATTCACTAGGAAGAGGGATGACATCTCCATACTCAGTTTTTAAGATTTCCTGCTCAGCTTGTTCAGTCTCACCCATTCTTAGAGGTGAGTGGTAAGGGATGGCATCTTGGCATCTCCCTAGTCCTAATCCTCATGCAGGACTCTCCACAAACAGCTTCCTCTTGAACAGATGTTAAGACAAATGTGTTGGGCCCAGGGATATTTCCCTGTGGGTTGCAGGTTTTTTTTTTTTTTTTTTTTATGTCAGGAGGTTATGCTTACTTTTTAACTTATTTTTCAATAGTTTTTTTTAACACTTTCCTTCACTGCTTTGACTTTTTGTCTAGAGTCTTAGAGATATATACACAACTCCGGATGTGAGATGCCAGGAATTTCAATGCGAGACTTGGAGAGCTGGCCAACTGGTGATACTATGAGATTGCTCTTACTCTTTTCACATCAAAGCATATTCTTTGGAAATACCTACGTGAATGTAAATGTCCAATAACTTCATTTTGTATAGGGCACAGATGGACTTGAGAAATTGGCAAATCAAGGGATCATCCATCTTTGACCAGATTAGTAATTACATGAATCCCAGAGTCTGAGGAAAGCCATTTCTGAATGACTGAGTGTGTGAATGAAAGCAAGAAACAGTAGAGAAAGGAAGAGGGCTGATAGCATCTGAAAGATAATGTCCAAGAGACCTGGGCCTTTGGATCTTTCAAGGATGAAAGACATCTGAACACCCTTGACAGAGAGGAGGAGTCTGTTACTAAGGGGTGTGATTTCCTGTTTGAAGCTACTAGACGGAGTTTTTGCAAACACCGTGAAATAAATCTCAGGCCCATGGCTTTCGTCTCCTGGAAAGCACACCAGGGATAATTACCTGTGAGGTGTGCCCTTGGCTTATCTCCGCCAGATCTGGGAGGCACATCTGGAAGGGAAGGAGAAAAACACTTGGTATGAGTCAGAGGGTGACTGAAGTAAAGACAACATTTGGGGAGTTGCATGGTGCCTGAAAGAAATATGCCTTTTCTCCAGCTTGGTCCAGTTCTCTTCTTAGCAAAATTTTTTTCTTTCCTTTCTTTCTTTTCAGGAACATGGGAGTTTCAGGAGAAAGTCTTAAACACAAACGAATCTCAGCTCAGTGACTTTGGGCAAGTTATTGAACCTGTCTCAGACTTTGTTTTTTCATCTCTAAATGGGTACACTAATTCCTACCATGGGTGGAGAGTGTTCAGAAAGATTCCTGGCATAGTGGGTGCTCAGTAAAGGCCACCTTGCCTCTCCTTTCCTCCTACTACTTCTGTGGGAGAAAATTGGCGTTTTTTCCTTCTTTATGGTCCCTTTAACCGTATCCAGTGAGGTATCTGGACGGCCTAACAGAATAGGAGTGGGAACCACTCTGTAGCTCTATGACTTTGACAGGTCCCTTTCCATTTCTGGTCCTTTGTTTCCCTATCAGTTCTCCAGAAAATCTAAGAATTTCCTCCTGGTTCTTAGAGATGATTATATTGGACAAGTGTGTTCTAACTAGAGTGATAAAGATGTTGTTGATGATAAAAAGGAAAAAAATAATTTTATTCTTTTGATGTGGTAGGCGTTGTTCTAATACTTTTACAGGAATTAACTAATTTAATTCACATTAAACCTGGGAGGTATGTACTATCATAACCATTTTTATAGTTGAGTGAATTGAGACAGAGGCAATTGAAATATTTAACCAAAGCCCATCAATCTATAGGCCTTGCACTTGGCCATGGCACCATTTTGCCTTCTTAGTGGCTGGAGAGGCCCCTCACTTCTCTGGGTATGCATCCCTCTGAACCTCCTAAATACCAGAACTATTAGCTATGTTTTTGTTCCCCACAAGAAAAGGCATCAAATATGAACATACTTACAAACTCGCTGAGGTGAAGGTCCTAATTCCTGTCCTTTTGAAGTCTGTTGGGAAAGAAAGATACAGTTCAGACCATCTGTGCTCTTTTTGATGCCAATATCCATACAGTTGCCCAAAGCATTGGTATGATTAAGATGCTGCCATTACCCCGCCTGGGTACTCTGAGATGAAGGAAATGGAAATGAGGATATTTGGTGCATGCAAATCTTGCATCCAAGCTTTCCCCTTTCCTCCTCCAGCACCCTAATGACTTTTCTCATGCTTTTGCTTGTCTCTGAAGCTCCACTTAAAGATTCTGTCCCAGGAGCTTTTCCTGTTCTATTCTAGGGCACTCCAACATTTTGTCAGTGGTTCTATTAATATTTGAATGAATAATGGCACTTGCTTCATTTTTTTCCTCCACAATTTAAAAATTGTAACTACTTTAAAAAATGATTCAGAAAAAGAAATGATCACTATAGTCTCCTTCTCCCCAGTCTCTTCAATTCTTTCTTGCTTCCTTGTAATGCGTGATGATTTTTTTCTTCATTGCAATTCTAGTTTGTGAGTTATTTCAGATACCACATGGTAATGTGAGAGTAACTGCTTTGGAAGCAGACAGACCTGGACTTGAATCCTAATTCCACCAATTATTAACAATATAATCTTGAGCAAGACACTTACTCTGAGCTTTGGTGTCTTCATTTGTAAAATGGGAATAATAACATCCATTGTCCTAGATAACTCTTAGGTTTGATATGAGGGTCAACTCAGATGAACAAAATAAACTAACAAAATAGAAACAGACTCATAGATACAGAAAACAGAGTGACAGCTGTCAGAGGGGATGGCAGTTGGGGGGCTGGGTGAAAAAGGTGAAGGGTTTAAGCAAAAAACCCAAACAAACCAAAAACTCATAGACGCAAACAACAGTATGGTGATCACCAGAGAGAAGGGGGGATGGGGGGAGGTAGGAGAGGGTAAAGGGGGGGATAAATGGCGATGAACGGAGACTTGGCTTTGGGTGGTGAACACACAGCACAATATATAGACATTGTATTATGCCGTCCCAATAAATTCAGTAAAAATAAAAATAAAAAAAAAAAGAAAATGTACAACTGGTTCAAAGAAGGCATGGAAACTAAAGCAATCACTGCTCGCATGCCAGAATAGAAAGCTTAGGAGCAAAAAATCACTGTCTTACATTTTATAACATTTCCAAAGAACCTTCTCTGATATGACTTTGACTCAACCCAGAGTCTTCTGATTTGGTTCTCGTAATTGCTCAGTTCCTACCAATGGTAATCCTCACATCACTGTGGGCAGTTGATCAGTCTTACATCTTAAAATTCGTATGTATGTGTGAGTGTCTACTGTGAATGAGGAATTGTGTGTCTGTGTGAATATAAGAGAAGACAGCTCCATCGGTGGGAAAGAATGTTTTTTTGCACCTGTGTATCTGTCTTCCTGTGTCTGTGGCATGGTGTTCTGTGCATGGATGTTTCTACATACATATATGTGACCATGTGAATATAGCTGCACCATTTATGTGTCTAGGTCTGAGAACAGTTCTGTGACAATAGTGATTATGTTAGAACCCAGATGATCAGTCTCTTTTTACTCTTAAGCCACACAACCTAAGATTTACTGGGAGCCCTCTTGAGGACAAAGATCTTGCCTTTGATTAGCAAACTGACTTCAGTTCCCTTTTCTCTGCTTCCTAATTCTGTTAACGGTACCACCACTGCTTCCCCTCCGTTACCAGGCCTAAAATTTGCTCATTTCTTCCTCCACAAACCCAAACTGTTGTTTCTACTTTGCAGATGTTCTCTTTCCTGAATCCAGTCCAGGCCTCAGCATGCTGCTCGCCTGCATTCTTCCAAGAAGCTCCTAACAGGTCTCTCCTGCATTTGGTCTCTTCTTTTCTCTAATCCATCTCTTAGCCTGCTTTCAGAGGGCTGTCTTTAAAACACCACGTTATGGAGACACTTATCTTGGCATTCAAAGTTACGATTTACCATCCCAGTCCCTGAGGTGGGGTAATCAGGGAAAAGTACCCCTGACCTGAGTCTTATAGGCCCCACAGGTATTAGCCAGGTGATAAAAGGTAATAACCATTTCTGACAAGGTCCATAGATTGTGCAAAAGTAAGGAGGCCCAACAGCACACAGGAGCAGTAGGGAAACTGCAAGGATTTCTGCTTCCAGATGAACATACTACTATACATTTATCATAGGGTCATGAGTACAGTGGTCTTTGAAAAGCAAAGCTAAATGATATGACTACTTGTCCAGCATCAATAACTTTGATGAAGAAGAAGCCTAAAATGAGCTTATTTTGTAACTTGTTTCCTTACTTGCTATTGACAAAGATGATAAAGAATCAGTCCTTTGGCAAGGCAGAAAACTGAAGGTGGGGTTCTCAGAGAGAATGAGGGAGAGCTTGGTTGTATCCTTTCATGTAGGGAATGATACTTTCCCTGATTGGTCTTCTCTGATTCATTTATTCTGCTAAGAAATCTTCTCGAATATCCTACTGATTGTTGGCTAAACAGACACTCAGCTAAGAGTATGGAGCGTTCCTTTTGGCTCATAATCCCCCTGTTATTAGCATGTATCTGGGATGTGAGCACATTTCCCTCTTTTCTAGATTTCTATAACTTGGGAACACATTTTATTTTCATATATGATTGTATGTAAATGGATTTTAGTGACCTCAAAATGCCACTAAATATCTGGAGGCTGTGATAATGCCAGTTGGCAGATGTTGAAGAACACAGCATCCCAAGAGTCCCAAGAAGAACATCAGCTAGGATTCTTTTTCCAAGAACAACATCTAAAACCTTCCATTGCTGTTTGTCTTAATAATGACTCTCTCATGAGAGAAAGACTGTTGCAACGGGAAGCAAGAAAGAATGAAGAGAAGATTAGAGAGGAAGAAATAGTATTATAGTTTATTTGGGGAAGGGTTTATGCATTTGAGTTGGCTCAATGCCTGCTGTCCAGATGTTTGCTGCAACACTAGGCCAATAAAATACCTACTCTCATCAACCCTGACTCATCTTCATAGCTTTTGGGTTACTCTGGGGTACCCAGGAGATGGGGCTCCTAAAGATCAGTGCAACATTCGCTTCTGAATATGAATAGACATGGTATTTTAGAGCATCCCAGAAGAATTTTATTTATTTCCCTTTAACTGCCTTCTCAAACCACTGGTTGAGAACCAGGATCCTATTTTATTTTCCCCTCTGAACATTTATCAATCCCTGAAGTCACATTACTTATGTGTGTATTTATTTGCTTTTCTCTCTCTAGTAGAATTCAAGCTGCATGCTGGCAAGGACCTAGTCTGTCTGTCTTGCTCACCACTATACTCCTGGTGCCTCAGTTTGTGCCTGGCACCTCTGCTGGATGATCCAATCAGCAAAATACGCTGATGCTCAGGCATCAGAAAGACAAGCAGAAAAGAGAGCAGAGGCTGGAGAAAGGTTAAGCTTCAGTGACTTTAGCCAGAGTTTCGCAATCCAAAAAACTAGGAAAAAGACATTTTTACTTTAGCATGCATGCAAAGTTTTGAGTTTTTGTTTAGATTAAAAAATTTAAATATGTAGATGTGGGTAGCCAAAATCTTTTAGGACTGGGGTCGCTATAGGTTTTCATCAGGCTCTGCTTGGAGCATAGTCATGGCTCTAAAAATGTTTGTTGAAAGTTGGGAGCTTCGGTCAGAAGCCAGAGCCAGAAAAGGCCACTGTGTATGCCATGGGCCTGCATGTTAGTGGGTGACTACTACCCTGGGGCATGTATGAGCCTGAGCAGAGGAAGTGGGGCTTTTTACCCCTTAGTCCCTATAGGTCATGCAATTTTGGCTCTCATTTGGTTTTCTTTCTTTGTTTCTCCTCTCTCTCTCTTTTTTTTTTTTGTTGTGTTGATTGTAATCCTTGACTCAAACTAACCATAACCTATTACTATAGGCATTTTGGGGACTACTCTAATTCTTCAAACAGGAAAGACAGATGATGGAGG
This sequence comes from Furipterus horrens, assembly GCF_987537825.1. Lineage (NCBI taxonomy): Eukaryota > Metazoa > Chordata > Mammalia > Chiroptera > Furipteridae > Furipterus > Furipterus horrens. The sequence continues at coordinate 188,350,030 of NW_028327174.1, forward strand.
AAAGGAGGAGACTACCATCTGGCTGAGTGCCAGGTCTTGTGTTGGGTGTTTATTTGTGTTACTCATCTGATAATCCAGGTATTCTCAAAGGAATATATCACCTTTTTATAGTCTTTGTAAGCCAAAGGTCAAAGAGTAAATGCATGGTCTGGGATCTGGATATTTAGACCAAGTACACATGCTGGATTATATCAGGAGCCCCATGAGCATTAGCTGAGCACACACAATGGAAGATAGAACCTAAAGCAAGATGGTCTTTGAGATGATCTTCTTGGTATTTTCCTCCAAAAAGTCCTTTGAGTGTATTTTAACTAACGACCCATTTAGACTTTCTCCCGTATTCTGTAGTCTCTCCCTAGTATATTCATAAACAGGAAGAGATATCCATTGCTTGCCCATAGTTGAAAAGGCCGAAGTGTTTTATGACCCTTAATATTCTTCCAGAACTTCTAGGGGAAAGACACAGACATTTGCTTCCTTGTCTTTTCCACTTGCTTATCTCTGTCCTTGCACAAGGATAAATCTGACCTAGAAATGTTTCATTCCAAGGCCATTCCATTTGATCATCTGCTAAGTTGCACGAGATAGGGTTTGGTTTATAGGCAACATCCACAGTGGTGCAAAGCAAAGAATACAGTGTTTTCGGCAGAGCAAATGCGGAAATCCCAGCTCTATTATTTCCTGGCGGTCTGACTTTTGTATGTCACCTGACCTCAGTGAGACTGTTCTCTCATCAATCAAAGCATAATGATTCTTTTTCCCAGGACTATTGTGATGGCTAAGTAAGACCAGCCAGTTTGTTTGTGGATATCCAATCCCTTTTCCTTCTTTCTTCTGGGCTCAATGAATGCTTGTGGCGTATGTTGTTGGTTCTGTAGAGCGTCCGTCCCTTCAGTTTCAAGTTTTAGTGATAAACGGAAGCCACTCTGTCTCTTTATGACCAGTGCAGATTAGGATCCTTTAGGAGCTCTGGAAGGCTTCTTTCTTGTCCGAACAGGAGAGGCTTCCTCAGTTCCCAGGTTGCTTTTGAACTTCTGCCCTTTCAGAATGCAAAAGGGTGAAGGGCATGGAATATATTCTCCATGCATTTCAAAACCTAAGCTAGTTGCTTCTGTCAGCTGAGGGGATGACCCCTGGTAGCCACTGTCCTGCTGCAGCTGGGCATCGTGTGGTCTGTCAGGTGAGACTGCTAGGCACTGACTGATGCGTGTGTAGACTCTAACAGGTAAGCAAATGGACCCTGGAATCCCAAGCTAGAAGCTGCACCGGATGTTTTGGATTCACAGCCGCAGCTCGCTTGCCCTTCCTTCCTTTGCTCTTGCACTGCTCACCTCCAATAACCTTTGCTCTTTGCCCACAGCCTGACCTTTGGAGTGAGTTGGGCTTCTCTTCCAGCATGCCAGGACTCCCTGAGGTTACAGCAGGGGCAACTGCATGCTCTGTGCTTTGCAGTTTACAAAGTGCTTTTATCTCAGCTGTCTGTTTCCTCTAGACAACTCTGAAAGGGGATTATTATGATTGCCCTCATACCAGCAAAGGAAACAGCTTAAGTGTGATGAAAGGGCTCACCCAAGGTGGAGTGCCAGGGAAATAATGTCTGTTGAGCATCTACTTGACAACAGTTGCTTTTTGGATATCTCCATGCAGAACTCTCAGCAAAGTGCTATGAAGACAACATGTTAACCTTCCCATTTTATAGATAGGAAGTGTAAGGCTGAGGGAGGTCAGGTACCTTGTGCATCCCTCCATCCCTGTCTCCATTTGGCAAACACTTAATGAGTATCTTCTGTGTGCCAGGTACAGCTAGGTGCTCTCAGGGGAGGAAGGAGACTAGCATTTATTGAGCACGTACTATATGACAGACATGTTTCAAATGTCATTGCTAAATCTTCCTGACCACTCTAGAAGATAAATAATTTGCTGGGCATATACCCAAAGGCAGATTCACATAGTGTTTAGTGGGAATGTATATGGTGGATTTGAACCCCAAAGTCACACTCTTAACTGTATGAGTGGGCCCATGGCTTAACTTTTCTAAACCTCAGTTTCATCATCTCTAAAATGGAGATAATAGCAGAACTTGTCTCATTGTGAGGGTTCAAGGATTGACTGAGATGATGCATGTGGTAATAACAGTAAATGTGTATTGCATGTGTTTATATCAGACACCACACTAAGGCCTTTATACACCTGATCTCACTTGTTCTTCTCAAAATCCTAAATATGAAAAAGCTTAGAATGGAGTCTGGTATATAATGAATTATTATAAGGTCACAGCTGTGATGTGGTGAAGCCGTGATTCCCCCTCAGTCTGTGTCACTCTGAAGCCTGAGCTGGCATCATTATGGGGTCCTCTTCTGAGAGGAGATGTAGGGTCTCAGGGAAATGGGTGTGTGGAAGGGCATAGGGGTACAGGGACCAAGGGGAAGAGCCTTGGAGGGATTTTCAGGGAGGGGTGAAAGTGAGATTAGAGGGAACCAAGGAGAACTTGGGGAGAGTGTGTACAGATATTTCTAGAAGTAGGACCTGGGAGGGAAGGACAGAGGTAGGATACTGGTACAACTCTGAGAAGCAATGCCTCATATGGCCTCCCTGGTGCCCACTCTGTGGCAGGCTTGGGACTGAGCCAGTGTGGCGCATTCTGTCATGCCCAGGGCACAGTGTGTGGAGAAGATGGAGGCCTGGCCTATAGATCCCTCCTGAGAACAGAGGAAGCCAAGGATCTAAAGAAGGCCCAGGCCATGGCCAAGTGCAGCTGGGTCAAGAATGGATGAGACTATGGGTTGAGGGTGCAAGACCAGGCTAGAGAAGGAGACAGAAGTTAGCTCACAAATAGCAGACACCAAGAAAAACCCTCCAGCTCCCAAACCTGCTCTCGGGCCTGGTGATGGCAAATTCCAGAACAGGTGGAGAAGTTGTTTCCTGTGATGTAATTTCCATGAACAGGGAAATTCCCTAATTACCATTTACTAACCCCCCACCTTCTGCCAGATACTATAAGTAGTACTTTATTTTTAATTATTCCTATTTCATACATAAGAAAGCTGTGGCCCAGAAAGTTTAAGTTAGGTGGCCAAGAATTAATTGGCCAGGTCAGAATTCATACTGGGTTTGAACTTCTGACCCATTATTATTCTAAGATGCAAATCTACCTAACATTCTTCAGGAGTTTAAATAGCCTAAAATATTTTACCATGTCTATTTTTTTTGTATAGATAATACATATTTTTTGTACATAAGAGTATGTGTTTAAATATATCTCTGCCTTTCCCTTGTCACCCAGCCACCTGGTCTCTTCTCCTGGACAGAATGGAGTCTCTTTTGTCCTCTTCCCAAGATAGTCTGTGCATTTATAAACACATTCATGAATTATGTTTTCAGAAAACTAAGTGTTCCATATTCTATCTGCTGTTACATCCTTTGCTTTTTTCCCCCTTAATAACATATCTTAGAGAAATTCTCCATCTTTATATATGAAAATGCCTCATTAAAAACAAACAAATACACAAACGAAAAAACAGAGGCAGGTGCAGTTTTCCATTGCATGGAAGGACCATGATGTATTTAATTGATGCCTTATTTATGAACATGTCACCTAAAGACATTTATCCCAGACCTTTTCACATCTAATTTTGATTTCTGCTCTGCAACTTACCTGGGTAATGAGTTTGTCCCATTGACTCTTTCCTTTCATAATCAACTCCCGAAGGAAGAGTCCAGTTAAAATATGTATATATATTTTACACAATCCTGGTAACTGTTTTTGTTGCTGTTAATAAAAACCTGGAACATTCCTACAGTTGTTGTTGCTTTTCCAGTGTTTGATTTGGGGACCTAGCAAGAATGGAGTCAGTCCTGTTTGCTTATACAACGAAGGCCAAGTGACTAGAAATAGAATCTAAGTTTGGCTCTGCCCCCTAACCCCCAACCTGCTCTATGATCCTAAACTTCTCCTTCCCATCTCTGGCCCTTGGTTTCCTCAACTGTAAAACAAGGAGATAGGACTAGGTCAAGTGTCACAAACTTCCTGTTTAGGGGGTACACAGTAAACATTAACTTGGAAGGCAATACAGTCAATATTATAGTTACCCACCTCGGCTGTTGTGGTGTGAAAACAGCCAGTGTGTACATGAATGAGCATGGCTGTGTTCCAATAAACCTTTATTTACAAAAACAGGAAGTGGGTGAGTTTTGGCTGACCCCAGGACTAAGGGCATTTCCATCTCTTAGTTTCTATAAATCTGTGAAGAGCTTTCCTTTTCTAGTTAGGGGAAGGGAAGAGACAAACATTCCTCTAGTGCTCACATTGCCAGGCACTTGCTGGAAGCCGTATAGCTCTTGGAATCCTCATAGCACTTCAGTTGGGTAGGTAATATGGGAAAACTGAAACTCAGAGAGGTTGTGTACTTTGCTCACGCTCTTCCTTTTGACCTCCTTTGAGCCTCCTCAAGCCTCAATGCTTTTTTATGTTGGATTAGAAAATATTCTTAGCGATGCCAACCTCCTGCGATTGTGCCAAAGACGGGAAGAGGAACTCCCTTAGAACAGCCCTGGCAGAAGGAACAGCAAAGGATGGAAACAGAAGAACACTTGGAGTGCTGGGGGACAGAGGGAAGGCAGGGTGGCTGGAGGCCAGTGATGGGGCAGGGCAGAGGAGCGAGAGGGGTACCAGATGAGGCCACAGAGGCAGGGCCATGACACAATCCAGGGAAAGAAAGTGGTCAAAAAATCATTTTGGCTCCTGTGTGGAGAAGCCAGCCCAGGCCTTGCCTTTACAGAATTTCTTGTTTTGTATGAGGGTGATCCATTCATTCATCTATAAAAACGGTGGATGGAGAGTGCTTTCCATGATCGTAAAGCTTGATTGTGAGCAGAGAAAGAGGGGTGGGGAGGCAACATGGAAACCACAAGAGACCTGGATTTGCCAACCCAGAGACTTAGCTTTGTGACCTTGGGCACCCACACAGACTCCTCGCTTCAAGTTCCTTATCTGCCAAATGCGACTGCTCACCCCTCTCACTGCATTTCTGGGTTGCTGTGAATATCTGGTGAGATCATCTTTGTGGGAGATCTCTACAGATGTGAAATGGGAGTTAATATCCTATTATTATTATTGCTATTATAATTATTGGCTTATCTTCTGCTGCTGGGCTTGCTCCTCAGGGCTGTCAATGTATTGGAAGGGCGGGGCGACCCTCCTCTCAGTTCTCCTTGGTTAGAGTTGATTGCTTTTGGCCTGGGGAATTATAAATCCTGTGAAGACTAGATAGGTGTTTTTTTTTGTTTTTTTTTCTCGATGATGACCTGGGAGCCATTTCTTTGAAATGTGAGGGGCAGCCTGACACAATGGAGGGGAGCACTGAGTAAGAGGTCAGATGGTCTGGATTGTAGCTTAAGGTTTTGTAACCTTAAAAGGCTTTGTTACTTTCAGTGGCCTGTGTTGTCTAAAGGGTTTTAATCTGTAATGGAATCTGTAGTCTGCACCTCAGGTAGAGCATTCTATCCACCACTGACTTCCTTCCCTCTTTCAGAAACCCTTTCCTGAACCTCCTCTTCCCCCAAGGCTGGGCTAGAAGGACATCTGGCATTACATACCACATAACCCGTTTTCTTGTCATGCATCAGACTTGGAGTTCCCTAAGGCCAAGATCAAGTTTTCTTGGTAGTTGTCTGATGTGTGGCATAGAGTGACAATCACATCACAGTAAGTGTGTGAGCATAGTTTTCCCCATTAGCAAAGTTCAAAATGCCCCTGCACATGCCTTATTAGTGATGCTGAAGTATTGATAGTACTATCTTTTTTTGGTAGAAAAAGAAACAGGCTCAAAAAAAAAAAAAAAAAAATGAAGTCACATGCCTATTTTCACAAGGCCAGAGGTGGCTGAGCTGGGAATCAAACTTAGGTTTCTGAGAGCCATGACATTTTGCTGTTACGTCCACACCCACCCAAGCTCTGTTGGGTGACCTGCTTTTCCCTCCTTGAATCCCATTTTCTTCAGTCTCTTCAGAGCTGCTTATTGTCTGTTAGCCACTCTGATCCATCCTTCTTGGTCCTCCCTGTACCCTCCAAGGCTGACCTCTGGGCACACTTGCCCACTGGGAGCAGAGTGGCCCCAGGGTCCCCTCCCCCTTCTTCCTCCCTCCCTTCTGTTTTGGCAGATTGCTGGATTTCCTTTGCTCAGACTGCATCTCCTCCAGGTAGGACCACCCTCCCTCCACTTCATGTTGTAGATCTCTTTGGGTTTCTCTAAATCTCCTCCCTCCTCTTGCTCCTTCCTGCCGAGGTCTGGTGACATGCCGCCCTCTGTTGCTCATTCCCAAGATGCTTCCAGCCCTGGAGGTTTTCTTTAATCTGTCTCCATCTCAGCAAGCAGATCCTTCTTTGAACCCATTTTCAGTACTTTAAACATTCTTCTTTAAACTCTTCTTTGAATAGGCCAGCTGTTTCTTTTCAGGACCCCAGTTGCTGCACGTGCCCCAGCCTCACCCCCTTTGTCTTCCTTCTGACGCACCAAGAAGTTACATCTCCTGGCCAAACCACAGTTCCAAATGTCCTTGCATGTCTACTCTCCAGGGAGATTGGTTTAACTAAAACCAAATGTAGTTTTAGCTTTTTCATCCCTTGAGTACCTCCAAAGGCAGGCACTCAGCGCTGGCTCTTGTGGGCTTCCTGTCTAGATACAGCTCCCATCTCAAACTCTCTTCCTGACTGGGCGAGTCACTGGCCCCCTCTGGACCTGACGTGGCATTCCACGTGATTGTCTTCTAGAGCAGCACACATGTTTTCTGGCTCCTGACAACATAGGGCATCTCAGACATCATTCTGGGCAGAGGGAGTGTTTCCTTTCAGAAGACAGGAGAGTGCAAATTATGGGAGTCACTCAGCGCCTCTTCAAGAACAACTACCTCCTTCTGGCTGAGGATGGCTAGAGTCTCAGAGCACCAACTGGATGCTGCCGTTTGGCTTCCCAGGAAGCAGCACCATGGTGGCGACCCTGGGGTCACAGCCTGAGCTCTCATGCCCTGCAGTGCTGCTCTAAGATAAACAGCATTTCTGGGTGGCCTGCATATCTCTACATTTTCTGAATCACACGGGGTCTGTTTGCTGACCCTGATGAGGTGGTGAGAGTTACAGTACACATTGGCCTCAACTTGCTGTCCGTGCCTCTGCTCTGAAGTTGGCCAGTACTGTTTGGAAGCCAGGTCTCCAATTAAATCAGTTGAAAAGCCTGTTTACTCCTATGAGCATCTCATACTTTGGACTGAAATTAAGTCAGTCATCAACAGATTATGCAAGGGCATTTTCAAAAAGGAGTATTACTTGAAAGGCACATTCTCCAAGCTTTAAGATTTTTGATGTTCCTAGTTCAGAATAAGTTTTTGACACCTGTATCCCCTCATTGTTCTCCCTTGATGATATATATATATATATATATATATATATATATATATACACAGACACACCACACACACACACACACACACATACATATATTAGTATATATGTATGTATTTATTTATTTGACTAAGCTCCTCCCAGTCCCTTACCCCCACCTCCAGCAAGACATGGATGATAGACAGTCTGGCAGGCAGTTCTTTCTGGAACATTGAAAAAGAACTGTTCTAAACCCAAGTAAGGGGGTGGATTAAGTAAATTATTGCACATAGATATATAGAAATATAATACAACTATCTATATCTTCATGCTGCTATAAATTTATTAAGAATAAATTCAATGATAACATAGCAAAACGTTCAGAATAATACCATCTCATTAAAAATATGAAATTATGTATCCCCCAAATGTTAACATTTTAGAGTGGTTAGCTCTATAGGGTTATGGGTAAGGATAATATTTTCTTTTCCTAATCTGTGCTTTCAAACTTTTTTCAATGACCATTTGTTAGATATGCAATTTAAAGAGTTTTTTTTTTTCTTTTTTAAAGAAAAAGAACTTTCCCAACTTATCAGTGTACTACTATTATAATTATCTAAAAATACGGGGTTTGGTTCCCATATAAACATAAACATGAACAATTCATTCCCTGAAAATATTGAGAACAAACACCAAGTGGGGACTCTCTGCACTCCCAGCCTGCATTTCCTTTGCATGTTGAAGCAAGGAAGAAAAGGAGGGTGATGGGTCAGGAGGGAGCTCTGTCCAGGGTTGCATTAGCTTGCAGAGTCCCCAGGGCAGCTCAGTCTTGCTTACCTGGAGCACACAGGCCTCTCCCTGGGCTCTGAGCTGGCCAACGAGCAGGTAGGTGGTGAGTCCTGCCAGGATGGGGAGTGACACCAGGCAGCAGGTGAGAGCCCACTGGGCGCTGCTGCTCCTGGCTGCTAGCCTGGCTCTGGCCTTGGGCCTGCAGCTGTCGTCCTCGGGCAGCATTTCCACGCTGGCTGTTTCCCCAAAGCCCAGCCCCAGGTCCTCTGCCATGTTCCTACTGGTCCTGGAGACAGATCTGGCTCCTGGGCTGGGAGACCCCCCCATTAAATAGAAGACCAGCTCTCACAGTGGCTGAATTAATCACTGCCTACTCCTCCCCCCGGCAGCTCCTCTTCTCCCCTCCGCAACACGCTTTGCCCCGCCCGGCCAGGGAATGCACCGCCTACCACAGAAACTGAGTTCGGTTTAAAAAAAAAAAAAAGAAGAAGAAGAAAGCTTCCCAAACAGATTTATATACAGTGTGCTCATGTGCTCCTTCCATCGTTTACAGAAGGAAGTCAGGAAAGTCCCTAGAGGAGGAGAAAAGTAATTCATCAAGGCAGTGGGTGGGGCAAATTAAAACATACCTGTTTCTGCGGTGGAGGCCTGCCTGCTGGGCCAGCCTGGAAAGTGTGCTTCTGCTGGAAGTGAAAGTGAGTGGTGGGGAGGTGTGTGGCGTGGCTTGCAGACTGGGAAACGGCAGTCGGGTTTGCATCACCGCTGGTGCGAAGCGCTGCCAAGCCCTTTGTGTTTTCTGAGCCTCGTAGGGGCCCGGTCCATTGCACAGATGAGAATACCGAAGTTCTGGAAGGTAAAGGCACTTCACCTCATTCAGAGATTAAGGCAGGGGATCTAGGAAGATAATGTTCCTCTAAGTCATGTTTCAGGGCGCTTGCCTTTACCACACATGTGAAAAGGAAGTGTTTTTCTAGCCTGGGTTGACCAATTGCCTAAGCAGAGTGTGAGACCATAAAGCGACTATCTATGAGGAGAGAACATTGATTTCTCCTCTCTGATTAGCCCAGGGCTGACTGAGCGCCTGTGATAGGCCTTGCCCACAGCTGGGTGTGTATGGGGGCCACAACACGCAATAAAGGCTAACATTTATTAAACATTTGCTTTGTGCTAGTCACTGTTCTAGTGGGTTCAATGGTTCAATTAAATGACTCAATCTTGAGATGACCTTTTGATGTATTAATGTTATTATTCCCCTTTCACAGTTAAGGAGATTGAAGCAGGTGGGGTAAGCAGTAAAGCCTGTGTTGGAACTCGAGCAGACGGACTCCACAGCTGCTACCCGTCACACACACTGCCCCTGCTGCTCTGTAGTGCCTATACAGGGACACCTGCACCTGGGCCATCCCTTCCAGTTGGGGGATGGGGAGGCTTCCTGGAGAAAGAGGTGGTTCTGGAGTTAGACCTTGAAGCTTAGGGAGGGGGATATCAGAGAAGAGAAGGGGGGTCTCTGCAAAAAGAGGGGTTACAGAAAGAGGAAAGCTCAAGGATGTCCTGTGGCAACCAGTCGGACTAACGCCTCCGTTCAATTGCTTCTTTTCTTTATATCACAGCCTATCCCCTTCGGGCTATGTGGACAGGCCTTTTATGACCTGGTCCCTGCCTACCGTCACCCCTCCCCAATGCCCAGCCTCATCTCTTAGTATTTTCTCAAGCTGCAATCCTCAGCCCCCCAGTGCACTGTGGACTAGCTGCTCTGTTGCACACAGTGTTCCCTTCACTGTGTAAGCTTCCAGTCCTTTCCCTTCATAACCCCATGCTCTTCTATTTATTAAACTTCACATAAAAAACTTTCCTGCATCTTCCTACCTCCAAGCTTGGGTGAGATGCTCATCTATGTTCTTCTGCTACCATTGAATATTTCATACTAGACTGTGATTGGCTATTTTCCCATCACTCCCATTAAACCATCAGATCTAAGAGGGCAGGTACTAGGTTATATCCCTTCCCTGTGGCTGTAGCACTTAATAGTGACTATCACATAATGGACTCTTAATCAACATCTATTAAAATAAGCATTAAACATACTTCTAAAGAATCCCAGCAAAGAATGATTTTTATGTCCCTTGGTTACCCATTCAGTTAACAAATCTAATAAGAAACTTCTCCTTGAAACTAACCTAAACCTTTGCTGTTATAACTGTTTTTTTTTTCCTTTATAACTTTTAAATACATAATCACACTTAATATCTGATCATCTTAAAGGGATTTACAAATGTATTCTTATGCTTGTATTTCTTTTTTAGAAAACTGGTGTGGTTGATTAAACCAGGTTCTTAAAAGTGGTAAATGTATGGGCTCAAATGAAGTGTTACATATTATCATCTACAATATAAAAAGGCCTTGAGAAATGGTGAATACTAAAAACACCAAGTTGGGGATCTGGAGACCTGGCTTTTAGTTCCTCTATTCTGTGAGCCTGGGAACTCTAGCAGATAGTCCCACTCTAATGTACCTGGCTACTGCCAAACATTATAACTAACATTGTTATTATTCTGTTTAAAGTAAATGTCAGTGGATTCTGTGTTTGTGCCTGGGGAATGTCCTTTGGGAAGTTAAGAAGACTTTCAGGTCATGGACCTATAGACATATCTTTGAGATAAGTATAGATGTCGATTTACATGTAGTTGTAAGTTTTCCCCAAGGTGACATCTTACATCAGTATAGTATAATGTCACAATAAAAAAATTGACGTTGATACTCAGATCCCATACTTTCATTATATTTACTAGTTGTTGGTGTATGTATTTAATTCTGTGCAATTCATCACGTGCAGGTTCATGAGAGCATCGCCATAGTCAAGATAACAGGAAGGGTCCATCACAAGTATTCCCATGCTATGTTTTATAGTCACAGCTACTACCCTCTGTCTCCTCTTTCCTTAACCCTTGGCAGCCACTAATCTGCTCTTGAAATTGATAATTATGTTATTTTACAAATGTTATATAAATGGAATCATACAGTCTCTATCCTTTTCAGATTGGCGTTTTTTCACTTGGCATGGTTTCAGTTGAAGTTCTTCCAAATTATTACAGGACTAATAGTTCATTTCTTTTGATTGCTGAATAATGGTCCATGGTGTGGAGGTACCACAGTTTGCTTAACCATTGAAGGACATTTGGGTTATTTTCAATTTTGATGTATTGTGAATAAAGCTGCTATGAATATGGTATACAGGTTCCTGTGTGAACGTGTCTTCATTTCTATGGTGTAAAAACCCATGAGTGAAATTGCAGGGTTACATGGAGGCATCTGTTCAGTTTTGTAGGTCACCACCATACCTTTATCCAGAGTGGTTGTATCATTGTATCTTCCCACCAGCAATTTGTAAAAGAGTCAACATTCTTTCTGCATCCTCTCTCCAGCATTAGTGTTATCACTATTTAAAAAAATTTTTTTTAGCCATTTTGGTAGGTGGATAATGTTATGTAACTGTGGCTTTAAGTTGCATTTTCCTAATGGCTAACAATGTTATAGATCTTTTCACGCATTTATTTATTGGCCATCTGTATAACTTCTCTGGTGATACAGACATCTATTTTGACTGTTACAAGGTACTTGCCACTTCCTTCTTGATTATCAGTGGATTCCAGGGGGGAGGTAAATAGCTTACAGATAAATGATGAGTTACTGCACTTGAGTGTCAACTGTATGCAAGATAAAGTTCTGGATATTAGGGGATAAAGCAGTGAAGAGAACAGACAAAAACCTCTGCTTCCATGGAGCTTATAGTCTAGTGATGGAGATGGACATAAAATAAAATAAAGACGTTACATTTATAGTATATTAGATGGTCTTTGTGCTTCAGGGGGAAAAACAGAAAAGGGAGGTGGGTAGTTAATCTTAGTCAGAATTTAAAATAGGGTGGTCAGAAAAGGCCACCTTTCCGGGGAGGAGATGTTTGGGTGAAGATCTGCAGTGAGGGGAAGGCTTGCACGTGTCTGCTAGAAGACTGCTTCTGGCCTTGAAGCAGGTGTGTTCTAAGAACACCAGGATGGCCAAGGTGGTGGGCATAGTGAGGAGGAGAGTGGGGGCATGAGGTCAAAACAGTATCGCAAGAGGCTGACCATGAAGGGCCTCTAGGAATGGGTAGGACTTGCCTTCTCCTTCAGGGAGATGGGGAGTCTCTGGAAGGTGTAGTGCAGGAGGGTGGTAAGTTCTGATTTTACTGCAAAAGGATCATCCTGGCTGCTGTGCTGACAGTAGCCTGAGGAGAACGGTGGATCCAGGTAGACCGCTGGAATAACACAGGTGAGGCACCATGGCATGGATTGGATAGGCTGGTGATGGTGAGGGTCACAAAAAATGGTGAATTCTGGATATATTGTGGTGTAGAGCAGACATAATTTATTAACAAGCTGGATGTGAGGCAAGAGAGAAAGAGAAAAGTCTGTTTCCAGGGTTCTTGGTTGGAGCACTGGAAGGGTAGGGATGCCATTAGTGGGGCTAGGAAAGGAAGCTTGAGAGCTCAGATCAAGACCTGCACCATTTACAGTAACTTTTGGACAACCCAGTGGAGATGAGATGCTGGGAGGCAGGTGAATGATGAGTCTGGGGTCCCAGGGAGAGGCCTGAGTGGAATATTAATTTGAGAGTTTCTTTTGACACAGAGCCTATCACATAGTATTACAAGGTGAAGGCTCCTCTTGATCACAGGTCCTGAATTCCTTAATCCCAAATCCTTGGGGCCAGGTTTTAGAAAAGCATTAAATTGAACCATATGAAATTACCATTATCTGACCATTTTTTACCTACAATAATAAATTCACATGGTTCACCCTAATAATGCACTCTATATGCCTTATATTACACAACACTCTCAGTGGGGCCCAGAAGAGCACTCTATAATCACACAGAAATATTTCTGCAGCCCAGCACACTCATACTGAAGTCAGTTTCAAGTCAGTTTTGTTGCCAAAGGAGTCATAATAGCTTTCATATTTTTAGAGGTTTTTGGACTTTGAATTGTGGATTTGTATTATCATCATTGCTGGTGTTATTATTATTTTACCATTTTGTGAGGCATCCGGAGGTTGAAATCGGCCAGGAGTGGAAGGTACTGAGAGGCACATTTCAGATCAGTCTGAAGACAGTGCTGTCCAGTGATAAATCATGCTGCTTCCCGAGGTGGGAGCTCTCGGTCCCGTGAGTAAATTCAAGTTCTGGACAACCACTCATGGCAGACATTTTGGAGGAAATTTGGTTTAAATTCAGAGATGACTGGAGCTGATGTCTTTTACACATCTTCATCTCACTGGGATAGGAGGACTCTAAGTCATTTATGCTCTTCAGGTCTCATTCTCTTCATCTGTAACATGGGGCCAATGGGTTGAACAGTGTGATTGCTGAGGATGCTTCTGGCATTAATATCTTCAGGGTCTCTCTGTTCCTCTGCATCTTCTCCTTGCCCACCTGTTGTTCCTGCACTCATTTCTGAGTTGCCCCGTTTCCAGACCAAACCAAAGCAATTTCCCAATGATGTGTAATGAGGGATTAGGATGGGCAGCTGGATGCGGAAGCAGAAGTTTTCCCTATTGCTTTTCAAAATGGGACAAACAGTCATTTTCAGTAATCACTTCTTGACATCTGAACATGTTTTGACTTGTGCAACGTTCACAGGCTTCCTGCAAGAGTGCTAATCCAGGGCACAGCTCCATCTTCCTGGAATGGTGTGATGGTTGCAGGGCCTCCCCTTTCTGGTTTGCTTAGGAGCTTATATATATATACACATATGTATGTATGTATATGTGTGTGTGTGTGTGTGTATATAAGTATATAAATATATATAAATAAATACGGTGTAAGAATTTTTCACTGATAGACACACAGCCCTCTAAGGGACAACCTAAAAAATGCAACTGTTTTGAATGGAAACCGTTCTAAAATATAGTTTATACTTTTAAAACTTTTTCTGTGAAGGGTCAGATGGTAAGTATTTTAGAATTTGTGAGCCAAGGAGCAGAATTGAAGATATTATATAGGAGCTTATATAATCATTTAAAAATGTAAAACCATTCTTTGTTTTCAGGCCAGACAAAGACAGGGTTGGATGGATTTAGTCAAAGCACCATGGATATCTGACCACTGCTCTAAACCTTCTAGAAACTGGTATTAACATTTAAGAGTATTTCTTTCAATTTATTTTTCTATGCTTTTAATTTTAACTGGTTGTGACCACCTTATACATTTAATTATGATTTCTGCTAATCCTGTTGAATAGCAGCACTTCATGAATTTTCATGAATAAAGATGTTAAGGACTGCATAAATCTTCTGTCAAATGGAAGTATTGTAGTTTACATAGCACCTACTTAACATGCATTTGGGTTTCGATTGTTTCTTATTAGTTTATAAATTAAGCATAAGTGCTTTTTGTGTTTTTTTTTTTTTTTTTTTTTTTTTGTATTTCGGGTCTTGCATGTAGTTCCAGGAGGGGCATTCCTAGGACAGAGACTATGAACATATTTGAGGTGATACCACGCATCACCACACTTTTGCCAGGACTGGGTATTTTCCTAGCACAACATCATTGCGTTATTTAGAGAGATGCCAAAGCAGATTTTACTCTGTCCAAATAATTCCGTTTCCACAATGAACATCGCTCATTGCTACGTCTGTGCCTGTGTCCTCGGCAGCCTCTGAATCACAAAGAACAGTGTTGTTCCTATGCTGAGTTTGCCCCCAAATTAGCTTTTAGAATTGCTCTTCTTTTCCTTTTTCCTGGTCACTCTTTCTCTCTTCCTGGTCACTCTCCCTCTCTGCTTTGCTTAGATCTAGCTGCCTTTTAGATATATCTCAGGCAGGTTAGAGCTCTCTCATCCATTCCTAGGCATATGGCCACAGGAGGGTCTTGCACGTGTTCAACAGGAGATAGGTCCAAGGGCCTTCACTGTCATAGCAGATGCCACGGCAGCAAAAACCTGCATGCACACCCAATGCCCGTCACCAGGAAAGTCAGGGAATAAAGGGTGGAAACAGCCACCCTGGATACGCATCCAGATGAAGGAACAATAGCAATGTGTCTCAACTTGGATGAATCTTAGCAAGACAGTGTAAAGTGTAAAAGTAAGTTCTCAAAGATTGTATACAGCAAGGTTAAAGTTAGAAATAATGCATGTGTGCACACACAAATAGACATATATAAATACAACTAATTAAAAAGGAGAGTAAAGCAATGATGAGTACAAGAGCTGGGCCATTCAGGGGTGGTTACGAGCAGTTTTGTATTGTGTCATTGGCTACCCCTCAAGGTCCTGGCTTTCATCTTATGTTGTGGGTTAATAGGTACTTACAAGGTTACAACTAATTAACTGATTCAATAAAAAGCAGTCCAAAACATGAACTACAATGACAGTGTGACATGAACCAGGCATTATAATTCCAATTCTGTCCTTGTAACATCCAAGAATAGAAAACAGAAATTAGTGAGTGGATGCTGCATGTGGTCCTGAAAGACTTTCCAATGAATCATATAGGTGAGCATTAGTATTTACATAGATTGTTAGGGTGTGTGTTCTGGCTTCACAGAGGAATGTTTTTATTTTCTTTTTAGTTCTTGATTCTGGTCCAGGCTGCTGATGTTGCTAGATAAAAGAGGTCTTATTGAACCTAGTTCCATTGTTAAAGCTAATAAACATTCCCTTAACAGGGCCTGGAGGTGTGATTGTGTGCATATTTGTTGACCATTCAGTTATGGTAAGAATATAGGAAGAATAGAAGACATGTCTCTGGATAGATGACACCCTCTGGTTGGGAGAAGAGGGCTCAGGTAGAGAGTGGGTAGGCAGAGTCCGGGAGTGAATTAAGGAAGTGCAGAGGCAGAGAGTTGTACCAGTCGTGACAGAGTGTCTGCATGTGAAGAACAAGCTAGATGGAGCCTGAGAAGTCTTGGCCAAACCACCAGACTGTTTCCTTGGACCCTTTCTCCCTTTTCTGGTCTTGACATTATTACTCAGTTTCAACCAAGAATGCTGCTAATCATGATGCCTGGTTGTGGGTGTGGGCATTCCCTCGTTCCTCAGGTATCTACTCTATGGCCCAGACTCAACCAGCAATTAGAGATTTAGATGTGACTCAAATCTGAGGTTGAAGATCATTATTATTTTGTCCGTGGTTGTAGCTCTGCCTCTCAACATCGGCAGTATTGGCTCTTCGTGCTGAATCAAGTCAAGTGGGTCTTGCAATAAAGGAGCAGAAGGCTAAACTGTAGAGTTGCATCATAGTGGCATCCCCAGGCAAAGCTAGAGCTCCTTCCTCTCATTGTGTCCAACCCACACCTCAATTACTGTCATCTTATCACAGTGCATTGTCCTCATTTATTTGTATAGCTTTCCTGCCCACTAGCTGGGGAAGATGTGAACATCTGAAGTAGGTAAAGTCTATGCCTTTTTCATTGCTAAGTCTCCCAAGTTTGGGGCATAGTGCAGATGCTAAATACATGTTTGGGGGAACAACATTGTCAGCACCTTGAAGTGGAGACAGATTATCATGATTAGGAGGGGTTCCAGGGAGCTCACAGAGGAGGGGTAATTTTGTTTGTGTTTTAAAGTAAATTTTATGGATGGAGACCAAGGAGGGACAGTGGAGAGGGGTGGAAGTGGTGGAGGCGGGGATAGTGGAAATAGTTAAATAACAATAGGAACTCCATGCCTGCTGACTCTACAGAGTAGAGCAGTGGTTCTCGACCTGTGTGGGTCGTGACCCCTTTGGAGGTGAAATGGCCCTTTCACAGGGGTCGCCTGAGACCATTGGAAAAAACATATATAATTACAGATTGTTTTTGTGATTAATCACTATGCTTTAGTTATGGTTGGGGGTCACCACAACATGAGGAACTGTATTAAAGGGTCGCGGCATTAGGAAGGTTGAGAACCACTGGAGTAGACTGTCATGGGGAAGAGTCAGTATTGCTATCCTTGTGCCTACTAGCTACAGGTCAGCCTAGAAGATGAGAGATCTGGGGTTTGGGTGGTAAACAAGTAGAAAAGGGATACACGTTTCACCATCACTGTCTTTATTCCAGATCTGCATCAGGAACATTCTGTATGCAGTCTGACTTGATTCTCACACAACCTTGGCAGGTCAGCATCATGACTCCAATTTTTAAAAGATATAATGTCATTTGCTCAGAATTATCCAAAAAGTGAGTTATTAGTGCTGGAGCTGATGTTGAACCCAGACCCCTAAGATGCTAGACGTGTGCTTTGTTATTCTGTCACACTGCCACGAGTGGAAAGTGTAGCCAGTGGAGGTTATGATGAGAACCAAGGCATGAGGTGGGAGCTACCAGACACATCCAAGGGACTGTGCAGGGGAGGAGCAAGAATGAGGCTGCAGCAGGGGGTGGGGGCAGCTCTTTGGGCTGGAGTGGTATGTGTTTGGCCAGGGACATTCTATTTGGAGTCTGTAAACCTCCACCCTTCACAGTCGAGAGAGTTCATCATGACCACACCCTTGCCATGGCCTTTCTGGGAATGTCTCTGAAACTGGAAAGAAAGGTCAGGCAGGGAAGGAGGGCAAGGCACTGCCCTGGAACCAGGGCCAGAGATAACAATTTTGGAATTTTGAAGGAAGAGGTTGAGCACAAGCGTTCAGCCACTGGGGCTGGAGATGAGTAATGTCTGGTTAGGGGAGGAGCTCCATTCTAGGGATGAAAAAGAAGTGATTAAAAAAGAATCAGAAACTGAAGATGTGGCTGAACACATTAATCATTTTGATATCAGCTATGGTGAGAGAGAAGTCTAAGGACTGGTTTTCATGAGGCCTTATGTCATCAAAAAGATCTGGGTGGTGTGTTGGCGGAGGCAATGTACGTGGGAAGAGATAGAGGGAAGGTTGGGAAAGAGGGAAGAAGATGTGCAGAAAGAGAGAGATGACTGAGATGGAGGCAAAAATATACAGACACAGGGACACAGAGAGATAACACCCTAAAGATCCTGCGGCACATGGAAACCAGGGCACTGTGAGAGAGAACCAGGGAGGCAGAGAGATAGGGACAGAGACAAAGAGGGGAAGGGGACAGTGACTCAAACTCCCCATGGATAGTGGTCTTTAATGGAGAAAACCCATGTGAACTTCCTGAGAAGGACTGCATCCTGGCCCTCAGGGGCCCCTGGGAGGATGGATTCTCTGGCATAGCTGAGGTGCTGGACCATCCTAAGGTTCTGGTGCTTTCCTTGCCAACAGATGGAAACCCTGGGGTGAAAGGCCCCTTACAATATAGACTTTCCCTGTAATGACAGCGTCTCGTCCCTGGAAGAGGCCTGAGTGCCATCTCCCATCCTCCCATCTCAGACCTCTGCTTGCAGCTCTGCAGTTACCTCCAGTGACCAGTTGCTCAGCAGCAACTCCCAGAACATTCTTCCTTAGGCTGAGCTACTTCCCTGTGACTTCCAATTCGGAAGCAACAGACAAGCAAGTCTGGCGCTGCTTTTCCACTTGGCTCTTCAGGTTGTTGATGACAATGACTGTTCCCACCACGTTATCTCTTCTTTAGGACCATCACCTGCAGTTCCTTCACTGGTGTTATCAGTCAGAACATGCCACGTTATGCTGTACTAGGAAACAGTTCCAAGATCTCAGGGACTCTGAGGAGCAAAGGTTTATTTCTTGTGTTAAAAAAAATATTCTAATGGTTAAAATTATTTATAACACATTGAAAAATGGTAATTCTGACTTTATCTAAGGGAGGCTATTGTGATGTTAGGGACCACTTCAGTGGGGCCTTGAAGAAGTTGGACTCAACTCCAAGAATAGCATGGGCAAGTGGAAGTTTATAGCTAAGGAGCAGGGTGGGGATCAGTGGACGCAAAATTACTAAGAGGAAACACCAGGAATAAGGGGGATTTGGGCTAAATTGATCTAACAGGATTCTTACTGAAGGTAGATCAGGGTGATCCAGCTGCACTTGGGAGATGGTGGAGGATGAGGAACCTGATTTGAAGCATGACCTGATATGGAATATGGGGGATTCTGGCTAAGCTGACTTGACAGGGTTCTTGCTAAAACTGAGAGACAAACGCTAAAGCTTAAAAGTCAAAGTCTATTGAGATGACGGCTCACAGGAGCCTGAGTAGAGTTGCTCTAAAGAGGGAATCTTTGTCATTTGCTCGCACCTTATGTTCGTTGCAGGCCAGAGCAGCTGCTCCAAGTCATATGCACTCTGGCACCCAGGCAGACCAACCAGCCTCTATCTAAACCACTGTGATCATAATGGTTGCAGGAAAAGAGAACACAAGTCTCCATACCTTGCTCCCAAAACCTGCCTTCAGAAGTGACACACGCCACCTTCAATCACGTTGCATTGGCCAGTTTTCTGTCAGTGCGGTGGGGAAGGGAACTCTGCATTCAGGATGGGGCAGCAATTATTTATGAATAATATGTCTACCAAAAAATAGCTTCTTTCTAGTTCTCTAACTAAGCTAGTCCATTGTTTATGGAGGTTTCCAAGTTAATTGATATTCCTCTTGGTGTTTGGGAGCCAGTTCTGCCCAAGATACTTGCAGATAGGTGATGCTCATGGAGCAACAGGTGAACATACCCATGAACGGTCTTCCTCTATGTTATCACTGCACCATATAGAATGTGTATCCACCATGATTGGCAAGGCCACAGAAGAGGGAGAGAGGGGAAGCATTTTATCTGATCCTTCTTACCAGGTTTTACTGGGTCTTTATTATTCCATGACTTTTAAAAATCTCATCTGTGATTGCTTGGGAATGAGAAGCAATTGGCTCGTCTGTGGCTCCAAGATGGAAAAGGGCAGCTTATTGTCACTGGACTTTTAAGTGAGTGAGAAATAAACCTTTATTGTGTTAATCTACTGAAGTTTTGAAATTTTATGATTTGTCTGGTTTGACAGCTGGTGTTAATTATTTTAATGCAGACGTTGGTCTATGAAGTAAAGTGTTCCATAACAAAAACATAATATACGCGATGTTAGCTTAGTGATCTGGGGACAGGTAATAGGAAACTGAACTAGAGACTGAAAGGATGTCAGCCAGAGTACTCAGCAGCAATGAATTTGTGAAGTTGCTGCCTGTGATGATGACTTGCAAAAGCAGACCCTGTGCTTACTGAACTTGTCCTTCCAGGGGAAGAGGTAAGAAAATAGAATGACGGTGGCATGTCTGCATTTGACAAGGTATTACAAGTATGAGACGAGCTCTGGATATTGTTAGGTAGATTTCAAGCAGAACTTAAGAAGTATAGAGAGAGTCTAGAAATGTGAGGGCTTAAAGTTGGAATAGCATACTGCTTCAGATACCATTCAATAAGAGATGGAATTCAATAAGGATTGAAGTGGCAAGGGCCCCTTGAAACCTCTTAGTTGGAAAAATGACTCAGGGCATAACTCAAATGAAAAAACAGACATCGATTTTTCCATATAGACTCAACGTAGCTGCCATTAACTTAAGAGAGAAAACCACGGAAATGAAAAAGCAAGGAAAAGGACAGTTGAAAAATGATATTTTAAAAAGAACTTGGTTGCGGTCACAGGAAATAAATCAGAAACCTATTATGTTATTGAGTGGAATGCAATGCCAAAGAAACCATTAGCCTGGTCTAAAGAACGTTTGAGGTTTAAAACAACCCTTGGGATGCCAACTTTCTATGAACAGGAAGTAGTCTAAGAAGATTACGCAATATCCAAGGAATGCAAAATCCCTAACACTGCATATGTGTTCAAGGAAGGTAGGTCATGGTTCCCAAAGGGTGGACGGGGTCATGCAAACAATGCACAGGCATGAGCTCCTCTGAGTGGAGATTCACAGCCACTCACCCAGAGCAGGACCCTGAAGTCTGCCCAGCAGGATTTCAGAACTGCTCCCGATCTGTGACTCTTGTATGTTTCCTGTTCTTTCTTACCAGGCGTGTTGATTGTGGTTATCTTGTTCATCTACTATATCTTAGATGTATGGTGTGTATGTTGTGGGGTGAGAGTGGCTGGGAGAGAGGGATATATAATTTGTCCTGTTAGATCATAGATCTAGGGTAGTGATTCTCAACTGGGAGACATTTGGCAATACCTGGGGGCATTTTTGGCTGTCACAAATGAGGGATGGGTGCTGTTGGCATCTAGTGGGTAGAGGAGGCAGGGATGCTGCTAAACATCCTGCAATGCACAGGACAGCCCCACCCCGCACAACAAAGGATTGCCCAGTCTAAAATATCAGTATTACGAAGGTTGAGAAGCTCTGGTCTAGGGACTAAAAGGTGTAACATCCCAACCTAACAGACTAGATTATGGGACATCACCTGGAAATCAGAAAGCCATTCCTTCTTTAAATACTTAACTGAGTGCCTTTGAAGCGGAGGGGGTGACGGAGAGTGGTGGTGGAGGGGAAGGGGTTTGTCAGGTAATTAATGCTCGTTGCTGCAATAGACAACCTTCTAAATCTTCAAAACAAGTTTATTTTTCCCATCATGTCAGCAAAAATCTGTCTTTCTCCTGAACAACTTCTCTCTTTCTCTCTGTCTACACACACACACACACACACACACACACACACACACACACACACACACACACACACACACACACCCCCATATACACATATATCATTGTGAGCCTGGTAATAGATTGATTTACCTCTTTGAGTTGGCTACTAAGAAGCTCATTATAACAACTCTTCATTGCTCTTTACTGATATTCCCTGGCATGTGTTCCTATTTGACTTCTATTTGCCTATGACTGATTTTTTTCCCCTTTACCCCCCTGCCCCAATATTGTGTACTTTTGTTTGTTACCTTAAAAAAACCTATGGGGGCACGAGTGAGAGGCAACCACACAGTGATGTTTCTCTCCCTCTCTTTCTCCTCTCCCCTCTCTCTAAAAATAAACAAACAAACAAACAAATAAGTAAATTAAAAAAAAACCTATGGGGGTGAGGTGAGCTACAGAGTAAATATATAAATCAAGAGCACTCTTTCTGGAAGATACCTTCTATTAAGGGGAAATTTGGGAACTAGTAAGTACCCCTTTCCTTCTTTAAAAAGGAAAGTGGAGCTTTGGGTCCCGGCTTAAAAATGTGCAGAATTGAAACTGTTGTTTGGGTTTGGGATCTACAAATATCAGATCTGTATTCATTCTGTGGTTTTACCTACTTACCCCTTTTGAGTTGCTATTTTAACAACCCAGAGTCCCATTTGCTTTAACTGGCAGAGGAAGGAGACCAGAAAACCTTCTCTCCAAGGTCTTTGGGGAATCACTTCATGCAAATATCTTTTGTCTCAAAAGGAAACTGCCCTGAAGTTAAGCCTCTGACTACTCTGGAGAAATCAACATTGGAGTTGGTGTTTTCCCTTTTGCTTTTCTAGTCCAAATATGAAGCAGACAAAAAGTCAGGAGACCAGTCACAGACTTGCTGTGTGACTGCTGGTCTTTCTGCACCCGGTCTCTGATCTCCAGAAAAACAGGTGGTCTGAGAACTCACCCAGATCCATGGTCGCTGTACCAAAAGAATGAGCTAATCCAGTGAAATGAGCTTTCTGATGATATTGGCGAGTTTGATTTTACTGACACTCAAACCTGGTGTTCAGAAGAAACTGCCTTTGCTTTTCATAAACATGGAGGGAATGAGGGATTTGGAGACTCAGGCCAGGGTCTTGCTGGGGACAGTCTTGAGAGCTGGGTCATTGTGAATCCTGGAGACTTACCGCCTGGCTTCCAATTCTTGCTGTATCCATCAGTTGTGTAACCTGGGGCAGCCGTGTTACCTCCTTAGGCCTCAGTGTCTTCACCATCCACAATGGAATGACAACAACAGAATCAAGTGTTATAAAGAGAAAATGACATAATGCTCATAAAGTGCTGAGCACTTTGCACAACACACATTCCTGATTGCTAGCTTTAAGTGGGCCAGACACTACTGGGTTGTGGTGTGACCACCAGGAGGACTGAGCCAGGATGCCCTCACCCAGGGCCCCATTGAATCCTCTTTTCTCCTCTTCAAGGAGGTTGGAAAAGAATTGTCCCAAAGTCCCCAAATGGGATGGCAAGAAGGGTACAGAAGCATCCCTAAAGAGAAACTTCTAGACAGCCAGCTCTTAATCTCCAGTGTCCTTTTCCTCTCTGTCCAATTCGCCCTTGGGACAGGAGTCTCTTTCTCTTTCTGGTTTCCATTTTCTCTTCTGTGAAATGGAAATTTAGATTGGACCATCTCTGATGTAATGTATTTCATCCCACCCCAGTTTAGATATTTTAAATTAAAGCAGGATTTCTCAACCTTGGCATTATTGACATTATAGGCCAGATGATACTTTGTTGTCCTAAGTACTGTAGAATGTTTAGAAGCAGCCTTGGCCACTACCTACTAAATGCCAGTGACAGCACCACCCCCACCCCTGCCCCTGCCTTTCCCCAGGTTGTGGCAACTAAACATGCCTCCAGACATTTTTCCAAGTGTTGTGGGGGTGGGGAAGAAAAATCCCCCTAGCAGAGAATCATTGACTTAAGACTAAACATAATAATGCTGATCCCCTTTATCAAGTGCTTGTTTATGCCAGCCTTAGCACTAAGAGATTTCCGTCCTATTCAGTCCTCATAATATCTTTGTGAACTGGGCATTAATATCCTCTGCTTTGCAAATGAGGGTGTTGAGCTGTTAATAACAGATGTAGTCAGACTTTGAACCCGTGTTTTCCTAACATCAGAGCCTGTAATGCTTTACCATTTTAAAAGTTTAGAAATGCTTTTGAAGAGTGAGGCAATATGGTTTAGTTAGTAAGAACACAGGATTTGTAGACAGGCAGGCCTGCTTTGGAATATCACCTCCATGCTGATGAGCTGACCATTATCTCCTCATTGAGCTCCATTTCTGCCATTGCTAAGCTGAGGATCACACCAGCCTCGTAGATTGTTGGAGGATAAAATGAGGCGGAGAGATACCTGGTAAACCAGGTCCTTCTCCGACTAAATTATCTGCTCAGCAACAATGGAGAACCACTGTTGACATCGACTTCACTCCTTCCCGGCAGCCCTGGGTGTGGTGTTGGTGCTCCTGGGGTGGAATTCAGCCTCACGGCATATCACCTCATTTCTGGTCCCACCTTCTCTTGAGCGTGTAGGCTGTTCTTCTGAGCTCCAGACCAGTATAGACAGCAGTCTGCTGGAAAATCCAAACTCAGTACAACAAGAACTAAAATAGTTACATGGCCCCCAACCCGCTACTCCATTGTGTCCCTTTTCTCAGTTGGCCCTGTCACCCAAGTCAGGACTCTGAGGATCATTCTTGATTTTCCCCAACTCCTCACTTCCCCACCGCCAAGCAGTAACCAGGGGTGGTCCATTGCACTTGCTAAGACTCCCTTGCATTTATCTGCATCTCTCATCCTCTTACCTGGATGCTGCAAAATGCCCTCCAGTGCATTGAATCAAACCAGTCTCACTGTCTCCACTCTTGCCACTTCCCCTTGGGAGCCTTCTATGATCCCTAAACCTGGTTAAACACCTCAGCGGGGCTTCTCCACTAAAGCAGTTACAATGCCGTGCCGTACCATCTGTTGACAGATTTGTCTCCTCCACTAAGTGACAATTTTTCTGGGTAGCCTTTTTCTGTAATCCCCAGTGCCCAGCACAGGCCTTGTTAAAATAAAGGTTTGTAGCACAAATGAACGATAAGCAGTGTTGCATAAGTAGCTGTGAGAAGGAGGGTAGTAACCATGAGTTATAGAAACTGACATATGATGACTGGTGATGAGTCCTAAAATCGGCTCAGAGGCCTCTCTTTCCATTTTGAAATCTACACAAATTCAATACGAAGATCATCCTATTAGGTGGAAATGTGACTCATGGTGACTTTATTTTTCACATTAAGGTAAGAAACCATTTTTGTACCTGACAAAGAGCCTGTGTTCCTTTTGTGGTATAAATGTCAGATGGAAAGGATCAGAGAACCAGGAGCTTTATGACTTAGGATTAACTTTTAGCTTAGCCATTAGAGAATTTATCAACAAATCTCTCTGTGATGTAACTTGAGAAACCAGATGAGATTTTTGGTATGCTTTAGAGCAGCATTTCTCAACCTTGTCATTATTGACATTTTGGGCCAGATACTCCTTTGTTGTGGGGGCTACTCTGTGCATTGTAGGGTGTTTTGCTTCATTCTAGCTTCAACTCACCAGATGCCTGTAGTACTTCCTCCACCCCAGTTGTGAGAACCAAAAATGTCTCCAGGCATTGCCAGTTGTTCCCCATGAAGCCAAAAGACAGCCCTGGTTGGGAATGACTGCCCCAGAGAAATTAGAATTGAAGTTTATCTGATGGAGTCAAGGGACTGCTGGGTGAGAGTCAGGTTTCAAGTTCATTGCCAACTCTGCCATTTAGTGAAGATGTATTTTATCAGTTTTATATAAATTTAAGACCAGGATCTTTGAATTTGGGGAATTAGCCGGACCTCCTTGGCTAACATTCTTTTCATCCAAAGTAATAGAATAATGCAATCCTGAATGTTTTGGATATTTTCAAGTTCAGTTTGATCTTAGGAGTGATTGGGAAGATGGAGTGAGTTCAGACTGTGGATGGTGATCTGCAACCTGGCTGCTACAGTCAGGTGGCGAGAAGCAGGCCTCTGCTTGCTCAGGGTGGCCTGTCTCCACAGGCCAACTCAGCTATCAGTCTAGAGCTTCTCAAAATGCCCCAAGGGGGACTGCCTCATTCAGTCATTTCTTGGGTACTCTCCCACCCCATCAGCTTAGGTCGTCAGAACTGCAAAGTGCTCAGAAATATTTGTTTGGAGCCCTTGTTACAGACAGGGAAATTAGAGCTCATAAGAGGGAAGAGACTTAGCCAAGGTCACACAGTGAATTAGAGTAAGACCCCCTTATTGACCCAGGCTTCTTTCTTTTATTTTGTTAAACCACTTTATTGAGATATGATTGACATGTAAAAAAACTGTACATAGTTAATGTAGAAAACTTGATGGGGTTGGGGATGAAGTCTACACCTGTGAAACCGTCACTGCCATCAAGGCCGGAGACACATCCGCCCCTTCCAAAGTTTCCTCCCACCTCCTTTACTGTCATTTTTATTATTCTGTGGTAAGAACACAACAGAAACTTAACCCTCTTAGCAAATCTTGAGTATTCAATACAGCACTGTTAGCTATAGGCACTATGCCATATATTAGAGTTCTAGAACTTATCAGTGTTTGTTTTGAGCCACGTTTCTTGATTCAGAGTCAGATATTCTTTCTCCCACTCTGTTCTGCTTAACTCTGGGAGACTTAACCCCATGGCTGTTCAGTCCTTGGTGGAAGTCTTTTTTTTTTTTTTTTTTTTGTAAGGAAAGATTCTTTTATTGGGGTGGACACAGAGCATGCACCAGACCATGACAAAATGACATAAGAGGAAGATCCAGAAGGGCTGACTTCTCCCCGTGTTGCACTCTTAGAGCAGGGTCTGAGCGTGGAGTATGTCCCAGTGGAACTGGGGTCAAAGCCAAGTCTTTGAGGCCAGACCAGTGGATGGAAGCAGGGAAAAGGGTCCCGCTCCTGTTACCCCGCTGCAGCAGGGCTCATCTCTAGACACTTGCAGACACACTCTGGTTCTCCAGGGGCAGGGGGTGGGGAACTTGTCGGCGGGCAGGAGGAGGGGATATGGGATGGCAGAGGGTAGTGAATACCAATGCTGTTTTTTTAAGAAGCATTTACCAACAATACACTACTAGGTCTGATGTCCCCTTTAACCATTGCTTGGTACATTTTACAGCACAAATAAAGGCTCAAGGGAAATAGATACATTGGCTCCTATGAGGTTGAAAGTGTTGTGCATGGCGGGGTGTGGGTTGGGGGGCAAGGTGCTTACACATGGCAGGCAAGTGAGGAGCAGACAGGATGGGAGGCACTGATGGGGGACTGTGAGTCTAAAGTGTCCTCATCCATGTTTGGTCGGTGTGTCTCTCTGATCTTGTGGGTGGGGTGGTGGTGCTGAGATCTAGCCCTCAAGGTCCACTTGCCCCTGGTCTCTCTTCTTGGCAGTGTTCTGGAGGTCCCATTGCTGATGTAGGTCATGCAGGGAACAGAGGGAGGAAGGAAGGACCCACTGCTCTTAGAGAATAAAAAAGAACTTTAAGGACTGGTGCTGGGAGACCCCGAAGACATCTTTAGTTTTGCTTATAGCCAACTGTGCAACAATGGGCAAGCACCCTACTTCCTTCTCTGTATTGTTGGTTGGTCTGTAAAATGAAGTGGGTGCAATGAGTGGATGTGAAGAGGATTGAATTCAATGATGGATATGGAAGTATTTGGGGAAAAACACTTGTCTTTATCATTTTCCTTTCTTTGATATCTCTCTATGGGAAAAAATCCTCAGATATGTTTGTTTTTAGACCATAGTAGAAAATCAGCTTTGCACCAGGCTGGATTCTGAAGACATTACCAGG
This sequence comes from Furipterus horrens, assembly GCF_987537825.1. Taxonomy (NCBI): domain Eukaryota; kingdom Metazoa; phylum Chordata; class Mammalia; order Chiroptera; family Furipteridae; genus Furipterus; species Furipterus horrens. The sequence goes on from NW_028327174.1 coordinate 188,377,631, forward strand.
TGGTTTATGACTGATGGTTTACAACCAGTTAAAATATATGTAAGTGGCAAAGACTGAGGCGTTTTCCAGAAGTTTATATTGCAGAAGTATTGTGTGCCTTTCTGACAGACATGCCCTGGGCAGCACCCAGGGACCATTAATTAGATGGAGAGGTAGAGAGGGCAGCATGGATGTTAATAGCGCTACTTTGGAAGAGCATATCAGGAAACCTTAGAGTTGAAAATTAGGGTTGTTAAAGTCAAGTTTGTGCTCACAAAAGTGTGGAAAAGAAAGTGAGGAAAAGGAAAAAATACTAGAACTAGAGATTGAGAGAGAACAAACGAAGAAGTGAATTTATGAGGAGATAGTTCATACTTGACCTCATGTGGTTGTGTGAGCATGGACTAGTCATTTCTAGAAGGAACAGGCATTGTTTTAGGCTCTCTGGGGAATAAAGAGGAGTATAAGTCAGTCTCAGCCCTTAGAGCTCTGGGAGACGTAGACAGATAAAACAAAGATGCCATTGAGAATGATGACTGCTAAGGTAGAGAAGTGCCACTATTCTCTGGGAACACAAAATGGGGAGGGGACTGAATTTGCTTGAGTGGTTCAGGAAGGTAGTAAAGAGAAGATGGTGTTAAAGATGGGCATTAAGGGACAAGAAGCCTTTACTAGGTGGAGGAGGAGTGATGGTGGGTCAGCTGGCACTATTCTTAGTAGATAGAAGAACTTGTACAAAGAATGGTGGAGTGAGGTAGCATGGTGTCTTTGGGCAATTAATTGTGATTTGGTACAGCTCTGGTTTATATGGCAAAGAAAGCAGGGAAGATGACACAGATGTTAAAGACCCAGCATACCGGGCTCATGGGGGCTCTTGTACCTGTGGACAGTGATAAGCAATGGAAAAATTGCAGGCAGAGGAGGAGCATGGTCACATCTGCACTTCAGAGCGATCTTTCCGACACTTTGGGTAGGATGAGTTGGAGGCGAGAGAGGCCGGTGGCAGGGCCACCAGTGGAAGCCTGTGGCACTTGCCCAGGTGAGAGGTAATTAAGGCAGGGGCCACAGAGTTGGGATAGGGAGGCAGATGAAAACAAAATTAAAGAGACGTGATCATCAGAGCCTCAGATTCCCCATCTTTAAAGTTAAAGGAAGTTAAATATTTCTGAATCCAAGTTTCTACGATGGCCTCAAAGACTAAAATGGAGTGTAACTATGACTGGAATTAAAGAAACACTGGGAAATGAGTGTCCTCATGAGGCATGCTATTTTGTAGACACCCTAAAAGTTTTTGGTTGGGTGTCTACATTTTGGGGGAGTGAGAAAGAGCTCTAATTTAAATTAGTTTCTTTACCCTACTAAAGGGCGAAGAAACTGCTGTGAAACTTGAAGGCTGGGTATATTTGAATGATTGTCAGAGAGTCTCAGGGTTGGAAGAACCTTGAAAGCCAACCCTTTGGGTGCTCTCAACACCTCAGCAGCATGCTCACCAAGAAGCTACCCAGTCTCATGCTGGTTCCTCTTGTAATGAGAAGACATTCACTTCCTGAATAGCCTGTTTCATTGCTGAAAAGTCTCAACACTGAGCATCAACCCTTCTGTCCCATTTCTATCCCACCTTGGGCTGCAAAAGGAGTATCTTTAAAAGGGACTGTCTTAAGAATCTTTGCACAAAAATGTCTGATTAATGAAGGCATTACAAAAGCAGGCCGTTGCTTTGATGGAAATTGATTATTATTTTTTTCTTATTTGAAGCCCAGCAATATTTCAAGCTGTGTGTCAGAGACAGAAATGCATTTGAGCTCAAGGAGGCTTATTGTCCACCAAGAGCTCTGGGCACCAGATAATTCTAATGCCTACAGTGTGGTTGATGTGGTTCCATCCACGATATGGGGTCCTTATAGGGGCAGGAAGGGCATAGCACGCAGGCTGAGGAAGCCAAATCCACTCTTGGTGGTAGGGGTGGTGTAAAAGCCTTGTCCTACGATGGACGCGGGAACTTTTTGAGAAATAAGGAAGGATCTGCTGCAATGAGTGTGACTAGATGGTTGGGAAAACACTGAGGTGATGACTACAAATGCAATGGGATGCTCACTTGCCTCTCTCATCTCCACTTCCCTTATCCTCCTCCTACTCCAAACCTCTTCTTCCTGGTTTCTTCCATTGTCCTCTATCTCAATCAACGACCTTCTTCCTGCCCCACGCAGTTCTCTCACTCCAGGTTTCTGTCTCATTCCCCACAAAGAAGCAATGCCTTACATTTTTATGATGCTTCATAGTGCACAGAACCAGTTGAAATATGTGATCGCATCAACCCCACAAACACATTTATAGGAGGTGTGCCATTCTGCAGATGATGAAAATGAGTCTAGGGGTGATGAAGTCACTTGCTCAGACACATCGCCACATAGCAGCAGAAGCCAATGTTGGTCCATGTTCTTTTCTCCATCACTCCGTCATTCCAAATTTATAGATGAAGTCTTTGGTACCGCATTGTGCTGACTTGCACTGGATTTTCCCTGAACGTAGAAAACTGAAGATCTCCTCACTTAAAGACCCGAAAGGTTGGCTACTTTGGCTACTTTCTCTTGGAGAGATTTTTAGAGAAGGTCAAAGGAGAATTTGTCTCCCTGAAAGTTGGCTTGAATTCTGGGGAAGTCCTGTTCTAAGTCATTGGAGTCTTTTAATGTCCAAGTCCTCTGCATATGCCCCAACTCCATTCTGATGAAATTGCTCCTGTGGGCAGAAGTAGACTAGAATCAGTGGTGTGCTGGAGCCAGCTCCCATTGGCTCTTCGATTAAATTTTCAGGAATTTTTCAAGTTGGTTGTGAAATACAGCCATTAGTGGAAATTGTATGAACTTAAAATCAAATGAATTATATTGAAAACAAGATAAGGAATATTTAAGACATCACTTCTTAATTATTTTGCTACATTTTACTCTTGCTATAATTACTATTGTATCTGAATGGTGAAAATACTATATAGTGATGTGTTATTATTGCTCATCTCTTCTCAACTCTAGGTTCAGTGACATTACATTGGCTGCTTGATATTGGCCACAAGGGAGAGTATTTACACCATGGAAATGAGCAAAAACTATAAATCAAGGCTCTCTTTCTCCCTTAGAGAATCAGTTATTAAACATTTACTAGCCCAGCACTGGCTAAGAGATAGATACATATTTGTGGTAATTGGTCCTCTAGAATCTCAAATGTTCAGCTTGGTCTTCCTGCCAGCATGAGCTTGAGCAGAAGGGAGAAAGGTGTCCAGAAAGAAATGGAGATAATAGACATTAGGAGGCCACTCACTACTTTCCCTCTCTTCCTTCACCTGGATGGTGGTAGTAATAACACCAGCAATAGCATGTAACATTTAACACCTCCTATGGACCAGGTACTGTATTAGACATTTGACATGTCCTGTTTCATTTAATTCTCATAAAAGCCAAATGAGATATTACTGTCCCCATTTTATAGGTGAAAACCGGAAATTCATGGAAGAGAAATGACTTGCCCAAATTTACCCAGAGAGAAAGTGAAAAGGCCAAGTTTTGAGGCTAGTTCTATCCAATTTCAAATCAGTGCTTTTTCTGAAATGCTGGTGGAAAGGGAAGTCATGGGAGCTCCATGGGTCATCCTGTACATCGTTTCTCACCTTCAAAAGCTCTCTTGTTTCTGTCGGTTGATAATATGCTAGGTGTCTTTTGTTAAAATTAATCACTAATTCCAAATAGAAACCAAATATAAGGGATTTATTCATTTATTACAATAATTTTTTTGGGTCCATATTGTGTGCCAGGCACTGTCTGAGGAGCTTGGGATCCAGCAGTGGACAAGACACAAAATCCCTGCTTTTGAGGAGCTTATGGACCAGCAAGGAGTAGGCTTTAGGCCTGGCAAGACACTGAAAGATCTGAAACCTTCCTAATACATCCCTAGAGCATAGTCTGAGGTTACTGTGTTCAAAAAACTCAGTGGCAGTCATGTGCCTTGCCCAGGTCTGGTGATCTCCACCTCTGAAGTTAACAAAATTCCCTTTCTCTCCCCTGTTTCAAAACAAGATTGTCCAGCAATTGTTAAATTCACTACTGCTGCAGAGAAGGAAAAGTGTCCCTGGACACTGCCCACAGATCATTTCCCTTTCTGGGGCAAAGGGAGTGGGAGAGAGGTGTGTACATGATTTCCTTAAATTGTGGTTTTCTGTTTGGATTTGGGGTTTAAATCCCTATTTTTGGCAGTTGCTTCTGCTACAGACTGGCCAATCACGGAACTGTGTCTGTTCCACACTCCATGTGACAGATCTGAAGTTAGCAGGGAAGTGTCTAATTTATGTTATTATTTTATCGTTTTCAGGAAGGGAAAGCAAAGCAAGTAGTTGGGGGAATATTTTTTCTTCTTCAAGGGCAAGATCAGGCCATTCTAGAATACTTTACCACTCAGGTTGCCTAATGGTGATATTTCCTGAAGCCCATGTTTTGGCTGGGAAACAAGAGAAATTTTTTGACAGGTAGAGGTGTTACAATCATTTTGATCTGTGTAATGTTATTTCTTCAGGCAAGCTAGAATTATTCTCCTTATTGGGACAGTGATAGAAACCTCTTGAAAAGCCTAGAAGCCTACAGAGGAAAGTCCCTCAGGAAACATAACTGTGGAATGTGTCCAACCACAGCCTCGTTCAAATGTGATTAGTTTTCAGTTATCTGAAGATTTGGGCTTTTTTCCATGGTTGCCTTCTCTGCCCTTCTTGCTATCTATAAAGAAAGGTGAGTATTGATTCTACTTGAAAACTATGCATAGAAGATGGCATTCATTCCAAAGTGATTACAGGAGTGGCACATTGGCATTAGGACATGGTAGGCTGGGAGTCTGGAGAAGAAACAGAGGAAAGCACCGGCTGAGCTGGTGAACTGTGAGCAGGAGAGTCCCAACTGGGCAAGGAGGGACTGCAGAAGTGGGTGTGGTCTGAGCTAAACTGGTCATCCTCCTCGCGCTGCCTTGCTTTCCCTTCCACCAGGGACATGGCTAGGTTCTCTTTTATAGCACTAACCAAAGAGGGCCCTGCTTCAGTAATCGAGGCAAATGGGGGCTGTTTTCCTAAGCTGCAATCACATATGGGGAGTGGCAGCATTTCTGTTTTCCAGAGTTCTTGAGCTTTACATTGCTTTGAATGCATCCACTCCCTCTCCTTTGGAATTTCTGTCCATAGCAGCTCCCAATTCTTTCCCACATCAGGGACAGTTTTACTACTCTACAGTTCTGCTGCCTGACAAACACCTATATTTTGAAAGATGTTTTCTATGTTTTCTACTAGTAATCCATTAACCTAGTTTTCATGAATCAAAGACCTTGGAAGGGATGATTAGAATTTCTGGACTGCATGAGATAATCAGAGAGACCATGACAAGTTCAGATACTTATATGAACTTGCTGTGGTCTGTCTGATTATCTCATGCGTAATGGATTAGAGGAACAATATTTGAGTAAAGTCTACTCTGTGCTGACACTGAGCTTGACTTGGGGGAGTACAGTTATAAGCATCCCTGTTCATAGTCCCTGTTCTCTTAAAGCTTCAAGTTGACCAGGGAAGAAAATCAAACTGGAAGAACACCAGTGTATATGAGACATGTCTTGTCAACTCCACATGGGTCAGGTGTCCCACCTGGTGGAAAGTTCTATTTCTACCATCTTAGCTCTTGCCCAGGTGGAAGCCTTTCCAAAGTCTCTTTTTTTCACAGTGACTTATTTTCTGAGAGTTACATGTTTTTAACTTTCTAGTGAGCATTACCTTGGCTGTACCACCATCATTTAAAACTCATTGTGTCTAAAAACAAGTTTATCCTTTTGTTCTTTTCTAGTTTAACTAGTTAGCTGGGCTGTCTGGGTCATCTTTTACCTCTCTACTATCTTGTCACATCTGTTCTTTTCATTAAAAATCTTGCAAGATTCTAAGCCATTACCCCAACCTTCCTATATATTATAATCATCTCCCTGCTTCTAATCCATCACGCGTACTCACCTCTAATACATTATTTTTCCCCAAACATGACTTTGTAATATGACTTGACAGCCACCATTTGTTGAGTACCTATTATATGCCAGGTTCTGTGCTAAGAATTTTATATCCATTGCCTTTTAAAATACACCCATCAACTCTTTGATGTGTATATTACGATGTTCACTAAGTAAAAGAGGTTTATGGGAAGTGAGATGTTCAAGATCTTGTAGTTATTAAGTGGCAAACAGATCTGAGTATAGCGTTTCTTTTTTTTCCTGACTCAAAAGACTGTGTTCTTAAATACCATGATAAAGGGCCTGCAGATTTAGAAAAATATCATCTAAAAAATATTCAGTGACTCCTTATTGCCTAAAAGGTAATATCCAAATACCTAGTCAGGTTCTCTTTATGCATATTTTTTCTCACCATTTTCTGGCACGAACTTCATGCTCGGGCCAGACCAGGATTCTGAACTCCCTTTCAATGCTTGGTTCGTTCCAGGCTTTCCATTTTTGGTCACACTGATAGCTATCTGAAAAGTGAAGAGACTGATAATGGAGCCTGACTTAAGCACTGTTTAGAGATAGAGAGAAGCTGCTTTATTTAAATTAGGTAAGGAAAAATGTAAGATTAATGAAAATGACAAACATTAGAAAGTGAATTTGCATCCTGTGTTATTGACTTGGGACACCATGAGGTCAGTCAGTTTTCTGATGTTCATGAAATATGAGACGCCTAATGATTGCAGGAGCTTGTAAAGCTGTAAATACCTCAGGTGCTTGCTGGGGAAGAGGAGCTATAAGGGGACTAAATGGTAATGGAAAAGATATAATGAAGATTAACATTTTTTAAAAGCTAAAGGATTCTGAATAAGAAATCAACAGGAACTTGGGTACAAACGGGTGAGGAGAGAAGAGAGGTCTAAGGGCTGATGTTGGTAGAGAAGCATATGAAGAATTTTTTGAAAATCATAGAATTTGTTTTTGTCTACCATAGACTTTTAGCATGTTTGGGCTGTTGTATTGTAACACCATATTCACTCCTATAATCTCCATAAACCTCTTGCAGAATCTTCTGTACATACCACGGTCCTGTGAGCTCATGTACTACAAGTAAGTAAATGAGTCAAATTCCATATCTACATCAACTTTTAAGGAAGAGAGAAAGTGTATACTAGAAAGCAGGACAGGGTGTAAAGCAAACTTATTCAGGATAGAAGCTGGCACTCAGAAGGTTCATGAAAATGTCATTCCCTGGGAATTTTCAGTAAGTTTGGGAAGGTCCCCAAGCTTTCCCCAAGATGAATGATAAGATTCAACACAATTTCATCTAGATCTTAAAAAGCATAATGCATGTAGCTCTGAATCTGATATTTGGGTCATTCAGAGAACAAGACACTTATAATTTAGAGGGAAGGACAATTACGTAAGGAGATCATTTTATTTTATTTATTTATTTAAGATTCTATAAAGTTTATTTTATATTATATATTTTCTTTTTCTTTTTTCAACTTTATTTTTGGTTTTTCAATTACAGTTGTCCCATTTTCCCCTATTGCTCACCCCCACCCAGCCCACCCCTTCTCCCACAATCATATCCCTCCCCGTTGTCCATGTCCATGAGTCATTTATACACGTTCCTTGACTAGACCCTTCCCTTACTTATCCCCCTTCTCTCCCTACCCCCTATTGACTGTTATTCTGCTCCTTGTCCTATTTAGTTCATTTGTTTATGTTGTTCTTCAGTTTCCTGTATTAGGTGATATCATATGGTATTTTTCTTTCTTTGCCTGGCTTATTTCACTAAGCATAATTCTCTCTAGTTCCATCCATGTTGTTGCAAATGGCAGGAGATCATTTTAAAATCATGTCTCAAGCTCTAAGGGGAGGGAAATGTACTGGGTCATATGAGTTCAAAGGAAAGATGAAAGGATTGGTTGTACTAGGGCCAAGAAAGTCTTCCTGGAGGAGGTAACAAGAATCTAATAGGAAGATTAGAAATTATTCAGGTAAAGAGGAGTGGAAAGAACATTCTGGGTAGAAGATTCAGTAAGAGAATACCACTACTACTAGCTAACATTAACTGAGAACATGCTGTGTGTACTCATTGTTCTAAGCAATTTACATCTACAAACTCACTTTAACCTCACAACCCTATGAGATATATCCTATTATTGTAACCATTTTATACATAAAGAAGGCGATCAAGTGATTTTCCCAGAGCTATACAACCAAGTGGTGGTGAGTTGAACATATATAATCTGGCACCAGAGCCCAAAAAGCATAATCACTACATAAGAGTGATTTCCCCATACTGATGATGAAATGTAACGATTTTAGTATTACTGAGTGTAAGGATAAATATTGGAAATGGTCAGAGATGTAACTGGAATTGATCATTAAAGGCTAAGTCAGGGGGTCCTATTCTTTTCTTCTAGGGGAAGTGGCTCCTAGAATTTTCCATCTCATCTCTCTTCTCAACCAAGGAATCTCTTTCCAGCTGAGATGAACCAATACTTGTGTTTTGATTGGGCATTGTATCAGTTGTCTCTGTTTACAAAAGTTCTGTGTAACAACCCACTATGAAATATTTATTTAGCTCAGGAGTCATTGGGATTCAGACAATCTGGGTTAGACTTGATCTTGGCTGGGCTTGCTCATGCATTTGTGGTTGGCTGTGAGTCAGTTAGCTCTGCTAATCTTGGTTGAGCTCACTCACATGTCTGGGAGTAGGCCAACTGTTGGTTGATCTAGGCTGGGGTGCCTCCGCTCTGCTCCACATGACCTTCATTCTCCATCAGGCTACCTCAGGCCAGGTCACATGGCAATGGCAGAAGCAAGTTGAAATGCTCGAGTCCTTTTTCAAGTCCTGTTTGCTAACATCTCATTAACCAAAGCATGTCCCTAGGCCAGCCCAGATTCAAGGGGCTGAGAAATAAACTAAGAAGCACATGACAAAGGGCATGATATATGAATGCAATCAGTCTACCATATATATTCACCTGCTCTCAGCCTACGGTGCTTGCGTGATCTCTTGAAGGAGTTGCTTGAAGCCTTGTTAAGGCAAGAAAAAAAAAAAAAAAGAAGTGGAGAAAAGAAAATAGCACAGCATTCATTTTTGAGAGAGGAGAAAGAAAAGACGTATTACAGAAGAAAAGTTATGATTCAGTATTGATAGTTTTTAAAAAAATAAACCTTTTATTTTTGAAGTTTTAGATGTATAGAGAAATTACAGATAGTACAGAGAGATTCCATATACCTATATGCAATTTCCCCCATTATTAATATCTTATATTAGCATGATACATTTGTTATAACTAAGGAACCAATATTGACAGAACATTATTATTAACTAAGATTCACATTTTATTTGGATACTCTCAGCTTTTACCTAATGACCTTCCTTTGTTCCAGGATTCTGTCCCCGAGATACCTCTTGGCTGTGACAATTTTTCAAACTCTTTATTTCTGATGACCTTGACAGTATCGGTCAGACGTTTTGTAGCATACCCCTCAATGGGAGTTTGATGTTTTTCTCATGATTAGACTAGCTAGGGTTATGTATAGTTGAGGGGGTGGGGAGGAAGACCACAAAAGGAAGGTGCCATTTTCACCACATCACTCTTGATATTTACGTGCATGAATCATATAATATTTTATTTTTATTTATATAAACTCTATAAGGAAGAACAAACTTACAACTTTTTCTCCTAATTTCAAGAGAATCTGTATAATTTTAACTGCCATTTGGATTAAATATGACAAAATGTGTAAGATCTTAAGTCAGTGGATTATTATAAGCATGACAAATAATTTTAATTTCTTGTAGGAAATATAAGGTGAGTAAATACAATTTTCCAAAGCAAACAAACCAGAGGAGCATCTTAGTATCAAGGCGAAGATAACATCACTATGAGCCTTTGCAGTCGAAAGAGTTTCTCATGCGAAATTTTCCTATAAGTAAATAACTTTTCCATGATGACTGGAAATAGAATCAGAGCTTTACTTTTCGGTAAGATCTTTCCTCCTTGACTAGTGCTCCTCCCCTCTGCAAATTACTTCTCATCTTTGGAAAAATGATGCTGTCTACCCCACCATATTTCACTCTTAAAAGTACTCCTGGCAAGAATTCTCTTCATCCTTTCAGGTTCCATCATTTATTACCAGAAAAGCATAGGGCCTCTGGTTTTAATGATAATATCAGCTGTAGCTGAAACAACATTGGGACACCAATCTCTCTTTCCCTAAGCTAGGGGCAGAGCTAAGAAGGGTTCCAGCAGGTGAGCATTTACTCATTCAACAAATATTTATTGACCACCTGGTAGGTGCCCAGCTCTGACCCAGGGGACAATGAGACAGTAGCTTCCCTGAAAGAATTCCGTCATGGAGTGGAAACAGTGACACACCAGTGTGAAGGGTGATATGAAGGAAGCCCTGTGTGTCTGGCTACAAAGCAGGTTACCCTCTGGGCGTGGCTCAGGGAAGGTTTCTCAGAGTTACCGACTTCTAGGATACCTGCAGGATGAGCAGGATCAGGGAAGGAGGCTATTGTGTGCATGTGTGCGACTGTGCATGCATATGCACGTGTGTGTCCATGTGAATAAAGACCATTTTAGGTGAAGAGAAAATCATATCTCTAAAATCTAGAAATAAGCATGGTGGTAGCAGAGTCAAAGAAAGGCAAGAATATTTCTGTGTTTAATTTAATCTGAGGAGTTTGAGGTTTAGGAGAGTTTCCTGGATGCAGTAACTGTTGAGTTGGTCTTAAATGATGGGTAGGAGGCAGCCAATCAAGGGGACAGGAGGGCAGATCTCTCCCAGCAGAGCCACAGCTGTAACCAAGGCACAGAGGAAGTGAAATGTCCGGTGCCTTCAGGAACCTACAAATAGTTCAGCCAAACCAAAAAAGAGATTGAGGGAAGGGATGAGGGTACAGAGAAAGGGGAAGGGGGGAGGTGACAGGAATCTCAAGTCTGCCACTCACTAGCCTTGTGATCTTGAATGAGTTAGTTGGCATTTCTGAAGCTCAATTTTTTCATCATAAAGTGAGAATAACGACACCCACACCCACACCGACAACCATAAACTTTCTGCACTGTTGCTGTGAGGATAAAACGATGTGCCTGGCGCAGTGCCTAGCAGATAGCAGGAGCTCAGAAAGGGGCAGATTTTATCATCATTCACTTTGAATTGTCAATGCAGTGATTACTAAGCACTGTTTGCAGCTGGAAGTTTCTGAAGTTCTTCTCCACATTTTCTCAGTGCTCATTGGAGAGAGCCTTGGCCAGGCACAGGGCCTAGCGTACTGTTGGCAGTCAATGACTAGGTGTGGAGGGAAGGGGAGATTATTCTTTGGGCGACAAGCACAGTGATGAACCTCAGCCCTGCCAGGCTCACATGAAATAGACTGGAAGGCTCTGCAGGGGTTTGGCTCCCACTGGGAGATGTTCCTCACCCTTCACGGAGAGATTTTAGACAGACATGTCTCTTCGAAGGCCAGTCTTGGTGCTTGTTCTCCTCTCTCGCTGATGTTGAGGTTTGTGCATATTGAGTGAGGGTGATGGTGGTAGGACGTCGTGCCACACAGCATTGCTTTCATTTGGTGAAGTCCTGCTCTGCCAGAAATTCTGCTTATGGTTTTCATCCTTTCAATGGAGTGGCTAACTCTGGGTGTATAAACTGTTTAACAAGATTATGTCTATAATCTTTGTAAGAGAGAAGGAATCTGGGAAGGCAACCTGTCTGCAATGGAATGAATGTGTCCCTTCAAATTTCATATGTTGAAATCCTAACCCCTAATGTGATGGCATTAGGAGGTGGGGCATTTGGAAGGTAATTAGGTCATGAGGGTGGAGATCTCACAAATAGAATTAGTGCCTTTATAATAGGGACCCCAGAGGGCTCTTGACCTCTTCCTGCCACGGGAGGTTACAATAAGTCTGCAAGCCATAGCAAATTGTCATCAAAATTAGACCATCCTGGTGTCTTGATCTTGGACTTCCAGACTTTAGAACTGTGAAAAGTAAATAACTATTGTTTATAAGCCACCCAGTATATGTTACTTTGTTATAGCTGCCTGGACAGACCAAGACACCACCTCTCCATGGCCATTGCCCACTTAGATTCAGACCACTGAGGTCTCTGGGCTCCTCTCTGAAGGTGTTTGGAGCCATCAGCTCAGGGCATTGGGGTTGGTCCAGTAGGTTTTGAGTTATTAATATCACCTTGTTCACAAATATGAATAGAAAGGCAAGAGCTTATAAGGCTTCATTACTTCTCTTTATAAATTAAGAAAAATGCCAAACCAGCTTTTCTCTGGCTATTCCCCTACAGCCACCTCACTTTCTGGCCATGTCAACTCCCATGTGCCTGCATGTTCATGCTTCCTCGATTTTGGCCAAGCTATGCCCTAGCCTGCCCATTGCCACGTGCTCTTCCCCATCAGGCTAGCTCCTACACTGACTGAAACTTGTGATTAGGCTCAGGCAAGTCTCTTCTCTGCAAAATCTTCCACCCAGTGGGTGATTTGCTTTGATTGAGCTTCCCTGTATTGTCCCTGAGTTTCCAGATTAGCACTAAATTGGAAGCTCATTGTGCACAGGGATCCCATCAGACTAGTGTCTGTAATCCAAACAATCGCTGAGGGCATATAAAAGTTGAAAGACCTCTATAATTTTATTAATCAATGTCACCCCAATAAATTTAATTTAAAAAAGAAAAAGTATTAAAAAAATAAATAAATTGGTGAACAAAATAACTGAGAGTAGGCTGAGAAGACCCACTAGAATAATTTGTTAGAACACTTTAAAGAGAATATTCTTGATATATCTTCACTCTTTATAATTACTTAGTAAAAATGGCATTAAAAAGTTTCGTCGGCAGCCGTCCGTCTCGAGAGACGATGGTGTAGCTTCTTAAGAGTCTATCTGCACCGCCGAGAATGGTTGTGCAGTCCGACTCGGGAGTGACACGGTATCTGTCTCCTCCCGTGTTGAATCGACATCTTGCGATGACGCTGGAGTGTCCTCTCCAGTGAAGCTGAAGCTACAAAGCCTGGGCAGGGTGATATGGAGGGTCTGCTGTTGCCCATGCAGCAGACCCCCCCTCTCTTCGCAGCTGAAGGGTCCAAGGGAAAGACGGAGTCAATACAGCTTGGCTTCAGGTGCGCCGCAGGAGTTGCCGGTGTTGACTACAACGTCAAACCGCCTTAGGGACTCCGGCTCCGGATTTTCTGTCGGGGTTTACTCCCTTAGCCTTTCCCCTGAAGAGGTATGCCGCAAGGCAGCGGAGGTTTTTTGGAGTCAGAGTTTTCCTTCTCTGTCCCTAAGATTACCCTCCTCGTTATTAAAGGGACTGCATTAAGTCCAGTTTTAATTTAGCCTGTTCCTTTGCATAAATACAACAAGAGCAGCCATTGATAGCATAAATCTTTTAAGTCTGCTTTGCTGGAACTTACACAAGGAACCTTCAGGATTACCTTTAGTCTGCCCTCTGGGCACAGAAGCTGAGCCACATACCTGCCATCTGGCCTTGCCTGTAAAACCCATGCTTTTTACAAATTCTTCAAGCTTTCCATTGTGCCTAAAGTTTCCTCCTAGCCATTTATCAGGGAAGCAACCTTTGTTTCTTCCCTAGAAAGATTGCCATGGACCGCACAACCACCCAAGGTGCTAGGCCTTTCCTTCATGGGCTTGCATTAGCCTAGGCATGCCTCCTTCAGGCATGACATTCCAATCAAAGCCTCGGCTGACAAAAACCACCATTAGCAACTGGTCTTATTAGTTTTATGCAAAGGAACCTTATGTCACTTCTTACTTCTTTACAATGCCAAAAGGTTGGTTAGAAATTTATAAAGGTTTTGAGAAGAAATTGTATGGTTTTAGTAATAGAAGGTATAATGCATGGAAATGCAGTTTTGAAGGACAAGGATTTTCCTTCACGCCTTTATATTTTTCTCCCTACGGGAACCCTCCAGTATTAAAAAGTTTATTGTTTAAAAATTATTTCAAAAATAATTGCTTATTGTAAATGATTTGGAATTTGCTAAAAGGGAGCATTTTATCAAACAAATATGACTATATAATTTCAAGTACTATATAAATTGTTTTATAAGTTCCCTTTAATCACTTAGTATATCATGAAAATCTTTCCTGCCATTAAATATTCTTTGTAATAGCTGTATGATATTATACTAAAGACAAATCACAACTTATTTAATGGTACCCCTGGATGTGGACATTTCAGAAGGCTTCTATTTTTTCTTTTTTGCTATTATGACTAATGCTGTAATGAACATTTTGCAGCTAAATATTCTGTATGTTTAAGTTTCTATTTTCTTCTGTAACATGCATTCTCAGAAGTAAAATAGTTATGTTGAAGAGCATGCATGTGATTTTTAGTACTTTGACACATATTGTCTCTTTGCCATCAAAGTTCATACCATTTACTCTCCCATTGAAAAGACAGACCCACTTGCCAACATCAGGCATTGTCATTATTTTTAATATTTGACAGTTAAGTGAGTAGAAAAAGATGCATTTTTTAATGATTGAAGAGGTTCAATATCCTACTTGTTGATGGATCATTTGCCTGTCTTTTATGAATTACCTGTTTATGATCTTTGTCCATTTCAAAGACCAAATGTTTTTCTTATCGTATCACAGGAGGGCATTATCCTCTTTTGTAGAGAAGGAAACTAAGGCAAGGAGAGAACACGGCCCATGTCATACATTTGGCAAGAGGAAGACCTGGAGCTGACTTGATCTGTCTGTCTGCAAAGCCCATTTCTGAACAAAAAGCTACACGGCATTAGTAATATTTATTAGCTCTTCGTATATTAAATACAATAGCCTATATATGTTGTAGATATTGCAAATAGATTTAATTGTAACTTACCATTTGCCTTTAACTTTTTGATTACAGAAGTTTAAATTTTGCATCATTATTTTGTTATTTGAAAAGCTAATCTGTAGATGTAAAAGCAGCACAATGACAAATTAGTTACTGCCCCCCTCCCAGGCTCCAGCTTTCCACTCCAGAAGTTAAAAAAACATTTTATAGTCAAAGCCATTCATCTTTTCTTCTGTGACTTCTACCTTTAATACCATATTTAGAACATATATTATTTTTACATGATGTTATGAATATTTATTTGTATTTTTCTTACTGCATATATATATGTATATATATGTATATGCAACAGTTATATTTTAATCCCCCTGAATTTATTTTGACTTACAGCATGAAATGAGGCTCTATTTTTTTTCTGATTAGTTAGCTAACATTTGAACTTTAAAATTGGAGGAAAGATAGAGTATGTTTCATGTTGAATTGCAGACTCCAAGAGAATTAATTATGCAGTACTAAAGAGAGAAAAGATGCCTCATCTGGGGGAAACAGTATGGATATCACAAGAAAGAACTGCTTCTGTGAGAGAAAGTGAATGCACTCTTGATGACAACAGTGGAAGCCACAGTTTTTTAAACAGATCTGGTTTGTACAAACTTATGTGGTGAAGGGGGAATCCACAGGGCTACTCCCAGCAGACTCTTGTAGTTGGATTTCTGCCCGGATGCTCTGCCGTAACATCCAGGGAAGAACCGAGGAAGGGATTCTCCTATGCATATCATATTTCAGGCCTTTCTTAACTTTTCTGGGTGGAGATCCAACCCCTCTGAGGGTTAACATGTCTTTGGGACCTTTTGGCAAACAGCCAGTCCTGGGGCCCCCGAAGGAAGGTCCTTGACTCAGCAACCTTAATTGTCTTTGCCAGTGTGAAATGGAAACTAGGACCTGGGAGCAACAACAGCGAGGGGAACATGGTGAGTTAGAGCGAGGCTGCTCTGGGCAAGTCCATAACCTGTTCCACTTTCCATTGTCCCACTGATTCCTTGGGTGAATCTGAACGTACTCGAATTCAAAATTCTTTCCAACTTGAAGTTTATGATCCTTCTAGGCACTTCCCATTGTCACCGTCATAGACCTTGTTCATTCATTCATTCATTCACCCACTCACTTATTCAGAAAATATTTATTAAGCAACTACTGGGTACGTAGGAATTGTTTTCACAATTAACCCAGATTGTATCGAAAGGTCTTTAAGAAACTAAGATCCCAAGTTAAAGTAGCTTAAGTAATAAGACTTAAAAAAGAACCTTGTATAACAAGATGTCCCAAGATAGATTGATTTCAAAATATGTTAATTCAGTAGTCGAATGAC
Organism: Furipterus horrens; assembly: GCF_987537825.1. Classification (NCBI taxonomy): domain Eukaryota; kingdom Metazoa; phylum Chordata; class Mammalia; order Chiroptera; family Furipteridae; genus Furipterus; species Furipterus horrens. The sequence goes on from NW_028327174.1 coordinate 188,393,826, forward strand.
ATTGAATTCCAGGTTTTTCCTGCCTTCCCTCTAAGCTATTCTCAGCATGTTATTTGGGTGTCCTCGTTTTCGCAATATATTGCGGAAACTCCAGGCGTCGGTTCTCATACATCTAAAGGCAAAATGAAGTGGGTACTGAAATGCCTAGAGCTCTTTTTCTAAGATCTAAGAAATCCAAAACAGTTTCTTGTTCCTCATAGATTCTCCACCTTTGTCCATATGTTTCTGTTGTATATCAATAGCCATGGATGAGAACATATGGTAAGAATAATAAAATCACTAATTTTGGCTTAGGCTAATAAAAGTTCTTCCCAACTGGGATGGAACTGGACTGGGACGGAGAAAACTAAAGCCACTTGGAGAGCCTGGATAACTGAACAAATTCAGAGTTCTGGTGGCAAGGAAGGATGCTGTTGTGTAGGCAACCAACAGGGTTTCCCTCACCAGTTCATACTTTTTGCCCATCTTGGAGGCAAAAAGGGATATTTTATAGTTCTGTTTATATTTTCTTTTTAATTCACTTAGATATTTTGTTCTATATTTCTTGGTCATTTTTATTTCTTCCTTTATGAATTGCATGTTGATGTCCATATCTTATTTTTTCTATTGGTATATTCATTTTTCTTATGATCTGTAAGAGTTTGTTGCTTATTATTTTCCTAGTGAGCTTGTAATTTCCTTCCCCATTCCTTTAACTCTGAATCAGGTAATCCTGAGTTTTTTCTTTTCCTCAGTCCAATATACCTTCCAAATGTACCTTCTTGGAAGACATCTTAAATTTTTTTTCTTTTATAACACTAAGCTCTGGTCTAGCACAGAATAGTTTTCTTCCAACACTTAGTGTGTCCCTAATCTTTTGGAGTCTTCTTTTAAAACAGAAGTGACATCCTCTTTTCCTTTTCTTATTGTAAATGTCCCAACTACTTCTCCCTTCCGACTGTTGTCATGGCCTCATAATTGGTTTCCTCTTTATTTTTAAATTTTATTTTTATTGTTTTTCTATTACAATTGTCCCACTTTTTCCCTCATTGCTACCCCTCAGCCAGCCCACCCCTTCTCCCACAGTCCATCCCGACCCCGTTGTCCATGTTCATGGGTTATTTATATATTAGTTCCTTTACTAAACCCTTCCCGTACTTACCCCCATCCCTCCCTCCCCCCAATAACTGTTACTCTGTTCCTTGTTCAATTTTGTTCATTTATTTGTGTTGTTCATTAGTCTCCTGCATTAGGTGATATCATACGGTATTTGTCTTTCACCACCTGGCTTATTTCACTAAGCATAATTCTCTCTAGTTCCGTCCATGTTGTTGCAAATGGCAGGAGTTCCTTCCTTCTTTCTGTTGCATATGCATAGTATTCCAGTGTGTAAATGTACCACAGTTTTTTAATCCACTCATCTACAGATGGGCACTGAGGCTGTTTCCAGCACTTAGCTATTGTAAACAATAGAATGGTTTCCTCTCTTTTATTGCCTTCCTTTTCATCCAACTTGCAGTGTATCAGTGACAAAGCACTAGGTGTGAATGACACCTTTATACTCATTGTTGCGAAGGCTGATCTTTCACTTGTTGAGTCAAGTTCAGACTGCTTAGCCTAGCATGTAAGACCTGCCCCTTTCAGTTCCAAACAGCCTTTTTCACCATTCACAGCCGTATGCTTTTATTGTATCGGTCTACCATGTCTAATCCTGCTTCTGCCAGTGCCATTTTCCTTTTTCTCATGTCCTTTTGGTGAATCCCACCCATTTCTCAATGCCCTCCTCAAAAACTACCACCTTGGCAAACTTTTCCAGATTCCTCAAGTCAAAATGACCTTCTCTTTGCTATTTCATCAGCATTTTGCTGTCTGTGCTGGAGGGGGTGGGGCATCTTGCCTGTATCATTGTTATGCCCAGGAGGCGCTCTCCACCAGTCCCTGAGGGCAGGACTCTGTCTGCCGTCAGCTTGTGCCCTCATTACCTCGCAGGGATTATGTGGCGTGATGATTAGTATGTGCTTGTTGGATCTGTTAGTGCTCAGTACATGTTTGACATTAACAGTTCCTCTTGGTGTACAATTTACCCAGGGGCCAACTTAAATTTAATTGCCACTTAGCATTTGCTAGAGCAAGGCTGATTACCACTATATGCACAAAGGCTTTTGGAGAAAGAGGTATAGCTTGAAATATACTCATTTATTTATTCCTATATTCAGTGGATAGTTATGGAAGACTTGCTGTGTGCAGGTCCTGGATGAGGTATTGGGGCTACAATGAGGAACAAGGCAACCTGTTCTCCCGGAATTTAACCTTGGCATTCATTCATGCCACTTTCTCTTCAGCAGCTATACTCAGGGTATACCCACTTTTAGCACAGTCCCTAAGGAGTTTATAATCTAGGGAGAAACCATTGTGGACTGGTATGATAAGGGATTCTGGGACTGGACTTAAGCCCAGAAGGGAAGGCAGGCTCAAGAGAGCAGGGTTGAGTGAAAGGGGCCAGTTTGGGAGAGGGAAGAGATGAGCAGGCCTGTGGAGTTGAAATCAGTGTAGGGAGGTAGGGAAAGGCAAAGGCCTGCTGGAAAAAAAAAAAACAAAAAAACACGGAGGGGAACTCCTGGTCCAAGGCTGGGTTTTCTGTAGCTGATGGAAACCTCCTTACGTCTTCCAAGCTACTGGTCATTAGATGTCTCTCCTGGGTGTGATTAAGTCTATGCCATCACTCAGTGTTTCCCAAACTTTCTGTATCCTAAACTTCCCCAAATACCAAGGATTACCTGGAAGTACTTGTTAAGGACACAGATTCCAGGGCTCCATATAAGATATATTGATCTGAAGAGGGGCCTGGGGAGCTGAATCTTTATTAGGCATGCCAGAGGATTTAATTTTTTTCTTTAAAAAAATAATTATAGGCAAGTTTGGGAAATATAACTCAGTCCATTACCAATGATTCCAACCCAGAAGCCTCACTGGGAAACTTAAAAATTTACCACTGCTGAGGTGCTACTTGCAAGGAACTTAATTTAATAACAACAGAATGATAAAACTAAAGCTAAACTAACAATCACTAGAATTAAATTAGGAGAGTTTTTGGTTCATAATTTCTTTCAGTATGCTCTAGAGTCAGCTAGGAAAATCGCATCTAACTCTATTAACAGTGTTCTTCCAGTTTCAAGGTGCTGAGAAGATGCCTTGCAAGAGAGGGATGTGATTCTCGGTGGTGCTGGAGGCAGGGAAGTGACATAACTTGCTTTGGAGAAAAAGAAAGCACCATTTCCTGTTGCTTTGGGCTGACCACGTCTGTTTAGTCCACAGCAAATTTTAAGTGCAGCCCACTGAAGCCAAGTGGGAAATAGTCTTCCTGGCCCTATTTCACTCAAAACTTCGGGAGAGGGCTGAGAAACACAGTCACACCAGAGCTCTCATTCTTCCCGAGAACTTTCTGAGTAAATACAAAGCATGTAAGTATGTGTTGTCAGTAGCCTCACAGGAAAATCAGTTATGGTTGTACTGGGGAAAGTGTTTGTATTTCTGCAGTTATGAAATCATGGATGCCAAGTTTTGGGAGGTCACAGAGCTAAGGAAACATTTGAGAGGCCACTTGGCTTTACTGCTTTTTTCTTTCTCTCTGCTCTTCCTCACCAACCTAGACTGGGTACCAGGAGATCTGAATCCTGAGCTGCCTCTGGCGCTGGCTTGCTGTGTGGCCTTGGGCAAACCCCTTGCTCTCTCTGGGCTTCAGTTTCCCTGTCTGTTCAAAGAAAGCTGCACTTTAGTGTGTTGAACCCTTTCAGCTGGAACTTAGGAAAAATATAAAGCTTTATTATGACATTGTTCTGGCACTTTCTTAGACCAAGGACACCTAGTATATATAAGTGAAAGGCTGAACTGCAGCAAGAAAAAACTGTATTTGTTATGTGATCAGGCTTAACAGAATCTGTGCAAGGGCTTGGAAAAAGGTCTAAGCATTCAGGAAAACATATCTAAATTCTGAAGAAAGGAAGGGTCTGAAGCTTGACCATCTTAATTCAGCTTATGCTGGGTTGTATGGTCTTGAGTTTGTGAGTTATTCTCTATGGGATTCATTTTCTTTATTTATAAAGTAGGAATAATAATAATAATACCTGTCTCAAGAAGTTATTCTGACAAGTAGATTAAATAATATACGTACGATTTCAATAAAAATAGCTACATTGTTTTGCCTTATAACTTTGGTCCCAATGGATATTTTCTTCTTTCCTTGGTGCACCCCATTATATTGTTCTAGTTTAGTTTTGTTAATGCATCTTTATTCTTTTTCCATTCTGTAGTTATTCTGGCCTGGTTCAACTAAAAAAAAAAAAAAACAAAGAAGAGAAAAAGTTTTTTTATGGAGTCAAGTTTTAATGAATGAAGGAATAAATAGTATACCTCGATGGTAAGGTTCAAAGCTAAAAAATTACCGGTATTTCATGCTGTCAAATGGAGGCAGAAGTTGAGTCCAAAATTTGAGAAGGAGGGCAGGTCTCTGGATGAGGTTGCCACCCTCCCCTTGAGAGCTGTGATTTATGACCTCCATTTATTGAGCAAGAACTGTCTGTGCAAACCATTGGCATGAATCAAAGGACATTTGGGTTCTCTCCCAGGCAGCTTCCTGGAGCAGAGCAGCAGTCAAGACTTTTCTTTCCTCTCCTCTATCTCTGTCTTCCCAGCCCCAGTCTCTCAGAATGCAGCATTGATAACGAAGAGTTCACAGCTGCAACACAGCTGCTGTAGGTTCTTGGGCCTCTATTCTCCATGGATCCTGGAGTGGGTCCCTTGTCCCATCTGCCTCACCAAGAATCTGTGCCTGTGAGTGGGAAGGCTGGAAAGAATGTGCAGTTCCATATTACAGGAGTACCTAAATGCCTTTTACTAAAAATACACAGGTTCACACCTCACTCGCAGAGATCCTGATTCAGAAAAGTCAAAGGTGAGTCACTGCTCCTAACCCAAGGCATCTACACATAAGGTCCTAGAGGTTTATGATTTGTGCTGTGTGGCATGACTCATCCACTTATTGAAATGCGAGGGAGCTCAGGTAAGCTTCCTCTTGCCCAGGGCCGTCATCCAGACTGGTTCTGAAAGTATTCTCTCTGGGTCTCCAGCGACCCAGGAGGACCTGTCTATGGGACCTTTCTTTACAATTAGGAGGTTAATAAAGTACATTTCCATAGGTTGGTACTTTTTATATAATTAAAGGACACTTGCTAATACTCTAATACCTGAATTTGGGTTCCTTGGAAAGCAAAGCCCGAGGAAGGATTTAGGTGAGAAGCTTGCTTAGGAGGTGACTCCAGGAAATAGAAAGAAGGGAAGGGAGAAAACCAATAAATATTGACTATTGAAGTGGTCACTATCGTGGGAAGTTTATGCTCAGTCCCTTTGGAGGTCCTCTGTCGATCCATGTAGTTCAGTGGTTTTCAATCAAGAGTGACATTTTTTCCTTTTTGTAGCATTTGGTTTTGTGTGGAAACGTTTTTTGTTGTCACAACTGGGAGGTGCTACTGGCATGTAGGGATGCTGCTAAACATTCTGTGATGTGCAGGACGGCCCCCAACAACAAAGAATTATCTGGCCCAAAATATCAATGACCCTAATGTTAAGAAACACGCCTCAGAATTGTCTCTCTTATGGTTGCTGATCACGGAGCATCTATCTATCAACTCCAGTCCTCATGTGGGTTACCTCTGAGAGCATGAATAATCTTAATCCAACAGGCTGCTCATAAATTAGGGCTAAGAAGCCTCCCATGGTTTTGGAGAAAACCCTGAGACAGAAAAGCAGAGAGACCCCATGACATGCACAAGTGGAACACTGGCCATGTGCATGAAATAGACTGATGTGTGCTGAAATCAGGCCAAGGCCAAGGCCAAGGCCAAGGGGATGTGGTGAAATGTGATTTTCCTGGCTAAGAAATGATTCTGGGGATGTGGAGAACACGGTACAACTGAAAAATAAAATTATAGACCCCTAAACTGTCATTATTCTAACTATGAAAATGGCCAAAGGCTAGAAATCCAGGGTTATACAGAGCTGCTGTATGGTTGAAATGGTTAAAAACATGGTCCCTGGGCCAGGATTAGCTGTCTTCTAATCCTGCCTCCAGCACTTGTTAGTTTTGTGACCTTGGGTAAAGTAACTTCTCTGTCCCTTCATTTTCTCACCTAGAAAATGGGATTAATAATGCTTCGAACTTCATAAAGTCATTGTGAGGATTAAATTTTGTGTGTATGTATGTGTGTGTATAAAATTTAAAACAGACACATATAATATTTAATGTGACATATTAAGAGAACCTGGCATTTGGTGAGCACTGATTGATTGGTTGGGTATTATCATTATCCCAGGTCTTGGATTCTGGGCAGCATTAATCTGGTTTGGTCTTTTTCCATTGGTAGTAGGCACAGGAGCTTTAATTGAATTCAACTCAATTGAAAAACATTTATTAAGCTCCTATTATAATCCAGACACTGGACTAGGCTCTTGGCCAAACTATTAGTAATAAGAATAAGAATCACCCTCATCCCTCTTATGCTCTTTATTTATCTACAATCATTCCTTCCTTTGATTTTATCAAGTGTAGGTAGAGTAAAGAGTATTAAGACTTAGATAAATACATTTCAGTCCAGGTTCAACTTTGTTATTCACTGGCTGTGAATTTGTAAAGTCACTTTGCTTCTCTATTTTCACATTGATAAAGTGAATATAACCAACTTCTGCCTTACTGTTTCACTGTGAGATTTAAGTGAGATGATATAAGAAAAACATTGCAAGAATTGCTAAGTGTGCCAATGATTTATTATTTTCCTTGAATGTCCAGTGTTCTCAACTCTATCTTGGACTATGGACCTTTGAAACATAGAGAATTCTGGGTTCTAACCCTATGATTGTTGAATGTGCTTGGAGAGGGAATCTGTAATGTAAAAAATTTTTCTAGTTAATTTTGATGACCAGCCAAATTTGAGAATTTCTAAACTATACTGTGAGTGCCACAGAGCAGAGATTTCTTATTCAACTTTGTATTCCAGCTGCCTGATGTAGTGTCTAGTGTATGTATACAGGGTAGTCAAAAAGTGTTATTGAATGAATAAAAGGCTAAACCTCTATATCTAACATGAAAGACAAAAGGTACAACTCCCCCGGAGTTTCACTATTCTCCCGATCTGTATGTTTGCCTGACCTCAATTCCTTCCATCGGATTAGTTTGTTTGTCCTGGAAGAATGTGAGCTAATTTGTAGCAGGACTACTTGAGCAGCTTGCACTAGCTTGTGTTCAGATTGGTGACAATAGTTGCTCTTTCTACTTCAGAGGTGGTTGTGAAGATTAAGGGGAATAGAGATAAGAAAGTGATCTTTCAGGCTGTAGTGTTATAAATATGTAGGGAATTAATATTATTAAGAAGACTATGCTGAGGAACTTTATGGTTCTTCAAGGCTCAGTGGACACTGTGGCTACAAAGGAGAGAAGAGTCTTTAATCAGAAACTCTTGGCCCACAACTGAGCTCACCAAAGTGATTCAGAGGACACATTTAAAATAAAGAGACATGGAAAATTGAAACGATAAGACTGGGCAAAGGTACACAGGCCAAGGCAACCCAAAAGAATACTGTGGGATATTAGTATCAATATCAGGAAAGTGTAATTCAAGGCAAAACATCTTAAACAGGTCAGAAAGAAAACTTATAATGATGGTGAGTATGATCCATAATAGAATATACTGTCATGAGTAGTTATGCACCAATGAACACAACACTAAAATACGGAAAGCAAACTATTCATAAAAAACACCTCAACATCAAATTTATGTTTTGGAACTTTGTCAGACCCAGTGGATACAAAGTTAAAGAGGGTAGGAACATAATTTATACAACATTTCTGATAGAAGTGTTTTGAAACCTACAAAATATGTAAAATTTTAATACAACTATGGAAAAAAACTACCATATTTTAAGCCTAAAATACCCTAATAATTTATTCAAAGAGAAATAATGTTGACCTGGGATGTCCAATATGGTAGCGATGATTCACATCTGGCTATTGAACTCTTACAATGTAGAAGATAAAGAAATGAGGAAAGTCACAACTACATTGTACTGGAGGTTTTATAGTTAAGTTGGAGAAGGAAGTCTACCGGTGTACAATGATGTCTAACTGCTCTCAGTATTGAGTGTCTGCTGTGAGCCCAGCAGCAGGGGCTCACCTACATTTCTAATCCTTTCAAACACGTTACCAGGTTGGCATAATTTTACTCATTTATTAGATGATTAAACAGACTCACCAAGGTTAAGTGACTTGTTTAAATCCAAATACAGTAGTCCCTCTCTATATCGCAGTTCACTTATCGCGACCTCACTGTATCGTGGGATTTTTAAAAATATTGTATTTAATTATTTATCGCAGATTTTTCACTATATCGTGGGATTTTGCGGTACTGTATACATATGTTGTTAAAGTTATGTAGGTTTAAGAGTGTAGAATATGTTTAAGAGCATAGGTAGTGTTTATGAAAGTGTGGAAAAGGTTAATAAGGGAGTGGGAAAGGTTAATAAGGGACTGGGAACGGTTTATAAGTGTGTGGGAAGGGTTTATAAAGCCTTAAAATATATATAAACACTAAAATAAATGTAAGGTTCCTACTTCATGGATTTTCACTTATTGCGGGAGGGTCTAGAACGTAATACCCGCGATAAGAGAGGGAACACTGTAGTAGATGTCTGATCAGAATTCTGGCTCTATTCATGCCTGTGTTTCTTCCAGTACATCACACTGGTTCCATAAAAATGTTTAGCTAATGGTTGAGAGCCCACAGGGTATAGGATAGAAATTTGGAGACTAGAGAATTGAAAAGTCTAAAGCATTACATTTGCCTTGATTTGGTTGGCATCCCTTGGTTTAGTTTTAGGAATGCCAGTCTCCTCTTTATAAAACAACAACAAAAGTGATTAAGGCCCCCATTTAGAAGGTGGCAATGAAAGATGCTTTGAGCATGTCAACTCTTTGGGCGTGTGATGGGTAATAATAGTTCTTTCTAGAAAAAGCCTTCCATTATGGTACAGCATTCAATCACATGTATGGAGCACCCTGACACATATCCCATTAAGTTACCTGGAGTTTAGGTCAAGGAATACTCTAAAACTGACTTCACATTGGGACAAGATTGCTAAAGCTTTATTAGCTGCAAAATAGACTTCACCAGAATTTGCTTCCTCTTTTATTTTAAGAGAAAGGAGGAAATCATTAAAAAAACAGAATTAATTCCTTGGAGCATTCTGGTTAGTTGAATCCATCTCAATATATACTTTGCAGTCTTCTATGTGTCAGCACCTGGGACAGAATTGCAAACAAGACAGAACACCAACCTTGGGAGGGACCACACAGATTCTATCCTGTGCTACTTTTCCAGTGATAAGAACAGACACTCTCCCAGGTCAACTCAGGAGATACTCAGTAGTAAAGTACTACCTGAATGGACAACCCAGACTCCAGGGAACTCAGGAAATCACTTAGCCTGTGTCAGGGACACACAAGAATAAGGAAAAATAGAATTGCACTCACATGGCAAGACCACTGAAAGACTGGCTCAGCAGAGGGGCACTGGAAGGTTCAGGGCCTTCCTGGAACACTAATTGACTACTGCCACCATCAGCAGTTCTGTTTAATAATAAGCGTGCTGGTTAAGGGTCAGGCACTATGCCAAACTCTTTCCAGTTCTGGCGATTTTCTCATTTTCATGTTATCTACTACTTTGTGGCTGTTATTTTACCTTCTTTTACCTGTGTGCTTTGGTTTCTGGCTTTATCATTACCTTCTCAACTCACTGGGATTTCAAAGATTATAGAATTCCCTGATTTTTCAACTTCACTGATTCATTTAACCAGTATTTATGGTCCTCCTGCTATGTGTCAATGTTGAGTTCTCTTCTGGGGCTTCCAGATATAATGACAGAGTAATGAGGAGGGTGGGAGGGCGGAAGGGGGAGAGAGAGAGAGAGAGAGAGAGAGAGAGAGAGAGAGAGAGAGAGAGAGAGAGAGAGAGAGAGAGAGAGAGAGAGAGACCAATAAACCAATATGATTTCATTTTTATTTTAAGAAGATTCTTTTTCATGGTGGAGAACAATGCATCAGGAGTCCAGGGTAAGGGAGTTAACAAGGAAGAGGTGAAAACTGGCAGGAGTCTATTTCAGAATCACTATGAGACTGATTGTTTGGGTTGCAGTGCTGATAGTAGAAATAGAGAAAAGAGGTAAAGTGTGAGAGCTTATTAGTTGTTCCTTCGATATTGGTTATTACTGAAAGAGTGGTTTCTAGTTTGAGCAATCAAACTGATGGGATAACCCTTACAGAGGAAGTCTAGAGAATGGGAGGCAGGCAGGGAATAGAAGATGTGATCATAAGAAACTTGGGGCACTTTACATTTGACATAAAGGGGAGAAAGACATCCCATTGAGGTGGGAGGAAGCATCAGGAGATTGTGGTGTTATGGACGCTGAAGGAGAAGCATATGACAGGGAGGGAGTAGTCAACTGTGACAAATGCTGAGCGTTCGAGTAAGACGAGGACAAGGAGAGGGAGTAGTCAACTGTGACAAATGCTGAGCGTTTGAGTAAGACAAGGACAAGGAGATGTCCATTGGATTTGAAAACATGGAGGTTATTGGTTGATGATCTTAACATAGCAGTTTTTGTTGCGTGGTGGTGGTGGAAGCCAGAACAGAGACTAGTGAGAGCGAAAGGTTGAAGGTAAAGTCCTCTTTGTCCCACACTTGAAGTTTTATTCTGATATCCTCATTATAGGAGCAAACTCTGTCATGGATTTTGTGTGTATCCTCTTAATTCATTTAAAAATACATATACAGATAAATATTCAACTCTTTCTCTATATTTTTAAAATTTCTAGAACAATATATTAAGTGAAAAAAAGCAATAATGGGAAGGACTAGGAAATACCGTGTGTGTGTGTAGATAACTCTTGTCAAGTTTGGCTATGAATAGGGTTAGAGAAATGCTGTGTGCACTGCAGGGTCAAGACTTGTCTTTTCGGCTGTTTGCTAACTGATGGGAATCATTTAGTAGAGAAAGGGCGAGACTAACCATATTCCAGGAAGTGGCATAACTAAGGAAGTGAGGTCCTTCAGGAGGCAAGGATGACTTCACGGAATGGGATTCAGATCCAAGAGGAGGGTTGGCTTTTATGAGGCCTGAGGACACTTCCCCCATCACAGTAGGTTAAAAGCAAAAGAAAATGAGTATAGCTACCACAGGCTTGAGCATGGGTGGTGAGAAGTTGAGGGAGTTGGCTTCTGGTGACATGTATTTTTGTCAACTAAGTGTGAGGCGAGGTCATCAACTGACACTGTGGATGGAGGAGAAGATGTGGGAGGCATGGGAAGGGGGCAGTTACTCACCTTGGTGAGTGGCGAAGGGAGCCTGTGAGAGAAAAATGGTCGGTCAGCTCTCTGGGCAGATGTGAGAGCCCACTGATACTCAGAACTGTTACGTTAACATGAACCCCGTCAGCTCAGCTGTGTGATTGGTTTCTCCAACAAAATAGAGCTGCTTGGGGCAGCCACAGAGAGGGGAGATGGCTGGTGTATTTCAGGCAACAATGCTAACAGGGGCTGTAGGCAAGGGGATTTGCCAGACAGTAATTAAAATGACTTCTCATGAAATATAGGATGGGCAAGAAGGGAAGGGAAGTCTGGAGAGACTAAGGGATGGTGACAACAATGATTGGGATTGAAGGATAAGGTCAAAGAATTGTGGAGGTGGGAGTGGTGAGCGTTGTTCTGGAGCATGTGATTTGGAATGATGGGAGGTGTTGGGCAGGGTGTGGGCTGTTTGAGCTGATATTTCATGGATGGTATAGTTTCTGTTGGTAGGGAGATCCAGGATGTGACTGTGGGAATGGATAGCTGAGACCAAGTGGAGCAAAAGGTGAAGGAGCTGAGATACGAGGGTGCTGGATGGCCCGTTGTGGGGACGTTGAGACTGGTGAGCATAATACAGAAGATGGAGAAGGAGGAAAACGGAGCCAGGAGCTCGGGTGTTTAAGGATAAAGGCGTGGTCAGGTGGTCACTAGGTAACAGCCACAAGGACAAGGTGTGAGTTCACGAGAGCCTGAGTGTTTTGTAAGAGTAAGGGGGTGAAAGGGGGTGGAAGAAGAAATGGGGAACAAGGAGGATACTCACTTTATCTCAAGACTCTGATGCTGTGGGACAGAGAGAACAAAGCATCTTCCCCTTGACAGGGCCACAGGAAAGATGGTGTCTCAGAGAATAGCCAGATTCAAACTAAGGCAAAAAGGGAAAAAGAACTTACCAAGAAAAGCAATGATTTAAGGGTGTTTGCTGACTCCAGAATAGGGTTTCCAGAGGGTTACAGTGGAAGCATTTCTTTGGAGGGATTGGGTCAGATTAGGAGAGATACAAAGCAGCATGGAGGTGTGTACCCACTTACTCTGTTGTCTCTGACTAATTCATAGGCAACTGAGCATTGTATAGGCTCCGTCAGGAGTGACCTATCCTTGGTCAAATCTCCTAAGGCCAGATGGTGATGGTTTGGTTACGGGATGGGGCTTTCTATGCTTAAGCTACCTGGAGCTGTTTCCCGCAGCAAAGGCTGAGGGCAGGGCACACACTCTTAGGGCAATGAATTCTTGTCCACTGATCACCTCTTATCTGAGGTTTACCATTGGTCAGTCACTGTCTAGAAATAGTAAATGGAAAATTCCAGAAATAACAACTCAAAAGCTTCCAGTTGTGGGCAGTCTATGATATGATCAAATCTCTCGCATCCTGCTCCATCTTGCTGAGGATGTGAATCACCCCTTTGTTCATCGCTTTCCATGCTTTCTGCTCTTTAGTCACTTAGTCACCTTTGCAGTTATCAGAGTGACTATCGTGGTCTCACAGTCCTTGTGGTCAAGTCATCCTTATTTTACTTCACAATGGCCCCAAAGTGCAAGAGCAGTGATGCTGGCCATTTGGACAGGCCAAAGAGAAGCTGTGATGCGCTTCTTTAAAGGGAAAAGGTGAAAGCTCTTGACTTAAGGAAAGAAAAAGATCATTCGCTAAGATCTACAGTAAGAATGAATCTTCTACTCATGAAATTATGAAGAAGAAAAAGTGTTAGTTTTGCTGTCACATCTGAAACTGCAAAAGTTATGGCCACAGTGGGTGGTAAGTACTTAGTTAAGCTAGAAAAGGCCTTACATTTGTGGGTGGAAGACAGGAGCAGAAAACATGCTCTGATGGACGGCAACGTGTTGCCTCAGACAGCCCTGAGCCTCTGTGGGCACTTCAGCCAGGGGTCCCCTGAAAGGAGTGACGCTGCGCTGTTGGCTGCAAGGGAGGGATGGCCACGCAGGCCCAGGAATAGGTTTGGATTGAAAGATATAAAAATTACTAGAGAAACTGCATCTACTGATGAAGAAGCTGCTGCCACATTTCCTGCAAAGTTGAAGTTGATTAGGGTTTGATACTATCCTCAGTTTCCTGCATCCACTGGGGGTTTTAGAATGGATCTCCCGTGGATGAGGAGGGAATTACATACAAAACCTTAACCAATTCCAACTCTTTCAAAACAGAGGCAACGAATCTGCCTCAAATTTTGTGTTAAGCTTCAACATTCTTCCGCGGAAACTATTTGGATGATTCAGAAGGCTGCAGTTATGGGTAACTGGTGATTAGCAGCTTCATCACGACAATGTGCCCACTCATACATCACATCTCATGCAGAGTTTTTTTGAGAAACATCAAATCACCCAGGTGAAACAGCCCCCCTAAAGCCCATATTTGGTGCCCTGGGTGTTCTGGCTTTTCCCAAAACTAAAATCACCTTTGACAGGAAAGAGATTTCAGACCACTGATGAAATTCAGGAAAATGCGATGGGGCAGCTGATGGCAATCGGGAGAACTGTGTGAGGTCCCAAGGTGCCTACTTGGAAGGGGACTGAGGCTTCATTGTCCTGTGTACAGTGTTGCTTGTGTCTTATATTTTCTTCAATAAATGTCTCTATTTTTCCTATTACATGGCTGGATACCTTCTGGACAGACCTTGTATGACCTCAATTCTCTTAGAAATATGCTTAGGAGTAGAATGGTTGGGTCATAAGGCAAGCATATGTTTAGCTTTAGTAGATATTGCCAAACAGTTTTCCAAAGTGATTGTACCATATTTCACTTCCCCCAGAAATTTACCATTTCTAGTTGCTTCACAGCCTCACTGACACTTGATATTGTCAGTCATCTTAATTTTAGCAATTCTGGTGCATGTGGTATCTTATTGTGGTTTGAATTTCCATTTCTCTGACTACTAATGATACCAAACACCTCCTCATATCCTTGTTGGCCATGGTGGTATTCTTTTTTTTTTAAGTTCTGTTCAATTCTTTTGCCAATTTAAAAATTAGTTTGCCTATTTAAGATTAATTGATTTATAGGTGTTTTTATTCATATGGGGATGTGACTCCTTTGTCATATATATATATACATTAAACATTTTTCTAAATATCTGTGGCTTTTCTATTCACTTTCATAATTGTGATTTTTGATGAATTGAAGTTCTCAATTTAAATGAATATTAACTTATCATTTGTTATTGTTGTGTTCTCATATCCTATAGAATACATTTTTGTCTACCTCAAGATTATTAAATTATTCTCCTATATTTTATTGTAGTTTCTATATTGTTTCATTTTTTACATTTAGGTCAATGATCCAACTCAAGCAAATTTTTATGTATGTGCAAGATAGGGATAAAGGTTCATTTTTCATATAATTGTTCCAGCATCATTTATTAAAAAGAACATTGTTTCTCCACTGAGGTTTTTGTCAGTATTCAAATAATCATATGCATGTGATTAAACCACACTGCTTTGATTATCTTAACTTCATAGTAAATTTAAATCTGATAGTGTAAGTTTTGCAACTTGCTCATTTTCTTTGAGGCTATTTTGTCTCTTGTAGGTTCTTTGTATTTTCAAATAAATTTTATAATCAGTTTGCCAATTTCCACACACAAAAGACCTACAGGGATTTTAATTAGAATAGCTTTCATTCTGTAGATCAATTTGGGCAGAATTTACGTCATAATATATCAAATTTTCCAATTCATATACGTGAAATATATGTTTGTGTAGGTCTTTGATTTCTTTTAGCAATATTTTATAATTTTTAGTCTAGCATTCTTTTACATCTTCCTTTAGAGTTTTTCCTAAGTATTCAATATTTGGGGGTACTACTGTACATGTTGTCGTTTTTGAAATTTTGTCTTCTAATTGTTTGTTGATAGTATACAGATATATAATTAATTTGTATATACTGACCTTGTATGTGACTATCTTGTAAATTTGTTTGTAGACCCTTTGTAATTTTTAAAATATTATATGTGTCTCATCTATTAATAAAGGCAGTTTTACTTCTTTTCTGATCCTTGTAAAATTTATTTCTTTTTCTTCTCTTATAGCTATGGCTAGAACCTGCAGTGCCCTGTTGCACAGAAGTGATGACAAAGGACATCCTTTGTCTTGTTACCAGCCAGGGGCAAACACTCAATATTTTACCACTGAGTATGATTTTAATTGTAAGTTTTTGGTAAATACATTTCCTGTTTCTTAGTGTGAAATATTTAAAAGAATAATGAGGTTTAACGAGGAACATCTTTTTAAAATGTTTCTTTCACATGAAGGAAGCTCAGTTAGCATAACTTCATGTCTCTCTGTGCTCTTTTGTTTATTCTGCCAGAGAGATGGTGGAGTGACTTATCTGAGAAGAATACAATGGGCATGTTCCTCTCCAAGGCTCTCTTTATCTTCCTCTTGGGGGATCCCTGTTCTTGTCCAGGAATCAGTGAGCTGTGATAAGACTGTTGGTCTAAATTTGGCATTTGACTAGCAAGGCTGGCCTGTTTGGCTCTCAAACTAAGCTACATTCTCCAACTTGAACTTTCACAGCCACAAAGTTGATATTTTAATTTTGCATCTGTCTTAATCTCTGTTTTAATTTTTGGTTTGTTCCAGAGCTTTGACACTGAAAGGAAGGGCTTGCTATTTATTTTTCTCCCCTGCCCCCCAAATTTTAACAGTTGTGTCAGGGGATACTTTTACTTTTTGATGCATTAGTTTTAGTATTCTAAAATAAAACAAATCTTTTTCACAAAGACTTTTTAAAAATCTGTTAAGGAAAGATATTTTTAAAGTATGATTTTCACAAGCCTTTTAAGCATGCTTTCTTATTTTGCTTCTCCCACTCTTGGCCTTTCCTCCATTACCTTTTATTCTCCTCTGTTTTCCTACAGAGCCTTAGCCATGCTTCATACCGTTTCCTCCCTGAAGGCCTAGGCTTCTCCTCAGCATCACCATATGTGCACAGCTAATTCCTCCTCTGGATCTCCTTCCTCCCTGCCAGGCCAAGGGTGGGGTTCTCTGAGGTCAAATCCCATGGTTATGAGAGGAGTTTTAGCCCTTAGCTAGACAGTCTTATGACAGGCCCTGCCATAAATTAACCTCCCCAGGCCTCATTTCCATATCTTTAAATTGGAAATATCAATAGGACCAACCTCATAGTGTATCTGTGAAGATTAAAAGAGTCATTTGGGTAAAAAGCACTTTGAACTAGTGTGTGGCACTTAGTATGCTTTTATTGCATATTAGCTGTTATTATTAGCTGATACTATTGCATTTGTTGGGCTTTTTAACGTATCATTTTATACTTTTATCAGGATGTTTTGAGTACATATAACATTTTCCAGATTTGTTTTTAAGCTCTGAAAACACACATAGAGCCTTGTACTTTTCTTGCATTTCCTTTGTGCTGGTTAATTTCACTACTTGCAATAGAACAGCAAAATGATAATTTTGATATTTCAGTAATTTTTTCCTGTATTTTTGAAATATCATAAGCCTGACACTTTTTGAAGTGGTGCTATTTTGGCGATAATGGATATGCTTCTATTATGTGGAGATTTAACTTTTTTAGGTATTCAGAGAAAAAAATGTGGAAATAGAATAAAAACTAATTTGGTTGCTGAAACCTGGGTTGAAGTCTTGTTTTTTCAATTTATTTATTAGCTTGGTGATTTTCCTTTCTGATTCTCAGTTTCTCTATGTCAATAAAATTAGGACAGTAATGTCTTTTTAATGTAGCATTTAGCTTTCTTCTGTATTTCAATATTTAGATTAAAATACTATAATGATAGTATTTTCTGACAAAAATTTGACTTAAAAATAGTTGGAACACCAGAATACTATATATCTGTATTGCAAGCACTAGTGCATATGTGTGTGTGTGTGTGTGTGTGTGTGTGTACAAGATATACATATACGTATATATATATATATATATGTATCCATATATATCTATTTATATAGATAAATAAGTAGACAGGTAGATAGGTAGATAGATAGACAGGTAGATAGATAGATGGCATTGTTAACAATTGCAGAAAAGGGTATAGACAGACCAATGTTTACCAAAGAAGGTTCTTTGGATTTGTTAATAGACACTCCTGAGTGGCGAAGGGAGCTACAAATATAGAAAGCTTGCAAAACTGGTCAATATCCACAAAATAATAATCAGTTGCATTGCATGGTGCACAGTTTGCATTTTTGTGAACAAGAATTTTTGCTATCATTTTCTTACAACTTTCAGGATTGTAAAAAATCTCTGAGACAGCAAAAGCTTAAAATAATCTGAATTCATGAGCTAGTCAGTACTCTCACTAAATTTCAGTCTTCCACAATTTTTCTTTGTACCACATGCTTTCTCAGATGGAATGCTCTTCTTGCTAATCCCTTATTTAAAAGGAATCTTGAGTTAATTATTTTGGAAATATAAGCATATGTAGCTTGTTTAATGAATATTTGAATAAAATATTTTCAGTTGGAAAAGGGATGAAACTAAAAGGAAAAATTCAATATAGAAAGTTTTTTTAAAAGGTGATTTTGTAACAGAACTAAAGGGGCTTGTTTGCCTACATGCATCAAAGCCCAGTCAGACGACAGCAGGAGTTTGCAGCACTGAAAGTAAAGGTTCATTTAAAGAAATAGTGCCAAACTCAGAGTCACAGGTGAGCTATTTCTCCAAGATCTGGCTCTTTGATGTTTTGGGGGTGATGGGTTATATAGGGAGTTAAGGTTGGGGTTTGGGTCACGATTATTAGTGATTGGTTTGCACTAGGGTAAGGGGGTAGTTGATCATTGCACCTGGTCCTGATGGTGGCCATAGTGTTGCTGTGTGGTTCTGCAAGGTTGTCTTGTTGGTGGGGTCATTCTGCTTCTCTGGGTCCGAAGCTAAAACATAACTGAGACCTAAATTTTATCTCTAGTTCGACTGAGATTCTGTCTTTGGGTCAATAGCCCTGAGGTTTTGTTCCTGTTTTTTTTTGGTGCTGACCAGAACCAGGTTGTCTTGAGGGTTTAATGACTAATGGAGTGGACATGCAAGGAAGAAAGAGGCAGGTGAGTTGGGGTGCTAGATGAGGTCAGTAGGAATCCAAAGGGAAGCAAAGGAAATTAAAGGAATGAAGCTTCTGTGCAGTTAACAATTTCAGCTTCTGTTCAAATAAAAACAATATTTCATTAGTACCTACCATGTGACTCAAAGAGGAGTAACAATAATATCCTGTCTTTATTGGACACTGAATATTCCACCACTCACCACGTTGGATTTGTCCCCATGTTTGAACACAACCCCATGTCTGATAAGTATATTTCTGGAAATCTAGATAATTTATTCTGGAAAATAGACATATATGAGGCTCCGTAGTTCACACAGAATTCATTATGTCCCATTTACTAGTGAAAATGAAGGATATATTTTCATATCCCTTCAGGTACCATCTAGTCACTGTTTCTAAACTCCACTGAATGATTGAAAAAAGAAATATATACATTTAAGAGCAAACAGTAGTTTTCCTGCAGCAGGAAATTTATATTTTAGAAAAAAACATTTCCACTTAAAACTTTTTCATTATTATAAAGAAGTTCCAATTCTCACATCTCAAAAACTCTTTTACTTGGCACCCAATCTTTGCTTTGTTTTTACATAACAAAAAGGTCCATTAATGTTTTTTTTTTTTTTTTTTTTTTTAATGAAAAACTCTTTTTCTCAAAGGGTAATATACACATCGGAGGTTAGAAAACTCCTGGCAGCTTTTCCTCTAACTAAAGTCATCAAATGTGGGAGACCCGTCTGTATGGTTTTGGAAACTGTGATCGCTGCTTTGAGCCAGGAACAGCATATGGGCCCATAAGCCTTAACAGCAGCTGGTTAACATGCCCCGATTGCCACACTACTATTTCCACTCTCCAGAGGGTCTTAGGTAAAAAAATAAGAATGCAGTGTGCTCTTTGACACTAGTAAAGCCTGCTCTGCCTGCTCTGCTTTGTATAACTCCTGATCTATATCAACAGGATGTCCACCTCCAGGAGTATAGTCTAAACTTTTGCAATGTACCCTGGCCCTGAAAGTTTGAACCGCTTCTTACTATACGTTGATTCACGTTTCTCTTTGCCCTTGCTATTGATAGGAGGGGAGCTGCCTCCTCAGGTCATGCATTTCTGTATGTAGCCAACCTAATAAAAACTCAGACCTAAAGAAGGTTCGACAGTGTCCTCCACCAAGAGGCACTCCCCTTCTTTTCCTCAGACATTTCACCTCTGTGTCAGTCAGTTCATCCATGTCAGGAACCTGTGGGACAGGTACCCCGCAATCAAGATTAAATACTACTACTACTACTACTACTACTACTACTAATAATAATAATAATGCAAAAAATGTGTTTCAGTGTCAGCCACGATATTACGACTAAAATGAATTGTGTCATCATAAGGATGTGTAGGGCTTTCACCCCCGAGCTACGTTATGATTTTAAATTATTCTTTTTTTTTATGGTTCTTCTGTCCCCACTTAGTGCAAGACATTCTTTCTCTTTTTTTTTTTTTTTTTTTTTTTTCACTGTGTGGTTGCCTCTCACTCGTGCCCCCAACTGGGGACCTGACGTGCAACCTAGTCATGTGCCCTGACTGGGAATCGAACCAGCGACACTTGGCTCGCAGGCCGACGCTCAATCCACTGAGCCACAGCAGCCAGGCTAAGACATTCTTTCTCACTGCATTTTGTGGACTTACCTCTGAGGCCAGTTCTTCTTTTGTAAGAGAGATACTACCATGGTCAAAGCCCATACGTTCTTTCATAGAACTCGCCACTTACAGACATGTTCTTCTTAAAATTTATTTTTATTTTTTACTTGCAGTTGACATGCAATATTATATTAGTTTTAGCTGTACAACAGAATGATTAGACATTTATATATACCTTAGGAGGTGATCGCCCTCGTAAGTCTAGTGTCCATCTGACACTGTACATAGTTGTTACAACATTACTGACTATATTTCGTATGTTGCGCTTTGTGTCCATGTGACTATTTTCATAACTGGCAATTTGTACATCTTAATCCCTTCCCTTTTTCACCCTTTTCCATAATGTCCTCCCATCTAGCAATCATCAAAATGCCAACAGATATGTTCTATACTTTATTCTAACACAATTGACACTCCTCTCCTATAGCTGACAATATTGGGAAGTTTATCGGTAGAGGCAGTAGCTAAATCATTCCCTTTGTAGGTGGACTTAGGATGTGTGTGTGGTATACAAGCATATATATTTTAGCATATATGGAGTCACAATTAATATATAGCAGGATTGACAAACATTTTCTATAAAGAGATAATTAATTAGTAAATATTTTAGGCTTTGCAGGCCATAGAGTCTCTCTTGCATTCTGGCACAACTATTCAACTTGTAGTCATTGTAGCACAAAAGCAGCCATAGATTATATGTCAATTAGTGAATGGAGCTCTGTCCTAATAAAACTTTATTTACCAAAACACATAGAAGCCCCAGAGGCTGTAGTTTGCTGATCTCAGAATATAGTGTAGTCTGGACAAGAAATCAGAATACCAGGGACTCCCAGCTCTGTGGCTTATCAAATGAATGGATAACTTAATTCCCTCATCTGTCACTTGAAAGGATAGTTTTGTAAACTCTAAAGTACTATGCTCACAGAGAACAGACTGAAGTTGTCATAGGGGAGGGAGGTGGGGAACTGGGTAAAAAAGGTGAAGGGATTAAGAAGTAAAATTGGTAGTTACAAAATAGTCATGGAGATGTAAAGTACAGCATAGGAAATATAGTCAATAATATATGTATGGTAGGTGCCATATATATATTATGGTATTGGAAATATTGGGAGAATACTTTGTAAAGTAGATAATTATCTAACCACTATGCTGTACACCTGAAACTAATACAAAATAATATTGAATATAAACTGTAATTGAAAAATAAAATTAAAAATATTACGCAGATATCCAAGATGATATTCATTCAATCTTTCATTTATTCAGAAATGCACATCAAACGTCCAATGTGTGTTAAGAATTGTCCCAGAACAGCAAAGTGGTAGTCGATAAGAATGAGTCACATAAACTTTGGGTAACATACCAATATCGGACAGTTGGGTGACTATCAAGTTGGGATCACAGGGTAAGATGACAACCCTATGGATGGAGGCGGGGTTTTCCCCTGAAGGGACTTAATATTCACACAGTCACTCTTTTTGGGAAGTGGTTAATTCTGGGCAGGAAATGAGTTGGCACTTTGGGTTTGGGGTGGTCACACTTCTTTCTGTCTCTGGGACCAGAAAGAGTTGGACCAAGATTCTAAGTCATGGAAAGACCTTGGTCATTCTGGCTGTCAGGAAGGAGATGCTTACTGGCTATTTGGAATTCAGCCTGGAATGTTTGGTATCATTAAGTTTGTTATTTTCCACTAAGCTATGACAGTGACCAAGATGAGGACTGGCTAGCGTTTCTGGAGCAGCCAGCATGAAGGCTCAGGCTAGTAGAGTTATGGCCTCAAGGTAGCAGTGTTGCTTCCGGAGTCCAGAGTAGGGTGTGAATGACAAGGGGCCATGCCAAAATTCTTTGGAAGCAAGAATCACTTTGTCTCGTAGACACTGGAGGGAGAAGTGTACTACATATAAACATTGTTCTTACCATGAAGGGCACAGTCTAGCAAAGGAGGTAAAGACATAATCATACAATTCTAGTACAGGGTGATGACTGTTTAGAGATGAGGACATCAAGTCCTGGGTCAGATGCCTAACTTAGCCTGGGAATGGTTCTTGAGAAATAACAAAATCTTATGTATGGAGTCAGTTACCTAAGCTGAGACAGGAGGGCAAGGACCTTGTAGACAAAGGAAGCAGCCTGTGCAAAGTTAGGTAGTCTCACAGCAGAGCCGTGCAGGGTCCTCAGGTATGTGGCTGTGGAGTCAGACTTTGAGCATTTACATCTTGGCTCCAAGCTGCTTAAAGTTGGACATGCTTATTCATTTCTTTTTTAAAAAATTATTTTTTATTTTTCAATTACAGTTGACATACAATATTATATTAGTTTCAGATCTATAACCCAGTGACTGGACATTATATAACTTAATAAGTGATCACCCCAATAAATCTAGTACCCTTGTGACTTCATACACAGTTATTACAGTATTATTGACTATATTCTCTATGCTGTACTTTACATCTCTGTGACTGTTCGGTAACTACCAATTTGTATGCTTATGCATCTCTTCAAGGCTGTGTTTCCTAATCTGTAACATAGGAATGACAGATTTTCTCATAATAGGTAGTGAGAATAGACCAGTATTTGAAGGCTTTCGTATGATGCCTGGAGCCTGGTAAGCAAGCATTCAGGAAGTGTTAGCAAGTATATAGATTTATATAATATAAATCTATTTAAATAAATATACCATAGTTAATAAAGGAGGAACAGGTAAATGTCAGATACAGTTGAGGGCTGTTTGTTTGAGTGTATGAACGTTACTTTGGCAGTTGGAATTCAGCCCCCTTAGGCACGCTCCTGCTCTGTCCTTATCTTAGCGTGTCAACCCCATGACCATTTGACTCCTTCAATACCTGATGCTGAGTGCATCAGGCCAGCTGGTGAAATGAAACTAACGTGAGAGCAGAAGGCAAAGTCAGAGGTCATGGCAGTTATGTCATCTGTATGGCCAGCACAGACCATGCAATGACGAAATACCTCAGCTAGTTTCACTTGCAGCCTTCTGGTGGTGGAGGTGGAGGGAACTTCAGTTCAGCGTGTTCCCAACTAGCGGTGCTGACACCTCAGCTGGTAATTCCCTGTTGTGCTGTGAGTGAAAGCTACAGATTTCCTGAGTGTTGACTTAGTGCCAGACACTGACCTAAGTGTTGCGGTTCAGAGGCAGATTCTAGCCCAAGTGGTCTGTTCTAAGGGGAAAAAAAGACACAAAAAACACCAACACTCCAGTTTGACCAGTGCTGCTGTGGAGGAGACAGGAAAGGGACCCCCAATACTCCATCTCCCCATATTCAGGCCAGTTTTCCCAAAAGTGTGAAAGCATCCCATGGGCCTTGGCCTTGTATACACCTTTGTTGGTCCAGTGGCTGGTTTTCCAGGATGCAGATGCGAGTGGGAGTCAGTGAGTTTGTGGAAGCTCTTGATTTGTTTTCCTGCTCCTGCTCCAGCAGTCGGACTCCTTGGAGGACACTGAATCACTTGTATACTTTCAAGCGTATCGTATGTTTGTTTTCCCCACAGCTTTGGGACCGATTATGCTTCTATTTTATAGCTGTAGAAATATAAGTTTAGAGGATGTTTGTGGTTCATTAAGATCCTGAGGTTAGCAATTGCCTGAACCAGGATTCAAACTCAAATTTCCAAATTGTCTTTTCCCACCTGCTGCCCCCAGGGTATTTTTTTTCGCATTCCTTGGCCGTAAGGAAAGCACATAACCCACTCTGGACTGTATTCCAAGCTTTCAACATAGTGGCCAGTACATTGTTACAGAGCTTGCCTAAGATTCCCAAGGGAGAGAGCTGGACCAAAATCTGTTTAAAAAACTCAATGATGATAATTACAAATGAACGCCATCGTGACTTAAGGATGCTCTTGGTAGTGTCTGGACCCTCATATTTGTGTAAGTAGCAGAAGAGGAGGGAGCATCTGTATCCCAAGTCAGCTTGGGAAGCATAATGGATTCAGTGCAGTCTTCTCTTCTTCACAGGGAAAGTCATTGATACCAGGGTTCCTCAAAAATTAAATGGCTTATAGAATTATCAAGAGGGCTGAGGAAACAGATCCAGGTTGAGGTGCCTGTGAGTCTCTTGCAGATCTTATTAAAATGGAGGTTCTGTTTTAATAGGTCTGAGCAGGTGTGAGATTCTGGGCTGCTGGTCTAGGACACAGTTTGAATAATAAGGGTTTAAACCAGTGATTCTCAAACTTAGCTTCAAATTTGGAAGCTAAAAATTGTCTTGACACCTAGGTTCTCTCCCCAGAGATTCTAACTTAATTGGTGTGAAATGTGCCCTCAGGGTTTAAAAAAGTCTTTCAGTTGATTGTAAGGTTAACTAAAATTTGATTTAAATTCTCTATGGTGAATATCTCCATCTATAAAATGAATAAAATAGCACCCAGCTATCTCATAGGAGTAGGAATCAAGATGAGTTATATAGAGGATATACTACACCTCTCGCATAAGGGGTTCAATAAACTAAGTGAAAGTTTGCTTTTTTTCAGATCCTCAGGTGGCAGAAGTGGATTTTGTTTTCTGAAAATTTCTCTTTCTTTAATCTGCATTTTTACTCTCCTGAGTGCTAAAAAATATTTTGAAGAAAAAAGACTGTTTTTGATTTACATTTCCATATTTTTGCAATTTTTATTCCTTTTTTTGTGGGGTGGTGGTGGCTTATTTCCTATATTTTCCCTGGAATTAGGCCTGTGTTTGAAGAGATTTTTCTTTGATCATTCATTTAAGAAATAATCACTGAATGACTGACTGTTTTGTTCTAGGAGCTATGCTGGGCTGTGAGGACCCAGGGCTGAATAAGACAGGGTTCCTGCCCTTAAGGAGTTTGGATGTTGAAGAAAGACTATAACGAGAATCAGGGGTGAACAGTATACCATTATGCACTTAAAGATGGAAAAAGTATGGAAGAAGGCAGAAGGGAAGTAGGCAAGGCCAGAAGAGTCAGGAAGACTTCTCTGAGGAGATCAGACCACTATAAGTGGTAACCAGGCAAAAATGAGCTGAACAAGTATTCCAGGCAGAAGGAAGAACATCTGTGAATACCTGATGGCAAGGCTGAGCACAGAAGGTTTGAGGGATTAGAAGTTCAACGTGATCTGGGGGTGGGAGGGGACAGGAAGCTAGAGAGAAAGGCAAGATGTGGATAGAGAGTTAGCTGGTTTAGAGACATTACATTTTAGGGGGGCTGGATTTGTAGTGATCAGAGCAGGGAATGTTGGAATGTGGATGTTCACAAACCAGGGTTTGAATCCCAGCTCTACCACCCACTGGCTGGGTGATGTTGGCGATGCTACTCACTCAGTGTCTCTGAGTCTTGTAGTCACTGCCTGCTGAGCGGGGATAATAATGTCTGCGTCATAGGGTTGTCTTGAGGATTAAATGAGTGAGTACAAGAAAAGTGCATAACATGTGAGAGCTGGGTAAACAATTATTACTATGAAGCCCAAGAGCAGTGGAGAGTTGCTATTGCTGTTTACAGATGGGGTGTGCGAGGGGAAACACAGGAGCCAAGGATGTGAGTCACGAGGTGATGAGAGTGAATGCAAATGAGATGACAGTGGCTGGGACTAGAGAACTGGATGAATTGGACAGATGTGGATTGGATGGGAAGTAGGAAAGAAGGGTCATACGAAACTCACGGAGACTTTGGGATTTACAACCTAGGAATGGTGACAAGATGGGGTATCGTGAGGTTGGTTCGGTACACACCGAGACTGTATCCATCAGGAATCAGCTGCACAGCACAGACTTCACCCTAGCTTGTTTAGCAGGAGGGCATTTATCACAGGGTATTAAATGGCTTACCGAATTGTCAAGAGGGCTGAGGAAACAGAGTTCAGCTTGAGTTTTCAGGAGCAATCTCTAACCCCTCTCCGAGGAACTGGGCTGCTCGGGTAGCTTCTATCTCTTCAATAGTTTAACAACCAGGAAGCTGCCCCCTCAGGAGCCACCACATTGCTGTTTCAAACAGGAAACCACCACAATCAGGAAGCTGCTACTACTTGCTGCCAGTTCTAGAACCAATGGAAATCTGCAACAGACCATCTCAGCAGCATGGATGCTCCTCTCCTTACACCTAGACTCGCCACACATACTAAGCTAGTAGCTAAACATGGGAACCTCTGCAAAAACAGCTGCAGGAAAACCAAGTGCCTCCACAGCTGGGCTTGCAGTGGAAGGGACAAGCATCCCTAAATCTTATCCATCTTAGACAAAACTGTTTAGAGGCCAAAATGCAAGAGAATAAGGAAAGTATATTTTTAGTTTTCCAACTTCTGGAGTAGGGAAGGTCACACAAGAATAGAATTTTGCAAATTGTGAGTTGTGACTCATGAAAGCATCATAAAATCAATTCAGGTGGTCACAAGGTCACAAATAATAAGGGCAACTCTTAATGTAATAAAAGTTTTGTCTTAGGGGTGTGTGTGTGTGTGTGTGTGTGTGTGTATGCTTCCTTGTTCACAAAGTAGAACATTTCTCTCCGTGGCTCACAGTAAACAAACAAACAAACAACCTCTGAAGTCACTACCCTGGAAGTTGGGTGCCTGTCTTCCATTGCAATGTCTCCGAGAGAACCAGTGGCTAGGGCCCATGGTCTACTGAATATATGGGGCTGCGTTTTTGGAGAAAATCAGAGTTGGATATCTACATTATGTAATTGTTGACAAGAAGTTGTCATTTGAAGCCATGGAAGTTAAGCCACCCACGGAAACAGTCTGGAGTGTCAAGAGAAAAAGGTCTGGAACAGACCCCAGGGAACACAGGCATTTCATCTTAAGGTAGAAATGTTCTTCTGGGGTTGTGCTTGTCCTTCTTGCATTTTGGCATTTTTCTTATACTCTCCAGAAAGAGAGCTGGATCCGGGGAAGGCCCAGGAGACTTTGGAAAGGCCTGTTCCAAACGTGCTAAACTAGCGCTGATTTTGCAGCAGCCTGGCAGAGCCACAGCGCACCCCATGTTGAGTCATAAAGTGGCACCTGGCATGGGGCCAGGCACCGCACGGGCACACGTTATGTGTGCAGAATGGGTGCACAGAGCAGGGAAGTGCTTAAGAAAGGTAGAAAGAGCTGTTAAGATTCCAAAGCCAGGGCTCATGAGCTGTGACCACGGAGGCATCCGATCTCACCAGCCACGGTTGTCTCAGTAACTTCAGGCCACTACAGCAGTCTCCCTTAGCCGTGGTTCCACTTTCTGTGCTTTCACTTACCCATGGTCAAATGTGATCTGAAAAGATTAAATGGGAAGTTCCAGAAAGAAACAATTCCTAAGTGTTAAATTGGCTGTTCTGAGGGGTGTGATGAAATCTCATGCCGTGTAGCTCCCACTCAAGACGTGACTCATCCTTTTGTCCATCGTATCCAGGCCTTACATGCTACCTGCCCTTTAGTCACTTAGTAGCTTTCTCAGTTATCAGATCCACTGTCACAGTGTCACAGTGCTTGTGTTCAAGTCACCCTTCTTTTCCTTCCTAATAGCCCCAAATGCAGGAGTAATGATGCTGGCCATTCAGATATGTCAAAGAGAAACCCTTAAGTTCTTTTATTTTTTCAGTTAAAAGGTATGAATGGGAATATCTATAGGAAAAAACAGTATATATAGAGTTTGGTGCAATCTGTGGTTTCAGGCATCAACTGGGAGTCTTGGAATGTATTCCTTGAAAATAAGATAAAGGAGGAAGTACTTTGTTAGTAGTTTTTAAAGAGCTTGTTTGTTATGTAGAAAAATGGCAACAAGTGGTGGGAGCTGTGCCAGAGGGTGTGCTTATTGCCGCAATATCAGGGGGCAAACTAAACGTTCATTCATGCAAGAGTGGGCAAACGGTGGGCTATTTAAACAATGGAAGAGTAGTATATAGCAGTAAAATGAATGAGCTAGAACTACAGGTATTGGTCAGTGTAAATCTCAAAAGCTTACCATTACATGAAAAAATTCAATTCACAAAATGTTATATAAAATATGGTATTGTTTATTGCAATTTTAAAATCCACCCTAAACTTTAGTATCTAATGTTATGGGAGAACAAGTACAAATTTATGTAAGTGAAGGGGACACACACACCTCCAGGCAGTAGTTATTCTCTGGGGACAGTGCAGGGACATGGATGGAGGAATGAGACTTTAGCTCTATATGTATTTTTACTTTTAAAAAGAAGCAGACAGATATAGAAAAATATTAATAGTTATTAAATAATCTGGTGAGGCATGGAAGAAATATTATTTTCTGTTCTTTTTATAATTAAAAATAAATACAAGTGAATAAAAATTTTGTAATGACCAGAGCATGAATCAGATTTCCTCCCCCAACCCCAGATTAAGCAGATGACCTTTAAAACAATTGCTAAAGAAAGTATGCAAACACATACATATATGTATATAATACATGCATGCACAATGCACACACATGTACATATGTATGTACATGTATAGATGTATACACACATATATGCATTAACACATATACACATATATACATAACTTCAAATTAAAGCAAGCTTGTAATTTTTTTATTGGAAAAAAAATACCAGCCTTACATATTTCTTCAATTTCTGAGAGAGAGAACTTTTATATCATGGGACTCTGACCTTTTTCTGAGATTAGACCATGTGTTGAATCTACAGACCATCTGTGTCTCATGTTAGAATGATGATCCTGAAGTGACTGGAGTGGGGGCAGGGGAGAACAGAAGAAAACCCTGAGTCCTGGGGACTGCCCCAATGCAGGGTGTGGACGATGTGACCCGAGGAATTACAGATAGGCTGCAGGACCCATAAAGCCTGGTGGGAAATAGTGGAGACAGGAGTCAGGAGGCTGGGCTCAGATCCTGGCTCTGCCACTAATCATGGGTAAGGACCCCACAAGTCCCTGCCTTGCATTGGGCTTCCATTCAAACATTGGCTTAGCTAATCTCTCGCTACCTTTCCAGGGATGAGGCAGACTGACTACCCTCTGAACTAAGGGCTTGTGTGGGAATAAGTCAGTGCTGTGAATTTTCCTAAGAGCAGCAATACATTTAGTCTGCGTTGATTTGTTACTTTTCATCAACTCACCCTCTTCTGTAAGTTCTACAAGTACATATATATATATATATATATATATATATATATATATAGTGTGTGTGTGTGTGTGTGTTGTGTGTTGTGTGTTGTGTGTTGTGTGTTGAGGGGAGTGGTGGAGGGAAGAGTAGTTGAGTTTTTACCAGAGAGGCATATGTTTCAGGTAGCCTGACTTCCCAGTTACAAAAATCATTTATTTTACTTGCAAAGATGGTGTCATTTGCTCATAGTATGTCCAGGGGCTGGTTAACCCTGAGGGAGTAACTTTAGTTTTGAACTTTCTAGGTTGTCCACTCCCTATGTAACTATTAGGTGAGTGACTGAAGATTATTTCCTACTGTTTTGTCTGACTCCAAGATTCCTTTCCATGGTGTGCCCCTGGGTCTTCAGCGGTTGGTTTGATAGAGACTGGGATTGGGAACACTCACGATGTCAAAGTCAGGCACCTCTGCTCAGAGAATGGTTGGTGCAAAGTGCAAATGGAATCTTTCTTGAGTTGGAATGTGAAACGGTAAAAAAATTTGCTTAGTTTAGACATGCTTAGGTTGCAGATAGATTTTCAAGAATGCGTGAGTTGGTTTAAAGCGAGATTCATTGTCCTGCAGAGTTAGGGTATAACTGAAATGCCAGAGGCCTCCTCATTTTCTAGCTTTGAGTCCTCAAAACCTGCTTATGTTTTTACCACATACCACTGGGTTTGCTGAGTTCAACACCTCTTCCAATGCCCCAAGCTCCCAAAGAATCTACTCACAGAAAGCGTTTAAGAGAAATGTAGACTTTACTGAACAACTCATTGATCTAGGAGGTGTCAACAAATCATGCTGCTCAGCTACTGACTTAAAATTCTCCCTCAGTCATTTCCTTTCTCCCAAGTTCCCCTCATTCATATCACCACTGCTGTTTTTTCTTCTTTTATATCTTTTCTAATCTTTCTCTGACAAATGTTCCTGAATTCCTAATCCTTCCTTTTCTCTCCCTCTTCCTGAGAAAAATACAAATGTTTGCTTCACTCTTTTGCATAGAGTTAAAGGTCCTTTTCCTTTCTGGAGCATAACCTCAGGGGCTTATGCCTCAAGTTCAATGGCCCTTTCAAACAGTAAGATGCTCCTTCAAAGATGATGGACAGCTGTCAAGGTTAATGTAGCTAGAGAAACCTGGCTTTGTTCAGAAGTCCTTTCCCCCATTTTCAGGGTGGTCATTGTCTATCAAGAACATTGTGGGGCCTTACAAACCATGCACAGAAATGAGTTTTTTGAGAGGTGTCTGAAGCAGGGCGCAGAATGAGATCAAGAGGGAGAGGCAGCAGCTAGGCCCTGACCAAATGACACCCTCGTTTCAGCCACTGCACACTGATTTGAGAGTTGGCTGAATGCCCAGGACTTTCCTGACAAAAACCAAAAACTGCCTGTTGTTGAGTGATTGCCCACCTTAAGTGGATCAGAGTCAAACCTGGTCAGATGGTTTTCCAAATACCCACAAGGCATCTTAGACTCGGGATGGTCAGTTTGGCGATTTTTTTTTTACACATTTTAGGTCCTATGATTCACACCATTTGGCAAGGTGTCCTGAATGTTGTCTTCAAATTCTGCCTCTGTGGAGGTGGTATGCAGCCAGATGCTGCCGGTATCATTGGTTTTGTACTAGTGGGAGGGCCTCCCCTTTGGTTAGGGGCTTCCAGAACACTGTCTAGAATCTTAGTTCACAGGTCTGTGATGACAGAAGCTGGTCTTCTGAGATGGAAGAGACTTTGGAGAGATTCAAATCCAGCCCTTTTATTCTTCGGAAGTGGATCCTGAGTTTCAAGGATGGGAAAGGAATAGCTCCAGGTGATGCTGTGAGTTAGTAGTTGGGGTGTAAACCCATCCCTTCTGATTCCCATGCGGGGCTCTGTCTGCCGCACCACATTGCTTCCCTGCTGTCTGTCTGAAACTCTCTCTTTAAACCTGGAGCCGTATCTTCCCAAAAGACAGAAGGAGAAGCATACTATTCAATACCCTGTGTGGTTTCAGTCTTAGTCTAGAGTTTCCTTTTTGCCCAAGTGTTTGGATGGATGAAGTGCTATATGACAGAGGCCAGGAGAAAGGATTCAGTCTGAACTACTGTATAAGAAGATGGACAACACGTTCTCAAGAGGAAAGGTGTTTGTATCCACATACTGGAATTTATCCACCTGGACTGATATGGTGCTGTTGACCTGGAGATGCTCCAGCAGGAACTGAGAGAGATTCTGGTATATGTTTTTGGTTTTCATTCCGGACTCACACACTGTCACCAGTGTCTGCTTTTTGACATCTTTGTTGATGAGAAGTTCCAACTTTAGGTCGACAGAATGTTCCGGGCATTTCACATGAAACTGCAGTTGGCAAATAATGAAGTACCAACCTGGGAACTGGATCACCAGATTCCCATCCTGATGTCTGACTCCATGGACAATGCCATCTTTGTTCCAAGACAACTTGGTTTTGTTTATATGCTTTGACACTGGAAAGAAAAGAAAAAAATTATTATTGGGCAGATGGCAGGTGCAGACTAAAAAATGTGAAGTCTTTTTCAAGGTTCCCCATTCAAGACCCACATCTTCTATGATATTGTCTGCTGTTCCAACCATCAGAAATATCTTCTGTGTTACTCTTTCTAGGTTCTGCTTAATACTCTTCCCTTTCTCCAATGCTCAAAGCCAAGGGTCAGAACACACAGGGTGTTGTACCTCTTTCTACCTCCCGAAGAATTATTTTCCACTTAAGTTTTACATTATTCTGTTATTATAATGTCTTTGCCTTTTCAGACTATAAGCTTCTAGACTGTATTCCCCTCAAGTTTGGGACTATCATGTTCATTCCTTCAATCAGTCAATGAATACTTGCTCAGTGGAGGGCTACTGTTTGGTAGGCATTGCACAAAGCATCGGAAATAGGACATTTATTTTTGTCCCATTAGTGACCAATATAGACATCAAGATGTCCAGGAGAACATCAGTCTGTTCACTTTCACAAGAAGATGCATCCTTTCGCTGTTCATTTAAAAAATTTTTAAATGTCTTCCTCTTTTTGAAAAGGCAGCCGGATATTAAGGAGCTCTTCCAAGCTGGGGTTTATAGAAAAATGAGCATTAGCAGATCCTCTAAGCCAACATATTCATGTCAGAAGCCAAGTATCTCTGGCCCCTAACAAGTGAAAGTCAGCACTGATGGTAAGGGTGCCTTTCAGGACTGGGAAGCTGGCACGCTAGTTTTAATTGCCTCTGTACCTCCCCTTTAAACCTTGTTGCAATTCAATTGAAGAGTGCAAACTAATCTAACTGCAAAATTGAATTTCTGAAATGAGCAGAATGGCTATTCAGAGAATCTTGGCCATCTCCTCCATATCTCATCTTTCTCAGTGTAAGTGGCTCTAATTATTTCATTTATAAGGGGGCTCTTACTCTGCAGTAATATGCAAATTGGTCCTGTGCTGACTACTTGTTCATTAGGCTGTCAATCTGGGGAAAAGGCAGCTTTGTGGTCCCCTTGTGAATAACTTGACAGAGGCAGAGATTAATAGCCTGCTTCCCTTGTATGAGGAAAAGCACTATGCACTTGGCCTGCAACTTGTAAGGGGCTGAATAGAGAGGGGTGTCGGGGGTGGGAAACAGATGCCTTCAGGAGCGGGGTAGTCAAGGAGAAGGACTGGATGGGCTGAGGCTAGAGGAGCCAAGTTGTTTTAGAGTAACTCTCTTCTTTTTTCCCCCTAAGGCATTTTAATTCAAATGATAACAAATAGCTTGCAGGCTAAACAGAACACATCTGCAGGTCACATTTGGCCATTGGGCCTCTACTTGTGACCTCTGGCTTAGAAGTTTCCGAAAGGCTATAGGAACTGGCCCTCAGATGGTTGGGGTTCCTGGATTTGGTTACTGACCTTGGAGGTAGGCCCATGACTTCTTGAATGGAGCACTTTGCAGGATATATGAGATGTCCTCTGAGCAATTTCCTAAAAATGAGATCACACATTAACTGTCTCTCTCTGCTCTGGGAATGGGAGACACCAGGTCTTTTCCCGCAGCCCTTTGATAGAAACCATCATCATGCTATTTCCATGTGGCAAAAGGAAATCTGTTCATTTATTTACATTTATTTATTTTGTTAGTGGTTTACTGTCTTTTATTTTTTTCTATTTTAATTCATTTTTTATTTAATAAATATGACATGCTACAGTTTGTAAATTTAAGGTGCACAGCATGTTATTTTGATTTAGTTATATATTGTAATATAATTGCCATTGAAACAATATTTATATAGTCATTATACCGTGCATTAGATCACTATATTTTTTATTTTCTTTTTAAAAAATTGTTGACACTATTATAGATGTCCCCATTTCCCACCTTCTCCAACCTACACCCAGCCCCCGCCCTCCTCCCCTGGTCTTCACCACAGAAATCTGCTTATTTCTCATTTTTCCATTGAGTACCTTAGTATTTTTAAAAAAATGGATTGGTTCTCTTTGGGCCTTTACCAGACTGTAGAAGTTGGGAAAGGAAAACATGAATGACCTAGCTTCCTGTATGTACCAGGCACCATTCTTGTCCTATTACATTTTAACCTCACTTAATCTTTGAAGCAACTCCTTGAGAGAGGTATTATTAAGTCCCTTTGACATACAGAAAAAGCCTGGGGACCACACAGATTAAGGACATTGTCCCATGTCACTCAGCCTGGCGTGGTAGTCAGGACAATAATATCGATGGCAGTGGTTGCTGTCCTTCCTTTGAGAGTGTACCAGATACAGAACTGTGTGTATTTCAGCTAATTTAATCCTCAGAATAACTCTGCAAGGTTAGTTTTGATGCCTAGACATGGTCAGTGGTACAAGGTCAACCAAGTTGTTGGAATTGCTGAGATTCACATCTAAGTCTGTATGATTCCAGAGGCCAGGTTTCCTTCTTGAGGTGTTTTGCCAGACAGTGGAGACAAAAACATCCTTGTGCTAAACTGTAAGAGGACATAGGATCAAAGAAATCTAAGCAGGGAGCCCGCTATCAGGAGCTTCCTTGGCAGAGGAAAAAGGCAATGTTTATGTCTTTATGGCTTGAAATATAAAAGTATTTTATTAAATATATTCACTGGTGATGGTGGCTTAGCTTCTTTTTATTATACTAACTATTTTGTATGCAAAGAACCAAGTTATACTTATCCTACGGTGCCTCATGAATTCACCTTATTCTGGGCAAATTCCTTCTTTGCTTTGGGCCTTTGTTTCCCTAGCTGTAAAACTAGTAGCTCTATGACCTGACGCTGACATCTTTTGGATGATGTCATCATACATGACTATTCATTCTGTCCATCAGACACTAGGTAGCTATAGGCTGAGTCAGTTGAAGGCTCTACAGCTGTGAATTTGCTTCCTGGATCTCTGAGCAGTACTTGCTGGCCTCATAATCTTTCCACTGCCTTCTCCTCCTGGGCCTGAGAAAATCCCCCTTGGCTCTTCACTTCTCTGGACTTGGAATAGTTGAACATTAAGTGAAGAGTTCCCTCTACTGTCTGAACAAGCTCGCTGCTAGGGGCACCTTCAGCAGAAGCAGGGGTCCAGTTTTCACCCTTGCCTGCCCTCACCCCTCGAAGAGGCTCTGATTCAGAGGTCTCTATGATGATGAGGGCTGGAAGGCCAGCTGCCAGGCTTCTGATCCCATCTTTCACTCATACTCCAATGAGTGTTCTTGCCCTGCCTGTTTCAGCTCACAGCCCACACTTTTGGGGTGTGTAGAATTGAGACAGGACAGTAAGAAGCTAGGAAAATTCCTGGGTAAGTGGAATGAGGAAACTGAGACAAGAAAATTAAACAGGGTCCAACAGTTTGAGCAACTTACAGCTAGCTGGTAAATCATAAGACCTTATCTCCCTTGACCAAAGACACTGGAGAGTAAATGATTTATACCTCTCCTCCCTAACCAGAGAATACAAAGGTTCAAAGGCCATGCACCACAGGTATCCAGAGGAAGAGAGGAATGCGAACATGAACAGAGAGAGAACACTGGAACAAAAGGAGCTAGCTTGGGAAGAGAATTTCTCCCTCTCCAATTCCCATGTTTCCCCTATATAAACTTGTTTCTGAAAGCTCAAGGAGAGGTGGATGTTAGGGTTTTTACCTGCCACCTTCTCAGATTGCTGGCCTCTGATATTAATAAAAGTGCAATTATAATCCAATCCCCATTTCTGCTTTTTGGCTGAGTGGTGACAGGTAGCCCCGGACTTGACTAGGTTGCCCTCTGTTTCAGAATCAGAACCAAGAGGCAGAGGGCTGCTTGCCCTCGAATGCACTGGAACTGCTGCTGAGATCTCTGTGGCCCTGCCTCGTTTTTGTGGGGGCGGGGGGAAGACATCAAGTCAGCAGGAATCACAGAGAGGTGCATTAGCTGTGTCTCTTCTCTGCCTGAATCCCCTTTCTGACTTCAGTGTGGCAGCAGGATCAGGGCCAAGCTCCTCCACATGGCTTTCCTGTTCCCTTGTATTCTCATGCCTTACCTCTGTCTTAATAGATAGTAACAGGAATAGTAGTGCTAGTAATAATAATAATAGGTAATACATATTGAGTGATGGCTATTTTCTAGGTATTTTGCTAAGCACGTTACGAGCTTTCTTTTACTTAATCCTCACAACCACTGCCCAAGAAATGTATTGTAATGATTTCTATCTTGTACATAAGGAATCTAGGTTTCAAAGAGTTAAGTGACTTGTTCACATCCACATAGCTAGTCGGTAGTGAAGTGGAGATGCAAACCCAGGCTGCCTGACTTTAATGCCTGAGTGGATTGCTCATGACTGTACAGGAGTTTGGGGGCTTCTGGTGCCCCCACTCATGCCATGTTGATTTGCCATTCCGCTGGGAATCCCTCCTTACTGGGCAAATGATGACTCATTTAAAGCACAGCCTGGCAGTCATCTGCTCCAGAAAACCTTCTCGGACCCTGCCCTCTGCCTGTTTTCCTCTACTGGACCAGAAGGAGCTACTGTTTCTATATTCCCCACTGCCTAGCACAGAAGGTGCTCCGCGGATATTTGTTGAATTGAATCATCTAGTTCATCTCTGTTTCTTTCTTCTATGGGTATCAAGTAAGTTCTTAAGGCATGAGTGAGGTGAACGGGGATGCTTGGCTTGCCTCTGCCCTCTGGGTTGAGGTACACCTGGCCTCATTCTCCCATTGGTCCTGCAGGTTAGGTTAGATTACATGAGAGGACAAGACTCGTGCCCTGGACAAAGGCCAACATGTCACATGGAAGGCAGGCTCTGCTCAAGGGCCCGAGGTCTGCTCACACCATGCCACACCAGGTGAGCTCCTGTAAACAGATGGCTGTGAAAGTACAAGTCTGGGCTTGCCTTTCACACATGCAGGTTCTTGTTCTCTCTCCCTTTGGTCTTTGCATGTTTGGCGGGTTGACCTCAGTTGTAATTCTGAGAAACCCAAGGACGGAAAAAAAACAAACTTATTTTGAAGCATTTGCATTTCCTGAGGTCAAATGGTGTGGCGTATTTTAATTTTTCGTGACGCATCTCTTAGATGGTTTCAAGGGAAAAGAAAAACATGGGCAAACCCCCTGTAAGAATGACGTTGCTAAGGACCCGGGGCTGCAGGGGTTGCAGATGGAGTGAATGGAGGGGCTGCACGTGGAGAGGAGCTCAGAGGAGGCCTGTGCTGTCTGACAGGGCTGTCGGCAGGAAGACGCTGCAGCCTGCTCTGCGGACCCCGGGCGCTAAGGCTGCAAGCGCACGTTTACGGAGACGGCACCCTCCGCTAAGGGCCGACACTGCTCTCAGGCCCGTTTCTCAGATGAGGCAATGGAGGGACCTTCGCCAGGGACACGCAGATTACGCTGGGAGTCACAGTACTGCACCTCCAATATCTGACCAGGCAAGTGCTGTTCAAAGAGGCGTCGGGCTGCTCTGAGGGTCACGAGGCTCTTGTCAAGAGCTAGATGAACATTTCATGTGGCCGGCCTCTCCTCGGCACCCCGGGAGTCCACGATACGACTTCCCTTTTTGGTTGTGAAGACAGGAAGGAGTGACTTATCAACAGGTAGTGCTACGTGCAGCAGGAATCCCGCAATGTCCCTGGAATTTTGAGTGCCAGGAGCACAGAGGGCAAAACGTTCCCTTTTTCGATCGTTTCCCAGACGAATGTAAAGTCTGGGGTGGCGGGCAGTTTGAAGAGCTGAAGACTTACACGGTGCAAATGAGAACTTCCTGCAAGTCATGCCCGAGTAGATGGCCTGGGAGTTAGAAACTAGGAATTTCCCCTTTTTGAGCTCTCCTGTCCCTAGCTAGATGAAGAGCTGTGTGGATATGATGACCTAGAAAGGCCCTTCTTGCTCCTTCTAGCAGGCTGTGTAGACTCAGCTGTACACTGCCAGGCCTTCTAAAGGCCAGGTTGGCGGGGTAAGGGGTTAGTCCTAGCTCCAGCTCTCTGTCTGTGTGGGCATGTTGCTCTTCCCCAGCTAGGAGCCTGTCTTCTCATATTCAGACTCCAGACACCTGCCATGGTAGAACAGAACATTTCAGCT
This sequence comes from Furipterus horrens, assembly GCF_987537825.1. Taxonomy (NCBI): domain Eukaryota; kingdom Metazoa; phylum Chordata; class Mammalia; order Chiroptera; family Furipteridae; genus Furipterus; species Furipterus horrens. The sequence goes on from NW_028327174.1 coordinate 188,431,552, forward strand.
CTGGGGATGATCCAAGTTGTGTAGCACCTGGTTCCTTAAGGATTTGCGTGCTTCATAGAAATGGAAGTTCCTGAGAAGTCACTCGTGTGCTCCCCAATGTTATTCCCATAGCATACGTGTTCTAGGTCACCCCATGAGTTAGTGAGAGGCGGGACCAGAGTCCAGGGCTCCTTATTCCTTCTGTGGGGCATTCCAGCTTTCAAACAACCCAAGTATTCTGTGAATTCTTCTGAGGACCAAGGCTTTCAGATGGGAAAGATCTGTAAACTGTTTTCCCAAGCTTTGGACTCCTCTGGAAGGATCATGAACTTTCTTAGGCTTTATTTTGGGTAAGGGGAGCCCAAAGAGAAATACATGCCAATGAAACCCTCCTGGCCAGTTGCACAGAAGAGAGATACTGCTTAAGACGGCTGAAAAGATTGTGTTTAAGACATCAGAATAATGTCAACCTGAAGGCTGGATGCCACCTTGAATTCTCCTAAAGTCAGGCCTGAAAGGGCCATTAGATGCCAAGTTAACCACAATCCAAGTTCTGTGTGTGGGGAGACTGAAGGCTGAAGGTATGGCCTCAGACCCCACTAGTTAGTAGCAGAGCTGGATTCAAAGCACTCCCAAGTCCAAAGCACTGTTCCTGTGTTTTGGTCTTTCGTGGAGCAGAGAGGGAGAATGTAGGAAGAAGTGGGTTGGCAGGTACCATACACACTGGACTGAAAACAAGACAGCTGGATGTGCTCGGAAAACAAGCCTCTGGGCTCCCTCTTGTGGGAGAATGCCAGAAGGTGACTTCAGGTGTATGTGTTGAACCCTGCCAAGTCTCCGGTCAAGGGCCATCAGGCTTACACTAAAATGAAGCAATGCCCAAGGTGGCAAAACAAACCACAGCAACCTTTGTAGCAGATGGTATGTGGTCTGAGTGCCAGGCACCTTCCAGGTTCATATCAGGACTAGACAGACACGGTGCCTCTCAAACCAAGCACCTGGATTCTGGTCAAGGCCTTTCGCTTCAGACCTGTCACTTCCTCTTACTGACCAGACCTGTCACTTCCTCTTACTGACCTTCAGTTGCTGTATCTATAAAGTGGGGATAACAGTCACCCCAAATGCATGGATGTTGGGATGATGCAATAAGATGATGGATGTCAAGTGGCCAGTGCAGCATGTGACCTAGAGGAGACAGCCAGCACATAGTAGATAGTCCCTTCCTTTTCTACTCCTCTTTTCCTAGTTGTTCCAGTGGCCCAGCCTAACACTACTGCCTAGCAGTGATCTGGCTGATGAAATAGTCACTAAAACAAAGCTCATGGCATTATCTGATGGGTTAGAGTCTCTCAATTATGTACATAAGTGTTTGAGGCCATAGGACACTCCCAGAAAGGTGTGCAGAATCCTCCTTCCATCTATTGAAATATTTTAATCCTCCCAGAAAAGAGAGGAATTTCTCTAATGACTGCATCTACCTGGTCCTGGCTTCTTACTCCATCTGGCTGGCAGAATATCCAGGAGAGTCCCAACAGTGACCTCTAGCAGACCATCTCTCCACTGTCAGTGGAATTTGGAATCAAAGTGAATCCTTAACCTAAGTTAAGGGTCACTTCAACTGGCTTTAACTTAACCATTTTCTTGATGCCACCAGGCCAACTAGTGATGGCGAACCTCCAGGATAAGTGACCTTGGATTTACAAACAGCAGTTTGGGGGGTGCCTACCCTGGCATGCCCAGTGTTAAGTTCACAGGAAGTGATCAGTAGTACAAACTGAGATCAAGTTGGAACTCACTTGAATCCCTTGAAGGTTCCTTAGGATTTTGGGGTCTTTTCAATCCTGACTTGCTGCAGTATGTAAGATAAACCTATCTGACCCTGCGGGTATTTCCTTGGAATTCACTTACACTAAATGCAGGTTGAATTGATAACTATTGGGGGCATTTAAGAAGCACCTTTAAAGTCTGTAATCTAAAGGGCATTAAATCTGGAGTCTTAAGGTGCAATCTGCTAGCACTTTAGATAACTTTCTGAAAACACTTCCTAGCTTATTCTAGACACGAAAGTATGGCAGCACACTTAGAATGTTAGGCTTGGGACCAAATTGGTGGGGGCTTAAATTCTCCCCCTGCCACTTGCTAGTCACTCAGCCTCTTTGAATTCTCCTGAAAGTGAGGATAAAAATAACCTCCCTTGAAGAGTTGCTGGATTAAATGAGATAATGCATAACAGTGAGCTTTCATCCACCACCCAATGTCTACTAAATAACGGTTGGCTCCCATTCTGTGGGCCAGGGCTTGCTTGCTCTGCTGGACTTGTAGAAATTTCAGACAACACACGTGGTGTCCTGGGGGCTTGGATAAAATAAATAGTGAAACCAGTTTGAGGAATAGGCCTGTTTTCCTTCCCTCCCTCCTCCTCTCTCTCCCTCTGTGTCTCCTCCCCTCCCCACCTCTCTTTCTTTCTTTCCTTTTTCCTTCTTCAAAGGATTTGAAAGATGAGGATTTCCTCTGGATTTAGAGACTTGCAATTTGTATGTGCTAAATTCAAGTCTAAATTTTAATATTGCTCAGTGATCAGAATTTTTTTTCCCTTTTCCTCCCCTGTCCTCTTGTCTTCCGTCTCCTTCTCCTTCTCCTCTCCTCCCTAGCATCCCCCTCTCCTCTTGAGGGCAGGGGCTGAGGATTAGGCAAAGATCCTTTAGCTCTTTGGATGGATTTCCCAGGACCCTACTCCACTTTATTCTTAGCAGCCCATTTCCTCCTTTCTTGTGGAGGGATTCCTGGTTCCTGTTAGATCTGCCTTAAGAAAAGGACAGTGAGTTTGAGAGAGGGTTTGGAGGGAGTGTGTTTAAAATAAATGGAGAAGTAAATAGGCTCCCTGATCCCTGTGACTATCTGGAAAGCAATTTGCCTCTTGAGCAGAGGTACCTCCTCTTGCTATGGAAAAAAAAAAAAAAAAAAGGCAACGACATCTGGTTGGTTGGGCTATCTAGTTCCAGATCAATCCATCTGATAAAAGTAAGATTTACTATTTTTAATCTTTATAGGGAAGGGGGCTGCTGTTCCCCTACATGCCTATTCTTCTGCCAGGGCAGGATCCTGGTGGGGCTGCAACCATGTGGATTGCAGCCACGTGACATCAGGGGTAGCTGGGGATTGATGTGTAGCTAGCCTGAGTGGTTTAGCTTCCTTGCCTTCAATGGGCAGCTTTTCCTGTTTCTTTGGGAATGAGTTCAATAGTTTCAATTAGAGAGCCAGCCTTACTTGATCTCTCTAATGCCCACATTTTCTTTTTAGCAAGAGGAGTGAGGAGGAGGGTAGCCTGCCAAGCCATGCAGAATTTGTAAATTGTTAGAATGATAAAAAAGGCCAAACAATATTAAGATATGTGCTTGATTCCTGGAACGTTATACCCAAGCAAAGTCCATGCCCAGGTCTGGCCATCTGGCTTGCCACCATTACTCCTGATGTTTCAGAAAACAGGAAATTCCAGTCCCTCCAAGGGAAAGTGAGTTGCTATAAGTGCCAGGACTGCAATGTAGGTATTCCAAAGTTGAATCCAGTTCTCTGCCTTTTTTTACCTCGTCCTCAGCTGGAGACTGAATTCAGGTGAGAGTAGGGAATGCAAGGAAGGGGTTGTCAGGACCCCCATGTGGTCTATCCACTTACCTAAGGGCCTCCAGGAACCTCTGTATATGACAGGCACATGACATTCACAGAAAAGACAAACCTCTTCTAACTGGCAGGAGGGAAGGAATTATCCTAGATTGCATGGCTCCTCAGTTACAAAGCTAGGGCTTAAATTGGGTCTCCAGATCCCCTGTCCTGGGCTGTTTATGCTTCCCACCACTCCACCTCTCATGCAAATCCATGTGTGCGGCTGCCCTAACGGCCCTGTCTGCTCAGAGCTCAGTAACAGCAAAAATGCTGCAGCAACAAGAAAACAGACAGCTGCCTGAGCAGGTGCCAAGGAAGCTAGGGAGATGTTGGGAGGATCCCAGCCTCGGAGAGCTGACGGGGGCCCTGGAAAGAAGCATGGTCATGTTCTACTAAGCAAACATTAAGCAAAAGGGCTCCAAGGCAGATCAGCCTGGATTTTGAGGTCTTGCTCTACTTCTTGCTAGCTGTGCAATTTTAGGCAAGTCAGCAAACCTCTCTGTGCACCAATTTCTGTTCCTATAAGATAGAATAATAATTATCCCTGGCAGTTGTTGTCAGGAGTGTGTGAGTGAATCATGAAGCCCTCAGCCCAGTGCTTGGCACATCAGTGTTTAGTATTTTCACTCTGCCAGCTCCTCAGATCCTCACTCATATGAAGTGAGGGAATAAAAGAAAAATTGATTTAAGACTTGTCTACAGAGTTCCTCGAGTATAGGGAATAACTGCCGTTTGGTTGTCGGGATGTTGGGCAGTCCTGAGAGTAAGGCCAAGGTGACAAAAATCTTTCTGCAAAACAGAGTCAGTAGAATTTGAACTTCTGAAGATTTAAGAGGGGAAGTTGTGTGTAAGTGCGCGAGGGATGGAAACCAGGAGAAGAAAGACGTAAAAATAGATAGTAAGGAGAGTAGGTCAGCACGCACGGCAGAGGGCTGAGCGCTGGGTGGAAAGCTGTCCCTCAGGCAACGCCCATGGCTGGAGTGGCAGAAGCCTTAGGAGAACAGAGGGGTGCAATTCTCAGTTTGCATCATCCTCTGCAAAGGAGTCTACTGCCCACCAGCTTCTCTCACACCCTAAATCATGCTACAAGCATTGCTATACACAAACGTTGCCGTAGGAACTCTAGGGAAAATAAGGCAGAGGTGTCAGTATTCTGTGGTTTGGACAAATGAGCCACGTAGCATGAGCACATGCAAGATCCTAAATGTGATGGAAACAGAAAACTGGAACAAGAAGTGAGGAAAAGCAGCAGAAGCCTCACTCTCCCTGCAGCCCTCCTGTGTTCCCCACTGTGTAGGAGGTGGGATGAAGCCATTTTATTTGGTGGCAGAGGAAGGCTGTATTTGCTGTTGCATTACTCCCTCATAGCAACTCTGCGCGGGAGTTATTATTAACTCCGTTTTCCAGACGAGAAGAGGAGGGTGCGGTGGCAGGGTCTCCTGTCTGACAGTCCCAGTGAACGCCGGAGTGATCCACTGAGTCCTATGCACATTGGAGCAAGTGTGAATGGCTACTGATGACCAGCGCCCTGGCCAGGAATAGGAAGCTTGTCTTGGGACTGAGAAATCCCTCCACTACAAAAAGGGCTTGGTTTCCTGTGGTTTCCCTGCAGCTAATGGTCAGGCTGTGCTGAGTTATTTTAATGTTCATATATGGCCTTGCTTCCCAGGCTGACTGCTGCCAACTTCCTGCTGATGGGGGCAATTTTCATCAGCCAGTGGCACAGGGCTCCCTGAAAGTGTCTAACTTCTGCTCCTGTCTGCTCCAGCGACAACCACATGCTGCCTCTGGAACTTCCTTCTAGGAGTTTCTGGGAGATGGTTCCTCTCTGCCTGGAATATCTCCCAATGGCTTTTCTTGAGGTGCTTTCCACCTCCCTATCCTACCATGTGTGCAGTGGGCCAAAAGAAGGGTAGACTAGGATTGCATTAAAAGCAGGAGAAGGCCAGGGACCACATACAACAGGTCATGGGCATTTGTGGCTGAAGCACATCTTGCAGTGAAATAGAGAGGAGCCTTGGATTCTGGTCCCTGTTCTGCGTGCAACCCCTTGGATGACCTTGGGCAAGGCTCATTGATTGCATGGGCCTCAGCTATTCATCTGCAAAATGGGATCACTAATTCTCATGTTGCTCACTCATGGGAGGGAGGCTAAGATCTACCCAAAGGAATTCTGGGAGTCTTTACCAAAAGTTTCTTAGTCCTCGTGCAGATTATCATTAGCATTGTTTTATCTGGTTGCAGAAACATTAAATTGTAAACTCAGGTTGGCTTTGGATTAGTTTGTGTTCTGATAATTCACAGTGATGGCCGAGATAAGAAGAGAGCTAACAAGTGATCTAGTCCATGGTGCCCACAATTTTGGATTTCATGAATTATGAAATTTACCCCAAAATGAAAATTCAGTGACCCATACAGAATGGGCAGCTTTTGATTTTTCCTATTGCAACCATTAAAACAAAACAAAATAAACTGGACAAAAAGCACTTCCATCCGTATCAGCTTCATGTTGTAAAAGGAAGGACATCTTAACAGTTTAAGAAAAGACACTCTCAGAGCAAAATAGTTGGCTATGGGAAGAGGGGTGAACTTGTCTTTCTTTTTCAGATTCTACTCTGGACCGTTGAAAATTATAATAGAGGAAGACCCCTAGTCAGAGCCCCTGTGCTTGGCAACCTATGATGGAAATTCTCTCCAGGTGCTGAACTGAGATGAGACCCTAAGGGGCTGAGGTCGCACTGCCTAATCAAAACTGTCCTTGTCATTGAGATCACATCCTGTTAAAGAAAAACCTCAAAGAATGAAAAGTTCTGATCTTACTTGAAAACTCTTGGTAGATGTAGTGATGGAATGATGGGAGTGGGGAAGGGGAAATTACTTTTGCTCTGTGCCCTTGGCTTTCTGCAAGACTCCACGTGTGTTACATATTGTGATGTTAAAGCCTATACTGTTCCCATAATAGTGGTTGGCAAACTCTGGTCTGTGAGTCAAAGCCAGCCTACCCTCTCATTCTTTAAATAAAGTGTGATGGACCTGCAGCCCTGACTGCTCATTTGCAAGGTCAATGGCTGCTTGTGCACTACAACAGCAGAGCTGACTAGATGCAAGAAGACCTTATGACCTGCAAAACTTAAAATATTTACTATCCGACCCTTTAAGGAAAAAAACATTTCCTTACCTTTTCATTATACCATGATTCTTTTTACTTTACTGTGACTGTCTACAGAGGTATTCTGGGAATTGAGGTCACATTCTAAGTAATTAGAGCCAAGGTTAAGATATTGGTGACAGCTATAATTGTTAGTCTTCCCTAAAAAGATCCAGAATGTCTGTCTGTTTTGGGGCCTTTTGCCCTAACTCTCTTAAGTCTCTGGGTGACACAGCAGGAGAGCCATGGCTAAGGGAACTCCAAGTGCGATGATGTTGGTATGGGAGGTTGTTTCCTTCTCTGGTCTCAAGGATGCTCTGACGTCTCTACCTGGGTGCCTATGATGACCCACCCTTTCTCTCTTACTTTTTTCCTCTGAGCTGTCTGGTTATCCAGCTGTGTTTGCTACCTAGGTTCTAAATATTACAGAACTGAGATGGGTTAATGCTCTTGGGTGAAAAGAACACTGGATAAGAGGTGAGGACATCTGGGTTCTAGGTTTAGCTCCATATAACCCTGGACACAATGCTTCACTGGGTCTCCTCCTCCTCTATGCAATGGAAAAATTAATCAAATGATTTTAAACTATCACCTTCAGTGTTAACCTAACTGCACGTCAGCCCTCTGGGGCTAGTAGAAACAATGCATTAATTAGTGATGTCAATGATAGGATATGTAGGGGGAGTGGAGAAGGTCTGTTCTCAAAAATCCTCAATTGCAGTGTGAACTTTGGCTGCTACCAGCTATTTATTGATTATGATGTATTGGCAGCCATGCTGAACAACTTATGGATGAGATCTGATTGGCTTCTTGAATACCTTCATAAGGTAGTATTATTATTCCCATTTCATAGATAAGCAACTGAGGCTCCCAGGGAGGAGGTAGAGCAAAGATTTCACCCTCACATCTCCCTGACTACAGATTGCAAGCTTTTAACACGACACTGCCTTGTGTTCTTGCCCGTGTCCACATGACAGCCTCTGCCAGAGGTAGAATTTTCATTAGTGGGAGAGGTGAGGGACCGTGGAAGATCTGTGGGGATGAGAGTGCAGATCAGAGCCTGCTCTGATGAATCAATTTCATCCGCTCTGCCCCAGCAGCCTCCGTTTCCACCTCCGCCTCCCTCACTTCTTTGTTGGGCACAGTTGTGATGTTTCTGGTTGTTGATCACCTATGATGTGGTGTGGATGACTCACTACACATTTACTCCTAATCCCAAGGTCTTACCTCCTTTAAGTGGGAATTTTCCTGGTGGGTTGGGAATGGAGTCCTAGAAGAGAAGAAAGAAAGAGTGTGAGGATAATATTCAATTGAAACAATTCACCCCCCCCCACCATTTTGATTGTCCTCAGTGTACTGTGCTATTTAGAATTCACATTCCATTTGACTCATATTTTAAAAAATAAATTCACTGACTTAGTTATAATGTACTTGCTCATGCATTTGCTTGACAACGTGCCCATCAGAAAAGCAATTCAATTACTATCCACATTTCACAGGCAAGGAATTGGGGATGGGGCTGAGAGAGGTAAAATGGAAAGTTTATGGCAGCTCAGGGACTGGGATCTGCAACCAACTCCCAGTCCAGTGCTTTTCTTTTTTTTTTTTCACCTCCACCTGTGTTAATTTTTCCCCCTTGGTCAACATAAGAACAATCAAATATTGTATATAAATATATGTGGTTTCTTTTTCCATCTTTGATTCATCAAACAGTAGAAGTAGGTTATAAACAAACCTGGGAAGGTACATTTATAGCTCTTTGTGGTTGGAAATTCTAAATTAATTGAATGTTTATATGCCAAACATTGTGAGGATAACATAAATAATTAAACTGAGTCCCTGCCCTCTGGACTTATTACAAGTTAAAAATTGAATATAATATCCAGATAGCTCTAAACATATAACATAAATAAATGCAAATACATACTAATATGTATATGTTCAGTATATATTTTATATTATTCTATAATAAACATAAACATACATCAATATTGACACAATATGAGGTTGACAGAAACAGGTTGTGTTCTCGGGGTGGAGATGGCCTGGGGGCTGAGGCTTTGCAGGGTATGAAAGGGAGGTCTTGTTGAGGGGGACTGAGCAAGCAGGCAACAGAAGCAGATGAGTGCATTTCTTTACCCCTAATACATTTTTCAGAGACTAAGTTACCCCCACCTAGTTCCTCTCCCTCTTCTCCCCACCTCAGCCATGGAGACACCCCCTTAGGTGTCCTGCCAAGAAGGAATAAAGTGTCTTCCTCATCTTTTGACCTGGCCAGGTTGAGACCTCTTGTGATTCATTGGATTGAAATATTGAAAAAGACGTAGAGAGGTGTGAGCACTGACATAGATAACACCTTCCCCACGTCTATTAAAGCAAGAAGTTAGCAGCTGCCCCTATCTTGTTTTCTTAGTGTTCAGTACAAACACCCAGGTCCATTTGGAGTTCCCCTTTTATTCTTCCGTCCTCCTATGGGCTGTCTCTTGCCTCCCACTGAGAACTCTTTTCCTGGTGAACAGATCGCTTCTCCAAGCCCACATGGTGGCATGAGCCTGAGAAGTCTGCTGAAGGCAAAGCCTTAGCACGGCACTGATCTGGAGATGGCAGAAGTCAGTATAAGCTTTTGGGCTTCAGCTTTTCAGGGAAACTAAAATGAACTTGGCTTGTAAGGCCCTTTCCTCTTTGCTCTCACATTCTATGATTTTATTGCTTTAGTCGAAAGTGCGTAACCTAACTAATAATGCCGTGCACTTGTGGTCTCTCAATTACGCTCGCAGTTCATAGGAAAACCTGACATCACAAAATTCCCCTCTGTGTTGCCTCTGCAAGACAATCAACAGCATGTCAAAATGTAATTGGCACCTAATTTACTGCAGAGCATGGACATCGATTAGTGTGATGTTCAAGTGGACAAAGAAAGTCATCTGGGTTTAGGTGTGGTACTAAGACCATGGAATCTGTTGGCTGCCCAGGAGAGTATGCAGGCGCAGCGAGAGAATGCCAGAGCAGCAAAACCAGCCGAGCCATCCCAGGGGCCACTAGCAGTTGAGAGATGCCGGGGACTTATACATTCAGCACATATAGAATGAGCCCCTGGTGTGTGCCAGGCACCAAGTTAGTCGTGGAAAACGTCCTGTGGATGTTATGGCTTAGTTATTAAAGCAGTTATTTAAAATAAACAAATAAATATATAATTAGAATTTCAAGTTGTGGCAAAGCTATAAAGGCAGAAAGCCCGAATATTTCAAGATTGTATAGTAGTTACCTCTTATCCAAGGGGGATGTGTTCCAAGATCCCCAGTGGAAGTCTGAAACCACAGATAGAACCGAGCCCTATATAAACTATGTTTTTCCTATACATACTGACCTTTTCACTTAAACAATACCCAAATTGTCACCATCACTACTAATGGCTTTGGAGCCATTATTAAGTAACATAAGAGTGATCTGAACACAAACACTGTGATAAGATACTGTGACAGTGGACTGGATCACCCAGATGGCCACTAAATGACTAATAGGCAGGGAGGGTATACAGCCTGGGCCACTGGACGAAGGGATGATTCATATGCTGGGCAGGACAGAGAGGGATGGAGGGGGACGAGGTGAGATTTTATTGTGCCAATCAGAGTTATTTCTGGAATTTTCCATTTAATATTTTTGGATCACAGTTGACCCCAGATAACAGAAACCACAAATAAGGGGTAGGGGGAGACTGCTGTACTCCTCAGGCACTGGTTAGAGTGCAAATTCCGACTCTGCAGGTTTGGGTGGAGCCTGGGAGTCTGTATTTCTGACAAGCTCCCAGATGGTGAAGATGCTGCTGGCCCACAGAACACCCTTTGGATAGCAAGACTGTAAGAGATAATATCTGGGAGGAGGACCTCATTTATATGGGGGTCAGCGGAAGCCTCTGTCTATCATTTGAGGGCTTTCTGGTTCCTGACATCATACAGGAGATGTCAAACACAAGGCACATTTGTCCGGTGGCTTAAACCTTCACCCAGGGGCCAGGGCAACCAAGACAGGAGTGTAACTCTTCCTGTTTTGAAGAGCTCTAGGGACAAAGTCTCCTAGTTCTCCCAGCTGCCCATGGTAGACAAGATCAGAGAGTCAGAGCCAGAGGAGAACCTAGACACCTTTCAGTCCGTCAAGTTAGTTATACAGAAAAGGAAACTGAGACACTCATGAGCCAGTGGCAGCTGTGAACTGAAGTTCTCTGGTGCCCTTTCCACTTCCCCAGGAGCAGTAACTCTCTTGAGAAGCCAATGATAGGGAAGCTCAGTATTCCCTCCTCGCCTCTCCCATTCAGAGATAGAAAATCAGGGTATAAGGGAACGATGACTTCTAAAATTTGCTGAGGACTGTATGTGCCCTAGGCACCATGCTAAGTGCAGTCCATCAATTCCTCTGTGGCAGGTGCCTCCCAGTTTTAGAATACTATCCCACATCTTGCCTGAGGAGCTGGGTTCTGGCTGGGGAAATGAACCATCTTGCTCAGCGACTTGGCTTTGAAGCGAAAGGTGCAGAGGCTAGACACACACACAGCCAGTGGACTCTCCCCGGCTGTCATTCTCAGCTCCACCGCGTAGCTCGGGAAACTTCATCTCCATGGTTACCAACGAGATCCACTTCCGTCAGTGAACTTTTGGTTCAGATTCTGGGTGTCTGATGGATGTCCCCAACTATGTTTCTGTACTTGGAGGGAGGAACTGTCACATTTAGCCTGCTTGTCCAGATGAAATGGCCCAATCCCAGTCATCCTTCCTGCCTAGGACTCTGTTTTCCTATTTCCTTTAATCATTGTAATCACAGGGCTAATAATCCTACCATCCACTGGGTTGTTGCAGATATAATAAGATGTTAGATATAAAGTGTTAGTGAATGCTTGACAATGATACCTATTTTGTCTACTCTCTTGATTCTAATAATGTGCTTAATTTGCCTCAGCACCTTGAAAGGTTATTTCCTTTCACAGAGCAATGCTGTGCAGAGGTAAACAGCTCCCAAATTTGCTTCTGACAGAATATGCCGTCTCTGACTGAAAATGTCCAAAGGCGATTAAAGTTGAGACTATGCCAAGGAAATTCCATATCCCCTTCCTTGCTTGTCTCATGGTGTCTTGTAAGGTGGGCCACAGAGATCTTTGCCAGGAATGCCTCTCTCCTTCTCTTCCTTTTTGTTTTTTAAAAAATTTTATTTATTTACTTTTAGAGAGAGGGGAAGGGACGGAGTGGGAGAGGGAGAGAAACATTAATGTGCGAGAGAAACATCAATGTGTGGTTGCCTCTTGCATGGCTCCAACTGGGGACCTGGCCAGCAACCCAGACATGTGCCCTGATCCAGAATCGAATCAGTGACATTTCAGTTTGTGGGACAACACCCAACCCACTGAGCCACACCAGCCAGGGTGTCTCTCTTATTTTCAAGTCAACATGATTAAGCTCTTAGTCCTCTGGGGCTAGATACTTTATGTGCATTATTTTATTTGGTACTTACCCCAGTAGTTAGTGACAAACTAAGACTTAGAGAAGTGACAATGATTACAGAAGGTCCCACAGATAGTAAATGGCAGGGAAAGGACTCATACTCAGGTGTGTTGACTTGGATGGCATGCCAGGCTGCCTTTTCCAAGGAAGGGCAGGATTCGGCGGTGGCAGAATATTCTGTGACTCTACGAGAAAGTGGCTGGAGGTCATAGAAAATTCTCAGGAGAAAGACAAAGTTCACCGAAGGACGTGTGTAGCCTTTGTCTGGGTATGGTTAATGAACATAGGAGTTGAAACAGAGTGGCTTACAGCGGCAACTCTTCCAGTAGAGGCCTTGTTAAAATGTTGATTCTGATTTAGCAGGTCTCAGATGGATCCTTAGGTTTTTCATTTCTAATGAGCTTCTGGGTGATGCCCGTGCTTGCTGAACAGCAAGGGCTTAAAGACATCACTCAACAAGCAGTCAGCACACCTAAGGGATGGGGAATGGCTATAGGAGGCTGGGTGTGGAGCTGGGCTCAGATAGAGGGTTAGGAAAACTTGCTCGACTACTGATAGGAGTGGCATCTTGTCTTCTCACCTTCCTCTCTCAGTGCTTCTTGCCACCTAGGTCTGCTTCCTGCTGCTACCGTCTGTAACCTGGACTGACCACTGTTGTGGCTCTGCCATTAACCTCTTCATGCCTAGGCTTGCCTTTCTCTGAAATGTCCCTTTGCCTCACCTGGAATCCCCTTTCCCAGTTCTACCTGCCACCATCCTTTCAACAGAGAGCTCTTCTCCATTAAAGAATGCCAGCTAATACATGTGGAAGGATTGATAGAATTAGGCAATTATTATCCTTCTACCTTCAGTGTCTTACCAGGGTCATCAAGGAGTGCCAAAACCACTGAGTGAAGGATATTTACATGTCTTCAGAGTATTACCCCATAGATTACTTATTCATAAGAAAGAAAAAAAGTGTTTTACAAAAGAGATAGCCGGTGATTACCGCTTTAATCAAGTGACTAAACATCACTGCCAGTAATGGGGCAGCCTGACATACATCTCCAGCCAAGCTACAGTAAAAAGCATATAACATTACCTGTGCACTATAATTGCCAAAAAATGTTTCACCTGCCTATAATCACAAGTAAACACTAACACAAATCCAAAAGGTGGACTCTTCTACAACAGTACTAGCCTGGATCCTTCAAAAGAGTCAATGTCATAAAAACAAACAACAAAAGGCAGAGGAAATTGTTAGGTCATTGGTTCTCACACTTGAATGTGCATATAGATCACCCGGGGACCTTGTTAAAATCAGATTTTGGTTCAGTAAGACTAGAATGGGGCCTGAGATTCTGCATTTCTACTACGCTTCCCGGACTCCCTTTAAATAGCAATGTTCTAGAGCAGCGGTTCTCAACCTGTGGGTCGTGACCCCTTTGGGGGTTGAATGACCCTTTCACAGGGGTCGCCTAAGACCATTGGAAAACACATATATAATTACATGTTGTTTTTGTGATTAATCACTATGTTTTAGTTATGGTTGGGAGTCGTTGGGGGTCACCACAACACGAGGAACTGTATTAAAGGGTCGCGGCATTAGGAAGGGAGCGAACCACTGTTCTAGATTAACAGGCATAACCAGATGTGGTGTGTGACCTGAGAGTGGATTCCGGATTCCCAAGCAAAACAAGGCATAACCCCTGTAGAAACTATCTTTGGACAAATGGGAAAATTAAAATGTGGACCGCATATTATGTTTAGATGATCTTACTCAATTAACATTAACTGTCTTGGCTATGATAATATCTTTGCAATAAGTAGGAGACTGGGACTGAATACATGTAAGCAAAAGGTCACACTATCTGCAGCTTACTTCCATATATATATTTTGTGTGTATATATATATATATGTATATATATATAGGGAGAAAGAGAGTGTGCACAAATATGGCAAAATATGAACACAATGAATTTAGGTTATGTGGGTATTTACCATTCTAGTTTACTGTAGGTTGGAGCATTTTCAAAAGTAAACTTTAGGCATAAGACCTGACCCTTCTAACCCTTGGAGGAGGCTCAGCCTGCATTCTAGCTCTTCTTTAAACTGCTCTTGCCTTCTAAGCAGAAACTGTCTTCCTCTCCAGTGGCCTATGGCATTCTGTGCCATTCTGCCATGAACTGACGCTCTTGAATATTTGGGCCTCACTCCCCAATCTAGGGAATTCCAAGAAAACAGAAGTCCTGTTCATTTGGTCCTCCCATCACAGCCCAGCACAGAGTCTTGACCCTCAGACTTTCAGAGGATTTTTTTCTCACTGATAAATTGAATGCATGGAAGAGAGTAACTTGGGCAGAGGGACCTATCACAGAGCATTTCAACTCACCTCTTACTTTTATTTGAACTTAAAAGTTCTTACTTTTATTTGAACTTAAAAGTGAACAAACAAACAAAACACCCCGAACTACCAGGCCATCATTACCCTTAAACAGGCCTTCAGTTCAACTCTAGGCGAGGATGCATTGTCTAACGAAGGAATTTTCTTTGATTATAATGAGAAAGGAGGCAGTTGCGTTCTTTTCTTTCTATAAAGGGCCTCCTTGGAAACTTAGTGACCCTGAGCCTTTTGCTTTGCTCCAGCCTTTTTGGATGTAAATAAATCTCCCCAGGGACTGGATAAGCCCAGCCTCAGGGCTTATAAGAGAGTTGTCCTGAGACTGAAGATCTCAGAGTCCCTTGAAATGTAAACACTTCTGGGGTCAATTTCACAGCCCACCTCCCTAACTCTTGTCTCTGTAGGAGATAAGAGACAATTTGTTTTTGTTTTTGTTTTTGCTTTGCTCTATAAATTGTGTGAAATTTCATCCTGACATATACACCTGTGTACTATGCTGTGCTAACTCAGTAATAAATCACTTTTCTTTCTTTCCATGTTGAAGAGGTGTCTCTTTGTTGGTCATACTTTTATGTCCTCAAGAGTATATTGGTACAAACTCTTTGGGAGCTGACTGACAAAATTCCACTAGGAATTTATCCCACAGATATACTGTTAGACATGCATAGAGAGAAAGATTCTAGACAAAAACACTAAGTGTCCTTAATTAGGCACAGATAAAATAAATTATGAAGTAGTCCTACAATAGAATACTATGCGAGTCCTCAAAAGAATAGGTGAATTTTCATGTAGTGGCACAGAAGGATCTCCAAGATACACTGTCAAGTCAATAAAGTAAGGTGCAGAATTATAAGTTTACTATAATCATATGTGTATACTATATATTTGTAGGTACACTGATTTTTGGAAGAACAAGGAAGAATCTGTCCATAGTGGTTGTCTCAAGAAAGAGGGATTGGTAGTTGGGTGGGGAGGGTGTAAGAGATTTTTAATTTTTTTTCTTTTCCCTTGTTTACTGTTTACTTTTCTTAAATAATTTGAATATAATTTATAATAAATATACTGGTTTTAAATGTAAATAAAGCAAAGTACAACCACGACACAGACTTAGAGATATTACTAGACTACTGTTACACAGCAACATGAAAGCAGGACATCTGTTGGCTTTGTTTACATCTATACATAGTCCCGTTGCTTAGAACAGTGTCCTGCACACAGTATATGCTCAATAAAACTTTGTAATTGAAACCTAAGTGCCTTTTTTGTCTTGCCCTAAAAGCTTGACCTTGGAGTTATTTGATCTTAAGGACAAATCTCAAGGCAATCCCTTGATTTTCCTGCATGCCTTACATCTTCTCTTCTCCATCCCTTTCCTTGTGTTGTTCTATCGAGTAGGAGGGCCCTCTCCTTTGATCTCCCTTCTCCACCTATTGGAAATTATACACATCTCTCAAGCCAACCTGCAACTTCAATCTCCAGCGAGCCTTTCCTTAAACCCACCTAGAAAAATGTTCTGTCTCCTTAACTCAGGATCTCTTGGTAGCCCTAGGTGCCTACTCTCTGTCACTTATTGCATATTGCGACTTAACTTGTTTTAATTGTGTCTGTACATGTGCCTTTTTACCTACAACTGTGACTTTTTCTGCTAGTAAAACCGTTCTCATGGTTCTTCACACCTGCCCCCACCCACCCTCACACATACAGTGCTATGTGGCCATCAACCCATTTCATTTTTAATCATTGGGATGTGAGTTTAAGCTCCTTGGTTATCTCCCATTGCTTTTTTTTACCAGAAGTTTTGTTAAATTGTGTTCATTTGTCTAAGCTATACCTTTCCTAAAAGTCAGCCTGAATTTCCTCTTCCTGCAGGAAGCCTTTCCTGATTACTTGAGCTCAAGCGGATAACCCTTTTTATCTCTTATAACAGTTAATATATTAATAATTTATTGGAAATGACAGGTGTAAAACACTTAATAACACAATGCTTTCAAGCGAGTAACTGATATTTTTCAGGCAAATAAATCACAGCATACCCAAACAATCAGATTGTGAAATGATTTTTCTCATCTCCAAACATGAGGTCTAAGTCAAAGAAACAGATGCACGAACAAATAAAGCTCCCCAGAGAAGACTGAGAACAAAGTGCCTCTGTTGCTGCCTGTCCTGGAAAAGGGAATGCTTTCTCATTATGCAGTCAGGCAGTTGACTACCACTTTCTCAGGATGACTTAGTTCAAGCCTGTCCCCTTTCTGTTCCTCATTTTCCATGTTTACAAAAACAAGGCAGAAAGATCCACGCCAGTGCCTTTATGAAAAGAATCAATTCAAATAAGAGTGGGATTGGGATAAGAACCATTCTGGCACTTTCTCTAGCTTTAAATGTCATGATCATCCAATCCCCCCACCCCCCTGCAGTTCTAGATGCAACCTTTAACTAGACCTTAAAGGCCACTTCAGTTTCTTTTCTTTGGCCATTGGTTCACATCAAATTAGAATTACAGAAATTATAGAGCCTCTACTCATAAAAAGTGCCCTAGAATGTGTTCAAGAGTATTATTCTTAGTTGATATAGAGAAGGCCATTAAATAATGAGTTTCATACATTCTACTCCCTAAGTCAAATATTAGGAACTGTTTCCTTTCACTTTTATGGAGAAACAAGACTCAGAGCTTCATTTAAGTTTCAAAGCTTGAGGACACTTGAGAAAAGATACCGAAGCCTTTTAAAGCATGTTCTTTTTAGTAATCCATGAATTATAGAGCATTCAGCCTAAGAGAACTGAAGGAAAATCTGAGCAAGTTCTGCAGGATTGTAATACTGTGGAAAATGGAGACTATGAAGAAATAAACAGAAATGTTCTCAGTCTGGCAGGGTGGGGAGTGGGTACAGCTCTTGTATCATCAAAATGAACAAAAACTTTACTTAAAAATGCATCATCAATCTATACTTTCAGTACACTGTTTTTTAAAAAAATAGTACATACTGGTGGATTCTCTGTAAACACCAATTTTCTAAGATATGAAGACGCTTCCTCCTTCATCTCTTCTGTTTTTGCAACAAAGCTTACCATTTGCTTCCAACAAAGTCAGTTTCCTGAGACGGTTTGACTGTGCTGTGTGCACCCGTGAGTGCTTGTAGTTTTGGTATTCAGAGCAGTCTTAGCAGCATTTCCATCACCTGCCTCTGTGCTCTGCTTTCTTGTGACACCCTAAACCCTTCAAAGCAGTGACTTGGGAGGAAGCTTGCAATTTGTCTTGTGGATTTCTGGTCTTCTCTTTTGCCTCCTTCCCTTACAGCCCTTGGCCTCTGAAACTTAGATCCTTATTAAAAAATTATAAAAGGCTCCTGGCAGTGGATAAAGCCCCAGAAAGCTCAGGAACATCTGGGTCGAGCATACAGAGCCTGGGAATCTGGTCTGAAGAGCTTGAAGACATGATAATCAGTTGTGCAAAATTATTGCTTCCTTCCTTGATACGAGTCTCTGGCTCCGGAAGATTTAAATCTCAATTTCTCAAAGCTAGTCGTTCTCCTGCCCTCTTTTGGCTCATGGGAGTCTGGAAAGTTTTAGATGATGGCTCAAAAAATTTTTCTCCCAAAAAGTTATAATATTTCAGAGTTAAGTTCCTGTTTTCTTTTCTCCCTTTCCCTACATGATATATGTATGTTTTGAAAACCTCTCAACTAGTTAATTCCCAAGGCTCTCTGTCTGGGGGAAACTGAATATAAATCAGAAAGAAAAGGCAAGGAAGAGAAGTCACTTACCGTCTTCTGAACTACCAGCACCATAATGGTTGCCACAGCAAAGACGAGACAGAGAGCCAGTGTGGCCGTGGTGAAGTAGAAGTAACTGCGGCTAGTGGTTCCCAGGTGGCTGGTGACGGAGCCTGTTGGCTCATGCATGGCTGTGTCTTGAGAAGGGGCCACTTGGTTGAGTGCTTGCTGAAGTCCTGGGCCCATTCTTATATAGTCTTCCCCACATCACACCTTATCTCTCCTCATCTGATTCGGTTCTGGGCCCATCTCGGTTCCAAGAAGGATTCTCCCCTGAATCCTGGATCATGTGACTTGGAAAAAAACCTTCACGGGCTGCCTCGCGAAGCAACTCTTCTCTGGGGGCGTGAGGCGAAAGGCAGCAGCAGGGGTGGGGGAGAGGCTCATTTTTCATCGCCAGGGATTAATTTGAGTGCAGAGAAACTGTAGCTACACACAAGGTGGCTGATGTCAGAGGGCGAGTAGGAAAATGACAGTTTCCTTATTCTATTGGGGGGGGGGGCGGTGCGCGTGCGCGCGCGCACACACACACACACACACACACACACACACACACACTCACTTCTGTTTCATTTAGACGCAGCCATAAAATGCCTTCTGGCTTGAGACGCTGCATGCGTTAGGGAGGCTTGCAGACCAGAAGACCTTGTCAGAAAATGATCGCTGCTGGGCCTCAGGGAGGTTGGCGTCCTCGGGTTCAGCTTGACAATATCGCTCCTGGTGAAAACTGGAACGGCTACCAGATATCTGGGAAGGCAGAGCCCACGAATGTGAAGATTTATCCAAAGAAGGACAAGCTCGTGTCAGCATAAAGTTTGGCGACAGGTGCAAAGAGACTGTTTGTGAGCAGGACATCTGGAAACACTGATCTTTTGAACAGTAATTTCTGCAAAGTGTATCAAGATTGTTCACGTTGCAGATAAACCCGGGCTTGTCAGAAAGCCCACAAAAAGGGGAAGGAATGTGTCGTGGGGGTGGGGGTGGGGAAGTGGTAGGTGCTGAAAGTGAGGGGTGTGTGTGCATGGGGTAAGCACGGGCAGTTGCATGTGTGGTATGCATTTGCGATGCATGGTGCATGCTGTGTGCATATGTATTGTGTATTGTGTGCTGTGTGTATGTGTGTGGGACTATTACAGTTGAACCTCTCCTGTTTCAGGCACTGTGCTAGGAGCTTTGCACATGGCCTCACTCCACCCTCTTCTCTGCCCTCTGAGGCAGGTAATATCTCTTTTTTCCAGATGTGAAAATTCAGAATCAGAGAGAATGAAAATTGTCGCAAGCGAAGTTGCAAATGTTGACCCATGAGATAACTTGGGTGCATAGCTCGCCCCCAGACCCAGGCTAAGTCATTCAGCTGTTGCTGCACTTGAAGGCTGAAAACCGGGGACTGTGTCTCAGCCCTGCCCCTCACTGGCCTTGGGTCCTTGTACAAATCCTTACGGTCCTCCCTTTTCCCCATATGTGTTGACAGCCTCAGTGAGGATGAAATGGGATAGTGATGTAAGAGTCCTTCATGAACGGGAATACACTTGGCCGTGGTGTTGGACCATTCCAGTTAAGCATCTGAAGTGGTCCCCTGAGCCCAGTCTGGAATTCAGATAGAGTCAATAAATGGATTCTCTGGGGGACAGAGCTGGTCACTTCTGTGCTTATTAATGCTCTCCCTGTCAAAACACCATTTAAAATGTAAATCACAGCAGAGCTGGTGCCTCCGGATATAGCTCTTTGAAAACTTCATGTGGAAGTACCCAGTTCTTAGTAGCACCCCTCCCTTTTCTGCTCACTTTTTGGCTGTAGTATATCTCTGAGAGCCATTGGAAACCCCAGATCCACCTAGAAAAATGTCCTGTGTCCCAAGCCAAGCTTGGATTATTACCACTGCTGTTTCTACAGGGATCCCAAGCTGCTGAGCATCACCGGAGTTAGGTCAGACTCTGGGAACTGGTCTGGATATTCCTTCCAGGTGAATCTATAAAACCATAGATTCTGGATATGGAAGAGCCATCCAGAAGTAAATTGTTTCCTTGGGCTAAATAAAGTGCGAGGCTGTGTACCTGTTTTATACTCAAAGAGGCTGAGGGCCCTCGATCCCAAGTTGGGATTTTATTCCCCAGTTTTATTGAGAAATAATTGATACACATCACTGTATAAGTTTAAGACGTACAGCTCAATGTTTATATATTATGTATTATATTGATATATAAATACTATTATAATATATATAAATAATTCCCACAATAGGTTCAGCTAACATCGGGGCTTGGTTTAGGATGAAGTTAGTACACACATCCATTTGGTCTGGCAATTGAGGTGGGAATGAAGCAAGCAAACCAGTGGGCTTTTCTTTTCTTTTCTCTTTTTTTTTTTTGCACGTGTACCTGGCTGATCTGGGGAGAAGGCTATGTCCTGTGGTGGGCATGGGCAGTGAGTGGGTAGCTGGGGGCTCAGTAATCTGCCCAGAGCTGCTGAGAACAGGCTGCTCCCTCGGCCTCTCTCTTCACTCTCTTTGATGAAAGTGGAAAACTTCTGATTGTTGAATGGAAGCTGTGGGTGTTAAACAATAAAAAAACTTTGCTTGAAGTGCAGGTCTTCCTGAAGGCCTGGGGGGCGGAGAAGGCAGTGGAAAAAAATGTTTGTCTTACAGTTACCCATTTTGCATACAGTACAATGGCCTGGGAGGGAAGGCTGACAAGGGGGAAAAATCAGCCTTTGTGTTTACGCAGAGCCTTCTGAGCAGCTGAGATGTTCAGATCAGCTTGCTTCCCCAGCAGCTTGTGGCCCTTCTCCACTCACAGACCTCCAGTGGGTCCCCTGATTCCTGCCCCCATTGGTCTCAACTCTCTGCCACCAAGCTGTTCCGGGGGCGAGCTGACCGACCCGGGGGCCACACCTGCTGTGCTAACTGGCTTCTTTCTCCTTCCTAGTCAGCCACCCAACGTACCAATAGAAAGAGCCCTTACCAAATTTCTTGTTGGGTGATTCTCAAATCCTTTCTGGTAGTGAAACTGTGTAGGGAGTGAACACAGTAAGAAAGCGGAGCTCCTCGGGCAGGAGCAGATGGGACGAGGAGAAAGGTTGTGCCCAGCCTGCTCATCTTACCTTTTAATGGCCTGGGGCCTCTTCAAGGTGGAACAACATTGGGAAACTTGTGATTTAGCTCAAATTCTTTATTGCTCAAATTGGAAGACTGAGATAAACAAATGGCAGTGACTTGTGGAAGTTCACATAGGGAGGGTAGAGACAAGCTTAGATGTCCCCTGTGCTCATTTTCATCCCTTCTCTGCCAATATTCCAGGAAAACCCCAGAGAAGAAACTGTGCGATCTCTAGCTCGTAGACTGATGGTTCCTAAAGTGTGGTTCCTGGATCCGCAGCAGCAACAGCAGGACTTGGTAGAGCTACAAATTCTCGGGCTCCACCCCAGACTTACTGAATCAAAACGCAGGCTGGGGCCCAGCAATCAGCGTTTTAACAAGCACCCCCAGGGAGCTGTGGTTTCTGAAACCCTTTGGAAATCACTAATGTAAGGAAATGACCTGTCTATTGCAGAATGAACCTCCAAGGGATTATCTGGTCTAGACTGCGGCCTTTGGGCAGGTGAACCCTTGCCCCCATTGTATAGATGAGAAAACTGAGGCATAGAGAAGTATTGTCCAGGGTCATGAAGCTGGGGAATGTTGACATGAGGTTCTTTTTTCTGTCCCTTGATTGAGTCCTCTTTCTGAACTCAAGTTTGGCTGTAGTCTGTAAAAATACTATTGCTTATGCAGATGGAGATATATTTGTAATATGTATCTAAAGTTCTCTTGTGGTGATCATTGTCTGTGGTAGAAAGACATATTTAAAAACTATAAATATGTGTGAGAGAGGGACAAGCTCCCCCAGTATATTATCAAGCAATAAGATACACAATGACAATGCTTACTGAGGATGGAAAGTCCTGTCCCGTTAGCCCTCTGTTTTGCTGGGGCTACCTAGAGTAGGTTGTACATTGCAGTTGGCAAGAGTGACACTCACCAAGAAGATGCAGCAAAGACGGACACAGCGCAGAAAAGGTTTAGAGTAGGGTCAGCAAACTCCTGTCACAGGCGAGATCTGGCCTGCAACTATTTCATAAATAAAAAAGTAACATAGTCATGTCCCTTCCCTTATGCATCTACGGCTGAATTTGCACTACAGCAGCAATGTTGAGTACTTGCAAGAGACCTCACAGGCCACAGGGTCTAAAAGATTACTATTTAGCCCTTTACAGAAAAAGTCTGCTGACCCCTGGGTTAGAGTATTAACGTAAATGCAAGGCAGGATAACCAGAGATGGGATTTAGAAAATAGAACAGAAATGTGTTTCCTCAAAGTCTCCTATGACATCTTTACTTACATTTACATTGCTAACTCATGTCTTCTTGTGAGAAAATTCTTTTTTGGGGATTCACCTGTTGTAGAGGAGCTAGATGTTATGATTGGTGCATGAGAAAAATAGACTATTAGAGAGGACACAGGAGCTGAGAGAGAGGTGTGGCAGAAGTCACGGGGGAAATATACAGATAGATATGTTTTCAATATTGAGTGCATGTATGTTCATAAATATGTAACATGCACATACACATATATGACTATGCACACACCTGAATTATACATATACACACATGGATTACACACATCACACACATGTTACAAACGTTACTACTGCTGACTTAAAAGTGTTTTGAGGCAACTTAAAATTAATACACAGATTTATAAGAACTGAAGCCATAAGACAAAGCAAAAAGTAGGAGCCAGGATGTAGGTAGAGAAAAAGTGAATGGACTAAGAAACCCTGCCAATGACGGTCTCAGCATTCGGGCACAGCACGTACACCCCTGAGCTCCCTGGTAACCAAGAAGAAAACACATTGGATTGCACAATTCTCTTTGACCGTAAAAAGCAGATGAGTTCAAAAGGAGAAATTGACCCTTTGCTTGTTGTATCACTGCTTTGAAATATACATATTCTGAAATGGTAGATGACTGTAATCTATGAACTTAAAGTATGCCCCTGAAATGAATTCGAGTAAGAGCTGATCTCAAGGATTGAAAATACTGAAGCTTTTAAAAAGAAATGCTTTATGATTTTCAGTGACCCAAAGCTAGCGCTAAGCAAGTACTAGGGAAGTGGGAGACTGAAGAACGAAAACAGAGCATCGCTGTCCCGACCTCCCCAGGCCTTCAGTAGAATTGAAGAACTAAAAACTCATAAATAATATGCTCCCTAAGAACTCCATTGTCATTCAAAGAAGAAAGATGAGGCTGTATTTTTTGTAAAACGATGCGAGGTCCTTCTCTATCAATAAAAAAATAGGTAAGGGAAGAGACAGGTGTTTTATGGTACATTGTGCATTAGGCATTTGAGAGTGTACTACATGCTGGGCACTGTCAATATAACAATGAACACAACAGATATCATTACTGCCTTTATGAAACTTACAATTGGGTGAGATGGGCAATTAAATAAGTAATTATAACATAACGTGATTGATATTGGTAACAGAAGATTCAGGGGTTTATATGTGCACAGTGGGAAAACTCAAGCTGCTGGGTCGTTGCCTAGGGGACTTCCTTGTTGTGAACTCTTTGACCTCTACTACATTAGGCTAATGAATAAAAATCCCCCTGAACACTACTAGGTAGTTTCACTTCTTTCCTCTTCTACTTTTAAATCTTTCAGGATCTTCCCTTACTTGTGGAACCCAGTCACGTTTCCTTGCAAGTCCTCCCTGGTCTTCTCCGTAGCTTCTTTTTCAGCCTCTGATCCCACTAAAACCGCACCTCTACTCCAGTTGTACTGTTTATTCAGATCCCCTTCCCTGCTAATCCCCTTCCAACTCTCTATTTTGTGTGTGTGTGTATGTGTGTGTGTGTGTGTGTGTGTGTGCGTGCAGGCAGCAACCTCACCACATCGAATGGCCTTTCTTACGTCTTTTGCTTTGATAATTCAACACTTAAAAAATAAGTTGCTGTTCCAATATTGTCTCTTCTCTGAGTCTCCACCCTGAACTTCCAGTAAGAGATATATCCTTTTCTCTATAGGGTTCCATAGCATACTTCTATTTCCCAACAATAATGATGAGAATCACACCAATTATTTTATGATTACAACCATCACCTACATTTAGGGAGTTCATATGGTGTGTCAAGCACATTACATTCATAATTTCACTTACTTTTTACTATTATTCCATTAGTGTTATTATTCCCATTTGGCAGATAAGGCAACTGAGGCTTGGAGCTGCCAAATGGCTTTTTCCAAGGCCTTACTATTATGCATTGCTGGAGCTGGCATTATGACACAGGTCTGCCTGACTGCAGAGCAAGTTGCTGTAACTGCTAGGCAATAATATTACCTGTATTCTAGGTGACTATCTAGGCTCTGTCCCCCAACTACACTGTAAGCACCTTGAGGACACAGTATGGCCCTTGAGTAAATGACTTGCAGGTATTCATCCCCAGTAGGCTCCCAATAAATATTTTGACTATACATCTACTTAATAAATCTATTTAAATACATATATTGGGGAAAACACCATTTGTTTAAAGACATTAAATTTTTTTTTTTTTCATAAATGAGGTCTAAACATGAATCTGCCCCAAAAAGAAATCCCAGGCCTGATCCTCTCCCCAACCCCTTCTCTTTTGCTGCCTTCCAACCTCCAAATTCCTGTCTTTCTCCCTACTCCAACCCTTGCCTTTAAGGATATGGGCACACATGTCTAAAAACAGAAACAGACAAAAACGACGACACATAGATGTCTAAGAAAAGTGTTGTCATCTTAGAATGGTGCCTGAAACATAATTGGTGGGAAAAGAATTAGAAGAGCAAATGTTATATGAGAGAGAGAGAGAGAGAGAGAGAGAGAGAGAGAGAGAGAGAGTGAGAGAGAGAGAGAGAGAAGTTTGAATTTATGGACTGTCCTGAGGGTGTGGAGAAGTTGACACTGAAAGATGTCCTAAAGTGTTTCCTGATGTTAGCAAAATCAGGAAGTGACCTTTTCTTTTCTCTTTAAAGTGCGCTCACTTTTTTTTTTTTTCAATTTCTGTGAAAATTGAAGCTCAAAGGTCTTGGCTTTGAAGTAAAACTTGATTTATCCCTAGAATAAATGATTTCAAATCAAACAGGCGCTTTTGCTGTGCAATGCAATCTGTTTTCAGCTGTGAGGGGACAAAGCAAAAGAGAAAACATGTGACCCACAGGAATGCACCTCTTCATCTTGCGTAGTTGTTATTTTTATGGGGAAGGAGAACAAAAAAAGTTCCCGACCTAACTTCGCTTTCTTAACATCAAGCTTTCAGCTGTGCAAAGAAAAGGGTCATTATCAGACTGAAAAGGCTGAAATGTGAGCATCTGTCTGCAGAGGAGATAACCAAGGAGGGGGAAAACACAGGTGTTAAGAAACGGAAAGGAAGTGTAGTAGAGCATCTCTCTGGGAAATCTGTCCTCAGTGGGGCTGCAGTGGTTCCCCCTTATTCACAGGGCTACATTCCAGGATACTCAGTGGTTGCCTGCAACTGTGGACAGTGCTGAGCCCTACAAATTCTTTTTTTTTCTATATGTTCATACCTGTGACAAAGTTTATCAGTTAGGTACAGTAAGAGATGAACAACCATAACCAATAGCAAAATAGAGTAATTATAATAATATACTGTAATAGAAGTTATGTGGTCTTTCTCTCAAAATATCTATTATCTTGTACTCACCCTTCTTGTGATGATGGGATAAAATGCCTTTGTGATGAGATGCAGTGAGGTGAATAATATCGGCCTCAGGCTACTGCTGACCTTCTGACCATCTGTCAGATCAGAAGGAGGGGCATCTGTTTTGGGTGATCCTGAGTCATCAAGCCATGACAATGTTGGTAGTTGGGTGTCAGGAATAGATGATGTTGATGGTCGGAGAAATTTGATTTAATTTTTGAACCATGGTCAACCACAGGTAATTGAAGTATGGAAAGCAAAATTGTAGATCAGGGAAACCATTGTATAGAAAACTGTGGGTGTTTGGAGAAGCATTCAGAGAAGTGACCTGATACAGACCTGATTTCAAATTCTCTCCCCCTTCCTTCTACTCAGAAGGAACATTTATTGAGCGCTCACAGGAGACAGGAATCTCTTAACATTTGGGAGAAGGTTTACTTAGTCACCCTATGTGTCAATTATTTTCATTGGTAATATGACAAAAATCATTTTCACTTTTAAGGTGGTTAAAAGATTGATATTGTGTTGTAAAACACCCTAGAACAGCTCCTGGTGCACAGTGGGCTCTTGGTTTACATTTGTTGAAAGGATCTGAGCCTTGTTGACTTGAAGTATTAATCTAGCTGGATGGACCATTGCGTACATGTCCAGGCCATGAAATTTCTCTAGCATCACTGGTCAAATCAGCAAGGATGTCCATTCCTCCTTTCCTTTCAAGCTTTCTCCCCTTTCAAGGTCTTTTCCTTTTTCTTTTCTCATTCGTCCTTGTTCCCTTATCAGTTCTTCTATTCCCTTCTACCCACCCAGCTGCAATTTTACCAAGTATACTTCTCTTATTTTTGTTATATATTTTTCTCACAAATTGTTTATAATGAACATGTATTGCTTTTAGTAAAGATGATACCCATAATCCTTATGACAACTAATATCTTGTGATTGTATTGAATATATGTTATACAAGGTGTGTCCAGAAAAAGTCCAGCCATTGTTAATATAATGAGAATGGTTTGTGCAACATCAATGTAACCTGGCAGCCAAGGTGAGTGGACTGGAGTAAGCATGTATTAACAATGATGACTTCACTGTACTAGTCAGTGGGGGTGGTAGACACCATTGAGTGAGTATGTGTTCTATGTGGCCATCGCACTCAAAATGACTGAGCAAGTAGAGCAACGAATCTGCATCAAATTTTGCACTAAGCTTGAACATTCCTCCTCAGAAACTATTTGGATAATTCAGAAGGCTTCTGGGGATGATGCCATGAGTGCAGAGCAAATAAAGGTGTGGCACAAACACTTCAAAGATGGCTGAGAATCTGTTGAAAGTGGTCCACATTCTGGAAGGCCTGCAACAAGCAGAGCGCCTGAGGATGTTGAATGTGTACGGGCTGCAATCAACAAAGACCAGCAACTGACGGTGTGGGAAGTAGAAGCTGTTCTGGGGATTCCAAAAACTACTGTGTCTGAGATTTTGACATAGGATCTTGGCATGAAATGTGTTGTAGCAAAATTCATTCTGTGGCTTCTGCTACGAGAGCAGAAGGAACATTGTGCTGCAGTTGAAAGAGAAGAGATTTCAGACCATCGATGAGATTCAGGAAAATACAACTGGCAGCTGATAGCAATTCCAACAAAGGATTTTGCAGTGTTTTGAACACTGGAAGAGATGCTGAGAGAACTGTGTGAGGACCCAAGGTGCCTACTTTGAAGGGAACTGAGGCATCATTGTCCTATGTACAATGTTTCTTGTATCTCTTATCTTTAATATATGTCTCTCTTTTTTGTAGTACATGGCTGGACATTTTATGGATAGAGCATGTACTCTTATTTTCTTTTTCTTTCTTTAAAAATAATATATGAAATTTCCTGCAGGCCATAGGAAAATCTATTATTTCCTTTTCTGAAAACCCAGTACTACCTTTCACTACCTCTTTCCAGGGAATGTGAAATGTATAAGAAATAAAATTAGACTTCTCCCTCTGAAACCAGCCAACAGAGTGGTTGACTCAGCCCTGTGTGTCCTTTTCTTCTTGCTATGGAATGGTGCTGTCTGGGGCAGCCTTTTCTGTCCTTCATGTCAGAAAATGTTAATATAGCTGATGAATTGCTGGACAGGCTGAAAGCCCTTTATGGGAACTGAGAGAGAACAAGGCATCAGTCCAGGGGGCTCATCTGCCAGTCTGGCAGAACTTTAGAAGATGATTACCCTCTCCTTAGAGGACTGGGACCTGGGTACATCTTGGCAAGGTCTCCTGGCAGTGAGCTGCTTCTGTAAGGTCTTGTCTTTTGTTTCCCGGTGCATTCCTGTTGCAGGATCTAAGCTGGACAAAGCTGACCCAGCTCTCCTGGACTTCATGGGATGGGGGACTCCAGCTTTGAGGTCACATGACTTTGCCTGTCTTATCTCTTCCTTTGATGTGATAGTGCTTGATACACATTTTTGGGGAGAAGAAATGAAGCCTGAAATTTAACGCATTTAAAACATTGCAGAAGTTGTTGCCTTCACTGCATGGGATTGAGGGCTGATGGACTAATTGTAGGTTTTAATAGCATGACTTAATCTCTCTTACAGAGTCCTCTGGAGAACATCAGTAATGGTGTGATTAAAGAATTACAAGTAAAAACTAGAAACAACAAGACAAAAATATGCGTGAATATGGATTTGACCTGGGAATGAGTAAGATCATCCAAAGAGTGGCAGAAATTGACTAGTATCCACTCTGATGCCCATTCTATGTGACCACCAGTTCTGTTCCTGAGTTCATCTATTCCGCTGCCTTAGAAACTTTAATTATGCATAGAAGTTGCCTGGGGATCTTGTTAAAATATTGATTGTAATTCAGTAGGTCTGGGATGGGGATGACCACATCTCTAGCAAGTTCTATTAATGCTGTCCCTCCAAGGGCAGTGCTTGAATAGCAAGGATCAATAGTCAAGCCAACATGACCACAGTGGTCCACTTTGTTTAGAAGAATGATGCAGAGGAAGCACCACAGGTCAAGAGGACAGCATCAGGTGTGACTCTTCAGTACGGGTCTTCATGGCAGTCCAAGGGCTATTGTCATTCCCCCCCCCCCCCCCAAAACACAGGTGTTGACCTTGTAATGAGACTACACAGGAGCCAATATCTGTCTCTCAGTTTCCGGGTCTCACACTGTGAGAAGCCTAAATGTATGCCTTTCCACCAGGTAGTCATAGTTCATTACCAGTCTGCTCCAACTAGAGGCAGTTGATCAATCAGGGGTTATTTTCCCCATGAGCAATGTTGGTCCTCCTTTATCAGATAGACCCACAGTCATTTTCCCATAGAGAAGGTGAGGGCATATTGTTAAATTTTTACTCATACCAATTTGTTTTTTGTTTCTGAGCACACAAGATCACCATGAAATCTACAGTAATCTGTCTCCCTTATAGTTAGGGTGGAGCCATGTATCTAGTTTGAAGCAGAGAAATACGATGAAAAGTTATGAGTTGGTATGTTCCTCTGATCTCATTCTCAGCAAGTGAGTGGATACAGAAGATCCAGTGAAGAACTCTGGGGGCGGGGTGGAATCTCAAGGTGGAGGGAGAACAGTAGTGTGGACAGAGAGCTATCTGGTAGGAGTTGCTATAAGTTGTGTGTGAACAGCTTATCCTATAATTTATTGTTTAAACCAGGATGCCTAACAGGCAAAGAGGGCTCTAATATTAATAATTACAGTGAATTATACTAGGGACAATAGGTCTAAATGGGCAATTCCTAACCAATCTCTATACCATTGGTACCTTAAGGTATAATCTATTGTGTTACCATCCAACAAATTCTTCAGTAAAACAACATGATTTACCATTGCCTTTAGAGCTCTATGTATGTATGGGAGAGAAGGACACAGGGAAGCATTGAGTACAGTTTCCAGGTAAATATGGGGCAAAATCAGGGACCATTCCTGGTGATGAGTAAGGTGGATCAGAGATGGCTTTCCAGTGTTACTTCATAAGGTGATGACAGAGTTGGGACCCAAACTCTTGGTCTCTTCATTTCTTTTTCCAGTGTTCCACTCTGCTTCTTTGCATTAGTCAGGATAATACTGGGACATGCAGTAGTAACAAGTAAGCTACGAAATATCAAGCACTTAATAAAATAAAAATCTATTATTCACTTATGTGAAGTCTAGTAGGTGATAGGTAGCCCTTGTGACCTCCAAGGTGGCTGTAGAGAGGGAAGATAGAGTGGAAAATTACACATGGAATATTTTATGGGCCAGTCCTGGAAGTGGCTCCTATACTGCTGCCTCTCTTCTATTGGCCATAATTGAGTCATATGACCCCAATCTAAGTATAGGTGAGGCTGGAATATGTAGTCTTTGTGTGTGTCCAGGAAGAAAAAATAGTGTGGCAAACATAAAGCATTTTCTCCATACACTCTGTCAGAACTAAGCTTAACAATTGGCTTTCACAATTGTATAGGGAACTATATAAATAAGACTCTGTATTAGTCAGCTCAGGCTGCTATAACAAAATACCACAGACTAGGTGGCTTAAACAACAGACATTTTCTGCCTCGACCCAGGATACTATATGATTAGAAATATGAATACCTGGGTTCTGGCCCACCTATGACTCTGCGAACTGGAGTCTCCAGTTAAAGAAGCAAACCTCATGTCTTCGTGGCTGCAGGATTTACAATATGAAGATGCTTATAGATAGCTCTGGAGGCTGAGGCCACCATGGCTGAAATCTGGTGAGGACTCTCTTTCTGGGTTGCAGATGGTTGCCTTCTTGTTACACCTCACATGGTGGAGAGAAAGAGAGCAAACTCTCTGGTCTCTTATAAGGGCACTGATCCCATCATGAAGACTGAACTCTTGTGACCTCCTCTAAATCTAATAACCTCCAAAGGTCCCATCTCTAAATATCATCACATCAGGGGTTAGGGCTACAACATATGACTTTTGGAAGGACACATTTAGTCCGTAACACAGAACTTCTGCCATTTTCTGCCTATACCCAGGATACTATATGATTAGAAATATGGATACTTGGATTCTGACCCACCTGTGACTCTGGGAACTGTAGTCTCTAGTCATGGGACTTCTTTATGCACCAGCTTCTTAAAATATCTACCTTTAGATCTCTTGAAATAGTGAACATGAAGAAAATTTATGGAACATGGTGGTGATTATTGTGCCACACTCAGATGGGGAGAGGTTGTGTGTTTGTCTTTTCATTTACATGTATTTTGAGCACTAAATGTGAAGCATTTTCCTAGAAATCAGAGATACAATGGTAACCAATAACACACTTGCTAGCTGCACAAATTCTCTCTCTCTCTCTCTCTCTTTTTTTTTTTTGCCTAGTCAGGGACATACACATTACCTTTGTGATTATTTGAATTATACACAATTATGGATTGTAATTAGTGCTATGAAGGAAAGGTACTCAGTCACATGAATGGTCAAGATTAAGGCAGCCAGTCTAATTTGGGGGACACTAAATCTTCCTGAAGCAAGTAGTATATAATTAGAGGTCTGAAGGATAATTTGGAAATAATCATTAATGATGTTGAGGATGACAGCACTTATTGAGATCTTACCATGTGCCTGGTACTCTTTTGTGGGCCTTACATGTACTATCTCAATTAGCTTATTATATCCATTATTCCTCACAGTCACTCTGTGATCTAGATATTAATATTAGCCCAGTTTTACAGAACTAATTGGTAGAAAAAGAGGTTCATCTTAGTAAGAGAGCAGCAAATACACGCTACAAGTCCTGTTTTTGGAAAGAACATGGCACTTGTTGCATTTGAGGAACTAAAAGAATGATGAAGTATTTGGCATTATTTTTTGTAAAAATGCTAGGGAAAAAGACTTCCCCTTTCTTATCAAAGTATGAATGTTTTGAGAGACAGATGCAAATGTAGAGGTTTGTGGTTGGGTATCAAATTTAGCTGTCTATAAAATAGACTGATTTAGGAACTTATGGAGAATTTGATTTCAAAGTTTGTGTCTGGATTCCTCATAATGTTACTGTAAGAACTCAGAAAAATTTAGTCTTTCCGAAGATGCATAAAATCTCAAGACCAGGAGAAGGGGCTTTAGGGTTTGCTAGCACTTTTCTTCTTTCAAAGCTATGAAGTTGAGTATGGGAGCTTCTGAGGTTTATGGAGAACAGAGTTCAAGGAGAATACTTCCACTTGACCTTATTTAAATCTGCGGCATGGATTGGGAAAGATAAAAGTTTTGTATAGTACAGTGATAGCTTCTCTAGTCTACTTCAGAGTGTTTTCATAGCAGGTAATAGGAAGGACTTTTTTTTCTTTTCTTCTTAGAAAATAATCAGCTCTTTTTTGAAGTTAGACTTTGATTTTCTATGCTAGGCAGCATTTTGTTTTCATTGAATTGACTTTGATGTGAAACTTCCTAGCTCTTCTTAATTCTGTAGAGGAGGTTTCTCCCTTTGAAACTGAGATACGCGTGTGTATAATTACATGTGTGACTATGTCTCTGATGCCAGTGTCCACACCTTCGCCAGCAGTATTTATTCAATACCTACTGTACTGAGAATGCTGTAGTGAGCAAACATATCAAACAAGGCTCATGTCTTCCTGGCCATGGGATTTACAATCTGAAGGTGCTTATAGACATTCAGCAAGGAAGATACAGAAGTGAAAATTTTATTGAATACTCAGATGAAAAAGCACAAGTTGCTATGAGGCAGGATAACAAGAGGGTTTACCTGAGAATGGGTAATGTGCTAGGTAGCTTCTATTATCCCGCCAACCTTCTTCCCGCCTTCTCCACCCTTCCCAGGACGCCGGCCTGCAGGGGCTGCCGTAAAGGGCTCCTCTGCTCCCAGTTGGGGATTAGTCATTGGGATAGTGAGAGAACGAGCCTGGGGTATCTACTTCTCTAGTTCCTTCTGTACCAGGCCTCCCTTCTTAATTGTGACCCTCTACTGAAGGCCACCAGTTCTTTAGGGTAGCCTTCTTCATGCAGCTGCTCTCTCCAGGTTCTTGTACATGTTTGCTCCCCTCTTGCTTCAGGCCTGAGCAAGGCAATGTCTGCTTGCTGTTGTTAGCCATGGGCAGTGCATTATTTCTTGTTGGTGTCTCTAAACTCTACCCATACCTTTGTAAATAGTCCCTTTATTAACATTTACCTTACTTGGTATGTGACACCTGTTTCCTGCCAGGGCCCTTACTGAGATACATCCAAGAGGTTTTTTTTTTTTTTTTTGAGGATGTGGCTTTTAAGGTGAAACCTGAAATGTCAGAAATTGTGGACCAGGAAATTATGGGAGGAAGTGGGCTTTAGAAAGAGAAGAGCATATGTGAAGTCCCAAGGCCAGGAAGAATTTCATATGTTCAAGGGTCATATAGGGAAGATGCATAAATATAGGATGAAGGTGAGGTGGTACCAGATGACACTAGAGAAGTGAACAGGAGCAATCACACCTGGCTTCGTAGTTGCTACAAAATGTAAAGAATGGGTTTAACCTGAGGGTAATGGAAGCCATTGAGAGAGCTTAGGTAGGAGAGTGTCATGATCACATTTTGTTTATTTATTTATTATTAATTGGCTTAATGTCATTAATTGACACTTCCTGTATGCCAGGACCTACACAGAGTATGCAGGAGAGGGAAGCACACATAGAGGCATATAAGACAGGGCCCTTTTATCAAGTAGCCGACTGGAAGAGTTAGGATATGGGTATACAGTGATCCCTCACTTATCACAGGTATAATGTTCTAGACCCCCCCGCGATAGGTGAAAATCCACGAAGTAGGAACCTTACATTTATTTTAGTGTTCACTGTACAGTACTGCAAAATCCCGTGATATAGCGAAAAACTCGTGATAAATAATTAAATATAATATGTTTAAAAATCTCGCAATACAGTGAAGCTATGATAAGTGAACCACGATATAGAGAGGGACTGCTGTATAGAATGCTAAGACAAGGCATGATATAAGTGGTATGAGAGGGAGCTCCAACTACAGATTGTTTTTAGTGGAGGTGAATAGGGGAGATTTCCTGGAGGTGGTTGTATTGGGGGGGGGGGCTTTAAAGATTAGATAGATCTTAGAAATTGATGATGGAAAGACATTCAGGAAAGAGAATTGTATTAGGCAGTGCTATTCAAAGTAGCTCGTCTGAGTACCTGTGAAATAAGAACCTGTGTCTGAATGTAATGGTGTAGCTTTCTTCGTCAAGAGAGTCTTGCAATGGGCCACCTGATAACTGTAGGTATGTTGTGGAGGAGTAGAGAGAGAAAGACAAGTTTGGTAGAGTGGAATGCAGTCAGATCACAGAAGGATGCAATAGCTGGGTAAGAAGTTGGGATTTTAGGCTGCGGGCATTGGTGAGGTATTGGACATTTTAAAGAAGAATGGCAAGTTTAAAGTTGTATGTAAAAATATAACCTGTCAGGACAGAGCTAGATCCGAGTGGGAGAGTGTGAGGCAGTGATCAGAAAACCACTGTGAAAGCCATTGTGGAGACTCAGTTCACTTTCTTGTGGTTTCATTAATTCAACAGGAGCTGCCGTATCTTTGAAATGATGTCGTCGTCGTCGTCTTCGGCAGCCGTCCGTCTCGAGAGACGATGGCGTAGCTTCCTGAGAGTCTATCTGCACCGCCGAGAATGGCTGTACAGTCCGACTCGGGAGTGACAATCCCTGCCACACTTGTCACAGGTGAAGGCAGATGGCCGTTGTTGCTGCTGCTGACGCTGCTTCCGCCTCGATCTTTTCTGGACCGCCTCCTCGTTGCGCGCAGCCTCCGCGCGTGACATACCTTGCCTGACCGCGAGCCTCCAGGCTAGGCGGTCGTCTGCTTGAACTTCCCATGTGTTGAGATTGATGGAGCATTGTGTCATGTCCTTTTTGCAGATGTCTTTGAAACTGCGGTTCAAATTTGAAATGATGACTGTGGTCTAAAATACGCTGTTACTTATCTGCTCCCTTTCCATGCTAATTTTTGATATGCTGGAACAAAGCCATCAATGAAATAAAACAGACGTCTTAAGAGCAAAAATGAACCGTAGTTTGCTGATTTTTAGCTTGTTGATTTAGGGTAGGGGAGAGAGGGTACATCTATTCCATAACCTGTGTGAACTTGGGCAAATTTCAGAATTTTTGGTGGTGGGAGGAGAAGGATATGCATATCTATTCTTAACCTGTGTATACTTGGGTAAATTGTATCAATAGAACATTAGTAGGGCAGGCCCATAACTTTTAGACTAACGTCAAATAATTATACAGAGAAATTTGGTTAATTATTAGCATGCTGTTTATTTGTAGATAAAACAGATCAATCATGTAAATTAACAAAGGTCCCAAATAAGATTCATAGAAGAGAAAGGGGAGTAGGGGAGGGAGACAAAACCAAAACAACTGTCGGCCATGGAATGAGAGTGGATATCCTGTGCATGTTTTCTGGGTAATCTGATTAGCTGGCATTGAGCAAATGGTTGCGTGTGGACAGCACCCTGGAGGAGACTGGCTAGGCACGTCACAGGGAACCACTCCGATTGTTTCTATGTTCTCTGAAAAGCCTACGGGGTTTAGTTATGGACCGTACAGGACAGACTGGGTGACTGTGAGTATGGAGGGGTTCTGAGAGCTTCCAGGCAGAAGGAATAGCCCCAGGAAAGCCCTGAGGCTGGAGGAACCTGGAATAACCAAGGACTTGAAAGATGGCTCTTGTGGTCAGAATACAGAGATGGGAAGGGAGGCCATTAACCCCTGCACAGAAGCCCTTCTGTGGTTCCTTGAATCAACAGGCTGTGTGCACGTCCAGGGTGATGGTGCTGCATCCTCATTACTACAATCCGCGTCAGCACAGCTGCCACTGTCAGGGTTCTCACCATGCATTAGGCACAGTGGTAGGCACTTTCCATGCATTAGTCTTTCAGGACTTCCCAATAACTCTGGGAGCCGGGCGTTGCCATCCCATTTTGCCGATGAAGATGCCGAATTCCACAGCATCCCTTGACTTGCTCAAGTCATCAGTTAGTAAGTGGCAGAAAGGGATTGAAAACCAGTTCCAACTTACTGCACAACCTCAGTCCTTGTAACGTACACATCGCTTCTTGCTGTGGTCCTCTCCTTCCTCCTCAATCACAGCACTTGGAAAAGTGCAGATTAGAATTTGCTCAGCTGATTATTGCTGTGATTATCATTCTGCTCAGCAGATGCCAGGTTTAGGGTCTTGCCTCCCCCACTCCCTGCCCCAAGTGGTACAAAGAAGAATCTAGGAGGCATGAAAATAAGACCACTGCTTCTGGAACTAGGAATCTATGGTCTAAACAGATGAAACAGAATTGAGATAACCTATTGGCTGAATCATGGATCCAAGTGAATTAACTACAGGTAAACTACTTACTAAGGTAAGTTCATCACCTTTGAGCGACATCACTTTTACTTTCGCCATTGGATGTCCACCCAAAGAGTCCCACCGACCTGAGTTGTGGTTTATGCATGTAAATGTTTGCAGACAAATTCACCAATGTCCTTACTAACAACACTTTCTTTCTTATGTATAATGGAATATAAATTTATCTCCTCCCTGCCTGGTCACCAGGTTTAATTGAAACCCCTTATGTAAAAGCACTAATGTTTGAATAAATAAGTATATTTTGCTGTTCTATTTCACTTAAGTCAGAGGTTCTCAAAATGTGGTCCAAGGACCCCTGAGATCCCTGTATCCCTTTTACAATGCCCACCAGATCAAAGCTATTTTTATGACAATACAAGATGTTTTGGGCCTTTTTCATGCTCTCATAAGTATAAGTAGAATTTTCCAAAGGCTGCATGACATGTGACATCTGCAAAAGACTGAATAAAGAATCAGATGTGAGAATCTTCCTGTCGCCTGTTAAGTCAGACCTGAAAGAGATTTGCAAAATTATAAAACCAAAGTCACTCTTCTTAGTGTTTTTGGAAAATACAGTTAAAAAAAAATAAACGAACATATTTATGTTAACATATAATGGATTTATTATTGTTATTTAAAAAAATGAGTTAATAAGTTAAGATTTTTCAAGTTGCTCAGTTTTTATTTTTAATATTATTTATAGATAAACCCCTATAAATGCATTTTATTAGATTCTTGATTTTTAAATATCTATGGAGTTTTGAGATCAAAATGACTGAGAATCACTGATTAAATTAATGTTTAGGACACATAATTAATTCAGTGCTTCTTCATCCCAGTACAATAAAAATAATTTGTAATTAATCCTGAGTAATTTTTACAAGAAAATGCCAGCAGCAATAATGTGGAGGCTTCCTGCTGCTTTAAAGGAGCAAGTGTTAATATGCAGACATAAGTGCTATTTCACAAAAAATGATTACATCTGGGTATTACTTTAACCCAAGAGCATGAATTGTAAAATGTAACTAGAACACATTCTATTAAATATTAATTTATATTTCTTTAAAAAAGGAGAAATCCCCTATTAAAAAGGGGGAAGAAAAGAGGAAATTCGCCTCTTGGAATTTCACAGTCTCAGGCTCCTGTCCACAAGTATATATGGGTTTTTTTGTCTGAAGAGTATTAAAGGGAGGACCTCACAAACCAAAATTAATGCAGTCTGCAGCGTGACCCTGATTCTGTCATCAACTTGCTGTCTGAAGTTGGGGAAAAACCTTTCCCTGGGGTCTGCTCCTCATGGAGGTAGGCAGAGGACATCTATTGAATCCTCTTTTGAAAAACCCAAGTCTGTTTTGAGACATCGGAAGCAGAATGAGGACTGAAGAACAGGGTACTTAGAAAGTCAGTTGAGTGATGGAGAAAGGTCAAGACTTTGGATTTGGTTAAGGAAAGGTGAGAAGAGATTGGAGGGGACCCTGCATCCAAAATTCCAGGGTGCAGGGCTAAGGAGATGGAGTAGGCAGGGTTGGAGCAGGAGTTTACTTGAGAAAGGCAAGTCACTTTTTTTTTCCCAATTACAGTTGACATTCGATATTATATTACTTTCAGGTGTACAGCATAGTAGTTAGGCATTTTTATAACTTAGGAAGTGATTCCCCCCAATAAATCTAGTACCCCCCTTGATATCATACATAGTTACTACAATATTATTGACTATAATAAGGCAGGTCACTTTTAAAGCTGGCAAGGACTTTGGGAGGACCCTTTACTGCTTAGAGATGAGTTTGACATGTCATCTTGAAGGAGACAGGCACAGTTTGATTCAACTTTTTGACGGCACAATAACTTTTCTTGTTAGGTTGTGGGTTTGAATGTGTTTTGATGCAAAATCATGAAAGGAAGAAAAGTGCTTCACATGTTGGTCACAGTCCTGTGACACATTCATGTTATTCTGTTGATGTCATCATACAGTGTTCAGCAATGCCTTAGAATGTTGTAAGGTGACATCATGGTCTCTCCCCTGCTGTTCTTGCTGGTTTTGTTCCTGAAACACTTCTATATCCGCACTTTCTCGTACAGCCAATCCCAACACATTCAAGTCCTTTAAATCATCATTCTGATCTCACCCTGGGTCTTTACACAGCTAGGCCTGTCTGGGAGGTGTCTTCCCCCAAACTGGCCGGCTGGTTAGCTCTCAGGTTCTCAGTTTAAAGATTCCCCCAGCATCAGATAGCAAGCTGATGGCAGAATCAGGGTCACAATGCAGACTGCATCCTTTTTGGTTTGTGAGGTCCTCCCTTTAAGATTCTCCAGACAAGAGAACCAGTTTCTATGAAGAGTAAGTAAATTTATATTTTATCCACCTCCATTATTCTTTTCCATGACATCTTGTTTTGGGGCATCATAACACCTACTGTCTTTTGTAAGTTTTGAGATGGTGTATTTTTGAAAGTTAATTGCCATTTTATCAAATAATATGTATGCACATATGTTAAAGAAAAACATTGAAAGGTTTACATGAAAACAGTGCCCTGCTTACTAGTCCCTACCTCATTTGGTCCTCCTCACCAGACAAATCACTTTTTAATTCTTTTAAAGATTTCTTATGGCACATGCCTCTATAGTTCTAGCAAATATGCTTATATTGTTATGTATTGATTTAGCAATGTCAAGCTTTGCTGACTTTCTGCTATAGTAGGTGAAAATTTAGAGCTTTCATATATCTCACTTCTCCTCTCCTCTTAATATAATATTTATATCACAATTTTTGGGTAAATGTGAATCAGTGTTTCTATGTTTACAATCACACAAATACTGTTCACTGCAGAGTCCAAATAGTGTCCTCTGGTCATTCCTTTCCTTGTGCATTTTGTATTTCCTGAGTTAACAGTTACCTCTTTATCCCCAGTTTGTGTGGTTTTTTCCCCTCCTACATTTATTATCCTCTTTCACCTATCAGATCAGTAATTTTCTTCTTTTTAATCAGGAGTTGACAAACTCTGTAAAGAATGACATAGGAAAAATCTGACACTGTTCAGTCTAAACAGTCTCTGAACGCAACTACTTAGCTATTGCAGAAGGGACACAGTCACAGGCAACATGTGACTGAGCAGCAGACAATATGTAAATGAGCGGGTGTCCCTGCGTCCCAGTAAAACTTTACTTACAAAGCTAAGTAGCAGGCAAGATTGGAACATGAACTGGAGTTTGCCAACCCCTGTTTTAACTGGTAAAAATGTGGATACTAATTGGTATCATTTTAAATTTTCTAGCAGCCCTCATCCGGAGGCCTCTGCCCTGATGCTGTCTGCGCTGCGTCCCCCTCTGCTGGCACCCTGGAATCCCCCTACACTGCTCTCCTGGTTTGGACCCTTTGTTTCTTGGGTTGCATCTTCCTCTTTCTTGCTTTACTTCTTTGCTTAGCTGGAGGATGTTCTCAAGTAACTTCCTAAAAAAGAGGGTGTGTACGGGAGGTAAATTTTCTGAGTTTTCCTGTGTCTGAAAATGTATGTTCCTCTTATTTTTGTTGATAGTGTAGTTATGTAATGGATTCCGTACTAAAAATTTCCTCAGAAGTTAGATGGCTTTCTCCAGTTTTTCCACCTTCTAGCATTTCTGGTAGAAGCTTGATTGCAATTTCGATTGCCATTTGTTTGTGTATCACCTTCTTCTCTTTCCCTCCCCCATCGAGGAGCTTTGTCCGTGGAGTTCTGAAATACCCTGGGGACAGGGCTTGGCGTGACCATTGTTAGCCCAGTGCCTCATCTCTGTCCTGCTCTGTGCCTGACATACATGAGTCTGGAACTGCTTCAAACAGTTTCTCCAGATACTAGCACTCCTGTCGTTGGCTTGTAAGGTGGCTGTCAGGCTCTGTGGGACCAAAGGGGGTCATATAAGGGTTTAACAATTTCTGTGTCCTCATACGCAACCTCACATCTTCCCCATTGCTTCTGTGGAACTTCAGGTGTCCGAGAGCCTCACCTGGCAGGTGCCCTGCAGGGTACATGATTATGTTCAGTATTCGCCTCCTCAGACTCTTTCAGTTGAAGTTTTCTCCACTCCGCTAAGTCGATTATTGCTCATTTATCTATATCCTGTCTTCCAAAATCTGACTACTTAATTTGTTGTCCACCTAAGCCTTAAACATTTTTTTTTTTTTTTTTGGTCATTTCATCAGGAAGAGGAAACAATAGAGATGCTGTGGTCAATTTTTCATGTTTCATCACGAGTTCACAATTTGTTGTTATACATGTGCTCACTTGGCCAAAGCCTGTCTGCTCCACCACGGAGGGGCTGTGTCTATGTATTCGCCTACTCGGTCCCTGAAGCTTGGCTGAAAGTGGACCTTCTACAGATGTTTAGTGACAGAGTGAATTATGTTAGGTGAACTGGTTTAACGGGAGCAGAGGTCTCAGGTGGGGAGTTCTGGGAGATGATGTGGGAGCGGCTGAGCCTTGAGCAACAGGCCAAGGAGGCTTCTCTTTTCCAGCTGGAAGGTTGTTGATGGTTTTCAATCATGGTGGAGGGTAGTGGTTGAAGGGTATTTTTCTGGCTGTGCTATGAAGGCTAGTTTGAAAGGAGTACACATGTAGGGGAATAAAAAGTCATGAGCTAACGAGAACCCAGAAGAAAGGTGTTGGCCTGCAGAGAGCTGTGGAGGAAGAATCAATACCATTCATGTTCTGATTCCATATGGGGAGTTATAAATGAATCCCAATGACTGGTGTTTC
This sequence comes from Furipterus horrens, assembly GCF_987537825.1. Taxonomy (NCBI): domain Eukaryota; kingdom Metazoa; phylum Chordata; class Mammalia; order Chiroptera; family Furipteridae; genus Furipterus; species Furipterus horrens. The sequence goes on from NW_028327174.1 coordinate 188,472,790, forward strand.
CATTAGCAGAAAGGACAGTAAAAAGGATTTTGCTTTGGGTGGGAAAGAGTAGATAATGGTTTTTGTTGGTGATATTTGAGGCAATAAAGGACCGTCCAAGTAGAAACACTTAGCAGGCAGTTGACTATATTAGAGGTAGAGAATGAAAACATAATTTAGGAAAACTTAGTTATTCCCACAGAGAAGTCAAAAGAGAAAATGACACAAAGAAAGATGCTTGTTCAAGTCACATAGGTGACAACAGACAGACTCAAAATCTGAAGTCAGGTCTGTCTAAGTCTATTCTTGTGTGCAACCACAACAGTGTACTAACTCGAAGACTTTGTCCAGATGCAGCCCAGTAGAGTAGAGGCTTAGGATTGGCCTTGGGCAAACTCACATTTCGTGGGACATGTGACTTAAGAATGAAGGTGAAGAATGCAGTAGAAAGCTGAGGAGGTCTGAGAGAAGAATGCTGATGTCACAAGACTCCCAGAAATCTGGACTGGAGGGCAGGACCTAGAAAAGTGAGCAGGCCTGGCAACTTCAGCAGGCCACCTTGGCCTTCGTCTGCCACAGACTCCATCTGCTTTCACTCTGATGACTTACCCCAAAGCATCAGCTGTACTTTCTTTACTTACACTTTCCATCCTGCCTGCTGCTATGGTTTAAGCCAGAGAACGCTATGGCCAGGTAGCGATTCTCAGAACCCAAGTAGAGCTGACATCCTGCCTGGCTTTGTTCTCTCACTTGGTCAGCCCAGAGCACCTTGAAAGAATCATGGGGAGGGGGTATGTAGAGATTTTCAGAAGTGTCCCATGCAGAGAAGGACTCCTGGACTCCTGTTCCCATGGGGCCCCATTCCCTGTCACATGCCTTAGGGTTCAGGGCATAGGGTGAGGAAGGAAGACAAGAGCAGGGGCATGGGGTGTGTAGGTTGTGAAATAATGTAAGAAACCTCCAGAACCGGCAAAGAAAAGTTTTGTTTCTGGAATTCGGAATTCAGAGTTTTTCACACTCAACATTTCTGTGACTGGGTGAGATAAAAATCTATGTCATTCCATTGGTTTTCATCTTTGTTTTAAATTATCAGATTTTAAATAGAAATAATCAGTGTGATATAGTTTCCTCTTCTAAAATGTGGTTTAATTTCGTAAAGAGCCGAGTAAGACGGCAGAGCTGAATCATAGGAAGTGTCAGCTTGCAAGAGCTCTGTGCCAGTGATTGCAAAACCGTGGCCGGGTAACCTGGCTATTGTCTTTGACAAAGTGTTCCTTAATCCTAGCTTTGTGTTTTTCACTAGGGCATTTTTCTCTCTTGCTCCCTCTTTTCTTTTCCTAACTAATACAGCCTCTTTGATTTTATGTGAGAGAATGTTTATTCTAGTGAGAAAACATGCGTCATGAGTTTGAATCCCACCTCCTCCTCTTTCATACTGGGTAACAGTGGGACCCTCGCCGAACTTCCCTGAGCCTCGGTTGTCTCCCTAAAGCACAGACAGGAAGACAGAGAATATATATATAATGTTTAATATATAATTAATGGTCAATATATATTTCATATACAATTAATTACTGTGTTTATATGATTAATGTATTGCTGGTACTTGGTAAGTGCTGAAATCATGTTAATTCCTTTCATTGAACAGGATTAGATAATTTTTTTCCTATTGCTAGTCACTGACTCACCAAAGAACATTAATTTACTGTATGTTGTCAATTCAAGGGAGAGAGTTGTGGGTGTTTCTGTTTTGGATCCTATTTTTAGATGTTACAAAAATGTTCCATCCACTGGATTTTGAAATTAAAAATGGGAAACATTATTTATATCTGAATCATATATTACAACAGATGAAAATGTTACGTGTATGAGTTCAGTTCTATAGTATAGGCATTTATTTAAAGGAAAAAGAGAGAGAAGAAAGAGGAGGAGGAAGAGGAGGAGGAAGAGAGGAGAGGGGGGAAGGGAAGGAGAAAGGGGAGCCAAGAGACACAGGAAATTGGCAGAGATATAAAAGACATGGCAAGGCCAAACTTCACTGTGTGTAAACACTAGAGTTTACAGTTAGGGGTGGCAGGAAAGGCTTCATAGAGGTGGTCATGCTCTATTGCACCTCAAAGGAAATACAGTGACTTATTAGGCAGACAAGATTGTCAGGTGTGGGGAAGATTAGGAGTGTGTTCTGGGCAAAAGAAAATTCTGAGTAGCTTTTGGAGTGATCCAGTCCTGACTAAACTTAGAACTGGTTTATTTGAAACATAGCCTTAAGTGCTCAGGAAGCCAATGTGGCAAGTAATCAAAATCATGGATGTTGCAGGCAGACAGATGTGGATTTAATCTTGATTTACTCGCTATGTGGCTTTGGTCAAACTGTTCATCCTTTCTGACCCCTAGCTTCTTCCCATTTAAAAGGAGGATAAAACTCAGGGATGTTGTAAACTTTAAGTGAATTAACACACGTAAAAGATGTGTGCATTGCTGGGCATGCAGCAGACCCTCAAGTTGGAGACATTATTTTCATTTTAACATATTGGATCTTAGTAACACTCTGAGCAAGCTGGGTCGGAGGTGAGAAGCGATCCCCTGTGAAGAAATAGATTCATGGCTTTTCAACTCTCCCCTTGAAACTTCTTGGAAGCCTTTCTGAATCACAGTAGCTCAGGTATCAATGCTGAAATTTTTCTTCGGGGAGGATCCCTCTGTGTTTTCTAAGGCGGGAATGAAATCAAACCAAGGGTGAGAGATTCACCATCTTTGTTGTCGGTCACCTCTTCATCAAAAATCCTTAAAGCGTTGGCTCCTGACAACAGAGCTCTTCAGAAGTTCATCAGCCACTTGCTTGGTACAAAGCTGTTTCAAGACTGTAGTTAGTTATGAGTAGCACCAAGGATACCCAATGGAGAGGATGCTGTAGATCTGGGTCAGCTCTTTTAGAATAGACAACTCCATGTATAGGATGCAGTGAGAGCAAGTAAAACCACAAGGCTAAAACATGAATAGAAGGGAGTCATTTTCAACACAGAATGACTTGAAGTTAGTTTTCTTTTCCATAAAAGTACTAGGAATTCTGGGAGGTTGGCGTGTAACTGATATCAGCTGAGTGGGTCTCCAGTATACAATCACTCCTTGGCAAATAACACAGTGGACTTATAATACAGTGTCAAGATTTGTTCTTTTTTTTTTTTTTTTAACAAATTTTAAATATAAATTTTTGTTAAAAATACAGAACTAATGAAATTCACATACATTTGCAGAATTCAAGTCCACATTTGATTATGTTAAGAAATATCATGAATAAAAATAGGTGAGATGAGATTTAAATATGCACACAAGTAATACCGTGAGTAAATGTAAGAGACACATATGTATTAATACTAGAGAAAAGTTTTTCTCCAATTACTATGTAAACCCCAAATCCTGGCATATATAAATTATATGAGCAGAGATGTAAAGGCATGTAATTAGGCTGAAAGAACCTAGATAATTATTGCATGTAGAATGCTTGACCAAGTTTTATGTTTTTGTTCACTCTGTTTGAGAAGGATGTGCTACCTTAATTTTCTCTGAAGAAAGTACAGTATGAGCAAACCATACAAGAAGAATAAAAATAAAGATGTAGAGGGAGAAAGCAGCAGGCAGTCACCTTTTTATTCTTTGTCATTGAAGGTTTTCAGCTAGATATATTAAGGGGGACAAGTCATTTTCTTATTTTTATTACTAAAAAGAGGCAATAAATGACACATTTATACAGAAGACAAATTTCTAAATTTTAGTTAACCTTGACATAATAACTATGGCCAGCATCAATATTTCTAATTACAGTGTGCTGGGAGGTGTTTTGAATACATTAAATATACTAACTTATTTCATTATTGTAATAGCCAAATGTGATAGATTTAATTAGGGTATGAAAAACTGAAACACAGAGTGGTTAAAGTAACTTGTTAAAGGTCACCTAGCTAGTAAGTGATGGTGCCAGGATTTGAATCCAGACTCCAGAGTTTATGTTTCCAATCAGAGCACTATACTATACCTTTTCACCAAAACAAAGCAAAATTAAATAAAAAAATAGTGTGTGCATTTTAAATAATTTACACCAAGTACATTTTAAAAGCTGATATATATTTATACTTCTGAAAACATTCAGTAAGTTTCCTTTTATTCAGTTTGTTTTTTTTCCTTTAGACATTAAAAATAATATAATATATCAGTTACTTATTGTTACACAAACGTCTTCACAGTAAATATCCAAAAATAATTTATCATGCACTTTAGAAAAAAAAAAAACAATGTAAAATAGTACCTTGCACCAGATATGTGACTTTCATTCTTAAATAACTACTATACAAAAGCATATTACAATAAAATTTATGCATTCCTACAAAGAAATACTAATTTTTTTTTAAAGAAACTGCAGAAGCTTTTTTCCCTCCATTGTATGTTTTGGACTCATTTATCAAAAAACATTTGGCCATATACATGTGGGTTTCTTTCTGAGCTCTCACTTGTGTTCCATTCATCTGTGTGTCTTTCTGCCAATACCATGCTGTTTTGATTATTATTGCTTTGTAGTATAACTTACAGTAAGGGAATGTGATACCTGCAGCTTTCTTTTCCCCTCAAGATTGCTTGGGCTGATTTTCTCTAGTTATGTCAAATCTCCATCACTGTGCAATATTGTTGGCAGCATTTTAAGGTAGAAGTTGTTGTTACTGTAATTATTCTTTATTCAAAATAGCCATGGAGCCATCATTTTAATACCTTCAAGGTTGACCAATGTTTCTTGAGAAACTTCATCTGGAACCCAAAGCTTAGTGTCTTTTTTTTTCTAAAGCCATCAATTGATCAAAACTCCAGCTTTATTCCTCTCTAACTGTCTGGGTTTTACTCTGTCCCCTGAGGGCCAGACTGGGTGAGAAGGTGGCAGCCAGTCGGGGCTAGGCTGCTGAGAAGGCCAGAACTGTTATTTCCTTCGCCTTTTGCTGTAGTTGATCTTAGGGCCATTGTTCTCAAACTCAAGTGTGCATCAGAAGCTCCTTGTTAAACGCAGATGGCTGGGTGCCAACCCCAGAGTTTCTGATAAAGTAGGTCTAGGGTGGAGCTCGAGAGTCTGCATTTCAGACGCTGATACTGCGGGTCCAGGAGCATGCATCGAGAAGTGCCAATCTAGGAGCCAGCAGCTCAACTACCTCAGTATTTTTCCTTCTGCCTCACCCATCTCCCCTCAACCATTTTTTGTGTCTGCTGGGTGTAATGAATACCGGAGTGGGGCTTGTCTTTATCCTGAAAAAGGGAGGAGTAATAGCGTAAGGGGCGAATCAAGTTATTTTCTAATATCTGAACATATGTTGTGTCAAAATAAGAATGGGAGGTGGATCTTACCAAGCTACCCATATCCATGTTCTCTCCTGCAATACCAATGAAGTGACAGTGACTGAACTTTAACAGCATGTATGGCATAAATGCACAAGGGCAAAAAAAAAAAAAAAAAAAAGAGAAGTAATCATTAGAATACTGAAAGCTAGAAAGCAGAGGGACAGTTGGTTTTAGCAGACCCAGGAGGATGACTCAGTTGGAAGATGCAGGAGAGCAAAGAGATTTACAACCTAGAGCCCCAGAAAGGTTCTGGATCCTGGAACTTCTGAACAGGGTGAAGTTGGACCAAAAAGAGGAGGACTGGTTGAAAACGTGTAAAACCAAAGTGACCTCTAGATCACCCCGACCAACCACATCAGGTGACATCTTCTCCTACTCCCTGGCATGTAGCTGAAAGCTTACACCTGAGGGAGTGATTCCGAGGGGCTCTGGACTAGTGGACACCAGGTGCAGCTGGAAGAAGGGGTACCTTACACAAAATGGGCGGGAGGATTAAATGAAAGTCAACACATGGAGGTTTTACACCCCCGGTTCTCCTCCCATACTAAGCTCCCAGGATCTTGCCGTTCAAGTGTGTGCCTCCCAGGCAGTAGCATAGTGTTGGGATTCAGAAGATCCTCCGCCACCTGTAGCTATGATACAAAACAACTGGGAGAGGGGAGAGGGAGTTTATGGGGCAGAGGAGGCCTGCTGAGTTTCAGTGAACAGTATACAGGGCAGCTCTTCAGCACCAAAGAGCACTCTTTGATCTCTGATGATTCCACGGTGAGTAAGATTCAGTGTGCTCATCCCGCAGCGAACTAGACGAGAAGGCTGGGGGGAGGAACAGCCTGTAAAAGGCAGACAGGAGTGAAACAGCATGCTGAGTTTGTGGAACTACACGGAGTTCATCACTTTTGGCACGGAAAGTGTAGACGCACAGGGAGCGTGGGAGGAGGGGAGGCCAAAGAGATGCAGCTGTGTTTACTTGTACGAGTTCTTTCAAAAGGCATTGTTATTTCATATGTGTTCTGAATCTAGAGAAACATGTCCATTCTGTTTTTCCTTTTTTTTTTTTCCACCAAAGGCAATGTTTTAAAGATCCATCTAAGTGGCTATGACAAGGATCTAAGCCATTCCTTTGAACTGCCTGGTATTTCATGGTATTGTATAGTATGTATCCACCTATTTTTACCTGCCCATTTTCTCAGGGATGGACACTAAAATTATTTTCCATCCCCTCCTTCCACTTGCTCCAAAGAAGAAATACAGCAATAGACATCCCCAGGCATGTCCTCTGGTGAACTTGGGTGAGAAAACCTTGTGCTTTATACCCTGGAGAGAAATTGCTGTCTGTGTATATGTAATGGGACTAAGTATTGATCGTTTGCCCCTTAGGATGACCCACCAGTGGGACGTGTTGACCACTATATTACACATCCATGATCCCAGTTTTGGAATTCTTCAACCTCCAAAAGTTCCCTTATGCCTCTTTGGTTACTATTATTATTTTGTAAGAACACTTACCATGAGATCTACTCTCTCAACACAATTTTAAGTGCACAGTACAGTATTATTAACTATAGACACTGCATTGCACAGAAGATTCTAGAACTTATTCATCTTGTATAACTGAAACTTTATCCCCATTGGACAATTCCCCGTTTCCCCTGGCAACCATCATCCTGTCCTCTGTTTCTGTAAGTTGACTACTTAGATATTTCATATGACTGGCTTATTTCACTTGGCATAATGTCCTTCAGGCTTATCCATGTTATCACATATGACAGGAGTTCCTGCCTTTTTAAGGCTAAATATTTTGTTGGTTGTATGTACCGCATTTTCTTTAACCATTCATCTACTGATGAACATTTAACTAGTTTCCTCATGTTGCTGTGGTGAATAAATTGCATTGAGCATGGGAGTACAAATAGTTCTTCAAGATTCTGATTTCAGTTCTTTTAGATAAATACCCAGGAGTAGAATTGTTGGCTCATTTGGTAGTTCTATTTTCAATTTTTTGAGGAATTTCCATACTGTTTTCCACAGTGGTTGCACCATTTTACATCCCCACCAGTGTGCAAAGGTTCTGATTTCTTAACATTCTTGCCAACCATTTTTTTAATATAGTTTTATAGTTTTGCTAGTGTGAAATGTCTGTAATTTTTTCTGAGCTCAAAATGTCATTTGCATTTCTCTAATTGCTGATGATTTTGACCGTCTCTTCGTAAGCCTGTTAGCTTTTGGCTTCCTCTTCTGTAAATTGACTACTTTTACTCTGGTACCATACTTCCAAGGGGGCAGCTGTTTTTTTGTTGTTGATTTGCAAGATATTATGTTTTAGTGATTAATCTCTTTTTGTGTGCTTATCTTAGCAATGAGGAGTGTCCTTCAATTTCAAGCCCTGCCTCAAGATGTAGCCATAGAGTCTCAAACAGAAAAATGACCTTGCAACTTGAGACAGAATAAATGGTGGTGACCATGTGTGTCACATACATGACCCCAAGGGTCCCTGGGATTATGTTGTCATTAAGTCTTTCCCCTCCATCACTTCATTCACACCTGCCTAATCTTCAGTTATAGGCACAACATATTACTATCATTATCATTTCACTTTTATCACACAAATGAACAACATTTTGATGTTCAAATATTGGAAAATATTCAAACTGATAACAAAGTTATTAAAAACCACCTGCAACTCTGCCATCTCGAGATGACTATAGTTAATCTCTTAAAATGAATGTGAATGGCTGAGAAGATGTAGGCATTATTATAACAAATGGGCCCCCCCTTTTACCCCTAAGCTCTATATTAATCTCTCCTGTAGAACCTTATACATTTTATGTTAGTTTTTTGTTCAATAACTACTTGTAAATAACTGTTTAATATAGTTATTTGTTTAAGAATTGTTAGAACAGGAGTCAGTTGACTTACTTCTTCTGTGTTTGGGAGCCACTGAAAGACTTGAAGTGGTTGAATCATCCAAAATACGTTTGGTAGAGGAAGTTCTCACTGGAAGCAATGATATGTGAATATAAGTGAATGAAAATAACATTTATTGTACTGAAGACATTATCTATGGTATTTTACTGGATCTTCTTAGTACTATAACATAGGGACGATCACCCCAAAGCTAGAGGTAAGAAATTTAAAACTCATTGGGTGAAGTGATGCAGCCAAGGACACACAGCTAGTAAATGTTGGAGTAGGGAGTTAAATCTAGCACTTTCAACTAACTGGTTTCTTTTAAGGCACAGAGGCTAGTTCAAAAGACATTTCAGCAGTGAGGTGAGGTCAGTCTCTATTTAATGGTGAGAAGTTCAAATGCCTAGCAAACTACATCTTACAGCAGCAGCATTAGTTGCTGGCTGTCCCCAGGGGTTTTTCCCCCATGAGTCATACACAGTAGGGGAATCCTGAGGGAAGCTCAGCTTTTATTTCTTGAATTTCAGAGTCGAGACAGTCTCTGTAGTGATTGCAGATAGAGATCTACATCCTTGCCAACAAAGAGATTGAAGGAGGGACCTTGGGTAAGTCCCTTTTTCTCTGGACCTCAGTTTTCCTAGTCACAAATAATTAAGTGATCTCTGAAGTTTTCTTTCATTGTAACACTCAAGGATCCCTTAGCTTGCCTAATGTGGTGCTGAGTTCTAGGTGGTATTAGTATTAATAGGAATTGAACCAACAGAATATCATTACATATAGACATGGCTGAAAATAGACTGTAGGTTGGCAGAGGACCTGAGGACATACAGATAGATGGCCAATAGACATATTACAAGATGCTCAATGCCACTATTCATCAGAGAAATGCAAATTAAAACTGCAGTGTGGTATTACCTCACACCTGTCAGAATGCCAATATATCAACAAGCAACAAGTGTTGGTGAGAATGTAGAGAAAAGGAACCCTTGTGAATTGATTTGTGCAGCCACTGTGGAATATCCTCAAAAAAAAAAAAAAAAAAAGGAACTGTCCTATGATCCAGCAACTCCACTTCTGGGAACATATCCAAAGAAACCTGAAAAACTAGTTTGAAAGATTATGTGCCCCCCTGCGTTCATTGCAGTGTTATTTATAATTTAGCCAAGATTTGGAAGCAGCCCAAGTGTCCATCAGTAGGTGAGTGGATAAAAAAGCTGTGGTAAACTTAAACAATGGAAAGTAATACTCATCCATAAAAAAGAAGAAAATTTTACTGTTTTCAACAGTGTGGACGGACCTGAAGCGTATGATGCTAAGTGAAATGTCAGTCAGGGAAAAATGAGTACCATATGATTACACTTACATGAGGAATCTAATGAGCAAAAAACAAACAAACAAACGAAACAGAAACAGACTCATAGGTACAGAGATCAGACTGACAGCTCTCAGAGGGGAGCAGGATTGGGGGCTGTGTGCAAGAGATGAAGGGATTAAGCAAAATAAAAACCTCACAGATGCAGACAACGTACATGGTGATTACCAGAGAGGGAGATGGGCTGGGTGAGGAAGAAGAGGGTAAAGGGTCAGTAAGTGGTGATGAAAGACTTTACATTGGGCAGTGAATGCATGATACAATATACGGATGATGTATTATTGTACATCTGAAACCTATATAAATTTATTAACCATTGTCAGCCCAATAAATTCAATAAAAAATTTAAAAGTAAATGCTAAAAAAATAAAAAAAAAGAGAGAGAAAATAGGCCATAGGAAGTATATAGGAGATATATGTCCTTAGTTACTAAACTTTTGAATATTTACTAGACTGTGAGATTCATGTAGAAGGGATTGTATATTTATTCATCCTATATCTTAGGGTCTGTCACTAGTACCTTATGTAGAGGTGGCCAAACAGTTTTGTTGAAGGAAAGAATGAGCAATGCAGAAAGGCTACTTGTCCTCTAATATCTGTCCTTGTTTCTCTCTCGATAATGTTCCACCTAAGTTACCTGAAACAGTAGTCCAGCACAAAACCTCATTCCCCATACTTCCTTGTAATTGATGGGGACATATAATTTAACTTTGACTAATGGGATGTAAATGAGATTAGAATGTACATGTTTTCAGGAAATATTCTTAAAGGGGGAGGACATGATTTTGTCCTATTTCTCCATCTAACTGGCTAAGATAAATAGGTAAATGGGTAAGAATTTTGGAGCTTGGATCCTATGTTGAGAATAGTAGTAGAACAGCAAGAGGGATGGAGTCTGGGTATCTGATGACTCAAGCCTCTTTATGAACCATGAATGACTATGTTAACATAAACTTGAGAGAGAAACAGATTTCCATTTTTGTCCAAAACATTATTGTTTTTGGTTTACTGTTTGTTTTAGTTGAATTGACTATAAGGGAACATTTTCAGAAGAAGTACATGACCTTCACTTTTTTTTAAAGAAGAGCTGGTTAAAAAACATACTTTGAATATGGTTGTAATAAATTTCACAATCATATGTGGCCGATCTGATTTGGGGATGGCCTACCTAGTTGACCAACAGTAAGTTTTAGCAAGCCCAGTGAGTTTTGTATAAATATTGTCCATACTTCAAGGTTTGCTAGGGCAATAAATTGAATATTTTGCACTAAGTTCCTAAACAAATCCTTTTATTTTCTCTGAGACGTTTTTGTTTCTATTCTTTATATGAGGTTGTTAATATAGAAACTCTTTTTGAGAATGGAGTGAGGTAGAGGCAAAAATAAAGAGTTAACCAATTAATTCAAATAATTTATTTCACAGGACATACTTTTGTAATTTAAATTCTATACTTAGGAATTTAAATTCTCAGATCCAAGATTCTCAAAAACAAACAAACAAACAAAACTCAAGGTAGGAAAAAGCAAAAAATAAAACACACAAAGGGACACATTAATGAACTTTCTGAAAACAGGAGGTGAAGAGGAAAATTTTAAAAACAGCCAGAAAGATTAGGATAGAGGAACAAATATTTTATATAAATCTAATCTCTCTTCAGAAACCATGCATACCAGAAGAATGGAAAAACATTGAAAGAAAAAAAAAGGAAACTATAAACCTAAATTTTTATAGCTGACAAAAATGTTCTTCAAAACTAAGGCAAAATAAAGATGTTTCAGAAAAAATTGAGAGAATTTTTGCCTAGCAGACATGAATTACAAGAAATGTTAAAAAAGAACTTCTTCAGCTAAAAGGAAAATAACAATTGATGAAAATTAGGACCTACATAAGGAAATTGAAGTCTCCAGAAATAATAAATATAAACCATAATATAATAGTAAATATAAGTAATATTGAAAACAAATCATTTTTATTTGCCAGTTTATTAAATTTCTGTAAAAATAGTTGATTAATGAAAGCAAAAATTCTACCATAATTGTGGATTTTAACTTCTGTAAGAATAAATTTTTTTTTAATTTTATTTTTTGGTTATTCAATTACAGTTGTCCCATTTTTCCCCCATTGCTCCCCCCTCCCAGCCCATCCCTTCTCCCACAATTATATCCCTCCCCGTTGTCCATGAGTCATTCATATACGTTCCTTGACTAGACCCTTCCCTTACTTATCCCCCTTTTCTCCCTCCCCCCTACTGACTACTATTCTAGTCTTTGCCTATTTAGTTCGTTTGTTTGTGTTGCTCTTTAGTTTCCTGTTTTGGGTGATATCATATGGTATTTTGCTTTCTTTGCCTGGCTTATTTCACTGAGCATAATTCTCTCTAGTTCCATCCATGTTGTCGCAAATGGCAGGAGTTCCTTCTTTCTTTCTGCTACATAGTATTCCATTGCATAGATGTACCACAGTTTTTTGATCCACTCATCTACAGATGGGCACTTAGGCTGTTTCCAGCACTTAGCTATTGTAAACAGGGCTGCTATGAACATAGGGGTGCATAGGTTTTTTTGAATTAGGGTTTTAGGATTTTTCGGGTATAATCCTAGCAGTGGAATCACTGGTTCAAATGGCACTTCAATTTTTAGTTTTTTGAGGTAATTCCATACTGTTTTCCATAGTGGCTGCACCAGTCTGCATTCCCACCAACAGTGCAGTAGGGTTCCCGTTTCTCCACATCCTCGCCAGCACTTGTTGTTTGTTGATTTGTTGATGATGGCCATTCTGACAGGTGTAAAGTGGTATCTCATTGTGGTTTTTACTTGCATCTCTCTGATGGCCAATGATGTTGAGCATTTTTTCATGTGCCTATGGACCTTCTGTATGTCCTCTTCGGAGAAGTGTTTGTTCAGGTCCTTTGCCCATTTTTTAATTGGGTTGTTTGTTTTCTTGATGTTGAGTTGTATAAGCTCTTTATATATTTTGGAGATCAGTCCCCTGTCTGTGATATCATTGGCAAATAAAATAGCACAAAGTACACACAAGGGGGTAAATGGATGTATACTATTGAAAAGTTTCAATTTATATGAGAAGTGGTATAATATTGATTGAAGGCACATTGTGATAAGTTAGAGATGCATATTGTGAACTCTAGTAAACTAACAAAGTAAAAAAGACATAAAGCTTATAAACTAATAGTGGAGTTAGAATAATAAAAAAGTCAATCAAAAGAAGACAAAGAGAAAAAGAGGAACTAAGTATATTTAGGACAAATTGAAAACAAATGACAAGAAGGTAAATTTAAATCCAATTAAATTATTAATTATTTTGAATATAAATGATAAACATTCTCATTCAAAAGAAGAAATTTCAGACTGGACACAATGCAGGACCACCTATGTGTTGTCTATAAGGAAACCACTTGAAACATAAAGACACAGGTTAAAATTAAAAGTATTGGAAAAAGATATAATGTACACATACTAATGATAAGAAAGAGAACTAAATACATATTAATATCAGGCAAAGTAGAATTCAAAACAAGAAATATTACTAGGACTAAAGAGGGGTATTTTATAAGAAAATGAGAGTAATTCAGTAATAAAAAACAATCCTAAAAGTACCCACTTAGTAGAGGTTTAAAATATATGACTCAAAAATGGATAACCCTGAAAGGAAAATTAGACAAGTCTGCAGTTGTATTTGGAGACTTCAACTTTTCTCTTCTTATAACTGACAGAAAAATAGACAGAAAGTTACTAAAGATATAAAAGAATTGAACATCATTCAATTTCACCTAACTGACATTTATAGAACTCTGTACCCATAACAGCAGAATTCATATTCTTCTCAAGATCTCATGGAACATTTACCAAGATAGACCATATGCTGAACCATAAAACAATTCTCAATACATATAAAAGGACTAAAATCATGTAGAACATATAATTTGACAACAGAAGACTTAAATTAAAATTCAATAACAAAATGATAATTTCTGAATATTTGAAAATTAAACAACCTTCTTCTAAATAATTCATGAATCAAAAAACATAATTATACAAAAGTAACTAAAAAACATCTGAAGTGGAACCTAGAGGTGTGTACTACTTCCAAGGTGAGCACCGTATAAGAGAAAGCACGCCCTCTACATTTGTTCACTCGCTGCTAACTGGAATGCAGATGTGACAGTGAGAGCTGAAGCAGCCAAACTGGCCACAAGATGAAAACTGTGTTAAGTATGAAAAGAGCAACTAGGTAGAATCTGGATCCCCGATGGTTGTGGAGGTACCATCCTAGCCCTGTGAAGAGAAATAACATGTGCCTTTGAACCAATTGCTAATCTGGGTCTATGCTACAACAGTCAAGCCTATAGCCTGTCTACTGCAGTAATAAAGCAAGTAATACCCGACTTTTCCTATTTTGAAAGCTGAAGTTTGGAATAGTATATTAAATGCTTACCAATTTGTCTCTCTTTTTTTTCTTTTCAAGTGGAATCATTGGACATTAAAGTAAATCTAAAATATTCACATTTCTGGAATATGATTAGGAGGTGAATACTTTCTCAGCTTCCAACTGCTCCCAATCATTTCATAAAAGAATAGAGTCAAGAACATAGGTTTTATAAGCATAGGGAAAAGAAAAGGACAGGCACACACACCCATATTAATAAATATACTGAATTACAAAAGAAAAGAAACACACACAGTAAAGTTATGCATTATTTTATTTTTGCACACTTCCATATTAAATTTTTCTTAATTAGATGCCTTCTTATTCATTAGAGTAATTACTATTATAATTTTAGATGAAATATGTGAATATGATTGTCTTCTAGTTTATATGGGAGATCTGGGATAGCGTCTTCAAAGAAGTGCCGAAGGAGTCAAAGACTTAGACATTGGGACCCTCCTAATCTCAGAAAAGACTAGCAAAACTACTACCAAGTATTAATCTGAAGTATGAATGAAAAGGATTGTAAATACTTCTCTTTCCCTCTCACATTTCTTTCATAACCTCATGGCTACTAGTAAATAAAAGAGGGAATTGAGAACTGGAGGATTGAGACATGCTTAGCAGTACAGTGTTTGTAAATAGACACATTCCTTGGAAGAAGGAATGGGAGGAATCAGGTAGAAATATCTCTTATGGTAGTAACTGAGTCTTTAGTGGAAATGTTGTAAAAACCTCCAGAAGCTTGCTATCATTGCTGGTGGAAGTGCGTATGAAGGCATCTTTCTGGAATCCAATTCGTTTTAAGCAACAATTATATGTTTAAGCATTGAAGGCAACAATCTGATACCAAAATCTGCTTATTCAAGATTTTGTTGTTCTATTATTGACACCACTAGAAAATTAGAAATGCTCTGGTTTTTTTTTTTTTTTTAAAAAAAGGAAATTGTCAAAAATTATGATACAGGCATATGTATAATATGTTAAACCACTAAAAGCCACGTTTTCAAAAGAAAAATTTAATGATATAGGAAAATACTTCACTACAGTATTGAACCACAAGAGATCACTCACAATGTATATGATATGGTTCCAACCCTCTTTTTACGTTGACTCTTTCCCAGAGGGTCCTCTCATAACCCTGCTGTCTTGTCTTCTGGTCTCTGCTTGCCCCTCCTCCTTCATATGAAGAATTAGTCTTTGTCAGGGTTTCTTAACATTGACACTCTTGATATCGTGGGCTGGATGATCCTTTGTCACAGGCAGGGGCAGGGCTGTCCTGTCCTTTGTGAGATGCTGAGCAGCATCCCAGACCTCTACTCACCAAAGCCAATAGGACCCTTCTCCAGCTGAGACAAGCAAACATTGTCTCCAGACATTGCCAAATGTCCCCTTAGGGGATAAACCATTCAATAAGCCATTCACCTCCTCCTTCTGTTTAGTGATTAGTCAAGTTTGGTGATTAAATTATTATTGCCAGTAAGAAGGGAAATTGAGGATTCTTCCCAGCCCAGTTTTCCTCTCAATCTCTCTCTCCCTCTCTCTCTCTCTCTCTCTCTCTCTCTCTCTCTCTCTCTCTCTGTCACACACACACACACACACACACACACACACCACTCAATCACATCCATATACTCTCATATTAACACAAATATTAATTCTTTAAGGTAGCTCAGTCTATATGCACAGTAGGCATTTCCCTCCTTCGAACATTCTCGGCACAAATCTCTTCCCATCATAGGAGTCAGGTGCTGTGAGTACACAATCCAGTCCCTCCTCTCTTAGTCCACCTTCTGGTTTCCTGATGCATGGAGCTACCTGCAGAGTTAGAGCTCAGTGATCAAGAATGGGAGCTGAGGCTCCACATGACTTTACCAGTTGTTTCAGAAAGTTCTTGCCCTGGAAGATAAAGCTCTAACCAGTACATAACCTCATCTATAACTTCAGGCACCCAGTGGAAGCCATTTACCCTGCTTGGGGACAACTGGATGCTCACCTGGGCAAACACCACCCTTCTCAGGACAGTAGACTGCTCAGTGGGGCAAACCCTCTTGCTTATCAAACAACTCATAAACACTCCCCTTAAGACTCCAGCCTTTCCAGTCACCCAATCCTAAACTATTAGGACAAAGACCTGTTTGAGACACTCAAATCCAAATCTGCAGGCCCTATAAATGGTATGCTTGACCTCCCCTTTCTGAAACACACTGACTCTTTCAAAGTGGTGTTCTGCCTTTTGTGGCCAGTAGAAACTCAACTATGCCTGATAAATGGAGATCTCTAGGGAAAACTGGCAGTCCTCCAGGGACTGTATACCTCTAAAGAAGGGGATATCATCATAAAGCATGGACCCAATGGTGTTTAGAAAAAGACCAGGAGGAAATTTTGAAACAACTACTTTTTTCATCTTTGGCTAAATAAGATTCCTGGTCATGGTGTCCTCACACTGCACTGACTAAGTAAAAGGGAGGTGACAGAGTTTACAATTCTCCAGGCCAAGGAGTATGAGTGCAGTGGAGCATAGTCAGGGCCACAGTTTCATAAGTACAGAGAAAAAAGGATAGAGACAAACACACACACATATTAACAAACATATTGGATTGCAAAAGAAAGGAACACCCACAGTGAAGTAATGGGTTATTTCATTCCTATACATTTTTCCATATTTAAATTTTTTCTTAATAAAGATGTCTTTCTATTCATCAAAGTAATTGCTATTATAATTTTAGATGAAATAATATGTTATAATGGTTCTCTTCTACTTTATATGGAGAGATCTGGGATATTGTCTTCAAGGAAGTGCCAAACTCAAAGACTTAGACGTTGGAACCCTCCTTCTTTGGCATGGTTCAGAAAGACTAGCACAAACTGCTGTAGAGTTGGGAGTGTGTCATCTGTACCAACTATTAATCTGAAGTATGAATGAAAAGGATTGTATTACCCCTCCCCCCATGTTTCAAAAAAACCTCCGCTGCCTTGTGGCATACCTCTTCAGGGGAAAGGCTAAGGGAGTAAACCCCGACAGAAAATCCGGAGCCGGAGTCCCTAAGGCGGTTTGACGTTGTAGTCAACACCGGCAACTCCTGCGGCGCACCTGAAGCCAAGCTGTATTGACTCCGTCTTTCCCTTGGATCCCTCAGCTGCGAAGAGAGGGGGGGTCTGCTGCATGGGCAACAGCAGACCCTCCATATCACCCTGCCCAGGCTCTGTAGCTTCAGCTCCACTGGAGAGGACACTCCAGCGTCATCGCAAGATGTCGATTCAACACGGGAGGAGACAGATACCGTGTCACTCCCGAGTCGGACTGCACAACCATTCTCGGCGGTGCAGATAGACACTTAAGAAGCTACACCATCGTCTCTCGAGACGGACGGCTGCCGCCGCCGCCGCCGACTAATAAATGCACTCAACAGTGAGATGGGATGGATAAACTAGAGGGCATATGACAGGATGTAATGACTAAGCAGTAAAATTAATGTTGCCACTGATCCCCACGGACACAGGCCAATGTCGAAGCTGAGTTGCCCTTGATCCAATAGGTCACTATAAAGAACATTCCATGTTTTGAGATGATGAGCAAAATGCTTTACTTTTGACTACAGTTTCTTCACCTACAAAGGTGAGATACTTGTACATGCCTAATGAACCTGAGTTTGTTGTAAAGACCAAAGGATATAATGTAGGTAATCATGTTTAAGAAACAGTTCACATGTCTTTTTGACTGCTGTTAACATGGATTAAGATAATCAGCCAATACCTATCTAAATGCTGGGATTATGTAGCTCTATGGGGTTTTTTGAGGCAAAGATATAGGCTTTTGGGGATCTCCACCTTATCTCGGAGCACCCACGCCTGGCATAGTACCAGGGATCTGGCTGGAGGCCCCCAACCTGGGAGCCTGGTTCCCCCAGGGCTTTGTGGGTGCTAAGTATGTCCATTGAGAGCATTCCAAGGAGGGATGTTTAGAAAAGCTTTCGGCATTTGCCAATTATCCCTCATTAGCATTTCATGCCTAGCATGTAAACCATAAACTGGAATTTCCACGGAGTCAGAGGAATGAGGAGGAGCAAATAGATAAGCACACATCTCCCGCATCCACTATTTATTTATTGTGTGCCCACCACATTATGGTAGTGTTGTCTCATATAATGCCCGAAGAGACACAGTGTAGTGTCTATGTGCTTGCACCCATTTACAATCCTAGAGTTCAAATAGTTTGCTTCAGGGCACACAGTTAATCAACGGCAGAGCAAGAATTGACAGCCAGCCGCATAAATTCCATCGGACCTTACCCTGTCTGAGTAAGGAAGGACATTTGGGATTTGTAGGTTAGCCACAGTGGAGTAGGGCAATACCAGTGCTAGATTTCCTGCTATAAATCCTTTATATCAAGTGCAGGTGGCAAGAGGGCAGAGGGCAGAGGGCAAACAAGGCAAGAAGAAATGAGCAGAATTTATGCCTAACTATGTAAAATGTTTAACTACCAATCATCACAGAAGTGAGTTACATTTAACATCAGGCAATTCCTAGGGCTAAGTGCTTTTGATTTTTTTTCCTCTGCCGTTTTCCACATTTTGATTTCAAGAATCAGGTCCAAGAATGTCCTAATTCAATGTTAACTGAGTGACAGATGAAATTTCACAAAAATAACTAAATATCCTGTATCTCTTTTCTTTTTTTAAAACAAATTTTGGGTGATGGGGAGGGACAACTTCAGGCAATGACATCTGATTTTTATTTATTTTTTACTTCTGAAATACAAACTGGGGAGAGTATGGAAAAACAGTTTGATAGGGCGAGGAAAAGATTTTTCTAAAATCCCTCTGATCTGCTCAGAATATGAATAAGGTCACACATTATTGCTTGCAGACTCACGTACTCACTAGAAAGAAATGCCTTATTTCCTTTTAATTTTTGTTTTTCAGACTCCCTGCACTTTTCCAGGTTTCCCACAAAACTTAGCTGCTTACTCAGTTCACTAGGGATCATCAGTCCCAGTCTAAATGTGAAGCCTGGAGAGAAAGTGGGTCTCTGAGCAGCTGCGCCCCCCTGCTACACAAGGGCACCGCTGTGACTCAACCCTGCGGGGCCCCGTGATGCTTTTTCCCAAGTGCAGTAATGCGCTTGCTGGCCCAGGTCCTTGTCAGGCTAAAAATCACACTTGGTGTCCAGAGTCATTGTTCTCTTTAGTTACACCCACGAGCCTGGGCATTTTTGCCCACCTCCCTTCATGTGGGTGAGGGAAATCAGACACTGCAGTGAATTCTTTCTCTAAAAATGTACCGGTTCTCGGATCTCTTTATCCTCTGGAAGAATTCATTGTAAGCTCTTTCATAAAGCCAGCAGGTGAGTGATGGGGTCATGTTGTCCACCTGCCCTTACTCACATCTTAGCGTAGAATTTCTATACCTTAGAATAGGGAGTATTTTGATAGGTACTTCTTTGTAGGTGTTTTGTTGGGAGGGATTTCTGCACAAACTCCCAGGTAGTAAGAGAAGATGTTGGTGACATGTTTTTACACTTCATTAAGGCCCGAAGGTTCCAGAATCAGGCCCCACTGCCATTCACTTGGTATTTGGTTCTTGCAGTGCTGGGCACTCAGACATGAACGAGGCCAGGCTCCCGGCTTTGGGGGTTTCAGAGCTGTTTGGAATTGCCTTCCAAGTCAGTTCTATGCAACTGTTCCCTACAAACAGGCTAAGCCTCAGTCACGGAGTGCCTCACCAGGATTACACCATGGACTTCCCCACACAAGGCCTTTTCTGCACAGTTCCCTCTGCTTGCAGTGACCTTCCTCCCTTCACTGCACACTGCTCACCCTAAAGCCATGAAACCTTTGCAGATTTCCATCTTGACCCTTGGATCCTTCCTCTGGGCAACTCTAGCCCTTCTCCCATCTGCCTGAGGTTGGGTTGAGCAGCACATATATCTGTCTCCCCAACTAGACAGGGAGTCCTGGGTCTTTTCTATTTCTGTGTTTCCTCAGATGCCCATCACAGTGACAGGCACTCAGTAGCATGGATGACACCTAAGTCCACTTTTGTGTCACTAGCATGCTTGGCCCTCGGTGCATAGAGCTTCCTCCCCTCCTTCTGGAGGTCCCCCCTAGTCCCAAAGACCTGCATTCTAGAAGGGTCTCAATGAGTGGCAGCTCAGATGTGTGGAGGGAGCCCAGAACACTTGGGTTTTCATCCCTGTCCTCTTGGTTTCCTAGACTATGGCCACTTCCTGGGCCACATTCCCTTTCTGGGCTTCCGTTTCTGCCTCTCTAGTAGGGATTTGTCCCTCACAGCTCGGAACGGGTAAGAATCTGTTGCTATTTTTTCTGCTTCTTTCAGATCAAACCTCCCTTGTGTCTGTCTCAGTCTCTCTTTCCCTCCCCTCTGTCCTTCCTCTTAGGTACATAATAAACCAAGAGTTTACAGTAAAAGCACAGGAAGAGCTGAATGATGTGTTGTCTTCAGGAAAGTACCTGGTCCACCAGGGAGCTAGTGGTGGCCTCAGGAGCCCTGTGCCTCCTGAGCTGTGGCTCCTGAGGACTTTCAGTGTAGACTTGGCAACCCAGCTCTGGCCTTTGATGTGGCTTTGACATGCACGATACACAAATGGTCCTGACTCAGAGCCATGGGAGGGACCAAACAGTGGCTCTGGGGGACAGTCAGAAGGTCCACTGGGGAAATGGTACAGAACATAAACCTTCATCATCACACCCCACAGATGCCCAGGCATCAGGCAAGACGAACCTCTTCTGCACCAAAGCTCTGCTGAAAAGGAAAACAGGCAGGCCCTTAGAATCCATGTGCAGCCCGACAAGCCAGGTGACATTCTGGAGAAATCCCTGGAGAGACAACACTTAGCTCCCAAATCTTCAGAGGTGTCTGTCCTCTTATATAGTACTGAGGGATCCCCAATTTGTTTAGTCATGCCTTGCTTTTCTTAGTAGAAATAAAAGTGACGGAAGAACCTGGAGGCACAGTCTCAACTAATGGCTTTCATTCAAGTCATTTATTCATGATTCGTGCATTTATGCATTCACTTACTTAGCAGAGATTTGAGGACCTGTGTTTTGGCAGGCACTGTGCTGGACACGAGGGATACAATGATTTAGATACATAGATGACAGATAGAAAGATACATAAATAGAT
The DNA here is from genome assembly GCF_987537825.1 of Furipterus horrens. Lineage (NCBI taxonomy): Eukaryota > Metazoa > Chordata > Mammalia > Chiroptera > Furipteridae > Furipterus > Furipterus horrens. Next base: position 188,494,012 of record NW_028327174.1, read on the forward strand.
AAGTGGATAAAAATGTGGGCATGGATATTGATAAAGATATCGATATAGATACAGATATAGAAATAGGAACATGGATACAGGTTTCTACTGGATTCTTGCAAAGCTCACAGTCTGGTAATAGACGCAGGCATTATACAAACAGTCGCTCAGATGATTGGGGTAACTGCCCAGAGAAAAAAGACTGGTGAACTACAAACTTACAAAATGAGAAAATCATGATTGATTCTGGGAGTCAGGAGAGGCTTCCTATGTAGGGTCATTTGAGAGCTAACCTCCAATGAAAGGAGACCACCCTTCCCCAAGCCCCCACCATAAACATTTATTAAATTAAGTGCAATGTGCATCCAACCACTTCTGTCTCCCTATGAAGTAAGAGTTTTACAAAGTCATTGAGAACCCAGGCCCCTTCCTACTGCCCTCCCATCTCCAGCCTAGAAGACCGCTTTCATTTTTCAGGTCATAGAGGGGCTGCCACTCCTCCAGGCATCACCACTATTTTCAGGTGCACAGAAGGGAAGGAGAACAGCCAAAGGGGGCATTTCCTTTCAAGGGGTTACCTAAAGCTCCACCCACTGAATCTGCCTGCATCTCATTGGCCAGAAATGGGTCTTACTCTAGGATCTACTTCTAGTTGCAATGATATCTGGGGGGAGAGAGGGAGAGTTTTAACCTGGGCACTTTGTCTCTTTGAACCAGATCAGAGGAGCTTCAGTGGTAAACTAGCTCTATCTGCTTGAGGTATAGTTGACATTTATTATTTTCTTTGGTAATTTATTTTCTTTTCCCCGTGTTTGACAACACTGCATGGATTGTCTCTCTGGAAACAAACCTGCCCTTCCCATGGAAGAACCTGATGTTCTGCCTTCATGAAACCAAAGAATGAAACTTGAGAATTTCGAATCCTGAGCAAAAGAGACAAAGATGGAAAGAGTTGAAGGGCATTCATTCCAAGGCACGGACAAAACTGCCAGTCACTTCCCTACTACCTAGAACTATGGAACTGCCCAATTTCTGTTCTTTTCAAACTTGGTTTCCTTGTCTTCTCTCAGGTTCAGTGAGTGAGTCAAAGCCTCACCTCAGAAGTGCTCTCACCCTAACCCCTCACCTCCATCCCACCCCCACCCACAACCCAGCCCCCAGCACCCCGCTCTTCATTGAAGCTCAGCCTAGCACTGAGATGAGCAGGTTTTTCTGCTTTAGGTCATTGCTTATTTGTCTGTGCCCCTCCCCACCCCACCCACTAGATGCAGGCATCACACAACTTTTTGAGGGTAGGGATGGGTCTAATACGTTTTGGGGCCTTTAGCACCTAGCATAGTGATTAGCACATGGGGTTTCTTGATACGTTATTTATTTATTTATTTAAAAAATAGATCCAGCAAGGTACCAGAATGATTACAAAAAAGACAAAGCAGAAGACAAGAGTCTTGGTTGTGGAGAGATTCCTGGCCACGTCTCCAGACTTTTTGTTCTAATCCTACTAGCTGGACAGATGTAGTGACTCCTTATTCTTCAGTAAATCCTGACTCACAGAGCCACCCTCTGTTCTATGTGACCACAAATTCTCCTCCTCATCAGCCTTTTCCTCCTCCTCCTCTTCTTCTCTCCCTCCTCCTCCACCTTCAATTCAGTATCTTCCTCAAAATCAACGGTAAAGCATATTGAGCATTTCCTACGTGCCAGGCCTGTTCTGAGTGTTATCTGTGAGGATCGGCCTCTTGCCCAGGATTACACTAATTCATGCCAGGGTTAGGACTCAAATGCAACTCAGACCCAAATCCTATGTTCTTGACCCCTCCCTCCCTTAGCTGGAGGCACTGGGGGACATGGGGGACACCTCTGGCCATGTCCCACCTTGAAACGCTTCCCTGCACACTGCAGTGCCCCAGTGGGGCCCGCAGGCCCCTCCCACCGGGTGATTGGCTCTTCCCCTGTCTGTACAGAGCTGTGCTTCACCCTGACCTGGCTGTGCTCCCTTTCACAGGCCGGAGGTTCTTGCCCAGCCGCCTACATGGTACACCAGATATGCACTGTACGTGCTTAGCTGGAAGCTGCTGCTATACATACACCCACCCCACCTGAACCACCCTGCCCCCATCCACCAGGGGAAATCGTATCCTTCATGTAAGACCCATGTCAGGTGGTAGAGGCGCATGAAATCCTCTTGGATGCAACCCCGTTTCAAAGCTTAGCTCTCTCTTCTCTAAACTTGCATATTTTCTTGACGTACAAGAAAGCCCTGGGGGGAGGGAGAGGAGGGGGAGACCAAGGCATTGGGGGCACGCTCTGTGGAAACTCCTATTCAGCCCTTTACTAGCCTCATAAATTTTGGCAAATTACTTAGCCTTTCTCAGCTTCTTAGTATCTGTGAAAAGGAGGGAATATGAGACAATTCTCATCAAATGGCTTATGCCCCGGCTTCCCCGCTACCATCTCATTACCTCTGCCACCCACCCTCTCTGGGGAGCCTGCAGGCCTGACTCTATTGTTTATCTTCCAGGGAATAGGTCATCTTTAGTGATAATGGCATTAAGAAATGACACCCTTGGCTGTTATCATTTGTCTTATCTGCTAGGGAACTCATTGCCCTCCTGGTAATTTCCTGACCTCCTAATGTCTCAGTCCCCTAGTGACTGGTGAGCAGCGCCCTAGGTACAAATATCTGCCCCTTCAAGGATGGAAATTCTATCTCAGAGTCCTTGTTGGTAGATCGGGTAAAGGGCATTGCAGACAGTGTGGGGCGTAGGGGGAGGATGTATATTCTAGTCATGGGACTGCCTTTTACTCATTGTGTGATTCCATCTTGTTTCTGGCCCTCTCTGACCTCAGTTGCCTCTCTGTCCAATGGGATGGCGGGACTCAATCCCTATGCAGTGTCTGTCCCCTTGGATCAACTCTTAGGGTCTGAAAGCCTCGTTTCAGGGCAGTCAGCTAGGCTTCAGATGCCCTATGGTGATGGAGGATGGATGGTTATTGGTAGTGGGCCATCCTGAACTGGAGTGGTCTGAGGTGTGTGTGTGTGGATAGGGGTGGCGGACCAGGACCATTCCCGGGGACAGCTAAGGGGAACGTGACCTATGCCTAGGGACAGTCACTGGGAAGTCAGTACCACTTGGAATTTTTGACAATACTCCAGACAGCTTTTGTAGATAACCCTAAAAGCAAGCAATTAACATTCATCTAGTGCCTACTGTATACCTATGTGATACTGATAGGAGCTTTACATTTATATTCATATTTTTATATAGATATTTGACTTACTCAAATACTTCATCTCAGGGCACAATATCATCAATGGTACCAACAGCTTCTCTTGTTTTATTTTAGCTTATAAATGTTATTTTTCTTTTCTGGACATTTGGTCCCTTCTCTCACCCTCTCCATCATAAGGATATGCGTATATTTTGGAAAATGTGTTGTGTTTGTGGTGAATGTGTATGCTTTTAATTTACATGTATGATACTGTGGTATATATCTCATTCAGTTTCTTTCTCCTTCACTCAATTTTATTATTTTAAGACTTATCCACACAAATGGGTGTACTTCTGGTTAACATTTGCAACTGCTACATCACATCTCAATGTGGAACCAGCACGCTGTCATCCTCCATTGTCCTAGGAGTGGCAAGTGTATCGCCTCCAATATCCAGAAGCAGTGAGGCAGGTCTTACCTGCTGAGGAACTCATTGCTTTTCCCCAATGCTCTTTATTTTTAATCACTTTTCTATTTGAGTTGTCCTACTTTTTCTCTCATTGCTCTCCCCTACCTTGTCAACCCCCCCACCCCCACAGCCAATCCCCACCCTGTTGTTCACAAGGTCTCTGTAATCAAAACAGTCTGGTACTGGCATAAAAACAGGCATGTAGATCAATGGAACAGAATAGAGAGCCCAGACATAAACCCAGTTCTCTACGGTCAATTAATATTTGACAAAGGGAGAAGGAGCATAAAATGGAGTGAAAATAGCCTCTTCAACATATGGTGTCGGGAGAACTGGACAGGGACATGCAAAAAAAATGAAACTAGACCACCAGCTTACACTCTACACCAGAATAAACTCAAGATGGATCAAAGACTTAAATGTAAGCCATGACACCATGAAAGTCATAGAGGAAGACACAGGCAGTAAAATTTCAGATATCTCATGCATCAATATTCTCACTGATATATCTCCTCGGGCAAGGGAAATAAAGGAAAGAATAAACAAATGGGACTACATCCAACTAAAGAGTTTCTGCTCAGCTAAAGAAAACCTCAGCAAGATGAAAAGGGAACCAACCGTATGGGAAAACAGATTTCCCCAGTGCTTTTTAAAGGCAGACACTGGCTGCTAATGGAGACAGTTCTAAGTGTGCATAGTGTGACTAATATTAAAATGGAATAATATACTACTGTATACTGCATCACGAAGATGCTATCAGTTTGGTGCTAGTAAGTCATTGCTGACCCTGTGTTCTAAATAAATTTCCTTTCTTTAATAGATTAGGAGCAGGATTTGCAAGCAGCACACTAGCTGAAATATAATTATGTTTGAAATGTAATAAAAATGTAATCAAATACATGTATTTAAATGGTTCCTTCTATTTTTAATAAACAACCTTGGTTTTCTACTCGAAGAGGTGGCATTCCATATTTAATAGAATCTAAAATGTTACTGATTATAAAACATTATTATTATTATTATTATAAATTCTAGTAGCACAGAAAAATAATTTACTAATCAAACCATCATACACCATTAATTGTAAGAAGCTTGCTGCTTTCACAGGTGTTAACATGTGAACAAAGGTTTACCTGCTTTTGTTTCCTTTACCAACTAAGGTTATTTGAGTAAAGAAGAGAGTTGGTTTAATGAAAAAATAGGAAAAAGGTGACAACTTTGGTGTTTAAGTGAACCTGGTAGAAATGAGGATGCTAGCGCTGGCGGGGCTGGAGTTTGGGAAACACTGAATTATCTCATGTGGGTGGTCCTCACGCCAGCTTTGTAAGGGGGGCATGCTTATTCCTGTACAGCCGCAGAGAGAACTGACCATCCCTAGACGACAAGGTTAAGGGAAAAGTTATACTCAAGCAGGTAGGTCTAAAGTCCCCACTTCCAGGTACCAAAAGTCCATGAAACTTGGGACCTGAGTTCAGCATAGCCTGTCCCCTGCCCCTTCTGTCTGAGAGGCCTTGAGGAATGCCTAGTGCTTGTCTTGTTTCCTTCCAATCTTGAGCTTTTTAAAGAATTCGTGTGCCCAGCCACTTACCTATCCTGCCTGAGCAGGAATTGGCGTATTCTGCTACCTTTATCACACTGGCGGCATTAGCAATGCAAAAATCAAATAATGATGATGGACATTTTTGACATCATGGCACCCACTAAGGAATATAATTTGAGGGCAGAGAGTACTCTATTAATAGTTGTAGTAGTAACAGTAAGGGTTTTATTAGTTACAGGTTCTTTCACTTTTATTTTCATTTGGCCCTCATCACAATCATACGGGCAGATATTATCTCCATTTTACAGGTAGAAAACTGATGATGGGAATTTGTCCAAAACCACACAATTGGGAATTGGTAAAGTTGTAAGCAGATCTATGAAGGTGCTGTCTTTTTCCTTTTTTAAAAAATTAAACTTTTATTTTGAGATAGTTGTAAATTCACTGTTATAAGAAATACTATAGAGATCTGGTGTAGCCTCCCATAGGTAACATCTTGCAAAACCATAGCACCAAATCACAACAAAGACGCTGATATCAATACAATCAAGATATGGACCGTTTCTATAGATCTATCCCTGGCGTTGCCCCTTTACAGTCACCCCCGTCCATCTTCTGCACCCCGGTCCATCACTGACCCTTGGCTACCTCTAATCTCTTCTCCATTTCTCTAACCTTGTCATTTAAAAAATGTTGCATAAGTGGAATCATATAGTGTTTAACTTTTTGATACTTTTTTTTTTTTTTAACTCAGCTTAAATTCTCTGGAGACTCTTGCAAGTTGCTCAGTATATCAGTGGTTAGTTCCATTTTATTGCCGAGTAGTGAGTGGAGGGGCCACTGTGTGTTTAATCATTCAGCTATTGAAGGACATCTGCGTTGTTCCACATGGGGGCTCTTACAAATAAAGCTTCTGTGAACAATCAAGTACAAGCTTTTATGTGAACGTAAGTCTTCATTGCTCTGGGATAAATGCCCAAAAGTGTAACTGCTGGGTTGGTTTTTAGTTTCATGTTTACTTTTATAAGTAACTGCCAGACTGTTTCCCAGAGTGACTGTACTATTTTATACTCCTCACCAGGAACATATGAGTAACCCAGTTTCTCTGCATCCTCACCAATGTTTGGTTTTGTCGCTAACTTTTATTGCAGCCATTTTGATAGGTGTGTAGTTGTATCTCACTGTGGTTTTAATTTGCTTTTGCCTAATGGTTAATGTTATTGAACATCTTTTCATGTGTTTGGTTGCCTTCTGTATATCCTCTTTGGTGAAATACTGCTGCATTTCTTTTTTCTGAATTTCCTTTTCGTTTTCCCCATGTCCTTATTTTAAGTTGAAATTTGTATTGAGATCATTGTTGTAGACTCATATGAAATTATAAGCCATAATTCAGAGATCAATAATAAAAAATGAATAACCCAATTTAAAAGTGCTCAAGGACTTGAATTGACATTTATTTCTCCAAAGAAAACACACAAGCGGCCAATGATGTTCAGCCTCGATAGCCATCAGGGAAGTGCAAATTAAAATAACAATGAGATACTCCCTCACCTCCACTAGAATGGTGATAATTTTAAAAGAAAGATAATAATAAGTGCTGGTGATGATGTGAAGAAATTGGAACCCGCATATACTGCCGGTAGGAATGTGAAATGATGCACTTGCTTTAAAAAACAACCTGGCACTTCCGCACTGTTGGTGGGAATGCAAATTGGTACAGCCACTGTGGAAAGCAGTATGGAGTTTCCTCAAACAATTAAAAATGGAACTGTTTTATGACCCTGTGATTCCACTTTTGGGAATTTATCCAAAGAAACCCAAAACACCCTGTGATCATTGCAGTGTTATTCACAATAGCCAAGATTTAGAAGCAGCCCAAGTGTCCATCAGTAGATGAATGGATAAAATGGCTATGGTGCATTTACACAATGGAATACCACTTGGCTATAAAAAAGAAAAAATTCACCTTTTGTGACAGCATGGATAGACCAGGAGAACTTTATGTTAAGGGAAATAAGCCAGTCAGAGAAAGACAAATACCATATGATTCACTTACATGTGGAATCTAATGAACAAACTGAACAAGTGAAACAGAGACAGACTCATAGATAGAGAGCAGATGACAACTTTGGTGTGGGGGGAGGGGTTGGGGGGTGGAAGGACTGAACAAAAAAGAAAAAGAACTGATGGACTCAGACAACGGTGTGGTGATTGTGGCAGAGAGGAGTGTGGGTGGAGGTGGGAGAGGGTATAAGGGGGATAAATGGTAAGAGAAAAAATACAATAAAAATAAACAAAAAAAGCCTGACAGTTTGTCAAAAACTTAAACACTGAGTTACCATATAATTCAGCAAGTTCATTGCTAGGTATATACTCAAGAGAATTGAATACATTTTCCATAATAACCAAAAAGTGGAAGTAACTCAAATGTCCATCAACTGATGAATAGATAAATAAGATATGGTATACAATAGATGAACAATAGAATATTGTTCATCGATGAAAAGAAATGAAATCTTGATACATGCTAGAATAAGTGCTAAGTGAAAGAAACCAGTCACAAAAGACCACCTATTGTATGGCTTCATTTACATAAGCTACCCAAAACAGGCAAATCTATAGAGCCAGAAAATAGATTAGTGGTTATCTAGGGTTTGGGGTATGAGGGAATTTGGGAGTGATAGGTAAAAGATGTGGGGTTTCTTTATGGGATAATAAACATGTTCTAAAATTGGTGATGGATACACAACTCTATGAATATAGTGAAGGTCACTGAATTGCACACTTTACATTAGGAATTGTATGGTATGTGAATCATATCTTAATAAATCTGTTTTAAAAAAAAGTAACACAGAGAGATTCTGTATACCATTTCCCCCGACGGTAATAATTTGCATAACTATAGTATAATGGAATATTGAGATCAGGATTTTAAAATCAATAGAATGCATTGATATTTAGATTTATCCAAATTTACTCATTCTCATTTGCTGTATATATTTATGTATTTATCTCTATATGTTTTACCAAATGTGCAGGTTTAGTTATGCACCACCCTGGTCAAGATACTGAATGGAATATCACTTCTTAAAGTTCTGTTTGCCTTAGATTCTGTCTAAGGCAGCAACCCAGAGACCTTTAGTTTATCCTCACTGTGAATAACCAAAAGCAAGGCAGCTGCCCTTCTTGCCTCCTAAGTTATCCAGCAGGTAGAGTATCCTGCTCCTTGCTGTCAAGGGAAGAAGTGATAGCGGGACATGAATTCCCACTCAGGAGGTGCGGAAGGTCAGGATTGCGGGCACCACTCATCTAGATTCTAGAATCACCCACACTTCAGAAAGAGCAGGAAATTATCTTACCAAAAGGAGGAACGTGAATTCTGGAAGGGGGATACGCCTCCGTGTCTCTCCTCCCCGCTTTCTCCTCCCACCAAGTTCTGAAGCCATCTCTCTAACTCCCAGGCCTGGTGGGTGACTTGTCAGCGCTTTCGCAGAGCTAGTATTTATTAGGCTGCCACCAGCAAATGCTCTCAGGAGAGGACTGGCAATGATTCATCTGTACTATTCCCTGTGTTTTCATCAGCCCTGCCTCTGTGTGAGGGGACAGCCCCACTGGCTCTTGTACAGCATCATCACTTTGGTTTCTCTCTACATGTTTGCTCAGAAAAAGCCCAGAGTTTGGCCTCAGTTTATTCTTGGCTTGCAGGGGAATTTCCCATCCTCCTCTGATGTTATGGGCGAAGTTGCTAGAACATTTGTTCCTTACCTGGCAGGGCAGAAGGTAAATCTGGTTTCAGCACAGATTTTTTTTTTTTTTTTAATCAAAGTCAAACTTACTAGGATCCCATTTTTTGGGACAAGAGATATAGGAAGAAGTAGCCATCATTGCTCTCTGTTTTTCAACTCTCATTCCACTGCCCCCAAATCACTGGTCTTGTCATAACTGACCACATGCTAGTCCCAGCTCTACCCTCCACCTAAATCTTATATCCCAGCCATGGTCAGGCCATCTCAAACTTATCTTGTGCACATCCACCCCATAGAACCCCAACTGTGGCTCCTAAACTCTGAGGTAATTAAAACCCACCTCTGCAAAACCACAGACTCCACCACTTACAATCCAGGTTTAACTTTGCATTCTGACTGCTGTGTGGTAGCATCTCTGAAAGTGAGTACTACTACTCTTAATGATAATAACTATATCTTGATTAGTTGAGCAACTTTGTGGGACAAACAGAAGCTCAGAGAAGTGAGAAGACTGGTCTAAGATCACATAGTATAATCGTAATAACATTTTTTAAAATAAACTTAAATTTCTCCCCTTTAGCCATGCTTTCCCTGCAGCCTCCTACCTCCTTCAGAGGACAGGTGCGTGACTTTCTAGGTAAGACCATAACCTTGCAAACTGGGCCTACAGAGAAGAAGATGACCTGCAGCCTAGAGACCCAAGGAAGAGTTAATGTCGTAGCTCGAGTATGAAGGCAGTTTTCTGTTCTTTGAATGGAGATCAGTCCTTTTCTTCAGGCCTTCAACTGATTGGATTAGGCCCACCCTCATTATGGAGGGCAATCTGCTTCACTCAAAGTCTACTAATTTAAATGTTAATCTCATTTAAAAAGCTTTTACAGCAACATGCAGACATGTTTGATCAAATATCTGGGTACCATGGCTCAGCCAAATTGACACATACATTTAACCATTTCACTAGCCTAGGGGTTTTTGAAAGAGGAAGACTGGGAGGGAAGAAAGGGAGGGGATTCAACCATCCTGTGAAGGCAGTTGACCAAGAAGAGGAAAGTACTTTAGATAAATGAAAGAAATATCAAGAACAGAAAGAGTGGTTATTGCTTCTACTCTCTGCTTGGGGAGCTGCCAGGCAGAGCTCCATCACAGAATGTCACATTAATGTCATGGGAGCTATCTCAAAATAAATGTGGCAGTGTAGCATCTATAAGGCTGAGGGAGGCTTTGAGGTTTAGCCCTCTCAGGATGCCCTAAGTTCCTGTGTGCTGTACACAGTGGGGTGCTGGGGTGAGGTATTGTTTAGAAGGTCCCTTATAGCAGGACCAAAATGGTTCTGTAGAGAAGGCAGCAGAGATAACAAACCATTTGGACTGAGGCTGAATGGATTCATAACAGCCCTCAGAAAGTTTTAGAGGTGGCGGGGCTGAGTCAGCCAGAGAGCACCTGGACTTTGCCCAAGCAGAGAAAGAGAGAGAGAAACTCAGTAGCCCTCCAGTTTCACCTGTTGTAGATTCACCTGAAGGACCAGCAGACCAGCCTGCAATTAGGTAGACGCAGGCGTTACTTCTGACACCAAAATCTAACCGGCTTTGTGTCTTGGGGCCTCAGTGTTTTGCTTCCGTTATAAGGTTGTATAAACCACACCCAGGCACCATCTTGGATTGGAGAGCAGATGGCAAGCAGGAAACCATCCTTTTGGAAACTGGACCTTTTCTTCTAGAGTGACTGAGACATTCCTAAAGGGTCTATTTAAATTATTGGCTCAAATTAAATATAAATTATATAGAACTTAGCGTCCACATTTAATCTACTAACTGGCATGGAGAACTGGATTCATTAGAGAAAGCATTACATTTCAGAGCTAATGTGTGGTTACATTTGTTCTATCAGTAAGTGGTGAATCCAGGAGGGAAAACCAGGTCTTCATTTCTTCAAAGTTTCATGCTGATTTCCAGACAGTGCCCATGTGATTAACTGACATGCTTTTTGATCCTCTACCACCATTGGCGAACTCCTACCAGCTTCAATCCTACCCTCAGACCGTGACCTTCGAACATTTACTCTTAAGGTCAGCTTAGGCCATTGATAGAAGGGCACTTTCATCATTCTTTGTACCACACATTGCTATACTTTTATTATGATAAATTTTTAAAATGCAGAAAGGGATTAAGAATAATATCACATATAATACCACTATCCAAGTTAATTTGTCGTATTTGTTTCTAGTCTTTTTTAAACATGACGGAAGTGTTACAGATAAAATTACTGTCTCTTTGCTCGTCTTCTCTAGGCCCATTTTCTTCCTGTCTTCCCCAGAAGTGGCCAGGTTCAAGAATCTGATGTGGATTCTGCTAGACCACCTAAAAAAATAGTTTTATACACATAAATGCACACATACATGAAAAATACAGCTTATTTTGCATGTGTTTTAAAATCTAATCAAATGTAGCCAACAGTATACATAATTTGATAACTGCATTTTCACTCAATGGGGTTACATGTTATAGTTTATTTGCTCTTTTATTGATGGGCAGTTAATTTTCCTCTAATTTTTACATTTATAGCCATCATTTCATTGGTCTTCTCTGTACATGTTTCCCTGAGCTTCTAAAAGAGGGAGTGCTGGCTTTTTTTTGTACTTGTGTGAGGTAGTTATCATGCTAGGGAATCTTTCCACTCCTACGCTGAATTCCCTAAGGTCAGGGGCTATGTTTTCTTCATCTCTGTATTGCCAGTGCTTGATGAAGAGTGTTGAGATAAATGAAAAGGTACATTAGTGAATTAAATGCCTTCATTCCTTCCCTGCTTTCCCAAACTAGCTTCCTCCCTCAGCCTAGTATGACGAGAGTCAAGGGAATTTCCTACCACAACTTACGATGTATATTAGCTGTATTTATCTCGTTTAATTACCACAACTTTCTGAGCTATAATGTTTTACAACTAATGGAATGAGGCTTAGAAAGGTCAAGTGAATTCCCATCATCACACATTTAGGAGTAAAGGTGGGATTTGACCGCAGGTGTGTGAAAATCCAGAGCCAAGGGCCACTCCACTCTTCTGCTACATCTCAGACAGTGGGATTTGCTAATATGGAACAGCCTGATCTTTTGCCTTCATAAACATGACATCAGCTTCGAACATTCTTTCCCCTTCAGTGAAATCTTTTTTTCCCTCAGAGTCTGGGGAAATCACCTTTGCTAATAATCCCACAGCTTTGACTTAATTAACCATATTTCTCAGGCCTTGAGTCTATACATTAGAATCCCGAAGTATTAGCAGGATGCTTTGTATCAGTGAGGTCAGTCCTATAATTCTAGAGATGGGAAAGCCAGACCAAGGAGCTGAAGATACGTGCTCAAGCTGCCATAGTGAAGCAGAAGCCCAGCTAAGCTCAGTACCAGGTCCAGGTCAGTACCAGGGCTCCTGCGAGCAGGTCTGGTGCCCTTCAATCTGGTTTTGGATTATCTGATGGGACTGGTTCTTCTCCAACAGGGAGGGAAGTTGAGTGGTGTATGGCTTTACTATCTCCCTGATTTCAGGGATAATGAAGAAGGAAACTGGCAAGACTTGGACCAGGAAGGGACATCCCAGAAACGAAGGCATGTGCATTCAGTGAAGTCTAGCTTGCATAACAGCACAAGGAAGCTCCAAGGGATGACTCTGTTGGACTGATGTCAGAGGAGAAAGCTGCCTTGACTGTAGAGGGACTGTTCTGACCAAGGTTGGCTGACTGCTGGAACAGACAACTCCATGTGCTCAGTGGAAAAACGCTAAAAAATAACTGCTTGCTCACATTACCATCCAGTGCTACCACTCGTGGGTCTGATCTCTGTTCTCTGGGGTGGTTCAGGGAGTCAGTTTCCTTCCACCTCTGATCTCTTGCCCCTCCAACATGCAGCCTTCAATGTCAGTCTCCAGGCTGGATAGGGAGCCCATTCTGAGTCAAGGTCAGTCAGGGGCAGAGCTTGGGCTAGAGCAGGCATTCCCAGCTCCATGGCCAGAGGCTGGGGTTTTTACCTACTGTCCTTCCTGTCCCTCAGCATCTCTGACCCTGTTTGCGCCTCTCTGAAATGGGAGTCACAAAGCCTGCTCTGCCCATCCTCAGCATCATGACTTCAAGCCCTGAAATATGTTTTGTAAGTGGGAACATGCCCTGCAGACTGCCCAGGCTAACCTGGAGTCCCTCCCCTACAGACCCTGAAGGTAGATGACAAGTCTGGGGACTGTTCTTCAGGAATGGAAGGATAGCTGCAATGTGACAGCATAGGACATAGTCACTGCTGCTCTGAGGCTAAGGCACAGGAAGTATCTCTCTCCAGACAGTACTGGGGAACCCAGGCTATGGGTGCACTTTGACACTGAGAATCAGTTCCTATCTCTCCCAGGCCCTTCTGCCTGCAGCCAGCAAGCCCACACCTGCAGGGTCAGTCGTTGACCTTGAATTTGAACTTGTGCTGCAGTACCGCTGAACCCTGGTAGGGTAGAAGGTTGGCCAGAGCATGGAATTTGGAATCCAATGACTCTGGATTTGAGTCTTGGTTCTGGTGCTTAGTGGGTTCACTTTCCTCCTCTATAAAATGGGGAGAATGACTTATGTGGTTGTTTTGAGAACTAAATGAGCTCATTATGAAAACTGCTTAGCAGATTGAAAATAAGCAGCACTCAGGAAAGCTGCGGTTATTTTCATGCCATATCCAATGCGCTAGAGATGACTTCTGGGCACTTACATAAGGGTTGAGTCAGAACTTCCCCTGTGGCTTCCCTGGTGGCCCCATTTTGACGAGAAGATTTTGCCTCAGTGTCCCTTTTCTGCCCATCCCGATTCCTTCCCTGAATCTTAGCCTGCTTAGCAGAGGCTCCAGGACTCCACATAGTCCCAGTGAGGCCAGATCTCCAGCCACCACTGCCTACTGAAGGTGTGGGTTGGGTGACCATCTTGAGCACCTAGGCAGTGAACTCTGAAATCTAAAGCTTTTCTGTGACTGTTCACCATCGGGGTGGTATCGATATCATGGACTTGATCTTATTGAAGCACTCCTGATTCTCACTATACGCACAGGAAGCTTCCTCTGCAGCTTATCAGGCCTAAAGCAGAGCCTGAGACAGGGACTTGGGAGGTGATCCCAGGATGCAGGAGCGAGGGCGTGGGCAGGCGGTGACAGGGACAACGGAAAGGCCACTATGTGCTATGTGTCAGGTTCTCACGGGAGCTGTGGGAATGGCATGGCCAACATGCTTCGGGGTTGTGCTGGGGAAGGAGAGGGGCCTGGGACCTTCGCCCAGTGCTCCCCTCCTTCACTGGTTGAGGGCCCCCAGGGACCTCCCTGCTCCCACTTTGGAAACGTCCCTGGGTTAGATCTGAGTGGTCTTCCCAGGCTCAGAAGAAAGTCCCGAGGCAGAGAAGTGGAGAGACTTGGAGGCCTGTGCTTGCAGGAGAATGGGTCTCCTCCAGCTGTACTGTCCTCAGAGGTGGTGACTGCTGAAGCCGTTTTACTGAGGAAGCTGTTTCCCACTTTGGATTGTGCCCTGGAGCAAATGAAAGGGCTAAGGTCCAAATGTCACCTTCTTGGAGGGGGCTTTTCTGGTGTCTTCTCTGAAGGAGCTGACCTGTGGTTACTCCATCCTATGATCTTTTGTCCCCATGACCTCTCCTCTGCAGCCTTGCCAGGGTAGCTTAAGACCTACCAGTCCATGAGTGTGTCTGAGCGTTGGGACCCAATCACATAAGACCTGCACCAGATTTGGACTGGTGTCATTGCAGAAAAAGAGTGTCAAATTCCAACACCAGTCCAGGAAAACAGGTGCCAAAGAAGTGCCAAAGCTTTGGGTGGCTACCAGGTATTGCGGTGGAAGATGTCGGAGTGAGGCACAGCAGGCAGGGTAAGCCACGAACAGAAGTTCATCAAGCAGCAGGAAGTGGGGACTCAGGAGGGGACCAGACGGTCCAGTGTGATTGCGGCAGACAATGTTAGGCTGGTGGGGGCTCTCTTGGGAGTAGACAAGATGCATATCCTCATCCCGCTTTGGCATTTTGGGGTACTTCTCTGTATTTGGTTTCCATTCCCTCATTATGGCCACACTGATGATGTCATTAAAGGCTGGGAGAAGTGACAATTTTAGTGCATACCTCAATAACGATACATTTTTATCTGGCTGCAGCCCATGCCAAAACTGACAGCAAAGGGATGTTAGGACCTAAAAGAGCCACCTTTTTGAGTCTTGATCCAAAGGGGAAGCAGCCTGCAGTGGATCCTGGGAATTCTGGAGGCTCTGGAATGAAGAACAGCTGGGAGGTACCTTCCATTGACCATAGTTTTTCCAGCCACAGGTGAGAGCAGCCACTTCTCCATCAGACCAGCTCAGCAGGACCAGCTTGTCCGAATACAGTGCAAGTCACCTTCCAGACTGGGGTCGGGAGCTGGGGCTGCAGGTTTTCCCTTCACAATGACATCACAATCCCTGTCCCAGTTCTCCACGCATTAGGTGAGGAAGAGCCAGCCCAGGGATGTGTCTGCCTTACAGTCAGAGAAAACAGTCTGTGTGCCCCTTTGCCTTATGGATCTGTTCTCCATGGACCCACTTACAACAATAACCTCTTGGCTTCCATGTTTCTATAGCCAGGTCCAGTAGTTCCTGATAGTGGACCTTTAATGGTGGAAGGAAAATTGGATTTATTCTTTATCATTCAAATCAGTGTCTGTATGGGGTGGCTGGCTCCGCTACCAGTATTTGCAGTGCATGGATTACACGGACAGCCGTCTTCCTGGTTCCCATATGATAGGGTTCTAAATAAAACATTTCATTTTAATCCTAATTGCATTAAATAAAGCACCTCCTCAATAGCGGGCTTTGAAGTTACCCAACCTTTCTGTGAGTCAGTTCCTCCTCTGTGTAATGGACATATGATAATGCTTCTGCCATAACTTTTTTGTGAGGGTTAAAGGAATTTCTACACAGGAAGCCCTTGTAACAGTGTCTGACATGTACCTGGAGCTGTTACAAGTGCTTCATGTTGTTATTTTTAGCATCACCACCCATTTAAAGATAGTGAATCTGAGGGAGGGAAGTCAGGTATTGTTTTCAAACTAGGGGAGTCCAATTTGGGAATCTATGTGCAATTTCATGTTTTTAAAGTTCTATCATCTTACCTTTCTGTAGAAAGGTTTGCCTTGGTTAATGGGTTAAACACAAAGTAAAACTGAACCAGTGGGGTGAAAAAAAGAGCAGAGAATGCTGGGAGGAACTAGAAGGAATAGATGGTGCCACAGACCTGTGCCATGATGGCTGGAGGGGTGACGAATTTGTCCTCATTCTCCTT
The DNA here is from genome assembly GCF_987537825.1 of Furipterus horrens. NCBI lineage: Eukaryota > Metazoa > Chordata > Mammalia > Chiroptera > Furipteridae > Furipterus > Furipterus horrens. Next base: position 188,510,274 of record NW_028327174.1, read on the forward strand.
GCATTGAAGGCAGGGAGAGAACGTATAGACAACGTGTATTTTGCTTCCTCATCGCAACATCAAGTACACATTCATTTGCAGCAATAAGCTCTTTGGGCACAGGAAGGGGGGCCTGGATGCAGTAGGGGTGCAGGAGGGGGGGTCCCTTGAGGCATAAGTCACTTTGAGTACAGTATACTGCGTCTGTATGTCCAGCTCTATGAATAAAAAGCTATTAAAGGTGTGACTTCAGTGAGTCCACTAGAAGATCTGGGGACTTTGCTTTCTGGAGCTGAAATGTCAATGAAGAAATTGTGGTGTGAACCACAAAAGACAAATACGAGCATTGGCTGCCTCTCACAGTTGGCAGAGATATACTTCAATTGTAGATTCCTTTCTTCCCTCTGCCTCCAGCTCTTCCATGGAGCAGCTAACCGAACACAACGCTCATGAATTCACATGTCTGTGCTTGTCTAAATTAACTGAGAGCATTCATCTTAGTTCTACTTATTGATCGTCCAGGCAAATGTTTACTGATCATTTACTTTGTGTGATGTATAGTTTTAGAGAGTAGAGAGGGCTCACCCCTCACTCAGCACCTATTCTATGCCAGATACTCTCTGGGACACTTTGCATACGTTATTGCATTTACTGTAATCAGGCGAGGTAGCTATTATTTCTGGTTTGTAAGTGGAAACAGTCTGATGCTCAGAGAAGTCCTGTAACTTAACCAAGGCAGCACTGCTGACTCTGGAACAGAGCCAGAGCTCGGAACCACCGAGTGATTAGTTCAATCATTGATTTAGCACGTTGCTGTCTTCCTTGCCAGGTGCTGCTGATACAGAGTTTGCTAAGAAATGATTCCTGCCCCCAACACCCCTACCCTCTGGTTGGAGAGTCAATTTCCTGACTCCATATTTAGTGGTCTTGTTATAATCATCCTCAAACCTTAGTAGTGAAGCATGTATTACACGCTGTACATAAAGCCATTTCAATTCCATTTGAATGCTCTTGGTATTTAGATGAAGTGGGAAAAGAATTAAGTGGTGACTGAGATTGGAACTGAATGATAACAGGACCTTTCTTTTTACCCTTGGAATCCCCTCTTTCTAGAGACTCCTGTACCTTCCTGAGGGAAGGTTAGAAAGTGAAATTTGGTTCCTGTAGCCCAGGAGGCAGCAAGATTCTCTGGCAGTATGTCTCCGAGGGGGCTGCAGATTTCTTTCTCTGTGAGGAGCTCACTTTGGAGAAACTAACTCACCCTACAATTTTTAGGAGGTTTAGGGTTTTGCTGACTGGCCAGGATGGCTCCTCCCCAGCACAGTTCCCTGTAGGAAAGGCTCTGTCTGGGCAGAGGAACATCAACACTTTTATTTCGCCTCCTGTCTCCCTAAGGGCTCACATTCTTCTTAAGAATAATGTCTGTGTTGCCTGGCATCTTAACTCTTTCATGATTTCCTTTCTTTTTGTTGTCTTTGCGTCTCAGGCTGGAGACTGAAAACCTGGAGCAGAAACGTTTTCGACATCTCGTATGAAACAAGTAATGGACCCAGAGGTGCAGAGCGAGTCCACTTTAGAGCTGGAAGGGACATTAATACATCAGCATCTCTTTCAATCACCAAGACCAAGGGTCTCTCCAATATCAGGTGCTCTCTGCTTCACCAAGAGCCTGGTTGTTCTGTGGATGGCTTTGGTCATTAGAAGTTCTTGTCTTACTTGAGTGCCATTTGTCCCCAGGTAGATTTCACCATTGAATCCAAGTTCTTCCTTCTGTCACCCAACAGAATAAGTCTTCTCTATTCCCTCCATGATAGACCTTCAGAGATTTTGTCCGTGCTTATTATCCCATTTTATTCTCTCCAGAAAAGTGGTATTTCTTGTCTTCTCACTATCCTGATCATGTAAGTATGTACAACTCTATTCTAAGGATAACAAATATATTACAAGTATATTAATAAGACATCTATTAATCGAGTACAACTCTGTGTGTGTGTGTCTTTCTCTTTCTCTTTTAATGGGCTTGCTTGTGACCTTGGAATCTTTCCCAATAACTTGCAGGCAGTTAGTATAAATTGACTTCTTAATGTAAAGGAATCCTAATTGTGCAGCTACTGTGTTCGAGCACTATGGACTGCAAGTAGCCCTGGAGAGGCAGTGTGAACACAGCAGAACCCTCTGTACCCTCGCGGTATTTGCAGTCTGCTCTGGAGCTACCCCTGTGTTGCACTGAATTTAAAGCTCTCCACCACCTAGGAGCTGGGCTTTCGGATGGAGATAGATGCCTTTCCCAACATGACTATGAGGCACCTGCAAGATGTCTAGGCGGAGTGTGGTCCTCAGCCTCCCCTGAGCTGAGACCACTGTGTGTCTCTCGCCCACCCCCCTTCCACACACCTGGGGCCTGCTGCGCTCTCCTCTGCTAACTGCTGAGAGGGCCTTGAGTGTGGGGAAATATAAACAGAGAGTAGCTGAATGCCGCTGGGGGTGATCCAGCCTCGTTTTATATATACCTGGAAAATGCTCTCTGAGTCTCTCTGTCCCTGTCATTTTTAGGAACCTTTTTAAAATTAGTGTATGTAAATAAAAGGCTTGGGAGATCAGCTAATTCTGCTCACCTCCCACCAGTCCTTGAGAAATGATGGTTTTCGGTAGGGTGGGGTGCTAGGGCCTCTGTCCAAAATTGGGAGGATGCTCTCCAAGAGACCGTGTGTGTAAAAAGTCCCTGGAGAAGTGGTTTTGGTTGAACATATACCACGCTCTGTCTTTTAAATGACTGATATTTATGGTGTTTTCCCCTCTAAATGTCCTGCTGGATTTCTCCCTCCTTGGCGGTAAGTCAGTCTCAGCCCAGAGCCTGTCCTAGGAGAGGCTGCTGACTGGGGCTCTCCAGAGAGCAATTCTTTTGTTGTTTCTCTAAATCACACCATTAGGTTCTGACCTGTTGAGGTAGTGATGTGGCTGAGCGGGACCTGAATTAGAATCCACACCGATGGCTCGGCAGCTTTGGGAATATTGTGTCCTCTCTGAGTTTGTGTGTTTCTGCTTAAAATGATGATCTAAGAACAGAGTTGACTCTCAAGAAATTAAATAAAAAGTAAAGGGAGGCTAATCAGGACTGCTTACCGCTCACCCCAGGCCTGGTCATGTCGTCAGTGACTATGTAATGTCTGAGCAGCGGAAGAGCAAGCTCTATTCCAGGTGCTGAGGACGTGGCAGAGAGGAAACATGTATGAAGTTCCTGTCGTCACGGAGCTTGATTCCTAGAAAACATCCACATAAGTAAGTAAACCGGTATTATATCCGGCGGAAACACGTGCTATGGAGAAAATCAGAGAAGAGCACTGGGCATCGGGCTTGTGTACTGCGTGGGTGTGTGCATGCCTTTCTGCCTGTCTGAGTGTAAACGTGGGTGCTTCTGTAGGGTGGCGAGAAGGTGACACTGGGAGGATGCCTGAAGGAAGTGGACGTGAGCCACTCCCACGTCAGGGGAAAGGCATCCCAGGTGGAGGGTCTGCAGTGGGAGAGGGCTTGCCGGGTTGGAAGGCGAGCGGGAAGGCCAGTGTGCCTAGAGCAGTGTGACAGTGGAGTCGAGGTCCCGGAAGTATGAGGGGGCAGATCGCTGAGGGCTTTGAGGCCACTGTCACACCTTGGGCTTTGCTCTAAGCCAGACAGGAAGCTCTGGAGGGGTTCAAGCAGCAGGATGACATGACTCAACTCAGCATTGGAAGAGGGTCACTCTGTAACTCTTTGGGGGTACAGACTGGCTCTAGGAGTGAGCGTTGGGACAACAGGGCCTTTGACTTTGTTTTCAGTGTTGCCCAAGCTGCTCAGGATAATCTGGGGTGGATCAGCATCTAACCAGGTTTTAGAGGTGAAGAGAAAGTAAAAGAATCGAGGGCCATTGGAACCTGTTCCTATCTCCAAGTGTGACTCACTCTGAGCTAAAGAGTTGAGCTGTAGGAAAGGCGAAGTTTTCTCTGAGGGCCCAGGCACAAGCCAAAGGATCTAGTGTAGACAGCAGGAAAGTGTGAGCTTGGCCTTCACTACCAACAGTAAAGGAGTAGAGGCAAAAGTAAATTAGTGGGGGGATGTTAATATAAGGGGACCATTAAACATGGCTCTCCTTGCCAGGACGTCCTTGCAGAATCTGAGTGGGGATTAAACATGTGCGCCAGAAACCCTGTCCCTATCCTCCCCCCGCCCCCACATTCCTATCCCCGACCCCAGTGTGGATTTGCAAGAGGTAATAAACCAGAGGGGTTTGTACAGAAGGGGAGACAAGAACAGAAGAAGCGGCTTGCCATGCCTTGGACAGAGTCTGAGCCCCTTATGGAGAGAGGGATTCCAGTGGAAGTGAAGGTGTTTCCTGAAAGTTCGGCTTAGGAGCCCAGCTGACCTTGCCTGTCCTCATCAACCCTTTCCCGAGGAGCTCAGTTAGTGTCTTCCTAAAGCCGGAGGCGACTGCCATCTGCCGGAAGAATGAAGTATTGTACCCAGACGCTCAGCTTGGGACCAAGGTCTTACAACTTCAGAGGGACAAACCTGTGTTGGAATTTTTCTCCCGGCCAGGCCCGGTCCATTTTCTCTTTTAAATCATCACACATTCTCTTCAGGGTAGGTTCCTCTTTGTTCTCATTTTTAGGAACACTCAGAAAAATTAAGCGAGTAGACCAAGATCATTCGGTAATTGTAAAACTTGGGATCCAAGCTCAGCTCTGACTACAAAAAGGCTTACTTCGAGAAGTTGCTATGACCACACCTGCTTTGCAAATTATACAGCGTTATGTGGGAACCGGCACATGGCAGGTGTCTCGTGTGTACTGAGTGCGAGAGTGGAGAGAGGAGTAGGTAGGCAGATGGTGCTCCTCTGGGCTCTGTGGCCAATGGGCTCAGAAGGCCTAGGTTTTCGTTCCTGCTCTGGCACGTCAAGGCCAAGTGAACCTGGAAGTCGTTTTACTGCTCTAAAACACATTTCTTAACCTATAACTACAAATATACTGGGGCAATGTGGTAGCTACTTATTTTCACGATGTGTTTGTGTGTGTGTTTCCTATCAAAAAACAGAATCAATTTTCCAGTCTTGGGATTAGAGCGATTATCAAGGACAGATCCCTTTTCCGCTTCCTTTCTGAGCTTCCAGTTCATTTTAGGGGCTCCCTGGGAAGGGAAAAGAATGAGGAGAGTGAGCCCTCTGCTGGCCACTGATATATCACACCCGTTTACCCCCGGCAGGGTGTGCCTTGGAGGATCCAGGTACCTACAGAGGCCAAGCGACACAGGTGGGGGGAGGTTGCTTTTCTAGTGGGCGAGGGACCCTGCAGCCCTTCCCGCTCCTGGAGTTAATGGGGCCTTGACTGTAGCTCCCCAGATCTCTAATTAGTGTGGCCTAACTGAAATGCCCTGTAGGAGTGGAGGGCCGCTCAGGAACAGGGGTGTGGACATGGAGACGCTCTCTGGATCCCCCAAATCCCGTGGTTTTTATCTTCTAAACCGCTCTTGGAGTCACATGCTCCACCTCCAGGACACCACGTTTACGCACGGCTTTTTCCCTGGACTCCTGTGCTGGCTTCCTCGTAGGCCTCTCCCATCTTGCGTCTCCTAGCCCAAACCCAAACTGTCACAAAAATATGTTAAGAAAAAACAAAACAGAGACGATCATAATATTTCCCTGCTTAGAATTCCTTAGTCACTTCCAGTTGCACTTACGCAAAAGACTCGAGTGCTTATTCTGGACCAAAGGAAACTGCGGGAGTGGGTGGCCCTGTTCCTTCTGGACCTCTGGCTTGGTTTCTGTGCAGCCTGGCAACCCGAGGCCTGTAGAGGCAGACACTCTGCCCTCTGCGTCTCCTGCCTCCTCCCCTGCTTAACTCCTCCTTATCATTTGGGTCATGATTCAAATGCCTTCCCAGCCAGGTCCCTGATGGACGTTCTCATGGTGTCTTGCACTTGCCTCCATAGCATGGTCTCAGTTTCCAGTTACCCACTGGTTTGTCTAATGCGGTGGCTGTAGTCATCCTGTCTCCAGTATGGAGGCTACACAAGGGTGGGGATGTGGTTATTTTATGCACTTAGTGCTGGGCCTACAGGGGTGCTCATTACTGACCTTGAATGGAAAGGGAAGTAAACTTGGGAGGAGAGATCCAATCAGTACAGCCCACATGGAGCTCTGAAACACTGGGGTTGGCAAGACATGGTGGGAAGGGGAGTGAGGCAAGCTGAGAAGGGGAGAAGGAGAGGTGATGGATCATAGTCCCAGAGGACGGGGGGCTGTGTGGTAGATACTGTGATGGTGGGTGTGGGCAAGCCAGCCTCCCGGGCTCCTTGGTTTACATTCCTTGCTCGAGGTTAAATAAAAGTCCCTCTGCAGGTATCCGATGGGCAAAGCCTAAATTATGTGCCTACCATCTGGCTGCCATGGAGAGGAGGAAAGAGTATTTTCTGCTTGGCTGCCATGGTGGGAGGTAGGGTCCTTGCCCAATGGGAAATGCTCCAAAACTGGAAAGGAGTTTGGCTGTTGGGAAGGCATTAGTTGACCAATGTCCGCTGCAGGGAGAGCGGCATGAATGCACAATGTAGGGTAAGGCAAGCAGGCAGTCTTGTGAATGGTACCGAGGCCGAGGTACTCACGAGAGTGGGTGTGCCCTGAGAAGAGGGCCTCTGTTTCTAGTGGTGTGGGCAGAATGGGAAAGAACCACATGGGCGAGCATGGTTCCCCAGGTCTAGCAGCAGCTGAAGAGCAGAGACTGTGCTGGGCCTGAGGGGCACGTGCAAAGAGCACTTATCTGAAACCTGATGAGGGACTTGCGTGGAGACACTATTGACTGGCCTGTACTTCTGTTATGAGGGTAACTGTCAACCCACCATGATGCTATAGAGATAGAGCTGGAAAATAAGTACCCTGACTACCCCCACCCCCAGGCAGGGAAGTGCATTGATGTAATTCACACATGTGGGCCTTGAAGGATATAATGCAGGGAGAAGGGAGGTGAGCAGAAGGGGCGGGACAAAGCGAAGACCAAACACCCTGGAAGTTAACTCTCAACGGAGAGCTACTGAGTGCTTCATGGGGGTGGGGGGTGGACGTGGGCTCGGATTCTGAGGGTGGCGTAGGATTTCAGGAGACCTTTCAGGATGGAGAAGGTTGCTTGAATGATGCCACAGAGTCAGCGACTGGACTGGAAATGGTGACCTCACGCTTTGGACCAGAACTTTTCCACCAGAGCTTGGGGTGTGTAGGCAGTTTGAAACCAGATGTGAAGCACGGAATGTCATGGCCTTGGGCCCTTCTGGGGGCACCTACAACCTTCCCAAGGCCACGATGAAAGATCCCTGTTTGATGTGACTTCTTCACCAATCAGAATTTGATTGTGTGGCTTCTGGGGAACACCTTACCAGCCTAGCTGTATCTGTCTTTCTCAAAAGGGGGTGGGACTGGAGTTCTGAGACCGCCAAGGCAGCAGGCAGGGGAGGGTTAAGCTCCCATAGGCCTGGGGAACGCAGGGCACCAGTTTGTTTGAGTTTATGGAGCAAGGCGAGTGTTGCTATGGCTGAATTGCAGACAAGTCTTATGATCTGGAACAGCAAATTGTATATATAACATGACAGTACTTATTAAAGCATGATAAACTCAGCAGCAAGGGGTCTGGCCAGAGCCATAAATTCCTCTGATCCTCACTTCTGAGCCATCACATTCCATCTGAATGAGGCCTATCAGCTCAAACAGTTTCATTAACTAAGTCAATTTGCTGAAGGTTCCTAAGGGAATGAACTGGCAATTGCTTTTCCCATCCTCCCAACACCCTTGTTTTAAAAGAGAAATGTATAATGTGTGGTTCTGACTCATATTCCCTGAGTACAGAGAGATCTGCTGTGCTCGGCAGGGAGCTCCCTCTGTAACTAGATGCATTCAGGGTGAGGCTGGGGGACACTGGACCTTCCCTTTTAGGGGGCTTTGAGTAGGGGACAAGGAGACACTTCTAACAGACATTCTTTTCAGTTCTAAGATCTGGGGATTGTAGGATCCCGATGAAGGATCCAGGTGACCTTTCTCATTCTGCAACCTATACACTGTCACCACGCCCCCCCTTTTCCTAGGGAAGGAGAGACTTTTATCAGGGGCCTGGGGAGAGCAGGGACACTGGGGCCAGAGGGCCAGAGTTTAATTATTAATTGGATAAGTAGCCACAGATAAGTCATTGCACTTCTACGAACCCCAATCCATCATATATAAGGTAATCATATGCTGTGATTGGAGAGCTGAGTTGGTTAGAGCATTGTCCTGATACGCCAATGTTGCGGGTTTGCTCCCTGGTCAGAGCACAGATAAGAATCAACCAGTGAATGAATAAATAAATGGAACAAAACATTTGACATTTCTCTCTCTCTCTCCCTTCCCTTCTCTTTTCTAAAATCAATAAATAAAATTTAAGAAGCAAGAGTATGATAACTAATGCTTATTAACACTTAATATATGCCAGGCAGCATGCGACGGGGCCTTCTATGGATAATATCCTTTGTTTTTCACAGAAACGCTTTGAATTGAAGAAGTGTGAGCATTCCCACGTCACTGAGGAGGAAACTGAGGCCTGGAGAGGTTAGGGACTGAGGGGGTGGAGGAGCCAAGATCTGAACTCAGGCGGTTCTGCTTCTGGGAATGTTAACGCTTGCATGATAACAATTCTCATCTTATTTAGGTCATAAAAGTGGTAGGAGGTTACATTAGAAAATGGGTGTAAAAACATCTTTTAAACCATTAACAGTTAGTCTTGGCAATACTGAGCAAGAAGCTGAATCTTAAGTTGTAAGCTTTTTCTGACCTTGTTCAACTTTGTCCAAAAAAGCGCTTCCCTCCCTTTCGGCCCTTGGCGTCCAGTTGACCCCTCCCCCCTTTCCTTTCCAGCGTCCCCCCTTTGTGCAAACACATTGGCATTTGTGGCATTCAAGCTCCACAATGAAAGGCAAAACAGCAGTCCGATTTAAAAGTACTTGTGCTTTTATTTAAAAAAAATACAATCAGGTACTGTCCACATGTGTTTCAGAAAGGAAAATCTCTTTAAAAAAATCCTTAGTTTTCATCATCATTATTATATTAATAACATTAATTATATCCTTAAAATGGAAACGGCATTACTTTTCTGGGTTCTGTAGTATGAAATGTAAAAAACAGGCATGGCTCCCAATGACACACATTGAATCACTGCTAACAAAAATAGTGACAATTAATTATACAGCTTTGTGTAAAATGCGGCTGGTTCTAAAACAAACTACCACTGTACAGCCCACCCCTCTTCCATTCCCAGAGCCACCCAAGAGAAGGAAAACCATTGTGCTGCTGCCCCTGGAGGAGTTTTGCTGATTCGAACAACAAAACAGAAACCTGTTGGAGACTGTTGTCTTTGGTGCGAAGGAAGGAAACGCAGAGTGCGGAGGCCACTGCTCCCGCCATTGGCCCTGATGCTCCATGGTCAATATGAACTCCTGCCAAATGCCCAGGTGTGGCTTGACGGTTGGATGGGTTGTACTGATACTTTGGTAAAATTCTTTTCTTCCTCTGGGCCCTACGCCGCTCTCACCCAGTTGTCCCTGAATTTTACGCCCGTTTGCGCCTGCCTTCGAGATTTCGGAAGTTGCTGGGTCTTACCTTCATCTCAGCAAACTGGATTGAATATTCGTGGCCCTTCCAGTGGAACCAGTTAACACCCTGCCAAAAAGAGAAGACCTCCAGATTGGTTTGCATTAGGTAAGGCGTTCATTGACCATTGCTATTTAGTTGACAGGAACGAGTTCTGGTTCAAGGTGACTTTTTGGTACTTCACAGCTGTCTCTTGACTCTGTCTATTGATCTGTGCAGTGAAGATTTTTCAAAGGGGCTGGTGGGATCTGACTCCGTTGTTTTACTTTAGTCCCAAGCCACCTGAGGTTTGGTCTGCCATCTTTAAACAAAGTGGCTGATGAAACCTGCCATCATTAGGAAGGGTGCTAAAGGAATTCAGATCCCCATTGGAGGTTACAGGGGAGCAGCTACCTGCCGGAGAGTCTATAATTCACAATATTCCTACAGAGTACTTTAACAGGGGTTGGTATGGAATGGCAGAAGGAACACAGGTGTAACTCAAATTTTGGAACCTGGCATATACGGTTAAATCTTAGTGCTCTTGCTTGAGAGATAACTTGACCAAGTTATCAAATATTTGTGGGCCTCGGTTTCAGTGTTTTTTTTTTTAAAGGTCTGATAATGCCAACCTTGAAAGGATGCTATGAAGATGAAAGAGGAAATGAATTTGTAAAGGATCTGTCACAGCAGCAGGAGCAGGGTCAGAGTTAGGACTTGGCTCCTGTCCCTCTTTGGTGCCCTTTTATATGAGCTCCTTCTTCTTCCAAAATTCATTGGGAGGATGGAAAAAGCAGTTTCCTTTTGGTGTGTAGCCTTTTTTTTTTTTTGATTTTTCAGGGAGACTGCATTACACTGTTGTGAGGGGAAAGGCAGCGAAGGTGATGCAATAATGCACAGAGTTGAAGTGCAATAGGCAATGTGATGAGATGCAGGAAACACCTGCTCTCACCCTGCTTCACTGGGGTGGCATCCACTCAATCTGCTCTCCTTTTGGGGTTCAAAGACGTTTGTCTGAGAAAAGCGTTCTATTTTGGAATGCACTTGACCAGTGGTTCCTCATGGGATCCTCAAGAGTTGACACGTGCTCTTTCTATGATTTTACCTGGCCTGCAGTGTCACTGAGGCTTCTCCTTGCTGTGCTGGGAAAAACATACCACCTACCTGAGGTTCCTGCCTCCTCGTCTCACCACCAATCAGCTTCCCAAGCCCGGTCCTGGGCCTTCACAATCCACTCACCTGACTGTGGTTATTGTCTCCGTATCTGCCCATCAGGTTGACACGGTGGCAGTTCTTATACCAGAAAGCCCCCTTGTAGGACAGAGCACAGTTGGTGATGGCTGAGTCTGTGTCCTTGTCGAAGGTGGAGAAGGACCTGCCATTGTGGTAGGCCATCGAGTCACCTGGGGGATAGAAAGTATGCACCTGAGAGATCCCAGCTGGAGTTTCCTGTGGGCTGTGAAGGGCAGAACCAAGGGCGACAGTGGAAAGGTCCTGGGGTGGGCCGGCCTTGAATATTGGACCCAGGTTTAGGATTGGATGGGCTATGAGTGTCACTCAAGGATGCATTGCTGATGGAAGCAGCCTAATGTGGTAGAAAGAAGACTATGGGTGGCTTTGGAGGATCCAGCTTCAAGTCCCCTCTCTTCCATTCCCTAGCCGTGACCTTGCACAAGTCAAGCCTGCTGCTGAACCTCAGTTTTCTCATCCATAAAATGGAACTAGCATATTGATTCTCTCTACGTCAGAGTGCTGTAGGGACCATATATGAAGGTATGTTCTAGAAAGGTAGAATGTTGAGCAAATAGTTAGGATTGTTGTTATTTTTATCATTTTTTTTGCATTCCCTTCCCATCAAGGAGCTCACTGAGTAATGTGAGAAATCTGCATTTAAGAATGCTTTCCCACAAATACAAATATTTAGGGCTATACTTAGAACCAAACCCTTCAGATATTAGAAGTCAGCAAATAGCCTGTGTAACATATAGTTATTTTTCAAAGTGTTTATGGGACTGGCTCTCCCTGATTCTTAGACAAAAAGCCCATTTATAGATAGTGCTCTTTGGGAATCTAGTATGTAATTTAACACACTGAATTTTGGGAACACTTCAGCGCCCTTTCTTTCTGTGTACCCTCACCCGTCCTCTGGTCAATGCTGTGCACAAAAATATGAAATGCCACCACGTACAAGCCTGATATTTTGGAGCGAGCTGACAGAGGGCGGAGATGCCCTTTTAAGCTGCCAAGAACATGAGCACAGCAGGTAGATGCTGATGAGCGAGATGCTCCCGGTGAGGTTGTCTTTACGGAGGGACACATCCCGGCTCATCGGCTCATGTTGGCTAGAAATAGAGAGATGGGCAGAGGCTCACTCTTCCCTGCTGCTCAGTCAGAGTCTTTGTCCGCCATGTAACTAGACCCTTTTAGCCTGAAGCCATCTCAACCAAAGTGGTATTCATTACCAGGTAATAAAATGTCAGAATTCTTTGAGGGATGCAAGAACTAAAACAATTTTCGCCCTTAGGTCTTTCTCATCTCTAAAGAGCTCTCTCTCTCCTTTGGCTGAGCCTAGCTTTTGGCAAACCTTTATCAGGAGACTTTTTGTTTCCACTATAGATGTTTTCTTGGAGGGCTCAGAGAGGCTGGATATGTACCACGGCATTTCTCTCTTCTGTTTTCATATGCATAACTGAGAGCCACCCAGAGTGGGCGTGGGTGACATGGGGTGGCCACACTCTCATACCTGACCCCCGTTGTTACCAAGAACAGCTTCTGCAGCCAGGCTTGTACCCTGGGCCCACCTGCTACAAGGTGTTTCACCTTGTGCAAATCACCACTTTTCTGAACCTTGGTTCTCTCCTCTGCGTCTTCCTGGAATGGTTTTTGTGAGCGCTAAATGGGGGTAATAGGTGGGGGATATCTGTGAAAGATGACATTCTTACCCGGCAGGCCTGAATGCATGTTTTTTCCTACTTATTTCTCCTCTAATGTGGAGCCAGAAAGCCATGCAAAGGTCATTTCCAATCAAAGAAATCTTCAAGATCTGAATTAGCTTACGGATGAGACGAGGAAGGAAAAGGCGGCTGGGGAGGGAGTGAGTCCCTGGTCAGGCTGAGGCCGGAGGACCACATGGCAGGGATGTCTTAGAAGAGATTCAAGCGGTTGGACAATAGAGTGGATTGTTTGCTACTCAACGCGCAATCCACAGACCAGCGACACCGCCCATGTGGGGCAGCATCACCGGGGAGCCTGTGAGACATGCTGACTCTCAGTCAGCAGCTGCACATTCACAGTATGCACTAGGGGGTCATATGCCCACAGTCAACTGAGAAGCACTGGCTTACATGGCTATTAAGGCCGCCGAGCGACTGTTTTTCCATCAGTCTAGAACTGATATCTAAAAATGGATAAGAAGACATGTTTTTAAGTGATGGCAGCTACAGATCAGTCCTGACTGCCCTGCTTCCCAGCCTCCTCTGTTTCAGTGACCAGAAGATCTATCTGCCCAACCCTGTTCAATAGCAGTTCTTCCAGATTAGCACCCAGTAGGGATTCACATATTTGTTGATCCGCCTTATGGATGGATTCATGAAAGAAGGGAGAATGAATGGAAGGACCGGCTGAAAACACATGCAGGCCCTGCGGTTTCCTACCCGCTGTGCCGCTGTACCCCTCCACCTTCAGCCTGTAGCGAGTCTTGGCGTCGCCCACGCTGAACCTGTCGTAGACGGCGTAGGCTGTCGTCCCGTGGTCCCGCAGGTCCACGCGGAGCTCGTACTGCCCTTGGGACGTGATTTTGTTCAGGTTGTCCAGCCCTGTGGAGGACAGGCGGGGGTTGACATCAAAGCACAAGTGACTGAGGCCGTGGCTGCTGCTCCACCGTGTCCGAGCAGCAGCTGTGTACGCTAGAGAGGGTCGTGCCTCACACAGACCTGGGCTTGCAGCTTGGTTTGCTCCTTGCTGGTGCAGCACCAGGCAAAACAGATGATGTTTCTGAGCCTCAGGTAAAATCAGGGGGACAGCTTTGCCCTGCCAACCACCCAGGGGACTGTGAAGATCAAAGGAGGTAAGGTGGCAAAAGCTCCTTTTTATAAACTCTGGGGGAAAGTGTCAGTTGTAATGTTGGCTTGAGGGGGATTTCAAATTGCAGCCCCAATGCTTACAGGATTGGCTAGATTCATGGGCAAGGTGGGGATTTTGTACCTTGGAGGGGTGCTCAGAGGTGATGGTTACACTGGGAGCCCAGGACAGAAGCAGTTACTGGTATCAGAGAGGACAGTTTCATAAACGGTTCAGTGAATGACTTAAGGCTAGGCTCATTCTTAAGGCCTGGCTGTTGGCTCTCCCTTGACCAGATTTTTATTTTTAATGACCCAGGGAATTTAAAATATTTTCCACTGAGAGGTTCAAATTCTGAGTCTGTTACCAGAACTGTTTCCTCCACGTCCATTTCTCTCGCATAGGTTACTACCGTAGGTTGGGACAGTGACAGGAAGGGCAGACATGGACTTTTGGGCACAAACATGCAGGGCTGCGTTACCGAGCCAGAATTCTTCTCTGCGGTCCCCAAACCCAGCAGCATAGGCCTTCCAGTTTCGATAGAAATCCTCACGTCCATTTTTGCGTCTCAAGAACACCTATAAACATAACCAGTGAGTCTAGGTGCACTTAAGCTATTGAAAGAGGGAGGAGGTATCTTCCTTAGAGGAAGAACACTGGACTATGGGAAAAGCCCAGTCCCCAGCTCTGCCTGTCACTAATTTGCCAGGTAACTCTGGGCAGGTGACCTCTTCTCTCTGAGCCTTGGTGTCCTCACCTGAAGAATAGGGACTAAAACTACCACTCAGCTCTGACTGGTAATGACATGTCCACGCAGTGCCATCACACGTAACAAATGCACCATCCTGGGGCAGGACGTTGGTACTGAGAGAGGCTGTGTGTGTGGGGACCAGGGTATATGGGCACTCACTGTATCATATGCTCAGTTTCATTGCCAACCTAAAACTGCTCTAAAAAATAAAGTTTATCAATTGAAAAAACATTACTCAGATTGCATGATAGGGACTGAACTAATTAATATAAAACTCTTAGCACAGTGCAGTGCTTGGTAGATAGCAGGTGCTAATTAATATACATAGTAGGTTTATGACCACTGTCATTTTTATGCATCACAGAACTGAGGATCAGATGAGATAAATTATAAGAACGTTATTTTCCTCTGTTTTTTAATCCCCAGCTTCTTTCCCATTCTTTGGTTTAACTGATAATCCCTGAACGTCTCTGTGTGACAGGCACTATCTTACAAAACCACATGCACCTTGGGGTCAGAGTGCAGGGAGAGGACCTCCACCCCTCCTGCCCCACCATGTGCCCTCTGCCCCCATCCGCCATGCCTGAAGTTTCAGTGATACTCACGATCCAACCACCGCCATCAGAGGTCATGTCACAGAAGACTTCCAGAGGCTGGGCCTTATCACTGTCCAGATAAATGGTGTAGAGGCCAGAGGTCGTGTCCCCATTCAGCATTGCTTGGGAGCAGTCCTTGGGGAATGGGTACAGGAGTCCGGCTACGGGAGAAGAGGAAAGAGTGATTGTCAGTGAAGGAAGACTGGGGTAGGAGCTTGTACATTTCAGTTCTACTATTTATTGGCTGGATGACTTACCCTTTCTGGGACAGTGTTCCCTTATAGGCAAGATGGGACAAAACCTATTTTGCAAGGGTGCAATGAGGCGTAGAGGTTTTGGCTGTAAGGGACACATCCATCTCGGTCCCTTATACTGATGGGAGCCGTCAGTGATGTCAGTGGGGGGAGGGCTAAGCCACGGTGATGGGCATGTGTGAGGTTGGCCTTGATCTACCTGGGGCAGCCAGGCAGCACCTGACAAGCACTCAGGTACTGGCCAGGAGGGCTGTGTTCCTAGCACCCTGTGGGTGGCTCGCTGAGGATCAGGGCACTCTCTTAGGCTGGATGCATCTTAGTGTCATCAGACAACTTAGAAGCCAAAGACAAGGGTTACAGTCCTGAACTTGCCACTTCCTTGCCTTAGGATGTCAGAGAAAGCATTTAACTACCCCGAGTCTGGGAATCTTGGGTGGGGGGGAAACAAGAATGCCTGGGGAATTTCCAAGTGCAATAATGTGATGCTAAAAATTAAACACATGATAGATACAGACAGTCTTGGGTCTGTGCTTAGCATGTGGCACAGGGAGTTGACGGCCAGAGCAGTTCTTTTTACTGCCCTGACTCCTCACTGTACCACCGTACTTCACCTTCCCCTTCCCCTGAGGTTGCAGCATTAGCTGTTTTCTTGTCTACTTCACAACCCTAGTCTGAGGTCATCTTTAGGGCACACTCATACTGTTGCATTCCCAGCACCTGGTGTAAGTTCAGGCAAAGAGGTCTGTTTGCCTGTGCACTTCTGTGAGCAGGTGTGTGCACCGTGACCAGAGTGAAGTGTGAAGGGCAGGTTCAAGGGTCCCCAAAGGTCAAGTCCTTCCTGCCTAGGAATAGCTGCTTCCTCTTATTCACCAGGGGAACACCTTGCGTATTTGCCACCTGCAGAAGACACTCAGTGGCAGGGTGTGGAGATGGGTCCCTGGTCCTGGAACATCTGAGCCCAAACCTGACTCTAACTCACGGGGTAGTCTTGAGCAGTTCATCGAGTCTCTGTTTCCCCACCAAAAACTGTGTGATTTTGAAGATGGACAGGCTTTGTAAATACTGACATCCTGAGAAAGAGGGGGACCCTAAGCTTAGAATGAGCCCTGAGAATGAACCACACAATGAGCTAGGAAGTCAAATACAATACAAGGACCCTCACAAAGATCTTGTGAAGAAGGGATGGTTATTAATCCCGTGGTATAGATGGCATAACTGAGGTGTGTAGAATGGCAGTGACTTTCCTGAGTCACACGGAGCAGGTGGTGGAGATGAGGATTGAATCCAGACGTTCTCACTCCTGACCCTCCTTCCCTTTCACCATGGGCCCTGTTATCCCTTGCACCCATATCCTTGGGCTTTCAGGCAGTGGCAGGGAATTGATCCTTTTTAGATCTGATAGAAAAGTTTAATGTAGCAGTCGGAGGAGAAGAGGAGGGTTGACTCAGCTCACAAAGTCTGGTCCCTGAGCTCCTTACTTGTGGTGAAGATGATCTGGACCAGCTTGCTCCTCAGGGGCCCGTTCAATGCCTGGATCTTTGCTGTGTAGTGAGTGGATGGGTTCATCTCTGCTAGGCTGTAGGAGGTGGTGTCTGGACCCACAATAACTTCCTAAGGGCAGAAGAAAGAATATGATAACTTTTGGCCACATAAATCCTCAGGATACAGATGATCCATTCATTTATCCACCAATCCAGTTTTTATTTTTTCCTTTTGTTTCCATTTATTTCTTCATTCAACAAGAATCTACTGACTCCCGATCTGTGCCAGGCTCCATGCTCACTTCTCAGATATCAGAGATGGGGTGAATGCAGCATGAGCAAAGGTCCCGGGGCCAGAAGAGGCAGAACTGATTAAAATAATGTGAAAAGGCAACAACCTACCTCACCCATCCTTGGTTGTCGGTGGGGGAGTGACAGAAGAGGTGGGAAAAGACCAGATGACAAAGGGCCTTAAATGCCATGCTATGGAATTTAAAGTTTATCATGATAAGAAATGGAGGTTCCTAAAAGCTTTATGACATGAACCCAATTTAATCTGGTAGCAAGGTGAATTACACAAAGGACAAAGGGTTTGGACTTGGAGACAATTATATCAGTCATTCCTAAATATGGCTCTTTCTCACAGCCCCCTGGGAAGCTTTAAAATAACCCAACACCTGGGCTCCATCCCAGACAGGCTGGATCATGAGGGCCAGAAATGGGGCCTGGCCAGGTGCATATTTAGGAAACTCCCCGGATGATTCTGAAGCACAGTCAGGGGATGCATACAGTGCTCAGTAGGCAGGGCATGTGAGGACCTGAGCTGAGCCAGCATGCCCTTCTTCTAGAGCAAAGGCATCCAGGGGAGGCAGGCGTGCGCAGCTGCGGTACGCGTCTACAAGCAAACGAGGCTTGCAGTCTGGGACCGGTCACTGTGCTGCTGTCCAGAGGTGGTGATCATTTTCAATTTGCAGGAAATTCCCTTCCTTTTCAAATCTTCTTCCTAGCTTCTCATGCTTGTGAAATCACCTCTTAGCAAATGCCCTTGGTGTCTGGGATTAGAATTCAATCTCCATTCCTAGCTAACTAAATACAGTAGGGCTCTCTACAACCTGCAAACCCAGCTGACTGGGTTTAGGCAGTAATGCATCAGTGTGGAGGCTCCTGGAAGGTTCTCTTCCATCCTTACAACTCGGCAGGTGGAGTTATCCTGATTTTTCCAATGGGGCTGGAGTTTCAGAGAAGCGAAGAGACTTGCTCTCATTCCATAGTTTATTGATGGGAGGGCATGGTCCCCCAACATCCTGTCCAGGACTCTTTCATCCTACACCAGACTGATTTTCTGGAGTGAGTGACAGAAAGCTGGGGATCAGACATACAGGAAAGTAAGCCAGGGTGAGTACTCGTTTAATACCAATGACCTAGTGACCTTTGCATGGCCCCCAGGTCTGGTCCTTGTGGAGGGATCAGGTACAAAGCTGGGTCCATTGAATTACTTTGGGATACAGTTACCTATAAGCTTCCTAGGCTGCTGTGCAAAGTCATTTTTTTCTAGGCAATTAGGACAGATTGAAATGAGACTCATGACTGTAGGTGAACACCAAATTCCAGACTGCCTGAGCAGGAGGGGACCTGAGAAATTGGTGGCTCCAGTGCACTCATTTCAGAGATGTGAACACTGCCACCCAGAGAAAGTAAGGGGCTTGCCTCTGTTCACACAGGGAGTTAGTACGTTATTATACCAATTCCAAGAAGGGCCACGACAGTAACTAGAAATGTGTGTCCGCTTCTGGTTAAGCATGGCAGATTGGACTTTCCAAATTATCTCTGCTGGTCTCTGATGCCCACTAA
This sequence comes from Furipterus horrens, assembly GCF_987537825.1. Taxonomy (NCBI): domain Eukaryota; kingdom Metazoa; phylum Chordata; class Mammalia; order Chiroptera; family Furipteridae; genus Furipterus; species Furipterus horrens. Next base: position 188,528,855 of record NW_028327174.1, read on the forward strand.
AATGAGAGTAAAAGGATATAAAGTTTAAACCCACAAAGTGAGGGACATGGCAGAGGAGACAGCCCCAGGCATGGGGTGTCATCAGAATCCTGATGGATGGCAAGCGTGCAGTGGAGTGACAATGAGGGACAGAATATGGAGAATGCTGAGGGCTGAGTGGGCAGAGCCAGTCAGAGGCTCCATGGTGAATGCTCCAGCACCCAGCAAGTTCAGGAATGAAATGCATGCGAGAGCACAGATGCCTTTGAAGGTCAGGGTGGGGCATGGCTGAACAAAAGTTTGTTTAAAAGTTCTGTGTGAGAAACAGACTTCCTAGCTCTAACAGTCTGCATGATGGCCCTTCCCTGTCCAGATGGGAGGCTGAGGTTTAGTCTCTGGAAAAGCTGAGCCAGAGAATAGTCTCTGGATCCAAACCCAGCAGGGCTAGCTGCAGGGGAGGGCGAGGCGTTACACTAGAAACAGAAGGTTTGCGCACAGTGGGGGCCCATGTGCTTTCTCCACCTAGGCTCTGGCAGCCTCGTTTGCAGGAGTCGGACGATCCTCTGGGGAGACTGAGTAGCTCAATAGAAAGGGCGTACAGAACTGATACTTGGGAGTCCCCCTAAAACTTGCTGGGTACTCGCCCCATAGTTGACAAGCCCTGTCTGTGTGATTGGAATTCCCAGTCAGCTGTTCCATTCTTGGCTCCAGACAGTGGGTGGAAGTCTCCAATATGAAAGATGGAGACCTAGACCAAACCAACAGCAGTGAAACAAAAGAGAACTTGGAAGAAACACTATACAGGTCATAGGATAAAATAACAATAACATATATTGTCATAGACAAAGAGAAGATGATGCACAAAATGCAAACAATATGCTAGAAACAGATGACCATGCAGAGAATAAGTAAGAGATCCTGGAAATATAAAGTATGATGCCTGAAACTAAAAATTTAATAACAAGTTTTAGAAGGTTAAGTTGGGAAAGTCTCACTTGTGTGATGGTTTAAAGTTATTTCAAACTAAAAAATTAAAAGAAAGTTCCTGGTAGAGAAATAAATAGTATGAATCATTCCTGTAAACAGTACTAACCGTTCATGTCATAAGAACATATTTCAAACATATGATGGAGTGATGCTGTCTGGGAGATAATGTATGTATATGTGGCAAAAATGCAGAAGAAGCCTTTGGCCTTTGCTCAATATAATATCAAAGGACCAAGAATCCAGCTCCTAAACTGTTCTCAAGTCCTATGAGCAGTGGTTCTTGACCTTGCTTGGCTGGCTACCCACACTGGAGTCTGATGAAAATGAGAGAGGCTGGAGCGTATGATTCAGCAGCATATGATCCAGTTCCTATGAATTTTTTTTTCAGCCTCAGTGGTACTGGGACAGAGAAACACACCCAGATAATTCTTCCCTACTTTGAGGATAATATAAAAGTTTCAACTCGCAGTGGAGACTTGTTTATATACTTCAAGATACCTTGACTGTACCATCCACGGATTCATACACCAAGAGGTAACCAGTGACAGATGCCCGAGGGCGTCGCCAGGTGAGGCGGGCAGTTTCCGACTGAACCTCAGTAGCAGTCAAGTCTCTAGGAGAATCGAGGTCTGGAGAAGATAAGACATTTAATAGCAAATAAGTCAGCCAGTGTAAGACAAAAAAATCCCTGACTGGGTATCAGGAGGCCTGGGTCCAAGTCCCTTTCTAACCGCTGCCCTATACCACCTTGGATGGTAAATGAGGAGATTGAGCCATATAATCTTCAAAGCCACACATCCTCGGGGCTTCATCTCATCCTAGGGGCCACGTTTTCCTGAGCCCAACATGGCTGTGATTGACCTTGGTTGGATTGGGGGAGAAAGACACAGCTGTGGGCATATTACTGATGTCCCTTGTTTCTAAACAAGAGGACAGACAGATGGATACCGATATTGGTACTCACCCCTACTGAAAGGACGCTTTCTCTATTTCCCTACTGGCTACGGTTTGTAAAAATATCTCAATGTGTAAAAACCCAACGGACATCTAGGAAAACTTGCCCGAAAAAATCTTTCCCTTACAATATTTCCCTGCCTAGATCATGGATCGTTAAGTACTGGATTTAGGGTCAGTGGGGACTGGTTTTCCACTTAAAGGCTCTTCTTTTAAAGTCGTTTTCTGGTCCACCGGGAGAACAGATCATTTCAGTTCAGAAGGAAATGGTGTGTTTCTTCAGGTCCTAATTGAGTGGGCGCTGGTGAATTTAGCTGATGCAGACGTCATCACATTGCAAGGATCTGACTTAAGAGGGAAGTGGGAGAGGTGACTGTTTAAGGTAGGGGCTCTTGGTGTCTTTGTACCTGTTGTGAACTTGGTATCGATGGTGGAGCTTTTCTGGGGCCCTTTCTCTGCAAAGATCCTCAGCGTGTACTCCGTGGCCGGCTCGAGGTTGGTCAGCATGTACTCCACCGTGTTCCCAGACACTGTTCGCGTAATTTCTGGCACTAAACATGAAACACACACACCGCGCCAGTCACCCCCGCTGGTCTGAGCCATCAGCAGACTCGGCCAACAGTGCGCACACCTCCTCCTAACACAGACCCATTCAGTGACCCTGCAGAAAATCAGATCTGATTTCTGAAATGACTCACGCCCCGTTCTCTCTCTTGAGCACTCACCTCTTTTACACAAGATTTATCATATGGAGAGTGAATTTTTCCAGGCACCGAATCAGAAGAAAGGGGAACTTGGGGTCAGGAGAATTTTCCAGATGGTTCAGGCACAGGAACCAGTTGGAGGAGAGGTACTGTAACACCTTCAAGCCTTGGGCTGCCCACACTTAATCTGTCCTAGGGCTTGTCGCCCCTCTCCTTTTTATTTATGTACATATTCTTTTATACTTTGACAAATGTTGTTAAATCATTAGGCTGGGGGACCCCCAAAATTGGGCAACCGACATACCAGAGCCTGGTTCTGCCTTTGCGAGCCCCTGGGTCAGGGCAACAGTGGAAACCAAACACCAGTGCCCAGGTGGATATGTTCCTCCCCTAATCGCTGGTGACCAGGGTGCAGTCCTGGGCAAAGTGGGATGAGCTGCCCACCCTACTACATCATCTATGAACACCCCCAGACCAAGCCCTTTCCTAGGCACCCCAAATTTTCATGATTCAGGTGAACTGTACCCTGGTCTATTGCAGGTGAGACAGCACCACCTTCTCAGGCTCGGAAGGGTCTGTGCATAGAGAATATTTGCAATGTGAAGCAGAAGAAGAATAAATGCAAACCCCTCTCCTGCTCCCCACCGCCTCCCCTGGGCTCTGTCCTCACAAGGAACTCTCTTTGGTGGGTGCTGGGTCTCAGTGAAGACATTCAGAGGTCCCAGACACAGATAAGTGTGCCTTCTCCACTACTGAACCATCAAATATAAAACTTGCATATGCTTTGAGATTAATGTAGTAACATTTTTTTCTAGAGGAGCTCATTACAAAAGTATGGGCTCATTCACTGGAAAGGAATCTTTCTCTCTTCCTTCTCTTATTTTCATTTGAGTTACTGAAACAAGTGTTTAATTTGCCAACTGCGTACATTAGCAAAGACGCCTGCAAAGATGAGGGACAATACCTTCTGATTTCTCAATCCCACTTGTGGCAACTGGCCGCCTCTGTGGCCTCTGGGAAGCCCAGGCTCCCAGCGTCCCCTGAAGTAGCCTGTTTAAGACTAAGGTTCTGAACTCCTTCTTTGTAAGAGATGAGAGCTGCTTTCTAGGGAAGATGGCTTGTGCCGGCAGGTGGAGACCCTCGCAGGAGAGGAGGAACAGGCTGAGGAGGCTCCCTTTTGTTGTTCTGTAAATAGACGACTGGACTTCCTTATTGACATAACCACCCCAGGGCAGCTCTTTCACTTGACAACATGCAGAGGCACAGGGACGGGGCCTCCCTGTCACTTGACCAGGCCCCTCCACACCACAGCCACCCAGCCCCAGCCCTTGCTCTGAGGTGGAAATTGAGAGCCACAAGGGCACTGCTGGCCGTCCAGCCTCCCCCTACATTTCTGTCATCTGTTACCAGATGTGGCCGGAGAAGGGAGAATGGGGAGAGTTCCCAGCAGAACAGACAGTCCTCACAGTGCGGAGGACGGGTCACAGCCTCACCTTTCTCCCCCGTGTAGGAGATGACGTAACGGTCGACCGGGGCGATGGCCGGCTGCCACATGGCCAAGGCTGCTGAGTCGGTGATGTTGGCTGTCACCAGGGCAGACGGGCTGTCCAGAGCTGCGAAGAGAGACAGTGATGTGTTGGGGAGATCGTCAGACCACACTGCTCCTGGATTCCCGGTTGGGGACACAGGGTCGGCTGCATGGAAGGTTTAGAGTCCTGACCTTGAAGCCAGGGTGACCTGGGTTCGAGCCAAGACTTCTTCCCTTGCTGGCCAGGTTACCTTGGGTCTCTATTTCCCCCTCCGTAAAATGGGGATACTCATTCTGTCTGGCAGTATCTTCAGTGTTACTCTGATTGTCATGTGATATTATAGGTGGAAAGATGCTGCATAAAATGGAAAGGGCTGAACACGTTACAAGGGTTCTCATTATAGCCCATGTCACTTTCCAAAGGGAAAGTACTTACAGAAACAGAGGAAACTTTGGCGTGAAGGCTGCCTGAGGCTTTTCTTGGTGTTGAGCGAGAGCTCTGGTTAGGTGGCCTGTGGATGACACGGGCCTGGGCTCTGGAGGCCGGGGGTCTGGCTCCTGCCTTGGTTTCTCTGTCTAGGGTCTGTGTGGCCTGTGTCATTTCCCTTCTTCAAACCTTACTTTCTTTAGTTGTCAAAGGGGAGCTGCTATAAGGATGAACAGACATATGTGATATGAGCTGGGGGCAGCTTCAGTAATTGTGGGTGTTATGCTAGTGTTTTGGAGTTGTAGGTATGATTTCCAAATAACTTTTTCTGAGAAAGGATGGATATTTACAGGTCTCTGGCCCATTTAACTGACCACTGCTGCTACCTAACATCGCTTTCTTAGAAACCAACTAAACGCGACTATTTTCCTCTTGCGTTCCCATTTACTACCCAATTATTTTGGGATGACAGCACTGGGAGGATGGAAGGCAGCTGTCATGAGCTCATTTTGCAGATGATGTGCCTGAACCCCAAGAGATGTGATAACTGGCCTGACAGGAGTGGCAGGTTGATTTTGGGGCCCACATTATCTCCTCCAAGTTCCTTCCTGCTTCATCATGCCTGCACAGAATCTCCTTCAACTGATGAGTTCCCCGGTAGCTTGGGAAGAAATGCATCCAGACTTTGCTGTCTGCTGCCATGGAGAATCCATGAATGAAAGATTTCTACGGGGGAAATAAGGGCCTCTGTGGCAGGGTGGACGGGACTCTGGGTTCAGATAGGATGTTTTAATTGCATCTTATAAACTCTTTGAGGCTATTAGGATATTTTAAAAATTTCTACGAGACCCATTCTTTGTACCCTTGAATGGATGAGACTGGATAATTGCTCATATATCAAAGGATAAATTGTTTAGAGACATGGCTGCCCGAGGAGAAATTTTCCAATTCATTCTCCTTCAATGCCGTTCATTATTTCCCTCTCCTTACAGTGTGCTGTCCAAATCAGGCTACGATGGGAAAATAATCCTTTATTTGAGAGGAACACAGAGTTTGGAGACTGAGCTCTGCCGAAATTTGCTTCCAGTATTTATTAGGGATAGGGCCCTGGGTCTCAGTTGTTTCCTCTGAGAAATGGGAATGACAGGGGCCATTATAATGGTTTAAATGAGAAGGGATTAGCAGTGGTACCTGGAATACCGTGGCTGCTCAGCTGAGAACAGTAAGTTTGTAACTGTCAGTGTAACACGTCTGTGTGAAGTACCCGCTTAAAAGGACTCTGGTGATGTGCGGGGACCAGGTGGGCAGGGGGAGGGGGCTGATTGCTCAGTCATCTTACATACAGATGCTTTACCGACATTGTTTCCCGCAATTCTTACCGCAGAGGAAACAGACTTTTACCCATTTCACAGAGAAGGAAGCCGGAGCCTAAGAAATGAATGGACTGCTCATGTATCTAGATGTGGTAAATCTGGGATTTCAAGCCAGGTCTGTGACTCCCACACTTGGGCTTTTTCTTCCATATGGCCCCCAGGAAATGGAGGCCCAGGATGTTTAAGGATAAAATCAGGGCTCCTTAGTGCATAAGAGGATGAGGATGCGCCCGAAATGAGGTATATGATGCTTCAAGCCCAGTCCACTTCCCACTAAGATTTCCTAGATAGAAACATGTCCCCAGCTGCTGAGTCATGAGCAATAATGCTAAAGGTAAGAATAATACCTGTGGTGAAGGTACCCGAGACAGGTTCGCTCTCCTCAAAACCCTTTGTGGCCATGATGCTGACCAGGTACTCGGCTCCAGGTAGGAGTTTCACCAGCCTGACCTGAGTCCTGGTTCCGTCCACAGTGACCTCTTGAGGTGTACCTGGAACACAGGAAAGCAACAGTGGGACTGGGGAGCCTCACTGAAATGTACTCACTGTTGTCCCAAGAAGGGGTGTATCTGATTTGGAAATGACACTTTATCCAACACCATTTTCTTGACTTCTCATTTGCTCCTGCCCTCTGGCATAAGAGACGAGGTCTTACTTTTTGCATAATGTGTTTTTCCATCCAGGCAGATGCCAAAATCCAAGCCAGGAGAGGAAAAAAACATGAAGTCACAATGTGCTAAAAATGGCAAATTTCCGTTGAGAACTGTCATGTTGTGCAAATTATATTTTATTTTCTCACAAAGAATATGGGAAGCTCACTATGTGATGTATATCTAATATATTTAACGCATTGTCTTAGGTTAGGGACATAAAGGCTCCCTTATCACCCAGGACTCTACTCTCTAAGAAAAGAAGATGGTCATAATCAAGTCTGTATTCTTACAGTTATTAAAAAGTCCAAAATTTATATTTCTTAGAATTTTAGGGCTGGGGAGGAGCTTGGACATCAGTTGATCAAACTCTGCATAGAGATGCTACAGCATTCCTCTGAAGAAATTGTCAAGCCTTCTTTCTGTACACACTTCCCCTAACAGGGAGCTCACTACCTGCCAGAATGTTTTTAGACAGATTTGACTGTGCCTCCACTGTGGTCATTTTTATTACAGTCCATCTGCTCTGAAGTAGAACTCCCAATTCCACTAAGTCACAACTTCCCATCCTTTACTGAGACAGACTTTTGGGACCCAAGGGCAAAACCTCACATATATCCAGGTCAAGACCAGCTGTTCAGATGAGTATGCTCAAAGAGAAAAGGGCAGTGGATTTTGTGCCTTCTGTCATGGTGTGAAGACAATATTGGGGATCTATTTCTCATCAATGTTTAGAATTTCAGGACTGGGAAGGGTCTTCATAAAATGACCCTCCCAGGACCATAGCACTTTACAGATGAAGTCTATCCAGATGGTCTTGAACATAAAGATGGCTGGGAGGATAGGAATTATCAGGGTCTCTTCACTATGCTACCCAAACTTTCCAGGCCCCTCCTCCCTGTGGCCTCCCCAAGTCTCCTCCCTCCTGCAACCTACCTCCTGCAATGGGCACATAGGTGACCCGGAAGCTCTCCACCTGGGCAGTGGGTGCCATCCAGCTGACCGTAGCTGAGTTTTCAGAGATGTCTGAGAAAATGATTTCTTTCGGGGAGCCCATGGCTGTCAAGGAGAAAACACAGAAGAAACCCAGAGACAGTGAACTATCTTGCTTGTCAAAGATCCTTCCTGGATTCCTCATCCAGGAAATTTCAGCCCCTAGTCTGTGTCTGAGCCAAGCCTTTAGGATGGAGAATGTGGTGGTCTGAGGTCAAGGTAATGACTTGTTCGAAAGAGCCATTCTTTCATGCAGGTTCAGGGCCCAGGGCTGGGGAGCTGCCATTCGGTTCCATTCAAGGAGAATGTTAGCACCCCAGCTGACATCTGAGGAAGTGTGGGTAAGCGGATTCTCAGCTCGAAATACACCTTCCTCTGATTCTGGATTTGTAGCATTTTTTTTTTTCCTTCAAATCTTGGCTTTCTAGTTCCTTTTATTAAATAATACCAAGGCTTGACAATTGCCTAGTTCTTTGCAATTTGTAAGGATTCTCATTTAGAAAACCCTAAGAAGAAGGTATGATCAACCATTTGACAGAGGAGTAAACAGAACATTCTTGCGGTGTGACCTTTCTGGGTCTCAAGACAGGGCACTAGAACTGAGTACAACCCCAGGATCCTGAAAATAATGTTCACATGGAAACTGACCTCAGCAAACCCATTCCCAGAACTAGATGCAGGTCCGGGGCCAGGGGAGTAACCCTGGGCCCATCACCAAAGCAAACACAGCATGGACATGGGGTCTACCTGCGGGGAAAGCCACGCCCAGGAGCCGGCTCCTGCTACAAACTCCATGTCCTTTGGCTTTCTCTTTGTATGTTTTGGCGTAGCTTTCTGCCCTCTTTAGCTGACCATGCTTAACCAGAGAATTCAGGAAACAATTTTCAGGTCTCCAGGGACCTCACTTCATCTTTTCCCCTCTCCAACCCACGTTGATCATTAAGTTTTGAAAACCACAGACCACTTTGGAGAGGGTGTTTGTTTGTTTTTTCTCTTCATTTCTATCTTTTTCTCTCCTCCTACAGCTTTCTCTTGCAACCTGGTAGCCACCCCCAGACTTTGTGGCTGCCTGGGGGTTTTGCCCTCGCCTGGGAGGGCTGTGGAAACCACACGGGCTCTGGAACCTGCAAGATTTTGGTTGTCCAAATACCATGGAGAGCCTGGGCAACCTGGGGCAGGTCCCTTCATTGCTGTGAGCCTCAGTTGCCTGCCTTCAGGAAGGAATGTTCTGAGGGTTAGCAGAACTAATGGGTATGAAGGCCTAGAGCAGTATCTGACATGTAAGAATTCAAGAAACATGATTTGCCCTTTCTTTTATTTCCCATGTGACTCTTTCTGCCATGGGCCACTGTGGATTTTGAGGTGGCCCCCAGAAAAGGTTTAGGTGAGGCCAGCTGAGGGGGAAAAACCTAGGGGTGGGGGGTCTGCAAACTTCATTGATGCAGGTCCTGGCCCATTTTAGAAGGAGTATCTTGAGGCCACAGCTTTCTGAATCCCAGTTTTGTCATCTGCAAAATGGCAGTATTATTTGCACTATCTAAGAAGCAGAGGGCTCAGCAGCCTCAGCCTTCACACACTCCTGAGAAGCAGTAGCGGTGGGATTCCAGGGTCCATGTGGGTGATATATTTGGACCACAGACCTACCTACGTGTGGAAGACTATTGGTTATTTTAGCATGTCTCCTTCTGCATGAAGAGCCTGGTTCATATGGAAAGGAGGATTGCCAAGCGTCTCTGCAGGCTCGTTGACCTAGGCCCCCAGACACAATGGCATTGCAACACTGTGCTGCGTGGTTTCAAATGCATCTCAACTGGAACTGAGCAGAGGAGTTAGGAGGTTGTTTGGCTGGAAAAGGGGGTGGGGTGGGGTAGGAGGGGGCATGTTCTGGGAATCAGGGAACGGGGCATCGATTACCCCCATTGACCTCAGGGATGCATGTCTGGGACTCCCAATGGTGACAGGTTAAGGAACCCCCAGAAGAGAATGACAAAATTATCTTACTCTGTTGCTGGATTTTGAACTATTTTGTGTCTATTCTGGGGCTCCTCCAGAGGGTACTCAGAGGCATGTAGGCATTGAACTCCCCAGGGGCAAAAGAAGCTCCTGGCAACTCTAGGCCTCCCACAGGGGCCAAGGCTATTGTGAAGAAGTGGCTCAAACCACAGAAGGGAAGAGGTGCCATTGTAAATGCAGGGAGTGACAGACAGAAGAAGCAAAAAAAAGTCACAGCCTAAGTGTCCCTCCGTAGGGAAATGGTTAAATAAATAAGGTGTATGCAATTATCTCTGAGCTCTATTAACAAGCAAGGAACACACCCACACCCAGCCACCAACGACAGTAATGTGTAGAACAGCGGGTATGTTAACCACTGTGCCACAAAAGGGCAGAAGAAGTGAATGTAGATTTATGTCCCATTCTGTCTGTTTGTATAGACTATTTCTGGACGGATACAGGAGAAAGTGGTGATATTTATTGGCTGGCTCTCGATAGAGCACCTGGATGGAAGGGACATAGCAGAACAGACACCACTCTCATCCTATTTTAGTTTTTGGATTTTGAACCAAGTGGCCCATTAAAAATAAAATTTAAATGAAATTACCCAATATTATGTTATGTTGTATCATATTATATTAAATAATAATAACGTATTAATAGCTAATTTTGTTACAACGGCAAGGGAACTCTGCTAAATACTCCGCATGTATGACCTTATTTAAACCTCATGGCTGACCTTTGAGGTAAATTCTATTTGACAGGTTAGGGGACTGAGGCTCAGAGAGAAAAGGAGACTTGCCCAAGGTCACCCAGCTGGTAGGACATCGAGCCTAAATCAGACTCCTAGGAATCCACCCAGAGACTGCAGGCTAACAACTGGGCTACACAGCCTCTAACCACCCTCTGTCACCAACCAGGGCACTCAGGGCTGGCTGCTAGTGCTCAGGGGGTAAGAGGAAAGCCTGCAGCAGCTTCATTTAAAAAAAAAAAAAAAGAAGAACAGAGAATCACAGAGGTTTACAATGGTACAAGAGAAGAAAGAGTGGAGAATGGATGAAAAAACAAAAAGGAAACTTTATAAAACAGATGACAGTTACTCTTCTGTTCTCTCTAAGTACCAGAGCATAGGCGTGCAGACAGACAGACAGACAGACACACACACACACACACACACACACCCCTCTTTGTGTACTAATGGCCCCAGAGAAAGAAATCAAAAGGGCTTCCCCAAAAGCAGGGTCTATCTTTTCTTTTCTTTTGTTCTTAAAAAAAAAATTAAAAACCCCACGATTATTCATTCTCCTTTTGGCTTTGAAACTGCAGGACCTCTAGAAAAAAAGACCCAACAAAACAAAATCAGTAATCAGAAGTAAACTTTGAAAACCACTGTTTATAAACCAAGGTCAAAATCAGGCTCTGCCTCTGATCTGCAGTTGTTTTATGGACAGCCACAGTGGGAGGAGACAAGGACCTGCGTCCCGGGTTAGTGTGCCCTTGTTAATAAGAAACAGGGTTTTTCCCCTGACTGAATCACTGCCTGGATGTCAGCATTTCCTCCACATCTACAAACATTGATTAGGATTTCTCCAGGTGGCTCATTAGGTTCTGAAACTTGACACAACAAAATACCCATCTCTGGACACAGAGGTTTTGGCTAGTGTTGTGCTCTGTGCTTGCCAGACAAGTATGTGCAGGGGTGGGCAAGAGTCGGTTGACAGTTGTTCGTATGGCAAATAATACAATAATAAATAAATAATAACACAAGAACCAACTGTGTTTCGCATACTCGCAGCTGTGAACCTATTTTTGCCCACCCTGTATGTCGTTGGGTGTCTGTCCTCCAGCATGCTCATGTTTAATAGTATTAAAATAAGCTGGCATTTGGGTTCTACCCCAAATCTGGCTGTGTTAGCTTAGGCAAATCCCTTTGCCTTTCTGGGCTCAGGTGCTTCATGCACAGACAGAAAAGGCTGGGCTGCATCATTGCTCTGGTTCCTGTACCCTCTTCCTGTGATTTTATTCTCTCCTCTGGTTCCTCTTTGAAGCAGCCATCTCTTCTAGCTAAGGCTGTATTTCTCTCAATTTTGTGAAGACACTCACCCCACCTGTTGCAGGTCTTTCCTTTTCCTTCTAAAGAGTCATCTTAGTTTCTGTATTATTATTATTATTAGCCATGTTATTAACCATTGTCCTTTATTCTCCTTGATACAACTTATACGGAAAAGGGTTTTCAGTTCCTCCTCTAGTGCCTTTTAGAGTTGCTAGAAGTATCGAATGAAATTAGTGAGCATCAGGAAGAGCAGGCCTTAACTGTGCCAGCTTCCTCTTTTTTTCCTTCCTGATCAAGGTACTGATTATTCACACACAGCACTTCATAAATACTAATTTTTATAGGTGGAGGTACTACTTCCCCATTACTCCTGGGTAATGTAGCTTGAATATTTGACCAAAGAACAAGGAAGTTTATCTCTGGAGAAAAAATGATGAGATAATAGGTAGAAGGAAAAATCTTTGGAATGAAAAAAATGCGATAATTGTAATGGTGTATTCATGACGATAATAAGTACATAAATACATCTCATTTGCCAAGCCCTTACTATGTGCCAGTCCTTTTGCTATGGGCTTTCAATGAATTATTTAATCCTCACAACACTATTAAATAAATGGCATAATACTTTGTCTAGTGACTCAACCAAATTGTCGACAGTCTCCCCATCTATAATCGAAAGAGCCAGGATCTGAAGTCTGAGTCCGAAGTTCCCATAAGTTCCTAGCCCCGTGAGAAGAAGACCCCCAAGGCGTGACTTTTCTCCATGCTCTCCTGTTTCTGTACGGTACCTGTGGTTGCTAGAGCACTGACTGGCTGAGAGCGCCTTCCACTGCTTATTCCATAGAGTTCAATGTCATATTCGGTGGCCTCTCTGAGACCTGTTATGTCCCTGGTACGTTCGGGGGCAGGGAGGGTTATTTCCAGTGGCTCAGACTGCTTTTTGGTATCTCTGATTTTGAGAACAAAACTGTCGAAGACCCCTTCATCAGCAGTCCAGGACAGACGGAAACTGTCCGGGGTGGCATCTGAAACCAGGAGGTTGTCGACCTCTGGCTCGGCTTCTAGAAGGGGAGAAAATGGTGCAAGGAGGAAAGACAACATCATTGATCGGCATGAACAATCTTCTCTCCAGCGGGATGTCAATATGCAGAGTGGTGCCCTCGCTCTCAGAGAAACAAGTGTCCTGAGATACGGAAAGTAAAATTATTAAACATGAAGGAGTCTAGCAGGCCTAGGAGAAGCAAAAGATGATGTTGACACATTTAATACAAACCAAGCGGATACTTGCATATGTGAGCTTTGTCTAAAAGCAATTCTATAAATCCACATCTGGACTCAGCATTGGCCCTCCCCTGTATTATTAAACAAGTTCAAAGCCAGTAACTTGTTTACATTTGCTCTCTGTCTTCCAGTGGCTGAGTGCCCATCCTCTGTGAGATCTTTTTCTTTTCTTTTTGAAAAAACAAATAAACCAGCATTAACGATCTGTAGAGCTGCCCATGATGATACTGCTGATTATATTTCCCTTGATCATGAGCAAAATGGCTTTTCAAATGAAATAAATGTTATGATATTCTTGCTTTTTTCTTGGAGCTGTCTTACTAAAGGAGGCTCCTACTCTTGACTGGCTTGCTTTTTTTTTTAACCATTAGATAAGTGTTAAGATGGTCGAATTGAGGCTTGGAACCTCTTGTGCTAAATACTTTGGACTCAAGGTATTATCTTGGATTGCCTGAACTAGACAAAGCTCAATGTCACCATAAATTTACAGCTGAGTTTCCCAAAGTGTATTCATAGCAAACTGTTCCTGTTTGATCTTCTTCCTTAAAAGGTATCCATTGTCCAGTAAGTTTGGGAAATACTGCCTGGGTAAGTTACTTTTGGAGAGACTCATACATATTAGGATTTTCTTTAAAGCCTTGTGGTCAAGGATCCCTTTAAACTAAGTTTAAGTCAGTGTTTCCAAAACTTATTTGAACACGTGCCTTCTTCACCTTGTAGGACCTTTGAATATTCCACAGAAGTAGTAATCTCTAGGAAGACACTGGGAAACACAGAATTTTGAATGTTAATATTGTTAATGCTCTATTTTTCTAGGAATTACTAATCTTGAGAAAATTATGGATTTAGTCTGTGTTGAAGAATATCCATGATATTAGTGATTACCAATATAATAAGTTGATAATTGGTTTTGCAATGATGAGCCCACCTGGTAAGTTTGTCAAGATCATAGTGGAAACTTTGAGATAGTAAATGCTGTAAGTTTCTGAAACATACTCATTGGTACATTTCTTCTGAGAAAGCTGAAATGTAGCTGGGGACCAGCCAGGATGCACACAGGGCAAGGTGATGCGGAGTAAACACACAAGAGCTACAGATAAGACATATTCTAAAGGATTTGGAACACCAAGTGGAAACATTTCGACCTTCTCGTTTTCTGGAGTGGGAGAAGGGGGAGTGCTCATTAGAGACGTAAGACAAGGGAGAACGTGGTGGTGGGGGGCATAAAAGAACAGGCCACATCTATGGATTAAGTAGAGAACATGGACAAGGATGTTAAAACCATAGTGTTATGGTAAATGGATTACACGGGAGGAAACCAGGAAGAGAAGAAAATGGCTCACTTGAATCAAAATACCTGTAACAATCTCAGCCCTCAAGGGCTTCGTTTGGTGCCCTTGGGTAAAGCCAGAGACCATAACCTCATAGCCAATGCCAGTTATGAGGCCTCTGAGCTCCAGCTTCCTCTGGGTTCCTGAAAGTGTGAATTCCTGGGGATCCAGCAGCTTCCCCAAATCCACCACCGTTACTAGGAAGCTGTCAAAGGCATTCTCCGATGCCATCCAGGAAACTGTGAACCCGTAGGGATTAATGTCGGAAATGGTTAGGTTTTCCAGAAGGGGCAGAGCCTCTGAAAGAAGGGAGGAGTGAAAATAACTCAGGTTAGCAGCACTGACTCTGCTGGGATAGCATAAGTCTCTACAAACACCGACAGATACCCAATCAACCATTAAATGTGTTATATTCTCAGCCAATTAGGAAGAGTTTATTAGGTGCCAGATGATGCTATTTTGTGTAAATCTCATAATAAGCCTATGAGATAGATATTATTTGCATTATATGGGCAAGAAAACTGAGCTTCAAAGAGATTAACTTGGCCAAAGTCACAAAGCTAGTATGTGACAGCAAGGCTTTTTTAAAGCAGGTTCTGACTTCAAAGGCCATGAACATGTTATGCAATTGGATATTTCGTGTTGGGTTTGGGCCCTTTCTCTACTTTCCATTGTCTTCTGGTCTTAAAGAAAATCAGCTATTTTTTTTTCCCTTCAAATATACCTCCTTTTTGGTATACTTCATATGTTTCTATTCCACTTCTTCACATTTTGAATGAAGTTGATTGGGCCAATTGGTGGCACATGTTGACAAGTTGAGCTAAAGGGAGGAAGTACGATTTTTCATGTGTCAAAATTAACAAATTATGATTATGGCCAATAAAGAATACTAATATTTGCTCATTCTTTTGCTGTGTATTTTTTTTCCTGGATAAAATTATGGGATAAGGACATGCCTGGATCTTCTATAAGTTCCGACATCATCATTTGTTCATTCATTCACCAAATATCGTATCTCAGGCACTCTTCCTTGTTAGGTGCTAAGAAGTTCTTTTCACACATTGTGATTCCCAAGAGGACTGAGCTTATAAGAGCTGAATTTCTGTCAATACATCCCTCCCCCATCACACCTAAAGAAACAGAGAGGTCAATAACTCGTCCAAGGTCACATATCTACTAGGTGGCTAGGCTGAGAGCCAACCCAGGCCATCAGATTCCAAGTTCAATGTTCTTTCCACACCCTTAGCCAACATCTAATTAGCCAACCCCATCAGTACTGGCAAGTCCCAAGGCAGAAGCAGGATTAGTGAAGGTCCAAAGCCTCCCCTCTTGCGAAACAAAACAGTAATGGTGCATGTATTTATTTTTTTGTCAGAAGGGGCTGGGGGATGGGAATTCCATCGCCAAGGCTGCTTTAGCTGCATCTAGTTTAGAACCTTCTTTTTCATCGCAGCTAAATGGAAACTTTCAAAGAGATAAATGACCATACATTAATGCCCCCAGTCTAATCCATAGGATGTAAAGAAAACTGTTTTACAAAGAAGTGTTTAGTGACTGAATGAACAAGTAAATCAATGTCCTCATCCCCTAAGCAGAGGTTTAAATTTTACTGTGGCCTGGACTTTCTATACTTATGTTGAAACACTTGGTGTTTATTTTGAGGCTTTTTTTTCCCTTTTTTTACCATGTAAAGATCTCCCCAGAATCATAACTGCATCAAAGGCAAAGATGAAATCACATGTACTGTGCAAACAGGCTTCCTTGTCTGTAAGACAAGAGTCTCAAATTCTGTTGCTGAGCTTTGTTTAGATAAGTGGCGCCTTGCTTTCATAGCTGGCTTCTTTGCCCCTCCTCACCATCAAAGCAGCGCATGCTGATGAAAAGGGGGGTGTTCAGGCTAATTAGTCAGTCAAGGGTCTGTTATTCGTAGTCCCTCATGTTCATTCCCCCCCACCCCCCCTTTTTAAAATATGCTTCTTTTAAAATACTGTCTTTTCTCCTCAAGGATTAGCTGAGACAATGCTGTCACTGCATCTAGGCTTCCCAGAACCAGTTCTTCTGATCTCCTTTTCTTCTCTCTATTCTATGGATACAAGAGCCTACAAGTCAGGGCCCGATGGTCTCTGTGGCTGGCCATTCCTGTCCTCCTGGCAAGTGAGCGTCTCATGTCATGGCTACCCAATCCCCACTAAGGAATTACCATGGTCTGGGTTTGAAATCTGTGTGAATGACTGAATTTACATTAGATAACAAGACAGAAAATATAGCCATTTTTGGATATCACATTAAAACCTGTCTAGGATTCTCTTAAAAATAATAGGAAAGTCATGATTGCATAGGTCTGTTGATTCTATCTAGGTTTACTGCTGATGTTTAAGCACACAACTTTCCTTATGGTGTTGGGAGAAAGCAGGAAGGACCCAGCAGCAACTGTAAAATGCCAGCTGAGTGCGGGGCAGTTACATTTCATCATATCCACTTTGTTTCTGGGACAAGGCTGCCAGAGGGATCTGTGGGTATCGTCTCTTCAAAATAAGGAACTTGGAGTTCAGAGCAGTTAAGAACCAGATAAGGTTAGGTAACTGAAAAGAATGTGGGCGAGGGTTAGAAGCCACTCAGCCTGATCTCACAATCCTCCAGTTCAATACTTATTAATGTATCTCATTTACAGAAATTGAGGCCCAACGGGAGTCCTGGTTTAATGTGAAAATCAGAGGGCAAAGTTGGTTCTCCTGCTTTCCAGACTAGATAGTTGGCAAACTGGCACTATCTGAAGCCTTTGCCATTGATTTAGGAGGATCTCAGGAAAGAAAATAGGAAACATTTCTTTGCATAATTCAAAGAGAAGTTAGAAGTCAAGTTTAAGAATGGGTAAGGTTAGATTAAGCTTGGAATTTATCTGCTGTCCTAGGTTGAGCCTTCTTAATCTGTTATAAAGTCAATTTTTAAAAAGTATTGTTTTAGAAGAAAAAGATAAATTCTTATATTTCTGGGGCAGGTAGTTTATAGACTGACTGCCTTCCATAGCATGATTTACGGATAAAATTCCTACTCCAGGGCATCATTGACTTACAACTCACTCTTTGGCCAGAATCTCCAAACTGTGAATCAGACAGCCTATAAAACTAAGCATAGAAATTCATGCCAGTTCTACACAACTGTTGACTACTTTGTCTCCATTTCCTACGAGTGGCTGTGGAAGATCCCTCTTTGTAGTAGAATCTACTCCCTCTCCATTTATTAGTTTATATATGGAGTGAAGACTATACTTTGGGTTTAGTTTCTCTTTAGAATGTCTATCACTTCCCCCCCTTTCCCATCTCAGAATTCTAAGCAGACGAGTGAGAACCTTTGAAAGAGTACCTGTCATGACAAAGGCAGTGAGGGGTCTGGTGGGGTCCCCAGCCCAGGTGGTCCCTGTCACACTAACGTCATAGCTAGTGTTCTCCACCAAGCCGGTGATGTGAGCATGCTGTGCGTCTCCTGAGACTGTGAATTGCAGGGGCTCATGCAACGCATGAGAGTCGCTAACATTGATAACAATCTTTGCAAAAGGCCCAGCTCGAGTGGTCCATGATACGTTGAAGCTGTCAGAAGTGACATTGCTAAGGATTAGCATGCCCAACTGCGGCTCTGGCTCTGAAGAAGAAGGAACACAGGCAGAGAGAAAGAGAGAGACATTATTAGAGGAAGCAGTGTGGATCTTTCCAGAATGTAGCCATAGAACATGAAAGTATCAATCCCTCCAAATATTTGATGGCAGGTAGTATATTAGGCTCCATTGCTTTGTCTGCAGGCATGGATTTGCATTCTTTTTAGGTGTAGACATGACCATATGCTAGTCATGTATGAAGAAAAGTAAACAAGCCATGAGAGCAGCAGGATGAATGCAAAGGGCATTAAAGGTACATTCTCTAAGGTTTGCAATGGGGCCTTAGCTCTGTAAGATGTTCAAAGAAAAGACAGCTTCCTATTGAAGCGTGTATGGTAAAAATGGAAGACTATATCTTACCCTAGAGATTAACAGAGCATGCTAGCATTTTAAAGACTGAAATGCTGGTTCCTGTAAAGAAACTTAATATTTAGCCCAGCATTTCATAAACTGATTGATCAATGGATACCCTTTATGAGGAATATTCTTTGAACATCTCAAGGACCGAGTGTGTCACTGAGCACCTTAGAAAATTTACTCTGAAATTTCCTTATTTACTCTTCTTTATATCTATAACAATTAAAGGTTAATATCTATACAAGAGAAATTCTTCATCGTATTTAGAAACCCAAATGTATATGTCATAAGAAAACTTACATCTCACCCCCAATACTGTAAATATGAACATGGCTTTCACTAAAAATTCCCTGGTGTATGCAAATGTTAAAGAAAAACTTGAAGTTGGGTATTGCATTTTTTTCTGATTAGGAAATTCACCTACTGAGTCATTTGGAAAGATGGATAATTCCACGAAGGTTAAGTTGCTCTTGTCCTTTGAAGCCTAGACAA
Source organism: Furipterus horrens (assembly GCF_987537825.1). Taxonomy (NCBI): domain Eukaryota; kingdom Metazoa; phylum Chordata; class Mammalia; order Chiroptera; family Furipteridae; genus Furipterus; species Furipterus horrens. Next base: position 188,547,608 of record NW_028327174.1, read on the forward strand.
TCAGCGATGAGAGCAACTAATTTTTAAAGTCGGGGGCCTATACTGCTACTTTCAACTGGGATGTACTATATGATCTGGCTTCCTGAGTTCACATTTACCAAATAATACTACCATTAAAGTAAGTTCAACCCAGACTGTATTTTAGAGAGAGGCAACAGTCCTGGAGGGCTGAGATATGAGGATGAGGAAGCAGACTAATCCTCCCAAGGACTTAGGAGTTGTTTTGCTGAAGCTACTGTATTCGTAGGACAGAAAGGACTCATTTGGATAAACTTTAGCTGGATGATTGCACAGCATTAACTCAATGCCATAAAGTCTCTTGGGACCAAAAGGATCTGTCTCAGAAGCAGACTATAGCCCTAAATAATGGCATGGAACTTCCTACTTAGTTTGATGGTATCATTTTCAGCCACAGCAGTGGCAAATTACCTCAACCTCACAAAAGGTAAAATCCTCCAAGCGGGACTCTGTCCTGTATTTGGCTGTGGAAGCAATCTCCTGAATTAAGGATGCATATTAGGACTCTTCGCATGCTGTCAGACAGAGACCGGCAGTGCCAACACATTCACCATGCTGAATAAGACCTGGTTTCTCAAGGTCATGTTGACTGCCAGCTGTCTTCCAAAGGGTGCAGCCAAGCCGAAAAGTGAGATGCAAGGAAAAACTCAGAAAGAGAATGGTAGTTAGTGTTCTATGCAAGCTAGGCACATTTCTCTCCCACCACTTCTAACCCTTTGAAACAATTCCGTGACATGTGATCTGCTTCCAGGAAAGACAGATATTTCCTTAAAATGTTAATGCTCTGAGGATTCACCACATGCACCAAGATTTGAACAAGATGACGGATGAAAGGAGGATGCTAACCCTTTGTGACAGAGTTCAGTGGATGATAAAACATGCTTGATAGAGTAAATGCCATAAGAGAGCAGCCCGTTGGTAGGGAATACAGGCAAATGAAAGTCTCAAGGACAAGATGAGACCACTGCGTCCTCCCGTGTGGCTCTTAGGGTGTGTCTTAGGATCTTTTCTCTACACGTCAGTCGTACCACTTTAAAAATCTTTGTGGTGTGAAGGAGAATGTCACACATTCTGACCAAGGAACCAAAACTGACACGCACACACTTCTTCGAATGTGACAGAGGCAAACTTTGATTAAAAAGACCACAGGCAGATGATAATGAGAGGAACTGGGAACAATTATTCAAGATAAGATGAAAGGATAGTTTAGGAATTCAGCCAAAGCAAGTCAGGTTAACTCTATACAAATAGACAACTCCAGATGTGAATGAATATTCAGGAAAAAGAGGTTGATGTTGAAGTTCCTTAATTTGGGGTGAGATTATATATATATATATATATATATATATATATATATATATATATTTTAATCTTTAAAGCTCTGATTTGGGTGATGCTATCAAATTTGAGAAAGATCCAGAGGTTCTAGGAGGATGAAAATGGAGAGCGAGTGAATTTTTGGAATGTTCCTCAAAAGTTCAGCGGACAGTGAAGACCCCGTCATGGGAAATAACTGGTTGTTTGGACCATCAGGGTCTGAGCACGCTGCCTGTCAATCAGCCCGTGAAGGCGGGCAGTGTAATCAGAAGAAGCTTTGAGGTTGGTGATGACGGAACTGCGGGATGCCGCAGGCAAAGAACGTACCACCGTCTCCTGGAGGTGGTCGGGATTCCTAACTTCTATAAGAAAACTATCAAAGGCAGGCTCCCGAGCTTTCCATGAGATGAACACACTACCCCAGGTCACATTTGAGATAGTGAGGTGGCTAAGGAGAGGTTCAGCTACTAAAGCAAAGAGAAAAAAAAAATAGGAAAGCGTGTCAATTTAAAACACCATTATAGATTGAATATCAAAACACATTAAGACTAAATCCATAAGGTTTTAGATTTTATCCTCCGGTAAGGGAACTTGTTCTTTGTTTGAAACAGATCAGAGCCATCAGAAACAAGTATATATGGTTGACTAATTTTCTTTCCTAGGTTTTGTTAAACTTTAATGTAGCTGAGATGAGAACTACACAATGCAGGCCCTCAGACTTTTCTGCGGACCACCCTGATAACGAAGAACAAAGACAGACCCTCCCTTGACCTTGGACAACTTATAAAATAGGTCATTTTGATGCTACAATGCCCACCTTTTCCCTGAATTCCCCAGAATATGAGACGGTGAACTATAAGAAGAAATTCTCCTGTGTTTATTCCATTGGTATTTTTTTTTGTTTTTGATGTCTCACTTTACCTATCAAGAGAAGGCCCTGTCCCAAATGTGCTAAGTATGCTATTTTGAATGGTAAAGGCTCTTCTTTCTAAACTCATATGGAACACTCCCTTCTGCCACCTGCTACAGAACATCTGCCATAGTGCATATGTCACAGGGACCACAGATGTAACGTGAGAGCCACTTACTCTTCGGCTAACCAAGCTCCTTGTTTGAACACGACTATTTTATTTCTGTGTTTATCATCTACCATTTACTATTCTGGGGGCAAGACAGCATGTTCTGGTTCTTTTTCTCGTAGAGGTGGCATTAGAATTGGGGGTGTTCTGGATGGTGTTGTTCCCTTCTGCATTCATCTAATGGGAAATCTGCTCTCTCTCATTGCTCTCCTAATTGGAAAGAAAAAAAAAAAAAAGCACCAACACAATTTCATGAGTTCATCAGGATATGTGGGTAGTAGGAGGTCAAAGGCACTAGGAAGACAAAGATTCTAGGATAATAAAAAGTTTGACTTTTAAGACCTCTTTCTAAGATGTCTTTCTAACTCAGGGACAATGCTCATTATGGCTTCTAGCTTTTTTGTTGTTTTGTTACTGAAGGGAGAGAATGCTTTTCTCTGGATTCTATTTGGTGATCTGGACCAAACTGCATTTTTATGCTGCAAATGTCCTGGTCAGTGATAAGTCAGGCAAGGGGCTTAGTGGAGATCTACCGCTTGGGCCGCTGTTGGAGGAGAGCTGTGTTAGACAGTGCTCCAGCCTGCTGTTGCGGAGGGAGGAGTGACTGCACCTCGGCCTGCGCTCCAGGGGGCCAGAAGGAGTGGCTTCACCCTGCAAGGAAGACCCTGGGGAGAGAGGGCGTTAGAAATGGGAGGAGGCGTGTGTACCTGTGGTGACTGTGATATTGATGGTTTTGGTCCGGATGCTGGGGGCAAGCCCAGAGAGGTAGACAATAAAGTCATGACTAGGGCGTAGCCCTGAGATGTGGGCCGTTCGCTCAGCACCAGCAATTTTGTATTGCGTCGTGTCCAGTAACCTATTGGAATCAATAATTTCAATGGTAAAGGTCTCGAAGGCCCCATCGGTAGCTGTCCAGGAGAGATTGAAGCCCTCAGGGGTTATGTCAGAAACATTTAAGTTTCCAATTTCAGGTTCTCTGGCTGAAAAAAAAAAGGGGGGGGGGTAGGGGAGAAGAAACAAATAAATTTAAGTTAATCATTTGGTTGTAGCCGGGTAGAAAAATCTGATACCTGAGTGTTATGGCGAAATGAAAAAGTGTTATTATTGATCCATGCCAATGAGGGCGGAAAGGGGGATTTGTTAAAAGAAACACACAAAAAGGAGAGTCCGGCAATGAGATTTCCCTGCTCAGGAGCTGCCACACGGGATCAGGCCGGCCAAGGTCGGCATGTGAGTAGACGTGCTGAATGACTGTGGCTGGACCAGCTGTGCCTACGCCAGATGCCTCTGGGAGCCCCACCTCGAGGATGCTGGCCACCGGTCAAAAGATATGAATACTGGGAGCTTCCAGTCTCCTGAACTGGACTCAGGAGACTGAGATTACTTGGCTCCTTCTTGCAGGCAACCTTTGCTTTGAGGGAGCTCCCATCTATTCAAATGAAGACTAAATAATTCTGATACCAATACCCTCCCCAGATGGTACCTGTAGGCTCCTGATTTTGTAACTTGAAGGAAATTGGCCACTTGTCAGTGTAATTCTTGGTATTTTCTTTAATCTTCTGACAAGGGCCAACTGTTCTTATATTCTGTTAAAATAGTTTGTCCTCTCTTCATTGCTTTCTATGTGGGCCAAGAAGGCTAGCATTTGCATTGCCAGCCAGGAGAGCTGAGCCAGGGCAAGGCAGTCAGGCAGCCCTGTTCAGCCAAGAAATGACATTTTGCCTTGGAGATGGTCCTACCCGAGCTTTCCTGAGCAACAGGAGTAATACATGCAGAGGGCAAGCAGAAGCAGGGTTTGAAAAGCTAGTACTGTCTCTCTCTCTCTGGCAAGGAAAGAGAAGGCCACCTCATCCCAATGGATTTGGTGAAATGCAGATCAGATGGGATTATGGCCCTTCCTCTCCTCAGACTGACTCATCAGAAGCAAGAATGTTGCTCTCAGTAAAAAAAAAAAAAAAAAAAAAAGCAAAAACCCATAAAACTACTAGGAACACTTAAACCACAAGATCTGCAAGAAAGATCAGAGTGGAGGGTGATTTCCCTGCCTCTGAGAAGGGACAGTCTGTGGATGTGTGATGGAATGAGCGCCAGGTACATCCAGGGCAGCCTCAGCTGCAGTTTTGAGGCATTTTGGGGTCCCCGTTCATGCAGCGGTTGCCTGTGCTGTATGTGTATCTCAGCGAGAGTTACTTAAACGATTGAAGCTAAAAAGTGGAGCAGTGTTTTTGATAGAACCAACTAGGACACGCATGCAAGTTTAGTTGCGATGATTGTTTAAAAATAGGGCAGGTGTATGTGGAGCCGAACAACACAGTCTCTCCTGAGCTTCACGCCAATAACGGCCCATAGGAAGGTGGGCGAGGGCAAACAGTGCTGGAGGCTGCTCGCTTTCACAGGCTCCTGGGGAGACCCTGAATGCCTTGTCCCTCAGCAGAGGCATGAGTAAACTACAAGGCACTGTCCTGGGTCTGAGCTGGGAGTGTGCCAACCAAAGGCCAGCACACCACGGAGCAACTCTTGATTAAAAGAGCAAAAAGTGCATCAGAGCTCTGACATTCATAGTCTCGGACGTCCCTTGCTTCAAATGCGGCTGCGTGTACTTCTGTTAATGAATGGCTTTTTCTTTGGTACTGTCTCCAGTCATAATTGTGTGATTTGTCCCCCCTTCCCTTTTTGCTCTAGCTATTTGCTAATTTGGTGTTCTAACAATGACTCAGTAATTGAAAGAACTGCCCAGAAGAGGGTAATCCAGTTTGCTTATTTTACTCTGTGCATTTTAAAGAAATATTTGAATTAAAACATTTTTTTTTTTTAAATGCAAGAACAACAGTGCTCATACCCTTGAATGGTTTGGGATAGTAAAGTACCGTTTCTAACCTTCAGAAAGACTCTCTAAAGTAAATAATCTGTGCCCCACCAGCACTCATACATGGGAAGGGTTGGCTTTTAGTTAGTATATCCAAGCACTGGAGAGGAAAATTAAAACCTTCAGGCTGTCTTCTAAAACAGAAAGACATCATTCAATAGAGATGAGAGATGTAGTTGTAGACTCAGACAGATGAAGTCTGGGAGAGGCTGGGAGCTGAAGCTCAGAAAAGGTAACATCTGTATTATTCATTCTTGAGATAGCAAAGACATCTGGACCAAGGCACAGCCCCTAGGGAGGTCTCTGACCATGCATGACCAGCAGCTACAGGGCACATGGAAAGGATTCAGACATGAGAGAAGCTGACTCCCTGATCTCTTGGAGAGCAAGAAGGGAACCTGGAGAGAGGGCATGAACATGAAGAGGAAGGTACCTGTGGAGGCCTCGGCGGAGAGCACTGGTGTTTTAGAGCCCCGGATCACCCCATAGATGGTAACTCTATAAGGGGTGGCGGCCTTGAGGCCCGGGATGTCCACAGCCCGCAGGCTGCCGGGCACCGTGAGGTTCTGAGCTGCCTCCACCTGGTTGGCCTCCTGCACCTGAATGACAAAGTGCTCATAGGCCTGGTCAGCTGCGGTCCAGTTGAGTTTGAGGCCATCCCAGCCAACCTGGGTCACAGCTAAGTCTCCCAGCTTGGGGAGCTCCTCTGAAGAAGGATAAAGAGGTATTTGTCAGTTCTGTAAACCAAAATTGAAGAAACCAAATGTCCCACAGCCCAAGGAAGAGAGAAAGGGGTGAGAGAATTGTGTGTGTGTATGTGCGCGCGCGCGCGTGTGACGGTCATTCTTGTCTCTGGGTATTTCCAGTTAGAACTGTGGTACCTGGCCACAGCTTTTGTTCTGGAGTTGAAAATGGCTGGGGGGTGGGGGGGGAGGGGACATCTACATTGTTCATCCCTGAGACAACAATGCCAATGGGACCACCGCACAATCCACCCTGTGCGTCTCTGAGCAGGCTCAGCCAGAGCTTAAAGGACAATTGGAAAAGGCAGGATTGTGGGTCAGGACAAAGGAAGGAGTGGCTGAAAGTGCAGACTTTGGAGGCAGCTGGGCCTCGGTCAGAATTCCAGCCCCGATGTTTGCTAGCTGAGTAATGTGGGCACGTCACCATCTCACCTCTGAGCCTCTCTCTCTCCTCACCTTTAAAAGGAGCTGACAGGACCATTTCATTGGATTGTGGGATGATTAAATGATACTATTTATAAACCTCTGCATACCCTACCTGACACGTACTGAGTGTCTGGTAAGTGGCCGCCTAACAAACACGTCATTGTTTTGATGTTGTAACTGCAAAGGAACTTAATTTCTTTAATGCGGCTTTTTCCTTAATTCAGGCCAGCTTTGCCCTAATAGCACCAGGACTCATTTGCCTCCTTTTGACCATATCCTTCCACCTTCAAACATTCTGCCCGTCCATTCCCTTCTCATGAAGCCCTCAGGACAGGTAGGTTCTGGTCAGCATCAAACTTTCTTAAAGAATAAAGCCTCAGGTTTGTTGATTAGCAGAACAGTTTCTGTCAAGCTGATTGTAACATCTTGACCCAGTTAGGTTTCAGCCCCCAGACCCATGAAGGTAGAACTACCCTACTGGCCACATGCTTTCAAAATCACACAGAACAATGGCCTGGCTGACATCAGGGTCAGATGCAAAGATAAACTACTTCCTACCGTGGCCCTGACCAATCAGTAGAGCTCCCAACCTTAATTCCCTTAATTGTTCTGATTAACAATCCCCTCCTCCCATATAATCCAGTCCCTAGAAGCCATCAGGGAACCAGGTTTCAGAGCATTAGCTCATGGACTTTGTCCCATTTCCTTAAATAAACCTTTCCTTTCTTCGCTGCAGTCCCCCATTTGCGTCTTATTGAGCCTTGGTGTGCACAGGCCAACAAACCCCTTCAGTGTTTCCTGTTGCAAATTCTTGGTTATATTGGAGAGGATTCCCTGCTTCATTTGATTACTTGACCTTGAAGAGATCATCTCATTGCTGGCCACATGCTATCTGACTGGGTTTATAAAGCTTCAGGTTTGGACAAGTCTGATGTTTTCTCTCTGGACTTGTCTCAGTTTTCATTGATCAAAGATTCTGTACTGGATTCTTGGACTGGTTCTTTCCCTCCCACAGTCTCCTGCTAGCCCTTTGTGTCTGAATGAAGGATGCCTGCATCATGAAGCAAGGCCCTTTGTGTGAAGTGAGGGCCCACTTTAATTTAAAAGTGATTATTGTTTGGTAAATGGTGCAGAGCAGAACCCACTATTTATTTTTCTACAATGTATGTAAGGAATTTAATGTAGTTATTATCCCTGATTTAGAAAGTTTAGATTCAAATATGAAAAAAAAAAAAAAACACCCTGCTTCTGAGGGTTAAATGAAATCACTCAGTCTCTCTTTTTAAGGCTGAAGTAGCTGTGGATTCAAGTTAGAGATGAAAATAACTGCAGGAATTTTACTGTGAGAGTCTGAGCAAACTTTTCCATTTAGAGGGGCTGTTTTCAAATTGTGGCCCATATAGACCTGGTGCTTTTTTGGAAAAACTGGGTTGGGGCCCTGGGTCTAGGCAGCCCCCCTCCTTTCCCAGCTCACCAAGATCAGCTGGTCCTTTAGTTGTTGTAAATGGGGTTCCTTGTAAGATTTTATATGCAAAGGAGTTCTGCTGCTAAAAGCAAAAGTTTACTAACTGCAGATGTAGACCGTTAGCATCCTGCGCCCAGAATACATGTCTCAAAGGCCCCTTTCACACTTGTTCGGTTTGAAGCTATTCTGGGAAACACGGCGCAGGAACGACCTGGCCAGCTCAGGTGGATTGCAACATTACCTTTCTTATTTTTGGAATTGTGTGTAGTTTCTACTAAAGACTAAATATATCAGTTATATATGTCCAAGACAAATGATTTTTAAAATTAGATTATTTGGACGGTGTTATCCAAACAGAATATGTAGTTTAGAAAATATCATGGGCTTAAGACTCAGCATAAAAACCCTCCTACGTCCTTTTAAAGCTGTTTCTAGAAACCTCATGACCAGTGTGAAGTTTTCTATAACAGATGGAGCAGCATATTTTCAGGGGGAACAAATTGAGACGAATTGCTTTTCCTTCCCAAAAATATTGAAGTCAAATGTGGCTGTCCTTTCAGGGACATGTTCTTGCCTTGAGTGTCTGTTAGGAAGAGAGACACTTCGTAATTTTAGAAGATGACTTGATCATTTCCAAGGTTATTCTGTAGAGACCTGACCACAAGCTGGATAACTAAGGTCACTAATGATCATATGTCTCTAGAAAGTTCTGACCTTATTTTTGTGTCACAGCCCTAACATTTATGCTGTTTTTATTATGATATGTTGCTATCTAATAAATTTAGCTATTTGCTGGTCAATATTTATTAGAGGATGGGCACTTTGCTGAGCACTTCCATTATCTCATTTACTATGTACTATAATGCTCTGCAGAGGTGTTATCTCCAATTTGAAGGTGAGAAAAGCAGGCTCAGAGATGTAAAATGAAACCTCTGCCCCAAGAATATTCAACCAGTAAGGTGGAATTCTAACCCAGGCCTTCCTGATTTCAGCTCGAGTTCATGCTGCCTCTCGACAACACTGAGACAAGTTCTGCCACATGGGGAGTTTCCTCTGTTCCAAGACAGGTCGGCCAATCACATTCCCGGTCAGACAGGAGGGTCGTGTACCTGTGATGACCTCCACAGCAAGGGGTCGAGTCCTGCGGCCCCTGACCTCGCCGTGCAGGGTGATTGTGTAAGGGGTACCAGCCCTAAGGTCTGGGATCTCCAAGGAGTGCAGGCTGCTAGGAACGGTGATACTGTGAACTTCTTTGTCCTGGCCAGCCTCCTGAACCCCAATGACAAACTGCTCATAGATCCCATCTGGGGTGGTCCAGTGCAGTCTGAGTGCATCCCAGCTAACTTCGGTCACTGTGAGGTTTCCCAGGTCTGGAACCTCTTCTGCATAAGGACACAGAGTTGCTGAATTACTAGAAAAGTCAGTTGCACATAGGAATTCAGGTAAGACGGCATTTTGGTGAGTGCTGGGATGAGCTGCCCAGTGGGTGTTGATTAGAGATGCGCCATTTATTTGCAGCAGCTGTTGAGCACGCTAATAGTTGGCACTAAAGCCAGGGTTTTTCTCTTCAGCCTTTGGGAATGAAAGATAGTTCTAGAAATTGTTCACTACTTCTATTTTTGACGTACAAATGGGGCTTTGGGAAGTCTTTTGGTGCGTTCTCAAAATGAGCTCAATTTTTTTTCCACTTGCTAACTGTGCTTTCCAACTTCTTAAATATTATCACTGAAACTTGATTTGAAAGAAAAGCCACCTCTCACTTTTGTAATGAAAAAGTAGGTGGAATTTTCCATGGAACTTGCTACCATGCTACAACTAGGACTTGGCCGTATAAGGACTATGACATTTGGATGGAAGCAGGGTGATTGACAGGTTTTCCCCAAGGTGGTAGGGGCTGAACCCAGTTTAGAGCAGGGAAGGGCTTTGATCTCTCCTGAGCAGAGACAATGGGAGGAAGCAAATTAACGAATTAGTTTAGAATACCTGTCAAGACTTCAACAGAGAGAGGGGTAGTGCTGAAGTCCCCAGTGACCCCCTGGATGATGACGCTATAATGAGTGGCTGCTCTGAGCCCAGGCAGGTCCACGGCCCTCAGTCCTCCTGGGACTGTGAGGTTCTGGGCTGCCTCTCCTGAGCCAGTCTCCTGCACCTGAATAAAAAACTGCTCATAGGCCCCTTCCGGAGCACTCCAGTTGAGCTTGAGGGTGTTCCAGCCCACCTCAGACACGGTGACCTCTCCCAAACTGGGAATTTCCCCTGGAGAAGGACAAAGAACCAGTTTAATAATGAAATCACATGAGATCCAGGGACTCTATAACACAAGAACAGGCATTATGTGACTTATAAAATGTGACTTTCTTTAGATAAATATGTACCATGCAGCTTTTTAAATTTGTGAGATAGAGTGAAAAGGGTAAGGGGTAGGAAAATATTTGTTATCTTATTTCATTAAGGAATAGCCCTAACCTCCAGTAGACAAGGAGATTAGTTTTTTCCTTTTAAATAAAATGCCTTAACTCCCTTTAGCAGGAGGGAGGCTGTTTGTGAAGTTAATGGTCCCTGCCATTGGGGCTGGGTGTGTAATCCCCAGGCTGTGTTCTGCGGAACCCCAAAGGATGTCCACATGGGGTGCAGCGTGAAAGCTACCCCCGGAACCTTGCAGCCTGATGGCTCCTCATTCTTCCACATCATAGCACTATAAGTTGGGGCAGAACAAGTCCATTCAACAGCAGGTTGCATCTGATTATCCCTGGGCAGTTTCCTGTTGGGAAAGACAGAAGCTATAGACAGAAAGGTAAGAGGTACCTGTGGAGGCCTCGGCGGAGAGCACTGGTGTTCTAGAGCCCCGGATCACCCCATAGATGGTAACTCTATAAGGGGTGGTGGCTTTGAGGCCCGGGATGTCCACAGCCCGCAGGCTGCCGGGCACCGTGAGGTTCTGAGCTGCCTCCACCTGGTTGGCCTCCTGCACCTGAATGACAAAGTGCTCATAGGCCTGGTCAGCTGCGGTCCAGTTGAGTTTGAGGCCATCCCAGCCAACCTGGGTCACGGTGAGGTTTTCCAGTTCAGGGGTGTGGTCTGAATAATGACAGAGATGGGGTCAGTTAAACCATTCCTCGAAATCCATTCTTCCTGGAACCCACAAATGGCAACCTGCCTGCCAGTGCTGAAAGGCCAGGGGGTCCTGAGTGCTGTGTGTCACCGAGTGTGTCCCCCAATGTGTCCCCAAAAGGTGCAGTTGCATAAACACAACATAAACATCAATGTAACACTGATGTTGCCTTGTTGCATATTTGGGTTTGTCTTTTGGAAATGGTATTTTCCTACTGACCTGTGGCCTATGTTATCACTGCTCTAGGTTTCAGTTTTCATTCTGTAAAGTGTCTGTCATCCTAAGGGTGACACTAGAAGGAACAACCTTTGGTTACTCCTCAGATTCTTGGTCTGAGCTGTCCAGCCTTCTGTACTTTTAGAAAATTGGCTCTTCTTAGATTTCTTTCCTTTTCATGCTTCCTTCATGTCCTCTATATTATCGTCTCTCTGAGCTGGAAATTTTGTCAGTTTCCGGGGCTCAGATCAGAAGATGAGAGATAAATTAATACAGTACAAGTAAGGCCGAATTGAGCAAAGTGGTGCGTCTTTGCAAAACTGTCCCCTACCGGATAGAAAAAAAGACTAAGGCCCTGGGAAAAACAGTTAAAATGGAATGTGCCATCAGTTTCATCTCCTGAACACACACACGCAACATGCAGTAAAACTCTCTTGTCTAAATATGCCTTCAAGGTTATCATATGCCCAGGCCTGAGCTTAAATGGCGTTTGTGTGACCTCGGAAGAAAGGACTTTCTCTGGAAATGGATCCTGTAGACAACAAAGTAAGAACTGCTTTGAGTTCATTTAAAAGATCATTTCTTTCTCTATGTCTTATACTGTTTGCTAATTTCAAATGAACTCTGTGTCCATTAAGGCAGGCTTTTAACTTGAAAATCTTAGTTTGCAATTGGATTGAAGTTATCTTTTCAGAGGGAAAAATGTTTCTGTTCAAGAATCTATTTAATCCAATCTTTCCCAAGTTCTTGGGAATGTTCTTTCTAACTGTTTCAGATTGTCAAAGCAAATCTTGTTTGCTCTAGAACAGGGGTCTGCAAACTATGATCTTAGGGTCAAATCTGGTCTGCTGCCTATTTTGGTCATGGGCATGCTAACAATAGTTTTTGTATTTTTAAATGGTTGGGGGAAAATCCAAAGGAGAAGAATACTTCATAACATATGAAAATATATGAAATTAAATGGAAATATATGAAATTAAACTTATATTGGAATGTAGCCATGCTTGTTCATTGCTGTATTGCTGACGGCTGCTTAAACCATCCTTACGCCCACTGGTCCTTGTGAGGCCAGGAGCAGTGCTCCAGACATAACCATCATCCCATCGGCCTTGGGATTTCAGTGCAACTACACTCAGGAGCAAGTCCTTTGCAAGTATTCCAGCAGCCCGTTTGCATGAAAAGACATGGGACAAATCTAACTTAACCAAAACATCGAGGTTAAGGAAATTGATCCAATGGATCATTAACACTTCTTATCCAATTTTCTTCTTTTTTTTTCTCCTCCTGTCCAAACTGCTGGTCAGCAACCTATCTGACATGGATGCTTTCCTCCTTTATGTGAATCAAGTCACTCTTTCCTCTCTAGCTTTTAAAGCTCTCTCTCTAATTCTGACATAAAACATTTTTTTTTCATGAAAGAAATTTCAGGTACCAGGTTGTAAAAGATATGAGAGTGATCTAACTGGGCAGGGAGGAAGTGACTGTGGATTATCTATTAAACGGTTGCAGTAAAGATGGATGGAGAGAGGAGAGGGGACCCACAATGGAAAATATCTCTTCCTGATGAGAACCACCTTTTCTCTTTGAATCGGTGTTTTATATGCCACTGACACTATATTATGCAAGGCCCCCCACGTCCTGCTTCATCTGCTCATACAGTTGAGAGAATAATTTCACCTAATGTCATGTTTCTCAGTGAATGCTAATAATCATGGTAATGGTACTTCCACCAACATTCCTGGTTGTCCTTCCATATTTCTGTCTTTTGAAGGGGGAGGTACATAAATCAAGAAAGAGCATCAGTTAGTTTATACTTGGTGCGTAATGCCCTGACTGCTTCTGTAGTGGGTGCCCTTGGTACCCCACCCAAAACCTTTCACCAAACAAATGCTAGTCAGATAAATAAAAGGTGTATCTTCAATGAATAAAATCACTAGATAAATTAAAAGAAGAGGGAAAAGAATACTAAAAAGAGGGAGAATAATAATAATGAAAATTCAGCAGACAATAGTTGAGTTTGGGACCCAGGGATTTCCCATAATAAATGCTGACTCTAGGTTTCAACAGCAAACGATGCTCCGTGGGCTGACTGCCAGGGAAGCCCGGTATTTCTGTTGTAGATTCCATACTCAATTTCTTGGCATTTCTTTATAAAAAGGCTGTTGTCTTCTTCCAGCTGTGCACTGGCATCTACCCTCTGAACAATGTCAGTGGGCCTGGGAAATCCGAATTTTGAAATCCCATTACTGGGCCGGGGGTGGGTTGACCAGCTGGCCTGAAGGAATTACTGGCTGTGCCAACTTTAAGTCTTTAGATTCCCGACATCTTGTAGATGGTAAAGGGGTAAGCAGTTCGCTGCCTTAAAATGTGTCTCTTTGGACAATTTATTATTTTAAGCTGGTTATGTTTAAGAAACAAAATACTCAAAAAGAACCCTTGACTTTTTCCTAGCTGCTTAAACACTGAGGCCCCCAAATGCTAATGAAGCTCATGCCTTGTGCTTGCATGCGTTTAAGGCCCTGGGATGCAGCACTGGACAGAGGCAGAGTCCTTGCATTTTGGTTGGCAGGAGGAGGCAGACAATGGATAAATTAACCAATTACTGGATAATACCAGGCCAGATAAGCATCACAAAGCAGGGTAAATCAGGATGGGAGCACCATTTTATATCAGTGGCCAGAAAAGTCTGTTGAAATAACGTATGAGCTCAATGCAATGAGGAAGATGCCTCAGGAAAAATTAAGAGAAATGTGGTGCCTAGGCAGCAAGAATAACATGTGCAAAGGCCCTAAGACAGGAGCCGGCTAGGCATACTTAAGGAACAGTGAGAAGGCAAGGTGACCATGGGGACAAGTGGTGGGAGCAAGGTCAGAGGAATGGGAAGGGCCGGAATCTGTTGAGTCATGCAGCCCATGGTGGGGTCTTTGGATTTTATTGCAGGAGTGATGGGCAGCTAGGTTCTGCATCATTTTAGCTTGGTGCCACATCAAGGAAAAGGCTTGCACGTTGGCTCAATTCCACAGCCAGAGCCCTGGAGTTCCCTGGGAAAAATGCTTTGGGCAGCCAGTTCCACATCTTCCATGTAAAACCCACAGATGATGAGTGGCACTTTGAAGACTTCTTCTTTTAAGAATCAAGTGATGCAGAACTGGGAGTCCCTTTCTTCTGAAGTTGAACCTATAGCCCTTTGACATTTCAGGACTCATAGCCACATAATACATCTACCCAAGAGCTCCCACTTTTCCTGTTCCCTTTTTCTTCCCTCGGGCTCATGAAGGCCAAGGGCCTGGCCTTCTATGTCTTTACATATTCCACAACCCAGTCCTGTTGGCCTTGACGTGCCTTTCCAAAAGCTTGCTCCCATTTTAGGCCTGATGCTCAAAGACATTCTGCGCTCCTGCTGCTTTCTCTGTATCCCAGTTACAGCAAGTGGAGTGTCCTGTTTTCTGTTTACTAGATCGCAAGTTCCTCAGAACACAAACCTGTCTTCACTGACCTAGCATCCCCAGAACTTAGAACAGAGCACACTTGTAGTATATCATCGACTGTAGTAAATGCAAGAGACTTGGGAAAACAGAATTCAGGAGAAGAATAGAAACGTCCTCCTCACTTTTAATAAAACAAAGTAATTCTATGGAGAAAGCTATCGAGACATATTATGGAGACAATGGGTAAGGAACCAATAAAAGGGACTGTGCACATTTTTTCTATAATGAAGAATGTCTTTAAATATCCAACATGATTTCTTTGAAACAGTGTTAAGGAGGCATGCCTGGGAAATGAAATCATGAGCCTTTGGGATGCCAAAACCGGGCTCTCAGTCAGAGACAAAGTAGTCCCAGCCTGTGGTTCACTTGGAAGCTTTTATCTCTTTGAGCTGCTGAGGCCTGGGTTTCCCTACTGGAGATAGGAAATAATGTGGCTAGAGGGTAATATGATTGAATGGAGCTATGAAATTCTTTGATACAGCATTTGTCAAATTCAGGGAAAAGCAAAGAGAGAAACAGAGAGAGAAGAAAAAGAGGAGGAGAGAGGGGGAGAGGGACGAGGAGGAGGAGGAGGAGGAGGAGGAGGAGGAGGAGGAATTTCCTCTTTTTTGTTTTTCTGATTCTTTGTTATCCCTTAATAACGTATAACAAGCTGAAATATTCATCTCTTTACCACAGACTTAATCCTTTCTGGTCCTATTCTGCTCCTCCTTCATCTATGATTAAGTTTCCTCTCCAGAGAATCCTTGAGATCATCTCATAGCTGGGAGGGAAGCAGTTCATGCATAGCCCATAGAATTGACCACCAGAGCTCACATTAGACTCTCTGAAGAAGCTGCTGTTTGCCTGCCAAATATCTCTTCCCCCTCTCTCTTTCGTACAAACAGTGACACTTTTACATGGGCAGCAACTTGCTCAGCCAGAAGACTACCTTTCTAAGACAGCTAGAAGTGGCCAATCGAGTGTGAGTAGAAGTCATGAGTGAGGTTTCCAGAAAGACTCATCTAGTAAGTACTCCTTTTTGGTGTTGGTTTTTCCTCCTTTGTGCTGCCTAGAACACAGATGTGAAAGCTGTACTGCAGCAGCCGTATGTGGCATGGAGGTGACTTTGAGAATGGAAGCCGAAGACAGTGAAACAGGAAGAGAGAAGGAGCTGAAGTCACTGATAATTTGGAACTATCCATGAATCACCTAACTTCATACTTACTTTATGAGAGAGGAAACCAACTTTTATCTTGCTTCAGTGACTATTATTTGAGATTTATAGAATAAGCTGGTGAAGGTACTTATAAATGACAAACACTCCAAGGCATTTCCAAATTTGTCCACCATTGCAACCTCTTTTCTGTTTATGGAGAGTCAGCTGGAGCAAGCCCTCTGCCATGACACTTTCTCTGGTTGCTCCTGATTCCCCCAATCACTCCCTTTCCTTGATTGAGTTGCGTCGAACATTCTGAATATCTAGCCTTCCTCAGGATCTGTGAGCAGGAGCACATGAGTCAAAATGACAATGCCAAGTTCATGACTCACTTGTCCCTCAAATATCAGCACTATACAATGTATTCAGTGGGTTCTCAATAATAATTAAATTGAAACTACAGACTATTACTTGTCAAACCCTGAAGAATTAACGTTTTCTAACTATACATCTTTCATATTTGGGGGCCAAAGTTATATGTGCATATTTTTCATATAGGAAGAACCGATTGATTGATTGATTTTTCGTTTTAGCCACTGAGGAAATGTGGCAGCAGGTACGGTGTACAGAATGATTGGGCCAGAAGGGGCACTGAAGGTCAGATTAGCTGCCATGGGAAGACAAATTTCACCTCTTCATGACTAAGAGAAAAGAGAAGGGCACTTTGGAGGGCTCCAACGACCATATGCAAATTTGCAGGTAAACACAGAGGAAAGCAAAAGACCTGGAATAGAAACATTTAATGAGAAATAACCAAAGAACTATCATCAACATCCTGGTCATCTTGAAAAGAAATAAAATGAAAAGTAAATTAATTGTTAGGCTAAAGGGGGAGAGGGACAAGAAACAATTTGAAAGGCTGTATAATGTACAAAATTAAGTAAAAGAAAGAAGCAAAGACAAGCACACATCCTGATGCTTTAAGTTCTCCTAGGAAGAAATAGCTGAAAACCGCTATTGCTCACCCAGCAAGGGAACTTGGCTGAATCAGTGGACAAAAGGAAAAGATAAGTGGCATGCAGAGGCTTTGCGAGTAGAGAAAGTAGCAGGACTTCACATCTGGTGATCTTGTGTGAAGACGTCCTGGCTGCTGGGTCTGCAAACCTCACGGTCAACAGGGTGTCTGCAGGGAGCTCAGGGGCTGACCTCACCTGTGGATGCCTTTACCCGCGCGGCCTTGCTCCTGTGCCTGCCCTTCTCTGCTCTCAGGAGGATGGTGTGCTCCTGCCCAGGCTCCAGGCCTCTCAGGACGTAGGATATGGTGTCTCTGGGGAGCTGCACCTCCATGGGTTGGCCTGAGGGAAGGCTGTAGTTGAGGCGGTAATGGTCAAACTTGGCCAACGGTGACTTCCAGAGCAGGCTCAGGGTGGTCTCCGTTGTCTCAGAAACCCGAAGGTCTTTGGGTGCATCCATATCTGGGAGGAAGACACAGAGGTGAACCTTCTTCAGGCTGCTTCCGGGGCTGAACGTCAGCTGCCTCTGGGCTGCAGCCCCCGGTCCCTGTAGAGTGGTTGGGCAGCTCCAGGAGACTCACGTAACTGGGTCTCAGTTTCCACATTTGTAAAGGCCGCTGTGCATGACCTCGTCAGATTTATGGAAGACTGCACAGAATATCGTGGTATGCGCACACCAGGAAATGCTACTCAGTTGAAAGCATTTAGGACTTCCGGCCAAGATGGAGGCTTAGACGGACACGCTAGGTCTCCCTCTACAACTAGAGAGGAATACAACTACTTCAAAACAAAGGATAACTAGAAATTCCAGAAAATAAAACTACACGGAAGCCCAACATATGAAGTTATAAACCAGCGGTGCCATTTGGGCAGGTAAGAGTTAAAGAGGGCAGCGCTGTTTGCGGTCAGCGGCGGGGCGGCGAAAAAGCCCGGAGGCAGTCAAGCCCCTGGCAGTGCGCGACCCCAGCACTGGGGAAAACAGCCACCGCATCGCCTTGAACAGTGAGGCCCAGGGGGGCGGGAGGACGGATCCCGGTCTCCTAGCTGAATAACTGTGTGAATCCACCTTGGACCCCTGCCCCCAAAGAAAGCACCACAGGGCTGCGAAATAGGTCGCAGACAGGCGCCGGTCGCTGAATTGTGACGCCAAACGGCGCCGGTCGCTGGGTCATTACGAGTACACAGGCACTGCCCCCGACAGCCGGCCCAAGAAAACAAAACGCATCTGTCAAAATGCGGCAGACAACTATAGAAATCCCGGTGACACAGCTCACCAGACAACAGATAGAGAACCTGACAAGATGAACAGATAAGAAACCTGTCAGAGGCTCAGTTCTGGGCCATTGTTATCAGGTGGCTTACAGAATTCACAAAAGAGCAGGGAAAAGATATGAAAGAAGCGAAAAACATTCATAACGAAAGGAACAAAACCACATACGAGACAGATAGTGAGGAAAAAAAATCCAGAGTTCATTTCAACAAACTGGAATATGGAGAAGGAACAAGCAGTCAACCAATGCAGAGAGAGGAAATGGGAAGCAACAATGAGAGGATCAGAAACCTCTGGGACAGCTATAAAAGGCCCAACATAAGAATCATTGGTTTGCCAGAGAGTGAGGAAGATGAACTAGAACTTGAAAAATTGAGTGAAAATATAATAAAGGAGAACTTCCCAGACTTGGGGAAGGGAATAGACTTGCAGGTCCAGGAAGCAAGGAGAGTTCCCAAGAGACTGGACCCAGGGAGAACCACTCCAAGACACATTATAATCAAAATGTCAAAAATTAAAGATAAAGAGAGAATCTTAAAAGCAGCAAGAGAGAAGAAAAGAATTATGTACAAAGGGGTCCCAATTAGACTATCAGCAGACTTCTCAAGGGAGACCCTACAGACAAGAAGGGACTGGCAAGAAATATTCAAAGTAATGAAAATCCAAAACCTACAACCACGAATACTCTATCCAGCGAAACTGTCATTCAAAATAGAAGGACAGAGAAAGTGTTTCCAGGACAAAATAAAACTGAAAGAGTTCATTAGATCCAAACCACTGTTATATGAGATGTTAAAGGGACTGGTTTAAAAAACAGAAGCTAGGGAATTGAAACAAAGGCAAACTAAACAGGCAACGAGAGTGGAAAAGGAACTGTGGGTACGGGAAGCATATTGGGGGGAGGTCAACAGGGAGGGGGAGTGGGGAGAGGGAGGGAGATGATATAGGAATTGGGGATCATGGTAGGAGGGAATGGAATAGACGGAGAGAGGTTGGGAGGAACTGTATGCACAACTAATGGACATAATCTAAAAGGGGGGGACAACTGGAGGGAGGGGGGCCACCGGGTGGAGGGGAGCAGAGGGAAGGGAAATTGGCACAAATGTAATATTTTAATCAATAAAACACATTAAATCTGAAAAAAAAAAAAAAAAGAAAGCATTTATAAGGGACTGACTATTGATACAAGAAACAATTGGGGTGGATCTCAAGAGAATTGTGTTAAGTGAAAAAGCCAATCTCTAAAAGTTGCCTACTATAGGATTCCTTTTATGTAACATTCTTGAAATGAAAAAATTATAGAGATGAAGGACAGATTAATGATTGCCAAGGGTAAGGGACAGGGAGGGAGGTGTCATGGCTGTAAAAAAGGAAGAGAGATCCCAGTGATGGAACTATTCTGTCTTGACTGCAGTGAGGCATTCAAAAATCTACATGTGATAAAATGGCATAGAACTAAACACACACTCACAGATGAGTGCATGCAAGACTGGTGACGTCTGAATAAAACTGACAGACTGTGTCAATGTCAGTTTCTTGGTTGTGATATTGTTCTATAATTAAACAATTGTTACCACTGGGGGAAGCTGGAGGAGGGGTTCAGAGGGTCTCTCTGTATTATTTAAACAGCATGTGAATCTACAATTACCTTAAAATAAAAACATCAAAAATAATGTATAAGTGCTCAGCATTGGCTCCTGGATAATTAGGAAGTTCCCTTTTCTTCACTGTTATCTGTGGGGGTGGAGGGTGAGGTCAGGAGGAGGCTGATGGAGAGATAGAGGAAAGTGTTTTCTTTTTTTACAGATTTTATAGAGAAAAGAAAACCCTTGAAGAAAGAAGCAATGACTTCAAATCAGTTAACCACTCACCATCCTCACCCACAAGTTAGAGTCTCAGGATGCAATGGCTAAGAGCAAATTCTGACTTAACCTATGCTCAAGCCACTTCAAATTTGTATGATCAAGGTATGTAATATAAGTCAGGTGTGTTCTAAGAGAAACCCTGCAGATGTGTTTTGATTAGTCAATGGTATTAAAAAAAAAAAAAAAAAAAGAACAAGTTACAAACTTTAAGAAGTTTCTAGATTTCTTATAAAGTCTGGTTCCAATGTTTCCTACAAAGAAATCCACGGCTCCCTTTCCTGTACTGAGACAGCAGTGTCAGCGTCATTTTGGTGTGGTGTACTCATGTTACTTCTGAATGAGACATCCAGGCTAGATGACCCTAGGGGTTCCTTTCTCGCTGGGGCATCCACTTTCTTTTAAAGCAGGTTTCCTGACTCCTGAGCTCTGTGTCTGTTACTGCCAGCCCAGGGCAGGTGGGAGTCCAGGTGCGCCTCACCTGTGGCTGCGTTGATGGTGGCCGGATTGCTTTCTGTGTCCCCCTTCACAGCAGACACGCCAATCCCATATTCAGTTCCTGGCCTCAGTCCTAAGAGAGAACGTACAGGTTTAAATTCAACCTCCAAATAGGAAAGACTTTCAGAGGATTATAAAAATGCCCCTGCTTCCCCGGAGGCTATGATTTTTCAGTGTTTGGAAGAATCTACAGACTGACTCACTGACATCTAAGGGAGAGCAAGTGCTGGGAACTGTACTGTTTTCTCTCTCTGGAGGGTTGCAACATGGGGCCATGTCCTGGGGCCGGCCAGGTCCGGGATGCAGAGCTCACCCGTGAGAGTGGTCTTGGTTGTGGCTTGTTGGCTCCTCGGGACTTCGACCTCAGCGTGGTCACCTCCAGAGATGGGTGCGTACTTAATTCTGTAACTGTCGACGGCTGCCTTGCCATTCTTCCACTCCAGGGTGATGCTACTGTCTGTCTGGGAGACGCGGCGGATATTCCTGGGAGCGTCCAGCCCTGTGTGGGAGAGGAAGGGACATTTGTATTGAAAACACCAGGTGCCAGGAGAGTGGGAGTCTTAACAATTCAAGCTGGGATATGAAAGATTCTCACCATTGGAGAAAAATGACAAAATCGCCCCCGCTCACATCTCAATAGCTGATGCACAAATTCAAACAAACACTACATACTTGGCACCTTTCCCCATTATTAATGTGTGTGATACTTTAGTCATTCATGTTTTCCTCAGATTTTGTGCTTAAAAAATCTATGCAGAAACTTACAAATAAGCTCTATGAGTGTAAGAACTGGTCTGTTGAATTTATCAATGTATTTCTAATAATTCATATAGTGCTTACTGAATTCTGAAAAAACATGTACCGAAAGACTGATTGACACTTTGGTATGTTTAAAAAAAAAAGTCATAGGCTAAGAGGTTAGGAGGCATCTTTGTCATTTATGTTTTCCATATACTATATTTTATTATTAAAAATTCCGTTAAAATTTTTTACTAGAACGTTTGTCTGAGAATGTCAGACCAGCACCTTCTGTGCATGCAAATGTGTGTGTGTGTGTGTGTGTGTGTGTATTGCTTTGAAAGGTTATTTTAGATATTTTTCTTTTGAAAAATTAATCAACCAACCAGTAAAATATTTGAAAATAAAATTTAAAGGGATAAAAATTCCCTTTCTACTTTCCTGCTATAAAAGGAGCCTGGAAGAACTCCCAGCACAGAGTGGTCTGGAAGTCTCCTTACCTGTTGTGAAGGTCTCTTTGGCAGGGTTGCTGGACATGTCGACCCTGCGGGAGGTGAGGGACACCTCATACTCTGTGTCGGGCTTCAGGTTCCCGATGGAGTACTGGTTCTCATCGGGCGTGAGATCGATGGTGGTGCGGTCGCCTGGCACATCTTTGATCCCGTAGGAGAGCTCAATGCCATCGATCTCGGCCAGAGGCTTGGACCAGGTGACTAGTGCTGTGGTGTCTGTGATGTCTTTCACCTCGATCTGGCTGGGTGCGTCCAAGCCTGTGATGGGCAGAGGACAGAGCTTTTTCAGAGATCGGCAGTGGTGCCAGGGCTGAGCAGAGACAGGCGGCATCTCCATCCACCTCTGTACAGGCAGGTATATTGGCCACTCGACCTTCCTTTATCTTTCTGAGCCTCAGTTTCCTGTTAGACAAGCTATAAGCAGGGACGATGGCTGTAACCTGGTAGGGTTTGCTGTTTTTCTCAAAGTAGACAATGCTTGCAAAGCATCCGGCAGGGAGCCTGGGATAGACACGGCAGCTACGTCATAGGTGACTGGTACTCTGTTAGTATTAGCATTACTGTTTTCATAAAAATAAGTGGAAGAAACAAGATAAGGAGCTACTTCTTTAAAAAAAAATTGACTTAGTCCCTTCTGTTTTTCTAAGTAGGCAAAACTCTCTGGTTGGCTGATAATTTCTCCATTAGAACTGTGGCACCAAAAAGTGAGGCGACTGTCTGGACAGCATATGGAGTCATTTTTGATGAGAAGGATTCAGGAAAGAAAGTCTTGGCTGCCTATCTTTGTCTCCTCACCTCAGCCTCCCTCCTGCCCAGTTACGTACCTCCTGCCCTATCCACCCTTTGGTTCTGGAGTTCTGACAGCAGGCTGCTGAAGGCCCTGAGAGCAATCCATGCTGTTTCTCCCTTCCCTGGCCTGTTCCTTTGTTTCTTCCTCCCACGACTGCCTGTCCTCCATCTCAAAATCTCCTACTCATCCTTCAGAATCTCATTTATAGGTCACTTCCTAGTAAGAAGCCTTCGTTGACTTCTTTTTGCAATCAGGTAAACACATAGTCCCTCCCCAAAGTGTAAAAAGTTTCAGTTAATCAAGGTGATAAGTTCTAGAGATTTGCTGTACAATATTGCCCCTATAATTAACAATACTGTATTATATACTTAAAAACTTGTCTAGAGGGTAAATCTCATACTAAGTGTTCTTACCACAATTAAAAAGAATATTCTAATATTGTAAATTTCTTACTGTTCTGTAACAGGTTTCTATATAGTTTATTCAAAGTGTACTTATCATTCAATTTAGATCGGGTCATTCATTCATTCAGACAAAGGGACTTTGGTTTTTCTTAATTCCCAGCATAGAGTCAGGCTCCGTCATTTATGTCTCAAGTCTATTTTTTTAAATTACATAAACAGTTTTAATGCAAACACTAAAATATTCCAGGCATTCAGTAAATGCCTAAAATGAAGACTTGCTAGGCATTTAGCCCATATTTCCTTCTTTCTTCATTTTTAAAAAGTAGTTAACTTTGTGTTTTCAGTATTGGTTGAGGAAACAATATCAGCTGAAAGGAGCTTGGTTTTATAAAGGGGATGAGAAGAAGGACTAATTCATAGCTGCTTGTGAGAAACCTACAGTCTTGAGTTCCAGGTGTTGATACTATAGTCTCAGCTCGCAGATAATGAACCCATAAAACGCACACCGAAAATGATGCTCTAATTCAATAGTGAAGCTGCCTGTCCTGTGTTATTATAGGGGCTAGCAAGCCCCTCACCATACCTGTACCTACCTTAGCAGCTCTTTTGTTAAAGAAGTTGGGGCTCAGCCAAGGACACTGATCTCTCCCTAGATTTGGGACACTTCAAGAAAGAAGACTAACATTGCCCTGTGCTTTGTCATTTATGTCTTAACTCTCATAACAACTCCACAAGGAGGATACTATGAACCCATTTTCCAGATTGTGGGTCAGAGGTTTAAAGAAGTGAGCCTGCTCAGGGTCACGGGCAGCAGAGAAGCTGGAATTCAAACTCAGGACTGTTTGGGTCCAAAGCCCATGCTTTTTCTCCTCTGAATGCGAAGGCCTCTCAGAAACATTACTTTGCCCCAGATGGTTGTAATACAACCTCTATAAAGATCAGAAGAAAAGAATTAAAAATGATTTGGCACCAAAACTTTAAGGTTCTTTAAACAAAAGAAAAAGTTCAGGTAGCGGCAAAGTGAACAGGTAAATATCCGTCTCTCAATGTTGATATTTATGTGATTACGCAACATCAAATGTCAGGATGTTTGTCCTGCAGTAAGAAGAAAACAAAGCAGCCAATCCCCACATTTAGATTACAAAGAGAAAGGGCTGATGAAAGAAATGTCTTTTGTAATCTCAATGTGTCTTATCTATAGCAAATAAGCATTTACTTGATTTTTTTTATGCTTTTTGGACAATCTAATGATTTTTATTCCTGTTGGTGCCTGTCTTCTACCTACCACAGAGGGATGTTGTCAGAAGGATGGAAACACTTGCTTATAAAGGAGACAATCTTATGAATTGGCTCTGAGCTAAGCAACTTATGCAAATATTTAAATGGAAGATGTCCTTTCTTCTCATTAGTCAACATATTTAACTTTCCAACAAGCCACTGCCAAGAAGAGTCAATTCCTTAAGCAGTTGGCACATATGCTATTTTAAAAAAGATAAACAGGCTTTATCAAATGACAATAAAATAATTTTATTTATTTATTTATTTACTTACTTATTTATTAAAACTTTGCTTTCTGGTAGAACCACCCCAAATTTGGATTTTTCCCCCCCATCAAGTGATCTAGCAGTGTCAAATCCTATTCTACCCCCAAGAAGTTCTGACATCATTAGTACTGAGTGACATTTTATTTAGATTCCTGTTGAAGACAATGGAGTTAATTAACATTCTACGTAAACCAGAGCTAGTCAACGCTAGTGGTAATGGGGTTTAAGTAATAAAAAGAGACCCTGGCTTAAAATTGTGGTCCTGACAGTATCAACCATGTGGTCTTGGTTAAATGAATTTAGTTTCCCTAAGCCTCAGTTTCCATTCTTGAAAAATAAAAACATATTTGCCCTACCTCTTTCATAGGACTGGTGCTAATATTAAAGTAGATGATGTGCTAGATTGCTTGCAATGGTCTAAATTTCCCATATCTTGGTCACTTTGAAATGTCATGTTGAAGCTCCACTCCTCGAGAGATGGACCTGTTTCCCTATCCCTTTAATCAGGGCTGGCCTTGAGATTTACTTTGGCAGAAGTAATATTAGTGACAGTTTTCAACCTGGTTAGCTACTGTCAGAGCAGGGCCAGGGTAGCATCCTAGAGGCTGAGAGACCAGTAGAGCAGAAAAGCATCATCTTGGATGAGGCCATCCTGGATCAGCCAGCACCCCCAGCCCACACTGATGCATAAGTGAGCACAGGCAAGAACATAAAAACTGTCCAGTTGAGCCCAACCCCAAATCATCAGTGTGTAGAATCATCGTTTTAAGCCACTAAGATTTGGGCTTGGTTTTTACATAGCAAAAGCTCATTGATACAGTTGCTATATAAGAGGGCATGTTATTAACCAATAATGCTATGAGTTACAATCAGTTTCCTCATGATGTCGGTGATATTAAAGAGGATACTCACGGGTGGTTGTTACCCTCTTCAGGCCTGGGCCCCGAGTATTGTTTTTCACGATGTGCAGAGATATCTCATATGCTTGTCCAGGAGCCAGGCCCGTTTGCCGGTACGTCGTTTCTGGCCTCCTCAGGCTTTTGGTAATCTCTTCCTCATCTTCTTTATTCTGAAAGATAGAGGCACCTTGGTAAGACCTATAAAAGGTGCCAACCTTTTCATTTATGCAATTTATTCATTTCACATTCATTCCTCTTTTATTCTTTTTTTCTGTTCACTAAGCACTTATTAGGCATCTGATCAATTTGGTAAATGCTGAGGATACAGGAAAAATAAAGACATTTCTCAAGTGTGTTTCTCTCATAAAATTCCCTACTTACCCCTTTGACACTCGAGTCAAGTGACAGAATGTGAGAGCCAAAGCAATTCTGGAGCCATAGGCTTAATCTCTCTTTTGATAGAATAAGAAGCCAGCATTACTGAAGTTCGGTGACTATCTCATAGACATATAGCTAATTAATGGCAGAGCCTGGGCTTGAACTCAGGAACCCACTTCCCTGCCTCCCATGTACATTAGGCCCAGAGGCATTTTGAGACAGAGACCATTTTTTCTCTTCTTTTTCTCTGAGTAGAGATTTTCAAGACCATGAGAAATATTTGAAACCTAGAGATAACTTCTGTTTGTTTAGGCTCTTAGCCCTAAGTGCTATGCGTATTGACTTTTTAAAATCACTTAAAAGGTATATGCAAACACACAAGGGCCAATTAGAGCCTTTTCCCTCACCGAAAGCCAAGGAACTAGAGTTGATATAAAAGTCTACAGGGGCCCTTGACCGTTTTTTAGACTCTTGCACGCCCACTGCTTTGTGCTCCCTACCATATTCCGGAAGATGATCTCCCACGTTTCAAAAGCAATGTCCAGAGGATCCCACTCCACTTCCACAGATGTCTCCTTGATGGACTTGAATTTTAGGCCTTCAGGTGCAGGCAAGTCTGTCAGGAAGAGCACAGAGAGGCGGTAAGGATGCAGTATGTGTGGTGGATGCAACACAGCCCTGTTCCCCTGAACGCAAGGGTCTGCCACAGTCAAGGGCTGATCATCTGAGCTGGATTCTATTTAAGGGTTCTTCTGGGATGCTGTCTACTGTGAGGCAGTATGAAAATGAGTAGTAAGGCAGACCATAGGATTAATTTTTGGTTATTTCGTATGGTTAAATCTAATATAGATGCAGGCTTTGGAATCAGACCGACTTGGGCGAGAATTTAAGTTCTTCAATTACAAATTTTGTGTACTTGGGAAAGTTGCACAAAATTCCCAAGCCTCAGTTTCTTCACTTGGGAGAAGGAGATAGGCATGGCTGCCCCTTGGCAACGTTTCTGGGGCTGAGTGATATATTGCATGTAGTCTGCTGGGCATGGTTCCTGGCATGTAGCACAAGTTTAACATGGCAGCAAATGTTATTACAATTAAGAAAAAAAAAAAAAGACCACTTTCTAGCCCAACTTGCTTTTCAGGTATGAAGAAAATTATGCTGATGTTGGACTCTCACAGGAATAATTTGAACCCTAAGTGTTTCCTCTGTTAAAAAAATATATATATATATAGCAGTTAAGAGCATAAATCTGCAACCAGACTGTCAGGGTTCAAATCCCACCTCTGCCACTTATTAACTATGTGATTTGGGATAAGATGCTCAACTACAGAGTCTCAGTTTCCTCATCTGTAAAGTGGATTAACAATAGCTCCTACCCTACAGGGTTATTGTGAGTTAAATGAGTTAGTATATGAGGAGTTTCTTTAAGAAAATATTCAGTGGGCTTCACTGGATTCCAGGGTCTTAACTGGTATCAATATGAAAGGACAGCTATGGAGCTTTGGGGGCAAATCTGAGGTGATAACTCATGGAACAGTTATGCACTGGGAGAAGGGAGGGCAGTTGAGGCTGCTGAGGGCAGTTCTGCTCACTCACAAGTGGCCACCCTTGCACTGACAGGAATGCTCTTCTTATTCTCCAGGATAGCGAACACTCGGATAAAGTACTCCACGCCAGGCTCCAACTCCCGAATCATGGTGGACGTCTGGTCCCCAGGGACCCGGAACTGCATTTCCAGGCCGTTCTCATGGGTGGGTGTGTACACAACGAGGTACTCTGTGACTCGCATCTCATTCTCCCAGGCCAGGTTCACAGTCTCTTCTGTCACTTCAGTCACAATGAGGTCTTTAGGAGGAGACACTGATGGGAATAAGAAAGGACAGCTGAGGTCGGTAATGTACCCAATAAGCTCTCTCTTCCACTGGCAGTCACAGAGGCCTGAAATCCAGCTTCCATCCTCTAAAATGCAGAACTCATGAAGAAACCCTTGCTGTGACCCATCTTTAAAAGCTTTGGTGGCCATCTGTTGCCTTCAAGAGGAAGTTCCAGGTCTGCAGTGCGGCCCTGGAGGTTCTTTGTGACCTGGGTCCTCTGACTTCTCCATTCCCTGGACCCTAGTTCAGATTCAGGCCATCTGTGCAGGAGGGAGCACCCTGAGCTTAGCTCCCTGCTCTGCACTTCAAGTCACACATCCTCAGCATTGGGAAGGTATTTTGGGCTCATCTGACCCAACTGTTTCACTTTCTAGATGTGAGTGAGGTAGAGGAGCTTGTCCAGCTTAGAACATCTCATCAAATTTGGGACTCATCTCTCCCTGCCAGCCTGGGATTCTTCCCACCCAGCTTCTGGGCCGTGGCCACATTAACCACACAGCCATGTACTTATTTTTATCTACCAATAGTTTTAATCAAGGTGGCAGTTCTCCATTCTGACAATTATAATATGGGTGGATGAGAGAAGCATGAAGAAGACCCTCACTGAACATGAACATTGTCAGTCTCTGTTGTGGTCTCACGCAACCAGTGATTACTGAGCAATTACTGTATACGATGCCTTGTGCTAACTGCAGGGGTAGAGATCCTTTAAGGAGCTCACAGTCCTTGGAATCAAGGACAGCACAGAAGAGATGATTTAAGAGACAGGCCTGCCTCATAAGTGATCAGCAGTCAGTCTTTAGCTGAGTGTGCACTTAAAACAGTTTGTTTTATATAATCTCACTGCCCATTCAATTTAGCTGAATCTTTACTTCCATCCAAATAGAGAGATCTAGTGTATTACTGGTTCAATGTCAGTGGGAAGTAGGAAAGCAGGTTGATGCTTCGCAAAGGGGAGGTTATCATGTCATCTACTTCATACTGGCTACCAGGTGTTAAACTCAGTGCAGATGCGTTAGGTAGACTCAAAGATCAGCCCTGTGATATATTTGCTGTGTGCCCTTGGAGCAATTCCATGGCCTCTCTGAACTTCTTAGACTTCAAATAGGTAACCCTGTGAGAGGTGAATAATCAGGACCCCTTCAAAGAGTGTGTGTGTGTGTGTGTGTGTGTGTGTGTGTGAATATACCACTTAGGCCTCCAACACATACCAGATGTACAGTCAATCCTGGCCTTTATCTTGATAGCTTGAGCTCCGGTACTCACCCTCTGAGCAGTCTTCGCCAGTGTAGCCCTCATTGCAGATGCAGCGGCCTGCCACGCACTGCCCTAAGTTACTGCAGTCATTGGGGCAGGAGCGCTGCCCACAGTCCAGGCCCGTGAAGCCCTCGTGACAGATGCACTGGCCATCCACGCACTGGCCGCGGCCGTTACAGTCGCTGGGACACCTTCGCTCCTTGCAGTCTTTGCCCATGAAGCCTTCACGGCACACACACTGCCCGTTCACGCAGCGGCCCTGGCCATGGCAGTCACCGGGACAGGAGAGTTCCGCACAGTCCCGGCCGGTGAAGCCGTCCTCACACACGCAGCGCCCGTCCACGCAGCGGCCCCGGCGGCTGCAGTCCTTGGGGCATCGCAGATCCCGGCAGTCTTCCCCCGTGTAGCCATCGTCACAGACACACATGCCGTTCACGCAGCGGCCGTGCTGGTGGCAGTCGTTGGGACAGCTCATCTCACTGCAGTCGTAGCCTTGGAAGCCTTGTTCGCACACACACTTCCCCTTGATGCAGCGGCCCCGGCTGTTACAGTCGCCGGGGCACCGCAGCTGGCTGCAGGCCTCCCCGGTATAGCCCTCGTCACACACGCACTGCCCGTTGACGCAGTGGCCGTGGCCGCTGCAGCCGCTGGGGCATCTGAGCTCACTGCAGTCCGCTCCCGTGAAGCCATCGTCACACTCGCACTGCCCGTCGATGCAGCGGCCGTGGTTGTGACAGTCGGCGGGACACCTCTTCTCGCTGCAGTCCGCGCCGGCAAAGCCCTCGTGGCACACGCACTGCCCCGCCTCGCACCGGCCCTGGCCGTGGCAGGCCTCGGGGCAGGTGAGCTGGCCGCAGTCCTCGCCCGTGAAGCCTTCTTCACAGTAGCAGGTGCCGTTGACACAGCGGCCCCGGTCGAAGCAGTCGTTGGGGCAGATGAGCTCGCTGCAGTCGTCGCCCGTGAAGCCCTCATCGCACACACACTCGTTCTCCACGCACCGCCCGCGGTTGTGGCAGTTGTGGAGGCACAGGGGCTCCTTGCAGTCGTCGCCGGCAAAGCCGTCCTGGCACACGCACCGGCCGTCCACGCACCGGCCGTGCTCCTCGCTGCAGGGCACCGGGCAGACTTCCTGGCTGCAGTCGGCCCCAGAGTAGCCTTCAAAACAGAGGCAGACCCCATTCATGCACCTGCCCTGGTCATTGCAGTCGCTGGGACAGGCCAGCTGGCTGCAGTCCTCCCCGGTGAAGCCCTCGTCACAGATGCACTGCCCATCGAGGCACTGGCCTTGCAGGTGGCAGTTGCCCGGACATTCGGGCTCGGAACAGTTGGGGCCTTTCCAGCCAGGTTCACAAACACAGCCACATCCTTCGGTGCTGAAGTTCCCATGGCCACTGCAGAAGGGCCTGGTGTCCAGGCGGCCTGCAACAAAGAGAACAGAAGCTCTCAGCCCAGTTTCTCAGTTTCGACCCTCGAAACCCAGATTCAAATTTAGCCAGAGCACGGCTGCACCTTCAGGCCCCATCTGGCTCGAAAACAAGTTGCTTCGTGTGTGAAATCAGATGGTAGGAATTCTTAACTTGAACTTCCCGAATTTTGTACTTACATGCAAAGACAGGCAGTGTGTGCTTAGGTCTGTAGGTATGTGTGTGTTTGTGTGTTTCCATCCCTGGGGACAGGATCCATAGTTTTCGCCACATTTTCACGTAGTCCCATGACCCCAGTGGTTACAGATCACTGCCTTGTGGAATGTGTTATGAAGGACTATGTTGCTACTTTGGTGTCTCACCAAGGTCAGGCACATAAGAGATGTCCAAGAAATAATTGTTGAACTGAACCCAGTTCTGATTCTTTGACCCAATAGCTGTGCTGCATATGGGAAGGGCTTTAGACTCTTTTTGGAGCTTAGTTTCTTCATTGGTCAAGTGGGACCAATAGACCACTTCCCTGGGGTCTATCAAAGTTAAAAGGGGACATTGAGAGCTGACTGTTGTGCTCATGATGATGTTTTCTTTCAGAGTTTATTTGGGTTGACTCACATTGGCATGTGGGTTTACGTGACCAAAACTTTCTCATTTTCCATAACTGAAAGGAGGCAGCTAAGGAGTGGCTTTCTAATTCTGTCAGCACAACTTGCAATTTGGCTCTGCCCCCACAAAACGCATGAGCCTCTATCTTTCTGCCCTCTCTGTCCCGGAGGCTGCAGTGGTGAGTGGGTCTGAGGAATACGGGTCACCGCTGACATGACTTCAGCCCTTAAAGTCTATTTAATTGTCTCAGCTCCACTTACAGGAGTAATTGGCATGATCTCTGTGGAACTTAAGGAGAAGCAATAAAACTCACTCCATTTCCTCTGCATCTAAAACAGTGAAATTAACATGTTTTATCCCCTTCCTGATGGCAGGCAGAAAGGCAATTTTTTAAAAAAAGTTGTTTTGAAAAGGGAGAATCTACACCTGTGCTGTGTAGTATGGCCACTGGGCACATGTGGCTATTAAGCAGCTGGACTGTGGCTGATTCAAATTGAGATGTCCTATAAGTGTAAAGTACACATTATTCTAAAGGCTTAGTGTAGAAGCATGTGACATATCCATGAATAATTTTTATACATATTACAGGATGAAACATGGATATTTTAGTTCTATTGGGTGAAATAAAATAGATGATTCAAGTTATCCTTACCTGCTTCTTTTTTCCTTTAATTTGGCTACTAGAAAATCTCAGGTTAAATATATGGCTCACATTATATTTCTATTGGATAGCACTTCTCTAGACAATTATTTTAACACACTTTTTAGAATTCACTCTATTATATAACTCCCATCTATTTTGCCAGGGAGTTGAGAGGTGGAAGATAATCTCATTTATGCATAAAGAAAATCTTTCCCTCTCTCCCTCTCTCGCTCTCTCTCTGTCTACCTTGGAATCCTAGAGCACATATTTAGTACTCACCACTTATGGTAATTAGGTCTACTCTTAAAATAATTTGTTAGTAATTTATGGTAATTTTTTTCTGAGTGGCATAGATGTTTTCATCTCTGATTTAAAGCTGTTGAAACTCCTGCAGTTTTATCAACTTTAGGAAATAGAGATGAAGACAATTTCAAAGCAGTAACATTCTTTAAGAAGAATGCAGACAGGTATTACTGTAAGACTGTGAGTTCTGGAGACACACAGGCATGTTTAAAGCTCCAATCTCTTATTACCCTATGTGTCAGCTGGATAACTTCTTTGAGTCTCAGTTCTTACATCTGTAGAATGGGACTATTCAACCTTATCCTCAAGGGTTGTTGGGAGGATTAAATTAGATAATGAATTACAGTGCCACGTACATAAAAGGGGCTCAATATAGTTGTGATCATCCTCATTGCTGCCATTCAGCTGGAGCCTTTATTTCAATTCCCAGACTTTCTACTGTCATAGGAAGCATTGTGAGTTTGCAATACCGTAACACCAGGGTGTGAAATACTGTGGTTTAAACCCTAACTTGGCCACTTAACTGCAGAACCTCCAGGAATCTCATCCTACTTCTGGTTCTTAATTTCCCTATTTGTAGAGTGGGGGAATGGGGCTATATTGGTACCTTACAGAGTATAATCTTTGGGTCAGGAATTCCATAATGTGTGCATAGGTTTTGAGGAAGGGAATGTGTATATTTTATGGTCAAATAAGTTTTAGAAACTATTAATTAAAGTAAAATAGGTTTTTTGAAGCAAGATTTCAGAGGCCTGCAAATTCATCTGAGAAACATTTGTCGCCATGAGAATAGAGATGGTTACATTCTCTACCTTTATTTGACCATAAAATCCCTTTGTAACGAACATCTGGTGAGGCTAGTTTGCCCGGGAACGCACTTTGGGAACTACGGACAAATTCTGCCAGGCTCATCATTTCTCCCATTTGTTCAGGGGGGGGGGGCTGGGCCTATCCCCAGCTCGTACCTTCCGCAGGCTGGAGACAGCAGCCTGCTCCCATGGTGCACTGCTCCCGCAAGGAAGACACCAGGTTCTCCAGCTCCTCCAGTCTGCTCAGAAGTTCCTTGATATCAGGAGCAGCAGCACACCCACAGGCCCGGCGGGGGATGTTGATGCGGTGTGTGAAGATGATCTGGTTTTCCCTGTCTAACGTGTGCTCCTGGAAGTTCTCACTGGGCTGAAAGGGTGGGCCCAGCTCTTTCTCCCCACTGGCTGATTCTAGATCCACAGAGCACTGGGCCCCTACAGGCAGCTTGATGTTGTAGATGTGGTTGAACACCACCGGCTGA
Source organism: Furipterus horrens (assembly GCF_987537825.1). NCBI lineage: Eukaryota > Metazoa > Chordata > Mammalia > Chiroptera > Furipteridae > Furipterus > Furipterus horrens. The sequence continues at coordinate 188,580,773 of NW_028327174.1, forward strand.
TTTTCCTCCGGCAGAGTGATGTTCACCCCGCTCTGTCGCTTGTGCCGAATGACTTTCTTCAGGACCCCTCCTTCAGCCGTGAGGGCGAGCAAACCTAGGCAGATGCCCGCCAAGAGCCGAGTCACGGCCCCCATGGTGGAGGTGGATTGGGTCGGATGTTTCTCGGGTTCTAGGATCCTAGGGTGTCTCACTGTCAGGCAGAAGTGGGGACTTGGAAACACAGAGTTGAATCTGAATCAGTTGTTCTGGATCTTCTTGAAGGAATTCTCTTCTACAAGTAAATAAAGAAAAACAACAAGCTTACTCACATTTTCTGCTAATGGACTCTATTTTTTTGTTTATTTATTTATTTATTTTTAGAGAGAGGGGAAAGGAAAAAGGGAGGGAGGGAAACATCACTGTGTGGTTGCCTCTCACTCGCACCCCTAACTGGGGACCTGACGTGCAACCTAGTCATGTGCCCTGACTGGGAATCGAACCGGCGACACTTGGCTCGCAGGCCGACGCTCAATCCACTGAGCCAAAGCAGCCAGGGCTTTAATTGACTCTATTGACTATCTGCAACTGTAAATGAGTTTTTACTTCATGTCTCTTCTATTTGAAGCTCTCCTGATATTCACTCAAGAGTCACTGTCGTGCTGATACACAAGGGTCTCCAGAAGAGTAAATGGGGTTAGGTAGAAACAGAGGTTGGAGGATACAGGGCATTGTGAGGCTGTTCTTACTCTGCTGAGTTGTCTTTTTCATTTATGTCATGGCTATTCACCTGTATGGGCAGTCAGGTAACAGAGGACAGGGGAGTTGTCAAAGGAGGCTGCGAAATTATTGAGTAAAGACAGGAAGACAAGGTTAAACTTTAGGTGGTTATAATGTTGATTAAAAATGCCTTGGATGCATATGAGAATGATCTACACATGGTATGATGTCATTTATAATCCTCTTTTACTAGGAAACAGAGCTGAGTATAGTTCAAGAGAATAATTGAGAGCTATTTGTTTCTTCACAAGTTGACATTTTCCGATGCCCGTGCTATTCTTAGACTTGTACATTCTAAGGAAGTTATTTGTGTCAATTAGATGTGGTGTTTGGATTGCTTACCCTATGAAAGGTTTTCCAACTTTTGTTTTTCCAATAAGATCTTATCCCAATGATAAAATGCATCCACATGATCTCACGTCATCATCTCTTTCATGATGACAGAAAGTCACTGCAAAACCTGGAAAGGGATGGTGGCAGGGGAAATTGAACCAAGACGCATTTCTGTAAGACTGAGCAGGGGCCTGGGGTTTAGAAAGCACCAACTGTGCAGAGAATCAAGAACTTCCTATCCATACCACATCCTAATTATATTTCTATTTGATATTTCACCAGCTATCATATAATATCTACTTAGGGCTTCTACTCCTTGCTTAGAACAAAAACAATAAGGAAATAACACAAAGATAAAAGAGAAACAGAAAACGTCTTCTGAGTATGCTTTTTCATTCAGATTAGTTTCCTAAATAAGAATTGGTGGATCTGTGATGTAGGGAAGCCCACTGAATAAAAATTATGAAGAGGAGAGCCTGGCAACTTCTCTTCTCTCACACCAGCATTTGTTGGCTGGACAAATATTTATTAACTGTCTACTCTATTGCAACTGTTTTAACTCTTTGCCTTCCACAAAGTCCTTTCTTTTTCCCACCCTCTTCTCATCAATTCTTAACTTTTTTTTTTTAATGAGAAAGGACCATGGGTCAGTTTGAAATGCTTTTGGACCTTTACCCAATGCTTTTGTGTGTTGCTAAATGACTTAAATTTCCATCTAAAAAGCCATTAGAGCTGCTGGTTGGGACTCTAAGGCAATGAGTCTAGTGTAATAATGATCAGAGTACGGATTGAATGAGGATTTTTTTCACTGTGCATGTACGAGATGTGTATTGCACAGCCAAATGCTGCATTGTTTTGAGGAAGGAAATTGGATTCTTGAGAGCTGTGTATTTCCCACTGGCCCACAGTGGTCTGAGCCATGTTTTTGTTCTCTGGGAAAGACCCATCGTATCTTCAGTGTGGTAGAAAATGCCCCAGCTTTTCTACCTTAGGAAAACCTAAGACACACCTGGGTTCAGATGCCACTCACTAGCTCTATCACTTGGGGCAAGGTATTTATCCTCTCTAAACCATAACCTCATTTGTAAAATAGGGGTCAAAATTCTTCATGACGGAATAATAAATTAGTTTAGCATGGTGTCAGAACCATAGTAGGCACACATTAAAATGTAGCTGCAATTTTGTTACATTTCTAGGAACAAAACCTAGCCTGAGCCCAGGCTCATAGCCTCCTTTTGCTTAAGCCTGACCTTCTCAATGAATCCAGTCCAAAACTCAGCAGCAACTTGAATACAGAAAAAAAAAGAAGAGCTGCAGAGGTCACTAAAGGATGACAGGGTAAATCTTATGAAGATGAATGTACTAGAACTGGACATATTTACACCAGAGAGTCAAAAGGTAGGGAGCAAATAGTAACCTTTAAAAATGTCACATGCAGACCACTGCCTGGTTAATGTCCCTCTTGAGAACAGACTTAGGGAAAATGACTGTACATTTCAGTTTGAGATATTTAGGTGAGGCATGAAGGTTCATGATTTGACAGTAGGGCAATTAAAATTTGAGAATGAACAATTTATTCTACAGAGACTCTTTAAAAAGCACAAGGAGATTCTTATCCTTATATGAAGCTATCAGGCAATGGAAAGTCTCAAAAATACCTTGTGGGAGGAAGGAGTGTGGACCTGTGCTTGTTCATCCTACGGTTGAAACGGCCAGGACTGAGAGGGACAGGGTTACCATGTCTAAATCCTGTGGACACAGGAGCTGGCTTGTCCCTGTGGCCCCAAAGGACAGAACAAGTGGCGATGCGTGTGTATGTTGAGGGGGCAGGAGAGAGTTGGTCACGATGAGACAAATTTCAGCGCAACAATAGAAATGTTTTTCGAGTTGGAATTATCCAATTGAAAGGGCTTCTTTGAGAGTGTTGCAAGCTCCAAGGTGCTGGCATAGTGGTGAAGAGATAGAATAGTGGCGAAGAACCCACGTTTTGTAAACAAACTCTTGGGTGTGAGTCACTGTTCATGCACTTCCTCTTCCCTGAGTGAGGCATTATCTGCGCCTCACAGGACTGTTGTGAAAAGGGCATGAAATAACACGTGTAACGGGAATGGTATAGTCGTTGGCAGTGGCAAGAGCTCAATAAAGGGAAGCTTTGTAGTAAAAAATATTGTCTTCACTTAATATTTGTTCCAGGATTTTCTTTCTTCTAACACTTGAAACTTCTTTGGCATATGCAGATCTGCTTTTTTTTTTTTTTTTTTTAAAGCAAGGATAAGAGTTCTGCAGTGAAGTGGAGACTTCTCTTTCTCAGAATCCCAAGGCAAATATGCCCTGGGAGATTCTCTCTCTGTGTCTCTCTCTGTCTATCTACCTATATACCTATCCTTTATAGTGAGATTAAAGACAAAAGAATCTGGAGAGTCAATGTTTGCAAAGGAAGGCGGCAGGAAGAGAGACACGGTTTTTGGATGGGCTCAATACATAGATTGTTGGGGTCATATATCCAGGACGGAGTGGCTATTTCCAGGCCATGCGTGTTGCCTTGATCTGTAGCCTGTCTCAGCACATATTTCTGCTGAATGCAGAAAAATACATGTGTGGGCCAGATTTTCTTTCTATCTTTATCAAAAGAAAATTTTAGAGCCAAATGAACTGCTGTGAATTGTTTCCGTGAAACTCTTTAGGGGTTTCCTCTCCTATTAATTACTCAAAACATAATTAATTTGGAAGGAAAAAAATTAACATAAAAATTTCTCCGTGAGCGAGAAGGTTTAAGAGGAGGTAGACAACTTTGAATTCATTGGTCTAGAGCTGTGTTGTCCAATATGGTTAGCCACCAACCACAACTAGTTATTAAAATTATAATGAATTAAAATTAAATACAATAAAACATTCCATCTTCAACTGTACTACCCACCTTTCAAATGCTTAATAGGGACATGGCTGTTGTCTATAATATCAGACAGTGCAGATAAAGACCATTTCCATCATTGCAGAAGTTCTGTTGAGCACAACTGGTTTAGGGAGTTGCTGGGTGGTCTTAAGCCCAAGGTACAAATGAGGAAACTGAGGTTCAGAGAGGTCAAAGGGTCTATAAGAAAGTTACGACATTCTTCTTCTGTCTCATGAAAATAGGTGAGTACCTCAGACAGAGGTGCCAGGAGACTAGGGAGTTCTTTTCAGTAACTGACCTACACACAAGTAAGTATGTATATCACTATAATTTCCATACATGACATGTTCAAACATATCCAGGTACAAGTGAGAAATGGTTTTTATGGCTACTGTGCTCAGATCTGAAGGAACTCCACCTGGCCCTGGGTCAGCATTCTTTTCCCACATCCTACCCCAGGGATAGAAGAATTTTTTCTCTTGTCTCTCTCTGTATACCTTAAAGCCTCCAGTTCTTCAGGAGATTATTCTCCTCAAATCAAACCCAAAATAAGCTGCTCTAGAAACCACTTTGGCCTCACCTAACGTTTTGCTCTGCTCTGCCTCTCCCTTCTCTTGGGAGCTGGTAGAGCTCGTAAAGATAACTCATGATGCTTCTTCTTCTGTTGATCCTGAATGACTTTGCTCCAGAGTTTTTAAAGGAACTCAGTCCTGCAGGAGTCTAAAGCATTCTGTGGTTGAGCAGGTGGATATGGAAGGAAGAGCCTGGTCTCTGGGGAGTAATAGACCTGTGTTAGAATCCAGCTCTTTCACTTAGTAGCTGCTACCTGTGGACATTCTCTTTCCTCCTCTCAGTTTCACTAGCCTCATCTTATACACGGTTGTACATATAAGGCTTGTCCAGAAAGTATCCAGCCACGTACCATGAAAAATTGACACATTTACTGAGGAAGATACAAGACACAAGAAACACTGTACATAGGACAATGATGCATCCGTCCCCTTCAAAGTAGGCACCTCGGGACCTCACACAGTTCTCCCAGCATCTCTTCCACTGTTCAAAATACTCTGCAAAGTCCTTTGTTGGAATTGCCATCATCTGCCCCATTGTATTTTCCTGAATCTCATCGACAGTGTGAAATATTTGTCCTTTTAAAGGTGATTTTAGTTTTGGGAAAAGCCAGACATCGCAGGATGCCAAATCTGGGCTGTAGGCGGACTGAGTCATCTGGGTGATTTGATGCTTCACCGAGAAACTCCGCGGGAGAAGTGATGCATGAGTGGGCATGTTGTCATGATGAAGCTGCCAATCACCAGTTGCCCGTACTGCACCTCTGCGTAGATGAAGAAAATTGAGGTAGTACTCCTTATTAATTATTTGGCCTGAAGGGGCGTACTCATGGTGGACAACACCTTCCCAATCAAAAAACACAGTTAACATGGTCTTGATCTTGCTACAATTTTGCTGCATCTTCTTCAGGTCTGGAGAACCAGGCAACTTCTATTGGGATGACTTGGCCTTCATTTCCCGATCATTGCCATAGACCCATGAGTCATCTCTAGTTATGACCTTCTTAGGGAAATCTGTTTCATTGGTAGCAGTTTAAATCAAGTCATTAGCAATTGTAGCACGGTGTTCCTTCTGCTCTGGTAGTAGAAGCTATGGAATAAATTTTGCCATGACATGTTTCATGCCAAGATCCTACATCAGAATCTCAGACAAAGTAGTTTTTGGAATCCCCAGACCAGCTTCCAGGTCTTGCAGTGTTAGTCACTGATCTTTGTTGATTGCGGCCAGTAAATGTTCAACATTCTCAGGTGCTCTGCTTATTGCAGGCCTTCCAGAACATGGGTCACTTTCAACAGATTCTCAAACATCTTTGAAGCATCTGTGTCACACCTTTATTTGCACTGCACCCATTGCATCATCCCCAAAAGCCTTCTGAATCATCTGAGTAGTTTCCACAGAGGAATGGTCAAGTTTAACACAAAATTTGTTGCAGATTCATTGCTCCACTCTCTCAGTCATTTTGAATGTGATGGCCACACAGTACACACGCTCACTCAATGGCGTCTACTGTCCACACTGACTAGTACAGTGAAGTCATCATTGTTCACACATGTGCATTCCAGTCCACTCTCCCTGACTGCCAGGTTATGTCAATGTCGCACAAACCATTTTCATTATGTTAACAATGGCTGGACTTTTTCCAGACAGACCTCATATGTTTAGTTTATAGTTTTGTGGGAGGATGGGATGAAATGAGAAGATGTATATTAAGCCACAAACACAGTGCCTGACACACAGTAGGTACTTAATATATGGTAGCTAATAATAACAGAAGCAATAAAAATAACACAGGTCAATTAGAGAACAGATCAGAAAGGAAAGTTTGTATATAGAAGGGATGGAAGAATCAGGGATCTACATCATGACAACAACAGTAATATAATAGGTACTAAAAGGGACTGACCAACCTAAGCCTATTCAAGTTCAAAGTGCAGGAGGCTACTTTCTGTTGAGTTACTCAGGAAAGACACCTTGTAAAAGATGGACCTAAAGGATGGGTGAGATTCTAAAACATAGATGGATACAAGTGTAGCAGGAGGTGTAGGTTGAAGCCTACAAAATTCTAGAAAGAGGGAACAGCATTAGTAAAGGCAGTGGAGTTGAAATGCATGGGAAAAAGATGAAAATAATAACAGCTTCTCTTTGTGGCTGCCTGACACGGGCAAAGGTCGGGTAGCATTATGCACTACTACTGGGGTGTAAAACACATCTAGGGGAATGGAAAGGAGAGGGCTCCTGAGTCAGGAGAACCATAGTGAGGAGGGCATAAAACATCCACGTGAAGAGATGCTGCTGAACCCGTGAGCACTGCTGTGTCTCCCTAAAGCGATGTGCCTAACTGCTCACGGTGTCATCTTTTGAAAAAACATAGACTTCTGTATTTAGTCCCTTGGTTTCCAAATACCTGGCACACTTACAGTGCTATTCTCTAAAAAAATAAAATAAAATACAAGCTATATAAAAACAATGGTCTTAAAGGCTATTGGGAGGGGGGTAGGGGGTATTAAAATATTAGCACTTCATTACTGATGAAAGATAAAAATTAGTTCTTTAGTATTAGATTCTGCCATTATAGGATGATTCTCAAGATTTTGGCATTATAGATTTTTATTCAGAACATTACTCTGAGTTACTTCATTTAACAGGGAAACCACAGTCAATATTGTGGCAACTACATCCCAGGGGCTTTTTGGTTAATAAGTTTATACTTTAAGATGTCTCTTGGCTTGTTATCAACTTTTCATTTTTTTCCCCCAGTAGAACTGTTTTGGTAGCTCATTTTTTAGAAGCAGCATAGAATAAACTAAGGGTTATTTCTGGGCGCCTCACCACAGGACAAAGACCATTGCTCGCTAAAAGAATCAACAATCATTGGATTTGTTTTCTTAGTCACAGCTGGAGAATCAACAACTTCATTTTTAGATAAAGATAAAACTTCCAACAGGCTAGAATCATATTTCAGAATTAGTTACCGATAAATGCATTTTTAGTAGCTCAAAGAATATATTTATCTTGTTGATTTAGGCACATACGTGAAATATCCTAGGTCTGGGGGAACAAGGAGGATTCTCATTGCTTAGCAATTCAGATTAATTTCTTTCCACATCATTTTGGCAATGCATGAGACAGCTCACACCAAGAGGGTTTTTAAAATGCAGTCAGGTAAGCACGGAGTTGCTTACATGGGCATTCTTAAAGGTTCTAGAAATTCCTCACCTCCTGTCCTTCCCAACATTCACAATTCCTTCTTGGAATGTGTCAGGAAGAAAGGAGCCAGGAAAGAGCCTTAAGTTTGGATTTTTTTCCAAGGACATCTGATCTTTATAGTTGACTGAGTCCAGCATAACCTGCGTCTTAAAAGAATTGAGAAAACTCTGATTGCCAAGCCCATGTGTTGGAATCCCAGCACTGAAAATCATTTCTCCACTGAGGTAGCGTGGTGGCTTAATGGGTGCCCAGTTAGGACGCTAGTGGAGCCAGAAGTCTTTCCAGAGGCCTGACAATGAATTTATTTTAAAAATCATTCATTCCTGCATTTAACAGATATGAGTTGAATGAGTGCTAAGACCAGGCTGTGTGAGGTGTACTTGTTCTCAGTGAGTCCAGGAAAGGAAACAGATGTGTGAACAGATATTTATAGGGAAGAATGATAAATGCTACAATGGAAAAATATCCAAGGACATGCTATGCAATGTTTGAGAATATTTGCCCCAGAGTCAGTCAAATACTATCAGATCCTGGTTCTGCTATTTGCTATTAGTCTGAACCACATGGAACTGCCATTTTCGTAGGTAAAAATGGTCAGAGAGGGGCAACTTCATATGGCTCAATCCACAGGCTCTGTAATATTGCCTCCCTGAGCCTCAGTTTTCTTATCTGTAAAATGGCAACAGTAATATCTACCCTGCAATAAAGCTCGTTCAACTGCAAGTGAGAGAGAATGAGATTACACAAGGAGTTCTTTAGGTCGGTGCCTAATCGGAGGGAGAACTTAGTAACTGGTGTGCGTTGTCATGGTGTGAGGAATCGTGCCTTTTGTTTGGAAAAGACAGGGAAGGTTAGTCTCTGAGGGATGAGGAATTTATAAGGGGATTTTGGGGAAGCCCTAATGACCAGGGATACCCTGAAATCCTGGGAGAGGAAGGAGGCTATGGCCACAGTCCTAGTTTCTTCTAGCCTGTCTGTTCTAATTCAGTAGCAGGAAAATCCAGCCCATGAGGCTGGGTGGAGCTCTTTTCCAGGTCAGACCCTGGCCAAGCAGCAGCGCTGCTCCCGGGATGGCTGTCCCTGCCGCTCGGCCAGGGCTTTCTCCAGAATAGGCTGCCTGTGGTTTAATCTTTCAAGACATTGCTCCTGACGGGAAATGTTTGGCTCAGATTTTCAGCACTTTCCATAGACACAGAGAGACATCAGATCATACAGCAGAATCAAAATCAGACTGGAGCAGGGCTTAGAAGCAACGGGAGGTCACTGACCCCAGGAGAGGCTGATCTGGAGCACACCCCCCACCCTGACATGCTTCCAGTGCACATGGCAGACATTTCTAACCCATACCAACGTGCTTGTGTGGAGCCCGGCTTCAGAACTGGTATGAGTACAGCATGACAGGCAGCCACACCCAGTTCAGTACAGGGAGTACATACATGATGTGAAATAGCAGAACTGAACACTCAGAAAGGGCCACCAGCTAATTAGTGGTAAAGCTGATATTAAACCCATAGACCCTGACTCTTGATCAAGAAATTTAATTGAGGTTTATCTCTTTCTCCAGATCACTGAGAAAGCTTCAAAATTAAGTGCATAAGAAAGGCTCATAGTAATTCTTAGTCTGAGGTCAATTTAATGGTCCCCAGAGAGAAATATGAGCAATGAGATTGTGGAGAACATCTGTGTTAAGAGATCTCCAGATTTCTTGGTGCTGTGACATTTCTTTGATTTTCTAGCTGTCATCCATCCCTCCGTCTATCCATCCCTCCATCTGTTCATCTACCTAACTCTCCATCTTTTCAGTACATATTTATTAAATACTTACCATGATGTGCCACACCCCACATTAGGTATGAGAGATACAACTACAACAATAAAGATAGGCATTTTCTCTACAATCATAAAGCTTACAGTTTTCTCCCGAAAGCTCATAAAAGAAAACTGATTTTAAATCCACATACTGTAGATTTAATATTTGTGATATTCTTAAGGGTCACTGTAGCCTGAGAACATGGTGCATGCTCCCAAGCCAGCAGCAAGAGTTAAAATGTTAAGATGCTTTTGCGAGCTCCTTGCTGTTTACTTAGTATGTGCTGCACATTGTGCTGGGTGCTGGGGCAACTAGGCCAGTAAGGACCTGTTCTCTGATTCCAGAAATCTTAGAAACAAGAACATACGCAAGCAAGTTTCAGCAACATTTGGTGCTGGTCTGAATGCTAAGCACTTTAAACTTTCAATTTCAAATTCTCAAAAAAAAATGGTATGAGGTAGTGTCTTTATTCTCATTTTGCAGATAAGAAAATGAGGCATAAAATAATAATTAAGTAGTCTGTGCACATTCAGATATCTATTAAGTAGCAGTGTTGAGATTTGAACACAGGTTCACCTGAGTCCAAAATAAGTGCTCTGAACCATCATGCTATATGGCCTTTAGTGATGGAGGGCCAAGGAAAGGAGTTATGGTTCAAGACCAGAGCCAAGTTCTGACTATATAACTTCCAGACACCTGGCTCAAAAGAGAATACCATCAATGCCTGGAATTAGGGCCTTACGGTGACTGTATCCTGTGGGTGCTCTAGAGAGAAAACACGCTGACCAACACCTTAGACGTACTGTTACATTTCAGTTATTGGGAGAGGGTTCCAGGTGCCTTGAAGACTTCTAGGAAGCCCTTTTGTTATCTCTCAGTGGACAGATCTATCTGTCCTTCAAGATAAAGCTCAACAAATCTACTACTGGAATTTTTTTCATGTAACTCTTTCCCTCTTTTGCATTCTGAGTACTTGATCTTGTATTTTTATCATATGTCATTCTAAAAATGATTTGGGATGGCTTTATTATGGATGTGTATCTTCCTCTTTTAGAGCAAGAAGCACATTTTATCTTGTCTGTATGTTAGACGGTAAGCAGTTAGTGTGCTTACAGTTAGTCCTCACGTCGTCAGAATGCACACGGTTGTGGACTGTAACCTCCATGAAGGCAGGGCCTGCACTGAGCCATTCACCTCTCAACACCCAACACCGACCCTGTGTTTACAATACAGCGAATTCACAATATATTGATATTGAATACGATGTAGCTGAATATATTTCTTCATTTGAACTCATACATAGTAGGTGCCCATATTCATGAAATTAATGAACAAATACACTCTTATTTTCCTGATGGCCCTAGTAATAATTAATTCTTCTGTGATCTCTTTTAAAGCAAGATACATCAAGAAATTCATCAGAGCCACACTCCTGGAATTAGTTCTTTTTAAAAAATTCTCACCCAAAGACATTTTTTGTCATTGCTCTTAGAGAGGAAGGGAGGCAGGGGGATGGGTGAGGGGAGACAGAGACAGAGACAGAGACAGAGAGAAACATTTTTGTGAGAAAGGAACATTGATTGGTTGCCTCCTATATGTGCCCTGAATGGGAATTGAACTCACAACCTAGGTATGGGGCCTGTCTGGGGATCGAACCTGCAACCTTTCAGTTTGGTTTATGGGATGATGATTCCATCAACTGACAGTCTAGGGCATGGAATTAGTTCATTTTTACTCCTTTAGCTATTCGGTGACTACGTGCTATGTGCCAGACACCATAGCCAAGACAGATCAGGCTCCTTACCATGAGATTCTAGTCAACATCCCAAAGGTTCTTGAGCCCTGAGCCACAGTTCTGACAATTACTCAGGTGACCTTGGGTAAGTCACATCCCCTCTCCTATAAAATAAGCAAGTATGTGTGACTCCACTTCTAGCATCCCCTTGGCTCTGGTTACCTATGGTCCATTGTTAATTCAGCAATATTTCTGCCCAAGTTAAGTTTGGATTTTATTTTAGACCCAAGTCTAATGGCCAATACTAAGCACAACACCCACCAAATACTGAGTGTTTGTTTCTTTCTTAGCTGTTTGGCATATGTATTGGTAATGCTTCATGGCTTCCTCTCTCCATCCCCCTAAAAGAAGTTTCGTTACCAATTAAATTAAGCCTACAAATCTTAATCCATGAAATATTTCCATCCAGACACAATACAGAAAGTCATATTTGTGGTTTAGTGCACCTAAGAAAAGCTCAGATGAAATATGACTAGATCCATTGATACATTCAGACCACAAAACTGCCCTGGTATGGTCTGGTTTCAATTTTTGAAATAAAAATTCTGCAGAGCACTTGCTTTTCCTCGTCTATTTCTTGCCTAGACAGAAAAGAAAATAAAAAGTGGTCTGCCCAAGTGGCAACAATATAGGTTCCTGAAAAAATCTGGAAAAATGTTTCAAAAATAGATTTTAATTCATTTCCCAATGGAACAATGGCCTTCTGTGTTTTGGCCTTCATCTAGAATTGCGAGAGATCTAGTCAACTCTTTCACAAGTATTGGAAAGTGGGTTCTTGAGCTCTTCAGCCAAGGTTAAAAAACTAAACAGATTTATCTAGGTAGGATGGGTTAGATGGACACCTACCTAGAGATTTTCTGAAAACGGCTCTGTGACACGGTAGCCTTTTGAAGCTGTTATCAGTCACCCAGTGCTAAAGATGTAGCCTTGAAAAGATGTTGAAAAGCCTTAAAGAGACACTGTGATGGGAGAGAGAAGAAGGCAGCTTTTACAGTCAGGAAGACCTGACATTAAATTCTGTTTACCTGCCTTGGAGCCTTGAACAGAGTTCTATAACTTTTCTCAACTATGGCTTCTTCACCTGTAAAAGAGATCTCTCCAGGATTGTTGGAGACAGCGCATGGGATAATGGATTATAAAAGTCTAGAGTATTAATAATAAATGCTAACTAAATGTTAGTGTCTATTTTCCTTTTCTCTCTTTTCCCTTCTTGCCCTCCCCTATGAGGAAGCTCCACAGCATTGAATATATTTTTTAAAATAGATAACAATATTGTAGAGGTTCATGTATTGGTTAAGAGGTTAGGTTGGTTTGGGATGGCAATGAAATTTTAGTTCATGTGTTAGCTTCAGTTAGTTGATGTGGCTCCCAGAGCTGTGTTGAGAAAAACTCTTTGGCCATGTTTGGACTCCGGGGGGAAAAATGCTGTGATGGATTAGCAATGTCTGCCATGGGTACAGAAGTGCGGAGGGTTGATGTATGTGCCAAATATTTGGCATAGCAAAACTAGATAGCTTTGGCAATATTTTCCAACTCAATGTGCTGATATTCCAATGAATGGAATGCTGCTTGACTGAGGCCTCTGTCAGAGGGAGCCAGATGGAGTCATTGACAATTATAAAGGCCTGTAGGAATCAAATTCGTTAAAGTTGGATGTGTTTTGAGAAAAGCTGACTCCCGAAATGAAAATAATGCCTCTTCAGACTGGAAGTAGGAGACTGGATTTTCGGGAAAAAACTAAGACTACTCCAGTAATTGATTTGTGTGATCCCAGGCAAGGCAGACATAACTTTCATCATCTACTTTCTCTTTCTCAAAATGAGGCCATTTGAATACTACAGCAATAACTAACACTGATTGAACACCCCTGTGCCAGGAGCCGCTTTTCAGGTCTAATATAGATGATCTCATTGAATCCTCTCCCAGACCTCTGAGGGAGCTGCTTCTGTTTTTCTCAGTTTATAATTGAGGAACCTAAGGCTCACACAGCTCAAGATCATGCGTCTGGAAAGAGGGAGCAGGAACTGAATTCTGGTGGACTTACTCATGAGTCAGAGACCCCATCGGCCTTGTTGCTGTCCTTTAGTGATATTTAAGGGTGGTTTTGTGAGACCAAGTTAGGACTAACTTCAAAAGGACCCAATGGTCAGGGTCCAGAATAAATATAGGCCATGAAAGACCATTATGACTTGCAGAGAGAGCAGGAGGAGCTGCACATAAGCCTGAAATATAGAGATATTTCTAACTCTTGACTTTGATTTAATTTAGCTGTTTAAGTGGCATTTTCTAAAGTGTAATCAACAACCTGCTGACAGGTATTAATGCAAGGGAAAAAAATTTCCTAATTAAACATTCTTGGCAACTGCTATTTTAAAACCAAATGCTCTTTGAAACCAAGTAAATTACATAGCTTTTGGGGTTTTCCAGGGTCTTAAAGTGTTTGTGTTCATTGGAAATCTCTAAGAAAGGGAGAGTTTATAGAGTGTTACCCAAACTTACTTGGTTATTTTGTGTTTGAAGTATGTCACAGGATTAGATTTGATGGCACACAGTGGAGAACAACTCCTAGATCCTTTCTCTTTTCATCTCCTTATACAGGGTGGGGCAAAAGTAGGTTTGTAGTTGTTCATATGGAAAATAATACAATAACTAACAAATAATAATACAAAATAAACTCTGTGTTTTGAATATTTATAACTGTAAGCCTACTTTTGCTCCACCCTGTATATTAGACAAGAGTAATGTTATATCTATGAGTGGTCTGTGTCTAAGTGTGAAGCTTCAGGGTGGAGGCCCTCTAGCAATTTAAACTAAGATTGATGCAAACAATTTAACACTTATCCTGTGCCTGACACTTTACAAATGGCATTTAGTGGGGACACCAACTTTATGAACCAAAACTCATTATTCAATTTAAAGGACTAATATTTAAGTAATAAATATCATAGGAAAATTCAACATCATTGATGTATCTAAAGTTGTTAGATTCTTCAAATGAAAACTCTCAAAAGAATAGTGTTGGGGAGCTGGGGTGCACATGACTACTTTATTTACATTTTTAACTTGAGGAGAGGCACAAAGCCAAATGTACTGTATGGCTTGGGCAAATCTTTAAAGTCCCTGGAAATAGCTAACTCTCCTTGAATCTGGCCTGGAGAGAAAGTGAGTGAGAGAAAGATAAAGTAAGAAGTACTGGACAGGGGAGCTTGAATATCTCTCCTTCCTGGAAAATTAGGCCTCGTTCTATGTATTATCTGCCAAAAAACACCACCACCACCTATGGTTTCCAAAATTAGTCAAGGCAAGATAGCATTTCTGAGGGGCTAGACATTACAACTTTTATTTTTGAAGGAATGGATGTATAAGAATAAATAAACAAGATCCAAGATGGCAGCAGAGTAGGTAGAAGCTACGCTAACCTCCTCCCAGGAACAAACAGGAATTACAACTAAATTATAGAAAAATCATCCTGAATAACCAACTGAAGACAAGCTGGAGAGAAGCCTTATAACCAAGAACTTATAGAAGAAACCACACCACCACAGTGAGACTGGCAGAAAGTACAGAGGCACGAGTGGGCTGGCTTGGCTCCCACGGGTGGCAGCTCAAGTTCCACAGATATATTTCAGCAGCCTGTGGGGGTTCCTCTGAGAAATGTGGGGTCTAAACCTCAAGGCAGGCTCCTAAGAGTGAAGCACAAGAATGGAGAAAGGAAGCCACAGAACATCTGGCTGTGAAAAGCAACAGGGTTTCTGTCTACCAGGGAGAGATGGTTAGAGAGGCAGACACCCTCTTAAAGGGCCAATACACAAAATTGTGTTTGCAGCCACTCCCCCAGATTCTGGTGGACAGGGAAGAGTGGAATAGAGCTGTGTGGGGAGAGTCTGAGGTTAGTGGCTCAGAGGGGAGAACTGAAGGGTCAGCTGCCAGGACCCCTATCTTGAGTCATTCCCCATAATGCAGGAGCCATCTTGCCAAGGCAAAGCATACCCCTTCATGCAGCATCAGCCTGGGGGTAAGTAATAGCCCAACCACAGGAATCCCTCTTGCCCTACACTATGGAGCTTAAGGCCTTCTGAGGAGTATAGTTGGAGGCTCTTTCAGTGATTAAGCCTAATAGACAACCCATAGGCAGAGGTAGATCTCTGGGAGCTTTGAGACTTCAGTTGACTTTCCCTTAGGCACAGTACTGGTAAAAGCCAGCCTTGGTACATAGGTCAGTTCTTTAAGCATGTAACCTGACCCAGCAGAGGGATCCACAAGCTCTGGATTGCTGATAGCTCCAAGCAAGCTGCCCAGGGCCAGTCACAGGCAGTATCTGACATAGGACCACACCCAAGTCTTTGCAGATCTAGCTAATACATAGAAACAAAGACAAAGAGGCAGCCAAAATGGGAAGACAAAGAAACAGGCCCCAAATGCAAGAATAAGAGAATTCTTCAGAAGAGCTAAGTGAAATTGAGGTAAGTAATTTATCAGATACAGAGTTCAAAATAACGATTATAAGGATGCACAACAGCACGAAAAAAGACATAGAAACCATATAAAGTACCAGTCAAATAAAGAATGCAATATCTGAAAAAAATAACAAACTGGAAGGAATAAACAACAGGTTAGATGAAACAGAGTAACGAATCAGCAATTTGGAAGACAAGGTAGAAAAAAACACCCAATCAGCACAGCAAAAAGAAAAATGAATTTTAAAAATTGAGAATAGTTTAAGGGAACTTTGGGAAAACATGAAATGTAACAACATCTGCATTTTAGGGATACCAGAAAGAGAAGAGAGAGACCAAGGGATTGAGAACCTATTTGAAGAAATAATGATGAAGAACTTCCCTAACGTGGAGAAGGAAATAGACACACAAGTCCAGGAAGCATGGAGAGTCCCCCCCAAAATGGACCCAAAGAGGCTCACACCAAGACACATCATAATATGTCAAAACCTAAAGACAAAAATAGAACCTTAAAAGCCATAAGAGAAAAGCAGTTATCTACAGGAGAGCTCCCATAAGACTGTCATCTGATATCTCAACAGAAACATTTGAGGCCAGAAGTGATTGGCATGAAATATTCAAGGTGATGAAAAGCAAGGACCTACAACCAAGGCAACTTTACCCAGCAATCTTTTAAAATGGAAAGAGAAATAAAGAGCTTCCCAGATAAAAAACCCAAATGAACAAACAAAACTAGAAGAGTTTGTTATCACCAAACCAGTATTGCAACAAATGTTAATGGGCTTGAAGAAGGAGAAGGAGAAGGAAGAGAAGGAGAAGAAGAAGTAGTTAAAAAATAAAATGGTAATAAATACATATCAGTAATCTCTTCATATGTAAATGGCTTAAAGAGTTCAATCAAAACACATAGGGTAGCAGAATGGATAAGAAAAAAAAGCACTCATGCATATGTTTCTTCAAGAGACCAACCTCATAATGAAAGATACTCAGAGACTAAAAGTAAAGAGGTGGAAAAAGGTATTTCATGCACATGGAAAGGAAAAAAAGCTAAGCAATATTTATAGGCAACAAAATAGACTTTAAAACCAAGGCTATAGTAAGGGACAAAGGACAATACATAATGATAAAGGGAACAATCTGACAGAAAGCTATAACCCCAGTAAACATTTATGCACCCAACTATGTAAAAAAATCTTGACAGACATAAAGGGAAAGACTGAAAAAAATTACACTCATTGTAGGGGATTTTAACACCCCATAGACTTCAATGAATAGCTCTTCCAGACAAAATCAACAAGGGTACAGAGGCCTTAAATGACACTCTAGATCAAATGGATTTAACTGATATCTTCAGAGCATTTCATCTCAAAGTAGCAGAATATACATTCTTTTCAAGTGCACATGGGCTGTTTTCCTGATAGACCACATGTTTGGACACAAAACAAGTGTCAATAAATTTCAGAAGACTGAAATCATATCAAGCTTTTTCTGACTATAATGCTATGAAACTAGAAATCAATCACAAGAATAACACTGAAAAACACACAAAGACATGGAAGCTAATAACATGTTATTAAACAATGAATCAGTTTGCAATAAGATCAAGAAAGAAATCAAAAACTACCTTGAAACAAATGAAAATGAGAACACAACTATCCCAAATCTGGGACACAGTGAAAGCAATCCTAAGAGGGAAATTCATAGCATTACAGGCCTATCACAATAAACAAGGAAAGCTCAAATAAACAATCTAACTTTACACTTAAAAGAACTTGAAAAGAACAACAAAGCCCAAAGTGACAAACCTTTAATGAGACTTAACAAGAAACAAAAGAGAAGATTCAAATTAAAAAAATCAGAAATAAAGGAGAACAACTGACACCAAAGAAAGACAAAGGATTGTAGGAAAATATTATAAACAACTATATTCCAACAAATTGGACAATCTGGTTAAAATGGATAAATTCCTAGAAACATACAATCTTCCAAAACTAAAGCAAGAACAATCAGAATCTGAAAGAAAGATTACCCCTAGTGAAATTGAAGCAGTAATCAAAAAACTCCCAACAAACAAAAGCCCTGGATATAATGGCTTCACTGGTGAATTTTACCAAATATTACAAGAAGAACTAAAATCCTTCCTTCTCAAATGTTTCCAAAATTTTCCAGAGGAGTGAAGACTCCCAAGTTCATTTTACAAGGCCAACATTATCCTAATTACAAAATCAGATAAAGATACTACAAAAAAAGAAGAAAATTATAGGCCAATATCTCTGATAAACATAGATGCTAAAACCCTCAAACAAATATTAGCAAACTGAATACAGCAATGCATCAAAAAGATCATACACCATGATCAAGTGGAATTAATTCCAGTGATGCAGGGTTGATACAATAATTGTAAATCAATAAATGTGATACATCACATAAACAAAATGAAGGATAAAAACCACATGATCATATCAATAGATGCAGAAAAAGCATTTTATAAAATCCAGCACCGATTTATGATAAAAACTCTCAACCAAATGGGAATAGAAGGAAAATACCCATGTAATAAAGGCCATATATGACAAACCCACTGCCATCATCATACTCAATGGACAAAAACTAGAAGCATTCCCTTTAAGATCAGGAACAAGACAGAGATGTCCACTTCCACCTCTCTTAATCAACATAGCACTGGAATTTCTAGCCACTTCAATCAGACAAGAATAAGAAATAAAAGGCATCCAAATTGGAAAAGAAGAAGTAAAACTGTCTTTATTTGCAGATGACATGATACTCTAGATAGAAAACCCTAAAGATTCCACTAAAAAACTACTAGAACAGATAAATGAATTCAGTAAAGTAGAAGGATACAAAATTAATACCCAGAAATCAGTTGTATTTTTTATATGCCAATAATGACCTATCAGAAAGAGAAATTAAGAAAACAATCCCATTCACAATTGCTTCAAAAAGAATAAAATACCTAGGAATAAATTTAACCAAGAATGTAAAAGACCTATAATTAAAAAATTATAAGAAACTGAAGACAGAAACTGAAGAAGATACAAAAAGTAGAATCGTGTACCATATTCATGGATAGGGAGAAGTAACGTAATTAAAATGTACATACTACCCAATGCAATTCCTATCAATATACTGATGATACATTTCACAGCACTAGACCAAATATTCCAAAAATTTATATGGAACCACAAAAGACTCCAAATAGCAACAGCAATCTTGATAAAGAAAAACAAAGTTAGAGGAATCATGCTACCTAATATCAAACTGTACTATAAGGTCATAGTAATAAAAACAGTGTAGTTCTGACATAAAACAGACACAAGGATCAATGAAACAGAATAGAAACCCCATAAATAAACCCACACCCTTATAGTCAACTAATACTCAACAGAGGAGGCAAGCACATAGAATGGCCTAAAGATAATTTACTCAACAAATGGTGTTGGGGATATTGGACAGATACATGTGGAAAAATGAAACCAGCCCACCTTCTTATGCCACACACAAAAATAAATTCAAAAATGGATCAAAGACTTAAATGTTAGGCCTGAATCATAAAAATCCCAGAAGAAAATATGGTCAGTAAAATCTTGGACATTGCTTGTAGCAATATTTTTTCTGATAAATCTCAGGCAAGGAAAACAAAAGAAAAAACAAACAAATGGGACTACATCAAACTCCAAGGTTTTTGCACAACAAAGGAAACCATCAACAAAATAAAAAAAACAACCCACTGAATGGGAGAATGTATTGACTGATACATCTGATAAGGGGTTAATAACCAAAATTTATAAAGAACTTATAAAACTGAACAATAAAAAACAAACAATCCAATTAAAAAATGGGCAAAGGATCTGAATAGATACTTCTCCAGAGAGGACATACAGATGGCCAATAGACATATGAAAAGATGCTCAATGTCACTAATCATCAGAGAAATGCAAATTGAAACCTCACACCTGTCAGAAAGGCTATGATCAATAAATCAACAAACAACAAGTGCTGGCAAGGATATTGAGAAAGGAGAACCTTTTTGCACTGTTGGTGGCAATGCAGACTGGTGCAGCCACTGTGGAAAGCAGTATGGAGTTAACTCAAAAAATTAAGAATGGAACTGTCTTATGACCCAGCACTTCTGGGAATTTATCCAAAGAAACCTGAAACACTTAATTCAAAAAAAAAAAAAAAAAAAATGCACCCGTATGTTCACTGCAACATTATTTACAATGGCCAAGATTTGAAAGCAGCCCAAGTGTCCATCAGTAGATGAGTGGATAAAACAACTATGGGGCATTTACACAAAGGAATACCACTCAGCCATAAAAAAGAAGAAAAATTTAACTCTTTCTAACAGCATGGAAGGACCTGGAGATAACGTTATGCTAAGTGAAATAAGCCAGTCAGAGAAAGACAAATGCCATATGATTTCACTCCTATGTGAAATCTAATGAACAAACTGAACTAACAAGCAAAATATAGACAGACTCATAGACAGAGAGCAGGCTGACAGCTCTTGGGGGTGGGTTGTGGGTGGAAAGATTGAGCAAAAAGGCAAAAGAACTCATGGACACAGACAACAGGGTACTGACTGTGGGGGCGAGAAAGTGGGTGGAGGTGGGAGAGGTATAAGGGGGATAAATAGTAATGGAAAAAATACAATAAAAAGAAACTACTGAAAAGAAGAATACACAAATAAAAAAGGAAAGGGGGAAATCCCTTCAAGATAGGATCATTCAACTTAGCATATGTCAGAAAAGCCAAGAAATTTGGCCTGAGAGAGATAGTGAAGGGAAAAGTGGGATGAATCACACAAATGAATAACACTTCTAGCATTTCCTTCAGGTATATAGTTAGGCATGCCCCTGGCTGGTTTGGCTCAGTGGATTGATCGTCGGCCTGCGAGCTAAGTGTCGCTGGTTCGATCTTCCAGTCAGGGCACATCAGAGAAGGAAAAATCTGACTCCAAAAAACCTCCGCTGCCTTGCGGCATACCTCTTCAGGGGAAAGGCTAAGGGAGTAAACCCCGACAGAAAATCCGGAGCCGGAGTCCCTAAGGCGGTTTGACGTTGTAGTCAACACCGGCAACTCCTGCGGCGCACCTGAAGCCAAGCTGTATTGACTCCGTCTTTCCCTTGGACCCTTCAGCTGCGAAGAGAGGGGGGGTCTGCTGCATGGGCAACAGCAGACCCTCCATATCACCCTGCCCAGGCTCTGTAGCTTCAGCTTCACTGGAGAGGACACTCCAGCGTCATCGCAAGATGTCAATTCAACACGGGAGGAGACAGATACCGTGTCACTCCCGAGTCGGACTGCACAACCATTCTCGGCGGTGCAGATAGACTCTTAAGAAGCTACACCATCGTCTCTTGAGACGGACGGCTGCCGACGACGACGACGACGATAGTTAGGCATGGTTTTAGAGGAGGACTTACTAAATGAGTATTTTTATTTCCATCTCTTTATATGTGTAAGTATAATACCCAACTTGCTAGGTTCTGGTGGTTGAAAATTATGTATATAAATTTAGTACACTGACTGGCAGGAGTCAGTAAACTTTTTTTAGGATAACAAATATTAGGTTTCAGTCAGATTGTCTCTGTCACCACTCAATTTTCATATTGTAGAGGAAGTAGTCACAGACATGACATAAAAGAATGAGTAAGGCTGTGTTTCAATAAAACTTTATTTACAAAAATAGGCCACTACACATTATATGGTGACCGTTGCTGAAATATAGTAGTTAATAAATTTAGTATAAAACCAAATATAGATTGAACTAGACAAAAATGAAAGTAACCTTATGTTAAAAAACCTACTATATACCTGCTTTGTGCCAAGCCTTACGCTAGATGTTTATGTTATACATGCCATCATTTATCTTGTCATTTGTCATGGAAACCTGGTGAGATAGGTATTATTATGCCTATTTAGAAATTAAATTGATACCGAGGGAGGATCAGCAACTGGCTTAAAAGGCAGAGCCAGCTTTTAGATTTTTAACTATTACGCTGGGTTGACTCATCAAGCCACTTCCTGTAGTTTATATAAGGTGAAAACTTAAATCGGCACTGCTTGGTAAGATGAGAGATTAGAGCCCTAGCAGACCCCTTCACCTTGCATTTCCTAGACCTGCAGCAGTGATCTGGTGGCTGTCCACATGTCAGCACTGAACTAGTTGACCTCTGTTTTCCTCCCAGAGCCTCTGGCAGGAGCTCAAGTTTTATACACTTCCCCTTTGGAGAAGGCGCAAGCCAAGGTGTACTGTTTGCAAGTGCTTATTAGCTTCTAGGAAGATGTTGGCAAGTTTCTTTTGGCCTGAGATGGCGTTCCAGAGTCTGTCTGCTGAAGCCTGGCTGTACTCATTGATCACCTTTGCCAAAGAGACATGTTAATTAGGGTGACAGCCTGCTTGTCTCTACCTCAAGAGCTAGGTTTTCCTGCTCTGGGCACTCCTGTTTTGGTCCAGATGGTTTGTTTGGCTTATTACTGCAGGTCTAGATGAGGGAGAGCAAATTTACAGTCCTTTTAAAAATCTACAAAGCCTTGTACTCCAGTGCAGAATTTACCAGATTATATGCCAAGAGGTTTTGAGGTATATATCTTGTGGAAAAGGTGATGAATTCTTCTATCCAAAATCTCCCATTGGCTTCTCATCACATTCAGAATAAAATCCGAATTCCTAGCCACTGCCTACAGAGCCCATTCCTTATTTCATGCAAATCTCTGCTCAGATGTCACTTCCATGTCCCACCCAGCAGTCATCGCCTGTTCCCTTATGGTATTTTACATTTCTTCTTAGCAAATATCCATCTGAAATTAATTGTACTATGACTTTGGCTGCTCTTCACTGTCTACCTGCTTCCATGAATGTAAGCTCCATGAATAAAAGCTCTATGAATAAAAGGATCTTATATATCTCATTTGATACTGTATCTCCAGTCCTTAGAACTTCGTAATGAATGGACATAGGAACTATGAATTTCTAATAACAGGACACAATGTCAAGTATTCCTTGAACTCTTTTGGTCATAGACCACTTTCTAAGGTGTAGCTCAGGAGAAAGCTGCTCCGCAAGACACACTTTTGGTAACTGCTTGTCTAATGGAGTTTTATTACCAAGAACCATTTCAACAACTAGTAACGACAACAATACATTTATATTGAGCGCCAGGTTCTGTGCTAAACAGTGCACTAGCACTACACTGTTTAACAATCATAATAACTTTTTGAAGTAGCTGCCACTATTATCCTTTCGTACAGATGAGAAAAATGAGACTTCTTAGAGAAGTTAAGTAACTTGGCCAAGATCAGATAAAAGCAAACAGTAAGCTCTTGAACCCAGAACTTTCTGATGCTAAAGCCATACTTTTAGTTATTACCCAGTCATTCCTCTGGGCTTTCCCCCTGTCCTGAGATAGAGCTATCTTTGTCTGCATTCCTTTCTTGAGCCCTTTCCTTCCTTCCACTAGTTGTAGACGGACCCTTCTAAACTCCAGATTTTTCTATCTCTTGTGACTCAGCCTCAAATCCCCAGACAGGCCTCCTCTGTCCTTGGTACTGGTTTTTCAAACTCCCTACAGTGCTTGCTTTGATTCTGAGGGCCACCTCTGAAAGCAAGGACATTCCTTGAAGTCTGTGTCCTGAGATGGTTTCCTGTTCCCAGACCGTGCTGGCTTCCTCCTGTCATGTATTGTGACATCACTCTGCACGGCTGAGAGTCTAGAGGGCAAAGCAATTATGAAAACAACTTCAAGGTCTGGGCTTTCTAAATAAATTCTGATGAGGATGGGGGGATGGGGAAGTCCAAATCTGGGAACCAGCAAGGACTGCTGTCTTTGTTGAAAATTAATTTTATTCCAGTTGTATTTAATTGCAGATAAAATAATACAGGATTCTAATTTCAGGAATGTCATTGGCAGGAAGCATTGGCTTATGAGCGAACAGGCAATTCTAGAATGACGTAGTAATGATAGAGAAGTACATGGGGTGGAATGGGATGATAGTAAAGGGTCATCTCGTCTACCTGGAGAGGATGATTCCTGAGCTGAATTTTGAAAGGAGATTGTGAGTAGATGAAAGCACAGGGAAGGGCATTCTAGGAAAGAGGGCATAGCATTTGAGAGGGCATAGCATTAAGTGGTTAGTTGGTATGGAGGGAATGAATTATAGCTGAAGTATAGGTCTGTTTGAAAACTGGGAGCCAGATCATGGAAAACACTGAACATGAAGCTGAGAATTAAAATTTTTCCTGTGGCCAGAAGAGAACCATTTGAAAATCTTTAGGTTTAGGACGAATGCGACTTCTACAGCTTAAGGCTGGTGGGATGGGGGCGGGGGGCAACTGGGGAAACTGTCACAGTGATCCATCTGTGAAATGCCACAGCCTGAACAGGGTGATGATGGAGGGGATGAGGAGACAGTGATTTAGTTGTCAAAATAGAAGAGTTTATAAGATTTGGTATATGGTAGGGTAGAAAAATAACGTGGAAAGGGAGATGGAATTAATCCTAGACTTTAGTCTTCATTATATCTGCTAAGAGAGGAATGTGTTAGGGAGAAGGACAATGGACTAGTTTCAGTTTTGGTCACTTTGCATGTCATGCCTTTGAGTGAAATACATTTGAAGTCCTTGCCTTGGAAGATTGTGCCCTTGGGCGATATTCAAGAGGAGTCATGGTTCCCCAGTAAACTATAACATTTAATGCAAAACACCTGGCTTCCCCTTATAAAAGGATGGGAAACTGAAATAAGACATGGGCTTCCTTGGTGGCTGCCATATTATTGATTGCTTATAACAGAAGTGCAGGTATGTTGGACGAATTTGTCATTGATGGGAAGCTGACAGAAGTCAGTGACGTTGGAGTGTTGGAAGCAGCAGCAGGCAAACTCGGAGATGGTTCCCAATGATAAGCTTCCTGCTTTTCACATCACATGCAATTCTCTGTCCTTGAGTGTGGGATGGCCTAGTGGCTTGCTTGTAACCGACATAACATGGCTAAGGTGATGGCATGTCACTTGCACTATTCGTTCGGCAGCCGTCCGTCTCGAGAGACGATGGTGTAGCTTCTTAAGAGTCTATCTGCACCGTCAAGAATGGCTGTGCAGTCCGACTCGGGAGTGACACGGTATCTGTCTCCTCCCGTGTTGAATCGACATCTTGCGATGACGCTGGAGTGTCCTCTCCAGTGAAGCTGAAGCTACAGAGCCTGGGCAGGGTGATATGGAGGGTCTGCTGTTGCCCATGCAGCAGACCCCCCCTCTCTTCGCAGCTGAAGGGTCCAAGGGAAAGACGGAGTCAATACAGCTTGGCTTCAGGTGCGCCGCAGGAGTTGCCGGTGTTGACTACAACGTCAAACCGCCTTAGGGACTCCGGCTCCGGATTTTCTGTCGGGGTTTACTCCCTTAGCCTTTCCCCTGAAGAGGTATGCCGCAAGGCAGCGGAGGTTTTTTGGAGTCAGAGTTTTCCTTCTCTGATGTGCCCTGACTGGAAGATCGAACCAGCGACACTTAGCTCGCAGGCCGACGCTCAATCCACTGAGCCAAACCAGCCAGGGACACCACAGCACCACAACGTGGTGAAACAGGTTGCCCTGTACTGATGAATCACCAAGGCTCCACCCCTTACAACATAATAGGAGCGACAAGCCCGGGAAGCACAGAGGGTCCCGGGCGAGCTGGACCCAGAGGGGACCACACCAGGACGCATCATGATTGAGATGCCAAAGGTGAAAGATAAAGAGAAGGGCCAGCAAGAGAGATGCGGAGAGTTGCCTACAGGGGGGGTGCCTATAGGACTATCAGCTGATTTCTCAGAGACACTTTGCAGGCAGGAAGGGACTGGCAAGCGGTATTCAATGTGATGAAAGGCAACCTGCAACCAGGATTACTCTATCCAACAAAGCTATCATTTGGAATGGAAGGGCAGATGAAGTGCTTCCCAGACAAAGTAAAGCTAAAGGAGTTCATCATCATCAAGCTATTATTATATGAAATGTCAAAGGGATTTACTTAAGAAAAAGATCAAAACTGTGTGTCAGGGCAGCCCTGGTCTGAGAAATTGCCCAGAGACTGCTGTGGGAACAGATAACTGGTTTATTGAGGGACCAAAGGAAGGGGGAAGGGGGTTAAGGGAAGAGGCAATTCCCAGACTGACTCAATGGCCTGTAGGAGCAAGGGAAACAGCGGCAGAGAGGTGGGAGGGTGGGGGGGTGGAGTAACTCCCGGTCCTCTTCATGGGTTGATAGAAATCGTCAATGGCACTTCTGCAGACACCTTTTTTTATACACCTTTCGGTAAGGAGGAGTTTGCTTATTGACATATTCAGTAGGTTATTTACATCTCATTGCTTTCCCCCTCCCACACCAGCTTAGTTAACATATCGAGCTAAATCCATTAGCATTTCCTCTGGGAAAGTTTCAGTCCCTTGTCCTACATGGGAGGATATTTGGTGGACAACTAATCCTAGTGGGCAAATGGCCGCTCCCCCTGAGCCAGTAAAACTGCTCCTGCCTAAAATAATTTTCAGCAAAGGAGCTCCTCCCCCAAACTGCCAGCCTCTCCAGTGCAACCCTCTTTTTCTGACACTGAACCAGCCACAGTCCTTAAGTCAGGAACCCCATGTGGCTACCAGAGTTTACGGCCTAGGAGCTGATGTATCTGGCATAGATCCAGTAGGGTGGCTAGGTCTCTACTTAGTGACAACTACTCCTTCCCTAGAAAATCTAACTTCCCCCAGCCGGACCTCAGAAACACCTCAGAAAAGACCCCAGAATAATCCAGCCAAGGTAAAAGTTTTTGAGGTATTAGATCTCAGACAGACCTTAGAGATAGAGACTGGATATGGGGACACAAATGCTTGGGTAGAATGGGTCAAATTTACCGTTAAATCCCTGAATAAAAGCAACTGTTATGCTTGTACCACAGGGAGACCCCAGGCACAGGTCGTACCATTTCCACTAGGCTGGGACTCTGACCCCTCGGGAATGGCCTGTATGCTCGCTCTCTACCAGAATGAGAATGCATGGGGAAATGGGACTTGCAGAAGCTTGTCTCTCCTCTTTCCCTCTATAAGGAGTAATGGGACTCAATCCCTCCCTCCATACTCAGTGGGACCCATGAATTATTCTTCTTGCCTCTCTAGGTGGGAAGCGAATTCGGGTACCCCTGTGGGAGAACTCCTAACATGCACTCATACCAGAAATGCCAGCCACCTTCACAGTGGGGCCGGCAACTATATTCCCCTCCGAATCCCCAGAGCAGATGTCTGGTGGTATTGTGGGCAGAGGAGCCTCTGGAAAATCCTACCTGACAGGTGGAGTGGAACCTGTGCCCTGGTTCAATTGGCTATCCCTTTTACCCTAGCATTTCCAAAACCGATCCAGACTGCTCCTGTTAGGAAAAAGAGGTCAGTGGCGCCTGGTGGATCCTTTGATCCTCATATCTATATTGACGCCATTGGGGTCCCCAGAGGAGTTCCAAATGAGTTTAAAGCTAGAAACCAGATAGCAGCAGGGTTTGAGTCAGTGCTTTTCTGGTGGTCAACCGTTAATAAAAATGTTGATTGGATAAACTATATTTATTATAACCAGCAGAGGTTTATCAATTATAGTAGGAATGCCATAGAAGGAATCGCTCAACAATTAGATGCCACCAGTCGAGTGGCTTGGGAAAACAGGATGGCACTGGATATGATGTTGGCAGAAAAGGGAGGTGTATGTGTAATGCTCAGGGGGCAGTGTTGCACCTTTATCCCTAATAATACTGCCCCTGATGGATCTATCACTAAGGCTCTGCAGGGACTAACTACCTTAGCAAATGAGCTGGCGGAAAACTCAGGTATTGACAATCCCATAACAGGATGGTTAGAAAACTGGTTTGGCAACTGGAAAGGAATGATCTCATCAGCTCTGGTATCCCTCATAGTGGTAGCAGGCGTCCTCACAGCTTTAGGCTGCTGTATTATTCCATGCGTCAGAGGTTTGGTTCAAAGGCTAATTGAGACTGCACTAACTAAACAGATGCCAGCAACTTTTCATAATCTCCTCCTCCGAGAGACCCAAGGGAATCCTAACTATGAGGAAGAAAGTCGAGAAATCCTCCTTAGATTTGAAGGGATTAATAGAATGGTTTGAGTAGTCAATTTTCCAAAAGAGACAGGGGGGAATTGTTAGAAACAAGGACATAGTGACTCCCAAACCAGTAGCAAAGTCATTGGTAACAAAGGGCAAATGTAATTAAAGGGTCTTAAGGGCAAATGTAATTAAAGGATCTCTGGGAAGGGAGTGGACAGTATTAGCATATTCACAAATCACAATAGGGGTATTTAGATGAACGAGTTAGATTGTACCTCCTGAGTATCCGGTCATGGAGAAACGGGGAAGAAGGAGAGGGGAGGGGAAACTAGTTGCGTTAGGGCGGGGAAGCTAATCGCTCTCACCTTAGAATGGCAATTTTAGGGTGGGGAAGCTAAGACTATAAAACCAGGTTCCTTTGTCTATTTGGCGCGCACATGCTCCTGGCTGTGAGGGTGCGCCCGGCTCTGCAGACTCGTGAATAAAGGCCTCGCTTTACTGCTCAAGTCCTGTGTCCCAGTTTTTATTGTGAGCGTTTCTCACACATATAAGTTCTTTGGTTTCACCCTTTCCTGTATTCTTCTTAACTTCCCCCTGTCTATTTTGTACTAACCGATTATGCTTCTTAATCCCTGCACCATATCCCCATTTCTTCCCTTCCCCCTCCCAGCCGATAACCCTCCAAATGATCCCCATGCCTAGAATTCTGTTCCTTTTCTGGTTTGCTTAGTTCGATTTTGTTTTTATTTTTCAGATTCAGTTGCTGATACTTATGGGTTTGTTGTCATTTTAGTGTTCATAGTGTCAGACGATGTACACCTGGACTTTGGTAAATGCAACCTGGCCCTGGATTTAGCAGTTCCCAAAAGATATGTTGATGGACTGAAACTTTCCCAGAGGAAATGCTAATGGATTTAGCTCGATATGTTAACTTGCACTATTAGGCTACGCAAAATTGTGGTGTCTGTCTTGCATGCAGGCTCTCTTGCTGGCTTTGACGAAGGAAGTGCCAATGTTGGAGGAGGCCCATGTAGAAGGAAGTGGGGGTGGCCTGGGCCCACAGCAAGCAAGGAACTGAGGCCCTCAGTCCAACAACCCTGAAGGAACAGACTCCGGCCAATGGCCACATGAGTGAGCTTGGAAGCTAATCATTCCCCACTTGACTCTTCAGATAAGACCTCAATCCTGGCCAACATTGTGACTGTAGCCTCACAAGAGACCATGAGGCAGAAGAGCCATGTTAGCTGTGCTTGGAATCCTGACCTATATAAACTATAACACAATCAATGTGTGTTGTCTGAAGCCACCAGGTCCCGTGGTAATTTGTTATACAGCAGCAGATAACTAATACAGAGGGCTCCGTGGCTCCGTATGTGCCAAAGCTATTCAGAGAATAAAGCTCTGTTACTGTTTCCCTTTTGAACAATCTATTAACTCTGACACTTTTTATATTGTGTCTGGCTTCCAAGAGCAAGAGTCAAAACACGTAGGGTCCAGGCCTGACCCTGTTGCCAACTAACATGAAATCTTAGACTTTTCCTTTCTGTGAGTATCAGCTTCACCATCCTTAAAATAAAGGGAATTAAACTAAGTCACCAATTTATAAGACTTTCTTTTCTGTTGTTACAGAACTCTTTCATTAAATGACACTTCATGAGGATGCTCAGTGTACAAAACAGATAAAAGTAGAGGTGTTTTAGGTGAAATAAGGTTGAGAGGAGCCCCAGCCTAGCTTCCCATCTCTCCATGGCAGCCCCCAAATCACCTTGGGGAAGCCGTTTAAAGCCAGTGGCCAATTCCCTGGCTTACAGATTACTGATAAGCCCTTTTGGTTTCAATATTCTATGCATTTTAGGGAGTTTTTTAAACAACTCACCTATAAGTTAGGTCAGTTATTTTCAACCAGTGTACTGCAAAATAATTTTTAAACATGCCTAACTATTTAGTCAGGGGCACTGACCTCTTCTTCCTTTGATTATCAGATACAAAATGAAACAGCCAACACAATAGCTATCCCAGTGTAAGTGAATCAAAATTATACCTGTTTCTTTGATTAGACTGGAAAAAACGTAATTTTTTTGGTGTGCTGCAGAATTCTAGTAATTAGTTTATCTGTGCCGTGGGATGAAAAAGGCTGAAAATTGCTGAGCTATATCACTGTTCTGTGACACCTCTGTATAGAGCTCCCTCCGTGTGACCCCACAGCAAAAGTACCTCAGTGAACAGGCCACTTCCCGCAGGGGAAGCACTACAGGTGTATCTGCCCAAGGTCAGCCCATTTGACTTCCTGAGCCCCCCCATCAGGTGGGCTCCCTCTGTTGCATCAAACCTCCTTTTCCCTGGGTAGGAAGTCCTGACTTCCTTGTCTGGAAGCACTCACATGCTTTTGCATGACTGCAGTTCTTGTGATTTTGTATCTTGGTGCCCACACTCTGTCTGGTAGGGAGTCCGCTGTTGCTCTGGGATCTCTTGTTCAGGCTGTGGTGTGTGTCGCTTCTGCAGGGAGGTGACATGTGTCCATGTTGCACTGTACGCTCAGCCAAGTTCCCCAGTGCACTGCTACTAGCCAGGATTTATCCACACTGCTTGTAGGCTCAGAATTTTGAACAAAAATATACTGACTTGCACTCTAATTCAGTCTCCACCATCTTTTTTTTTTCTCACCACCAAGTATGGTTTTATCTCTGAAGCTATCCTGGGGGATGGAATTTGAGCTCCTATTCTTCCAAAGTATCCCTTTATCTAATAATGTCCACCGTAAGGCAAGTCTCTTATTGGTTTTACATATTTTCTCTCCTTACCAAATTACCCTTTATAAAAATGTAACTATTTTTCTAGCAAGTTGCCTACTGTCTCTAACCTCTCTTCTTATCTAAAAAATGGGAATCATACCTGAGTGCTGAGTGGCACCGTGACAAAAAGCACAATCTGGGGAGTCAGGCCTGGGGAGGAACCCCAATCTACCACTTTCTACCTCGTGCAGGTGACAGCATTTCTAGGCTTCAGGTCACTTATTGTAAAATAATACATAGTTGCTGGGAGACTCTGAGAACGAGGCACAGAAAAGTTATTCTATATATTTATAAACTTAGGAGTATCCTACTTTGTTAAAATCTATCCGGCCCATGCATATGCTGCATCAATCATAGAACACAGTTAAGAAGCAAAGCAGTGCTGGGCTATTGCTCGATTTCCTTTGGGACAGCAGAGGGTTCTTCAACAATACCCCACCCCCCCAACCCCAGGGCCTGATACCTGCCAGCAGGTGGCTGGGCTTTGGGGATAAAGAACTTCAGCAGACACAGTTCCTGCCTCACTGATGTACTTGACCTCCATGGCATGCAGTCAGGTGGAGGGGGAGCCCATCATCAATTTTGATGCAAGGGGGTCAGTGAGGAAAGCAGAGAACTGTGTGGGAACCAGGGAATGGGTGTGTAAGCCAGCCCGCAGGGGCAGGCAGCATCACTAAGGCAGCATGTGCTTACACATGAGCACCTAGGCTCCAGGTCTCAGGCTGGTAGGAGGGAGGAGGTGGGGATCAGGCTTCACGCTCCTCCAGTTCAGAGCTCAGAAGAGGAAACATATGACACTAGAAAGTATACACCATTTAATTAGTTTCCGCAGGAAGTGAAACCTGAAGGAGCAAATTGGAGATCCCAACAGCAGCCCCCCTGCTGAAGGAAACGCTAGGGGGTCTGGAAGGGAAGCTTTTGACCCTTTCTTAGCTTCACTGTGTCTAGCCCTCTCTGGTGTCAGAAGATGAATAGAATTATGGTGCTGAGCATGGCGTGCTTACCATACTGGTTATAAACACTCGCTTGGGATTTGGAACCGGCTCTGAGTTGAACTATCTGTGTGGTGTTGGGGAAGCTAATTACTTTTACAGCCTCAGGTTCCCCATGTTTAAATTGAGAGGGGCAGTTATACTGGCGTAAACAATGGTGGATAATTAAATGGCATAATGCCTGTAGACTACTCAGTAAATATTAGCCACTCTGATCATCCCCTACACCCCACCTCCAGAAGAATTTTTTGGATCCACTCATGTAGAAGTTAGTAGCAGTGGACTCACTTCGTCCAGAGTAAGAGTTGATCAGTGGTTAATTCTGAAGCAAAGCTGTCTACTCAGTGCTTACGAATTTTTATGGCTCTTGACACAGTGTGTTTGGAAAGGGTTAAAAGGCCCACTAAAGCTATTTGAGGGACGATGCCTGCATAATTAAGGGCCTGTGAATTTCAGAACATTTCAAAAATTTGAGCTAACTTGGCTTGAAATAATTATTTATCATTTTCACTAGCAAATAGACCAAAATACACAAGGAAGGGATTTTCCATTTATGATCTACTTTCCACAGGAGCATTTTCCTTTCATTCACTGATGGAGGGTCAAAGGGAGTAATTAAGTGCTGAACTAGGTTGTTGCTAAAGTCGAGGAGAGGCTGGCAGTATGAGATAAGGGAGAAAGAAACAAAAAGAATTTCTAGGTTTAAGGGCATAACTCGAAAAAAACAAAAAAGGGTCTGGTCACCAAGGTTATAATCAGATAGGAACACAGATTTTTCTCCCAGGGGAGGCCACTGCTGTTTTTGTCTTGGATGAAATTATTACCTGGAGTTTGAGGGGGGTTTCCTCCTAGGAAAGGAGATATCATCAAATGTTTCCACGTGTTAAAGGTGTTCATCCTAGCCTGGGATTAGATTCAAGGGGATTCCCGGTAATTTTCTCAAAGTGAGAAGTGATTGAACCATAACACTCTGAGGCTACAGGGAGTTTTTGGCTCAGAGCCTGCAGCCATTTCCTGATGGCCCTGGGGTGGACGGCGCCAAGGCTGAGCTCCAATTTGACTTCTCTCCCAATTAGCCGCTTTAAAACCAGGTGCTCAGCTCAGCTGGCTTTCCAAGAGGGTGCAGGTGCAGGTACAGCCCTGCTTTCCCAATCAGCTCCCACCTGTAGTTCATGGCAATATGTGTGCCAACTTTTCTGCCATGAAAATCAGCAGTAATGACCTCATCGCTACCTCTACTGTCATTCTTCTCTCTCCCGGGGCTGAAATTTGAACGTTTCTGTTTCCAGGCAGAGAAGTGCCCTACCAGGAGTTGACCTTTTCTGAGCACCAGGAAAAATGATATATGCCAGGCTATTCTGTAATATCAACAGACAGCAGTGCCAGTTGGGGGCTTCCCTATTGTCTTGGCCAATTACTGAGAGACACTGTTTAAGGCTCTGTAACAGGTAAGCCCAGCCTGACTCTAGGAGACAAGCAGCATAGTGGAAAGAATGGGAGGGTTGTAGTCGGAAGATTTGGGTTCAAAGCCAACTCTGCTCCTCACTTATGGAAAACCCTCAGATGAGTCACTTAACTTCCTTGGGCCTCTTTTTTTTTTTGGTTGTAAAATGGAGCTAGTCATTCATAACTTGCAGTGTTAGACTGTGAATTGCGAGAAGCCATAGGCAAACCCTTCTATCACACATATGACATGTAACCCTCATCGTTAACTATTTCGAGTGTGTGTTTTACCATCACAAAGGGACTGTGTATTAAGAGCCAACTAAGTGTTTGTTACCTACTTTTAGCTTTTCAAACTGACATGCCTGCAATGCGGAGGGACTTGGGCTTTAAGCTGGCTGGATCTTTTTTCCCTATGAGAAAGCAGGGCTGCAGAAACCCAGGGGCAGGGGAGAATAAGTGTGCTAAATTCTTTGTGAGCATTCGAAAGGGTAGGATTAAGAGGGATGTGTTTTTCATTCTGTCAGCTTGAATTCCCTTCCCAAATTCCATTCTGGTTATATGATCAGGCTACTGCTGTATTTATGGGTGGCCACAGTCTGGCTGGAGGGGCAGAGTTAGTCAGAAAGGAAGTTTATTCTTTCGAAAGGTAGTTCAAGAAGCAGCTGCATTCAGCAGGTACGTGGTGAAATATGCTTCTGATGTGGGGATCCGGAAGGCATGAGTCTGAAAACTGGCTCCATCCTTCAGAATCCCAGAACTCAGGAAAATTCACTTAATCTCTTTGCTTTTCAAGCTCTGTCTTTGTCCAAGAGGTATGGTGCATTTCTCAGAGACATGTGGCTATTTAGTGAGGTGATATACGCAAAGGGCCTGTGGGTTAGAAAGTAGGTTCTTCATGTTTTGGCTATTGTTATCCTGAAGTTAATTAAAATGATCATCCTTCACTTAGCGTTTTAAACTTCCTACATATAATCTTGACGACTATACTACTTGGGAAATTGCTCTGACTTCCATTAGAGGTCCTTGTCAAAGTGTGGGATTGTACCCTAAACACATACCATCTGGCTTCATGATGTTTAACTGTGTTTTGTAAGTTAAAAATTCTGTGGAAATATTCCAGAGGCTGAGGAGTGAAAGGTGAGTTTTGGATCCTCCACCCGCATTTCAGCCTAATCAGCCCCATATTTACCTGTCATATATTGGGGTTTTGCCCTCAATTTCATTTAATGGATATTTTCACTGCTAAAGAGGTTTGAAAACCACTATCTTAGAACACTTATTGGTTTTGGACAAGTCCTTTGGATAAGCAAGAAAAGCAAGAAAAGCCTCCATTTATTGAGCTCTTACTATGTTCCAGGGCCTATGTTAAGAATTTGCCATATATTATCTCATCTGAGTCATCACAAGAGCTCTATAAGATTAAGATTGTCACTCTCTGTATATGGATGACAAAGTTGGGGGTTAAAATGTCGGTAACTTCTTGGGTGTTGGGGAGACAGTTAGTGGGATATGAGATAGGGAAACTAGGTTTTTCAAACAATACATAAAAAATAAAAACTTTAACAACTGTGAAGTTTGGCGGCCCCACTTTCAATCTTTATCCAATTCACTCTGTTCAAGCAAATCAGAGACTATTCATATTGTACACCCTCTTCTACCCCAAACACCATCACCTCCCTGCAACTTACAGGGTCAGAGCATGCTCTCTTACATCTACTGCCAAGGGCTCACACACACCCTATGCCAGTACACTTTCCGCAGGTTCCTTTAGCATCGAACAAGCCTCTCCCCAGTCCTGAGCTGGGCTTGTCCTATTGCAGGACAAGGCAGAAAGCTGGCTGGAGCGGGCAGCACGTTTCATTTCTAAAGCCCATATGAGAAAACTCCATAAAAGTAGGGGGTAGGGGAAGTCCACAGAAACCTGAGAAAGAAGTATTCATTCTTCCAGTGGGGTGCTCTGTCCTGCTCTCCCTCTGGATGGAAAGCATTTCCAGAGTCCCCTGGTAGCATCGTACTTCACAGCTGACAGCTTTAGAATCTGCAGATGCCCAAACTCAAAACCTCGTGCTCTCTGAAATCAGAACCTGGCGTTTATATCCAGCCCCGGGCAGCTCCCTTCTATCCCAACCTGTGCCAACACAACCTCCTGCTCATAAAATACAGCCAAGACTCCGACCTGCCAGCCTGGTGAGACACCTCAGACCTGGCAAGATAAAATAACAGGGAGTGGGGACAGGTGGGTGAGGATCACACAAGAAACGATCCGAGGATGGCTAAGTGCTATCACTTCCAAGGTGAATGGCCCAAACTCTCAGTTATTGAGCAATCACTCATTCTCTCTTCATAAAGACACCAGAAGCTATTGTGCCCATTTTAGAGAAGTGGAAACTGAGTCTCATAGAAGTTATGTATTTTCATCAGGGTCACACGTTTGATGGTGGCGGCGGGGATACTAAAGGAATTCCCGGCTTCAAAACCTGAACTCTTAATCCCCTGCAACACCGATGAGAGAGAGGAGCCCTTGTGTTCTTTCCACTGTCAGCCAGGGGATTTAGGATTCCCATCCCCAGGAGAATTTGTTTCTCAGGGCTTTCTGTAATGAGCAGTGAGGAAGGAGAGGCGATTCTAGAAAGCTATGGGATACTGCTGGCTCTAAGCACCCCAAACATGCCCCGGTACCCAGCCCAAGGATCAGTGAAGCAAGAGGCATTCGCAGGGAGTCCCCTACCATTCGGAACAGAAGCTGGTGTCAGGCATTCTGGTCTCACAGCCTGTGGTTGTTCACCTGGCCCCAGGAGTCCCCTTCTGGCTTCTGTCCCCAGCCCTCACATCCCTTTCTACATCTGACCACAGGGTGGATGTTGTGAAATGAGGGGATAGACACAGGATGGAAATCTATAAGGTAAGCACCGCTCAGATGTAAACTTTTATTGTTCTCTGCAACAATCCCTTATCACTCTCCCCCATCCCACCCACATAAGGCTCTGAGCAAACTGCACTCTGCAAATTCGACTCTCCTAACCCCCACAAAAGTATTCACAGGTGAATCAGCTAGGCAGGGAGTTAGGCCAATGTTCTTATTTTTCCGCTGAAGAACGGCACAGATAAAAACTTTTTTTTTTCTCAAAAAGTTTCTTCCATGTGTAACTCTTCATAGAACTTGAACAAGCAGACAAAAGTCTACAAGGCCGGAAGGGAGCAAAGGGAAAACAGTCCAGGTGCACCCAGATCCCAGCGGCGCAGATAAAGTAAAAGTTCTGTGCTTATGAAAATGCAGCCCATTTGGTACTAGGAAGGCAAACAGTATATCCTAGGGGTTTCCGGTGATGGGGGTGAAACACTTACCTTTCCGGAGTTGTTAAAGACCTAGATCCTTGAATGAACCAGCTCCATGGACTCAGTACCTGGAAGTGAGCGGCAGCAGTGGGGCTCCCAGGTGCGCTGTCCCCAGAGTCACGCCACCCCGCGCTGCCTTGACGCGGAGGAGGGGCGGTGTGCGCGCGTGTCTGCGCGGGAGAGCGTGGGACAGTAGGCAGGCTGTGGCCAGTGCAGCCAGCTTTGGCTGGCTTATATAGTGAGCGCCTTCCTCTGTAATGGGACGCCTCGCCTCCAGACATCCTTTTCCACTTTTTCAGTTGGCGAATTAAAGGAACAGCCCTCCCAGCGGAGGAACAGGGTTAGCTCATGAAAGACGCTCTCACTGCCTGCTCTCTTCCAGGAAAAGAACCCATTTGCATACAATTTATGGCAAAAGGAGGAATTCCCGCTCCCCTCCCTCCTGCTCCGGACTCAGGGCAGCTGTTAGTGGTGTGTGATTTTTGCTTTGCTCCCTAAACGGATTTTCTAATTATGAGACAGAAGCCCAGGGAGGGAGACGGAGCAGGATCGGGGTGGGAGGGAGGAGAGGGGTGTCTGGCTCTGCACCTCCGCAGCCTGGAAACGTGACCGGGGCTTGCCTGGTCTCTGAGCAGCAGCTGCTCGGTGGCACCTCTGAGAAAGCAAATGAGTTCCTGGAAAGAGGAGATAAAGCCCTTCAAAAGCCTGGGGAGTTTTGGGTTTCTCTGGGCTAGCAGAGAGATAACCCAGGATTACTTCTCAGCAGGTGGGGACAGTGCAGGGAGCACAGATTGCTCCCTCTTCTCTTCTGTGAGAGACAGCCGCACATGCCCAGCTGCCTGGGGCCGCCTTGCCCTAACCCCACCCCGGCCCTACAGGGAGCAGCTTTTTGACACCGTTCACACCCTGTGCATGGTCCTGTCTTCTCAGCTGCATCTCCTGGGAGAAGTTCTCTGAGGTTTCTTCTTAATGCTGAAAGGTGTCCACCATAAAACCAAAAAAAAAAAAAAAAAAATGGTAATCTCAGGGGAGGAAAAATTTCTCTCTGCCCCCCCCCCCAGGCTTTTCTGCCTGGTTTAGGACTGAAATTGACATGAGCTGGGTTAACAGGAGAAAATAAAGTTTACTTTTGTATGTATGGGGGTTCTGGTCCCACAGATGGTCAAGCAGTGGGGGGTGTATGCCCTGCTGAACTAAGGAGAAGGGGCAGGAGTGGGGCTTCAAAAGGGAGGAAAGCAAATCACACGCAGATGGAAAAACAAATATTTGCTAAGCCCTATAGAGACAATGGGACAGAGACAGAATTTTGG
Source organism: Furipterus horrens (assembly GCF_987537825.1). Classification (NCBI taxonomy): domain Eukaryota; kingdom Metazoa; phylum Chordata; class Mammalia; order Chiroptera; family Furipteridae; genus Furipterus; species Furipterus horrens. Next base: position 188,618,556 of record NW_028327174.1, read on the forward strand.
TCTCCAAGCCCTGCCCCCATATTCTTCATCGATACCTCTGATGATACTGTTCATCCCGAGACCCTTTAAATTTTTTCAGGCAATTAAGGGGGAGGTAAAAAAAAAAAAAAAAAGAAAGAAAGAAAGAAAGAAAGAAAAGAAAAGAAAGAAAAAGAAAAAAGCCCCCTTCCTGAGTCTTATGTTTCTTAAAAATAATCAGCCCAAAATATTCCTCATGCCAAAGAGGAATGTTGGGTGGCAAAATCCTGCTTCCCTCCAGTAACAACTTACCCTGTGAGGCATACGCTGCACATTTGCTGCCTGCCGTGGATGGCTTCCAGGCTGTGAGTCACCTGTGCGTTTGGTGCTTAGTCTGCTTCGAGTATCCTCAGGGCACACATAGGCTGTGAGGGGGTGGGGATGAAGTGAGGACACAGCACCCATACTTGAGCTTGTCACAGCCCATTGTTTTGTGACAGTGGAGGGAAACGAGACATCATGGAACCTATAGCTGCTGTGGGCTCTCCTTTGTTAGGTCTATGTTAGGTGCTGTGCCAGGTACCTTATCCACATTATTTCATGACACCCTCCCAGCCACCATGTAGGTACAAGTGCTGTCTGACCCTTTTCACAGATGAAGAAACTGAGGTTCAGAGAAGCAATGTGACTCCCCTAAGGGAATGCATCTGGGTAGCAGTCAGATGGTGACACTGGCCTCCATAATTCTGACTGTTACAAAACAATGCCTAGGAATGCAGTAAGCTGATATTTAAATGATGTTTTCTACCCTGTGAGATTATAACACTGCCTGCATAAAAATCACTGCCATATTTGAATATGGAAGATATGTTTCTTTGTTCCATAGAGCAGATTCAAAGATCCTTGATTTTTAAAATTAACTACTACTAGTAGAAGTTTCAATTAGCCACTTATTTTAAATATTGAATTATATCATCTCCACACCTGTGATCTTGTGATGTTTTCATTGCTGTGGACCTCAGTTTCCCCATCTGACAAAAGTGGGACAGGATTATTCCTGTGGTCATGCTGGCTCCGGTATTCTAGGATTCTCTGCTTAAGTGACCGTCCCAGACAGCAAGAAAGCCCATAAATAGTCATGTCATAAAAAGAGCTCATTTGAACTTTTGAACCATTTTGGCTAATTCAAATGTTATTTGTTTTGGAAGTTTTTAATTCTGTGTTTTAGCCAAAGCATATTGCAGTAGCACAAGGCTGTGTCTTTCAACCAGTACTGAATGCCTCTTGGCTTTCTAGTGTCTATCAAGTTGACCTCCTGGATTAGGGAATAAAATATTGGAATAGTTTATATAGATATAGATCCAAGATGGTGGCAGAATAGGTGGAAGCTACACTAACTTCCTCCCAGGACCAATTGGAATTGCAACTCAATTACAGAAAAATCATCCTGAAAAACCAACTGAAGAGTAGTTGGAAAGAAGCCTGGTAACCAAGGACTTTCAGAAGAAAACACAGCACTACACTGAGACTGCTAGAGAGTGCAGAGGCATAAGAGAGCTACCTGGGTTCCCACAAAGGCAGCAGCTGAAGTCCCAGAGGCACATTTCTGGAGCCGGTGGGGGTGGGGGGTTCCCCCTGAGAAGTGTGGGGTCTAACTCCCAAACCAGGCTCCCTAGCTTGGAGTACCAGAACTGGGGAAGGAACCCACATAACATTCAGTGAGGTTTTTGTACACCAGGGAGAAATGGTTAGAGACACAGACACCCTCTTAAAGGGACAATGCACAAAATTTTTTTTGCAGCAACTCCCCTGGGCTCTGGCGGAGAGAGGGCAGAGTGGACCTGGAGGGAGAACTTGAAGAACGTTATCCTAAGTGAAATAAGCCAGTCAGAGAAAGACAAATACTGTATGATTTCACTCACATGTGGGATCTAATGAACAAACTGAACTAACAAGCAAAACAGAGACAGACTCATAGAGGGCAGACGGATCGCTCTGGGAGGTGGTTAGGGGCTGGAGGAATCAGGCAAAAAAGAAAATGGACAGGGGCAACAATGTGGTGATTTTGGGGGGTGAGGGGGTGGGTGGATGTGGAAGAGCATGCGAGGCGGATAAATGGTAATGAAAAAATACAATAAAAAATAAAAACAGTATATAAACAATGTCACATGGCACATAGACTGCATTTATGTATAATATACAATCTATATATATTTACAGTTATGTGTATTTTAAATGAGATAAGAAAGCATTTCATACAACTCGAGTGGTAAATATAGCTTCTTCTGGGAACATCCCAACCTGGACCCTGCACTCTTGGAGTATTCCGCAGTCATTGACTAGGGCCACCGACAAGGTCTTGGCCAATCACAGGGAAAACAAAGCCGATTATGACCAGGCTGGCCCCAAAGGCAGGAAGCAGGCCAATACAACAAACAAATAAGCATATAGCTAAGTATTAACAGCTACAGAAGTGTATTTCAATAAAATATGTAAGAGATGATTACCTTTATTTATGTATCTTTAAAAGAGGCTACTCGTAAAAAAGAGTCTTCTCTAAAACCTCTGTGGAATCTTAATTATACTTTGGCTTTTGAGTAAGGGGGCCCCAGACAAGGAATCCTCACTTCCATGTCTGCCTTATCGTTCAGTTCTGACCTGACCTCACCTCACCATGGAGCTTGTTAGGTTTCTTCCACAAGGAACACTGCCATGCATCACAGCATTTTGTGACTCTGCTAGGACATTCATTGCCTCTAGATGGTATAATTGTCTATGTATGTCTAGTCTTTCCTCCTCTACTCCAGGCTTCCAGAGGACAGTGACCACACCCTCTTTGTCTGTGCGTAACACAGTCTTGGGTATTGTAGAAGCTCAGTAAATGTTTATTGAATGAATGAAGTAATGGAGGAACAGGTGAATGTTTGACATGCTGTGCTTTATAATTAAATCCTTCCTTTTTACCCACAGGACATAAGAAGGAAATGAGATTATTGTACCCAACACATCCATTGCACAGATGAGAAAAGGGGGCTCAGAGAGGTGGCTTACCCAAAGCCACCATGGCTGCTTTCCATGCAGATGGTCACCACAGTCAGAACTGAGCAAGCCAATTACACTAGACAGTACAGCAAAGGATGTTTATGAGATTAATACCCATTCATCCTCCTGTTTGGCAGAGGCTGCACGCCTTGGCTTCGATCTCTTATCGTTGCATCCTTCTCAGTACTGTAAGGGCATTTTTTCCATGTAAAGAGAGCTTGTAAACACCACCCCTGCATGGAGTTCTCAGCCAAAGACTGATTTGGTTGTTGCTTGTTTGCAGTCCTCATTCATAGGTTGCTGGTGGAGGCTATGGTTTGGAGGCCAGAGGGAGTGTGGGATTCACCTGAGATGAGATCATTTCCATTTCCTTGGAGGTTTGTTAAATGTCATACATTTTTTCCCTAGATAGATCAGCCAGTGAGTGGACTGTCGGCCAGGACTAGCACTACCTGAGGAAGGTGGGTGTCCATATCCTTGAGAAGTCTGTCATCCACTTCCCACAGGACCCCTTGCTTCTCATCTCTGCTTACCCACTCCCTCACTGTTCCCAGCCTCCACCCCCGCCCCTTCTTGGCACTCACCTGGTGCTAACTCCCAGCCAAAAGTCCCATGTGACTCTACATTGGCCACAAATCTAACACAATGGGCCACTCATTAAATCAGATGCATTTTTTAGAGTCAAGCTTCCCAGTCTTTAGTCCTTTTTTTTTCTCTCCATATCTTCTCACTTTTCTTTGGACCAAAAAAAGAAAGAAAGAAAGAAAAAAAAAAACCCAAAAAACTCAAAGATGACAATGGTCATTGAATGAGTGGTAAGACACACCAGAACTTCCCTGTGTGGTGGAATAGAGGAAATTAGCTGTGTAATCCACCAATAATTAGCTTTTCTGGTTAGCATGGCAGAGTGGAAAGCAGTTTGGTTTTGAGTGGGGTCAAGTCCTGATGTTGCATCAATGTACTGTGTGGCTTTGATCAAATCGCTTCCTTCCCTGGTTCCCAGTGTCCCAGTTACCAAATGAGCAACTGTAAGGATTTTAGCAACTTAAGCATTTTAGTAAAAAATTCAGAGAAATAATTCAGAGGCCTCTGAGCCTTTGTACATTCAATACCCTGTCTTTAAAATAACCTGCCTCCCACTTCATCCACAGGGCAAATTCCTATATTATTTTTCAAGATTTACTTCAGAGTAGTTCTAAGAAAGTGTCTATGACTTTATATTCAGAGATAAGGGGCTCTCCTCCATGCTTATCCAGACTTTCATTTTTTAAAATCCTCACACTAGGATATGTTTGTTTGTTTGTTCAAATTGATTTTAGAGAGTGTTGAAGGGAGAGAGAGAGAAACATAAACTGGCTGCCTCCAATATGTACCTGAACCAGGGATCGAACCTGCAACTTAGGTATGTTCAACCTTTTGGTGTATGGGATGGCACTGCAACCAACTGAACCACCCAGCGAGGGTATCAGACTTTCATTTTTAGCACATTTCATAAACTGCCTGTTTACCTCATTAGACGGTGAACCCTTTGAGGTAGGCACTGTACCTTTTTATCTGCTTCTTCACATGCCACTTGTTAATTATTTTGAGTATCATTTCCGCATATCATGATTTTTAGAATGGCCTAGATCTATGGTAGAAGCAAACAATAAAACTTTCTTGAAATTATTTATTGGGTGACTAGAGCGTTCATCATTATCACTGATTTACTCATCCTTTTCCCCAGTGGGGCCATGAATGCTCCTTGAGGACGAGAACTGTACTTTCCATCCCAAAGCACTGGGATGTCAATTAATGTTTCCATGAAATGACTGACTGACCAACTGATTGGCTGAATGATACAAAAGGTGGAAAAGGCATAAGATAGGCACAGGCAGTTTTGGTTTAATTAGCTTGATCATTTACAAAGTGACTTGCCCTGAGAAAATCATGTCCCTTCCCTGAAACTCAGATTTCTCACTAATGAGACGGATAAAAATCCCTACCTCCAGTACCACCCTGAGTTGGTGTGAAGACCAAGTGAGATTATGGAAGAGAAAATGCTCAGTAAACTTGATGCCCTCTGCAGATTTAAAAAATAATGAACTATGAGCCCCCCTTCAAATCTCAGTTGAAAGCTCACAATTTGCATAGCTATACCGTACTTATGGAAGCAGGAGTTCCAGCTCCTATGTACAGTATTTTTGGGCTCTGCAGGGATAACAAGGGAGAGAAGGAAGCTGAGGGAACTGAGTGCACCGATTACTCTATTTACTCAAATAACCTTCATAAATTTCCTCCCCTCCATTCCTGGTATGCACAGGATGCCCTCATCTCCTTCCCCCTGGTCACACACACATGTGCTCATTGAAATGTGTATTTTCCTAAAGGGCTCTTCGTGTTGAGAGATTATTTATCTGGCAGAAACTGTAACAACTTCCTTTGAAAAGCAGAACTACATTTGCCTTTCCATTCGATAGCAGGCTCTTAGGACCCTGTTCTTCCACTGCTTTCCAAGTCTTTACATATTCTGTTTCTTCAGATGATGCTAGAAACGTCTCTCCTATTCAGAATTAGCTTGATGGTACCACTTGCCACAGAGCTAGAAGCTCCTCCAGCAAGGCCTAAAGACTAACTGGTATCACAGAGGCATGGGAAATATCCCTGGGCTGGCCTTGGTCCTGACTGGGCAGGCTTACCTCTACTCCTTCCCTACCCACAGCCTTCCAAAAGCAGGGTGGCAAATATAACACTTATAATTGCTAATAACATTACAAAGCATGAATATTATTTTAGTCCTCACACCTTAGGCTATGTCTATATTACAGGTAAGGACACTGAGGTGAGGAGAAGTCAAGAGACTTGCTTAAAGTCACAAAACCAGTACATGGTTTGACAGAAAAGTCTCCGCATGTCAAAAACTGGGCTATTTGGTTTCCACTGCAGAAACCATTTGTAAAGAGTATTATTTTATCAGCGTTATGGGGTACAATGGTATAAAAAAAAGAAGCCCATGATTTGAAACTAGACAGACCTGGGTTTAATTCCAGCAATGCCATTTATGAGTACGTGAAATATTCCAAATTCCTTCTATATAAAGAAGGTGAGGACTCTCACTTCATGGAGTTGACAGGACTGTGGTAGGTTGAATAATGACTCCCCGCCACCCCCCAATTCCTCAGAATCCATGAATACCTTATATGGCTTTTCAGATGTGATAATTTAAGGACTATGACATGAGGAGATCATCTTAGGAGCAATCACAAGTGACCTTATAAGAGGGAGGCAGGGAGATATCACTGCAGAAGAGGAGAAGGCACTGTGATTAGAAAATAGAGATCGAAGTGATGTGGCTGCAAGCCAAGGAATGCTGGCAGTTAACAGAAGTTGAAAGAGGCAAAGAACAAATTCTCCCTTGGAGTCTTCAGAAGGAAACGGCCCACTAGACAACTTGAAGTTAGCCCAATAACACCTATTTCAGATTCTTCCCTTTAGAATCATAAGAGAATAAATTTCTGTTGTTTTAAGCCACCAAGTTTGTGGCACTTTGTTATAGGAAAACTAATGCAAGAAAATAAAATGGGATGATGTCTTTGTCTTGTGTATAACAGGACCCTAAAATGGTAATTTTATCTCATTAGATTTCCAAATACCTTCTTGTTGCAGTTTCTTTAATATGACGTTTAGGTATTGGCTGGGAGACAGGGAAAGAAGGAGAAATTCGAGGGAGCTGTAACCTCCACCATTTGCCTGACAATTTTAAAGTGGTCTCTTGATTTGGGAGCTTTGCAGTGTTGAGTGATGCAGCCCAGAGAGAGGAGTAAAACTGGATTTTAACATTACATCATTATCATTCCAGAGTCAGCCTGACCCTAATAAGTGTCAGGCTTATCTGGGTAGCTGCTCATCTGTAACTCTGAGGATTCATCCATGGCACACTTTGTCAAGTGAAAAGAGCTAATTGATCATTGTGCTCACGTGAGAGATAAGAAAAAGAGGCTCGGAGCAGTTGCCTGCTTGGCCCACACATTGAAAATTGTGGTCAGCTCAGACTAAACTGCAGCTATGCTTGTTCTTGAAACAATGTTTCACATGGAGGAAGCGACTTGTCTAGATTTCTATTAAGACCTACAGAACCAGAGGAGTTTGTTGCTTAGAAAATCCTTCAAAGATCAAAATTCTTCCACTTAGAACAGACATGAAAAGGTGACAGAGAAGAGTAAGCGGACACAGGCCAGGTTCCCTCACTCCCTCCCTGCTTCTGTGCAAGATCCACAAGTCCTGTCTCTCTTTTCTGCTTTCCTTTGGTTTCCTTTTTGCTCTCTGATCTCATCAGATAGAGCTGTGGTGTCTGGGGGCCAAAGGAGCCCCCATAGTGAGCTGCCAAGCAAGTCTTTCAGACACCGTATCAGAGAACAGCCTCTGTAGGGAAGTTCAAAAGCTTTCTAAATTCTTTGGAACACCTGCCCAGGCCATGATTGGACTCAACTTGAAGATGAATGGTATAGGGGGAGTACTCTCAGTATAGATACATGACTCACTGTTTGAGGCACATGATAGATGATTTTCCCCCGTGGAAATACTTTATAAGGAAATGATGGTGAAGCCTTGATAATCCCCATGGACAGGAGGGGGTAGGGGCTAGGATGAATCAGTGAGACAGCTGCATTGTAGAAGACCAGCTGAGGGGTGCTTACTTTGAAGTATGTTCTACCAGTAACTGTAAGCTAGTATCGTATTGCCAACAAGAGATCTTCTGGGAGCCTGGTTTAATGAGCAGAAATCAGCAGGAAATGATTGCTTTTAAAAGTGGAAGCACTTCAGCTCTTTAGCAAGTTGCAATTTTGTTTGCACAGTTTATCTAATAGGTGATTAATATGAAATTGCTGATATCTGACTACACTTGACCTACAAAAATGGTAAATACATATTAATTCAACCTAGGACATTCCAAGCACTATCACCAAAGCTGTGACAAAGATAAACTCCAGACCAAACATTGGCCAAATATAAAGCAGCTTCACCCACTGTCACTTTGCAATGGAAAGACTGGCCAGACTGATGTGGGGGAGGGTCTTTGTGAAGTTCAGTGAGGTAGCCCAGTCCCATAGTTCTGGGAACCATGGTTGAACAATGGATTCCTTTCTCCCTTCTGAGATTATTCTGCTGATATTGCATGTGTAGAATCTAGGTATATTAGAAAGACACCTCTAAAAGAAATATCATAAACTGATATTGACTATCATTGTGCAGATTCAGGCTCATAGGGAGCCATGTAGATGAGCAGGAAGCGTGGGTAAGGGGACGGTGTTCCTGAGTCTACGCCTGGGCAAGTGTGTGGGCAGATGGCTGCTTCCTGAAGGGCCCTTCACAGAGGAGAGTTTTATTTCTGCCAGCAAAGGTCTCCTATAAATGATGATTGCTAGTGTTTATTGAACATTTACTGTATATTGGATTCCATAATTAGAATATTACACATACTAACTTTATTTAACCTTTATAACAAACCTATGGATAGAGACTATTGATATTATTAATCTCCAATGACGCCTGGTATCATTTGTGGGATTAGAACCCAGACCTCTTTTCATTTTGTGCAGGATCTTCTTCACTGTGTTTTCCTGAAGAGCACCGTTTACTACTTTGCTTTCCTTGTTTAATAGAGGGGGTGGGAGCAAGGAAAAGGGCATGGTAATACTTTCATTGACTAACTCTTTCACTCAACAGTGTATTTATTTCCTCATTCCATAAGTATAGATGGCATACATAGATCCTGTACTAGCAGATGTTGGGAACACAGCTGCATCTTACTATCATTATTATTGCTGGCACATAGTGAACACTCTATAGATATCGGTTTTGTGAGTGATTGAACCTAATCATCTTTCAAATGCAAGCTTGAATATGAAAAATCTGGCTCACAATTTTTCTTTTTATAAGAATCCAATTCAATTATATTCAGAATTATGGATTGTCTATGCTTGTCTGGAGCAATAAAAAGAACAACCCTGATCTTTTGTTCCTGGTTGTTAAAAGCTGTGTGAGCAGAACTAGCAGCGCTTAGATTCTGAAGCCTGGATCTGATGAGTTGGAGGATATCAGGGTGGCAATTTTGTCTGAGTTCTAAGTTGGTCAGTGCATGTCCTCTGAGTCATCAATGTCTTTACAAATATTTATTGGACTCAGACGTATATCACACCTTGGGTACTGGTAATGGGATCAAATCACAGGGATTAAAAGGTGACTCATCAGCTCTGAAGGAGTTTATAGCTTCATAGGGGAGATAGACACCGAAACAAGTAATTGCAAAACAATGTGATATGGGCTGTAGTAAAAGTCACTGTGAGAGAGGACAATGTGAGAGGGACACAGAGGGATAGAGAACCTAATTTTTCCATTGCTCAAATACTTCCAGTGTCAGGAAACTCACTATCTTAGAAGAAAATGCTGGGGGAAAAGCACATTAACATTTTATATTCACTCAGCATGTTTTAAATTAGTATCTACTATGTGCCAAGTGCTATGTCAGGTGCTAGAGAGGCAGTGAATGCAAGAGATGCAGTCCCTGGTCTCCTAGGACTTTCAGACTAATGGGTGAGACATCATTTAAAAGCATAAACACACAAATAAGCATATATCACCGACAGTGACGAGCATGATGGAAGAAGAGCCAAGGGGCTGTGAGACACTCTACATTGGTTTCCACTACCTGGTGAGTATTTACATCTCCATTTTGCTGAGGAGTTAGCTAAGGCTCTCAGTTGTAAAGTGCTTTGCCCAAAGCCACAGAGCTCATAAGCATCAGAGCTGAGATTAGAATCCAGGAGGATCCAATGTCAAGTGCATGCTTTAGATTTCAAATCCTCATTGAGGAACCTCACGGTATATTGACCACCCCATTCAGGGACAGGCAATTAGAAATGCAGTCATTAAAACACAGTCTTTCTCTTCAGCATACTCTTTACTTGATATACCTTTAACACACACCACCGATTTAGGGGTTAATTGTGTACTATCTCATGTTAATTTACAAATGGGAGTTAATTTTGTTTAAGTAATGGCGTGGAAAGCCTGATTCTTCCACACAAATCCACCCACCTTCTGTCTAGGCTGTTGTTGAATGTAGGCTCATTAAACACTCATTGGTTTAAATCATAGACTTTGACATTTGTATGGTGTTTCATACGAATTCCGAACTAATGGACTAAGATAACTCAATGGCTTTGAGTTTGGACTTTAACTCGTGCAGAAACGGGTTAAAATCCCAGCCCAGTTACTTATGAGCTGCGTGCTCCTGAGCACGATTGTTTACCTCTGTAATCCTTAGTGTCTTCATCTGTGAAATGGGGATTAGAACACCTATGTTCAGGTCTGTTAGGAGCCAGCGAGATACAGAGCTTAGTACCATGCATAGGGCGCAGAAAGTGCTAAGTAGCCGGTATTCATTATTACTTTTAGATTTTCCTCTTAATTAAACAGCATCCAAATACCCAGACAAACTACATCTCCAGCTTTTGCTTCATTTCTCAACTTAGATAGAAAGTTGGAGACTTACTGTGTTTTTTTCCCCCCCAGAATTATCTCCCCTGCCTTTAATTAAAAGGGGCCTCATTCATTTCACTTGGGGTTTATGCCAGTCATTCTCAATGATGGGGGGTGGGTGCTGATTTTGCTTCTCAGGGGGCACCTGGAAATGACTGGAATCATTTTTGGCTGTCACGACTTGGGGGGGGGGTGGCAGGTGCTACTGGCAACTAGCGGGGAGAGGCGAGGGAGGTTGTAGAATATCCTACAATGCACAGGGCAGCTCCCATAACAAAGAATCATCCAGCACAAATATGTCAGAAGTGCTGAGACAGAGAAACCCTGGTTTATATTTCCCAACAGCACACATGTAGTGCGCACACGCATGCACACACCACACACATACATGATCGCACACACATACCACCACCCTAGTCCCCCTGCCACACAGAGGGAGCAGTGTGGGTGGACCTAAGCTCGGGTGAGTTCCAGGATGATGTCATGCTGGGGGAGGCCCACACAGGTCTGCGGTGAGACACATCACACGTGGGGGATCTCACCATTTCCGTGCAGACCATCACCTTGCAGACGCCGCCGCCTCATATCCTGCTCTAGTCCCTCCTGGGAATACAGGGAAACCTCACAACAGATGGAGTTTCACTTACTCACATTCTCTGTGGTTGGATCTGCTTACTCGGACAGCAGCTTTGGCTCTGAGGGCCCACAGTTGCCTGGTGCTCTCTGGGCTGGCCTTTCCCCTTCCAGAACCCAAACTCATCTCGACACAGGGGAGGAGAGGGGTTCATTTGTAGTTCTAAGAAAGCTGAGAAATAGAAAAAAGCCAAAAGGATGTTGGTCCCATTTGCCCCCGCTGCTGTCCCCTGCTCCTCCCACCTTCCCTCCCCACAGTCAATTCTCATTTAGTTGTCCATGTCCTTGGGGCCTTTATATTAGTTCCTTGATTAGACCCTTCCCTTTCTTTCTCCCTTTCCCCCCCTCCCCCTCCCCTCTGGTCACTGTCATTCTGTTCCTTGTTTCCATGCTTTTGGTTCTATTTTGCTCATTTGTTTGTTTTGTTCATTAGTTTCCTGTATCAGGTGAGATCATATGGTATTTGTCTTTCACCACCTGGCTTATTTCACTCAGCACAATATTCTCAGGTTCCATCCATGCTGTAGCAAAAGGTAGAAGTTCGCTCATTCTTTCTGCTGTGGTATCTGCTTTTGAGGGCAGGGACTAGATGTTTCTGTGTATTTCTTGTGCTTATCATGTCAAATGGTAAGTATTCAGTAATTTTTAAAAAAGAAACATATAAATGATAGAAATCTTGAGGGTGTTTGTAATATTTCATATGAAAGAGTAAGAATAGGTACTAATTACGGAATGGTTACATCATTAATGTTCCAGTCAGGGCACATCAGAGAAGGAAAACTCTGACTCCAAAAAACCTCCACTGCCTTGCGGCATACCTCTTCAGGGGAAAGGCTAAGGGAGTAAACCCCGACAGAAAATCCGGAGCCGGAGTCCCTAAGGCGGTTTGACGTTGTAGTCAACACCGGCAACTCCTGCGGCGCACCTGAAGCCAAGCTGTATTGACTCCGTCTTTCCCTTGGACCCTTCAGCTGCAAAGAGAGGGGGGGTCTGCTGCATGGGCAACAGCAGACTCTCCATATCACCCTGCCCAGGCTCTGTAGCTTCAGCTTCACTGGAGAGGACACTCCAGCGTCATCGCAAGATGTCGATTCAACATGGGAGGAGACAGATACCGTGTCACTCCCGAGTCGGACTGCACAGCCATTCTCGGCGGTGCAGATAGACTCTTAAGAAGCTACACCATCGTCTCTCGAGACGGACGGCTGCCGACGACATCATTAATGTAGCGTGTTGTATGTATGTTTAATGACTATCATCTCACTAACTCTAAAACAGTGATGTGTAGTTTAGCATCTCCACGTGAGAGCTGATATAATGGATAGTGAGCAAAGCTTGATCACCCAAGGGTAAGAGCTACTAAGCGGCAAAGCCGAGATTCCAACCCATGTCTCACTTTCTTTGAGGTGTGGGTCTTACCCTGTAATCTAGATGCCTCTCACCAGTGAGGAGAGAGCTCGTCTTTTGCAGAAAGCATGTATAATCTAAGACCTCCCACGCACTAAGGACTGGTGGAAGGATCTACATCTTCTTTAGCAAACAGATGAAATTAGTTCCTACTGCCTCCCGTCTCTCACCTCAGCATGCTGTTGCTGCCTTTTGTCTCAAGCTGCAGTGATTACCTGTCCTCACTGTGGTCATCCTCTCAGAATCCTTGTTCTTATGGTTCTTCGATGAAGAGCGTTATGGAATAAAGCGTGGCATATGTGCAAATAGAAGGTTCATTTATTGGGGTAACAGCAATTACTGTAATAAAAAACACACAGGCACAATTTTGGTGGCATAACAGAATGGAAGGTTATATCTTGCTCACGTAAAGCCTTGCTAGGGGGTTAACTCTTCTTCAACCAGTGATACCAGAATCTTTTCATCTGATGGCTCCACCATCTTGGATTCCACAGAGACTGGGTTTACCTGCAGAAAACCAGCAGAAGCAGAGAGCAAGGAGAATTGCATGGGTAGGATTATGGACAAACATAGTAGAGACAGTCCATTGGCTAGAACCCAATTGCATAGTCACACTTTACTGCAAGGAAAGCTGGGAAATATAGTTTATCCGGGTGCCTTAGGAAGTGAGAAAATGAGTTTTATGAATAGCTTGACAGTCCCTGCCACACTGGGGATTTCTGAAGCTTGTTCTTGAATTTGGAGGAGATGGTCAGAGATTGAAGGAAGTTTTTGGTGGGTAACAGATCTGGCTGTGTTTCTCAGATCTCACCTTTTGGTTGATGACCAATTCTTTCTACCTATAGACATCCCTCCTGGTGACAATGATGCACTAGGGACAAGGTGGTGAGCAGTACTCCCCTGGTGTTGGACTAGGTCATCTAATCTGTATAATAAAAATAGAACTCGCTGGGAAGAAGACTCAGTTGGCCCCTGAGATAGATCTCTGGTCCTTGTGAATCTGTCCATATTGTAAGCATATTGATTCATTTATTTTAGAATACTATTTACAATGCTAGTCAGGAAGAATCTAAGCAGCCAGCCCCTGCTCCTGAAGTGCTTACGGTAAAGTGTGAGAAAGACAAATTATGACGATGTGCTGGAAACTAGATCTCAGTTTCTCCTTCGTAATCTATTTTTGGATAGGAAGCATAGCCACATGGAAAAGATTTGATAATGTTAACAAATGATACAATAGTAACTAGCTGAGCAGGAAGTGTTTCCTTCCACATTAAAGTGATACACTTGAGTTACACAGACCTTTGGGAAAACAGCCTTCTCATCTTATCTAAAATACCACTTCATCTTCTAATGCTCAACCCAAATGCCACCAGTTCACTCTCAATATTTAGCTCAGAATGCCTCTCTTTATTTGTATCTCTATTCCTTGATTACCCTTTTTGCCTTGGACCTTAAATAATTGCTTCTGTATGTGCCTGTCTCATAAGATTAAAAAATAAGGCGCATGACATTTATTATGAGCCTACATGTGCCAGGCACTGAGATAACTGTCTTACACATTCTATTTCATGGAATCTTCTCAAATTGACCAGGGACAGATGTTACTAGTTCCATATTAAAAATGAGTAAATAGAGACTTCTGGCCAAGAGGCATAGACAGACAGGCTGTGTCTCCCTCCACAACTAAGAAGGAATACAACTACCTCAAAACTAGGAACAACCAGAAGTTCCGGAAAATCAAACTGCATGGAAGCCCAACAAACAAAGATATACAGAAGAAATACTCATTCAGACAGGTAGGAGGGGCGGAGAGGATATGGTGTGGTGGTGGTGGCAGCGGTGGCAGAAGCAGGCCGGCAGAAACTGCAGTCACTCGTTTTTAAAAAGTCAAGAGGGACACCTGGGGAGCATTCCCAGGTCCTCTCAGGACCTCGCAACTCACAGTCCTAGCACTGGGGAAAATTAAGCCTCATTGCTTCTGACTGTGCAAACCAGTGGGGGCTGGGACAGAGGAAGAAACTGCTGGTCTCTCAGCAGAGTCCACTTGTTTAAAGGGCTCCCACCATCCTAGAGCGTCCGCAGACCCACCCACTCTGGAAACGATGGCCAGAGCAACAGCTAGAGAGGCACCAGTCCCATAGAGAAGTGGGAGAGGTGCCTGGAATAAGGGTGAGTGCTGGGCAGGTGGCATTGTTCCCTCTCGGACCCCTCCCCCACATACAGCGCCACAATGTGGCAAAACAGGTTGCCCTGTACTGATGAATCCCTAAGGCTCCACCTCTTACAATGTAACAGGAGCAACAGCTCTGCTTGGGTCGCTGAGGCAAACAAACAGGAGCCTGTCAGAATGAGGAGACAGGGAAGTATGGCCCAAAAGGGGGAATAGAACAAGGTTCCAGTGGGAGAACTAAGCAATGAGGAGATAGACAACCTAACAGAAGCAGAATTCAAAACACTGGTGCTAAAGATGCTCACAGGCTTGACAGATATGCTTGAGTATGGCAAACGCATAAGAGAAGAAGTGAAGGCTATGCTAAGTGAAACGAAGGAAAATCCACACAAAACCAATGGTGAAGGGAAGGAAACCGGGGCTCAACTCAATGATTTGGAACATAAGGAAGAAAAACAAACAAACAAAAAAAAAAAAAAACTGTCAACCAATGCATAATGAGGAAGCAAGAATTGAAAAAAAATGAAGAAAACTTCCCAAATTTTGCAAAGGAGATGGACATACAGATCTGGGAAGCACGGAGGGTCCTGGGTGAGCTGGACCCAGAGGGGACCACACCATGACACATCAGGACTGAGATGCCAAAGGTGAAAGATAAAGACAGAGTCCTGGGGGCAGCAAGAGAGAGGCAGAGAGTTGCCTACAGGTGGGTACCTATAGGACTATCAGCTGATTCTCAGAGGACACTTTGCAGGCAGGCAGGGATTGGCAAGCAGTAATCAATGTGATGAAAGGCAACCTGCAACCAGGATTACTTTATCCAGCAAAGCTATCATTTGGAATGGAAGGGCAGATGAAGTGCTTCCCAGACAAGGTGAAGCTAAAGGAGTTCATCATCACCAAGCCATTATTATATGAAATGTCAAAGGGACTTACTTAAGAAATAGAAGATCAAAACTATGAACACTAAAATGACAACAAACTCACAACTATCAACAACTGAATCTAAAAAATAAAAACAAAACCCAACTAAGCAAACCAGAATAGGAACAAAATCATAGGTAAGGGGATCATTTGGAGGGTTATCAACTGGGAGGGGGGAGGGGGAGAAATGGGGATATGGTGCAGGGACTAAGGAGCATAATCAGTCGGTACAAAAGAGACAGGGGGAAGTTAAGAATAATATAGGAAAGGGTGAAGCCAAAGAACTTATATGCACGACCCATGGACATGAACTAAGGGGGATGGGACTGGGCAGAGGGGAGCAAAGGGGAAAAATTGAAACTACTGTAACAACATAATCAATAAAATATACTTTAAAAAATGAGTAAATAAAAATTCCTAGGTGTCAAGCTCCTGGTGGGCTTTAAAAAATGTGCCTTTATTTAGCTCTGTGTACTCCAGCAGCATGACGTAATTGTTCCCTGAAAACAGTAGAAACAAAATAAGCTTTATTGAAATCTTTGGAATTCTTTTCTGCCCTACCCAAGGAATGCAATATTCATCCAAGGCTCATTTTATGTATAAGAAATAAAGTCACAGGAAAGCTCCACAGTGATTTAGCCAAGGAGCCGCAGCATTAAATATCTTGGGATTCTGCCCTGGGCATTTACTGCAGGACTTGTGTTGTTCTGTGCTCCATCATGAGAGAAAGACGGTACAGTGATGTCCATATATATTTTAGGATCAGATTTGTAAGACTTCTCCCAAAGGGCTGTGTGTCTCAATGTGGGAAGGGCCGAGGCATCTGGACCACCTTATCTTCTGTCCCTTTTCAGCTTTCTTGACCATTAGCAAGTACAATGTCTCTTTCCCTTGAAACATCTTATGAAACACAACCTTTCTTTGGGTCAATCCCTGATTCCAGAAAGTCTTCAAACATCTGCTTTTAAGTGTGTGTGTGTGTGTGTGTGTGTGTGTGTGTGTGTGTGTGTGTGTGTGTGTGTTAGGGAGAAGGAAAAGAGAGTGAGGGAATGGTTTCCACTCAATAGTCTGGGGCCCACTGTATTGGAAAATTTCCCCCACAAAAGGAAATGTTATAAGAGCTCTTCTTTTGCAGAGCTTGGAGTGGATTCCTTTCTGGGTTTGGAAAAGCTGTGTGAAAAATTCATCATGTTCTCCTACATGGCCAGGAGGCCTGTTCAGACCTTTAAAACTGCAGAGGGAGTTTGTTAGCTCTTGTTCCCTATTAGCTGGATGAATTTGTTCCCCTCTGGAAGGGAATGTAACCCCATGAAGATGATGAAGCCATCTTTACCATCCCTGGGGGAGGGAGGCTGGGGTTGGCCCTGAAGAGTTAATGACATTGTTCAAGTTTATTTAACTTCGTAATCAAACATACGGCATCTATTGTGAGAACATATTGCATCCATCGTGAGGTGAAGATAATAACAAGGCTATTTATTTATTTACTTATTTATTTAATACATATTTACTGATCACTTGTGCTTAGCACTGTTCTGGGTGGAGAGGAATTTAGATGAACTATGGGGCTTGCCCTAAAGAGGCTTATAGTGCAGAAGAGAAGACAGACAAGTTAAGTGACGATTATAGTCCAATGGGGCAGGTGCCATCATAGAGCAAGTAGAGGACCTAGACAGGTGGGAGCGGGGCTAAAGGCTTGCTAGAGAGAGCCACATCTAAACAGAACTGTGTATATGATTTAGCATCATGGAGGAAAAGGAAAGAAGGGAGCAAGGGTGGGAGATGAGAAAGAGTATATGGCACTTTAGGAATGTTAGTGGAGTGAGGGTGGGGTGCAGAGGGAATGCTGGGGGTCAGGCTGGTGGAAGGCGCAAGGCTGGCAGGTTCTCATTCAGGACCTTGTGAGCCATGTGGAGGATTTTGAACTCTTCTCCTATAAGCAGGTGAAAGGAGGCCATTCCAGGGTGTCAACAGGGCAGAGATAAGGATAGATTCATGCTTTGGAAATATCATCCTGGCTGCAGTGTGAAGCAGAGTTAAGAAGAAGGCAAACTGGAGTGAGACCAGTGAGAGGCTGTCATGGCCACTTAAACAGGAGTTGATGGTGGTTCTGGCCAGGGTGGGAGCTGAGGGGATGGAGGGAAGTGGGAAGGTTTTAGTGATATTAAAGACAAGTTTGCCAGAGTTTGGTGACTGACCAGGTGTGGGACCTGAAGTAGAGAGAAGTAGCATCCTGAATGGAGGGGTGCCCAGAGACAGAGACAGCATTCATTGAAATGGGATTGGGGGAAGAAGGAGGAGGACCTTCATTCAGACCTGGGAGTTCCAGCTCAGGAATAGAGGCAGTGGCCCCAAAAGGACTCCTTAGTGAGCCTGACTGCAGCAGGACACAGGACCCATGTTGCATTTGTCTCTCGATTTGGCCAGTGAGCACACACACCACTAACCCTATCACTTGAAACGGAGCCAAGGCGAGGCCAAATTAGTCTCTAGAGTAGCTTTCCCCGCTGGTTTGGTGTGTTTTTATTTTCACAATCCCGGACAGTAAAATAGTAATCCTGATACTTAAAGAGGGATGGTACAGTAGTTAAGCGCATACACGCCAGACTACCTGGGTTGGTAAATAAGTGTTATTGCTATATGACCTTGGGCAAGTTACTTAACCTATCTGTGACTCAGTGTCCTCATTAGTAAGTGGGGATCACAGTTCCTACTTGACAAATTTGTTGTGGAGAAAAAATGTGTAGACCCATATATAAGGGAACAGGCACCTGATAAATATCAATAAAACAAATGAATAATTCTTATCTTATTCTTTGTTCATTTTCTCTTCTCTCAGTATAAAACATTTCCTAGATGCACTGTGTGTCATGGATTCAGGGCCTTGTTTTTTCCAAAGGAGAAAAAGGAGTTGAGAGGTCAACTACGTTTTTTTTCTTTTTTTCTTAAAGAATCTATTTGTATTCAATGCTGGGTGCTGGGATAGACATTTTTCACATCTCCTAACTCATGGCCATCCAGAATAATCATCTGAAGGTTTTGTTCTAGTCACGTTTCTTCCCCTTGCTCTAAGTATCAAGTTCAAATGCCAAATGCCTCCGTAGGACTTTCAAGGTTTGTTATGACCTATCCCCAATTGGTTTATCTCCGACTCCACCCCCTAAATGCTGAATCTACCCTCTGAGTTAACCCCACTATACTTTCCATTCTTCAGCTACCATGATCATGCATGTTTCTCTGTCAAAGTGTGTGCTGTGCCTTCTGTTGGGACTGCCCCTAATTCTCACTTACTGTTCAAATAACACCACCTTTTGAAGAACTGGTTACCCCATCTTCTCTAATCTCTAGCACCTTGATAGTTTTTCTAATATAACACTTACTACAGAGTATCTTAATTATTTGCTCATGAGTTTGTCTTTCCCTTAGTAAACTACAAGATCTTCAAGAGCAGAACCTATGTCTTCTTGGCCTTGGAACTCCTAGATCCTAACCTAGAACTTGGAACAGAATGGGTGTTAAGGTAAGGCTTACTGAATGAGTCAGTGGATAAATAAACCCCACCAAAAACTGAAGTAACAGTTGGTATACAACTGCTTCACCCACCATCACCCCCTCCTTGCCTTTACCCTAGCTCAGTGAACTGCCCCAAAAGAAGAGCATCTGGAATTGACCAAGAAGAGAAGAATATCTCTAGAAATGATACAAATATTGATTGTTTTGTTTTTGTTCCCTAGATAAGACACCGATTCCAAGGCACCGGCATTGTACACTGTAATTTAAAATTGATATATATACTTTTTTTAAACTTCTCAATAAAGACCTAGGGTTTAAAAATCTTTCAGTTTTCTAATGCAAGTTAGGGCACCCTGTTACAAAGGGTAGCCTGGGTCCAGGGTTAGGAATACTGGGATGGACTGATGAGGACCAAAGCTAGTCCACTCTCAGCCCAGCTTGACAGGTAACATTTCTACTTAGGAAATGTGTCATCCTCACATCCTTTACACAGATATTTTTTATCAGCACATGGGATTCCTTTGAACAAGTATGTACCCTTTGATCTGGCCTATTGTATTTGTTGAAGAGAATTCACTGTGGAAAAATATAATGGTCTTCAGGAGTTTGCTTTTGTATTCTCCAAAGTCATCTCAGAAAAATTATATACCTTTGTAAGTTAACAAGTGGTTTTATTGTATGTTTAAATAGTTACAAAGCATGTAACTTCAAGCATATTGAAACTATAGTCATTTAAAAATAAAACTGTCTTATCACTTTAAAATGGATTTAATGAACTCTAAGTTCTATAGTGATTTAATGCCACCATTAAGAAATATATGAATAAGATTTTTCTTAACAGTTGAAAACTTACATAGTTCCTTTTTCTCATTAAATATATAGTTCCATTCTATTTCCTCCATAAGATATTATCCTAATGTAGTAATTTTTATGCTTGAAAGTCTTTTATTGATGTTATCATATTCTTCTGAAACAAAACATGCATATATATTCATATTAAAATTTCTTTAATGTTCTGTAAGTATAAAGTTTTAGCATAAAACAATTTCTGCTAAACTAAATCATCATAACTATTGTCAGTAGTCAATTGATCAATCCACTATACATTTATTATAATTTTGATAAATATTTATGACATGAAACAAAGTTTTATTGAAAATACTTCTCTGAATGAGGTATATTTTCAATTAGATCATGTATCTGTTGAGGAATATTTATTATTGCTAGCATAAGATGATATTATATAAATTCTCTGTCTAGTTTTCATTTTTTGGTTGTAAGCACTGAGAAACTCATTCACAGAAACAAATGAATGAGAAAAGAAGGACTTAACTTACCGTTTCCTCCCACGTTACTTGCCAAAAATCACACAGGGATAATCACCTCAAAAAGTATTTTTAATGATTTCTCAATTGACATTTTCATTAGGTTCCCCTTCAGTTCTGTTGTAACCAAAGCATCGGAAGTCATATGACTTGCAAAACGATCTGTTACTAGATCATTAGTCACTCACTTTCTCAACAGTTACAATAGAATTTTGAATTGTAACTTTGTTTGGTCCTGCAGAGATTTTTATACCCCAAGGGAACTCAAGATAAGTGAGTTATGGCTTCCTTTTGTAAAGTGGGAGAAATGCATTTATGAAAAGGAGACTCCTCATGCTTACATTCTTGAGAAAGAGTGCAGATAGAAATTGAGAATCTGAAAATTCCCTTAAAACTGTCTCCCAACTGGAGGCCTTTGAAAACCTTGAGTACCTCTGGGTGTTCATTTGCACTGCAAATTGAAAATGGCTATAATTAAATGGTCTCTCCAGGGAGGCAGAATGGTTGTACAGGTAATGACAATGACATAAGCCTGCAAAGCAGCCAGAAGTCAAGTTCATATTGACTTATATGGACTAGATTGTACAACTCAGAAATGGAAGAACTTCTTTTTTTTTTTATGTTGACTTCATGAATGAGCTGGGATTCAGGCAAATCCTTGAATTAATGGAAAAAGAATGTTAAATGTGGAATAAACTTCAGAGATCTTCTCACCTGGAGAAGATAAGTGTTATCTTTTATATCAATTTGGATTCATTGTTAGTCACTGCTTAGGGTTCTATAGTAAGAAAGTTTCAGAGAAGAATCATCTGGGATCTGTAGGAAAGAGCGTTGGGATTGATTAGTCATGACTATCACGGGGAAGCAGGGAAAGAAGCGGCAGAGATGTTCTCTATCTGCCATCCCTGAGTTGGTCCAAGTGCACACAACCCTGCATCACATGGACCACAGGGAGAGCCAAAGCCCAGTGAGAGCAGGAAGCTCGATCAAAATCCCACAGCTCATTAGTGGCAGGATGAGCAGAATTACTTATTTTCTTCAACATTTGGTGCTCGTTGTATATTTGATAACATTTACTACTGAAAAACCCTGGGATGTTTTTTAGAGTTGAAAGGAAGCAAATTCTGACTGTGCAAATAGAAACCGTTCTTTCTTGTAGAGAGCTTTTGGGCTCCTTCACATTTGTTCTTTGTGCTATTTGCTAAAAGAAGAAAATGGGTCATCCATTAAGAAGAGACTGAAAAACTGAAACTACTAGGAGCGTGGTCTTAGTTTCCTATTCAGATGAAGCTAAGGAAAAATCCCAGGCTAGGTAAGCGACTCATTGCTCATTTGGCGGTTGATTCTACCTCATCCTGGTCCAGGAAAACAGACCTGCAGAGCAGAGTTAGTAGAGACTTGCAGGGCTTCACCCTCTTTCATCTACCTATGGTACCCATGCGTTCCTAGCATCTTCACACCTGTAGGGCCCTACATGAGTCCTTTTGCTGTGTGAGTATTATTGAGTTTTGGTACTGGAGTAGGACTGGACAGAGGTGTCAGGAGGGGTACAGCAAGACTCATACATTGACAGAGGGGTTAACTTTACACGTAACAGGTGGATTTTAGCAGGTGTACAAAATTGTATAGTTTTTCCTTCTTTTCCTTTTGGACCTCCTTCTGTTATCTACACACATGTGCCTCATTTTCCTTTCTTCCTTCCTTCCTTCCTTCCTTCCTTTCTTTCTTTTCTTTCTTTCTTTCTTTCTTTCTTTCTTTCTTTCTTTCTTTCTTTCTTTCTTTCTTTCTTTCTTTCTTTCTTTCTCTCTTTCTTTCTTTCTCTCTTTCTCTTTCTTTCTTTTTTCTTAGCTACAGCGTAATATTCAGTTGATTCCAGACCTTTACTAGTGCAAACAGTGCTGCAGTAAAGATCCCCATGCATTCATCTTGGTGCACTTCTGAGAATTTATCTAAAGAACAAATTCCTAGAAGTGGACTGGCTTCAACAAAGCTTTCAATTCCCGCAGATACTGCCAAATGGGCTTCGAAAAAAGGTTTCATTAATTTACACTCCCAATTATGGCATATGGGAGCACTGGCTCTCCCACATTGGGCCAATTCTGGGTATTTTCAAATGCAGATTAGAGGAGAACTTGAATATAGTTTTGAATTAGACTTGAGGAATTCCTCTTGGCTACCCCAACCTGCATCCACCGAAAGCAGTACAGCGGGGTGATGGCTTACGCCACAGGCTCTGGGCAGAGGGCTGAATGCTCCTGCTTCATGGGAACTGGGGGTGTTTCTTTAGTCTGTGCCCTACTTGGCAACTGGCCCTGACAGACGTAGCCAAGGTGCAGAGCCAGCCTCTGGATGGTAGGAAAGAATGGATTGGAAACAAATTGATCTTTTCACAGCTGGCCGTTCCCTTCTTTTCCCTCAACTTGGACCCTGCACAGAACAAGGTCACTGACGTTCTGCTGCAACAAAGATGGCATTATTGAGGGCTGCCTCCTTATGAGCGGAGGTTCATTTTCCAAAAGCTGCCTCTGTAATGTCAATGATGACAAGCCTGGAGACAGCATGACTGTGAGTCTGCAGGGGTCTCCAAAGCGACAGTCCATCCTGCTGATGACCATGTACTCTTCTATTGGTGTTCACAACTTTATATAAAGGAAGTCAGATGACTCACTTCAAAAGACTTGAACCTCTTATTCATCCTTCCTGGAGGCCCATGGTCAGGGGGTGGGAGAAACTGGGATACAAAATAAAAGGAACTGTGTGAGCGAAGGTGAAATGAATCTAGGGTTTTTTTTTTCCTAGCACCATCACTCTTTTCACTCATCTACTCCTTTTTCTTTGTAGCATTCATTCCACTGGAGAGAAATCTATCTGTTCATTGCCTGCCTCCTCTATTAGAATAAAGGATCCAGGAGGGCAGGGGCATTGTTTTGCTTACGACTTTATCTTCAGTCCCTAGAGTGCCTCCTGGCACATGGCAGGTGCTTGACACATATTTGTTGAATGAATGAATGAATAAAATTATTGAGCACCTCCTGTGTTGCACAATTTTATGTATCTAATGCCATTTAATATTTAAACTTTATGAGGTATAGATATGACATTCACTTATGGGTAAGGAAATTGGGACTCAGAGATAAAAGTAACACTGCTAGAACCCCATAACTGGTAATTGGGAGAACTGAGATTTTCATTTCGACCTGACTGACCCCAAACTTATCTTCTAGAATTCTGATTTTTTTGAAGTTTAAACTCAAAAATATTAAAGACTTTTGAAAGCAGTGAAGGACATGGTGATGAAAGACATTTCCAGGTGAGCGTATGCCTTTCCACCTTTCCAAAATTTCCAGAATGTTTAGTGTTTATTAAATCCTCATTCCTTTGGGGACATGGAATAAAGCTAATTTATATGCATTTGCACACATTTTGAGATGTCTAAACTGGGTAACAAGGGGATTCTAAAAAAGCCTTGTATTCACAGTGGGTGTAAGGAAGGGCACTAATATTTAATAAAGTCATGTTCTGTGCAAAGAACCATGCTTTAAATAAACGATTTCACTTAGTTCTTACAACAGTTCCTTCCTTTCTTTCTTTTCCTTCTTTCCCCTTCCTTCCCTTCCTTCCTTCCTTCCTTCCTTCCTTCCTTCCTTCCTTCCTTCCTTCCTTCCTTCCTTCCTTCCTTTGTTCCTTCCTCTCCCTCTCCCTCTCTCTCTCTTCCTTCTTCTTAATTTCCAAACAAGAACTTGAAAGTTTAGTTTGGCTAGGTAATGCATAGTGGTAAGGCCAGCATTTGAATCAATATCTACAGGGTGTTGCAAAAAAAATGTATCCACACTTTCTTTAATAGCTGGTAACTTGCTGAATTTTGTTTGTTTGTTTGTTTTAGATTTAACTGTTGAGAAATAATGGCTGAAACCAGATTAGTTTTCAGACAAAGTGAGTTTATTTTGAAGTGCTACTGGAAGTACGAAAATGCAGGAGAAGTGCAGAGACAAGTCTGACGGTGTGGGGCGGCTTATCTGCGCGTGGATTATTCGGCCCTTTCTTTTTTGCAGATACTGTAACTGGCGCCACTTACTTGAATTTACTGCAGGAATCAGCCATGCCCCATATTCACGAGGATTTTCATGATGAGGGCTTTTATTTCCAACAAGATGGAGCGCCTCCACATTACCATCCTGATGTAAGGGCCTATCCTAATGAGAACCTGCCAAACGTATGGATCCGGCGAAGAGGTCCTGTAGATTGCCCTGTGCGTTCACCAGACCTTAACACCACTAGACTTCTTCCTTTGGGGATTTCTCAAGAATAACATTTCTGCTAAAAATCCTGAAACCATTGATGAATTATGAGTAGCCATTGAAAGAGAATGTGCCCAAACACCAAATGAAATGATTCTTGATGTTTGTGATTCCATTGCTTCGCGTCACCAGCAATGTCTAGACCAGAATGGTCAGCAGTTTGAAAACAGGTGCCAAGTATAAAAAAGTACACTTATGTAGTTTATTGTGAATGTTGAAAGGGGACTGTATGCTAATACATACAGACTTTATACTCATTAAAATTGTGGATGCGTTTTTTGCAACACCTTGTATATATCTACAGAGCCTCTTCTCTCTGTACCCGCTGGGCCACCACTGCGTGCTGAGCAGGGACGGTGGTCTCCGTTGACTAAGTACAGTCATAGGCACAGAGGTGCTGCATTAATGACCAGCTGGCAGGCTCCCAACAGCCCGGTCCTAAGCCTGTGACCCCCATGGCTCCCTGAGGTTTGGCATCATGCCAGGTATGACTTTATCCTTGAACTGTTTCTTTTGTTGCCGACCCCCTGAGGGAGCCCTGCCTCCTCCAGGAAACTCTGTGCTGGAAGGAGAGGTGTCCATAGGGTTCTGGAAGCCCACACTCAGGGCTGTGGTTTTCCCTGAGAACTGGCTGGAAGGTAACACTCTGAGATCAGTCTTTCCAGCTCCCGGCTGAAAGATCCACAAACTCCAGGCTCCCAGGAGTTTTGAGCTGTCAGTTATGATAAAAATTAGCCCAGAAGAAAAAAAATATTTTTTCCTATTTTGGGTTTCTAATCAGGACAGAATGATTTATGTACTTGTATTTTCAAGAAGTTTTTTTTTTCTTTTAATATTCTTTTGTCTCTAAGTTTATCTTATCACTTGGGTTCAGCTTGTTGCTTCTCTGAAATCTACCTTTCTTCTTCCATCTACAAAACTTCAAACACATGGCGCCAGTCAAGCTCCACGAAATGAAAAATTTTGGTGGAACTCTTTAGAAAAACATTCTATAAATTGTGTTTTGAATACAGCAAGCCCCAATTAGGTTGTAATTGCAGTATTTGTGGATGAAATTGTCCCTCTGAAAATAAAAAACAAAACAAAACAGAAATCCTAAATAAAAGGAAGAATGGACAGAAGGAAGAAAGGGAAGGAAGGAAGGACAAAAAGGAAGGAATGATGGAAAGAAAGAAAGAAAGAAAGAAAGAAAGAAAGAAAGAAGCAAAAGAGGAGAGTTTTCCCAAAGCATTCTCTTCTTTATTCATCGTTGTTCATTTAAGCAATCATTAAATATTTACTCTGCATGAGACATTGTATGAAGAACAAAGTAGCAAGCCAGGTAGACTTCCTTCCTCAGGGAGGTCGTGGACTATGATACCAGCCAACTGAGTTATATTGCTTGCAGAACTCTGCATTGCTGACCACCCTGCCCCTCAAATTCATGTTTGATAGCTTTTTCTCCCAGCATTAATGTTCTCCTCATCTTACTCCCCCAAATTTTCCTACCTATATTCTTCCCCTTCTGCTTTTTCATCATGCCCTGCTCTATATCCTAAAACATTTTTCCACCTTCTCGCCATCCAACTAATTTCTTCTTTAGGTCAAAACCTGGATGGCCCCACCCCAGGAAGCTCTCTCTTGACACCCTCTCGCCCGTTGCTTTAGTGCCTCTCCTATTCGATCTCAGGGTCTCCTCCTGCTGCAAGACTTAACATATTGTGTTATAACCCCCCGCTTCCTTGCCTATCTCTCCCACTAGACTGTAAGGTCCTGAGGACAGTGGCAAAGTTACCCTCTTCACAAGCATGTACCTAATGCATGGCCATAGTGCGTGCTCAATTATTTTTGGAACTAACACGTGACCTGGAAAACAGATAAGGCAAATTAATCTTAAGAACCTTGTAGCGGTTCTTACAATAATTAAATGAATCGCTGTTTGTAAAGTACTTAGAATAATGCCTACACCTAAAGAATGGATTCCAACTCTGTGTAATAAATGCCAGGATTAAACCTTGTAAGGGATTCTATGTGAATGAAGAGAGCCGCCCCAAAACAGCCTGAAAACCAGATGGAAGAAGGACCTAGGAAACATTTGAAAGAGTAGGTGAGTCTTGAAGGATGAAGAGGGGTTATTGAGAAGGGCACACAGGAAAAGTGTTGGGGGGATTTAACTTTCTCGTGGGGTTGAGGAGAATGGATCTGGGTGTGAGTGGGTGGGTGGCAAGAGGAGATTTGTAGATGAATTACAATTGGTCCTATGGTCCAGTGGAGAGAGTGTTGAAGGGGAAATAAGGGGACTAGAATTTGAGCCCAAACTCTGACATTAACTCTTCAAATGATCTTGTGTGGGACACTTCACTTTTTTTTTTTTACTATAGTTTTCTTACCTCTACATGCAACGTGTGCTGTGCACTAGGTGATTCCTAAGCCCCCTTTCACCTTGTACATTCAAGGAATCAGGGAAGAGTAAGAGCTCCTTAAGGGGAAAGGCCTTGTGCCGGGTGCCTGGCAAATACTACTATTGTTATTGCCCTACTTTGATACTGTTATTAATACTTCTTCTCCTAGTACTAAAATGATGGTATTTCTAGAGTTATATAATACTAGCATGATATTACTTCTGCCATTACTGCTGTATTACTATATCATTCTTACTATTATTGCTACCAATATACTACTACTGCTATTATTATTACTACATGGCCACTACTAGTATTATCCCAGCACTACTACTAATACTATACTACTGTACTATTATAGTACTGTGTTACAGTACCATTATACTACTAGTATTACCATTATTGCTTCACAAGCACTATTTCTATACTACTACTATTACTACCAGAAATAATAGCTAATGTCGATTGAGATACTACTCAATGTCATGCACTATTTTACATGCATTGACTCTTAGTCTTTCTAATAAACCTAAGAGACAGGTTCTATTATTATCGCCATTTTATGATTTAGAAAATTGAGGCTCAGAGTGGTTATGTAACTTGCTAAAGAGGCTGGAATTGAAATTCAGCTAACACGACTTCAGAGCTCTGCCTTTCCCAGGGGCTCTATAAAGGTCTGTTGGGTAACTGAATAGAAGATTGATATTGGAGAAATTTGAATTCCTCTGTTGCTTTTTCTGAACTGTTATTTTAATAAGAGTTCATAGGGAAATTATTATCTGCTGGAGATAGAAATAGGAAACATTTCCTGAATCACATTAGCTGAGAGTCTTTAGTTCAATCTACTCAACCCTTATCATCCATCATGTGTCAGGCGTTAGCTATATGACATGAAAGACTAAGTGACTTATCAAATTTATATATAATCCAGCAGTAGGAGAACATGAGGCAAGGAGATGCCTCTGCATACAGTATGAGGTTCCCTAAGACATTCCCAGTTCTCTTGAAGAGAGTGGGAGAAATGTTGACCCGAAGGCTCTGGCTTGTGCTTCCACGTGCCTGGCAGGAGGGAGTTGTTGCCACTCTGTCAAGTAAGGAGCTATATGAGCTTTGCAGTGTGCGTAGCTCAATTCTTTTAGAGGCTTCTAATATGTGGATGCATAGTGGAAAACAAAAC
Organism: Furipterus horrens; assembly: GCF_987537825.1. Taxonomy (NCBI): domain Eukaryota; kingdom Metazoa; phylum Chordata; class Mammalia; order Chiroptera; family Furipteridae; genus Furipterus; species Furipterus horrens. Next base: position 188,646,905 of record NW_028327174.1, read on the forward strand.
AAAACATTGTTCCTGGCATCAAGGAGACATGGCATGTCTGTGACAGGCACCTTTATACATTGTCCATTTCCAAATGCTCTAGAAGCATACTTCAAAACTTCTCATTAACTCCTACTGCGTGGTTATTTGGTCTACTAATTTGGAATTTCCCCCACGGCCCCGTGATTGGATTTGGCGTCTGTTCTTCATCTCCCTGGATCCTCGGGGTTCTGTCTTAGGCTGCTGGAACATTTTGCTCCCACAGCTGTTGGAAGCGACCCATTGATGTAGCCAGAGGCAGTTGCTCAGCATCTTAACAGCAAGACCAAAAGGGGTGAAAAAAATGGAATTCATGGTTAGTAAGCGACTGACCTCATTCTGCAGGAATCCCTTCTGGAAAGGGAGCTGAGGAGTGTTGCGAAAGGCGGTAAGTCATCTGTAAGAGTGTTTATCATGGAATTCAAGCAAAAGAAAAGGCTCGAGAAACTTCCTGGTGACACAAATGGAGTCTGCTCAGAGGCCCCAGAGGGGAGTCCTGGGAAATATCAGTCTGGCTGGTGAGGGAGGACATCTGTGCCTCCATTGGGCTCAGCTGGGGCTGCAGTGGCACTTGAGGTAACCCGACCGCTAGAGTGGTGTTTATAAAAGAATCTTCTGGTTCTTAAGTCAGCTCAACTTAAAAGGCTAGCTGTGGGATATAGGAGGAAGAAGTTCAAAGCAAGCTACCATTTACTGAGCACGGAGCTCAGAATTCCTATTTCTATTTTACAGAGGCTTATACTGATTAAGGGATTTTCCTAAATTCACAAACTTTGTAAGTTCTAGAGTGTGGTTTCCAATTCAAGTGTTTTTGACTTCAAATCTTGCATGCTTGTCTTTCTTCAGAGCAGGGTTATGCATTCCACATATTTCTCTTAGTCCACCGCATTATTTACAATCCTGGGTAAGTGCAATGTCAGAACATCAGGGTTTGAAGGGCTTTAGGGGTCCCATGGTTTAATCTTCTCCCTGGTCAGGTAGGAACGGGCTGAGAGAAGGAAGGGCCTTACTCAGACTCACACACAGGCCAAGACCAGCATAGAGGCTTGCTGAATTTCAGTTCAAAATTCTTCCTTCTGAATGTGTGTATTGCTCCAAGTGCATAATTCATATATTTTTGCTGATTGATTTCTTTATATGCAACTTATGTCAGCACCATCTCGCCTTCTTTTAGGTCAGTCATTGCTGAATCCCAAGAGTTCACCTTTAGTTCCACTGTTGTTTTCTGGCTGCTGGTTATCAGCATTTGGTGTATAAAACTTCTCCCCTTTTGTTCAGTGAAGTCATCATTGTTCACACATGTGCATTCCAGTCCACTCTCCTTGGCTGCCAGGTTACATTCTCGTTATATTAACAATGGCTGGACTTCCTCTGGACAGACCTCATACGTACATACATACATACATACATACATACATAAGTAAATAAATAAATATTTATAAATACAAATAAAATATTCATAGAAGCAGTATTCAAGGAGACTATAACAAGGCAGAGGTCTAGAGAACAATACAGGGTTGAGGATTTATTTTTAAAAGAGTGACCAGGGAAGGCCCCTTCAAAGAGATGCATTTTGATCAGAGAATTAATGGAGAAGAACCTTGAAAATATCTTCAATAACTGCCTCCCAGGAAGAGGATGAAACAGAACTAGTGACTTTGAGTCAGAGCCATTTGGTGTATTCGAATGAAAGCAAAAGCCAGTACAAGTGGAGTTGAGTGAGTGAGGATTTCTGTGGGAAGAGCAGGACATGGTGATGTAGGCCAGGACCAGCTTACAGGCCATGTAGGTCACAGGTTAAGTAGATGGCAGGGACATGGAGAAGGGTTTTCCAATCTTTTCCTGCCTGGTAGGCATCACTGACAATACCATGACATCAATACACAGACAATGACAAAGCTAAGAGCAAATGAATCGTTCTGATTGCCTATCTTGAAAGGTTGCTATGGATTATGACTAATGCATTCCTGTCCGAAGGGTCAGAATCCATCAAATCATCTCCCTGGAAAATGTCGTGCTCGGTACCCTGGGCCCTGGCTCTCCCACCCACGTCCCATACATCCCACATTCATCATCATCTCTCTCTGGTCTTTGTCATGTTGCTAACATCCCTTGAAAGAACGGTGCTGCTCCAAGTAAAGCTGTCTCCATAAATATTTAGACTGAATAGAAAATGTGCCAAAGATGCAAAGAATCTGTCCAGAGGGAAAAGAGACCTCTCTCTTTATTGTCTCTTCAGGCTTGTAATTTAATTCATGGATACGTGTCTTTGAATAATACATAACTGTGTATCAATTTACCTAAAAGAGTTCTGCAGAAACTTTAGCCTCTTCATCCTTCTGCTGTGCCCTGCATGACATTTTCTTCTCATCCTGGGATATACATTCCTCGAGCTTTTTAAAATCCCCTTCTTTCTTCTATGTTCCCATGATTCTGATCACATACTGTGCGTCAGGCTTTGTTACACTTATCCCTGCGGAGTCCGTATCCACGGCCTCTCATCTCATAGCCACCTGTCAGTTTATTTTAATCAGCCGTCTCCCTCCAACCCCCTTCCCTGAGTCAGTTCCACCAAGGTCAACCCCGTCTTCGTATTACCAAGCCCAGTGGCCATCTTTCTAGTTCTTATCTTACTAGACCTCATCACTGAAATGAATAATGTTAATTGGTCGATATAGAAACTCACATCTCCTTTGGCCTCTGTTTGCAACATTCTTCTGTTTGGACAGCTTTGACTATTCCTTCTTAGTCTCTTAAATATTTGGCTTCCCGTGGGTTGTGTCTTTGGCACCCTTTTTTCTATAGCTCCATCCTCCCCTGCTACCATACTCCTTTCTGTGTCTGAGCTCTGACGCTGCTAACTTCTAACCGTCTGTGCTTGCTTAGACTTCATAGCCGGCTGCTCTCCGTGGACATGGCATACTGTCTCAGCAAACCCACACTGTCATCTGATTAATGGGTTTTTTAAAATGTTGTTCTATTACAGTTGTCCCATTTTTCTCCCATTGCTCTCCCCTGTCCCGTCCACCCCCCTTCTCCCACAGTCAATCCCCACCCTGTTGTTCATGTCCATGGGTCACGATTAATGGGTTTTAAAGTGACCTTTGGTGTGTCTCCTTATTACTATTCCAGGGCTGGGAGCCTTCTACCTCCAGCAAACTTGCTAAGTGAACTTCAGAAATGCCTTTCCCTTTTTGGCTTTAGTTGACGCAAGTGTAAATCAAGTAAGCTGGACCCCTTCAAAGTTCCTTCCAGCATTAAATGAACAAGAAATGTGGCCATAAAGAAAGTATAAGTAAATAACTGACTACTGTTGTGGTTTTAGGAGTCCCAATAAATGATAACCCAGCCTTCTCCCCAAATTCAGAACCAACTGCATAATTGAAATTAGGGTCATATTTAAACAAGAAAATCTAAATGTTGGCTTCATGTACTGATTCCTCTTTACCTGTTTCCAAATCTGTCTAGCAGATAGTTCCTTAATAGGGCAGAGAAGCCATGCTTACCTAGTAATTGCATGATGCAAATTATTCTTCTCAAGTGTTTGATGATGGAAGATTTTGATTTGATTTTGCTTATTCAATTTGTGAGAAACTCCAAAGCTGGAGGAATGTTTAAACTCCTTCGAGCTGCCTGTTTAGCATTAAGAGCTCTTCTTGATACCTGGGAGTGAGAGGGACTCTTATCTTCTCCTTTAATCAAACCAATTTAGGCTGAAAAGAAGCACTTTACTAGCATTCAACTTCTCTAAGCATCCATGATTTTTTTTCCTGCTTTATTGAATGAGACAAGTCTCCTGATTTTAAGGGCTCTCCATCAACAAGCACCAAATGAACATAGAACATGCAGAGGCAAACACAGAAATACTCAAGGCCGAACAAAGAAGGGCAAGAGTTCACAGACCTTTCAGTTGTCTATGGGTATTAACATCCTGATTTTTACAGATGAACAAAGAGGGTCAGAAAGGGGATGTGACATACCCAAGGTCACCCAGCTAAAAACAGCCAAGTCCTATAATCCTGATCTTCCTAGTACAATGGCTTTTGCCAGCACACCGTGTACCAGAAGGCAATAAGTTGCTTGATGTTTCTTTAATGCAGATTGCAAACTGTTTAAATAGTAGCACAAGTTTAAGGTCCAGGGTAATATCTCATTCAACATTGCTGTAATTTTAAAAACAAGAATTCTAAGACCTCTCCTTCTGTCCCAACTGTTTACTATGCTGTTTCATTGTAGGTTAACACATAAAAAAATTATTTCACTTTATTTTTAATTTTAAGAGTAATATAACTATCCTTAGGAATTATACTAACATTCTCATAAATTAATTCATATAGTTCATATAATAAAGCACAGTCATAATAGTATTGTTTTCTGAGTCCTTTTCTTGATATTCTATTTGCATGCACTTGTCATGTTTTTGATTTTTGTTTTTGTTTTTGTTTTTTTTTTGTCAGAAAATCAGTAAGTACTACCTGGATATCTCACTTGGTGTTAGAGAAACACTCATCACTTGCTCCATGTGGAGAGGTATCTGTGAGAGTCTCTGGACAATAGCCAGTTATTTATTTTTCTTTCGACCGCATTCTATGTTCATGTAAAGCTGGAGGGAGATTTGGTGTGACCCTACTCACTTCACAATGGTCCAGGGTAATATCTCAATCAATGTTGCTGTAATTTCAAAGACAAGAATTGTAAGAGGTCACTTAACACATGAACTGAAGATAGAGAACAGGCCCCCAGCCCTGGGCTCAGACCCACACATCCAGCCAACCCAACCACGATGCCCCTTATCTAGATCCCAGTTGCGACGGAGGAAATGTATATTCAGATTGGTTCATCTCACCAATGTGAAGACTTCCTAATTTACATTTTAGTCTTGGAATCATGAATGCCTCTGTATGGACCTCATTCCCATGGCCCCCTGGTGAATATGGCTGCTCTCAATGTCACTTCCTTGCATTCCTACCCCAGCTTCTTGCATCCAACTTCCTTAACAGGAATTGAAAATGAATCGCAGCTGTTGAGCATCTCTGTGGAGGGAACCAAATTCTTCATCTTAAACTGAGCTCATGTCAGGGAAAACGAGTGATACAATGAGAAAGTGCTCTCAACATGACACTGATCTCGCCTTCTTTTCCTTTTAGTCATTTTTGTTTCCAGTCTGCAGTCTATTTCTCCAGAATGAGTTACTTGGTTCCCTTCCAGAGACATTTCCTATGAGTTAGTAAATGTGGCTTTCATAATTGCATTTCGACCAGTCTCATGTTTTTGACATTATGCTTTCCTCTTTTCTGATTCTTGGTCTTGATTGCCTATTTGCGTGCATTTGCCATGTTCCAAAGTTCACAGTGACTCCTGGCTTTGGTGCTAGAGACCAACCAATTTACCTCTATCTTTATAGCTTGAGAGTGCTGGTTAAAATTTATTGAGCAACTACCTTATGCCAAACAATGTGCTAAGCATTTTATCTGTGTTGGCTTAACTGATTTTCACTGCAACCTATAAGCTAGGTACTAATATTATCTCCACTTTTCAGATGAGAAACTAAGGCACAATGAGGTTATTTAACCTTTCCAAGGTTGCAGAGCTAGTAAGTGGGCAACCAATACTTGAGCCTTTGTCATCTGTGTCTGTAGGTTGCTTGTTAGCTCTGAGTTATACGAGGATCTCCATGCAGAAGGTCCTGAAAAATGTCTTAACAATTCCTCCCCCTTATTGATGTGCCATTTCTTTCTTTGCTCTATATCTAAGACTGTGCAAGGGGTTGGAGCATAGGTCCTGAATTCCCAAGACCATTTTGCACAATGAGACATAGGATAGTATTCTGGGATGACCCAGCAAGGAAGGGGAGGGTTTGCTAGGGTAGAGGGCATTGTAATTGGCAGCCTTTGCAGAAGCAAGGGGTATATTTAGTCCAAATCTGATGACAAGGGGAAGAACTGGAGCGAGATAATTTGGGGGGCTGATATTCAGAAATTCAGCAACAGCATACAACAACTAAGACCCATCCTTGCAGCAGTCTTTGGGTCTGAATATATCAGCAACCTGAAATATGTGATGGATCCTGGAAATCTGACTGCTGGCCTGGTGTCCCAGGTTGGCTCCAGGTTCCAGCCAGGCCCCTGGCAGTCTACAGAAGAGATATTCAAGTTCTGTTTAATCCAGAGAGAATGGATTTATTGGCGCATCTTGTAGACATTGAGATCTGGGCAGAGTTCATCACTAAGAAAAAGTGTAGGGACACTAAAACTAGCTCTCCATAGAAAATTCATGTTGGTGAGTATATCCACAGAGAAGTGGGCTTGCTTCACTGATCCAGGTTAATGGATCCAGGGGTGGTGCTTTGATATACAAACTAGAATTTAGGAGGGACACAGTGACCGACCTGAATCTTAAAGTGTCATTAGGAGCTAAATCATAAGAGCAAATGGCAAAGGTGGTGTTTCAAAAATTAAAAAAACAAACAAACTTGTTTCCTGTGTCATATTTGATTGCCAGTAACAGAAAACCTAATAATGGGAAAAACAACAGAGTTTACTTTTTCACCTAATTAGAAAGGCTAGCCTTAGCAATGCAAGGCTGGTGTCTGCATTTCCCTCCCACAACCCTCTCACATCGGCAGTCCCAGTTCCAGGAATTTCATTTAGCTTCAGATCAGGAAGATGGGGGATGGGTGGCATTATCTACAGTAAGTCCTTTTTAGTTCTTTTTTTTTCAGAAAACCAGACATTTTCCTAGAATGCCCACACACTTCCACTTATATTTCATTGTCTAGGACCAAATTACATGAGCACTCTTGGATGCTTTTCCAACTTTGATAGAGGAAATGAGTCAGGGAGAAACCCACCCAGAAGGTACATTAGGTGAGCCAACCGACAGTGTCTTCACATCATCCTTGCTCTCCCAGAGTGTAATGAAGGCACCATTGGCTTTTACATTCTCTATTTTTAGCCAAGTGTCATGTTATGTCCAAAGAAGGGATAACACAAAGCATTGATTTCAGAAATGAGTAACTTCAGTTTATTTTAATGGATATTTTTAAGTAAGGCCTATCTGCTTAGGAACTGTATAGGTACAGATCAAGAAGCCTAGAACATGACGGTTGATGGACAGATCCTCAGATATATACATTCTAACATGCTATGGTACATGCTAGGGTATAGAAACACATAGGGAGTTATTTCAGGGAACCCGGAGTGATAGAACATGGCCTACTTTAGTGAGGTGGAGGAGGAGGGTGAAAAGGGAGTCAGAGATAGTCAGGATAATTTGGGTTATGCTTACATAACAAATGACCCTTAAATCTCCATGTGCAACCGCAAGGTTTATTTCTCTATCATGCTATGTGGTCATTGTGGCTTATCTGTGGCTTTCCCCCGCTTCAGCCTCTGCCTGGGACCCAAGCCAAGTGAGCAGCCTCTATCTGGAGCATTGACAGACAGAACAGAGAACTCAGAAACCATACATGACTTCCAGAAGCTTCTTCTTACAAGTGACACATGTCATTTCTGCTTATGCTTCCTTGGCCAAAAAAAGTCATATGACTCTGCCACAATTAACAGGATGAAGGTGTATAATCCACCACATGAGGACCACTGGGTGGATGAAGATTAATATTGTCTACCACAAGGAACCAAGAGAGGGTCTAAGTGTGCTCTCTGTTCCATCTGGTCTACCTCCTCCAATTTCTCCTCTTCCTAGTGACCAGTCATCAAACTTGCTTAGTGTGGGAGAGCTGTGGGTTGAGCTGAGTTACTAGAGATGAGCTGGAGGAGCCAGGAGGCTGACTTCATCTCCACCTGATCCAGGAATGGAGACTGAGGGACAAAACCTAGATTCAGAGCCAAGGAGATTCCACAGGATGTGGCTTTTCAGGAAGTACAAAGACAGATTTCACTATCCATGTCTTTCCTCATGCTGTTGAAGGGGAGTTCTTTCAGGATCTAGAGACTGGAGGCCCAGACTCCTGAGAAAGTCTTGTTGTCAGCCTGCACAAGTTCAGCATATGCCAGTTGTGAGGATGGACTTACGGCATGTGTGGGGCTTGGCATCTACAGAGGCCACTGGGGTAGTGAGCCCTGGACAGGGACAATGACCAGATTCTCATCTGTTGTCAGTGGGAATAAACATTTACAAATATGGATTTAGCAGACAAAGAGCCAAGTTAAGACTCAGCTTGACCTGACTATTTGGAGCTTTGGTGAAGAGACAATTCTAGATTTCTTTTTTTTTTGGTCTCCTTAAGGTATTTCACATTCCCTTGCCTTCTTCCTGACTCCTAGTTGTTTTTCAAATGCTCATTTAAAACCCTCTCTGGAAAATAAGTTTTAAGAACAATGGTTAGATTATTCACAAACTCAGATTCCAGTCTGTAGACACTAAGAAATGTGCCCTTGGACTCTAGCATGGAGGTAGCTAGAATACCTGGCTAAGACCACATGGAATTTAGTTTCACTCCTGGCTCTGGATTTTCTTTGTATGGGGGAAGCGGGCCCTTGTGTTCTCATTAACTTCTCTGAGCCTCAGTTTGCCCATCTGAAAACTGGAGATGCTATTCATAGCTCTCCTGCTTACCCCAAAGGACTACTTGTGGAATCTAGTGACAGCCTTTATTTACTGAATTACTACTAAATAGCAGACTTACCTGAGTATGAGTGGGATCACATTGTCATTTAAAATATTTATGTAAATGTAAGCAATTTTTATTGCTGTACTTTTTGTGTCCAAAAAAATTAAAGTTGGGTCTACAAAGGTATATAATTCTGGGAGGTATGTTAATTCTGGCATCAGAATCTCTGATTAAAGCTTCAGAATATTCTGAACAATCTCCAGTTGTCCAATTTTGACCATGAACTTTCTGAAACTGAAATTGCCTTAAGTTAAGTTGTTAACATTTCTCACCTGGGTATGGCAGTAGCCTTTTATCTTGTCTCCCTGCTCCCAGTCTCAACCATTCCAATTCATTCTATGTGCAGCAGACCAATCTAAAGACAATGCACTTTTCATAGCTTTCTGATCATCAAAGGGGTTCATGTTTTTAGATTCTCTTTCCATCTTTATTTAAACCTGGCCTCAGTCAGTCTCTCCAGGCTCATCGACTGACACATTTATTCTTATCCAATAATGCTGTCCTGTATATTCTCTATTGCAGTCTTCCTGTGATTCTAGAGCCTTTGGAGAGGTCCCAGCACCTTAAAGCACGGCATCATGCCTCCATCTAGAACAACTTTGTTCTAGCTTAGATTTAACTACAACATGTCTACCAGATCACAACTTAAATTTGCTTCACTTCCTCTGGGTAGCCTTGCATGACATCCTTCTTTTCCATCTTCCTTCATAGCCTGTATCACCAATGACCTCTAAAAAGGGTTTATATTTGCTATTATGCATCAGTTGTTGGCTGTTCAGGTTGACAGTAGACTTTGAGCTCTTTGAAGACAGAGTCTGCGTTTCATTGGTTTTCTCTGTCCTTCGCCTCTTTCACTCCTTAAGTAGTGCATGAGTTCCTACTTTGGGCCAGGCATAGTGTTTTGAAGATTCTCACAACTTTAGGCCTGATATGGTACCTGACATGAAACAAGCAAACAAGAAATATGAGTGATGGAATGGACCACCCAAGGAATGAAAGGTTCAGTTCAAACAGGGCCCGGCCCTCTCTCCCGTCTAAAGCCATTTAAAGATTCAGGAAGATCAACATCTTTTCTAACCTTTGCTCTTTGCCACATTGTTATTCTTTTTCTGCTTTCGCTCTCTGACAGAGAGATATCTTAGTGGAAATACACTACCACATTTTTCCAAGATATATCCTGTAATTGGTGAACCACGCAGGCCCTTGATCAAGCTTATTATTTGAGAATTTTTGGCTTCTTGTTAACTTGCTCTCCTAGGTAGTGGAAAAACAAGGCCATAGAATCTGAGGGGCCCAAGTGCTCCCACTTACAAGATGGGACTTTGGGCAAGTCATTTACTCTCACTGAACATCATTGTCATTATCTATAAAAATAAAATGATAATACAACATCTTGTGAAGACTAATTCGGAAAATGTATAATGAATACCTGGCATAGTCCTTGGTAAATAATGGATTCTCCAAACTTGTGTCTACCTTGTCTTTCACTCAACATCCATCACCTTGCCAAGGTAAAAATTTAAGAAGAGAAGAGGGAAATTATAAATAACAGTAAATGGAGAGTATCTGCTAGAAGGCAGGGAGTTGGAACCACTGGTTAAAAAAAGTTTCACATTATTCTTGGAATTATTGGGCAACTTATTAAGTCCCATTGTTTTCATAGATAAAATTGAGCCCTTGTCTTTTCTATAAGGGTGCTGTGGTTACTACATGGGAGAATGGACGCACAGTCCTTCACCAAGACACTGTCATATAACAAAGCTTCAGCAAGTTTTAGTGACGATAATACTGTACTATCCAGCATCATTCCATCAATTTGTTACAGCTAAATTGCACTTTCATTCAAAAATTCCTTAACTCTGACAGCTGGTCCACACTGGCAGAGGTCCTGGGGGCGGCGACACAGTCCAGATGTCCTTCATGGGCAAGACCTGCAAGTGATGTGCTTCGACAGAATGTGGTGAGACAAGAACCAGACCTCACATCACTTTATTCTCAAGCCAGCTTCAGAGCCCAAATGCGCTTTCTCACACCTCAGACCCTTCCTGGGAATGGGCGTTCTGTGTCCTGTGCCGGATGCTGGGGCATGTTGGGTTTTTGTGGCTCTCCCTTCCTCGTGGGTCTTAATGGAAAAGCCAAGTCACTGGCAACAGAAACAGGTGGTGTCAGGCATTGTTGAGGCTGGATTCGAAATACACATCATTTCCAGTTAGAAAAAGGGGTGGAGGTGTTGCGTCCTGTTGCCTAATCATGGTGAGAACTCACTTTACCAGAATGCGTTTCTCAACATGGCACCGTTGTCAGTGTTCCGTGGTACAACCTTGAGTATGTCATATAACTTTGCATGATCTCAGGGTTCCCCGCTGTGGGGAGAACTGGAGACCATGTGTGAGGTAGCTTAAGATCGTGATTAGAGCTTAGACTCTGACATGGGAGAGAATCAGGCCTATAGTGCAGCTCCCCACACACCAGTGTGTGACATTCAGCACATTACTTGACCACTCTGAGCCCCAGTATTCCCTTGTATTACACGGGCATGATAGCTGGTCTAGTCTTCTAGAGCCAACGTGAGGGATAAATGAGATAATGTACGTAACATGCTTTAGCCAACTGCCTGGTACATGCCAAGGGATTAACCCTCTTTCGCTACCATTATTATTAGAAATGGATACTTACTGAGGATTGACCATGTTCAGTGCACAGAAGTTATTGTTTCTTTGAGGAGGTAAGACAGCAGAGTTAATGGGAGGGGTAACTACTCCATGAGTGTTCAGGCTATAACAAAAAATACCCTAGACTGAATGGTTTATAGAACAATTTTATATTTCTCACAGCTCTAGAGCCTGGGAGGTCCAAAAACCAAAGAGCCAGCAGATTCTGTGTCTGGTGAAGCCTTGCTTGCTTGTTCATAGATGGACTGCTTCTCTCTGTTCTCACATGCCAGAAGGGGACGAGAACTCTCTGAGGTCTCTTTCATAAGGGCACCAATCTCATTCATGAGGACTTGTCAGGTTTCCTGAGATGTTTCTCTGTGTAGCCAGAGAGCTCTTTGCCTTGGGAAGCTCCTGGTGGCCTCCTGAGGGACCGTTCTCATCCTGCAGTATTTCTGAGGCTACCAAAGATACAGACTTCAGTCTGGCTCAGAACTAGCAGGTAGAAATGTCAGCCAAAGTTAACACCCATCCTTAAAATGTCAGGATATACTGTTTTCTTTTGCTCACAGACTCTCCTCCTCCTCCTCCACTTCAAAAACTCCTACTGACCTTTTGGGCTCTGTGTAAATGCTTTTTTGGGGGAAGCCTTCGTGCCCTTATATGCCCCTCTTTGGGCCTCCCCCATTAGAGCCCTCATCATGCTATAGAGTAATTATTCAATTACCTTTCTACATTGACAGTCATCTTTAGTTTTAATTAGTTTATCATATGAATTTATCGGCTACAGGACTTTCGGGTTGTAAGGGAAACCTTTCGCGGGACTGACTGTTTTTGATGGAGGACAAAGAAAGTGGGAGGAAAACATCTGGGTAGTCTTTAGATGTGCCTCAGTGGGGGTCTCTGAGGCTGATAGTGTTGAGCAGCTCTACGAGTGAGACCCAGGAGGAGAGGCTGGAAAGAATGAGTAAGACCCAGGAGAGGCTGGAAAGAAGAATGCAACAATGGAAAACTTGACTCACTTGAAAATTTGTCCACGAGCCAGTCTTGAAATCAAATGTGATCTCATCAAAGCTCACCCCCCCTCTATCATAGCCATATATTCTTGTATGTGTGTGAGTTCATTCATATGTGTGTGTGTGTGTGTGTGTGTTTCCTTTTCAGACTACAAAGTGCTGTCATACAGTGTTTCAACAGGCTTGTGTGTTAAGCACAAGAGAGTTCCTCTTATTCATACACGAGGAGTCTAGGGTTTGAGAAGCAACCCCCCCAAGTGCTAGAGTGAGGACATATGTCCCAGGCCTTCTGACTCTTATGGCAGCTGCTCTGTTCCCTTTTTATCCCTCCAGTTGGAAAGGCCTTCAGACACCTAAGAGATAAATATTTATCTGCACCTCTTTCCTCGAAGAATTTGACATGCCTTACTGTCTTGAATTTTGCCAAGAAGGTTCACAATGGAACTTCACAGCAGTATCATATGGTATTCTTTCTCATGGACTAAGATGACAAACACCCACCTCGAGAAAGTGTGATTAAAAGTAGCAATAACTATGCATGGTGCCAGGCAGGTGCCTGAAATATCAGGGGGGCACTTTGTAAAGTACATGATTGTCTGACTGCTATTCTGTACACCTGAAACTAATAAAAAATAATCTTGAATTCCGCCCCCCCCCCAAAAAACCTGACACTGTGTGTCAACTATACTTTCATAAAATAGTAGTAATAAAAAGGTAGGAAATCAAGACAAAGTGAAGAAATAAACTAATATGCAAACCCCATGTATCCACAGAATTGATATCTTGGATCCTTATTTGTGGTTCTGAGTTCTCCAGCATCCAAAGGAAAAAAAAAGGGGGGGGTAGATTTAGATATTTGTTCCTAGGTAAATAGTAGTTCCTCAGCCAAATAAATCTTTTGCAAGATCTCAAAGAAGTCTTTTCAAGGGGCTTAAGAATTTATTAAACGAATGTTTATTTACTAGGTTCTAGGTACCAGGCACCATGCTAAGACACAGTTACAGAGAGTGAACAAATGTTTACCTTATGAGGCTTAGTCTAGTGGAGGAGAGACATTCACAATCATACTCTTTTCTATCTTATGATAAGGACAGACCACAGAAAGGCATAAGATGATGGAAGAGAATATGGAGAGACTGGAATGACTTTGTTTATTGGGGACTTCTGGAAGGTCTCTTGAGAAAGTGTTATTTCAGCTGGGAAAAGCAAGGTGAGTAGGTTTTAACAATATGGAACATGTGGAAGAAGGGGCATTCTGTTCAGCAAGAACAGCAGATGCAAAGGTCCCAAGGCAGAGAAGTGGCTGATGCATCCCAGAAATGTACAGGAGGAGAGTGTGGCAGTGCAGGCCTCAGAGGGCAAAGGAGAGAGGAGCCTGAGATGAGTGGGAAGGGCCAGACCGCCCCCTCCCCCACCTGAGTCTTTTTGACCTTGGTAAGACTTGGTCTTTATTCTGGGGGGAAGCCATTAAAAACACTAAAGGATTTTAAGGGAGAAAGTGGCCGATGAGATCTGCATTTAAGACAATGCTCTAGCTATTATAGACAATGGCAAAAGAAGTGAACAGAGCCAACAGTGAAAGTCTGGAGACTGTGATGAGATTACGGAAGCATCCTGACCCAAAACGAGGGTGGTCTGAAAATACAAGCGATAGCTAGATGTAAAACACACTGTAAACACAGAAACTTGACAAGCCTGATGCAACTATCTTATACCAGGGGAAGATGATTTCTGCCCAGGGGAAAACTGTGGATTGTATCCCTCCAATCCTCAGCCCCCAGAAGTCAGGACCGAGGGAAGAAGGGTGGAACAGAAACCTACCTTCATTTCAATGATTGACAATGTCTTTGCTGCCTCAATTTGCTGGGTTTAGAGGAAGAATTTAGAGAGATGAGCCACACTCCCATCCCAAATGTGTGCCCCACAGAGCCACGGCAGCTCCCATCTGGGAATTTGAGGAAGCCATTGAAAATAAGCTATTTTTGGTTCTTTCGTGTGTTCTTTCTGTCGTAAGCAGGGGTCCGGTCCCACAGTTGTGATGGTGAGAAACAGGCCTGACAGCTCCTGGCACGGCAAAGCACAAGAACTGTCCACAGTGTTTTTTCCCCCGAGTAAATAGGTCTCCCTTGGTGGACGGATGCTGGCACTCCTTGATGACTCGTTTCGGACGGGCTCAGCCCTGTCACGGGTTCGAAGAAAGGAAGTGGGCTGGCCTTAGGCCTGGTGCTGGTGACACAGTGGCTTCTTGCCTGCTTTTTTAGTAGTTGCTCCAGTGGGCACATCTGTGCCCAGCATTTGTCGACTTGTGCACAAAGACAATGAAGTGTTGTTTCCTGTACCCAAAGGATGACTTCATGGTTCTTTTAAGACAGAATAAGAATTAGGATGGAGGAGGTGGGGGATTAATGGAGTTAAAGGGGCACGTTGTAAAGTTTGAGTTTCGCATGGGACAAAATCTGGAATGCTTTCTCTCTGGGAAACTTTAAAGCTCCGAGCATTAGTCGTGCTGGTAATAAGGATCTGAGTTGACTCCCATTTTGCTAATTTTAAAAGAAATTACGAGTCTCCAAATCATTGGGGTAGACTCATTTTCCTTTCCTGTGCTGAAAGCATGATGTAGAGCAGTGGCTTTTTAAATATTTTTGACAATGATCCACAGCAAGAAGTTCATTTTATATTGTGACTTTGACCATACACAGGTACAGCCAAAAATTTCATGAAATATAGCACTTCAGTTGTAAGACACAAGGGTAGTTTCTATTATATTTTATTTGTTATTTTATTGTAAAAATCTGCTTGGGACCCAATACAGTGGTTTCGTGACTCTAAATGGTTGTGATCTTCCTCCACATACAGGTGGAGCTTTCAGCTCAAGACCTAGCTCTCCGACTTTAGGGTTGTGAGGATTTTCTGAGCTTTAGTGAGGCCACATTAGGCTTTCCTAGTAAACAACCCCAGAATTTCAGAGGCTTAAAACAAGATATTTTGCTTCATCCTCATCGGGGGCTCCACTCCTTATAGGAACTCAGGGACCCAAGCTGTCAGAGCCTCCCCGTCAACAGCTCCCCCACTTGTTGTGAGAGCCATCTCACCTCCAGTCATGACCCGCTTCTTGCTGTAGGAACCTGGGGCAGTCATTGCACCAGGCCTGGGGTCATGGGTTTGGTGCACAGAGGGCCTTGGGCTGGGCTCCCTGCTCTGCTGCCACTGTCTTGAAATTCTTAGTAATGACAGAAGAAGCAGCCCTACATTTTCATTTGTATTAGGCCCCGCAAATTAGGTAGCCAGTCTACATACAATCTCTTTGCGTTTCCATGACCTCATCTGTAAAATGGGGTCACAGTGCAGGATGCACAGAAAGCTCAAAAAGACTAAAGAAGAAAGGCAGGGGGGTTGTCTATGCTTAACAGAACTGTGGTTTTCAATGTGTGGCCTTATTTTCAGCCATACTTCCATAGAAAACCTCTACTTAGTCCAACTAGTCTCCTCACTTAAAATGCTGCACTTCCTCTTACTGCTTCCCTCCCCTCCTCCGGGTCACCTGAACCTTGTTCATTATTTAAGACTCAACTCTAATGCCTCCTTGGGGCCATCTCTCATGATGCCCAAGCTGCGCTCAGCACCCACACCCCATTAATTATGGCTCTCTCCTTAATGAACCTCTCACTGTGGTTCCATTCTCTCCTTCTGTCTCCATCGCCACCCTGGCTCAGGACCCCTCATTGCTTGCCTGAGACATTTAGCAGCCTCCTAATTAGGTGTCCCATCTCCAGTTAGTCCTTCCATTTCCCCCTCCGTTTCCCTATCATTCTAAAAGGTCGTTTCTAATCATACAATTTCCATAATCAGAAAATTTCAATGGCTCCTGTCTCATAAGGGTTATAGACTTTAGTCTTGTGTTTACAATCTGACATGGAGGGCCCTCTTCTAGTCCAATTTTCCTCCCTACTCTACCCATTGTCTCTGGAACAGAGCTGATTCTTCTGCCTTGGGTTCTATGTATATGTTTTTCCTTCTGTTGAAATGACCTGCCCACAACTTTCACTAAGAAGAATTCAACCCACCTTTCACTGCTCAATTGAAACCCAGCCTCCTCCTTCCCAAAGACCTGCTGTGCAGACACAAGTAGAAGGGACTCCTGCATTCCTCTGAATTTCTGTAGTGTTTCTTGGAATTTGACATATATCTTGATATGTTGGGTAATTCACCCAATGTCTTGGCTGCCTTTAGCTGGGTCTGTGTTCCAGAGAATAGGGATAATCACAAAATATGTCTATTGGGCCAGCCACCTATTATGGGGGGGGGGGGGCCCTGACATGAAGGGCTCCTGCAGAGATTGTCTGGGGCTTTTCCTGATCCCCTCAGCTGGTCTGAATCATCCCTCTTCTGAGCCCTGTTGGCACTTTGTACATTCCTCTAACACTCACCTCTTTCCATTCCAGTTATTCCTTGACATGACTAGCTCCCCACTGGTCATGTCTTATCCATTATTGCAGCTGTAATGCCTCTCACAAGGCTTGAAGCCTAGTCAACACTCAGGAGAAGGATGGATAAACGGTAGAATAGAGACCAGGTAGACAAGGAAGTTGCTGGCTATTGTAGGTGTGTGAAGTGGGGAGGGCCTCCGTATAGTTCTAACTATAAGATAAGTTAGGTGGTGAGAGCATCAGATTACAAAAATCTTCTTAGCCCAACAATAAAAATTTATTTCTTATTCAAACTCTGCCCACTGTGGGGTGACAACAATCCTACTCTATTCTCTCTTCATTTTGGGACCCAGACTGATGGAGAAGCCCAGTCTGGAATGTGATAGTCTATCGCAGAAGAAAAGGAAATATGGGGGGAGGCATGCCATGGTTCCCAAATCATCTGGGGGAAGGGCTCATGTCATTTCAACTAATATCTGTTCACCAAAACAAGTCTCAGGGACACAGGAAAGATAATATGCAGAGAGGGACAGGCCCAGTAGAGAGAGGCAGTGTGCATTTTGACAAGAACATAATCTGCTACAGGGGGCGTAATGCTACATGTGAGACTCCAGTGACATAATGTTCCAGGTCTCTCTTCGTTGGTAGAAGCCAATGCAGAAGTTACAAGATGTTCTGGCTTTCCTTTATCTTATTCCTCTGTCTTGTGTCTCCACTGGTGTTGATTGTGAGTGAAGAAGAGGGTACACTTTTTTGAGACCCCTCTAGTACCTCAATACCAGAGTTCACGAAAATATCAGATTCTTATAATGATGTGTTTATTCGCAATGGCAGGAAGAGAAGCTTCAATGTTGTTGCTGCCAGGATTGTTTCACTTAAGGAACTTTTCCAAGTTTAAAAGAAAGATGAATATCCTGCAACACAGCATTAACATGCTGCTCTGTGCTCTAGGTATCTTTTAGGAAAGATACTGTACTATGTTCATCCTGGGCCAATGTGGTTCCTTTACAATCAGAAATCAAGCACAATAGAAAATGGACATGTGGGAACATCTGTGGCAAACACTTTTTTTTTTAATATTCAAAGCACCCCCTCTTGAAAAATCCTGAAACCTAAATCTTCACATTAATCTTGGCTAGGACACCATGGCACCCAGAAGGGCCTTGGGAGGAGATGTGTTCAAATTGGACCATGTCTATTTTTTACTTAATTGGGTGTTTTACAGAGGCCACACTGGGATTCCACATGGCAAATGAAGTTGTTGATACCCGTTCCTACCGAGCATCTATTTGTGTAAGTAGCTATACATGGAAGGTGTATCAGTTACTAACTGGAGGAAGAGAGGGATGTTCTGGTATGGGGGCGGGAAAGGGTTGGGACAGAGAGGTGAGGCAAAGGTGAGGGAGGAGTTGACATGCTTTATTTCTACTCAGCCTGGCCCAAGGAGAGAGCACAGGGGTGATATCTAAAGCTGAAAAACTGTAAGGTTCTGGGAAGAAGCAGTGCAACGTTGGGAACACTTCCTTGTATTTTCTGGATCTGCTGATCACCTGCATTTCTTGGCTCGTGGCCTTTCCTTCATCATCAAAGCCAACGGTGTAGCACCTTTCAGCCTCTTTCTCCTGACTCTGACACTCCTGCCCCTCTTCTTAGGACCCTTATGAAAATACCTTCATCTCAAGCTCCTTAGCTTAACCCTTTTGCCATACTTTTAGCCTACTATACCCTCCATATAATTTTCATTGTGTTTGGTTCAAGAAGAGAGAAATTCCACCTTTATTAAGTATATATTGTATGGCTTTTCTCTATTAGAAATGTTCCAGACTTTATTTCAATGAACCTCCGCTGTGACTGTGCAAGAGAGGTGGTTATTATGGCAGTTATATCCATTCTATTAAACAAGGAAGCCGAGGGTTGCCCAAGTTAAATTATTCATTTCTTTTGTAAGAGATGGAAATAGGATTTGAGTGCAAATTGGTCTGGCTTAGAAATTCACTCTTTCCTTATAACTTCAAACACTCCATCTCCAGAGCTATTATTTTCTCATGATTGAAATGACTGGATGGGAAATGCCAAGAAATTTCATGTCCACGCTCCCCAGAGGAATACTTGAGGGGCCTTTCAGTACTTCTTGATATACAGCCACTTTCTCTTGTCTCCGGAGCAGGGGATATCCCAGAGTCCTTCTGTCTTTCTTCTGGTACTCTGCCCAGGATACCCTGGCTCTGTGGAAGAGACACACCCAAATGCCCTAGATGAGTCATGGACTCTGCCCAGAGCTAAATGTGGTGTGGAGGGAAGGCTTTTGCTGCCCCAGCCTGTGAAATGATTTCCATTACAGTATTTCTGCCACAGCAGCAATTCTGTCCTTTGATCCTCTCTGCCCCTTGACTACAGAACCTCAGGCAACTGACTGAGTTAGCAGGGGAACCTGGAGGCTTGCGTCAGCATTACCACTGACTGGTCCTTGGACCCTGGGTGAGCCGCTCCTATCTCTGAGCCTCGGAACCAATCTGGACTAAAAGTCGTGGGCCTTTTCTTCTCTTATAATCAAGAGTATCACTGCTGGGCCAAGGGTACCGTTCTCAGGGGAAGGGGAACGATCAGGAAGAGCCTAAATGCCGTGCATTTGGAGATAACCTTGCCATGTGTTGCACATTCTCAATGCGCAGAATGATAGAATGACTAGGAGCCTGGATTCTGTGTTAGAATTCCAGCTCCCCTCTACTGACAGGATCATTCATTGTAGGCAAGCCTCTTTCTCCACCGGTCACATGGGCTAAGAACTGTCATAATGTCCTCCTCGCGGCGTTGTTGTGAGGATCGCATACCAGTTAAAACAGTGCTGGCAATTGTTCAGTCCCATGCAAATGCTCATCTCAGGCCTCCCTATCTATTCTGGAAGTTGCAGGGGAGAAAAGGACGTTGGCTCTAGAACCATGTGGCTTTTGATTAGGCTCCTCCATAGCTGTATGGCCTTGCACAACTCCCTTCAACCTGCTGATCCTCAGGGTTTCTCATCTGTCAAAAGGGGATAATAATAACAGCCATTTTGCAGTGGGGGGAGGGGATGAGGATCAGTAAGATGATACATGGAATGTTCTTAGCAGAGTGCCTCCGTATATGGGAAGTGTTGGTTTCCTTTGAAGGTCGTCCTCCTCTTGTGTGATGACTTGAGTATTTCTAGGCTACTTCGAGCTTAATTCCATTTTCTAAGGTGTCAGGAAACATAATTTGATATTTTGGACAAAGTTAAGCTTTTATATTGAGCTCACACACTTGTGAATGTGTGCATTAAACTATGTCCTGATGCAGAACAAGGGGCACAGACTTCCAGGATCCTCCACCTCTCCACACTTAGCCTCAATGTCTGCAAGTAATTAATACAGACAGGATGTTAACAGTTGGCCACCCAAATGCATCTTAAACATTTAATTTAGAAAACTTAAAGGATGAACCCAGCAAGCTGCTATGAACTTCAAAGGATCTATTAAGGACTTGGACACATGGTGTTAAAAGATATATCCAAGATTTCTGGCATTGGGCCTACCAAAAAAAATTGTGGAGTGACTGCTTCTGTGTTGAAAAGGACCTCAGAGGCGGTCATGTGTCCTGTTTTCTGGCCTGGACTGACCTTGAGAGTAGGATCACATCACAGTTGACCAAGCTCAACTCTTGGCTCTTTGAGTTACATCCCAAAATTCAGAAGGCTCAGGTCAAGGCAGAATATATTGGACAGAGACCTGCTAAGGGCAGGTTAGATTGGATCTTGCTTTGGATGTAGGTTCTTTCTACCTGGCACAGAAGCAATGATAATCATGTCAACTGACATTTATTGAGTAATTGTAATGTGTTAGATGGCTTTGTATTGTATTTAATGTTCAATTTATAATGAACTGTAAAGAAAGTACTACTAGCATGCCCATTTTCCAGATAAGGAAACTGAGGCTTAGAAAGTTTAGACAACTTGCTCAGAGTAAGAGAGCTCATAAAGCAAATCCAGAATCTGAATACGGGTCTATTTGATGCTAAATTACTTTATGAAAGTGTTAAAAGGAACAGATAACATCTAATAGAAGTAGTTCAACCATCGATCTGCTTGAAAGCTAAGCAATTAACCAACTGCTGTCTTAGACATCAAAGATTCGGGGAGTCTGAGACTCCCTTTCTTTTTCTGGATTGAATACACTGTGCATCTTACATGAGTCTTTCCAAATAAGCTATTCTGCATTCTTGACCTGTAGATCCCTCCTAACGACTGCCTTCTCTCAAAAGCACAGCATGGATTTTATCCCTTCAGAAATTACTTGTCTGCCTCTTTAGGAAAGTAAATTTCCTCTTTGACCAAATATATACAAAAGTCTCAGGACAAGTTTTTAAATTGATAGCAATATTTGTCGAGCTTTTATTTTCGTGGTTTTGATGGAGGGAAGAGCAGAAATGTTTACAACTGACTTCATACATTGACTATTGCTACCAGTGTGATCTCAGGTCCAAAGTTTGGGGCTATTCCCTAAGATGTGGCACTTTCTCCCACATTCCCACCCCCTACCATTCATCATGATGCAAATTGCCACTGGGCTTTACCTAAAATACTGAATGACCTAATTGTTCTCTCTGCCCAGAGCCTTGCCTCCTCTAATTCATGTAACCTATTAAAAGATTTTTGTAATATAAAATAATACAAGCATATGGAAAAATATCAAGTAATATAAAGAATAACTGTATCACTTAGAGATAGCAACTTTTAAAATTACATACATGCACCCATAAAAGCAATATCTGATATTGTTTTACATACATTTAAACTTAGCATAAATTTTATCACACTACCCATATTCTTTTGTGAGTTGCTTTTTCCAATGCAAAATTGTGTTTTGAGAATTAGTCTCACTGTTGTTGCATGTAGATAAATGTATTCATTTTGAACTTTTCTATGGGTACTCCCATGCAAATATCGCACAATTTAGTTTATCCACTCTCCTATTGTACATTTAGGTTGGTTTCACTTGTTCCTAAGTACAAACAACACTGCAATAGGCACCCTTATAAACAGCTCTTTGTTTGTATTTGCAGATGTTTCTGTACAGGGGATACCTAAATATGGAATTTCCAGGTTACTACATGCTCATGTTTATATATACTAGAAAATATGAAACAAATTGCCTTCCAAAATTACTGTACTGACTTACCTTCTCAACGGTACTTTATAAAGAATAGAGTTTCCATTTCCTTTTATCTTACCAGTAATTGATACCGTCAGATATTTGACAATCTTGTGAGTTTGACAAAGTGTCTTGTTTTCCAATTTTGCATTTGTAAATGAGAATAAATTTTGCTTTAAGAGTGAACATTCCTCTACAGAAACTATTTGGATGACTCAGAAGGCTGCAGCTCTGGGCACCTGGTGATTGGCAGCTTCGTCACACAACCGCCCGCTCATGCATCACGTCTCATACAGTTTTTTTGGTGAAACCTCACATCACTCAGGCGACTCAGCCCCTTTACAGCCCAGATTTGGTGCCCTGCAACCTCTGGCTTTTCCACAAACTAAAATCACCTTTAAAAGGGAAGAGATTTCAGACTGTCGATGAGATTCAGGAAAATACGATGGGGCAGCTGGTGGTGACTGGGAGAACTGTGTGAGGTCCCAAAGTGCCTACTTTATAGGGGACTGGGGTGTCATTGTCCTACGTACAATGTTTCTTCTATCCTGTGCCTTCTTCAATAAATGTCTTTTTCATATTACATGGCTGGATACCTTCTGGACAAGCTATATATATATTTAAAAGAGTACATAAATGAAATAAAAATAAACTTCAAAATTGATGCTATCTTGAGTTTGATAAAAGATATTAACTTATAATTAACTTTTTTCTCCCTTCCTTTTGCTTACTCATCTGGTCTAATGTAGATTTATCCTATATTGAGTTTTTAAAATAATTTTAATTATTATTTTTTATTTACAAATTTTCTGTTGATTCTTTTTCTATTCACTATTCCTGCTGTCATTTTACATACTTTTGGCTCACAATTTCTTCTTCCTTATTATCTCTTTGAGAATTACAACTTTACTTACTAAAAGTTTTTTATTAGATTGGAAAATTTTCCTTTGTCATTGATAGATCTCCTGATTATTGTTTTGGTCTAATTTTTATGTTGTTTTGATGTTATTTTAATGTTTAGTTGTTTGTTTGTTTTCGTGTGGTTCGTTTGAATCGTGGGCTTTTAAAAAAATTAGAATTAGCTTCTTCATGTGTTTCATAATTTTGTTTTGTAGGCTTATCTTATCTAGAATAAGTTTTGTTTTATTCTGATATATTACCCCCTTCTCTAGATATGTGTTGTTTTGTTCCAGTGGAGTCAGGTCTGCTATCCAGGACTGTGCTTTACATCAATGTTTGAGATTCCTGCTCCATGCACAGCATGAGGAGATTTTGATCTGGTTAGGTCAGGGGCCATATGGCTTGTTTCAGCTGGATTCTGACTACGCGGGTGAATCTGTACACACTGGTCTCTTTTGTCAGGTAGCTGTGGCCCCAGGCAGTGGTCACAGCAACACTGAATCTTTAGTGTCTTATTAACAGGGGATCATAATCTTTCTCTTCTTTCTCAGCAGGAGCCTGACTGGAGTCCAGCCTTGCCTCATGTTGAACATTAGTCCCTGTTCTTCCCGTAAGAGTAGAAACCCGGCAGGCCTCTTCTTGTTTTGGACTGGGGTTCCAGAGTCTTGTAACTTCAGCCCATTCCTTAACTTATTTTCATTCTATTTCTCATCCACAGAGATGTTTATGGTGGGTTTGAGGCCGTCTATGTGTTCTGAAAGTTCTCTTAGCAACTGTTACTTATCATTATTGTAAATTGAGAGGAATGACATCTTGCCTGGATTTGTCCCTTTGTTTCCTACCTGGCAGGGCTGCTGGAATCCCCTAAACTCCACCTCATTATGCCCCCATTGAACTTAGAAGGAGTGAAAACAGACTACCAGACATATTTATTAAGACCTCTACTCACCTGGCCCCTGCCCCTTATTTACATGGAGTGGTTTTTAACTCTGAACAGAGCTTGCTTCCTTTCACCACCGGGCTTTACCTTGGGCTGCTTCTCCATCTGATATACTCCTGCCATTTTGTCTTGTTTGTATTGAGTCTTCCTGATCTTTCTCACCACCCCCCAATGTTACTCCCTCCCCTATTCTCCATTCCATGTACTTTCATTCTCCCATTTCCTCCGTGATAACACTTATCTCATTTCCTTGTAATCACATTTGCATCAGTCCTTCCTCCTAGACTGAAGCTCCTGACGGTCCTTAACTTCTGCACCTAGCACATCATAGACACCTAGCAAACGTAAGAAAAAATGAGTAAATGAAAGGAAGTGCAATTCTCTCATTCATCTCATTTCTTTCCTGGCGTCCAGAGAGAGCCCTGACTCACATGAGACATGGAGGAAAGAACCATTCTATCTGTATCACCAGCTAGCTGACAAAACCCCAGGGCTCAGCTGTGAATTCCATCAAGAAAATCCAGAGCTTCTTGGTGTGATGGAAGAGAAGGTGGTGGGATTCCCGGGTGGACTGGGAGGGTCCAGAGGAGGTGAGTCAGAATATCCAGTGCTCTGTGACAAAGGCATCCCCTCACCGCTACTTGATGTTCCTGGGGAGTGGGACACAGACCTTCCAGGTCTGCTATGGCTTGTGGCTCTCTGGGGGTTATTAGGGTGTATCCCTACCTCTTAAACTTGCTGATCCTTTCAGATTTATAAGTGAAAGCCGATCTGAGCTCGGGGGCCTGGGGTAAGCAAGGCCACTTTCTTCCCCACTCTGAAGCAGACGTGGCTCAGTGCATTTGGACACAAGCCTGTGTGTGACCTTGACTGAAGCCAGTTGGTGCTGGGGAATCTGAGTTCTACATATTGATCACCAGAGCAGCTGTTGGGCCTGACTTTTAAGATCATCCCTCACCGGGCGCCTCTGGTGTGCCAAAATCTTTCTCACTCCCTTCTTCCACCATTTTTATATGCAATTTAGTTAAAACACTTGCCTTTCATGTGTAGGCCAAGATGGTGACTTCATAAAGGTCAGGAAATGGGGAAGCAAGAAACTTCCTTGAAATATTTTAAATAAATTATTTTTAGTAATGAGAAATGGTAAATTGAAAGATTGAAAACAAGGAGCCTGGCTGTTGGATGGGCTGAAATCTGTGATGTTTGAGGATTGCTGCCAATCTTTTTCCAGGACCTGAGTGGTTTTGTACTTACATTTTCTCTATCTGCTCTCCTTTCTTTGCTATCCCTCCTTTAGAATGGAGATACATGTATCAACCTTTAAATTATATATTTTTTTCAAACGGTGGCAATGGGTTGGAATTGAGCTATGCAGCTCCTCCTTCCTGAAATATCCCCTGTTCTGCTGTGTGACATGAGACCACTCTTTTGGCGGGAAGTGAAGTGAGGGGAAGACAACCACATGAGGTGCATGGTTAGGAATGCCCTGTGGTTATTTTGAAGTCTACTTGAGAAAGCAGCGGAGGAGTATTTTGGGAAGAGTGTCAGCTCAGGTATCAACACCCACCGTAGTCTCTGCCTTACCCCTTACCAGTCATGTGGCCTTGGGAAAGCCATTTGATAGAATGTAAGCCTGCCAACTATTCAAGGCCTCAGTTTACCCATGTGTAAATGGAAGACTTTGGCTAAGTCAAGAGAAGTCATTTCAATGGATTGTGGAGCATAAGATGCGTATTTAAGAAAGCAGAGAAGTGGCAGGCACCACGGGCAACAAGAGATCACACGTAGCCAAAACAGAACACTAGCACATGGTTACTGTGCAGAAAAATAGACCAGGCACTGTCAGCAATTCTGATTGTTTCAAGGGAAACCTCATATCTAAATTTTTATGAAATATCCTGATTTCACATCCAATTAGCAACTCATTAAAAAAACAAACAATACAGCAATGTCCTGTTCAGGCCAAGCAGACATATCCGCAGGCTAAATACAGCCTGGGGACCATCCGTTTGCAGCCCTGGGGGTGTGACGGTAGATGATCATCGACTCCAGATTTACTGTCTTTAAAGTCAGCTACGATGGCTGGACCCAGTCCCAGATGAGGATTCAAAAAACCTGGTAATCGTCTGAAGCATCAGCTTTCTGTTAGAGGCTGTTGTCCAGAGAGAGGGCTGGATTTCTCCTAGAGCTGGAAAGGCCAAAGACAGCGTCAGCATTTGCAATATGGTGGGAATTACACTGTGCTTGGGGCCAGGCACTCCTAATCCTAACCTTAGCTCTGCCAGAAACACTGGTCTGGACTTGGTCCACCTCCTTGCTCCGATGTTCAGTTGCCCTCTTTAGAATTGAAACCGTAGGTCTGAGCCGTGTTTCTCAAACTTCAGTGATGGGTGTATCATAGTGCAGTAGCCAGTCTTATTTTCTTATACTTGCCCCCTTGTGTTATCCCCTCCCATACTGAGTAGAGCTGATTTCTATGACTAATTAGGTATTGTGAAAGTGACAGATGTGATTTCCGAGACTGGGTCAAAAAGGACATTGCCATTTGTCCCTGGATCTCTCATGTCCCTTGGTCCAGCGGTACACAAGTGGCCGTGGCATGAGGATACCCCAGTAGCACTGTGGAGAGGCCCACAGGGCGAGGTTCATGTGGTGAGGGACAGCCAGCACCAACTTGTTGGCCATGCGAACCACCTAGGAAGCAGGTGCTCCAGCCCCAGCCGAGCCTTCAGGGGGCTGTAGCTCTGTCCAACGTCTTGACTGCAACCTCACAGCCAGAACCACCCCACATTGTTGACCTACCAAACTGTGAGAGAGAAAAACACTTTCATTGCTTACGCCAGTAAGTTTTACAGTATTTTATTATGCCACAACAGATAACTCAGACAGTCATGATTAGTGCCATATCTGCCTACCATTGACTCTCACACATTTTTCAGAATTATTGAGGTATAACTAATAAAATTGTTAGATATTAAAAGTGTACCTCCTGGCGATTTCCTATATGGGTATGTTGTGAAAGGATTTTCACCATTCAGTTAATTAATATAACCATCGCCTTACATATTTTTTGTTTGTTTGTTTTTGGCAAGCACTTTTAAGTTCTCTTTTAGCAAATTTCAATGATCCAATACAGTGTTATTAGCTACAGTCACCAAGTTTTATATTGGATCCTCAGACTTTATTTATTTTATAGCTCAATATTTGTACCCTTTTACCATCCTCTTCCTATTTCTTATACCCCTCAGCCTCTGAAAACTAGTTTTCTTCTCTGTTTTTATGATTTCGATTTCTAGGTCTATTTTTTTTAGATTTCACATATAAGGGATACCAGACAGTATTTGTCCTCTTCTGTCTGACTCTCTTCACTGAGCACAATTCCCTGAAGCTGCATCAATATTGTGGCAAATGACTATTACATACTAATACATTTTAAAAAATGGTTTATTCTTTTAATTTAAATAAATTTGTCTTAATATGAAAATTTTCATGCTGTAAATGAACCCTAAACATCACGAGCCAAAAATAAAGATAATTCTACATTTAATTTCCTTGTCAATCTAGTTCCTGTCTAGGTAATGTTGTCTGTAGAAAGCTCTGTGCCTAAGGCATCTTGTTTCTTTGCTAATAAAGGAGATGAACAGAGCTTAAGAGATGTTAAAGGCAAGCTGACACCAAACTGAAACTTCCTCCTCCTTGAAATAAACAAATGGATTAAAAGGAAACTGAGCAGGGAATAACTTTATCACAATGAGGTTTGATGTTAAATTGCCTGTCTATGCCTCCAGACTATCTTGTAATCCCAAAGGAATGTTATTGTCATGTCTTTTGGGGGGAGGGGTGATTAGATAAGATCTAGTTTTAAAACATCCTAAGATATTACACATGTCTATTTGTATAGAGTAAAATCACTTACAATAAAGTCTTATAAAGTAGCCTACCCCGGTTTTTAGTGTTACTACTAATTTAATGCCTTTTGGATATTTAAATAGTCACCATTTAGAGGGGTGGGTAAAATAGGTTTATAGTTGTTCACATGGAAAGTAATACAATAATTAACAAACAATAGTACAAGAGTAAACTCTGTGTTTCACATACTCACAACTGTAAACCTACTTTTGCCAACCCCTGTATAAAGCCCTGCCCCATTCATTGGTCTCTTGTAACAACCAAAAGACTAGAACTGCCCAGGATAATCATCCCTAAATTGAAGTCGGAGGTCTGAGAAAGGACATAATGCACCTCAGTAGTTAGCAGAACAGAGGTTAGAACCTGGGTGCCCTGACTCCTTGGTTTCCTCCACTGACCTTTGCTGCCTGCACAGAATCAACCCCTTGGCATCTTCACGTAGCCTTAATGTCCCAGCTAGAGCCCTGAGAAACTGTAGCAATCAGGGCCTGAGAGAGTCTGGCATACCAGTGTGAGAGATGGCTTGGAGGCCTGGCAAACAGTCATCGGACAAGGATCTCTGAAGGATCTGACAAGCTGAGAAGACAGGCTGGCCAAGGAGTACCTGCTGGTACAAAAGAGACCAGAGAAGCAGGTGCCTCTGCATCCTGGAGACTATCTCTGTTCACAGAGTAAATATGTAGCTTCCCAAATGAAAGCAGACACATAAGCACACATGCACAGACTCCAATACTCCAGTGTTATCAGATTCACCCCAGACAATGCTCCATCCTCCACAGAGATGCTAAAATGTGGCTTGCCAATGAACAACACATATTCCAATCTCTGGAACTCTGTGGCCAACTCCCTGGCCCTTATCTCCCTGCTTGAGTATTCAATGTTTTTCAATTTCTATTGAAAATACATCTGAGACTTCATACATCTTAGATTTATCCAGGACTGAAGAGGGAAGTGTGTATTTTGATGTACAGGAAAGCATGGAGTCTTGCAATTCTCTGTTGAGGGAGCAAAACTTTTTATGGGTATTGGGTGACAAAACATTCAGACCAGGTGGAAAGCAAACATGTTAAAGCATTTTGATGAAATAGTTTGGTGGCTATTTCTAGATCTAAAAACACTCCACTTCCTTAGTTCTGTTCTTTGTCCTATTTAAGCACCGATCACCAGAGCTAGTAATTAATTGTATTTTCCTGAGACATTTTATAGGTCTTGGAACACAGGACTGCAGTACTGGAAGGTTCTGATCCTCTTGTTCCATCAGAGAAGAGATCTAGGCACAGAGGGGACCAAAAGGTGGTTCAAGGGACACTAGTGAGTCATTAGCAGATAGAGGACTAGTTGACTGCATAAAGTCACATTTTGCAAAAGAAGCACATTTTGATGTCTTTCTCTTCTTTTATAGTTTTAAATTGTTAAATGGATTCCTTCCACCACTCTACTCCCTTTAAGTCTGGAAGCGAATTACATTCCAGGGAGGCAGAGATCTGGTGATAAAGGGCTTGCTTCAGGTTTCAGATGTGAATTCATTTTACAACCTGTTTATAAAGCTCTGCAGGCTGGTCTGAGAGTGGAAAGGCTGATGCTGTCACATGGTAAATGATACATTGAGAGGGACATCCAGAGCCTTCCTCCTGATACCCACTGGCCCAGGTCCTTTCTTGTAGCAGTACAGCCTCTTTATTACTTGGGTCAGCACATGGATTTGCGCTGCCAGGTGTCACAGCCAGTAAGTCAGCAAAGCAAAGCAGCTGGGCCAAGACAGTGTCAGCCACCAGGAGCAGATGCAGGGCTCACACACCAGCAGCCAGGGAGCAGGAGTGTGCAGAACCATGAGATGCTAAAATGTGGTGTTCCAATGAACACACATATCCCAGAAATCACATCAGAGACAAAGACTGAGGGACATCATTCCATAGCCTGATTCTGCTTCTGCTTCTGGTATTGATTTTATTGTTTCATCTGATGCTTCATCAGCTAAGAATTGAGAGGAGAGTAAGAAAATGTTGTCTATTCATTGTAATTTTTTTTTTTTTACCAATTTGAAATAGAAGAGCTAGTTTAGACCATAACATTTTGCCTGATGCAAACTTATTTCAATATAGATCAGAGTAAAGGTTAAGTTATTAAATTCAGGTCAAACTCTAAAGTATAGGTCTCACTCAACTAGTCAACGACAAAGACTATATCAAGAAAAATGGCTTTTGTCAATATCTATCAAATTTTAGAATAGAAAACTTTTGAGAGTACCGTTTTAATGTAATATTTATTTAATTAATTTATTATTATTATTTTTGCTTAATCACTTCAGGTTTTTCATCTAGCCCCTCAATCTCCCTCCTTTCTGACAGCTGTCAGGCTGTTTTCTATATCTATGAGTCTGTTTCTATTTTATTAGTTTATTTTGTTCATTAGATTCCACACATGAGTGAAATCATATGGTATTTGTCTTCCTCTGACTGGCTTATTTTACTTAGCATAATACACTCTCCGGCCCATCCATGCTGTTGCAAAAGGTAAGCGTTCCTTCTTTTTTTTGGCTGAGTACTATTCCCTTATGTAAGTGTATCACGGCTTTTTTATCCACTCATCTACTCATGGGCCCTTGGGCTGCTTCCCAGTCTTGGCTTTTGTAAATAATGCTGCAATGCACAGAAGGGTACATATATTTTTTTCAAGTTAGTGTTTTGGGTTTCTTTGGATATACTCCTAGAAGTGGGATCGTTGGGTCAAAAGGCAGTTCCATTTTTAATTTTTTTGGGAAACTCCATACTGTTTTCCACAGAGGTTTTACCAATCTGCATTCTCATCGACAGTACATGAGGGTTCCAATTTCTTCACATCCTCACCAACACTTTGTTGATTTATTGATGAAAGAGCCATTCTGACAGCTATGAGCTGATACCCCATTGTGGCTTTAATTTGCATTTCCATTTTTAGATGATATGATACTGTATATAGAAAACTCTAAAGACTTCACCAAAAACCTACTTAAACTGATAAATGAATTCAGAAAAGCAGAGGGATATAAAATAAACATTCAGAAATTGGTGACATTTTTGTACACTAATAATGAAATACCAGAAACAGAAGTTAAGAAAACAATTCCATTTACAATTGCAAAAGCAAAAAAAATAAGGTACCTAAGAATAAATTTAACCAAGAAGGTAAAACACTTGTATTTGGAAAATTATAAAACACTGGAGAAAAAAATTAAGGAAGATAAAAATAAGTGGAAATATATACTATGTTGATGGATAGGAAGAATTAATCTCATTAAAATGTCCATACTACTCAAGCAATCTATAGGTTCAATGCAATTTCTATTAAAATAGAAATGACAAATATGTCTCACAGAACTATAACAAATATTCCAAAAATGTATATGGGACTGCGAAAGACCTTGAATGGACTCAGCAATCTTGAGAAAGAAGAACAAATTTGGATGTATCATGCTACCTGATATCAAACTATACTACTGATACAAGGCCATAGTAGTCAAAATAGCATGGTACTGAAATAAAAATAGGCATGGAAGAGAATAGAGAGCACAGAAATGAATCCTCACCTTGATGGTCAATTAATATTTGACAAAAGAGGCAAGAACATACAACTGGGTAAAGACAGTCTATTTAATAAATAGTGTTGGAAAATTGGACAGATATGTGCAAAAAAAGAAACTAGACAACCTCCTTAAACCATGCACAAGAATAAACTCAAAACGGATTAAAGACTAAAATGTAAGTCAAAAACCATAAAAATACTATAAGAAAACATAGGCAGTAAAATCTCAGACACTTCTCATAGTTCTATTTTTTCTGATGTTTCTTCTCAGCCAAGGGAAACAAAACAAACAAACAAACAAACAAAAACAAATGGGAGTACATCAAACTAAACAGCTTTTGCACAGCAAAGGAAACCATCAGCAAAGCGAAAAGACAACCCACTGAATGAAAAAACATATTCTCTAATGAAACATCTGATAAAGGGTTAATTTCCAAAATTTATAAAGAATGTATAAAATTCAACACCAAACAAACAAACAAACAATCCAATTAAAAAAATGGACAAAGGATCCGAATAGGTCCTCTCCAAGGAGGACATACAGATGGGCAATAGACATATAAAAAGATGCTTGGCGTCACTAATCATCAGAGAAATGCAAATTAATGTAATATCTTAGATTTCAAGTATAAACAATTATTTGAGCTAAGTAGCTAAATGTAACCAGAAACATTTATGAAGAGATGATAACTACAATGATAATTTATCTATAACAGTTAGCATTTATTAAGCACGTACTGTGCTATGTCCCAGTCACATTGCCTAGAAATGTATTTTTTACGGATGCTACCTACCTTTATGGCTCTCTCAGCTCAAAATAATTCTGTTTAAACCTTCAGGAAATTTTATCAAGCATTTATGACCATCTTCAGAAACATCTGTTAATTTTACAGATATTTATCGAGTGTCTATTATGTTCCTGGCATGGTTCTAGACGCTTGGGATCCAAGAAAATGGGATAAGACACATATGCCTCCCAGCCTGATGTTTACAGTCTTGTGGGGAGAAGACATTAACCATTACATGATTGTTAGGAGGGATACAAAGTAGTGAGAGAGAATAATGAGGAATGGAAGTCTGCAGATTCCAGAAAAGCCTTTCTTTCTGTATGGCATATTTGCCAGCTGAAAATAGGTGTTAACACTGTCCCAGGCCAGGCTCTGAGGTGAGCAAGATGTTAGCATGTTTTAGATGCTGAAAAATTGACTATGTGACTGGTGATGGTAAAGAGAGTGATTAGACGTGAAGTTGAGGAGGTCAAGAGGAGCCAGATTGACTAGGGACATTCAGGTCTTTGAGTCCTTTCTCTCCTCCTGGCACTCAATATGGAGAGGGTTCCTATGGGGAATCTGAGAGATGGAGCCATTAAGTCTCCTTTCCAAAGCCACATAGCCTGTAAGAACTAAAGCACAGCAGAACCATGTAGGGATATCTATCTCTTTATCTATCTATCTATCTATCTATCTATCTATCTATCTATCTATCTATCTATCTATCTATCATCTATCTATCTATCATCTACCATCTATCTATCCATCCATCCAATATATCTATATCTATAGCTATCTATCCATCAGCTACTATGTACCAGAAATTCTAGGCTCAAGATACATGACAATAAACACAATTGTCAAAGTTTCCACTCTTATGGATCTTCCTTCAATGAGTGCAATAATGTAAACTAAAGCAGGGAAAAAGGGAGAGGAAAGGGGGCTCTTTTAGGTAAGACACCTTAGATCTCTAAGCAGAGGCATGAACTAGTGAGGAGGTCGCCATTAACTCTGGGCTCTGCAGTTAAGAGAGCTTTGTAATTAGCAATATCAAAGTAAAGAAAAATGTCCTCTTGAGGTAGTGTGAGACTCACCATGACTATTGTGTATGGGGGCGTGTGTGTGAGTGTGTTGGTTGAACCCTTTCCCGAGCCGGAGAGAGCAAGAAAAGGTTAGCCTAGGTTGTGTAAACAGGAGGCTTTGGAGGCTTCAGACTCATAAAGTTCTGCTAGATTTGGAGAGTTGAGGAGGCAGTGTTCATGACAAGAAAGGACTTTGCCGGATGAAAGTGCCTGTGTGTTGGAGATGCAGGGAAATGCAGCCTTTGGTATCTATGCACCAGGAACGGGTTTCACCTGGAAAGACTGTTACATCATTTTCAGTAGAACATTCTTTCGGCTCTTTCAAGAGCAGACTTCCATCAAAGAGTGAGGGATACTGATAGCCCAGTAACATCCAATAAGAATTCCTGGGGAAGGGCAAATGTTGGAATTCAGTTGCTGCTGGGTGTGTACAAGTGCACGATATTCCTATAAAAGATAGAAGATGAAGCCATACTCCTATCTCTCTCCATTTAATTCTCTCTCTCCCTTTAATTCTCTCTTTCTCTCTCTCTCTACCATTTATTTTCCCAACAGAATTTCTAATGCTTGAAAAGATTTAATATAGAGCAGGATTCCGAACATGGTTGGGATTAGCTGTATACACTGAGTGGTGAAAGACCATTTGTCATGTTGAGTTTTTGGAATGTCTAAACATGAATGAAAATTTAAAAGGCATAATTGTTCTTTCTTTATGGCTGTCAAGTGGATTAAACTATTCAGGATTAAATTTGACAATTTACAGGTCAATTCCCACCATTTTGGGCTTCTTTCTGGCTATGGCCAAGATATTTCAGAGGGAACAGGGTGATTTGTTGGGTCTTATGCAATTATTATTCAGAGAAGAAAAATGATGTGCTTTTGACCTATTGTTCTGGAAACTGCTCATGTGAATATCTATGCAGAAGGCATTATGGAATTTTATGAATGACACAGAGAGAAATAAAGTCTGACCTCTATTTCCAAAAAGCTCACAGTTCAGTGACAAATAACCAAAGAGGGAATTACAAAAAAAAAAAAAAAGTGGAGTAAATAAAAGATGGTGGTAGGAATCAGATGTTTTCGGCATTGGGGAAAAGGATCTCAAATATGGTCAGGGTGCTTGGAGATAATTTCTCATAAATATCAATGACTATCTTCATTCTTGAAGGAGTATGTGTTGGAGCTATGCAGACAGAGAAAGTGAGAAGAGGTTTTTCAAAAAATGGAAATTGTACAAACCAGTGCATAGACACAGAAGAGTAAAGTGCAAGACCTACTCAGGGAACTACAGGAAACTGGCACAGCTGGAGTCCAGCCTCCATGTTCTGTTGGTACTGAGGGTGGGTATAGAGGAAGAAAGAATGGTCATCAGTGAAGCTGCGAAGTATTCAAGGACAAAGGTTACGAGTGGCCTGGAACCACTAGAATGAACTTGGATTTGATGTTAGTAACTATGAAGAACCATGGACCATATTTTAAATTGAAAGTAACTGGCCAACATTTTAGAAGTTGCATTATTATTTTATGCCTTTTTTTTTTTTTTTTTGCAATGATTATCTCAGCAGAATGAAACGTGGGGTCGATTATCACAGGTAATGGAGTGTGAGGAAGCCGCTTAACTCTTCGTTTGTCGGTCATAACAGCATAAGCAGTGCTTTCCCGGGCTCTTTCGAGCTCAAGAAAATAACCTCCCCATAAAACCTTACAGATATTTTTAAAAGGAAAGGGAAGAACAAAATCTTCCAGAGCTAAAAGCTCCCAACTGTACTTCCATACTACGTGTAAGTTCTTATCATGTAGCAATTATCCTGAAAACATGTTCGTGGTCTGTCATTATCTTTCCTTCATGAAAGGAACTCTTTTGTTCTGAATCCTCAACAGTGCTTGGCACAGTGCCTGGGACAAAGGAGATGCTCCATGAATGCACAAGGATTTGATTTTCTAATGACCCAAACCAAGTTGTGGAAGGGGCAGTATAAACATGTAGCGTTAAAAACGAGGAATACCAGTAATAAAGAGAAAAGTAGGTCAATACCAGCAAGAGAGCAACAGCTTCGTAGTCATCATTGACCAGGGACATACCCTAAACCAAGGCACAGGGTCAGGCTGTCCATGCGTCATCTTACTTAATTCTCACCATCCCCACTGCTCAGTATTACCATCCCCCTTTGCAGATGGAAACACTGATTGAGTTTGCTATTCAGGGCACACAGATGAAGAACAGAAAAACGGGACATGAACAGAGGACAACTTGGCAGCAAACTCCATGCCTTTTCTCTCCTACCACTGCTTCCAAATATGTCCAGGTGTTTCTTATGAAAGAGGAAGCACATACGCTCCCCTGCTGTTGAGGAGAGAAAGCACACCAGATCTGCCATGCTGGGAAGGAAGAGGGCTCGGGCAGGACTTATGGCCACCATGGCTCTCAGGGAAGAGAACTGACTCTTCTACAAGGCTGTGGCCACCTATCTTTGGAGAAGAGACCTTCATGTGAAAGGTAGACAATGGTATCTCAGGGTATCTGTAGAATAACTTCTATTCTGGCTGGTAGAATGAAATATATTTACCTCTGTCTTTATGATCTTGAGATATTCTTTGGATAGTAACAAAAGTTCCTGACATCTGGATAATATTTCACATTGGACAAAACACTTGCACTGAGTAGCTTAATTGTATCAAGTGGCATCCTTTTTGGAATGAAGTAGCTGCTGCTCAGAGAACTTGCATGACCTGCCCAACGAAACACAGAGTGAATGGGAGACTCGGGAGACAGACCTGGTCAGAAGATTCCAAGACCAGCACTCCTTCTTCTGTGCAGGTTTTCTACTGCAATGGAGCAAAAATCCAGGTCTTTGTTGGGGGGAGTGTCACCCAGAGAGGGTGATCCCTTCTCATGGTTAGCATGGGCCACCGGCTGAGGCTGTTGCTGGGGGAGGTATGTCTCTCTCTATGTGGGTCAATAGCCCTGAAGCCTGGACTTTTCTCTGGGAACAAAGCACCCTGCGAGGTCTCCCTTAATTATCTTCATCAGTGTAATTTGTTGCTTCCTGTCCAAATGCCCCATTTCCATAGGCAATTTATATGTCCAGAGATGCCGAAGGGATGATTCTTATTCCAATTATTTCATGTCTAGTAATTCTTCCTGACATCCAAGTCCAGAACACAAGTCTAAGTCCCCGGCTTATGAAGCCCAGAGGGCCAACCTCTTCTCAGCCAGGAGCACGCTGACTCCTGACTGTGGGAAGTTTGCCTGTGTGTTAAGTGTAAGCAGATGTCCCCAGCTGCTGGATCGTGTGGCCATATGAAACCAATCACTCGCTCTGTGCAAACATGCAGCATCAGTCCAAAGTCTAAAGGTGCAACCAACTCATTCTGGTTTTCATGAAACAGTGGGCGAGGAGGGGGTGGGACTGTGGGGAGACGGTCAGAGCAGTCATCTAAGGGCAAAAGTTGCATGGTTCAACGGGATAAGAGTGATGAAACTGGGCCAAAGGGAGTGCTGCTCCAAGTTATGATAGATACTCAGACTGGTCTTTGACATCATCGGAGCACTTTCAACTCTGCACACATGGAGGCATTAAGGTCTGGGGGTGGAGGGCACTTCCTCATGATCTCATAGTATCTAGAGGCTCAGCCAGGACTTTATCAGAGATCAAAATGCTCAGTCCAGTACTCATCCCATTATATAAAGCTGCCTGTACCACGCGTTTTCTGGTGGGCTTCTTCATGTAAGATCTTCCTGTCTCTTTGGTTTTGAATGCTGGTGGTTTTGGGGGTGACTTCTCTAAACTGAGTAAACTTTCCTAAAGAATAATAATAATGACTGCCATTTAATGAAGGTAAATCATAGGTCAGGCAAGATAGGATGGTCTATGTACTGTATCATACTTAATAATCCCCCAAACCATGAAGCAGGCCATTTCTTCTTCAATTTTAAAAGAGAAGATATTGATATTCAGATAAAGAGTTGCCCAAGGTCACAGATTCACACCAAGATGCACTCCAGAGGCTTTGTTTAAAGGAATCAATAAAGTCACATTGAAGCATTCTATTGATGAGCAAAGAAAGACGCCCAGATGATCAGCACTTATTCACTTAAAAGGTGTTTTTGGAGCATCTAGTCTATATCTGTCAGCATGTGCGGCTTAAATATGTACATGACACTATTCCATCCATCTGGGGAAATAGTCTAGGATGAAATCAGAAACCCACACAAACTCTCCCTTTGTGTTCCAGTGATTGCTACTGGTAAAACTGAAATAGAGTAGAAGAACCCGCAAGCTTGCCTAGGAGGTAAGAGAGGGTTTATCAGAGGAAGTGACACCTTTCTTTCAAACAGGCAAAGATGACATTTAAAGCAGAAGTTGACAATATGCATAGAACGAGGGAAACAGGACAAACTGTGAACACTTAAGGAAATACAAATCATTAGGTATTGCTGGTTTGTTAAAGCATAAATGGGAAGCTTAAAGTTTGATATCCAATGTACAGGTTATAAGGACATTGAAGGTTTTGCTAAGGGGTTAGAGATTTTTGCTTGAGATCAATTGGGAACTGTGGATAGGCTTTAAGCATAGAGTGACTTGACTGACATATCATTTAGAATTAGGTTTGATTGCTAGTAATGGAAAACTCCAAATTAATACTTGTTTTAGCACAATAGATTTTTTTTTCATGTAGAAGTCTGGAGTGACGTAGTCTAGGGTTACCGTAGTGGCTCTTTCCAACCATCCTTACATGTGGTCTTTAAATTCATATTCCAAACTCACAGTCCAGGCAGGAAGATGGGAGCAGCGATAAATAAGAGACTATTGGAAGTGTTTTGGTCTGTCTGAGCTACTATAACAAAGTGCCAGAGACTGGTTGCCTTCTAAACAAAAGATATTCATTTCTCCCCATTCTGGAGGCTGGAAGTCCAAGATCAGGGCACCAGCACGGTCGGGTTCTGGTGACAGCCCTCCTCCAGGTTGCAGACTGCCACCCTCTTGCTGTGTCCTTCCTCACATGGTGGAAGGGCTAAGAAGCTCTGTGATGTCTCTTTTATAAGAGGACTAATCTTCATGAGGGCTCCACTCTCGTGACCCCAGTACCTCCCAAGACCCCACCTCCTAATACTATGACATTGGGCATTAAGATTTCAACATTGGACTTTGGGGTGGACACAAACATTCAGACCATGGCAGGAAAGCTTTTGCTCTCTCTTAGAGAAGAGCCTCAGAAGCTTGCATAAGACACTTCTGGTTTTATTCCAATGATCAGAAATGAGCAATGTGTTCCTATCCAGCTACAAAGAGGACTGAAAAAGGTAGTCTTTTCATGGACAGCCATGGGTCCTCATAAAAGTCAGGTTTTATGTTTCTCTACTAGAACTGGAGCGTGAATATTCAGAGAGGCTAGTAATCTGTGCCATATGCAGGTCTGAAATTCAGAGATCACTTCAGTGTCCTTGCAGTAGACAGACAAGGACACAGGGACGTGACTAAAGATACATAACTAAGGCTGCTGGCATCATGGGTTTGGGCAAAGCACTCCCCTCCCCCTCCCCCTCCCAATGACTCAGGCTGTGCTCAGGTAAGGACATTTCTCTCTTACTTTTATTTCCCCACTCTTGAGCGAGAGGAGGATACTGATCTCTTTCAGCAAATGAGTCACACTCAAGGTTGGGCAAACCTGTTCGGATATGCAGAATGGACCACAAGATGAACCTGGCTTGGACTGCATCCTTTATTGACTTAAAACTCTGCTCCTTCTACTTCCGACCTCAAAAAGATATATCAGATTTCTTATTATGATCATTTACAGAGCCAGGATAGGGGAAAAAGGTTTATATACATGTTATTCTGTCCAGCAGAGTTAACACGTTTTGTCTTTTGGATATTCAGAGTTATTGGGTTAGCAGTTATTTGGGTTTTATCACCAAAAACAAAACAAAACAAAACAAACAAAAAAACTCCACAAAAATACAAATTCAAAACTCAGCGATGGTCCTCATCTCAGGTCATCTGATTTCAGAGTCAGTCTTATCAATGACCTCACCATATTGCCTCCACTCAGGCTTTCTGCTTACTTTTTCCCCTTCCCTAAAATGTTTGTCTTCAAGTAACATGAAAGAAGTGGTCCCCGAAGCCTTGGTGAGAGTCCCTAGGACAGTGGTTCTCAACCTTCCTAGTGCCGCGACCCTTTAATACAGTTCCTCATGTTGTGGTGACCCCCAACCATAAAATTATTTTTGTTGCTACTTCATAACTGTGATTTTGCTACTGTTATGAATCATAATGTAAATATCTCATAGGCAGGATGTATTTTCATTGTTACAAGTTGAACATAATTAAAGTGTAGTGATTAATCACAAAACAATATGTAATTACATATATGTTTTCCGAAGGTCTTAGGCAACCTCTGTGAAAGGGTCGTTCGACCCCCAAAGGAGTCATGACCCACAGGTTGAGAACCGCTGCCCTAGGATGTGGTGGCAGAAGAATGGTCTTAAACATACAAGCATTTTGTCTTGGGCCCTGAAGGCACTCACCTGGCTATCCACCTCCATGCTGGCCCTTTAAAAATCAACTCCTGTCCCAGCAAGTGTGTCTAGGGTCCCATAGAAGAACTAGCCCAATATAAGCCCAATCTTGGCTCGCCCAGGCCTCAACATCCCCACACCATCTTCCTTCACTCTGTACCCCACTTTTCCTGCTAATGCTGTACACCCCGCTGTCCTCCACAGTCCTGGCTTCTCCAGTTTACTCACATATCTCATAGTAGGGCTCACATTGTATGCATTTGTATCATTGATCTTGTGATGCCTTTTCCTTACATATTTTAAATCTTTCCAAGCCTTTTCATAAGGCCTGCCAGTTAATTCTGATAATCATACTAGAAAATTCATTGTCTTCGCAGTTTAGTTGGCAAAGCAAGTTAACTTAGGCACCGTTTATTGTCTCCTGAATCTCCTATCTACCTGCAGGGCACCGAGGGCCAAGTGACCGGGGGGCTTAGGGAAGCAACTCATCTCTATGCACTGCTGGGAGCATTGGGCATGAAGATGCCAGACTCTTTGGAAAAATAAACTCTGTTTTCTTCAAAGATTTAAAGACGGAGTCTGAAATGGGAAGCTTTCTGGGCTATAGTAGAATCTTTCTTCTTCTTGTGGTTCTGGGGCTTTCTGCTTACAAAGTACTGGTCTCATGACATTAGAGGACATCACTGAGGACCTGTGAGATGGCCCAATATGTTTTAAAAAACACCCCAGGATCTGTCTCCAGACCACTCCTACCCAATTTAGCAGATAGACTCAAAGCAGTTCTTGCTGAAGATAGCACTGTTTGCATAAAATTTCCATCGATACATCTGGTTTTCCTTTGGAAAAGGCCCTCAAACCTCATAAAACTGAAGTCTTTTGAATCAAACCACAAATTCCTTATAGCTAACCTCAGCAAAATCTCTACGCATTCTGTGCAGTTAGTCCCTCTAACCCTCATTTCTCTTTTCTCTCCGTCTTCATTAACTGAACTGGAATCTAGCTCACAAGGACAAATCAAGGTTTTTTTAATTCACTTTATATTAATGAAAAAAATTTATACATCATTTTCCTGTCTTAGACTTCTGCTTTAGAATATTTACCATTTATTGAGTTCTAACAATGTGCCAAGTGCTTTATGTAGTCTCCTATTTAATCCCACAACAATCTTGCAAGGTCGGTGGTCTTTTTCCAGTATTTTCCATGAGGACTGAGAAACAAAGAGAAGTAGAATAATACGTTCACTGCTTTGCTCTTGCTAAGTGATGTCTTTAGTAACTCAAATCCAGTTTGTCAACTCCAATGCCTTCTCTTCTCAGGTCGGTCTCTCTACATAATAGATGCCTAACACTTAATTTTCAAATATAATCTAATACTTAAAACAATTCCTCGTTTGCCCCAGACAGTCATTATCTTGATTACTGACTTCATGATGACAACAATTATTTGCTATTGCCAATAATATGTAGCTATGACTCTCTGAGTGTCATACTACTCATCTAATGTACCTTGACTTGACTTCTTACAATAATTTCTTGAGGCAAATATTATTAGCACCACTTTAGAGATTTGTAAACAGCGAACAGATTTGTTAATCTGCCCAAGGTCACATTGCAATCTATTAATCGGTCTGCAGATATTAAGGAAAAGCAAGCCTATGTACAAGATATGGAAGAACCTTTGAAACATTTTGCACAGTTAACTCATTCAGTCCTAACAATCTTGTAAGGTAAATAGCATTATCATCTGCATTGTACAAGTGAGGAAACTGAGGCACAGAGATATGAAGTGACCACTGAAGGCCACACAGCTAGTCAGTTGGGTGGGGGGCTAAAATATGAATCTGTGAAGCCGTGGGTCCCAACTCAGAGCTTGTAGCACTCACATATGGCCTGCCTGTCTGATTTCAGGACCTCTTTTCTCTGAACAGCTGTTTGTGAGAGTGGATTAAAACTGTATTACCTCTCCAGTTCTTTCAGTCTCTGGTGACCTCACTGTGTCAGAAAGACAACTTGATACTTGCCATGTCGGTGGCGATTATGATTATTGAGATGGATCTGCACCGGTGTCCGGGAGTTTGGATTGAATACCAATGATATACAAAGGTGACCTGCAAGAAATAATGCAGCTCTGTTGGGAAGCTGGGTATCTATTAGCAAGAACAATCGCCACAGACTCTGGCAGATTCCCCTGCCATTGGGGTCTTTTATAAACAGTGCTCATGTGGTCAAAGCTGACCTTAAGACTGAAGAAAATCAAACTGGAACCTTCTGAAATATTGGAAGAAAAGAAAAAGTAAGTATGAGTGTGATTAGGAGTGGTTCTGCTGGAAGACAAAAACTTGCATAGGACAAAAGTCAAATATAATAGATCGACCAGTTTTCTTTTCAGGAATGAAGGGCAAGGAAAGGTAGAAGAAAACACAGAGGGACTTTTTTCTTTAACTGTAGGCATGGAAATAGAAAAACCAATATCCAGAAGAATTCCTAGTGGCAAGCTGGGCTCCAGGTAAGTATCTCAAACTTTTTCCTTCAGTATCTCTGTGACTATGGGGGCGTAAGTTATAGTGAAGCTTAAGTGAACTCCTGCTCATTGGAAATTTCTTTGAAGCCACATGCTTTATTAATCAAACACATGCCAGATCTGAATTCACAGTTACGTTTGTCTTAATATGAAATATTGGTTTAAAAATGCTGTTCAATTAAATTTCTTAACTTACTCTAATTTTCAAGTAACCATGATGCCTGGTATTTATCATTGGATTTGAGTATTCCCAAGTACTGAGTTTTATATCAGTGTTCAAGAAACATCATCCTACCCTGGATTCATGGGCAGGTACCCTCCAGCAATGCAGAGGGAAAGTCTGAAGGGGACTGACATTTACTGGTCACCTGTGTTGTGTCAGGCACTCTGTTAACCGTTATGCATATACCATCTCATTTAATGGCACAACAGACATGCATGGTTGCTATAAATCATCCCCATCTTACAGATGAAGAAGCCCACCAGAAAGGTGAGCAACATTTCAGTAGGTCTCATGACTAGAACATGCAGGAACAAGAGTCTGAAACTAAGTCTGTCTGACTTCAAAACACATGCTCTCTTACAAAACCATACAACCCTGCATCTTAGGGTAAAAAGGAGAATTGGCACTATTAATTTAGGTATGTGCAGGGGTTAAGTCAGAAGACTCTCCTTCCCCAAGGGAAAAATCAAACCAAAACCAAAACCATGAACTCCAATATTCTAATTTGGAAATCCACCCTTTCGAGTCCCATTATTCGGGACCATCTCACACTGTTAATTGGTGACCTCTATCTCCTTCTTACAGGTTAGAAAGTTAAGTTATTTATAAAGGGGACATTGCTTTTAGTGAGCAAGGAGAACATATATCATAATTTGATATGTCATGCATTTCATTCATTACAAATATTTTGTGGTAGGTTGAAATATGGCCCTGATTCTCTACTCAAGTTGTATCCATTGAAACATGATGTTGCAGCTCTTTAATCAAGACGTAATCTATTTGCCCTTGCTTTTATTCTGGATGCCCTAATATCTTGATGCATCTAACAGGATGTGGCAGAAGCTATAATGTGCCATTTCTGAGTCTAGACAGTAAGAAGCTTTGTGTGATTCTGTTTCTCTCACTCACTTGCCACGCTGTGGAAACACAATTGGGCCAGAGCACAGGAGGAAGAGAGACGTGTGGACAGCCACGCTCAGAGGCAGAGCTGCTGAACTAAACACAGCTCACCCCGTTCTCATGAGGGAGCCCGGCAGAAACCAGAAGAGCCACCCAGCCCTGCCTCTTAAATTGCTGCTGACCTGCAGAATTGTGAGCTAAATAAATGGTTGTTGTTTTAAACCACAAAGTTTTGGAGAGGTTTGTTTTTCAGCAGAAGATGACAGACATTCGTTTACCAAAATACAACTGAGTGCCAACATTGTGGCACGGCATGGGGGCACAGAGGTGAGGAAGTTATGATCCCTGTTCTGAAGAAGTGGTCAGAGTGCCAAATGGAAAGTCAGACAGGTAGACAAATAATTGCATCCTGGCAAGTTACATGATTAATCAAAGTAGCCCATGAAAGCCCACTTAAGGGAATAGTTCTACTTCCTCTGTAAAGAAGCCACCATCCTAAGGAGCCCAGTACCAGTTCATTCCAGTATTTTTCATAATAGTGTCATCCAAACCTCAGACTGCATCAGTGGTCACTCAGAAAGGAGCCTTGAGGATTAACCAATGCTATTTATATCTATTATAGAATCTCCACTGTGCAACCTCAAAAGGGAGCCAGGCATTGGGGGCCACCTTTTTTGGAAGGACCATTTTAAAGGGATATTGTCCTCTGTTTAAATATGAAATTGCTGGGTAGTTGGGGGTACTGAGCAAAAATTTCAGTCCCTTGGACTTTTAGTGATTGGAAATTTTGATAGAGCTATAGGCCCCAGAAATCACAAACTTTTTA
Source organism: Furipterus horrens (assembly GCF_987537825.1). NCBI lineage: Eukaryota > Metazoa > Chordata > Mammalia > Chiroptera > Furipteridae > Furipterus > Furipterus horrens. The sequence continues at coordinate 188,690,965 of NW_028327174.1, forward strand.
AATGATCTCTGCCTTTTTAAAGAGAAAACTGAGGCAGAGGCAGATGGTATAGAGAAGCTAAACTTGGGTTTGAATCCCAACTGAGGCATCCACTAGCAATCTGATCTTTAGCTGGTTCCAGAATCTCTATACTTAACATTCTCTTTAAATAGGAATAAAGATATCTACCTTATATGATTATATTTAGAACTAAATGCAACTGGTACATAATTAATGTTAACTCATTTCCCATTTCTTCATTCTTAACTCTCCTTTGCTTTATCTTTTTTCTTCCATTTCCTGCTTTTTCCTGTAGACTTTACCAGAGCTCCAGTACATTAAACTTCATGAAAGTGGGTCCTGATTATTAGCAAAATGAATGGGCTTGAAGGTTTCCCCAATGTCTGTTTGTAAAAGGACCTTTTGAAAGTGGCTTTCAGTGATAAGATCTCTTCATGATGATGAAGGACCAAGACAAAAGTGACACAAATCTGTTCCAAGCAAATTCTTTGCACTGAATGCAAGTGCACCTGTCAGCAGTCAGCCTGTCACTTCGATCCACAATAAGGAGGCTGGTTTTGTGATATCCTAGGCACCAAAATGGACTAAGTCTCACTGGCTGGAGCATTGGACATGACCAAAAGCATAGCTGGGCAGTCAATGCTAGAATTTTTTTATCCAAATGCAGCACATTCAATACACAAACCAGAGAGGAAGTGGGAGAATTCTTTCCTCTTCCTTTTCCTTGCTATTAACCTCAGTCACATAATTCTTGGTTTAACTTTCCTTCTATAGAAAGAAAGTCTAACAGAAAGCACATGTGAGAATTAAAGAAAAGCAAAGGGGAATGAAGACTAATCTGTTTTTCTAAAAATGTCTTGTTTAAAGAGAAGGCGAATTGTCAGCCTCTTGAATACACAGTATAATGGGGAAAAGCACTCCTGGGTTTAGCCTAGGGTTACAGGGATGACCCGAGATAATGGGTGTGAAAAATAGTTGTCTCTCTACTACACCACTTTCTAGTCTCAGGACCTTGGCACTTACTGCCTCTCTGCCCAGAGATCCCTTCCTCTTCTTTAGAGATATTTGTTGTTGCAACCTTCAAATGATTCTAGTTTCCTCTCAAGTGTTACCTTCTTAGAGGGAATTTTCTCAATTATCTTATCCAAACCAGCCATCCTATCTCTCTATCTCCTTATCCTGGTTAATTTTGTGCTTTGGAGCATTTACCTGACATTGCATCATATGTTAACATGTTGATGATTTGTGAATTGGCTGCCTCTTGCTATAGAATACCAGGTTCAGGAAGGCAGGGTTTTTTTTTAATCTGTTTTGTTCACCTTTGTATCCCCAGCCCCTTATATAGTACCGGTTACCGGGTAAGCGCTCAAAACAACCATATGTTAAATTAATTAGTTAATGAATGTGCGAGGTTATTTCCACATCAAAAAGCACAGGCTCATCATGGGCATTCTATAACTGTTGACAGAATTAATGAGTGTTCCTGCTGACATGTGAACGGAATTGGGGAATCATGCCTCTCCAGCAAGCCAGTGCTTCCCTCACTTAGCACCCCCGCAGACTGCGTCCAGAACGTCCAGACGCATTCTCTTTCCAGCATGATGTAATGCGGAATGAGAAGACCTGCAGAACACGCTGCTCACAGACCAGACAGATGATCTCATCGCTTCCTGGGCATTCCCAGGCTTCGCTGTTAAAAAATTAAAAAAATAAATAAATAAATAAACCCTGCCATGTTCCGTTTATAGGTGATTGTTTTACCCCTCAGTCAGTTGCTGGCAAAATACTGGAAGTCATCTTTCAGCTGCCTGGTGGCTTAGGGGAGGAAAGTCGTGTCGGGTATTGTCTGGTTTATTCCTTCAGCCAAATGGAATGGATTTAGTCTGAGAAACTAGAACATACAGAGGGGAGAAATACATTTTAGCATCAACCACAGGAGACAAGCTGTGAGCAGCTAACTGGGGGGTGGGGGGTGGGAAGGGGGTGGGAGAGCTTAAAAAACAAAGGAAGAGAAGTGTTTCATTGACACCAGAAGGCTGAAGTTGTTTTTGGGACAGTTTCAAAGGTTTAGAGCCTGAAGAAAGAATGTATTCCATTTCTCTTACATCGCTCACTTTCATTTGAATTTTTTTTTTTTTTTTTTTGGTTTTGACATCTGGGTATATATTAAAACAGCCATAATTCTGATTTATAGATATTAATTGCTCTACAGTTTGCAATACTTCCTAACATGAAGCTCTTTGCAAAAGACTTGAAAGTGAGGCAAGTGGAATTATCCCCATTGACAGCTGAGGAGGGTGAGGGTTAGAGACAGAAGGTGAATTGGCCAATATCACACAGCCAGAGTGCCACAGAGCTGGTGATAGAATCCACACCTGGTTATCTATCCCGTTATCTGGTTATCTTTAAGTCCGAATCTCTCCAATGAAACCTACAAAACTTAAAAGGGGACCTCTGTCAACCCCAGTGTCTATATTCCCTAATATTTCCACATCCTTTTCTCCCCTGATAAGGCACTAGATACCCTATTTCAGGTCTGGGGTAAGTCTGGCCCACAAACCAAACTGAAGTCCCCCTGGATGTCTCATGAACAATCAATGCTCCAAATGGAAGTGTTGACTCTGCCCTTGAAACTTGCCCCCTTCACCCTTTCCACCGATCTGTCTCTTTATCCAGAAACTGGTATCACCAGTTGCTCAAGTACTAAATACAGAAGTCATCCTTGGTTTCTCCCTTTCCATAATCACTTTCCCCATCCTATCCATGACTAAAATCTTCCATTTCCCTTACACGCCTCTGCTTACTTTCCTTCATCTTTATTGCCATCACCTTAGCTCACCTTTGTAGCCCCAGTCCCTAGCCCAGTACCGGTTACAGGGTGCGCACTCTTGCTCCCTAGGTTTTTATAACAGCCTCATAGCTGATGACCTCTCTTCTGCTCTTGTGTCTCCCTCTCATGTTTATTTTCTTAAATAGAAATGAAAACAATTGTCTTAGCACATATCTGTTTGTGTGTGTGTGTGTTTAAATTCCCCAAGCTTCCTGAGGCAATTATAAATACTTGACAAAATCTTTAACATGACCACCAGGCTCTGCTTGATGGAGCCCTTGGCTTTTTCTCCAAATTTCTGTGCCCTTTTTACATTCGCTTATTCTATTCTAAGAGCCACTGTGGGGAAAGAAACATTTCTTGAGAATAAAAGCTGGAGAGAAGGGAGTAGAGCTTGGATACTAGGGAAGGTGGAATTCTGGTGATACTATTTGAGCAGCTGAATCCAGCTGGGCCCTAAGCACTGCTCTGAATTATGGCGCTAATATATCGCCATTCTTTTTTTTTTTTTTTTTTTTAAATTGTGGTCAAGGTGACTTGAATTTCTATCATCGGCAACAAGATATTCCTGAATTTTTAGAAACTCAGAATCAAATGGGGAAAATTTGACCCATGAACAGGCAAACACTCTAAAAGGAGACGGTTGGTACAATTCAGGTAAACATCTGGCACTTGTGATCAGCCTGGGAGAGGAAAAAGACTTCTGGTCTGAGTCTTGAGGCCTGGAGCAGTTGACAGGGTGTGCCTACCTACCAGAGGATAGGAGAGAGGCATTTCAGGGATCGGCGGAAGCATGAGTCAGGGTCTGGTGCGAGACAGGTTTGAGGAGCCACAAGTCCCTGAGCATCACTTTAACACAGCTTGGGGGTGGAGTCAAGGAGAGAGACACAGGAGAGGGAGGCAGAGGCCAGACCAGGTGGCTAGAAGGTTATCCCAACACAAGGAATATTATCCTGGAAGTTTTGAGAGGACATTAAGAAATGATTTCTCCACTCTAAAAACGGGCATCCTCTTCCCTGCCTACCTTAAAAGATTATGGTGAAGGTCTCTCACTAAAATGGCTGTGAAAGGGCTTTGAAGCAGATGTGAATTAGCTAATTATGTGAAGGGAGAAAGAAAACTGGCATCACTGGGCGTTTCCTATGTGCTGGGTTCTGGATCAGGAGAGACACAGGCCAGGTGGAGAAGCTGAAGGGATGCATAGGTAGGTTTGGCAAGTCCCCCAAGTTTACTGTTCCTGGAAGCAAGGACAATCATGGGGCATCTGTGGGAGCTGGGAGTTTGCCCTAAAGGCGGAGGAGAAAATACTGCTCATGAACTTAGCCTATTTCACAAACTACCCAGAGCAGGGTTTGCCCTCTGCCCCTCTGCCTCCCTCTTAGATCCCAGCAACGTGATCCCAGAATGGCTTTTCCAATGCTTAAGTCCAAACAACATCAGCAGGCAGAAGCTCCATTCTCAGAAACTGTCCCCCACCAGCCTCCCTTCCGGTCTTACTTCCTGCGTGTGCCACCTCTCCCCACTCAGCCCCGCATTATTACATTTGAGCAAAGCCAAGAAAATCCCACAACTGCAGGCGTTTACATAGAGAGTGAGCCAGCTTCAGGGTGGGGAGATGACGGGACTCTTGGGGGCTTTCGGGGCTGGAAAGCAGAGTTATAACTGACAGTGCACCAGAACAAGGGGGAAAATTGCCTGGGGAAATCTGTCTGTGAGACCAGGAACTCTCATGCCCTATTCTGGGCAGCAGCCTTCCTGGGTCATTTTCAACGGCCCCTGAGTGCTGGATTGGCTCTGCGCTGATTGGCTTCTGCTGTTCTGTGATCTGGAATGGTGAACCTGAGCTCTGAGATGTTGCCATATGGGTCTGCCCAATAAAACCATATAGGCCTGTCACAAGATAGAAAACAACGGGCCTCTTCAGCTTAAAGAATGATCTAGTTATGCAGTTGACCTTAGAACAATGCAGAGGTTAGGGCACTGACTCCCTACCCAGCTGAAAATCTGCTCATAACTTTGATACTCTCAAAACCCAACTATCTTCATGGATGCTCAAGTCCCTCATATAAAATAACAATGCATACAGTTGTCCCTTCGCATATGTGTATTCCCAGCCACAGAATGAAAATACTCTTGGTTGAATCTATAGGTATGAAACCTGGCATACAGAGGGCCGACTGTGTATTTATTGAAAAAAGCCTGTGTGTAAGTGGATTTGTGCAGTTGTTTGAAGGCCAACTGTATTTGGAATCATAAAGCACCCCTCCTTTTCTTAAGTGTTGAAGAATATGTGATGCTATGATTAATTATTCAGTTCATTCATTTACTCAGCAGTTATTGAGAACCTGTTCTGTATCAGGTATTGTGTTAGGATATGGGTAAGACAAATAGGACATTGCTGTGCCCTTCAGAGACTTGCAGTCCATCAATGGGATGGAGCAATGGCATTGACTCCCGACTAGAAGAGAAAGGATTTCAGTCCCTTTTCTGTCTCCCCACAGGCTGTGTACACCAGCCTAGAAGGAAATAGCTTTTGGTCCAAGAAAATTCTATTTTGAAAAAGAGCAGACATATTACAATCAAGTTATGACAAGTCTTACAGATTTATGGACAATCTCTCAATGGGTTTATTTTTAATAGCAAAAATATTATTCAGGGAAAACAAATCAATCTATTAAAATCAATGTAAAGTTTAAATATGTATAGAGGTCATCTGACAATATAGTAAAGCAGGAGGCAAAGAAATTTATTACATTTTGAAATTATTTTCTGATGGACTGCATTGTGGCATTCAAGAATATACATGTCTCCAGAATGAATTTAAAAAGAAATAAACAGTGTTCGATTGCTGGCAAATCTATTCTTGTGGCTTGTGGATTTAAAAAGAACCATAACTCAAATGAATCACATAAATGCAGGGATGATGGGGTCTGGAAAACTGTTTTATTACTGATGATGGATGGATCTTGATGTCAGGGATTTGTGTAAAAGAGGTTCATGAAAATTCAGAGGTGAAAGAAAAATCAATGATTAAATATATTTATAATTTTATGACTATATGAGATAACTTGATAATTAAATATCATAAATAGACATTTTATTGTTTTACCTATCTCTAATGTTTAAATATATAAATTGGCCCAATAACTTCTCTCTTATTGGACACCCTTATTGGTTGCTGTCCTGTATTTGGGCACATCTGGTAAGTGGCTGAAAAAGGTATTTGTATTGGTTTTCACAAAGGTACTTCCACCTCTGAGCCCCAGTCTCCTCGTCTTTGAAGTGAAAGTGAAGTGGCCTTCTTCCTTCCCTTGCTTGGCACCATGGCGCTCTTCAAGGCAAAAGTCTATGAAAAACCACATAACTACATATTGGCTTTATTTTGTATTTCCCCCCATTTCTTTCTAAGTTTTTGAGTTGGAAGGTCTCATTAAACAAACACACATCCAGAACTTAACAATCCCTTCCCTAAGACTCTAAATGGAAAAAGTGAAGAATATTTTGTTTCTTGCATCTGTTACATAAATTTAGGTTTTATAAGACATCTCAGGAGAAAGGAAATGATTGTTGACTTTCTGGTGGTTACCTCTTCGTATATCTTTCCTGCCCCTCAACCAGACGGACCAAAGCAGTATGTGTTGTGTGAGGAACATAACAGCATTTAAGGGAGGGGACATGGGAAGCCATTAGAGATTTGAAGCAAATAAAGTTTTTACAAACTCACTTTTCTCTGAGTCCAGTTGCTCTGACACATTAGTTGCCCCCATGGGATGGATCATTCCATGTGGTCTATAAAATCTCCTGAGATATTTTCTGTTAAATAGCCTCGCCACTTTTATATTTATTTACTTTATCCTGGGAGCCTAGAGAGTTCAGCTAGATAGGTGGGCTCTTGCTAGCTATTACCATCTTCATATAACTTGATTTGACACATCTGCAGAAAGGAGGTGAGGGAAAGGTTTTTATTTACTCTAATCAATGTAAAATCTTCAGAATCAAAATTTGACTGTTCTGGATTTATGTATAGTGCATAGTTGCTGCTTCTCCCTGGAGAAGGAAAAGCATGTTTAATAGCCTTATTTAAAGGTTTTTGCTTGTTCCCACCATGTTGCTGTAGAGTCTAGCTAGCTCGATCTGTGTGTATATAAGAAAGAAGGGGAAATAGGCTGGGACCAAAACTGTGTTCTGGTCTCTACCCAAAACACCCTTTCTTGCAAACCCTAAAAGCCTTTTAAAAGCTTCTTTGATTAGCTGTCACACCACTCCCCCGGCGCAGAGTGAGATGCTAGTTTGTGGCCCAGGATGAGAGAAAGAGGAGTCGTGACTCTCACGGGACAGCTCGGCCACTCTAGTCTCCCACCCCGAAAGGCTTTGCATAAATCGGAGATGGCCTGGAAGGGGACCAGCAGCCTTTTGAGCTCTTTGCCCATCACTAATTCTGGCTCCAGTTAGACTCTGGCTCGGGTGATGAAAGGGACTGAAAGCAGTTGGCCTCAGGGTGCATTTTTGATGGGATCTATTCAGGCTGCATTTGCTCACACTGCATTATGGGGTTTCCATGGTAACGGGTACATGTTTCAGGGTGTCACATGCAGAGGGGCTGTACCTCACAGTCTCCCCTTTTGAGGAAAATGGGATCTTGTGCCATTTCCTTCCTGGCTGTCTAAATGGGCTTTACTGTGAATCAGTTTCAGTATGATACACATGGAGAGAGATGCCTGAGGCCACGTTTATGATCCGGAAATCACGGATCCCACAGGAGACACAGTAGAATGGAATCTGCCTCAGAGACACTTGGCATGATTGCAGTCAATCAGAATTGAGGCCCCTGTCCTGCTCTCACTTGGCTCCTGGCCTCGGCTGGGTTTTGAGATGAAAAAACATTGCCCTTCATGATTTTGGTCCAAGGAGTGCAGTTCGTGAGGCAGCTGGTACCAGTGAGAACTTCACGTGTGAGCCTAGAATATTGTCCTCTGTGATGTCTATCTGTTGGTCATTTGACAAACCTAAGCGTTGGGTGTTTGCAAACAGTTCATGGAACCATAGAATCATATTCACATAGAATTTAGATTAATATCATTATTGTAGGCGAAAAGATCCTTTCTCTTATTCTCCTGTTTCTACCCACCTCCATTTATAAAATAGGACCCTCTGTCATCTGAAAAGTTTCAGGGAGAAAGAATTGATTCTTTTTTCCAGCCCCTTCACTTACTCATTCCACCCTCATAGGACAAGGGATCACTTCTCTAGTGGTGACAAGGCTCTGATTTCTACTTGTCCATATTTCTCTGTAGGGTGAGCCTACATATTAAAGATGGTGTGACACATGACTATCTTGGGTTCTTGTGTATCTTGGTACCTGTCTTCTATACTAAACAATGAATCTCAGTTCATAAAATTCATTTATGAATAGTTATACTCCAGGGCTTAAAAATTAGTAGCCCTTAAGACAGATCTGATCAATGGAAGCATTATTGTTTTACTTGTAAATTTATTATGAAATTTTGATAGAGATATTAACTGTTAAGAATTAAGAAACTGTAAATAACATTCTGAATTTCTAATTTGTCTTGGAAGACCTGGCAGCCTGGGGTCTATGTAGCCACAATCAGCAGGAGACACAGGGTAGCCAACTCTGCCTGTCCAAATGGGGCTGTTCTCTCCAGCTTCCCAGAGTGCCCTCCATGCCTACGTCATACATTTACAATATTTATTGTGTCCATATGAGTGTATGACCTCTACTAACATGGTATGTGTGCTGGATTCCCTATAGGGTTCATATGTTAAAGCCTGACTGACATGTGACCTGTTCTTCAGTGGGGTGTGTAGGAAGTCATGATATCTCCCGTGGCTGGCTGGGTTAGGGCGTGCTCTGCCAACCCACCTCTCATGTTGGTGTGCTGAAGACCAATTATAGCACCAGCTGCCTCAGCTCTGCAGATGTCAGAGAAGAGGGGGGAAACAGCTTCACCTAGGAAGACAGAGAAAATGGTGCTGAGTTGGGTTCTGGAGAGTGAACAGAATTGTACCAGGTTAAGAAGAAGGAAAGGAACTCTCTGAAAAGTTATAATTAGGGAGAAATGACAGTTATGAAGCCCATGAAACTTCAAAAGACTATAAATACTTTGATATACATAAAATGTAGGATTAGGATGTGTAACAGAGACCTGAGATAAATGAAGCAGGGACCAGGTAACAAAAGGTCCCCAATAGTCAATAGAAATCTAGTGAAGGTTGATTTTTAATTATTCTGTAATTACCTAAGTAATGTACAATTATATTTTATTGGAAAGGCCTAAAACATTACTGATAAACTTCTTTTTTTTGAAATTCATCTAATTCTTATGCCCTCTTTGTCTACCTAGAGTATTAGGGTTTCTCAACCTGGGTACTATTGATATCCTGGGCTGGATGACTTTGCTGGGAGGGACTGTCCTTTGCATTGGAGAATGGTTAGCAGCATCCCTGGATTCTACCCTCTGAATGCCAGTAGCACCACCCTGCCTCCCAACAGTTTGATAAGCGACAGTGCTCTCTGGACATTGCAAAATTGCCCCCAGTTAAGAGCCACTGACCTAGTGGTAACTAGTGCCATACATTTGCTCTAAAGCTCATGGACCTACTTCTATACATTTACCTGGACATATATTTACCAGTAGCACCTATTCTGTTTTTCTTTTTTACATACATACAATTATATTGTACATCAATTTTTAACTTGCTTATTTCACATACCTCTGTGTTTGTGATATCTAAACATTCTGGTACGTAGAAAGCTGTCAGGTTTTTGTTCTGTTCTGTTTCTTTTTAATGGCAATATATCACAGTTTACTTACCCATAACATGTTCTTTGGACATTTAGTTTAGTAAGTTTTTTTTTGTTTGTTTTTGTTTTGTATTTCAAGCAATTTTGTGGAGAATGTCATAACCCATAGTTCCTTATGCTCACAGAAGTCTGCACCAGGAATACAAGGCAGCCTTGCTATTATTCATCTCCAAAATGACTAACCCATTAACTAGATTCTTTGTGCTTCTTAGAGAAATGCTTCTGTCCTATTGAAAACAACACCAAAGGGAAACAAAAAGGGGGGCAAGGAAGGGAAGGGCAGAGGAGAGAGTGGGAGCGAAGGAAACAAAGAAGGGTTTAGCAGCCACTGCACTGATTGGACCTGCTGTGTTGCTGAGCAATGGTTGAGAAAAAAGTGTTTTTGGTGAGATGAATAGCGCGACAGGGTATTTCAGACGTCAAAGGAGACATCCTGGCACAACGGGAGGGAGAGGGAAGGATGAAGTCCCCAGATCTGTTTCCTAAAGCTTCTCAGAACATTGCCCTCATCTTCTGATTTGTCCCGCAACCCAAAACCTGCTTCCAATCTCCCGTGTCCCACAGAAACGTGCCTCTTTAATTCTTGGGTAAGCCAATTATCTGAGGTATATTTTATATTTTGGGGAAAAAAATCAGATACTTTCATAGGCCTCCTTCCCGCCTGGACTGATAGGTTGGCACAGAGCTGGACTCCTCCATGGGAAATTAGTTCATAACCTCGCTCCTGTCCACCTCACCGTGTTAGCAGGTGTTCAGTATCTGAAAGCAGGGAGGAGGGCCAGAGCCTTCGGGATTAATCAGCTCTGTCCTGGGAGAAGCTGAAGCTGAAGGTTCCCATCTTGCCCGGGTCCTTGATATGCCTGATGAGCAATCTGCCTCCCATCCCCCGAGACCTTGATTCCCCTGGGAAATATTTGAACTCCCTTGCTCTCCTGACTCACAACCTTGATACCTCCCCTCCCCTGAGCCTCACACCTTGTTCCTCCCCCATAACACTTTGTATACATAGTACAACACTACCTTAAAACCTCTAATAGTTTTGTCCTATACATGGGACTATCCCTTGGGTGAAAACTGCAATGCCTTGAGCGCAAGACTGGAAGGCAGTCCCACGCTCCTGACTTTGTACGGAGCTGCATTCCGTTGCTCAGTGAGTCACAGAGCCAGCCCAGGCTCAAGAGGTGCAGGAAGGGACCACAAAGTCATATCCAAAGGAGCCTGGAATGGGCACTTTTATTAAAATTTAAAATTCATATACTCTGTGACCCGCCAACTCTACTATGTGTGTGTTTCATGCTGTTGCGTCAACTCTGACTCCTGGCGACCCTAGGGATGAGTGACATCCACAGTGTCCTGTCCTCAACATCCTGCCCAGCTCCTGTAGACTCACGCCTATGGCTTCTTCCATGGAGTCCATCCATCTTGTGTTCAGTCTTTTCCTGCTGCCTCCTGTTTCTCCCAGCATTATTGTCTTTCCCAAAGAGTCCCGCTTTCTCATGTTGTGCCCAAAGGAGGACAATTTCAGTTTTGTCATTTATGCTTCTAGCGATGTTTCAGGCTTAATTTTCTCTAGGATCCACTAGTTCATCTTTCTAGCAGCCTAGGTATCCTTAGAGCTTTCCTCCCACATCACACTTCAAATGAATATTTTTTTCTAGCCCTTTTCACTACCTGAGAGAACATTTACATACATACATGAGGAAATACATCTTAGGATACTCATTACAAATCTGTTTGAAATACAAAACAAACTCAAGGTCTAATATTGTCGACATAGACGTAATGTGATATATAGATACTATAGAATACTATACCATATATATTTTTTAAAACTGAGATTTTCCTATGTACCAGCATGTTTAGATATCCAGAACAGGTAGGCATGTGAAGTAAGCAAGTTAAAAATTGGTGCATATAACATAACAGTCCATAGGTGGAAAAAAAAACAAGTCTTATTGGTAAATATATGTACAGTAAATGTATAGGATTAGGTCCATGAACTTCTACAGCATATGTATGGCACTGGTTACTGCTAGGTTAATAGTTCTCAACTGGGGGCGATTTTGCCCCCAGAGGACATTTGGCAGTATCCAGAGACGTTGGTGGTTGTTATACTTTGGGGAGGAGATGATGCTACTTGCACGTAGTATGTGGAGGTGAGAAATGCTTCTGAACATCATACAGTGCGGAAGACAGCCACCTCTAGCGAAGAGTTATCCAGCCTTAAATGTGAGCCGTACCAAGGTTGAGAAGTCCTGCTGCTCTAGGTAGACAAAGAAGAGATGAGACTCAAAAGATGGATGTCAAAAAGAAAATGTTTTAGAGCTTTTAAAAATATCATTATGAATTACATAGGTGAATTACAAACCGACTGAAAATTAACTTCAGTAGATTTACATTGACCGTGGAGAATTATTTGTAACCTGGTTTCTAGCATGTCTCTCCTAAGTTCCGATTATACATCCTACATTTTAGGCACATCAAAATATTTATAATCCTTTAAAGTTTCAGTGAATTAAGAAAACACTCTCAATTTCCATAGCAATGAAAAAGAATAAAATATTTAGAAATAAACTTAACCAGTGAGGTAAAAGATTTGTACATGGAAAACTAAAATAAATTGATGAAGAAGATTAAAGAAAATACCAAAAAATGGAAAACGATTCCATGCTTATGCATTGGAAAAATTAGCATTGCTTAAATATCCATACAATTGATTTAATACAATCTCAACCAAAATTCCAATGACATTCATTACAGAAATAGAAAAAAAAGGTCCTAAAAGTCATGTGGAGCCAGAAAAGACCTGGAATAGTCAGAACAAGCTTGGCCAAGAAGAACAAAGCCAGAAGCATTATATCATCTGGTTTCAAAATACACTACAGAGCTATACTGCTCAAAACAGTATGATACCAGAACACAGACAGACACAGACCAATGGAACCACATAGAGAGCCCAGAAATAAATCCATGCATCTATAGTCAACCAATCTTCAACAAGAGTGCCAAGAATAGCCAATGGGAAAATGATAGTCTCTTAAATAAATGGTGTAGAAAAAACGAGGTATCTGTACATGGAAAAGTAAAGTTGAACTCTTATCACACCATATACAAAGACCAGCTTAAAATGAGTTAAACCCTTAAATGGAAGAGCTGAAACCATTAAACTAAGTACTACAAAAAAAAAAAAAAAAAAAAAAAAAAAAAAAGAAAAGAAAGCAGGGAAAATGCTTATTAACATTGTTCTTGGATTTTTAGGGTTTTTTTTTTTTTTGGTTGCTGTTATAACCCCTAAAGCATAAGCAATAAAAATAAATATAGAGAAGTGGGATTTTTATTTTTAGATAAATAGGGCTGAATAAAACTAAAAAGCTTTGCACAGCAAAGGAAACAGTCAACAGAGTGAAGAGGCAGTCTACAAAATGAAAGAAAATATTTGCAAATCATATATCTGATAAGAGCTTAATATTCAAAATATTTAAGAAGCCCAGCTGAATAGCACACTTATTTTTAAAGCTGTATTTACATGTTTTATTTACATGTACACCCCACATACTACAAAATTCTTCCTCTTTAAGTCCACAATTCAGAGCGTTTTAGGATATTCACAAAGTTATGGGACCATCATCACTATCGCAGTTCTAGAACATTTACATTAAGTACATTCTGTACCTATTAGCGGCCACTTCCGTATACCCTTCTCCCAGCCCCTGAAAACCCAGTAATCTCCTTTCTCTTTCTATGGGTTTTGCTTAGTCTGGATATTTCATATAAATGGAATCTGACAATATTCAAATGTGCTCATTAGTGTTTGGCTTCTTTAACTTACCATGATATTTTCAAGGTTCATTCATGTTATAGAATGTATAGTACTTCAGTCACTTTTCATAGCTGAATAATATTCCATCACATGGAAACATATGTCCCCACAAAAACTTGTATACAATTGTTTGTAACATAGTATTATTCACATTAGCTAAAAGGTAAAATGACCAAATGTTTTACAATTGATGAATAAGTTATTTTCTTTTTACACGTTATATTTTATTTTCAAATATAATTTACATTCAATATTTTGTATGAGTTTTAGGTGTACAGCATAGTGGTTAGACTGTCATATATGATAAATGGATTTTTTAATTTATGGAGCTGGGAGCTGGCAGAAACTGTGTCTTATTCAAAGTTTTGTACATAACAGGTATTAGATGGATGTTTGTTCAATAAATGAATCACTACTGTCACTATAATAATATGCAACTATTGACTATTACATTATAGCTGCTTGACTGAGCTTGGTTAAGTTTCTGATTCTCTCTAGATTTCAATTTCCTTGTTAATAAAATGGGGAATGGGGGCTAATAGGGATAGTTAAAATGAGATGAGGGATATGATATTTATTTCTAGATGAAAACATAATTTCTCATTGCAACCTTCTTCGCCAGGCCTGCCATATACGTCATAACAACAGACAACCACTGGACACTTGAGACACATACGAGTAACTAAGAATGAGTAACAAAGAGTAAAAGACCCAGTGCTCAAGAATTTCTTTCTATTGATATAAATTTCCGTTCCTTTTGAGCTAAAACTATAGTTGTTCTCTTAGCTGGTGTAAAATTAATTATAAAGTGTTACGGATCTCTGAGGAAAGGTTGAGGTTCACATTTTTTAGGATTTTAATGTTTGTTTCATGGTTTCCTAATTTTGGTAAAAGTCACTAAATCTCAAGCTTCCTGAGTCAGGGCCATGTCTTAAGCATCGTGTCTTCAGTGACAAGCAGAAACGTTGCCACTTAGCAGGCGCTCCATTAATGTTTTGACGATGACAGAAGAGACAGCATTTGACATAAAAAGGTGGCAAAACTGATTTCCAGGCTCAGTGTGAACATTTGAACCCAGGGCTCCATAGATTTCATCCCTAAACAAATAGCAACAATAATAAATTAAAGTAGATCTATTGAAGGACATTGTGCCTTGCGGACATAACCTGTTTCTCAGCCTAACTTATTGGAAAAGGGAATAACCCGTGCAGACAGACTGTGCCCACACCGAACAATGACAAGGGCTTTCAGGGACTCTGGTTTCAAGGATCTGGGTGACCAGTTGGCTGCAGGAGAAAGTCATGCAATGGGAAATCAAATGTACAATCCATAGTTTTTTACCAACTGAGGGACAAAAGCAGATTATTTGTGGTGGGGACAGAGACAGTCATTTTAGCCAATATCTCCTGACTGAAAAAAAGAAACAAAACTAGCCGGTCTTTGTGGTTGAGCCCTGGAGAAACTAACCTCAGAGCCATCTGGCTGATGGGAATAAGGGGACTAATTTCATCTGTAAATGATAGGCCTGCATGAGATAATAATCACTCTCATGTCTCCCAGCTCTGACCCGTGGTTTCTTTGAGAAACCCTACTGAGGGAGATGCGGAATCCCAGAGCACCCACGGTCTAGGCTGCCACGGGGGTCCTGCTGGGGGTTTTCTGACTTTTCTCTGCAGTCCTGTGCATCCGGCTTTCTTGTCTTCCCATGCTCTGAGCTCCTCCTCTGTTGACACATGTTCTCCTATGGAACACATGTTACCTGCACCACAAGACTGCTGACATCGAGGGAGGAAGACTTCCAGCTGCACCCTGGTTTCTGGAGCCATCACTGTCTCTGGTGTGTTTCTAAAACAGAAATCTGACTTCCCTCGGTAAATCCTTCCACAGCATCCATCGCATTGGGTTAAGGTCCAAGTTCTTGTCACAGCACCCAAGACCCTGGAATGTGGGGTCCCAGCCAACCTCTCTAGCATCATGATCTTTGATTCCTGCCTCCCTCCACTGGACTAGCTGGTTTTCTTTCTCTCTTCTTTTATTTTCCCTTCACCTTGACCATGTGCTCTCTCATCTGGAGCCTTTGCATGTATTGTGTTCTAGAATGATCTTTACATACGTACATCAGATCACTGCTCTGCTCTGCTTAAAATCTCCAACGGCCTCCCATCACACTTAGAATAGAATCAAACATCTTATGGTTCTCTATGTGGTTTTACAAGAGCTGGCCCAGCAACTCTTGCATGTTTTCTTGGTGCTCCCAAGACAGCCATGATCACCATCTTTTTTTGTGCCTGGAATGTGCTGAGCTTGCTCTAAAGTGAAGATCCGGGCATGAGCACTTCTCTCCGTTTGCATATTAGTGGTCCACATACTTGCCTGCTGGCTTCTTCTCCCCTCTCAGGTTTTACCCCAAATGGAACTTCTCTGGAGTGGTCTTCTATGACCACCGAGTCTAACTCAGCTCCTTCACACTGCATTCTTCCTTATTTTCTACATGTCATGGATCACTTCCTGAAATTCTGTGAATTATTTATTATTGACCAACCAGCTGGAAGACTGACTATAAGATGAAAGACCTTTTCTGTCATGTTTGATACTGTATGCTCAGTGTTTACAATAGTTCATATAACATATTAGGTACTCAGGATTTTTTTGTTGAATGAATGAACATCTTTCATCATTTTTCCCTCCTTTCACAGGTCTACTTCTATGTATCTCTAATCCCCTCATTCAGACATCGCTTCCTCCAGGAAGCCTTCCCTGTCCTTGGAAGATGTGCTAGGTGACCCTCATCTGTGTTCCCTTAGCAGTTGCTACTTTCAGAAACAAAGTACTTATGATGCTAAAATCTCATCGCCTCTTAACTCTTCCCTTGACTTTGCTCTTATGGGCAAAACTTTTAACCTGCACACTGCCACATTACCAATGCTAAGCTTAGTTTCGAAGAGTTCAATAGTTTTATTTATTTTCTTGAAATTTCTTTATTTTATTTCATTGTTGTTCAATTACAGTTGTCCCAATTTTTCCCTCGTTGCCCTCCACTGCTTCTCCGCATTCCCCACTCCCACGGTCAATCCCCACACCCTGTTGCCCATGTCCATGGGTCCTTTATATATGTTCTTCGACTAGACCCTTCCCTTTCTTTTCCCCATTATCCCCATCCTTCCTCCCATCTGGTCACTGTCAGTTTGTTCCTTGTTTCCATGTCTCTGGTTCTATTTTGCTCATCTGTTTGTTTTGTTCATTAGTTTCCACATATAGGTGAGATCATATGGTATTTACCTTTAGTCACCTGGATTATTTCACTAAGTCTAATACTCTCCATTTCCATCCATGCTGTTGTGAAGGGTAGGAGTTCTTTCTTTCTGCCACATAGTATTTTCTTGTGTAATTGTACCACAGTTTTTTATAATCCACTTATTTAATGATAGAAACATCAGCAAAGTGAAAAGGAAACCAACTGTATGGGAAAACATATTTGCCAGTGATACCTCAGACAAAGATTTGATCTCCAAAATATATAAAGAACTCATACGACTCAACAGTAGGAAGACAAACAATACAATCAAAAAGTGGGCAAAGGATCTGAACAGACACTTCTCCAAGGAGGACATACAGAGGGCCCACAGGCATATGAAAGGGTGCTTAACATCACTAGTCATCAGAGATGCAAATTAAAACCACAATGAGATACTACTTCACACCAGTCAGAATGGCCATCATTAACAATCAACAAGCAACAAGTGCTGGCGAGGGTGTGGAGAAACGGGAACCCTACTGCACTGCTGGTGGGAATGCAGACTGGTGCAGCCACTGTGGAAAACAGTATGGAATTTCCTCAAAAAACTAAAAAAGGAACTGCCTTTCAATCTAGTGATTCCACAGCCGGGATTATACCCAAAGAATCCTGAAACACAAGTTCAAAAGAATATATGCACCTCAATGTTCATAAAAGCATTATTTATAGTAGCAAATGCTGGAAACAACAGTTCAATTAATTTAAAAAACTCAGAATAAACTCTATTCTTTTGCTAAAGATGCAAAGTACTTCCTAGGGCAGTCACTCTGCTAGTCTCTGGGTTAATTCACTCAAGGACAAGAATGGGGCACTATACTGGATTTCTGAACCCAATTCCAATATGTGTATGTGAAGGGGGGTAGACCACACAATTCTAGGCAATTCTTACACACCAGCAAACTGTCTAAGAGTTCAACTTAATTCTGACACTATCTACGCAGAGATAATATCAGATTCCACGCGTTAAGGGTTCATTCCTACAAAACCACCCTCCCTTCAGATGCCAGTCACAAGCCAAGGTTTGCTTCTGATGGAGCAGCTACAGATGGGAGGTTCCCATGACTCCCTTCTTGGACTTCAGAGGTGAGCTGCAAATCCAGGTTGTTACCTGTACCTGTGTCCAACTGGCTTTAAATCAGAGCTTCCCACAGCCTCCTCCTCAGGTTCAATTAATTTGTTTCAGGGGTTCCCTGAACTCATTAGATAACTGGTTTATTATAAAGGGATATATATCTCAGATCAGAGAAGGAAAACTCTGACTCCAAAAAACCTCCGCTGCCTTGCGGCATACCTCTTCAGGGGAAAGGCTAAGGGAGTAAACCCCGACAGAAAATCCGGAGCTGGAGTCCCTAAGGCAGTTTGACGTTGTAGTCAACACCGGCAACTCCTGCGGCGCACCTGAAGCCAAGCTGTATTGACTCCGTCTTTCCCTTGGACCCTTCAGCTGCGAAGAGAGGGGGGGTCTGCTGCATGGGCAACAGCAGACCCTCCATATCACCCTGCCCAGGCTCTGTAGCTTCAGCGTCATCGCAAGATGTCGATTCAACACGGGAGGAGACAGATACTACCATGTCACTCCCGAGTCGGACTGCACAGCCATTCTCGGCGGTGCAGATAGACTCTTAAGAAGCTACACCATCGTCTCTCGAGACGGACGGCTGCCGACGACGAATATATCTCAGAAACAGCCGCAGGGAAGAGACCCTTAGAGCAATATGAGGAAAGAGTACGGAGCTTCCATGCCCACTCCAGGAAAGACACTCTTCCCAAGTCTCCCCCAGCTCACCAGCCTGCAGGCGCTTTGAACCCTGTCATTTTTAGGATTTTCTGGAGGCATCATTACATAGGCATTATTAGTTAAATCAGTGACCATTGGCAATTAACCTCAATCTCCAGCCACTCTCTCCTCCCAGGAGGTAGGGGGGAGCGGAGGCATGGAAAGTTTCATGGTTGGTTCCCCTGGCAACCAGCCCCCATCCTTAGGTGCCATCCAAAAGTCACCTCACTAACATAACAAAAGGCACCTTTAAGTTCTCACCACTTAGGAAATTCCAAGGGTTTTCAGAGCTCGGTGCCAGAAACAGGGATGAGACCAAATACCTATTTCTTATTACAAATCACAATATCACAGGGACTATTTAGTCAAGTGCCTGCTAAGTGTTGGTGTTTCACTTAAATCTCCTCCTCTTATTCTCACAAAAGCCCTCAGTGGGAGTAAATGGTGACTCCACTTAATGGATAGGGGAGGGCGGTCCAGGGAGAGCGATGACTTGGCCCAATTAGAAGACAGAAGTTGTCTTCTGCCCTAACTCTCTATTTTCCTCTTCCCAACACCTGCACTCAACACAGTGGGGACGTTGCAGCAGATATACCCCAGTAATTTTATTAGTCATCATCAAATTAATTTCCCTCTGGCCCCTCAGCTAGGAGGCCATAATCAGAGGTCTAGCTTCATAAGTCAAGAAGAACCAGAGGCTCTGTTCCAGGTACCCTCCGAGGAAGTGGAGGATGGAAGCCAGCATCATCACCTCGCTAAGCCCCAGTGTTGATCTGCCCCCTTCCGTGAGGTGTCCCACGTCTGACCCCTGCAGTGTTTTCTGGCAACAACTCTATTCTGCAAACAGTTAGGTAAGAGGAGGAAGTAGAGGGTCATTCATGGCGAGTGGTGATGACTTGTTTGAAAGAAAGGGTACTGGATAAAATCCCAAAAGTGCTGATGCCAGGTTCTTTCCTCCCTGGCATCGAGGCAGCTGGCAGGGCTGACGAATCATCTTTGTAGGCAGTCACCTCCAGTCGCGGTGGTTACCTGCTGGGTTAGTTAGTTCTCTTGACACCCTGCCCAGCCTTGCTGAGTCACCCACTATCCTCTCTTAGCAGCCCCAGAGCTCACTGCATTGGGATCAGGAAGCAAGAACAGCCAAAATTATTTGGGCGAATGGAAGCCCCACACGTTAGACAGATAAAAGCTGAACTGCTGAGCATGAACCAGTAGATCCGTCTCTGAAAATCTCTGTGCGGCGCTGGCTGCCTTAGCACGCGTGTTTCCACACACCAGTGGGAAGGGCCTTTCTCAGCTGCCCTTGGGCCTGGCCCTTGGGTGATAACAAGTGGTCGCCATTCTTTTCCAAGGCTTGATGGGGACAGATATTAGAGTCCCTAGGGGAAGTGAGGATACCCCGCTGGAGAACCCAGTCTTGCTGTAAACTCATTGCATAACTTTGGGAAACTTATTTCACTTTGGGGGCTGGCCATTGGCTTACTGAACCATTAATGGAGCGGTTCTGCTATGTAGTGATACAAAGTATAATCTTCTCTCAAGAGCCTCCTATGGCTGATGAATTTTTTTTTTTTTAATTGGAATTTAAAGCCAGTTTGAACTAATAGAATGTTGCCCATAGTATATGAAGTAGAAGAAGAAAGTTGCAGAACAGTCATCAAAGCATCCCACATTTGTTTAAAGACATATGCCTTCATACTGTGTATTGTTTTGGTCATTTAAAATAATTATCAAAATGTTATAAGCAATATTTTTTAAGTTTATTATCCCACTAAATTAATCAATTTATTCCAAAGGCTTCTTTGCATGCCTATTCGATATGAGACATTTGGGATACAGAGATGAATAAAAAATCATTTTTGTCCTGGAGAAGTCTAAAGTTTATGGAATTTATGGGGACTTGTGATTTATTTTTAAAAGATTTTTACCAATTATTATTCTGCAGTTGAGGCTGGCTCATTCCTATGGCTGATAAATAGTAGAAAGGACACTGATAGCTCTTTCTGTATGACAAAGACTGTATTGTTCACATTCTCTTCAGTGTCACATCCTCTCTTTAGTGCTTCCAATGAACTTGCCCTTCCAGAACTTCTATCCAACATTGAGTTATGCCAAAAGTTTAGCATTTAATCATGCAGCATCCTCTTCCCCTACTTCTATCTGTTCACACCCATTCTTTCCTTAGCTCACTCCAGTCCAGCGTTGTCCCCTCCATTTCATTGACAGTTTCATGTCAAGGTTGCAATGAGGCACATGCTTCATTACACACACACACACACACACACACACACACACACACACACACACACGTGCACGCACACCCCTGATGGTGTCTCCTGGATATTGTAGACTACACAGTGGGTTTTTTAGCACTGTGCATATGACCTGCCATCTTCTGGTCCTATTGAGGTTGATGGTCTCATCTCTACTTTGCTGTCTCAGGATTACTTATGTCCCATTATTTTGTCTTTCTTGTCATCATAGCCTTATTCATGCGGCTCCCCCTGCCTGGAATGAAGGTCCTCCTCTAGCCCAACTAGAAAATTCTTATGCCTCTTCACAACAAACACCTTTCTGTCTTGATCTTACCACTATTTTTTTTGGTTTAGTTATTCTCCATTCCCTCTTCCTGGATGTCCCTTTGGGGATTATATCTCCCCTCTTGTGGGAAGAATGCCCTGCTAGATCCTTCATCCCACGTATATGGTATAGTCATAGAATGGACATTGATGTAATTTAGGTTACATAGACTTTCTTCAGGTGAATGCATGAAACATATAAGGATTCTTTCATTTCAGTAGTGAGTCTGGGTTCAGATATCAGACAGTTTCAGCCAACAATACCATCTAGAGCTGCCTAACTTCCATCTATTCTATTGTCCTTCTCTAATCTCCTTCCCTGACCTCTGAAGTTAGTCTTACACTCCTGACATATACTTTTTCAGGTTAAGTCATCCAAAAACTTGTTTCTGCTCCTCTTAAGGGAAGACAACAACAATAACAAGACTCAATAACAGTGACTTTTCTGCAAGGTTCATAGGCTTCCTCTTTTGTTCTTGCTTGGCTTCTGGATGTTCTGGTAGATTCCTCCCCTGAGGCATCATAACTGACCTCTCCTCTCCTTATAGGCTCCCTGGTGGTAGAGATAATATCTCATTTAAAGTTGTGTGCCTAGAGCCCAGGACATCTTTCTTTGGCATATTGCTGGGGTCCAGACCAAGTTTGCTCAAGGGTGAATGAAGCATCAGAACTGTTGGACCTACAGGGCTAGTGTACTTTCTCTTCTTATTGACAGAGCTGTTGATGACAGAGTAGTTTCCTTTTCAAAGAATTGAACATTTATTTTTATATAATTGTCCTCGTAAGAGATTTGATAACATTATAATTAAAGATATGGATGCCCTCTGCATCCATCAGGTTCCAGGCAGGAAGAATGGAAAGCACACCAGGAATTTCAAATATAGGGGATTTAATAAAGGAAATTGACTATACATGTGTTAGAAAGCTGACCTAGCAAAGAGGGGATGTTGATTAATCCAGACATTAGTAACTGCAGGAAATAGAGACTATCTCTTGGGCAAGAAGAACACAAATAGAAAGGTAGTATTAGGAGAACTTAGGAACTAGGAGAGGAGTACTGCATGGCTGATTCTCATACATGTGTGTGTGCACACACATGTGCGTGTGTGTATTACTACTGGTGCTTCCACCTTTTGCAGAGGTACACTGTGGCCAGTGCCAGAACTCTGAGAATGTGAACTGAATGCTTAAGCTGAGACCTGGTGGGCCAGCTAGAGCTGGTACCACTAACGAGGTATCTCATGGTGGGTACTGGGAAAGCTAAAGGAAGCTGGAGGCTGGAGCCACAGCTCTCTTGCTTCTGGAAGGTGTCTGCCAGGATGTGGAAATAGGAGAGTCTTCTTCATCTTGCCACTTTCTATCCTCCCGTCAATGCCTCCTGTTGAGGGACTCTCATGGGAAGCACATCAGCAAGGAGTTTGAGAAATGGAGTTGGCAGGTTTCTAGTTCAGGCATCATAAAGAGGGAAGGGGTTGGGGAACCTTGAGCCTGAGAGACGCTGGGTAAATAGCTGACATACACTCTGCTGGTTAAGAAGGGTAAATAGCCTCGGCCTCCAAAATATGAGGTGAAATATAGTCTCCCTACTTTGTAACCCATTTCCACCGGGATTCCCAATAACCCTCAAGTAAGAAATTGCAGTTGGGGATAGAACCTCTGGAAAATTCTGGTGCCAATTGGAAAAGTGGCTCCAAAGTCAAAGCATTCCTGCGAGGCTGGACACGCGGACTCCGTGATTTATTTTAGCTTTTCCTTATTTTTGTCTCCTTCTGCAGTCCCTGGTTCCAAGAACATCTTCTGGGCCAGATGCCCCCATGGCTCAGATACTTGGAAACAATGCAGCCATTTACTACAAAGCCTGCTGCTCCTCAGACCACCCTGCCAAACTCCTGGCTGTGCAGCCACACCCTGTCCCTGCAGGCATTCACCCTCCACGTGTCACTGCCTGTTTCCTCAGGAGGACACTGCTGTAACTGGACACCTCCCATCTGTAGACTCAAACTTTTCTTCTTCATTTTCCATTGCTTTTGCTCATCCCTTAATCCTGAGGGTGGGTGGAAGTCCATGAAACTCTTTCTACACTATCCTGCTCTTCTCCTAGGATCCAACTATGTAAAGAAAACCCTGTTACTATAGTGACAGTGAAATTTTTGGCAATGAGAGCTTCAGACACATTAAAAAAAAAAAAAAAAAAAAACTTCAATGCCATTGACCCACGTTTAGGAGAAGAAACGGGTATTTTGAATTCAAGTACTCATGTTTAAATCCTGACTGTAATTTAACTTGAGAAACTTTAGCTACTTAATTCTTCTGAGATGTAGTTTCTTCTATTTAAAAGAGGACCAATATCTACTTTTTGAGGTTTCTAAGAATATTAAAGGATGTAAGCTGTGTGCTTCATGTGGGTAGCACGTAGTCAGACAAGATAAACCTTAGTTCTCTTTCCCTAAGTGAGAGACTGTGTTGTTCACGTTCACATATGGGGAAAGGAGGGCACAGCATCATATGTCTGGCCTGAACCAGAATGGATTTTATAATAAGAAAGGACTTAAGAGAAAAATCTGAGCAATGCTATGTGGAGGAGAATTATTTCTTTGTTCTTATAGGAAGACAGGAGTGAGATCCTCAGGTGAGTTGTGGCTACGGACTGACTTCCTCCCTCAGTTTTACCTCTTTATGCACCTGTTATCTGTGTATGTGTCAGAGGAGAGATAAAGAGGAGACAGTGGGAGCAAAAACACAAGGCTGGGACAATATGGGGTATTCCTGGGGATAGAACGGCAGGTTATGGAACTGAAAAACGCAGTGTGAGTAACGCTATGCAGACACTTGAATGCTCAACTTAGGAGTTCTATATTTAATTTCTTAGGCAACAGAAAATCAAAACCACCATAGAGTGCTGCACACTAAATACAATATACAGAGGGTGTATTGTAGAATTGTACACCTGAAGTCTATATACCTTTATTAACCAATATCACCCCAATAAATTTAATAAAAAATGTTAAAAAATAAAATAAAGTTAGTTTACACTTAAAAAAGTCAAAACCAGAAAAAGTAAAAAAAAAAAAATATCTTGTAAAATGGATTTGAGTTTTTTAATTTTTTATTTATTTTTAAATTATTTTTTATTGTTATTATATTACAGTTGTCCCCACTTTTCCCCTTTGCCATCTTCTGCCCATCCCAACCCCCACCCCACGACTCCCATAGTCAATGCCCACACTGCTGTCCATGTCTGTGGGGCATTCCCACATGGATTTGAGTTTTACTTGTAAAAGCTCTTAAAGAACAACAGGCAACCGTATTCAGGGAAATGCAAGATCCAGGGAGGTTCATCGTTGGCAATTCTTTTCGGACAGATATATTTAAAGCAAGTGCTAGAGGCTGAGTTGTGCCTGTTACGCTATTTCACTTTTTCTATTTCACATAGAATACAACTTGCCACTGTTTACTTCAAACAGAAAAGATTTTCCCTGTGGATCAGCTGCAGTTTTACCTAAGGGAGATGACAGAATCTCACTGTAGATTTATTCTGTGAGAAGCAGTTAGCTTAAAGCAGGATCTTTGCTGCTTTT
This sequence comes from Furipterus horrens, assembly GCF_987537825.1. Taxonomy (NCBI): domain Eukaryota; kingdom Metazoa; phylum Chordata; class Mammalia; order Chiroptera; family Furipteridae; genus Furipterus; species Furipterus horrens. Next base: position 188,715,670 of record NW_028327174.1, read on the forward strand.
CAGGAGTTAGCATTCTGGTTGAGGAGACAGATACCTGGAGGTCAAGATGATCACTATGGTAATCATAACGAGAAGCAGGAGCAAGGATTGGACCCTCCACGTGGGGTCTGTAAGACTTTAGGGGAAACTTCCGGGCACGCACAATAGAAAGGGATGACGAAGCTGAGTCTCAGAGGATGAGAAGGGGTGAACCGTGTGGAGGAAGAGCAGGAGGCAGAGTTGTCAGTGGAGAAACACAGAGTGGTGAGAAACATCATGGTACAGGAGGCGAGGCCATGAGCAATTTGTGACCTTGGAAGCTAATGAGTTTGCAGAGAGAAGCAGAGAGAGGAGCTGAGAAGGTGAGGCAGGGCCAGGAGGAACAGGGTCGCGTGTGCTCAGCCAAGAAATCTGCAGTTTATCCCGTAGGTGATGTGGGCATGTGGCAGCGCTCTGGGTGTAAGAGTGACGCCAACAAGCTCCATTTAATCTGTCCTAGTGGTTGCATGAAGGAGGGAACCAGATGACAGGAGAGACCAGATGAGAAGTGTCACAGTACTGTAGGTGGGCATGGGGGAACTTTCGAGCTACCCACGAGAGTATGGAAATAGAACCTGGGGAGCTGGTGATTGACTGAAACAGGAGATGAGACATCCCAGATGTTCAGCTATGATGCCTAGTGACTTGGCTGCCAGTCACAAAATGGGGAACACACAAGGAAGGAGCTGCCACTTTGGGGGAAGACAATACACTCAGCTTTAGAATGAATGAACTTGAGGTTTCTTGCGGATGCACAAAACTCATCCTCTCATCTGTAGCAATTACTAGGGGTTTGACTTTGGGTAAATGATTTAATCTCATGAACCTCAATTTCCTCATCTCACTTAAGAAGGGGAGAATAATACATAGTTTTGGGGGAAAGATTAATTTGCCCATGGAACTCAAGGGGTTGCTTATACCAAACTTTTCATTAGCACCTTCTTTACATTAACTATAAGGAAACAAACTTCTGTCCTTCCGGTTGACAAATGCTCCTTTCTGGGGCAAGGTTCTGCTTCTGCTTGTCAATTCAAGCCTTGGAAAATCCCCATCCTGTAGGGCTGGCCCCTGGGCTTCACATGTCCATGTGTGCTGTTCTTTTTGCTTAGTCTTGCTATCAAAATGAGAGATTACAATGGGAAAGTTCCAAGGGGGAGCTATTCCTGTTGAGAATACAGTTCTGAAAAAATTCAGACATCTTGAGAAATAAAGGTGATCCAGAAAGGATTTTGAAATTTGTGAAGGCTTTTAAAATAATATTTATTTTATGTTTATTTCACCCATGCTCTATTTCCAAAGATTTTGAAATTCATTTCATCCTTAAATATTGTGTCTTTTTCTGTCACAACAATGACATGTAATTTTTTTCATCTCTATAAAAGCCATCTGTTTTGGAACCAAAAATCTTTTTTATTCTTCTCCCCATTGTCAGAAAGGGGGACAGAACCCTCAGCTCACATTTACTATGAAGAAGCTGTGGAGTAAACAGTCTCACCATCCCGACCACATGTGCTCCTGGCACCAAAGTGATTCTGGTGTGATGGGTCCAATTTTTGCTATGAACTGCAAACTAGCATATTTTCAGCTTGGCTTCTGAGGTTTATGAGAGGAGCTTTCTTGTCTTTCCCCAATAAAATGCAGGTGGCTCTCCTTCTCAGGCTCCTAAATCCCCGGAGCTGTGTTGGAATAGGAATCTCATTTTCTTCAAGGATAAGAATAGGGTTGTAATTCAATAAGTTGCAATGTGTATTATCCCTATTTCTCATTCCAAACAAAATTTCTAAAGGGCTTAATGTGTAGTAAGTGTGCATTAAACAGGCATTAAGTGAGTGTATGAGAAAACATTAGCACTGGCCTTAGTGAAGTCTAGGTTTAAATCCTGGCATCGCAGGGTGCTATCTGGAATAAGAGTGAGCACTCGATGCCAATTTAGAATAAAGAATTTTAACTCAGTCGGAGCAGAATTTGGATCCTGGTTCCTCACCTTTCTAGTTACATGGGGGGAGGATGTGGGTCAAATTTCATAACCGCTCTGTAACACAATAAGGTACCGTGGCTGAGTGTGAGGGTTCTGGGTTTGAATCCTGATCCCGTCATTTACTATCTAGAGGACCTCAGCAATTTACTTGACTACCTTGATTTCCTCACCCATAAAATAGGGAAAATAATCGTACCTATTATCATAAATTTGTGGCAAGGATTTCTGAGTTATTATGTGCCAAGCACTTAAAGCAGAGCTTGGCCTCTGGTAAGCACTCTGTGTCAACTATCATTCTGTTATTATAATTACACTACCTCTGGTGGTGCTATTCTGACTCTAAGGATGCCCAGTTCTTCTTTTTTTTCCTTCAGGGGAGGTTCCACCACATTCAACGTCTTGGGGGTGGTGCTCAGATGGTCATTTAACCTCAGCAACTTTGGGTTTCATTTTTCACACATGTCACCGAGATGAGGCTCATAGCCCTTCTCTCTCTCCATATACAGCATAGGCTTTTGTGAGACTCAAAGGAGACCACAAATGTGAAAACACTTAGCTAACTCTCAAGTGCTCTATAAATGTGAGTTTATTAGTTGAACTCTTTCCACTCCAAGTGACAAAACCCAACTCAAATCAACATATGCCAAAAAAAAAAAAAAAAAAAAAAAAAAGAAAGAAAGAAAGAAAGAAAGAAAGAAAAGAAAAAAAAGTTTATTAGCTCTTGTAATTGGATTTTAGGGTAGCTCACAGTCCCAAAGGAGAATGTTAAGAACCAGATCTTTTGATGCTATTTATGATTCAAACACACAGCTTATAGGAGTGTGTCTTCTCTGATGGTTCCACTCTCTCCTTCTCTGCATAGGCCTTGGTGATATTGTAGGAAACAAGGAAATAGTGACTCCCAAACCAGTAGAAAATCATTAGTAACAAAGGGCAAATGTAATTAAAGGGTTTTAAGGGCAAATGTAATTAGAGGGTCTCTGAGAAGGGAGTTGACAGCATTAGCATATTTACAAGTCACAATAGGGGCATTTAGATAATCGCATTAGATTGTAACCCTGGAGTAACCAGTAATGGAGAAACGGGGTGGAAGGAGAGGGGTGGGGGAGCTAATTGCTTTAGGGAGGGGGAGCTAAACACAGTACTATAAAACCAGCTTTCTTTGTCTATTTGGCGCGCACATTCTCCAGGCTGAGGGTGCTCCCGACTCTGCAGACTCCTGAATAAATGCCTCACTTTGCTGTTCAAGTCCTGCGTCCTGGTTTCTATTGTGAGCGTTTCTCACACTACTGATATTGGGGATGGAAAATCTTCGTTGTGGGAGACTGTCCTGTGTCTTGTAGGATGTTCACAGCATTCTTGGTTTCTCCCCACAAGATGCCAGTAGCACCCAACCCCCTGCTCCCATCCTCTACCTTGGGACAATCAAAAATGTCTCCAGGCATTGTCAAATGTTCCCTGGGGAATAAAGCCTCCCCCCACACCCCCAGTTGAAACTCATGGAAATCAGATAAATAGTAATTCATATCTCTCTATTCTTCACCCTTAGTCCCAAAGGGTGGAGAGACTGCTGCCTGACTGGGCTGGTTATACAACTTTAGAACCTCCCCTACCTTCTATACACCCCATTACATTGAAGCTCCCCACCACTGGGGGTACTGAACAGCCATATTGTTGAAAAGACTGCAGGGTATATGGCTCAAGATATTTTGGGATCTAGGTCCTCCTCAATCACTGACTTACGATGTTGCCTGGGATCTCTTTTCTCTCCAGACCCTGGCTTTTTATATTGGCAAAAGTCTCATGTTACTCTTAACATTTTATGACACAAATGGATCAGATTTAAAGTATGAAATGGGAGATCACTATAATTCATGACTGAGACCTTACGTTTCCCATCCACAAGCATCTCTTCTGTTTCCTGGAAGTGAAGGTTGCATTGTGTTCCTTGGGATGTACGGGGAGATAGCAAGCGTGGTGAAGACTGACCTAGGTCAGAACCTTTGCTGCTACTCGATGTTTTGTTCTGGGGTGTCTTGAAAGATTCCATCTTCTGAATAGGAAAACAGTATCAGTGAAACATCATTCGGGGAGGCTGAAGTGTAATGTTTGCAAAGAAATGATTGAGAAGGTTGTGTGTAGCCTTGGATGTTGAAGGAATGGGTACAGTCCTGTTACCCAAAGCGTGAGGTGGTAGAATGCATAGCAATACGAGTATCCATATAACTGAGTGAGTTGTTTTCCAGCTTTATGTATAAAGTTTAGGTAGATGGTAGAGTGAAATTAACCAGAGACAATTTGGAATAGGCTGTTGCCTCTATATATTTTTTCCCATCAAAATTATATGGCACAAAATATTTACTTTATCTACAAAAACCCTGAAAACCTGAAGCTCAAAATGGGGCATAGTTACAAGCAGTGACTCTGTGTTTGTGGCCAAGTCTAGAAGGACAGCCAGCCTAGATATGTTTCTACCATATCGTCCTCAGGGAAAAGACCCTTTGGAAAACAATGGGTAAAAATATCCATCCCTCCCGCCCCCAATATTAGAGTTCAGTAAAGAAAGTCATGTGGATGCTACTTTTTCCATTGTCTTTTCCTCCAATTCTTGGGTCAGTTTTTCACAAAGATTTTAGTCTTATTCTTGCCACATGTTCTTAGCTAGAGGCATATAAGAACTTACACTGGGGTTCAGATCAGAGCTCACAGGGCAGAAGCACAGAGTCCCATCCACCTTGCTACCCAGCTGAACAAAAAACAAAAGAAAAGGAGTAAAAGCATCAGCTGCACATTCTAAGCGACCTTTCTGGCAGAAGGAGGTGAGGATTCATATAGAGTTTTTGAACACTTAACTATTTTCTAGTGTCTAGTTACTCATATGGTTTCCTGTGGCTGCCCTAACTGTTTATCACACACACTTGGTGATTTAAAACAACAGCAATGACTTCTCTCACAGTTCTGGAGGACTAAAGTGTGAGGCCAAGGTGTCAGTGGGCCGGGCTCCCTTCAGAGGCTCTAGGGCAGATCCTTGCCTCTTGTAGCTTCCGGATGGCTCCAGGCTTTGGCTGGGGGCTGGATCCTTGCAATCTCTACCTCTGAGGTCACCTTTCCTCCTCCTCTTCCTTGTGTGTCTCTTATAAGGACACTGGTGCTGGACTTAGTCATCGTCGTCGGCAGCCGTCCGTCTCGAGAGACGATGGTGTAGCTTCTTAAGAGTCTATCTGCACCGCCGAGAATGGCTGTGCAGTCCGACTCGGGAGTGACACGGTATCTGTCTCCTCCCGTGTTGAATCGACATCTTGCGATGACGCTGGAGTGTCCTCTCCAGTGAAGCTGAAGCTACAGAGCCTGGGCAGGGTGATATGGAGGGTCTGCTGTTGCCCATGCAGCAGACCCCCCTCTCTTCGCAGCTGAAGGGTCCAAGGGAAAGACGGAGTCAATACAGCTTGGCTTCAGGTGCGCCGCAGGAGTTGCCGGTGTTGACTACAACGTCAAACCGCCTTAGGGACTCCGGCTCCGGATTTTCTGTCGGGGTTTACTCCCTTAGCCTTTCCCCTGAAGAGGTATGCCGCAAGGCAGCAGAGGATTTTTGGAGTCAGAGTTTTCCTTCTCTGATGTGCCCTGACTGGGAAGATCGAACCAGCGACACTTAGCTCGCAGGCCGACGCTCAATCCACTGAGCCAAACCAGCCAGGGTTAACCACATCTGCAGGAACTCTTTTTCCAGGCAAGGTCATATTCATAGGCTCTGGATATTGGGACATAGATGTATGTATGTTTGGGGGCACCATCATTTAGCCCCCTACACTTAGAAACTGTGTTAATTGCCTTCATACGTATTTCATGGACTTTCTACAGGTCTCTGAGCTATGGATGAACATCCCCATTTTATAGATGAGGTGGAGAAACAGCAGTGAATTTGTAAAAGGATACAGTATTAGAAAGTGGCAGAGGCAGGGTGCATACTCAGGCATATTTTTATTGAGTCTATCTTCTACCCGAGAACTTTGGACCTTTCTTTTAAGAGCTTAATTGCATTGGATTTCATTATTAATAAATTTATTTTAGGGGGAGTCATGCAGAATAGGAAACAGTATCTATAGAGGTCATGTGTACCAACCCACCAGTTTGGATGTGTGTGTATGTGTGTGTGCGTGTGCGGGGATGTGGGGGCGGGGGGGGGGGGTCCTTCTCTATTTGACCCTATTGTTAACCCATTTGCTGACTTAAAGGAATCTTCATTCAAGTCTTTTTTTTTTTTTTTTTACCTCAAGAAACTTTATTTTTATTTTTACTTATTTATTTATTTATTTTTTTGTTTTTCAATTTCATTAAAGTCTTCAGTTCTGGCTCTGTCTCTGTGTAGCTGTGAATGGATTTTAACAAGTCTGTTTTTCACCTCTTGTTTCTCCGATCTTCCAACTGAAATGAGCAAGCTGGACTTGGGCTCTCAGTTTATGAACCAAATCTCTTATCAGCATCAGTCCTCTGGGACTTAATTTCTGAAGAAACGATGCCATCTTTACAAGAATAATTGCTGTGGAAAATATACAAACACTTCCCACCACTGCTTAGCTGGTGAAACTGGACCCAAGTGCCGGGAAGTTTTGACTCATCCCAGTGAATCCTGCCCTGAAATACTCTTCTCATCTAGGCTAGACTCCTGCTTAGCCTTGAAATCCCATCTCAAGTAGTTTTCCTGGTCTAATCTTCTTGGATAGAATTAACTTTTCTTTCCTCTTGCTTCCTAAACCTTCTTACCTTGTACCCACTTGGATAACGATACTTTTCTTTATGTATAATTATTATTTTCCTTAGGTTACTCCCCTAAAGTATGAGTAAACAAATTTGGGGAATCAAGACCTTCTTTGAGACGGTGTGAGGCCAGAGAATCTGCATTTTCACTTTTTCTTGTATTTCATTAAAAAAAAAATCTAGAACCCTTATAGGGAGACAGCTCGTGTTAGAGAGATAGGGAGCTCATTTGTAAAAGAACACTAGGTTCTCTGCAAAATCATTATTTCCTTTGTTCTTTTCTTTCTCTTCCTCCTTTTCTTCACCTTTTCCTTTTTTTCCTTTATCAGGAACACACCCTGAGCTCCTACTAATTGCCAGGCGCTTCTAGTTCTAAGGAGATAAGGATTAATAAGCCATTGCCTGGCAGTCAAATAGCTCACAGTCCCATGGCCACACAGCCAAGGAAACAAAGAATTACTGCGCACCATGTTATCTCACATCCTGTCATATATAATGCATACTATGCAATGCAGTACAGATTGTACACTTTATTTTATTATATATGTTGCATATCACTTCATAATATGTACCATATTGCGTATTGCATACTTCAAGAGAGCTGTACTAAATGCTTTAGCAGTTTTCTTCTTGGCTTCAGGGAAGGTCATACAAGAAAAAGTGTTAGCAGACAAATGTGTGTTCATCAGGCAGAGGGGAAGAGATTTAGAATGGAGCATTGCCTCAAGCTCAGAGAATGCGGGCTTGAATGGCAAACAGACAGATGACAAGCCAACTGAATTCTCTGGGGCCACTGTTTTGAAGGAAGAGTTATTTGGGGGGCCTACCTGGGTGTCCAGTGCCCATTGTAGAGCCTGTATCTCCCTGGCTGTGCACGGTAGCAAGCTGGGCCAGCATCACTACCTGCCCACAGTTCACAATCCCACCCCAACCAGACTCCTGGACCCCAGCAGGCAGAGCCCGAGCATCCTTTCTTTCTCACTGAGCACTCAGGCTGGTCCTCATTAGCCTTCTCCTGAAGAACTTTGGACTCCAGAGAAATCATGTATATTTCCATTGCTAGCTTAATCTGCAAATCATTCAGCAAACTTCTTTTCTTTTTTTCCCTTTAATGTGATATTGCAAATAAAAACAAATTATAAAATGAGGGCAATTGGGAAAAGGGCTAAGTTATTGACTGCTGCATTTTAACACCACAAATGGCTATTAATTACTAAGTAATGAAAGTAGAAAGTATGAACCATTTTGTCTTGATATCCCAGTGTCTCTAAAGTGCTTGGCATAAATTAGGTAAGCAGAAAATAACATTTAAATTGAGCAAATTTAAAGGATTGAATGAGATGGGCATTATAGATGCTCTTCATATATGAGAATGGATTAGAATTTAAATGTGAATGGAGCTGACTGACCGTCCCTTTCTTGTGTGCTAGTTAGCTCTAGAGCTATTATTGCCATCAGCACTAAACACTGCCCTGCTGAAGTAGTTCTGCTGGAGACTTAATAGAAGTCTCATGCACGGCCTTTCTCTCTACCACCCTCCTCACATCCATGCTGCTGACTATGGGATCTTTCTGAAATGCAGATTGGGTCATTTGTCTAAAATCTTTCTGTTTGCACACCATTGTATGGTCTTGCTCCTGCCTAGGTCTACAGCCTCATCTCTCACACTCAACTGCATGCGCCCTGCACCCAGGCTGCTGCAGGGTTCCTCAGATAACCTTGTGTTTTCTGGATCCTCCCTGTCTGCACCTGCTGTGCTACGTAGTGTCTGTCCCCAACTCTCCTCTTCAGTTAACCGGCATTTCGAAGCCCAGCTCAGACTGTAGTCGCGTCTCTGAAGGCCCTAGGGTGATTAGGGATTCACTATTCTTTTCCCTACAGTGTTGCATTAGTTCTCACACCAAAGGTAACATATGTTTGTCTGTTTCTTCAACTCACTTCTGAGCTCCAAGAGGATGGAGACCATGTGCTGCTTCTCTGTTATGTTCTTGATTCTACTCCCAGAATCTAGCATCTGTCCATTGTTCAACTATTGAAAGACAGAAGGAAAAGAAGGAACAAAGGGAGGAAGGAAAGGAGGAAGGAAAGAAGAGAGAGAGAGAGAGAGAAGAGGAGAGAGAGAGAGAGAATAAGGAGAAGGTATTGGAGAATATTAGAGGGTATAGTGTGACAGTCACCACCAAATGACAACGGGAGATATTCATGGTCCCAAGGTCAAGCCCAGCCTGAACTATTTTATTATAAGCTCTCTGGGAAGACTATGCAACAGCTGCCCACTATCTGGCTTTGGGGGGCCAGGGATAGATGGCCACTCAGCTACTCCATAAACAGTCCTGGGGAACTAGGAGAACTTCACTGCTCACCCTGGAAGCAGTGCTGGCTTTTGTTTGTTTTGTCTCTGCTGCCATGGCTCCCAGATGACTCTCCATCTGCACAAGTGCTGCAGCAAACAAACATGGAGCTGCCAGGCAGGTTTTCTCAAACCCAAGAGCCTCAGCAAACCAGCAGCTGACAAAGGCTAAGAGCAGGCCCCAGACGCAGGGAAGGAATGTGGATCTGTCTTGATCTGCCTCATCAGAAAGGAAATGATAAAGAAGGAGTCATAAATGACTGGCAGCCACTCAACTATTTGGCACCAAAGGTCTCCTGCAAAGAATCATTTTCCAAGATATGTCTGCGCCCCTGCAAACACGCTCATGCTCACATGAACATTCTGCTTGCCTCTTCTCCCCCCACCCCCTGCAAACTTCCTTTCCTTCTTCTTTTTAAAATTTCCCTGGTGTTTTAGTAAAAGGAATTAGTGGAAAGGCCGGGTCTCAAGCATCAGGTAAAAATTGAATAAAAGGAAGTGAAGCAAATACCTCTCTGGAGAGAAGACAGGACTGTCTGGAAGGAGAGGCAGTCCCTCAGCCCCTAGACTCCCTCCTCCAGGCTGTTTCTGGTCTGAAGCCAGGAATGTAGAGCCCATTGAGTTCTTCTTGCCTACTTCGCACTAACCTGATCCCAGAAATTCTGACCGCATCACGTTCTTTTAAGGATCTCCTTCTCCATGACTATTCTCTGGGGAAGAAATGACAGGTAGATAGATGCTCTTTGTCAGCTTTTATTTCTATTTCATAAAGTAACTCGCTGCTGACAAAAGAGTATAAATGTAAATTCTTCCCTTTCCCCCAGAGCCAGGATGACCTTCCTCTCCTGCTCCTGACAGTTTGTCCATTCATTTTCTCATTTCTTCCACGTCAGCCCCCACATGTTCCCTAGCTCTTCAGCTTGCAGGGATTACCTTGTTTGTTCTGATTATGGTCTATGTCGGTTCAAAGCCCCGTTCTGCAGACGGCGAGATCCCAAGTGTCTTCTGAGAACCTCCAGAGATTCAGGCGGGCAAGCTTTTATGTTAGGTTGTCACCTCTGGCCCAGGTTTCGTGTCTCTCACATTGTCCATCTCTCTGGATCTTCCCACCAGCCACTCCTACCCTCTGTCATTCATCAATGCTCAGAAAACAGCTCCTTTTAATTTATCTCTCCCAAACTCACCTATGAGAGCTTTGGGTAGCAGACAATCCACCTTAAGAACGTGTGTGCGGATACACGTGGAACTTTATAGCTCTGGAGGGACAGTTCAGCGCAGAATTCTGTCTTATCCTTCCTCTTCCTCCCTCCTGCTCTCTAGTGCTGTAAATCTCCCTCTCTGATATTCTGGTTTATTTCTTGGGTAGAACAGTTTAGCTTTTTTTATCCTAGCCCTGACCAATGACAAAATTACCCACAAGAGATTTTACTACTTAAAACCTGTCCTCTCCTCTAAGAGCAATTTAATCACCAGCTCTTAATCTAACAACTTGGCGACCCACACATTAACTCTGTAGACACGCAGTGGATACCACTGGGAGATGCCCTATGCCTTGCTGACAACAAGGTGAAAAAGAAAAGATTTTTACCTCCCTCATGTAGTTTAATTTTTTTAAAATACCAATTCCTTCCAAGTCTTGAGGGCAGATGCTATGTTTCATTTATTTCTATATCTCTGGCTTCTAGTACAAAGCCTAAGATATACTGACAATGTGCACTAAATCTGTTGTGGAAGAATGATTTCAGGCATCATTATTGCATGCCTATTCTACAGGTGCAGATAGACTCTTAAGAAGCTACACCATCGTCTCTCGAGACGGACGGCTGCCGAACGATTCTACAGGTGGGCAGAAGAGACTCAGTAATGTCATGTAATAAGGGCTTAATCATACAGTAAATGGCAGAGGTAAGTCTTGAACTAACTAAATGTTCAGATATCAAACATCACACTTCCCCCTTCTATACTGTATTGGTGGAATGTTTTGTGAAAACAATAATTTTCCCCCAGATTTTACATACATGTGAAGCCATGTAGTTTTTCATACTGGTGACCCAGATCAATAGGTTGGTCTCCCATTGGTTGTTTATGTTTCTGCAGAGTGAGCGGCAGGCAAGGCTGGAGCGAGGGACACATGCATGTTCCAGCTGTGGTGCTCACTCAGGGATCAGATGCTCTAACAGTGTCTACAGATGGCTGTTAACGAGAAACTCTGTGGATCAGTCTAGAAGAGTCCCTGAGCTCTTTCTTGCATAGCTGGTTCTTGACAGTACAACCTTGGTCATAGCAGCAGAAAATTAGCATCTTAAAGATGGGAAAAATGGAATAGGAATATTGCCCAGTATCAGTTTTCTGTTGTTGTGTAACAAATTGCCACAAATTTATTAGCTAAAAAACAGCACACAGATGTTATCTCATCGTTTTGCAGGTCAGGAGCCTTGGCATGGCTTTACTGGGACCCAAAAAGCTGCAATCAAAGTGTTGTCTGGACTGTATTAACGCCTGGGGGCTTGACTGGGGAAGAAATCACTTCCAAGTTCATTCAGGTTGTTGGCAGAATTCATTTCCTTGTGGAATTAATTCCCAGCATTTTGGGGCTGTCAGCAGAGGTAAATGTCTTCTCTCTGGATTAATTTCCACTTCCATTTTAATAAAAACAATATAAGTAATAGTCTGTGAAAGAACTAAAATTTCTTCAAAAATCATCATATGGGCACTAATTTTGAAACAGCAACTTGACTATTAAATTCAACCCAAATGACAAAAGTGCCAGACATTTATCCTGTGGAAATAAGGATCAAAATAGAATTAAGGTGTCTTGACAATTTTTTCTTGAGGGTGTGGGTCCAGCGATTGCACTGGTAGCAGGAGAGTTGCTTCAGCTCAATTAGAAATTCCCCCACTATACCCTCCTCTCATTCCACCCCTACCAAACTTCTCTTTCCACCATTTAGAGGCTACTACTGTTTGTCTGTCATTCAGTTTATTTCTAGACTGACTTGGATTATTTGAGAAGCTCTGGTGACTCAGTTGAGAGCCAGACCCCAGCATCTCAACTCTCAAAGGCTCAGTTCAGCTCAATATATGTTTACTTGGTATTGAATGTATCACAGTTCCAGTGACTGAAACTTGAGATAATTTTTAAGATGAAAAAGCTGACATTTAAGCAGTATCCATAGTTTATGCTTTCCTGGGGTAGAGATATAGACTTGCTTTAGGAGGAGGTGATGATGTCCTTTGTTCTTGTTTGAAGAAGGACCATGCTGAAAGGTTCTTTCAGTCATACAGGTCAGAGATTGACCAACTTTCTCTGTAAAGGGCCAGGTAGTAAATATTAGGCTTTGCAGGCCAGGTGGTCTCTGTCAAAACTAGTCAATGCTGCCATTATAGCATAAAAGGAACCCTAGACAGTATGTAAACCAATGAGCATGGCTGTATTCCAGTAAACTTTATTTATGGACCCTGAAATTTGAATTTTATATTATTTTCATGGGTTATAAAATATCATTCTTTCTTCGACTTTTCTCAACCTTTGAAAAACGCATAAATCATTATTAGCTTGCAGGTCATATAAAGATGGGCAGCGGGCTAGATTGGACCTTTGGGACAGTGGTTCACTGCCCCTCCCCCCCTCCACACACACATATTCACACACACAGGTATAAAGCAAGTACCTATTCATTTTCTTAGCAAAAATGAATTCTCCTTGGAAGTCAGTGGGGTCTGCACTCAGAGTTCTGGGGATCTCTGAAGATTTTTGATGGAGAAATCTATCCCTGATGTTGGGCTTTCAAAATAAGTACTGGCCATGTTTGGCAGTAGCAGCCGAAGGAAGAACCTCCTACACTCCTGGGTCCATTGCAGCTTCGTGGAGGATAGCTGGGCTCAGCCGAGCTGTGAGTTTGTAGATCTCATGGGCAGGTGAGGAAGCAATACCAAGAAGATGAAGAAGGGTAGCAGCTGCAATTTGGGTGAAATCATCTCAGTAGAGAAAGGGGTGACCTTCACAAGAACAGATGGCAGTCTGGAGACAAATGTGGAGTTTATATAAAAAGTGACAACCAGGCAGATTTGGAGAACATGCTCTGGAGATTCCCAGAGACAGTTGGTGGAGTATGGTAAAAGAAGGAATTTTCTATATTTGAGTAGCTTGAGAGATAATGCCCTTTCATTTGGAAATACAAAGAAGTGTAGCATTTTTGGTAGGGTTTGCCTTATGAGGCCTGAGAGGTATGTTTTCATAAACACTTGTGGTTGCCAAGCAACATCCAATTCCCTTTTCTTCCTCTTCTTTTGAACATTCTATTTTGAAATAATTGAAAATCTTCAGAAAAGTTACAAAATCGTACAAAAAGCTCCCATATTTACATCACCCAGATTCCTCAGTTATTAGCATTTTTACACACAGTTCTTGCTTAGCCTTCTTACATACACCCAACACACTCATATACACTATTGTTTCTGAACCATTTGCTAGTACATTGCATCAGTTTGTATTTCTTTAAAAACAAGGATATTCTCTCACACAGTGACAGTATGCCCATCAAAATCAGGGAGTCAGCACTGTCCTAATATTGTTTTCTAATACATATAACCAATTGAAATTTGGGAACATGCATTCACTAAGTTGTCATGTATTCTTATTTTCCTTCAATTTGAAACATTTCCTCAGTCCTCATTTATCATTCATGATGACTTGGACATTTTTGAACAAGACAGGCCAATTACTCTGTAGAATCTCCGTCAGTTTGAGTTTCGATGTTTCCTCATGATTTCAGAGCTTTGAGCAGTGATATCTGCCAAAGATCCATCTCACGGCATCATACTGTTAGATACCAAATGCTAATTTGCCTCATTACTGGTGATACGAACTTCTATCATTTGGCTAGAAGTGTCTATAAGGTTTCTCTACTGTAAGGTTTATTAATAACTATTTTGTACTCATCAAATAATGATTCCTAAGCATATATTTGGGAGATTGATACTTCAAGTCTTCTACTCTTAGTGGCAAATTTCCTTCCCTTCTATTTACTTATATTAATATAGATTAATGGATTTCTATTTTACTCAAAGGGGTAGAATCTATAAATACCATTATTTTGATGCAAATTGTCCTAGACTCAGCCAGAGGAGCCCCTTCAAACTGGCCCCATGTTTTGACCTGTCTCAATCCTTCTGTCAGACATTCCTTATTTCATGATACAAGATGTTCCAGACCTATTTTGAATCTTCCCTTTGCTGGCACTGGATAAACCATTACTCCGAGGGGTTTTAGTTTCTTTGGTGGAGAAGAATACACAGAAACCAAAAACTACACAGGCTCATTGTGAAAGGGTGTCAATGTTTCTAGGTCCTTTCAATGGACAAACGTAGAACACACATACATGCACATACCCACACACACATAATCTCTATCATCTATCTATCCATATATATATCATCGGCGGCGGCAGCCGTCCGTCTCGAGAGACGATGGTGTAGCTTCTTAAGAGTCTATCTGCACCACCGAGAATGGTTGTGCAGTCCGACTCGAGAGTGACACGGTATCTGTCTCCTCCCGTGTTGAATCGACATCTTGCGATGGCGCTGGACTGTCCTCTCCAGTGAAGCTGAAGCTACAGAGCATCGAGAGACGATGGTGTAGCTTCTTAAGAGTCTATCTGCACCGCCGAGAATGGCTGTGCAGTCCGACTCGGGAGTGACACGGTATCTGTCTCCTCCCGTGTTGAATCGACATCTTGCAATGACGCTGGAGTGTCCTCTCCAGTGAAGCTGAAGCTACAGAGCCTGGGCAGGGTGATATGGAGGGTCTGCTGTTGCCCATGCAGCAGACCCCCCTCTCTTCGCAGCTGAAGGGTCCAAGGGAAAGACGGAGTCAATACAGCTTGGCTTCAGGTGCGCCGCAGGAGTTGCCGGTGTTGACTACAACGTCAAACCGCCTTAGGGACTCCGGCTCCGGATTTTCTGTCGGGGTTTACTCCCTTAGCCTTTCCCCTGAAGAGGTATGCCGCAAGGCAGCGGAGGTTTTTTGGAGTCAGAGTTTTCCTTCTCTGATGTGCCCTGACTGGAAGATCGAACCAGCGACACTTAGCTCGCAGGCCGACGCTCAATCCACTGAGCCAAACCAGCCAGGGCCCCATATATATATATTTAGGTAAATTTAAAACCATGAGTTTACCTCATAACTTCCCATTTCAATCTATACCACACCATGGCATTTATTCTAATCTTAGGCCTCTTTGTATTTGAAAATCCATCCCCCATCAGTGAAAAACAAAACTTGCAGTATTTTCAATGTACTTACTCTTCTAATACTGAAACACACATGAAAGAAAGACCAAGAGAATCTCACAGGTGCCGGTCCTAACAACTTCAGGTGGTTGAATTGATAATATAAGGGATCTGGCTCTTGTTATATGAGAAAAGCAAACTATTAATTTAATAGTTGCAAGTCTAGTAGTTTCTTTTAGCTCAATATATTTTAAACAAAACCCCAGCTTGACCAGTGTCTACATTGCAGAGGTAAGGGATCCCACCTCTAGTTCCAAGGTTAGATCTGATCTTAAGGTAGTCCTACTCTACTTTCCATGAATTGACTTATGGATGGGCACATAACCCAATTCTGGAAATGATGAGGTAGACAAGGTTGGCCATGGGAAGAATCTGTCTCTCTTCCTCAGTAAATTATTTTGCATGGGCATGCAGCTCATGATTGCTGTGACTTCTCGCTACATGCCTGAAGATGAAAGAAGGCACATGGAGAGGAACTTGAGGCAGAACTGTAACATTAAGTCAAAACTAGAGTCAGCCCTACCTTCTGACCCTCAATTATTTGAATTGGTACATTTTCTTATTAACTAAGCCAATTTGAATTCAATTTTATGTTACTCGCTGCTGAAAGCAACCTGATAGCTGTAGACAATAATAATAATATATATCAGGCTCAGTTCTTGGCAGTGAGAATACAGAGAGCAATGAGAGTTATGTCTAATTTCAATTAGGTCAATCTAAATATTATTATAAGTGCTATGATAAACAAGGTGAAGGACATAAGAGTTAAGATGAAGTTGGGATAAGGTATTGCCTTGACTCGTCGTCATCGGCAGCCGTCCGTCTCGAGAGACGATGGTGTAGCTTCTTAAGAGTCTATCTGCACTGCCGAGAATGGCTGTGCAGTTCGACTCGGGAGTGACATGGTATCTGTCTCCTCTCGTGTTGAATCGACATCTTGCGATGACGCTGGAGTGTCCTCTCCAGTGAAGCTGAAGCTACAGAGCCTGGGCAGGGTGATATGGAGGGTCTGCTGTTGCCCATGCAGCAGACCCACCCTCTCTTCGCAGCTGAAGGGTCCAAGGGAAAGACGGAGTCAATACAGCTTGGCTTCAGGTGCGCCGCAGGAGTTGCCGGTGTTGACTACAACGTCAAACCGCCTTAGGGACTCCGGCTCTGGATTTTCTGTCGGGGTTTACTCCCTTAGCCTTTCCCCTGAAGAGGTATGCCGCAAGGCAGCGGAGGTTTTTTGGAGTCAGAGTTTTCCTTCTCTGATTGCCTTGACTAACCAGAGGTTTACTGTGCATAGAAGACAGAAAGGGAATAAAGACCATTATAGACAAAATACTCAGTGCAAAGGCACAGAACCGCAAATGCTGAGGGTGGGTGGGGATAGAGTGTTAATATTAGAATAAAAAGTATTAGTTATTATTGATTTAATAAAGAAATATGTTCTGGTGGCATATGGGTATTATAAAGATTTCTCTGCTGACTAGAGGGTAATAAATACGTGCAGAGGTTGTGGGGAGCTAAATGTTTCCAGGGCAGAGGGAACTTATAAATTATTGACCCATTCCTCTGAAATACCTCTTCTTACAAGAATGGATTGTGGGGTAGACCCTATTTCTTGGGAAGGTATACTGATTTTGACCCATGAACTTGAATTTTCTTAATTTTACTGAAAACCTTGGATTTCATGGACCTGAAAATAGAGGGCAGGAAGCTATTCATTTCAATACCTGAGGCTATTCATACCCTTCATCCAAGGTGGTAGATAGACCTTCATATAATTTTTTTTTAATGAGATTGTGAAAAAAAAGCCCTGAAGCAAAGCCCAACCCTGCTCCAAATGCAGCATCTCTGTTCTGTGGCTTCTTTGCATTGCTCCAGAATTGGCCTTTACCCAGTGACACAGATCTGGTGCAGTTTAGCTTTGAGGTTTTGGACAGATGCACCTTTGGGAAAAGGGCAATAGAAACCTCTCCTCTTTCACTCTCATTAAGTAAAATCTACAGCATCAATCAAGTCACTAATGTCATTTGCTTCATTCCAAAGAAAATTAAATTGTCTTATTTGAGTTAATTAAAACTTAATGAGGACAATAATACAATTTAAATAATGAAAAGCAATGATGAAATAAGTACCAGAAAGAAAGACAAAATTAGTATTATTTTAGAGTATGGGTTTTGTATCTGGAGAATCAAAGATAATTAGCAAAAATAATGTCAGAGCAGATGAGATAATTTAGAAAGTTGGCCAGATACAGACAGAATACATATACACACTAAGTACCAATAATTTAAAAATATATAAGCATTAATGAGAAAGACAATTTAATGATATACATTGACCCAAACAACCAAAGCAAAAACCATTGATAAAGGGATTCAGAACACCCAGCAGCCTTACCTTCTACTGTACAACTAAACGTCATGTCAGTCAAATGGAACTGAGCACAGAGATCCGCTGTTTATTTAGGACACATCATGTCTCTATTTGTTGCCAACTCTTGTGTCTACTCTTACAACTTGTACCATGATCCCCACAGCAATGTTTATGGTACATCCTATGAGCCTTATTTTGTATATGAGAAAATTGAAACAGGAGAGAGCCTTCATGTCACACAGTTGATAAAGGGCACAGTGGAACTAAAGCTTCTCTCATTCACTCCAAAATTCATAGCTATTTCATTATTTTTACCAAAAACACGCCATTAGGTGGGCTTCTGTAAGTTGAAGATGTTCCTTTTTATGGGAAGATCCTCAAATTCTATTTTCCTTCTTGGCTCCAATATACCCATGGGCCAACATGTTTGCTGTTGTTTTCCATTTGGCTTCCATGAAATTTCCTTTCCATTGTCAAATGGAAATGTACCTAACTGAAGTTATTAACCGTATCTGGTTTGACTTAGAATAGCTGCTGGTGTCTGAATAGGAAGAAAAAAAAAAAAAAAAAAAAAGAAGGCAGAGCCATCCATATTCATTTTAAAAGTCAAATGTAACGAATTTGTGGCATTTCATCTGGGTTGTTTAAATTAAAACTTGAAAGAGTAAGAGAAGGAATGGTGGCGGTCTTATTTCTCTAACTTTATTGAATTAAGTGTCCTTGCTAGTGTGAAGGTCTTATGGAACATTCCCAAATGTCAGGGCCTCATTAATCAATGCCATCGTTCAGCATCTTTCCTGCCTCATCTTGAACGAAATTTTCCCCGGGAATGGAATCTTTCTATTAGCCTTGCTTCTGAGACACGTGTCTGTGTATAAACTGGAAGAAGAACATGGAAGAATTTTTCTGAAACTTTCTGTTTTTTTGCCTAAAATAACTCAGGCAACATGTCTTGGGGAATTATTCTACAGAGAATGTTTTTAAAAGGAAAAGTAATGTGAAGTCCAGAAATTTCTTGTCGTTAACTTTTAAGAAGCAGATATCATTTCTTATGTCGATTAGTATTTCATACTTGGTTGGTTAAGAATAAATAAGCTGGAAATAACCACTAATAGGTATGCGTTGGTGAGGTCTCAGGTATAAATGGCAAATATGATAAAATACGGTAGAAAGGACATCGGTGTGGAATTGTGTCTGACTTAATTCAACACCTGGTTTTCTCACCTATGAAGTGTACAAAAATAGTGATATGACTGCTTCTGTTTACAGAGTAAGAAAACATAATTTTTGTATTAGATCTGCCATTCAGCACTTTTTCACATGCGTTCCTTATGCTTCGGTTGTCTTCTCCTTCTCAAATGCTCAGAGAATGCTTACCTAGGCTTCAAGACTTAGGTCAATGTTCACCTCCCCTGTGAAGACTTCTTTGGGTATTCCTCTCTCCTAGGGAGAGAGTTGGTGTTTTTTCTCTGGCTTCCAGGTTACTTCACATTATTATAAACATCATACTAAATTAAATATATTTATTTTCCCAGGTGCGTCCTTGATTAGACTCCACCAAGACCCTGTTTTCTTTATCTTCATATCTAGAATGCCTTGCCTAGTGTCTCATAGGTGTTATAAAATGTCTGTTTTGATAGACTTGACTTATATAGATGGAGTCATTGTTCATAAAAATATTACTGTTGTTTGCACTGTCCAGATAATTTTCCCAGTTAACCATTGGTGATAGAATTGCAGAGTCAAATGCTATGTTACCGGAGAAACTCTGGTTCTTCTTGCCCATGCAGTAAAGAATTACAGGTCAGCGAGCCTATCAGTGTGCATGCAAAGTTTATTAGTGTTGTTTTATTAGTGTTGTTTTTCAAGGGTGGCTAGAGCAAGGTTGGCAAAGGCAAGGGTGGCCAAAGGCCAGGTGACTACCACCCATGTGGCCAAGAGAAAAGAGTAGCCAGAGGCCCCCTGACCAGGGGCCAGGAAGCCCGGGGCTGCCCCATATGGCAGAAGAGCCAAAAGAGTGAGTTCTTTGTTCTGAGGATTTACATAATTGGCTGGATGGGGGTGAAGAAGTTATATTTTGATTGGCGGGTAAAGGTGGTGCCAGCTTTCCTGGGAGATCTGACTCCCCCAAATATGGGTGTAGTGTGGGGGGCTGTTAGCCCAAAGCCTTATGTTGCTCTAGACTATTCGTTCATTTTGCATACATGACAGGAAGCAGGCAGTTAACCAAAGTTGTTTTAGGGGCTTTTCTTTGGGCACTTTAGTCCCTCTCCCCTTCCAGGCCTTGAGATGAATACAGGGTCTCAAGGCGTTCCTTTTCCCAGCTAGTGGAGATGATACACTCAGACTTTCAAGGGCTCTCCCCATCCTGCGCTATCTTGTTTACTTGGGCTGTTTGGAATGCCTGGCAGCCTTATTAAACCAGGTTCAAGATTACTGGGTCAATGGGGAGACAGGTTTTCCTTTGCTTTTAGCTTTCTGTATTACGTTCTTGGTTAGATTTCAATGGCGAGGGCTCTGCCTTTGTTTCCCCTCTGGTACTCATTCAACTATAACAGCTAGACTGTCTGATCTAACTTGTTCAGCACATCTAACTCTAGCTTTTGTGCTCCACTTTCACAGTTTCTGTCATATCCACCTACGCCCTCTGCCTATATTTATATTCTGTAATGTTGGTTCTTTTTAAGAAACTGCGCTATTTACATTCATTCTAATCAATTACTTATGTGATGTCAAGTATTTGATACGATAACTATTTTCTAGTGCACATTACAATAATTCACAGCTGTTAACTTTTTTTACGAGGCTGTCCACGTGGTACACCAATGGTACTCAGGCCCTCTCTGAGAAACGCTGAATTTTGTGTTCTTCTCATTTACAACAAGGAACTTTATATGTTCAGAGAAGTATATGTCTAGTCAAGGGACCCCCAGCAGAAGAGCCTGGACAAAAATCCCAGTTTTTTGAGCTGGCCTTCGACAGAAGTTCCATTAATTAAGTCAAATATGTACCTATTCTTGGAGCTCCAGCACTTTGTCATTGCTCCAGGCCTTTGTGGCTAGGGTGTAAGCAAGACACTACTTAGTTCCTTGTCTCTGCCCTAGCAACCAAGCACAACACAGATGGCCAGCTTGGCAATCTGCCCACCAGACGCTGATTTCATATCTGGTGATGAGACACAGGTAACTTCCCCACATAGGCATCGTGTGTGTTTGCAGAGCGCAGGTGTAATTTATGGAGATATGCAACAAAGATTGTACCCTGTGCCTTCTGGGCAATTTGCTAGTTTCGAGTCTAGAGGCAATAACTTTCTGCTGGTATAATGAGAACTGTCTCACAGCTGGATCATGTTAGGAGAGTAGGAATTTTCTCTTCTGGTCGCTTTTCAATAGTGCCTTCTAATAATAGGGTAGCATTTGTCCAGGGTGCTCCTTGCCAGTTGCACACATGTACTGGCTCATGAAACCTTCAATGATTCTTGGTATCAAAGAGTTACTATTGTCTCTATTTATAGGAGAGAATAGTCCCCATTCTGCAGGTGGAGAGACCATGATCCATTTCAATTCAGGAAGTATTGATTATGTGCTCATTATTATTTGTTAAGTTGGATCAATGACTATTTTGTAAAAGCCATTCTAAGAGGATCTGGATATACACAAATAAATAAAGCATAATGTGATTTATAGGTACTCAGAAAAGTAGAGGAGACAGATATTTATGCTAATAACTATCACAACATGGTGTGTTGTCCAATGGGGGGTATACCCAATTGTTGCAAGCAGATGTTTCATGATACAGTCTTTGCTATACATTAGCTCTTGATTCCTGCTTGGTCATCTGATCCAGGCCTTAAGAACCGAAAGTGCTGGCCACCTAATGGCCACTAGCCCTACAGGTAACACTGGCACCGAGGGATAGCAGTGAGTCAACACAGGTGACTATGCTATTCATTCAGCTTTCATTATGCAGATTCAATTCAAATTTACATTAACTCCGTAACAATAATAATCACTCAGAAATGATCAGCAATGACATCACAGAAGAGAATTGGGGAATAAAGAACCCAAGCCCCAAGAGTCTAATCAGGTACAGGTCCAGGTCTAGGAGGCAACGGGGCAGTAGATGTCTTACAAGACAGAGTCAGAGGGACAGAAGCACAGCAGAGTTCTTTCTCCTGAGGTGGAATGTGCAGGACACCTCAAAGTGACTCATTTTCCGGATATATCGTCCATGATCTGAAGTGCTCTGGCTTTATGTTTCTTTTGGTAGCAAAGTCATGTTGATTTTGCACAATTTCTTATAAACATGTTTTTCTTAAATTGGATAAGCACATGTTGCTTTCCTCAGCTCCAATAGACACATGTTGTTTTATGTCAGTCTGATAGACACATGTTTTTTTACGTCAGCTCTGATAGGCACATGTTTACGTCTGCTCTCTGAGAGGGTGAATGTCATCCTTCAGATAAACACATGCTGTTTACCATACTGCAGTGCGCCAGCTCTAAGCATGGCTTTGGGTCCTGCTCTCCACGCCAGTGTTGTGAAAGCAGAGGAGGGGGCAGTTCATTCTCCCTGGATGAGGTTGAAAATGAAAGCCAAACGAGCTGGCCATTGTATCCGGGGAATGGCATTCTGGCAGAGAGATGAGAACCTTGGCCCTGCCAGCCTGATGAACCTGAGCTCAGGTTTCTCCTTTACTACTTATTTTGTGATGTTAGGCAACTTACTAAAATTTCCAGCTCAGTTTCTCTATCTATAAAATGGGGAGAGAGAGCGTTCATGTCATATATACACATAGAAAGTCAGAACAATGTGAAGCGATCATCATAAAGTGCTTAGCATCTTTTCTGACATCTAGCGTGTGTTCAATAAATATTACCTCTGGTTGTCATTTTTATCATTATTATTATTATATGATCATGACATAAGTTGCCCTGTAGGCAGACTTATGATGTGGTACTTTCATTGGCACCAGAGAGCACTGGCTATAAATTTAGCTTTGAATTTTACTACCTATGTGTCCTTGAGCAGAATCTTCACTGTTCTGAAGTAATTTATACTAGTTAAGTATATGGGGAAGAAAGCCACTGTAACAAATAAGAAATCTATGTTTGCTCTTTGTCCTTGGTTCCTGGTACACAGATCCTAAAACTCTTGAACTCTCTGCAGTGATAAGAACGTCTTTTCTATGCTGATGGGATGACTGATAGCTGGGGGCCCCTATATAGCTTCAGCATTGGGATGGTCTCCAGAAAGAACAAAACATAATTATAGGTTGGAACTTTCAGCCCCACTTCCAACCTCTGGGGACAGCAGAGGGGCTGGAGATTAAATTAATCACCAATGGTCAATGACTTAATCAATCATACCTATGTAATTGAACCTCCATAAATACCTCTCAAGAATGAGTTTGAAGAGCTTTTGGGCTGGTGAACACACAAGGGGCTGGGAAGGTGGTATACCTGGAGAGGGCATGGAACATTTTTGCACCACTCCCTCCTCACCCCTCTCTCACACACACACACATTTTGCCTCATGCAGCACTTCCATTGGGGTGTTACTGAGTTGTATGTGTTGTAATAAATTAGTAATAGTAAATAAAATGCTTTCCTGAGTTGTGAATCATTCTAGCCAATTATCAAACCTGAAAAAGGGGTTGGTTGTGGAAACCTTGACCTATAGCTGGTCACAGTATTGATGACAACCTGGGACTTGACTGACATCTATCTGAATTGGGGGTAAGCTTATGGTACTGAGGCCTTAAGTTACGAGATCTGACTCTAACTCTAGGAAGATAGTGTCAGAATTAAATTGAACTGTAGGACACCCAGCTGGTGTTGGAGAGGTGGCAAACTGGTGATGGGAAAGACACGCATTTGGTGTCAGAAGTGGTGTGAATAAAAACAGTTCCGAGATACTTATCTTTATCCACTAGGTTTCATTCCCAAAGCAAATCTTTCACATAGGTGGCATTTCCAAAAATATGGTCCTTTCAAAACATCCTATTAAATGTTTAGAGTCACTGCTCTTTAGGTTTTGGAAGTCTCATTGTTTTCAGAGAAATACAACAATATTACTATGGTGCATAGAATTTTCTGGTATGAGTCTAACAGAGGGGGGGCAGGATCTCCAAAGTCCCCACAGCCCATGGTTGGGGGGTGGGGGAAGGAGTAATACAGCTTTTGAGGTACTTTGCAAATCTATGGCAAGCTGATAGCTAGATAATAGCTATGTTGTCACCCTGATAAAGGGGCAGGCGGCAGGTACTTTTCATAACAATGACAAGGTGTTAGCTGAGTTTTTTTATTTATTTAATTTTCTTATTTTTGGTTTTTCAATTACAGTTGTCCCATTTTCCCCCATTTCTCTCCCCCACCCAGCCCACCCCCTCTCCCGCAATGAGTTTTTCCGAAAGGGAAGCTGTGCTGCCCCACCAGGGTAGAAAGGCAGGTCATGGAGCTGAAGATACTTTTCATAACAATGATGTATGGTGCTCAGGGTCAGCATGTAAAATTAGCAGGGCCATGCAGTTTGAAGGTTTGTAGAAGCACCCCCCACCCCCAACCACCATGAGGTCTGGTAGGAGAGAAGAAGCATGTTGGAGGAGCATGAAGGAGGAGGACAATGTAGCAGCCATATCAGAAAAAACAAGCGGCTATGCAGTTTGTAGTCAGGACTCGGCCATGCGGCCTGGGCTAGTAAGAAAGCAGGCAGGCCGCTGCTTTGACAGTGCCCACTCCAGCTGACTCCGAAGCCACCAAGGACACTGCCTTGCAGACCTGGACTCCACCTGGACTCTTGGAACTTGGGACATACGGAGAGGACACTCTCTTAGGACTTGTGGCTTTCCTGGACTTCACCATGACTCAGTGTAACATGGCACATGCTTTCCTGGACTATTTTGTGGAGGCTGAAGACAATATACCCCAGATCCTGAAGGAGAGATGGCAGATAAGGAATGGAGAACTACTGGGATCGGTTTTGGTTTATAGCCTTTTGGGGAGCAAGGGAAGTGCTGGGTGTCATGGGAGAACAGGGCTCTGAGCTGAAATGCTCCCAGCCTCCACAAGGTTGGAATATTGTAAGTAAAGACCTGTTTTTCTCAACACTGACTATTGGGTCATATGCAAAGGCACCATGTGAATGGGTCCCGCTTTGCTTGGTAACAAGTCAAGTTTGGATTAGGTGCACCCTTGCAAGATGCACATCATACTCAGAACATGAATTCTGATGAAGCAGAGAAAATGGATGGAAGTTGGGGTGAGGTCCAGGAAGCTGTGTTGGAAGGAAATAATTCTAGGCTAAAGAATGCTTAGAGCTGATGGAAACCCACGGCAGAGGATGCTGTTGGGGAGAAGAGGGGGGTGTGCTCTGTGTGAGAAGCATAGATGTCAGTCCTTCGTCCTTCCTGGGGAACAGAGGTTTCAGAGTCATAAGCTGAATCAGAGTCCCGGGTGGAACAGTGAGAAAGGAGAGTCTGGGCAGAAAAAAGAGAACAGCAAATACCTGGGAGAACAGGTATTTGTAGTACATTTGAGAGATTATGAGCGTGAGTGGTCTGACGTATCTGGCAAAGAGTGTCAGACTAGCCTGAGGCAGAAAGAGGGTGGGCTAGATAACCAGTTGAATTTGGATGGTAAAAAAGAAAAGATTGAGGAGTCTCCACCTATTGCAGACTTTTTATTTGGAGAATAATTCATCAATGACTAAATGACCAGTATCTGGGGCCTCATGTCTTACAGTATGGGGAGTCATAGTTCAGAAGGAGCTATGACAATTTAGAGAAGACCCCCAGTCCCTACCTCTTGGAAACTCACATAGTGCGAATCAGTTAAACAGAGTGTCCTTTGACCCCAGGACCCATGGAGAAGGAAAATCAATTTTTCCTTCTCTGAGTAAATTAATCAAGGTGTGCTGTCTAGGGTTCTCCCCTCCCCACCCCTTGAAGAAGCACTAATGATCTCTGGGGACAATGTCACATGGTGTGAAATTGGTCTTCATTAATTGATTCTCACGTAGGACATCAATGGAAAAACATGTTGACAAAAATACTTGAAAATATCAATAAATTGGAAATAGAAATGGTTTTTAGCCTTGATGAGTTCTTTGTGATGGAGGGGCTTCTTAGTCATTTGGCTACTTGAGACTTCTCATTGGATTATGCTCATGGGCACATGTACTGATAAAATTAGTATAAACTAAAGCAAAATAACAACAAGCACTAAAAAATCCATCACTAAATAATAAGTAGGCCAAAACTAATTCTCTTTAAAGCCTAATTGGAAATGATTAGATATGAAAGGAAGGAAAAACATATTTCTCAAAATTTTAATCTCAGATGTGTATGGTAGTCATTTTGACTTTTAAAGATATGACATGAGACAGCAAAGAACTTTTGAGACTACTGCTTTAGGGATAGTTCTCCATTCCTTTAAAGACACTTCCTGCTTCAGAATTCATACTTATCTTCTTTTTTTTTTTTTTTTAACAATGGATATTTGGGGGGGAAATTTCAAGAAGTATCTAAAAGTACTATTAAATTCCATATGTGTTAAAAGAAAATAATCAATATTTATAATTAGAACGATGATTTGTTCTAACTCATACCATCTACACCAGCGAGATCTGCCAACCAAACATCTTTGGGGCCCAAACTATCTTTCAAACACTTAGATAGACATAGGCCCCCAGGAACTTAGCTGCAGGGCTGCTGTTCATGAAGAGAGTGCTGAAATTTCCCAGCTACCTAGTGCCCAGTTGAGGGGGCGAGGCTGTTATAACTGAGTGATTATATGCTCCTTCCTAATTGAGAAGAATTACCTGTTAGTACAATTGTGAATAGGGCCATACCTTATACAAATTATGAAAGCCAACATTGTATTAAATGTGGTTGTTTCCCAACACTCTGGGTCCTTACTCTGCCCCGCTGTGCCAGAACCCCATGAACTTCTACCCTGTGAAGCATACTCTGTCTAGAGCAGTTTATTTAATGCTTGCCAGCTACAAAATCCTTTATTTAAATGAGATAAGTTATAAAATATATACATATTACGTGAATAAGAGCAATTCTACTGAAACGGTTATAGGAACCGTGAAGTCTGTCTTCCATAAATTATCTCTCACCACGTTTGACAGATTGTAGGATCAGCAGAACCTAGCTTGAAAATGCATGATGTAGGCAACTCCCACTCATATGTGTGCACGGGAAACTTGTCTGAGTCAGACTTCCTGGGTTTGAATCCCAGCCCAAACTCTGAATCTCTGTAACTTTGAAAGATACTACTTAACTTCTCTCTGCTACAGTTTACTCATCTTCTATGTGACTAACATTTTGTTTATGACCACACAGGGTTGCTGTGAGGATTATCTGATGTGAAAAAAACTTGGAAACATGCCTGTTGTATAGAAATAACCCAGTAAGTATTACATGTCATTGTTTTGACTAGTGTTAAGGTTCTAAATTAAGTCATCAGTCATGATTTAGTCTGAGGAATCAATTCATGCCATGTATCTTTGTGCTTTCTTTCCTGCAATAGAAATAATAATAATAATAATAATAACCATACCAAAAATAATATCAATATCATCAGTAACAACCATAAAATCCACCAATAATCTTAGGAATTACTTTGCAATGATCACTCTATTTAGCCACTGTTTTAGAATGTTCTCTGATCTTACAGTAGCCCTCAAGGTAAATACTTCTTAGACCCATTTCACAGATGAGGAAACCAAGATTCTGCAAACTTCAGGCACTTGCCCATAGCCAGAAAACCAACGTGCATCAGAGCCAGTATGTACAGCTAGAATTGTCTACTTCAAAAGCCTAAATTCTTCATTTTTCCACTAACAGCCCCATACGCTCCCTTTTATTTCTCAGGGAACTATTCAGAGATTGTTCTTAGGATGAACCTTCATGTGTTGATGCTTAGAAAGAAGTGACACCTTCCCCATTGATGAGCTGTAAGCTCTAACACATGGGGATGGCAATAGTGATGCACCCGAGGGTTCCAGGTCTTTCTTTTTCACTATGAAAAGGGAATAATCTCATGGTTGTCAGATGTAAGTTCTAACTCGTGGACATACTCCTCCACTTTTTCCATCCTGGATACTAGTTTGTTTCAAATTAGCCTCACAGAACTGGAGTTCAGCTGGACACTGAAAAACGAGACAGTGTAACGTGAAGTTTGTCACACGGCGGGCTGGGTCAACCCTACCTGTGTGAAATTTGCAAGTCCTTTTTTGTTCTCCGAGGCGCGTTTTTTTCTTTATAAGGGTAATCACGTTTATACACAGGCGGCAATTTAAATACAACAGAGAGCCCCTAGCCCAGTGCTTGGAGTCCTCAGTATACATGAGCTATTATTGTAATTATGAAGTTCAATAGCCCCAGGGTTTCAGGAATCTCTGTTTCCAGTCACATTTCACCCAAATGTGAGTTCCTTTCCCAGGAGTCTGTGTGCTCGGCATGGGTAAGAAGGTGCCCAGTTATTCTCTGCTCCCTTGATAAAGGCACTTTCACCATCAAATGACTGCACTGAATCAACCCAACATCTTCCCCTCCCCTTCGCCCTCCCTGCTAACTACATTTTGGCACTTCTTCAAGGGGCTTTCTGTGATGAGCAGGTTCCCAGAGAGCTGTTTCCTGAAAGGCTTATAGCGTTTAAAAGAAAACGACTTTAAGGTCTCAGCATTCTTGCTTTTGAAGAAAGAAAGCAGCTTAATCTGCAGGCCTGGCAGCTGAAGCAGTAACTGCAGGCCTTCCTGATCACAAACCTAAAGAACCGGCATCCCATTTTGTGTGCGGTTTCCCAGCTCCTTCTGCAACTTTGTCCTGCTTGCCCATTAGCCCGGGGAGGCTTTGTTCCTCTAAATAGGGCTGAGTACCATCGCCATCCAGATCAGCTCAGCATAAATGAACTCTTTCCTTACAGTAACATAAAATACAGCAGCATGGGTGTATGCATTGGTTCTAAGGCAGGCTTAGAGAACTGAGGTGTAAGTAGCAGAAAGAAAGCACATGCATAGGGGTCAGACAGACCAGGTCATCCATTGGCCTCACCACAATGCAGCTGGAGCATCTTGAACAGATCACTGACTTTTAACTTCCATTGTCTTTCTCAATTAAGTTGGAACAACTGTGTCTATATTGTTATGTTGTGAAGACAACATGCGGCAACGCACATGTATATCTGGAATATTCTGTGTGCTTCTTAAATGTCAATTAACTTACAAAGTATGTATCTGTTCATTCAATGGAACACCTTCTGAGCCCTTTCTCTGCGGCACACAGTGTTAAGCGTTTGAATAAGAAAGTCAGATACGATATCACTGCTTTTATGGAGATGATTACAATCTGGTGAACCTATGCTTTATACACCGGGCAAGGAGAGTTGGGAAAATGACCAGGATGATCATAGTGCATCATAAAACCATTGAATATTAAAGTTGGGGGAGGCCTTAGAGACCAAATAATCTTAAACGAGGACAAATGGTATAGCCGAGAAGAGAAGTGATCTGTTTAAAATCACACAGAAAGCCAGTGAGGAAACTGGAACCTCCCTCAGAGTTCAATGCTTTTCCCTCTCCTCTGCTCTCAAGAAGCTTATAGTTTCACTGACATATGAAATGACTTGCGAAGCAACACATCACTGTCACTATTTATTAACTACTAAAAACTAAAATAACACGACAATAACAAAAAACCCTGGAAGGAACTCTGCAGGTGGGGATGGGGGTATTTAGGGAAGACTTCTGTAGAAGGGTGGCCTAATGTAGGTCTTGATGGGTGATGAGTTAGGGGGCATATTCCATATAGGGAGAAACACACGGCCATCACTAACATAGTTTTTGTTTGTTTGTTTCTTACTGAACAAAGTCTTGAGGATCTTTTCTTCTGGAAGCAGCTCTGTTTAATGTAGATATTTGGCTTAATGGGTGATAAATTACAAATAAATGGCATTACATGCATAGATTTATGTTTCCATGACTCTGTGGATTATGAAAACATTACCCTACGGGAATATTATACTACATCTCTGATCTTTTTCCCAGGGGCACTGAAGATGATGCTTACTCCAGCCTGAGCATGAAGATCTTATTCAAGAGTCATTAAATAAGTATCTTTTCTATCTCTCAAATCTGTGACTTGGAAAGTAGTTTTACCTTTTTTCTCTGATGGAACCGCACACAGACTTTTCTTCAGAAGCCTTTTTGTGCTTCCAGAAAGCATCCTTTGCCCCAAAAAAGAATATTAGTTACTCAGTCTAAATCCACTGGAAGGAGGGGAAAGTCAAAGGCAATATGATTCATAAGGATTTGGGTCACAAGGAGAATCCATTCATTAGGAAAATTAATTTAGATATAGAAACATGTAGATTCTTGAATAAACTTTTCTGCTGATCTCGGTTTTCAGTGTGGGCGACTCCTTCGAGTGTAATTATATCCCTTGGGATTGGTATGATGTCAGTGTTCTTGGAAACTGGAGTCTAAATTATTTAGGATATGTTAAGAGCTCTTGGACTCTTATCCCTGGTTATCAAACTGGGCAAGTTGGCTCTATTTTGGAAGGCTCTGTGTCCAGGTGGACTGGGCCAAGATATTTTGGGCACCTCTCATGCCTTACAGAGTTAGATTGTAAGGGTAACTCACCAGTCTCAGCTGATTCTAGCAGCTGCTCTTCACCGAGCAGTAAAAATGGGATGTTGGAACTGACCTAGGCTGGAGCCCTCACAGCTTCCCAATTCAGATGCTGAAATAGTGCTAGGCCGGCTGCTGAGCTGAGTAGAGCCGAGTGGGCGGAGGACACCTCTTATGACTAGGTACATATAGGTTTTCTATAGCCCAGAGTTCAGGAGAGAGGGTTTTCAGAGTTCAGATAATTTTCCTCCCTTCCTTGCCAATGAGACAATTCAGAGAAGAAAGGCAATGGGGTGCAGTGGACTTGGGGTTGACCACTGGCTTTATCCTTTGCTCACTGAGCTCTTGAAGAAGTTGCCCATTTTTAGCTTTCACCGTCTTGGCTATAAAATAGAGACGGTAATATCTAATTTATAAGATGGCAATGCTTAAATGAGACATGGCAGGCAAAGCATGTGGCAAAGGAGAGACTTAAAAAATGGCAATGATATTTTTAAGAACACCAGGTCATAAAATAATTTTAGGGGAGTTTAAAGGGAGAGTTATCTAAGAAATGAACATATTGAGACAGAGGAAGATGCCCATTGAAATGAAACAATAAAGTTCTGAATTTTAGCCCAGCTTTTCCACGCCTGTTTCATTTTGTCACGGTACCTAGAAGCGATCAACTGAGCACACTCATACTCATCAAGTCTGCAAATGACTAAAATCTAAAGCAGAACTTTTATATTCAGAAAGAACTATGATTGCCCCGTGGGCTTCCGTGCTCGTGATAATTGGTCAGCTAAATTCCTTCCAGTGGACATAGAGATGTTTAGAAGAGAAGTTAATCTCTATCAGGAAGAGGATGATTAGAAGATACAGAGTGGAAAATGTGTCAACCCAAGGCTCTTCCTGGCTCATGTGAAGGATCCATGACTTTCTGGTTGACCTTCTCCAGGACAGGGACCAAACTACCAAAAAACTTGTGTGTTCACACTAATGCGACAATGTCTATCCTGAAACTCTTCTTCTCCCTCCCATTTTAATATGTTTTGTGAGAATACGTGGGGTGCTATCAGAAAATGACTGCATTTTTTTTCATAGCTGCCCCTGGGGACCTCATATGTACTCTTCTATCCATGACCCCTTGGATAAAAATCTCTGGCAGGCCAAAAGCTGATCTGCTCTCCCTTAGAAAAAAAACATGACTTTATACTTTTTAAACCATAGTATAATCTCATTTCAGTTATCAAAATGTCCAGTCCCCTTCAGTAGTCAAAATGCTGAGCTCCCTTACTATTTAAGTTGTCCCCGTCTTAGATCCTGATGTCCAGAATATAACCCACTTTATATCTTAGTAACCTATGAACTATGGTTAAAAAGATAGAATAAAATAGGAAGTTAAAATAAACATCCATTACTCTTAAATGATTCTTTTACTGGACAATACTTCTTAAACATAATTGAAAGGAGACAAATATAATTATTTTCTCCCCCTGTTGGTACTCTGCCAATATACTTTATCTATCTATCTATCTATATCTATCTATTCAATATCTTTGTATCTATCTATCTCTGTCTATACATATACACATTCATATACATATATACACTAAAATACGTACTAACTCAAAATCAGATTTAGTAAGACTCTTCCCTTAAGAGTATACTGGCATGAAATTAAACTAAGCTATTATATTAATGGAGAGGTGAAAAATAGTGTTCATAATCTTCCTGTACTTGTTTCAATTCCCTAATTTTAAATGGACATTATCTTATGTTTCTTTCTTTGTACTTTATCTTTCATGATACTTAAAGTAAGCCTCTATATTAGGAGGTGATGCAATAGTTGCCTATTGTCACCTATGGTAATGTTGACAATGAAGCTTCTCATGATTGTCCCTGAAAGTGTTTTCCTATTCCGTGGAGTGGACCAAACCTACCTCACAGTGACATGAAACATTTGGTCAAAACATGTGATCAATTTTGGAGGCTCAATCCTGTCCTTAAACTGCATCAAGACCCCCATGATCAATGTTGCCAGAATCTGACAAGAACCCATGCACCTCTTTCCCAACCTGAGTCATGAACCTTTCATCTCTATTTGCCTTAAAGCTTTCCAACCTGTGTCTGAATTCACTCAATTCTTGCCTCTTGCACTTAGCCCTGAGGCCTTAACCCTACACAGGTCATCACATGTTGATCTCTGATATCCTTCCATAATTTTGTTCCACACTATTCTAAGGAATACATTAGGTAATGCATGTAAAGAACTTAGCATGGACTAAGCACTCAATACATAGAAGAATGAAATATGATATTTTATTAATAAGTGCCACTAGCCTTAGGAGGGTTTTTAGAAAAATATGGATCCATCTTAAGCCCTACTAAAGATCGTTGATGACTGGAAACCCCTTTAACTGTGTTTCCAATTGGCCATCTGTTTTCTTGCCCCTTTCCTTCCTCTCCCAGCCTGTTCACCCACGCCCAGTGGGTCAGTGTAATGCAAAGACCAGCTTTTCTCTTCTCAGCGAGAGTGCCTATCGAGATGCCTGAGTTTGAATCCGGGTCCTGCTACTTATAGCTGTGTGATCCTAGCAAGTCACTTCTCATGTCAAGTTTGCTTCCTCTGTAGAGAAGGGATATTAATAGTTATTGTCTCACTAGGTTGCTACAAAATTAGTTGGGTTAAAATATGCAAAATAATTTACAAAGTGTCTGGCCCAAGGAATCATCATATAAGGTTATATTACTACCACCAGGACTCTCCCTCCCTCTATTTCAGAGTTCATCTGAATCTTCTCAAGAAAGAAAAAAACACACAACAGCTTTCATGAAAATAAAAATAATCTGCAGAGCTGTACATCTACCCACAATGACCACCAACTTTATTCTATTATGCAAAGAACAGTTTATTTTCTCATTGTCTTAAAATGGGACTTCGACTTTATTTCTGAGAAACAAAAAGTTCCATTAAAGCACACAATTAGCCCTCAAAGATGAACTTGAATGTCTGCTTTTAGATAAACCTACAAAGTAATAAATTTACCATTAGAATAAAATATATTCTGCCAAAAATACTGGAGGGCAGTTTTAGCTGGTTTCTAATGACATAAAATGAATGTGAAATGTGGTAGATCTTTAGTAAATGCAGCACACTATCAAAAAGGATTTGTAATGATAATAATGCAAATGAATCACACAAATGTTAAAAATTTCAATATATTATATTAATCCTAATGCAATAATTATATACTTTATATTAATATAATTACTTTGACTGCCTTCATTTGATAATGAAGGAAGGTCTTCTATCACGTTTTGCACCTGTATCTCACTCACTGGCGTGTGATTCCACAATACACGTAGTATGAGCAACCTTGATCAATATCAGAACACCTTTCTAAGGGTATATGAGACCTGAATTTAAATTTTTATAGACTGTTTTCACAATAGGATGAATAATGTCCTTTATGCCTGTCTCATCTCAGCCTCTCTTTCTCCCTTCTCTTTTCTATCTCCCTCCTCTTCTCTATCTCTCCCTTTTTCTCTTCCTGTATATCCAACATCAACCTGTGACCTGAACCTTGAACCTAGCCCTGAATAGACTGTAAGTGGATTTGGGGCACTGTAGGGTCCTCCTGCATCAAGTTGTTAACACATTTCAATTTTAGTAAAGTCATAAAGTCTTTATAATCTTCCCTAATTCAATTACAGGTATCAAACAAACAATACATACATGTTTTAAGACACATTATTTCAAGGATAGAACAGCTTTTGTCAGAATGCACACCAAGGGATCTAGGTTTAAGTTCCTTGACAAAATTAGTGTGAGATAGATTATCATACCTTGAGGCCAGCAGAACTGGAGACCCTCTCTACAGTAAAAATCAGGCTAAAATTGTCTTTAGAGATCAATTATCCAAATGTTTCTGAGTTACCAGCAGTGACAATTATTTACAATACAAAATGATGATGATAATAAACCATATGAGAATAGTATGTAGAGTCCACATCAATCTCTACAATAGAATTTTAAAGAATTTAGATAATTTTGCTCCATTATAAGGTTTAATGAAAAAAAGTCAATAGCTCTCTATTACAGACTGAATTGTCCTCTCCCCACCCCCTTCCAAATTTAAATGTTGAAGATCTAACCCCCATTGTGACTGTATTTGTAGGGAAGCAATGAAAGTCAAGCAATGTCATAAGGGTGAGGCCCTAATCAGATGGCACTGGAGTCCTTATAAGAAAAGGAGAAAACACCAACCCCCCCCACCCCCCACCACACACACACTTTCTTGCTCCACATGCAAAGAGAAGAGGCCAAGTGAGGACACAGTGAAACGATGATCATTCACAGGCTAGAAAGAGAGGCCTCACCTGGAAGCAACCTTAACAACACCTTGGTCTTGGATTTCTATCCTCTAGAACTGAGATAAAATAAATTTCTGCTGTTTAAGCCACTCATTCTGTAGTATTTTGTTATGGCAGCCTGAGAAGATGAATACAATCTTATTCATTAATCATTCCACAGTGACTAATTATATTATCAAGAGTAAAACCATGTGCTAAGCGCTAGGACACAGAGGCAAACAAGACATTGTTCCTCACATTGGACAGGACTCTCAATTCATCTAATGTTCAGAGAGGGAACAGACTCACAGAAGGGGCTATTTTGCTCAAGGTCTGAGAGCTAGTTCATCAAAAAGCTGGATACAAATGCAAGTCGAATTAACTTCAGCCTGACGTTGAAGGAAATAGTAACTTCAGTTATGACTGGCAAGTATTAAAAATGTCATTTTGGAAAATTCAAAAATCCACTGGGAAAAAACTCCTTTGAATTAGAGCCTGTTTCCTATAATTTTCTATTTTTAATTTGTAGTCTTGGGTCTCCCAGATGCACTCAGAGCCTGATAATGTCTTGGTGTCTTTGACCCAAGCAAAGGGACCCAATTCTCTCCACTAACAAACTATGGCTAAGTAACAAGGCCTGCTCTCTACTGGTGACAGAATTGGAACTTTTAATTATTTCCTGTCAGCCACAGCCCACACTGAATTTTTCTAGAATTTTCTGGAGGTGAAAGGCTACCACAGGAAGAAAACCATAGAATTCAACTGGAAATCATTCAAATTTCCTCATTCTTAGCTCCATCTCCAACAAGCCTGACGCAAGGAGACACAGACCACAAGGCTATGACATAATTCTTCTTTGTCTGCCAAAACAGAGAGAAAATGATGAGGAAGAAAAGTTTTATTTGAAAAAAAGACATACGGAGAACTATATTTTCTTTTAACTTAGGGAAACTGAATGCTGAGATTAAGATCTGCTAATAGCCATGGCAGGGTGGCTCAGTTGCTTAGAGCATCGTCCTGTAGACCAAAACGTTGTGGGTTTGATTTGTTTTTCTCTCATATCACTATTTCTCTCTCTCTCTCTCTCTCTCTCTCTCTCTCTCTCTCTCTCTCTCTCTCTCTCTCTCATCTCCCTTTCTCTCTTTCTCCCCATCCCTCTCTCTCAAAAGTCAATAAATATATCCTCAGGTGAGGATTTAAAAGAAAAGAAAAAAAAAAAAAGATCTGTTAGAGTGTAACTTATATAGAGACGTTAAAGCAGATAAAAGGAAATAATAAAACAAATAAGTTTTAATCTTTGGTGTTTTCTTTGGGCAATGGAAAAAAGATCTCTGCATGCTGCACTATTATTTACATTTTAAGTCAATGCTGGAGGAAAGGGGTTAGGCCGGGAAGGAAGCACAGGCATCATACATTGAACCTGACATAAGCAATTGGTCTGGACAGTTGCTGATTTAAGAAGAGATTGTAACATCAGAATGTCTTAATTATTTTTATTTCCTTAAAGAGGGAAGACTTGCATTAGACAGTTCTCTTGTTGAAGGAAACATACTTATAGTTCTGCAAATTGCCCACTATGCCCTAACTTGCTACCCATGTCCTCTCGGACATTTCTCAGCGTCCTTTGCACTTGGGATGGCCTTGTGGCTATTTCTGACCCGTAGAATGTGTGTGGATATAATGCAGTCAGTTCCCGGAGAGGCAATTAAGTCTGAAATGTGCCTCCCCTCAACTCCTCACCCCTGAAGCTGGAAGAGGAGGCTTTGAGTTCATGGAAACAGAGGATGTAAGGCATCCAGATACCCGCATCACTGGGGGAGAGCCCTCTAGGAGAGCTGCCAGGCCTGAATGAGACTCAGAGTAGGTGAGAAAGAGACTTGTGAAAGGCAGCAGCTACGCTGTGTAGATTGTTACAGCAGCTAATAGTGAATGCAGGGGCACTAAGTTTGTTCTCATTCTATTGTACCTGTAGCTCTGATCTTTCCCAGGTGCACACCTCGCCCCACCTAAGGCTCAGGAAGGACTATCCCATCTGTTGCTCTAAAGGAAAATCCTAGTGTGTAGACGATATTTTACAGAGTTGTACACTTGAAACGTGTATGGTTTTGCACACCAATATCACCTCAATAAAGTCAATTAAAAAAAAAAAAAAAGAAAGAAAGAAAATCCTACTGGTTTCTTTTTGTCCACCCCCTTTGCCAGTGGTGTAGGGGTGGACACGGGGCCAGATTGTAAAGCCTTCTGGGGCCTTTTGAAAAGATTTGCTTGTTCTTAAAAAGGGTCCACAGATTGATATTTTCCCTTTCTGATTAGACATGGAGGGTGAGAGGGAAGGATGATGTTGGCTAATGTGACCTGCTAGTAGAATTAGGTAATTTTCATCGTCTAGCTGAGATGACTAAATATAGTTAATGGGGACCCTGAAACCAAGGACTACAGGGGTCTCATGAGTAGTGTGGTGAGCATGGGCTATGCAGAGAAATAGCTCCCAAGGAGGGCAATGGCCTATGACCTTTCAGGATAGTAATACCTGACCCCTGGTTTAAGTTGCTTCCTATGCGATCATGGCCTTCTATGATCATGGATCCCTGTGAACATGACAGCTTTGAGTGAGAGGAGCTCAGGGGGTGGAGGGGAAAGAGCAGAGAAAGCTAGAGCAGCAGGACAAGGTGGCCAGAGCCTTTGAGGAAAAGCTGGGAACAGGGATGAAAAACAAGAGTTGAAAAGAAATTCACCCAGAGCAAGCAGATAAGCACCCTATATTCTTGCAATCCTCAAAAGTGTGTCAGATGGGGAACACAGTATTACATTTGAATGTTTAAAAAAAGGGGGTTGTATGGAGAACACTATAAATAGGAGGAAAAACCATGCCGTTGGTGCCAGACGGACTTAGTTTGAAATCTTGGCTCTTAATTTACAGATTTTGTTTTATTTGGCCATTTATTTTACCTCTCTGAGCTTCAGAGAAACCTTAGTCATTGCACATCTAGTAATTAATATACCCTTTAAAATTTTTCGGCATGCTTTGTGCCATATATATTTCTAAAGTCTTGTCTAGGATTCAGAAGATCTGCATCTTGACATTTATTCTGCAACATTTAGATGTTCACATAACTTATTTCCTTTGTAAAATGAAGAAGATGTCCTTGTTGTACTCTACCAGGCTATTTGAAGGAACACATGTAATACATGTCCTATAAACCCTGTTAGAACATGCCCATAAGCTACTATTAATTATTAACCCACCAAAAAAAGTTCCATCAGGTATTGGTTTTTTCTTTAAGAAAATTATTGCACCAATTCAATCTGGGGACCTCTACTTTGTATGATGAACATGCTGTCCTGTTACTTCCTCATCTATAAATGGACACACTTCACCGCTATTTGGATAAAATGTGACAGAGTCAACCTTAGTTCCCAGAAAAACCTGGATCACTCTCACTTGACTTTGTATTTGGCCTGGCCGTGGGACCGCAGCAGCTCAGCACCATCATTGTTGGAAACTCTGAGAATGCCCTGTCCCCCGCACAGCTTTGCTCTTTCTGGCTTTGCAGTCCTCCGCCCACCAGACCCATCTGGCCGAGGCTCTGGTCAGTGTGGGAGAAGAGACAGGAATCTGTTTGGCTGAGTCATGACCCAGGCCTAGCACGTGGTATAAAACCAGTGAAGGACCCCTTGTCTATGGCCTGGATCCATGACACTGCGGCTTTGAGGGCGGTGAAATCCCTGCTTCATTTCCCTTGGCGGCCCCTGTGCTCGAGGAAGGCAAGAGGTTGGCGTTTCTGTTGGCTACAGGAGATGAATGAGCCACACAGAGAAGGGGGCTAATGGTTTCCACTTCACCCCTACGCCCTCCCCTAGAAACGTTCTTTGGCCAAACCAGATCTCAGGACTCCCAGAAGACCCAGCTCACCCAAAGCCAAGAGCAACTCCCACCTCCCTCCTGCCGTTCACCATCCCCAAAGGCCTGTCCTGAAGATCTGTTCAGGAAGCTTAAAAATAGTTGAGTGTGTGGTGACAAGCTTTGTGGGTTTGCTTTGTAAAAATATTCTGAGCAGGGAAATAAACCTTTCAACAGCTTATTTTTCCACTGCTCTGGGGAGCTGCCCCCACTTTCTGCTGCTGTAAGCACTTCAGGTACCTTGTGGGTGGTGGTGGGGGCGCTGGAGGGGACGGGCAGAACCCACTCAGGGCCTAGACGTGATTATTCAGTGAAGGCGAGAAGTGTCTTGTTAGAGAACCAGGTGTAAGCAGGCCAGCGACTCCTAGGATCCAGAGGGACATGACCCCAGGCAAGGTCACATTTCTGCACATTCTGAATACAGAAGAAAATGTCATTCCAGGCTCCTGAGTTTTGGCATGCAAGGCTCTTCCAGATCTAGCCCGGTCCACCCAGTATTGTCCCTCCCAGGAATAAGTAAGTCTGATAAACAGGAGTACTAGCAGTTATCCCATCACATCATGATTCTTCATGCCACATCTCCTCCCATACTCTGTTCCTCCTGCTAGGAAGGCCCTTCCCAGTCCTGGACATTCACCACCACCCCAAACCTGTGTCCAACCTATTCAGTCATTAAAATCCTGCTCAGACATTTGTCTTCTCCCTGAAAGGTTCCCTGACTCCCCTAACATTAATCATTCCATTCCCTAAGCAGCAATGCTGCCATTGTTACATTTTTCACGTGGTGGGGTGTTTCCTCACAGGGTCTGTGTTTATTCATTGTCATGTTTTGGCAGCCTTGCACAGGATCTGGCAATATTAAGTACAGCTAAACAGGTTAATTGAACAAATTAAAGATGGTAATATTTCTGCTAAAGAGAAGAGAGAGGAGTGTCAATTTTCAGGAGCAGAGGTGAATTCAGAACCTTGTAGGGTTGAGAGTTGATGGAATGCTCATGCCTATTTCCTTCCCAATGGACTTTTGTCTCAGCAAATCACTATGAGGTTGTCACAGACAGCACAGTAAAAGACAGTGAGGACTTGTGAATGAACAGAGAGCCTTAACGTCATCTTTTGCCTTTCCAGCACTCCCTTGGGTTGAGAGGCTCAACTCCTGTTTCCACAGAGGAGACAGGAGAAGAGGAGAATGGAGAGGGAACTCAATGCAGATTGCTTGTCTCCAGAGATGTGTTCATGCCACAAATGACCCAAAGCTACTGAAAAAAAAATATGTGCAAAACTCTTTCTGATAAGGTATTACCATTATTTGCAGAAACTATAAAGTCCATATAAGATTTTGTGTCTCCAACTTTAAGAAGACCACCCAGGGGTTAGATACAAGGAAGCAGAGAGTAGAGATGTGTCCTCCCCTGGATCTCTAACTCCGAAGGGCTGGACCACCCTCTTTCGTATGATGGGTTCTATGGAGAAACACTACCAAGATGGGGACAGTGTGGATATCAGAAGTCAGGGTCTGGAGTCAGGCTGCCCAGGATCGAGTCTCAGACCTACTCAACCTGTGGTCTGATACATGTTACCCAATCTCTCTGTGCCTCTGTTTCCTCAACTTTAAACTGATGGTAGCAATTAGATCTAAGTCACAGGGTTTTGTAAGTTATACTATGTAAAAGATCAAACAATCAATAACACCTCTTGTGTGCCAAGTAACACCCTGAAACCATCCAATTCTTCATCTTTCATCCTGATAACAGCTCATACAGGTATTACCTATGAAATATCTGGGGTTCAGAGGTTAGATTTTTTCCCAGGGGCATTCTGAAATTTAAATCCCTATCTTTCTAAATTTAAAA
This sequence comes from Furipterus horrens, assembly GCF_987537825.1. Classification (NCBI taxonomy): domain Eukaryota; kingdom Metazoa; phylum Chordata; class Mammalia; order Chiroptera; family Furipteridae; genus Furipterus; species Furipterus horrens. The sequence goes on from NW_028327174.1 coordinate 188,756,151, forward strand.
TTCTATGAGTATCATCTCTGTTTCTCTGAAAGTCCTGATATAGGGCTCCTTTGATCTTAATTAGAGGGAGTCACGTGGTCTCAAAAATCTCTTGGGCTCCAGGTGGCAACATGGAAATTCTGGGATTCCCTGAGCAGAGTTTACGCTGGAAGGTCTGTATGGAGCATGGGTGTAACTTGGGTACATACCCAGAAACTTGGGAGGGAGAGTGAAAGTATTTGGAGCTGGCAAGTCTGGTCAATTAATATATGCTTGTGAGGCATTTTCAAAGCTGAAAGATCTTTTGTGACTGCCAAGTGATGTTAATTATGAGCATAAGGGTACATCCTGCCAGCAGAATGAGAGGTACCCATATTTCCACACGTGCAGGTGAATCATCTGCTGCTGATGCTGGGTACCGCCCCTACAGTTGTGAGAGCAAAATTCAGTAAATGGGTGCTTGTGGGGAGGGAGGCAAGAAGAGTCTGCGCATCTCCCTCCTACAGTGTAGGAATCTGGTCTTTCAGGAAAGCGTCACCATTAGTCTCCCTGAGTGGCAGGGCACCCATAGAGAATGAGGGTGCCGATGCTTATAGCCTGGTTTGGCTCAGGCAAAGCAGAAGGGTGGCTAGTGTTCAGCCACAGGGTAAGGCAGGACCATAAATGGGAGAAAAATGAGCCCTGAGCTCCGAGATGGAAACGATATACAACCTGTCAGGAAGTGGGGTCCGGCGCAGGTCTGGAAAGTGACTCAGGACGGGGAGCGATGAACGGTATAAGGACCTGGCAGCTTCGTGCGTGCCGGATGGCTCCTGCTCAGTGTAGGGTGATCTGCTTTCTTCAAAGCTCTCAGGAAGTCCAGGTAGTCCTCGTTTTTCGGTAAACTCAAAATCTTCTGTGCCTTCTTCAGGTGGATCTCACTTCACATCTCAGGAATGTTTCTGATCTTTTTTGGGGGGGGGTGGTAAGGGAATAGAGAAATTTGTCTTTGTATGCAGATGGTCTAAGTTTGAATTTAGGTCCATTCACCAATGAGCTCTCTGTGACTATGGGCAAAGCATTTCTTTACTTTTGCAAATAGTTCCTGATATGAAAAATGAGGAATGAGTTCAAAATGTTTCCTAAGTTTTCTTCCAGTGTTAACTTTCCATAATTTATAGAGCTGGCAGTTCTCTCTTTTTGTTAATTCTGCAGAATTCAAGGGACTTTCCGAGACGTCCCGTGGGCCAGTTCAGCAAATGTGGGAATCCCTCATTGGTAGGGTTGTATTCAAAAGAACTGCTCTTTTTTTTTTTTTTTTATTGGTTTTAGAGTTTCATTAAAGATTCATGATATTTGGGAGGGAGAAGATAATGCATATATACACATTTATTTGTATGCACGGTTTCTTCTTTTTCTGGGATTTGCTTTTGGATGAATTTAATTCTTTAAAGGAAAGTATTGCAGGTTATAAAGATAACTTCTGCAATATAAATAATAAACCTCACTTGCTTTGGAGTGTTAAATTTTATCAATAATAATTCCATCTTACATCTATAAAGCACATTAGAGTTTATAAGAGCTAGTTGTTTGCATAATCTCAACTGGTCCTCAAATCCACCTGTGAACTAAACTTTCTATTTTTGTTATTATTTTTAAAATAAATAGCTTTATTGTCCTTTTCAATGATAAATTAAATACACCTATAGCAGGGTGCCATGTTAAATATTTAACTTTTTTCTTTTCTTTTCTTTTCTTTTCTTTTCTTTCTTTCTTCTTCTTCTTTTCTTTTTTTATAGTGGAAAAAGATCCCAAGGCTACCAAAGTCATTCTTGGAAGAATGATTTACTTAAAAATATTTTTTATTTATTTGTTCGTTTATTTATTTATTTATTTATTTATTTATTTATTTATTTATTTATTTATTTTTAGAGAGAGGGGAAAGGAGAAAGAGAGGGAAAGAAACATCACTGTGTGGTTGCCTCTCACTCATTCCCCTAACTGGGGACCTGACGTGTAACATAGTAATATGCCCTGACTGGGAATCAAACCAGCAACACTTGGTTCACAGGCCGATGCTCAATCCACTGAGCTACACCAGCCAGGCCTTGATTTACTTTTGAAACCATGTGGCTCCCTTTCCTCAGATGGAAAAAGAGGTCTACCACCAGAGCAATCGGTGCCCTGTGTTAGGGGAAATGAGCTTCACAGATCTTAATTGTCTCTGTTATAGTGATCTGGATTCTCTCAGAGAGTTCAGGAAAGGAAGGAAATTGACAACTTTCATTTCTGAATGTTTAAATAGGAGAAACAAGCAAGATCCCTGTGAGGAGTCCTAGGATGGAATGAAGATTACTGGCAAGCAGATATCTGAGCTGCTAATTCTGACACAGCATCCCTGGGAGACCTTGACCTTCAGCTCCAGAAGGAGCTGAACAGTCTGAGCTTGGAGATCTCTGCACCTGAAAAGTTAAGGATGTCATGGTCATAGACTTGGGACCAAGGTAGGAAAAGCCTGGTCCTTTGAAGAAGAACATAAATGGCCCGTACAAGACACCCAAATCAGCAGTGGCTCAGTGGGATCAGCAAACTTTTTCCATAAAGGCCCAGATAATAAATATTTCGGGTTTTGTGGGCTGTGTGGTCTCTTCTGCAAGACTCAACTCTGCCCTTGAAACATACAAGCAGCCATAGGTAGTATGTAACAGAATGGGTGTAACTGTGATTCAAAAAACTTTACAAAATTAGTTAACAGGCTAGATTTTGCTGGTGTACCATGGTCTGATGGTCACTAACATAGGGAAGTCCCAGAAATAGAATGGCTAAGTCAAAGTGTACAGACTTTTCTAGGTTTTTCTATGTGTTACCAAGTCACCCTCCAGAGGGTTGTACGTAATCCTTACTATCCATGCATGAAAGCACTGATTTTCTTCCATGGTCCTCAGTACTTGGCATTTGTATGTTTAAAAGAACTAAGGAAAATCTGTGTACCATAATTCTGCATATGAAAAATGTTTTCTTAAAATATTAATTTCCTTTTCTTGCCAAAGATCACAAAGCAAGAACATGACAAATAGCTATGGAGAATGTGTGGAGATTCTTCAAAAAAAAAAAAAAAAAAAAAAGAACTGCCTTATATCCCAGGAATTGCATTTCTGGAAATAGATCTGCAGAAACCCAAAATGCTGATTCAAAAGAATATATGCGCCCCTATAGTAATTGCAGCATTCTTTACGACAGCCAAGATTTGCAAACAGCCCAAGTGCTCATCATTAGATGAGTGGATAAGACAGTGATGGTACATTTACACAATGGAATACTACTAGGCCATAAAAAGAAGGAAACACTTGCTTACAGTGTAATTAGGAATTAGGTCCATCAACTTATTTCAAGAGATGATGATTTGACCTAACAAACATGTTAGTACTTATAATGCCAAGTCCTGTGTTTTATTCTTGAAATATAGAAAGAACCAGGAATTAGAACTAATGAGTCTCACATCACAGAGATAAATAGAGTACATTCACACAAAACAGTTTGAATATAATCTAATAAAGGGATTAATGAGGGGAAATCATAGGATGTTACAGAGGCAAAGAGAAAAAGTCCCTAATACAGATGGCTGGGATTAAGGAAGACTTCTTAGAAGGAGCACAGAGTTCAAGACTTATAGAATAAAAATGTGAATGTTGGGTGTGTGTATGTGTGTGTGTGCATGTGTGTGTATGTGTGTGTGTGTGGTAGGGGGAGACTCATGAGAAGAAATCCATGAGTGGAGACATGGAACTGAATGGTACATATAAGGGAATAGTAGTTTTGTGTTCATTGAGATGAAAAGTGATCATTGGGGAAGACTGAAAAGATGTGGTCAGTTATAAAAAGTTGGTTGAAATCTTTGTTTGTTGGGAGATATTGAAAGATATCATGCAGCAAATGACAAGATCAGATTCATGTCCTAATACTTTACAAAGATCCTCTTGGCTTCAGTGTGGAGAATAAACAACGGGGCCAGATCCGCGGTCAGGATACTACTTATGAAGCTATTGCAGTAGCTCCTGTGACCCGGTGGTGGTTGAATCAGGGAAGTGCAGTGAGGAAGGAAAAAGGCATTCGATTTTGCCAATATTAAAAATTAGTAAGAGAGGGCACGAGTTCCGTGTAAATGGTGAAAACAGAGACAACTCCCAAGTATCTGATTTGAGCTATGGGTGGTTGGTGAGACTGGAACCGTGTAGGGGGTGGAAATGATGAGTTTAGAGAAAACAAGAGAGACTTTCAGGGAGTTCTGGGCTGGGACCTGGGTGCTCTGGCTTCTGACCCACTTTGCCATTGGCTGTAGTCAAATCAGGCTCCCGCTTTAGCTTTAGTTTCTCCAGTTCTATTGTGAAGATATCAGACTCAAGATCGGTTCCCACACATGTGTCTGCAGCCTCACAATTGTAGGCTCTGGTTCAGGAATATTGGTGTGTACTCTAGGAATCAGTATTTTGAAAAGTTTTTCAGGTGACACTGCTGTTTAATAGGTTTGGAAACCTGTGAATCAGGAGATGCTTGAGGATTCTGATAGCTCAACCCTCTCCGAATGCACATTTCCCCTAGTTCTTTCTCCTTTCTCCTGACTCTGCAAATGTAAGCTGGAATCTGACACCCAGCATGGCCTCCAGCGTCCCTACCACTGTGCTAGTAACCACAGGGTGTTTCACTCCCCCTCCCAAACCCCCAAAACCAGGTCGGGCAGGCAGAAGAAGACGGGACAATTGCATCTCACACAATTGGCACCGAGGTAACTCCCTGTTATTTTTTTTTAAAGAACATAGAGTTAATGTCACACCAGGGATTCCGTAGTAAATTGCTTCTGTGGTTCATTGAAATGAAGGGGTTGGTTATTTTTTTCCAAGTGTAGTGATCAATGCAAAAAAATAAAACAAACAAACAAAAAAACCCATTTCTTAAACTCAGAGGTTTCATAGACAAAGCACATCCAGAAATTAAGTTTTATTCTTCCAGCTACATTCAGAGGACACATTCCCTACCCTTTCTCTTGTTTTTTTCACTGATCCCACTTCCTGCTACAGATGAGCTCAGCAGGCATGCATGGGGACACATGAGGAAAAATAATCCCACACGTCTGAAAAATTCATTGGGGTTTGGCCATCAACAGGCAGGCTTTAGGTGTTACTTCTTGCAACTTTCAAACATTAATTGCACTGAGACCTCTAGGCTGGACCAAGAAGGGGATTCCCTTATACCACACTGAGAACTTTTGGCTGCAGTGAAGCAGGTCTTTCCCTCACTGTAGGGCCATGATCAATTCTTGGCCTCCAAACCCAGAAAGGATGTGGGAATCTGGTGGGAACTGCGAAGGCCTGGAATATAAGACTTTTCCAGCCTGGCGGAGACTGTAGAATGGCTTAATTATAACCTCCCTGTCTACAGAGGGTTCTTCTATCTCTGATGAGGTAAGCCCACCACTGGATCCCACGTTGTTCTGCAGCAGAGACCGCATCTTATATATATATTTTTGGTTCTTTTCATGGTGTCTGGTATAAAGCTCTGAATGAAGTGGCTGCAGCAGAAGCTGATTCAGCCACTGGATTCACAGGTCTCTTTACAGAGCTTAGCTTTGGGGTCATTCAAGCCTAGGTTTGAATTCCAGTTACATCGGTTGCAAACTGTGTAACTTTGGAAAAGGCACTTTAAAACTGTGTGTGATAATGTTATTACCTACAAAACGAGGGTAAAATACTGACCATATAGGGCTACGTTGAAGATTAGAGAGAGTGGGTTTATCTAAAATACCTAGTAAAGAGCCGGGTAAATTGAGTAAATGTCTGCTAAGTGAAGAACTAAATGAAGCTCCGGGAGCATTCAGGTAGACTTTTGAAGACAGATGAATGAGTAGGATGACTTGAAGTGCTGATTTGTACTGGACAGTGCTGGCTCGAGTGGGCCGAGCAGACAAGCATGCAAAGTGGTCCCTGGGAGGAGCACAGTGATATCCTGCTAGCCTTGGAAGAACCTTAGCTTTATCGCTTGCGGCAATTTAGTGCTGTGGTTGGAAGTAGTGTGCATATGTGTGTGTGTGTGTGTACACACATGTGCATACATGCATGTTTTGCCTAATGTCTATTACCCTGATGTATTTTGAGCTTTCTTGAAACTTGGGTGCCATCTGATTCATCCCTGTATTTCCCTCTGTCTTGGCAACACCCTAGGTTTCAATACACGTGAGAGAAGTACTAGTGATTAAGTGCCTTCTATAATCTGAGAACAGAAAGAAAAACAAACAAAACCTCTCTTCTTTCTATTACTTACATTCTGGTGGCAGGGTCATATTTTCTCTTGGAAGCTTTCACCAACTATAATTGTTAAAACTTGATTTATTTAAAAGGTATAGAACATTACAGATAACTAATGTCGAAGCTCTTTTCCTTCTATTTTCGTCATTCTTTATAGGCAATCACCAGAATAAATTTTGCAGCCCAACTTTCTATGCTTATTATGAAATGTATCCATAAATAGTATATGTAGTTGCCGTCTTAAAGTATATTATATAATTATTTTGTACAGCATACTTTTTGACACCTTAGTTTTCCCTCCTTTTTTATTTTTACTAAGTATTGCGCTTTTGAGATTCATTTATGTCTTTACATGTATGTCTAAGTAATTAATTTTGATTTATATTTATTTGCCTGTTTCCTGTTGAAAACTTAAAGGTTATTACCATTTTTTTCCCCATTGTAAACAATGTTACAACAAATATCCTGGGTACCCTGGTACATATGAGCAAGACTTTTTCTAAAGTAAAATTGCTAAGTCATTGGGTATGCACATTTTAAGTTTCTTTCCAGCAAAATTGCTCTCCAAAGTAATTGTACTAATTTACACTCCCACCAGCAGGGCGTGAGAGTTCAGTTTTCTCACATCTTTACAAACAGTTGGTGTTGACAGATTTCTTAATGCCTGTCAAACTATTTGATGTGAAATGGTGTTTCACTCTAGTTTTAATTTGCATTTCTTTTATTGCTAGTGGGGTTAATCGTCCTTTCATATGCTCACTGACTCTTCTGAATTGTCTGCTCCCATCATTTGCCCACTTTTAAGTTATATTGTTGGTTTGTATAAACTACATGTAATTTCTCTCCCTATTCAAGATTCTAAACTGCTTTGGTTTTATATATTACAGATATCTTTTCTAAGTCAGTCATTTTTTCACTTCGGTATGTTTCCTAGAGTATTTTGTAGTGAAAAGTTTAATTTTGATGTAGTCAGTTTTATCAGTGCTTTCCTATAATCTACTGATTGAAGAGATTTCAAAAACCTCATTCTTATCTCATGGTCAAAAATTATCTTAGAATTTCTACTAATTAATGCTTTTCTATTTACATTTTATTTAATTATGTTCACTTATGAAGTAAGTACAAAATGGAAAATCATGCCACTTACTGAGTTTTCTTTTTCCTTCTACTGATTTATAATGCCACCTTGCCATATGCCAGTTTTTCACATGTATTTGATCTTATTTAATGGCTTCAAATTCTATTCCATTGAACTTTCTTTACTATTTCAATATCACTCTATTTTAATTTCTATAGTTTTAATGCCCCACATATATATACACACACGTGTGTGTATATATATAAATAAATAGGTAGTTAAGTGCTACCTCTTATTTTTTCTTTTTCCTCCAAGAGTTACTTGGCTAATTTTGTGCTTCCATATCCAGACTGAAAAAAAGAAGAATTTTAAAAAAGTGTATAGAGTTGTAGGGAAGAAGTCCTACTGGAATTTTATTTGAAATACCATTGACTATATCAGTGATGTGAATCAGATTAAACACTTTGTGATTGTTAACATCTCTATCCATGGAAATGGCACAGTTCACTATATATTTTGTTTTGTTTTTTGCTTGTTTGTTTCATAAGAACCTTTTATAATGTTCTCCATAAGGTTTTGCCTGCATGTATTTTAAAATTTATTAACACCTTTAAAACTTTGTGCTATTATGACTATGCTTAATATTACATTATTGTATATTATTCCAACATTATGAGATCTCATAGTTGCTCAATTAGTTCATTTATAGTTTTCTTGATTAACTCCATTGATAATCTTATAGCCTTTAAATATGTAATGACAATTTCCCATTCTAATGCCTCTTTCTTTTTCTTATCTTGTTGCATAGTTAGGACATCCAGTTGGCTAGTAATGGTTATTATGAAAATTATACTATTATCTTTTTTAGACTCTAATAGAAAAGGTTCTAATGCTTTATCATTAAGTATTATATTTGCAGTAGATTTGGGGTAGCTGCTTATTATTAGATTAAGGAAGTTTGTTGTTACTTATAATTTCCGAAGAGTTTTATCTTGAATAGATGTTGAGTTTTTATTGAAAGTTTTATATATCTATTGAGACATCTGTTTTCTCTTTTAATTTGTTCATATGTTGACTAATCATGCTTAGTAAATTTTTTTTCATAGTGAATTATACCTGCCTTTCCATGATAAATTCTTCTAGGCCGTGATGTTTGTTAGTCTTAGAACAGTAGTAGGTTTAATATGCTAGTATTTTACTTAAGATTTTCAAAAATTAAGATTTTTCAGCCTACACATTTTTTGTATTTAAAAAAATTGGGGGGGGGGAGGAAGGGGTTTGTGTCTAGTGTTACTAGCTTTTCTGAGACTCTAACTTTATCCTATACAACTCTTCTCGACTAGATTGCTTCTCCTATTACTTCTCCCATACATACAAAAACTTAGGAGGCATAGTCTGTCTTGGTCCGCACTATAATGTTATTACCTATGTGTGCATTTTTCCATTTTCAAACAAACTTTTTTTTTTTTTTTTATATTTGTTTGCCGAGCCAGTTGTGCACTCACAGAAATAAGTGGGATTCTTAAGCAGAAAAAAACTAGGTATCCTTCATTCAGCTTACTCACCTTAGCAGTGGCTAATAGTGAAAGTTTCAGATAAAATCAGGGAAATACCTCAGTCACCTTTTACAATAACAATTCATTAGTGACGTTTAATTAGATTGGTAGCTTATTGTGTGCTGGACATTGTGCTAAGAACTTTATATACATAATATTATGTGATATTTACAGAAATGATATAGAATAGATAGTGCTCTTCTCAGTTTAGAGATAAGAAAACTTAATTTTATGGGGTTTAAATAGCTTCTGAAGTGTGCAAAGGTGTTAAATGGTGATTTTCATCCAGTCCCATCTGATGCCAAATCACATACTCTTAAGCATTTTGCAGCACTGCGTGTACAGCAAGGTTTGAAGACTAATGCCTTCCATGGTAACTTCATGTGTGAACCAAGAGTTCAATCCAACATTGTCTTCTGGTTAGCATATACCTTATATTTTAGCTCTGTAATTAATAGATAAGAGTTCTGTTCCAAGGCATATGCATTTTGTCTTTTTCGGCTTCATTTATGTGTCATTTTCCTTTATTTCCTCTTATACTGCATCAAAGAAATACCTACTCATGCATTGACAACTTTTATCTTCTATTTTCCATCTCTTACGTCCAGTTTCCTCATTTTTTATTCTTATATAATACTCATTGATTTTTCTTTACTTTTACACTAGAAAAAAAGGGACATCAAGAAAGGGAACTGAAAATATAAGAAAATAAGTCATCCTACATTGGACTATTGTGCCTCCAAGGCAGGAAGCTAATGCTGGATTGCTGGATGCCTTGGGAGTCCTGATTGGTGGCTTAAGCTGAGAGCTGGTCCACACTCTCTTGAACTAACTTGGATGCTTTCTTACCCTGGGCCTGTCTGGCTGGCAATGTGCTTCACCATCATCAGCGTTACCCATTGACTGTGTTACCCTGTAAGTAGCCAGGCATAAGACAGACCTGAAGACTGAGCTGCTTGCCCAGTGGTGAATGTTTTCCTGTTTCTGTAACCCACTTGCTGTCAAACCTTTCTTTTTCTTCATGGTGTTTCATTGAAATCACAGCCTAATGGGGTCTGGCCCGTCCCTTTTCTTTGGCTAAAGACTTGATGTTACTGCCAACATATCTGAATAAGAAGAGAATAATTTCTGGAGAAATAGGAAACTTCAAAGGCTAACACAGGCCAGTAAAAATGAATTGTTTACATGGTGCACTTTCCCCCTTACATTTTAACAGATTAATTTGCTACTAAACGGATGTTTCCCTCAAAAGCGATTATTTTTATTTGCTGGTCTTGGAATATCCCTGGAATGAAATCCAGGCAACGAATCTAGATTTTTGTTGGTTGAAATTCAAGATCTGTGATCTCACCTGAATTGGCTTCTTGGAGTATGCTTGGAAATTTAAAAATTTGTGCTTTTATTTTTCCCCCTTCTTTTCAGACCAGTTCAGATGCCACATCCTTACAAATTTTTCCTTAATTCTCAAATTACAATAATATGTCCGTTATCTGCATATCTAGAGAACTTGTATTTGAATCATTTCATTTGACCCTGTGCAAGGAGGCGCAATGCGGTAGAGGAGGAGGTGTGAGTACTGGAGCAGGACAGGAACGTGTTTGAATCCAGGTATTCACGAGCTGGGTGACCCTGGCATCTCAATATTTCATTTTCCATAAAATAATAATATTTGACACAATAATGATGATAAGAATACCTGCCTTATCTGGCTGTTAGGAGAATTCAGTGAGGTCATACATATGTTAGACTTGGAACACAGGGTAATCAGTGACTATGATTTCTCCATACTTTGACTTTATCCCCACCGTCACGAGCACATGTAAAAAACAAAACTTGTAGACTGGATGAGTATACCTTTCCAGAACACTAATTATGCAGCCTAAGAGCTTATGATGAGAGCAATCTGCCATATCAGCTGGCATGGCTTTTTTGCCACTTAGTCAACCTGATAGGCTTTATTTGAGACAATTCATGTGCATTAAGTACTCTGTACAATATTATACTTCTGTGTCAACAGCAATGATAAAATGACACTGAAGCGAGGCACAGATATACATGAATAACAGTCATTTATCTTACAGAATACGTCTTTACATTTTTATGAATTAATACAGAAATAGGTTGGTATATACTTGGCTTTTTCACAACACAAACTCATAGGACTTTATTTTTGGAAATACTCAAAAAACCAATAAAAAAGAAGAATGAAAGTAATGTTTATCTATATGCTTAGCATTGTCATAAGCATTTTTACCAACATATCACCAACATGTCACAATTATTCCTTATCAGAATGTCATGAAAGCCATTGTTCCCACTTCATTGGTCAGAAAAATTAGCTTCAGATGGGTAACCTATGCAAGTATCAAAGCCAAGTTTTGAAATCAGATCTGACTTGTGCTAAATCCCTTACTAATTCCTATAAAGTGCTCATTGAGAACAATATATTGAGTTTAGGCAGGAGGTAAAGTTGAAGATTTTGTGGCATTTAACTTATTTGAGGGGTATTGTAAAAATGCCTTATTATGCATTATCTTGGGGCCTTATTTTTAATTTGGGTATGTAATATAGAAAAAAAACGTTGGCTCTGAGGATAGCTTCAGTGAGGTTTTAAAGGAGTTAATACTTTTCTTTTTTGATAGAAGATGAGACGTAGACTACTGCTAGAAGCCACAAAGCTGAGTATTTATTAAATGCACTTATTTCCTTTTCATCTATTTGGCCAATGTTCCCAACCATAATCTAATTTCCTTTAAAATTTTCCATGGAGCAGGATGGTGGTTCCAAATTCTGAAACACCGAAGGAATCATTTAATGACCTGTGGTGAGTTCCTATGAACTCATTCCAGAATTGGTAATGAGTATTTGGAGAAGACTCAAGGGTAGGCTTCAAGTCCTTCCAAAATGATCCTGCTAGCTGCAATCAAGGACTTTCTGGGGGTATTAGGAGTTCTAGATGACTTTTAAGGAAGCCTACCTCGTTGGGTTTGAGACTACGGCACAATTGTAGTTCTCATAGGCCATACGTCCTCACTCTAGACAGCCATTTAACAAATAAATGGTATAGGCTGTCAATAAACAAAAACAAAAACAAAAAAACAGCAGGGGTGACTTAGTATGCACCATTAATTTTGTTTGCTCACTGAAAATGAATTTATGAAGAGTTCACGTGGTACTAAGCTATAGTGATGCATAGTCAACTTCAGCAAGAACTGCCATTGAGTAAATCACAGACTAAGGGGGATGCATAAACAGAATTATGAAATGCTCTGATAAGTACCATGCTAAAGGTAGGTAAAGATCAAATCTGTAAGAATAACAGAGGAAGGGTGTTGATTAATAACAAGAGGAGTTTATAAAGTATGATAATAATAAGAATTATTATAAGGATGAGTATAACTACCATCATTGATCTGTCAGTGCTAATTTCAGTGCTAACATCTGTACTTGAGTTATTTTATTTAATCCAATAACCTTGAGAAACTGATGATGATGGTGATGGTGATGCTATGAATAATAGCATGAGGAATATAATACTAAACATTATTTTAAGACACTATGTTGGTCCTTTAAATATCTTATTTTATGGGATCATGCCAGCAAGCCTCTGGGGTCAGTATTATTATCACCATTTTGGAGAGGAACAATTTGTTGGTAAGTGTCCACAGAGAGTATTATGCTTAGTAAAATAAGCCAGGTAGCAAAAGGCAAATACCATATGATATCACCTAATATAGGAAACTAATGAACAACGCAAACAAATGAGTAAAACAGAACCAGAGGCATGTAAACAAGGAAGAGACTGACAGTGACCAGAGGGGAGGGAGAGGAAGAAAAGTGGGGAAAGAAGAGGAAAGGTCTAGTTGCAGAACTAGTATAAATGACCCATGAACATAGACAATGGGGTGAGGATTGACTGTGGGGGGGGGCGGGGGGAGGGGAGAGCAATGGGGGAGAAAAGTAGATCAACTGTAATATAAAACAATCAATCAATCAATCAATCAATAATAATAATAATAAAAGAGTGTCCACAAATTCCCCAAGAATATTCAGAGATTAGGTAGATGATTGAAAACCCGGGCAAACTGATTCCACTGTTCATATTCCTATGCACACTAGACCAGAGTGTCTTCTGGGAAGAGTATATATTGTAGTATTAGGCAAGTAGAGAAAGAAAAGAGGAGCGTTCTAATAAAAAATAATAATATGAAAAAAAGCATACAGATGTTTCCCGTAACTTGTAAGAGGAGCCACTTTGTGAGACAGTCTGGTGCAAGAAAGCAAAAAGTATGAGAAAAGGCCTAAAATATAAATTAGTGTCAAATCATAAAGGGGTTTGTTTTGCATTTTATCTTATAGGCTTGGGATCCAAGAATAGATTTTTAAGCAAGGAGAAAAAGGTCTGAATCTGTGTTTTTAAAGAAAACACCAGATGCAACAAAAAAAATGAATAAAATTATTTGGTGTGAATGAAAAACCCAAACTCTGATGGAATTTTTCAGAGTTTTTGAAAATTTAATTTAAAAAGGATTGTTTTTTTATCTCTGAAAATCCCACATGGCTCATAAATACAGGCAAATATTATAGCTTCTATTATGCAACACTCTCTGGGATTCTTTATCTTTATGGTTTGGATTAGTTCCCAAGTTGGTTTGTATTGACTGATAGCATCCAGAGGCCAAAACATACTCCACTGAGTGGTATTAACATGAAGCTGATGAAAACTGGTTGAATAAATCAGGTTTGTGACAAATATCTGCGAAAAGTGAGACTTTGAACCCTGGGTAAATTCATCTTCCCTTGCCCCCACTTCCATAGAGAGACTACTGAAAAAGCATAAAACTTCTATGTCTGGGAGGGTGCCTTTGGGGCATCTGAATTTATCATTTTATTCCTCCATACCCACTCTTACTATTTGGTATTCCAACTCTGCATTTCCAGCTTTCAAAAAGTTATCTATCCAATCCTAATAAACACATATAATGGTGTTTTAACTTGTTAAAAGGACTTCAGAACCATGGACTCCTGAAGTTGACTTTTTCTAAAGAGGAAGACGAAAGATCAATCTTCCTTCCTCTTCCTCGTCCTTGCTTCCTCCTTTTCCTTTTTTCTCTTTCCTTCCTGTCCTTCTATCCTTTTCCTATCATTCTATTCTTTTTTTTCTCTCCCTTAACTTCCTTTCAGCTTCATTTCTCTTCCCATCTGCAGCTATATCATTCTCTTGTTCATCGTGGTTCCGCTAACTCATGTTTTAAACGCCAAAGGTATGCATGCCATTCCTCTGAGAACTGGGAATACAGAAATGAGCAAACTAAGGTCCTTGCTCTCCTGGTGCTCACAGTCTGGTAAGAGGGAGAAATGAGTAAATATGTAATTATAGCATGATGTGGTAGATGTTGTAGTGAAGCTGTACAGCTATAGAATTACAAAGGCAGGGCACATCCACTGTTCAGGTTTCAAGTCAATCACTTTTTCTGGAAGTGGTGACTGGAAATGAGGTTTATGGTAAGATTTGTACTCAGGGTGTCACTTTGGTGAAGGCATGACAGGCAGAAACAGTGGGATGCTGTGGAGGTCTCTGAAAGCTTTAGAGGCAGGAACGATGAGTGTTGGTGGAAAATACAAGCAGAGAAGATTCATTTCCTGTGAAGTTAGTCTTTTCTACATTTCATCTTGACGGCACAGATCATTTCAAGAGTTGCAATGTAAGCCACACATGTGTCCCCAAATTGCTGAGGAATATATCATGAAAAACAAGATACTCAGAGTGACTTCCCCTCAATGGCTGCGCTAACAGATTAGTCTAGTGTTGGTTACCCACGCCATCTTTGCTTAGAACAAAAGAAGACTGCAACTTAGACACAGGCTCAAGAAAAAGAAATGTCCATATTCAGATCATTTAATTCGTGACAAAACCATGCTCTGAAGTTTTATATATGCAGTCTCAGTGAATCTTCAGCATACCCCTTGTGGAATAAAATAGCCCTACGAGAAATTAACTGGGCTGCAAAGAAATCTGGCTGTTGGATTCAGTGAAACACTATTTTTGATTCGTACTGGTGTTATGCTTAACTGGTAGCGTCTTTTTGGGTTTCTGGACTCAATTCGTGTGTGTGTGTGTGTGTGTGTGTGTGTGTGTGTGTAGGCTTTGCCACTCCAATAAGCAATCGTTTAACACCAAGGAGTGTTTGAGAATTCAACTTAATTCAGACTATATTTGTTACCGAGCAAACCAGGGCTCCTTCTCGTGGCACCTGGTGTATGACCCAACAATTGGTGTTGAGAAAAACAGGTCTTTATTTACAATATTCCAACCTTGGGGGCTCTGGGAGCACTTCAGCTCGGAGTTCTGTTCTTTCACAACACCCAGCACTTCCCTTGCTCCCCAAAAGGCTATAAACCAAAACCAAGCCAGTAGTTCCCTCTCCTTTACCTATCAGCTCTCTCCTTCAGGATCTGGGGTACGTTGTCTTCAGCCTCCGTATAATAGTCCAGGAAAGCATGTGCCGTGTTATTACACTGGGTCATGGTGAAGTCCAGAAAGGGCACAAGTCCTAAGAGAGTGCCCTTTCCACGTGACTTGAGTTTCAAGAGCCCAGCTAGAGTCTGGGTCTGCAAGGCAGAGTCCTCGGTGGCTTCGGAGTCAGCTAGAGCGGGCACTGCCAAAGCAGCAACATGCTTGCTTTCTTACTAGCCCAGGCCGCATGGCCGAATCCTGACTACAAACTGCATAGCTGCTCGCTGCTTCCCACATGGCTGCTACAACATGTTCCTACATCATGGCACACTTTCATCATGCTCTCTTCTTAAGGCTGTCCACCCTTCTTTTCAATCCTGTCCCAGAACTTTCTACGTGACCGCATCTCCAGCTCCTCCCACAATGAACTACATTTGTCAGTTTCCCTGTATTGTTTACATTCTTTCTGCTGCAATTTTAATTAAGGCAAGAGTTCCTGTCACAGGGATTTTCAGGGAGGCCTTTCACCTCCCCTGGGGTCAGGATACATCCTGAAAGTCACAACACCTTTTGCCCTGGGGTGGTAGCACAGCTATTATCTAGCTACCAACTTGCCATAGATATGCAAACTACCTTGAATGCTGTGTTATCTTCTTCCCCATCCCCTTAACCCCCAAACCATGGGCTCTGGGGACTTTGGGGATCCCACCTGCATTTCACATTGTAAAGGGCAGGGAAATGGTGACCCCAAACCAGTAGAAAATCATTAGCAACAAAGGGCAAATGTAATTAGAGGGTCTCTAAGCCAAAGTTAACAGTATCAGCATATTCACAAATCAGAAAAGGGGCATTCTACAGGTCAGCACAAATGCTTCTGAGGACAAAGGCTACCTGAGATCAAAAGGGGTGTGTAGATAGCCATCAACAAACTCAGGGAAAATGGGAAAATGTAGCCAGATAGCCCAGCAAACAAGTTAGGGAAATTTCAAAGGAGAGCTGGAGACTGACCTATAACCAGATCACCCTGAGTTAATTTTCACCTTCAGTTAATTTAGATAGTTATGTTAG
The DNA here is from genome assembly GCF_987537825.1 of Furipterus horrens. Taxonomy (NCBI): domain Eukaryota; kingdom Metazoa; phylum Chordata; class Mammalia; order Chiroptera; family Furipteridae; genus Furipterus; species Furipterus horrens. The sequence goes on from NW_028327174.1 coordinate 188,772,567, forward strand.
ATTGTAACTCTGGAGTATCCAGCATGGAGAAACGGGGAAGGAGAAGGAGGGGGAGGAGGGAAGAAGGGGTGCTTTACTCGTTTTAGGATAAAAACAGCCAGCTCCATCTTTTCGGCGCACACCTTTGATCTAGCTGCGTCCAGACCTGCAGATCTGTGAATAAACAACTGTCTCGGTTACTGCTGAAACTTTGTGTCCCGGTGCTTCATTGTGGGCGTTTCTCACATCAGCCCAAAGATAGCCTCAGATTCCACAGGTAAAGGGCTCAGTCCCACAAAATCACCCTTCATTTCAGATGCCAATTGCAAACCCAGGTTGTACTTCTGATGACTACATACAAATTGGAGGTTTTAATGACCCAGTCCAACTCAGGATGCCAATCACAAGTCCAGGTGGTTATCCGTATTTCTTATTGACTGGCTATAAATCAGTTTCTCGTGGTCCCCTCATTGGGTTCAATTAATTTGCTAGAATGGCTCACAAAACTCATGAAACTCATTTACTCATTAGATTATGAATTTTTAATAAAAGATATTAAAGGATGTGAGTTATCACCCAGATGAAGAGACACATAGGATGAGGTCCTGAAGAAAGGAAATACTGTCTTCACGGACTGTGGGCTCCAGCATGGTGGCAACATAAAAGCATTCTGTTTTCCTAATCTGGAAGCTCTTCAAATGCCCTGCTTTTGGGTCTTTATGGAGGCTTCATCACCTAGATATGATTGATGAACCCATTGAGCATTGGTTATTGATCTAACCTCCAGCCTCTCTCCTTTACCTGAAAATCAGGGGTTGAGACTAAAAACTGGTTCATGGTTGGCTCTCCTGGCAACCAGACCCCATTCTTAGGTGTTTTCCAAGCCACCTCATTAACACAAAACCTGTTGTGGTGGAAAGGGGTTTGTTTTGAGTAACAAGACGCATATTTCACCTTTATGTCTCTAAGGCATTTTCAGGAACTGAGGACAAGAGCCCAAATATAATTACAAAAGATGCTCCCTATATTCTTATTGCTCAGGATATTCCAAGGATTTTGGGAACTGTGAGCCAGGATATATGAGACAAAAGATATATGGAAAATATAATTATTTGGTCATCTGAATGACTATATATATGACCTACAGTTATATATATATGTATATTTCTTATAAATCACAATGTCTCATAGAGGTACTGCATAGGTGAGAACAATTCTAAACATGATTACATTATGACTATGAAGTTGTCTGTGATGTAGTATTACTCATGGCAGTTATAGGAAAACATGAGAAGGTGTAGATATTGTGGTCTTCTTAGGAAATCTGAGCCCTTTTTCTTCACTGCACTGTTTTAACAGTCTGGCAGACATCTTTACCTCAACACTTGCATACCTTAAGGTTTTATCTGCTACTGGATTTGGGGGTGTAAGATAATTCTTGCTTTGTGCCTTTTGGTTGAAATGACACATATCAAAACATATAAGATCCTAGCAGGTAAGTTTAAGTTGCTTAAATAAATACAGTTTGTTGGGGACAAAGAAGGTTTTTACAAATCAGAGCAAAGGGAAATTAAGGGCATAGGGACTAGACATCTCCTGGCTCAAGGTCTGGATCCACACAGCTGGAATACTATGGGTGGCAGGTTCCAGATGTGGACAGGGACAGGGCTGAGGCGCTGAGTAGAGTGGAGAAAGGCGTTAGAAGAACAGTGTTCACCGATGGGGTGTAGGTTATAATGCCGAGCATAACCCAAAATATAGCTTTCAGAGGTAAAATCACAAACCCAAAAAGACATTCAAACTAAAGCATGAGTCTGAATGGCATAGGAAGAGATTTGAATCCAATTATGAGTTAATAGGACAGAAACTCTGCCTCAGAGTAAAAATAGAAAAAAGGATGAGAGAGGGAGACAGATATTTCATAAACATTGGGGGTGAAACTATAAGGACACCGAGGCAATTTATAAAATTCTCCAGCTGTGTAAATTTACATAAGCCAGATTCTCTGAGCCTCATTTCTCATCTGTAAAATGTGGATCATAATACTGCCTTCCAAGAGGGCTATAAGGAATATATATGTTGGGGAGGGAGGGACTGCAAATTTACTCACATCACAACTGAGACATAAAAAGAAAATAAAGTTAGTTTATTTCATCATACTGATTCCTCTTCCTGTTGTTTTCCAGCACCACTGCCCCCCACCAAAATTAAATAAGTCCAATTCACATTAGTTTAACACTTAATTCATATAATTTAAACTGCCTGCTGGTATTTTTTCAGTCTCTATTTATTAAGTCTTTTAGAATCCTTCATTTTTCCCTACACTCTTTTCTCATTTGGGTTCGTTAAAAAAAGCTAATTGCTCTGGAGGGATGAGTTTTCCTGGCCCCAACATGATTTTTAGCAGAGTCTGGGCTAGTATCCACTGAAGTACAGTTGATCCATCATGTCTTGGGGCCTTCTGGTGGGTATTCTCCTACTCTTAGCTTTTTCTCCTGTCGATGATCTCTTTCTTGACTCAGAGTCTGACCAATCCTCGCTGTTGACTTGCTGCTCCTTAGCTCTTGCTGTATGAGCAGTCCTCAGAGAATCTTCTATGGTCTCCATCTGGATCACAATTTAAGCTTTTATTTTATGGCCTTTGTTTGGGGGCCCTCTTAGTCCTACCCCCTGTATCATGACATGCCTCTTTGTAACAGAACCCCTGGGCTCTCCAATTGAAACAGAACACACAGGCTGTTTTGTTAGGGGCCCGATTGCCCACCGCCAGAATTATAACTCTCAATACCAGAGTTTAGTGAAAAGAAAAAGAATTGTTTATTTAACAGTTATATAGATTTAGATTATTTGCGGATTTTTGCCGTTAAGTTTTATGTTCCTTAAAACACCCACAAACACATATTTCTGCTTCGCCCTACCAAACCAGGCTAGTTTTAGAAAAGTTAAGAGATACCGTTTCCCTACTTCCTAGACACAGTTCAGCTTTACCGGTAGCTGTCAATCATTCAATTCTGCTTGGGGAGGCCTTGTCTGTGTTATGGTGCCCGCCAGCTTTTAATCCAGAACTGCATGGATTCCCAGCCTTTCCTTTCCAAAACCACAGAGGTATTCTCCCTTCTCCAAGCCGCAAGGTGTTCTCAAAGCTGCATGGTGTTCCTTCCTTTTCAAAGTTGCATGGTGTCCCCTCTCAAAACTGCATGGTGTACCCAGTTAAAATGTCTGCCACTTATTTTTAAATCCCTGACTGCGTCCTGTGATGCAGTGGGCATGGTACCCAGTTCTGACCATTCACAGAACCTCACGCAGGCTCTGTGTGCTCTTTCTATACCATCCCCAGGTCCAAGACCCCTCCCATCTTCTTGAGGCCTTGGAAGCATCAAATATATTTGCATAACAGAGACACTAGCCATCAGCCCCAGGCATGCAAAGGCATTCTGAAAGCTGCTTCCTTTTCCCCATCCTCCAACCTGCAGGCTCTGGGGACTTTTGGACAACCCCATTCTGTAACATCTTGACTTTCCATAGGAAAAGGGGGAATTTGACAGTGCATACTAGATAACCTTTCATCCTATAAAAGCAAAGACTTTTGGACCCCCATTCCTTCCCACCCCCTTCTCTTGTGAATGAGCTGAGAATGCAAATAAGTTTGGAAGTTAATTTTCCAGCCCTAGATGGCTTCATCCCTGGTGGACAGTTTGCCTACAACTTCTTGAGAGACCCTGACCAGAAACACCTACCTAAGCTAATACTGAATTAGCTGCTAAATTTGGGGGCAATTTGTTATACAACAATAAATAATTAATACACTTACAACCATCAAATAGACTAATTAATACATTTTAATACATTAAAGTATTGGCATAAAGAGAGAGATAGAGATCAATGGGAAAGAATAGATCCCCCAATAAAACCATATATATATATATATATATATATATATATATATATATATATATATATATGTCACTATATCTCAACTGAATTTTGGAAAGGTACTAAGGTAATTCAATAAGGGAAAGAGTAGACTTTAAACAGATGATGCTGAATCAACTGGATACTCAAATAAAATGCACGCGCCATGTAGCAAGAAAACAATCAACTTTTCAAGTGTAGCTTTGGTGGTATGAAGGTGGGGAAGCCAGCCATAGGTCTGGGGAGCGAGTGGGACATGATGACATGGCCATGTTTAATGCAGATGCTTCAGGGAAACTTCTCCATGAAAGAGAGGAGAGAATGTGTGTGGAATGTGGAGGAGGACGTAGAGATGGGAGGCAGTGCCATGTCCTCATGCTAATGGGATGCAGACAGTGGAGAGGAAGAGATGGATGGAGTAACGTTTCTGAGAAAGCAAGAAGAGATAGGATCCAGAGAATGGGATAGTTTTCCATAAGATTAAGGATATTCCTTTCAGCCCATCAAGCAGGGAGAAAGAAGGGGTGAGTCAAGATGTAAATATGTAAGCTTGGTGGCAGGAAGTTGAGGAAGGTTTGACCGATGTCTTCTATTTTTCTGTGGGAGACAAGGTCATAGGGAGACTAAGGGAGAAGTGGGGTCATGTGTTTGAGAACAGAGGAGATAGTTGGAATAGCTCCCTCAGAGCAGGGGAAAGCACTACTTACAGAGACACAGTGGGACTCCTGGTCATCATTAAAAGCCTAGTTAAAGTTGGAGAGGTTGAATTAAGACTGTTTCCACATCAGAGTAATTTTCACCCCCAAATTACCGAGCTACCCAAGTGCATATACAGAGAAGTTAGTCAGCTGAGTTTACTCAGGTTTTGGTTTCATACAAGACTCACAATAAGATCAGTGCAGAATAAGAAATTGAGGATTTTGAGAAAAGCGATTGCTGTGATGGTTAATGACATCTTAGCTGGACAACAGAGGAAGTTAAATAAAGTGGTCCTGGGAAATGAGGAGAAAGCAGATGGGTCTGTTAACTGGGAGCTCCGAGAAGACCTGTAAAACGGTACGCGCACACTTCGGAGCTATTGTGGGGTCTGTTGCAGACCACGGCAATAGAACAAGTATTGTAATAAAGCAGGTATCACCGTAACACAGGTGGTAATCTTTTTGCTGGTGGAGAGTCTTGCCTCAAATTTGTAGAGAAACACAAAACCTATGAAGTTAAATAAAGCAAAGTTCAATAAAATGGGGTATGCCTGTATTTGGGGGATAACTGGATTGAGATTATGTGGCAGGAGTAGAAAGGTGAAGAACAAAGGAAATAAAGAACATAAGGAATCTGGAAAGCCAAGTTGTTAGAAGGATTATCCAAGGCTGAAGTTACCAAAGAGGAAAACACTGTGCCCTGGGGTGTGGAGAAAGACTGAAAGGCAGAGGTGAATCTTGAAAGAATTAGGAGGAGGGACCAGGATAGGAGGTCTTTAGGTGGAGATACTAAGAAGGAGTATAATAAGGCAAACACCTCAAATGAGTCAGAACTCTATAGATGGACTGAAGAAATCTAATCCGGAAGTGGTCGTTAGAAGCAAATGACCCGAGAGATGTGATACAAAGCAGCTTCCACGTTAGTAGACTCTGGAGTTCCTGGTCTCAAGGCCATTCATATGGATAAGTATGGACTCTTGGGCAACGGGAGGCTTTTTAGGATAGGTGGTGGTGGAGGCCATGAGCTCCATTGCATCCTCCACCAATGGCCATGTCTCAACTAGGGGAAGAGTGAAGTAATTAAAGTTCTGAAATCAGTTGGGCCTGGGTTGAGTCCAAGTGCTTCATTCATGGTTTATGGGACCCTCTCTGAGCCTTGATTTCTTCAACTATAAAGGTGGTATTATTTAACTCAGAGTCAGCTTAAAACTTCAGTAAGATGGTGCTTGCCAAACAGCATGGTGTAGTCAGATAGTAAGTTCTTAGTAAAGAGTATTGTTACTGTCATTATTCTGTGTATATGTAATGCTGGAGCCCCAAGAAGGAACTATTGTGCTTAATTAGAGAACCTTTCAGTTAATCTGGGTGGGAGGAAAGGTGAGGGTAGGAGAGTTGGCCAAGTGGAAAAGGTGTAACCACTCAGTGAATGAGACCTTTATTCCTCAAGACACGTCTTTAAACAATGTCAAATGTCAAAGACTCTAATCGTCAAGAGTGATTTTCTTACTCTTCTGTAAGAAAGGGTCTGGAAATTCAGGATGATTTAACTTTTCCTTTTGTCAGAAGCAACTGTTTAGAAAAGGGGAGCCGGGGGAGAGAACTAACTCCCTCGGCTCATTAAGAAGCCGCAGCCCTGGTTACCCTGTCTGCTGAATTTTGATGAGAGAGTGGTATGCTTATAACAGACATCATTGTCCAGATGTAGATACACTGTGGTGGTTTCCAAGGAGGAAACAAAGATCACTTGGAAGAGGAAACTTTCCTGAGTTTGCTCCTCTGAGGAGGGGCCCATCCCCTGCAACAAAACGAGTCTTCGTTGTAACTGAGAGCTCTCTCCTCCTGCCTCTTTACAACCTTCCTCTCTTCCCAAGGGACCTCAAAATGAAGCAGGATGCTCAAGGGCCATGGTGTTTTTCCTGCAGGTATGGGAGATAGATTATAGGATGTAAAATGTAGTCCTTCCCTGCCCCTGCATGCTCCTTGGGATTGCTTGCCCCTCTGTTCCTTAGGAAACTACCCTCTTACAGCTTATTATTTTTTAAAAACCCTGAGAGCTTCTGGCCTACATTTTGTTGTTTTCATTTTATACATGTTCTAAAACCCCAGTTTTGCTTCACATTCTACTCCTTCAATTATTTTGTAAATAAATGCATTCCTTAATTTTGCTGTGCATTGGGAGGGAAAAACCTCTGGCTTCCCACCTTTCTGTTTGATGAGTGCTTAGAAGAGAATAGCACAGACTCCAGAACCAGACTGTCAGAAAGTCAATCAGGGGTCTACCACGATCTGTGACCTTGAGCAAGTTGCTTTACCTCTCTGAGTCGTGGTTCCCTTCTGTGAAACAGAAATGTAATAATAACAATTTCATGAAATTGTTGTGAGGATTAAATTAGTTCATAAATATGACGTGCTTGACAGTACCTGGTGCAACATAAATGCTGTGGACATTTTTTTGTTAGTATTTATCTAATGATTTTAGCTCCAGCATTGGAATGCCTTCTGGGAAAAGGGGTATGTGGAGCTCAATAATCTTTTTGAGGTTGCTGAGTTTTTTAAGGTGTGGGTGTTGATAGATGCCAAACAATCGTGGATGAGAGCATCAGCTTTCCGTGGGACAGAAGCACGGTTTACCAATTTTGCTCCTTACGTGAAATAAGTGAGATATGAGTAATGAGATAAAACAGGTGGGGGTTGGGAAGAAGGGAATGGAGAAGTCAGCCAAATGGAGATAGGAGGCTATGAAGTTTGTGAAATACCTTGAAAGTGAGGTGGCCAGAGGACATCTTGACTAGTGGTATTCTGTTCCTTGTTGCTTTGATGGTGGTGATAGACAATTCTCCTCTGGAGCCCCTCTTTCCAGTATTGAATAAAGTCTACTCTTTTCACAAATGTGTGAGTGGACAATTTAAAAGTAGTTTTGTTTTGTTTTTCAGTTTTGTTGGGTCTTAATGGAATAGAGCAGAGATACCCATCTAAAAACAAGACGCTCAAAGACAGTCTCCTGGGTTTCTGAGAGTTTGCTGGAGCATTGGAGAAGGTTTTGGATGTCCATTGGCTACAGAGTTGGGGAACATGTCAGGCTAATTTTGCTGAGGTCTCAAAGGTCAGAAAGATACCTTTGATATCTCAGTCAACATACAATGAGAAGCAGTTATGTAGTAGCCACAGGAAGAGGTCCAAGAATCAAGTCCTATCTGTAGTCTTGTGAACAAGCTTAGTGCAGTGATGGGGCTAATTCCCAGCCTAAAGATGGCGAGAATGGTGTGAGTGGAAATCAGGGGTGACCCTGCTTCCCTCCTTGACCTATCTCCCCATGCTCTGTTGTCTTGAACTACTTCAAACTGATACGGGAACACAAGAGTTAAAGATTTTAGCCTAAGTTACAGTTGATGGGCTTAAGTGATTAATCACGTAGAGAGCTGTTACAGTATTCCCTCACTTATTGCGCGTATTACGTTCTAGACACCCCCACGCCCCACGAAGTAGCAACCTTACATTTATTCTACACTCTTAAACCTACGTGTCTTTAACACCATAAGTATACAGTACCGCAGAATTCCACTTATTGTGAAAAATCCACGATAAATAATTAAATATAATATTTTTAAAAATCCCATAATACAGTGAGGCCACGGTAAGTGAACCATGATATAGAGAGGGACGACTGTATTCCAGAAACTGGAATGCATGACCTACATGACTCCAGCAGGTTGACAAGTAATTCAACCTTTGTGCCCCAGGGTGTCTGCAAGCCATCGAGATGGTATCTGAGCCACTGCATTCAAGGGAGGGAACTTCCATAACATGGATAAAGAATTGTTGGTCAACAGATAAGTAAGTACTAAAAAAGTTGCAGCTAGACTACAGCTCTTATCTAAGTAACCTTTCTTTTACAAACCCCTTACCTACCCTTTTCTTCTTATAAAAAGTTTGGTTTGAGAGTGGGGATTAAGATGAGTTTTAGGGTACAGAATCCACTGTCTTCTCAGATTGCCAGCCATCGGAATAAAGCACACTCAAAGATTCAGTCCTTGTCTCTACTTATTGGCTGGGTAGTGACAGGCAGCACCAATGCCGACTTTCCCGTTTCAAAACAACTGAGGCTGTAGACTCTGTGCTGTTAGAATTTCATACACAACCACATAAAAGGTACAGACGGACAGATTCATTCAAATAGATTTCATTTAACCCTTCTAACAACCGCAAGAGGAAGATCATGTTTCCATTTACAAGAATGGGGCAGTAAAGCAAAGATATTCATAGTTACAAGTACGTGTAGGCTTTTAAAGTTGGTGAGACAAAATCTGATTGATTTATGGCTTTGCTACACCCTATCTGTAAGATCTTAAGCAATGTTTTTAACTTCCAGGAGCTTCAGTTTTCTCTGAATAAAGAGACCTTACAGGATTGTGCAAAGATTACAACAGCATACTGATCTCTTGGCAATTACCAATGAAATGGTGTTACTCTTTTGTTATTCCTTTGTAGATTTTCATATCTATAGGGATTAAAAACCTAATAATTTAGGAAAAAATTAAGAAAAATTATCTTCCTAAACTAGGCCACCACAGTCATGTAACTCTTGCATACCATTTACAATGAATCCTTATGTTGCTTGTGTGGAAAAATCTGCTTAATTTATCAGCTCTGCCAAATTCTTATAAAAACAGAAAAGGTAACGAGGCAGCAGAGAAAAAAAAAAAAAAAAAGAAAAGAAAAGTATCCTTTATGTAGTCTTTTGCTATTGACATTACATATTGCCTCTCCAACAGAGAGGATTAAAATTTTAAAACTGGGATGGTTCATACTCAGAAAGAACCAGTGCTGGTCTGGAATTAGCTGGTTCTAAACTGGAAGCACTTCAGAATCTTGCATGGGCCAGCACAAGCAGGGTTCTCTGGTTTATTGTTTGCTTTTTGAAGAAGTTCCAGGTAATAAAGAAAGATACTCCTCCAACACATTCTGGCGTTGGGCCCCTGGCCCTGTCCTGTCGGTGGAGCAATGGAGTGAGTGTCCATTACCCAGATGCATTAACAGAGAAGAGATTGCAGCCTGGCCTCATGATTGAGAAACCTTCTGTGCTGCTGCAGTCTGCTGTAGACAAGGGTCTACTTCCTGCCTTTTCCTTCCTTCGGAGGCTGAAATGAGGAGGCCCCAGGGGCCTCACACGAGACCAACATGGATAAAAGGGTCTTTGTCAAGAGAAGGCCATTTATCAACTGCAGGGCCATTTGGGGGAATGATTTAATTGCAGTCACTCTGCTGCTTACAGCAGCAACTCTATATCCAAAACTTACAGCCCCATTTTTACCAATCAATTTGAAAGCACATACCTGGTACACCTACACTGACCTGGTGTTTTGGGGGGCTTTCTCTAGGTTACCAAGTGTTCAATTTTTATTGCATTTGAGGAACTAGGGAAAAGGGAGAGGGAAGAAAACACTTAAAAAGGGAACCATTTTTGGGGAATTTAGCCAATGTTCCAAAGAGCTGTGTTGATGAGATGAAGCAGCTCAAGTGAAAACAAATTGAATTTGGAAAAAAACTTTCCTCCACCCAGTGGCAGTTGGAGATTTCATGGTGAGTTCCTTCTAACTTTCTGGAGCCACGTTTACTTTGCTGAACAGACTAAATCATTTACTCTGTCATCTTCTCCCTGCCCTTACCAGACCTCACTCAAGGAACACTTCCAGGGCCATGGGAGCTCACCAAGGCCTTAGCTTGCCTGAGTCACTTTGTGGGGGCCATGTGTCCATGGCACGAGGTTTTCTGCTCTAATCCAATGTTGCTCAAAGTCAGCCTTGAAAGTTCTCATTCACAACATAGGTCAGAAGGATATAATAATAGCAATAGCTAGCATCTTATTGAATGCTCCTTGTGAATATCAAGCATCGTACTGAAAGCTTTATATCCATTAATTCATGAGTTCTTCATGACAATGTAGTACAAAGGGTTAATATTCTTTTGGTTTTGCAGAAGAAGTGCCTGAGATTCAGAGAGTAAGCAACTTAATCAAGGTTATACAACCTGGTCAGTCTTCAAGACCAGGCGGTCTGACTTTAAACTTGGCTTGTTAGCATTCAGCTCTGTTTCTCTGAGAACACTAAGTATCATTGCAGTTTCCCCCTGGACAGCTCACTCAGCACTGGGATGTGTGCAGGATGGTGGGGACACAGTGATGCATAGCACAGGCCTCTGCTCAGGAGCTGAAATTCTAGAGTGGACGCAAGCATACGAACTAGGCATAAGACAGGGAAAGTATGGACAAAATCTAGAGGTACTAAGAAGGATGGGCAGTTAGCTTTTTCTCTACGTAAGGAAGGGATCCAATAAAGGAGGAATTAAAGAGAAGGTAATGCTTGAACAGAGCTGAAGGATAAAAAGGAGTTCACTCAGAGTGTTACTAACACAGAGAACATCATGGTCAAAAGCACAGAGGTGGCAGTCTAGATTTACTCCGGTGTCAGTTGTAAGGGAAAAGGGCAAAGGAAAGTAATAATCAGCAATATCTAATGTTCTATCCTCATTTGTGGTTAGGTAGACTAGTATTCAGAATACATTTATGGCCAATAGAATGGCATAGAAAGTGATATGCATGTCTTCCAGGTATGGACCACAAACTTTTCCATGAATAATCTTTTCTCTTTCCCTATATTCCAGCAGACACAACTCTGAGAATCCAGAGGAGGAGGGTGACCCACAAGACCGAAGGAAAGGAGGGCTCTGGACTATTGTCCATGATGATCAGCCCTCTCTCAGCTGACCCAAATTGAATGAGAAACACACTTTTATCACGCTATTCTGCTTAAATGTGGGGAGTACTTGTTCTTGTACTTAGTCTAGTTTGACTAATCCTGGGGGTGAACGAGAAGAAAACAACAGCCCCACGTGGTTGAAGAATATAAGATTGATCTTTAAAGCAGTTTGGAGGTATTGGAAGGTTTTAAGGAAAGTAATCGCTCAGCTCTGTAGTTTAGGAAGTTCCCTCTGGATGCTATGTGTACAATAATTTGAAGCTAAAGACAAGCTGGCAGGAATGGAAAGAAGTGTGCGTGGCTAGTGGTCTATCTGTGCTGCCCACTACAGCAGGCCTAACACCTATTATCTTAGACTATTTTTGTATATGGCGGACATTGCAGATAGCAAGGCCCTGTGCAAGAGTAGATGTGTGCAATGACATAGTGAGTGAATGACTTCATTCCTGCTAATTGCTTTATACCAATCACTGTACTTGGTGTTGATATGCATCATCTAACTTAAAACTCATGATTGTGAACTAATGAGTGAAGAAACAGAGGTTTAGACATATTGGGCTACTTTCCCAAAGACAAATAGCCACTAAATTCTAGAACTGAGGCTTGAACCCAGGCCTCTCTGACTCCAGAGTGCACCCTTCTTCCATTTCACCTGCTTGCTCAGAAATCTATGTAGGAGGGAATGTTTTGGGTTGAGTTTAATAATCTCCCTGGTAGACCATCCCTTTTACTACATGCTCTGAATGTAGCTTCTGCCTGGTCTATGTAGCAACAGGAAATAATCTCACTTATTGTGGATTCATGAGATTAGGACCTTTTAGGTTCTCAGACATGGTGATCAACGTATTCATTTTACAGATGAGGAAACTGTAGTCTAGAGAAGTGGGAGGGAAAGGGTTACACAGGCTTATAATACATTCTTTCTCCTTCCTGGGGATGGCTGAGGGTGAGGGAAGAAATGTGACCCAGTAAAATCTTCTTATAAATATGCTATTACAATTTGGGGGGAAACTATGGATGGTATTTATTAGCGGTGAGTCTTTATCTTTGGGATACTTTTAGGAGCATGCACCTTATCAGTTTAGGATTGCTTATGACAAATAGACCTGGAATCTACAGATTAATGGGGCCTGGCTCCCCCAAAAGTGTCACATAAGCTATGTAATTATTGGAGTATAAAATGAAAATGTTTCATGACCAAAATATCTGCCTTTCATGTATGGGATGTGCTTTTTATCCATAGTTTATAAACCTAGATGTGAAATCTGGGTCAGAGCAAGTCCTAACATGATGAGAAGAAGTCTGGGAAGGAGCGTAGGCAGTTCTGGGCCTCTCCCTGCTTTCCCTGTGCCTTGGGATCACTTGTAGCTTTGAAATTATTGATAACGCTTGATACTTGGTAAGCTATTCGTTTCTTGTGAGTCTACTTTGAAAATTCAACCCTTGTGTTAACTCCAAAACAATACTGCTTTATCTAAGATCAAACCTTTTGCCAACAATGGAAGATCTGATCTTAGACCTCTCGTGTCCTATATCTCAAATCAATGTAATGTTCAGCCTTCCTCTGCTTGTACATTTTCTTCATCTTTATGTCTTGCCTCCTGGTTTAGGATGCTGCTGCTGCTGCTGCTGCTGCTGATGATGATGATGATGATGATGAGAGACAACCATGACTATAACAATAGTGATAGAAGCAGCAACTATTTTATATTAAAAATGTACTGTGTACAAGACAATACTGCACACTGTATACAAACTATATGAACAACACAAACATGTAGAAAAACTCACTATTTGGGCAAGACAAATAAGCCCAGAGCTTTTATTAGGTTGAAAACTGTGAAACTCCCAATGTTTGACCTACAAAAGAGCAGTTTCATATGGCTCAACCTAGTATGTCGGGTAATCTAAATTAAGTGACTAAGGAAGGCCTCTCTAAAGATCTTTGATTTGAATGACAATAGGGAGCCTGGTGTATAAAAATCAGAAGGGAGGATATCCCATGAAAAGGGAAACTTCTACTGTCAGAGCTCCGAGGAGGGAACCAGTGTGGGAATTTGAGAAAATGACAATAAAAGGTACTGCAACAGCTGGGCACAGTGGACGGGACAAACAGAGCTAAGCGTCAAGTTTGCGCAGGTAGGCGAGAACAGAACTGTGGGGCTTTGTAGGCAGAACTGAATAATTTATATTAAATGGGTGTAGAGGAAGGGGAAATGTGACTTACATTTTTGCAGTAGCTGTTCCTCTGGCTGCCAAGTAAAGAAGGATTATAGGGATATAAACGTGGTGATAGGCGACCATGTGGATGCTACTCTATGGGTCAGGTAAGAACTAATGATGGTCTAGACGACAGTAATATCTGTGGGGATGGAGATACTTCATGAGAGGTGGGATTGACAGATAGACAGATGCCCCCCATGTGAAAATAGACACAATATGAAAGCTCTTGCTGATGTTTCAGAGAATGTTTGCTAACCATCTCTTGGCTGAGAGAAAGCTGTGGAAACTGACAAAGGCTGTGCTCATTCACTTTGATGTATGACTTATGGGTAAGATATGACAAGTTAATTCTCTCCTTTGTGTCAAAGAAGGTTTGCTTTGGGTGGGTAGGGGCACTTGACAAGAAGCTTTATAGCAGCCCTGTTATCTGAGGGTCCTGTCTTTGAAGCTGGAGACTGTAGCTCGTATGCTCGTCTCTAAAATATGACAGTGCTGCCAAGTCCAGAGATAATTAGACAAAAGTCTCACGGCTGCAGGGAGCAGAAAAGAAGGGCTACGATGGGCAGATTCTTGGCATAGCTGTTCAGGCTATACAAGGGTTTGTCCAGTGACTAGGAAAGTAGGGGCTGCTGAGGATTCATTGAATGATGAGGAAGAGGATGAGGAGAAGGGAAAGGGTGATTGGAGTCTGGGACAGAGCCCGGGCTGCCTTTGAAGCGAGTTCCCTAACAACGCATTCTGGGGGAAGTCAGGGGCTGATTGGACCTTAATTCAGATTCTCTGAATGTGTCTTAAGGAGACAGACTATGGAATGATCTGATGAAATGCAATGGGAAGCAAAACTTGGCAAAGGCACGGTGGCAAATGAACTGAGAATATGAGGAGATATCCTGCCAAGACCCCCTTCTCCCAGGACCACCCTCGGCGTATCCGGAGAAATCAATCAATTGGACAGGAATGGATGGCTCCCACAGAACAGCAATGGGGGACCCCTGTGAGGGTTGGGGGGTCTTCCATTTATAAACAGGATTTGAGTCTCAACAGAGCATTGAGACGGGTCACTGAAGGCACCGGGGAGGCACTCAACATCTCTTAATATCCTGTGGGTGACTTAGCACTGCCAAGTGCTATGCCCGCTCCTGGACTGTGCCCAGGGAATTATAGCCCTGCCTCCCACCTCGTGTGAAGGCCCCAGAACAGGGAATGTGACATGATTTCAATGTCCCACCACACTGGAGAAATTTGTAAGAACCTTACAGAGAGGTCACAAAACTCATCAAGTCCACAAAACATTCCCTGCCCTTGCCCTGGAGCAGCTGAGATTTCCTAATGCAGTCTCTTTTCTCCCGTGGGTAGTGATAGTACTCTCCTCTGAAAGTCTAGCTTGATGTATCCATGCTTCCACTCGGGCAGTCGAATGTCCATTATTGTCTTCCTGTGGGTCAACAGGGATCTCTGCCAATTTCATCAAATTTAAAGTCAGGGAAAACTTCATTTAGACAGACTCCTTTTTTATATGTAAACTTCTTCCTGATGGCATCAATTTTATAAGCAAATTTATTTTTTAAAGATCTCTTTATACTATCCAATTGCTTTTCTCAATATTTTTGCATCTCATTCTAATTTTTTGAAGTAGCTATCATTACCCTCAATTGAATAGTGAGGAGACAGGCTCAGAGAGGTGCAGACCTGCTTAAAGTCACACAGGAAATTTCATAAAAGAGAAGGGTCTGGAACCCAGATCTCCCAGTTTCTATCTAGCTTACTCACCCCTATACAAGGCTTGATTATCTTTTCTTATTCTGTCAATTCAACGGGTAAATAGAACAAAATAATACTCCCTGTTCCCGTATGGATACAGCTTCTAGACTGCTTTCCTTTAGCTCAGCGGAGACAGTGTCATCTGGAAAAAATTTGTTTCTTAACATTTCCAGTCTCATTGACTACCCTTTCCAACCTCATGCTTTTTGATCCAACAACCCTCTCCCAACCCCAACTACTCATGATTAAGAAAAAAAAAAACAAAAAAAAAACAAAAAAAAAAACACCAAATACAAAAGTGCTATTTCATACTACAATCTGTTCCTTTTTCTAAAGTTCTTTTCCCCATTCCAATTGCCCTCCCCAACCTTTGACTGGAAACCTTCTACTCATCCTTCAAGCGTCAGAAATCTATCCTTGACTTCCAAGTGGGTGGAATGGGTTGCCTCTGCTGCCAGAGCCTCTTTCTATGTTTTTCCAATCACAGCACTTTCCAGGCTACAGTATAATTGCCTGTTCACTTGACTTACCTCTTCCTCTGACCAAGAAGCCTTGGGAGGGTAGGGATCTTTTATCTTTGGCATTTAACAAAGATCTTGACCCATAATAACAGGGGGTCAGGAATTTCTTTCCCTGATCAGAAATTGCAAACTATACTGGTAATATTTCCAGGCAATTGGTTTTTAATAATTAAATAACCATTTTCTTACTTCCAGAAATAATTTCATTGGCATTTTCTTACAATTTTGCATTAAATAAATGTGGAGTTCTGAAATATTCAGTTAGATTAGTTTTGACTTTTGTATACACCTGGGTAACCACCACCTTGAACAAGTCATAGATTATTTCTACCTGTTCTCTTCCTTGCTTCTTCCTCACAAGAACAGTGTTCTCAACATCTTGGCTAAGGCTAAGAATTCCAATTGTAAATCAATATCTAAATATGAGCTGTCTTCTACAAGTACAAACCTTGGCCCGAGGGACCGTGATGGCTGCAGCCAATTGGCAGGATCACTGTCACTGATGCAATGCATGGCATTACTCTTCTGAGTAGAAATGGCACCCTCAGTGATGGATAGTTAGCTGAACAACGTTTTGTATTCCTGTCATTTATGATCAGTAATTAGTGTAAAACCTTCCCTTCTGGCCTAAGCGGAGATGCCTCAAGGAATCGAAATCAACCAGGGACCAATCATTGAGCCCAGGGTCTTAAATCATCATTAGGCTTGTGGCCTGGTTTTCATTTGTGCCTGAAGGATGCCTTTTCCTTCCATGGATTGTGAGCCAATGTTTCTTTTCCTGCTGATTTATGACCTCCTATAAATTAACAGAGGCCTTTCCACTAGGAACTTTACACCCAAAGGCATGAATGAATCTTCCATATGTAATTTCTCCCTGAGGAAACCAGAGTTAGCTCTCAATTACATACAGTGATGGAGTTGCTACTTATATTCAGGTTGGAACTGTCACACCAAGTTACAGGAAGAGCACAGTCAGATTTGTGCCCCAGAAACACAAAGTCTTGCCTACTCAGGGTAGAGGAAGGGGTCTTATCACGTCTTTAGTTACAGTAAATGTTAGTTTATTGAACAGCTCCCAAAAGATGAGAGATACAGAGATGTAGCAACACATTTTTTTCCTCTCCAGGCATTCTTGGCTAATAATGAAGACAGACCCAGCCATATTTATACTACAAGCTAATATTTCCCATTCATTTGGAAATTATTTTTACTAATATCTCATGTCTTGGGCATCCAAACTCATAATAAAGTGGAAAAAAAAAAAGCACTAAATTACAATTTTTATTGTGTCAGGTGTTGGAATCTGTTGATTTTTTTCTTCAAACATTCACTGAGTACTGCTAGGTGCCAGATGCTGTGCTGGGGACCAGGAGCAGTCCATGAAGAAAGGGTGCTCCTTGCCTTCAGGGCTTCCCAGCTGTGGTGCCTGGAGAGCTGTGGGCCATGCTCCTACCTACCAAGTGTACTTTAGGTGGACATAGGTGTGGAATAAAACAAACACTCAAAATTTGAGGTAGAAAATTTACTGGTGGGTTCTCTCTCTTAAGCTGATTTTCTTATTTTATTAAGAAAGAAACAAGTGGGTTAATATAGGAGTCAGAAGGCCTGGTGTCTACCCCCAGGTCCTTTCCCCATTAGCTGGTGACTTTGTAAAAGTCATTTAAACTCTTGGCCTCAATTTCTTCCTATGTACAATGAGGGCAATACTTGGAAGATGAAAGGATGTGCGTGTGTGTGTGTGTGTGTGTGTGTGTGTGTGTGTGTGTGTGTGTGAATGTTTGACAAGAATCATCCATTGTATATTTTATTCATTTTCCTATGCAATCACCACCTATTTAGTCATTCTTCTAAATAAAAATTCATTTATCTTATATTAGCTTTTTTGGGGACAATTGTAATAAATTATCACAAACCTGGTTAATAACAAATTTATTCTCTCACAGTTCTGGAGTCCCAAATGGTGTCAATGGGCTGCAATTGAGGGGTTAGCACTTCGGAAACCCTAGGGGAAAAATCAGTTCCTTGCTTCTTCCAGCTTCTGGTGGCTGCCAGCATCCTTTGACTTGTGGTTACATCACTTCAGTCTATGTCTCTGCAGTCACATTGCCCTCTCCTCTTCTGTTTGAAATCTCCTTTTGCCCACTCTTCTAAGAATACCTGTGATTGCATTTAGGGCCCACCCAAATAATACAGGATAATTTCTCCATCTCAAGATCCTTAATTTAATTACATAAGCAAAACTTATTTTTGCCACATAAGGTAACACTCACAGGCTCTAAGTATTATGATATGTTTTACAGGACTATTAGTAAGACTACCACATCCTGTGTTTGCCTGGAAATTTGAGGGTAGATAAAACATGTGAGTTAATAATATGGGTTTTGGAATCAGAAGGACTTATGTCTGAGTACTGTGTCTGCCACTCCCTAGCTGTGATCTTGGGTAAGCTACTTCCGCTATAATAATACGTATCATGTGAGATCACACATAGAAATTATTTAGCACAGTTAGTTCAGGGAATTAAGTGAGTGCTCGAGACATCAGAAATTATCAATATCAAGCATTCATGGATTTGAATGAGAAATCCTTGTCTCTTCCATTGGGAACTCAAGATCTGGTTCAGAAAATGTGAAATAAGTAATTTCAATGGAGTTCAATAACTGCTATTAGCAAGGGAAGGTCAGGGCTGTGGGAACACAGAACTGGGCCCTATATCCTGCAGAATAGGAAGGAGAGAGTATCTAGAATGAATCTTGGTGGATAAGAAGCAGTTAAGCCAGATGAAAAAGAGAGTCCAGGTGGGGAAGCATGTGCATAAAGGGGGCATGAGAGAGTGCGAGGCTTGCTGGGGAGTAATAGGTAGTCTGGGCAGCTCTGAAGAGATGCCAGGGGTTGCTTCATGTGAGGCCATTAATACCAGGGGAAGCCTGTTTCCTGGGCATGCAACCCATGCTGTTGCGCACACCCTGCAGTCAGAAAGGCCCTGTGTTTTGTTGGATGCTTTGCTATGGCTGTCTCGAAATTCCTAGTCATCTTTGAACAAGGAGTTCTACATTTTCGTTTTGCACTGAGCCCTGCAAAAGTTGTAGCTAGTCCAGATGCCAAGGAAAAGGGTTTAGGTTTTTTCTTAAGGGCAAGAGCCTCCTATTAAAGGATTTTAAACAGAGGAGAACATGATCAGACTTAGGTTTTAGAAATACCAGTCACAAGTTGTTCCTGGGAGAATAACGAACGGGAAATCAATGGAGGGTGCTGAGGGTGGGACCTACAGCAGCAGAAAGAGCAATTATGGGACGGCCAAAGCATCACATCTGATAGACTTAGTGAGCTGAAGCAGCAGTAATTGGATGCTGAATGTAAAAAGCAGAGAGATCAGGTTAATCCCCATCTTTCTTTCGCCCAAATGATAGAGTGAAGCGGGGCCACTGATGAGACAGGGACCCCAGGTGGTGAGGGGCGGAAAATTCCATAATGACGGATACTATTTAGTTGTA
Organism: Furipterus horrens; assembly: GCF_987537825.1. Classification (NCBI taxonomy): domain Eukaryota; kingdom Metazoa; phylum Chordata; class Mammalia; order Chiroptera; family Furipteridae; genus Furipterus; species Furipterus horrens. The sequence continues at coordinate 188,791,910 of NW_028327174.1, forward strand.
AGGAATTGCAAAATTTTCCTCCTCCCCCTCCTCCTCTCCCTTCCTTCCTCTCCTTTTTCTCTCCCTTTTTCTTCCTCTCCCCCTCCTTGTCCCCTCTTCCTCATCTCATTCATCTTGTCCAATTTCCTCTCCTCTCCCTCCACTTTTGTTTTCCCTCCTTTCTTTCCTGAAGCTGGGAAAACCAGCATAAGCCAAGAGGAGAAAGTGAGACAGATTTCAGACTTTTCAGAAGGTATCTTTTCTTGTCTGCCCCCTAAACAGCTTTCCAGGTGCCAAGTGCTTTCTAACCTACTGGTCTTACTCTCGTGGATCAGACCCCTCTTTTGAGAAGGCTTTTGTCTAACTACTCTTGTCTCCACACCCATGCCTTCGTACATAGACATTTAACCTACTTACGTCTTCCTCCTCTTTCAGGCTGTTTAATGGACTTTTCCTCAGGAAAGTCTTCAGTGTTTCTAGGCATTGCTCCCCACTCCCCACATGGACATAAGCCACTCCCCATTATATATTTCCCTGATTTCCTTTCCTTTCTGTTTTTTTAGCACTGTCACAACTACAATGAAATATTTCAATGATTATTTGTGTAATGCCTGTCTCTACAAGCAACAAGAGGCAGAAACAATAACTACTTTGCTCACTGTGGTATCTCTTCAACTCGTCACAGCCTGGAAAAGAATACGTGATGAATCTTTTCTGAATGCAGGAATATAAATATATGAATGAATAATGAATGGATGCAGTAGGTTAGAATGATGACTCAAGGGGCCGCCTCCAAGCTCTCAGAAGACATTAGTTAAATCTTTGCCTTTTTGCCTTTGGAGACTTGTGTATCCAAACCCTGTAAAATGGGTCTCTGGTTAGAAAGATCTAAGAACAGCAGCGCCGGCAGTGGAGTATCAGACTACTTGATTGTAATGAGAGCTACTTACTGGTCAGCCTGTTAGAGTTTATAAACTACTTCTACTTGTTTTCTCTCATATAATCCACAGAATTGCCCTGGCTGGTTTAGCTCAGTGGATTGAGCGTCGGCCTGCGAGCTAAGTGTCGCTGGTTCGGATCTTCCAGTCAGGGCACATCAGAGAAGGAAAACTCTGACTCCAAAAAACCTCCGCTGCCTTGCGGCATACCTCTTCAGGGGAAAGGCTAAGGGAGTAAACCCCGACAGAAAATCCGGAGCCGGAGTCCCTAAGGCGGTTTGACGTTGTAGTCAACACCGGCAACTCCTGCGGCGCACCTGAAGCCAAGCTGTATCGACTCCGTCTTTCCCTTGGACCCTTCAGCTGCGAAGAGAGGGGGGGTCTGCTGCATGGGCAACAGCAGACCCTCCATATCACCCTGCCCAGGCTCTGTAGCTTCAGCTTCACTGGAGAGGACACCCCAGCGTCATCGCAAGATGTCGATTCAACACGGGAGGAGACAGATACCATGTCACTCCCGAGTCGGACTGCACAGCCATTCTCGGCGGTGCAGATAGACTCTTAAGAAGCTACACCATCGTCTCTCGAGACGGACGGCTGCCAACAAATCCACAGAATAATGCTGAATCAGATGAATTATAATTCTCAACTGCAAATAAGGAAAAGGAGGCTGGGGGAGATGGTATAAGTGCCCAAGATGTCATGGAAAGTAAGTGGCAGGATTAGTATCCACACTAATGCATATTTGACTCTGAAGCCTGTGCTTTCTTCCCCATACTTTGGTGCCTGTTAAGCTAATAGGCATTTACTCAGCACCGTCTCTGTATTGGGCCCTGTGCCGTGCACTTGGGCTGCAGAGGTCAACCTGGCTGCAGGGAGAGGTGCAGGGAGAAGTACACAGAACCAGCTCATACCCAGCATGGAAGGAGTTTGAAGGAATGGCCAACTGAGTCAGCTCTGAGGTTGACTCAGCGTCTGGGACCTAGGACACAGAGCCAGGCAGGGGCAGTGCCTTCCTGAGAGACAGGATTAGTCCCTGGAGAGCCGGAGTGGTGTGTACTTGGGGAATGATCTCAGAGAGAGAGAGAGGGAGGGCCCTGGCCCTGCTCACTTCACTGCTGACAGTCACAGACCCAGGGGCTGCCCATGTACATCAGGGCACAGCTGGAGCGGCCCTTAATCCTCAAACCTTCCATGCCCTTGGCCTTCCTTCCAGTCCTCTCTCGCCCACTCTGGCAATTTCTCTTCCTGGAACCCATCTCAGACCTCATTTTCGCCCCTAGTTTTGATTAAAGAAATAGCTGACAAAGATTTACACGGATGCTCCTAGAGAGGCACAGAGACAGGAAATCTGTGTATTAAGATAGGTAATGTCGCATGGAAAAGTCACAGTGACCCTAAGAAGTGAAGCCCGAATGGTGAGGTGCCACCCAGTGTGGTTGCGCCTTTATGTAAGCGTGTGAGTGGTATTTGAAGTGAAATGATGAGGTCTGTCATGGACAGAGGTTATTTCTTCATTCACTTTGGAACAAGGACATAATTTGGTGCATTTCTTCACTTTACCATTTAAATGTGATCATGGCAAATGGCTTTGTCACCTTCAGGCTCAGTTTCCTCCTCTGTAAATTGAGCTCAACAACAGAACCTTCTCTATGGGATGGTTGTGAGAATTAAATCAGAGGATATATAGGAAGTGCCTGGCTCAACATCTGTTACGGGACTGCTTTCTGCTAAAGCGGAGCTGTTTGTATGATCTTTCACTCAACATGCATTTGCTCTGATATTCTGGACGCCAGGTGGAGAATGTATGAGGAGCTGGTGCATGAGCGGTGACAGACACATGGAAACAAGAATCCTATGAATTAGAAGTACTTACAGAGATTGAGAAATGACAAAGAACTTCGGGACCACAGAAAAGAGCAGGACCGTTTGGAGTTGTGGGAGAGAGGGAGTCAGGGAGTCCCTCACAGAGGGAGGAACACATTGGGGCTGTCTGCTTGAGACAGCCAAGGGAAGGGACCGTCCCGCATGAGGCCACACAGCTCAGTCAATATGGGGCTCCTTACCATGGCCTTTTATCAACCTTGTGTGGAGTCATTTGTGGACTTCGGTTTGAGACAAGAAGAGGACTTGGAGGAGCTTGGCTAAAATGACAGAGCATTTAAGAACATGAGTTTTAGAGTCAGAGATCGAGGTTGAAATGTAAACTTCATAACTTTACTTACTAGCTGTGTTATCTCAGGGAAGTTACTTAACATCTCTGGGCTTCACTTTCATCATCTTCAAAATAATGGTGGTAGATAACCAACTTCGCAGAGCTCGCTGGTACCCGTGAATAACCATTGTATGTGTGTGTACACGTGCCGGCACCAGAGAGAGGAGAGAGAGAGATAGGGACAGAGAGAGTTAAATTTGCACATGACTTAGCACTTACTGAGTGCTTACTCTCTATGGTAGAAACTACAGTAATTATTATGAGTGCATGGAGCTGTGAACTGGGTTCTATTAAACCCATTTTACAGATGAGAAAAATAAGGTTTCAGACTTCAAGTAATTTGTCTTAAGTAACATGCCTAGAAAATAGCAGATTTAAATCAGTTTGCTTGATGGGAAAGCACAGAAGTGTTAGCTGTCCTTCTGACACTCAATCAAGTTCTAACTGTCCCTCTTGATCTTCAGTCACGTCCTGTGGCTAAGGTTCTAGTTACCATGTGACCCAATTAGAATTAGATGCTTTGAAGCATGTAGTTCCTAAAATAGCAGGTTGTGCCTCTTGGTGGTGAGGGGACCCCACCCAAAGCTTGCTCCAGAGCCTTGGAGGAAGGAAAAAAAGGGGGCAGGGAGGGGGAGAGGTAGCCTTATTCAAAAGGGTGACACACGTTTTCCAGGGGCTGCTTCCAGAGATGGAATGGAGATTCTGAACATAGTGCTTTTAAACTTCTCATTTAATTTTTTTTTTTTGCTTGCCTCAGGCCTTGGTGAGGCTGGACTCTTGAGTCATAAACAAAAAATGGAAAAAAGAAAGAAAGGCTTTAAACTGCAGATCTAAGGAAACCATTTTTCTGTTCCTGTTACCCAGGATGCTACAAATCAAACCAAATTCTACTGCCCTGCTTATTTCTGGGAAAGGGGAACCTGTATGGGAAATCTATAGAGAGGGAGAGAGAGGTTTAGAAAGAGATGGCTCTAGCTTTGAAAAGAGGGGGTTTATCCTTTACAATGAGTTTCTTAAATTGTTTCACCTGATTGCCTTGTGTTTGAAGGGTCCTGGTAGCTATGCCTGGTGCTAGGTACTGGAAGGGCTCCTACAATAGTGGAAATTACAGTTTCTAAGTGATGTAATACTAGGGTTTGCCAGAAGTATAGAACAGGGCATCATGAACGAACTCTTGGTCAATTTTCTCCTCTTTCAAGTCTTATTTTAAACACGGGGGCATGTGTGTTTTAAAGTGATATGCTTTCACTAAAGGAGGCTGAGCAAATATAGAGCTTTATAACAAGAAGCAGGAGTGAACCAAGGTGACAAATTCAAGCTTCTATTTCTCTTCTGTCACCACCCGTTGTAGCTTTCATATCCCTCTCACATATTCATTTCTCGAGTTGGAAGCACAGCGATGGAAATCGTAAGGGCAACATAACATTCAAAGAGGAGGGTTTGGTCTAATGATTAGAGAATCTTTCCTTTAAATCCTTTGACAATGATAAAAAATAGAAAAGACAAACAGAAGGGGAAGTAAAATTTGCTCTATCTTGAGTAAATTTACTCTCTCTCTACCACAAACTTTGATAGGTTCCTGTGCAATGCTTTGAAGTCGTGTCTGTGGCAAGGGGTTGGATATCAAAAACCTAAGTGTGATTCCCTGGACCTGGAACTGGGGACAGACTTTCCTAGAAGTGTCACAGTCCTGAAAAGACCATTGAGTGACCGTGGAAAATCTAAGACTGTGGAATCCATGGAGAATCTAAGATGGTGGGTGTTCCTGGAAGAAGAGAACAATAATACTGTAGGAAACCACTGGCCTAGAGGCAGTTTCTCTACAATGACATTTAGGAGTATTTATGGTGGAGCCTACCCATTTTTTTCTTCCCCATCTAGTCTCGTCATTCCATCTCTAAAAAAGGAATTGAAGTATAGAATGAAAACAGTAATCACCAGATCACAAATCAGAAGACTTGTGAAATACAGAATTTGTATGAGAACCAAACTGATTTCCCAAACACTTAAAGCACAAGAAAAAAACATGGGCTTGCAGCAACAGAAATGTTAAATTTGGTGAAACTGTTCTGGAAAACCAATAAAAAAAAATGTCTACCACCTTCAAAGAGTTTTTCTTCCATCTTTTACTTCTGCATCTCTCACCATGCACAATATTGTTCAACCAATACTTTGTCAGGTTCAAAAAAACTATTAGAAATAAATGAGCATAAAAATCTATGCAAAGATACTGAATAGTCAAAAGAATGAAACACAAAAAGAAATACATTACTGGAGGGAGAGTCAAGCAAATCATTTTCCAGTTCCCAACAGCATCAAGGAAATTAGTTGCCTTGATATCTCCCTTGTATAAAAAATAATGATTTATAATCTGAAAAGCAAGACTTTTAGTAAATTTTAAATTATAGAAGGTGAGAAGAGCCCAAGAAATAAGCAAAGAAAAAAAATTTAGGTGTCATTGAGGTGAAAGTCACATGAAAAGTCCTGAGTATAATACATTCAACCAAAAATATAGTCAAATATAAGACTACTGAAAAAAGATTATGTAAGAAAGTGTTTTAGAAAGTGAAGATGATTTAATAGAAAGAAGCATCACTGTATCCTATGCCAAGAAATTTTTATATGGAATGATGAGCACAGATCCTAGTAAATTTATTGTATTCCAATACTACTACTGCTACTACTACTAAAAATAACATAGAAAAAAAAAGTTCAGGCTTGCCTTGTGTTTTTCCACAGCAACACGTAATGCCAGAAGATAGTGAAGGAGTTTCCATAAAGTTTGGAAGGAAGGAAATTGGACTCATTAATTTTATATCCAGCTACAGTTTGTCATTGGAATATTATGCTAACAGCTCTACATCCTCGAACATGCAGAAATTCAACCTACAGCCTAAACCTTCCCTGGAATTACAAGAACAGATGCTAGACGAAAAAAATGCACCCAGTGAAAAGATGAAATAAAAAACTGAGGACTAACAAGTCATAGTAGAAAGAATTAGTGGCAAATATTAAATCCATTTAAATATAAAATTAATATTAATGATTGAGTGTTATTTTTACCTAGTGGAAAAAATATTATAAAACTTGTCAATGAATAATAATATTTAAAATAGGGAAATGGAGAAAGCAAGGAATCAAGAGATACTATTTAGGGTAGAAGCACATAATTTTTAAAAATGTCTCCAATCTCAGTGTTTTCAATAATATATTCTCTCCTTTAACTTCAGAGGGAAAGTTAATGAGTGGAATTTATTTTTGTAAAGGAATTTTTATTTAAATTTCAGTAGTTCATTTAGTTTCAGAGTGGGTTCTATTTTCTGTTACATTCAATAATAATAATAATATTCTTTATATTTTAAATGGTTTACATAGTATGACTGTGATTTATTTCACTGAGAGGTGACAAATGGGTAATGGCTGGCTTCAAAAATATATTTATTTGTGACTTGTTTTCTTAATCAAAGAAGACATGCTAATGAAACAGTAGGCTAGCAAGCAAGTAGAATTAGGTTAAAATGAAAATCTATAAAAGGGGAGAAGAAAAAATAATAAAGAAAATAGAGAGGATGATTAGAAATTAGGAAGCATGTACTATGGTTTTAGACTCTACTCCACACAATAAAAAGCCATAATCAATAGTAAAGGAGAATGTTGTATGAAATGTGTTACAGTTCTGAGTTCTGCAGAATATAACAAGTCTCATACTCTATAGGCCTCTTGTTATATCTGATACTGATATGCCCTGTGCATTCAAAATGCAACAATTTCCTATGTATTTAACCTTTTCAGAGGTCAACAGCAAGTCACCAGGAGTCACATTTAGTGGGATATGCTTCTACCTTCTGAAATATATAACTAAGGAGAACTATGTTACTCTTTCGAGAGTTCTATCATTGGACCCCAGATTCTAATATCTTGCCACGATGACTATAAGCTCTGTGAAGAATATGGATTTTGTGTGTTTTTGTATATTAACTCACCATCGTTCAGAATCTAGCAGAGTACTTGGCAATAGTAGTACTTAATAAATATTTGGGGATAGAATAAATGAATTAATAATGTATGAATAAATATTAAGTTCAGTTCCCAAGGTCAACCAGCAAGGGAGCACAAGAACTGGAATCTGACCCTTGGCTTGCCTAACTCCGAAGTCCCCGTGTTTTTGCTGCACAGCCCTTCCTTTCCTAAGCTCTGGAGAAAGAAACAGTAGAAATTCTAATCATGAAACCCTTTGTCGAGTGCCACATGGCACTTTGGCAGTCCACTCCGGACTGTGGGCCTCCCACTGATGATTGTCCTTCTGATTTGTTATGTATTTGAGGGAAAAAAAATATGAGAAGAGATTACTTCTGCAAATACGAAAAAATAAAAGATGATGATCTGAGATCTTAAGCTATTAACCCTGCTTTCATAAAGGGCTCACAGATTAGGAAGAGCTCTTCTCACACTTTCCACTCAGCCTTCCCTTCAGTCTACCAGAAGGTGGGAGGGCTGGCATTCTGCCCTCTGACGGTGCTGTCTTCTCACTATAGGGGGCACTATAAGACTTCAGTGCAGTGGTGACTTTGGTATTTTGGAAGTTAACTTTCTGTGATGAGATATTTAAAATCTACCTTTCATGAATTAGATTAAAAAAATAGAGTGCCAGCCCTTTCCATAGTCTGGAGTGTAGGGTTAGATGACCGATATCAAACTTGGAAAGGATGAGGTGAAAGGTTATGTGACCATTACAGCAATACTCATGTGGAGAGTATAGAAGTGAATGAAGAGAAGCTGTAAAAGGTGAGAAGAAATTTAATGGAAAAATGTTGTTAGAGATGTGGCCTCTTGCACCTGGGGTGAGACGAGAGCTTATTCCACAATGGCTGATTCTGGATGCATACCTGTGAAAGCCTAATGGAGAAAAATTGTGCCTGGTATTTGTTCTGCTGTAGATGGAAAGGAAGCAGTTTTATTGGGAATGACCTGCTCTCCTGCTGGCATTCATTGGACAGAAGTACAGGCTTCTAATGAGTCAGAAGGTGGTGACCAGAAAAGAGCAGGATAGGAGTCATCCTGAAAAGGTTATTTGCAAAACGGACTTCTGGATGGGTCTTGGAACCTCAGTAAAGAGTCTCAACGAGACAACCAGAGGCCAAAGAAGTTGCAGATGGCTCACATGTAGGATGAGGAATGTGACATATCCAGAAGCTATAGGGGGCTTTCTATAAAGAACTCACAAATACATCACAAGGAAGTATCAGTTTGGAATATCCACTGAACTTAGTTTTTATCCTTCATATGCCCAAAAGGAACTAATGCCAGATGATATCAGCATTGATAAAGGGAGACTTTTCCTGTTCTTTTTCTTTCCCCAGTCTTCTGCTTTGATCCTGGAGGAGCCAGGGGAAGCCTGAGGGGGTGGAAGAAAAAGGGAAAGCAACTCTGAGCACCACACCTGCAATAGGCCTTGTCTGGGGAAAGAAACTTAAACCATAAATCAAGTTAAAATTGTGATAATTCCATAGACTTGAACATATTAATCATTGAGCTGAGGCTGTTTAGAGGATGTTGTTATTATTGGAGAGCAACCAGACTATACACAGAGCCAACTCAGCATTACATCCAGTCACAGGAGAAGAACTAACATCCAGAATATGATTGAATAAATAGGTAACGGGGGAAAAAGAACAGAATGATTACCAGCCCTGCCACCATGTCATTTGGAGTCCTGATCTTTCAGTGTCTTGGTTATAATTTTATTGTTTATAGGAGGGAGATAATGGGTACAAAGCTCATTGAGATTTAAATTCCATCTCCTTTCCTAGTCCTACTCTACCTTATGCAAGATTTCCTACTAATGTAATTAAAACAACTAGTATCAATTACAGAGCATTTGGTGCATTCCACATACTATGCCAAGTGTTCTATGGAAATGAACTAATTTTTAAATATATTTTATTCATTATGCTATTACAGTTGTCACAATTTCCCCCTTTGCCCCCCTCTGCTTGGTATCCCCATTCTCTTCAGCACTCCCCCCCCCCCCCCCTTAGTTCATCTCCATGAGTTGTGCGTGTAAGTTCTTTGGCTTCTCCATTTCCTATACTATTCTTGACATGCCTCTGTCCATTTTGTACCTACCAGTTATACTTCTTAATCCCTGTACCTTTTCCCCCACTCTCCCCCTTCCCCCTTATGGCTAATAACCTTCCGAGTGATCTCCATATCTATGAATCTGTTCCTCTTATGATTGTTTGCTTGGTTTGTTTTTTTTAGATTCAGTTGTTGATAGTTGTAAACTTTTTGCTGTTTTAATTTTCATAGTTTTGAAATTCTTCTTGTTCATAAATAAGCCCCTTTAACATTTTGTATATTAATGGCTTGGTAATGATGAACTCCTTTAGCTTTACCTTGTTTGGGAAGCACTTTATCTGTCCTTCCACTCTAAATAATAGCTTTGCTGGATAGAGTAATCTTGGTTGTAGGTCCTTGCTTTCCATCACTTTGAATATCCTTGCTAGTCCCTTCTAGCTCACAAAGTTTCTTTTGAAAAATCCACTGACAGTCTTATGGGAACTCCTTTGTAAGTAATTCTCTGCTTTTTTCTTGCCGCTTTTAAGATTCTCTCTTTATCTCTAACTTGGCATTTTAATTATGCAGTGTCTTGGTGTGGTCCTGTTTGGGTCCACCTTGTTTGGGGCTCTCTGTGCTTTTGGACCTGCATGTCTATTTCCTTCACCAAGTTAGGGAAGATTTTTTTCTCATTATTTTTCAAACAAGTTTTCAGTTTCACGCTCTTCCTCTTCTCCTTCTGGCACCCCTATTATTTGGATGTTGATACAGTTGGCAATGTCCCAGAGGCTCCTCAGTCTATCCTTGCTTTTTTGAATTCCTTTTTCTTCTTGCTGTTCTGATTGAATGCTTTTTACTTCCTTATGTTCCAAATTGATGACTTGATTCTTGGTTTCATCCCTTCCACTATTAGTTCCCTGTAGACTTTTCTTTATTTCACTTAATGTAATCTTCATTTCTGCCTGAGTATTTTTTTTTTATTTTATTTTATTTTTTTATTTTTTATGCTGTTGAAATACCCAATGAGTTCTTTGAGCATCCTGGTAAACAGTGTTCTGAACTTTGCATCTGATAGGTTGGTTTTCTCCATTTCTTTTAATTCTTTTTCTGGAGTTTTGTTCTGTTCTTTCATTTGGGCCATATTTTTTTGTCTCCTCAATTTAGCAGCTTCCATGTATTTGTTTCTGTATATTAGGCAGAACTGCTTTGACTCCCTGTCTTAGTAGCATGGCCTCTTATAGAAAAGTGTACACTCCCTCTCTTATCGCAGGTATTATGTTACAGACCCCTCTGCGAAGTAGGAACCTTACATTTTTTCAACACTCTTAAACCTACGTAACTTTAACAACATACGTATATAGTACCGCAAAAATTCCGCAATATAGCGAAAAATCCACAATAAATAATTAAATATAATATTTTCAAAAACCCCATGATACAGTGAGGCCACGATCAGTGAACCGCCATAGAGCGAGGGACTACTGTAACTTTAAATTGTGTGGGGTGGATCCATAGGTGATCACCAGTGCGGAGTTACCTGTTTCACCATTTTGTGGCTCTGTGTAGGGGAGGGGTCAGGGAGGGGACAATGCTGCTGCCTGGCTTCTGGAGGTTTGCCCAGGAGGAAGTTGTCTCCCAGCACTTGCCGTGTTTCCAGTCACTTCACTTTCTCTCCATATGCTACTTGTACCCTTCCAGCTGTTGCCCTGGTGCTGAATCTCAGAGGGGGTGAGTCTGCATAAGTCCTAAGTCTACGTGGGCCCTTTAAGAGGAGTCTCCCGAGAACCTAGCAGTTTCTTCCACTGCCCCAATCCCCACTGGTTTTTACAGCCAGAAGTTATGGGGATTTATCTTCATGGTGCTGGGACCCTAGGCTGGGTGGTCTGGTCTGGGGCTGGAATTGCTCACTCCCAAGGTATTCCTCTTGACTGTTATTCACCACACTTGAATGTGGGACCACCCATTCCACTGCCTCTCCACGCCTCTCCTACCTATCTGGATGAATGTAGCTTCTTTAAAGCCTTGGTTGTCAGACTTTCAAACAGCTCAATTTTCTAATAGTTTTGAGTGGTATTTGTGTTGTAGTCTAGTTGTCTTTTTTTTTTTTTTGTAGTTGTGCAAGGAGGCAAAGTGTTTACCTATGCCTCCTCCTTGACCGGACTGAAGATTAACCAATTTCACTTGTTATTAATCATCCCAAGGAGGTAGGCATCATCATCTCTTTTTACAGATTATAAAACAGGCTAAGTTAGGGAAAAACTGTAACAAACATATCAGAGTCCACATATCAGCAAAAATCTAACCAACTCAAATGCTTCGTCTATGAACCATGACTCCACTTTCTATCCTGTAAGATGTTGAGAAGATACTTGTGATAAAACTTTTGTTAATCTCTAAACTCTGATGCCTTAGAAAGAACTAACCTTAAACAACATATTCCAACTTCATTTTTCCATTGCTGCAAGAGTATCCTTTGTAAAACTGCAGAAATCAACTTCTTAGAATTTCTGCTCATTGTCATTAGTTCTGCTTTAGAACACTGCATTAAATATGTTTAAGTACGGGAATACATGAGAATCTTTTTGCTACAATGGCCATATTTCCTTTAAATCTCTTTTTTCCAGCTGAACCATCTCAGTAATGTCTAACATTTGTCATCCTTTAACTTGTCCTCAAGTGATACCAATTCGATGTAGCTTCCCTGACACTTGTTCTCACTCTGGGATAGAGAGAGTACTTGGCTCACTATACAATACTATAGGCAACTGAAACATCTATATACAGTTAGACTTTAAAAGTGACTGTTGGTTGGTTGGTTAGATTGATGAGTTCTCATCATACCCTTCTTCAATCAGAATTCTTTATGTAGACTCCCAACAGTTTGTTAATGTATCTCTAAAACTGCTCTGATTACATTAAATCTTGACTTTGCCCCTCGAGGGATTTAATGTCTGCTTTGTTTTGCTGAGAATCATGACCTCATTTGAGTCATTTAAACAGTTCATGCTTTTGTTGTTCCTCTTAGTGATCTTGTAATTCATCCCTGATACATTTGAGCTTGTCTGTTTTTTGACAAATAATCTTATGACACTCAAGGAGCAGTTTTCTAGACCTTTAAAAACAGAGAGAGAGACTTCATGGAGAATATTAATGATAGAGCAACTTTTTGCAAGTTTTCAATTTAAAGATGCATTGATTTTAAGTAAATATGTGCATACAAAAGGAAAAGTAAGCAGGAAAGAAGACAAAACTTGTAAAAGGGGATGGAAGAAAAAAAGAGAGAACAAGGGGATGGAGGCATCTAAATGATAGAGATGAATAACAATGAACCTGGTTAGTGACAACATCCATTTGTTTAGTAATTACTATATTCCAGACTCAGAAAAGTGCTGTACCCATATTATATTATATAATTTTTGACACAACGTTAAAAACTAAATATTCTTTTCCTCATGTGACTGAGAAAACTGAGGCTTCGAGATCTTAAATCACTTGCTACAGGTCTTAAAGTGATTAAGTTGTTTTATGATTCACACATAGTTTCTTTTTTAATTTCAAAGTCTATTACGCTTTAACCACTGGGCTACACACCTCTTGAGTGGGAAAGAATCTAAAAGAGGATGTTGAAAGCAAGCATGCAAACAAACTACAACCCCAAAAGTCTCTGGTGTAGAGGAGAGGTTGAAGAGAATGGAAGACTGCTGGATCTAGTTAGAAGGCTGAAACTGGGAGCAATAGGGATTAACGTTTTAGCAGTGTGGAGCAGAAAAGTGGTCGGGACAGTGTTGGGAGTGCTAGAAGATGATAATATCACATTTAGCCTGAAAATAGACCAGTGGTTTTCAACCTGGGGCAATTTTGTCCCTCAGGGGATATTTAGCAATGTCTGGAGAAATTTCTGGTTGTCACAGCTCCTAGGTGGAAAGGGGAGGGATGCTAGTGTCATCTAGTAAGGCAGAGGCCAGAGAGGCTGCTAATATACCCTGCGATGTACAGGGTAGGGCACCCTCCCCCAACCACCATCAATGACTTGACCCAAAGAGTCAGCAATGCTGAGATAGAAATCCTGGAATGGAATAATGTTGCTAATCTTTATTAAACTTATATTTTTATCTCATTAAACCTCAGGCAACCCCATTATGCTTGGAGGGACTGAGATTAAAGGCCGCAAGTACAAAAAAGAATGGACTTGCCTTTAGGGAAGAAGGGAAAGAGGAATATGCTTTGGGGTGAGATTTAGAGCCCTGTGAAGAATGTGCTGCATGTGAACTTGTCATTGTTAATACTATGTTCTGGGTTAAGACTACACGCCTGCCATCCTTTGCATGGGTGGTTTCAGGGTCTAGTTAGAAAGAATTGGTCTTTGAATCAATACTCAATGGTTATAGCAGATTTGTCTGTCACCTGTGTTTTTGCTGTTCCTTCTGTATGAAGAAAATCTATGTGCATTTTTAGTTTTAAAAGAGGATTTGTTACCTGCTATATTTAACATCTTGAGGGAGGACTGCAATATTTACTTTCCATAAATTTGCAAGAAGAAAGATATTTTCCATCCACCCTACCCACTCCATGGTTTTCCACTGACAGCTGCATATATGGACATCCTGCCATATATCTCTGGAGAGAAGGAAGCCTGGGAGGGGAGGGCAGGCTCATGAATGAGGCCATTCATTGACTCAGCGGTTCCTCGATGGGCAAGCATGATTGCTTCCAGGGGCCAGCTCTCCCACTGTGACAACACAGCTAGGGCACCACCAATGGATGAGCTCCACTCAGTAATTCGTGGTTGATTTACACTTGGGTCAGGGATGTGGTGGGCAGTGTCAGCAGCAACCCCAGGCTCCAAGGGCAGGCGATGTTCCAAGCTTGGACTCCTAACAATCATGCCCTATTGATGGAGGCAGGGGAAAAACTAGGGTGGGTCACTCCAGGAATGGGTGGGAGAGGACAGGAACAAGAAGGAAATGGTTTCTGGGGATTATTGCTAGGGATTTTAGAGACGCAAAAGCATGGTTTTGAGGAGTAGATGGAGGCCTCTCAGAAGCATGCCACTCTCACTGCTCTCAAGACGAGTTAAAATCACCTAATGTGGTTGACTGGACTGGCACAGTGGGTCTGCCTCGTTAGCCTCCTCTGGGGCTACTTTCACCTTCTCCAGCCAAGCTGACCACTACCTTTTAGGCCCTCTAATAGGACATTCTTCTCTCCTCAAGGTCTTTGCAAATGCCATTCCTTCATCCTGGAAAAGTTTGCTCACTACCCCTTCTCCTGAAAACTCTTATTCATCCTCAGGATGTAGCTGGAATGTAACTTCCCTGAACTCTAAGACTAGTTTGAAATTTTGTTACATGTTTCCATAGTAACTGGCTCTTTTTCAATACAGTTATCCCGACTATAATCCCATAGGTATGTTTCACATCGGTGAGCGCCATGAGGGCTAGGAATACCCTGCCTTTGATGTCCATGTATTTCCCGTACTCAGCTCAGCCCTTGGCCCACAGTAGGTATGGCTGAATGTACCAGCAGGTAGGAAGTGGTGAAGGAGAGAAATAGGGAGAAAAGAATGAAGAAAAAGAAGGAAGGGAGAGAAAAAAGAAAGAAGAGAGAAGTCTACAAGAAAGAAACAGTATCAGTCATCATGTTCAACTTCTGGACTTAATCTGTAAGACACTGGAAGAAATGAAGGCTAAAATCTATATTTCCTGAATCTCAAGCTAATGAAATAAACAGAGAAATAAACACGATAAATCTAGAGGGTGTATTCAGAAAGAGGTCAACTCTTCTATTGAGTTTATTGTGTACCAATGAGAGCCAGTTCCCTGGGTTCGTCCACCAAAGTCACCATATGTTCTGCTCTCAGCATTACTGAGAGAATGATTAGGGAAATTAGTATTTACCAAGCAGGAACTCTCTGCCAAGGACTGTGCAGAGTGCCTCAAATCCGTTTATTCATTTCATCCTCAGAAAACACACATTCCGTTAAGGATTGTTCCCCAGTGATGCTAATGGGGAAATCGAGACTGAATCTCAGGTATTTTAGGAGAAAGCACACTGCCCTGAGCTCCTGGAGACCTTACTTATTTAGGCCCCCTCCTGACCCCATGCTTGCCTAATGACTTTTAATTCCACTTCACTTCAAATCTCACTTTTTTTTAGGGGAGGTTCTTATTTCCCTCACGAGATCAAGTGGTCTCTTATAAGTTGGTTTCCACTTCTCCTTCTTTGTACCTTTGTCATAGTTCTGAGCATTTTTGAGTGATTAGTTGACCACTTATCTGGGGCAGAGTACATGTCTGGATTGGATTGCTATTGTTTCCCAGCCCCTGAATAGCCCTTGGCACGTAACAGGTTGCTGTTAAGTCCTTAGCAAGAATATGAGTTAGATCCTTTTATTGTATGTTTACTGTGCTTTGGGCCCTCTGACCACTGCTTTAAAGGGGTCAGTAACCACAGGGGAAAAGGTACTATTGAAGTGTTATTGGTAAGTGAGAGCTTAGTGGAGCCCCTGGGAGGGGAAAGAACAGAGATAGTCAATTTTACCGAGAGATGGTTTTCAGAAAATGTTTTCTAGAGGAGAGCAAGTGTGGTGGGCATCTTCTAAAGTGAGAAAGCTTCTGTCAGACGTGCAGAGTGATATGTGGTCGTGGGGAAGGAAATGCAGATGGACGGAGCAAGGTGAGCAGGGAGGGAAAAAGGAGCTGGGAAATAGCCCAGTGTTCAGTGACTGCCAATAGCTCTGTTTGCCTGGAGCCAGGGTTGGCTCAGAGGTATGGCCCAGATGAGATGGAGGAAGTCAATGGCAAGCTAGGTCATGGAGTGGTTTTCATGCTTACGCTGGGCACTGGAACTCTACTGTAGGTGAGAGCCAACACATGATGATAGTGGAGCACAGTTGGAAGAATATTCAGTATGCTACCATTCTGGAGAATGGAGTAGACATGAATAAGATAAATTTCCTCCTCCAAGAATCTTATTAAACACATAAAAGAAGCCAGGTTCTGAGCTCTGTTTGCCCCGTGAGATCCCAATGCCCAAATGAAGCAACCCGAGAGCCATGGGGAAGTCGTCTCTCTCTCCGCATAACCAGAAGGGCTGAGAGTAACAGAATGAGCAGGGGGGTGTGAAGAAAGGAAGGCTCCCTGTAGGAAGAGGGTATGTAACTATAGAAGCTCTTTCTGGAGAAATTGGGTCACAGTATCAATTCTACGATGCATAGAGAAAAACCTATTTTCAATGCACATATTTTTTTTCTGTCCTTAAATATCTTTACACATTTTTTTTTTTTTTTTTTTTACAACTGTGGTCTGAAAAGACTTTCTATCTCTGACTCGGATAATTGCTCTAAGTTTATAACCTTCCCATATCCTCCACTTAGCAACCCTTTAGGAGACACCTACTTGTACCAGGCACTGTCACAAGCAGTTACTGATATTATCCCATTGAACCCACTAGTGTGGGAGATCAGTTTCACAAACACAATTTTACAGGTGAGAAAGCTGTAGGAAGAGTGGGAAGTGGTCCATCACAAATTATAGATAGTTTCTCTAAATGTCCTGCAACAAAACCTAAGAACTTGCCAGTATATTTTATTACATAAGAGGCACTATAGTTTGGATTTAAGCATACCAAAAATGTGACCATTAAAACACCAAAGGAATTAACAGTAATTATTATCCCACAGCTATCCATTATGTTCCATGAATTTAGCGGACTTCATGCAAACCCAGCCTTCACGCCTTTCAAAGTCAAAAACGGAGGCCCAGAGGAATTCAGCGCTGGCCCAAGGTGACAGTGTGCTAGAGGCAAAGCCAGGACTGGGATTCATATTTATGCTTCCTGTCCTTCTGATCTTGCCACTAGGAGTTATAGATTCTCATGCTAGATTAAGACTCTTGCTTTTAATTTTATTTTCTTCTTACTTTAAGGTATGTTAGGGAGAGTGTAGATTTGGAAGCAAGTTGACGTTGGTCCAGGTTTAAACTCTGCCACTGGCTTCCTCTGTGACTGTGAATAAATTCCTCCCTGGGTTTTAACGTCCTATCAGATGGGGCGAAAAATATGTCTCTAGTAGGTTCGTAATAAGTGCAAATAAGTTGGCACATAGATAACTTATATGTAACTTAATGTCTGTTAGTTCTCCAACTTCCCTTGCCAGGAGATGGAAGGGGGGTGCACCAGCCAGGATCACCTGGGTACTGGAGGACCCAGGACTCTGCAAGGATGTGGACGTTTTTGCTCCCTCCCCCCACCAGGACTTATTTCTTCTCACGCTGACTGTGCCATCTGGGGGGAGAAAAGGTTGGAAGCTTTCTTAAACTTAATTAAAAGACCATCTGGGATTCAAGGAATGCCTCCCTGGAGCCTCCGTGTCAGGAGGCCTTTACATTCACCAACTGAGCAGACAGTTACGTTGCTGGGTAGATAAAGCAATTCCATTATTCATCCACCCATAAAACTCTGCCCTTCCTTGTCTGGGCTGAGGTGTTAGTTTTATGATATAAGGGCCGACTCTGGGTTGAGGTTACTCTTTAATCTCTTGCTTCAAAGAGGGGGTTTTCTTAGAAATAGTAGGAACAGGGTTGTCTGTTCATGGAAGGACACTTTGCTGAAATAGTGGGGCTTTGAAAGTCCTGCTAGGAAAGGAGGTGGCTGAATTTCCAGACTTGGATTTGGTTAAAGGAATCTGTGACAGACACATCCCTTCCAGGTTAACCTTAGCTTTACTGGAGCTTTGGGAGCAGAATGAAGCGTGTTTTGCATTTTGGAACTAGAAACCATGCCCTCTCCTTCCTCCCTCTTTCCTTCCCTCTTATTTATTTTTTTAAAATTTACTATGGCTATGTGTGCAGAAAGACACGCACGTACTCTCACAGTTTCCAGTGGAAAAGAACAAGATTCAGACATGTCTCCAGATGTCACCAACCTTACAGCCTTCTAGAATTATGTCATTTTTTTTTTAATTTGAGAAGTCTCCTTGACCAGATGTTTTCAATATAGAGAGAGAAGTGTTATCTTTTTTTTCTCATTTCCTTCTAAAACTCCACTTTTAAGTACTCATATGAGTTTCTTTTTCTTTTAATAAAATGTTGACCTCCTTAACTCCTGCGATGAGACACTGTATAGCAGCAGCAAGTGATTGACATGACATTGACTGAGACTGAATCCAAGGTCATATAGTAATGAAGCATTTCCTACTCATTGGAGGAAGGTGTACAGAGTGCCTGTCACAATACAGACTAAGTGCTGGGAGCTAAGATTATAGCAGAGGGAAAAAACACACAACCTGTGCCCATTCAGAGCTACCTTTTCATAAGTTTGTTATACATTTATGAATTTGAGTATTTTATAAAATTAAGACTTTCTGTTAGAGCAATTTATGGTTCACCGCAAAATTAAGAGAAAGGTACAGAGAGCTCCCATGTACCCCCTGATGCCACACAGACACAGCCTCCCCCATTATCAACACCCCCCATTAGAGTGATACATTTATAACAACTGATGATCCTCCATTGACACATCGTAATCACCCGCAGTCCACAGTTTACAGTAGGATTCCCTCTTGATATTGTACATTTTATAGGTTTGGACAGATTGATGATGGCAGCTATCTATCATTATACAATCATGTAAAGTATTTTCATTGCCCTGAAAATCATATGTCTCTATCTCTATCTCTCTTGGAACCCTTTGCGACCCTGATTTTTCTACTGTCTCCATAGTTTTGTCTTTTTCAGAATATCATAGAGTATGTAGTTTTTTAAGATTGACTTTGTTCACTTAATAACATGCATTTAAGTTTTCTCCTTGTTTTAAAAGTTCATTTCTTTTCAGAGCTGTATAATAGTCTGGTTGTAGCATGTTTACTTATCCTGAAGGACATCTCTGTTGCTTCCGAGTTTTGGCAGTTATAAATAAGACTGCTTACATATTTGTGTGTAGGTATTTGTGTGCACGTAAGATTTTAACTCTTCTAGGTAACTGACACAGAGTATGATTGCTGGGTTATAGAGTAACGGTATGGTTACTTTTGTAAGAAACTGCGAAACTTCCTTGCAGAGTGACTGCAACATTTTGCATTCCCACCAGCAATGACCAAGAGTTCCTGCTGCTCCACATCCTTGCCAGCATTTGGCATTGTCAGTGTTCTGGATTTGGGCCATTCTAACAGGTGCATAGTGGTACCTTGCTCTTTTATTTTGCATTTCCCTGATGCCATATGATGTGGATCATTTTTATATGCTTATTTGCCATCTATCAATCTTCTTTGGTAAGTTATAATTTCTTTGTTTATGAAATGAAAGTGAATGTAACCATCTACGAGGGTAGTTATGGGAGGAGTTAAGTGACGTGATATGTATGAAAGTGAGGGACATGGCCAGCCGGTTGAGAGGGCATCTCTGAAGCATAATGTCCAGGTCTGAGTCCCAGATCTAAGCCACTAAACCTCATTTCATTTCATTTTTCTCCTCAGTAAAAGATGCTATTTTCTTCATATGATTGCTGTAAAGGAAGAATTAGATAAATTGTGACAGGCATTTAGTGTATAGATTAAAGTACTCAGTGATATTATTTCTTGGGTACATAGTAAAATGCTCAATTAAGTTTTGTTGCTATACTCCACTGAAGCCAGAAGAAAACGAAATATTGTTGTGTAGGCAGGCTAGTTTTGCTATTCAGAGTGTGACTTTTGTAATTATGTGTGAGAGGCTTGTTTCCAATAAATACTTTAAAAAACATTATACAACTCATGGAAATTTGGAACATTTTACTTATTCTTTCAACTCATCTCCCTGAAGACTAATTTCCCCCTCCGAGTTTCCACTTTTTTTCATTGGTATGGAATTTTTTCAGAGAGACAGATTATTAAATTAGGACACCCTAAGCCAAGGCTTTTTCTTGAGTTTGCAATTGAGCCCATGCTTTCTTGGGAGGTTATAGCCGAGAGAATTATGGCATTAAGTCAGGCACTCAAACATCAAGGATTCAGTTTAAATGAACCAATTACTAGGATTCCCTTGAAACTTGTTATCTTTTAGGTTCTCTCCAGCCTCTGTGACCAGAGGTAGCTAGTGACTCGCAATAGTATCTTCCTTTCCTCTCAATCCCACCTTCCTTGGTTCAAAGATCACAGAGCTGATTCATTCAACCAATCAAATACTTTCTGAGCTGGCACTGTAGGGTAAGCACTATGCTGAATGCGAAGGATTTAGAGATGAATAAATGACCACCCCTGCTCTTGTGAACACTGTCTTTCTGTGGAGAATTAGATAAGGAGGCAGGAATTTTCAATAGATGATAGCAGACGGGATGGTGGCACGGAGCAGGAAAGGAATATAAAGTAAGGCTCCCATCTCTTTTTGGGAAGCAGTGCACAGAGGATGGACTGTCTGCAGCCTGAAGGACATGTAAATGTCAGCCAGAAGACCTGCATCCAGCCAGAGGTATTGGCACCTATGGACCTGGGATTAGCAAGAACATGGAACACCTAGGAAATGGCAGAGGATGCATGCAGGCTGGTATCCTTTGAGATACCAAAGACCCTTTGAGATAGGAAATTCTATTGTCCTCACTTTACAAAGGAGGAAACAGAACACACAGAGAGAACTTCTGAGGTCATGAGACGATGCATCGCCAGAAGTGGCAGAGCTGGAATCAAACCCAGGCTACCAGCTGCAGGGCATGGGATCAAAATATTTTTTGGTGGTATTAAAAATAATTAGCCATATAATAATAAAAAAAAAAAATCGAAACATCACAGAGGAAACCTCTGACTATGACAACCTTGGCCCAATACGGCACAGAGTCATCAGCTGAAGTCTCAGGGAAGTTGTCTTTTGGAGAAATCTTAAATTAGTGTATTTAGCTCCCCCAATACTCAGATCAGAAACAATCCTATTTTGTGTAGGTTGTTAGACAACTACCAATAAATAAACCACAGTTTTGCTTAAGTCTCTGCTGAGTTACAGATTTAGCTGAAATAAGTTGCTATATTGCATAAATAACCATTTTTAATTATCTAGCTAAGAATTGCCTTCTATACACAAAGGAGAACAGGGCTCTGTTGGATGTGAAAAGACTAGCTGAAGTCTCTGGGCTTTGTCCATGAGACAATTTTTCCTCACAGAGAAGATATGTGGGGTCAGGTAGTCCTCATTGGACTGTTTGGTTGTACGTAACAGAAACAAATATAACTTGTTTAGATGATTAAGGGAATTTGTTGATGGTTGTATCCAAAAGCTGCGAGGTAGGGCAGGCAGAGCTCAACATTATGACCAAAAGTCTATTTGCTGTCTGTTCCTTCTCTATGCTTTCTACCTTTTTGTTATCATCTTAGAATATAAGATGGATAGAAGATAGTGGCCAGAAGATCTAGGCCCGCGTGTTTATTTATAAGCAGGGATAAAAGGAACTTCACTCTCATTAGCCCTCTTTAAACCGCAAGAAAGCTTCATTCCCAGAGTCCTCAGCATGGGCCTCCTGGCATCTCATTGTCTTAAACTGAATTGTGGCCAGGAAATGAGCTTTACGGAGTAGCATATGTCAGTCAAGGCCGGCCTCTGGAACTGAGGGCGAGTCAATCCTAGGTACAAGGCATAGCTCAGAATGGCAGAGGGTCAGTTCTCCAAAGGAAGAAAGATAAACAGTAAACTAAGCTTTACACTGCCATTCTTTCTAGGAGGAGAGAGCCTGTGTTCAAATGTCATTGTCTCGAAGCCGTATTCTGTAGATCCAATCAACATTTACATTGGGGGCGGGGGTTAAGGTGTAGAGGGACTGAACCAAAAGGAAAAAGGACTCAGGCACATGGACAACAATGCGGTGATCCTGGGGGGCAGGAGGGGTACCAGGAAATAAATGGTAATGGAAAAAATACAATAAAAATACAAACTTTTCATCGATTGGATCAAATAAGCTGAGGTTTCTTAGCATGATTTGATTTTCTGACCCATAACTATCTGGAGATCATTTTCAGAGCTTAAGGAAATATTAAAGTGTGAATGATTTATTTCCCAGATAGAAAAATTGATGCTTTGGGAGAGAAAGTGCCTTGTCTAAATTCTCCAAGCTGATAAACACAAAGTAGGCGTGAGCACAACACAGTTCCTTCCTGTCTTTTAAGAACCCAGAGAAAAATAAGAGAAATTTCAGCGAGTCATAACAAGAACCAAACTGTTCAAGAGATTACCCAAACAACTTAGCTAATTCCTCTGATTATTTTAAACACTAGTTCAAAAATGAGGCAGGACAAGAGTGTGTTCGAGGCGCACACGTGCACTTCAGACATGCGTGTGAGGGGTTGCATGTTTGTGCTATTATTTGTTTACAGGGCTTAGTATCCAAGGGACATGTTGTATTGCCATTTATCAAGACGGGAGCTGGAGTCTGACTCTGGGTTAAGTTTTCTATGATCTGCTCACTGCATTTCTTCCTTTAAGCAGCTCTTCCACAATGATAATATCATTAGGCGACAGCTTCCATCTGGCTGGTCCCAAGTTACTTTTCATATAACTCATCATTTTAGAAGCTAGGTCCCAACTTATTGAGCCTACTTTGACAAGCCACAGCTTTGTTGAGACATCATTCTAATGATCTTAGCATCTTAGAAGGAAGAACTCCACAATTTATCTTTTATGGAAAGACTTGGGACATGCATTTTGAAATTGTATGCCCAGGATTTCATCTGCAGAATAATTAAGGTATTATATTATCCAATGTCCCTGGCAAGTTCCTAGGACTAAATTTTATGCTACAAGATGTTTGATGTTCATCTCAAAGGTCAGTTTTGACTGCATTTATTAAATTACAAAGTTGCTTTTTTTGGTCATCAGAAGAAGGTATGAATTAAGGCTTTCTTGTTCTGTTCACAGTACAGATTAGAGCTGAAAAACATCTAAAGGAATTAGAGTGACCAAGAATATTGAACAATAACAACAATGACAATAAACATAATAAAATACTCAGTTCTCTTGGGAGACCCCCGTATTATTTGATACAACACAGAAATGTACCAATTGTTAAAATACAAGACAGACTAAACAGCAATTCTTTTCTCAAAATAAATTAAGCTGTGAGTAGTGAGCCTTCCGGCCACGGAGCTTGCCTCTTCCAGTTCCTACAATGACCCTGATCTGCTCTTAACACTTTCACAACCAAACAACTTTAATGGGTTTCCATTGCCTTAGTGACAAAGTTCCTCTGCCTCAGATGTGCAAAGCCTCCTCTCACCCCATCTCCTACTGCTTTTCAAGCTCCCATTTTACCACCCAACAACAAAAAGATTTAATTTTCTGTTGCATGCTATACTGAGTCACATACCTAAGCTTTCGCAAATACTGTTCCTTCAGCCTGGAATGCCACCCTTCCTTGTCCAAAAAATGATATCACCCTTTATGATTTAGCTTAAGCATCAAAACTTTTGAGAAGAGTGGATTTTATGGTATGTGAGTTATATCTCAATAAATGTATTATAAAATATAACAAAACTTTGAGAACTATTTACTGATAAACTTTTCTCTCTTACCTAACTCTCCAATGTACTCCCCTCTCACCTAACGTTACCACACAAGTCTGATACCTGCAAGCAGATACACACACACACACACACACATGCGTGTACGCACATGATGCCAGGCTAGAGACCCATACTCTGTCCTCCTCAAACACTATTTACCTACCTATCTCTGTGTTTAGGGATTTACTCGTTCATTTTACATCTAGACTTGAGCTCTCCAATATGGTAGCCATCAGTGACATGTGGATGTTGAGACTTAAAATGTGGTGGTTCAAATTGAGATATGCTGGAAGTGTAAAAATCACACACTTGTAAGTCTTGGTATAAAGAATAATGTAAAGTGTCTTGTTCATAAATGTATTATAATTTCATGTTAAAATTAAAATATTTTGGGTATTTTGGGTGAAATAAAATGTTAAAAGTGATTTCATCTTTTTCTTTACCTTTTTAAAAGTGTCTTCTTGAGAATTTCACATTAGGTTTGTGGCTCTCATTATTTCATTTGGACAGCAATGATCTAGACTGTGAGCTCCTTAAAGGTAAGAATTGTGTTTTTCTTATTAGTCTCTATAGAATCTGGCCCATTGTAGGTGTTCAAGAATACTTCTCTGTGTAAAGTGAATGAATAGAATTAAGTCCCAAATAAATAGCACAGATACTGAGAACGATGGGACCACAGGGGGAGAGGACATGAACGTTATTTCCATGAAGAAGATCTGTTCAGAGGAAGTTCAGAATTGAGCCTTGAAGCTAGGAGTGGTTTGGGTAATAAAGAAGAAATTGTTATATGACTCTCCAAAGTCACTTCTTTCCTCTGAACTTTGATTTCCCATATGAAAATAAAATGGCAGGGAAAAATGGCTTTGATACAGCATTAATAATCTATGATAAAAAATGATATCCAATAGGTAATGATGACCACTCCACTTGGCATATTTATTTTACCCTTGATTTCATGTTACTGATTAGCTCCCAAGGTACATAGAGAGTCCAAGTATGCTAGGAGTTTCTCTTATGATTTTTTGTTAGGTACGTGACTGGTTCAGAAAATGAGTTGGACAAATCAATCTAAGGCCTCCTCTCCCTGAGATGTCATGTCCACCGTCTTAATCCATGGAAGCCCCTGTAGACTGTCCTTGTGCCATGACTGATGATCCAAAGGTAACTTTCCTAATTAATTCATTCAGACAGACTACCTCTAACATTTGGATTTGAAGGTACAAAAGAAGATAGAATAGCTATTTGCAAGAGACATCTATCCCTGCCATAAATATAAATCTATATATGTATTATAAAACAACGCTAATAATTATAGCATTTGCAGTTTAAACTGCATTAGGCATTGCATGCTATTTAATTATCTCACTCAAACACCACAAAAATAAAGTTTGCACTGTTATTTTACATTTATAGATGATGTAGGCGGTTCACAAAGTAGAAGTAATTTGACCAAGTCGTAGAGGAGGAATTTTATTTATTTTTACTACGATATGCTGTTTTCTGTGTTTCAGGTACAAGTCAGGTTCATGCTGTCCTGCTGCAGACTTGATAAATTGATCTCTCTGATGGAAATAACTCACACACGAAACCTCCAACTCATTCAAGAAAACAGAAGTTCCGAACTCTGAGTTTCACCATTCAGTACTGAGTTGGAACTTACGGTCATGGGGTTGCTCCTTTCTCTTCTGGGACTCTGTGAGCCTGCTCATTCATGCCCCCTCATGAAGCCATCTCTAAAGATCTGACCCTTTTTTTTCATGGAAAAGGAGCCTTTCTGCTCAGCCCTTCAGATTGCTGAGCCAGCCCTTTCTCCTTGGGCCTCAGGGATTTATTTCAACCTTCATTTTTCTTGCTGATGGCCCCGCACAGACCGACACTTGTGAATTGACACAGATAAAAGAAAATGAAAACCTGGTTCTGAACCATATGTCTTAGTCCATAAGTTGGACTCTTTCCTGGATGTGTGGAAAATATAACTGCTGTTTTTGCTCCCCACCATCTTGGGCTGTGAATACAAGGATCCTTCTTTTAGAATGGGCAGGAATATCTATAAGGAGCTTTCTTTTTTTTTTTTCCTGACTCTGCTTTTTTCCTCCCCAGATTATAATTTATATCTGAAAACATTTCCTATGGTTTAGAGCTATTTTTAGAGGCATGAGGGTGGCCTTAGGCAAAATATAAAATATGCTGAAATTTTTAACTTCCAACTTCTTAATTTCTATCCTTAGCTTCCAGTCTGGACCTTGGCCTCACTCTTGCTCCTTTCACTCCCCCAGCAAGTCTTCCTCATACCCTGTTTAATTCTGTCAGGAGAGACCTGATGCAGGAACTGGCAGCTCTGCTATTTATCATTAGTAAATCATCTTCTTCCAAAGATCACGATTCCACCCTCACTGAAGCCTTTTATGCCTTAAACCAGAGGAGCAGCAATATGCAGGCTGAGAGTAACAGACACGTATGGACTGTGGACTTGGGAAGCAGGCAGGCACTACAGTCTTATTTCACAGGCAGCCTCCTACCTCATCCATGGGCGCAGAAAGGCAGAGGAAACTTTTACTGCATAATCTCTGTGGCAAAGTGGAATTTTAGCATCCATGAGATATTTATACCAATCCTCTAGTTAAGGGTCAATGTTCATTTCACAAGGCTCCTGGGGAAGGATTGTCGAACATGTATTTGAATTCCCCTGGTGGTAGGGCACTCATTACTTTAGGAACCTTGCTGCTACCATAATGTGCTTCTCATCATAAAGCACAGTCTTAGGGCCCACGCGTACTGGGAGGATCTCAAATCATTGGGAGAAAATGCCCTCCAGAGAGATTACCTTCCACGCTGAGGTTCCCATATCACCAACACTGAATAGTACAAGGTCTACATTGGGTCCACAAACATTTTTACTCACTCTGGTAGGATGTTGGAAAATCTGAATTCAAGGACAATTATATATGAAACAACAAAGTGTGATGGTCAAGGACATGGCCCCAGGATCCAGAGCGCCTGGGTTCAAAGCCCAGTTCCAGTACTTGCTCTCTGTGCAAACTTGACCAACTGACTTAACCTCCAAGAGCCTTGGATTTGGCATCTTTAAAAGAAAACTAATAATAGTATATTTTTTTCCTAAGGATGTTGAGAGGATTAAATCATTTAGTACATGCAAAGTATTAAGAACACTGCCTAGCACACAGTAACCACTCAGTAAACTTGTGTTACTATTATTGGTAGTAGTTGTACTTCCACTCCTGTGGTTCAGTCACATGATGAGAAACACCAAGTTTTCTAGTACAGGATCGCCTCATACAGTGAGTCAGTACTTGGGTGTTAAACTCTTGCCTTTGCAAGAATTTTACTGTATACCAAGCAGTTAGCTGTCACGGTCCCATTTGCTCCTCTCCAGAATCCCATTGCTGATGGGAAACCTGAAACTCAGAGAGGTCAAATGCTTCTCCCAAGGTCTCAGCTTACATGTCATATCTTCAACCACCCAACATAAATCAGCCACTGCTCCCTTTTTACATTTATTCTAACACTATTGTCTGCATATTAGGTACTACTATTGTCTGCATAAGTATTTCTATTTGTAATTTTGTTTCTTTACTGCCACCCTGAGCTAGAACACAAGCTCTCTAAGAACAGGAGCCCTTCCTTTTGTGTCACCACAGAACCGATCGCAGACACTGGGTCAGCTGCAGGCCTTTGGAAAACATTTGTTGAAGGAATGAATGAAGGACACTGGGAAGCATAACAGAGGAGAACAGCTATTCTGTCAGAGCAACTGAAGTAGCTGGCTTGGCATTCTAGTGTGGTCCTTGGTTTCATGAACTTGGGCAGTTGATTTTCTGTCTCTAATCAGTGAAATGAGAATAATATTTCTGCTTCCTCACAGCTACGGTGAGGAAAAATGAAATAAAGTCTGTAAATCCCTTATCATAGTGCCTGCACAACCTCTGCACTCAGTACATGCTGGCTCTCATTCATCCGAGGAGACGAGATTTGCAGGGTTTGGTTCAGAAACCTTCTTGCCATCGTGTTTGCATATATAGGAACTTGTGCGTAACTTTCATGGGCACAGGGAAGTTCAATGAACTAAGAAATCCTCGTATTTGTGTTCCATTTGATTGCTTAAAATTTGGAAGTTATCTTTTAATGGAGAAGTGAACCAAAGGTTCTCATTATTTTCCTTCCAGACAAAAGGTTCCTTCTTAAACTAAGTCTCTAGATTCTCCTTCATATGTAACCATTTTATTTCTCCCTATCAGCCCAAGAAATGTATGGAAGGGAATCCTAGGACATTAAACTTAGTGGATTGCAGGGAGGGTTTACAGGTTGCCCGGTATGGCTCTTTCCTATGTCAGGGACACTGAGGCCTAGAGAAGGGGAAGAATTTATCTCAGATGACAGAGTGGACAGATGCGGACTTGAACCCAGGTGTCTTTAATCTACTTTCTGCCACATTTCACTGACACGTCTAGAGGAAAAACAGATCTCAAAAAGTTATGTCTCTGTTTCATCAATCGTCTATTCCCCTAACAACTTCCAAATGAAGAATGATTGCAGTTACAGGACTACATTGTTTCTTTGTAATTTTAAATGGCCAGCTAGGGACTCCCATGTCTAATATATTTACGTCACAAAGATTAGGCTACTTTTTGCTCTAATTGGCCTTTTTTCCTCTGAGAATGAGAGTTGCATTAATGTTGCTCTAGCTCAGCCTGAAGTAGCAGCCACTGATATGTGTGTTTAAATCTGTCAGGATCAATGAGGAAAGAAAACTGTTATTTGCTTTTTGTTTGGACCTCCCCATTTAGCCATAGCTCATTGAGACAAGACTTCATTTACTAAACAAACTGCTCGGTAGCATCAATAACAAGTTTTAGAACCTTTTAAAGAGGACTTCATATGACACTCAATCCTTGATTCCCCCAATAAAATAACACAGCTGTTCTCTTGCAGCGCGGCTCTCAGCGGGAGCTGCAAAATCATATTTAATCAACTCTGCTTTAAAAGCTGTCCAATTTCCTTCAGGGTCTGGCACGCTTCTGCGGACCAGGATGGCCCCTGCTGACATGTCAGCGGCCACTGCCGTGGCGGAGAGCTGACAGTGGCTGGGCCTCGGCTGGGTACTGCACATTCAGGATTTCATGTAATCCGCCTTGCAGTTCCAGGAGGTAGGAATTATTGTCGGATTTAAGGACATGGAAACTGAGACTTCGGAGTGTAAAGTCATTCGTCCAAAGTCAGAAGAATGAGTGAGAGAATTGGGATTCAGCCAAGTACTCTCTAATTCCAAAACCTGAGCATTTTCTACTTTTCAGCCTGGCTTTCTACACCAAGAGGTATTGAAGACTTATATAGGGATGCGTGTGAGTCGGTTTGATCAGCATATCAACACTGGCAACAGAGAATTCCTGCCAAATGCAACAGGTGCTAAATTCCCTTAAAGCTTGCAGCTTTGTCTTATTGTGACGAGATTTTCTGTTGGAATGTGAAGACCCTTCCTGTCATCTTTCATTCCGCAATCATTGGTGATTACCACATCCTATTCTCCAAGCGAGGCAGAGGATACAGAGATAAAATGGATATGAATCTTGCCTTCAAGAAGCTCAAAGTCTAGGAGTAGAGATAAAACAGCAACACAAATTAGTCTAACGGGAGGTAGGAAGTGATAAGTATTATGAGGGGGCCAAAGTGTTATGGAAGTCTGAGAGACAAAAAGTCTATTCCAGTCAAGGCATAGGTTAGGCTTTATGGAATAGTGAAGAAAATTAGTATCAGCCACTGTGATACTCAGCCCCCAAGTATCATTCATTGGCTTACCATAGTGTGAATGTCTTCCTCAATTTCTCTTGGGGCCAGGTAGTGCTCTATTCTAAGCAGGGACTATGAAGACAGGCTTCTTGCAACATGGGCATCTACCTTTTGAGAGTCCTACGTGTCTAGCCATATGAGCAGGGGAAAGCGAGTACAGGATGGAGTGGAAGATTGAGGAACCAGACCTGGAAGTGACTTACTTCATTTCACTCATCTTCCAGTGGACAGGCTCAATAACATGGCTCCAAAGTAACTGGGAAGGGGGCTGGAAAATGTGTTCTTTCTGTGTGCCCACGACAGGAGAAGTTTCACTGAACACATAATATTGCTTCTGCCACAAGACGTATTGACATAGATCTTGTGGAAACGTTTTAATTGAACAAATTGAGGGGCAAGCAGGATGTAGGTAGTGTAGGGGATGTTCAAAGAACATTGTGATTCAAAGAATTTTGGTTTGGAAAAATAGGTTATATCAGATATGGAAAGGCTTTGAGTGATAAGCATTTCCTCAAATATGTCTTCCTCTTTGTTAATGAGTATAATGTGAAGAATAATTTGAGTAAATAAATTTTGGAAAAGCTGACTTATAAAAATGTAATTGTTTTGATTCCTACAGGAGTTCTTGGAGATTTCTGGACAGAGTCATGGTGCCAGTTATAAGAAACCTTTTTGAACACAAAATCTCTTTCACAGAATATCTTGTATGATTGATGTTTTGTGAAACATGCTTTGCATAAGGAATCTTAGGCAATGACAGGAGTCATTTCAGCGGGAGAGAAAAATGATTAGAAGTGCTTTTCAAAGTATAAGCCAGAGGTGCATTCCAACTCACTTGCCAAAGCCAATCCATTGGTAATTGCTAGCAACAGTGCTGTTAGAATAAGAATCACAAAGCCTCATCTGAGTTCATCTGGGAAAGTACAGTAATTGATTAATAATATCTGTTATGGATTAAAGAATATAGGGATGTGGTGGTTAATTTTATATATCAACTTGACTAGGCCAGAGTGCTAGTTGTTTGGGAAAACAGCAGTCTAGCTGTTGGCTGAAGGTATTTTGTAGATGAATATTTACGATCAGTGACTTTAAATAAACAATATTACCCGTGATAATGTGTCTCATTCAATCAGTTGAAGGCTTATAAAGCAAAACTGAGGTTTCCTCGAGGAGAAGGAATTCTACTTCAGGATTCTAACATGTACATCTTGCTTCAGTTTCCACCTTAACGGCCTGCCCTATAGATTGTAGACTCAAGACTACAACTCTTACCTGCATTTCTAGCCTGCTAGCCTGCCTTACAAACTTCAGACTCCCTAGCTCCCCAAACACATGAGCCATATGTATACATTCTATTTCTCTGAGAGCCCTGATGGATACAGTTAGAGCAGCAAATGGCATTTGACTTCCTTACTTTAGGCGAAGGTAGCAATTTGCATAAAGAGAGCTCGTGTCCCTGGAAGGGGCGTCAACACCAAAATAGGGAAGGAATTCAGGTGGAGAAAGAGATGAGTTTTGATCTGGAAGTTTGTGTTTTAGATGTCAGAAAGGCAACTAAATGGACAGTCATTAGAAGCACACTTATTCAGAGGTAAACAGATGTCAGCATTATTTCCAGTATAAAATAATATTCTGGCAAGAAGGGCATGCCTCTCCTTCAGAATCTTTTGACAGATACATTTATTTTTTCATAACTGTTTCCTGAGACTAAAATCTGGAGAAAATGTCTCTAGTGACATAGGGACAAAAGGAGCTGCATTGTCCTGAAGGAGGCAGGAGTCATTTGAGCAGCAATGTCCAAGACACACCTGAGTGGGGTGTCAATAAAAAGAGAGGAGAATGAACATAGAGAAAGAAGAGAAATGTCACTGAATGGAGCTGAGTCACTGGGTGTGAATAAGGCATGACGAAGGCCTTCAGGGTGATGGATGAAGATCTTACCACCAGGAGAGTGGAACAATTCCTAATCTGTGTGTGCATGGTAAGCCAGTTGGTTATGAAAATCAGAGTGGAAGCTTTTTATTGTAACAGCTCAACAATCTTATACTGATTTCCCACAACACTTCAGGCATCACCAAGAACTGGGTCAGAGAGGGAAAACAGGAGTCCAACCACGTTTTGAATTAGTCTCTTCTCTGTGCTCTAATAGCATCTAGAACCTAACTCTTTCACACCGATAGGTATAATGAGATAGTTTATTCTTACATTAATTCAACAGGATTTACTAATCTTCTGCAATGAGCCATGTACTATTGTTGGCATGGGAAATATCTTAGTGAACAAAAACGGCAAAACTCTTGTCTATCATGAAGCTAACATTTTAGTGTGGGTGAGAAGAAACACCATGATAAGTAAGCTATACAGGATAAATTTTGACATATTAAGGTAAAAAAAAAAAGAAAGAAAGCATTTGAATCAATCAAAAGAGGCTAGGGTATGTTGTAATAAAAAACTCTGGGATCTCAATGACTTCTCCCATAAGCCTGATGTCCATTATGGGCCAGTAGGGGCCTCTGCTCCCACATCCTCACTGTAGGGCCCAGAATGATGGAACAACTGATATTTGTCGATTCATCTATAACAGTTAACCCCTTAATTTCAAGTTGAATGAGAATAATAATACATGGCTTAGACTGCTGTAAAATATAATCACATAACATGCAAAAACTGTTTAACACAATTTATTGATGCTCAATAATTGAGAGCATCTATTAATATTATTAATAAAAAACTAATTTTCATGTCACTGCAATTATCCACATCTAAAGCCCAGTAGACAGTGATGCACTGGTGAATTTGAACTGTGGGAATAACCATAAACAAACTCTTCATCTTGGTTCTTGATATAAAGACACAGTATAAATTTGTCCTCAGATTATCTTATTTTTATTAGGACAGGAAGGATTGTGGATATGGGAAAGACAAAAAAAAAAAAAAAAAAAAAAAAAAAATCGAATGCAGCCAGGGCATTAGAAAGAGTGGTAAGATATTTGCTTGACCTGAAATCTGCATTTACACAATAAATAAATGGATTTGCTACCATCCCACTGCAAAACAAGGAGGGTATGGGGATAGTTAGTACTATTGTCAACTGTGAGCGATGGCAGGGGTAGAGCAGCTTCCACCAGAAGTGAAAAGGAATCCAATTGTCCATGGCAACAAGCCAAGGTGAAACCAGCTGAATGGAATCTGCTGCTATTTTAATAAAAGTTGAGTATGCTGAACAAAATCTCTGACTAAGGTATGGTGGGGCCTGCTGTGGGTACCCTACCAAGTGTTATAGCAAGGCTATGGCCCGAGATCTTAATTGATACATTTAACTTGTGACCACTGCAGTCCAAGGCAAAGCTTTTCAAGTTTTGGTTCTGTCTCTGTTTCTTTTTTCCTCTTTAAGTTACAGCCCAGTTTTACATTCCAGGGCAAGAGCACACCATGGGATACTTCCTAAGTGCTAAGGCATCATTTCATATTTGGGGACTCGTGTTCACCTAGAGAGTTGAAAATTGTATTAAAGAAATGCAAAGAACCATTAGCGAGAGATATCAGATTACGTTTTTGAAACCATGTGGATTAAAATCATTTGGAAAACATGTTTAAAATATTAATTTCTAAGTCTTATCCTTAATGGGAACCTGCCCAATTAGACTATTTGGGAATGGGATCTAAAGATTTATAAGCTCACAAGGTATTGTTATCCTCATGAACATTGAGAAAACACTAGGTTAGAGGCTCTATGAACAGTTCATTGTAATGAAGGAAAATAACTTTCATCAAGACCTAGTGGTAGGTGTCACTATCTGACCATGAATAAAAGTGAGAGTCAGAGGAATTTCAATCAGCATAAACCCCAAAGGATATGGTTACAGAAGAGAGAGATACTTGTTCTTTGCCACCTTCCAAATGAAGTGGAGGAAAGATGCCCTGATTTCCATTTCCCTGAAGCAGCAGGGCACAAGGGGGGTGGGGGTATTTCCATGGCCTGAAGAAGAGAGAGCATTGAGTCTCAAAAACTTATGCTGATTATTTGGTAAAAATGTTTATTACAAAATCTGAAAAATATGATAACCAAGAACAAAATAACCTATCACCTTGAATGAGTCCAGAGCCCCTGCCACCTCTGAATATATCTAAAAAAATCAGAGGCATTATCCAGGGGCAAAAGTGTCTATTGCCTAAGTTTACATATTTAGTCATGTTAAAGAAATTGGGAAAAACTTAGATTTTGGGAAATAGTAACTCACAGGCTACTGAGCGGATGGCATTTTCCTTTCTGGTTCTTGCCTAAGTATACACACTGGTTGCATCACAAGCAAAGCCCAGCCTGGTTATAGCTCTATTACTCAGTCCTGAAGTATTTGCTTCTGTATTTATCACGCAGGCGAGATTATAAATATAGATCTTAGACATTTGTACTGAAATGGTTTGAGGGGCCTTCAGGGGCAGCAAAATCAGTATGGAATCTGCAAAAAGATCATTAGTTTTAGGAATAGGGTTGATTTATAGAATAGACACTGTGATCCCTTCCAATAGAGTCCAGTTTTCATCTGACGGATTTGTTTGTCATTGCACAGAAAGCAGTCACTCATTCACCACTTTTTCTTTTAACATAACATGCTGATCGAGAGCAAAGTCTCTCAAACTTTAATGTGCATGTAAATCACCTGAGGACCTTGTTAAAATGCACTTCACTATTCAGGAGGCCTGAGATTCTGCATTCCTAACTAGCTCCCAGGTGATTTCACACTCGCTGATCAGTAGACCACACTAAGTGACCAAGTCTTAGAGGGTAGTTATTTGTCCAAGTTCACCTCCAAGATTTACCACTGACTTGGTATGAGAACATGGAAACATTAATGAACTTCTAAGTCTCCATGTCCTCATTTTAAACATTTATATATAATGTTTACAGAGAATGAGAGTGCTAAAATACAGGACTGTTTTAAGGACCCAATAGAAGTAGATTCTATGGTAATCCATGCACAGTGCTAAAATAATTTCTTGAAACATCATGTTATATCGATAAATGTCTGCTATCATTATAATCAGGCATTTATTGTCTGCCTATCATACACTAGGGCTCTAGGAAAAGAAATAGAAGACATGATTCTTCCTAGAACTAATAGCTTGAAACTGGTTGTAGAATTTCTAGAATAAATATTTAGGTACATAAATCTCCCAGGAGTTACAGACACACTAGTGCATGGACTTCTAGTCATGGAGTCAGGGAGCTGGCTCTCCTT
Source organism: Furipterus horrens (assembly GCF_987537825.1). Taxonomy (NCBI): domain Eukaryota; kingdom Metazoa; phylum Chordata; class Mammalia; order Chiroptera; family Furipteridae; genus Furipterus; species Furipterus horrens. The sequence goes on from NW_028327174.1 coordinate 188,826,656, forward strand.
TCCTTTTTCATAAAAGATTTTGCACAAGGCCCTTTTCTTCTGCTGATTGCTGTCTCCCAATTCATATTAGAAAAGTTATACAAGGCCATAAAATCCAATATCCCAAGTCATGACTTACTAGCATTATGACCTTGGCCTTAGCTCCTATGCCTTATTTTCCTCATTATAAAGTTACAATAACCATGGTGAAAATTAAACATATTAGTATAATATATTTAGGTTATTATCTTGTTTCCTTAAGCGCTCAGCGTCTTCATCGTGATCATCATCATAATCATAATCATTATCATCATCATTTCCTGGCTCTTTTTTCTTACACTTTTTTTTTATTACCTTTGTGACTATAGTACACTCAAATTAGCCACAACTCAAGGCTTTCTAAAACTGCTCAAATATATACTGAACTCATTTTTAAATATTATTTAGAATAGTTCATGAAACCTATCAGATAATTTTTTTCTGTAAAGGGCTAGACAGTAAATATGTTAAGTTTTGTCATAGACTATATGTAAACAAATGGATGTATCGATGTTCCAATAAAGCATTGTTTATCAAAAAAGGAGGGGGTGTATTTTGGCCTGAAGGCCATAGTTTGCTCACCCCTGATTTAAACTAAAGACACTGTAAATGTCCTGCGATTTATGAGGAAGTTTAAGTTTCCCCCAACACAAACCTTTGGTCCATAACATGGTGATGGGGCAGGAAAGTTCGAAGCTCTGTCTCTCATCAGCCGTGCCTTTGCTTTAAGAACCCCATAACCTTAGAACCACAGTCTTATCTTGCAGAAAAATTTCTGAAGTCAAATCTCTCTTTTTTACAGGTAAGGTAAACTGAAGTCCAGAGAGGAGAACTGATTTACTCCAAGTCAACTGCTCCAGCAGCGGGGCCAGCACCAGGGCCTTGACTCCTGACTCAAAATCAGGGCACTATATATTTTCTCTCTTTAGCTTGCAAAGAGGAATAAATAATTTTCTTCAGAAAAGAAAAGAAATCCTTTATTTCCACAAGGATTTTAATACAGAAATGGATACTTTTAACCTTTCTGTTAATGCATATGCCATAGTCAGACGTGAAAAAACTACTATGTCTGCTTAATGGAAATACCAGCTCCCTGTCCTTGTCACTTGGCTCTCATATTAAAGCTCTTCTTTCATTTCTAGTGAAACAGAAAAACACCCTCTCACATCTACTTGGATTCCAGAATCATTTTTTTTGGCAGTAAATCAGCAGTGAATGAGATGGCTGCTCACATCTACCCACATCCTATCCCCCAAAACAAACGTGAACAGAATGCCCTGAAACAGAAACAAGCTTTTTTCCTGCTAAAATCCAAATGAAAACATTTCCTTTCTTTTAATGTGTCATTTGTGGGAGTTTCCATGGATTTTTTTTTCCTCTAATTTCTTTATTCTGGCCTTGCTATAAACTATGCTGGGTAATAATAATAATAACAACAACAACAACTATGATTTATTAAGCAGGTACTATTCACCAATTATTGCATGGAATAACTTATTTATGTGTGAAAGGATGGCACATTCCATTTTACAGATGAGGAAACTAAGGCACAAAAAAGCTGCTAAGTCATGGAATAAAAAGGATTATGCTTAAATTCTCCCCTAGATATCAAATAATGATAAAATTTTGACACAGAAATTAATGATGGGAGCTTGTATCATTCCATTTACATGAAATGTCCAGAGATGGCAAATCTATAGGGAGCTGAGAAGTGGTTGCCTGAGGCTGGGGGGTAGGTGTGGGGTGAGACTACAGTGACCACGAGAGATGTTCTGAGGGAGGGGCCTGTTCTAAAATTGTATTGTGCGCTGGGTGTACAACTTTATAAATTTACTGTGAACCACTGATTCTTTTACTTGACATTGGTGAGCTTTATGGTAGGTAAAATAAACCTCAGTGAAGCTGTTAAAAATTAATCATGGAGTGCAGAATTGTAAAGGCTTTTCTTCGCCTTCACTGATACGCCTCTCATGAGGATGTTCTCACCTCTCTTCCTGTCCACAGTCAGATGTGAGCACAGGACGGTCCCTCCTCCCAGGGATTCTAGCTCCCAGGTCCTCTTTGGTAATAGGACATGGAGGGATGAGTGCTGACTTCCCCTTCAATGCTAATTCATTGCCAAAATAATAATCGTGGAATTTGAGTGGGTGTAAGCAAAAGAGGGTGCTTTTTTGCTTTAGCAGAAATGAAAGCAAGAATAGGAGGCTGTTTTTCCCATTAAGCAGAAACAACTATATTTTAATATGTCATATAAATGGTTATTGTAATAAGCTAATTTATGTATTTGTTTATTCACTCAACATATATTCATCAAATCCCTGTTATGTGCCAGGTACTTTTCTTGGCTCTGGAAATAAAACAATGAACACCACAATCTGTGCCTCTGTCCTTCTAGAGCTGGCAACTCAGCAGGTAACCTTACCTTCTTCCTCTCATCTTTGGGAAAACTCTACCGATTCTCCCAGCTTTGACTCTATTTGCAGATAGCCTCTCCCATATCACACCCCCTCCCACATCATTTTACTTACTGCTCTCTAAATTGCACTGAGGTTATATTTGTTTATTATCAATTACTAGAATCACTTTCTCTATAAGTCTATAAACCTTCTTAGCAGATGCTGTGATTAACTCATCTCTTTGTTCCCCAGGGTACCTACCCATCATAACGTTTTGCACATAGCAGACACTCAATAAGCCTCTATTTAAAAATTGTGTTAATTTATTCATTAACCAAAATGAATAAATATGGTGGATAACATTCTAGGTGGCAGATGCTCTTCTGGAAATTAGGAGATTTAGTGGTGAACAAGACTGGCAAGGTCCCTGCCCTCTGGAATCTTACCTTGGCTTAAGATACAGTGAGTTCAGATAATGAAGAATATTACAAAGGGAAGAAGCAGAGGGTAATTAATTGGGGATGGGCCACAGGGAGATGCTTAGCATTTGACAGTTGACATAAAAAATGAAAAATAATCAGTTTTGTGAGTAATTAGGTAGAAGAATATTCTAGGTTGAGAGAACAGCAAGTAAAAAAACCCAGAGACAAGAAAAAATTGGAGGTTTGGCGAAAAAGGACACCAGGCCAGTAGCTTGAGCCTGGCGAGGAAGGAGGATAACAGAGGAATAGGGATGTAGTCAAGGTCAGATCGCTAAAGGCCTTACAAGCCACTCTGAGGAGTTCAAGTTTTATTAAAGTGTGACAGATGAAAGATATTAAACAGCAAAGTGACATAGATCTGAGTTATAGATAATAAGATCACTTCTTAATTCTTCGTGAAGAGTATACACAGGGAGGAATTCCTGTTGCAACGAGACTATGAATAACTATTTGTGTTGGGTACCAACCTTGAGACCTGGGTTTAGATTAGAGGGATCTCAGTGTTGTCAGACATATACACCAGAGTTTACTTTTTTCAAACCCAACTCATTAAACTTCTTGGCACCAAACTGTCCTTGTTAATCTCACATATCTCCTTATGCAGAGCTGAAATTATATACATGTGTTACAACCAAGGATCATCCGGGAGGTCACCCAGAGTTCTGGGCATCTCGTGATGTTGTATCATATATTTGGGGAGCTTCTGCATCTCACTCCTTCTTTAGGGAATTAGATGCACTTCCTGTCACCCCAGCCTGACTCTAACTGCAGCTCTCATTACTGCCTTTTATTGGCCAAACTCTGCTGGCTTTGGCACTCCACATACTTCCCCTCATTAAGAGAAATTTTTTCAACTCCAGACTCCTCATTAGAACAAATATTTCATATAGGCAGCCTTCCATTCCATACATCCCAATATGAGGAGGAAAAGATAGAGAACAGGGAGCTGAAAGTCGAGAGACCTGGTCCTGGTCTCACTCGACTAAAACCCACTGTCTGACCACTCCACTCCTCTTCTCTGTGGCCCTGTTTCTCTATTTGTAAGCTACAAAGACTGGACTTGAGGAGCTGCAGGGTGAATGTTTCTTTGCTGGTTCCCTAGAATGTACTTCTCTTGTTTCCTGATGGCTTTTGCTCACTACTGTGTTTTCCTCTCCGTGGTCTTTAGGGCTGTCACAGGTGGTGGCTTATGACACTGCCTCAGCTTTAGCATCTGCAGTAACTGGTTGCAGAATTGTTTCATTGAACTAAGCAGGCAGCAAGCCGTACAAACATTTGTTCATTTCAGAAATATCCGTAGAATGTCTACTGCGCTCCAGACCCTGTGTGGGGATGCAGGATGGGATAGGATACAGCCTCTGTACTCAAAGGCTCCAAAGTCTGGGGAGCGGGAGAGCCAGGCACACCCCCTCCCCCACAAGCACAGTGTGGTGCAGTGAGTGCTGTGGGGGTGGGGGAGACAACCTCAGGACGTGGAGGAAGTACACAAAAGAGGTAGCTAAGCTAAGCTTAGAGAGGCCCAGGGAAAGATTTCTGGATGAGGCAATTCCTTGGCCCAATCCTGAAAGCATAGACGGAATGAGCTAAGTGAATGGGAAGGGAGAGGTGCTCCAAAAAGATAACACATGTGCCAATGAGCTAAAGGTGAGCTAGTCTGTAAGGTGTCCAGCATGGCAGGTGATAGAATGAGAGGGGTAAGTTGTAGGAGCTAAGGCTGGAGAGCTAGGCAAAGAACACATCATACGGGGCCTTACGTGTCATGCTAAAGAGTCAGAATGAATGAGGATTGAGGGGGAAAGGAACACTCACTACGTACTGCAGTAAGTGCTGCAGTAGTGTGTGCGGCATAACGTGAACTGTCTAGCACAGTGCCTGCCACCTGTGAGGTGGGATAGCCTTGTGGTAAAGCATGTAGGTGCTGTGAGCACCCAGCTCTGGGTCTCAATCCCATCTCTCCCACTTACCAGCCACGTGACCCTGAGACATTTCTTAACCTCGGCAGGGTCCATCTTTCTCATTTGTGTTAGGGTTGTTGGAAGAATTAAATGAGATTACATATGCAGAGCTTTTACTAGTGCAATTCAATAAATATTAACTAATACAAATAAATGCTACCTTTCCTCCTTTCCCTCATTCACTCCCTTTATCCTCTCCCTTCCTTTAATTCCTAGCTTAACAAACAAAGATGAGATTGAAAAAGTCATGCATCTCAAGCTCTTCCGTCTTCCTTATATGTAAGGTAATGGCACATCATGCATTTGCCTGAGAAGGTGTCTAGATGTTGATTCATTGAGCCAGGGCTGGTCACAGCAGGATGATTCAGGTGTGCATTGGTAAGAGTGGAGGGAAGACAGTCAAATGCCATTGAATTAGAGGCTGTAGGATCAACTCCATCTTCCCTCATGTGGATTCCTCCTTAAAGACAGAGGGCCAAACCCTACCCTGTTTGCGTAAATGGTCTTAACCTGACTATGTGGATGAGACGAGGAACAGAGTAGTTAAATGCATGGTCTTCTCAGTCAGCTCTGGGCATTCATCCTGGCCCTGGCTTTTATGAGAAGTATGATAGAGGCAAGTTATTTGACCTTTTAGAACCTTAGTTTCTTTATGTATAAAGTTTATAAGATCTACTTCGCTAGATAGTGAAAAAGAAATGGGCAGCATAGTGTTTGATGCAGAGTGAGCTTTCAACATAAAGGTTATGTTGTTATTCATATTAATGTTGTGTTATAATTTTTAGTAGTATGTGTATCAGGGTTATTATTAATAGAAATATGGATTTACTATTAATTTATTTAACAATATTGTTTAGTGTTAGTGGTACTAATTTATTTGCTTTATTTTGTGTTCTTATTATTTGTATTCATATTATTAAGTAATACAGAAGATAAAAATACTCATAGACCAAGTCTATAAATGGACCATGGTTTCCATGGTGAAGACTAATAGCTGGGCAATTAGATAATCTACTTTTTAAAGATTTTGTTTCTTTTTAGAGAGAGAGGAAGAGAGGGGGAAAGAGAGGGAGAGAAACATCGATGTGAGAGAGAAACATCGGTCAGTTGCCTCTCATATGTACCTCAACTGGAGACAGAACCTGCAACCCAGGCATGTATCCTGACCAGGAATTGAACCTGAGACCTTTTGCTATGCAGAACGACACTCAATCAACTGAACTACACCAGTCAGGGAGAGAGAATCTTTTGAAAAGATGAACTGGGAATGGGTTTTATCTTCTTTCTGTACAAGGCCAGTTCTCAGGAAATCAAACTTGAGCATGTTGTATTTGAAATCATCTAGGAGGTCTTGTTAGGGGCAAGGGACTAGAAAGAGGACTGCCATTTTTAATCAAATATGCTGGCTATGTGTGGGCAGCTGCAGGTGAGCAGTGCCAGTCCTGGTCCACTGAGATTCATGGCACCTGCCAAATCAGAAAGAACAATTCTTCACAAACACAGAAAAAAAATGCAGAAATACTTTCCTGTGAGGAGAGAGCCCAGTGGGCTCATAAAGGAGGAATGAAGGGCAGGGCTTGACTCTGGGTCAGAAAGGATTCATAGGAAAACAAACATGGTAACTTGTGAGACATCAGAGTGAATTATCTTTAAGAGAAAGATGAGCTTGGCTAAACTCATCTTTCTGCATGGTTACATTTTATTGGTTCTTGCTGGGTGACAAATCATCCATTTTTAGTTTTTATGTGGCTCTAGTTTTGATCTTATGAGTTAAGAATGACTAATACCCAAGAGGGTATGACCCTGAAGCAAAGCATGCTGGGAAAGCACATTTCTGGGTGCATGTTCCCTCTGTGCCTAGAGACACAGATTCAAATAAAAGTCAAGACTACTGTCCCACCAGGGTCCATTGCTTTGTAAAATAAAGCAGGGCTTTTGAATACGTCTTTGTTTGCCACTCTTATTCAATGTTATCCAAAGATGAATCTGCTTCAAGAATGGAGACAGTAGTAAATTTAATTGGAGTTTTTAAACAATGGTCAGTCCAAAATGAAGAAACACGATATTAAATAAGTATTTAAAACCACTGGGCCAACACCCCCCCCCCAAAAAAAAAAATTAGAATTAGTGTCTTCAAGGGCATCACTTCCTGTGTCTTGCTGGCTCAGAAGAGCAAGTGTAAGGGATGAGAGATTCTGCCCTTGTTTAATTCCATTAATGGTCAGGCTGTTGGTAGAGAAAGCTAATAACCTCCCTTCCTTTTCTGACTATTTTTGTTGTCTAGTGTTATGCCCATAAGAGGTCAACCCTCTGTGGCTTAAAATAAGCATATTGGATATCTAGTTGTGAACTTTTACATACACAGGCAGTGAGGGACTAGTCAGGGGTTAATCCTATCTGTGGGACCAGTTTGTTCCTCTCACTGATCCTGGGAGAGAAACACGGTTATTAGCATCTCCATTTTACAGACTTGGAAACAGATTCCCAAGGAGTTTTGTGACTTTCCCAAGACCTCACAATAAGCTAATGACATAGCCGGAACATGAACTAGAGGCTCCCAAATTCTAGAGTCTACACCACAATCGAGAAGCCAATGTTCTTTTTCAATTTTCCAAAGGGCAGAAAAGTACTTACTTACCAAACTCTGCATCTGGCCTTATTTCTCTTGTCTTGTCAGCTGACATGCTCCCAATTTCTCCTCTTTCTGAGACACATAGAATTGTGAGCTGATAACTTCTCTATAGACGTAGTAAAAGCAGATACACGGAGTCTTACAAATTGGGATGTTGTAGCAGGTCACCTGCCACCATCGTTTGAATCCTTAGAGGTCAAGGATGTTGAAGCATGAACAGAGCTTACCCCCCATCATATTATTTTACAGAAAGGGAAACTGAGATTCTGCTGTTGTGACATATTTTACATCCCTCAATATCCTCCAAGCAGACTGATAAAGGAAGTTCATGGAGACTAGAAAAGGAAGTAAGCATAATTATGAGGTATATTCTGACACTTTCTAGCTGTGCACACTCAAAGAAGTCTCTTATACACTCTATCGGCTTCTTCCTGTGTTACGGGGTGGTAATAATAGAACTTACTCTATGGGGTAGAAGTGGATTAAATGATGTTATGCATACAAGTCTGAGTACAGGGCACGGTTCTCAGTAGGAACTCAATATTTAGGAGCTATAATAAAGGCTGATCAGGTCACAAGTGTGAACAGAGGAAATAAATGAGTTCGTGAGGTAGAGACAGTGCTGAAGGGAGCTGAGGAAGTGATTTCTGTCTGTTCCCATACTCCATTCCATTTGAGAAAACAGAGGGGTGAAGATAACAGGAAAAGGGAGCTTGTCCTTGAGTAAATTGTCTTTTGTTGCTCAGACGTCACTCTGGTAACAAGGAAACCCCCTGAAATTGGTTTATTCACAGCTCCAGATATGACTCTCCTGAGATTTCAGTGACAAGCTCCGAGGTTCCAAGGCATCAGGAATGATGTGGTCACAGATGGGAACAGTTATTTCTCTGGGAGTCTTCCTTTTTGGATGTTCTCAGAGCTCTGGAGGAACAAGAAGGCATCTTCAGGGTAGAACTTGCTCCTGGAAGGCATATTTCCCTTCCGCTGTGCCCAAGTTTATCTTACTCTGATCACAGGGCAAGATGCCAATATTCCTATTTAACCAATTGGTGAGACCCTATGAGGTTTAGAAATAGCTTCTGGAAACCATTTATGAAACTTCCCTTAGGACTTTTAAACTCTCCTTAATAAGGACAGATTGCAAGAGAAAATGAAAATAAATTTCTAGAAGCAAATGGGTGGGGTTGAAAAATGAAAAGACGAACTAAAAGTCGTAGTAAAAGTGGGACTTTGGGGATGGAGTATGCTTAGGAAAATTTTCTAGTTCAAGTTCATAAATGAAAGCGTAGATGAACAGTGAGATAAAATATGGTTTAGATTGGCTCCTTCATGAAAATGATGATTTTCTCACATCAAAAAATAAGTGGTATTAATAAAACCACATGGGAAAATTAGGCTTGTTTGAAAGAACACATTTTTTAAAAAACATGTTTAAGTACTAATTCAGTTTTAAGCAGCTGTAAACAATCCATATCTGTTCAATTACAAACAGTCCTCATCTGTTTATGGAAAGCAGCCATATGCTGCTCACCAATAAATATCCTTAACATTAGTGTTCTCCAGTTAGGGTTGACGTTAAAGTTCCAGGGTAGAGGTGTAGCAACTTTGTTCTCCCCTAGTTGAGCAGACTTTTACATAAGGGCACAAAGTCACAGAGAATTGACGAAGCACAAAAAAGAGCTCAATCGCCAATGCCACTTTCTAGACCTCACCTGAGATGCAACAGGAAGGGAAGTGGAGGATTCTTAGCCAAAAGGAGGCCTCAAGGATGCCCATTTCCTACTTTGTATAAGTCTAGACCAAATCTCACTTTGCAGTTCAAGCTGATTGCATTGAGGGAACAGGATAAGTGGAGATGTCACACAGGCTAAGGATTATTTGTTGCTTGGCCAAAGAGGAGACAACTCTTTTTAACAGAAGACCCAGCAGGTGTAAGGACAGCAGCCCTGGCCTGGTGTGTCTTCAGTTGCCTTGGCTGTTTCAAGAGAGCCCTCAATCCTCTTCCATAAGCCTGTCTATGGGACCAGCTGGGTTCAGCCTGGCTCTTATCAGGAGTAGCCAGGCAATAAACCGATGGCAGGCTATTGGGGGACTGTCTCAAGGACTCCTATCAATCTTCAATCTTCATTCTATCAGATCAGGGTAACATATATTCTCTATGTACAGAGTAACCTAATCATATCCCTAGCTAATAATGTTGATTCGTGCTCCTGTTGTTACGTTTATTTTCCTTCATATAATTTCTTAATCAATATTTCAATGTTTATAGAGACCTTTAAAGGTAGATTTAATAGATATGGTGAACATTCTTATTTTTCCAGGAGAAGAAATGGAGATTACAAAGGCAAAGTGACTCTACCAATGTCCTGAGCTATTAAGTGCAAAGCCCAGGACTTGAATCTGTTTTGGAAAATGAACAAAATCTCAGGGCCTTTTCATTGTATTCATTGATTTCACTCAGTCACATAATTCTCTAATTTGTTCATTCATTCCTTCAACAGATATAAATTCAGTGCCTGCCACACTGCAAGCACCGTTTTAGGCCCTCGGGTAATGTCACAGAACAAGACAGGCAGAAATGTGTTTCCCTGTAGCTACATATAGAATAAAATATGTGTAATGTCTCTCCCACCACCACCTCTCATCTTGTGCAATATGGCATCCAACTCAAAGGACATGAGGTGTGGGGGACAAAGATAATACACAATAATTATAATGCTGGTATAAAAACTAATGGTGGTAAGTGATATGGAAGAAAGAGAGGAGGGTAAAGGGGATCAGAAGTATTGGGTAGAAGGACAATTAAAATTTTCAATAGGATGATCACAGGTGACCTCATTAAAATGGTGAAATAGGGCTTGAAGGAGGTAAGGGTTAAGTAAGAGCCTTCCAGGCAGATTACACAGCAAAAGATCCTCAAAGTCAGAAACTTAACTGGCCTAATAACAGGCAGAAGGTGGACATTTCCCAGTGAAACCAGAATAACTCTCCCCTCAGACATTGAGGAAGTGGGTAAATATGCTTTTTTTGTGCCACGCACGCCACAGGGAACATTATGTCCCAGAAATGCTCGTTATCTTTCCAGGATCACTCCCAGCAGGTTGGAGATTAACATGGAGGGAGCCGGTACTGGCACCATCTTCACCAGAGTAAGGGGTGAATAGACTCAGAGACATGACAAGGCTGTCACCACACCAAACTATCAGGCAGAGCCTCTCTTGATGTGAGACCCAAAAGGCATCACCGAGATATCTCCACATCGCTGCAGATCCTGCTGCTGTGTAAGCCGGTGAGGCCAGGGGCTGAGAGTCTGCGCAACTGGCCCTGATCAGTCAGCAGAAGCACAGCAGCCTAGCCAGCAGTTTAGGAAACCTCTTTGGATTCAGCCAGAACTGGGTGTGAATCCTGCTTTTGTCATTTACTAGATGTAATCCTGACAACATTGCTTAATCCCTCTTGGTGTCCTTAAATATCAGCAGTGGCCATAAAACAATTAGCCCAATACTCTGGCTTATGGTGAATACACATATTGTAACCACGGTGGTTATTCTAGTGTTACTAAAGGGCTTTCTGATTCAGAAGGGAGCATCCCAAGAGCCTTGCTAAGTCCCTTTATAGATCCATAAAATATCACACTTACAACCTCAGCATCTGCTAAGTACTCTCAACAGGTGGTGACTGTGAGTCCTCCTTCCTGAAGGTCAGGACCAAGCTAGGCAAAGAGGGGTCTTCAGGGATTCAGACAAGAAGGCATAGAGGGAACCACTCCTGGCTATCTCCTGTCCTCGCCTGTCTTCTTTCACATAAGTGGGTGCCCTGTGGGCGGGAGGGAGCGGCAGCCTTGTCCTCTCCACACATCCCCCTTCTGCTCTCGCTATGGGCAGGGAGCGACAGATGGCAGAACAGGCACGTGAGGACCAGGACAGCAGGAAATATGGCTGACACTGGTCACTCGTCCATTCTAAGTGGTCCCATGAGTTTGCTGACAGAGACAAGAAAAAAAGAGAGAGAGAGAGAGAGAGAGAGAGAAAGAAAAAACCCTCAGAAATCAAGAAAACAAAATAAAAGAAACTTCACTGTTTTTCATCTTTCTCTCTCATCTTTAACTCTGTAAGCTCTTTATGGTACAACTGTCAAAAGAAACTTGCCCTGAAGATTTCATTTATCACTGCCTCTTATAGCAAATAGAGTGATTTCCATGGGATTTGCTAGGTAGGTTGGTGGAAGAAGAGAAACTAATAAATTATAAGCATGTATTTTGTGCCACACACTAAAGTGCATCTTATATTATTTCATTAAATCTTTACCAAAAAAAAAGGTGGCTATCCCCTTTTTTAGAGACAAGGAAAGTGCATTTACAAAAGTTACACAGCTAGAAGGTGGCAGAGCCCAGACTCTACCCAGGTTTCTTTGCTTCAGTCCCTTACCCACCCTCATCTCTCTGCTACATTTCCAGATTTAAGACAAAGCCTCTAGCATGTGTCCCTACCCTACCAAAGGGTGGCTGGGTGCTTGCCGTTAGGACCCCTGAGAGAGGCCCTGCCTTCAGAGAGCTGGTGTCTGGCCTCAGACTGTGCAGGAGGAAGCACACATCTGTTAGTCTTTAGCACGCATCACTGAAATTCTTGCAAGGAGTCCTGTTGGATCTGGTGTTTTTCCCTGTGTGTGACCTCAGGCCAGCCAACGGCCAGCAAGAGAGAAACACACCGAGATTCTCAGGGAGGGCCCTGTGACCGTCTGTAGTCTTTCCCGGAATCACTCCTCCTGCCCAGCCCAGTGTGGAAGAAATGAGTTGAGCGGAGGGGCCAAAGACACAATCTATACGGACAGATTTTTTCATCTCTATTATCTCTGGGCTTTTGCTGATGCCTTCTGCAGGGAAGGAGGTCTGTAAACTGGCAGGCAGGACCCTGATGCAATGAGAAAAGGATTTTGCTCTGTCTGGTCAGAGGGGCATGGTTATACATTTGGCTTAATATAGTATTTTAAAAGATGCCATTATTCTGTTCTTTAAGGCAAATTGGATTATCCTCATTTTCCAAAGGAAAAGAGACAAACCTTGGACCCAGAGAAGCTTGCTGGTGAGTTCTTTGCAGATTTCAGACGAGATCCCCAGTTTCCTGACTCCCGGGCCAGCGCCCTTTCCAACATGGGACCTTAGGTGTTGCAATAAAAGATCGAAAAGGTCTCCTTCCTTGAGGTTTGGTCAAAATCTTGGGCTGTGGGCTTTGCCTAAGTGGAGAGTCAATTTCGGTCTGATATTTTAAAGGCTTTGAAATGATTCACAGTTTATGAGTCTCTTTTCCCTGTGTTCTAAGAATTGGATGAATACTATGACCTTACTTACCTCAAACCCAGGATCAAAACAAAAGATTATATGTGTTTATGCTTTGGGAGACATAGAAATAAATCCACAATATATAGGCAGGATGGTTCAGTAATTAATCTTCAGAAGTTAACAGTATTAACCGTTGACAATTTAGCCATAAACTCAGATACTTAAAGAGGGCCCTAAAAATGGAAATATATGTTTCGAAAATCACAGCCTCCAAACCATGTACCTTACTGCCTAGAAAAAGTCATATGCCATGGATTATCATAAAGCATTGCACAAAGGCAGCCAGTGGATATTTGTAGGTGGAATTTAGCGAAGACACAAATGCCTTGGCTCTCCTACTGAGTCTCAGGAAATCTTATTAAACACAGTTTGTTTAGTGAGCTTGGTTATTTGCTTCTTCTTCTTCTTTTTTTTTTATCCCATCCCCCAGCAGATTATATAAGTGACTTGGAAAAGGAAGAAGAGTGGTCAGGAACAGTGAAAATGTCAATAGAAGACTTGACAGCTTGAGAATAGAGGAGGAAAAAAATAAAAGCAAAGTGGACAAAGAGATTTACCTCCCCCGCAATGTAGCACTGTGTTCCTGAACAAACAAAACTCAGTAAGTTCAGGATCATCAGAGATGTGCAAGAATTATTTTAGAGTGACTTTCACTCACAATAGATTACTTCAAAATGTTTTGACACTTCAAAGAGGGGGTCAAGCCTTAGTTTTCACTTATTACAAAGGCCTCTTTTGATGAGAGAGTACAGATGAGTTTTCTCTGAGTGTTTGACTAACTTCCCTATAGAGTGTATACAATTTGGAACAATGATAACCATGGCCTTGAAGACCCATGCATAGTATCTCTCCAGCATACTTTATACCTGTGCTTCTCTTCTATTCTAGGGGGTCTGGTGAATAAGAAATCAGAGGTGATGCAAAAAAAAAAAAAAACAGAAAAACAACTCTTTTTCATCTTATTTCTGTAAGTCTGTTATGGTATAACTGTTAGAAAACATTTGCCCTAAAGACTTTCTTTATCACCAGCTCTTTTAGTGAAAGGAGTATGTTTGTCATAATCCATTTGGACTTTAAAATCTGGTTTCACATTCTTTTTGTCCTTTTGTGACAAACAAAACACAAGCACAAAAACCAACCAACCAACACCAAAAATAAAGAAAGAGACATCGACTTATACATAAAGATAGATGTGTACACACACACATATGGAGAGAGAGAGAGAGAGAGAGGGAGAGAGGGAGAGAGAGGGAGAGAGAGGGAGAGAGGGAGAGAGGGAGAGAGAGAGGGAGAGAGGGAGAGAGAGATCTAGATACTACAGATTTAGAATAATGGTTGTTAGCAATGAATGATGAGAAAATTGTCTGTGGAATGCAAAAGATAGAAGGAAACTCTGTTTCCATGTTGAGCTCTTCCTGAGTCTTAAGTCCATAATGTACATTAATTGACCAGTCACTGTGTCCATCTACAAAGTCCTGTGACTGCCTGAGATGTAAATTCAACATATGGCTCTAAGCTAATGAATGAAAGGCTAAATGCCATTCTAGTGGATCGCAGAAGATTATAATAGATTTATTGTGCTAAGCCATGAGGGTTTCGTGGAGAATTAATCTCAAGAAACAATGTCTAATCTCAACAATGGACATAATGATAAAATATTAATGCTAACACTTGATATAATGATGGCAACAGTAGATATGAGCTGCCTTTTATTAGACATCTGGTGTTTGTCTGCAAGTACTCTGAATACTTTATTTGCACCCTCTTGGTTAATCCGCACAAGCACACATTGAGAATGAAGCTATTAACTGCACATTATTGATTAGGATACTGAGGTTCAAGGAGGCTCACTCAAAACCCCAACTCACACAGCTAGTAAGCGCTAAAATTTAACCTTAGATCTACCTGTCCTCAAAATCCAGTCCTCCCTCTTTTCTTCCTTCACCAACCCCCCCACTTCCTTACTGCTACCACATTCATCTTCTTCCACACTGTGAAGCTAGCTAAATTCCTAAGTATTCTCTTTGATTAATTACTTTGAAATACCCTTTTCAGGAGTAAAAAGAATTCAAAATAGCAACATAAATTTATGAGCATCTACTTTGTACAAGGCACCGTGGCATAAAACCTCAGTTTCCAAAAAAAAAAAAAAAAAAAAAAAAAAATGGAGGGAAAAAGCTCATATTTATTGCCTATGATGAATTTGGCACTATTCATTTTATTATATTACATCTTAATTTTCCCCACCACAGTGTGTATTTTATCCCCATTTTACAAGTGAAGGGACTGAGGCCAAGAAAATTTAAGAAGGAAGCTTATCTAGAATTATACATCGGATGGAAACTCTGATGTGGCTAGATAGTCACTGATCCAGGCAAGGACTGAGCTCTGTACAGTCAGGAGTGGTGCTCTAAACCTCCAGGACATCAGGGCATGGTCCCAGCTACAAATTCTCCAGAAAATTCTCTAGATATTCTTGTACTGCCTGTGGCAAGTACACATTCTGGAGGGCACTTCGATAATAGTTATCAAATATAGGACTGTATCAGTTGACAAACCAGTTATATTTACACAAATAATGGGACAGATGCTAAAAATGCATGTAGACAGTGATCCTCATCATGTGTACTTATAAAAATAATAGTAAGAAAAGTAGAGTACAAATGTAAATATATTAAATAATGTCATTAGTAAAATAATATAAAAGCATTGTGTTATCACCATACAATGGAATAAAATGCAACTTCTAAAATGATGAATTACATTTATGCTTATTGACATAAAAATATGTCTAATATACAGTCCAACATACACATATCCTGGGAAAATGTGTATAAACCTACAACTCTAATTGCAGTTGGCTTTCAATAGTGGAATAAAGGATAATCTTTATTTCTTTCTTCAAAATGTCCTAAATCTCCTGAATTTCATTTTGCAAAAACAACTAGCATTTACTGAGTGCTTAGGATATGACAAATGACATACATTTCTTTCATTATTATAATAATCCTATTACAATAATTTCATATTATAGATAGGTAATTTGAAGCTCAGACAAGCTCATAACTTGCCTAATGTAATGTCAGAGCTGATATTTTTTAAAAATTAAATTTATTGGGCTGGCATTGGTTAATAAAGTTATATAGGTTTTAGGTGTAAAATTCTATAACACATCATCTATATATTGTATTGTGTGATCACAGCCCAAAGTTAAATCTCCTGTCACCATTTACGGTAATCACCGTACTATTTTCTGTATCCATGAAATTTTTTTTCCTTAGTTCCTTCGCTTTTTCCACCCAGCTCCCAAACCCCCTCCCCTCTGATAGCTATCAGTCTGTTCTCTGTATCTATGGGTCTGTTTCTATGTTGTTTGTTTATTTTGTTCATTAGATTCCACATCTAAGTGAAATCGTGGTATTTCTCTTTCTCTGACTGGCTTATTTCACTTAGCATAATACTCTTCAGGTCCATCCATGCCATTGAAAAAGGTGAGATTTTCTTCTTTTTTAGTGCCAACTAGTATTTCATTATGTAAATGCCCCATAGTTGTTTCATCCACTCATCTACTGATGGACACTTGGTCTGCTTCCAGATCTCGGTTATTGCAAATAACATTACAACTAACATAGGGGTACATATATTCTTTCAAATTAGTGTTTCAGGTGTCTTTGAATATATTCCTAAAAGTAGAATTGCTGGGTCATAGGCAGTTCCACTTTAAAATTTTTTGAGCTAACTCCGTACTGCTTTCCACAGTGGCTGTGCCAGTCTGCATCCCCACCAACAGTGCACAAGAATTCCCTTTTCTCCACATTCTTGCTAACACTTGTTTGCTGATTTATTGATGATAACCACTCTGACATGCGTGAGGTGATATCTCATTGTGGTTTTAATTTGCATTTCTCTGATGATTAGTGACATTGAGCATCTTCTCATATGTCTATTGGCCATCTGTATGTTCTCTTTGGAAAAATGTATTCAGGTGCTTTGTCCATGCCTTGATCGGATTTTTTTTTTTTTTTTAATGTAGAGTTGTGATTTATGTAGGTTTTCTCCTACAAACTTATGTTCCTACTTATTCTTCTATACTACAATAAATACATAACAATTTTGATATCAAACCCAACATAAATATAATAATAACAATAACTTAGAACTTTTGCTTTCTAGAAAATGCACAATTATGTTTGCATTCTACACAATATATTAAATTTTATTTAAACTATTTCATCTTTTTAGGGCCCAGCCATTCTTTATTTTCAGGCACCTCCCTTTCTTTATTCCTAATAGCACACCTTTCAACAGAACTTAAAATAAATATTGTTTCAAGATCCCTTAACTCCTAAGAAATATTGTTTCACAAGAACTATTTGCTACCCAAGATACCATGGGACCTTTCAGAGGTAGAGTGTGTGGTTTTCTGGTGGTGTGGTTGTTTATTTTTGCAAAGGAATTCTTAGATTGCCAAGTGTCAAAACTCGAGAGGTTTAATTGAAACTTAACCTCTAAGCCATAGCCTTCAAGTGGTTTTGGCACTTTATAAGAAATAGCACTGCTCTCCTGAGACCCTACAGCCCCCTGCATTGCCCTGTGGGGATACTTATCATGGCTCCTTAAAGCAGCTTGGTTTCTTGTGTAGAAGTCTCATTAGAATGAAATCTGAGCCTGTCTTGTTAACTGCTGTATCCTCAGAACCTAAACACTCAGCTTCATCAGTTTGTTTTTCATAAGATCAGAAAGCCCTCCAAATGCTAACGTTAGATACAGGATACTACCCTTCCCCCCAGTCCCCTTTAAGCTGGTTCAGAAAAGTTGGTGAGTGGTTTCTGCTTTCTGTAGAGAAAGATGAAATCTGTCTCTTGGAGGAGGCTCTTGGGATAGCTTTTGTTGCTTTAGCGATGCAAGTTTTTACTTCTTATCCTAGAGAAAGTTTCGCCTGAAGTAGTAATATGGACGTTTTGTGCTTAGCCTAGACTGCAAGTTTCTCAAACAGATGATGTTCCTTGTAAACAGGATACATCTTTCAGCGATTATGATGATGTTAATGGATTTAATTTTTTCATTCTTCTGGTGAGGTCATGAGACCACAGGCTGAGGCCATAGAGTCATAGAAAGGTGGCTTGAGAAAAGGGATTGTTCTTCACAACACCTCCAAGAGGGATTAAAGCATCTGATAGGGAAAAAAATGATGATAAGGGCTGTCTTACAAAGAGAAATGCTGAGCATGGAAGGAGAGAGGTGTTTGGTATTTAGCTCTGGGTTTCCTTTTGTGGCATTGTCATCCCCTTTTATCATGGTTGAGCTTTAGTAAAGTTTTTTTTTAAAAATAATTTGTTTGTTTGTTTGTTTATTTATTTATTTATTTTTAGAGAGCGAGCAAAGGAGAAAGAGAGGGAGAGAAGCATCACTGTTGATTGCCTCTCATCCGCTCCCCCAACTGGGGACCTGACGTGCAACCTAGTCATGTGTCCTGACTGGGAATCGAACCAGCGACACTTGGTTCACAGGCTGACAGTAAAGTTTGATACAGTTGAGGGCACTGTTTCAACTGTGCTTAAGGACACAAAGTGAGATGTCTTTTTCTGCAGACAAGAGTCAAGAGAGAGCTACATCGGCGGGGAGAAATGGTGGCAAAATGTTTCCAGGTGATGGAGGAGAGGTTGAGGGCATTGACCTGGAATGAGAGATGGGCCAACCAAGGTAAATTTGTGGAACATGAAGTCACTTCTTAGAGATTCTTAGAAATACATGGGAAATAGGCCAGGCTTCCCGCACACATTCAATCCTGGGGCTTGCATCATGTCATGCGGATCTGAAGGAGAAAGCTGCCCCCAAACTGGAGAGCTTAGGGACCTATGATTTGTTCCTACTTTACAAAATTTGTTTCCTGTAGGATAAAGGAAACAGGGAAGATGTTTGCCAAGCATCTAATAACCACAAGTAACTAAATTCTTTTTCATTCCCAAATATTTATAGCATTTCAATAATGATTTGATTTTATATTCCCAAACATACGATAGAGGGTAAATACTGCACAAAGTTAAAATTTCTTTGAGAAAAGAAGTTTAATGAATCCTGTACTCATGACAATTTCATCAAAACACAACAAAGGGCAAGCTTGGGAAAATCAAAACTGTGAATAGAGAACTGTTCTTGCAGACCAAGCCTGCTCTTTGCATCAATTATGAAAATGCCTGAACAGTTTTCACACATTTCTGAAGACAAATTACAGACATCTCAAAGAGATATTTCAACAAAGGACCAATTTGAAACAATGATTGGAAACATCAACTGGAAGAACATTTCAGACACAAATGATGGGCCAGCCATAGGCACAAGTCTCTAAGATTGATATGGGTACCCCCAAGCCATGGAGAGCCAGGGGAAAATGAATAAGCCCACTGAGAATCTTCTTCCCCTAAGCATATGGGATTACTGCTGTGTAATGTCTCCTCCCATCCCATCACAGAATTGTCTGTGACAAAGCCAAGGATCTGAATGAGAAAAGGAGGCAATTGATGGATCAACTAATTGGATTTCCAGAGCAGAAATTGAGGCCTGTGAATACTGACTCTGCTTTCTTGACATCCCCTGCCACCCCCTCTTTAGTCAATGGAACATCCAGTGGCCAACAGACAGATCCTGCCAGAGAAAGCCATTTCCTTCCCACTGCATATAATAGAGCTCTGGGTGCCCAGCTCTTCAGGGTGCTGCCTCATCTGTGTGTAATCTGAGCTGGTGTTTCCAATGTCCTAAACACCCAAGGAAGAGCACAGATCAAAGGCCTTGAGAGGAGAGGCCAGGACAGGGTGAGGGAATCCTGTGTGGGAGGAAAAGGTAATCACTTCTCAAGACTTAATCTGACGGGGTCAGTTAATATCATTTGCATCTTGCATGACTTCTGTTAAGGGTGCTTAGCCAACGTGACATTTTGTTATGCTTTAGAGTTTTAATTCTTCTAAGTAAAATCATGATTATTCATATGACTGGTATGTATAGACTTTTAATGTGGGTGATGACTAAGCAAGTCAGTTTTTAAGTAAACAGAGTTGTACATAGTGAATTTAAAATTTTACATTACAGTTACTTAAACTTTTAGGATTTTGCATTGCTTCTCAGGACTGAACTGTTCATTAATTTTCATTGTTATCACTCTCATTTGACGTATGAACAAAATGAAGATTAGATGGACCTCAGGCTTGAAATGAGACAGAGGTGGGGTCATTCCAGGTGAGATGAGTATGAGGCAGTGTTCTGCAGTG
The DNA here is from genome assembly GCF_987537825.1 of Furipterus horrens. Classification (NCBI taxonomy): domain Eukaryota; kingdom Metazoa; phylum Chordata; class Mammalia; order Chiroptera; family Furipteridae; genus Furipterus; species Furipterus horrens. The sequence continues at coordinate 188,846,742 of NW_028327174.1, forward strand.
AACAAAGGTATTGGTAGCAAGTAGTCAGACAGATTCGGCTACTGTGCTGGGCTTGGAGGTACAGTGACCAGAAAAATATGTCCTTTGCCCCCATTGATGTCAGACTCTCATCGCAGAGACCTCTCAGAAACAGAAAACAATAGCAGAGTAATATAATTTGGTAAGTTTGATAAGGAAGAAGGATGAGGGGTGGGAGGAGCCCTGTGAAGGTCAGCCACCTTTTCCATCTGAGGGCAATGTGACAGGCCAAGGAAGACTTCCCGATGGGCTGCAAAGACAGGAAGAGTCTTGTATGCACTTTCAGGAAATATTTAAATGTGGCTGGGGCACAGGGCATGTGTGTGCAGGCAGGTTGTGGTGTGGTGGCTGCCGAGAGATAAAGCTCAAGAGAGTCAAGGATGAGATGCTGAAAGCCTTGTACTCTAATAAATTTAAACTTTATTCTAGGGAAATGGAGAGCCATTGAAGATTAGGTGACATTTATTTGTTTGTGCATCCATTAATTACATATTTACTATCGAGTACTTTCTAGTTAACAAATATTTATTGAGCACATACAGGCACTGGCGATAAAGCAGAAAAGAAAAAAACAAATCAAAAGAACTGGACAAAACATACCGCCATGATGGAGCAGGTGGGATTTTTAGAGTGTGCAAAAAAAGCCTCACTGAGAAAGTGGTATTTGGGCCAAAATCTGAAGGGGAGGAGGTTAACTCATGTGGATATCCAAGACAAGAGCATTCTAGGCAAAGGGAAAAACCAGGGCCAAGGTCTGGGGGCAAGAGAATCGGTATGTTTGAAGAACACCAAAGAAGCCCAGGGCCTGGAGTAGAGCAGGATTTAGAGAGATGATGGACGTTGTGGTCCACTGTGTGGACTTTGACTTTTACTCTGAGTCAGAAGGGAAGCTGCTGGATTTTTCTGAGCAGAGACATGAAGCGTTCAGGCTACTGGTTTAAAAGGATTCCTAGGAGGCAGGAGGCAGCAAGTATAGAGCAGGGAAGCTGGTTAGGAGCTTAATAAAGAAAAGGTGGTGACTTGGGTTATAACAAGAGCAGTGAGTATGGTCAGAAGTTGTAGTGGGACCCAACGAAATTTACTCATCAACTGGAAGTGGCATGCAAGGACAGGTGGGGAGTCTAGAGAGTGACTTTATGTCTTTAACTTGAGCACCTGAAAGAATGAATTCCCATGAGCTGAGTCCCACGGGGAAGATGTGGTCTGGACATATAAATTTGATTATATTTAGCATACAAAAGGTATTTAGAAATAGGAAAAGGTATTTAGAAATAGAAAAATAAATGAGTGGCATCAAACATTGTTAGGCACTGGGCATCGATTGCAGAGAAAATTAAACCAAATCTTTGTCCTCAAAAACTTCCCAATAGAACAAAATAAATAAATAGAAAAATGTTGTACAAAATAATGATTAAAACTCATTTAGAGTAACTTCTGGATGGAGAGTAGAAAACAAAGTGGGAGGGTAAACTGGGAGCGGTGACATTGTTTAGCAGGCTGCTGTCTTGTCTTAAGTTTAGTGTTGGCAGTGGAGTTGGGAAAAAGAGATGGGAGACCCTAAAGAGGTCTGTAACCTGTAGAACTGATTAATTGTTTAGTTCCACTAAAATATCTCACTCCAAAGACCTGAAAACAGTTTTTGTGCTTAAAGGAAAAGTCAGCAGGGTAAGGTTGCAGCTTGTAGGGCTGACTTCAGATATAATCCCAGCTCTGTTGCTTAACCCATTTATAAGCTTGGGTAGATTTTTAACTTTCCTATTTTTCAGTTTCCTTAACTGTGCATGAGATAAATAATATTTCACAATGTTTTTTGGGGAGGGGGGATTAAAGGGGAAATTATACATAAGCACCTAGCAGGGTCAGTGTAGATTGCTTTGTGGGTATACAGGAGAAACACTTTTCTTTTATCTCTACTCCTTTTGTGTTCATTGGCTAATGCTCTTCCAATTATACTGACAAAAGACAGATCAACAGGAGAAAAACGAACAGAAGCTATTAGCACATACATTGTTGTGGAGAGCAAGACCAATAGAATGGCATTGGTAGGGTTAAGATAGCATAAAGTATATAAAACAAAATGGAGTCTCTCATGTCAACCAAGATGGCTGCCAGTTAGGCATTACACTTTGTTTCAAGAGGGAAACTACTTAAGTCACGCTAGACACATCTGGCAAGGAGACACATCTAAGATATCTGCACATGTGATCAGAACAGCCATGTCTTCAAAGCAAGATCACCCATAGATAGGCTCTTGGGAAGATTCCCTACTTGCCATCATGGGTGCCCAGACACTTATCAAGAGACCCAGAAGGGTGGGGTAAAATATTTGTAGAGATGTCATAGACAAAGGAAAAGGACTTGGAACTTCTAGGATTGACGACTGTAGTAAGGCACATATAGAAGGAAGCTTATAGTAAAGAGGGCTAGTTTTAGTAAGGGTTCCTTTGTAGATTCCTCTGGGGCCACCCCTGGGTGATGAGAATCTAGAGTTGTCTTTGGTGACTAAATTCTGTCCTTCCTGGTACAGAGGAGCGAGGAACACCTTTATACACTTATGTCCTGCTTTTAGGCAAACAGAGAAAGGGTAAAGAGTTTTTCTTACATCTGCTTCTTTTCAATTTTTTCAACCAAAAACAATCAATAAGTCAAACTGTCAGATACCTTTCACAGGCATTTGGAAGATGTTACTTTTCTTTCTATTGAGTTAAGAAGCTTAAAAATCAAATAAAATAAAATAAATAAAACTGATTAATTCATACAACTGAAAAAGATATTCAAGGAATAAATATTTGGCTTTAGGCATGATTGAATCCAGGGTTATCAGAGTTCAGGTGTCTTCCTGTCTCATTCTGCTTTTAGATCTGTTGGTTTTATCATCAGACAGACTTGAACTTGATCATGTGAGAACCTGGAGCAGTAAAGCTGGATTCTGGAAGTATCAGGCTACAACCTGTTAACTGTTTCATCATCAGGGCTCCTTTTGTCTAGCCTCAAGCTCAGCATTTATTAACTCTCTCACCACCCATGTCCTTCTGATATTGAATTGATACCCTGAACATTGAAAACCTCAGTGGAAAGACTGTCCCTTCCATTATCTTCAGCAAAACTTCCGGTATGACCCTCCTTGGCCCATCTTAAGACACACCGCATGCTTGACTGTGGGCAGGAAGATGGAAAACTCTCAATTACCAATGGCTGGGATCAGCCTCACCCAAATCTTGTAGAATAAGGATAAGAAACAAACAAAAATGCCAAAATCTAGGTTCCCTGCCTTATCTTTCGTTATTGGATTATACTCCCATATATCTCCATGCCCTTGGCTGTCAAACCCCTTTTTATATATTTTTATCCAGTAACCATGCTGGATTTTATGGATAAAACACTATGATGACATAAAAATGCCTTAAAGAAATAACTGGGTTTAAGGAAAACATGCAAAGTATATGTTCTCACCACTCCCTACCTCTGTCCAAGCACACACCCTGTCTTTGGTCTCCTTCCACGGCTATCCATCAAAACTATATTGCATTGAAAAATAAGACAAACACTTCATTTTAACAATTGAATCTGAAACTACTGTAGTTAAATGCAGAATAAATAAAAGGATTGCTAAGACCGGAAGTGTAGCATGACAAATGAGCAAGCACATGGCCTTGGGACAGGAGGGAGCTCCCCACCCCCCCCCAGGCCGAGTCACTGGCTCACTGTTGGGAACAATTTACTTGATGCAAATGAAAAACCAAACATTTATAAATCAGCTAAACAAGAAGCTTACAGGGAGAGCTTCTGGGACTTGGACAGATAGATTTTTATTCCATGGAAATGGAGGACTGGAAATCTATCAGGACTTGAGATGTGCGCACATCTGGTATGTGTCGCTGGGGCTTTGTTTATGGGCCTTGCTTTCCTGCCATTGAAAAGCCTTCCCGCTAATGTCAGAGGGCATGTTGGAACTGTCAATTCTGCCTCCAAAATAAAGGTCTCTGTCTATCTTAATGCCCTATCTAGAGCCTACTATGTTGCCTAGACAACTGTCTGCCATAGTGAGTTATCAGGTTTCCCTGGTTCTACTTAAAAAAAAAACAAAAAACAACCCAACAACAAAAAGAACCTTTCTATTATAGAATAATGTTAGAACTATTGAACAGTTGCAAAATTACTGTGGAGAGTTCCTATAGGTTGCTGACTTAGTTTTGTCTAATGTTAACACCTTCCATTAATATTGGAACTTCTGTCAAAACTAAGAAGCAAATATTGACACATTAGTATTAACTTTGTTTATCTTTGACCAATTTTTACACTGAAGTCTTTTTTTCTGTTCCAGAATCAAATCCAGGATATCCCATTGCATTTAGCTATCACGTCTCCTTAGTTCCCTCTGATCTGTGACAGTGCCTAAATTTTTTTCTTTGTATTTTTCAGACTTTGAAAATTTTGAGGAGTATCTGAGATCAGATACTTTATAGAACATTCCTCAGTTCGAGTTTGTCTGGTGTTTGCCTTGTGCTTAGACTAAGGTTACAGATTTTGGGGAACAATCCCACAGAAATGAAGTTGCTTTTTTATCATATTATATCAGGAGATACTTGTTACCAGCATGGCCTGTTGCTGATGTCTTAGTCTGTTCAGGCTTCTATAACAAAATACAAGAGACTGGGTGGTTTATAAACAACAGAAATCCATTGCTCATATTTGGAGTCTGGAATTCCAAGATCAAGGTGCTGGCAAATTCAGGGTATGGTTAGGGCCCACTTCCTGGTTCCTAGATAGCTGTCTCCTCAAGTGGAAGGGATCTGCCTGGGATTGCTTTTATAAGAGCACTAATCCCATTCAGGAGGGCTCTACCCTTCTGACCCAATTGCCTCCCAAAGGCCTCACCTCAAGATACCACTACATTGAGGATTAGGTCTTAACATATGATTTGGGGGAGGGGGGGGGGAAGACACAAATATTTTTATCTAGAGAAACTAGTGACATTAATCTTGACCATTTGGTTAAGGACATATTTGCCAGATTTCTTCTCTGTAAAGTTACGATGTTTCTCTGTAAAGTTACTGCATTTCTCTTTCCCATGCTCTAGTTTTTGGATATGAATCACTAAGTACAGGTCACCCTCAAGGGGTGGAGGTGGGAGTGGAAGTTGGAAAAGGGGTTGCCTACTCCTACTTTTGACCCAAATGCAAATTTATTATACTCATATGCACCGAATTAAAAATAAAATTAGGCAACACTCTTATTGAACACTTTTTAATAACTTCTTACTATCCTCAGGAGAAATACTCATGCTGTTTCACCCACCTGGAAACTTCTAGAGAGCCTCTGATATTGATGTTATATTTCCCCTATTATCATTTCTCATAGATGTATTTTTCCTTCATAGAGGTAAGTATAGATTACCACGATTTATAATTCTGTATTTATTTAATTAATGTCTACCTCCTCCATGAGTCTCTAAGTATGATGTGGTCAGGGCCTGTTTATGTTCACTAGTTAGACAGCTCTGAGTACAAACAGGGTTGTTATATGGGGATAACTGAGGCGAACTCTGGATGATTAACCAAAACTAGTTTTAAAGCAACAGGAGGTCACCATTCATAATATTGTTGAGAGTAACCGCACTAGAGAATCATGATGAGGCCTGAGCTTCCAGGGAATAAGGCTGCAAACCATGCTGCAGAACTGAGGTGATGAGGGCTCTTCTGTCTCTACTGCTGCCCTAGTGAGTGCTCTACAGAGAAAAACTCTGCATTTGAAATGAACTATACCCCCACTATCAAAAGCTGGAGGCCTTTGAGACATTCCTTGCCAACAAAAGAGATTCTGAGTGGTGCTTCCCTCCATAGTTATTTGCTTCCCAATCAAAGTTTAATAAGGCCAAGCCTCATTGGTAGAGCAGGTGACCTGCTTGTGACCCAACCTCAGAGTGACCAGGGCAATTGAATTCTTTCCATGCTATCTTTGCGAGACGGGACTCAGAAAGCTAGAGATCCTTGAAGACATAATATGAGAATTCAATAAATATCTGTCAAAAGAAGGAAGGATTACAGGATTGTCAGGCTTAGCAAATAAAAATATAAAATGCTCGGTTCAATTTAAATGCTGAATGAAAATGAATTATTTTTTAATATAACCATGTCTTATGCAACATTTGGAACATACGCTAACAATTTGTTTGTTGTTTACCTGAAATTCAAATTTAACTAGGTGTCTTGTATTTTATCTTGTAACCTTAGGAAGGAAAGAAGGAAGGAAAAGTTGGGGAGAAGATATGAATCAGACTACCTTAAGTTTGTTCCATTAAATTTTTATTCATCTGACTCCAGATTTACCAAGAGAACATCTGTCTATAATTTGACATTTTATGAGGAACTAGCCACTGGGAAAGAATAAACTGGTCAAACTGCCTGGAATTTCTTACTGTTCATTTACAAATTGGCTTTTGACTAAGTGTGGTGTACCCTGTAGCTTGGTACAGGAAAGGAATATACTGACTTCAGGGACAATCACATTCTAGTTTGTGTGACAGTTAAATATTGCAATATAAATTAATAAATTAAAATTCCAATTTTATACTCCATTCCTAAGCGTTTAGTTACTGTTATGCCAGTCTTGAGAGAGGAATCTGCCCTGCATGGACACACTCAGGGTGGGGAAATGCAAGGCTATGTAATCCTGTTGGCCATGTTCTAATTTTTGAAATTGAATGGTGGGTATTATGGGTGCTAATTATCTTATTTTTAAAACATTTTGCATATCAATATTTTACAAAGTATTTCCAAACAAAATGAAGTAAAAGGCAGAGTGGTTTCATGGGTGAAGAATGGATTTGCTTTTAGAAGACATTTGTTTGAGCTCAGATTAGCCACTGTTTCATTTCCTTCTGTTTCACACTCCAACATTGAGTTAATCAAATGGTTTTCAGCTCCATCTCACATCATACTATTTCTGTTACATTTCCATGCCTTATCCTTTGTCTTTTGTCTTGGAAAGGCTTATCCATTCCTTCAGCCACTCCCACTCACTTTATTTTTAAAAACTATCCCTAATCATCACTCAAGACAACTCAGGAATTCTTTTCCTACTGGTGAGGCTTCCTTTTCAGTCTCCCCTCCTGCCACTTCCTGGAAGAGTGTCTCCTCCTGCCTCTGCCTTATTTCTCTCTCTCCCACTCATCTGTATTAGGTCCTCTGTTGTTCTTACTGTAACCAAAAGCAGGTTTGGCTGCCTGCCGCTACAAAAGCCAATACTCGAGAGGCAGGTGTTGATGTAAAGGGAAGGGATTTATTTTCAGGTGCCGGCCACCTGGAAGATGAGGAATTCTTGTCTCAAAGCCCATCACCTGGGAAGACGGATGACTCACATTTCAAAGCCCATCTCCACCTCTCAGCGGAGGCAGAGGTTTTTTATAAGGAGGGAGAGGGGAACAGAACAAAGAGATCAAAGGAGGGGCTTGAAAAGTTCTCTTCGGGCAGACTAGCACAGTCCATTCCGGTAAGGCAAGCGATGGTCTGTTGGGCATCATCCCGGTTTAGTCATCTTGGATTCACATCATCCTGGCTCCATGGGTGAAAGTCAGCAAATCTCCAGGAGCAAGGATGCCTGAAGTTCGAAGTATGTATCTTTTGGAGCTAGTTTTTCGGATTCTTACACAAACACATTGTTCATCTGTAAGCTACATATTAGTCAGAGTCAGCACTCCCAGAAACAATGTCCAAAGAATGGTGGGGTGGGTTACATTTCCCATCCTTAACATTTTTCATTGCTTTACAACCACACTGCTCATGCTTCTCTTCTTACAGGTCTGTCCTCCCACCAATATATATAACCAACCCATTTTTATCCAACTGAACTGGCCCTAGGAAATGCTACATACATACAAAGCAGCCTAAAGTAAATTTCCAGCCACATATTAGCTGCTTAAAGCAAAATTCATTTCTCTATCTTCTCAAAGCATCAGCGGTAACCCAACATCCTTCTTTTAACAGTAAGAAAACTAAGGCCCAGAGAGGCAGGGCAACCGACAAAAGATCACCCAGGAGTGGAGGGGTGGGGTGGGGGGCTGATTCAGAGCCAGAGCCCAGGTGTCTTCCTGTGTACGTGTTGCTGGGTGATAGTAAGCGTGTTGTCAACTTTTTCAGCCTCTCTAAATCTTCAGAGAAGTTAGGCGGAACTGGATCTCCCTG